>NC_073258.2:94001666-96937500 GCF_029289425.2 Pan paniscus | reverse complement strand
CACTTTGATTTGGATGAATGTAGGTTCAAATTCTTACTCTGACAGTCTTAGCTGTGTCACCTCAAGGGACTCACTGAACTTCTCTAAGCCTGTTTCCTCACCTATCAATAGGAGTGAAAAGAAAATCTCCTAGGAGTGTATTGAAAATAAAATGAGGTAATTCTCAGTCCAGAGTCTAGAATAAGTTGATTACTATAATGATTATGGAAAGAGCCATAAATCACCAAAATGTTATTTTTAAAAAAGCACTGCTATTTTATAGGAGAGGCATTGGAGTAAATCCCAAATTCTAACATAACCAGTATCGGGGAAATAAATAAAAGAGAATTATCTCTAATTTTTCACTATCCAGCAGCTTGAGTGTATTGAAGTTTACCCTTTCTAGGCCCAGACTTCTGACCATAAAAATGGAAATTATAAATAATGAGATAGCAATGAGTTAGCATTTATAACCGGCATGACTTCTGCCGCCCTTACTTGTGGCATCTCGTTTCATCCGTATGAGCGAAATGCCATTATTTCCATGTTACGGGTAAGAGAACTGAGGCACAGAGAGGTTCAATAGCTTTCCCAAGTTCGCACAGATAATGAGTAGCAGCTGCAGGATTCTGATGATCTACTTTGAAGCCTATACTTTCAGCCACTAGGATCTACAGCTCACAGGTAGGATTTGCTGGAGTCCTAGATCATTGTGGAATTCTTAAAAAGAATATTCTTCTAGTGTTGAGCCCTACTTACATAATCTACATAGTAGATTAAGTCCTTTGGGATAAAAACATATCCTAAACTCTATTCTTTAGAGATGCTAAAGAAATTTTATATACACACACATACACACACACACACACACACACATACACATACACATACACACATACATACATATCTGTGTGACTGTTAGCCTTCCTGAGGGTAAACATTATGGAGTTAGCCAAAATAAACAATTTACAACAGGAAATATATATCTTCTTTTTTTTTTTTGAGATGGAGTCTCGCTCTGTCGCCCAGGCTGGAGTGCAGTGGCTTGATCTCGTCTCACTGCAACTTTCACTTCCCAGGTTCAAGCAATTCTCCTGCCTCAGCCTCCTGAGTAGCTCGGATTACAGGCGGGCATCACCACGCCTGGCTAATTTTTATATTTTTAGTAGAGATGGGGTTTCACCAAGTTGGCCATGCTGGTCTAGAATTCCTGAGCTAGTGATCCGCCCTCCTCGGCCTCCCAAAGTGCTGGGATTACAGGCACGAGCCACCACGTAGAAACATATATCTTTGGTGCCCCATCAGTCCTTTTCTGGGAGCCTCCCTGCCACCTCCAACATCCTCTGGTCTGTTTCCGGACATACTGCTGATATCAGCAACTATAAACCATATTCCTGACCTCTTAGTCCCCACCCGAGTTTCTAGGACCCAAGCACACCAATGGGTGCTGATGGCCAAATCAACAAACATCTTCCAATGCCTTAGATAATTTTTTACATTCTCCTAGGGCATATGACATATATGATACAGAGGTAATTTTCATCTCTTCCAAAAGGCCCTTAAAAAGTGGTGGAAATGTGGCAGTATTTCAAGTTAAGGGCCTCTCTTCGATACAGGGAGTAGCCACCCATTTAAAGTTTTATCCCAGCTTTATAGAATGAACCACATTGTCCCTTCCAGATCAATAATTCTATAACATATGATCCCAAAATCATGTGGCTGAGTTTTAAGCAAGTATACTACAGCTGTGTAGTCAGGTAAGTATTGCCCTTTGGAAAGCATTCACATTTAGGAGGGAAGTATACACATTCTGATAATGATGCTATTGTTCAATACAGCTATAGAATTTTCTCTGGGGATTGTCTCTACGGCTTATAGCACATTTGGTAGATTATTACCAACACAGTAACATTCATCCTATCAGGGCAATTTTTGCAAACAGTCAAGTCAGGTAATGCTGCTTTGGGTCAAAACCAAGGGGTAACTATGATGTGACAAGGCTGCATTGCAAGTGTGGTGTGTGAGCTTTCTCTGAAGGCAGTTAAAGAAAGTGAGCTCCTTCTCAAGATGTTAATTTTGGGAAGCAACTTGTATTTGATATAGATACTTCTAAGGTTCTTCTGATTCTCGTTGTCTCATCCAGTGTGTTGGCATGTATTCTCAACTCAGAGTAGTTTTAACTCTTCCATCTATAATAGACAGTACAAATGTCTGTTCTCATTCCAGAACAGCTAAATCTCTGTTACCGATGACCAAAGTCATGGGTAGGGTGGGGGATTTGGAGTTAAGCAACTCTTAAATTTATCAACTGAAACATCTTAAAGGAAAACACTAGTCATGTATTTTTTTTTCTGCTTGTCATACTCACTTTGTGTCAAACAGGACGATTTACTATGGGATTTGTTACTTGAAGCTCTTTAGCCTGATGAAAATCTTGGTTCTCTGCTACAAATTGGTAGACTAAATTTGTTGATCAGTTGCTTGCAGTTCACCTCATAGATATGCAAGGTGACCTTCCCTTTACCTGTCAGAACTCTGAACCCAGACAGATCCATATTTGCAGCTAGAGACTGAATGTGGGCAATTCCTGTGCCCCTTCTCTTTTACTGTGTACCTACCTCTATTTTCCTACAGGTAAATGATGCCTGAGAGATGGATGCAGCATAATAAAATTGTTTAATAAATCCTTATTGCTCCATGTTTGGGGTGGTTTTAAGTAATCTCTTCTCCAGAGACGGGGAAAACAAATGCTATTTGGTGTTTTACAAAATGTCTATAGCAGACTCTCGTCTTGCTAATATTTTAGCTTGGCACATGGAGATACCTCTTGGCTATAATTTTCTTCCCTTCCTGATTTGAGGATTATGGGATAGGGCAAGACGGGGATGCAATGCATGCATTTCTGATTTATCTTCAAGTCAGTGAGCACTTACTTAAGTTGTGAAAGAGTTATTGGCTGATCAGGGCTCATGAGGGTTTAAGCCAAAAGTGCTTACCTCTTGAACCAAAAAGTGATCTTTTTCAGAGCTATATAATCAGTCACTTAAAAGTGTGAATTTTTTTCTAACATTGGATCCATGCAACTCAAGTGGATTCTATATTTGGCTTAGAATTCTCCCATATCTAAAACTTCTTGGAGGGAAGGCAGCCAGTGAATGGATGGTTTGTTATGACTGAAACATAAATTTGTACATTGCCTCCTTAGTTTAAAGCCAAGTTCCTCAATCATATATTAATAACCTCACCCTACTCTCTCTTCCTAGCCAAGTTTATCCTTCTCTACACCATATCAACCCTTGGTGTAAATCAGGCACATCTCCTAATGTTCTCTGCCCCACTTCTTTAAGGTCGTATTGTATATATCTAATCTTAAGGATGAACACACAGAAAATTGTTTCCAAAGTGGCCTGGGTGGCAGTGGGGAAATCAATGTAACTTTCATATGCTGACAATACCTCTAAATCCTTATAATTGTCCAATGAAAGGGCCAGAGAAGAAATAGAAATCTTGTATCAGCTGGAAACGCCTTTTCCAATGGGAAAATAATCATGAATTTGGTGTTTTGCAATAGTATGATATCCAAGCCACTCCTTTGCTGGATCCTAGAGGTTGCCTGAAGGGTCACCCAATTAGGCTGGTGCCAGAGTTTGGGTTCATAGGCTAGAATAGGTTAGAGGAAGTCAGGAGCCTGGAGGGCCAAAGTAAAACCAAGCCAAAGTCCTAAAAAAGCTGAGAAACAAAATTTGTCAGTATATTCAGAACCAAGAAGGAGGCTAAAAAAATGGTGACATACCTGCGGTCAAGGGTAAATATAATGACATGAAATCTATAGTGAAGATGGGATAGAGACTCGAGAGATGCTAGGTGATCACTGCAAGTGACTCTTCACCATTTGATGATTTCTTTATAACTCACCTTGGCTGACTCTTGGCAAAAGGGAACAAGGTTGATACAGACATACTGTGGGTTGTCTGTGGGAGGCCAGGAGCATTATGTTTACATTTTCATTTTATTTTTGATATTTCACCATTTATCTTTTAAGTTACAAAGGAAAGAAAAATTTGTCTTTAATACTCTGTGAGACTAGTGCTTGACTAGAATGTAGAGTGAATTTCCAGATACATATGTTGATATAATTAGTATTGAAGAATCATAATTGGAAAATTAGCAGAAGGAACTTGGTGTCTTTTTTGTTCTTTTGTCGTTATTCTGTTGGTTGGTTGGTTTTAACATTAGCACTAACTTTGTGCCATATACGAATAACTCAAATGGTAGCTATAATCAACCGTTTTTCACAGGTGAGGACACTGATGCTCAGAAAGATCGAATCACTTGCTCAGGGTTATGGTTAGTAATTGGCCTGACTTTACAGTCAGGGCTCATAATTACTATGCTGCCTAAATTAAGGAAATAGGTAGAGGTGGTTTGGGTTGTGCTGTCAGGGCCTTCTTTATGATATATGTTTGAAATTTCACTGTTTTCTACAGTCCCAGGCAAAATCACCACCTCGGGAAAAATTTAGGTCAGTTCGAATGTAGGGAGGGATCTTTAGTCAAATTCACACTGACCTCGCCTTATCTGAATCCACAGATCTCTCAGTTTCCTGATATGCCTACCAGGAGCCATGAGCTTACTGAATATTGCTCCATTCTTAGCTCTAGCTAAGCTTCTATTCACTTGTTTAAAAACATATTTATTGTGTGCCTGCTATTTGCCAAGCACAGTTCTGGATTACTGATGCTACACCTGAGATCAAATAAGAAATTGTGGTGCAGTAATGGAAGTGTAAAATTTTCAGAGTTTTTAAAAAATTAAACAATCAGATTGTTTTCAAATTGAGCTATTTTCATCATATTGCAGGCATATTCTTGTTTCTATTGCTAGGCTGATTTGCTGCTGGGCTTCTTGGTACCTCTGTTCCCAGGTTAAAATGGGGAAAAAAAAAAAAACACAAGGAAGTGAGAATGCAGTTTAATTTTTAAAGCAAACATTTCTGGAGTTTTGTTAGGTATTTTACATAATAAAGAAAATTCATTCATTCTCTTTCTCTTTAACATCATCCATTCAAATTTAAGAATCTTTTCAGGATTACTGTTAGAGTTTCACAATGGGATGAAACCATAATTCTTGCCTTCATTCGTTCATATGATGAAAATGTATTGAGCACCTACAATGTGCCAGGAACTGGGGATTAAAAGATTAAATGACCCCCTTCATACCCATATAATCTCAAAGATCGGGAAAACATGGTTCCTTCCCTGGCTGAGCTTTTGATCTGAAGGAGGTATCTGTCCTTATTACTTTGTGAATTCCCATTGGGTAATTACATTACGTTTTCTCAATCCTTAACAATCCATTCTATATAAGAAGTGAGCAAAAATCATGTGGGCATTTCCCCTAAGTCAACAAATTTCATTTTAAACATGTTATTTTAACCTTTCACAGAATAGAACTCTTTTTGCTGGATATTCTACTTTATTTTCTATTTTATTTTGTTATCCTAGTATGTAATAGCTCAGAGCACAATGGAGTGAATTTGTGTAAAGCAACAATTAACTCCTCTTTCCCTCAATAAAGAAATGAACACAATAACAAGAAGAACATGTTAGCCTTGGGATCATAATACATACGGTTCAACTCCACAGTTAGGGGAATGGCTTCTATTATTCTCATTCCAAGGTCTTTGTCTGTGTGTCACATCCATCAATAAAAGCTGTGCATTTAAAGCATTAGTGGGTAAGTTAGCCTGTTGAATACCAAGTTTCCAACTAGGGAAAGAAGGGGTGTAGGGTTAAGAAATAGATTTGAACCTGGAGATGGAAATGCAAGGGGGTTAATGGAAAATCTGACAGATATTTAACTGTAATGTGCATTAATGTAGGTGAGTCAAACAATCCCCTTTGCACTCATTCTAATTAGTTTTGCCTTTTCTAATCAGATGTCAGTTGTTATCAGTTTGGTAGAAGGGGGTGGTGGTTCTTTTTGTGAAATCCAAAGGAGGCAAAAACCCATTTAGCCAGTTCACTAATCAGTAAATTTGCACATTAATGGTTAATTAAAGTTAGGCACAAAGACTTGAGATTCAGAAGGTGTTTACTATAAGGAGTTCTGGGTTTCAAACAGAAGACCGTACAAATGTTTAGACTAGTAGGATCAGAGAAGTGTAATGTCAGTGAATCATCTTAACTCTTTTACATTGTGTCTCAAGCAGGAGAAACCAAACTTAAACACACACACACACATGCATAGCTTAGGCAGCTCTCTGGATACTAATTAGAGAACTCTGGCTGAATGTTTGCATTTGATGCAATGAATCTGAACAATAAAGTGGTGCCTAATTCTCCAAGCAATAAATTAAGTTGAACATAATAGAGGGAAGCCAGTGACTGCTTCCCTGTGCATCCTGCTAAATCAAGTTTTCAAGATCCTCGATGATGAAAGAACAGGGGTGGTTGACCTGTTTCCCCTTCATTCTACTGTGAGTTCTCTCCACCCTTAACCACTAGCATTTTCGACAGTTTGCTTTTCACGGGCTCTTAAGTTCAGCTCCACCTTTATGAAACATGAATTTCATAAACAGGGAGCTTACTGGGTCCTGCTTGGTAGTCCACAGGTCTGTGTGGGTGAGCACAGGAGTGTGTGTATCCCACTTTCTGGTCTTTGGCTCACGTCTCTACTGTGTGACTCTGAGTCTTTGTCCAGTTCTTTCTCCCCTTGGCTGTAATCTCTCTTTGACCCTTTCCCTACAGACCAATTTTGACCTAGCCTCTTTTTCCTGACTGTCTTGAGACTGTTTCATCGCAGGCCTTGAAAGGTGGAAGGGTGGGGACATGTAGCCGCTGGAGTTATTATTGGCAACAGTGGTGAAGGGATGTTCCCATGCTGGGAAGAGGCATGAGGCTAATAAGCTGGCCAGCCCATCTCCACATCCCCCAGTCTCTGGATGGACATGCCCTTGGATAAAACATATCCAGAACAGCTTCTGACCATTGTTCCTACTTGCCTCTCATGCTTGCTAACTGGCCTGCCTCCTTCCAGTCTTACCAACATGAAACCAGAGTGAGCATTCTAAAATAGGAATTTGATCATGTCATCACCTGTATAAAACCTTTAAATGGCCTTCATTTTCTCAGGAGAAAGTCCAACTCCATAGGGAGCTTATAAAGCCCTGTATGATCTGAATCCTGCCGAGGTCTCCAAAGTCATTGGTTTTCATTCCCAGCCTTTCTCTTCCCTTGGCTCCTACCCATTCACCCATCCTCTCCCCAAACTCATATACACTCTGCACTTAGCAACCTTCATAATAAATGTCCTCCAGTTCCTGAGAAGTGTCATGCTTTCTCTCACTCCCAGGTCTTCAAATACGCTGTTCCTTCTGCTTGGAACACTTCTGATCTACTCAGCTTGGCTAACCTAATCCTAAACTTTCTTCAGTCTCAGCTAAGACATCATTTCCCCCAGAAGGTTTCCCTGGTCTCCTAATATGGATTAGCTCCCATCCTATATGGTCTGGTAGCTCCCTCTGCTTCTTCTCTTTGAGCATGTATTACCTGTCATATATCTTTGTTCTTGTGAATCTTCCCCAACTAGACTGCAAGCTAGTTGAATACAGGGGTTGCATCTGTCTTATTCACCACTGTATTCCAACCCCTAACACATCTACTATGTTGCAGGGACCCAAAACTTAGTTGTTGAACATGTGGACAAATAAATTATACTATTGACTTATCGTCCTTTCTTCTGTTCTGGGGCTTTAAGAGCCCATCCCCTCCCCCAACAGAAGTTAGGAACAGGAGCTAGCACTTCCACCTTCCTCCATACCAAGTCTGCTCTCTAAACAACATTTGCCCATGGACCTAGTCTTAGTTTGAGTCCTAGTCCTTCCAGTTCTAGTCAGAGCTGGAAAGCAGAGAATTCCCTCTCAGCTGCCCCATGGATCAAATCTATGAGATGTGATTCTGAAGAGGCCCTATTGATGGGGGCTGGACTGGCCTATATGCTGGGGAAATCATACGGATAAAAGTAAAGTAAGAGAGTTTCACTGAGGATACTCCAAGTGACTTTTTTTCTCTCATCCTGAAGGCAGTGGAAAGTCATGAAAAAAACTGCATAGGTTGTTTATAAGCAGAAATATAACTTGTACCTGGCAAAAGGTAATCACTTAATTCAAATGCATTGAATGTCAGTGAATCAAAATTGCTTTTTAGAAAAGTCACTCTAGTAGCAGGATAAAGAACACACTGGAGGGGGGCAGCTCCTGCCAACGTCAGAATGTCAAGAATTCACCCATCATCTGTCTCATTTTCTCCCTTGCACCCCACGTGCCACTTCTCAGAGGCCAACATTGAACTTTAGCTCTTGCTCCAGAAGATGTATTCCATCAATCATTGTATCTTACATCTTTACTCTGTCCTTTCTATCTTCAATCATGTTCAAACCCCAGCATTCTTCAAAAATGACTTTCATTAACTCTTGTACCCCTTTGAGCCCCGTTTTGAACCAGGCTTAGAACCGTTGCAGTCAGCATACTTCCTCTCTCCCTTCCCAGGTGCTACTGCCGACACCACTGCATGACCATCCACATCTCTGCCTCCACTGCTGCTGCCTTCGTGCTTTGATACTGTAATTCTCCTTTTTACCTCCTTCTTTCCAGCTACCTTGTCCCTCCAGATGGTAGTTGGACAGCATGTCTAAGCAATTCTGCCTTGCTCCATACTCCTTAGGGATGAGGCCAGTAACTGGCGTTCTAGTTATCTCTATTGCTTCTGCCAGGCCTCCTTCCTGGAATTGCAGCTTTACCCCAGATACAATCATTTCCTGGGGCTCGACCTCACAGCATCAGCTCTCCTCCCTATGAATGCCTTTTGCCCTACCACTGTCTGATCCCTACTGGCTGTAACATCCTGTCCACTTTGTTAGGCAGTTCTGCTGGTATCTTGGAACCCCAGCCCTTCACTCTCTCCATCCCCTTCCCTGAATGTCCATGTTGCTGTAATCACTCCTTTTCATGAAACAAAGTTAGTTTCTTCTCCCTCTAGTACCCACAGCACAGTGCAAACCTTTCAGTATAGTTCTTACCATACTGTATTATAATTTCGTTTAGGTCTCTGGTCCACTGAACTGTGAACTCCTGGAGGGTTGGGACCATGACATTGCTTTTTCCCCTCTCTGAACTCACAAAGCATTTTGCATCTCTCATTACATGCATTGCTTTCTACCTTGAAGTGTAGTTAAGTCCATACCTTAACCCATCTACTAGACTTTAAGCTCCTTGAAACCATGTCTGTATGTAATTGATCTTTGTACCACCAAGGGCAAACACAGTGCCTGAGAGAAAGTGTCAATATACAGGCAAAGAAAAAAAGCCAGGACAAAGGAAAGAAAGAAAAGAAGTTACGCGATGGGGGTGTGTGTATATGTAGGCTGTATAATCTTGAAATCAAAGAAAATGAAATGGGTTTGAATAATTTTATATGAATTTAAATATAAAATATACATTATTGAGAATTTATATATTACTTCAAAAATGTTGTAAATATCTTCATGTCCATGTGACTCTGGCCAACTTACTTAAATTCCCTGAAACTAAGATGTGTCATCTGTAAAATGACAATGACAATACCTGTTTTGCAGGATTGTTGAAAATTTTCCATGGTGCATGAAATAACCCATGAGATATACAACGAACACAGGGCCTGCGCCTTGAAGGCAATTGACAAACGTTAGTTTGCTTCTCTTTGCAAATAAGCACCCTCCAATAAAATAATACAAATTAAATGTTAGTACACACTTGCAATGGGTGATTTTCAAAACTGAGCCCTCATTTAACTCTGAGTTTCCAAGCAACTAAGGTCAAAAGGAAGTATGTGGGAATATAGAAGTTTTTTTTTTAAATATATGAAAACCATACACATTCATTAAATGGAGGCAAATTTTTCCTGGAAATAAATTCAAAGGTACATTTATCATCAGGGGAATTAGGTAACTTGATGGACATCTTCCACTGGGAATTTTGGAAAGACACCATGACACTGTTGACTTTGATGTTTCTGTTTTTAAGCTGCATTATAAAATCTTATATGAATATTATAAATATTCATATTCATAATGAATATTATGCTTTAATTCAGTATTATACTTTAATTCAGTAAAGGCTTTCCTCCAGGAAGCTGAGATAATGTGGTTACAGGTATAATGTTTTCTGAAGATGTATTTCCATAGTTTTCACACTTTCTTTTAGCAAGAACACTTCTTTCATCCCTTACCCTCCTCCCCACTCCCTTACCCCCTGCCTTTTCAGGATTTTCCTAAGGCACCTCCCAGAACTTTAAGTTCCTTCAGGACTTAGTTTGCAAACCGGTGTTGTAGCTTAACCCATGAAGAGGGGATATAGACCTTATAGGAATGCATAATTAAAATGCCCATTATATTGCCTCACTCAAATAACAGTTTTCTCAAACGAGTCTCTGGCAAACCCATGCATTATGTAAAATGGATTAGACCTGAGGAGTGTCTACCTCAGAATCAGGTTCAGGTTTCAGGGCCAGCTTTCTGAAACCTTTCAATATGTGATAATCTTACTCCTGCAGATAGAACAAAACTATGAACTCCAGGTATGACGCCTGCACTTCCCAGACTAAACTCATTCAAAATCACCATGAAGAAAAAACAGTTCAGCAATTGGTGTAGTTATTTATCATTCGGCAAATACTTAATCATTGCCTATATGTGGCAAACCATGCCAACTGCATGAGAAATGTAATAACTGGGGTATGCTGTGTGGTAGGAAGAGCATGGGAATGAGAGACGTAACACAAGAAGTCTGGACCCAAACTTGCTGCTAAGGATTTTACCTTGAGTCATCAGGCCTTGCTCACTGCCTTTGTTACAATTTTATTCTATTATTTTGAATTTTATGATTCCAAAATGCAATTACTGTCTTCATGTTTAAATTTGAGTCTTACCTTTATCAAAGTAACACGTAAACATAGTTTGAAAAGACAAATCATATTAAAATGCAAAAGCTATTCCGTGGCCCCTTTTCCCTCACTCTTTTCAGTCTCAGGAGGAAACCACTTTCATCATTTTTAGTTGCTTCTCCTGGTATTTACCATTATGTGCCTAAATGCATCCATACCTGATACCTCCTGATTTATTAATTTTAGGCCGTATCCATTACATCTTATTATAGTAGATGAAGATTTTAGTTCTATTTTCAACCCTTTCTTCCTCTCCCCTTTAGCCACAATATAGTCAGATAAAAAATTTAGATAAGTGTTTTCAGAATTTATGAAGGGATAAATAGTATTTACTGCTGAGATAAGCAGTATACTGTAATTATAATTCTTATCCAGGGGTCATATACCTAACTTTTCTTTCATTTGTGAAGTTTCCTTACATCTCTGGCTGTCTTCTCATATCATCTAACAGCTCTGTGAAACATTTCTCAATATGTTTTCCACACTGATACATCTCATCTCCACAGCAGCCCTCTGTCCCCAGCCACAGCCTTAATGGGTGTTCTCTAGGCCTGCTGATACAGCTGTCGTCCTATGACTTCCTGCCACCATATTTAGAATCTCTTCACTCCTTTCCTTGATCAGGTTCCCTGTTTCTGGATCCCTTTTGTCTCTCTATTTGTTTGTTTACTCTCTCATTTTGTTTCATTTCATCTGATGGTCGCTTCCCGACCAAGGGTGTGTGAAGGGGAAAGTGTTAGAAGCTTCCTAGGTGTCTTTGGTGCCACAGAGTATGCAAAGAAGGGATAAGGAGGTAAGCCTCATTTATTGAGCACCTACTATATGCCAAGTGCTTTCTCCATGACATTTCTAGGAAATAGAAATAATTTTCTCCTCTTTGCAGATGAAGAGGTTGAGAGTAGAGTGGCTTAGTAATTTGCTTAAGGTTAAGCAGGTGGCAGAACTGGAATCCAGATCCATGTTTATCTGATTCTTGCCATTCTCCACACACTGCATCTCTCAGCCAAAAAGCTTAAATACACAATCCTTGCCCTCAAGGAATTTGCTCAATCATGTGTTTAATCCAATGTCAGATAATTGTTATTTTTCTGGGCCAATTTTCTCCCTTTTTACATGTGTGTGTAATATACATGTGTATGTACATAATTTAAGTCTGGTTAAAGACTTAAATTATTTTCATAGTCCCAAGTACATCAAGTTTTATTATTAGATTTTCCATGAAATTCTAAAATATTTATTTCTAAAGGAGATTTCAGATTTTTATTCCCCTATTTATTAGGTATTAGGCAATTAGAGTCTGATCTGGTTACAACTGAAAATATGTTGGTGGTTTTGCCCTTCTCTCTGGTGGATTTTGGTTTTTATGCCAATCAGTTCATTTGCTGACATTTATCACATTTAGCTCCTGCCTAAAGGACATTCAGAATTACAGGTGGAAAATTCACTACATAGAAGGAATGAAACACACTTCTTACTGCTTACTGTACCAGCAGACTGCTCCAAGCTCCACACCTTAAAATTTGAATTGATATCCTTGTTGGAAACAAAGCAGAATAGTAAGCACAAAGAGTAGAGACATAGGAAAGGATTTAAAATGAATGAAAGAAGGTAGAATCATTACTTTTTAGTGGATAATTTACTGACAGGTCTCATGTGCAAGCACCAACAGTACCATTGATGTATTCCATTTATGCTGGCACAGCTGAAGCCCTCTGATTGCTTTTCTCACCTAGACATGGCTCTCATTAATCAAGGGAAGTTGCATGGACTAGAACAAGAAGACAGTTTTGTCGACACACTTCCAGCACTGTTCTCTAGCAGCATTTCTTTCCTGTTCCAGTATCATTGCTCTCAGAAGCAGAAGCCCTTTCATTTAGTTAGAAATTAGCAGTAGATACCTGCTCTCTGAACCATCTCTGATTTTGAGTGTTGAGTTCCAGAAATTCATTTTCAATTCAGTTGTTTGGCATTTCTGGTACAGTTTTTCCTGTAGGAACAATTTAAAGAAAGTGTATTAAGTCCTCCTGCTAGCCTTTCCAAAGTCTGTTTGACTTATATGACATTGAACTATCTATGATTGAACTATCCATGATAACACAGTGTACTATCCATGATTTCTAGAATATTACATTCTTTTAAAAAGAAGAGATGTGTTCAGTGTACACTGATTGAGCCAGGCATGGTGGTGGAATGAGAAATACAATCTATTTCGTGAAATGGAGAATTGCAGGACAAGAGAGAAATGTAAGTCCCAGATGTGCACAGAGCACTTTGCTATGGAAACCACAGAGAAGGGGCATCCACCTCAGCCTGGCTCCAGGTTCGAAATGGAGAGACTATGAGCATTTTCAGCTGCACTCTCATAGAAGAGAGGAACAATCCTTCAGACCAGGGGAAGACAGAAAAGGAGATTGGCCAGAACAACACCTGGGAGGGAGCACAGAGCTCTTCATTCCCAGGGGTTCTTTATAGCATGGACATTTACAGTGTAGGTACTGCCCAAATGCCCATCCACACCAGTGTTATGGACTGAATTTTGTTTATTTCATTTATCAAGATATAATACTTTTGAGTCATCAGTTGTATTTCTATAGCCTATAAAAAGAGCACCAGGCAAGGCAGGGACCACCACCGCTGCAGCCACACCCAGAGTCTTCCCCATGCTGTACTGTGGACTCCACATCAGACCTGGGAGGCAGGACTCAGTGGATGAGGCTGTGTTTTGCATTTCTGAATACAGTCCACAAAATGGTTTGCTTCTGAAAAGGCAGTAGTAGTCTTACATCCAAGATTATTCCTAAAATAAAGTTTCGACCCGCATATATAATGAAATTGAAACTGCCTACATTGTCAAAGCCAGAAAGAGAGTAAAAAAGATGGGGTAGGCCAGTTGCGGTGGCTCATGCCTGTAATCCCAGTACTTTGGGAGGCTGAGGCGGGTGGATGACTTGAGGTCAGGAGTTCAAGACCAGCCTGGCCAACATAGTGAAACCCTGTCTCTACCAAAAATACAAAAATTAGCTGGGCATGGTGGCGTATGCCTGTAGTCCCAACTGCTTGGGAGGCTGGGGCAGGAAAATCACTTGAACCCAGGAGGCAGAGGTTGCAGTGAGCCTAGATCACGCCACTGCACTCCAGCCTGGGTGACAGAGCGAGACTGTCTTAAAAAAAAAAAAAAAAAAAAAAAAGAGAGAGAGAGAGATGGGGTAAAAAGTCAGAAAGAGAGATCCCAAGGGAGAAATAAAAGGAAATTTGAGCCAAAAAATGCATTTCTGATGATCTCTTCTGCTGTATAAAGATACTTTATAAGGCAATTTTAACTCTGATAACTTGCCCATTTCTGTTTGCAGAAGGAAGTCAGTCATTCTCACAAATATCTCCATTTGTTTTTCCTCCTTGTATTTCATTCAATTTTGTGGGGAAGGGTGGGAGGGCCCAATTTTGCTATTGTAAAATTGTTTCTCATTTTTCTGAACACTTGAAATGGGGTCAGATCTAAATGGCTATGAATGCAACATGGATCCAAAGGCCCAAAGGTCAGGTCCCACTTGGACAATTTTGATATGTAAAGTGCTGCTAACATTCATTTATAGACAGCAGCAAGAAGTATGAGCTGTGGCCTGGTGAAGATTCACATAGATCTCATTTTCCTCATATTCAGAGCAAGACGCTCCCAACTGTCTGTGGGTCTGCATGAGTTGGGGAGTGTGGGAGACCCCTCTATTGTCCCCTTTGAGTGTACATATTCTGTAGTGAAGCCAGAGGCAAATGTGTGAGAACCTCACCAGGCTGTTCCTTGGGAGTGAGGGCAGCCCTGACTTCCATGGGAATGGGATTCCCTGCCAAATTCAGATGCCGAGGCTTCCCTCAGGGACCACAGCCCATCCGAGTGGAGGAAGTTGCTGTGAGAAGTTAAGCAGGCAGCTCTGAAGGGCTGTGTGTGTGTGTGTGTGTGTGTGTGTGTGTGTGTGTGTGTGAGAGAGAGAGAGAGAGAGAGAGAGAGAGAGAGACAAAAGAGAGCAGCCTTGCCCCATTGCTTGCATTATAGTACACATGGAATCAATTTTAAATTTCACAGAAAGAAAACAGTAAACAGAGTAAGAGGGGAGCTGGTGTGTCTCTCCAAGGTTGGTGTGTCTCTCCAAAGCTGGTGTTTCTCTCCAAGGCTGGTGTTTCTGCTCATGCATACAATACATGATGCACACCATTCATACCTCCAGGTTTTACACATATTTCTTTCACCCCTGAGCATCTGTGAGACTCAGCTTGATGATATTTCAAACGACTATGAGGATCACACCTCTTGGCAAAAGGCAGAATAACTTTCTGTTGTAATATTTTAAATTAAGAGTTTCTTCTATCCAGGCCTTGCAGGAGAGAAGAGAATGTATTAACAAATTTATTCTGAAAGTAGAGATGTGGGAGATATGTGATCCACAAAGCAGGGCCACCCAAGGTTCACTTCAGTGTTCACGTTTGGGGAAGCATGAGAATGTCGCATAGCAAGGCCAACTGGCTCAAATGTATTAGCATACAATCAATATGCAAGGCGCTATCTGAATGCCGATTAGTAAGAGTCACATTGAACATGGTAGCAGATGACACATTAAACAGTATGATACCAGCCACAAACCTCACTAGCTTTTCCAGTAACCTGAAAAGACAAAGAAAAAGAGAACTTGGGGAAACTCCTATTCATCAGTCAGGTTTCCCCTTAAACATCACTTCCTTTGGGAAGCCAGTCAGACAAATCCACCCCCACCCGACTTCCCCTAGCTCAGCTCTTCTCTTCTTTTACATTATACCTTCCAGAATTATCTGTCTTCCCACTTTCAGTCCCCAGCACCCAGCACACTCCCTAGCACTCTGTAGGCACTTAAATATGTGCTCGATGGTTGATGGAATATTATGGGCTCGTGTTAGGTCTTGGAGGGTATGAAAATAGAGAAGATAGAATCCCTGCCCTGTCTGGGAAGGAGACAGACAGATAATAATAGACACCATACAATTTGTCAGACTTTGCAATGCTTGTAAGTACAGCTTCTCTAAAGGAGAACAAAAGGAAGGTTGAACTTCTGAGCACCTTAGTGATAAAACAGACCTACATTAGCTTCTTCTCTGATTCATTAATTTTACTGGTAAGAAATAATGAACAGAATCCTATTTCCTTACATTTCAAGTTTGCTACCAGGATAGCACAATATCAATAATAATAGGCAATGGATTTCACTTGGGGGAATATTATGTCAGGAGGAAAACATGAAATATTATCAATATCTTCTCTAGGGAATCTATGTATTAGCTTTGTGATGTCTAACCTCGAATTTCTCACCTTCAGAACTGAAAGCAAATACATAACTGGATTTGCATTAAAGCTCTAAAAAGAGTGAAATTAAGAGTCACACTCAAGTTTCCGGCTATGTTTCTTTGTTGCCTACTCCTTTTGCCACTCTGTCACTTAATTCATCTTTTTTTCCAGAGGAAAAATCAAAAGCAAAATATGCAACACCACTCCCTGCCCTCCAGTACTCCCATAGTATTATTTATTGACCACTCTGGGTGTGCTTGGCTTAACAGACAACAGAAAGGAAGTGAAGGCTCTTCCCTGAGGGTTTGCTGATTCGATTAGAGAGCCATTTAGAAAGATAACTCGAAATCTCAGACAGACACAGGAATCTAACTTTTATTCGGGTGTCAAAAATGATTTGAAACCTTTTTTGTATGATGACGTTTGTCAGTACTCCTTTTATTCCTCTCACAGCAGCCGGTGGGCGTCTCCATGCCTGATGCAGGCAATATAGAATCCAAATGCAGTTGCAAAGGTGAATGACTTCAGGTGGCTTTGCGCCGCCATCGTCATCTGCACAAAATGTGGACTGACCATGGATCTTTCCTCCATATTAACCTCTCCAAGAATAGAATCTATTGAAGACATGAATCTTTTGATAGCATTTCCTTGGGGTTTTGGGAGAGAAATTACATCTTGCAGATATCTGATGAAACTCTCATGTGACCAAAAAGACTGCAAATAAGAGTTTGATAAACAGAAAACAGCATGACAATAGTTTCTGGGTAACTCTTTGAACTTGTTAGGTACAGCATATACTGTCCTTCACACACCTGCTGTATTTTGAGAATCTGAGCTTATCGAAAGCCACACGGCATCAGTGGAACTGACTAGCTGGGTGACTGCATGCAAGCAGTTAGCCACTCTGCCTCAGTTTCCCTAAAAATACAATGAAATGGATAGTCAGTTGAGTGGTCCTCAGACTTTTACATCTTACAGTATGGAAGCGGACATGGATTTGCTATATTTCATTTTTCTGTGTAAGTACATTAAAAATCAAAACTACTGCCTACTATTACGATCTTTCATGAAAAAAAATATTTTTTAGCCTGAAAGCATTGAGATGAACATAACCTCAGAGTAAGCGATGGTCCTTGAAAAGTGAATAAATTTAACGGTTTGGTAAATCCCTTGCATGAATCTTATTTTTTTCAGTTCCTTTAGCAAACAAAAACTTATTCAGAAATGAACACACGTCCACAGAACACCATTAGCCTGCACAATCTACACAGATCCTTTTACCTGTACATTCTAAGCACAATACTAGAACTTACCAAATAAGTAAATAAATAGCCAACCAGAGCCGTATCACCTTCTACTTTATTACAGTGTTGGTATTAATATTTTACAGCACTCGGCTAACTGGAATGTGGAAGGCACCGCCAACCACATCATACTCTTTCCACCCAAGATAGTAGATCGGCTTCACTCCATTAAATCGTCATTGTCTTCAGCTGCCATGACTCCTTTAATTGGCTCACACCTGTAATCCCAGCACTTTGGGAGGCAGAGGCAGGTGGATCATGAGGTCAAGAGATCGAGACCATCCTGGTTAACACAGTGAAACCCCGTCTCTACTAAATATACAAAAAATTAGCCAGGCATGGTGGCAGGCGCCTGTAGTCCCAGCTACTTGGGAGGCTGAGGCAGGAGAATGGTGTGAATCCGAGAGGTGGAGCTTGCAGTGAGCTGAGATAGCGCCACTGCACTCCAGCCTGGGCAACACAGCGAGACTGTCTCAAAAAAAAGAAAAGAAAAGAAAAGAAAAGAAATGAATCTGCAACAAGGAATTCTAATTTTTTTAAATGGAGGAGGTGTCCAAGGGACAGGAGACTGTAAATGCCAAACAAAAGCTTTTATGCAAGGCTAAATTGGTGATTTTGCACAAAACTCACAAGTAAAAGATTTACAGCACAAAGAATGTAATACACTTCAGTTAAATTATTCAGTATTGTTACAGTATTAATGCTACAGCCCAAGTTTCATTGTGTAAATTAAATACACAGTCTGTTCCCTAAGATTGTACTTGGTTTCCATAATAGTTTTTTTAAGTCCTCACAGATTGGAAATATAAATATGGAAATTTATGATTATCAATAGTTTGAGCCAAATCCTAAGAGAAGGGGTTTGGACTGAGGTCTAAAAGTACTTAACTGAAATGGAGCCACCATGAGACAAGTTTAGTCTTGGAGGCACATGTAAGCGGGTGACAAATGGAGTTTATCATGTTGGGAGACTTGCGGATTTGCCTTCTTGTTTCCTTTGGCAGAGCAGGGTAAGAGGCCGGCTTTGGCGTCATTGCTTTAGACACACAGTCCTTTTGGCATGAGGTTGGATCTCTGGTCCCATCCAGGGTTCACTTTGTAATCAATCTGTCCTTAAAATGAGGTAGATCTTTCAGTAAGTGGCCTTCTCCTTGACAGCGAGCTCTTTCAAGTTGAGGGGACTCAGTCTTCTTCCTTTTCTTCCTTACCTGCATGCCACCCTGTCCATTGACGCAAAAGAGCTTACTTTATGTAAACTATGTAAATACTCAAATTTAGGTTCAGAATATCAGAGGTGGTGTGAATCTTAGAGACGTTTCTAGTAAAATCATTATTCCCTTTTTATATATGTAAGAGAAATTTAATAGCTTCTCTCTAAGTTCATTCACTACTCAGAAACCTGATTAGAACTGTGAACTTCTGATTTCAAGATCAATGCTGGATCCATTTGTATCCCCCAGTGAATCTCTAGAATTCGAGTATTAGCAAGTATGCAGGTAATATTGTATAAGAAACATGCAGTGCTCCATTAACCTATATGCAGTCAGGACATACCCTGAAGCAAAGTTTTAACTACACAGAAATGTGGCCTTAACCTTATAACAAGAGCTTTTTTTTTTTGGCAAGTGGGCTATGTAAGAACACTGCATGTTGGAAATAATGGTAGCCAGAGAGGAATTAGAGATATTCTATAGCTACTTGAAATTTTCAGTTTTTTAAAGAATAATTATTTCAAGGCTGAACTAATTAAGTACATTTCTACATCCTGTAAAATCTTACACCCCGCCTAACTTAAAAAAAATACAATATACATTTTGAGGATTTATGGTATATTTGGCTCAACAATCAAGATAACTGAAGACGGACTCGTCTCTAACAATCCAGCAGTGCAATTAGAGAAGTCTGCCTTAAGGGGTGATTTTTCTACAAAGACAGCCAATCTTCAAAATGGCCAGTGGCGATATGTTGTGTTGACCTGTTTTAATGTATCCCTCTATGTTAGGTATATGCAGGATGGACTGGGGAGGAAAAAGAAAAGAAGGCCTTTGAAGTAATAAAGATGGAGATGAGATTTGGTGACTGGAGAATTTAAAAATAAATTCTAGTGCACCTAAATATCCATGAGTCTTTTCAGCCTACCAGTCCAAATGAGGTTACAGAACATCAAGACCAGATTCTCACAGGTTACAACCTTTCTACTGCACCTTCTCATTTGAGAATTCCAATCCTGTTCAAAGTTACTCCTAACCCTCAACTATACCCCAGGTATTTGGGAGTCCAAAACAAGAGTTTGACAAGCTCTCCTAAATAGGAGCAACTGCTGAATACTAGCAGCTGCCACTCCAGGCTACACTGTGGGCCGACTGGCCAATATTGCCTGGAGCTACACGTCTCCATGGGCTGTGGATTTCAAAATAATTCCAAGTTTAGTGTGACATCTCTTTCATTTTCCACACAGCTCTTTCCTTTGCTAGGTCACATACAGCCAGGATGGCTGGTTCAGGACGCTTCCAGGTGCCAGTGCCATGCTGGCAAAATCACTGCCCTTTGACTCTGTGGTCTTATAGCTGAAGCACCCTGTTTATACCAGACTCTACAGTTCTTCATAGTTTTATTTCCTCGGGAAGCTCCAGTCCCTCCTGAAAACTTGGTTTCCTTTTGACTCTTGTCCCATTCTGCATATATGCCTAAATAACTGAAAATAAATTAGGAATACAGGTTAAGCCTCTACCCACCTTCTCCACTCAGAAGGCCCCTTAGCTTTCATGTAAATATCTAGAGGGAAGGCTCATCTATTTCCACCTGGCAGGTGTATTCAAATCTCAGCTACACAAGAGATGCTGAAGTAATAACAAATTAACCAGTGAAGACAGAGATACACAATAGGAAAAAGTCAAAGACCATTTGTAGTTAGTACCCCTGAGATTAAAATGAGATTTATTTGCTGCCTGCACTGAACACATAGCTGTGTGCATCCCATAGTTGTGTTACAGGATCCTTGAGGTGTGGCCTTTCAGGCCTGAAACCTCTGGCCAGTGGCACTTTTGCCTGCGTTTTGTTCAGCCCACTGGGCTTGTTCCGCCCACTCAGCAGGCTGTGCTCGGCTCACACTACCGACCTGGATCCCACACTTGCCAAGGGCAAGTCGCATGGAGCAGAAAAGGGTGTATGAACGAGCATGGGGTCTGGCAACTGTGCAGGCAGACACGCCAGTGGGGTGGGCAGCTCCAGGTACCTACACAGGTACCAGCTCTCTGCAAGGCTGCAGCTGGACCAGAGGCACTGCAAGCAGCTTCCCTGGCTAGAACCAGGGAACACAGTGGTGCCCAGAAGCTTGGAGATGACAGGCACCGCAGGACCCCAAAGAGGGAGTCCCAGCCCTGGCTTGGGAAGCTCCCAGGTCTGGGCTCCCTAAGGGGCTGCAGCTCTTCTCTCCTTCTCTTCACCTGCAATGTAGTGAACAAGGGGCATGTTTCAGCCCTGTTTTTGTTATGCCTTATTTATTTATTTATTATTTTTATTTTTATTGAAACGGAGTCTCGCTGTGTCGCCCAGGCTGGAGTGCAGTGGCGCCATCTCAGCTCACTGCAAGCTCTGCCTTCCGGGTTCACGCCATTCTCCTGCCTCAGCCTCCCGAGTAGCTGGGACTACAGGCGCCTGCCACCACGCCGGCTAATTTTTTGTATTTTTAGTAGAGACGGGGTTTCACTGTGTTAGCCAGGATGGTCTCGATCTCCTGACCTCGTGATCCACCTGCCTTGGCCTCCTTATTTATTTATTTATTTTTGAGACAGAGTCTCACTCTGTTACCAGGCTGGAGTACAGTGGCGTGATCTTGGCTCACTGCAACCTCCGCCTCTCGGGTTCAAGTGATTCCTCCTGCCTCAGCCTCCTAAGTAGCTGGGATTACAGGCACGCACCACCACACCCAGCTAATTTTTGTATTTTTAGTAGAGATGGGGTTTCACCATCTTGGCCAGGATGGTCTCCATCTCTTGACCTTGTGATCCGCCCGCCTCGGCCTCCCAAAGTGCTGGGATTACAGATGTGAGCCACTGCGCCCTGCCTGTAATTAGATCTTCTAAAGTTACATTATTATTTATATGAATTTTATTATTTATTCATTTATTTTTGAGATAGGGACTCATTCTCTCACCCAAGCTGGAGTGCACTGGCATTATGGCGACTCACTGCCGTCTCAACCTCCTAGGCTCTAGTGATCCTCCCACCTCAGCCTCTCCAGTGGCTGAGACTACAGGCATGTGCCACGCCCGGCTAATTTTTGTGTACTTTTTTTGTAGAGATGGGGTTTTACCATGTTGCCCAGGCTGGTCTCAAACTTCTGGGCCGAAATGATCTGCCCACCTCGGCTTCCCAAAGTTTTGGGATTACAGGCGTGAGCCACCTCGCCCAGCCAATTTTGTTTATCTTAATTAAAAAATAGAAATGCTTCAAATAGTCACTATAGGTGAAAACAAAGGAAGAAAAAGGAGAAGAAAAGAAAGAAGGATAAAGACAAAGAAAGAGAAAAGAAAGAGAGAGAGGAAGGGAGGAAGGGAGGGAGGGAGGGAAAGGAAGAAAATAGGCCAGACTCAGTGGCTCACCCTTGTAATGCCAGCACTTTGGGAGACCATGGTGGGAAAATTGCCTGAGGCCAGGAGTTACAGACCAGCCTGCACAGCATAGTGAGACCCCATCTCTACAAAAAAATTTAAAACTAGCTGGGCTGGTGGCACATGCCTGTAGCCTGTAGTCCTAGCTACTCATGCAGCTGAGACAGGAGGATCACATAAACCCAGGAGTTTGAGACTGCAGTGAGCTATGATCACACCACCACACTCCAGCCTAGATGGAAGAGGAAGACTGTCTCTTTAAAAAAAAAAAAAAAAAAAAAGGAGGGAAGAAGGAAGGCAAAATTATCGCTTCTTTTTTATCTATAGTTCTCAAGCTAAAATACATACCTTTTTTTTTTTTTTTTGAGAAGGAGTCTTGCTCTGTCGCCCAGGCTGGAGTGCAGTGGCACCATCTCGGCTCACTGCAAGCTCTGCCTCCTGAGTTCACGCCATTCTCCTGCCTCAGCCTCCTGAGTAGCTGGGACTACAGGCGCCTGCCACCATGCCCAGCTAATTTTTTTTGTATTTTTAGTAGACACGGGGTTTCACCGTGTTAGCCAGGATGGTCTCGATCTCCTGACCTCATGATCCGCCCACCTTGGCCTCCCAAAGTGCTAAAATACGTACCTTTAAAAAATGCCCAGGCTTACCCAAGACCAATTAAGTCAGAGTCTCTTCAGGTTGGGCCTCTATCTCTCTCTCTCCCTCCCTCCCTCTGTGTGTGTGTGTGTGTGTGTGTGTGTGTGTGTGTGTGTGTGTGTGTATGTATGTATATGTGAAGTAAGCTCCCCCAGGAAATTCTACTGTGCATCAGAGCTGAGAACTGCTGTTCTAGGGGAAGTACCAAAAGTGAAGTTCATAGGTTCATAGACTTACTTTACCTCTGTATTTGAAAAGTCAGACTTTCTTCTGTAATATCAAAGACAACGAACCCAGGTCAATTATTGTAGTAGAGAAAGTCATAAGGGGGAAAATTATTTTTTCCATTGGCTGACTAAGGATTCTAGTGAAAACAGCTAATTTAATTGAGAGAAGACATTTCCTAAGTGAAGTGATATATGCATTATTATGACTCAGGATACTCAGATAATTAAGCAGTAACACTTTTGTTGACATTTAACTACATTAAGAAGAAAACTTGTTGAACCAGAAATATCAGTGGGTGAGGGATTTTTAAAAAACGAACTTGGGCAGGTATTTTCTTCATAAAACTCTCTCTCTCAGGAAAAAATTTTCAATTTATTTGGCCCTATTTATAAACATGTTTGATTCTATCACCACCCTCAGGCCAACAAAGCAGGAAAAAAATGTTAGAATTCTGTACAAAGGTCAAGAAGACCTTTAAATCAGCAATTTGAAAACACAAGCTTGCAAAATATAATATTTGAAGTTGTTCTTTGGGAATGTATAAGTAATATGGGTTTGAAATGAAAATTAGAGCAAGAGAGGCAGTCACGGATATGCGTTGTCATGTCTCTGTTTTAATGTCCATATTAATGTGAAATATCATATTCAAAGAACTCAGTAGACCCTCAGTAGATTTCTCATAACAAATCTTTGCAGCAGTTCTAATGTTCTAAATCTGGTTTACCAATGACAGGTTTAAAAGATGATTTAAAAAAAAAAACCAAATGGGATATAATTTCCAGGAGAAGTGTTTCATTTGTTGGGTCTTGACTTATCCTGCATAGAGTAAGAAGATCATGTGATAACTTTGTGTTTTAAAGGGTTGTTACTGAGATGATAGACTTACTGTCTGAAATAGAAACATTACTGTTATAAGGCTATGCTGTTGGCTGCAAGAAACACGTTTGCTTGGATAGAAATGGCCTTTGTTACTTCTCTAAATGTGTGCTCTGTTGGCGGAAGAAGGCATTTTGAAAGGCAGTCCGTGTCTTGAAGAGTTGTTTTTAAAAGAGTGTCAGGCTACACTGGACAGATGAGCATTGATTCTGGAGATGCTATGGCTTGAGAAAAATGCATGCAAATGGTAGCTACCAGCAGAAGAGAGAGTTCTGAAGGGCAAGGCTAGTGTTTCGGTTTGGGAAGGCATGTTAGGTGTTGTTTGTGATATGTCACAAGGGACTCTGGCTATGTGTTCTGTGATGTCTCTTCCCCACTCAGAACCCTCCACTGGTTTCCCATCTCACTAGGTGTGAAAGGCAAAGTCCTCACAGGCCCTACAAGATCTGCCTACCACATCATGCATGCGTGTGCACACACACTGCCCACTGCTCCTACCACAGCTCCCTCCACTCTCTCTATTTCTCTATCCTCCAGCCGCTCCTGCCTTCCCAGAATGCACCAAGTACAAGCCCATCTCAGAGTCTTTGCTCTTTCCTTTCCCCCTGCACCTCTCTTCTCTTTACCTGGGTTTATTTGTCTCCATAGCCTTTATCACCTTTGGACATTCTGTTCTATTTACCTGTGTTTTTGTTTGTATCTGTCTGCCTTCACTAGAAGTTAAGCACCATGAAAGCTGCAGCCTTCCTAGCTTTGTTCACTGTCATATTCCTAGCGCCTCAAAGGGTATCTGGCCCATAATAAATGTTTAATCAATATTTGCTGAAAAATAAAAGACTCTTCATCCTACTCTTTATTATAATTCATTCCTACGGGATTCAGTGGACTCTGGTCTCACTTTAGGTCTCAACTCTTATCCAAGGAAACATCATTAGATTCAACATCAATATAGAGTAAGTGTCTAAAGATAGGTAGCTCAAGGCCAAGTGTGTGTTGTCCAGTCCACCTATATAATTTTATTCATCCCCTGTGTCCCTTCTCCCACACACATTGAGCCACAGTGGGCAGAGGGTCCTTTGAGGATGGAGACCTTGATCTTCTCCCGCTTCAGGAGCTTCTGTCTTCCCCTGGACAAAGATGGGGCTCTGCCTTGTGCCCTCAGAATGTCAGTGTGTGCCAGCCCCAGTGAGTCATTTAACACGATGACACTATTTACAGACTCATTAGCGCTATTGGTGACAGGACCCTTCAGCACTGATGCCTAGATCAGCAAGGACTAGGCAGTGATAGGAAGGGCCAGCCTTGGGCTTAAGGAAAGCAAGATACCTCTTCCTACACCCTGTGGAAAAGATTCCTGAAGGACCACTGGTGTGGCTGCTTGTTGAGCTCCAGAGCCATAAGAGGGGTAATTAGGTGATTAGCAGTCATTGACACTTTTCTTGGAGTGAGTTTTCAGTCTTTCTTTAGAAGAGATTGGGGAGAAAAGGGGGATTAGATGCAGGAGAATGTGTGGATCAAAGCCCAACCTAACCAGTTTCCTATTGCGCCTGGGCCCAGCACAAGAGCAGGTGGAATGCTGGGAGCCTGCCCTATCCCAGCAGCCCCAGCTCTGCCATGTTCTCCCAGTGCAAGGCAGCACAGAGCAGCAAGTGACAGCCTCAGCTTTGTAGTCAGATGGGCTCTGGTTCAAATCCTGGCTTTGTCAATTCCTAGCTGTGTGACTGTCATCAAGGTACCTACATTCTCTGTGTTCCATCACTGTAAAATGAGAATAATACCCACCACACATGATTGTTATAAGGATTAAGTAATACCACTTATGACAAGCAGTTACTGTAGTTCCTGGCACATAAAAAGTTCACAATAAATGGCAACTCCCAGAATCAGACAAGACCTGGATCATCCTTTATGAATACTAGAGAGATTTATGGAATGAATCATGATTCTTCTTGCTAGATTCTCTAAGTTGTTATCCAAATAACTTTGGGAAGCTAACAGCTAAACCAGGGTTCTTTGCTCTATCTTCTTTCCTGTGTGTGTGTGTGTGTGTGTGTGTGTGTGCACGCACGCACGCATGTGCACTAGAGAGAGAAAGGGAGAGAGTGCTGTATACCAGGACTGACACAGGAGATATTTTTTTAAAATCACATACTTTGCCCTGATATGCCATGGAAACTAATATCAATTGCTATCCTGGGTATATTACAAGAACTTCTCTCTATTTTTTTATATCAGCTTTGGAATAAATATTTGATAAAATGAGGGCGATTTTCATAGCAACTTTTCTTGAAGCTTTTTAAAATGTAATTAAGCATTTTAAAATCTATCAGATATATTCAGAACATTTCCCAAATTGTTTTCTTAAAGATCAGTTTTGTTCAGATACTTTAGGTTCTGGGGAAAAGCTATTTTCTGTCCACTTTGACACAAAAACATTCCTTCTAGTTTTTTAAGAACACAGTACTTTGTTGAGATGTTGGCTTCTTGGTTTATGGCATGAATTCTAATCACTTTTAAACTTCTAACTTTTATTCTACACTTAGAGTTCAAGCAAAATGACAACGATCAAGTTTATAAAATATAAAACTTCTATATGAAAAGCGAGAAAAAATCAGTTGTTTCCAAGATTATGTTAACATTAATAATTAAAACCAATTGAAGATTTATTTTGTGCTAGGCACTGTTCCAAGCACTTTACATTGTTAGTTCCTTTCACCCTCACACGCTATTTTGAAGAAGATACTGTTACCCTCCACATTTTATGACACACTGAAGTGCATGTGGGTTAATTAACTTACACAAAATCATGCACTTGGTATAGTCCACAGTCTGAATATATTGCCCTCTACAAATATAATAGTGAACTTTATTATTCGTAGAAAAGAATACTGAGGTGGAAAGAACCCCAAAGATTTGCCAAAGATGCATAGCTATAAGGGCAGAGTAAGGACTTGAACTTAGTAACATCTGAATCCAAAGTTTGGGCTCTTCATATATACATATACAACTATTTTTCCACATTCGGACAAACTATCAGAATAACTTACATAAATGTTTTATCAAATGTTCCTTCTTAGAGAATCTGAGGGAACATTAGAAGTCCTCTTGTCTAATGAATATTTTCTAGAGGAGACATGACCAGTGAACTTATTATTTTCTAGAGCGGACTTGACCAATGGCCACCTAGCTTTTGCTTCCATCCATCTGCCCAGGAACACAGATGATCCATCCAGGAACACAGATGGTTCATTACTGAATCACCCTGCTGGTTGGGAATTTTCTTATATTGAGGTGCTGTGCTGTGACCTAATTTTATATTTTTCGTAATTTGTAGGGTAAATATTGCCGTGCTTAGGAGCCTTGGTACTAACCTGGCATTACACTGAATCATGTATCTTCAGGAAAATAGAGTTAGAAGGCACTGTACAACAACATCCTACAGCCAGCCAATCAGGAGGCTTGGAAATCTTAGGTAAAAGATGTCCTGGCCATTCTTGGCTTATTTTACAGACATGAACTCATCTCACTTCTAATCACACAGGGAGCATCTGAACAGAACTGAGGCCCTTGGTTGAACTCTAGTCCTGCAGACATTGTATCAACAGGCAAAAAAGAATATTTAGACTAAATTTGCAAATCAAATGCAATAACAGAGAGATTCTCAAACTGGAAGAAGCTGATATAGTCACAAGTTTTTACACTTTTTTGTTTTGTTTTGTTTTTAATGAGCATTTATTGGGTAGTTATTTGAGAAACAATATAGCTCCATAAAAAGCCATAGGCTTTGGAGTAAGCTCATTTGGAGCTAGGTATCCTGGGCAATTAACAACCTCTCTAAGATTTGATTGCCTCTTTTCTATAAATAGGAGTAATATTACATATTATGGGTAATAATGGGACTACTGTGATGATTTTGTAACATAATGTGTATAAAGTATTTAACATGCTCATCGATACATAGTTACTACTCAGCCCATGGTGGTTATTAATCATTCACTTAATCAAAAAATAAAATTTATTGAGTTCTCATATAGTAGAACCATGCATTCAAGCTACATGCCCCAGACGCTGTGGGTACAGTGCTAAAAAGGCAGAGACAGTCCCTAACTTCTCAGAACCTGCAGTCTAGCTGGGAAAACCAATACTGAGTGAGTAATAAAACAAAGAACAAGTTATGAGAGGGAGAAGCATAAAAGAGTGTGCAGATGCATAACTCTGAGGTTAAGGAAGGGGCCCCTACAGAAGATTGTGAACCCTGAGGACAGAGTCAGCAACAGAGGTGGAGATGGGTGGACAGCATGTCCCAGGCCAAGGAGCAATGCGTGCAAGGCCAAGAAGTGAGACAGCAGGAATGTACTGGGAAAGAAAAGATCACCGAAGTGCCAGAGAGGTGGACAGAGGGGTGGACTGAGACGGGCACCAAATCATAAAAGACTTTGTATGAGTATAAGCCATACTAAAGAGTTTGTTTTGGGTTTTATCCTAAAATCAATGGGAAGCCATTAAAAAAGCTGTTATTAGGTTGGGGGGTTGGCAACATAATCATATTTGGCTTCAGTATAATAGAGATGAGTAAGACACAGTCCCTTGTCATCAAAACAGTATAACCTCATGGCGGCAGAAGTTGAAGGGGTCACAGTTAAAGAAGGCTCAGGAACAAAAAATGTTCTTAGGTACAAAATTCTAGGTGAAATTTTTAAAAAGGGAGTGACCACATCTCTGTGATGTGACATTTGAAACAGATGTTAAAAATGGACTGGGCACCCTTTGGATGAGGAGAGCTGCTGGTGGGAAGGGGCGCTGCCTCCTGGATATCCTGTCTAAGAGGTAAAATTAGCAGGCATACTCTTAAAGTGCTCCCAGCTTTGTTAACTGGATTCTACATTTCCCTTCCTTCCACCACTCCATATTTCAGAATCCCTTTGAGAGAAAACTCTGCCACCCTTATTGTAGCCCCTAAAATCCACATTCTGTAAATTTTAAATCATTACCATGTGTATTTCCCTCCTCCACTCTTACAAGGTTATTTCCAGCTGGATGCCTATGTAAGCTTATAGCTTTGCAGAGCACTTCCTATACACCCCCTCCAGCTGTGAACTTTTTACCTGCACTTCACTGCAGTGTCTACATGCTTATTGAGAAGTTAAAACAGTACAGGAAATACTACATCATCTCACTGGCATTACCAGTTAAATCTCCTAGTGTCTGGGCAATATGAGGTTGAGGCATTTATTATAAATGCCACATCACAGTTGTAGTAATTTTCTGTTTCCTTTGAGTCACTCCATGTAACACAAACCAAGGCAAAAAAAAAAAAAAAAGTACCATACTCCAACCTTCCCTTTCAACTTATTTTATCTTAATTGATTAAATTTATCAGAAAAGACTACTAAAGTGGTAGAATGTTTTAAGATGATTAAAATCATCATTTTTTCTTTAAAATATGCTCTTTTTTCTATAAATAATGCTTAAAGTGGAACTCGTCTCTCATAGTGTGATAGTTTCCCATTTTGCTATGTGGTTTGTATTCAGTGAAATGTCTGTGCTGAACAAAGCTTTCACGTTAAACATCTGATTCACCTTACTTGGAATGTATATCTATGAGGTGTATTAAGAGTAAGCAGGATAAATTTAAGATACTTTCCCCTAACAGAAAGAAAAATTAAGATATTAAAAAAAAGGAAAAGAAGAAGGGAAGAAGAAAAAGGAGGAAAGAAAAGGAAAAAGGAAAGTTTTGTTTGAAATGGAGATTTCTTATCTGAAAAAATTTCTTTTGAAATTCTGAATTACAGGTTGTGATGCCTTTTATCTAGGAGGAAAGTGGCCTGTCTTGTAGGATTTGTGGATCTTCTGCTCTTTATTCATGCCATGACATTCTGATGTCAAAACTGGGCTGGTAGTAGGCACCTATATTCCAAGGAAGCAATTCTGATTTCTGGTTTGTCTCTCTATTTTAACAATTGATGCACTTAACAGGGAACCATATTTATCTTCTCAAATTTATTTTCACCTTTATATTTTCCTCTCCTGAGACATTGTTCAGAAAAAGGAACCTGCATTGCATGGCTTTCCTGCCTCCAGCTCATTTCAAACAGCATTCAGTCACCTTCAGATGCACACACTGTCATGTGAACTTTTGTCCTTCACCCAACTGTTGAAATTGCACCATCTCTGCATCCAGAAAAGCCAGAGGGGAAGAATAATCCAAGCAGACTACTTCTGGTAGTCAAAAGAATAACTGTCATTTTGCTTAAGACAAATTCAGAGGATTTCTAAATGAATCCCTTATGTGAATATTTTCTTGGGAATTCGACAACCTGCAGAGAAGTTCCTTAAGGAGAAATCATAGAACAAATAATTATTGTTCCCGATCATCAGATACACAGGAGCACAGCTGCCCTTCATTTTGCTTTCTTTCATGTATGTGTCTGTTTATATTTCAGAGCCAGAATAACTTGGGGATTAAGAAAGCTCGTTCTAGGTCCACTTTCTCATCAGACCCAGAGATCACTAAACCTCTTGAGTTCTCAGTCTCTCTTTCTATGACATGGAAGAATGCTTCTTTAGACTGGCCTCATGAAAAACAAGTTATGTTTTTAAAAAAACAGAATTATATTATACTGCTTTGTTACAGTATTAAAAGGAAGAACTCTTAGATCTCAGCCACAAGACTACCATCTAGTAAACTAAAACTTGGCAGTGATTTTAAAGAGGTGATTTTATTGCCAAAGAACCCTAATTTTCTCCCAGGGAGTAGTAGCATTGAAATGGCACTTTGGTCTCCAAAAAGAAGGCCTCAGCTTTAACGAATTGCAGCACATTTGTACTCACGGAAGTGTGCTACCGTGCAATTTTCACTTAAATTCCCACTTTCTTCTCATTAGGTCTTTTCATTTAGATCTGGGGCCTCTGTGCATGCTTCAGTGTTTCTATTATATTTGAAATGTCATAAAATAGATATGTGGGTGATTTTGTACTGGGCGATAACATAAATAGTGATCTTTTCTGGAAAAAAAAAATTAGAACAAATGGTCTAACAAGTCCGGATCCACGTATAGAGACATAGGGACAAAAAATTGTAAATGGAGGAAGTCATTTTAAATAACACAAGAATAGGTTTCAAATCAATTGAATCCTGTTTGGTATATTAGAAGCATCACTGGTTCACTGTACTGTAAAATTTACTAGTTTTTCCGAAAAGCTTAACTGCATGTTTTGTCTACTTAAAATGGTGCCAGAAAATTTAATCATACATTTCTTTAGTTATTGCATTTATAACCTTACAAAACGATTTTCAACTTGAACACATAAAGTTCTTGCCTCACTTTACCATAACAGCTTCTACCACATGAAGCTCTTATTCCTTCATGCCTTTGTGGTGTTCCCTGGACCTGAAGTAGTATTCCTCCTCCCTCTTGGCTTTATTCAACCAATTAGACCTACTAGCTCATTGAACATCTTCGCCTTCAGCAGAGATAAATGTTAGGACCCCCCGGCATCTTTTAGCATATTTCTCTTTTAGCACTTAACACATTGATCTAGTGGTTTACTTATAATGCTGCATCTCCCATGGGGCTGTCAGATGCTCAAGGGCAAGGACCACTTTTCTTCCATCCTTAAGTACTTCGTGACTAGGAAAATGTCTATCCCCTGACCAGTTCCCAATAAACATTTTTGAAATGCAGGTTGAGTATCCCTAATCCAAAAATCCAAAATTCGAAATGCTTCAAAATCTCAAACTTTTTGAGTGCCGACATGATGTTCAAAGGAAATGCTCATTGGAGCATTTTGGTTTTCAGATTTTTGGATTAGGATGCTGAACTGGTAAGAATAATGCAAATATTCCAAAATCCTCCCCACCCCCAAAAAAGAGAAATTTGAAACACCTCTGGTCCCTAGTATTTCAGATAAGGGATACTCAACTTGTACACAAAATAGGATGGTTTTATTCACTTCTATGTTTATTACATAACATGGACTTCTTTCTGTTTTCCTCAACCTTACAATTTATCATAAACCATGCACAGAGAACAAGGAAGTAGGGGATTTAAAAATCTGAATCAAAGTCTGCAAATGGACAAGGAATGAGCTACAATCCAGATTGATTTTTTAAACTATTGCCTTTTATCCACTCACCTATGGACATGCAGCTCTTATTTTATAACCTAGTGCTATTATGAAGTATAAATTTAAAGTGATCATGAAATTCTATCATCCATTTAAGTCATAGTTTTGCAGAATTACCATCTTATGCATGTAAATATTTGTGACAAAGAGAACCAAGCTAAGAGTCCAAGGTACCTTCTTACTAACTTACCCTAGGTAAATTGCCTAAACTCTCTGTGCCTCAGGTTCCTCTTTTATTTTTTTATTACTATTATCATTTTTGATATAGAGTCTCACTCTCTTACCTAGGCTGGAGTGCAGTGGCACGATCTCTGCCCACTGCAACCTCCACCTCCCGGGTTCAAGCAATTCTCGTGCCTCAGCCTCCCAAGTAGCTGGGATTATAGGTGTGCACCACCATGCCTAGCTAATTTTTGTATTTTTAGTAGATACAGGGTTTTACCATGTTGGCCAGGCTGGAAGTTCCTCCTTTAAAATAGGATAGTAGCACTCTCAGAGATGTAGGAAATCCTATTATAGAGAAGGGCTTGGCACAGGACTTGGCAGTAGGTTGCACTGTAAGTAGAAGCTGGGATTGTTGGACTATAACTCATGGAACAGGAAATATTCTGGCAGGCAGATGGGCAGAATTCTGATGGCTCCTACAACAGGAATAGAGAGAACTGGGTTCCACTTAAACAAGGTACCTCAAAGAGGCAATCTCGCTCTTGTTTAAAACTGCCTGGGCCGGGCGTGATGGCTCATGCCTGTAATCCCAGCACTTTGGGAGGCCGAGGTGGGTGGATCATGAGGTCAGGAGTTCGAGACCAGCCTGGCCAATATGGTGAAACCTCCATCTCTACTAAAAATACAAAAATTAGCCAGGCATGGTGGCGCATGCCCGTAGTCCCAGTTACTCAGGAGACTGAGGCAGGAGAATCACTTGAACTCGGGAGGCGGATGTTGCAGTGAGCCAAGATCGGGCCACTGCACTCCAGCCTGGGCAATGGGGTGAGACTCCAACTCAAAAGAAACAAAACAAGCAAAACAAAACAAACAAACAAACAAAAACTGCTTGGACTTGGATGGCCTCATCATTGCCTCCTTTTCTGGGGATAAGATGAAAGGCTCCAATCAGGCTGACTGGCACTGGCCAGCTTGCCAGAAGGCATGGTATCCCCAGCCCTCTCTACATTATTCTAAGTTTGGAAGTAGTCAGAAGAAAATAGTATGGAATTTTAGTCCCCAAATCTACTCATTAAAACCATGTGGATACTCTACTTCACACCCTTACTTGAGGCCTTCCTGGCTCTGACACAGATTTAAGACCTAACTTTTAGTGAATTTTCTGATTCCTGGTCCTGCAAATTAGAAGAGTTCATGAAAGGACTGCTGGAAGGAAGCACAACTTGCAGTGAAAAGTGATAACTGCTCGATATTAAAAGAGAAACCTGGAAAGTTCTATACAAAACAATATCCCTGTCCACTATGATAGTGGATTTTCCTTAAAGATCACTCTCAGTTGTGTAAAATGAAAAAGATTAAATTGTGTTTGGTATATTTTGTTTCCAAAGGCAGAGAAGTATGAAATGCACTTTAAGGAAGATTTCTGTTCAGAAGTTTTGGTTTCAGTGGTCTACAGAGTTTACTTTTGTGGAACACCTCGTTCTCTGCCAAAGCCAAATAGATGAAGTGTTGCTGTATTTAGAAAATAAGGAAAGTGAAACATTTGTTGTAATAATGTGAATCTTTTTAAAATAATTGTTAAGAAAAACTATAAAACTGGCATACTTTTTAAAAAGATTATTCAGGAGCAAACTCAGCTCTATTAGGAGCTTTTTGAGGAACAATACTATTTTATTTTGGTTACCAGGTCTAGATTAGGACTCGACACTCTGAGGTTGTTTGTTTTTGGATGGAGAAATGGATAGATGCCTGGATGTGTGAATGAATAGATGGATAGATAAATGGACAGACATTGAAGAGATGGAGGGATGGATAAATGACGTTATTTTGGCTTAAGTTGCATTTAGGAGAAGTTAAAAGGATGTGAGAGAGGCATGCAGGGGATATCAACTCCAAATCAGGAACGAAATGGCTTCTAGAGAGCTCACTTCAAAGAGAATAAATTTGAGAGTCAGAGAAACAGAAAGGATGCACAGCAGTAGTGAGATCCTGGCATCCATGGCAGTCATGGATGTATAACTGATTCTAGTGTGTAAGTTATAAACAAAAAAGAAAACCCCAAGTTCTTGTCCTACTTCTGCTACTGTAGATCTGGGTGATTTAGGGGCAAACCTTTTGTACTTCTCGGGCTTCATTTCTTTAATCAGCAAACTCAGAAGGTGAAACTAGATCATTGAAAGTCTACACTACTGATGTAGATCAATACACCAAACAACAAATTTCATTTCAAGGACATTGGTATTCTTAGAATACAATTAACATCCTCTTGCCTTTGTCTAAAGCACTTACTTTGCAGTCAAAATGGCTTGTCCACATTATTATTTTTTGAATGAAAAGATTTGTGCCTCCCACACGTAGGGCTTGGTGTATTGTGAATGGTAGCCTACACATACGCAAATGAGAACTGGGAAGATAATTAAATCTGAGGTGGAAATAGAGTAGACTTGTGAATGAACAAAGAAAGTGTATTTCTCTGGAAGCCAAGATGTCAAAGGTACATTTTATTGATACTGTATACTCTCAGCTTCCATGTAAATCAGTATTCTCATGCTTCAAATGTTCTAACCTTGCATTTCTGAAGAATCTATTGTGTATATTAACAGCGGCTGTGGCAGGAGATGTCAGGCATTTTTAAATTCCAGATTTAAAGAGATTCATGAATGTGCATGATGCTATACATAAAGAATTGAATGGTCAAATGCACTTTATTTTGAGCTAAAAGTTAGAACAAAAGAGATTCATGTCAAAGACTTTGGATTCCCAACCTGGGCTTTTTTTTTTTTTTTTCCTCAGAAAATAGCCATAAAACTAAAAGAGAGAACATGTGACCCAAAGGTTTCTAAAATGCTTCAGAATTTTAGAATCCTTTCCAATGGCTCAGTTTGGGCAAACTAGCTCCAGACCCCACCACTATCCAAGCTCCACCATCCTTTCTTATGACTCACACTCACAAATGAGTGCTAAGAGCCTGCCCTGTGGGGGCAGGGATGCCCTGTTAGAACAAACGTGAGCTGAAGGTGAACCCAAAAGTAATTTGGTTCCATCCCTTATATTACATAGATGAAAACCGCCTTCCAGGGAGGTGAAGTGATTCACAAAGTAACACAGCAAGTCACACAAGTCTTTTGATTTCTAACCCATTGCTTTTGTCATGGCCACATTGATCCCTGACAAATAATATAAAACAAGGAAACCAGACCCTTTTAAAAAAAAAAAGGTTATAATGCTATTACTTTTTTTCAAATGAGCCATTTTTTACCTTTTCACTTTGTTGCTTTTCTCTTGTCAGCTTCTTGTAGAAAGATGACTTAGTACATGAAAATTCAACTTGGCATTTTCTTTAGACAAAGTGATCTTTTAAATGTAGCCAACATTTCTTTTGGAGTATGACTCCATTTCACATAACACAGCCTAAGATTGATGTTTACTAAGTTGGTTGTTCAAATCATGTTCGGCGCTTGGTTACATGGGCTGTTTCTTTGTCTCTGTCTCTCCCTCTCTCTCCTTTTTCTTTGTGCTTGACACAAAAGGATGGGGGCCCCAGGATCATCTGGAAATGGATCAGTGTATTCATGTGTGAGCTTTACAAAGCACTGGAGCAAAGGTGTCATTAAACGTTAGAAGTCATTCAATCACACCCATCTTTTCATACAAAGTATAGAGAGAAAAGGCTCTGTATGGTAACTATGCATAAAGCTTTGTGTATTCATTTACCCTCACTTCTTGGAGTAGCTGGCTCTTTTTTTTTCCCCCTGCCTCTTTCTCTCTTAGAGGAGGTTTGAGATTAGCTTTGCTTGTCTAAATCTGCCATTAATACTAAGCTCCTGTGTAGTGCTGAAAGCAATTAAAGTAATAGATTTTTAAAGAGAGCTTGTGGGTTTAATTCTGATTATGTTTCCTTTCAAATTATTGAGGTTTTCTTAGGCGTCCATGGTAGTGCCATGGGCATGGCAAGAGAAAAGTATGACTCTTACCAAGAAAAAGGGAATGAATGGTCTACCCTTAATTATATTTCCAGCAACCTTTTCTAGGTACTAAATGTAGAAGTCAATTAAGGGAGGTTTCAATGTATCAGTATCCTGTTTGTCCTGAAATGTAAATGGAAGTTAGGAGAGTTTTGAAGCAGATGCCATCTGCTGGATAGTTAAGATACTGTAACCAAAATAATGTGAACAGAAAACATATGGAACAGTAGATCTAAATGAATGGACTGATTGCTAATTTAAGTAAATACTACTTCCCAGGCCCCAGGTAGAGTGAAATCTCCCTAATATACTGTCTACAATGGAAATATTTAAAATTTATTTTTTTCTAATCTGAATAAAGAAATCCCTTCCTGTTCATGTGTAATGCAGATCCTCAAACTCTTTATTTAGTTTGCCATCATAAGAACAAACAGAATCAGTGCACATCTTCTGAGAAATGATAACTGCAAAAATGCCTTTGGAAGCCCCCAAAATTAAAACCAGAAGTAATATAACAAAATGGGGAAGGGTTAATATGGTTATATGGGAACAAAGGGTAAGTATATCAAATTAAAACCATATGTAAGACAAATACAGGCTAAATAGTTAATTCTTCTTTTTCTCTCTCTGAGGGACCCTTTTAAATAGAATTGGTCCTACTTAACACCATCACACTCCCACACTGCTCCCTCATTGGAAGAACCCATGGATAAAAGAGCCCCTCCTTAAACTGTACAACCTCCCTTAGAAATTGTTTATTACAGTCATGTTCTGTATAACCCCTGTTGTTACAGGATCGCAGTCTGGCCTCCTTCTCTAACTATCAGAACAGGTTGTTTCACATTTTTGAAACCCATTTTCCTCATTTGTTAAATATCACTCAGTGAATGTTACTGTCCTAGTGAGCTATTTAAAAAGTTAAGGCACAAATTAATAGTATATCCATAAACAGCATTCCCCCAAAATATCCCCGTCTAGAGTTACTACTTAGAATTAGGACACTGACAAGTTAGTCTGTGAAAAGAATGGTATTTCTCCACATGTAGAAAAATGTCCTAAGAAATAAGAACCTTTAAAATTCCAATCTGCACCTGGCTAAGAACTCCTCTGGGGATTTTGCAGAGAGGAAGGGGCAAGGGACCCATGTATAGTAATACATGTAAGTAAGATTGTTCATTTTCTTTCTCCCAATGGAATATAAAACAGTAAAACAAACTCCATATATTTCTTACATGAAGAGCTCTCAAAATGATGGCACCCAAGTTGTCAGCTCCATTTCCATTTCTGAGTCACAGATACACATATATGGCTAAAAGGAGGGAAGGAGCAGACAAAATACCAAACAGATGAAGAGAGAAAGGAAAGATGTTCCCAAACATGTTAACTGTTTGCCCACATGACTTATTGGTATGTTAATGTCTCACATCAGCCACCGCTAAGGAGAATGTCGCCCCTTCCTTCCCTCTTAGTTTATAAATGGAGTCACATTATGTAATCACCCTAATGAGGTAATAGAAACATAAGTACACAGGAAAATTTGATAGTGTTTTCTCCTAATTCATCCTCTGTTATGTTGGTCACCCCCCCCCATCCCATTAACCCTCCTTCTCTCCTCCAGACTGGCCCCCTCCAAATTGGCTGAGTTTCCCGACCCAAAGGACATATTGTTGGCTATTGTTTATAATAAGTCTCTCCCCTCTTGGCAGGATAGAGAACAGCTGCTGGTCTATTCTCTGCCACAAAGACCAACTTCCTTCTTTTGCCCTGGATGATTGGAAGAAAGTCGGGGAGAAGAGCAATTTATAGTTGTGTTACAGTACCTCTATTTTCTTTTATGTTTATTTATATTGCTTCCATTTCTGTCAGGGATTTCTGAGATAATCAAGATCATTCTGCTACAGAGTTTTCATTTGAGTAGGCTCTAGTGGCAGTTGGCATTTTTCTTCATTGAGTCAGACATTTTAGGATTCCAGGCTAGAGGAAGCAGTGAACATTTCTCTATGAGAGTTTGAGAATCAATATTCCTTTTTCTAAAAAAATGAACTCATGAATGTATTCTGTGTTACATGAACAATTAATGACTTTGAATTTCTCAAGGGAAGACACCTTGTCTTTGCCAACTTTCTGTTCCCCAAACTTAGTACAGTACCTGCTTCATAATGTTTGCCAGATGAAGTAAGTGGAGTGCTGAATGGAGTTCTGGTTTGTTCTGTGAAATGTAAGCTATGCTGACAGTCCAGCACTTAAGTCTCACCCTAGACTTCAGTCCAGGCAAGGCTCATCACCTGAGGTGGGACCTTCTTCTGAGATCTTTGCCTTAGATTGTTTCTGGCTCTAGGCTTCATTCTAGGCAAAGAAGCCAGGGAACTCAATGTTTCAGAATCTAACCCCCAGCAAAAGAAACCTAGACTAGGTACTGAATCTTCAGAGAGACTTGAGCAGCTCTGGAAGCAGAATGTGGAGAGCATTTCTCTGTTCTTTGTTAGGAGCAGAAGGAAACTCACAAAATGGAAAATTGGTCTAAGACTCTATACCCAGGAAAGATCCAAATGGCATTGACACAGGGCATCAATGTGATATCAGACAAGACAGTTCTGGTGGATAGAAAGGAACCACAGCCTATCATTAAGGTTTCTCCTGAGAAGTGTTTGGAACTAAGGTTGGTTGATGGTGAAGGCCATGTTTACTAAAAAACTGGGCAGAAGCAGAGTGGTGTCGTTAAGTCCAAGGAGTGTGACAAAGAGGAGAGTGGCTCCTGACTCTCTTACTTATTTCTGTATGAACTTAGCTTGATAAGCATTAATAATAGCAAATTTTCTCTGTAGTCAAAACAGTCCCCTTTCTGGAGGAGTAAGAACTGGAGACCTGACAATTTCCATGTGGTAGATGCCTCATGGTAAGAGTTCTTAATGCATTTTCAAATTTCCTAGTATGTGTTCCTAAATGTATCATACGGATATTGATTAATATGGCTCCCTGTACTTTCTGTAGTCACTACCTTGGTTCACCCAACAAGCACTTAACAAATATGTTCCTGACAGACATGCAAAGAATGTATATGACTGAAAAGAATACTAGGTGCTAAAGCCACTGAGAGGTCTGACTTTCTGATAGTTTGTAGCATTTTGCAAGCAATACAGGAAGAAAGAATAATAATAGCTATGACTTATAGAGTGTTTAAGACATGACAGGCACAGTTGTGGTCACTTTACATGCATTGTTTCATTTCATCTCATAGTCTAGTTTCTAAACAGAATCCTTGAAGACATGCAATGCCACAATGCTCACTTCTGCCTAATTGTGAGCCAGGCCCTTCAGAACTGGACAAGGAAGCTGGTCAAGTTGGGTCAGAGAGTAGTTTAAGCCATCTCTGGAGACAGGGAGGCATAAAACTGATAGACAATTAAATCCAGGTAAAGTTTGCCCTTTTTCTGCTCTTTGCCTATCTCCCTGGTTCTCCTGATGCCTCCTGAATGATTGCTTGTTAACGCAAATTAATTTTAACTGGTGGGCTTTCAGGCATTTGAGGAGATGGGAAAGTGGAGGCAGAAGACCCTGCATTTGCATAGAAAACTGTTCAATGAAGTCCTTGATGTGAACCTCTATTTAGTTGCACATCACACTAGTTGAGGGCATGAGATCTAGAATCAGACTGCCTGAGCTCAGATGCCATGCTAGGGGTGTAACCTTGAGGCAGCTTCTGCATGCCTCAAATTTATTGTCTATAAAATGTGTAGAATAATACACATTAGTATTATTAGTAGGTAGAATAATACATACTTCACAGAATTCTTATTAAGGATTAAATGAAAGGGTCAAACTAAAGATTAAATGTAAAGGGTTTAACAAAGTATCTGGTATTTAATAAATATTGGATATTAGTATTACTGGTATTACTAATAATCAATATATACCTCTTTTCCTTCCACAGAATGTGAGGACTAATTGAGAGAAAGGACCTTGAATATATGTTTTATCTGCCACAATTCTTACCACATTGTAGATTCTAAATAAATATTGGACAGATGGATGGATGGTTGGATAGATGGATGGATGAATTAATTTTAAGTTTCTATAGATAAAGGCACTACAGAAGACCTCCTTGTTTTCAGATCTCTTCCAGAAAGTCATGCCTCACAGATTATCCAAAGGAAATCACCATGACACTAAACCAACATGCAACAGCCAGCAGGGGGATTTCTTAGGCTCAGCTAGACATTTAGACTCCTAAGACTATCACACATCACATTTGACATTAGTCTGCCCAGAAGAATATAGGATCAGAACTATAGCTTGCCAGTAGGCCAGCATCAGGTATTCTTCTGCAATTAGAGCCATGGAAGCTTGGGTGCCAGATGATGAGATCCACATTGGGCAGGTGAAGGAATTGCCTTTACTTAAGAGCCTTATTTCCCATAGGAGTCAATAACTCTTGTAACAACTCCATAGACACAGTTTGCAAGGTCCTCTCCAGAGACATGCTAGTTACAAGAACTGCTGCATTCAGGGAAGTCCAAAGCATAGCCAGCAGGTATTTGCAGTTCATTTATAGTTCCTCCCAGTCCAGATGCACTCTACCAATGAGGGGTCATTTTTACCATATGCAATGTTGCCTAGTAACATAGTTGACACATACCATCTTTATCTGTTTCCAGGGAAACCAAGTTAAGAAGTTAACCAAAGGTCAGATTCTCATGCAAAAAGGAAAAGAGTTTTTGTTAACTCTTTGCCTGCACCATCCAAATAGTTATTTACTACATAGCCTGAAAAACCCATCCAATGTCCCTGTGAAGCATTCATTCTTACATCTCATATATGCCACAAATATGTCCCAGAGTGGAATAATACAGGCATGGCCATATTTGCCAGTCTGTGTCCTCCCTTCAACAACCAAGAGTCAAGCCCAGTGATCTTTCACCCTATGCCTGCCCTTCACATCAGCCCCTACCGACAGTCCCATTCTTCAGAACTCAAGTGTAGTTGGCTCTCTCACACATACACTCACTTGTATAAATACCCAGGGATGTCAGTTTCCTTAGATCTGTATGATCTTAATAGATTATTAAATAGGTCCAGGAGCCACACCGGTAAGGATCTTTTGAGTTGTACCCTTCCTTACTGGGTTGTTTTGAGGGTAAAATGGAATAAAATGAGATCAGAGAGGTAAAAAGTTGAAAGGACCATGGTAAAAATCTATGGTAGCTTTACTGTTCGGAAAGAACGTGAGTGAATTCCAACACGGTTGGATGGGGTTTGATCTACTTAAGTGAGTAGCTCAGAGAAGTCGTGACTGCCCTGATTTAAATTATTAATGATAATAAACATCTTTAAGTAATTAGGGAAATTTTTGACCAATGAGAACCACTAAACTCCCAAGTCATTCCACATTAATGAGATGTTAGAGATTTCAATTAGCACACACTTGAATTAGTAAAAGGATTAAGTACTCCATTTATTCTTCTGCCTGGATGATAATAGTAGTTTCTGTTTATTAAATTCTTACTGTATACCAGGGACTGTGCAAAATGCTTTACTTATAGCCTCTTGATTACTCACCAAGTATTATTGGCCTTACTTCTTAGCAAAAACCAAAGCTCAGAGAGATTACAACACTTGCCCAAGGTCGCTCAGCTATACATAGTGGAGCCAAGAGTTTAGTCAGGTTTGGTGTTAGTCCAAATCCTATGTCCTGTGTTCAGTGATATCTTCATGGAGATGCTTTATAAGCTATGCATTATTTCTATTAAGCCAATCTATAAACACACTGGGAACAGATTCCATGTTTCCTTTAAAAATTACTTTTACCTTCTTTGTCAAAAAAAGAAAAGGGACTTTATTGAAATGGAAAGAAAGTTAAATTTGGATGAAAATATATGTGAGACAAAGGGAAATCTTCATTTTATGTAAATTTCTCTACTTTATATTATTACCTATTCTAAAATGGAGTTGATAATACAAATGATTTTAAAAGGACATAAAGTACAAAGAGGAGTAAAGAAAAATAGAGCATAGTATGCCAGTTCTGAAGTCACCACCCTGCAGCTCATCTTGTCCGAGTCCTTTTAAAGGAAATAGTAATTACAACTCATTATCTACCTTGAAGACCTGCTAAGTAACATGAGAACAGGTTCCAAATCAATAGAATTCTATTTGAGATATTAGAAGCATCCCTGGTTCATTATAGTGGAAAGTTTAATAGCTCTTCCAAAAAATTTTCAGCTACATGTTTTGTCTGCTTATAATGTACTTGAACACATATTCCTGCCAAGAAGAAAAATTAAACTAAATTCTTCCACTATGGCTAGCACTTTTCTACTTTGTTCTGATTAATTCATAGATCTGTGCAACGAAAGAATTTGCAATTGGCAAGCAAAATTCTAAATTAGGCAGTTTAATTGTCAAGTAAATTTTAAAACTTGCATGAAGGATGGAAAAAATATAGAAATGTCAACATGTTGGCATTTGGAAACCATAAATGGGTATTTTCTTGTAGGTCATGCCAATCTAAGAGAAGGAAAAAAAAAGAAAGACTTTGGTTCTGTCAGATAGAATAACAGTTTCTTTAGGAAACTTTAAAAATGTATTCCATCATATATTCTTCCAATGAAGGTAAATTTAATGAAATTTTATACTTTATTTCCTTGAACTCCTCTTAAGACATTTTCTTAGAAAATAGCCACATAAATATAATTACCTATATGTGTTAAAAATTTTAATTTAAAATCATTTTCTTTCTGCCTAAATTACGCTGCAAAAAATTAGTTGTATAAAAAAATTCAAAGTGGATTTTATTGGCATGATTTCATCCTCCTAAACTTTATTTATTTGGGACATCAAATAAACATTGGGAATGAACATTTATGGATTTACTTTGTTTTCTTTGATCATGTAATTTTATACTACATTTTGATTCTTATAAATTCTTATTTCTTGATCCAGCTTTCATTGTTTTCCATTAACTTGCTCACCCGTTAAATTAAGTTAAAATAATGTTAACTGCAGTGTATGGGGGTGTCAGCAACCTTTTAAAAGTGGTGCACCTTTTTATGACACCTGATCTGAAGTGCTAAGGTAACTAGAGTGGGTACTGGCTGTCCAAACAGAACATGGAGGATGGAGATAGCACAGAGTGGGTATGAACCCTAAAAGGTCTTGGATTCTCAAACTACCCCACCTACCACCTCCATATTTTCTACTATAGTCTAGAAGGATTAGACTCATTCCTCATTCATAACTTAACAAGACTTGTTTTTTGTTGTTTTTTCTTTCTCTTTTTTCTTTTCTTTTTTTTTTTTTTTTTTTTTTTTTTTTTTTTTTTTTGAGGCAGAGTCTTGCTCTGTCGCCCAGGCTGGAGTGCAGTGGCATGATCTTGGCTCACTGCAACCTCCGCCTCCTGGGTTCAAACGATTCTCCTGCCTCAGACTCCCGAGTAGCTGGGATTACAGGTGCCCACCACCATGCCCAGCTAATTTTTGTATTTTTAGTAGAGACAGGGTTTCACCATCTTGGCCAGGCTGGTCTCGAGCTCGTGACTTCATGATCTACCTGCCTTGGCCTTTCAAAGTGCTGGGATTACAGGCATGAGCCACCGCGCCCAGCCAACAAGACTAGTTTTAACTACATTTTTTTTCTAATACTTGATGGAGATTATCAGAAGGGGTGAAAAGAAGAAAGAGGTAATCAGTCTCTTTTGGATGCTCACTACATGCCAAGAGATGGACTAGGCATTTTATTTAAGTTTTCTGTATATAAATTTCTAGTGAATCCTCAAAGCATACCTGTAAAGTAAATTTTATTAACCCCACTTAAAGAAGAGGAAACTGAAGCTTAGAGAATTTGGTGATTTGCCCAAGGTTTTTTATTATAAAATGACAGAACAAGGATTTGAGATAAAACTGCTTGGAGTTTGGGTTGGGAGGTGAGTTAGTTGAGCAATAAGAAAGTGAAAGGAAATTTAGAACAGGGGCATTTGAAGGGAAAGCACTCATTTATTCATTGAACAACTATTTAATTAGCTATTAAGTGCCAGCCCTATGCCAGGCACTAGGGGAAGCAGGAGTAAACAACATCTATGTGGACACTATACTCCTGTCAGTTGGAAACTGAGTGGCCAGGAACAACACAAGCAAACTTAGATATGTAAAAAGAAGATAGAAGGTACCAAAGGCAAAATTTTGTTTCCATCTATTTATTGATAGCCTCAACTTAAAAATACAGTCTTCTCATTGTAAGGTCCTGATCTAGTCTTGGGCTAAGCTCTTACTCAAGAGTCAATTCTAACAAACTTATTGTTGGAAAGTAGGGACTATGATTCTGCCGACTAAACATTTTGAGAGAGCTTTAGTGTAGGCCCCTGAAGGAAAGCCTCTGTCAACTTCCTGGGTGATCTGGAGGGCACAGGTTTTGGAGGTGATACCTAGATACCATTTGTCCACCATATCTTTTCCTAAACAGACTCTGAGACTTAGAAGATACTTTACAAATAATTTGGGGAGGAAGGAAGGGAGAGAGAGAAGGAGAGAGGGTGGAAAGAGAAGGAAAGGAAGGAACAAATCTTCCTGGGCCTTTGCTCTGTTTCTACCTGTCCTCCTCAGAGCCTTCTGATGTAAGCATAGTTCACCTGTTCAAATCCAGGGGCTAGAATTGTCCTGTGTATTCAGAATGTCCCAAGTTGCTCAGAGCTGCTATCATCTAAGTCTATTTGGTATAGGTATTACCTTTAATTTGAAGGTAACTCGTATCTTACAGTATCTGAGGTAAAAAGAAAAGCGTTAGTCTGACAGAGGTAGTCTACCATTCATAGTTTTGAAACTAGAACATTTTGCTGACAAAGAGAAATGTATTTTTAAGCCTGAGTTCTTAAAAGAAAAAAAAAACCAACAACAAAAAAAACCCTTCCATCCTAGTCCTTTAGCTGGGCTATTTCTGCCAGCTCCCCGGCTATGAACACAACACATTCTTGCAATTCATCACGTCTCTTGGCTCGAGCCTGCCTTTAAAATGGTTGGCGGCATATGCTTCTCATTAGCTCTGCTTCTACCTCACCTGCGCTGGTCAGAATCCTCCCTCCTGCCCCCTGCCTGCTCCCCTCTCTCCTCCTCCCCCAACTCAGACACATACTCCTGCCAGTTTCTCTTACCAAGCAGCGCTGCCTGCTGGCATGGCAGGAGGCAAGTGAAGGAGAAGGAGAAAGAAATCTTTCACTTCTTTGAAAAGTAAATTCTGTGGGTTAGCAGCCTTTCGTTCAGAAATAAGACCTAACAAAACAGAAGGCCAAGGGCAAAACCAAAAACAATAACAGGAATGGGAAAAAAAAAACAAAAAAACAAAAAAACAGAAGTGTGCTGACTGGGAGAAAAATAAAGAGGGGCAGCAAAAGGTTACGAGGGAAAAAAAATCCCATTATTACATCACTTTGGCAATCAAATGTTTCCTGAGGTCACCAGTTTGTCTCGATTTATCTTCTAGCCTCTACAAGGAAGTTTTATCCACTTGGAGGGTATTCTCTGTTTAACTCAGTTATCTGAGTGACAAAATATTCCTTTTATTTGGTGAATTCTGTTTTCTCTGTGACCTGTTCATAAATTAAGAATTAAATTGAACCAAAGAATTTTGGTTCAGCCCAAAAGTTACTTTCTATACACACCAATTTTTCTTTCTGATTGTGTCTTTTGTGTGGTAGCTTTTGATTAGCAATGTCAACCCTTGGATCACTTTCCAGAGTAACTGAGAAAGTAAATTCTCTTAACATATCTTCACAGTGTAATTCGACAACTCTGACCCCAGTCTATTCATACCACACAACTTAAGAATGCAGGTGAAGTTGCACTGTTTTGTTTTGTTTTGTTGAAACTGGTTTTGAATGGCAAGAAAGGACTATTGAAGGGGTAAAGGACTTAATCTTTGATGGCATTAGGAGAGAATCGTAGACATCTGAGGTTTGGGGAGATCTCAGACATTCCCAAATCTGTAACATTAATCTCACAGATGAGGAAACTGAGGCTGAGAGGTGAACTCCCCTCTGCCACACAAAAAGGAAGTGGCAGGACTAGGATTCACCCAGGTCTTCTTAGCCCCAGTTCTTTTCTCATTCCATAATATGCAGGCACCATACTCTCTCACAGCAGATAGAGAATGGCTTTTTGTTCTAGCTCCAACAGTTAATATAGAACTTGATGAACAAAAATGACTTTGCTCAGTACGGGTGACCAGGGACATCCATATGACCTAAATCACCAGATACAGGGAAACCTTTGAGCAAATTAGAAAAAGGCTGCTGTTCCTTAGGGCCTATCCACCACCACCACCCCCATCTCCACCCACCCACCCTGGGTGCAAGGCTTGGTGAAGTGCAGGATGGATATATTTCAGTCTTAACTTGCTTCTTCAACCAAGTGCTCTTGTGTAGGCAAAACCTCCATGAGTGTATCTGCAGTGGTCCTGTCCTAAGAGTGCGCATGATCAAGAGACTCACACTAAGTGAAGGCATATCCTGATTCACGAAAATCATCCTGATACTTTTATCTGGAACAAGAGCCCTTTCATTACAGTGGATGAAGACAAAAATACCTCATCTTCAAGGACTTGAATGACTTAGTTTTTCGTCAACAACTTTCATTTCCAAATAGGTGAGACAGATTCATCTCTGAACAAAATTGTGCAGTCAGAAAAACTTGCCAATGGACCTCTTTTTCTCTTGATTCACTTCAGCAGCTAATGCTTGTATATCATCCCAGCTACCTGCATGGTTGCTCTTTCCTGGCTTGCAGTCACAATCCTTTCTAAGATGTTAGCTGATCATGGCCTCATGCATTCATTCCAAATATAATTATTGAGCACTCCCTCTATGCCAAGATTAAGGTTTCTCCTATGTTATTTGTGTTTTAATAGGAATTCTTAAGCCTAGCACAATGCCTGGGACATAATATATACTCAATAACCATATGAAAGGAGAGGAAGGGAGAGAATGGGGGGAATTTTATACCCAAAGAATGGTGGAATTTGTGCAGTAGGCAGGGAAGGGAAAAACTGGGAGCAGAGAACCTTTACCACCACCGTACATGTCATGACAAATAGGTTGTGTGTGTTCTGTCCTATATTCTACAAAATACTTAAGGCATCCATGCAACCATGTGAAAAACTGCTGCTGGCACCTAGAGTCCACCACCAAAACCCTTCCAGGCATGCCTCCCTCTTGCCCAGCCAGATACCCCAGCACTTCTGAGACCCAAGAATTTTCGGGCCCTGTTCTTATTACACAGCTTGGTTCCCATTGTTTATCCAGTCCCTTGGTTAGCAACACAGTCTTGGATTCCTACCTTAGCTTTTAACCTTCATACAAGGTGTGATTTCCAGGATTTCCCTCTGGCTTTGTGTACTCCACACCTGCCTTTGTCTCCATGGGCCATAGGCCCTGGGCCATTACTCACCTGATTGACATAGATGATTACCTTCATCTACTTATTTTAAGTCCATTATGGAAGTTACTACCAGAGTTACCACCAGCACTTAGGGAACCCTTTCTTTGAATGCCTCTGTTGGAAGGCATTCTTATTTTCTTCTTAGTAGGATAGTTACTGTGTGTTTTTCTAATCCTTTCAACTGAAAATTCCTAGAAAGAAAACACTGTCCCATAGTCACCTCTGTGGCACCATTATTGCTTAGTGCCGTGCTTCGTGCAGAATAATTGCCTGCCCAAAAAATATTTTGTTATAGTTGAATTATTCAACCAGACATTCTATCATCCATTTAGTTTTTGTTGTTGTTTTAACCAGAGGAAATGAACAGGGATTTCTCATCGATTCTGGTCTTCCTCTGATGGGAAAATTTTTATATTAAATGCAAATTACTTTACCATCTGTGTGCAGCATAAGTTCCGGAATCCTTTCCCTTTATATGGGGAGACCAGGTTTCTACCAGTGACCATTAAAGTATATTTGGCAGCCCTTGTAGCTCTTTCTCTGTAGCCCAGATGGCAAAGTTTTTTTCTCATTTCCATTTGAGAACTTTTATAAGGCTTTTTTATGTTGTTCCTTCTTTTGAAGTACTTTTCTGTTCCTGGACAGGGGGATTGGACCTTCTGCCTGGACCTCCCTGTTTGTACTCTCTATTCATAGTGCTGATTCTGGGACAGGAAGAAATTTTGCTAGTTAGAACCCAAATCCATTAGCTAATGTGTCTGATCTTTTGTGTTCCTGTTTGTAAAATGATATCAGTATTAGCTGTTGGTCCTTCCTTCCGTTGATATAAAAGTAAAGTAATAATTTAGCTGATCTAAGATAAAGATGGTGTTCTTTGTGTGTTCCCTGGAGAACCTAGTACTAAATTAAAGGCGGTACCCAGACAAGAGAATGTTAAGGATTCGCCAGGTGGTGGCTCACGCCTGTAATCCCAGCACTTTGGGAAGCTAAGGCGGGAAGATCACCTGAGGCCAGGAGTTTGAGATCAGCCTGGCCAACATGGTGAAACCCCATCTCTACTAAAAATACAAAAAATTAGCCGGGTGTGGTGGTACATGCCTGTAGTCCTAGCTACTCAGGAGGCTGAAGCAGGAGAATTGCTTGAACCCAGAAGTTGGAGGATGCAGTGAGCGGAGATGGCACCACTGCACTCCAGCCTGGGCGACAGAGCTAGACTCCGTCTCAAAAAAAAAAAAAAAAAAGAACGTTAACGATTGGTTGGTAACAAGCATCATCTTAACAAGGACTTCATTGAGCTTTGTGACATTAGGTAAATAAGGAAGATGGAGAAAAGGCTTCATGGGGAACGGGCCTGGCTTAAAGACGAAAAGGTAGGATGGGAGCCAATGGTGAAGGACTTTGGTTTTCAGGCTAAAGGCTTTAGACTTTATACAGTACGGAGCTAAATTGGGATTTTAAATAAAAGTGTGACATGGTTACGTATGGGTTTGAGAAGGGTGGCTCTGACCTCGGTAGGGAAGACCATGGGAGGTTACTGCAGTAGTCCCTGAGAAAAAAGAGAAGGCAGCTGGGCACACTGGCTCACGCCTGTAATCCAGCACTTTGGGAGGCCGAGGCAGGCGGATCATCTGAGGTCGGGAGTTCGAGACCAGCCTCACCAACATGGAGAAACCCGGTCTCTACTAAAAATACAAAATTAGCCTGGCATGGACGGGCATGGTGGCTCACGCCTGTAATCCCAGCACTTTCGGAGGCCAAGGCGGGCGGATCACGAGGTCAGGAGATCGAGACCATCCTGGCTAACACGGTAAAACCTCGTCTCTACTAAAAATACAAAAAATTAGCCGGGCATGGTGGTGGGCGCCTGTAGTCCCAGCTACTCGGGAGGCTGAGGCAGGAGAATGGCATAAACCCGGGAGGCAGAGCTTGCAGTGAGCCAAGATTGTGCCACTGCACTCCAGCCTGGGCAACAGAGCAAGACTCTGTCTCAAAAAAAAAAAAAAAAAAAATTAGCCGGGCGTGGTGGCATATGCCTGTAATCCCAGCTACGCAAGAGGCTGAGGCAGGAGAATAGCTTGAACCTGGGAGGCAGAGGTTGCTATGAGCCAAGATGCGCCATTGCACTCCAGCCTGGGCGACAAAGCAAGACTCTGTCCCCCAAAAAAAAGAAAGAAAAAAGAGAAGGGCTAGATCCAGGCAGACAATGGAAACTGGGAGAAAGGACAGATTTAATAGGCATTTCAGAAAAAAAAAAAAATTACTCACTCCAGCTAGTTTGGCTTCCTTACAATTTCTCATACATCAGGCACACTCTTGCCTGATGGAGGTTCCTACTGACTGAAACGCAATGGAACACACTTCCTCCAGATGGCCATGGATCACCTCCATAGACTCTTCAAGTTTTGCTTGAATACCATCTTCTTTTTTCTCTTTCTTTCTTTCTTTCCCTTCCTCCTTCCTTCCCTTCCTTCCTTTCCTTCCTTTCCTTCTTTCTTTCTTTTTATGGAGTCTCAGTCTGTTGCCCAGGCCGGCTCACTGTAACCTCCACCTCCTGGGCTCAAGCAATTCTCCTGCCTCAGCCTCCTGAGTAGCTGGGAACACAGGCACCCACCACTATGCCCGGCTAATTTTTTTTTTTTTTTTTTTGTATTTTTAGTAGAGAGGGGGTTTCACTATGTTGGCCAGGCTGGTCTTGAACTCCTGACCTCAAGTGATCCACTTGCCTCAGCCTCCCAAAGTGCTGGAATTACTGGTGTGAGCCACCACACCTGGCCTTGAATATCACCTGTTTAATGAGCCCTGCTGTAACCAACCTACTTAAAAATCCATACCCTTACCAAAATCCATGTGTTCAGAATGTTCATAGCAGCAATATTTAGGATAGCCAGCAACTAGAAAATACCCAAGTGCCCATCAGCAATTGGAAGGGTAAATAAATTGTGGTATGATCACACACTGGAACATACTCTACAGCAATCACAATGAATGACTGATCTACAACTACATGCAACAACGTGGATGAATCTCAGAAGCATAATGTTGAAGAGAAAGAAGCCTGATTAAAAATACATAATATACAATTCCATTTATATAAATAAAAGTACAAAAACAGTCAGCACTGAGCTTTGCTATTTGAAAACAGAATAATAGTTATCTTAGGCAGGGTGGTTAGTTATGAGAAGCACACAGGAGGTTTCTTTTGTTTTGTTTTTCTTTGAGACAAAGTCTCACTCTGTCGCCCAGACGGGAGTGCAGTGGCACGATCTTGGCTCACTGCAACCCCCGCCTCCTGGGTTCAAGCAATTCTCGTACCTCAGCCTCCTGGGTAGCTAGGATTACAGGCGCCCACCACCATGCCCAGCTAATTTTTGTATTTTTAGTAGAGACGAGGTTTCACCATGTTGGTCAGGCTGCTCTCAAACTCCTGACCTCAGGTGATCCACCCACCTCGGCCTCCCAAAGTGCTGGGATTACAGGCGTGAGCCACCGTGCCCAGCCAAGGAGGTTTTTTAGACTGTTGGTAATGTTTTGTTTTTTGTTCTCCAAGCTAGTTACATAAAGGTCATATATTGTGTGAAAACTCAGAGTTGTACATTAATGATATGATACTTTTCTATGTGTATATTATACTGCAATAGAAAGTTTAGAAAATGCAATTTTTACCCCAACACTTTTCATCTCTGTTACTCTATTTTTCTGTAATGCTTACCACCTTCTAATATATACTATAATTATGACATTTATTATATTATTTCCTCATTAGATGTAAGTTCTATGAATGCCAGGATTTTTATGTCTGCTTTGTCTGTCACCTTGAAGTGTACCTGGCACATAATAAATAATATAATGAATGAACAAACTATTGAACCAGGAAAACATGAATAGAATAGGCCAGGCTTAGACATCTAAAGGGAACCCCGGTTTGAGGACTTGTGTTGCTTTGGAAGTTTCTCATTCCCGAGTGCAGCGAATAGGCTGCTAGCCCCAGGTTGTGATGATCTTTTTTTGTTTTTTTTTTTTTTTTGAGACAGTCTTGCTCTGTCACTGTTGCTCAGGCTGGAGTGCAGTGGCACGATCTCTGCTCACTGCAAGCTTCGCCTCCCGGGTTCACGCCGTTCCCCTGCCTCAGCTTCCCGAGTAGCTGGGACTACAGGCACCCGCCACTACGCCCGGCTAATTTTTGTATTTTTAGAGACGGTGTTTCACCGTGTTAGGGTTTCACCATGTTAGCCAGGATGGTCTCGATCTCCTGACCTCGTGATCCGCCTGCCTTGGCCTCCCAAAGTGCTGGGATTACAGCCGTGAGCCACCGCGCCCGGCCGATGATCTCTTTTCCTGCCTGTCTAAAGGTTACTTTTTCAAGGCTGCTTCTGGGCCTTTAAGCTTTCTTTCTTATCCTAAACTATTTATTCTATTTGCGCCATGTCAGAAACCTTCCCATATTCAATGCAAAGCTCAAATGTCATCTTCTCCATAAAGCCTTTCTTAGCAGCCTCAACCCAAATTCCTCTAGCTCCTCCTATGGTACTTTTATGGAATTCTTTTCTGTTCCCTCCTCTCCTCTTCCCTCCTCCCCTCTCCCCTCTCCTGTCTCCTCTCCTCCCCTCTCCCTTCTCCCCCTCCCCTCTCCTGTCTCCTCTCTCCTCTCCCCTCCCCTCCTCTCCTCCTCTCTCCCCTCTCTTCTCTCTTCTCTCACCTCTGTCTCCTCCTCTCCCTTCCTCTCCTCTTTTTCTGAGTTGGTCTTGCTCTGTCACTGAGGCTGGAGTGCAGTGGTGCAATCATGGCTCCCTGAAACCTCAACCTCCTAGGCTTAAGTGATCCTTCTGCTTCAGCCTCCCAAGTAGCTGGGACTACGGGCATACATCATCATGCCTGACTAATTCTTTAAAAACATTTTTGTGTAGACAGGGTCTCACTATGTTGCCTAAGCTGGTCTCAAACTCCTGGGCTCCAGTGAACTTGGCCTCCCAAAGTGCTGGGATTACAGATGTGTGCCACCAGTAATTCTGCCCGGCCTGGAATTATTTTCATTCATTTATTTATTCATTCATTCATTCATTTGACAAGTATTATTAAGCACCTACTAAATGCCACATACTATACTAAGTGCTGCAGATACAAGGTTGAATAAAACAGTTATGTCTTTGATAGGGCTAGGTTTCAATAGAGTAGATGAACAATAAGTATATAAGGAAATACATAAAATCATTTTGGGTACTTTGAAAAAAATTAAGCAAGGTAGAGAGTTAGAGAGTGATGGAAGTGCTATTTTAGATAAGTTATGAGGGAAGACTTCTCTATAGGCAACACTGGAGAAGTGACCCAGATAAAGTAAGGACCATGAGGAGGAGCATTCCGGTTAGAGGAAACAGCAAATACAAATACCATGCAGTAAGAGCAAGCTTGGTATATGGGTCTCTTGCTGTGAATTCCTCCAGATAGGGCTTAAATACCTAGCACATTGCTTTGGATGAGAAAGTTCTAAGCTAGTGAATAGTTGAACCAATTTAAAACATTGAATTTATTCAAGATCTAGTCATAATTTTTATCTATTTTGCGTTTTTCCTTAGATCAACATTTCCTAAGACGTGTTCAGTAGAAGATATTCCAAATTGATTTATGCAAAATCTAGTTTCACCACATACACCAAAATGGTTCTGTGGTTAAATGAGTATAAGGAACGATGAAGATGTGTATGTCGATATAATACAGGTGTTGCTAAGTCCCACAGTGAAACAAACAAGCAAACAAAAAAGTGTCTAGTACATTATTTTCTAACCACAACCTTCCTTTCCCATAGAACACACATTACTAATGCACAAGACAGTAAAATTCCATAGAATTCAATTTGGTGGAGCATGTTCCTCAGATTCCTTCATTTTATATTAAGTATATATTTATTAAATTCTTAATATTTACCTGCTTTCATATTTTACGAGTAAAATATAGATGCCAGAATATTACAATGTTATTCTAATTATGGCACAAGAATGTGGATTTTCAACATTCTCTTTAGTACGTTAATGTAATACCTATTTTCACAGCCCCACCCTGCCTAATTTTAGCCTATATCTAGTGATCTTTATTAGCCAAGCCGTCTCTTGGGATATTTTGTCATTGTCAGGATTGGGAGTTAAAATATCAAGAGGCAAGTTTATGAGCCTTGAAATAAACAAATAGCAGTCAAGGAAACAGAAACAAGGCTTAGAATGGCCAGCGAGAGCTCCTGGCTGGTGACACATCCAGGCTCTGTGGGTGAATTGCCTTTGAACACAGCTCCCTCTGGGAGAAAAGATCCAGCCAATTGCTGGTTCTAACCTGTGTGTTTTTGGTCTCTTCCCCTTTGCACGTCCTCTCTGAATTGGCCTTTTCTATGTTAATGGTGATTGCCTCAAAACTCAGAAGTCATAGTATCAATCTAAGCTTCTTTGCTCACTGATTGGAGACCTCTTTAAGTATTTATTAGTTTTCCATGGTCACCAGCCAGCTGGTGAATGCATGCTTCAGTAACAGGGCTAAATTTGCAAACAGCTGTCAAATAAAGTTGAAACTGTCTTACAACCGTGTATAAGGGTGTTTGTCTTGAAATGCATGTGTATATATCAGAGAAAGAGCAAGAGAGAACACCTGGACTTTTGGACAATTTAGCCAAAGATCTTGTAGCCACTGGTGATTTTTAAAAGGAGAAAAGAGCACTTATTCTTATTTTATTGTGGGCACGTCATTTAGCATTACAGGTTTAAAGGCAGCAGGGAAACTGCAAAGCCAGAGTTGGTTTTTTTGGTTGTTGTTTTTTTATTTTTTATTTTCTGAGGCATTAGTTGCTGTGAAGAAAAACAAGCCAAAGTTTTGCTTGTGGGCAGAAACATCCCAGAATGCATCTGGTGACTGGGCAGAAAGCAAGTACTGGCAAGAGCCCAGGTGCGTTGGCTCCCGACGGCAGTGCAGGAACAACCTAGGCGGTGTTCTCAGACTCCGATCAAATTTCCAAGATGGATCCAGTTCAAAATTATCTGCTCCGCTTTCACTTATCTAAGATGGTGCTCCAAGTTTAGGATTACAGTCCTCTGAGCTGGGAGTGGAGACTATAGGGAGAAAACCCACTGGTGTTTTTAAATACCATGAAAGGTGTTTTGTCTTGTTTAAGTTAGTCGCAGCACACCTGGAAGTTAGAAATATACCGTCATTCCTGGGGAATTCAAGGCAGTAAGAATTATTGGGGGTTAACAATTTTCAGGAGTTTGGATCACAACATCTCAGCCCCGGAGTTATTTTTACAATGGGACTTCTTGGTTAAATCTCTAAATTTAAATAGATAAGGATTCAACATATTCTTGGATCTTGAGATCTAGTTTCCCTCATCATGGGCCAAGTAGGAAAGAAAGAATGTGAAACCCTCAAATCACAATGTATCCCTATTTGCCATCCTATCGTGAGCTCCTAAAATCTTATTTTCACACCAAGTGCTTTTTCACCGTCCACTGCAACTGTGATTGTGGTGGTGACCAGACCTGTTCCAGGGGCTCTGAGTCAGGAATGGTGATCATGTGTTCTTTCCCACCGTATTCCTGCACAGAGTAGTGCTAAAAGAGTTTAAAATGAATGAAAGATCTACCTCTCCTAGTTGTTAGAGGAAATAAAACTCTCTAGAGTGAACTTAAAGTGCCCTTCTACCCCTACTTAAAACCTGAGACATACCATCTTTTTTCTTGGGCCCTATACCTATATCTTACCCCCAGCTTTTTGATTTTGTCCATTTGCATGTGTCATTCCGGTGGGGTTAAGCCACTCATTAGATGAGAGATTTTCTGTGTGTCATGTGCCTACTTTATTATAGAATTACATGTGTAGCATCTCAAAGAATAGCTATGTTTTCCACAAAAATCTATTTTAATTGAACATAATACTGTGGTAAAGTTTTTAAAAATTGCTATACTTGTGCATTATTTTATTCAGTTATATTCTGTTTTTTGAGGGTTTCACTGTATGGCAGGCACAGTTTCAGACCATTTTCACATTTAATCCCTGTAGCCTCACTGAGGAGTCTATATCCTAACCCTTAGTTCCCAGATGCCCAGCACGTGTATCAGAGAGGTTATGTAACTTGCCCACGGTCACATGGAGCTAGGACTCGAATGGAGGCCTTTTGATTTTGAATTTGTTTGTCTTCCTTTCATCTTTCTGTGTGTGAGGCACTGTTGCATTTCATGGAACAGAAATCTCCTCAGTCTCTTTTGAATATATGAAGATTTCCTGGAAGAATACAGTGGAGTCTTAGAGAACCCAATGTTGGGAGAATACCAAAAAATGGGAAAGCACAACAGTAATCTTCCCAGTCTCTGTGCTTCTTTCCTTCTGAGATCTCATGATCTCTTGCTTCATTCCTCTCTGAAGTTTCCTCTACAAAGATCTTAGTTACTGTTGCCCAGTGATTTCAGCCTGCACAGGACTTCGGGTTGCCACGATACTATTTCTTGCTCTACATGACTTTCCAGTGCCAGGAGCTAACAACTGACAGACCCAGTCTCCTATCTTCTGTAGAATCCACATCCTCAAAAAACAAGAATTTGATTGATCTAGGCAGAGCAGATTGTTCCAAAAGAAGGTGCTGTGAGAAAATAATGGGCATACCTAAAACATGCACTACTTTTTTAAAAGACACTCTATTTGAAATTTTAAAATCGGAATTACTTATGGTTGGCTTCAAATAGCTTTCTTCCAGTCTAGCGTGGTTTCTTTTCCACATTCCTGCCACTGATACGTCTACCCTCTCTTGACCTATCTCACACTTGCCCTGATTGCCTTTCTAAAGGGTACCACACAATTCCAGAATTCTAATCTTTTATCTTTGTGGTAGTTATGCAAATTCTTTTCCTTCTTTGGGAGTTAAATTCCACCTCCACTTCCTCAAGGTAGCTTTCCCATATTACCCAGTAATTATATTAGTCTGTCCTTAATTCCAGGACCTTTGCCTATGAGGACGGGTTCAAATAATTCAGAAAGCAGACAAGCCTTTTAATCTTTTAAACTAAACCTCTCGGACACTCCCATATGCGTCCCCATGTGACTAAGGGCATATATTGAAAACCTTATGGTTACAATGATTAGAGTCCAAGAAAAAGCTAACTGGCCCTATATGATCAAACCAATAACTCTGACCCCCCGAAATGCCATCTAGACAAAATAGGACTTCAAATTTATAGCGGATAGTCTGAGTCCAGTGCTCAGAGATGCCATGTATTTTCCCTTTAGAATATGCTTTTAAGATTTCTTGTGATGCTAAATGCTTTTGAATGCTCAATAAAGTATCAAAAAAGATTAAATTATCAAAAATAATTTTGGTATTCTGGGCAGAATTTGAAAAGCTTCAAGTCTTTTCTTATTACTTTGCTACTTCCACAAAATTTTTTTGCATTAGAAATGGAGCTTTATAGTAAGTTGATGGAATTATTTTTAATTATGTGGTTTAATAAATAACAAATGTTTTTAAACAGAAGAAATCTCTCTCTGACACACACACACACACACACACTCTCTCTCTCTCTCTCACACACACACACACACACACTTCAAAGTATTTGACCAACTGCCCTAGCTGGCTGACTGTGCTGTTTTAGAAGCAATGAAAGGACTGGGAGATGGGGGTCATATTCTGTGCTTCCTGGATTGGTTGTTAGTCATTAGATACAAACAGTATAAAACCCAGACTTTATGAGTGATCATTATGTTATTATATATCTTTATGAGACGCATTCCCCTCAGGCCACCTAAAGTACTAGAATGTTTTGGATGTTGAACTATTTAACCGTAATTATTACAACTAAAACCTCATTAAATGTATCCAATAAAATAGATTCAATGCTTCCACTTAGTTTAGTTTAGTAACAAGAGCTATAAGGAACGTTGTTCTTTCCCCAAAGAGTTTAAAATTTGAGGATTGGCCAACAATAGGGAGTGGGGGATAAAAATAATAGGAAAGAAAAGATTTTCCTTAAAACCCTTTGTAAAGTGTTTTCTATTTTCATGCCTAACAAATGAAGCCTTCATCATCTTTGCTTCTGGGAAGAGTTTCAAGCCTAAGAAACACAATTGGAAACCTGCCGTGTTGCAGCCCATCCTGTGTTAGTAATTCCAACTGGATCCAAATGGAATATCTCCCTTCCAAGAGCTCTCTGAAAAAAATCTCGTGATAAGAGATGAAACCTAGCCAATGCAACCTGGAAGGTTTCACATTTACCCTCTGTCACTAGGTTTTCCCAGACGCGATCCAGGGTACACTCTCCTCTTCAATGTGCTCTCTCACCAGACCACACCTTTCACCCCAAGAGTCAATTCCTCTGCCATGCACCATCCAAAACAAAATTAATCAGAATCTGCTGGAATTCATTTATTCAAAAATTTTTGAGCATTTACAGTGCATCAAGTCTAGTACAAGATTAGGTATGCACAATCCCTGTCTTCAAGGAGCTCACAGTCTCTGAAGGACTTACAGACTTGAAACTATTACCTAAGCATAGATTCATTTATGTGTTAAACATTCTTTATAGCATTCCTGCCAGGCAGTTTAACAGGCACTGTGGTAGATACAAGTAAAACATGGATTTTTATTGTATGGAACTTACAATCCTAAGAAGATAAGACAGAGAAGGAACTCTAATATAAGGTACTACATGATAAATGTTGCAAAAGTGGAAGTAGAAATAATTGTCCCCAGGGCAGGTAAGGGTTTGGAAACCACTTGGATACAAGATAAGGTTGAGCAATGCCAGGAAAAGGAATTTGAGGGAACTGTGAACAGCAGTCATCTTAGGAGGTTACACTAGCACATTCCATGCCATTTTGTAAAAAGTGCTTAAATAGCATGTATTAATTTTGTTGTCTTAAGAAGTAAAATAAGCTGTAGACCATTTCAAGGGGGAGTCTCCCTGTTTTAAAAATTAAGCTATAATTTACATACTACAAATTTCACTTTTTGGGTATGTAAGTGCCCCAAGTTTTGACAAACGCATAGGTATGTAACCATAACCACAATCTATTAATAGAATTTTCATCACCTTTATAAATTTCTGTGTCCCTTTGTATTCAACCTCTTCCCCCACCTTCAGTCCTGGCAACTTCTGGTGTATCCCTGTAGTGTTGTACAGAATTTTGTTTAAATGGGATCAGACAGTATATACCCTTTTGCCACTGGCTTCTTTCACTTAGCATAGCGCACTTGAGAGTCAACCTTGTGATTTAAATATATCAGTAATTCAATTCTTTTTAGTGCGAAGTAGCATCACATTGTATGAATCTATGATAGTTTGTTTATCTATTCACCAAATAAGAGACATTTGATTGTTTCCAATTTGATTTTTTTGGAAACATAACTTTTTTTTTTTTTTTTTTTTGAGACAGACTCTTGCTCTGTCACCCAGGCTAGAGTGCAGTGGCGAAGTCTTGGCTCACTGCAACCTCCGCCTCCAGGGTTCAAGCAATCCTCCTGTCTCAGCCTCCCAAGTAGCTGGGATTGCCGGCACCTGCCATCACGCCCGGCTAATTTTTGTATTTTTGTAGAGATGGGTTTCACCATGTTGGTCAGGCTGGTCTTTTACTTCTGACCTCAAGTGACCAACCTGCCTCGGCCTCCCAAAGTGCTGAGATTACAAGTATGAGCCACCGCACCCAGTGGAAACATAACTTTTTATTTATCTTAAATAAATACCTAGGAGTGGGATTCTTCGGTCATATGGTAAGTGTATATTTAACTTTATAAGAATCTGCCAACCTGTTCTCCAAAGTGGCTGCACCACTTTGCTATCCTGTCTGGAGTGTTCGAGTATTCCAGTTGATCCATATTCTTGCCAGGATTTGATCCCAAACATTCTTAATTTGTGGACATTTAAAACTGTGGGCTCACTTTCAGGTAAAGAGATAGCATCTCCCCATCTTGGCCCACTGATGTACAAAGATACGGGTAATTATTTATTTATTTTTATTTTTTTTAATTTTTAGACAGAGTCTCGCTCTGTCGCCCAGGCTGGAGTGCAGTGGCGCAATCTCAGCTCACTGCAAGCTCTGCCTCCCAGGTTCACGCCATTCTCCTGCCTCAGCCTTCCAAGAGGCTGGGACTACATGTGTCCACCACCACGCCCAGCTAATTTTTTTGTATTTTTAGTAGAGACAGGGTTTCACCATGTTAGCCAGGGTGGTCTCGATCTCCTGACTTCGTGATCCACCCATCTCAGCCTCCCAAAGTGCTGGGATTACAGGCGTGAGCCACTGTGCCCGGCCAGATATGGGTAATTTAACGTATAAATCAAGCAACTGGAATTTATGAAACATTTTGTCTGTACCCCAAGCATGCTACGCACTGGGGGCATGCAAAAAAAAGCATGAAACTGGATCCATTCATTCAGTGAATCTTTATTGCACATTTTCCCATGCTGTATTCTGAGAATAACAACTGTTTGGGTCATGAACTATGTTAAGGAATACTCTTTTCTGGAAATTAGCAATACTCCTTAGCATACCAATGACTCTGAGAGGTACTGCAGTAAATAAACTAATTTGTTTTTCTCTTTAGCATCGTTTGGAAAACACTAATTTACAGTTTTGTCAAAGAGAGAAAACACACACACACACACACAAACTGTTAAATGGAAATAATAACACTTAGCTCATAGGATTCAATGAAATAAATGTGTAAAAGTACCTTTTACAAAACCTGGTATCCAGTGAGAAAAGAAACATTAAAATGTGTAATGCAGGAGAAAAGGCCAATAATAATTGCACAAATTTGTTGAGCACTTATTCATGCCAGGTACTTTACTGTGCTTTTGAGATATATTACCTTAGTTAATTCTTACAGTAACCCTAGGAAACGTACGTGCTACTATTGTTCCCAAGTCATTTACAGTCAGATCTAGAGTTCAAGCACAGGTTTGGGTGACTCCTAACCAAACTCTTAATCTCTGTGTACTTAAATCTCCCAAGACTAGGAATGCTCTAGGTGTTCAGAGGAAGGAAAGAGAGAATGCATGAATCCTTATTTGTCCACCCTTAATAAGAACAAGGATTGGTAGTGAGTGTCACTCAAACTGAGATCTATAGCATATTTAGCACCATTTTCCCTTGGGATCTTGGTAGCCTTGGGTTCCCAGTTTTGTATTAGCACTCCAGGAGTAGTGAAATTACCACTGGAAGTATTTCTGCCTGCTTGGCTGCCTTTAAGTAGAGTTCTGGCAGTTCTCTGTCAGGTCAATGGTCACTGCCTTCCTCTGGAACTGCATCACTATAGAACACTCAGTAAAACCTGAATGATCTCTACCATGTATACAGCTTGAGTTTTGAGCTGTTTTCCTAGGGATGTTGATGGAAATTCAACTGTAATTCTGTATTTGGGGATGCCATGGTGTAAAGATGTAATTGTTTTTTCCATTTGGATGAACAGTTGTCACAGAAGCATATGTTAAATATTCCATTCTTTCCACATGGATTTGTAATGTTATTATTCTTATATAACAATTTTCCTTATATTTGTGAGTCTGTTTCTGGACTCCCTAGTCCATTCTATTCTGTTTATCTATTCATTTCTTCCAAAGCCAATTCACATTGTTTCAATCACAATGGCTGTTATAGGTCATCACATACCTGGTAGAGTAATTCCCCCATCTTCTCTTCCTTTTTTAAAAAAACAATTATATTAGCTATTTCTGAACTTTATCTTTCCATATGATTTTTTTTTTTTTTTTTTATGGAGTCTCACTCTGTTGCCCAGGCTGGAGTGCAGTGGCGCAATCTCGGCTCACTGCAAGCTCCGCCTCCCAGGTTCAAGTTATTCTCCTGCCTCAGCCTCCCGAGTAGGCTGAGGGATTACAGGTGTCCGCTACCACGCCCGGCTAATTTTTTGTATTTTTAGCAGAGACGGGGTTTCACTGTGTTGGCCAGGTTGGTCTCCAACGTCTGACCTCGTGATCCACCCACCTTGGCCTCCCAAAGTGCTGGGATTATAGGCGTGAGCCACCGTGCCTGACTCCATATGAATTTTAAAGTGAGTCTTTTAAAAAAATTAGCTGAACACTTTTTCCAGAAATATTTTGTGGTCTGGTAACATAGAAAAACAAAAACAAAAAACTCTGTTTGACATGAGATGGGGTTTCTGAATGTGACCTTTAGGCCTATCTTTGAGCACCTGAAATCTTTCATTTCCTGAAACCTCACCACTAAATTTTTAAAGCGCCACTGAACATAGAAAGTCAGAGCTTTAAGCCAGTGAATGACAAATGGTGGGAGTTTCCAGTCCATGGAGAGAATAGGAGCAGAGAAGAAGATGGGAGAACAGATACAGGTGAGAGATGTTAACACAGCCTATTTTTGAGAATTTCCTCCTAGTACCATCCGTGAACCTGTTCCAACAATGAAAAACTACATTATCTAGATTATCCTCTAAAAATTTTGTTCACAGGAAGGCATAATTTTTGCCTTAATTATGACTCCAGTTTTAGAAACTGGAGAAAGTTTGGTCTCCCACATTGGTAAAGAATCTCTTTGAGATGGCAAACAACTAGAAACCTGGATATTGTCCTTGGAAGACAAACTAGTCTCCCAATGTAAAAATCGAAGAGATTTTACATTTTTACGATGTAAAAATCTCTTAGATCACAGTCCATCCCTATCAGGGGAACATTATTGCACAAACAAGATGAGCACCAGTTAAAAGGTAATTTCCTGAAATAGTCTCATGTGGAACAAATTGAAAATCCACAGTCCTTCAACAAAGTTTTTTTTTTTTTATTTGATGTTAAAAAAAAAAAAAAAAAAAAAACTGTTTCACTCTTCACTTCCCTAGCAGATGTTGCAAATTTCAGAAACAGACAGGCACCTTTGGGTTGAAATGAGGAATTGATCCACTTAAAAATGTAAAATTCAGTTCAAAATGTTTAGAAGATAGTGAGTGGGGCCTGGAGAGTACACCTCTGACTTTCAGGATTTCCTCTCTGTGTTATTCAGTTGCCATAAATCTGGCAAAAGCAACACTGTCCTGAATGTGGTGAATGACATTTTTATAGCCTTATTTGAAAGAAAATGGTCTGTGTGTTGGGGATATAAGAATATAGGATGTTACTGTTGATAAGACCTGGAAAATTATTATGTGTTTCAGGAAGTAAACACAATAATACAGTAAAGGGATACAATAAAGGACAGCAATGTTATACTGTGTCACATTTCCCTCTGCCCTTTTTCAGAACACATAATTTTCTTTTTTTCTCCTTTCTCCAGTCTGACTCTACTGCCTAGATATTAGACTTTGCTGAGTATTGAATTTTTATTTTCTAGAAGAAAAAAACGTTATCAAATACTTATTCTTTCTACAGATATTCATTAATGAGTGCCTATTATGTGCCAGGCACTTTGCTGATCACTAAGGATATAGGAGTGAAAAGACAGTCATAGGCTTTCATGGAGTGTAATGTTTAAAGGGAGTGACAGATAATTAAGTAAATGGGGAAAAAAGCCTGATGAGTGTCATGACAGAGGGATTTAGAGGACAATATTAGGGGACACTTAAATTAATCTTGGGGTCAAGGAGGCCTCCCAGGGGAAGTGGAGTTTAAACCTTGAAGAATGAATAGGAATTAGCCAGGTGCAGAAATGAGGAAAACGTGGTAAAATGCTTATAAGAGAGAAAGAAGAGTCTTTGGGGCAGAGAGAACAGCACATGCAATGGTGCTGTGGCACATGGCAGCATATGTGTTTTGAGGGAGCAAATATATGAGGAAAAATCTTATTTTTAAAACTTTCAAGGTCCAGACCGAAGTACCTAATACTTATCATTTATACTCAATCTGTGGGATAGCATCCCTTAAATTTAGTCAAATAATAAATAGAAAAAGATGCAGACAACTAGACATTATTGGGACCTTGTTTACTTATGAGTCCCTTCACACAAAGAAAAATGGGCCAGGTGCTGTGGTTCATGCCCATGGTTCCAGCACTTTGGGAGGCCAAGGCAGGCAGATCACTTGAGCTCAGGAGTTTGAGACCAGCCTGGGCAACATGGCAAAACCCCATCTCTACAAAAAATACGAAAATGAGCCGGGCACAGTAACACATACCTGTAGTCCCAGCTACTTGGGAGGCTGAGGCAGGAGGATCACCTGAGCCCAGGAGGTTGAGGCTACAGTGAGCCATGATCATGCCACTGCACTCCAGCCTGAGTGGCAGAATGAGACACTGTCTCAAAAAGTAAAATAAAACAATAAAATAAAATAACCTGAAAAAGAATGTACTACGCTCCCCTCAGCTTTGTGTCTCTGCCTTTCGCTCCCAGCCCTCCTCCGTGACTGAGGATAGCATCTCCTCTAATGTTCCTTCCTGGCTCCATTCTCCCCAGATCTGAGTTAGATGTCTTTCCTCTGTGGTCCCACTGCACCTAGTCCTTACCTCTGTCAGAGCACTTTTCACATTGTGTTTATTTTCCAGATCATTCCCATGCTCAACTCTGAGTTCCTTAAGGTCAGAAACAGTATAAAGGAGAGAATATGAGGGAGGTTTGGAGTCAAAGAGTCCTAAGTTGAAATCACAGCCTGGCCACATACTGTGTGGTCTTGAGAACTTACTTAACTACTCTGAGTCTTGGCTTCCTCATCTGTAAAACTGGGATTATAATAGCATACACTTCTCAGCATTGTATGTGAAGTACTTGTCATAGTGCCTAGCTTTAATAGCACTCTATAAAAATTTGCTGAATGGGTGAATGAATGAATGAATGAATGAATAAATAAATGAATGCATGAGTGACAAAATGTAAGGTTTGTTCAAAGGATTGCTTGTTGAGAGATATCTTGAGACTGTAGCCAATTCAGTAATCAAAGTCCCATCAGCTCAATCCCGGGCATTGTCACCTTAGCTAGAAACTCCAGAGGCACCAGTATCCTGTACTTCCTGTAGGTAGGAAAACAAGCTTCCTACAATGTTGTCCATTCATTGGTTTATTTATTCATCGATTCATGAAGCACTTATTAAGTACTTACTATGTGCCAGGGACTGTTATAGGTGTTAGCAATATAGTGAAGATTTGATTAGAGTATTTATTTATTTATTTATTTATTTGTCAGGATGCTAAACAAATGCATTGTATAAGATACCTTTTTTTTTTTTTTTAACCCCATAGCAATGCTGGGACCATCTTAGTCCTTCTCATGTTGTATCTACTGTGCCGTATCTACTCGTGTTGCATCTACATCATCCCTCCTTTCCATCTACTACATATAAATATAAATGGATTCTTTTATATCCTGTTGAATTTTAGTCAGGTGTGCTGAGCAAACAGATGCCAAAAGGAATACTTTTGATCACCTTGAAAAGGAAACCCTGTAGAGAGGGTTACATAAAGAATAGGGGGAGATTTACAGCCCTCCCCCTTGCTTGTATGCTACTGACAATGTGAATTACCTCTGAAGGAAGGGAGGGTTGGGTTTATCTATCACATATGCATCATCTCACTACGGCAGAAGCCGATGCTCTTACCAGTGTTGCTAAGAGGATGAGAGACTTAAAATGATGGCCAAAGATCCAATTCAAACCCAACTATTATCTCTCTTGGGTGGTCCCTATGATCTCAATGTACAGAGGATATTGATATTTTAGGGTTGTTTCATGAACTCACCTTATATTCAAAATGAGAGCCCACTTATATTTTCATTCAGCAAACTTTAGCCGCAGGGCTGCAGGTATACTGCTGGCCAAAGTGTGATTCCTCTTCTTTGAACACTCTTAGTCTAATGGGAGAGGAGGAGACTGATAAATGAACAGTTCGTAACAGTGCAGTCCAGATGGTGGTTAAAAACAGTTAATTACTTGTTTGCAGTCTAACTGGGGCTAGTTACTCAACCTCTTAGAGGCTCAGTTTCCTCATCTATAAAAGAGGCATAACAACAGCATTACCTTAGAAAAACTCTTGTTGAAGAATCAGTGAGATCGTCTATGTACAATGCTTCTTAAGGTGTCTGGAACATTATAAGCCCTCAATAAATGTTAGCTGGGGTTTATTTGTTGTTTGCTTCTATAATGGTTATAATCAGAGGCTATAACAGAATCTTTTTAAAAAATAATTTATACTTTTGGCTGGGCACGGTGGCTTATACCTGTAATCCCAGCACTTTGGGAGGCTGAGGTGGGCGGATCATGAGGTCAAAAGATTGAGACGATCCTGGCCAACATGGTGAAACCTCATCTCTACTAAAAATACAAAAAAAAAAAAAATTAGCTGGGTATGGTGGCACATGCCTATAATCCCAGCTACGTGGGAAGCTGAGGCAGGAGAATCGCTTGAACCCGGGAGGTGGAGGTTGCAGTGAGCCGAGATTGTGCCATTGCACTCCAGCCTGGGTGACAGAGCGAGACTCCATCTCAAATAATAATAACAATAATTTACACTTTTATTTTAGATTCAGTGGGTACACATTCAGGTTTGTTACCAGAGTATATGATGCTGAGGTTTGGGGTATGAATTATCTCGTCACTCGAGTAGTGAGCATGGTACCCAATAGGTAGTGTTTCAGTGCTTGTCCACCTCCCCCCTCCCCCAGTAGTCCCCAGTACCTGTCGTTCCCATCTTTATGTCCATGTGTACCCAATGCTTAGCTCCTACTCATAAGTGAGAACATATACTACTTGGTTTTCTGTTCCTGCGTTAATTCACTTAGGATGGTGACCTCCAGCTGCATCCATGTTGCTGCAATGGATATGATTTTTTTCTTTTTTATGGCTGTGGGGTATTCCATGGTGTTTATGTGCCACATTTTCTTTATCCAATCCACAGTTGACAGACACCTAGGTTGATTTCATGTCTTTGCTATTGTGAATAGTGCTGTGATAAACATGCAAGTGCACGTGTCTTTTTGGTGGAACAGTTGCTTTTCTTTTGGGTATATACCCAGTAATGGGATTTCTGGGTTGAATGGTAGTTTGTTTTAAGTTCTTTGAGAAATCTCCAAACTGCTTTCCATAGTGACTGAACTTATTTACATTCCCACCAACAGTCCATAAGCATATAACAGAGTTTTGAACAGAGCACTGTGGAAACACTGAGAGGTTGTGGCCAATTTGACACAGGCAAGGTGTCATCAGAGCTGCATGTGGAGGGCTGAGTAAGAGGTGAGCAGAAGGAGAAGGAGTGGCAGGGCAGTCTAGGCCTCCTGCACAAAATATCCACAGTTGCCAGGGCGTGAAAGTACCAGAACCGTTCCGAGAAGTTCTGTAAGGTGAATGGGTGACAGCCAAAAATGATCCTTAGGCACAGGGCTGGGGAGACATAACTGCCACAGATAATGGTTTGAAATTTACTCTGTACTCAGTAAGAAACCAGAAGAGATAGCCAGAGGAAGTCTTCCAAGTATTCCTTTTAGTTCTACCTATGACCAGCCTACTCAAAAAACAGATGTGGCTTTTAGCAACATGAGTGCATGTCTGCACACTTAGAAAGTGTGAAATATAGTGGAGGAAAACAAAGAAATTCTGTGATAATAAAAGCTAACATTTGTTTAGAACTTTACAGATTTCCAACAGTCTTCATATGCAAGATCTGTTTCAAGCCTTATTATATCCCCGTGATTTGACATTACTAAGATCTCTAGTTTGTATAGAGGGAAATTGAGGCATAGAGAGGTCAAACTACTTTTACAAGATTGCACAATTAGGAAGTTATGAAGTTGGGGCTGTAAGCCCATGTTCTTTCTCCAAAGCTCAGGCATTTTGCGAAAATAATCTTTTCTACTATTGCAACTCTTTCATTTTCAACCTACAGTATCTTTCCCTGAGAGAAAAGTTTTAATCATCTATTAAAAAATAGATCTTCCCCTCACTGGTTTGCTTCTCTACTGCTGAAATCTCCTTTACCAGCATTTCCCTAGTCTTTGCCTCAGCTATTTTGTGTCTTTGATATCTGGACTTTCCATTTTTATGATCATCTTATATCTTAACTTTCTCCAGACCTAGACAACTGAGAAGGTTTGCAGTTTAATTAATCTGTCACTTTACTGCAGGAGACTTATCCATTTTTAAGGTGATTCTGTCCTTATTCAGCAAAACTGCCCTCTTGTTCACTACCTCTTGATAGAAGCAGCTCATCCTAATAACCTCACATTTCCCCAGCTTCCCTAACTTTCTCCCTGTATTTTGCTACCTTCTGCCTTGCTCAGAATTTCTCAGCCATATTCTGTTTGCTCCAAGCCTGGAAATGTTCGAGATGTGAACTACTTGTATAGGAAAAGCCATTAGGTGGAAAGGCCTTGTGATCAATGGCCACCCTCATGTTTCCAGGGCCTCTTAGGAGAACTCATGGAGTCTGCCTGCATTTCCCCGATAGCCTCCTAGATCCCACGCCCACAGATGGGACATCCCATGTAGCACTGTGGGCCTGCTGCACTCCACAACATGAACCCACATTCCACATCAGTCGTCTCACTAGCTGGGTGGTCCAGGCTCCATTCTGGGGAGCCTTGCCAGCTGCTCCTGCCTGGCTACCGGGCAGTCTGTAAAGCTTTCACATGTGTGGGAACTGTGCTGAAAAGCGAGGCGGTAAGGCTGGGCTCGGCAAGTGGGTGCATTGGGAATTAATATAAGAAAAAGGAGGTCCTCCAGAGGCCTCAAGACTACCCAGCAACAAAATATGCAAACAGTGACTCCATCATATGGCAACAATGCCGTCTGCAGCTTCTCCCCTTGTACCTCTGCCCATCGCAACTGCAAATCAGGAAGGGAAGCAGTGTGGTTGAACCTCCCTGATTGATGAGGGTCCAAGTTTTCTGTCAGTAGCATAGTGGGCTGAGTGGCCTGCCAGGGATCGTCCATTCCAGCCTGCCCACTGCAGAGGGGCTTCATCCTCTTCTAACTTCTCATTCCTGAACTCTTTTCCTCACTGAATCTTGCTCAGCTCTACCCAGACCCAGTCTTGGGGATCCCCTGCATGTCTTACCTTCTTCAGATACAGTATCTTTAGCAATCATTTTTTTATAATGTGACAATTGCCTGGTTCTATTTAAACACAAAGATACCATCATCACTGGTTTTGAGGTTAAGCCTCATGTCTACTGGCCTAGTCCATCTGCCCATCTGTTCCAAACATCCTCATTGTCATAATACTGCCTTACCTTTAAAAAACCCTTTATAATGGGCCAAGTGCTTCCTCAAACATCCTGTCATCTGATCCTTGTGAGTGAGATCCCAGTCAGCCTCATTATGGGCCACATTAGACACATATAATTAGCTTCATTTTCCATAGGCTCAGAGAGGTTAACTGATCTGTCAAGGTCACACAGCAAGTAAGTGGCAGAGCCAGCACTCAAACCCATGTTTTTTGACTCTTAGCCTAGTGCTATTTCCTCTACAGATATTCGGGGGACAGATAGACAGGGACAGTGAGGGCTAACTAAATCCAACCACTGTCACATATGCTTATGGGCCCCAGTGACCCTTTTCAAATCAGCTCCCCAGTGTCCCTCTCTACCCTTCCCACCAAGCGAAAGACTAATCCTTCTAAAAGCCCTCTGCTCTCTGTTTGCTACCTTAATCCCCAAGATCCCATCTGTTATGTCTCTGGATGCAGATACACATGGCCCATTTAACTGCATGATTCAGGGCATAATGAGAAAGGCAGGAAACTGGGACAAAATTTCCTGATTATAGGACAGGCCCTGGGGTCTCAGGAAAGATTCAGGACCGGAGCTAGCAATGGAGATCATTGTGGCAGACAGAATACAGCACCAGATAACCCGTGGGAATACTGTTATGAGCAAAATGAAATTCAACGTAGTTTCTTCAGGGTGCCCTGACCTGTGGATGGATCACATAGTTGGAGGAGCAGGAGCAGTGATAGAGATCCAGCCAGCCCTAGGGTGCCAGCCCTAGGCAAGGCAGCTCCTCCCATCCTAGATGGCCTGGCCTACAGAGACCCCAGCTTAGTCACGGACACATGGCAGGAATCCTTCAACCTGAACCAGGTTCAAGGTAGGAACTCTGTTTCAAGAACAGAGGCAAAGCCTTATTTTCAGAACCACAGTCTTGGATCTGGGTTGCACCTGGAGCCCAGCTTCAAGGCAAAGAGGAATGCTGGGACTGGGAAGAGGCAGGACATGGCATCCCTCAGTTCTTGGCATTACCCTCACAACCTCTGTTAATCAGGATAGGTGAAGTTATGTAGCAGTAACAAATAATGTCAAAATCTCAATGGCTAAAACACAGAATTTTCTTTCTTACACTGTACGTGCGCGATGGGGCAAAGGGGTTCTGCCCATCATAGTCACTCTTGGACTATAGGTGATGTAGCAGCCACCAACCAGGACATTGCCAGCTGCTGTACCAGAGAGAAAAGCGAGTCCTCAAGTGGCTAGCATTAACAAATAAACTCTTAGCCAGAGAGAGACACACATTACTTCAGCTCACAACTCACTGGCTTGAGCTAACCAGAAGTCCCAGCCACCTACAAGGAGGCCAGGATGTGCAGTCCTACCTTAGGCCCAGTAGACAGAGAGCCGCAGGCATTCAGTGAGTAGCCCACAAGGAGGCTTTCATCTGCTGGGGTCATGATGGATTCGTATCTTCCCCCCTAGTCGGGAAACTAAAGCACCAGTTACAGAAACCTGAAATATATCGATTTTCCATTCATTTAACAAATATTTATTAAGCACTGCTGTGAGTGAGGCCATGCTGGTGGTTGTAGATACAATGGTGACCAGATACAGTCCTTCCTTCAAAGAGCTCCCAGTCTAATGGAGAAGAGAACAAACCTATACAGTGTGGCAAGAGCTTCAACAGGGAGAAACCCAGGAATCTATGGAAGCACATAGGAGAGGTGACTGATTTAGGTTCAAGGGTGAAAAGATCAACTTGAGGAAGACTTCCACATTTACATATAACTCTACTCATAAATATAGATATACATAAACACACCACAAAAGAAAAAAGAAAAAAAGGGAAGAAATCCATAATTCCTAGCACTATTTATCCCCTATTTCCTTCTATCCATATAGCATAGTTGTCCGTACTCTTTTGAGACTAAACTTCACGGAGGAGAGTTTCTGGTTTTATCCACCAAAGGCTAGGTCTGGAGTTCTCGTGACTTAAAGGTAATTCAGTTTGAAAGGGAGTAATGGCCATTCTGTCTCTCTCATTCTGACCAAAATTTTCTTCCTTACACTCTGCCACTAAGACTTAAAATTCCTGTTTTATTCATTTATATGATTAATGTGTAAAATATACTGTAAAACTGTAAACATTGTCTGAAAGCAGACATACAATAACTCCCTACCACCTTAGCTCACAGTAGTGTATCCATGAAGCTTCAGTCACCTAGCTCTCATCAGTTCACATGTGGCCTGCGGATCCACTGCATCAGAATCATATGGAGCTCGTTAGAGATTCAGAAACTCAGTGCCCCAGTCACCCCCTCCCTTAACACCTACCGAATAAGGCTTTGCCTTTTAACAAGATCCCAAAGTGATTCATATGCACATTAAAGTTTGAAAAGTCCTGACCTAGCTGAGAACAAGAGAAATTGGCCATAAGTTAGATACATTTTGATACCACAAAGGAGACCTTTATAAATCTGAGTCATGTGGTGCTAATAGGAAGGCAAGTGTGGGTTAGACTTCAGAAGCTGGCAGAAGAAGCAGACTATAGAGTCCTGGGCAGAAGAGAGTTGCTTTTCAAAAATGAGAATCTGATGGAGAGGGGAAAAAGCAGCAAAAGGGAGTTTTGAAGGCACTTTTGCCTGGGGATACTCTTGGCAATATTTGATGGTCTTTGTTGGAGTTTAGAAGTGAAGTAAGGGTCCAGAAAAACCCTCCCAATTACTCTTCCTTTTCCCCCTACTAAATCTGTGTGTGCAAAGTTGTTCCCTCTGCGTGCACTCCCCTTCACTGACTGGCACCTCCAACATTGACCATGTAGAGAATGTGAATCTATTAACTAGAAAGTGCTTCGCAGCCTCTTTAAACGGCACTTAACGACTGAATAGCGTAAACTCCAGAGCTAGGAGACTCAGAGGGACAACCAAAGTTTGAACTTTGAGTCATAAGTATGGAGAAAAACGTATAAAGTAGCAACTGGATTTTTGAACAAAAGTTTTACTTAAAATGGACTTTGATGTATAATCATATTCTTCCAATATTAAGGTCTTCTAAGTTTTACCATTTCCCCAGCTAGACTGTTTCCAGTAGCTTTTCAATCCACTATTCACTGCCAGGTGTCTGGTTCTACATGTGTATTATTATTATTATTATTATTAGCCCTTGGCTGCTGAAGTGGCTAAAATGGGCAATTTAAATTATTTTTACAGGACTCAGAAAGTTAGGTTACCTTAGCTAAAATAAAATCTGATATGCCAGGAGTTATATCTCAAGTGAGTGAGTGACTAATTTTTTCCATAACAATTTTCCATATTATGGCTCTAACTGTGTTTTATTCAAAAACTTGTCTGTGATTTTTGGAGCACATTCAGCATGCATTCCTACCCAGAGGACCCCATGTTGAAGCTAATAGCTTCCTGTTGCAAGGTATTAAAGACCAAACCCTACAGAGATTATATTCAAAATGATTGTTATGATCAGGATGATAGCCAAAGACTATCACTGGCACTATTATAACTTCACTAGCCACACTTATTAGCAATATTACTTGCTATATAACTAACTATATATAATCAGAACTTATATACTAAATTGTATATATTATAAAGCAGAAAAAATAAGGGGAAGAATTTACATTAAGGCATTTGCCATTTTTTATTTAAACTATTCTCATAGGCATAAAACCTAAAACTCACCTTAAGAAACAAACAAAACAAACAAAAAACCTCCACATTTTCTTCTGCTACCTCTCTATTTTTCTGCTTTACAGCCATACTCCTTGAAAAAAATTATCCCCAATCCTAACTCCCTACTTCTCTTCTCATTTTGTCTCAAACTCATTTCAATCACGTTTTTGTCTCTAGATTTCCAGTGAAACTGCTCTTGTCAAAACTATTAGTGATATCTACATTTCCAATTCCAGTGGTCAATTCTTAACTCTCAGCCAGGCGCCGTGGCTCACACCAGTAATCCCAGCACTTTGGGAGGTGGAGGCAGGCATATCACTTGAGGTCAGGAGTTCAAGACCCAGCTGGCCAACATGGTGAAACCCCATCTCTACTAAAAATTAGCCAGTCATGGTGGCAGGTCCCTGTAGTCTCAGCCACTTGGGAGGCTGAGGCAAGAGAGTTGCTTGAACCTTGGAGGCAGAGGTTGCAGTGAGCCAAGATGGTGCCACTGCACTCCAGCCTGGGCGACGGAGCTTGACTTATCAGGAACATCGAATCCATTAATCACTTCCTTTCCTTGACATACTTTCTTCTCTTAGTTTTCAGGACACAACTCATTCATGGTTTGCACTCTCCTTTGCTAGTTTCTTCTTCATATACCAGACTTCCAAATGATGGGGTGTCCAGAGGACAGTTACTGTACTCCTTTTCATCATCTATACTCACTCCCTAGGTGATAGCATCCAAATTCATGACTTTCAGTATCTTTTCTATGCTGACAACTCCTAAATTTCTATTTCTAGTCTATATTTCTCTCCTGAACTCCAGACTCATATATCAAGTTGCCTTCCTGACATCTCCACTTGGATGTGTAATAAGCATCTCAAACTTGACATATCCCAGGTTAAATTCCTTATTTCCAACTCTTCCAACTCCCTCCCCACAAAAAGCAAAACTGTTTCACAGTCTTTCCCATCTCAGAAAATGATAACTCTATACTTCCCTATACTCAGGCCAAAATCTCATAGTTGCTTATTAGTGGCTCTACCGTCAGAGACTATGTGGAATCCAGCCACTTCCCGCTGCTACCACTCTGGCCCAAACCCCTGCCATCTCACCTCTGAATTATTCCTGTAGCCTTCCTTACTCATCTTCTTTCTCCGTACACACTATTCACCACATAGCTGACAGAGTGATCTTTAAAACATATATCATGTCATTCCTCTGCTCAATATCCTCTAATGGCTTTCCTTATTATTCAAGTAAAAGCTAAAGTTCTGACAGTTGCCTACAAAGCCCCACAGGATCATGTCTCCCCTGCTTCTCCACCCCCGCACCCCACCGCCAATCTTGCCTCTTGCACAGCAGCACAGTGGCCTGCTTGCCAGGCTTCAGGCGGATGAAACATGCTTCCACCTCAAGAACTCAGGACTTGAAATCCCTCCACTGTGCACAAGGCTCTCCCCTCACTTCTTCCAGGTCCAATGTCATCTTATCCTAGAAGTCTTCTCTGCTCACCCTACCCACTCCTACCTGTACCAGCAACACACCCTGCCTCCAGCCCTGTTTTCTTTTTCTTTATAGTATTTATCATCATATATTATTTGTTAAAATGTCTATTATCTGTCTTCCTACACTAAAATGTTGGTTTCATGAGGGCCAGAGCTCTGATTTATTTACCACTGTAACCCCAGTTATTATTGTAGGCACAGTAGGAATGCAAATGTATTTGTTTTATGGAAGGAAGGAAGGGAGGGAGGGAGGGAGGGAAGGGAGAAAAGAGGTGGGGAGGAAGGGAGAGAGGGAGGGAGGGGTAATCTCTCAGTGTGCTTTGGTTTTTAAGACTTCAGTTACCTGCACTTTTTCAGAAATCAAGGTATGCATAACCAAAGCACATCTGCCTTTCCAAACTGGATTTAGATTCGCCATTTACTAATTAACAAATGTTGTGCAATTTAGCTAACTTGTCTAAGCCTCATTTTCCTCATCTATGAAATGGGAGGAATAGTAAGATGTACCTACCTCAAAAGAATGTTGTAAAGATTAAACAAGGTAATCAAATTGTTTAGTAATATGCCTTCCACATATCAAGCCCTCAATACATGTTGAGTATTATTATTATTACTGATTATTCCTCACATAGTTAATTACCTTTAAAATTACTACACTTCAGTATTATTCTCAGAAATTTTACATTTTATATAGTTTCCATATATCAAAAGAAAGGGTTACTAGCAACATTTGGCTGATTCTTTATCTCCCTTTTTTGAGCCATTTAAACAAATCTTTTCTATAGAGTTTCTGGATCTGTTCCTCCTAAATTCAAAAAAGCCTCAGATTAGAACACAATCTGAAAGCACTCTAAATTGAAAGCTTAGTCTTTAGGATACTAACAATAGTTATTATATGGACCCTTTTTTAATGTCCCTAAAGTCCATAATTCCACACAAACTAAGCTGAGAGGGGCAATCTGCATATTTGTGTTTATATGAACATAGGAGCCCTTCTTCTTCTTCCCAAAAGCTTTTGTAAAATGTCATCATAGTTAGCTTTTATCCCCACAAAAAGTGTTCCTCCTAGAATCTGAATATCTCTGCTAGACAGTATGGTATGTGCTCCCTTCAAACTTAGGAGAGGTGGGGACTCTAAAACATCAACAGAAGTAAGGTGTGAGAGGCATGGTGGAGGGACAGGGGTCTGGCAAGGGTGTTGAATCTGATGCAAGTGGTAATCTGGTAATCTGATCACCACCAGAGAGCTTCCTGTGGCTGCTAGGAGCAGGATGGGCAGAATGACTCTTTGATCTCCAGCTTTCATCTTCTAGTCTTTCTCTCCCCACCCCTTCACTTTTTTGCTCTCTGCTCCCTCCTAATGTGCACTGCCCACCCACCCTCCCCCCATGTACACGTAGGCAGTGTCTGTTCTCATGATCAGTCAGAAAGCAGTTCCAGATTCATGGTGTAAATTGGAGGACAGTTCACTGAACCAAACAGTCTATCTACGTGAGATACAGAGACCCAATCGGAATTCTTGATATAAGTGGATCATTTATTTAAATAAATAAGTTTAAATAAAGTTTAAATAAAGATTAAGTTTTGAACAAAAGGACTTTAGAAGCAACCTGATGATGCCCCAAATACGTCTTTTATGTACATTCCCTAGGGCCAGCCATGCATGTATTATCTCTAATACATACCTCTCCTGAAATTTCATTCTTTCCTTTATACTGTACTGACCTGAGAAGTTAAATAATAATAATAATAGTCACCACATTAACTGAGCCTTGTCAGTATGAAGCACCTCATATGCATTCTCTCCTTTAATCCCTACATTCATGATTCAATATCATTAATGAGAACATTAGATACCTTAAGACTGGACTAACTTGTTCAGAATTTAAACCCAGGTCTGTCTAAGTACAAAGTTCATATTCTTAGTATCTAATGCCATAAAGCCTGCAGACAATTCACTTATTTTTCAGGTCACTTTGGTCTTCCCCATGGCATAAAGGATCTTCTACACATTTTGGTACACATGGGTCATCACTAATATGTCTTCATGAATTGCCCCCCCCCCTTTTTTTTTTTTTTTTGCCTTCTTAGCACTTTCATTTTATGGTTAGCTCTTCCACATCTATTGAATTGGCCCGATAGAAAACATGTCAGAAGCTTCATTCTTTTATATTTCACAGTAAACCATAATGGTCAACCAGCTGGAGTACAGTGTTTACAAAATACTTTTTATACATATTATCTCAATTAAAACTCACTGCTACCCTGGGAATTGGGCACCTTACTACTTTTATAGATGAGGAAACTGGGGTTTGGAAAAATGAAGCTACTTATTCAACGTCATATTACTCCTATATCAAATGCAGATCCTATATAACTGAACTGTACTGTTATGTAGTAGCTTAAATTGCTTCATGTTTCCATATGAAGTGCCAATAGTATAGATTTATCACCGCTTTAGATCAAGGGCTCTGGCTGCCTTAGTTTTGTATTATTTCTTTTCGGATATTATGGCAGGGCTCTGGAGTCAGGCTGCCTGAGATAGACTTTTGGCTCAATCACTGACTAACTAGATGAAGTATTTAGCTTCTCCAAATGTCAGTTCTCTCATCTATAAAATGGAGATACTAATAGGGTGGCTAGTACATAGATGGTTATTATAGTTACGAAATGTGATCGTGTATAAAGTGCCCAGTGTAGTGACTGATATGGAGAAAGTGTCCAACACATGATAGCTATTATAGTTATTGATGAATTAATGACTCAAACATGCATTGGAATTTCTTTGAGATTTGCATACCCCATGATTTGGAAATTGCTTCAATGTTCCATGCCATCTACACATAGTTTTAAGTCCTTTAACTTGTAATTGATTTAAGTCTTTGTTCTAAGACTTTGACATAAGCCCCCAAATGTTACAAGTGGAGCTTCAAATTAGAGAAAGAGGATAAGCAGACCAGTTCAAGTCAAATATTGTTTTAAAAGTATGTTTGTGTGAGGTGAAGTTGACGTACCCTAACTACAGAGATAACACAGAACCAGTTAGAGTTTTTTACTACAAGTTGAATTAGTCAAAATAATCAATTGGTTGGTTTGTAAGAATGTAGTTTGAGACCACCTGAAAACCTGAAAGCTTTCTCTCTACATTTCATCACTGTTTTCCTTCTCAGTTCAGAGTTCACCGATGTTAGTTTTAAATGTTGATTCCAGGAGGCTGTGGTTAAGTTCATTTTCTGAATGTCGTTTCCTCTCAGGCTGCTTTGATATTAATGTGAGTCAACCACCACTGTGTCGTCCCTGTCGCAAGGATCCCTGTGAAGAGCCTAGTTACCAATAATAAGGTAGTCTTTTTGTTCGTAGAGTGGCATTGTCATTTCCCATTCCTCAGTGAATATACTCAGTTTGAAGAAATTGCAGCTGTACACTAAAATGCTGAGTATACTGGGAGAATTGCATATTTTATACTTTTGAGACAGGAAAGATTCCCTTGTCCCCCTCGCAGGGTGTGCGATGGGGAAGTGGCTCGCTTCATCAGTGCCCCGCTGATCAAACCTCTAAGGGAGCATACATACGGGCAGGCTGTGGGGCTGCGACCCCATGGCCATGTCTAGGGGTGAATGTTTACAGCTCCTGAAGCCCCAGTGGGCATGTGTTACAGCGTGCTCTCTTAGTTTGCTGTCTATAGGTGGCTTGTGTTAACCAGCTCAATTAGATCCCCTTCCTTATCACAAGGACAGAGGGCTTTCTGTATCCTGGGTTCCTGCCTTGGTGTACAGGAAGAATCAGATGACACGTGGGCTTGAAGAATGAATGCAAAGTTTTATTTAGTGGAAGTAGCTCTCAGCAGATGGAGGAACCAGAAGGAAGATGCTCTTTCCCTGGAGGTGGGCTGCTCGGTGGCCCTGGCTCTCCTCCGACAGCCCCACCTCGTCCCGCCAGTGTCCTGCTGACGGCCTGCAGGCGCCAGTGCTTGTGCGTGTGCTCCTCTGCCAGTGTGCTCCTCTTGACGTCTGGCTGCCTTTGTGTCTACTGCTAGGGTCTGGGGTTTTTATAGGCCCAGGATGGGGTTGTGGCAGGCCCAGGTGGTCTTGGGAAATGCAACATTTGGGCAGGAAGTGCCTGTCCTCACCTAGGTCCGTGGGAGTGGAGCCCTTGCCAGGGACCTGCCTTTCTCTACCCAGTACTTTGCTTCCCCCATTCCATGTCATTTAAAGGGACCACACTCTTCCCTTCCTAGCAGTCCTGTATCACTTTGTGGTTGGATTTTATACTTTAGCTTTTATATTGTAGATGGACTAGTTATAATCTACTACATGAGCTACTGGAGACCTCACATTACTTAATTCTGATTACTTTGAAGAGAGAAGTGAATAGATACAAAGAATCCTTAGGGTTATCTCATTTTGTTGTTCTTAAATGTGATATTTGTTATTGGAAAAACAATATGTTTGTTGATACATAACCTACTTCCCTTGATCATTTTAAAAATTTCAATTAACCCTTGCCCCTCACCTCTCAGAAATCTGTATCTCATAACTCTCTCTTTTCACCTGAGCTCCTAGCAGTTTACAGGCAACATGGTCATCAGTGAAATGTACATGTTGAAAGAGAGAAAATAAAAACCCTCCAAGTTAGTCTGTTAAGGTGAATACATATGCTATTGCATGACCAACTAAGATAGATAATGCCCAGACAGGTCATAAAAAACACACAGGAAAAGGGAACATTGAATAAAATGACGGCAGCATTAGTTGACTTTATAATTCTGTTGCCTTGTGAAACAGAATTATTTGAAAGAGGTTTCTGAAAATGTTTTTGTTGCTTGTCAAAGCACGGTGCTTTGACAACACAGAAGCTATTTTTATGTAGAAACAGTAGTGAAGGTATCTTCTGTTCACTGCACAACTAAATTATATCAACTTATCATTGTGTTGCTTAAGGAAACAAACAGATTTCAAAGGTTTATTCTAGAAAACAGTGTTTAATCAATTTCTTATACTGTCTTTGAACATAATCTAGTAAGCAGATGTGGAGTTAACGGCTTATTATGTTCATACTCCCTATATCCATTCAGAGTCTGCCAGGCTCAGAATAAAAGTCAAGACATGTGCACATAGAGACTCTGTAGATGTTTGTAGCATTTGAAATTAAACTAGTGAGAAGGCTGCCTGGGCGTCCCTTCAGACATGGCACAGTGGAGCACAGAGACAGGAAATATGCCAGACTGCCTCTGTAGGAGGCTGCTGTGAACACGTGCAGCAAGGAACAGGGAACCGCTTAATGATTAATCACTGTCAACCTTTGTTCTCGTTAAAGACTTGATTGTTGGACAAGGCTTGTAATGAGGGACTGTTTTGGTGTCTGTTGCTATGAGATTGTGTTCACTGATCCTCAGTTGATGTAAGCCGCTGTTCTCTTTTTGCCCAAGTCGAATGAACTTGAATGAAAATGCTCTCACAGTGCCTGCTAGTGGTGCTTTCAGAGGAGGTTCTGGGCATTCTGTTTACCAAATGCTACTGCAGCTCAAAAACGGAGAACAGATAACTAAGAGTTTGGCTCAGCTGGATTTTGGCATATGAGATTTATGAAATTTTAGCAAATGTTTTAAAAGTTTGATTCTAAAAGAAGTAAATAAAAGTAGATTTTATGGTAGTAATGGAATAAAAACCCTTCAACACACCCACACACCTTTTCTTTTAAACAAGCACAGATATTCAAGAATCAAAATTTTAAATTGTTACCATTTCTCTTGACTTCTATAAATAAAATATTAAATTGTGTTTTGCAAACCAAATTCTTAAACCACCAACTCATGTGAGAGGTGGGAATATGTCTTGGCATTTTCCTAAAGGCTAAGAAAAAAAATTCCATTTATTCTGTCATTGATTACAGCTTGCAGACTTTTATATAACCATTTTTTTGTTTGCTTGTTTTTAGATTCAAGGGGTACATGTGCAGATTTGCTCCATGGTTATACTGCATGATGATGAGGTTTGGGCTTCTATTGATCCCGTCACCCAAATAGTGAACATAGTACCCAATGGGTACTTTTTCTGCCCTAGCCTCTCTCCCACCCTCCCCCTTTTGGAGTCCCCGGTGTCTGTTGTTCCCATCTTTATGTCCATGTGTACTCAATGTTTAGCTCTCACTTATAAGTGAGAACATATGGTATTTGGTTTTTCTTTCTGTGTTCATTCACTTACAATAATGGCCTCCAGCTGCATCCATGTTGCTACAAAAGGATGTGATTTAATTCTTTTTTATGGCTATGTAGTATTTCATGGTGTATATGTACCATATTTTCTTACTAATTCAACATTGGTAGATACCTTGGTTGGTTCCATGTCTTTGCTTTTGTAAACAGTGTTGCAATGAACATATAAGTGCAGGTGGCTTTTTGGTAGAATGACTTATTTTCCTTTAAGGTAGATACTCAGTTATAGAATTGCTGGGTCAAATGGTAGTTCTATTTTTAGTTCCTTGAGAAATCTCCAAACTGCTTTCCACAGTGGCTGAACTACAATTCCCACCAGCAGTGCATAAGCATTCCCTTTTCTCTGCAACCTCATCAACATGTATTATATTTTGACTTTTTAATAAGAGCCATTCTGACTGATGAGAAATAGTAAGCATAACCATTTTTGAATCTTTATTTTACTGCAATAAAATATCAATGGAACATTTTGAAGGAGGAAAAAAACAGTATTTTTAAACTTTAAAGAATATTTTTCTGGATTAAAGTGACCTTATAAAACTCTGAATTTCTTCTAAACATAATTGCATCATCATGAAATTACTTTAAAAATATATACTTATATGAAAGTACTAATATAGAACAACTAAAACTGTTAGTGATATTCTCAGATTATGCTTACTATCCCCAGGCAAAAATATTTCTCTGTCTTTCTCTCTCTCTCTAACAAATGCAATCTGCTATAGTTTTTTGATGTGTCTGCATGAAGCAACTTTTCTTGTGTTTTACATCTGTATATAACTTTTTGGTTCAAAATACTATGTGTCTCTATTGTTCTCTCTTTTTTCATTCGCCACTATTCTTAACTCATCTACATTGTAATCAGGGAAGTTGAGTAGGGACTGTTTGTACCTCAAGAAATCTAAAATGTAGCCTCTGTCAGCATCCTACGCCCCTACCTGGTCTACAGGTAACTATGAATGTTCCACTTGATCCCAGAAGTGATTCTGTCTAACCCAAGGACCTGTCTCTTGTTAAGTGTCCCCTACATATAAAAGTAGGAAGGGACTGGGGAATGGCCAATCTGCCCCTGTATCTTCTAGTAGATTTGCTCTAAATCTTCCCACACTGGAAAATCAGTTTTTTACATAAATCTCTAAATAGTAATCCAGTTTTCTTAGAAATAGTCACAGTGTATAACTTGTAAACACTTTAATTTTCAAAGTCTTGCTTCTATGTTTAAATATGTATCCATATATAATTAGGATATAGAATGTAAATTTTCTCCGAACACAGTATCTATCTGTTGAAGTTATGATGGAGTAATATAATTAAGATAGAAATCAGAAGGTTTATAATGATAATGATAACTATAATTGGTTTGGTCTTTTAAGACATATTACAGTTTGCAGTAAGTAGATCATTCCTGAAGCTCCAAATTGTTCCTGATTCAGTTCACAGAACTGCAACCCTCTAAGGAACATCTTTTCATAACCCACGCCTTATAAATCCTGTTAGGCCTGATTGGTTTTTTATCCTTGACCATAGATACTTATATTAAGGAATACATGACCTTTTTGTAAAATTGGTTCTTGAACAGATGTCCTTAGGCAATATTTCTAGTAGCTGACCTAAAATCCTAGGGCTAGGGGGAAAACGTATCAAAATAAATCACTCTCTACACAACATTGTGAATTATTATTTGCATTTAAATAGAAACAGTACAGCCCTCCTTCACTGTAACAAATGTTTACAGGTAAATAACTGTGCTTTTCCTGGCTTCCCTAAGAAGTGAAGATATATGTCAATGCTTACGTTGTTTTCTTCTACCTTCTGAAGAGCAGTGTAGTATAGTAGTAAGTACACAGTTGGTTCTACTAATGTTAGATTTGACTGGAAGTTATTCACCACATACCAATAGTCTCTCTTTGATTTCTTTTGTAAATAACAAATATAGTTAAATTACTGAAATAAACTAAATTATTCAGATCTTTAGTGCTTTCCCTATATATAAAAAAGAAACCATTCCACTTTATCTTATGACCAGGACCAAGTTAAATTCAAAGATTAGCACCTTCCTGGTATAGAAAGCAATAGTAGGGTGTTTGAATGAATGTCATATTATCTGGGGAAAAGCCATGAACCCAGCTCTCAGATCAAGGTAAAGAAAATACATGAGAAAATATTTAGATTTTATTAAGATGTAAAGGAAAAGTTGCAGCGCTGAGGTGCAGAAGGACTGCTATACATGCGAATGGCCATCTTTAGCATTAAGTGATTAAAGGAACTGAATTGTTCTTCCTTCCATATGACCTATATGGCTAGTCAATTGCACATTAATATTACATCTAACAATATTATTTTGCCTCCAAATAACTCAAAATACTTTCATTTAGTTAACTCTCAAAATATTTATTAACATAACACCTTCCCCAAATGAAGTACTATTGCTTACCCAATACCTTGAAAAAAGCAACTTTTAAAAATGATGCTAGAATTTCAGCGGTGTCAATACAGCTGTGTCTTCAGGAAGAAAACTGAAGTGAATACCTGGCAAGGGTTAGATAAATATGATGAACTTCAACCAAAAATCTATCAAGGAAATCATGTCCTGGGATGAGATAATCAAGCTGTTCATTTTATACCAAAACAGCTAGTTGACTCCGTTAGTTTAGTTAAATAATTTTTAGGCCAATTATTTGGCAACATGTACATGAAGCAAATAGTTGACTGATTTTAAATTTCCATGATACTCAGTGGTGTGGCATTTCTCATGCTTGGCCCAAGTTCCGTTAACTTTATGGAGAAGAGGGCTGTTTTTAAAACTTGTTTTTGTTTTTCTTCTGAGGATGGCTAGATAACAATATTTTCAAATTCTAAAGAGGATCTAATTGGCTCAAATTTAGTCACAGTTTTGATTTAAATATTTAGAAATGTCCAGATATGTACTCAGTGAACTGTTATTTGGATCCAGCCAGCAGCTGAAAAGTTGTTCCAGTCCCAAATGTATATCATTTTAGAAAAGCACCACATGAATCTGGAAAGTACAAAACAATGTAAACATTGGTAACTGCACGATATATCAGTCTCCCTTCCTGCATTCTCTCCTGATCAGCAGTGAGGAACATAAGCCACAAATGTTTACCAAATTGAAAAATCACTGGACAGTTACGTTCAAATCAAGGATCTGTTTTCAGTTACAAGTAACAGAATCCAATACAACCAACCTACCCAAATTGCTGAGGGAAAAAAAAGGTTAAAAGTTCACGTAAATCTGTGTGTGTTGAATTTACATTCAAGGTTTTAATCACAAATGAAAAGGTTTATATATTATATTGAACTGACATTAATAAGTATTCCCAGGTAAAACGTTGTTATATGATATGTAATATTGATATTCGTCATTTCACTGAAAATTTTTTGTATACATGTTACTTTCTTAATAATATCTAAATAATTATAAATCATGTTATAAATGAAGTTTATCTGATTTTCAAGTAATTATTTAGTTGTTTACTTAACAACAAATATATACTTAATATCTACTTTCTATCAGGCTTATATATGCTAATAGGAGTGCATAATTGAATAAAACAGTTCATATTCTTAAAATAACCACTATGTAGTAAAAGAAAACATACATGTAAATAAACAATTGATATATTCATTAGCAGATAAATGCAAGATATAGTCATATCTTATCTCGCAGGATCCAAGTGATACCAGTTACCTATGTTGGAAAGGTGCCAAGATAGACCTGCCTTATTCTGAATTTTCTATTTTGATGAATTAATGTAAAGAGTCATTCTGTGAACCCAAAGATATACTAGAAATCTTTATAGAAGAAAAACGCCTTTAAAAATGATTGATATCAGCTGGGCATGGTGGCTCACGCCTGTAATCCCAGCACTTTGGGAGACGGAGGTGGGTGGATCACGAGGTCGGGAGATCAAGACCACCCTGGCCAACATGGTGAAACCCCATCTCTACTAAAATACAAAAAAAAAAAAAAAAAATTAACTGGGCATGGTGGTACGCTCCTGTATTCCCAGCTACTCTGGAGGCTGAGGCAGGGGAATCACTTGAACCCAAGAGGGGGAGGTTGCAGTGGGCCAAGATCATGCCACTGCACTCCAGCCTGGTGACAGAGTGAGACTCTGTCTAAAAAAATAATAAAAAAAAAGATTGATATCTAGAAATAATTTAGGCTTACTAGTCTACTTCGTCTTTGTAATTCCAAACAAAAAGAAACAAAACATTAAAATACTAGTGTGTGTGTGTGTGTGTGTGTGTGTGTGTGTGTGTGTGTGTGTGTAAGATATTCCTGGCCAGGCGTGGTGGCTCACGCCTGTAATCTCAGCACTTTGGGAGGCCGAGGCAGGCGGATCACCTGAGGTCATGACTTTGAAACCAGCCTGCCCAACATGGTGAAACCCCATCTCTACTAAACATACAAAAAATTAGCCAGGCGCGGTGTCACGTGCCTGTAATCCCAGCTACTCGGGAGGCTGAGGCAGGAGAATCACTTGAACCTGGGAGGCAGAGCTTGCAGTGGACCAAGATCATGCCACTGCACTCCAGCCTGGGCAACAAGAGCGAAACTCCATCTTAAAAAGAAAAAAAAAAAAAGATACTGCAATCTTATTGCCCAATAGAATTAATAAAAAATTTACGTACTGTTTTCTATGTTCATAGTCACAGAGTAGCATCAGATCTGGCAGTAGTTGTACCGCTTATTTGATCAATGTAGACAGACAAAATAATCAGACCAAAAAAAAGTTGACTTTCCTCATTCTTCTCCACAGTAGACTTTTCATTTAAGGTTATCATTTTTCTAAAACATCATTTTGGTACCCTGCAGATCAAAATGTGTTTATATAGTTTGCATAAATAAGATTTGGTAAATAACTTGATTTTCTGGGATTTGATCCAAGTGAAACCTCTAATCTTTTGAAGTTCATCCCTTCGTGATTCTTAGGGAGAACTCAGCTTTTTTGAAGTCTCACTGAAGTATTTAGTGGGTTGCTTTGCTAATCCAAGAGAGACTTCATAGCTACATTTAACAGAGAACAGATGGCTCCTTTTCTAATGTCCTTTCTGGCCATTATAATAGTACATTCAAAAAAGCAATCATGTCACATTAGACTAGACAAACACATTGGAAGATATCGACCACAGTCACTATATTTTATTTGTGCACCTAGATTCCCATGTCTAATAGACAACCTGTAATAACCGAGACATTCTCTCATTTCTCATGAGAAAAAATATGTCAAAATTTGTAGGTTACTTTGCAGATTAATACATTTTGTATATTTTAGTACAGAATGGAGAGATTCAAAGCATAAAAATTATCTGTGGCAAAATATTTTGTATTCTTTTTATAGTATTAGGGAAAAATATGAATCTTTTGGTAGAATTAGTTAAGTCAGAACTTATTACCAAAGCTGTATAGTTCTACCTTATGCCTTGAAAATCCAGTCCAGAATTCAGCCTAATACATTTATTCAACATTTCCATTCCCAAGCTTCAGTGTATTTACTTCAATGTCATCAGAAGACAACCAGCTTGATCCCCTACTCTCCACCCTCAACTGTATCAATCTATTATTTGTTCATTATAGAGGCAAAATCTTTGCATCTCTTGTTGATAGTTTGTATTTTTGACTCAATGAGAAAAAAAATCAAATTATTTCATCACAGTGGTATTTATTGTTCCTTTGATTAAATAAAAATGGAATTTCAACTATTCTAGCACTAGAGTGGAATTGAGAAATTATAGTCTAAGTTCCATATCTTAAAGTTGGAGAAGGTAAGGCCTAGAGAAGTCATAAAGGAAGACTGAAAATTTAAAAGATTTACAGTTCTCATAAACAGATTTCTAGAAGAATCAATTAAATGTCAGTATACGTGATAAGAAGAAGTAAAAATTGTCAGAGCAGATAATAGTTAAAATAAATGCTAATGTTTCTTGGAAACTGTCTTGTTCATTTGTGCTGCTATAACAAAATACCACAGAATGGGTAATTTATAAACAACAGAAATGTATTTCTCACTGTTACAGAGGCTGTGAAGTCCAAGATCAATGCACTGGCATTTGTGTCTGGTGAGGGCCTGTTCCATTGATTAGGTGCCTTCTCATCATGGCATTCTTCCATGGTGGTAGGTAGAAGAGCAAAAAGGGACTGAACTCACTTTCTCAATCCCTTTTATAAGGGCACCTAATCCCTGTCAGGAGGCAGAGCCCTCATGACTTGATCACCTCCCACAAGGGCTCACCTCTTGTGCCACTACCCTGAGGATTAAGTTTCAACAGGAATTTTGGAGGAGACGCCATTATAAAAACCATAGCAAACACCTCATAGGGGCCAGAGACTGTGTCACATATTTTATTTACATGATCTTATTCAAGCCATACAGCAATTCCAGGAGGAAGGCACTATTATTTTTTCCATAATAGACAAGAAGTCAAAATATACAAAATTGTATAATTTGCCCAAGAAAAACAACTAGTAAATTATGAAGCAAATATTTACACACAGACATTCTAACTACAAAAGCTCCATTTTTTTTCATCATTACAATATATTCTCATGGATATCACATGAGACATGTGAGAATTTTCTTGGATTTCTCACTTTGCTATCTTGAAGAGTATAACAAGCAGCCAAAAGTAGTCTATGCAATTGTCATTAAGGTGAAATTCCAGAGTCAAAGTTACATACTGGGTTTTTTAATTCCCAAAGGAGAGATCATATATGTTTTATAGAGTATAAGAAGCCATCTTTGGAAATCAGTTTTTTTATTCCAGATTTGTTTCATGTATAATTTGGCCATCATTTTGATTTAAGAACTAACCCTTTAAAAGTGATTTTCTTTCTTTGGAACTGTGGTATCATTTACCCCTTCTTTAGACTCCATCACTACTCATTTACTGAATTGCTTTCATTTTTAATGAGAACAGAAAATGTTAATAACTTGTCCTACCCAAAACCATAATACTTTCCAAATATTTCTAGAGGAATGGAAAATTCATGGTATAAAACTAGTTTCTAATGTATATGCTTTTGCTTTTGTGAAGAGAAAGTATAGGCTTGATATACAGCCTACCAAAGAGAAAAGAAAAGGGGATTGATAGTTTATTCAACTCATATAATAAACTCAACAAAAGATAAAATTACTCTTAAACACAATTTCCTAATCTTGTTTTAGTTGGTAGAGGCAGTGGTGGTAATGCTCAGCTATTACTAAGTTTAAGTGAGAACATTTCTGGATAATTATTGTTTGTTGATTTATTACTAGTATTACTACAAATACCATGCTGCCATCACTATCTGATGACCAGGAATTGTATATTATTTAATCTAATGCCTTGTGTTATATGTATGATATTCAGAAAATTTATATGATATTCAATTAATATCAAATTGACTTAAGTATAGATATTAATATTTGTTTTGAATCTGTTGTATACCAGATACTTCACTTACTTTATGCTATTTGTTCTTAATCATCATTGGAGGTAAAATTTATTAAATATTACCCCTATACAACTTAGAAAAAACCAGAGTTGGAATATGAACCCAGATCTGCCTGATCCCAGAACCCACCTTTCACTAGTGCTGTCTACTCACTGAAATCCCTTTTTGAACAGAGGGATTTTAAAATGTATATATATTTGCCTATTATCTTGTTTACTAAGCTCAATCGCCTTTAAAGTATTTTTGATTTTAAAGGCATACATGTGGGGAAAAAAGATAAGTTTTGTAACTTGAATCTCCTTATCTTTAAAATGTGAATAATAATTAAAACAGAATTATTATGGGGACTCATTAAGATAATAAATGCAGGCCCTCAACACATGGCTTGGCATTTATCTTTCAAAAAATGAGAAGTATTAATACTAGTAGAACTCTTATTCCATCAGTGTGCCTTCTCCCTGCCTTCCAGCACATGCACATCATCTTCCTCATCATCCCCATCATCCTTATCATCATCCCCATCATCCTCCTCATCATCCCCATCATCATGTTCATCATCCCCATCATCCTCCTCATCCCCATCATCATCCTCATCATCCCCATCATCCTCCTCATCATCTTCATCATCGCCATCATCCTTCTTATCATCCCCATCATCCTCCTTATCATCCCCATCATCTTTCTCATCATCCCCATCATCCTCCTCATCATCCCCATCATCATTTCGTCATCCCCATCATCCTCCTCATCATCCCCATCATCATCTTCATCATTCCCATCATCCTCCACATCATCCCCATCATCCGCATCATCCTCATCATCCTCCTCATCATCCCCATCATCATCTTCATCATTCCCATCATCCTCCACATCATCCCCATCATCCGCATCATCCTCATCATCCTCCTCATCATCCCCATCATGCTTCTTATCATCCCCATCATCCTCCTCATCATCCCCATCATCTTTCTCATCATCCCCATCATCCTCCTCATCATCCCCATCATCATTTCGTCATCCCCATCATCCTCCTCATCATCCCCATCATCTTCATCATTCCCATCATCCTCCACATCATCCCCATCATCCTCATCATCCTCATCATCCTCCTCATCATCCCCATCATCCTTCTTATCATCCCCATCATCCTCCTTATCATCCCCATCATCCTCCTCATTATCCCCATCATCATCTTCATCATCCCCATCATCCGCCTCATCATCCCCATCATTCTCATCATCCCCATCATCCTCCTCATCCCCATCGTCATCTTCATCATCCCCATCATCCTCATCATCCTCCTCGTCATCCCCATCATCATCCTCATCATCCCTATCATCATCATCATCTCCATCCTCCTCATCCCCATCATCCTCATCATCCCCATCATCATCTTCATCATCCCCATCATCCTCCTCATCATCTCCATCATCATCTTCATCATCCCCATCATCTTCATCATCCCCATCATCATCTTCATCAGCCCCATCATCATCGTCATTGTCATCATGATCTCCATCATCATTCACCACTAACTTTTCTTTCCTAAAACATTCTATTTGCCAAAGGTCCTTCTAAGGTGGCACACCCATAAAAACAACATTGGCTTCAAAAATGTTGCTCAACCTTTGCCTTTCTCCCCCACTTTGGTTTTCCAGTTGCCTTTGGAAAGAGCCAACATTTTCATCCCATGTGCCTCACAGCAGGAAGTTCTGTCCTCATTCTTTCCTTCACATTGCTTCTTCAATCATTCATATATTTTTAATTCAGAAAACATCTATGGAGAGTCTGCTATACCCTGGGAATTTCACAATGAACATGTCCCAGCCTTCAAAGCACTTAAAATGGGAAAGAGGTATAAGCAAATGAGCAATTGTGATATAGAGTGACAAAGGCTGCCTAATGGGCCAGTACTGGGTCTCACAAAAGCACAGAAAAGGGCCACCTAACTCAGTTCTAAGCGGTCAGAGAAGGCTTCCTGAAAAAAAATTACATCTGAGTTGAGCCCAGAAAAAAAAGGATGTTCACCTTGTAGGAAGAGGCAGAGAAAGAGTGTTCCAGGCAGAGAGGATATGACCATATACAAAAATTTGGAGAAGAGAAAGAGCTCTGTGGGTTTGGAGAACTGCATGTAGTTTAGTATCACCATAGTATAGGGTGAGGAAAGGATGTGTTGAGAGATAATACTGGAGAAAGATGCAGAGCCCAGATCATGGAAGGCCTTTTATACCATTCTTGGGAGTTAGGACGTGATCCCAAAGTTAGCGAAGAGCTATGTATGATTTTAAGCTGGGAGTACAGTGTAGAGGCTGTATCCAAGGGAAAAATCATTTTATTACTTTCATAAATACCAACGTTTGCGGTGGGGAGTGAGGGGGGTTGAGTTCTCAACCTGAGCTCTATGGATAATCTGTGGATGTTTAGAGAATTTATAAACTCCCTGAAATTGTAGACAAAATTATTAGTTGTATATGTGTTTGGAGGATGGGAGGAGATGCAGAATCCATAGCTATGTGAAATCCTCAATAGGAACTATGATCCAAATCAATGTTTGAAACCCCTGCTCTAGAGGCAGAAAGCTAAAAGCCAACTTATAGAGCAGAAATTTGAAATCTGCCACAAAGAGTCCTTCTAAAGTTGCAGAATTTCTCTTTTAAGAAAAATTTCTCATTCCTTCCCCTGAGTTACCAAACTCTTCCCACTCCACCCTGACCCACTGACGTTTTGTTCCTGGCCACTCTCCCACTGAAGGCTGCTTTCTCACTCATGGAACTGGTCTCTGTGCCAACCCATAATACGTGTCCACCCCAGAGGCTAAGAATAGACACAGTGTCCTGGTGACTTAAAAATTGGGTAACATCTGAAGGATAAACTCTGTAGTGACTATGAAATTCATTCTAATCATTTGAAATAAACATTATAAACATATGATTGGGGTTTCTCTGCACGGAGCAGGAGAAGGTACTGAGCAAGTAAAGACAATTTCCTATTAAATAGAAGGGGAAAGCAGCTACTATTCACAATTGTGAAGGGGAAAGAAGAATACTAAACCAAATACTTTCTTCTGTTTTTTCAAGCTTGGCCTTCATCTCCACCACCCAACCTCTCACCCCCAATAAGTTATATCAGATAAGCTACAATTCTTTCAAGCGAATAGACTTTGTTCTGTTTATTTCTTCTTAATATATTTTCCCAGATTTGGGATCTGTGTTCCTCATCTCTCAGTTAGGTGTGTGACCTTGTGCAAGTCAATTCCTTAAACTTTCTGGGCAGCGTCTTTATCTGTAAAATAGAGTTGGATGAAAGATCTGTAAGTTGTTTTTTAGTTCCTGCTGTGTGTAATTGTTACTGAAGTGGAAGGCTAATGTAAACAGATTTTATGATAAATATTTCTTATTTTCAACTTGCCAGTTATCTCAAAGGATTGCTGGGTACTTCATCTAAGGCATTTTTAAAATTTAATGTGAAAGACCAAAGTATCTCACATTATTTGTCCAATACAGCCAAGTACAGCAAGGGTCAAGAAACTTTTTCTGTAAAGGGCCAGGTAGTAAATATTATAGGCTTTGTGTGCCGTAGGTCTCTGGCACAACTATTCAACTCTGTTATTATAGTGGGAAAGCAGCCACAGGCATATGAATGAATGTGTATGGCTGTGTTCCAATAAAATTTTATTTACCAAAAAGGGTGGCAGGCTGGATTAGGCCGTCATGCCATAGTTTGCTGACCCTTGAAATAGAAACTGGAAGATCTGGTAACCTGAAGATAGGAGAGTTTCATCCCTTCAGTCTTTTCTGTTTACAAGCTGTTTCCTGGCTGATTTCCTGACAATTGTTTTGTTGTCATTGTTGTTGTCGTTGTTGTGTTAAACAACAACTGCTCAATTATTTTGGCCACCCACAACCACCTCACTATTAATGCCCCAAATAAATAACTTTGAGCAAGTGGGCCTGCCAGCTTATTGGGAATCTGAAACAGTTCAGACAACTTGTTTTTCAGGCACAGAGATAAATAAATGGCTTCATCGGCAGACAGTTCCGAAGATGAATAGCCGAGAGGAACAGTTGAGCAGTTAGTTCATTGAGACAGGGAAAGAAAGACAAAAAGAGGGAAAGAGAGAAGTGGGTAGGGAGAAGAAAGATTGAATAGCAAACCAGTTTGTGAGATCTACTGTACAGACTTGCCCAGCTGGGTATTTTATCTTGAATTTGTTTTGCAAATTGCGGATGCCTAGCTCTAGAAGCCAAGAAAAAGAAAGGGCAGTCATCCCACGCCAAAATACTCTCATGGATCTCAAGTAATTTACATTACTTCATTTTTGTGGGGGGAAAATCATTATACAGTCCCCTTCCAAAATAAGTGAAGAGGAACAGAGAGCTATTTTACCCAAATGCCTGGAACAAGACAAATATTTTGTAGAGCTTTTTTTTTTTTTTTAATTAAGAGAACAATACCTGCCCGGTAACTTTGCCTACTTTGTGAAAGTTACTGTGTCAGTGTTCAGCCCACAAAACTGCTTTAACTATAAAACTGACTGAATCCAACGAGTCTTACTATTTCTGTATATACTTCATTGAAACAAGGGATATTTTGTACCCCATTCTACCTTTTGCTGAAATCACTCCTGCCTGACAGAGTCCTTACAATTCCATTGAAATGAAAGAAAGAGGTAGTCCCAGTGATTTTATTAGTTAACATCTTTTTTAAAGATCTCTCACATATTGACCATGATTTACAGAGACACTTCATCAAAGTAACACCCAGTAGCTAGGCCTATCCTCTGCTTTTGGATAGATTTTGGATAGATTTACAAGATTTTCTTCACACATACTATTTCTTTAAATATTTATCCCAGAAAATTTAAAGAAAAGGTTAGTGGTGAATACACTGGTAGAAGGCTGGGACAGTGGGGTTTGTTCTTAATTTTTTAATTTGGACTTTTTTTCAAAAGGACTTCAAACTGCCTTTGAGAGAAACACAATTAACACAGAGGACAGGTAATTTGTCTTCTAAGGAAAAAGGGTACCCATTTAAAAGAGTTCATGTGTTCTCCTAATTGTCTCCCAGGTTTGTAGACATAGTTTGCAACCTCAGTGAGCTAGTACTTCCCATGGTCATCCATAGGCAAGATATTAAACCAATGAAGTAAAAAATTGGGGAAAGCATTTTTAACCAGATTTTTTTCCATAAGTTAAAACATGCATCCAGCTTCCTTGTGAGCTTACTTAACTTGTGAGCATGTTTTATTTGCCTCAAGCTAAAAGATTCGGTCATCATATACCTGATTTACCAAATGGTCTCCTAACATCCTTGAGACCATTCTAGGAAATAAATGATCCATCAGTAGCACAGTTGGAAAACTTAAAAATATAGTCAAGTGGCAGGATTTTCCAGCAGGCTGCATGAACTTTGTTACCCTCCTAATAAGACTGCCCACAATCCAGGGTGTGACTATGACTATCTCCTCTCCTTGGAGGTAAAAGCGTTGCAAACAAGAACTGTGTCCAAATTATCTCCATTTCTCTAGCACCTGATGAAATGCCCAGGACATAGGTTATTCTTAGTCAGTACCTACTTTTTAGAAAATAAGTGAATGAATGAAACCCATCATGTCCAAAGCATTTTCTTTGCTCAGATGCTGTTAAGAATAGCAGCTTGGAGTTCTGAAGAGCATTCCAAATAATACATCAAGAATGTTTCTGTAATTTTAGCAGAGGTTGAATGATCATTTGCTAGGGATGTGGTAGAAGAAAGTGTACTTTGGAGATTTGGACTAGAATGGACAGGTAAGGAGGTTGGGTAGGTAGATGGATGGATGGGGTGGATGGATAGATAGATAGATAGATAGATAGATAGATAGATAGATAGATAGACAGACTGACAGACAGACAGACAGACAGACAGACAGTTAGAAAAGTGGATAAATGGGTAGATATAGGCTTTGCTATATAAGGAAGCTGTTGCTATATAAAGAGTCTAGTATCTGTATAGAGTTTGAGTCCAAAATTCTTGAGTATAGCAGTTTGATCAAGAATATCTAGCATCTTCTTAAATGACAGATGAGGATGGAAACATTTTAAAAATATATATATATATGAATGTATTATGAGATCTTCACTACTGATTTGAGATAATTTTAAAACATTCTCAGAGTAAAAGAGCAGAGATAGGATGACTAAATACTAGCAGTGGTTAGGGACAGAGCAGTGAATTTCTAATGACAAGGCCAAAGCCTTAGAAGAAGAGGATGCTCACCAGTGGGCCTTAGAGTGGGCTCGGGACCACTTGTGTACAGCTCAGAAATATTGAAATGAAGATCTCAAATGCTTTTTGATTGGGATGGCATTTTGAGAAAAAGATGTGTATCCACTAAGCGATTATGATTCTAAAACTCATAAAAATGTTGTTTGTTTTAGGTTCATGAGAAGTCCCTTCAGTATCTTTTTACTGCTTTATCCCCAAGGCCCAGAAGAATGCAATGCTTAATAAATACTTGTTGAATTAATGAATAAGAATGCAGTGAACTTAATAATTCTAAAGACAGGTTGATTGATTGAACCTTATAAAAAGAATACAAACATGTTTTCATTGGTCTGGCAGTCCTGTGCTGGGTTAAAACAAGGACCAAGAAGTTTTATCCATACTTAAGCACTGGCATGCTACACTATCTCAGGGACTAATACTATAAAAAGACTTTTAAAAATCTCAAATGCACATGCACACACACACTCACAAACGTGGAAAACTATCTAGGAGTACACAATAAATATACGTTATTGTGCACTCATAATTGATTTAAAACCCAGGAGGATTGGATGCGAAACCTATTTTGTAGGTTAGAACCAAACACTGTAATTTTGTAGGTAAAAACAGAAAAAGAACATGTAAAATGAAAGATCATGCAGGTTCATGATTTGAACCAGTCATTGACTATTCCTTGCTGCCAAATTAATCTTTAACTACGGTTTATCTAGAAAACTGTGTTTTCTATCATGTGAAAGACTACCTTGATGGAAATAGCCTAATTCTTTCACAATCACACACATGCATGCATGCACACATACACACATACTCTCATCTATCAGCTGAGAATGTGCGATTTTTACCACAGCCTTCATGTGCCCTTCAGGAGAAAAATGTGTGTTGGGGAAAAAACAGATGATTTCTATTAAGTTCTACATGGGTTGAATTTAAGGCAAAGAGTGAGGCTGAGTATGAAAATCAAAGCCAATGCATCAAAGCAGCTTTTTCTTTCAAACTATTTTATGTACTAAAGTTTGCACAACATGTTGGCCATGACAGCAAGCTTGTATAAGGAGGTATTTTGTGTTTTACAGCAAACATAAGGGCAAAAAAATGCAAGAGCAGTGAAATATTACTTCAATCATGAATTCAAAGAATGTATATAGTAGGTGCATGGTAAAACCCATGAGTTAGAAACTACAAGATTTAAAAATCTTTTACAAAATTACAAGAAAGGATTTATCTCATTCTTTCCTCCATACCAGGGCACCTCCCTTCACCCAAGCACCAGTTTCAAATTTGGAAAACCCTTCAGACCCTAGGGAAAAGGGTCCTAAAGTATCTTTTGGTACCGTGAAGGAAATAAACTACATTTAGCACAGTCTATCTGTTTGATTAGAGAGAGAAAGAGACATAGTTACATTTTCCTGGCATGCCGATCTTTTATAAATCTTAGAAAAGGTTGGTTTTCCAGAATTCTCTGGAAGTTATTTTGGAGCTCATCAATTCTGCCAACATCGAGCACTCTGTCTACCTCTTTTCTTTCTCTTCATTTTCCCCATTTCTAAGTTTGGTCTCTAGAAAATAAAAAACTGCCTAGCACAGAGTAGACATTCAGTATACTTTGTCAAATGCATTAATGGATTGATGGATTCATGGGTGACTAGGCATTAGGTGATCTGAGATTGATTGATTGATTGATTGATTTTTCCTTCAACTTTTAAGTTCCCGGGTACATGTGCAGGATGTGTAGGTTTGTTACATAGGTAAATGTATGCCATGATCTGGGTTTTAATCTTAAGACACTAGTAGGTATCATACCACCTAATGGAAATGATTATGCATTGCTTTTTGTTGTCATAACTTTGGGTGAGTGGATATGTGGAGTGTGTGGTATGTGTAGCTTATCTTCCCAGATAAACTGTATGCCAGAGATCTTAAACTCAAAGGGCCTACATGGACCAGGCAAATGATAGAAGTGAGGAAAATGGGTGGGTATAATAAAGTAAGGAGTAGTAGAGGCTGCTGTGGCCACCTGGAGAGCAAAAAGAGCAATTTGTGTTTCAAACATGATGGGGGCCAAACACACCACATCTGTAGTCCAGGTACACTTACAGTGTGAGCTCCTTCATAAGACTCATTGGATATAAAACATCTAATATTTAAAAATACAGAAATAACAAAATAATAATAGTTAAAGTGTATCAAACATCTCTACTAAGTCCCTGGCACTGTTCTAAAATTCATCTTGTTAAATTTTAGGTAATTAATGTATTACCTTTATGTTGCAAATGAGGAAACTAAGGCACGGTACTTAGTAAATGTACATGATTGCACTATGCATAAATAATTGGATGTTAAAAGAATAAAAACCAGAACAGCAAAGAGCAAAGCTAACAGAGACCTGAGCTGAGCCCCTAACTGAGAAGAAAGAAGCACACCCCAAAAGACAGCCCATCAGAGAATGATACCCACCCATCTTCTGGCATCTTCAAGTAGGAGGATGAAGGTAATTTCCCAAATCCCTGGCGGCTCATAATCTGCAATATTACTGAGACCTCTACATTTCTCAGAGACCTGACACAGAACAGCTTTCTGTAGTCTGCGAGTTCTATCTCCTTTGTTTCACAATGAAAACAAACGTAAACAGACTATTGTTCCTATGTGTAGAAATAACTTTAATAATTATGAGCAGCTATTGTTTAGTAAGTGCTTACTACGTGGTAAGTATTGGATTATCTCCCCTAACTCTTGTAGGGAACCTGTGACATCCATACTGTTATTATTTCCCTTTTACAGATAAGAAAACTGAGGCTTAGAGAGGTGAATTAACTTCTGCCACATCACACAACTAAGTGTCAGAACTGGGGTATGAACCAAGGTGGACCTATCTCCAGAGCTTATGGTCTTGTCCATTGCATGGCAATGCAAAGAAGATGAAAAGAAAAGTGTTTTGAATTTTTCTACCTATGCTTGTCAGCTACTTAAAAAAATAAACCAAAACAAAAAAACACAAAATCTTCTTTTGAAAGTCTTACATAAAACTCCAAACTATCAAAGAAAAGAGCAGACTCTTTCTATTCTGGAGAGTAGAAAGCAAACTACCATCTCCAATACATTCTCTCCCACCTTGATGTCTTCCCCCACCACTTCCAGCTGTCTTTACGCTTCCCTGATCCTGCCTCTTTCCCCCTGTCACAGGCTCTGCTTCCCTGTCCTTACTCAGGGTGCACCAAAAGGCCCAGCCCCCAATCCTCCATGTATTTCCTCCTCCTTTTGCCCTCCAAGACACTCAGCTCACAGATCCTCATTTGCCATTCTGTCAATGACCCTCAAGTGCTTGTCTCCAAGTCCACATTCTTAGTGGCTTATAGGACACAGGTGGTGAAGTCTCCAAAATTCGTGATGGATTTAAAGTTGAAAGAACTGACTGGTCATAGGGGTGTAAATATATTAGAGGATGGTTTCCTTAAGCTGCTCAAAGGATGTACCTCAGAGATGGCTGTAATTATTTTTTACTAACTAGTGAAGAGGATCTTCCCACCCTGTCCTCACTCCCCTGTCCTTCTCTTCAACACACTTCTTTCCACCTTCCTGACCTGAGGGTGCTCAACCCTGGGAAGAGTGCTGCATGAACTGATGGGTTGGCCCAGGTTTAAAGTACAAAAATCTTTCTTCTCAATGCTTCCTGTCTCACGTGACAGGCAGTAAAGTGTACTGATTGAGAACTAGAATTGTGGGGTCAGACAGACCTGGCTTCAAATCCTCCTCGGCCACTTACAGCTATGTGATCTCTCTGAGCTCAGGTTTCTCATCTGCAAAGTTGCGTTAATAATACAAGTTCTTGCTCATTGTTTTGTTGGGAGGAGTGAATGAGATAAATCACGTAAAGCACGGACCACAGTGACTGGCTGATAATAAGCCTCAGTGGATGGTCGCCCTTAGAATTATTTTGTAACCCTTTGCTTTTGAGGCAGCTGGTGAGCTCTGTAGCCTCAGAGATTACTAAAGCAAGGCCAAGGCTTTCGGCTTGTGGCTTACTTACTTACTTATTTATTTATTTCAGCTCAGCACATAGTTAAAGGAAGAGAAAGAAATAAAAGAGAAGATAATTTCCACAAACAGTGTACCTACCACCTCTACTCATGTGGTATCATGGGAGTTGCTTTGTGGTTTTTTGTTTGTTTGTTTTTGTTTTGAGACAGAGTCTTGCTCTGTCACCCAGGCTGGAGTGCAGCGGCACAATCTCGGGTCGCTGCAACCTCTGCCTCCTAGGTTCAAGTGATTCTCATGCCTCAGCCTCCTGAGTAAGTAATTGGGATTACAGGCATGTGCCACCACACCCGACTAATTTTCATATTTTAGTAGAGATAGTGTTTAACCATGTTGGCCAGACTGGTCTCAAACTCCTGACCTCAGGTGAACCACCTGCCTCGGCCTCCCAAAGTGCTAGGATTACAGGCATGAGCCACCGCACCCAACTCCCTGCTTAATGTTTTTATGTCTTGTAACCTTACATAGTTTAGTTGGTGAATGACAGATGGATTTTTTTTTTTTTTTTTTTTTTCTGGGCACAGTGCTTCATGCCTGTAATACCAGCACTGTGGGAGGCCAAGGATCTAGGATCACTTGAGCCCTTGACTTTGAGACCAGCCTGGGCAACATAGTAAGACCTCGTCTCTAAAAAAAATTTAAAAATTAGCCACCCTGTCTCTAAAAAAAATTTAAAAATTAGCCAGGTGGCACACGCCTGTGGTCCCAGGCACTTTAGGAGGCTGAAGTGGGAGGACTGCTTGAGCCTGGGAGGTTGAAGCTGCAGTGAGCCATGATTATGCCACTGCACTCCAGCCTGGGTAATAGAGTGAGACTCTGTCTCTTAAAAAAAAAAGAGAGAGTTGGATTTCTTTTGTTCCCATGTATTCAGTGTTTCCCAAAGCATATTCCCTGGACCAATGAGTATCAGAATAACCTAAGGAGGTACCTTGATCTATAGCCTCAGAATCCCTGGGACAAGGCCAGGGCGTCTGCCTTATAAGCTGATTCCCAGATCATTCTGATCAAAGTATAACAATTTTTGACTTAGTGTTTATATCATGTAAACTAAAATTTGATTTTACATTTTCTTATATTTATACATGTAAGCATTTCTCCCTCACTTGGGTGATAAATTCTCTAAGGTGATAACCATATTTTCTAGTCTTCTTGTAACCCTACTAGTGTACTAGTGTAGAGCTCAATCCTAAATACATCATTGGGAATTAATGAGAATATTCAACTGGGTTTAGCTTACTGTCTTGCAGAGTCCTGATCTGTCAATGCCAAAAAATTGGTAGAGACCTCAAATTAGAAAGGCAGTTCACCAATACCCAATATTGTTTGATATACAGTTGAGTTTTTAATCAATATTTTCTCATTGTCAGTGTGTCGGGTATTCTTTTACTGAGATTCTTGCGCCGAGATACCTGAATTGTTGACTGCGGAACAAAATTTACAAGTCCCTGAGAAGTGAAGTCCTTTCCAAGTTTGAGTTTATAAAACAGAAACTTAGAGGCCTTCCTGCCTTTCTGTCACAGAAAGCTGGGTAAGGCAAAATGCCTTCTGTCCAAAATAGTTTCAACTTTTAAACACGTGAATTAAAACATGACTTTCATTGCAGGATCAGCAATGATACATGCTAACTTTGGGAAAAGGAAGGATTTGTTAGGTTATGATGTTTATTCCTGAGAAATTGAGAGGTTTGCCATATGTTTTTATGGTAGTTTTCTTTGAGGTTCCATAAACACCTTCTGGAATGTGGAGGTTCCACAATCAGAATCCTCATGGGAGCTTTTCCAGTGCCCTAATGTCATTAACCCAGCTGCTTTGGTTGCTGTGATATGCAATTATTTCTTCTACATTTAAAAAGCGATTCTCTGATCTCCAACCCATTTAACCATGTTTGATCTTTAATAAGATGAAAAATGTTTGGAATCTGAGTGTATGATCTTTGTGCTACATTTTTCTTTTTTTAATTCACAGTAGCTTTTCCTTCCCCCTTTCTCTTCTTTAGGATCAACACTCTGTGGTAGGCCAGAACACAGGCCCCAGTCCAAGTCCTAACCCCTGCTCAAATCCAAACACTGGAAGTGGTTACATGAACTCCCAGCAATCACTGTTGAATCAGCAATTGATGGGAAAGAAGCAGACTCTACAGAGGCAGATCATGGAGCAGAAACAACAACTTCTTCTCCAGCAGCAGATGCTGGCTGACGCGGTAAAACTTTCTCTTAATTTCTACTGAACAAACCTGTTGACCCAACAGAGGGAGTTTATTCTTTTCCATTTATATTTACTGTGCCTACTTATGTGACAGCAACAAAGGTGTGCTGACTGTAAGAGAGGATAATTCCATACATTTAGTGTACTGCAGGAAGGAAAAAAACCCAAACTTGATTTAACAGCTGCTGGACACTTGGAATGCATGGCACCTCTGCTAACCAGCCCTGCCCAGCCCAGGAATGTCTAGAACAACCAACATGGGCATTTGAATCAGGCAAAAGAAACCAGTGTTGTTCCCCAGGCTTAAGGGGCAGAAACAGTAAACTGAACTTGAATCAACTCAAATCCAAACTGATTTTAGAGATAAGAGTTTTAAAAGCAATTTTAAAAGCCAACATGGAGCCTCAAAACCAAGATTTGGCTTCCAAAATAAAGCAACTCACAATGGGGGATTTTTTAAAAGAAAATGTAAAATACATTTCCCATTTGCACTGTATATATTAGGTTGATGCAAAAGTGATTGCGATTTTTGCCACTACTTTTAATGGCAAAAACCGCAATCACTTTTGCACCAACCTAATATTTGACTGTTTAAGAAAGACAAGATTGTGTTTCCCACACACTCCCCATGCATTAACCCTCCTTCAGTGTTTATCTGCTCAGCCCTGGTTTCATTGCCTCCCTTCAAACTATTTGGCCAAATGAAATAAAAAGTAAGCATCTCCAGGTGAATTAGAGCTAAGGTATACAGAAAAGATAACAACAAAATCAAATAATTTTATATTCAAGGAGCTTTGTAGTGAGAGTCAGAAATGCAGGGTATCACAAGTGCTATAATTATTCAGTAAATAATAATTTGCAATGAGGGTAGAGCCATAAACAAGGCAAATCCTCTCTTCACCCTAGAGAAGCCTTGAGCCCACTGAGGATATGTCAGATAAATTGACCAATTGTAATGCATGTGATTAAATGCTATACTCTAGTAACTACTAGAAATGATTTCAGAAAGAACTTTCTATCTACTGAATATCTGAAAGTGGAGTAAGAGATGAGACGAAGAGTAGGAGGGTTATTTCAGCCAGAACAACCAGCATATTCAAAGACCTAGGGACAACAAAGGATACTACATATTATGCCTGCCAAGGTATTGAGTGTGCATGAGAATGGGGAAGTGATGGGTAAAGATGAGATAAGAGGCAGGAGGGTAGGGCTTGAGAGGCCAGAATTTACATTAAAAAGCAACGGAAGAGATTTTAAGAATTTAACACAAGGGGAAATACTAGATTCAGATTTGCATTATTGTAAAAGTATAAAATATACTAAAAAGTATAAAAAGTAAGAGAAAAAAGTATACTTTTTATAGTAAAAAGTATAAAAAGTAAGAGAAAATGTAATGGAAAGAAAGATTAAATCCAGCCTGAAAAGATTGAGGATAGTCTCCCAAAGAAGTAAAATTTGACATTGATTTTGAAGGACTGTAGGATTCTGATAGAGTAGGTGGGGTCCACTATTGTAGGTGGAGGGTGGAGCACCAAAAGGTGCAGCCTGGGTGTGAATTTGTTGGTTAGTTTGAGATTGCATTATGAAATATTTAATGCCTGATAAAAAGTAAACATAGTATAACAACCACATTTTTTAAGGAATTACAAGTGGAATAAGTTTCGTATTCAGGGCATGTGAAAAGAAATAGTGAGAAGTAAATTTATTTGACCTGGAATAAGGAATATTGAGAAATAAGATTACAGATGACCTTGAATACTGCCATAAGGTTTAAGGGAGTCACAGACTGGATCACAAAGTGACACAACTGGTTTCTTCTAGAAATCATAGTTTTGAAAACTCCAGTCCTCCCCCCTGTTCCCTTCCCCTCCCATTTTTATCCTTATAAACTAAAGAACTTAGAAACAAGGGCAGCAGAGAGAAAAATGTGTAATCTAAGGTTGACTTACTGGGTACACTTTCATCACTACCATCAATACTACTAATTTCATGAATTATAACACACAGAGGTTGATTTTCAGCTCTTGTTAAAAGGCAAGGAAGTGGTAGCATATACATTCCATGAGGGTCCTGGCCTGGCACTGGGCTAACTCCCACTGGGCCCCAGTTGAGTCACCACTAGGACAGGTGCAAAGGGCAGTGGCATAAACTGTGAGATGAATGAGAATGAGGCTGCTGTTTTTGTGATTTTTAAAAACCATTCACATTTCTCTTTGTTTGGACACCATTGAGGGTGTCTGTGCTTTTTAGCATATCCAGGAAGAAGTGGTCTTTGATACCACTGTACATTAGCATATGCTTTGTGGTCATTTGCAGTCAGTTGGCAAGGCCACATAGGCACCTAAATTGAGACGTTGTCTCATGAAAGTTTGTTATCCTTATTCTCTATTATTCTCCTACCAATGAAGCACAAAGAAGAGACATGAATAGTACTTATTACAACGGACATCATAATTACCAACACGCATTGTGTACCTACTGTATGCCAGGCACCAAGCTGGATTTTCACAGAATTAAATAGAAATATGAGGGAGGTCCTATAATTATCCACATCTCACATTTTTACAGATGGAGAAACTGAAGCAGAACAGATATGTACTATAACAGATGATTTCTATAATGGGTTTTCTAGTCCAACAGATTGGGTTATCATTAGATATTAGTTCATAAATTAAATTTCATATTGCGTAAAAGTAATCTCAAGAATGGCCTATATGTTTACACTTGCACAGAATAGGAATGTCAGTCTTTTGCAAAATGTAGCCATCTCTATTCAGTATTGCAGGCTAGTCTTTGCTGCTCTTCAGCACAAAAGAACAACATGGCAGTTCTGTGTTATGTCCATATGCAAGGTTATTAAGCTAAGTCATTTGTGAACAAGTAGTTTAAGAAACCTAAATTTCTGGAGATATATATATATAAATGATATATATAATATAAATATTATATATAATAATATAAATATATATAATATAAATATATTATATTATATATATTTATATTATTATATATATAAATGAAAACCCTTTGGACAACAGTTTAGCCCTCTGGTGGAGACAAGCCTGACCAACACGGTAAAACTCCGTCTCTACTAAAAAAATACAAAATTAGCTGGGCATGATGGCGGGCACCTGTAATCTCAGCTACTTGGGAGACTGAGGCAGAAGAATTGCTTGAACCTGGGAGGCAGAGGTTGCAGTGAGCTGAGATCGTGCCATTGCACTCCAGCCTGGATGACAAAGTGAGATTCCATCTCAAAAGAAAAAAAAAAAAGTCAATAATTAGATTGAAGATATATAAAAATAAATCCAGGTTTACAATATAGTCTGATGGGAAGTCAAGCACCTTCTTCTCTTTATCTCTCTCTCTCTTTCTCTCTCACTCTCACACATACACACACACACACACACACACATCCTGTCTTCAGTATAAACAGTAGAAACACCTAATTACATAAGAAAGAATGACAGATGCTTCTGGAAAAGAGTGGATTTCAGAAAGTCCATGCTTGGCATAAAAATCAAAACTGTCATCTCACACAATAGTTTACAGCAGAGCTGGTTGAACATCACCACATTTGGGTTCATGGAACATCTCAAGCTGTTTCTTAAACATTTAGGGTTTGGGCAAAACCAAAGAGCATTTCACCAACCACTTTTTCCCTTAATTTGTAAACCCATGTTTAAAAGAAATGTAATCCATATGTTTCTGATTCATTTACACTTAGCTCATCAAAATTGTGTTTTATATGAATTACTTATGTGCAAAAAACTGTGTCTTTCAAGCTTTTTTCTTAGCAACAAGAATTTAAATTTGGTTTGTTGTTGTTTTAAGGCTTTTTCCTCTCCTTTATAGTAGACTTATTCTACTAAGAAGGTTTGGAATGTGATGGGAAACTGAGAAACACATGGTTTAAGTCAGTTCTAAGTTAGGCAGTGCACATTTGTTTTCCAGCTAATTTACCCATGTATCTATTACAAAGTTTTCTTTTCTATTTGTTGACTTTTCTATAATTATAGTGTTCTCCGTCTACCTATGCTGATTATTTTTATTTTGAAAATTGAGATTGCTTTGGGATGCATACAAAATTGCAGTGAAGTCATTCTAAAAACTCCCTGATCCATACCAAACAAGATAAAAAGCAGCCCTTAATTCCTAAAGCTGATGTGATACTCACAGCCAAGCCGTTTTGTTCTCTGTTGGGTATAAACAATCCTACAGAATGTCAACCTCAGACAGGGTTACTCTGAGACCATGATAAAATGAGACAAAATAACACTTCATAATTTTGTCTAAAAACAGACACAAACAAGGTCACTGTGCAACCTCCAAAACACCAAACACCCCCCTCTGTTGTTAAATGAGTGATAGCTACTTCTTTATTCAGTTAGAATTGCCTTTACTTTGTGACAGCTTCCAATCTAGAACAAAGCCCCATTTCCTTAGACTCTTCCGAAATCACTCCAAGTCCAAATCTCAGGACAGATTCTTTCTAACATTCTCCTACTGAGATACCCTGTGACCCCTCATGATGTGTGTTCTCCCTTGCTGCAACAAGTAATAAAGCCAACAGCTGTGTTCCTAGTGGTCTTTGACTGAGGATATTGACATATTAAAAGAATGTCTCTATTTTTTTCTCTTAGCTTCCAAACTCACCTATTCTAAAGATCAAAAGGCTGATTCCAAAAGGAAGAAATGAAGGGAGGACAGCAAACCTGTGCTTTTAGAATGGGGAGCTGAGAAACAGAGTAGCAAGGGGCCTCGTATTGTGTGTCAGGAAAGAGCCTGAGTTTTGGACTCAGGATTTGGTCTCAGTTCTACCACTGTGTGATCTTGAGCAAGTTACTTAGCCTAACAAGGCTTTAATTTCCTTATTTTTTAGGTGGAAATAATCATACCTACCTTTAAGAATTGTTTATGCGAAGGTAAAAAAGAGATAAAATTCATATAGTGCCTGTATTGGTACCTGTTGGTTATCTCCTGACATTTCCTCCTACCTAGGGTCATCAGATTTAACAAATAAGAATACAGAGCCGGGCGCGGTTGTTCATGCCTGTAATCCCAGCACTCTGGGAGGCTGAGCTGGGTGGATCATGAGGTCAGGAGTTCGAGACCAGCCTGGCCAATATGGTAAAAGCCCATCTCTATTAAAAAAAAATACAAAAATTAGCTGGGCGTGATGGCGGGCACCTGTAATCCCAGGGGCTCAGGAGGAGGAGAATCGCTTGAACCAGGGTGGCAGAGGTTGCAGTAAGCCGAGATCACACCACTGCACTCCACTCTGGGTGACAGAGCAAGACTCCATCTCAAACAAACAAACAAACAAACAAAAACAAATAAGAATACAGAATACCTACATGTTCTGTATTTTATCTGAAAACCCTACCTCCTATGCTTTCCCCACTGTGTGGGACCAGAATTCTACATAGGTACCTGCCAAAGCATATCAGATGTGCTATTCTAATTGAATAAAGAAGTAGCTATCACTCATTTAACAAGAGAGGGGGGTGTTTGGTGTTTTGGAGGTTGCACAGTGACCTTGTTTGTGTCTGTTTTTAGACAAAATTAGAAATTAGCGTCTTGAAAAATCACAGAAATTTAGTTCTCATTGAAATTGAATTGCAAAATAAAGAAAATAAGAGTAGTTACTAGAACCAAAACACATGTTGACTGTTATGGAAAAGTAGAAATTATACTTCCATACAGGAAGTTTATTGAAATTGAAAAGATTTGTCTCTGAATTAAGACTACAAAATAAGGTCATGATTTGTAACCCATGATTGCAAAATTGTTCTTATATTTTCTGAAATTTTACAAAATTTTACATGCATTTTCACAAGTGAAAAGGGAATGATGCAACATAATATGCTTTCATATCATTTCTCAAGGAGAAAATTGCTCCACAAGATCAGATAAACCGACATTTGTCAAGGCCACCTCCAGATTATAAAGACCAAAGAAGAAATGTGGGCAATATGCAACCAACTGCTCAGTATTCTGGTAAGTGTTCTTAAAAATTAATAAAAATTATAGCTGTGAAAGGAAAAAAAAACTTCAATTTTCAATAATCCCTGTAACTCGCATATGATTATAATATCTTTCTTAGAATTTCTAACTCCCATTTGACTTTCATGCCAAGACTACACTTAAATATGTTTTAGTCCTTTCATCAGTTTTTGCTTAGTCATGCCCTGTACTCACATATTTCACCACTCTCTGGACTACCTCTGAGAATTCAAAAGAGCTAAATATTTTTCTGTTAGGTTCAATCATTCTCCTTCCAAAGATATACCTTAACCCAGGTAGTAGAAGGTAAGCAGACATTTCTCCCTCTTAGACAGGCACATGTGTAACTTTCACAAATCCTAGTCTTTTTGTATCCACCATTGAGCCCATCTCCAAGGTTTCCCCTTCAAAGACAAATGGTCCTGCCACCAAGGAATACTTGAAAAGCAGATTAACTTTTCACGAAGTCTCTCAAAAACACCAAAGGTGAACTCCATTTAAATCACAAAGTAAATCTTCTTAATAGCTCTCTCAGTATAAAATAAATGGTAAGTACAAAAGTCCCCCAAATTCTCTCTCCTCCCACTCATGAAACTCCAAAAGAACCTTTCCCAAACCCAGCCTATATTGCTCTGCCTTCTCCTATTCAGCAACTATTCAATACGCTTCTGCCAAAAACTGTCTAAAATGCTCTGCACTTTTTGATGTAAGTTAAGTTTACGCTCTTGGGTTTCCTAAGTTCTCTCTGCCTTACCTGTTACCTTCATCTGTCCAGGAAGCCATAAAGAAGATTCTCTAAAGAAAGAAAGGCTGTGAACACCCCTATTTTATAAATACTTCCTGGTACTGTTAAGTGTACTTTTAAATATGTTGTCCTGACTTATTTAAACCCCCTCAAATACAACAGGTTGCCTCTTTCAACTAAAATTGAGAATGGAGCTGGGCTCAGTCACACGTGCCTGTAGTCCCAGCTATTCTGGAGGCAGAGGTGGGAGGATTGCTTGAGCCCAAAAGTTCGAGGCCAGCCTGGGCAACATATTGAGACACTGTCTCTAAAAACAACAAATAACATTAGGAATGGGATGTATGTTTTCCACTCTCTAAGATTACTTCGCCTCAGAGCAAAAACAGGATTCTCTAGTTGATTGTCTCAAGGAGGCTGAAAGATAAGATGCGGTTTCCAGCCATGTGTTGGTTAATGATGGGGGTATGTTCTGAGAATTGCGTTGTTAGGTAATTTCATTGTGCAAACATCATAGAGTGTACTTATACAAACCTAGATGGTCTAGCCCACTACACACCTAGGCTATATGATATAGCGGATTGCTTCTAGGCTACAAACCTATACAGCATGTTAGTGTGATGACTACTGTAGGCAGTTATAACACAATGGTAAGTATGTGTGTATCTAAACATAGAAAAGGTACAGTAAGATATAATTAAAAAGATACAAAATGGTACATTTGTATAGGGCCCTTACCATGAAGGGAGCTTGCAGGACTGGAAGTTGCACTGGGTGTCAGTTAGTGAGTGGCATGTGAACGCAAAGGCCTAGGACATCACTCTACACTACTGTGGACCTTATAAACACTGTACACTTAAGCTGCACTAAACTTATTATTAAAAATTTCTTTCTTTAATAATAAATTAACTTTTACATTAATTTTTTTGCTTTGCTTTACAACTTTTAAATTGTTTAAACTTTTGACTTTTGTGATAACACAGCTTAAAATACAATCACATTGTACAGCTGTACAAAAATATTTTTTCTCTATATCCTTATTCTAGAAGCTTTTTTTCTATTTTCTTACAATTTTTAAATTATTTTTAATTGACATATAATTGTTCATATATATGGGGTACAGTAGGATATTTTGATGTATGTAAACAGTGTGTAATGATCAGATCAGTGTTGTTAGCATAACTATCACATCAAACATTTATCATTTCTTTGTGTTGGGAACATTCAAAATCCTCTTTTTGGTATTTGAAAACATAGTATAAATTATCCTTAACTATAGTCATCCTAGAGTGCTACAAAACACCAGGACTTATTCCTCCTATCTAGCTGTAATTTTGTATCCATTAACCATCTTCTGTCTAGCTTTTTCTTCCCACATCCTCCCCACCTCTAGAAACCGCAATTCTACTCTCTACTTCTATGAGAGCAACTTAGCTTACACATATGAATGAGAACATATGGTTCTGTGCCTGGCTTATTTCACTTAAAATTTTTTTAAAATTTTTTGTTTTTATTTTTTAAACTTTTTTTTTAAACTAAGACACAAACACACACAAACACACATTAGCCTAGGCCTGCACAGGGTCAGGATCATCAATATCACTGTCGTCCACCACATCTTGACCCACTGGAAGGTGTTCAGGAACAATAACACACATGGAGCTGTCACCTCCTATGATAACAATGCCTTCTTGAATATCTCCTGAAAGACCTGCCTGAGGCTGTTTTACAGTTAACTTTTTGTATAAGTAGAAGGAGTACACTCCAAAATAATTATTGAAAGCATAGTAAAAACATTTACTATGCTTTTTATATATGATAAAAGAAGATAAAAAATGGTACATATGTGTAGGGCACTCACCATGAATGGAGCTTACAGGACTGAAAGTCACACAGGGTGTCAGTGAGTGGTGAGTGAATGCATTTAAATAATTATTTTAGAGTGTCCTCTAAAATACAGCCATAGGAATTTTTCAGCTCCACTATAATCTTATGGGACCACTGTCATACATGCAGTCCTTCATTGACCAAACATCGTTATGCAGTGCATACTGTACTTGAAACATGGTTTTTTAATACCATGGCCTATGAGCGAGCTTTGAAAAAGCTGGGCGCCCTTTGGAATACTATACACAATTCAAGGTGGATATTGAGGTTTTTCTTTTCCTACTCACATAAAAGGATCCCAGGGACAGTAGTCTAGGGCTGGCTTGCTGGATTTCAAGCATCTTTTATCTTTCCACTCCATCTCTTTCAGCATGTGGCTTCTATCCTAAGGGCTGCCTGGTAGCTACCACATCACTAGTCTCATACCTGTATTCCAGGTAGGAAGAGGAAAGAAAAGAAATCTGATTCCCTTAGCCAGAACATATTCACCTGGACCCTCCTGCCCACCCCATCGACAAGGAAGTTTGGGGAATGTGGTTTTTCAGCTGAGCACATTGCTCTGTTTCTAAAGAAGGCTCTGTTTCTAAAACCAAAGCTCTGTTTCGAAGGAATATAGAGAGGTTGGATATTGGGTAGGCACCTAGCAGTCTCTTCCACAGTGAATATTGGTGTTTTTCTAAGGGAGAAATCCTTAGCATCCAACTGCTGACCCTCAAGTGGGTCAGAATCATTATTCTAGAGCATTGCGCTTCCCATGTCTTCTGATAATGAAATAAGCAACAAAACGCAATACAAACTCTTTTTAAAATCATTTTTTATTTTAACCTTGGTACAATAATGATTACCTTTCCCAGATTTTGATATTAAAAATGGAGTATGAAAAGCACCTGGAACAGTCTCTGTCACCTGTTAGGAGCTTTTAAACATTACTTGTTACTATTTTGTGATCTTTGTGGAAATTCTCTCTATTCTGGTTGTTTAAAAAGATTGTTTTCCTTATAAACCTTCTCAGGCCATATCATTAAAATACAGGGCGACTACAGGTGATAATTTTTAAAACCTCTACATTTTTTTCCACAGCATTTTCATAATATAAATTCCCTTGATATGAAACTTTCAGATACAAAGATGATATTGCTGAATCTTACTGGCATTGTCTGTCGTCTCAGTTATTGTTCAAGTGTCTCCTACCTGGCTGTTATGTCTCTTCATCAAACACTGCCCACTACACAATGCACTACACAGATACAAGGAGATACAAGAGACTGTTCTTGCCTTCAAGGGGTGTGTAGTCTAGTTGGGGGCATATTTATAAATAAATAGCAAGGCTAACGTGTTCATTTGGCCCTCAGTTTTTCAGGATGTATACCACCTAGGTATCCTTAAGCAGCAGGGGATAGCCCACGTTTACAATTGCAGACATGCTCTCCCCATCCACTGACATTGTGATATTCTTATGTGTGTTTAGCTCTGTATTTCTCAGAATCTCTGACTCTCTGGGCCTCCCTGATCATCTTTGCCTCCAAAAATGTTTCCTCGTGATGACTTTAACCTCCAGAAGTCAAGAAGATTTCAATATGTTGATTAGTCACTATCTGTTGTGTGGAGCCTCTTATTACACAGCCTGTGGCTTAGGCACTTGTTCCATATTGTTGCAGATCTTTCTCCTTAGTTCAGCTAAAACCAGGCTCTCGTCACATGGCAAGGAAAGATTAGGTTCGTGGACACATGGAACGATGAGGAAAAATGGAATTTATTCGGCAAAAAGGAAAAATAACTCTCAGCAAAGTGAGAGAGGGTCCTGCTAGCAGGTTTCCCACCTCACAGATTGAATTCCAGGTCACCACACAGGAACAGGAGAGGCCAGGCTCCTCACTGCTGCAAATGGCACGAACTTCCCAAGGCTCCACCCTGTCTTCCCAGTGCACAGGTGGGCATTATTCAGAAAGAGTCAGTCGGAAGCGGTCTTCATCCAGGACCAGCAGTCCAGTTTTTCAGCCTTCAGGCTGTGTTAGGTTTGAAGGCGTCGGGGAGACCCTTGTCTGCCTCCTGGGTCTCTGTCAATATCCTATCAGTTATTGACAGGCATCAGTTTAACTGGCAGGCACTTTGAGACTCCACAGATTGCCCAATACTAAGTGTTAAATGAAAGATTCAAAGGGCAAATACTGCTGGAGAGAGGAGGCTGGAAGATAAAAGAAAGTTTAATGGAGGAGCTTCGGCCTTAGCCTGAGCGTTGAGGAAAATATAGGGCTCAGTGAGGAAGGGAAATCCCATAAGCAAAGGTGGCTGACAGTGCATTGAGTAACAATTTGATAGTAACTACACCTCCTGGAACTGAAGAATTTCTTTATGAGATAATTTCTAGAGCACTGAATTCCAGATGTTTAAAGAGATGGAGATTTACCCTTTGAACACTGGGGAGTCACTGGGGTAGCTTCTTGAATGGGGATGATTCAAAGAATGGGACATGATTTTCAAGGCCATAGTTTGGGAATATTAATCTAGGAGCCGTGTGTAGCATTCATCCACACTTTCTCATTTGGACCTGGGGTAAACAGTAACATGGATTTCATGAGAGCTGACTAATCAAGACTGTAGTCTCTGGACTTGGAACATAGTAAAGCTAATTCAAAATGGAAGATTGACTATTACCTCCCTTCAATGACTTCAGAAGAGGAATAAAATAAAACCTACAAGATAGAACTATTCTATTTTAGTCTTCTTTTTGTAATATGTAAACTTCTGAACCAAAGAGTGACCTCAGGTGCTCCTTCCTCCTAAGAGCTGTCTTGTTCCTTTTATATAATTTATTTGATGATTATTTCGCCTAAATTATCTTACACCTGAAAGCAGTTTCAGATTGATGAGTTGTTGAAAAGTGCAGTTACAGAGGAGATAACATGCTGCTACGAACTAATAAAATTCTCTTCTTTTTCTCAGGTGGCTCATCCACAATAAGCTTAAACTCTAACCAGGCTTTGGCAAACCCAGTTTCAACACACACCATTTTAACTCCCAATTCCAGCCTCCTGTCTACTTCTCATGGGACAAGAATGCCATCATTATCTACAGCAGTTCAGAATATGGGGATGTATGGAAATCTGCCTTGTAATCAACCTAACACATACAGTGTCACTTCAGGAATGAATCAATTGACCCAACAGAGAAACCCAAAGCAATTGTTAGCAAATCAAAACAACCCTATGATGCCACGGCCACCTACCTTAGGGCCGAGTAATAATAACAATGTAGCCACTTTTGGAGCTGGATCTGTTGGTAATTCACAACAATTGAGACCAAATTTAACCCATAGTATGGCAAGCATGCCACCACAGAGAACATCAAACGTAATGATCACATCCAACACAACTGCACCAAACTGGGCCTCTCAGGAAGGAACAAGCAAACAGCAAGAAGCCCTGACATCTGCAGGAGTCCGCTTCCCCACAGGTACACCTGCAGCCTATACCCCAAATCAGTCACTGCAACAGGCAGTAGGTAGCCAGCAATTTTCCCAGAGGGCAGTGGCTCCTCCTAACCAGTTAACACCAGCAGTGCAAATGAGACCCATGAACCAAATGAGCCAAACACTAAATGGGCAAACCATGGGTCCCCTCAGGGGTCTGAATCTCAGACCCAATCAGCTAAGCACACAGATTTTGCCTAATTTGAATCAGTCAGGAACAGGGTTGAATCAGTCGAGGACAGGCATCAACCAGCCACCATCCCTGACGCCCAGCAATTTTCCTTCACCCAACCAAAGTTCCAGGGCTTTTCAAGGAGCTGACCACAGCAGTGACTTAGCTTTTGACTTCCTCAGCCAACAAACTGATAACATGGGCCCTGCCCTAAACAGTGATGCTGATTTCATTGATTCTTTGTTGAAGACAGAGCCTGGTAATGATGACTGGATGAAAGACATCAATCTTGATGAAATCTTGGGGAACAATTCCTAAAGAAGAAAGGGAAGACAATTTACAAACTCCAAGCACTAAAAGGCAGTATATTACAGAAACTCTGTAGAGGCTGAACTGTTGATGTTCAGGTGGACTACATGAAGATAACATGCTTAAAAATGGAAAGCAGAAAGTAACTGCAGTGATGAACATTTTGGTCCAAATTCTTGTTTTAAATCTTACACCTGAAAGTAAAACACTGGGATCACTTTTCCCTGTCTAAACTCCAGGATACAGTATCCAATTTATCCAAACAGAACTGTGGTGTCAATGTGTAATTAATTGTGTAAAATAGCCTTCCCAAGTTTCTTTTTCCCTGGAAAATAAAAAAGGTAATAGAACTTGTAGTTTATTTAAACCCCATGTCATGAGGAGGTACTAGTTCCAAGCAACAAACTCCTTAATTTGCTCTAATAGATAGGTATGGTTTAATCTTTCCATTGTGTCTTTTCATTTAATTTTCCTGAAGCTTGCAGGATAGATTGAAATGTTATAGGTTTGTTTGGAGTAACCAAACAGTATGCAAATTAAGAAAAAGCCAGAGAACCTAGAAAACATCCAGTGGATTACAGAATTTCTTCCCCATATTCACTCCTCACTTTTACAATTTTCCCACAATCCTCTACTTCAGTGGGATGCTGTGTCTAGTGATTAAACAAAAATATAGAGCTGTGCAATTTGATTTTGGCTTCCACAACGAATATCTGAATCCATTCCAAATGAAATTTTAGATATAACAAAGACTTGTCCTAATCATACTGAAATATTGGTGCACACCTCTCTGCATTGGATTTCACTTTTTTAAAAAACCCAGTGGACATTGCTATAAATAAGATTTATTTGGCTACAAATAACCTGGGATGTTGCTTATTATGATTGATGCCTGCTGGTTTGTTCCCAAGCTGAGTGAAATTGAGCCTCGTCCTCCCTACTCATTTTGATGACTGAGGCTGGTTTATCAGAAAAGGAAGTTTGGAGAAGAAAACCGAGATTAGAAAGTATCATGTTTTGGTTGGAGATAAGAACCAGGGATGGCAAGTACCAGTGTGTACAAATGTATTTCACGGAGTTTGAAGGAAAGCATAATCAAGAGGGAAAACAATTTGTCCTTCATTGGACGTATTATTTGGATTTGGGTGAGCAACAAAATGGAATGTGGTCTGTTAGGAGCATTCTGTTTGTTCTTTTGTCCCTGATGTGATGAATCATTGCCACATGCTAGATGGACTCTTCATATCCAGGTTTTGTCCCTCAGGGCTGAGCACTGTATTAAAGAGTTTTTGTTGAGTCATTTAACTCATTTTGATGAGTCCACATCCAGATCAGCTGTAAAATGGGGAAGACGTGTGCTGATTTGGAATGAATGCAAAATATCACTATCATTTTCCTAATTACAGAGGAGCAAAGGTTATCTTCAGCCCTTTCAGTTCTATGCTCACATATTCAAATATCAAATGTAATTTAGCTGAAGTTATTTAATAAACCAAGTCTTTCAATATCTGTTCGAAGAAAAAGAACACACTTTGAAAATTCTGCAAAGCTGTCTCCCAGTCTTTAAAATGTCTGGAAGCACTCTCCTTCTTTACAATACCAACATCACTGGCCCAGAATCTTCCCTGTGCTAGGTTGTAAATATAAATAAAATTACTTGTTTTGTAAACTTTTGTAAAGAATATTTTGGTAGAAATACTTAAAACATATTCTTTGGGTTATATTTATACATATGTGAAATAAATATACTATCAAAAGGTTATATTTTATACAAAAAGTAAATTGCTACCTTTTGTATGCTAATATGCAAAGTTTTGTATAATATGATGGTTTATTTTTAGCTCTACACTTAAACCATAGGTGGTTGAGTGGGAACTTTTGAAAACTATCAAGAGGCTTGTTAGACAGATTTATATTCTGAAACCTCAATAAGAAAGCATTCCAGGTTTCAATCCTTGTTTTTTGTCCTGCTCCCAAATTCTTTTTTAAACCCATAGTTCTTGTGTCTTATTTGATTCTTCTGCTCTGCACATTGTATTGGTCCTTGTTGCATGTAGTCTACTGTGTGTTTTCCGATTTTATAAGGCAGCATTTCTCCATACAAAAAGAAAAAAAATGATGTACATATAAACGCTTTTATTGTATGGCTCCTCCATGTTACTGTATATATCTGCCAGCACTTCCCAGTTACACTCCTGTGAGTCAGCTTATTTTTACCCTAACATAAATAGTATGTTTTGTAGTAGTTATCAAATTTAAGAGATAAAGCAATCAGAATGTTTGGATTTTCTTCTATCTTAATGTGAATTTCATAATTAATGTCTATTTATTCAGCTATTCATTAAAATACAGGATTCTTTGGGAAAACATGGTGTGTAGTCTGTAGTTTGCTTGTTAGCCGCCTATTACCAAAGATGACATAATTTTCCTGAAAGCAGAGATAATGACAATTTGATAGACATATTTAGCTAAAACCTCAAGATTTACAACTTAAGAGCTATTGGAATACAATCTGCCATTTATAGAAATACCAGACCACTTAATTGTTGGCATTGTTTATCATCCTGACATAGAGAGGAGGTAGAAGTAATTTTTATTTTTTGTTTTAAGTCAAAGACTAGAAAGCAGTTTAAGCAAATAATTCAGTCTTGGCTTTGTGTTAAGCCCTATGAAGATAAATAACTCTGCTCTAAGTGAATGCACTAATGTTACCTGCATTACTGTAAATGTACCATAACGGTAAAGATTTCAATTTGTAAAACAAATATGTTGTATTGCGTATAATTTCATGTGTAAAAAGCTGTTTAAAAAAATTCAGAAGTAGGCCAGGCGTGATGGCTCACGCCTGTAATCCCAGCATTTTGGGAGGCCAAGGCAGGTGGATAACGAGGTCAAGAGATCGAGACCATCCTGATCAACATGGTGAAACCTCATCTCTACTAAAAATACAAAAAATTAGCCAGGTGTGGTGGTGGGAGCCTGTAGTCCCAGCTCCTCGAGAGGCTGAGGCAGGAAAATCACTTGAACCCGGGAGGCAGAGGTTGCACTGAGCCCAGATTGCGCCACTGCACTCCAGCCTGGCAACAGAGTGAGACTCCATCTCAAAAAAACAAAAAAAACAAAAAATTCAGAAATCATTATCCTGTATGAAATCATACTTTCAGTCATCAACAATATTGTTGCTTCATTATACAAAGTTCTGAAAACTATTCATAATAATGGATACTTAAAGGCAAGTTTAGTCTCTAGGAAGCTTCTAAACGAGTGAAATGTTGACTTGTCTCAGTGTTCTTTAGTTGACTTAAAAAGTTTGTATTAACATTCTATATGCATGGCATCTACTAAATACTAGGGAAATACAACCTAATTCGCAGGCACTGTGGGCATTTGCCTGGCCTGCTGTGTGGCATTTGGTCAGACCGGCTAGTGAACACAGGCTAGGTAAACACAGCCCGACTGGACGTATTTACACAGCCCTTCTTGAGAGTCAAGGAGGTTGAGAGTAAGATGGGTCTTTAGAGGAGGCAAGAAGAACCATTCCAAATTCTCCTGCACTGCTGTCTAAATATGTTGTTAAGCTCTCATTATCCCTTTCCCCTCTACTAAAAAAGTATGTGACATTGTCTTTGTTATTAGCATTATTAATAAACCAATAATGAAATTATAATGAAATTGAAAATTTTTTTTTGAGATGGAGTCTAACTCTGTCGCCCAGTCTGGAGTGCAGTGGCGTGATCTCTGCTCACTGCAAGCTCTATCTCCCAGTTTCATGCCATTCTCCTGCCTCAGCCTCCCAAGTAGCTGGGACCACAGGCACCCGCCACCACGCCCGGCTAATTTTTTGTATTCTTAGTAGAGACGGGGTTTCACCGTGTTAGCCAGGATGGTCTTGATCTCCTGAACTCATGATCTACCCCCCTTGGCCTCCCAAAGTGTTGGGATTACAGGCATGAGCCATTGCACCCAGCCTGAAATTCACATTTTTATATAGTCCCTATTCTAATGAGCCTGGAAGGTCAGATAGGAAATAAACAAAATCCACATTTTAAAAAAATAAATAATATATATACAGATTAAGAGAAAAATGTGTAATTATAAAATTATCTATGAACCCCATTGTGTAGCCACGGAAGTAGAACTGAGAGTGGAAAAGTAAGTACGAAAGAGAGAAAAGCTCACCTCCTTCCCAACCTTTAGTTGCCAAAGGCTGTTCAAATTGTTAATCATTTTATCCACAATTTCTCTTTTACATTTCTGTGACTGTTTTTGCACCCCAGAAAAGAGGGTTTGGGGCTGAAATAACACTATATTCCCTTTCAACTCTAAAACCCTGTGTTAGATTTTCTTCCAAAACTAAGTAGAAAATTAGCCAAAAAAAGACTCACTAGCATCCTTTCTAAAATAAAGAAATTTTATTTTAGGAGAAAATCAGTACTTTGAGTAATATACTCCATTGGGTATATATTAATGAACTTCTGTGATTTGTAAATGGCAGTGTAACAGCTTCTAATATCCTTAAGTTCCTGTTCTCGTGCTGCTATAAAGATACTACCTGAGACTGGGTAATTTATAAAGAAAAGAGGCTTAATTGACTCACAGTGCTGTATGGCTGAGGAGGCCTCAGGAAACTTATGATCATGGTGGAAGGCAAATGGGGAAGCAGATATGTCTTATGTGATGGCAGGAGAGAAAATGCACAGTGGAAATTGCCATTTTTAAACCATCAGATCTCATGTGAACTCCTGCACTATCACAAGAACAGCATGGTGGAACCACCCCATGATCCAATCACCTCCCACCAGGTCCCTCTCAACACGTGGAGATTACTATTTGAGATGAGATTTGGGTGGGGACACAGAGCCAAATATCACAGATGAAGTACCAGGAGTGCCCTAGGATCAGCTTCATTGGCAGCAATAAAATAACTAAAACCTTGTACCATGAGAATTAAGAAAACATATTGACCTTAGATTTTTAAAATCAAAATGCCATTGCTTAGGTTTTTAAAACCAAAATGCTGATCTGCATGCAATAATATAAATAGAGAGCTTCTGTTTGTTTACATAAATAGCATCTTAAATTCCCTTTTATCAAATTTAAGTCATCTTCAGCTCTAGGATGTGCAAGAATATACAAATGCTTTCTACAATACTTAGGATTCTTTCAGCAAAAGGGAAGGAGGAAGGGTAGGAAAGAGAAAATAATATATACAATACTGCATACATATATAGAAACTTCTTTTGGGGTTCTTTCAGCAAAAAGAGGATAGAAGGATGGGAGAAAGGATGGAAAGAAAACATGTCTCCAACAGGCTTAGAAAAAAGAATGTACTGCTTAACATAACTAAAACTTCTGGGAGATACTTAGTTTAGGTATGGCTGTATACAGCAGCTCAACAATGTCATCAAGAATTGGTTCTTTTATGTCTCTCGCCTTTGCTTCCCTGTGTCTTGTCTCCATCCTTGGGCATGCCCTTCTCTTATATTGGCAAAGTGGTTGAGAAGCTCCAGATTTAACATCCTCATAAGTCCATGTTCAGCATAAACAGAGTGAATGTTTTCCTTTCAAAAGACCTAACTGTGTGTCTCACAGACTTTAATTAGCGTGTGTGCCCATCCCTGAACAATCACTTTGGCCGAGGAGGTACAGTGTACTGATTGGCCAGGCCTGAATCAAATGTCTATCCCTGTAGGCAGAAGTAATATTAATACCACCAAAACCAAATGGGCTGAGGGTGAGAAAGGGGTAATTTCTCAAAGGAAAATCAGGTTGTTATTGTCAGGGAAAAAAATAAATAAATACAAGAAACCGATGTAAAAAAAAAAAAACCTCACAAATGTTTACTACCTTTTTCTGGCTGCCCTTTTTTTCATACACACTGTATTCCCCATATCTTAAATTACAAAATCTCACTAATAATCCAAACACACTCACCTTCTTCCTATAGAGAGACAATCTAAATCTCATCTGTTTGCTGCATTCACCTCTTAGACCAGCACAGCTAGGTGAGGTAAACTCTTTTGCCAAGTGAAGACAGACCAGCAACCTAAGCCCAAAAGATGTTTATTCACCTCCAGTGTATACAATAAACATTCAGTGTGGAAAGAGAACAGGATAATGGTAAGTATAAGTTCTACTTGGAAGAGAAACTAAAATGTATAGATAACATCTTAAGAGTAAAAATTATTTTGCCCTTGAGCTTTTGAATCAACAGCTTGGGGGAGAAGAGACATAAAAACTTTCTTCTGTCCTCAGGATGCATGCCAGTTGCATTTTACATTGAGAATAATTGTCTCTTTCCTCAGAGAGTATATTATATCAGGTGCTTGGGAGGGGCCCAGAGAATCAGAATTCTCTCTGGTCCCAGTCATATCTCCTGCTAACATCCCTATCTCTCTGACTTAGTATACAATAACTTTAGCTTAGGATTGAGAATTCAACATTCTTTAAAAAGTCTCAACTGATTTCTAATTAGAGAAATGAAAACCAATTCAAATATTTCATGTGTCAGGGAGATTTTAATGCAAGGAATTGGTTGCACAGGTGATAGACAGCAGAGATGCCAAATAGAGAAAGGTGAGAACCATTTAGAGATGAACAAAAGCAAGAAGCCACTACAGCTTCTAGGATGCAAGGGCAAAAATACAAGGAGCCAGGATCACTAAGCAGATGCTGCAACATTGGCTGGCCTGTCTGGTAGGAGCCAGATCCAGGGAGAAGTTTCAGCTGTTAATGGAAACATCACTTATGACAGAGAGGGAGGAGAAGGAATACAATCCCCACCCTCACTCATCTTCTCTCACTCTCCAGGAAATGTATCTCATTTGCTGAACTCAGCTGGAACGTAGTCTGAAGGAGGGCATCATAGATCAGAACAGAAAAAGGGAAAGGAATACATCTGCCAATACATTGGCCCAGGTCTGATATAACAAGCCTTCAGCTTTCTCAGGAAAACCTGATTTTCCTCATTCTCTGTTTTCAAATACATTAACTTAATCTAAATTTGTCCGTTTATTACAGAATGGTATCAATTAGGAAACTGTTCATCGCAGGTATTTGAAATCCCACTTGATGGTGGTTTAAACAGAGAAGGGTTTTTAAAATATTTCATGGGCTCTAAGAACACAAGTTTTTCATATTTTTTATTTGTAAAATTAGGTAATCATTTACAATTGATGTGAAGAGAAAATATTATATTATTGTATAATAGCATTTTCTTTTCTTAGTGGTATATGGAATAATGATGTGTCTTACAATCGATGGTATGAATGTGATGAAACATAGTATTTGTCTTGTGGAACAAGGGGTCTGGGTGGGCAATCCTGACCAGGAACAAGGGTCTAACAGTGCTATCAGGTACTCAGGCTATTTTCACCTTTCATCTCTGCCATGGGTATGCATGAAAGCCTTCTTCCTCATTCTTGTCACCAATGATGACAAGACTCATTACCTCAGCCTCCTGTCTATGTTCCAAGCTAAAAAAAATGGAAAGGAAAACAATATGAAGGGCAAAAATGTTGCCTATAGCAAGTCTTTACGTTTTCATTTCGGAAAGATCACCCAAGCTAGAGACTTTTAACTATACCTCATTAGCTCTGACTGTGTTTTATGGCTTTTCAGATATTCAAGAGAGGCTGGGCATCAAGTATTTAAAGTATAGCCTCTATAGGAGAGGATATATAGTAGAGCAGGTGGTTGGAAATGACAGTAACAATATAAAGATATGCATGGGAATGGTAAACATAAATTTAAGATGCTGATCATCTTTGAATAAATGGATTATAAGAAATGTGATTGGGAAATTGTACACAGAGATCTTTATTGTAATTGTGTTATGTTATTTTCTTAGCTGGATGGGGACTATATGGTTGTTATATTGTTTATTTTAAATGTCTTTTTATACCGGACATAGATCGTTAGAAATGAAAAAAGCTCAGTTATTTGGAATGACCACTAATGGCATTCTACTGTAAATAAATGAATAAATAGTTTTTGATTTACAGTTATTGCAGGATGCAGATGAAATACCCTGAAAGTCCCAATACTAGATTTAAAAATAAAATGGGAATTTCAAAAGTTACTAAAAAGCTACAGAAATAAAGATTTTGTGGTACTGGCATAAGTATAGACATACAGATCCATGGAATAGACTCTCAATTCTATTCCATGGATCTGTATGTCTGTTCTTCACATTTATGGTCACTTGAGTTTTGACAAGGTACCAGGACAATTGGTGGGGATGGGGAGAGGACAGTATTTTCAAAAATAGTACTGAGACAGCTGGATATCCACATGCAGAAGAATGAAGTTGGACCCCTACCTTACACTGCATACAAAAGTTAACTCAAAATGGTTCATAGATCTAAATTAAGAACTAAAACTATAAAGCTCGTGGAAGAAAATAGGTGTAAATCTTCATGAGCTTGAATTAGGCAATGGTTTCTTAGATATGACACCAGAAACATAAGCAACAAAAGAAAAAATAGATAAATTGGGCTTCATCAAAATTAAAAATTTTTGTGCTTCGAAGCCACTATCAAGAAAATAGAAAAATGGCCACAGAATGGGAGAAACTATTTATAAACTATACATCTGATAAGAGGCATCTAAAAATAGTTTTAAAACTCTTACAATTTTACAAAAAGACAATCCAATTTAAAAACAGCCTAAGCATTTGCATGGGCTTTTTACCAAAGAAGATATACAAGTGGTCAATAGACACAAGAAAAGATGCTCAATATAATTATTCATCAGGGAAATGCAAATTAAAACCACAATGAGATAGCGATAATACTTCATACCTAACTAGGATGGCTATAATAAAAAAGACAGACAACAAATGTTTGCAAAAATGTGCAGAAATTGGAACTCTCATACACTGCTAGTGGGAATGTAAAATGGTCCAGCCACTTGGAAAAAGATCTAGAAGTTCTTCAAAAGGTTAAACAGGCTGAGGGCAATGGCTCATGCCTGTAATCCCAGCAATTTTGGAGGCCGAGGTAAGTAGATTGCTTCAGCTCACAAATTCAAGACCAGCCGGGGCAAGATGGCAAAACCCCTTGTTTCTACAAAAAAATACAAAAATTAGACCTGCATGGTGGCACATGCCTGTAGTCCCAGCTACTTGGGAGGCTGAGGTGGGAGGATGGCTTGAGCCTGGGAGGCAGAGGTTGCAGTAAGCCAAGATCGTGCCACTGCACTCCAGCCTGGGTGATAGAGCCAGACCTTGTCTCAAAAAAAAGAAAAAAAAGTTAAACAGCATTATCCTATAACCCAGCAATTCTATTCTGAAGTATATGACCAAGAGAAATGAAAATATATGTTGTCCACTTGAAAACTTGTACATGAATATTCAAAGCAGCATTATTCATAATAGCCAAAAGTAGAGACAATCCAATGTCCATCAGCTGATGAATGGATAAATAAAAGCTGATTCATTCTTATTGTGGAGTATTATTTGGCAATAAAAAGAAATTAAGTACGGGATACATGCTATAACATAGAAGAATCCTGAGAACATTATACTCAGTGAAAGCTGACAATCACAAAACACTGCATGATATATGACTGAATTCTTAGAAAATATCCAAAATAGACAAATCCATAGAGACAGAAAGGAAATTAGTGATTGCCTAGGGCTAGGGGGTGAGGTGAAGAATGACTGCTAATGGGAATAGATTTCTTTTTGGGGTGAAGAAAATGCCCTAAAATTGGATAGTAGTAATGGTTGTACAACTCTAAAAATACCAAAAACCACTAACCTGTACACTTTAAAGGGGAAAATTTTATGTTTGTGATTTATATCTCAATAAGGCCACTTGAAAACAAAAAAAGATAAAGTGGCATTTAAGAAATAGATCAGCAGGTTACCACCAAAGTAACAAATATGCCAATTCCAGACTTGAAGTAAAAATTATGAATCCCTGGACATAAGTGTCAATGACAGCTTTTGCCCTGATTGTTTTTGTTGAACTCTGGAGACCTTGAACCTACATTTTGGCAACTGCATAGGTTATGGGGGGCAGGATACACAGGCTAGGGCATGCTTGAGATGAGGATTATAATAAAAATATCCTCTACAAAAAGCTGATACTCCATGAAATTACAACCACTGAGTAAGGGTAAAAATGAAATAGACTCTGCTGTGTCACAAAGGGGAAAAATTCTCCCCTGAAAACGCATAACCACCAGAGGGCATTCATATGCATTTGGGCTTGCATTCATAAAATTTGTGTGTCAAAAAATATTTGAGTAGAGAATTGTATTTGGGGTGTCCCCAGTTGGCTACAACAGCAGAAAATAGAATCAAATTCTCTTAGGAGGCTTCAGAAAGTTTCTACAAAGTGTCAAAGAAAACCAGCATCAGATCCATTATCAAAAATCACAAAACACATATATAAACAAAGCATCATGAGTGAGCACCAGCATAAACAACAGACAGCAGAACAAGACCCACAAAAGCTTCAGCTTTCAGAAATAGCAGGCACATATAAAAACCTGTTTAATGTATGTAAAGACATAAAGTAGAAGCTTGGAAATATCAACATAAATTGTCCATAGTGAATGAAGAATAAACATTCTTTTTAAGCATGGAATATTCATAATAATTGATAACATTATAGGCCATAAAATAGCATCATTAAATTTCAAATAATCAGCATTAGTGTGATCACATTCTTCTCCCCCAATTCACCTGCTAGAAATAATTTTAAAAGATAACATGGAAACTTCATTCATTTGAAAATTAAAATTAAAAAGAAAAATCATCTAGGCTGGGCGCGGTGGCTCATGCCTGTAATCCCAGCACTTTGGGAGGCCAAGGCAGGTGGATGACCTGAGGTCAGGAGTTTGAGACCAGCCTGGGCAACATGGCGAAACCCTGTCTCTACTAAAAATACAAAAATTAGCCAGGTGTGGTGGCACATGCCTGTAATCCTAGCTACTCGGGAGACTGAGGCAGGAGAATTGCTTGAACCCGGGAAGCGGAGGCTTCAGTGAGCCGAGATCATGCCACTGCACTCCAGCCTGGCCGACAGAGTGAGACTCTGCCTCAAATAAATAAATAAATAAAATAATAATAATAATAGAAACAACTCATGAGTGGATGGCAAAACTAAAAATATAGAAAATACTTGTAATTACGCCAGACGTGGTGGCTCACACCTGTAATCCCAGCACCTTGGGAGGCCAAGGTAGAGGGATCCATTAAGCTTAGGAGTTCAAGACCACCTGGGCAACATGGTGAAAACCTGTTTCTACAAAAAATAAATAAATAAAAATATATATATTTAGCTGGATGTGATGGTGTGCACCTGTAATCCAAGCTACTCAGGATGCTGAGGTGGGAGGATCACTTGAGCCCAGGAAGCAGAGATTGCAGAGATCGCACCACTGCACTCCAGCCTGGGTGACAGAGCCAGACCCAAAACATACACACACACACACACACACACACATACACACACACACACAAAGAAGAAAGAAGGAAAGAAAGGAAGGAAGGAAGGCAAGCAAACTTGTACTTAAACAATAATAGAATATGTATGCTGCTTGAGGAATTGGAGCAAAATCTGTTCCCTTAATTGCTTTCATCAGAAAAAAAAGTTTAAAGTGAATTTTTAAAAATTCAACTTGAGGAACAAGAACAAGAATGCAAGAAAAATCTGAAGAAAAGTAAGGGAAATAACAAAGAACATATTTTAATTAATAAAGTAAGGGCTAAACCAAGCATACAATAATAGGGAGGATTAACAATGCCAAAAGTTGATTCTTTAAGATATTTATAAAATTGGCAAACCTCTGAAGAAATTGAGAAAATTGAAAAAAATTGAGAAGATGACAACATTATTAGGAATTTAAAAGGAGCACAACTATAGAAACTACAGAGATTAAACAGGTAATGATAAGATATTGTGCACAAGTTTATGGCAATAAAGTTGAAAATTTAGAGGTGATGAATGAATTACCACAAAATACAACTCACCAAAACTGATTTAGCAAAAGATAAAGAAGTTGGATAGCCTGATAGCTATTAAAGGAATTCAGACAGTCATTCAAATTATTGCCACAAAGAAAAAGGCAGGACAAAAAAGCCGGATTTTATGAAATAGTCAAGAAATAGTTCAGGCCAATTTTATATGAATTTTTTCAGAGAATTGAAAAAGAAGAAACACTTTTCAATTTCCAACCCAATTTTTTTTTTTTTTTTTGAGACGGAGTCTCGCTCTGTGGCCCAGACTGGAGTGCTGTGGTGCAATCTTGGTTCACTGAAACCTCTGCTTCCTGGGTTCAAGTGGTTCTTCCTGTCTCAGCCTTCAGAGTAGCTGGGACTACAGGCGCGTGCTACCATGCCTGGCTAAATTTTGTATTTTTAGTAGAGACAGGGCTTCACCATGTTGGCCAGGCTGATCTTGAACTCCTGACCTCAGGTCATCCACCTGCCTTGGCCCCCCAAAGTGCTGGGGTTACAGGCTTGAGCCACTGCACCCGGCCTCCGACTCAATTTTTAAAGCTGGCATAATCATGACACAAACATAAGACATGGCTGGCACATGGTAGGAAAATTATAGACTAGTCACACTCATGAATGTAATTTCAAAAATCTTAAACCCAGTTTTAACCAACACAATCCAGTTGTATATAAAAGACACAATACGTTATGGCTAAGTTGGGTTTCTCCCAGGAGTACAAAGTTGGTTTAAAAAGTTGGCAGGAACAAGAGGATGCCCACTATCATCCATTCCTACCTGATCTTCTGGTGGAAGTCCTACTCAGTACAAGAAAACAAAAAGAAAAAAAATACATTAAAATTGTACAGAAACAAAACAATCATGATTGGATAATCATAAATATATGTGGTTATTCATTTAGAAAACCCCAGAGAATCTAGCCAATTTTCTGGAAACTAAATCAACACACAAAAGCAGTTTTTATATGCCACCAACTATTAAAAAGCATAACTTGAAAATCATATTCACAGTAACATCAAAATCTAGGATATGTGTGGATATACATGTATATGTGTGTGTATTGAGCCTTACATGCATAAAATTATCAAATTCTAATAAAGAACATTTTTAAAGACCAAATAGATAATTACCATGCTCTTTGACAGGAAGCGTCTATAGTATAAAGTCAGCAACTTTTTCTAACTCAGAATTCCCCAGGGTACCTCTTGGTGATTCCATGCCCAGTGATAATAGCACATGGGCAACTGCAACTACCTAGTCTTGAAAAGGGCAAGGTAACCAGAAACTCAGTTCCCTCAAAGATAAAGGACTGGGTCACCTACCAAGAGCAGCATCCAAGAGATATTCTGACCAAGGCAAGTCTACCATGGGTGGTAAAGGTGGGAGATGATGAATATCAACTGATGGCCTCAGGACCAACTACAGCAGTAGGGAGTGTACTTACTCCATCTACATTTAAGCCTTTTATTCTTCTCTTTTTCAGGTACCTGTACCTTAAAAATTTGAAGAATCAGTGACAACATAGAGTGAACATAGTGTGAGGGTTGAGTGGATCTGAAGGGTGCAACGGGTTGCAGTAGCAGATCTCAAAAGGGCTCCATCCATATCGCTTTAATCTATCCTAGACAGCTGCTGTCAAGATGATTGCCTCCTACATATTTCTTGACGATTGCCTGAGGGCATCGTCTTTAGCAGAATACTTGGGACAAGCCTTAAGTAGAAGAGAATTTCTGTCCCAACGGGGGCTTTCAACCAATTTAGGATGGTGGATAAATAGCCCAGATCCCTTCTCCTTTAGTGGATAAGTCTCATGTGTGTTTCACACTATCTTTCAGAGTTCCCAGTGGGAATAAGCCCGGTTGCTCATTGTGGTAATCTGCTTATAAATAAATGCTTTATTGGTTCTTATTCTTTCCAGGTCTCACTTCCTTACGCCTTCACAGTGCTTCCAGGTATCACCTTCCAGATAAACTCCCTGCATGCAGATCTTTGTCTTAGTATCTACTGTGGGGGGAATTAAACTAAAACAAAATCTAAATGTCCATCAATGTTAGAAGAGGTAAATTGAGGTATTGTCATAAAATGGAATGTAATGCTACAAGAAAAGGGAATGAGCTAAATACATCAACATAATGTTGAATGAAAGAAGCAAGTCACACACAAAAAACCCTACACCTTGATTCTATTTTTTAAAAATATTTTAAAAGGCCAAACTAAACAAGATGTTATTTAAGAATACATACTGCAAACGAAAAATAAAATTCTAAGCTCCCCAATCGACTGAATGGACCCCTTTTTGGCCAACGGGATCCCAAAGAAACCTGACAAACAAGTTCAGGCCATAATGGGAAGGAGTCAGACATGTCTCACTGTACACTCCTCCCTTTGGAGTTTAGACACATCTGACCAGCATTAATATTAAAACAGAGATCTTGAGACTGACGAAGCAGGCTCTTGATAGCAATAAGATACCAGATTCCAACCTGACTCTGGTATAGCACCACATGACAAATAGCAGGCCTTGAGGGAAGTCACTTTACTGCCAAATATATTTCTTTGACATATATTGAAATAGCCCTGCAAAGCTGTCTCTTGTGGGGGAAATGTGCGTTCTATAGAGAATCTCCTTCCCTTACTATGTCTTTTATGCAGAGTCTGACACCATTTAAGGTCTGATAAGAGACATTTTCTCTGAAGCCTGCTACCTCAAGGCTCTATCTACATGATAAGAACCTTGGCTTCCACAACCTCTCCTTTTATCTTAACTCAATATTTCTTTATGCTGACTTCAACTCTTTAGGCAGAGCTAAACTCCTTCGACCAATTGCTAATTAGGAAATCTTTGAATGCACCAATGACTTGGAAATCCCCCCGCCACCCAACTCCCCCACTGCTTCAAGATATCCCACTTTTCCAGGCTGAGCCAATGTATACCTTCCATGCATTGATTTATGTCTTTGCCTGTAACTTCTGTATCCCTAAAATGTATAAAACCAAGCTGCAACCCAACCACCTTTGGCACATATTGTCAGGAAGGACCTCTTGAGGCTGTGTCACAGGTCATAGTCCTTAACCTTGGCAAAATAAAACTCTAAACTGATTGAGACCTGTCTCACATACTTCTTGGTTTATAATACAGATTGGCAAAACCGCAAAGAAAAGCAAGAGACTGATTCTCATAAAAGCCAGCCTAGTGGTTGCCTCTGGGGAACAAAGAGAGCTTTTAAGGTACTGGTAGTGTTCTGTTTCTTAACCTGGTTGTTGTGTATGCCATTATTTGTTATCTTATTCCTTAATTTATTCATACCTTTCTTGGCAGTTTTTATGGTTTTCTTTAAACACAAGTAAAACGTGCACACAACCTGTCTATTCATTTTCTTTGCTGTGCAGCCTGGCATTAGGATTGGTGACTCTGATGATGAGCTAGGCTGCTCTTTCCATGATGGCTGTGTGGTTCTTCTTTGAGAAAACATTGTGAGCATTCTCAGCCCAGTAAGATTTGTTGCACATCAGCAGCACATCCAGCTCCTTGACATTGGATACTAGGAACTTCCGGAAGCCATGGGCAGCATGTGCTTTGTCTTCTTGTTGCTCCTATAACCAGTGTTGGACATCAAGTTCTGGCCCTTGAATCCTCTGCATACCCTGTTGTTAATACCTCTGGGTTTCCACCAGTTACACTTAATTTTGACATATCGATCTGTCCCGATGATGAACTTCTTGATCCTCTTTACAAAAATCTTGGGCTCCACGAGGGGTCTGAGTGTGGCTGTGATGGTGAATAGGAGATGGCTGCCACCTTCATAGGCAGCATCACAGAAGAGACTTTATTTATATGTTGTGTATTTAATATCTTTTACAATAAACAATTTTTAAATGCTGTCAAATTAAGAATGTGAAAAACGGAAGGAGCATTGCAGTCAATCAACTAATTGATCATTAAGTATGAGGATTTTGCACTCAAATTGCCTTGTGTCTTTAAGTTTCCATTCCATTTTAATGAAACCAGAAATTGAAATCAGAAAATGCATTATGTATGTGATTCATGCAAGAAAGACTTCAGAGAATAAAACCATATCAAAAAGAAAGGCCTTGGCCCTAACATCAAAAGATTTGTGAATGCTGGCACATTATAAACTTTACATTAAAAATAAATTTTAAAATTATGTTTTAAGTTTAAAAATATAATTTATATATGTATGTATGTATATAATGTATACATAGATAATTCTGTTTAACATACATACATAATTCTGTTTAACCCAATTTTATTTTTCTTTTTTAAGTTAACTAACCAACTACCACTTCTATTCACATCACATAAGAGGACATCTACTCTACTAAACAGTAAGGAAATCAACTAAAGATTGTGTAGGGCTTTGTTTGGAAACTAATGGGAAGTGAAGACAGAATGGCACAGAGGTTATGTATGTTTAAAAATTAAACCTGATTTTTAACATTTATTCTTGAAAAACATGCAACAAATATTAAGGAAAATTATCTCCAATATGAATGAGTATAACATTAAGTAATCTTCAAAGTAGTTTTTACTGATTACTGATTCATATACTAACCTAAAAGCAACATGTCAGTTTTCAAAGCACTAAAGAAAAAGTATATATGAATAGTGAGAGAGATACAGAGAGAGAGCACCCCCATTTATATTTGTGTGTCTCCATTTGTATAATCCTGCCTTTCAATACTTGCTGGAAAAATAGAAGATTATTCTACATCTGGTCTTTTGGTTAAAGTTAGCAAGGCATTTTTGTTAATCTTTGGAGTGATCAGAAGGTTTGAAAGATGTCTTAATCCTGCTCTGAGTGTGTTAAAGTAGATGTCTTTTTTCACTTTACAAAATCAAAAGAGAGTGGTGTTATGAGGATTAGATTTTGACAATTCAACCCAAATGACTTTGTTATGGAAAAATATTCTGCGTCCTTTCTCTAATCCAGAAAGTATATTCATAGAGAGGGCACTATAACTACACTAAAATATAGTTGCAAATATTAAAATTAAATGTGATAGAAAAAACACAGCTGTTAAAGGGCAGTGACTGTGTGAATTCATTTGAGTGTTACATGTCTATGATGATGTGGATTATTCAAGATTTTTTCCAAACTCATTTCAAAGATTCTCACTTTAGCATTTCAAAGGTAGTGGATAATATTTGTAAAAAAAAAAAAAAGTTTCACTTCTTTTAAATCAATAATAATAGGGCTTGAAAGCAAAATATGCAAAGGCTTATGAAATAATGTATACCAGGGAGTTCTGAATGTCAATTGTGTGCACAGATGTCTCAGTTGGGGCATAAAATATTGGCATGTTTCATAGCAGTTTTTCTTTCCTCAAGAAGTTATTTGCACTTGTGCAATGACACGAGCACTTCATGTGACATAGAGAAAAACTGAAAATCTCAAAAAGAAATGGATAAAGATTTGGATCTCCAAATTTAACTGACCCTGGAAGTAAGTTATTCAATAAATAAGACATTGCATATGTATATTTATTTTCTTTTATTTTAGATTCAAAACATATTAAGGCATATTTCACCTCAAAGAAGCATGTTCAAACTACTTTAAGTTTTTGAAGTTAAAAACATGTAGTGCTCTATTCAGAGAGTCCAGATTTTAAAAAGAAAGTTCAGTTGGCTCTATCACTTTTCCAGATATGATGGTTCCCTTCCCATTTCAATATAATGTCAGGCTTTTTGAATTCTTCCTATTATTCCTTCAGTAACACAATTGGATTCAGACATTGTAGAGACTTGAATAGAGAGTTAGATTTTCTACCTCTCTGTATAGTTCTTTCTCTAGAAACTGTTTCTCAAAGTATATTTCATGAAATATTAGTTCTGGGCTTTGCAACATACACTCAAAGGGATTCCATTTTCAAGTTAGTATAGAAGGTACTAGAGCCCATTCTTAGAGAAGTATAAAAGATATTGGTGTTTTGGAAGTTTTCTCTAGCAAACAAAACCGTTTAACTTATTTAGAAACTGGAATTTTCTAAGTTTATTTGGCGTTTTTCACATAACCCTAATTGATATCCTATGGTATAGTTAGCCAAATGCTGTTCTGTGTAATTTATCCTAAGAGTGTATTCTGGCTGACCTTTAAAGAATATGAATTTCTATAAAATGCAAACACTGATATATTTGTATTTGCAATAAAAAATACTTTGTACATAATAATTAAAAAACCAACATTTTACTGATTTATCTTCAAGCTCAACATCACTCTTTCCAGAGATTACTTTTGTTTGCTTTGCCTGACTAAGGGGATACAGAGACTAAAGTTTGAGGAGCACTTCTTCACATGACATGGGATACTTTTCCGGTAATAATGATATAAGGAAACTAAAGTTTTAAAACAAGAGGCCAGAGTGGGGAAACACCTGACTTTTTGCTGTGTTTGAGGAAAGAATTTGGATCTGCATGAATTGATAGCTGTAGTTTAAAGACTGCATTCAAGGCTTAAGGCATAAAACAGGGTAAAGGAATACTGGTCTGTGTTCTAAGGGAATGTAGCTAAGGAGTCTTTGAGAGAACTTCAGAGGACAAAAGTAGGTGACATTTTCTGGACATTGTATTCTACTTTTATTTGAAACCTCTGATTACCCTTTTAAACTATTTCCCCCTTTTAACCTATATGGATTTTTACTTTTTAAATTTTTTTTTAGACAGAATCTCTCTATGTAGCTCAGGCTGGTCTCTAACCCCTGGGTTCAAGTGATACTCCCACCTCAACCTCCCGAGTAGCTGGGAATACAGGTTCGTCACCTCACCCAGCTGATTTTTTTCATTTCTTTACTAGCTATTCCTAATATCATGCATTGGTTATACATTTATATCATTTTTATCTTATTTTATTATTTTCACTATTTCAACTTTTAGTTCTCTGGTTGTAATTATTTTTTTATAGAGTAGTCCCCCATTATCCACAGGAGATACATTCCAAGACCCCCAGTGGTTGCCTGAAACTGTAGATAGAACCAAACTCTATATATACTATGCACAGCTTCCTTTTTCTTTCTTGACAATTTCACAGAGAGAAGATTTATTCTTACCATAAATCTTAGCCACCTCTGCATACAACTTTTTTCTTTCCTTATTAAGTCAAAAACGTTCACCTTTTCATTTAAAGGAAGCCTTTATAGCTTCTCTTTGACATATCCAAATCACCAGCATCACTACTCTTGTACTGTGTAGCCACTATTAAGTAAAACAAGGATTACTGAACCCAAGCACTGAGATACTGTGACAGGTGATCTGATAAACCAAGACGGCTACTGAGTTACTAACAGGCAAGTAGCAGAGACAACATGGATACTCTGAACAAAGGGATTATTCGCATCCTGGGCACTACTCAGAAGAGCACACAATTTAGAAGTTATGAGTTGTTTATCCTTGGAATTTTCCATTTAATATTTTTGGACTGAGGTTGACCGCGGGTGACTGAAACTGGAAAGCAAAACCACAGATAAGGAGGATACTTCTGTATATCATTGATTTTTAATCTTTCTTTGTTAATTCCATTTTATTTCTATATCTCATTTTATCACCTAGTTTTATGTTCCTTAGCCTCTCACACTTTTCCTTTACATTGTTTGATAAATGCTTTTTAAAATTATTGTAGTTTGCATCATCTCTTTATTGATGAGTGCATCATATTTATTTCTTCTTTCTGCTCTAGAAATGTATTAAATGTCAAGCAACTAATAATAACAGAGGAAACTGTGAGGATACCTGTCCACATCCTAAGTAATGAAAGCTATTGGATGGATTTTGTCTCTAGCTGGCTCTGTGTGGCCCTTCCATCTTTCCTTAAAAGACTCCAGTTTCCACCCTATTCCTTTTAGTGTTAAATTCCTTGAATCTACAAACTGGATAATTATATTTACCTATAGAAAATCCATTTCAGCAGAGAAAAAATTGCTATTTTTTATGGTAAGGTGAAAATAAGTAAACATTCATTCATCCATTCAATAGATATTTATTCTTGTGAAGAAGTGAAGTGAGAAGGTCTATGTTCAGGGGTCTCTCTACATAATAACAACCACAACTTCAACAAGGATTAACACTTAAAGTTTTTTTCTGTATGATGAACACTAGTAGAAGCATTTAGCATGTCCTAACTCATTTCATATTTTTTAAAAACTATGTGATAGATATTATTATCACTTGTGTACAGAAGTAAAAATTGAAGCAAAAAGAAATTAAATAAATTTCTCAGGATCATATAGCTAGTTAACACCTCAGGATTAATTTCAGCAAGTAAACTTGATGGTTTTAAGCCTTCTGTTTAAATTAAGAAGACATGATGTGTTCAAAACTAGACTTTTAAAATCCTCTTAACAATCTGTTTCCAAGTACCTATTTGATTCACCTTGGTTCAAACCAGTATTAAAAGAGGATCATCCACATATACAAATATTAGTCCTCATATGTTCATTACCCCCAATTTCTAAGTTTTGTCCTGCCTACCACAGCAATTATACTAGTTTATCAAGGCATCCAGAGATGACAATTTAGGAAAATAGAATATCTTTATCTACAGCTGGAGCATCAGCTATATGAAATTCCCATATTATCATCTACTCTATTGAATCAGGCTTGAAAATATGTCAGCCTTATCTACATCTTTTGCTCTTCTTCACAGGCTCAAAATGGAGCCATTCTAAGCCATTCATGCATGCTTTATTTATTCTAGAAGTCATCTTGGTTATAGTTGGCTACCAAGGATAGGAATGAGTGACCTAGAAAATTTCCCTTACTGGTTATTCTTCTAGAGTTGTGGGATGGAAGATCAAAAGATTGTGACGGCTCCAATCTGGTCCCATTTATAATCCTCACATTCCTTGCACCTGAAGCTCTAACCCCTAATGAAGGACCTAATTTGTGTTCTTTTGATGAGGACTTCATGCCTTCCTAATCCCATCTTAGAGGCGTTTTACATGTTAGGAATGTTGCAACGGTGTGAGGGACAGCTGCGAGCACATTATACAGGTTAAACTATATGACCTACAAGTCGTTTTCACCAATTTCCATCTTTTCTCATGAGAACCAAGCCAAATTTAGGTTAAGAAGGAATTACTTAATTAAGGTTTTTAGAATGGTAGTGACTGCATCTTTTACTGAATTACTCATATAAACAAGAAACCAAATTCTAATTAAATATGTCATAACTATTGGAACATCAGAGTACTAGAAGAGCAAAGAATTGGTGTACTGTTTACTGTGCTTGCAATGCCCTTCCCTGCCATTCTTTCTTCACCTGGATAATTTACGCATTTTAAGTTCATTTATCAACTCCTCCAGGAAGCCTACCTTATACCCCTAAGTTGAGCTAATTATTCCTATCCAGTGCTCCCAAAGGATCATCTACTTATTTCTGATGGTGTCCTCTGTTTTTATTTTTTTAATTATCACAAGAAACAGTCATGTAAATTACGGAGGAATTTTACATATTACTCTGTATCTTTCATATAAAATTTCAGTGAGAAATTTTGTGTGTAATTCAATGCTATAAAGAGCTTTTATTTCTTCTGAAAGACTCATGTGATTCTTCCTTCCTGATAATGAGAACGATATAACTGATGGTGTGTTTAATTTTATATATGGCTGCCAGAAAGCTCAGGGCCAAATCTTAAGATTCTGTTAACATTGGCATATTGTTCTAACCTTTTCTCTGGGTCTTTTATTCTTTTAATTTCTTGTAGCTTTTGTTACGAGCCACCTTAAAACCTGTGTGGAAAAGAGAGTTTCAATAAATATTTGCCAAAATACAATGTAGATGAAGAAGGTAACTATCCAGTAAATTCTTTTATTCTAGAACAAACATGAGTTATTAAGTCAAAAATCTTTAATTAGTTTCTCTTGTTTAGTTTGGGCTTTTTGTTTTCTAAGTGAATTGCATTAGTTTAGACTTGTTTGGCTATTCCTAATGAATCTGCATTCAGTAAAGAATTGACTGATTACATCTTAAGCTATGTTTCAAGGGTTTAATTTAAAAAATTGGGCCATGTACAACTCCAAAGAGCAACACTTCACAATCAACCCCTTCTCTCTTTTTTCCCCTCAATTTTCCTATTCAAGTTTACCTTATGTAAATGTTGCAGGCCTAGGAACATATGTGAAGTCTACATATTTTGAAACTGTAGCCCTAAAATGTGAAAGATAAAAAAGAAGGATTTTGTTGATGTTTCTTCTCTGCCATCAAATTACTGCTAAGCATGACACCGTTTTCTGAGATTTCCTCTAACTTCACTCTTATTTTAAAAAACCAGTATTTCATTTGCCTTAAGACCTTTGGAGTATAGGAATAGCATCTAAGAATATAGCACTGTGATTCTAGAGTTCAAGCTTTGAAATTTAAACACAGAGATCAAAGATCTCTATTTGGGTAATACAAAAAAAAAGTTTCTAGTTTTTCTTCTTTGCATATAACCACGCAGATGTTATATTTTGAACTAGTAGGGTATTCTAAATCACAAATAATATGAAAGCATTCCAAAGAGATGAATATACATTTTAGAACTAAACCTAGTCACATATTTTATGAAGAGAACATATTCTTCAGAAAGTCAATCACTCATCCAGAACAGTCTCCATGAATACCATTTTCCCTTGTGATTAAATGGTGTTCTTATGAGCATTGTCAAATCAGATCAAGAATTTTCTTGAGGCCAGTGTTTCTCATGTCTGTAATCCCAGCACTTTGGGAGGCTGAGGCAGGAGGCTTGCTTGAGCCCAGGAGTTCAAGACCAGTCTGGGTGAAGTAGTGAGACCCCGTCTCTACAAAAAATAAAAAGAAATTAGCCAGGCATGGTGGTGCATGCCTGTGGTCCCAGCTACTCGAGAGGCTGAGATGTGAGGATTACTTGGGCTGGGAGGTTGAGGCTGCAGTGAGCCATGATCACACCATTGCACTCCAGCCTGGGTGACAGAGTGAGACCCTGTCTGAAAAAAAAAGTTTATTTTTCCCTAAGGAGGCACCTATGAAACATATTCATTCCTTCATTCAAATATATATTTATTAAATGTCTACTTTGTGCCAAGCCCTCTTATGGATGCTTGAGACATATCGGTGGGCAAAGTCAACCAAGATTCCTTTATGGAGTTTACGTACTAGCTAAGAACCACCAATAATAAACAACAGATATGTGCACTATATGACAAGAAACAGTTAATAAGTGATGTAAGAAAGAAACAATTAGAGAAGGATAAAGGAAATGAGTTCAGGGATGTATATAAATTTTAAAATAGGATATTCAAGTTAGGCCTGAAAAAAAGACACATTTGAGCAAAGATTTAAAGGAGGTGTGAGAGCATTAATATTAGGATGGAAAAGTTGTTAGCAAAGATATGTCAAATTCATCTGGCTGTGGCAAGGGAGAAAGAAGCAAAAAAATTTTCAAGTCATTTTGAAGATGACTCAATTTTATCTTCAAGTCTGAATATTTCAAAGAGATTGTAACCCTAAGTGAAAATGTGGGTTTTAGATTAGTTTTCAGCTCAAAACACAAATTCAATTAAGGTCAAAGAGAGGTGGTTATCTCTTATATACCCTTTTGTTGTTATAAGTTGCAGTAGAAATGCAGTAGATAACCTTGAAAGTATAAGCAACTTTATGTTTATATTTATGTATATATTTATCTTATATACAACATGTTTCTATATTATATATTATATTTATGTTTATATTTATTTATATTTATGTATACCACATAAGTGTGATGTACATTAGATACCCAACATTAGACACTGAAAATAGGTACCAAAGCTCAACAGTTCATTCAGTACTTTCCAGGTGATTCAATAGCAATACATCAAGACGGAATATCTTGCAGGACAAATTCATCCCTCCCAAACCGCCAGAAATCCTTTCTCTACTTACCAATGCTTGAAGCAATATATCAAGCAGTCCTGAAAATACCATGAATGTGAAAGTAATTTTAATGAATCAAAGAAGGAAGGCAACATGTCCACAGCTGTGTAGTTTAAGAGCCGTGATCAAACGGAGACAAATTAATTTACTCAGTGCAAAAGTGACAGTTGCTAGATTAAATCACAATAATAGAGATCATTGTCTGAAATGATTAGATTAATATACTCAAACACAAAGACAGCTTTTCTCTAAAAATTATTTCAGGTAGCTCAGTCTGTTGATATTTTTTAACATATCTCCAAGGTCACCAGAAAAAAACTAGAGGCACTGGGGTCTTCAATTACCACCAAAATTTTAGCTATGCTTAATCCTCTGCTTTGCTTTGGTCTGACCTATGCTATATGTCTCTTTTTTTTAAATGAATTTCATATAGAACTAGTATCCACAGAGCATGTATAACTTGCCAGGCACTATGCTAGATGCCTTTATATGTATCATCTCACTTATTTCTCATATTCCTATATGTATGTATGTGTAGTTATATGCACATAATATAGGAATATGGGACGGGAAGTAAAGAATATTAACTGCATTTTACAGAAACATGCTTGGGAAGTATTAGAGCCAGAATTCTACTCAGGGTTTCTAGTTCTGCTAAGCCATCTGCTGCTCAACAGAGACCACTGTAATAACTTCTATTTGCATAGCATTTTACTGTTTGTAAAGTACATTCATATTTTATTTGATTATATCATAACCTTAAAATGGTTCTAATTATCTTGATTTTCTTCACAATTCTCAGTCTGTGGATTGTTATAACTGCAAACTCTGCAAAAAAGGCTATAGCCACATGCCTATCTGTGTGTGTTTTTGAACTTTCATATACCACACTTATAAGACAAACTCATTACATCTGCCTCTCTCTCATGAGAAAGAAAGAGGCTGCATTTTCAGTAAATGCAATAATACAAAGTATGGCAAATTACTTAGCTTCTCTAAGAATGTATCTTCAAGTACAAAATAATAATAACAATAATATATACCTACTTCTGTACCTCATAGAATTGTTGTGAAGATAAAGTGTGATAATACAGTGTTTATAAAAGAGCTTGAAAATTGCTTATAATAATGCTTTTACCTAATGATTGCTATTAAAGATAATTTATAGGTACCTTTATAATACATTTGCTTCTTTACTTTCATTTTTAGTTTCATTGCTTTTCAACATACATAAATATGTGCTTGATAGTAAAAGTTTATATGTACCAAAATATATAAAGTAGAATTCTAAAATTCCATTTGATACTCACCTTTTTCAATTGAACTAATTTTCCTAAGAAGTAAACATGATTACTAGTTTGATACTTGTTCCTGAAGATCTTTTAATATGTATTTATATACATGGATTTAAGGCCTGCAATTTTTTCTAAATATATATTAATCAAATATTTTATTGGACAACTTTTTTGTTTTTGCGAACAACATGTCTTGGAGATCTTGAATAGCTACGCAGTCAATTATTTTAAAATGGATGGTTAAGCTATTTCCTTTGTGTTTGTGTGTGTATGTCTATAATAAACACCCTTTTTTTTTTGAGACAGGGTCTCGCTCTCCAGGCTGGAGTGCAGTGGCACAATCTCGGCTCACTGCAACCTCCACCCCCAGAGTTCAAGTGATTCCCCTGCCTCAGCCTCCCTAGTAGCTGGGATTACAGGTGTGTGCCACCACGCCCAGCTAATTTTTGTATTTTTAGTAGAGACGGGGTTTTGCCATGTTGGCCAAGCTGTTCTCGAACTCCTGACCTCAAGTGATCCACCCTCCTCGGCCTCCCAAAGTGCTGGGATTACAGGCCTGAGCCATCACACCCAGCCGAACACCCATCTTTATGCACAAGTTAGAATATTTTACCAAGCTAGAATCCTGTAAGTGCAATGTTGGGATCAAAAAGCATATTAGAAATTTGTATAGATACTGCCTGTGCCAAATTAGACATCCTCCAACAGTATATGAGTGTCTTTCTTGGAATGCTTGCAAACACTACTTACTGTCAGTAAGTCCTTTTTCTCTGTCCTATGAGTAAAAATGATGTCATTTCTATTTTAATTATCTTCGTTATTAGCAGCAAGGTGTACTATATTTTAATTTGCATACTATTAGATAATCGCATTTTTTCCATGAAATATCTTCTTATGTCCTCTGCTGAGATGTTGCTTTTCCTATGATTTGTAGATACTCTTTGTATAGTATGGTCATTTTTCCCTTGTTATTTTATATGTAATAAATATTTTCTTCCTGTCTGTCACCTTTCATTTTTGTTTATGTTATCACTTACCAGAAACAAGTTTCACATATTAATATAGTCAAATCTGTTAGTCTTTTCCTTTTTGGTTTCTAGTTTTCTGATTTGCTTAAGGTATTTCTTATCCAAAAATTATAAAAATAGTCTTTTGCATTTTATACTTATACTTCTACTTTTCTATTCATTGTAGTAAATACAGTTAGATTTGTATCTCAAACTATCTATAAAAAGATAGTTTTGATTGATTTAAAATATATATATATCTATCTGGGCCAGGCATGTTGGCTTATGCCTGTAATCCCAGCACTTTGGGAGGCCGAGGCAGGCCAATTTCTTGAGCCCATGAGTTTTAGAGCAGCCTGGGGTGAAACCCCATCTCTACTAAAAATACAAAAATTAGCCAGGCCTGGTGCCTGTAGTCCCAGCTACTCGGGAGGCTGAAGTGTGAGGATTGCTTGAGCTTGGGAGGCGAAGGTTGCAATGAGCAGACTTCGTGCCACTGCACTCCAGCCTCAATGACAGGGCAAGACTCTTGTCTCAAGAAAAAAATAAATTAGGCCGGGCGCGGTGGCTCATGCCTGTAATCCCAGCACTTTGGGAGGCCGAGGCGGGCGGATCATGAGGTCAGGAGATCGAGACCATCCTGGCTAACACAGTGAAACCCCGTCTCTACTAAAAAATACAAAAAATTAGCCGGGCGTGGTGGCAGGCGCCCGTAGTCCCAGCTACGCGGGAGGCTGAGGCAGGAGAATGGCATGAACCCGGGAGGCGGAGCTTGCAGTGAGCCGAGATCGCGCCACTGCACTCCAGCCTGGGCGACAGAGCAAGACTCCGTCTCAAAAAAAAAAAAAAGAAAAAGAAAAAAATAAATTAAAAATCTATCATCTGTCTTTTTAACATTGAGTGCAACAGGCAGCCAACATCATTTTTTGATAAGTTCATTCTCTCCCCACTGATTTGAAGTGACTTAAACCATATAATTGATCCCCATTTATACATAAAACTTTTCTTGGATGGCTCTCTATTCTGTTCATTTTGCCTTCTAATATTTCCTCATCTAGCTCTAATCAATGTGACTATATATATTCTGTAATTGTAATAATGGGGTAAGTGCTATTTATATTCTTTCACTTAAAACACTGTAAACATTCCTCCATGATTCTATACCGTTTTTCTAATTATTATTTGAATGGCTATAATTCATTACTTAAATGTACCTTATTTCTCTCCCATTATTGGGCATTTCTATTGTTTGTTTCTAATGATAAGGCTGCAATTAACATCTCATTGCCTCTCTTTTCTCTCTCATTTTTTGGGGTAAATATTTAGTAAAATTCATGAATTTAGAAATTCATGAATTTCTTTATGAATTTTGCTATGTTTTGCCTTATTACTAAGAAGATTGCTATAGTTTACAGTGTTCTCAGTATTATATAAATGTACTTATTTCATTGTGATCTTGTGAGCATTGAGTGTTTTTTTATATTTAATAATTTAGTAGAATACTACTTCAAGACTCCCTCATAATTGCATATGGAGTTAGTCACCTGTCCCATTGTTCTGAATGCATTTTATTCATCTATATCACAGGCATATAATTATTGTTCATTAAATAATAAAAAATCTTAATCTATGAGTTTGAAAAGTGTATGTTATCTTTGATAGCTTCATGCCTCTTTTTGTCAAATCATCATAATAGACAACACATTGTGAACTATGGGATAATTGTTCACAATAAAGTCCAATTTTAGACGTTTACTTTTCTGGTTATTTATGGCTATTTAACAAAATCACCCTAAAATTTAGTTGTGTAAAACAACTATTTATTATGCTCACATATTCTTTTTTTTTCTTTTGAGACAGAGTCTTGCTCTGTCACCTAGGCTGGAGTGCAGTGCTGCAATTGTGGCTCACTGAGTCATCAGTCTCTCAGGCTCAAACAGTCCTCCCAACTCAGCCTCCCGAGTAGCTGAGGACCATGTGTACACACCACCACACTTCGTTAATTTTTTTTTATTTTTATTTTTGTAGAGACAAAGTCTCCCTATGTTGCCCAGGCTGGTCTTAAACTTCTGAGCTCCAGAGATCCTCCCATCTGAGCCTTCCAAAGTGCTGGGATTACAGGCATGAGCTGCCATACCCACCCATCCACTCACATATTCTGAACAAGACACAGCTGGCATAATTTTTTTCAGCTACATTTCAGTTGGATAATTTAAAGGTAAGGGTGACTTGATGACTGAGAACTGGAAACATGTGATGTCTGGTAGTTGAAACTGGATATTGGCTAGGACTTTAGCTGGTTGATGTTGGCTGTTAGCTGGAACGTCTACATATGACTTCTCCAAGTGACCTGGTATTCTTCATGACATGGTGACTGTGTTCCAAGAGTGACTATTGCTCTGTCTAGATAGGGAGAGAGAGAGAGAGAGTGAGAGAGAGAGAGAGAGAGAGAGAGGGACTAATGAAAACCATATCTTTTATAACCTAGCCTCAGAAGACACAAAATGTCACTTCTTTGTAGTCATGGGCTAACCTAGACTCAAGGAGAGAGAACATCAATCCCATCTCTTGATGGAGATTTATCAACATCACATTGTAAGAAGAAGTGGGATGAATTATATTTCTGTGGTGACTTTTTGAAAATATAATCTGCCATATTTACCACTGTAATCCAAATTTTTGTGATTCTTTTTTAAATTTTATTTTATTTATATAAATGTAGAGGGTACCAGTGTAATTTTGTTACATGAATGTGTTACTTAGTGGTGAAGTCAGAGCTTTTAGTGTATCCATCACTGGAATAATAATGTACATTGTACTTGATATGGGTTTGCTGTGTCCCCACCCAAGTCTCATCATGTAACTCCCATAATTCCCATGTGTCATGAGAGGGACAGGTGGGTGATGATTGAATCATGAGGGTGGATCTTTCCCATGCTGTTCTTGTGATTGTGAATGGGTCTCACAAGATCTGATGGTTTTAAAAAATGGGAGCTTCTCTGCACAAGCTTTTTTTTTTTTTTTTTTTTGGCCTGCTGCCATCCACATAAGATGTGAGTCGCCCCTCCTTGCCTTCTGCCATTATTATGAGGCCTCCTCAGCCATGTGGAATTGTAAGTCCAATTAAACCTCTTTCTTTTGTAAATTGCCCAGCTTCAGGTATGTCTATATCAGCAGCATGAAAACGGACTAATACAGTAAATTGGTACCAGTAGAGTGGGGCATTGCTGAAAAGATACCCAAAAATGTGGAAGCGCCTTTGGAATTGGGTAACAGGCAGAGATTGGAACAGTTAGGAGGGCTCAGAAGAAGATAGGAAAATGTGGGAAAGTTTGGAACTTCCTAGAGACTTGTTGAATGGCTTTGACAAAAATGCTGATAGTGATATGAAAAATAAGGTCTAGGGTGAGGTGGTCTGAGATGGAGATGAGGAAATTGTTGGGAACTGGAGCAAAAGTGACTCTTGTTATGTTTTAGCAAGGAGATTGGTGGCATTTTGCCTCTGCCCTAGAGATTTGTGAAACTTTGAACTTGAGAGAGATGACTTAAGGTATCTGGTGGAAGAAATTTCTAAGCAGCAAAGCATTCAAGAGGTGACTTGGGTGCTGTTAAAGGTATTGCGTTTTATTAGAAAAGTGGAGCATAAAAGCTTGGAAAATTTGCAGCCAGACAATGTGATAGAAAAGAAAATCCCATTTTCTGAGGAGAAATTCAAGCTGGCTGCAGAAATTTGCATAAGTAACAAAAGTAAAAAGGAGCCAAATATTAATCACCAAGACAACGGTGAATATGTCTGCAGGGTATGTCAGAGGTCTTCACAGCAGCACCTTTCATCACAGGCCTGGAGACCTAGGAGAAAAAAGTGGTTGTGTGGCTGGGCCCATGGTCCCCGTGCTGTGTGCAGCCTAGGAACTTGGTGACCTGCGTCCCAGCTGCTCTAGCTGTGGCTGAAAGGGGCCAACATAGAGCTTGGACTGTGGTTTCTGAGGGTGCAAGCCTCAAGCCTTGGCAGCTTTCATGTGATATTGAGCCTGTGAGTGCACAGAAGTCAAGAAATGGGGTTTGGGAACCTCCACCTAGATTTCAGAAGATGTATGGAAATGCCTGGATGCCCAGGCATAAGTTTGCTGCAGAGGTGGAGCCCTCATGGAGAACCTCTGCTAGGGCAGTGTGGAAGGGAAATGTGGACTCAGAGCCCCCACACACAGTCCCTGTGGGAGCACTGCCTAGGGGAGCTGTGAGAAGAGGGGCCACCTTTCTCCAGACCCAGAATGGTAGATCCACTGACAGCTTGCACCGTGCATCTGGAAAAGCCACAGACACTCCATGCCAGCCTGTGAAGGCAGCCAGGAGGGAGGCTGTACCCTGCAAAGCTACAGGGTTGGAGCTGCCCAAGACCTTGGGAACCCCTCTCTTGCATATCAGCATGACCTGAGTGTGAGACATGAATCAAAGAAGATCATTTTGGAGCTTTAAATTTTGGCTGCCCCACTGGATTTTGGACTTGCATGGGGCCTGTAGCCCTTTTGTTTTGGGCAATTTCTCCCATTCGGAATGGCTGTATTTACCCAATTCCAGCACCCCCATTGTATCTAGGAAGTAAGTAACTTGCTTTTGATTTTACAGGCTCATAGGCAGAAGAGACTTGCCTTGTCTCAGATGAGACTTTGGACTGTGGACTTTTGAGTTATGCTGAAATGAGTTGAGATTTTGGGGGATTGTTGGGAAGGCATGACTGGTTTTAAAATGTGATTATAGGACATTTGGGAGGGGCCAAGGGTGGAAAGATATGATTTGGCTCTGTGTCCCCACCCAAATCTCATCTTGTAGCTCCCATAATTCCCACATGTTGTGGGAGGGACCTGGTGGGAGATGATTGAATCATGGGGTTGGGTCTTTCCCATGCTATTCTCATGATAGTGAATGGGTCTCATGAGATCTGATGGTTTTAAAATGGGAGTTTCTCTGCATAAGCTCTTTTTTTTTTGGCCTGCAGCCATCCAAATAAGATGTGATTTACTTCTTCTTGCCTTCCACCATGATTGTGAGGCCTCCCTAGCCATGTGGAACTTTAGTCCAGTTAAATCTCTTTCTTTTGTAAATTGCCCAGTCTCAGGTATGTCTTTATCAGCAGTGTGAAAACGGACCAATACAGTACTCATTAAGTAATCTCTCATTTTCCACTCCCCTCCCACCCTGTCACCCTTCTGAGTTGCCATTGTCTGTCATTCTACACTGTATGTCCATGTGTACACATTATTCAGCTCCCACTTAAAAGAGAGAACATGCAATTATTTTTTGGTTGATTTTGTAAAATATATTTACAGATTCTCTGGTCCTTGAAACATACAGATTCACATTCTATGTTTTTACTGCAGTTCTGTTTAACCATTTATGGTGCTATTTGAGCTATTCTATCATCTTTTCCTTTGTACTCAAAATAATATTAAACAACATTCAGATGATATTCTACTTTCTGCTCTGTGCTAGTGAGATCTATTTTGTTTTTCACTTTGCTTGTAAGGAGACACGATCAGAATTTCAGTTCTATTTATGGTGAGTGTCAGGCTGTTTGGTCAAATGTTCAAGTGAATAGAAGAAATCATTTTGGAAGACTGGTGACAAGGAAATGTGAGGAAGAGGTTGTAGATGGACATCTTGGCATGGACCCAGAGTGTGAGAAATTTGTGTTATATGTGAATGCACACTTAGTTACCCATGAGAGAGGAGGGCCTCAATAATCTGGTGACAATATGTCCTATTTTGTGGATGTTAGTGGGTCTTTTTTCTCAGCCACCCCAGTACTTGCTCAATGAGCCTATAAACAATGTGGCCAGATGGGCAAGAATTGAGCTACAGATAGACAGAAAAATATGTCCTTTCTTTCAGCAAAGCTGAATCTGACTGTCTCCATCACTAAATGCCTAAGTTGCCAGTGACAAAAGCTGATGCTGAGTTTTCAATACGGTGGCATACCTGGGAGGGAGCATCCAGTCATCTAGTAGTAGATTGATTATATTACTCTCTGCCATTATGAAGTGGGCAATGATTTGTCCTCAGAGGAACAGACACTTATACTGGATAGACACTTATCCAGACACTTATTCAACACTTACTCTTCTCTGCCTGTCATGCTTTGCCCAGCCCCAACTTCTTTAGAATTACTAAATGTATATTCACTGCCATGGCATTCCACCTAACACTGAATTTGAACAAGGAACCCACTTTACAGTTAAAGTGAGACAATGCAAAATGTTACAAGAATCATTAATGGTATAATCAAGGCTGAGTTATGACACTGGCCAGGGGATTATATCTTATAAAATTAATATTCTTCCCTATAGAATACAACGCATCCCTTGAGATGGCTTCCAATATACGATACTCTTTCTCTCCCATAGACATACATGGATCTATAACTCAAGGAAGGTGTGGAAGTGAGAGTGGGTTCACTCACTATTGTACCAAATGACCTATTTGCAAAATGTTTTTCCTTCTCTGCTGGATTACAGGCTTAATACCCAAGGAATGGAAATTTTCATTAAGGGAAATAACAATAATCTCACAAAAGCAGAAGTTAAGACTCACATCAGTTCATTTTGAGATCCCTGTATTGCTTAATTAATATGTAAAAAAGAAGTTACTGAATCAGTTAGTGATTGATCCTGATTATCAAAGGGATATGGGGTGCTGCTACACAATGAAGACAAGAAAAAACATATTTGAAATCTAGGGGACCTTCCAGAAGTGCTTCTTTGAACTGTGTATTAGTTCTTTCTCATTCTGCTATAAAGAAATATCTGACAGCAGGCAATTTATAAAGAAAAAAGGTTTAATTGACTCACAGTTCCACCTGGATGAGTAGGCCTCAGAAAAATTACAATCATGTCAGAAGGCAAAGCAGAAGAAGACACCTTCTTCACAGGGTGGCAGGAAAGAGAAGTGGATGCAAGCAAGGGAAAAGCCAGACACTTATAAAACCATCAGATCTTGTGAGAACCTACTCACCAGCATGAGAACAGCATGGGGGAAACTGCCCCCATGATCCAGTGACTTACCACTGGGTCCCTTTCATGACATGTGGGGATTGTTGGGATTACAATTCAAGATGAGACTTGTGTGGGGACAAAGGCAACCCATATCATTCCACCCCGACCCCTCCCAAATCTCATGTCTTCACATTTCAAAACACAATCATGCCTTCCCAACAGTCCTCCAAAGTCTTAACTCTTTTCAGCATTAACCCAAAAGTCCAAGTCCAAAGTCTTATCTGAGACAATGCAAGTCTCTTTTGCCTAGGAGCCTGTAAAATCAAAAGCAAGTTGGTTACTTCCAAGATACAATGGGGATACAAGCATTGGGTAAATGCACCCATTCCAAAAGGGAGAAATTGGCCAAAACAGAATGGCTACAGGCCCCATGCAGGTCCAAAATCCAACATGGCAGTCATTAAATCTTAAAGCTCCTAAATAATTTCCTTTGAAACCACATGTCACATCCAGGTCATGCTGATGCAAGGAGTGGGCTCTCATGGTCTTGAGCAGCTCTGCCCCTGTGGCTTTGCAGGATGCAAACCCCCTCCCAGCTGCTTTCACGGACTGGTGTTGAGTGTCTGTCGCTTTTCCAGGTTAATGGTGCAAGCTGTCAGTGGATCTACCATTCTGGGGTCTGGAGGACAGTGGCCCTCTTTTCATAGCTCCAGTAGGCAATACCCCAGTGGGGACTGTGTGTGGGGGCTGTGAGCCCACATTTCCCTTCCACACTGCCCTAGCAGAGGTTCTCCATGAAGGCTCCATCTCTGCAGCAAACTTCTGCATGGACATCCAGACATTACCATACATCTGAAATCTAGGCAGAGGTTCCTAAACCTCAATTATTGACTTCTGTGCATCCACAGGCCCAACATCACATGGAAGCCACCAAGGCTTGGAGCTTGCACCCTCTGAAGCAATGGCCTGAGCTGTACATTGACCCCTTTTAGTCACAGCTAGGACGCTGGGCACCAAGTCATGAGACTGCACAAAGAAGCAAGGCCCTGGGCCTAGCCTACGAAATCATTTTTTCCTCCTAGGCCTCTGGGCCTGTGATAAAAGGGGCTTCCTTGAAGATATCTGACATGCCCTGGAGACATTTTCACTATTGTCTTGGCAATTAACATTTGGATCCTCATTACTTATGCAAATTTCTGTTGCCAGCTTGAACTTCTCCTCAGAAAATGGCTTTTTCTTTTCTATCACATCGTCAGGCTGCAAATATTTTAAACTTTTATGCTCTGCTTCCCTTTTAAACGTAAGTTCCAACTCCAAACAATCTCTTTGTGAATGCATAAAACTGAATGCTTTTAAGAGCACCGAAGTCACCTCTTGAATGCTTTCTTGCTTAGAAATTTCTTCTGTGAGATATCCTAAATCATCTCTCTGAAGTTAAAGTTTCCCAGACCTCTATGGCAGGGGCAAAATTCTGCCAGTCACTTTGCTAAAGCATAGCAAAAGCTACCTTTATTCCTGTTCCCAGCAAGTTCCTTATCTCCATCTGAGACCACCTCAGCCTGGACTTTATTGTCCATATCACTATCAGCATTCAAAAAGCCATTGATTTGTTGAACAATTTGTTGAACAAAGCCATTCAACAAGTCTCTAGGAAGTTTTGAGCTTTCCCACATCTTCCTGTCTTCTGAGCCCTCCAAATTGCTCCAACCTCTGCCTGTTACCCCATTCCAAAGTCGCTTCCACTTTTTTGGGTATCGTTATAGCAGCACACCACTTCCTGTGGTATCAGTTTACTGTATTAGTCCATTCATTCACTGCTATAAAGAAATACCTGAGACTGGGTAATTTATAAAGAAAAGAGGTTTAATTAACTCACAGTTCTGCATGGGTGGGGAGGCCTCAGAAAACTTACAACCATGGCAGAAAGTGAAGCAGAAGCAGGGACTTTCTTCACAGGGCAGCAGGAAGAAGTGAGTGCAAGCAGGGATAATGTCAGACACTTATAAAAGCATCAGATCTCATGAGGACCCACTCACTATCATGAGAACATCATGGGGGAAACTGTCACCATGATCCAATCACTTCCCACTGGGTCCCTCCCCTGAAATGTGGGGATTATGGGGATTACAATTCAAGATGAGATTTCAGTGGGGCCACAGCCAGAACATATCAAACTGCTATCCAATGATAAAAGACAATGAAACGTTACAGACACACAATACAGGCAGGAATTCTGTATGTTCATATCTTTCAGCAACCAACATTTAGATTATCTAAAAAGGCAAAGAACAGCAACTGGCTGAGGTAATAAAGGAGGATAAAGGGGACAGGATAGGAGTTTGGGAAGAAAGAATTATAAGTAGTAATCAATGTCTTGGTGATAAACTGCAGAAATAAGGCCTATAAAAGCTGCCCATATTTTCTTCTTTGTACTATTATGTCTATGTTTTTCTCATTCATTCATCTCTCTTCTCTCTATTGTTTTATATAGTATGACTGATTGATTTTATTATTCAATCATATTAATATTATTTTTCAATGCCATAATATCCTTGGGTTGGTTACAGGATATTATGTCAGGGTTGTGATTTAACTGGAAAAGGAGTAAACATCATTCAGAGATAGTTACAGATACTGATGAGATTTTGGGTTTCTCCTTTTATAGAAGCATGTTTTTATCTCTATGATGAATAGTTTCATTGTGACTGGAAGCATATGTTGTGCAATTATTATTTAGAAGTTTAAGTAGTAGTAGAATGGTGTTTATGAAAGTGAAATAGCCAGGCTGGGTGCAGTGGCTCATGCCTGTAATCCCAGCACTTTGGGAGGCTGAGGCAGGTGGTTCATGAGGTCAAGAAATCGAGACCATCCTGGCCAACATGGTGAAACCCTGTCTCTACTAAAAATACAAAAAATTAGCTGGGCGTGGTGGTGCATGCCTGTAGTCCCAGCTACTTGGGAGGCTGATGCAGGAGGATCGCTTGAACCTGGCAGGCGGAGGTTGCAGTGAGCAAAGATTGCACCACTGCACTCCAGCCTGGCAACAGAGCAAGGCTCCATCTCAAAAAAAAAAAAAAGAAAGAAAAAAAGAAAAGAAAAGAAAGATAGAAAAGAAAAGAAAGTGAAATAGCCAAAGGGATGAATTGTAGTGAGTATAGTGGATGGCACTCAGCATTTTACACACTCTTTCTAGTGGGCTTCCTAAAACTGCAGAGATGGGAAAGCTACAAAATACATTTTTCAGACTTTCTTAGATATAAAGTCATGAATATAACATCAGTTCTGTTAATTAGATGCATTCACAAAATACTTGGAAAATGGTAGTGAGACAGAGACAATCTATTTACTGTTTTGGCTGATTGCCAGCCTTGAAGTTCTGTGTTTCTTGATCGTTGGATTATAGCTTGTTTATAGTAATTGCATCAGTTCTAACGGCAACATTCTCAAATCTCCACTTTCCTCATTTTAGCACAGGCTGCTAAAGCCTGTTCCTTTGGAAAGCCTGTTTAGCTATGTCATTCTGAGAATCATTTCTGAAGGTACTACCTGGAATCCACTACTTCATCCCTTTCATGATTTTATAGGCATCTAATTCCATCTGAAATGCTTTTCTGTTTAAAATAGCTAGCAGAGTACAGAGGGCAGAAAAGAGAACACCAGACTTTTCATGCATTAAACTACTCTAATAGAAACCTTTGGCTGTTGCATATATATATATATATATATATATATATATATATATATACACACACACACACACACACACACATATATACACACGCACACAACTGGCAATAAATATAGACCAGATGCCTAAGTTTTGAGGAAATTATATTGGCAAAGAAGCCCCAAGTCAGTTCTATTATACAAAAATCTATGATTATTTGAGTGCTAAAGCAACCTGAAGGCCTATAAACTTGCATCTAGAAGATAGCTGCAAAAGATGTGATGAACTCCCTGCCTCCACACAAAATAAATTCTCTCCAATGCCTATCTCAAATGTATCATGGAGCAAAATAGGCAAGGAAAAACGTGCTCCAAACAGGCCAGGGAGAATAATGAACAAAGGTGTTCCTCCCAGAGAAAAGAAACGGAATGCCAAATGAGCTAAACAAAACATTTATTGTTAAAACAGGGAGTTTTTATTATTCCTACCCAGCAGGAGCTTATAATTTCCAGAAATCACCAACTGTTTCCCAGTCTTTCCTTTTTTGAATATGATTTCTTATTGTACTTATCCTGTTCCTGATCCACCATCATATAATAAAGGTATGTGTGAGTGGGGAGGTGAATCTAATTTGTTTATAGTTGTACAGAATACCAGAGCACAAGAAGCCATATCTGGAAATGATGCCAAGAACTGCATTTCTCCCACAAATACTGGGCCTTGAGCTGTAAAGAATTACTAAGGAGATTTATAGTTTTGCCCTTGAGAAGGAAGAACCATGTTCTGTGTATTATTAAGAGAGGGCACACAGATTTTTTGTTACCAAAAGAAGGACAACTATTAGCCCTCTCCCAAAATCTATTTCCTGCTTCTTACACAGTAACAAAATTTTTAGTTAGGCAAATGGGCACTGAGATAGGTTGAATTCTAAGATTACCCACAAGACTCAACACTGCTGTATATATCCTGTATATTGTCTCCCCATGAGTGTGGCAGGACTTGCGAATGTGATGAGATTTTACTCCTGTGATTAGATTATGTTACATGGCAAAGGTGCAGAGATTTGGTGACAACCTGAATAAGTTTGGAAATAAATTCTTCCAATCACGCCTCCAGATGAGAACACAGCCTGTCCAACACCTTGATTTCAGCCTGGTGAGATCCTGAGCAGAGGATCCAGCAAAATCTTGCCGAGACTCCTGATCCACAGCAATTATGAGATAATAAATGTGTGTCATGTTAGGCTGCTAAGGTTGTGATAATTTGTTATACGACACTAGAAAACAAATACAGAAACTTACCTAAACATTGTATTTCCAAGCTTCTCTTGCAGTAGGTGTGGCCTATGACAAAGTTTTGGTCAATCAGAGAGGAACTGAATATAGGTGTGCAAAGTCTGGATCATTATTGTAAAGGCAAGTGGTGGCCTTGCTTTCCATTCTTTTTTTTTTTTTTTTTTGAGATAGAGTCTTGCTCTGTCACCCAGGCTGGAGTGCAGTGGTGAGATGTCAGCTCACTGCAAGCTTCCTCCTGGGTTCACGCCATTCTCCTGCCTCAGCCTCCTGAGTAGCTGGGACTACAGCACCCACCACCACGCCTGGCTAATTTTTTGTATTTTTAATAAGGATGGGGTTTCACCATGTTAGCCAGGATGGTCTCAATCTCCTGACCTCGTGATCCACCCACCTTGGCCTCCCAAAGTGCTGGGATTGCAGGTGTAAGCCACCACGCCCATCCTGGCCATGATTTCAATTCTTTTGGATATATTCCTGGAAGTAAGATTGCTGGATCATATGGCAAGTTCTATTTTTTATTTTTGTATTAAAAAAATAAAATAAAATTTTCCATAAGGAAAACATATGGATGGCTAGTGCAAATCAGGCACTGATTAAAGTAATTATGAAAAAAGGTCATAGTATAAAAAAAATTGTAACTGGAATTATGATATGTCCCATGCCAGGTGTTAAGCGGGGGGGGGGGGGGGGGGTGCTAAGATATCCCAGGTGCCATAAAGTGTCTTGGGGTGGCATGGACTCTACTTGGGGTCTGGGACATTCCAACCCCCTATCGGCCCAAATTATAGGGGAACGGGATGTGGCTACAAACCTGTCATTGATGCCATAATAGACACAAAACATCGGTACGATTGCCCTGCAAATGGCTGTGGAGGCTCCAGTCTAAGATTCTATAATTGCCTAACTGGAGGCTATGGGCCTGTTCCCTGTGACACACCTCCCAGCTAAAGTGGGATCCATTACTTTCCTGGCTTTGTTCTTTAGCCAGAGGAATGTTTGGGAAAGCGGCATTGGTTGCAGTGCCCAGTTTGAGGATACCTGAAACTAAGACTCTTAAGGCATTTCCTTTGCCATGATGTAGCCATAATTGTGTTTGGGCAGGTACACAGTAAGGGTTAGAACTTTTATAACTTGCACACAGTGGGAGGATAGTGGAGTGATATGTAGTGTTACCTGGCACCTTAGTCCAATGTGTGCCGTTAATGAGGGACCCCACTGGGGTTAAATCTATCCCTCCTAGCCAAGCAGTTATGTTATTAGAGGCTGGGAAGGGGGTGTCTGCCCAGGTGACAGGTTGAAAGAAAGGCGGATCTAATATATGAGCCCAATAGAGTGTAGCAGGTACAGGTTGAAGACAAAGCAAGAGCATAAAAAGGATCAATAGCCTACACGAGTTGCAATGTACAACAGAGAACATAGCAAGGAACAAATTGTCTGGAGTGAATAGTGTCTGTTTCTGGAGCAGGATTCACTCAGTCTTCTGAGTCATCTTCTTCAGCATCCCCCGGGTAATGTCTGGGGCTTGTGTTGTCCAAGGAAGCCGCATCATCCGGGGCTGCAGTTCCTGCAGGGTCATTTCCTTCATTTCTGGTACAGGGTTGGGTCCTAGCCTTGCCATGGTATGGTTTGATGGATCATTCTGGAATCCAAAGAGGACCTGAGGGGGTGTGAACACAAGCATATCCTCTCCCCTACGTTAACAATTCATTTGGACCACACCATACATTACTGTTTTCATCTTTCCATAAAACTGTGGGTTTTATTTCTTGAGAGGTTTTAGCAAAGTGCTTTTCTACAGCTGATTGAAATTTATTATCTAAATTTTAAAAATTAAGGGTAAATAAGGCTTGTGCTGGCTGGGCGCAGTGGCTCATGCCTGTAATCCCAGCACTTCGGGAGGCCGAGGCAGGTGGATCACAAGGTCAGGAGATCGAGACCGTCCTGACTAACACGGTGAAACCCGATCTCTACTAAAAATACAAAAAATTAGCCTGGCGTGGTGGCGGGCGCCTGTAGTGCCAGCTACTCAGGAGGCTGAGGCAGGAGAATGGCATGAACCCAGGAGGCGGAGCTTGCAGTGAGCCAAGATCGCAACACTGCACTCCAGCCTGGGCGACTGAGTGAGACTCCGTCTCAAAATAAATAAATAAATAAAAAATAAGGCTTGTGCCAATAGTGTTGCAGGGTCCTTACTCATATTCTCCCTTTTTTGTTTTCTGAGCATATTTTTAAGGGTGGAATGGGTATGTTCTACTCTGGCCTGTCCTTGGGGGTTATATGGGATGCCTGTGGAATGTTGGATGTTCCACATGTGACAAAATTGTTGAAATTGTGAGCTGGCATAAGCCAGACCATTACCAGTTTTAGTTTTTGTGGGCCGCCCCATAAATGCAAAAGTTAAGATGTTTAATGACATATCGGGTAGACTCTCCAGGAGAGCATGAGCACTAATTAAATGAAAATTGGTATCAATGGATACATGTACATATCTAAGTTTCCCAAATTCAGAGATGTCTGTAACATCTGTTTGCCATAACTGATTAGGTTCTGGTCCTCTATGGTTAACACCTGTAGAAGGAGGGATGTGCCCGTGAGCTGGCAATCTGGGCATTGTAGGATAATTTGTTTAGCTAGTCTCTGGGTAAGTTGAAATTGTTTAGATAAGTTTCTCCAATTTTGGTGGAAAAATTGATGCTATTGGGTGGCTTGGTCAAGCAGTGATGTCATAACCTGTAGGTCTGCTTGATCATTGCCATAAGCCAATGGGCCAGGAGTGAGCTGTGGGTGTGAATGTGTGTAATAAAAATAGAATGTGTACGTTGATCTAGCAATTGCTGAAGTCAGAGAAAAAGTGCACACAGGGTGGGCTCCGGAGTGGATTTAATGAGGGCTGTCTCAAGGTTCTGCAATAAATAAACAGTAAGCAGAGTCACTAATATTATTGATGGGGTGAGCGGAAAAAGTTTCCAAGGCCAATATTAAGGCTCCAACCTCAGCTCTTTGAGTGCTAGTAAATCCAGAATGAGTGAGGGAATTACGTGGTCTCCACCAGACAGCCACTTTTCCATGTTTACCAGAGCCATCAGTAAACAATGTTAAAGTGTTAGGTATGAAGGATTGAACTATTTTAGTAGGCAAAACCACAGAAGTATGAGATAAGAACTGAAGTAGTTTATCAGCAGGAAGGGTATGCTCTATATGGCCTGTATAATCAGAGAGTGTTATTTGCAGGTCCACAGATGAGGGCAATACTGCTTTGAATTGCTTTTTACTTAAAGGAATTCTGATGATACCAGTGTCATAACCTAGTAATAGATTGCATCATCTGCAGCCTGAATAGATGACTTTACTAACTAGCTGGATACAGGGAGAGAGTGTTTTAGTCCTGGTGTGTGAGCAAAAAACTAATTCTAGAAAGTGTAGCTCTGGGGCCATCTCTCCTATTAACCCTGTAGGGGAGTGTTTGGTAGGAAAAACAAACAATCGAACTGAATACTGTGAATCTATGCGATCTAGTTGCCTTTGAGAAGTAGCTTGCTCTATCTCTTCAATTTCCCTTTGTGCTGCAGGAGTTAAACACCTAGGAGAGTCTAGGGCAGCACTGCCTTTTAAGATAGAAAACAGGTTCTGTAACTTATCAGTAGTTATGCCTAAGGTGGCGCATAGCCAGTTAATATCGTCTAGTAATTCTAATAATCATTTAAGGTACGTAAGTTTCTAGTATTTAATTTAACCTTTTGAGTTCTTACTGACTAGGAAGTTAGTATGTCCCCAAGATATTTCCAAGGAGAGGATATTTGTGCTTTTTCAGATGCTATGATTAAATCTCTTAACTGTGTATTCTTTACGAGCAAGCCACGTAACTTTAAAAGTACTGGCTCCGTTGTGGTTGCTAGTAAAATATCATCCATAAAATGAATAATCTTGCAATTAGGAAATTATTTTCCACTGAGGAGCAAAGCCTGATTTATATGATACTGACACATGGTAGGACTGTTCAGCATTCTTTGAGGAAGCACGTTCCAATGAAATTGGCAAGCTTGCCTTTCATTATTGATAGCTGGTATTGTAAATGCAATTTTTTCTCTGTCCTGTTTTGCAAGGGGAATAGTATAAAAACAGTCTTTTCAGTCAATAACGATTATAGGCCAATCTTGAGGAATCGCTGTGGGGGAGGGGAGCCCCTGTTGAAGGGGCCCCATAGGTTGCAAATTAGCATTGATAGCACGTAAGTCATGCAAAAGTCTCCATATACCAGACTTTTTGGGAATGACGAAAATGGGTGAATTCCAAGGGCTGTTTGATGGTTCTATATGGCTGGCTTTTAATTGCTCCTCAACTAATTCATGGGGTCTTTGTAATCTCTCCCTTTAAGGGCCACTGTTCTACCCAAAGTGGATCTTGAGAGAGCCACGCCGGGGTAGGGGAGGGATAATAACAGTGGCCATTATTAGAAAGGGGTCTGCAGAGTGACCCCCCCCATTGGGCTAATAGGTCCTGTCCCCAAAGATTAACAGGGATAGGCATGATTAGAGGTTGTGTAACTGCCTTTCTTCCCTCTGAATCCAACAGGTTAGGCGGCATGTGCTCTGCTTGGCTGTGCGCACTTCCCCGATGCTGACAATTTTTTGTTTCTGAGTGACCCAAGGCCAAGTTTCTGGCCAGTTTTGATCACTAATGATTGGAATATCTGCTCCCGTGTCCAATAAGTCAGTGACATTCTTATTTCCAATTTTTAAGGTGATCATGGGTCTCTGATCAGTGATTAACTGATTCCAATATACTCCTGTGGCTCCTGTGCTTCCAAAACTTCCCTTTCCCCTTTCCTTTCCGTGAGCATTGGGGACCCAATATGGTAAAAGCAGTAACTGAGCGATCTTTGATCCAGGAGGAAGAATATACAGACCTTTACATTCCATCATAACTAATATCTCACCTTGATAATCACTATCAATTACCCTGGTGAGCACATTAATTCCTTTACTGGATAGGCTTGATCACCCTGGGACTAATCACACTGTTCCCAGAGGCAGTGGGCCCCAGATCCCAGTTGCAACCTTTTTAGGGTCTTCTCCTTTTAGCACTAATTTGTTGGGGCAGAGTAAGTCCAGTCCTGTGCTCCCAGTGGTGGCTGCTCTGAAAGAGAGGACTGTGGGCCTTCCATCTGACTGAGGAAAGCCGCTAGCATTGCCCCAGTTTGAAGTGGGGCCTGGGGCCGGCCCCTCATGAAGTTTCCCACCTGGTTACTTGTGGCGTTGCTGTTTTTATCAAATTTGGACCTGAATTAATTTGCCCAGTGTTTTCCCTTTTTACATCGGGGCATGTAGAAGCGAGTTATTTTCCTGAGTTACCTTGGTCTCTATTGGGGCATTCCTTCTTCATATGACCTGGCTCTCTGCATAGAAAACAATTTGGGTCTCTCTCCCTTTTCACTTTAGGAGGCCTTAATGCTACAGCTAATATTTTGGCTTTGTGTGTTTCAGTCCCCACCAATTGACATGCTCGTATAAGTTCCCTGACTGTGGCTGCCTTTCCTCTGATTGCCTGAAATGCTTGTTGGCAATCCACATTAGCGTTTTCATAAACCAATTGCAACAATAATATATCAGCGGCCTGGGCCTGACTAATTTGTCTCTTAATTGCCTGGGTTAACTGACTGATAGACTCAACAAATGGCTCCTGTGGCCCTCATTGAACATTTATAAAAGATCCCTGTTGAACTCTGCTTCCAGGAATTCAGTCCCATGCCCTGAGAGTGTGCAAAGACACCTGTGGATAGACCTGGGGATCAAAATTAGTTGTTGTTGTACATCGGCATGGGGGCCCTTCCCTGGAGCATAGCAGCTGTTATGTCTTGCCTGGCCACCTTATTCTGGTTGGCTTGTTGTTCGCACAACTCATCATATTCTGCCCTCCAGAGGAGGTAATGGCTGGGCTCCAAACTTGTTTTAGCTAGCACTGACCAGTCACATGGGGTCATATGGAAGTTGTCTGCCAAGGCTTCAATCATTCCATTCATAAATGGGCTAGCGGCTCCGTTTTCTTTAGTGCTTTTTCTTAGCTCTTTATAAGCATTAAAAGAAATGGGTTCATGCACTTCATTGTCCTGTCAATCTTGCACTACCGGGCAGGCTAAGAGCTCCCCTTCTAATGCTGCTTGCCTAAGACAGGGTCCCATAGCTGTAGCATATCCCTTGTATTTTTTCCAATTTATTGGAGGAGGGGGCTCAGGCGAAACCTCCGTTTCCTCTTTGTTGTTTTGGCCCGGTGATAGCAGGGCTGAGGGATAAGGAGTAGGTAAGGTAGGTGATGTTTCCTCTTCCCTTCCCTTCTGAGGCTCTTCTGTGTAAAACAGGGCCAGAGCTGCCCTATCTAAGGCCCATAATGTTAGAGATGTTACTGGGACCCATTGCCCTTGCACATGATGTTATTTAAGATATCTTCCCACTTGTTCCCAGAGCTCTACGTCTAGCATATCTTCTTCTGGGAACCATGGGTTATGGAAAACAGCTATTTGCATTAGGTCCCTTAATTGAGCCTGCAAAACCGAGTCTCTGCTAGCTTTAAGCAGCTGTTTCAATACTTTTATATACTGCTTCTGTTGTGCTGATAACTGTTGTCCCATGATGAAACCCTAGCCTGAATAATTCCCTCGAACTTGGAAATCCCGAGCGGGCACCAATGACTTCTGACTTACTGACTGTGCAGTCTTTTCACCTTCATTTTTGAGGGTTCTGTTGCGATCTGTTGCACGTTCCTCATGCGGGGCACCACCTGCCAGGTCTGACCTACAGACCCTGGCTGAACGACGGATGAACAAATGCACTCAGACACAGGTATCCAGTGAAAAAGTGGGCTGGGGACCAGGCTGCCCACAGACACCAAGGAGGGTGCTGTAAAGAGTCAGCAGCCATGGCCCTGACGAGGTGGCTCTGTGAGCATTTATTCAGTATAGATTTAATGACAAAGGCCTTGGGGCAACACACTTGTGGGCAATTCACAAGGTCGCCCTCTGCCCCCTGCCTAACAGTAGTCCTGTGTGCGGATGATTAAAGGCCAGGTTCCGAGGCCTAAGTAAACTAACCTATCTAGATCAGTTTCTTTATATCCCCTTGTTATCTAACCTAAGCTTTCAGGCACTGGATAAGAGAATCTGGCTGCCTTCAGCCAAATCCTTTTCCGAAGCTTTTGTAAAACCTTCCGGCTTTCCAAGAAGGTTTGCATCTTTCTACAATTTTTCCCAATACCCTGACTGATCTCCTACAGGTAGGTTGGGTTTCTAGGAATTTATTAATTTCTTCTAGGTTTTCCAATTTGTTGGCTTACAGTTGTTCATAGTATTCTCTTATTATCCTTTTTATTTCTTTGGTATCACTTGTAATGTCTCTTCTTTCATCTCTGATTTTAGTCTTTGAGTCTTCTATTTTCTTAGTTAATCCCTGTGCTATTGGTTTCTGGTTTTATTTTATTATTATTGGAAAAGATACTATGTATGATTTCTACATTCTTTAATTTTTTAAGACTTGTACTGTGATCTAACATATGGTCTATCCCAGAGAACATTCCATGTGTACTTGAGAAGAACACATTCTGCTGTTATTTAGTGGAGGGTTCTATGTCTGTCAGGTCCAGTTGGTCTATACTGTTGTTCAAGTCCTCTATTTCCTTATTGACATTCTCTCTTGTTGTTCTATCCATTATTGAAAGTGAATTATTAAAGTATCCTACTATTATGGTGTTTCTCTCTATTTCTCCCTTCAATTCTGTCCAAGTCTGCTTCAAATATTTAGGATCTCTGAGGTTTAGTACATAAATATTTATAATTGTTATATTTTCTTGCTGAATCAACCCTCTTATTATTATGCAACATGCTTCTTCATCTCTTGTAACAGTGTTTGATATAAAGTCTATTTCACCTGGTACTAGTATAGGCACCCCTATTCTCTTTTGGTTACCATTTGCATGAAATATCTTTTTTGCATCCTTTCACTTTCAGACTATGAGTGTAGACTTAAAGTGAGTCTCTTCTAGACAATATATACTTGTATCTTGTTCTTTTAATCCATTCACCCAATCTGTGTCTTTGATTGGCAAGTTTAATTCATGTACATTTAAAATAATTACTGATAGGGAAAGACTTACCATTGCACCATTGCTATTTTGTTGTTTTCTGTGTTTTGTAGCCTTTTTTTTCCTCCTTTCCTTTTTTATTGCCTACCTTTATGTTTCATTGATTTTTTGTAGTTATATGCTTGGATGTCTTCGTTTCCTTTTGTGTATGTTTTATAGATATTTTCTTTGTGAATACCATTGCAATTATGTACAACATATTTAAATGATAGCATTCTATTTTAAATGATAATAACCTCAATCATATATAAAAATGCTACTTCTTTATAGCTCCACTCCACCCCCACTTTATGTTACTGATATCATGTTACATCTTTATATATTGTAAACCCATTAACATAGATTTATAGTTCTTAAAATATCTTTGTTATTTAAATTCTATGCATCAAAAGTACAATAGGACAGGTTACTATATTTGTCCATATATGTACCTTTATGGAGAATCTTATGTTTTCATATAGCTTTGTGCTGCTGTCTACAATCTTTTCATTTCAACTTGAAGGACTCTTGTTAGCATTTCTTGTAGAGAAGGTCTAGAGGTAATGAACTCTCTCAGTGTTTGTTTATCTGAGAAAGTCTAAATTTCTCTTTAATCTTTGAAGAACAGTGTGGCCAAATACAGTATTCCTGTTTGACATTATTTTTCCTCAACACTTTGAACATATCATCTTATACTCTTATGGCTTGTAAAGTTTCTGCTGGAAAATCTGATAATCTTATAGAAGCTCCTTTATGTGACAAATTGCTTTTCTTGCCTGTTTTCAAGATTCTTTCTTTGTCTTTGATTTTAGAAAGTTTGAGTATACCATGTCTTGGGGTGATTCTCACTGAATTTATCCTAGTTGAAGTTCTTTGAGTTAATTTAATCTTAATGTTCATTGTTTCTTTTGATTTGGGAAGTTTTCAGCCAATATTTCTTCAAATAATCTCCCTGCCTCTTTCTCTCTCTCTTCTCCTTCTGTAATTTCTATAATGCTTATATTGGTCCACTTGATAGTGTCCCATAATTCCCTTAGGCTCTTGGTGTTGTTTGGATATGTCTCCCCTCTAAATCTCATGGTGAAATTTAATTCACAATGTCAGAGGTGGGCCTGGTGGGAGGTGTTTGGGTCATGGGGGTAGATCCCTCATGGCTTGGTGCTGTCCTTGTGACAGTGAATAAGTTCTCATGAAATCTGATTGTTTGAAAGTGTAGGCACCTCCCCACTACTCTCCCTGTTGCTCCCATTTTTGTCATATGAGACACCTGCTCCCCCTTCACTTCCTGCCACAAGTAAAAACTCCCTGAGGTCTCCCCAGAAGTGAAGCAGATGCAGACAACATGATTCCTATACAGCCTGCAGAACTGTGAGTCAATTAAACCTTTTTTCTTTATAAATTATCCAGTCTCAGATATTTCTTTATAGCAATGCAATAACAGCCTAATACAGCTTTCTTTACTTTTCTTCCTTTTTTTCTTTTAGTTTTTCTGACTCAGTGGTTTCAAATGACCTGTCTTTGAGTTCACTGATTATTTCTTCTGCCTGATCAAGCTTGCTGTTGAATTCCTTTAATGAATTTTTCAGTTCATTTGTGTTTTCCAGTTCCAGAAATTTTGTCCTTTTTAAAATAGCTTCTATCACTTTGTTGATATTCACATTTTGTTAATGTGTTGTTTTGTGATTCATCTATTGGTATTCTCTTTAAGCTCATTGAACATCTTTATTTTTTAACATGTTATTTATTTTTTTGAGATGGAGTTTCATTCTTGCTGCCCAGGCTGAAGTGCAATGGTGCAATCTTGGCTCACTGCAACCTCTGCCTCCCAGGTTCAAGCCGTTCTCCTGCCTCAGCCTCCCAAGTAGCTGGGATTACAGGCATGTGCCACTACACCTGGCTAATTTGTTGCATTTAGTAGAGACAGAGTTTTACCATGTTGGTCAGGCTGGTCTTGAACTCCTGACCTCAGGTGATCTGCCCATCTCGGCCTCCCAGAGTGCTCAGATTACCGGCATGAGCCAATGTGCCTGGCCTCATTGAGCATCTTTATAACAGTTATTTTAAATTCTTTTTCGGGCAGTTCATAAATCTGAATTTCTTTAGGGCTTGTTTCTGGAATTGTATTTATTTCTTTGGTTGGGCCATGTTTTACCCTTTCTTTGTATGACATGTAACTTTTTTGACAGGATTTGGAAAAAAAAAAAAAAAAAAACCACCTCTCCCAGTCTTTGTGTACTAGTTTTGTGCAAGAGAGGACTTTTACTAATCATCTGGGCTGGAAGTTCTATGACCTCCAAGATATTTTCTGATCTCCTGCTTCTTTTGGTGTCTGCCTGTAGAAATGGGGCTATAATAAGCTGCTCTCCTTTATTATAGGCTCCAAGCTCTGGTATCAATACCATCAGTGCTCAGAGTCTGGCAAGACCAAAACCAGTCCCTTGGGCAGCCCCAGAAAAGCCAAAACATTTTATTTAAAGCCCCCTTTTTTGCTTTCATCCACAGGAAAAAGCCCTGATAAGAAGTGTGGAGTGTTCCCCCCACCCATTCCTTCATGATATGCCATCTAGGGAAAGGATGATAAACAGGTATGCCAAATGCCATAAGTTTTTCTACCTCTTTCTCTAGAATACTTTCTTGGTTTAACATGCTTTAACTTCTCACACAGATTGTCCTGTACTTTTTTTTTTCTTTCTTTCTTAGACAGGGTCTCATTCTGTCACCCAGGATGGAGTGCAGTGGCTTAATCACGGCTCATTGCAGCATTGACCTCCTGGGCTCAAGCGATCCTGCCATCACAGCCTCCCAAGTAGCTGGGACTACAGGCACATGCCACCACACCCAGCTAGTTTTTTGTATATTTTGAAGAGATGGGGTTTCACCATGTTGCCCAGGCTGGACTCAAACTCTTGGGCTTAAGCAATCCGCCCATTTTAGGCCCCCAAATTCTGGGGTTACAGGGGTGAGTCATTGTGCCCAGCTTGTACATTGTTTTAAAGTCATCATCTGTGTGGCCAGAAGAGCTTGCATCTTCCTAGTCTGGCGTCTTGTTGACATCACCCTATTTTAAGTAATATTTCATTTAGGATTTCACTTGTGTTTATAAATGTTCACAAAGGAAAGGCCTATGGGAAACAGACCTCATAAAATTGATTCAGCAGCTTTATTTTTCTGTTCCTTAATTTCTTCAAAATCTGTTAGACTTTATCCATAAAAATATTTGAGGGAGAGGTTTTTGATTTTTTTTAACTTCTATTTTTTTCTGTTTCTTATTTAGCAAATTTTGGCATGTCTCTGTTTCAAAATATTTATTTATTTAAGATTATAAGTGTTTGGTGTAAAGATGTCCATAAAATTATTCTATGATGTTCAATATATTTTAATTATATCTTCTTGGTCATTCAATGTTTATTATTTTCATTTTCTCTCTTCTTTTCATTTTGATATATAATATTTGTACATATCTATGGGGCACATGTGATATTTTGTTGCATGCACAGAATATGTAATGACCAAGTCAGAGTATTTAGGGAATCCATCACCTTGAGTATTTATTATTTCTATGTGTTGAGAACATTTCAAGTCCTCTGCTTTAGCTATTTTGAAATATACTGTACATTCTTGTTAACTATAGACATCATATTCTGTTATTGAATGTTAGAACTTTTTTTTTTTTGAGATGAATTCTCATTCTATCATCCAGGCTGGAGTGCAGTGGTGCAATCTTGACTCACTGCAACTGCCTCCCGGGTTCAAGCAATTCTCCTGCCTCTGCCTCCTGAGTAGCTGGGATTACAGGTGCCTGCCACCACATCTGACTAATCTTCGTATTTTTAGTGGAGATGGGATTTCACCATTTTCGCCAGGCTGGTCTTGAACTCCTGACCTCAAGTGATCCACCCGCCTTGTCCTCCCAAAGTGATAAAATTACATGACTCACTGCGCCCAGTCTATAACTTATTTCTTCTATCTAACTGTATCTTTGTACTCAATAACCAACCTCTCCTCATCCTTCCTCTACACACCCTTCCTAGCCTCTGGTGTCCTTCATTCTACTCTCTACTTCCATGAGATTGACTTTTTGAGCTCCCATGTATGAGAGATAACACATGATTTTTGTCTTTCTGTGCCTAGCTTATTTCACTTTACATAATGACCTGTAATTCTATTTATGTTGCTGCTAATGACATGATTTCATTCTTTTTTTATATTTCATTGCGTATATATATTTTCTTTATTCATTCGACCATTGATGGGCATGTAGGTTGGTTCCATATCTTCGTTACTGTGAATAGTGCTGCAAAATAAACATGGGGTGCAGGTATCTTTTTGATAACTAATTTCTTTTCCTTTGAATAAATACCCAGTAATGGGTATGCTGGATCATACGGTAGTTCTATTTTTAGTTTTTTTCAGAAATCTCCAGACTATTTTCCATACTGGCCGTACTAATTTACATTCCCACCAACAAAGTATAATAGTTCCCTTTTCTCCACATCCTCACCAGCATCTGTTATTTTTTGTCTCTTTGATAACAGTCATTCTGACTGGGATAAGGTGATATCTCATTGTGGTTTTGACTTACATTGTCCTGATAATTAGTGATGTTGAGCATTTTTTCATATACCTTTTGGCTATTCTTGTGTCTTCCTTTGAGAAACATCTGTTTATGTCCTTTGCCCTTTTTTTCTTTGAGACGAAGTCTCACTCTGTCTCCCAGGCTGAAGTGCAGTGGCGTGATCTAGGCTCACTGCAACCTTGGCCTCCTGGGTTCAAGCGATTCTCCTGCCTCAGTCTCCAGAAGCTGGGATTACAGGCACCCATAACCACACCCAGCTATTTTATTTTTATTTTTATTTTTGGTAGAGATGGGTTTTTGCCATGTTGGCCAGTCTGGTCTGGAACCCCTGATCTTAGGCGATCCACCCACCACAGCCTCCCAAAGTGCTGGGATTACAGGTGTGAGCCACCGCAGCTGGCCCTTTGCCTTTTTATTTGAGATGGAGTCTCACTCTGTCATCCAGGCTGGAGTGCAGTGGTATGATCTTGGCTCACTGCAACCTCTGCCTCCTGGGTGCAAGCAATTCTCCTGCCTCAGCCTCCTGAGTAGCTGGGATTACAGGCACATGCCACCATGCCCACCTAATTTTTATATTTTTTAGTGGAGATGGGGTTTCATCATTTTGGCCAGGCTGGTCTCGAACTCCTGACCTCAAGTGATCTGCCCACCTCAGCCTCCCAAAGTGCTGGGATTACAGGCATGAGCCACACGCTTAGCCTGCCTATTTTTTAATGGGATTTTTTTCTTTTTTTTTTTTTACTGTTCAGATATTTTAGTTCATTATATATTCTAAATATTACTCCCTTGTCAGATAGTTTGCAAATATTCTCTGCCATTCAACAAGTTGTCTCTTCACCTTGTAGATTGTTTCCTTTACTGTGCAGAAGCTTTTTACTTTAATATAGTCCCATTTGTCTATTTGTGTTTTTGTTACTTGTGCTTTTGAGGTTTTAGCTATAAAATCATTGCCTAAAGTCCTGAAGTAGTTCCCTTATATTTTATTGTAGTTATTTTACAGCTTTGGGTGTTACATTTTAGTCTTTAATCCATCTTAAGTTGATTTGTGTATGTGGTAAGATACAGGGGTCCAGTTTTATTCTTCTGAATATGGATATCCAATATTTCTAGCACCATTTATTGAAGAGATTGTCCTTTCCCCAGTGTGTTTTCTTGATGTCTGTCCAAAATCAGTTGGCTGTAAATGCATGTGTTTATTTCTGGATTCTCTCTTATGTTCCTTTGGTATGTGTGTTTGTTTTTATACCAATACGCTGCTGTTGGTATAGCCTTATATTTATTTATATTTTGAAGTCAGATAGTCTGATGCCTCCAGCTTTGTTCTTTTTGCTCAGGATTGCTTTGGCTATTCAGGCTCTTTTTTAGTTTCATGTGAATTTTAGAATTTTTCTTCTTTTTTTGTGAAAAATGACACTGATATTTTGATAGACATTGAATTTGTAGATTGCTTTGGGTAGTATGGTTATTTTAACAATGTTAATTGTTCTGTTCCATGAGCATGAAATGTCTTTCCATTTATTTGCATCTTCTTCAATTTCCTTTATCAGAGTTTTATAGTTTTTCTTGTAGAGGTCTTTCATTTCCTTGGTTAAACTTATTCCTGGTTTTTGTTTGTTTGTTTTTGTTTTGCAGTTTTTGTAAATGGGATTGCCTTCTTGATTTCTTTTTTGGCCATTATAGATGCATAGAAATGCAAACTAATTTTGGATGTGGATTTTGTATTCTGCAACTTTATTAATTTATGAGATCTCAATGGTTTTTTGGTGTAGCACCCATACATGAACTGTTGTCAGTCTATGATGAGATCAACGCAATATTGAGAATAAGTGTTTAGGAACTTTCACGAAACTTTCAAGGAGTAATATCTGTTAAATCTAATAAACAATTTGGTCTTGTATTTTGCATACCTTTTTCTTTAATTTTCCTAGTGCAGTTATCCCTTAGTATCTGCAGGTTATTGGTTTCAGGACCCCCAAGGATAGTAAAATCTAAAGATGCTCAAGTCCCTTAAATAAAATGGCATTAGTATCTACATATAACCTATGCATACCCTCCTGTATACTTTAAATCAACTCTAGATTACTTATAATATCTAATACAATGTAAATGTTATGTAAATAGTTGTTATACTGTATTGTCTTCTATTTGTATTATTTTGTTTTTTACAATTTTTACAAATTTTTCAATCTGTGGTTGGTTGAATCTGAGGATATGGAACCAACTGTGATTAATTTTTCTTATATTTTAAAAAAGTATTGGTTGGTGATGGTTTGAAAATTAAAAACAAAACACTGTTCCTTCTTGCAGATAGTTTGAGAAAAAACAGCCCAGATTATAAATTGAAAAATTAATAACTTTTGGTGAGGTCCCAAGTTAACCATGTTTTTTCATTTTCTTAGAGTTCATTAATTAATTAGAGTTCACTAATTAATTTTCAGCTGATATTCTTTGCTTGTGTTTTCACTCTGAGAAGTTACCATTTTACCAGTCAGGTTAGAAGTCAAGCAGTAAGTTCAGTGGAAAAACAAGTAATAATAAATCTACTTAGTGAGACCGTACTGTGCAACCGACTGCACAGAGAAAAACAACCTATTACGTAGATATTTTTATTCCCATTTTACTCCCATTTTAGAGATGTGAAACAACTTAACCACAGCACAGAGCAAGTGTAGAGACAGAACCGGGATTCCGATGCAGGTCTGTCTGGTTCCAAAGTCTCTACACTTTTACTACACTGTTCTTTATTAATCACTAGATAGAACCATACACATATTGTTACATCAGGCAGAAGGTTTCGAGGGTTCTATTAACAAAGTGCTACGAATGAACTGGGTGGAAGAAAGTACATAGGTCTCCCATTCAAGGGTTCATCAGTCTTCACTAAGGAAATTTAAGTCAAAGTAGCTGACAGTGAGTCAGCATTTTGGAAGGCAGGTAGAGATGGTGAAGAAATAAGGAAATTCTTCTATGAGTCATGATAGATATTTAAGCTTGTTAAAAAATGTTTTTGACTACCTACTCCCTTTGCCTACAGAGTCCAGTTAAGGTATCTTCAAAATTATGGAAATAAAAACAATCGGTCGCTGTCTGTCCTTGCCAAACTCAAAAAAGGCTAAGCCTTTTGTGCTTAAACACATACTCATCAGTAACTACTCTACCTTACACTGAACATAACTAAGCTAGGTTGTTCTTCTTGGGAATGTACTTGCAAGTTAATACTGCACTGCAACTATAAGATTTTTTAAAAGACATCAGTTGTACATTATAAATTAAATCTAGTTTAAATCAATATAATTCAATTTATCCTAGCAAGGAAGTTTTTTAAGGATGGTCTGATTTTTTTTTTTTTACAGGAATAATCTTTGCATAATTTTACACCCCATACATGAGATGATTAGGATTCAATCTCAATCAGAAAAATCCCTTTATGGTGTCCTTATGGCCTTCCTGTATCCTAACAGAAAAATCCTAGCAGAAGCATTTCCCCTTTACCCAGTTCCTGTTCTCTTATCACAGTTCTATTCCTCCACACTCCCTTCCTGCTAGGCACGGGAATTTGAAAGGGCAGGGAAAAATCGGTAGAAGTTTGTCTTCTACTTGGGTAATCCAATACCACCGCATCCAGTAGTATATAATTCTTTTTGCATGTATATCAGTTTGCATGTATATCAGATCCTCCCCAATCCCTCTCCCATACCTCTTTCTCACTTTTCTCTCATTATCCGGTCCTCTTGTTTTCCTTGACCCCCACATTCCTGTCTAAATCATCCTCCTGGCCTCAGGTCCTTATCTCCTTCCTGAGACCCTCATGTTTAGTGTTCCCTCATTCCTCTTACACCTAGGATTTCTCCTCCTTCCATAAGGGTCTGGTCCTTCATCCCTCCCGCTTCACCAGACCCCCTCACCCTGGGAGCCGCCACCTCCCTTTCCCCAAGACCAGATGTCGCGCGGCCGGACACAGCCAGCACGGAGAGTCGATGCCGGCGGCTGAGCTGCGCAGTGGGGTCTTCCCGCTGCCCAGCAGCCTACAGGCGCGGTGCACTCTGGGGGAACATGGCCGCTTCCGGTCTCCGTCCCGGGCCGGCGCTGGCCTGACTGCGGCCCCCGTCCGTAGCACTCCGCCCTCCGCTTCTCCCGCCCTGTAGCCGCGAAGACTGCTTCAGCCTTTCCCTCTGCTGCCCCTGCCGCGCGATGGAGAAGAGCTCGAGCTGCGAGAGTCTTGGCTCCCAGCCGGCGGCAGCTCGGCCGCCCAGCGTGGACTCCTTGTCCAGGTAACCAGGACGCCCAGGGCCCCGCCCGCGTCCGAAGGGGATGGAGAGGGGCCGGGGACCTGCTGGATTGTTGCCCCAATTCGCGGATTCTGGTTTCTGAAGGCTACGCCGGAATTCCTTCCCCGGGACTTGGGAACCACTTCTGCCTCCCTCCCTGGGGCGTGGAGGCTGAGGAAAAGGAGGTTAAAACTCGCTGCTTCTTTATCGATTCCTCCACCTTTCATATTCCGATCTCGTTTTCTCCCCGATGGAGGTGGTCCCAGTTAATTACTTTCTCCTGTCTTTCATTCTCTCTCAAACCTTTTTTAAGACAGTTCCCCCCGCCCCCATTCTTTTCCCCACATTTCCTGTCTTTCTCTGTCACTTTTTCCAAAACCATCCTAAAGTCAATCTTTCTTCCTCCACCCCTTCTTATGTCTTTGGTTTTTGGGTTCTTGCCCAGCCCTTTTCTCTCTTTTCATGGCTTCACCTTCTTAATTTCTTTCATGCTTTTCTCTACACTCTGATTTTCTTCTCGCCTCCCTTTTTGCTTAAATATGTAAATAAAAATGTCTCCTGTGCTTCTCTTTTCTAAATCTTCCAGCTGAAAGTCAGTATCAAGGAATCTGAGTGGTTTTTATCCCCAGTGATAGGTTTAAGAAAACAAAATGAGTGGTAGTTTTCTTCCTTCTTGGACTACTGGTTCTCCACGTTGTCATTTCTCTTGTAACAGATGGGAATTTTATCCTGGAATTTTGAGGAGGACTTTATGCAGCTTTGCAGAGAGCTTTTATGAATATTAACTAGACGCGTTTTGGATGCAGTCTTTTTCTTTGATTTTAAAATAATGATTTAAAAATTTTTTAAAAAATAATATAAGACCTGTATTTGCTTTTTATGCAGCCACGATGAAATCTGGTTCTTTTCCACTGAATAATAGTCTAATTGTTATTAGAGAGTGATTCGATAACTGCTGTGTGAAAACACACAATTTTCATTTTCTCCTTCAATCAGTTGAAGTGGCTCTATTATAATTCATTTTGGATTCTGCTAAATATGGGTAGTTATTGCCTTTTTTCCTGTTGATGTTCAGCACCTCACTGGGGAACCACTGTCTGATCCCGTCATTCTAGATTGCCATATGCACTCATAGCTCCCTGCACAGTCGTTTTTCAGAGTCTTTAATAAGCACACTATAATTGTTGGCTTAAAGTGCCTTTTCTACCAGGTTATAAGCTATTATACTTGAGGGCAATCTTAATCACCTTCATATCTCCAGCACTTAACATAGTCTCAGCATGTGATAGGTGCTCACTAAATGGTTTTTTTTTTTTTTTCGAATTTGTAGCCTGAATTATCCAGGAAAGGAGGATTTTTTTTTGCAGTTTGATTATATATATTGCACGTTTGAATCAAGTATTTTTTGAATTCTGTATTTATTGCTTTGAAATTTGGAAAGCTGAGGATTAACATGTTCAGTTGTATAATTCATTCAGAAAACAGGTTGGAAAATTCGAATTTTATGGGAAAGTTACAAATGACAACTATGCCTCAGAATAGCATAAGAGGCAACCAGTACTCTCATCCAAGGCAGAGAAGTTAGAACCACATGAAGCAGCACAGTATGTTAGAAAGAAGGAAGTACTGGAAGTTAGGAAGCTCCCATGCTGAAGTCTCTGGCTGAGCTAGCTCTTTGGTCTTTTCATTTAGACTTTCTAGTCTACAGTTTTCTCATCTTTTAAAATAAGAAGCTTGATCTAGAAAATCTATAAGGTCCCTTGGAACTCTAACATTGTCATTTTTAAAATTTTAATGACAATACTAAGATGAATGCATTGATATTAATTTTAAAGATAATTCCTTTGCAAATAACCTTTGTTTTGGATTTTTGCAATTACACGAAATAAGTGTCCTTTATTATTACAAACTAATATACCTAACGGTGCCACTTGAACATATTTATTTCCTAAAACAGAAAGCCCAGCAAGTATAAAGATTATATATGTATATGAACTTCTCTATAAAAAATTATGTTACTGACAAATTTGAGAAAATTAAGTACTCCTCGAGAGAATTGTGATATAGTAGATTAGCCTAATCCTCTCTGGACAAAAATATAAGTATGATTCCTGTTTTCCATAAGAGAATGTCAGCTTTCATTACTCTCCTCTGGAAGGTAGAAAAGTAACATTTACTTAATTTCTACTGTATGGAAGTTTCCCTGCTAAATTCTATGTGTCTTTTATTTCATTAATCATCATACCTGTTTGTGGCACTCTCCTTAATCAACAGTATGTAATAGATACATTATAGACACTAGTTAGAAAGCTTAATTTTAAACAATCTGGGCTAACACTTCATCGCAGGTGACTCTAATACATTGCCAGTGTGGACTGCTTTGGTCTCATAGCTATGTTAAGTGTCTATCTAGATTGTTTAAGTTATTTCTTTTGTTTCATTAGCCTTTGACAAAGCAAAATTATTGCTGTTTGGCCTATATTATCTCAGTTTTTGCAGAAATGATTCCCTTAAATTGTAGTTTATTTTTATGCTTTCTGTTTTTATACAGAGGCCTAATTGGGAAACTGCCTTTGGAATTTGTTTTGATATCTCTGGCAGAATAATAGTTAATATTGTTAAATGTGTCACAGAATGTTTTTCACACATGCATTAACATAAATTTCTGCTGAGTTTAGCTACAAAGAAAATTATTTATAGAAAAAATTATGTATGCTCCTTGTTTGTTAGTAAGTGGTAACTATATAACTGCGTCTTTCTCTTTAGCTTAGTAAAACTTTAGTCAAATTTATATCTGAAGGTGGTAATATACTCATCTCTAATTTCTTTAAGTACTTTTATTATTACATGAACTCAAGTTAAATATTATGTGTTATGTTTAAATGTATTGATTAGATGTCTGAAGCCCTTTTGGGAAGTAGGAAGGATGATACACTAATCCATGTGGTTGCCCATTGTTTTTTGAAAATGACATACTTGGCCGAGTGCCATGGCTCATGCCTGTAATCTCAGCACTTGGGAGGCCAAGGTGGGAGGATCACTTGAGCCCAGGGGTTTGAGACCAGCCTGGGCAACATAGTGAGACCCCATCTCTAAAAAAGAAAGACTTTTTAAAATAAGTAAAAATATTTTAAAAAATGAAAATGACATACTCCATTGAAGTTGGATGACAGGCTGTTGTGCAATCTGTAGTTCACAATAAACATGTGATGAGTCTTACTAAGTATCTGTAGTCATTTCAGAGTTCTCTTGTCTCCAGTTATGCCTTCTAGGTCATCATAGATCTGATGCTTTTGCCCACAAAAGGGCAATTTCATTCTTCATATGATATCCAGGTAGTAGTTTCCTAACCAGCTATAGTTATGTCATCCTGCATCTTTAAAAAAAAAAAAAAAGTAATCGTCAGCTGGGCGTGGTGGCACGCACCTGTAACCCTAACTACTTGGGAGGCTGAGGTACCAGAATTACTTGAACCTGGGAGGCCAAGGTTGCAGTGAGCCAAGAACGCACCACTGCACTTCAGAGTGGGCAATAGAGTGAGACTCCATCTCAAACAAAAACAAAAAAAACAATAGTTGTCTTTGGTGAGTCCTGCTTAATATTGCCATACTTCAGTAAACTGTTCAGCACCTCTTGTATATCTTGCTGTTGGCCATTCTTCATGTATATCTATCCCCACAGAAAGAGAGAGGGAGTTGTGGAAAACTTCACTTTAGCATCCTGATAATCTAGTTATATTCTGTAATTTTACTTTTGTTGGGTGTGCTCTGATTCTTGATATAAGTATGACTTTATAGGATATAGGTAAAATAATACTGTAGGTCAGATGTGATAATAAGAGTAGGCTTGAGTCTCAGAACTGTAATGAGTTACACAGCAGAATTTGACATCATATTGGTAATAATCTGCCATCTTAGTCTGGTTTTCCATTTTTCAGTTTATACACTATTATAAAATGCACTGCTTTAGTGCGTTTCTTTGATTAGTTTGTATTGTGCATAATCAAATGGTAAGATATCTAGTGCCGAATAGGTGCTGAGTGAACACCTAAATAAAAGAATGTTGACGGAATGTTCACCACTGGTCTTGTTTGTTGTTCCCATTCAAAGGATTAAAAAGGATTCCTTCTGTTGAATTTGGCCTGAACACTTGCAATTTCAGGTCTAAGCTGAAGTTGTTTTTATGGGAGACTGGACATCTTGAGCTGATTTTACTGTTCTGTGCCCAGTCCTACACACAATGAGGTTATTATGTCCTCTTCAACTACCTATTTATCCATCTGCTACTCTTGATTACTTTTGCCCCTTTTGCTCTAACTTGTGTTGTTAGTCGTTTTAATTAATGTGTGTTCTTGTCATCCTTCATATAACCTCAGGCTTTAGTTATTCTGGGTACCATACTTGTTTATCCCAGATTATTTGGTTTTATCAATTTCTAGTATATAATTTCATTAGCATTGATGAGCATCTTATATTTACATTTAACTTCCATTAAAAAAATCAAAGGGGGGGTACACATACTCAAAGTAGTTCTCAACTAATTGCATTTATAAATTGCATGCCTGCCTTAAAATTATCATCATTTGAAAACAGGAATTCCTAGATTTCTGTTTCCATGGATTTTGATTATACTTATAGCCTGAAGAAGTAGAGGAGTTTCCTAGATTTCTAAAACACATTTTGTTGCAAGGTCTCATCTTTAGTTTTAGCCTCAAGGTCACTTAAGAGTGATGTGTTGGAGGCCAGGTGCAGTAGCTAACGCCTGTAATCCTAGCAGTTTAGGAGGCTGAACAGTTTGGGATCGCTTGAGTCCAGAAATTCCAGACCAGCCAGGGTTACATGGCAGAACACTGTCTCTGCAAAAAATAAAAAGTTAGCTGGGCATGGTAGTGCATGCCTGTAGTCCCAGATACTTGGGGGGCTGGTGTGAGAGGATCACCTGAGCCTGGGAACATTGAGGCTGCAGTGGGTTGTGATGGTGCCACTGTATTCTGGCCTGGGCAAGACAGTGAGACCCCGTCTCAAGAAAAAAAAGTGATATGTTGGTAGGAAATATGCTTTTATGTTGTTTTTCTAGTAGTGGTGATGGATTTGTGTACAATCACACATTTTTACCCATTCCCTTTGTCACTCTTGGCATGTCTGCTGAGACAGCTGGCAAGATTAGAGGTAGAAATTATAGCTGTAAAACAGAGTAAAGCTACCAGATTGAACCTACAACCTTGGCATTATTAGTAGTACCTTGTATCAAACATTGAACATATTAGACTAAAAATTACTTATTTGGATTTCATTACTTAAAAACCCTCAAAGATCTAAGTTCTCTTAGATAAGGAACAATATTGGTCTGACATAGTAATTATGTAGCTTTTCAGAAAGGACATATTTAAAGAATGCAAGTTGATAGTGAACCTGAGACTGGGTCCTGTATATATCTGTATTTTTCCTTTTTATGCTATTATCAATAATTTCCTATTAGTGTAGACCAGTAGTTCTCAAAGTTTGGTCTCCAGGCCAGTAGCATCAGTATCTCTTTGGGATTTGTTAAAAATGCAAATTCTTGGGCCCTACCTTGGACCTAACTGAATTAACATTTTAGGGGTGGAGCCCAGCTGTTGGTGTTTTAGCAAGCTTTCCAGATGATCCCGATGGATGCTGAAGTTTGAGAACCACTGCCTTGGATCTTTTGCTAATTGGTGCCTTTTGTAATGCAATCAACATTAGTTAAAACTAAGTTAAGGTCTATGTTAGAAGTACTGTAAAACTATTACTTGAGAGCATTTTTGTAAAAATGTTGACTAAAGTAGTAAAAGGTAAAAGTCATCTCTTGTCGATTTATTAGATTTGATTTCTAGGAAATTTCCTAAGGCATTTTTCTTTGAGTAACATAAAACAAGAATATGTGTTTTAGGCTTTTTCTTAAAAATAGATTCTTAGTGAGAAAGATTAGTGGAAACAAGCATTTTTAAAAAAAGTACAGTTGACCCTCGAACCACATGGGTGTGAACTGTTCAGATCCACTTTTATGTGGATTTTCTTCTGCTTCTGCCACCCCTGACACAGCAAGACCAACCCCTCCTCTTCCTCCTCAGCATGTGCAACATGATGAGGATAACAAACTTTATGATGACCCACTTCCACTTAATGGGTAGTAAATGTATTTTCTTTTCCTTGTGATTGTCTTAATAACATTTTTTTTCATTGTTAGAGTTCAGTATATTGGCGTGCAGCCTGAAATATGTTTTGATGGGCTGTTTATGTTATCCGTAAAGCTTCCAGTCAACAGTAGTCTATTAATAGTTAAGTCTGGGGAGTAGTTTGGGGAGTCAAAATTATATGCGGATCTTCAGCTGCGTTGAAGGTCAGCACCCCAACTCCTGTGTTGTTCAAGGGTCAACTGTATTATGAACAAGTAATTCCAGGAGGCCATCACCTGAACCTGTAAAGTTTGGATTATGCCCAGGGGAAGGAGATAACCTGGATACAGATGACCAGAAAGCAGTAAGTTTATTTTGGAAAGCTGCCAAGTTAATGCTATTGTATTCAAAATCATCAGAGCCAAAGATTGCGTGCGATTCAGGATTTGAGTAATGGAAATTCTCCAGATTTTAGTGTGGAATATTTTTCCTTTGTAAGGAAGATGGTTTTGAATATGTAAAGTACTTGCTATCTTTGTGTCTACTGTTTGATTTAGTTAAATCGGTAGATAATAATTAAACACTATTAGAGGTGATAGTCAAGGATAGGGAGTGATTTTAAAAACCTGCTTTCCACAGGAAGTCAAATTAAAAATGGAACTGTATAAAAAGATAAAGTTGGTACTAGATTATTAAAATAAAAAGGACTAGGGAAGATGCCTTCTTGAAAATAATAACTTCAGTTCCCTTTCCTGTAGCTTTATTATGCAAAGCTAATTGTGCCTGTCCCTCCTAATATGCTTCTATATAGGTACCAATGTTGTCATTAATACAAACTGTTAATAAGCAAGCTTCATAATTCTTCCCTTCCCCAAGTACATAGGACCTATGGCCATAATCACTGGTGAATATTTATTCTTTCAAAGACTCTTACTTTGTGTGAATAACTCTTGGGTTCTTTAAATATTTTTAGTCTAGAGTAAATAAGAGCAAATGCTGTGTATTAAATATATTAAAAATTACCTGTAAAATATATTTTAATTAAAAATTTAAACACTGTTATTTGGAAAATTCTTTTTTTTTTAAGTTCTACTTTAGGTTTAGCAGCACATAACAAAATACAAACTGACAGTGGCTTAATATAGGAGATGCTAAATTTTTTTCCACATGAAAGCCTGGAGATAGTCAATACAGATCGAATATGGTGGATCTGAAGTATCAAGGACCCAGATTGTCTTACATTCCAGGGTTACCTCATGAACCAAAATTATTGTTGGAACTCTAGCTATTATATCTTCAGGAGGAAGGGAAGAAGAGGAGCATACTCTCTCTCTTTGAAGGATACTTTTTTGGCAGTCACATGTCATTTTTTTTAACTTACATCCAGTTGGCTAAAACATGGATGGTCCCATGGCCATACGTAGGTAAACAAGAGGCTGGGATAGGCAGTCTCATCTGTGAGGCCTTTGTGCTGAGCTAAATTTGGAGGTTCTGTCACTGAGGAATAGGAGAGAATGGGTATTGGAGTCATAGCAGCTTTTCCCCTTGGGTACGGATGAATCATTTAAAAGAAAGACATTTTCCACCTAAAGTCTGCAATATTTCACTTATGCCAGAGACACCCTTAGAGCTGCAAATGCAATGACCAAAATAGAAAACACACTGAAAGAGAGGAGGTAATACATTGTTGCAGACCAAAAAAGAGAATTGTATCTTGGAGCACTCTGAACTCTTGAGTTTAGCTTTCTATTTTTTTGCGTCTTGTCTTGGGTCAGATTTTTATAATCCTAATCTGGAACCATAAAATGAAAGTGGTACATTTAATATTGACAAGATCATTAAGTGATGGGGAAATAGAAATCAAAGGAAGAATGGATTGCCGTGCTATATTATATTTCCCTTGAAGAGCTCAAGGAATTGCATGGTAAAGTAGTAGTGGTAATGAAGTTGATGGCCTACTCTGCTTACTTCCAATTTGACAACCATTTCCAAGCCATGTATCCATGTATTTTATCCTCTTCTAGAATGTTGCATCAGGTTCTACTTAGGTATTTTCTCTCATTTCAGTTGTAAGGATGTGGTTTCCATAAGGGAAATAAATAAAGCTGACCATTTTAATTTATGAATGCTTTTGCCAATATTCAGTTTGTTTTTATATCTTTGACCTAAACATTTTATTAAAAATGCGGAGACATCTGTGTCTTATATATTCTTTTGTCACCTAACTTAAATATTAATATTTTAAGCATATAATTTCAAACATAAGGAGTTTATAATTTGGACGTGAATAGAAGAGCATATGTATATAAGTCTCCTTTGGATTGATAAAACATTTATTCATCAGGCTCTGAGGATTTAATAGACATTAAGTCAGAAACATATCCATTTCTCTTCTCGGCAGAATTTCTTTTACTGATAGCAGCAAATGAGCAGTTGCTGAGGTAGGGAGGAGGCCTTGTCTGGAGGTTATGCATTAGCAAAAGGGAAAATAACTGGCTGATGATGGGCTGGTGATTACAAGCCTTAATATTCTTGAGCTGAGCCAAGAAGCCCAGCAAAGTTCAAAAATAAAATTTTGTATAGTACAGATGTTCTCTGTTACCAATATTAGATAACAACATTCTTTTATCATAACCAAAGGCATTGCCTCAAAATAGCAACACTGAAGACAAGCCTTGCTTTCCTAGTGGTAGATAGTTATAGTAATAATAATGTTAATATTAAACACAACAATAATATAAATAGCACAACATTTATTGCATGCTTACTATGCTGGGCATGGTGCTACATTTCTTCTATGCATTTTCTCATATAATCCTCATAACTGTTTAAAGTAGAGAGTGTTAATGTTTCCATTTTACAGAGAAGAAAACGGAAGATTAGAGAGGGTACCTTGACATGTGAATTCAAGTCCATTTGACTTCAGGGTCTGTGTGCTCTAAAGAACACACATGCCTGAAGATCTAGTGCCCCAGGTGCAGACCAAAGCTTTGTAGTTAGAGGGCAGTCCCAGGGCAGGTTGATTGGGTGGTAGTGATAAGGACATGAGTTTCCTTGACCTGCTATTTTGCTGGAGAAGGATAAAGATACAGTATACATTCACCAAGTGAGAGTTTGTATTTGGAGAGAATTTTCTTTACCTTTGAATTTTTTTTGCCTTCTGACAGAAAATAGGATGATTTTTTTTCTTTGCCTGATGATTAAGAGGATTGTATCATTTCATTCATTACCTGATGATTAAGAGGGTAGTATCGGGTAGTATCATTTCATTCAAAAGAACAGTTTTACATTTTGAAGATCATATAAAGTATGAAGCAAGTAATTGCCAAAGCCTCCTTCCCACCACTCCCTGCCCTGCAGGCTTTGCACAATGATTTAGAATATTTTAGGGTTCCTTAAATTTCTGAATTCCCCTAAGTTCCTTTGTGTTTATTTACAGTTAATGTGTTAAGAGCCATTGACATTTGAAGATCATCAGAAGTGAAGATAAAACATCTCAAAAATTATAATGTAAGTGAATGGGAACATGCAGATATAAAAATGGACAAAAGTTAATATTGCCAACAATATTTCTGGATTATATATTATCCCAAATGAAATTTGCACGTATGAGTAACAAGTAGTTTCAAACTTCAGTTCCATTTCCAAGTCCCTGTCCTTAAAATTCTGTGTTCTCTTCTACTTGGGGAAAGCAGTCACTAAGTTTTAGTCATCCAGTTATTTTCCATTAGAATTCTTTTGGCATCCATGTTCTGTTTTCTTCCTTTTCCTCCTTAGCACTTTGCAGTTTGACTTGAGAAGAGGATGACAAGAATTCATGTTATATGCAAAATGTTATAGATACTAAGGTCTTTGCTTTCCAGCTATTGATGTGTGTTGGGTATGTTATTCAAGTGTAATTTAACTACTGTTTTGTATGTTTCTTAGCCAAAAATATGACCAGTTAGTTAGCCACCATCCTTCCCCCTCTTTCTCTATTCTTTCTTTTTTTTCCCCTCCTCTTTCCCTTCCTTTCTTTCTGTAAATAATTGTTTAACATCTACTGTGCCTTACACACTGTGCTAGATTCTGAATTCCTAAAAGCTTGGTGCTGAAATGAATTATATCATCTTTTCATACTCTTAGAGGGATTAGAGATGAACCAATTAGTGTTTTTCAACTGTGGCTGAGGACCACCTATGTATTTCAGTCAACTGTGAACTTGGTGAACATTTAACTTCCTAGGTTTCAGCATGGACATTCTGAATCATTGAGGTGACGTTAGGAATCGGCATTTAACAGTTGAAGAACCACCGATCCAGATGCTGTTGGATGCTAGTCTAGTTCCAAAAGTTTTCAGATGTGGAAATAGATCTAGAGAACTCTAATAATTTACCCCAAAGCACAATAAATGTTAGAGGGCCAGGAAAGGTTGTGGTTTTCCTCTGAGGTCATAGAGCTATTTAGTGTCAGAGATGATCTCCTAATTCCCAGTTCTAGACTTTACCATGTAGCATCATGATTTTTTTGCAGGGCCATATAGCTTCACTGTATTTCCTGTCTATAGAACCCTCTGCTTATACGATGTATAAGATTATAACCAATCCATCACTGTTCCTGAAAAAAATAAGAGGACATATGGGTTATGTAAATGAAAAACATACTGTTTCTTCATTTTTACTCAGATGTGTGACTCATTCTGGTTTTGAAATCATTGGATAGACTTGGTGAAGGAAAGAAAAAACTTTTTTTTGTATCCATGATATTATTTCTACCTGGATTTAAGTTTTGTGCTTACGAAAATGAGGATCTGATTTCATTTTTTGAGTGAAATAGTAGGTACAAATTTTATAGTGTTTTGCAAATAGTAGGTGTTTGATAAGCTATACTATGAACAGTTTACTGTTAAAACTTTTCTTCATTTGTATTCTGTGAAGTACGCTAGTTAGGAGTGATTTTATTTGCTTCATACAGAATCTGATGCTTTATATACCAAGCCAGAAACTTTAAATAATTGAAATAATTTTATTGTATTTATAATACTATATTTTATAGTTGATATTCACAAGATCTCTGAGGGACTGAAATTTATAAAGTATTTTTGAACTTTAAGAGTTTGAATTCGTTTCAGTATTGTGTATATTTTATATTGTATTATGTATGGTATATTGATAGTTATTGATTTGTAACTTTATATTAGTAAATCTCGTTATCTTAATTTGGAAATACTCTGTAATTCTCAAATTACTAGAGAGTTTAATGATGCAATGCCTTTTTTTAATATTTCAAGACATTTTAAGTATGATTTTTAAAAAACGTCATTTTAAAATAGCCTATTGATTTCTAAAAAATTATTATATTTTTCAATTATAAATTTTCTTTTCATTAAAACTTTTTTGTTCTTTTCATAACCATGGAAACAAGATTGTACTTATAAGAGCTCTAGAAAGGAACCTTATCTATTATGTGGTTTTCTAGTTTATGATTTCTAACAACTAATCTGGTAAATAGGGAAGAGTATTCAAAATTAGGGAGAGATATCCTTGGCAGGCATGGATCACTGAGTAATGTCAGTATTTTGATTTTTAGCTTAACCTTTCTGGACTACAAAGAGAAAGATGTTGAATGCTCTACCTTTCCTACTGAGAGTTTTAACTTAGTAACGGAAAAAAAAAAAACCCACCTGTGTTAACTTCATTTATATGACTTTGAAGTTTGTGCAGAAAAGTTGTATCTCATTACATTGAAAGGGTAGTGAAAGATTAATTGTATAATAAACAGTTTTGCTTGTCTTGGAAAAACAAAATATATCTATCTAGATAGCAAAAATAATGGATATATGACTTTCTAATTTTAATAATTAATTCAGGTTTGCAAGGTGGAGTGAGAAAATTACATGACAGATCATTTTTCAAGACATAAATTTCCATGTTTTCTATACTTGTCCAAGTAAAAGTGTTTGTTGAGCAAGTGTTTAGGGAATAGATCACCTTCTCTCTTTTAGTGTTTTTGCCTGTATACTTTAGTTTGGGATGGAAGGGTTAATTTCAGAGCTCTAATAATCTGACCAGTTTTCAGTTTAGTTTGATTCTTCTCTCAGTAAAGTGATATTTAAATAACTTTTTCCCTCTTGGCTACTTATGAATCTGTGTGTTTTCATTTGAGCTATCATCTGAATTTGAATCGGAGGTTTTTGAAGAGATTCTGAGAAGCTCCTTAAACGGGGTGCTGAGGCTGTGAGATTGGTGCTGGAACTCAAGGTCCTTCCTGCCCTCCAGTCCTCACCCCTGTCTCCCAGGGACACATTCATTTTCCGCAGAATACTTTGGCTTTCACCTCTTTATTTATTTAAATTTCCCAATAAGTTCTTTGAAGAAACAATACTCTGGAGAAAAAACAGACATATGTAAATTATTTTCTATACAAACTGGTTGTTCAGACTCTGCTGCATTATGAAATCATATGCCTGTGTTATATTTTGGGAAATGTAATTAATAGACCTGGAAATAAATTGATAACTGTGTCCAGGGTCACATGTACCTTAGAACCTTGGGATTTTCCAAACTAAGTGCCAACATGCACCAGTTGGAAGGCTGTCCCAGAGCTCAAATCCCCTTTGTTTCTCTGAAGAATACAACATGTTGTCTCTTATTTCTGTCAATCAGATGCCATGATGATCATTTATATAATCTTTTTTATCTTATGAATTGGCTAAGTTTAATGCAGGGTTCTGGCACAGCATTTTTAAACATAATTAAAAATTATAAATTAATTTGTTTTGGGGGGGTTGTTTTTCTGTTTTGAGGATCCTGCAAATATTCTGACAATAAGTCTTTTGTGTCTCAAATGTTTTATACACACTGCAGGCCTTTTATTATTTTTTTTTAAATAAAATCTTCAACAGAATGAGTAATAGAGCATGAACAGTGCTTATGATACTATAGTGCATTGTGTAAGTATTGAGAGCAAAATTTGCGTTCCTAGAAAAGCTTGTTCACAATCAGAATATAGAAGGCATGCTTTAATGTTCTTGGGCAAACATGCTGTGTATGTGCTCAGGACATTACTTACAAGAAAATCACTTTTTAAAAAGAAACTTTTCTTTCTACGGAATATTGAAGAAAAATTGAATTGGCAGCAAGAGTGAAACAGTTTAAGGCAAGTGGTTTAGATCTTATTGTAATGACTATGGTCAGTAGAAATGCAGCCTCTCCTAAATCTTCTAGAGGCATTTGTTTACTAGGATATATGAAAAGATAGATGACTTGAAGTTTCCAGGTTGTTTTCACTTTAGAGTATATACTCTAAAATGTATATACTCTTTATATGTTTGTTCATCTGCATCTTTAATTTTCAGAAATACTTTTTCAATTTTATAAAAAATATTTTTGTTAAATTATAAATATTAGATTCTGTTCATTGCTGTGAAGTACCTTCAGGTGTTGCTGTGATTGACAATAAAGTAATGATAATTCCATTAACACTCGGCCAAACCAGTGGAGCCAGAAAGGGTCAATACTTTTCTAACGGTTACATTGAAAAATACTGGTGGTGAAATTGGTTTTGTGATTGAAGTTTTGGGTCTGTCTTCTGATTGACTATATAAAAAATCATGTAGGGTGTGTGTGTGCGTGTGTGTGTGTGTGTGTTTATATATATATTTTAAAAAATTCTCCCCAATATTTGTGCTTTGTATTATGTGATTCATCAGTTAACTAAAACTTGTAAGTTTAAAAGTATGTATATTCAGTTTTCCTAGTGCACATGAAGACATTTTACATTATAGAGCTGAATGAAAAGTACTTTTAGGGCCTAGTGCTTTGCTTAATTTTAATTTAATTAGTGGATGCCTTCTTAAAAGTAGACTTCCTATTCTGTTCTTGTATTTCCACAATGCTATTTGTTGAACACTTTCTACCAGTTCAGTACTTAACACTAAGTACTTTCTTTAGATCTTGCTTTTTGATCCTTATTAAAATATTTTGATCCTTATTGCAAGATTTTATAATGTATCATTATCATTTTATAAATAGAGAACTCTATCCCCAGTATTTAGTACATTGATGATATCAGTAAATGTTTGTGGAATGGAGGGGAGGTTAAAAAAAAACAAAATAAAGGAGATTTAGGAAGTTCCTGCTCTAGAGAGGACAGGAGTGAAGATGGCTGAGGCCTTTAGTTAGAGGTGGAAGACTTCAGTCTCCATCCTTCCGAGGAAGCTAAGGTGGTGTTTTGAGGTGTGGAATATTTGGATGTGATCAGTGAACCCCTGCTATCTGGAGACAGATTTTTCTGCCTTTGCAGCATTAAAAGGGATTCTTATAAGTCCAGAGTTTGAGTCAGAATATGCTTCTGTAGTAGGTACCAAACTTCATTTGTTTAGACATAATCTTAATTTGAAAGTTTCTTAGGAATATTTGTAACTAAAAACAAAATCTACATGAAACAACAGCAAAAAAATAAACAAGTGAAGAGTGCTTTGTCTTATTTATTGATTCTATTTTGAAAAGCATATAGAAATTCTTCCCTCCCACCAATAATGTTTGTATAACTTTGTTCACCTAAATGCTACACTTTGAAATAGTAGAACTTTTGAGACCAAAAGAGTGGAGCATTGCTTTTAAGAATAGTGTAACAAAGGAAGAAAACCCTTTGTTATAATAACAGCAGAGAAAAAAATGTGTGGGAATGACTAAGAATCAGATGATGGGATTACTGTTTTGGTTTTGTGGTGGAAAGAAAACTCTCTCTGGCTGAGATGGTGGCAGGGCTATTAGAAAACCAAGGCAGACTAGTGCTGTACTATATTATTCTGTTGCTATAAACCTAAGTCTTATTATTTCATAGGCATGTGTATATGTATATATTCCAGAGTGCTGGTTATACTCTGATAAGTTTTGTTGTTTTTGAGAAAATATTTTCTTTATCACCACTTCATTCATTTCTAAGGGTTCCAGTTTCAATCTACGTATAGATAACCCCCTCACAGCACCATTAATTGAATAGAGTCCTTTCCCCAGTGCTTGCATTTGTCAGCTTTGTCAGATCAGATGATTGTAGGAAGGCAGCATTATTTCTGGGCTCTCTATTCTGTTCCATTGGTCTGTGTGTCTGTTGTTTTTGTACCAGTATCATGCTGTTTTCGTTATTGTAGCCTTGTAGTATAGTTTGAAGTTGGGCAATGTGATGCCTCCAGATTTGTTCTTTTTGTTTAGAATTGCTGTGGCTATTCGGGCTTCTTTTTGGTTCCAGATGAATTTTAGAATAGTTTTTTCTAATTTTGTGAAGAATATCATTGGTAATTTGGTAGGAATCGCACTGAATCTGTAAATTGCTTAGGGTAGTATAATCATTTTAACAATATTGATTCTTCCTATCCATGAGCATGGAATGTGTTTCAATTTGCTTGCATCATCTTTGATTTCTTTCAGTAGTGTTTTGTAATTCTCATTGTAGAGCTCTTTCACTTTCCTGGTTACCTGTATTCCTAGGTTTTTTTTTTATAGGTATTGTCAATGGGATCGCATTCTTGATTCGGCACTCAGCTTGAATTTTGTTTGTGTATAGAAATACTACTGACTTTCATACATTGATTTTGTATCCTGAAACTTTGCTGAAGTTGTTTATCAGATCTAGTAGCTTTTGGGCAGAGACTGTTGGGTTTACTAGGTATGAAATATATCATCTGTAAACAGATAGTTTGACTTCCTGTTTTTTATTTGGATGCTTTTATTTCTTTCTCTTGCCTGATTGCTCTTGCTAGGACTTACAGTGTTATGTTGAATATGAGTGATGACAGTGGGCATTCTTGTCTTTTTCTGTTTCTTAAGGGGAATACTTCCAGCTTTTACCCATTCAGTGTGATGTTGGCTGTAGCTCTTACTATTTTGAGGTATGTTCCTTCAATGCCTAGTTTGTGGAAGGTTTTTAACATGAAGGGTTATTGAATTTTATCAAAAGCCTTTTCTGCATCTGTCGAGATGATCATATGGTTTTTATTTTCAGTCTGTTTATGTAATGAATCACAATTAAGTGATTTGTGCACATTGAACCAGCCTTGCATCCCGGGGAGAAATCCTCCTTGATCATTGTGGATTAGCTTTTTGATGCACTGCTTGATTCGATTTGCTAGTATTTTGTTAAGGATTTTTGCAGCTATGTTCATCAGGAATATTTGTCTGAAGTTTTCTTTTTTCGTTGTCTGTCTGCCAGGCTTTTGTATCAGAGTGATGCTGGCCTCAGAATGAGTTAGGGAGTCCTTCCTCCTCATTTTTTTGGGGGAAATAGTTTCCATAGGAATGGCACCAGCTCTTCTTTATGCATCTAGTAGAATTTGTCTGTGAATCCATCTGGTCCTGGGCTTTTTCTAGTTGATAGGCTTTTTATTATTGATTCAATTTTGGAACTTGGAATTAGTCTCTTCAGGTTTTCACTTTCTTCCTGGTTCAGTCTTGGAAGGTTGTATGTTTCCAGGAATTTTCTATTTCTTGTAGGTTTTCTAGTTTGTGTCTATAGAGGTATTCATAGTAGTCACTGAGGATTTTTTTTGTATTTCTTTGGGGTTGGTGGTAATGCCCCCTTTGTCATTTCTGATTGTGTTTATTTGAAGCTCCTCTGTTTTTCTTTATTAGTCTAGCTAGTGGTCTATCTTAATTATTCTTTCAAAGAACCAACTTCCACTTTCCTTGATCTTTTGTATGTTTTTTATGTGTCTCAATTTCATTCAGTTCAGCTCTGATTTTGGTTATTTCTTCTGCTAGCTTTGGGGTTGGTTTGCTCTTGGTTCCCTAGTTCCCCTGGGTGTGATGTTGGGTTGTCAATTTGAGTTCCTTCTCATTTTTCGATGTGGGGGTTTAAACTTAACCCTTAACACTGCTTTAGCGATGTCTCAGAGATTGTAGTATGTTGTATCTTTGTTCTCATTAGTTTTAAATAATTTCTTGATTTCTGTCTTAATTTCATTGTTTATTCAGGAGCAAGTTGTTAAATTACCATGTAATTGTATGGTTTTGAGTGATCTTCTTAGTATCGATTTCTATTTTTATTGCACTGTGATGCAAGAGTATGGTTGATATGAATTTAGTTTCTTTAAATTTGTTGAGTATTGTTTTATGGCTGATTGTGTTGTCGATTTTAGAGTATGTGCCATGTGCATATGAGAAGAATGTTGTTTTTGGGTGGAGAGTTCTGTAGATGAATGTTAGGTCTATTTGATCAAGTGTTGAGTTTAGCTCTTGAATATCTTCGTTAGTTTCTTGCCTCAATGATCTAATATTGTCAGTGGGGTGTTGAAGTCTCTCACTATTATTGTGTGGTTATCTAAGTCTCTTTGTAGGTCTCTAAGAACTTGTTTTATGAACCTAGGTGAGCTCCTGTGTTGGATGCATATATATTTAGGATAGTTGAGTCGTCTTGTTGAATTGAATCCTTTACCCATTTTATAATGGGTATAATAATATAATGCCCTTCTTTGTCTCATTTGATCATTGTTGGTTTAAAGTCTGTTTTGTTTGTTTGTTTGTTTGTTTTTGAGACAGAGTCTCGCTGTATTGCCTAGGCTGGAGTGTAATGGCACTATCTCAGCTCACTGCAACCTCCGCCTCCTGGGTTCAAGGGATTCTTGTGCCTCAGCCTCCTGAATAACTACGATTACAGGCGTGTGCCACCACACCTGGCTAACTTTTGTATTTTTAGTGGAGACAAGGTTTTGCCATGTTGGCCTGGCTGGTCTCAAACTCCTGGCTTCAAGTGATCCACCTGCCTCAGCCTCCCGAAGTGCTGGTATTACAGGCGGAACCACGATGCCTGGCCAAGTCTGTTTTATCTGAAATTAGGATAGCAACCCATAGTTTTTTTTTGTTTTCCATTTGCTTGGTAGGTTTTTCTCTATCCCTTTACTTTGAGCCTATATATTATCTCCTTATTTTAGTGCGAATATATCTGGCCTACTATTTTTATTGCTGTTGTTTTTAATATAGTGGATATGTTGTAAATGCTAATCTCTAAAAGAGTTCTGATTTTAGTTTAGAAAGATTTCTTGGTAAACAAATATTTATTGAGTCTGTGTATTTCACCAAACTAGAAAACATAAATTTGCTTGAAAACATTAGCAAAGAACCAGTTTTTAATAGGTATGAATTAAAGATGAATGTGCTGAGGGAGGTGTATATCCAGGAAGAGTGGGAATAATCTAGAAAGTCTTCCTGAGAAAATTACTTTTGTTTCTTAGCCCCGTACATATTTGTTTTTTGCTCTAAATTTATGTCTTATGCATTTTAACAGTAACTTCATTTTCTGCATTTTAGCACTGTTGTCAATTACAGGATGCTGGTCCCCTTTCCCCAGCCTGCATTTTTGTTTTTAAGCAGTGGTATGTGTTGTGTTGTGTGTGTGTGTGTGTGTGTGCGCGCGCGCAGGTGCGTGCGTGTGTGTGTGTAAGAATATCACACTTTAGACAGTATTTTCACATCAGAGAACTGTGAGGCTGGATGAGATCATTAAGGAGAGGAGGAGTACGTAGAAGATAAGTTCAAGGACAGAGTGAGTTTAGGGGCACTCCAGTGTTATGAGGTTAAGGAGGTGAGATGGAACCATTACAGGAGACCTGAGAGTATTAGCTAGGGAATAGGAGAAAAACCGTAAGAGTATAGAGTTCTGGAAGTCAAGTGTGGAAAGTGTTTCAAGGAGGAAGGTGTGATCAACTATGTTAAATGCTGCTGATAGACGAGGAGGAAGTATTAACAGGTTTAGCAAAGTGGAGATTATTGATGACCTTGACAAAAGCATTTTTGTTGGTGTGGTGGAGGCAAAGGCCTGACTGAAGTGGATTTAGGAAAGAATGAGAAGTGAGGAATTGGAAGCACTGCATATATATTACCGGAAAGGGGTCCTGATCCAGACCCCAAGAGAGGGTTCTTAGATCTTGCTCAAGAAAGAATTCGGGGTGAGTCCATAGAGTAAAGTGAAAGCAAGTTTATTAAGTAAAGGAATAAAGAATAGCTAGCTACTCCATAGGCAGAGCAGCCCCAAGGGCTGCTGCTTGCCCATTTTTATGGTTATTTCTTGATTATATACTAAACAAGGGGTGGATTATTCATGATTGCCATGGTACTTGAGGGAGTGTAGCAATAAGGACAACCAAAGGTCACCTCCGTCACTATCTTGGTTTTGGTGGGATTTGGCTGGCTTCTTTACTGCATGCTGTTTTATCAGCAAGGTCTTTAAGACCCCTGTCTTGTGCCGACCTCTGATCTCATCCTGTGATTTAGAATGCCTTAAACTCCTGGGAATGCAGCCCAGCAGGTTTCAGCCTTATTTTACCCAGCCCCTATTCAAGATGGAGTTGCTCTGGTTCAAACACCTCTGACATATAGACATCTCTTTCAGTGAATTTTGCTATAAAGAAGCTCAGAGAAATGAAGCACTATTTGGAGGGATTAAGATGAGAGAAATAATACTTTGTTTCTATGCTGATTAGTGAGATTGAGTAGAGAGGGAAAATTTTATGATGCAGTAAGTAACTGGAGGAGAGAATTGCTGGAGAGATTTTCTTGTGTAAACAAGAGGAGATAGAGTTTAATGAGGGTTTTTGTTTGTTTGTTTTTTGTTTTTTTAAGATGGACTCTTGCTTTGTCGCCCAGGCTGGAGTACAGTGGTCTTGGCAAGATCAAGTGCAGTGATCTTGGCCCACTGCAACCTCCACCTCCCGGGTTCAAGTGATTCTCCTGCCTCAGCCTCCTGAGTAGCTGGGACTACAGTTGTGTGCCACCACGCCTGGCTAATTTTTTTGTATTTTTAGTAGAGACGAGGTTTCACTATCTTAGCCAGGGTAGTGTCAATCTCCTGACCTCGTGATCCGCCTGCCTCGGCCTTTTAATGTGCTAGGATTACAGGCATGAGCCACCATGCCTGGCCTAATGAGGGGTATTTAATGGCAATATGGATGATTTCTCCATAGTAAGAGAAAGCAAGGCAGAATATATGTGCACAGTGCACACAGGTTATAGTTGGAGAGCTTGTGGAAAATCCGTGTTTGCTTCTGTATTTTTGAGTGAAATAGGAAGTTAGAGCATCTAGGAAATTCAGGGTGGAGAGGATGATACAGGGTGAAGAAAGCAAAGAAAATATGAAATAGTAATCTAGCAGAATGAGAGAGTGTATGAACTAGAGAAATGTTGTGTAATATCTAGGCAGTATTAAGGGTCTAGTTGAGGTAAGCGGCCATGAATTCAAAATGAGTCCACGCTCTGTGGTGGTGTTTTTTTTCTGTCAACTCGTTCAACTGTGTGGGTACGGTCTGGAATAGTCAGAAAGTTGGCTTTAAGCAGATTTCCGTGTTGACAAGTAAGTACTGTGAAGTAAGCAAGGGCAAGGGAACGACTGTACTAACAGGCATGGAGTTTTAAAAGCTGGGAAAAGCGAGAAGTGAGAACATGAAATAGATACTCTGGAGTGTAGTAGGAACAGTGGAGGTTTTGGTGAAATTGAACAATTCGAAGTGTTGGTTGGGGGTACTAGAGAAAAAGAGCTGATGGTCAGACAGTAGAGTGTTTGAAATTTAAATTAGGGAGTGATTGCAGTTAATTGGTAATGCCAGTCCGGAGGATATGATCATTGAGGTGAATGGCTGAGGTAGAATAGAAGACAAGATCATTGCGGAAGAGGAATTCGATTAACTGAATGGCCAAGGTGTTTAAATGCTCATTTATGTAAATTGGAATCAGTAAGAATTACAGCAGTTGGCAGTACTGGAAAGAATTATGGTAAGCCTGAAGCTAAAGTCTTAAGGAGTGACAGAGAGTGACTTAGAGACAGGCAAATGATGTCAACAAAGAGGGTGGTACATGCTGTAGTCTGACGGCATGAGGTTGAATACTTGGGGTTTTTAGAGACAGAGAGGTAGAAGAATCTGAAAGTGGCAGTGAGGGACAAGGCCCAGTTTTCAGGCCTAGTGGTGGGAGAGGAATATTGGAGAGAAAATAAAAGGGCTTATTTTTCTATCTGAGAAGGCTGTTGGGGAACAGTGTCCTCAGGTAAAAACTAGGCTTTAGTAAGCATAAAAGGTAAAAAGACCCTTTAAGAAGAGCTAGAGATAAAGGTCATTTTGGTGATGGCTAACCTTAAAATTCAGAAACAGAGGAACAGGGAGTGAATGGGAGGTAGAATGAGAAGGGGGATTAGAATCTGGTAGTTCTGACTACTTGTGAGAACTGTTGAAAATAGAGGTAAAAGTATAATGATGTTAGCCCTTACAGTTTTTAATGTGGATAGTTGTAAGACTGTCCATGTTAAAATGCAAATGATGTTGAATGAAGGGAGGAAAGGGTAAGGTTGTGCAAGGGACACTCACAATCTGGGGCTTCCACTTCACTTTTGCTAATGGTATTGGAGAGGCTGACAGAGAGATGGAAGGACAGACAGTCTTACTTCCTCAGAGCACATGGATTTCCAATGCCCTTTTTAAACTCTTGCTGATGGAGGCTGGGGGATAAGGAAATGGGTTGGCCTGTCTGGAGCACAAGGAGCTGAATAAATAACCAATTATGTGATATACCATCGCCATTTTACATAGAAAGAAACTGAGATTCAGAGAGGTAGAACGCCCTGCCCGTGGTCACATGGCTACTAAGTAGTAGGGTAAAAGAAAACGAAGCAGTCTTTGTGGATGAGGAGTCAAGGAACAGTAAGATTCTATGAGATAATATCATATTGCCATGAACTCTTATCTTCATTTACTATCAGATCTTATAATATCACATGGATTCATACTGAATTCTAAGTGGGGGATTAAATTACCAATCCATCTTTCTCATGTGGAATGCATTCCTTGTTTTTTGTTGTCCAAAAACTTTAAAAATATTTATGGGAAATAGGCTTAAAGATAGTTACTGTCTCTGTAGTTCATTCTTAACCTGTTTCCAAATCCAGTTAAGCTTTATCTGCTCCAAGGAGCATTCCCTTATTGGTCTCAACTGAACTTCATCCTCATGCATTGAGTTTATATAATAAAAATAAATATTGGGGTATACGTTTGTGTTATAGCTCCCCAGTTAGATAATAAGCACTTTGAGGGCATTTCTCCTTTTAGTTCTGTACTCCTTATCAGAAGCAATATGAGTTAGTCAAAAGGAGATCCAGTTCTGTATCTGCTTCTCTCTCTCTCTCTCTGGCTGTGCCACTAATTTGATACTATATTCCAAACCATTTACTTCACTTCTCTGGGCTATACTTTATCTATAAATAAGGGGAGGGATGGAGTTTCACTAGAATGATCTCAGAAATCCCTTACATTTTTAATATTCTATAACTTCCTGATTGGCTGTGAGAATAGTTGGCTACTAATGCAATACTTGCATGTGAAAGGGACAGTTTTAAAAAATATTTGGTATAATTCTAGGTACTGTATAGCTTAGTGTCCTTGAAAGGTGTTGGCAGTAGCCAAGCAGGATCAGAGTGAGAAATAAGGCTGGAGAGAGAGTGTGGGGCCAGATAGTCAAATGCTTTGACTAGTAGTGGGTATTTGTGAATGTGGGACTGAGAAGATTAAAGATAGAAGTTTGAAAATCATTTGCACAGAGATGGTAACTGAAGATGTGGGAATTCATGATACTTCAGAGAGAAATTAAGAAGAGAGAACAGAGGCAAGGTCAGAGCTTTCAAGAGAATCTATATTTAGGGGACAACTGGAAGAAATAACTTAGAGAAGGAGAGAGTCAAAGCAAAGCTAGTAAATTTTAATGACAAGGGAAGCTTAGAGAGCAAAGAATTCCAGGAGGGAGGTAGTGATGATAGCATCAAATAATGCACAGAGGTTAAGGAAGGTGAGAACTCAGAGAAACAAGGCCCCTGGTTTTGTTCCTGAGGTCATTAATGACATCTAGAAAACAGCATCAGTAGAGTAGTTGAGGGTAGAGTTCAATTTGAGTGTTATTAATGATTCTCATGTAGATTCAGGTAATCAATATTGAGTTCCTACTAAATGTCTGGTATTGTGTAAGTTTATGCATGTGAGTGTGTGTGTGTGCATGCGCACATGCACACACACAACTCTCCCAAAGTAGACTGGATGGGGCAGAATGACGTGCATGAGAGGAAGGACTGGCTTTGAACCCGAAAAGAGAAATGTTATCTACAAAAGGAAGGAAGGGTGCGTTTGGATATAGGTAAGTTTATTGAAGGAAGGGCAAGAAGTTGAGGCAGTCCGTGCCTCCATACCTTAACTTTTTCATTCATGTCAAATAAGTATTTCTAAAACATTATAGAGACTGTGTTGACATTGTAATTAATTTAACATTTTATTAATCAGTCCAATGGACTTTTCTCTCATTTCCCTTGACTGCTCTGTAGTATTAGGTAGTGTTAACTACTTATTTTGAATAGTTGCATTTGCTAAGTATTAAATCTTGTTTTATATCTTGTCCCTGGGCTACATAATTCCATTTTATGGATTTGATTTAGCTGTCACCTAGCTGTAACCTCTCCATAGAATGTTAAAGCTGTATTTCTGCTTGCTTAATGAATATATCCACTTTGATGTTTTGCAAGAACCTCAAGTTCAATGTTCAATGATATCAAAATCTATTGAATTATTTCCACATACCACATCCTAGCCAAAACTGCTCGCTCTTCTATATTTTCTGTCTTTGTCATTATGTGGCCTCGTTCCGTTGTCTATTCAGTGATCTTACTGCTCTAATACAATAACTTATTAACTGACCTAAGTTCCTCTAGAATTTTTTTCCCAGTGGATGCTCCATAACCTGAGCAGAATGTCTCTGCACATAGAACTGTTTGACACTTCTACTCAGAAAGGTTTGATGGCTTCCCATTGTCCTCAGAACATAATCTGGATTTTTAGCATGGTATCGAGGTTTATTCACGGAACATAGCTTGAACCTTTCTTGCCTCCACAAAGCCCAGTTACATAGGTTTCCCCAAATGATCTATTTATTTCAGCTGTTCTCTGTCCGGAATGTTTTTACTCTTTTGCTTTACCATCAAATCCTACTAACAAGTCACTGGCCAGCAAATATGACATCTTTCAAGCTTGCCTCAGCTTTTCCCAGTCATATTTAGTCCTTTCCTCCTCTGCGCTCCTGTAGTTTTTTTTTAACCATTCTTACAGCATTCATCACAATCAGATTCATAGACAGTTAAAAAGGAGTCTATCTCTCCCATGAGGCTATAATTTGGGAGCATATATAACATTGTTGTATTACATGTATATCTTCATAGAACACTCATATCACACTGATAAGCAGTAAATCAACATTGCCTGAATGAATGAATGAATGAACAAATATATGATCAAGTAAAATCTAAAATCCTTTGGCCTTGCTACCACCTCAGTCTTAAAAAATTTCAAGACAGAAATCAGCAGCTCCTCAAACGACCTGTTTTCTTCTTTACTGTCTAATTTGGCACACTGATTTTTCAGTCAGCAAGACTGGGGATCATATTTTGAGTCTTCCTTCTCCCTTGTTTTCAGGTCAAGTCAGCTGCTAAATTCTATTCTGTTTCCAAAGTGTCCCATATGTCCACTCCTATTTTATTTTTATTGCTAGTTTAGGCTCTCAGTACCTCTGACTTGAGAAGATCTCCTAATAGTCTTGTAACAGATTTTCCTTCTCTTGTAATCTATTCTTTGACTTATTGTTAAAAGTCTTCCTAAAGTACAGAAACTTTCAGAGGTCTCTCATTGCTTATAGAAATATCAACTTATTATTCAGCACTTTCTACTCTGTAATCCAAACCTACCTTTTCAGGCTTATCTCTAACTGTGCATTGTAAGTACGCTGTATGCCAATAAAAGTGATCTGCCTTCTCCAGTTGCTTTAACATGTCTTGAATTTCCTACTTTGTCCTTTTTCATGCTGTTCCTTTGCTTAGTGAAATTGTTGAGAGTATTGAACCTCTTTTATCTTCTGGCCAACATCAAATGCCACCTCTTTCATAAAAGCCTTTCTTGAGCCTCTAAATTAAAACTTTATATGAACTTTTCATATACAACATTGTTAGGTGGTCTCTCTCCCCAATATTATTGTGGATATATTTTGAAATGTAAGACATTTGAAATAGAATCACTACTTAGCTAAATAGGTATAGTTTCTGGTAAAATCACATAATATAAACAACACCCAAGGGCTCTGTTTCTCCAAACCCCCAGGGATTTGTTTCTCTTTCTCACACCCATTTATCATGTTCTGTTTGTGGTTTTTTTTGTGTGTGTGTGTTTGTAGAGACAGCGTCTCACTGTTGCTGTGCTTGTGTTAAAGTACACTAGTGAAAGTTCACCGAAAACAGTAAGGGTCATATTTATCTCTGTATTTCTAGGGGTTCCTAGATGAGTAGTATCTTACATATTGTAGGCACTAAAAAAGGCATTGGTTAAACTGAGAAATGGGATAACCAAAATAATATGCTGCTGAAGGGAGATGATCATTTATAGAATCAGAACTAAGAAAAAAACTTTTTTTTTTTTTTAAAAAAAAACCAACCAGGCCATTAGTAATTATAGAAAGAACAATTTCAGGGCATCACTTGATAGTGGCAGAAGCTAGATTCCAAGAGATTAAGCAGTAAGTGGGCATTGAGAAATGGAGGCAATGATGATAGACACATAAGAATGGAATATGGTCTGCAGATTTGGGAAGAGACTTGTGAACAAAAACCATATGTAGTATTTGAAAGAAAAAGGAGTTTGCTGTCGGAAATGCAAGTACCAAGATTACTCCAAAGTGTTTCCATTTTTTCAAGTTGGCAGAAAAGTACTCCAAGTGAGTCAGGCAGGCCACTGAAGCGAATAACCAGCTCTAGTGTGCCGAGGTCACAAAGTTAGAGTAAGTTTGTGAATCACAGACTAAGAAGACTTGTAAACATAACCTTGTTGAACACTGGCAAGGGTGATGTCCTGGAGTCAATAGAGTTTACATTAGTCTGGTCCAGTTTATTCTGATTAAATCATTTAGAGAGAAGAGTTACTGAACCAACTGTGTATGTATTGTTAGGGGGTCTCTCTCTCTTAAATTATTGTGGATATATTTTGAAATGTAGGACATTTGAAATAGAATCACTACTTAGCTAAATAGGTGTAGTTTCTGATAAAATCGCATGATATAAACGAAAATATTTAAAGGAATTGTGGCTAATATTTGTTGATAGATGTCATTTCTATTTGTAAGTAAGGGTGTTGAATTTGCACAGTGATAGTCCAGAGCTCCTGAAATATGTAGTTGTTGGATTTAATTTCCCTTTGACTCCATTGTACATAAACATTCTCTTAAAGACTTTATTGTAAGAAACACAATATCGGATTAATTCTATTTAGTCTTTGTGTCTTTAAGACTGTGATTACATAATTAAAATACTAAAAAATTTCAAATATGAAGCTATTTTAGCACACATGCATGTGTGCATTGTGTGTGTATAAAACATTTATTTTAATTTTTTAGTATTTATCTGTATATTGTGTGGATGTTACAAAAGGCAGAATACTCATTTCAGAAGCCCTGGACCACTTTAGAACTAAAAGGGATCATCGGGGCCAAGATTCTTAACCTTTAAGTCCCTAACATTGTAAGCACTTCAGGAAATAGCTCTCATGGGATTTTCAAAGAGGTCTATGACCACCAAAAAAGTTAATCACCAACAGTCTAATTGGTACTTTTCACAGAGTGACAGTGTAATGGGGAGTGGGAATTAAGTGACTTGGCCAGGGATACTGCTGTTAGCTAGATAGGACTAATCCTGGTTTCTCAATTCCCAACTACTTCTTTAACCATCCCAGTGAAAATAACATAGTCAAAAACCAGTTCCCACTAGTTTTTTTTTTTTTTTTTTTAAAGATTGTCATTCTTTTAAGACAACCTCTTAAAAGAAATGTTTGTCTCAGCATTCCAGGAAGTCTTTTGATGGGAATGGGACATGATATATGGTATACAGAATAATACGCACACAATAACAACTCCAGAAGGAAAACTAGACTTCCACCTTCCCTACCCATGTTTTATCCCTCTCCCTCCTTTCACAGATTTCTTTTTTGTTTTATCTTGCATGTTCTAGTGATGGCCTCTAATGCATTTAATTAGAATAATTCAATCTTCTGATCATTCTCATTCAGTCTTTCACTCCTTAACAAATATTTCCTGAGTGTCTACTTTATACCAAGTGCTATGCTAGGTCCTAGGAATAGAATGTTGAGCAAAACCAACAGGATCCCTTCTCCTTGAAGTTTGATGTCTTAGGAAGCGTAGTCATTAATCAAGACAGGCATGGTGTCTTGCATCTGTAATTCTAGCTTCTTGGGAGCCTGAGCAGGGAGGATCACTTGAGTCCAAGAGTTTGAGGCTGCACTGAGCTATGATTGCACTATTGCACTCCAGCCTGGGTGACAGAGGAAGACCCTGCCTCAAAGAAAACCCCAAAAAAACAAAAAAAATCATTAATCAAACATTTGCAAAGATACGTAAGAAGAGACTGGTTGTAAGTGAAAAGAATGAAAAGCACAAAGTGCTATGAGAGTGGCTATGGGAGCACTGGTTTTGTCTGGGGCATCTGATTGGATTTTCCCAAGGAGGTGATATTTCAGTTGAGAGGAGTTTGGCAGAACCATGCTCCCTGCAGAGGGGCTAGCTAATTTCAGAATCTCAAAGAAGGCTAGTGTGGTTGAACTGGGGAGAGCAAGGGGAGAGGGAGATACAAAGAGGAACTGGAGAAGGAGGCATGGATTAGATTATGTAGCAACTTGAGGCTGTGGTAAGGTATTGATCTTTATCTTGAGAGCAGTAGGGAGCCATTGAAGGATTTTAAGAAGGGGAATGACATGGGTTGTTTCCACTTTTTGGCTATTGTGAATAATGCTGCTATGAACATTCATGTACATATTCATGTACATTCATGTGTTTTTAATATATATTTTGTTTTTCTCTGGTAAACGTGGTTTTTTTTTGTGTGTGGAAAAATATTTTCATTTCTCTTGGGTTTATTTTTAGGAGTAGAATTGCTGGGTCATAGGGTAATTGTGTGTTTCACCTTTTAAGGAACTACCAGACTGTTTTCCAAAGTGGCTATACCATTTTACATTGCCACAAGCAGTGCCTGAGTGTTCTGATTATTCCACATCTTTGCCAACACCTGCTATTGTTTGTTTTTAAAAAAATTTTATTATAGACAGTATAGTGTGAGTGAAGTGATATCTCATTGTATGCCCCTTGCCTTTTATTAGCCAGGCTTTTAAGCCTGGCATTTGGATTTCAGCAAATTACAGCCTTTTATCTGTTTAGTTTGAATAAACTACTTATTTACAAAATATGCCTTGTAGTTTCTCAAGCCCTTTATTTTTACTTTTTTTCCCTTTGTGTGTGTGTGATTTCCAAAGCCTTGATCTGATTCATTCACTCATTAAAGGCCCAACCTCAGTGTCTTCTGTTTCCTTCATTAGCACATGGAGCCATCTGAAATAGTTGATATTTGGCCATCTGACCTATAAAAACAGCAATTTCAAATGGTTCAACTGAATACATTTCTTGGCTTCCTCTAGTCATAATTATTACCATTTCCTTCGGGGTTTTTTTTTTCTCCTGGCCCTTGTTTGTACCTCTCATGGTATTATTGATATGCTTGTGTGGTATAATGTCTCTTATTGGTCAGAAATCTGAAGTGCGGAGGCTGTTTCATAACCCAATGTTTTGTATATAGAAAGGGCGTGGTAATAAACTTTTTTTGCAGGAAGAAAAGAACATGAAAATTGTTTCTTCATGAAATTATCTTGTATAATTGGAGTGTCTGTCAGTGGGAGTAAACAGTTTTGGGAAATGTAATGTAGAAAACAGTAACAGGCAAAAGGAGCATTCGATTTTTACTCATATTTTCTCAGAGAAAAGTTATTATTGGTGATGTAATCATGTACCCTCTTCCATTGGTACTGTCTTCTTCTTTTTAGTCCTTTTTAGGACTTAAGAGTTTTCTTTATGTAGAAGAAAAGTAATTTTAAGCAGTCAATTTCAAATTGGAGTTCTTTTTCTTCAAAATTTCAAGAAACTCTTTTGAAACTTTAATCTTCTATGATAGTTTCACTTTTAAACTGCATTTGCAATGCCAAGACACATGCTTCCATAGTGGGAATAATATTTATTTTTCTAATACTTCAAACATAATGCCATCCACGAGACGTAAGTTCTTATTTCGTAAACATTAGGCCACTAATTATAGTTCTTGCCTTCGAACTTTTGCCGTTATAATTTTATTTATGTAACTAATCTGACTTGAGGGACAATATGTGTGCAGTAACACTCAGTTGTCATAAATAGTAATAGCTACATATGCCACGTATTCTTCTTTCAGTGTTTTACGTGTTTTATTTTGAGAAGGTTGTTTGCTCACAGAAGATTGTAGTAAAGAAAGAATCTTGAAATAGTAAATAATAACTATGTGGGGAGAGGAGCTTTTAGGTGAGTAAATGCAATATAATGTTACAGGTATTATGATAGAAATATGTACAGTGTACAGTAAAAGAAGCAGTAGGTATGTCTACAAGATAGATGGGACAAAGAGGGCATGGAAGATTATAAAGGACATTAGAGGCAGATACAATAGGGTTATCAAAGGCACAGAGGCATGAAATGGCTACAGAACTTAAGAAATCTGCAAGCCATTCCCAGCGGTTCCAGATGAGTAAAAACTACAGCTGAATATGTAGAACAAGGGCCAGATCGTGGAAAACTGAGTGTTATGCTGAGGGGTTTTGGCTTGATTCTGTAGGCAGTGAGGAATCAATGAAGATTTAAGCAAGGGATTGATATGATCAGATTTGGGTTTTGGAAAGATCACTTTGGTTTTGGTTTGGGATGATATATTGGATGAGTAGGAGAAAAGAGACAAGTAATTTGCACTAGTCCAGAGAAGTGGTGTTAGGATGGTAAAAAGTAGGATAGAGAGAAGATATACCCAAGGGATGGTAGGGAAGTAGACTGTACAGGACTTTGGATAGATTGGATGTGATAGCTGTGTGGGAGAAAAGGATGGTTATGGTTTAAAAAAGTCACTTGGGTAATGGGAGAATCATTGAGCACTGTGTTGGGCCTAGCTGATGTTTCTAATCGTAAGTCCTAAGTGGCCCCAGTTTGAAGATTTCCTTCACTAGTAGCCAAGAAAGATGGTTATGTTGGTTCACATTTAGGGATTAGCAGGACAGTCGTGGCTAATGGATACGGATATAAGGACACTGATGGTTAGGAAGGGAAGCGAAGTGGGCAAAGGAGAGCAATGAATCATGAAGGATAATAAAAAATGGAGGGGTTGAGGGTCTGGGTGTCTCTACTAGGTTGAAGATGAGATGAAGGGAAAGTTAAGAAAGTTAAATATTTAGAAAGGGTTGGCATCTAGTCAAAGATTAATTTCCTCAAGTTTAAGATTATAGTGGCAGGGTAATTCCCAGAAGTGATAAAGTCCAAGTTGTAATGACAAGATGCACATTGCTGAAGTGGGAATGTGTATGAGGGATGTAGAAATTGAGGAATTTTGAGCTAGGTTGTTGACAGTTTATCTTTATGGATAATAAAATTCCCATAATGATGGCAGCTTTGGAGTAGAAAGAAATGCTAGAGAAGAAAGTGAGCCAGATGAGAAAACCCTTAGTGAGTGAGGAGGATGGGTGTGTGGATGATAGTAACAAGGAGGTTGTATACTGAAAAGCCATAAACCTTAGAGGAAGAAGGTTTTTATATGTGAAGATGCAAAACTAATACTAATGTAGAAGCCTGAGAGTTCAGCTGGGAAAATGCTTGTTTCATCTTTGGGCATTGTTACATGTGGGAAAAGAAAAGAGTCTCTTATTAAAGTCTGCAGGGAAGTGGATTCCTGTGAGGAGAGGTTAGTTGAGGCAGAGGTGAAGGGGAGAATCCTGTTGAAGATGTAGGGGAGTTTATTCACTGTGGACTAAAACATTCAGATAAAGATTAGGAAGAGAATTAGTAGTTGAAGAAAGGCTTGGACAGAGAAAAGTGGGTGTAGGAAACACAAAGTAATATGGTAATGAACATATGCGACAGGTGTTGACTAGAAGTTTTAGCATTTGGAACAAAGGCCCAGGTTGACAAGGAAAACAGGAATGTTTGGATGGACTGAGATGAAGTATATAGGCCTAGGAAATCTGAGGACCAAAATGGTATCGGTTACTTAATGAGGTTAGAGACTGCAGTTTCTACTCCAAGTTCAAATGCCTTGCTAATTACAAGATTCTTATTATTTGGAGTTTGTAATTTTAAAAAGAGGTGGCCATGTAACTGAAGTTCTCTAGTCTAATGTGGGAAGTGTTAAGTGCAAGTCTATGAAAGTGTAGAAGACTGAGAGTTTAATTCCAACTGGAAGACTTTCTTGGAAGACTCCAAGACTTCTTGGAGAAGTTAGTTTTTTAAACCAGGTCTTAAAGGGTAGGTAGGATGTTATTAAATAGATTAGGGTAAAGGAACATTCTATTTTGGAAAGGCCTGAAGCAGAGGCATGAATTTTGGGAAATACAGAGCTTGTTTGTGGAACAGTTCATAAAAAATAAACATAGAGAGCTTGACTTCAAGATGAGCAAGGGAGAAATGGAAAAAAAGCAGTGGAAATTAGCATGTGTTATACCAGTAGCCATGGTGACTACAAGCATGCACAGAGCCAGTACAGAAGAAAACAAACAACTACAGAAAAGAGAACTATGCATCCTAGTGTGCCCACGGCCACCTTCAGTCTGAGTAGCTGCTAAAGGCAGCACTTTACGTTTATACCAGAAGTTTTAACAGTTCGGCTGCACCTGCATGCTTACTTGCTCTCTCATGCTCTGTCTCCCTCTCTCCCTCTATCCTGTGCACTCTCTCTCCCTCCCTCTCTCCCCCTTTCTCTGTGTGTGTGTGTGTGTTTCTGCCGTAATCACAAGAACAGTACTATGATGTATTCCCACACTGTACCCCTCCAGTTCAATATTTGCCTGGAGAGTAAAACCCTTTGTAGACTGGTTATACAGAAATATACATTAGTGCTTATTAAACTATAACACTGTGGATCATAATATCTACCTATGTTTATGTGTGTCTGAAGAGAAGTTAATAATTAAAGGCTATTTACCACACTTTTGCTAGAAAGACTGATTCTTTGAATCTGAGACTGCAAAGTATAAGTTGCAGTACCTGGATTTGTTATTTTCTCTCTCTTAGATTTATTTACTTTATACTTGGGCTCTAAAGAGCCATTTGGTTTCTTTCTTTCTTTCTTTCTTTCTTTCTTTCTTTTTTTTTTTTTTGGTGAGAGTCTTGCTCTGTTGCCCAGGCTGGAGTGCAGTGGTATGATCTCAGCTCACTGCAACCTCTACCTGCCAGGTTCAAATGATTCTCATGCTTCAGTCTCCCGAGTGAGTAGCTGGGACTACAGGCATGTGCCACCACTCCTGGCTAATTTTTGTATTTTTAGTAGAGAGGGAGTTTCACCCTGTTGCCCAGGCTGGTTTTGAACTCCTGGGCTGAAGTGATCCACCCTCCTTGGCCTTCCAAAGTGCTGGGATTACAGGCGTGAGCCACTACACCCAACCAGAGAGCTGTTTGGTTTCTTGGTGCTACGTGCTACAATAGTCTGTCAATATTATTTTTCTAGATAATACACTCTCCATAATTTCAAGTTATATTCAATTGCCTTTAAGAGTTTTTCTCCCAGAAGGGCATAGGCATATAAAATAGCATTATACATTTGAACTTGCCCCAGATAGACTTTATGAGATGTTGATTGCTATATTGTGTTTGACTGTCTAGAACAGACTCTATTGCAGTGATTTAAAAAATTTAAGTTCATTTATTTTATTTAAAAAATTTTAATTTTATTTAATTTTTCGAGATGAGTTCTTGGCATGTTGCCCAGGCTGGTCTCAAACTCCTGGGCTCAAGTGATCCTTCTGCTTCAGCCTCTCGAGCATCTTGGACTACAGGCACACACAGCTGTGCTCACCCATTTATGTTACATAACAAGAATTCCAGAGGTAGAGAGTTGTTGGCTCAGTGATGCTACAAGAACCTATGCTCATCCTATTCTTTGGCTCCTTGTCCTCAGCAGGCCAGCACGTTGCTAATGTTTATAAGATGGCTCTTGTATTTTCAAACTTTATATCCTTATTTTAGGCAAGAGAAATGGGAAAGGACAAAGACTACCCTGCTGTTTCTGCTCCCCTTTATTGAGAAAATAAAAGGTTTCTATAACCATTAGCAGATTTCCCACTAAATCTCACTGACTGGAATTGACTCACGGGGCTCTCCTAGCCACAAGGAAGAGAATAGCAAGCCTCTTGTCTTCGGCAGGGCACAAACTACCCTGATCAAAGTCAGGGAGAAAGGGGAATCTATTTGAAGTAGGGAGCTAACAATGTCTGTCAAAGTACTATGCTTAAAATTTGGTTATTTTACCTGTTATTTTAAGGCAAATGACATTTAATCAGAATTTAGATACAAAAAAAGGGAAAACATTCACAGCCTATCACTTTTTCTTTCCTTACATTATAAAACTATGTAATATAATTTCTTATGACTGCTTTTTTGTATAATAGTATAGGTTGTTGGAAATACTATGTTGTGTTTGCACTGGAATGCCACTTTTCATTCATTTAAATGAAGTGACAATTTCTTTTTTGGGGAGGTGATTTTCACATTGTATAAGTAATTTAGTTATTCTTGTTATAGACAGGTTTGTAATGAATAAATGGGATTTATTTTAAAGCTAAATGGTTCTTAATATTATCACAACTCAAAGGTGAAGTATTTCATCAAAATCTAGTGAAAAAAATTTTGCATTCTGGTATAAAGAAGACTTTTAATATGTTTTAGGAAAATACATTTTTGAAAATCTGAACTTTAAGACCCAATTCAAAGTATTTGAGGTTTTTCTACCATCGATCTTACCTTAAATAATTTTAACTTTGTTTTACTGATAAGAGGAAATGATATCAGTTATTCAATTTGTGGCATATTGCCACAGATTTTTAAATTTAACAAACATAATACATGTTAACAGTGTACACAGGTCCTGAAGTAGATTTTGTGGAAAATAAAAAAGAAGTAGGCTTGAGCACGGTAGCCCATGCATGAAATCCCGACACTTTGGGAGGCTGAGTGAGAGGATCGTTTGAGGCCAGGAGTTTGAGGAGAACAGCCTGGATAACATAATGAGACCTCATTTCTCCCCCGCCCCCCCATCCCCCCCAAAAAAAGACATAATTTTTGTTCTTGGGGCACTAGTTGGTGAGACAAAATAAACAATAAAAGCGTGATCAGGTATCGAAAGTTTGGCCAGGCGCAGTGGCTCACACCTGTAATCCCAGCACTTTGGGAGGCCGAAGCGGGCACATCAGTTGAGGTCAGGAGTTCAAGACCAGCCTGGCCAACATGGTGAAACCTCGTCTCTACAAAAATACAAAAATTAGCCAGGTATGGGGGCAGGTGCCTGTAATCCCAGCTACTCAGGAGGCTGAGACAGGAGAATCGCTTGAACGTGGGAGGCGGAGGTTGCAGTGACCCGAGATCGTACCATTGCACTCCAGCCTGGGTGACAAGAGTGAAACTCTGTCTCAGGAAAAAAAAAAAAAAGTTCTATAGGAATTTAAGAAAGTAAAAGTAACTGTAGAGTGATTACTTATAATGGAAGAAGTAGATACTTCAGGCAGGGTTGTTTGATGTGGTGGGAAGGTACAAGGTACAAAGAACTTCTCTTTCCATCCTCATCTGCTCTTTTATCCATTCACCCTTATTCAACTATTTGTAGTGTCTGAGATGTTCTGTAGACTTTGATACTTCTGTACCTTTGCATTGCCTTTTGTTTGTTCTTGAAATTTCCTTGTTTGTTGGTCTGATAATCTCCTATCTTTTGAGACTCAGTTTGAATATCATCTCCTCTGAGAAGTCTTCCCTGAACTTTCTGGCCAGAATTGGCTGCTTCCTTTTCTTTTCTCCCATAGATATTTGTATGTATGTGGGGTGTTTGTGTGTGTGTGTGTGTGTGTATGTGTGTGTGTATGTGTTTCTATTTAGAGTCATCACACTGCACCACTTTCTTTACTTGTCTGTGTCACAGGCTTGTGAGCTTCATGAACATGGGGATGATGTCATATTTATTTTCAAATCACAGTGCCTGGTGTAGTGGTTTTGTACATTGGACCACTCAATGAATGTTCTTTGGATGAATGAATGGATGGGTGAATGGATAAAAAGGAGGAATTAGCCTGGAGTGTCTTCATGAGTATTAGGAGTCTATCCAGAGGGAACTTAGATCGTAAGAATACTTGACCCAGCAGGAATAGTTTGTAATTTGTTAAGACTTAGAGATAAGATTGAAAAGGCAAAGCAGAACTTAGTTGGCTGTGGAAATTTTAATAAATATTGGAGTTATATTAAATACAATGTCTGAAATTGGTCTTGGAAGCCCCCGTTTTTCCAACATACTGTACTTTTGTATTTTGTAGTGCCTCCACTTCTCATTCAGAGAATTCAGTGCATACAAAATCAGCTTCTGTTGTATCATCAGATTCCATTTCAACTTCTGCCGACAACTTTTCTCCTGATTTGAGGGTATGTATACTATTTTAAAGTTCTGATGAAGTACTTTCTGTTAAATATTTGTGGCCAACACTATCAATATAACTAATTTAGCAGGAGATACTGATGGAGTATTCTCATAGATCCCAGTCTACAAAATATCCCAGAATAGGCCAGCAAATTTGGAATGCTTACTTATTTGTAAAAGAAAAATGTGTAATTCATCTCTGAGGTTGATCATCTCTAAGTTCTTTGCCAAAAGATGATTAATGAATTTTTTGTGGTATAAAAGATTTTTATGATTATTCTCATAATAACCAGTAATAGCTAACATTTATTGAATACGTACTGTGTGCCAAGCGTTGTTCTAAGTGCTATACATGAATTATCTCTTGTAAAACTCTGACCAATTCTGTCACCATTCTACAGATGATAATAACTTGTAGAGATTAAGTAATGTGTCCAAGATCTCATAGCTAATAAATTCTATTGCTGGTGTTCCAGCCCATGCAGTCCAGTTCGGGAGCTAAGTCACTTAAACACTGTGTGATAGTTCCTACACATCTCATTATAGTTTGTAAGTATTCCTCTATTTATTAAAGGTCTCGTTTCTGTGAAATTAACCACATTAGTGATATCCTGTAGCACTCTGTACATTTCTGGATTTATCTACTTTTCTATAACTGCTTGTCTATGAATAATTGAGAAAATGAATTATATGTGTAGTGCTAACCCTTTAACTTTACTTCATAATCTTTTTTTTTTCTCCAAAAAACACGAAACAATAAACATTTATTTCTCATGGTTCTGGAAGCTGGGAAGTCCAAGATCAAGGTGCTGGCAAATCCATTATCTGATGAGGGTATGTCTTCTTGTATCCTCACCTGATGGACAGTATGTCAGAATCTTTTTATTCCAAACATGTGGCTGCTTTCTCACTGGTTACACTTACACAATTTTAGCTAAAACATTGTTTTCCTTAAGGAATTCATTTGCTGTTGAGCATATCATCCATTTCATTGTCAAAACAGAATTCAACAAGACAACATCTGTAAAATCTTCTGCATATTTGTCATTACCTTTTGTGAAATTTCATAAAATATTAGATTGGGAGTAGCATGATTTTAAATATCACTAAAAATTAGAAAGGCTTATCTTTGTAATCTGCATGTATCTTATGCTAATTATGAAAACTTCATGCTATCATTAGCCATTATCTTGAAGCATACAAAGGGCAGGGTTCATTGTTAACAAGAATGGTTATAAATCCATTGTTGCTTCTCAAGTTGTTACTATTTTAAAATATATGTATGTATCTAATGTTTGCTTATTCATTACGTTAATAAAAATCCACTAAGGCCTGATAGGCTTCTTAATAATTTTGAAATGTCTTGGCCTACTTCTGGTCAGATTTCTTTAGTTAAAAGTATCATTAAATAACAACTAACCTCATATTGTGACTGATGAAGAACTCAGGAATGAAGGAATGTCACTTTTGCTACTTGCTTATGCCTATATCCTACCTGCTGTTTCCTGTCTGAGACATTTTAAATCATTTGTGTATACTTGTGAGTATTAGTTTAAACTACTTAACTCGACATACATGTGAAGTGCAGTACACTGCAGGATGCTGAAAATGGATAGATGAAGGAGGATTCTCCACTGTCAACTTCTCTCTGCATGCAGACCTCCATCATTTCCTCAGGACACCATGAATATCATAAATAGTGAATGACTGGCTTACATTTGGACAAAATGAGGGCCATAGTGCATAATGTTAATCTGTATATAAAATATTTTAAAGTTTTCTACTTTTTCTTAAACTTTTAATTTTAGAACAGTTTTAGATTCTTAGAAAAATTGCAAAAATAGAGTTCCCATCTACTTTACGTCCAGTTCCACCCATTATAACATCTTACATTAGTAAGCTACATTTGTTCCACATAATGAACCAATATTGATACGTTATTATTAAAGTCCACACTTTATTCAGATATCCTTAGTTTTTACCTAATGTTCTTTTTGTTCCAGGATCCTACCCATGCAGGATGCCACATTACATTTAGTAGTTATGTCTTCTTAGGTTTCTCTTGGCTGGGACAATTTCTCAGACTTTTTTGTTTTTGATGACTGTGTCAGACTGTATCTTGTTTTTGATGACTCGATGGTATTTTATAGACCATGTGACATTTTACTCATTCAACTGGGGTTATGTGTTTTGGGGAGGAAGGTCACAGAGGTAAAGTGAGTGCCATTTCATCACATTTTATTAAGGGTACGTACTATCAACATGACTTACCACTGCTGATGATAACCTTGATCACTTGGTTGAGGCGGTGTTAGGTTTTTTCACTGTAATTATTCCCTGAGCCCCTCCCCCACCCACATACTGTACTTTTTGGAAAGAAGTTGCTATGCACAGCCCACACTTAAGGAGTAGGGGGTTATACTCTACCTCCTTGAGGGTGGAACATCTAACAAGATGTTTTGAATTCTGCATGGGAGATTTGTTTCTCCCATTTATTGATTTGTTTAATCTTTTATTTATCTTATTATGGACTCATGGATATTTATTTTATACTTTTTGTTACAATCCAGAACGACTTTATTGATTCCAGCTTCAAATTGAGAGTTCTTTCAGTCACATCTTTTGTTCCTTTGCCATGCTCTCGTCATTGTGTTTTTTGAGCACTTGCTTACTTTCTGGCACGACAAGATGCTCCAGACTCATAATATATATTTCCTCCCTCAGTTCTAGAATCATCATCCAGTTTTCATAGGAGCCCTGGTTCCTTTTTTTGGAAAACAATATCTAGCCACTAGGTGTGTTTAGTTGTTATTTTTTTTACAAAAGAAAAAGTAACAAAGCCTTTTCCTTCTGAAGCAAAAGATCATTTTGCACATGTACAATTTGGAGATAATACGATGGGTAGGGTGATTATAAATGCACATTTGTCTAGAATAGTTGTCCCTTCAGGTTTAACGCGTAAGTGTCCTGAATTACTTGACTACCTTAGCACTAGGTTACAAAGGGAGTCTGTCAAATTTATACATCAGCTCTGTTTGCAGGAATTGTTTCAATGTATCCCCGTTAGTGCCTTACTAATTTAGGATCTTTAACAACTTAGGAAGACCCTCACAGAATTTTTATTTGCTGAATAAGCAGATAGCTGTTAGATCAAGGAGAAGATGGTTTTAGACAACAAAGGTTAACTGTTCTTTCCCTAGGAGAGTGCCTAAAAGGGCAGAGAAAAAAAAGAAAAGTAGTATGTTGTTAAGCTACATGTTACCCAGTTTTCTCATTTTTAAAGGTATCTTTAGTTGTTAGATATATCTTTACTTGAATTATAGTCTTCAATTGCTGGAGGGAGATGAATGAGTAACATTAAATTAAGTGTTAGTATCATTTAAAAAATCCGGCCTGATTTCAAATGTATATGTGGATTTCTTTTGTGGGGAAGGTTGTGGTGGGAGAAGGGATGTGCTTCTAACAATTAAAAAAAAGTCTAGCCTGCTATTATGATAGATATTCGTACATGACTCATCTCTTTTAGCTTTCTCAACAATCCTGTGATCCAGTTGTTATTATTCCCATTTGACAAATGAGAAACCTGACAGTCAGAAAGGGTGAATGAAATCATGTGCTTAGTGGCACAGTTGGCTGTTGCCCTTATTTTGTCTCAGGTCATTCATACTCTTGTAGGATACATTACTAGGAGAGACTCCTCCCACAGTTTTGCTGCTAAACTTTTTTAAATGCTAAGTGAGATTTTCTTAGTTAATAAGGAATATATTTTATACATTTTGGGGGATGAAAATAGTGGGTTTCAATATTTCTTAATAAATATTTGAGAAATGCTTTGCTAAGTAACCAGAAAAGGAGAGTTTTATAATAAAATTTGATTTCCTCTCTCAATTTTTTAAATTGATGATGATTGCTTTTCATGTGTATACCTTTAGCAACCATAAAATGGTAGTGTTTTAATTACAGGCAAAACTAACTGCAGACAGCGACGTGTTGCATTTTGACTGACTGTGGTTTGGCTCTCATGTGTGTGATGAAGGGTTTGGTGTAGTGTTTTTGAAAATTATCATTCACAGATGATTTGAAGCTGGTTAACCTCTAGGCTTCCAGTTCTTCACATAGCCTCATTGCTTATTTGTGTCCTGAGCCTTCACATTTTATAAGCTCCTTTAGTAATAGCTTTTAAATAGAAAGTGTAGAGAACATAATACATTGAAAAGCTAATCCAGTTTCATTAAAAAGGTTAAATTGTGTAGGTTTTTTGCTATAGGTACTGTAAAATGGCACTTTCCTGAAAGGATAGTGCCTTAGTAGATTAACAGCTAACTATGAAAGCTTTTTCTGTTAAGAATTTTGTATTCAAACAAGATTTGTTGCCTCTGCATCAGTAAAGCAGAATGGAAAATGGGCTGGGGATGGAACTAGTCTAGATATATCTTGAACTTTGATTTTTCAAGTGGAATTCTATTTGTATTACTTTTTTGCCTTGTTATCCTTGTTTGTTATGGAAAAAGTCTTATACAGATGTAATCTGGTAGATGTGTTTTGGAAAAATTGGGCACGAATCCAGGCTTTGTAAATGGAATTGTGCTTTTCTGGTGACATAATTGTAGAGTGTTTTCTCCTTGCTTCATTTGTTCTCCCTCTGGAAGTAAAACTTACTTAATCTCAGTTTCAAAACTTAAAAATGTAGTATTCTTTTACATAGAATTTCAAGTAATGCAATTTAAAGAAATAACTCATTTGCAATTTTTAAAATTAGGCTTGTTTTTACTAAAACATATTTCTGAAGTTGGCAACTTAGTAGAATTAAGAACCCAGGGAACTTATGTCTGATTATTTATTTGCTCACTGGAGAATAAATCCCACAAAATATAGGATTTTAAAATTCAAATGCACAGCTCTACTTATTTATAAGTTATAATTTGTATAGCACTGGGTTTTAATTAAAGTATGTGCCTCAAATGGTGGTTATTGAAAGATAAAAGTCAAGCTATGTAGTAGTTCCTTTCCTTTGTGAAGCCTGTTGTTTTATACCAATGTTTGTCAACAATTCAGAATTAAATATTAAATAGACTTATGTCTTTTGGCTGGGCGCGGTGGCTCATGCCTGTAATCCCAGCACTTTGGGAGGCCGAGATGGGCGGATCACGAGGTCAGGAGATCGAGACCATCCTGGCTAACACGGTGAAACCCCGTCTCTCTAAAAATACAAAAAAAAAAAAAAAAAAAAAAAAAAAATTAGCCGGATGTGGTGGCTGGCGCCTGTAGTCCCAGCTACTCGGGAGGCTGAGGCAGGAAAATGGCGTGAACCCAGGAGGCGGAGCTGGCAGTGAGCCAAGATCGCACCACTGCACTCCAGCCTGGGTGACAGAGCGAGACTCCGTCTCAAAAAAAAAAAAAAAAAAACACACAAAATAATTATGTCTTTTATGTCTTTGTTTTAGATATCTTATGTACATGTATATGATAAAGGATATGTTTTGTTCTTAACCATCTGTCTTGTCTTGAAGTATGTAATAGGCTTAAATCAGGCAAACGTGTCTGTCTTCAAAATTTGTGTTATGCATATTTCCTTTACAAACTAAAGGCCAGAGATTATTTTATTTTATTTTATTTTATTTTAGAGGGAGTCTCTCTCTGTCCCCTAGGCTGGAGTGCATTGGCGCCATCTCGGCTCATTTGCAACCTCTGTCTCCCGGGTTCAAGCGATTCTCCTGCCTCAGCTTCCCGAGGAGCTGGGATTACAGGTGCGTGCCACCACGCCTGGCTAACTTTTTGTATTTTTAGTAGAGACGGGGTTTCACCATGTTAGCCAGGATGACCTTGATCTTCTGATCTCATGATCCGCCCACCTCGGCCCCCCGAGAGTGTTGGGATTACAGGCGTGAGCCACCGCGCCTGGCCAATTGGATTATTAGACTATGTCCATGAATGTGATATTGACATGTACTGAAAATATGCAGATCTATTTAGAATGAGTTAAGGAGTCTCATAGAGCATATGTTAGATAGTAAACAGTGTCTATCACATAATGATTATTTTAATAGAGAAGAAATGATTGTTAGCATTTATTTATGATTAGCACCACGACCTCCCTTACCAACAATATCAACTCTTAAGAACCTAGGAATTGAAAAGAATCAACCTTAGCCCGATAAAGGATATCCATCAGAACTCTACAATAAGCCTCATACTTAATGATGAAATACTAGAAATACATTCATTAAGCTTAGAAACATGATGATTACTGTCGCTACTTTTATTCAGCATTATGCTGGAAACCCTAGCCAGTAAAATAAGAAAAACAATAAATGATACAAGAAATGAAAGGAATAAACAAAACTTTCATTATTTATAGAGGATTGTCTGTATGGGAAATCTGAGAAAATCTATATACAAACTACCAGAACTAATTGTATAGCTTAGCACTGTTTCCAGATACAAGATAACATAAAAAGATCATGCTTCTGTACCTTAGCAAAAATGTTTAGAAAATGTGATTTAAAGAAGATCCCAGTTACAACAGCAACAAAAGTACCTTACTTAGGAATAAGTTAAAACGAGATATGGAAGAACTTTATGAAGAAAGTTATAAAACTTTATTAAAGAAGCTAAAAGTATATCTAAATAAATGGATGGGTAAATTCAATAGTCTGGAGATGTAAAATATCTTCAAATATATCTGTTAATTGAATATAATTCCAAAAAAATTCAAAAGTTTGTTTTGCAGAACTTGGCAAAGTTTTAGCTGACTCTAAAATTTATATGCAAGGGTAAAAGGTCAAGATTAACCCAGAGGAAAAATAAAGTGGGGAGATTCACCCAATCAGGCATAAAGCTAAAGTAAATCAGAATAGGAATAAATCAGTCAAGTTTAGAAACAGACTGATGTTTGTAGGAACTCTGTATATGACAGATGTATAACAAATCAGTGGGAGAAAGAATGAACTATTTGGTAATCAATGCTAGGTTGGCCATGTTTAAAAAAAAAAAAAGGTTGAATTTCTAACTCACACACACCAACTGGATTCATTAGATTGAAAACCTAAAACTGAAAATAAGAACTTTAAAATTTTAGAAGAAAATATATGACAATATCATTATGACTTATGATATCAGGAAGAATATTTAAAATAAGACTCTAAGGTATTAACTTTTAAAGAAAGATTATTATTTTTATTGTGCTAAAATTTACTAACTTTATGTGACAAATTCTGTATGTGAAGACTGTGAAAAGACAGGTCACATTTTGGGATAGTAGACTTGCAAAGAATATGTGTAACTGATAAAAGATTAGTACCCAAATATGCAAAGAACATCTACAAATTAATAAGAGAAAATGCAACCCAACGGAAAGTTGAGGAAGTCTATGAACAAGAAATTCAAGGAAAAATATATACATAATGTTTAACCAATATATTTTAAAATGTTAAACCTCACTATAATCAGGGAATCAGGGATATGTCATTTTTAAAGCAACTGAGAAAACTTATTTCACATTCATCAGATCAAAACAATTAAGTCTGATAATACCAAGGATTGTTTGAAAAGTGGGGCAGTGGGAATTCTCATACAGTGCTGAAACAGCCACAGTAGAGAGAAATATAGCAATATCTACAAATGCTCATTCTTCTTAGCAGTTCCAGTTTTACTAATGTAGAAAGTCCCACATTTATTCCAGGAGACTGGAATAAAGATCTTAATTGTACATTATTTGTGTACATGATAAATGTACATCATTTGATCATTAATAAATTGTATATTCTATGACAGAATGGTATCTATCTAGCTAAGTAAATTTCAATACACAAAACATACTATATATTGATTATAGACATATATGCAGTTGAGAAAATACAAGCTCCTAAAACACACGAGTAATGTATTGAGTATCTTACAGTTTCTCTCTTGCTTCACCACATCACCAAAGGCCTGTTTACCTCAGTTCTTTTTACCTAGTACCTTTACATGTCTGACTTCCAATAAAAAATTACGAGGCACACTAAAAGGCAAAATTTATATATAAGAATTATAGCTTTCTATTATAAAAATATTTATAAAATATAAGAGAAAGAAAAATTCTATAATAACTAAAAATGTAAAATATCTAGGAATAAACTTAAATATGCAGAAAATATGTGAAGAAACTTTAAAACTCTGCTAGAGTGGTAAAGATGAATACTTAAACAGAAAAACATACCTTGATTTGAACAGAAAAGCTCAGTATTTTTAAGATTTTAATTTTTGCTTATTCTATAAATAATATGGTTAAAATTTGACAAGATAATCCTGAAGTTTGTAATGATAAGTCTGGAGACAATATAAATGCCTTTCAGTGGGGAGGATGATTTTAAGATTATTTATATGTTTACTATTGAATATGTGCAGTCTGAAATGAATGGTGCATCTCCATTTGTTTTTCAAGATAGATTAAAAATCCAAGGACAGAAGAACATTGTGAATAATAAGCTCCCATTTGTTGGCGATAGTAGGTGGAGTGATAGAAGAGGCTGTGGGTACATAAACAGGTGATACTAGTCAAGAGCAGGTCGAATGGAAAGAATGAAGACATGTTTGGAGGCTACTGGAATAATTCCAAGTAAAAGTTGCTAAAGGACATGTACTAGGATAGTGACATAATACTTTGTAAAAAACAAATCTGAAAAAATTATAGGTGAATGTAATGTACACAAAGCTACCTGAACATTGCAGATTATGGGAAGAGAGGAGTCAAAGATGATGATTCCAGGTTTCAAATCTGGTGACAATATGTGGTTCATTTCTCATCTGCCCTCCCCTCCTATGTGTACTTTGCTGTTCCTTCTCTTATAAGTGGGGTAATGCTAAAGTTTTCTTCATCCCTTGCTTTCCCCACTCTCTTTCTTCCACATTCTCTTTCTTCTTCGTGGTTTCAGCTGTCATCTCTTTTTGGATGACTCCCACATTTTTACCTCTGGTTCTGATCTCTTTCTCAGCCTCTGGTCCTTCATATCCCTTGCTTGCTTGGGATGTTATCATGTTATGATCATGGTCTTAGTGTAATCAGACATCTGTTCAATTCCAGCCACTGTTGGGAGATATATGTCACCTTGGAAAAGTTCCTTAACTTCTATAAGGGTCAATGACCCCATTTATAAATGGGCATATGAACTACTTATCTTTCAAGGGTGTTAAGAGCACTGAATGAATAATGATCTTCTAAAAACAGTACATAAACTGGGCTCATTCTCCTTGGTATGAGGTGAAATGAAAGAAATTTAGATAATATTGTATCTATTCACCTATCTTCTGTCTTTCTTGTTTTTGGCATATAATCTATTACGAACCATCATTTATTGGAAAGGACTGTCTGAAGTATAGCTCAGAAGGACACATCAGAAGGTGTGGGGCTAGTCCTTATGGATGGAGGAGTGGGGCTATATTGGTGTGGGGAATGAAAGGAAGAGACAGGACAAAATGTAGAAATAGATTAAATATGACAGTCAAGGAAGCATTAAACTATGACTTAGCTAATGTATAGAATAATGTGTTACCCTTTAGAGATACAGGATTTTTTGTAGAAGTTTTTGCAGAAAAGTGAAGGAATTGATATTTATTCCGTTGAATGTACCTTGTGTGGTGCATTTGTTGCAACTGATGAAACGATACTGATACATTTTTATATTAATACTTAAATACATAGTTTGCATTAGGGTTCATACTTTGTGGTGTACATTCTGTGGGTTTTGACGAAGGTATGGTGGCATATATTCATTGTTATTGTATCATGTAGAATAGTTTTAGTGCCCTAAAAATCCCCTTTGCATCACCTCTTTCATTTTCCCCTCTCCCTGAACACCAGGCAATCACTAATCTTTTTCTGTGTCCACATTTTTGCCTTTTCCAGAATGTCATGTAGTTAGAATCATCTAGTGTGCAGTCTTTTCAGAGTGGCTTCTTTCACTTAGTAATATCCTTTTAAGATTCCTCAAGTCTTTCCATGGCTTGATAGCTAATTTCTTTTTATTACTGAATGATATTCCTTTGTATGATGTACCACAATTCATTTATCCATTCTCCTACTGAAGGTCAGATTGCTTCTAAGTTTTCATAGTTATGAAAACTTGTATTTTAAGATTAAAATCTGGAAGTTTTTATTGATATTAGGCATTCGTTTCTTAGGGCTGCTATAATAACAGAGCACCACAAACTGGGTGGCTTAAAACAACAGAAATTTATTCTTTCATAGTTCTGGAGCCTAGACATCAGAAATCAAGGTGTTAGCAGGGTTGGCACCTGCCAACCAAGAGAGCTTTGAGGGAGAATCTATTCCATACCTTTCTCCTAGCTGCTCATGAGGGTTAGCCATCTTTGATGTTCCTTGGATTGTAAATGCATCAGTCCAATCTCTGCTTCCCTCTTCATGGGGCATTCTCCCTGTTTCTTCACATTGCTGTCTTCTTGTGAGGATACCAGTCATATTGAATTAGGGGCCCACTCTACACCAGTATGACCTCATCTTAACTAATTATATCTGCAACAACCCTATTTCCAAATTAGGTCACATTCTAAGGCACTGGTGGTTAGACTTCAACAACGTTATTAGAGGGCACAGTTCAACCCATAGCATGAAGTGATGCTTTCTAGACCATTCTTTTTTTAGATAGTCATCCTTTTTGTTATTGTTGAATCATGGATGGTGATGTAATGTTTTCCAGCTTTGGCTAGTTGTGGTTTCAGCTGAAAAACCAAAATGTCCCTGACTGTGTTATAAAAAAAAAAAAAAAAAAAAAGAGGCTTCCCTGTGCTTGATCTTGAATGTACTTTGAAATGTGTAACCAGTAAGATCTATCCCAGATGCCAGTCTGTGGCTCTGCCTTGTTAGAATTTTTGTTTGCATGGTTCATTTGGCCACTTCGTGGCTTGTCAGTCAAGTTGTAGAGAAAATAGAATAAAGTATAATTGATATAAACAGTTTTCTTTAGAAGGATTATCCAACAAAAAATAAGTTACTAAGAAAATCCTTTTTTTCTCTTCTGGGTTTTAGTACAGTATGTAAAAAGACTGTGGAGGATAGTTTATAACTGTATAGACTCATTTTTCCCTTTCAGGTGATTATTATTTAGTGTTTTGCAGATTTCAGACAAATTCTTTCCTATTTTTCTACCATCTAACCATTCCATGTGAAAACTGACTTAAACTTGCCAACTTCTAGATCCAGTTTAATTTCCTAATTGTGTGTGTGTGAGAGAGTGCATTTTTGTGTTTGTGTGCCTGTGTGTGTGAGAAAGAGAGAGGGAGAGAAGAGAAAGGGAGGGAGTGAAAAAAGAAGTTAAAGTCACATGGAAAATTACTGGGCAGTTTGAAAATAATTTGATGAAGTGGGCATGGAAGAAAATCAGGGCTGGGAAGGGAGGAATACTAAACTGATTATGTAGTAGGAATAAAAAAATTATAAATTTGAATCTTGTGTGTTTTGAAGTAAGAGTTTTAATAAGATTATCAGACTTTTCTTGATAATAAAAGGATTAAATATTGTATTAAATGCTATCAAATAGCACATTTTATGGAATCTTACCTATTGATGTGGCCAGAGCTCCAGAGTCAGGCAGGGTTCTGATGCATCTCATAGAAAACAGGTTGGCTAGCCAGTTAGTAACATTATTTTGACCCAATAAGAGAAAGTGCTTAATGTATTCTAGAGGATTTCTCCAGGAGTGAATTTTCTTCCCTCATATCTGAGGGTTATGTAACTTATTCTCCACTAAAGATATTTACATGTGAAGGCAGAAAAACCTAATGGACCAGAGTGGCTTTGCTCTCTTGGTTCCCAACCACCATTTTAAGAAGATAGGTTCAGAAGCTCAAACTGGGTGGAGCCCACCGCAGCTCAAGGAGGCCTGCCTGCCTCTGTAGACTCCACCTCTGGGGGCAGGGCATAGCCAAACAAAAGGCAGCAGAAACCTCTGCAGACTTAAATGTCCCTGTCTGACAGCTTTGAAGAGAGTAGTGGTTCTCCCAGCACGCAGCTGGAGATCTGAGAATGGACAGACTGCCTCCTCAAGTGGGTCTCTGACCCCAGAGTAGCCTAACTGGGAGGCATCCCCCAGTAGGGGCAGACTGACACCTCACATGGCCAGGTACTTCTCTGAGACAAAACTTCCAGAGGAACGATCAGGCAGCAACATTTGCTGTTCACCAATATCCACTGTTCTGCAGACTCCGCTGCTGATACCCAGGCAAAGAGGGTCTAGAGTGGACCTCCAGCAAACTCCAACAGACCTGCAGCTGAGGGTCCTGACTCTTAGAAGGAAAACTAACAAACAGAAAGGACGTCCACACCAAAACCCCATCTGTATGTCACCATCATCAAAGACCAAAGGTAGATAAAACCACAAAGATGGGGAAAAAACAGAGCAGAAAAACTGGAAACTCTAAAAGTCAGAGCACCTCTCCTCCTCCAGAGGAACGCAGCTCCTCACCAGCAACGGAACAAAGCTGGACAGAGAATGACTTTGACGAGTTGAGAGAAGGAGGCTTCAGACGATCAAACCACTCCGAGCTAAAGGAGGAAGTTCAAACCCATGGAAAAGAAGTTAAAAACCTTGAAAAAAAAATTAGACGAATGGCTAACTAGAATAACCAATGCAGTGAAGTCCTGAAAGGACCCGATGGAGCTGAAAACCATGGCACGAGAACTACATGACGAATGCACAAGCCTCAGTAGCTGATTCGATCAACTGGAATAAAGGGTATCAGTGATGGAAGATCAAATGAATGAAATGAGGCGAGAAGAGAAGTTTAGAGAAAAAAGAATAAAAAGAACAAAGCCTCCAAGAAATATGGGACTATGTGAAAAGACGAAATCTATGTCTGGTGTACCTGAAAGTGACGGGGAGAATGGAACCAAGTTGGAAAACATTCTGCAGGATATTATCCAGCAGAAATTCCCCAATCGAGCAAGGCAGGCCAACATTCAAATTCAGGAAATACAGAGAATGCCACAAAGATACTCCTCGAGAAGAGCAACTCCAAGACACATAATTGTCAGATTCACCAAAGTTGAAATGAAGGAAAAAATGTTAAGGGCAGCCAGAAAGAAAGGTCAGGTTACCCACAAAGGGAAGCCCATCAGACTAACAGCTGATCTCTTTGCAGAAACTCTACAAGCCAGAAGAGAGTAGGGGCCAATATTCAACATTCTTAAAGAAAAGAATTTTCAGTGCAGAATTTCATATCCAGCCAAACTAAGCTCCATAAGTGAAGGAGAAATAAAATCCTTTACAGACAAGCAAATGCTGAGAGATTTTGTCACCACCAGGCCTGCCCTACAAGCGCTCCTGAAGGAAACACTAAACAGGGAAAGGAACAACTAGTACCAGCCACTGCAAAAACATGCCAAATTGTAAAGACCATTGAGGCTAGGAAGAAACTGCATCAGCTAACGAGCAAAATAACAAGCTAACATCATAATGACAGGATCAAATTCACACATAACAATATTAAGCTTAAATGTAAACAGGCTAAATGCTCCAATTAAAAGACACAGACTGGCAAATGGGATAAAGAGTCAAGACCCATCAGTGTGCTGTATTCAAGAAACCCATCTCATGTACAGAGACACACATAGGCTCAAAATAAAGGGATGGAGGAAGATCTACCAAGCAAATGGAAAACAAAAAAAGGCAGGGGTTGCAATCCTAGTCTCTGATAAAACAGACTTTAAACCAACAAAGATCAAAAGAGACAGAGAGGCCATTACATAATGGTAAAAGGATCAATTCAACAAGAAGAGCTAACTATCCTAAATATATATGCACCTAATACAGGAGCACCCAGATTCATAAAGCAAGTCCTTAGAGACCTACGAAGAGACTCAGACTCCCACACAATAATAATGGGAGACTTTAACACCCCACTGTCAATATTAGACAGATCAGTGAGACAGAAAGTTAACAAGGATATCCAGGAATTGAACTCAGCTCAGCACCAAGCAGACCTAATAGACATCTACAGAACTCTCCACCCCAAATCAACAGAATATACATTCTTTTCAGCACCACACCACACTTGTTCCAAAACTGACCACATAGTTGGAAGTAAAGCACTCCTCAGCAAATGTAAAACAAGAGAAATTATAACAAACTGTCTCTCAGACTACAGTGCAATCAAACTAGAACTCAGGATTAAGAATCTCACTCACAACCGCTCGACTACATGGAAACTGAACAACCTGCTCCTGAATGACTGTTGGGTACATAACAAAATGAAGGCAGAAATAAAGATGTTCTTTGAAACCAATGAGAACAAAGACACAACATACCAGAATCTCTGGGACACATTCAAAGCAGTGTGTAGAGGGAAATTTATAGCACTAAATGCCCACAAGAGAAAGTGGAAAGATCTGAAATTGACACCCTAACATCACAATTAAAAGAACTAGAGAAGCAAGAGCAAACACATTCAAAAGCTAGCAGAAGGCAAGAAATAACTAAGATCAGAGCAGAACTGAAGGAGATAGAGACACAAAAAACCCTTCAAAAAATCAGTGAATCCAGGAGCTGGTTTTTTGAAAAGATCAAAATTGGTAGACCGCTAGCAAGACTAATAAAGAAGAAAAGAGAGAAGAATCAAATAGGTGCAATAAAAAATGATAAAGGGAAGATCACCACTGATCCCACAGAAATACAAACTACCATCAGAGCATACTATAAACACCTCTATGCAAATAAACTAGAAAATCTAGAAGAAATGGATAAATTCCTCAACACATACACTCTCCCAAGGCTAAACCAGGAAGAAGTTGAATCCCTGAATAGACCAATAACAGGCTCTGAAATTGAGGCAATAATTAATAGCTTACCAACCAAAAAAAGTCCAGGACTAGATGGATTCACAGCCGAATTCTACCAGAAGTACAAGGAGGAGCTGGTACCATTCCTTCTGAAACTATTCCAATCAATAGAAAAAGAGGGAATCCTCCCTAACTCTTTTGATGAGGCCAGCATCATCCTGATACCAAAGCCTGGCAGAGACACAACAAAAAAAGAGAATTTTAGACCAGTATTCCTGATGAACATTGATGCAGAAATCCTCAATAAAATACTGGCAAACCGAATCCAGCAGCACATCAAAAAGCTTATCCACCATGATCAAGTGGGCTTCATCCCTGGGATGTAAGGCTGGTTCAACATACGCAAATCAATAAACGTAATCCAGCATATAAACAGAATCAGTGACAAAAACCACATGATTATCTCAATAGATGCAGAAAAGGCCTTTGACAAAATTCAACAACGCTTCATGCTAAAAACTCTCAATACATTAGGTATTGATGGGACGTATCCCAAAATAATAAGAGCTATCTATGACAAACCCACAGCCAGTATCATACTGAATGGGCAAAAACTGGAAGCATTCCCTTTGAAAACTGGCACAAGACAGGGATGCCCTCTCTCACCACTCCTATTCAACATAGTGTTAGAAGTTCTGGCCAGGGCAATCAGGCAGGAGAAGGAAATAAAGTGTATTCAATTAGGAAAAGAGGAAGTCAAATTGTCCCTGTTTGCAGATGACATGATTGTATATCTAGAAAACCCCATCGTCTCAGCCCAGAATCTCCTTAAGCTGATAAGCAACTTCAGCAAAGTCTCAGGATACAAAATCAATGTGCAAAAATCACAAGCATTCTTATACACCAATAACAGACGAACAGCCAAATCATGAACTCCCATTCACAATTGCTTCAAAGAGAATAAAATACCTAGGAATCCAACTTAAAAGGGACGTGAAGGACCTCTTCAAGGAGAACTACAAACCACTGCTCAAGGAAATAAAAGAGGATACAAACAAATGGAAGAACATTCCATGCTCATGGGTAGGAAGAATCAATATCGTGAAAATGGCCATACTACCCAAGGTAATTTATAGATTCAATGCCATCCCCATCAAGCTACCAATGACTTTCTTCACAGAATTGGAAAAAACTACTTTAAAGTTCATATGGAACCAAAAAAGAGCCCGCATTGCCAAGTCAATCCTAAGCCAAAAGAACAAAGCTGGAGGCATCACGCATATCTACAACTATCTGATCTTTGACAAACCTGACAAAAACAAGAAATGGGGAAAGGATTCCCTATTTAATAAATGGTGCTGGGAAAACTGGCTAGCCATATGTAGACAGCTGAAACTGGATCCCTTCCTTACACCTTATACAAAAATTAATTCAAGATGGATTAAAGACTTAAATGTTAGGCCTAAAACCATAAAAACCCTAGAAGAAAACCTAGGCAATACCATTCAGGACATAGGAACGGTCAAGGACTTCATGTCTAAAACACCAAAAGCAATGGCAGCAAAAGCCAAAATTGACAAATTGGATCTAATTAAACTAAAGAGCTTCTGCACAGCAAAAGGAACTACCATCAGAGTGAACAGGCAACCTGCAGAATGGGAGAAAATTTTTGCAATCTACTCATCTGACAAAGGCCTAATATCCAGAATCTACAATGAACTCAAACAAATTTACAAGAAAAAACAACCCCATCAAAAAGTGGGTGAAAGATATAAACAGATACTTCTCAAAAGGAGACATTTATGCAGCCAAAAGACACATGAAAAAATGCTCATCATCACTGGCCATCAGAGAAATGCAAATCAGAACCACAATGAGATACCATCTCACACCAGTTAGAATGGCGATCATTAAAAAGTCAGGAAACAACAGGTGCTGGAGAGGATGTGGAGAAATAGGAACACTTTTACACTGTTGGTGGGGACTGTAAACTAGTTCAACCATTGTGGAAGTCAGTGTGGCGATTCCTCAGGGATCTAGAACTAGAAATACCATTTGACCCAGCCATCCCATTACTGGGTATATACCCAAAGGACTATAAATCATGCTGCTATAAACACATATGCACACGTTATGTTTATTGTGGCACTATTCACAATAGCAAAGACTTGGAACCAACCCAAATGTCCAACAGTGATAGACTGGATTAGGAAAATGTAGCACATATACACCATGGAATACTATGCAGCCATAAAAAATGATGAGTTTGTGTCCTTTGTAGGGGCATGGATGAAGCTGGAAACCATCATTCTCAGCAAACTATCACAAGGACAAAACACCAAACACCGCATGTTCTCACTCATAGGTGGGAATTGAACAATGAGAACACATGGACACAGGAAGGGGAGCATCACACACCGGGGCCTGTTGTGGGGTGGGGGAAGGGGGGAGGGATAGCATTAGGAGATATGCCTAATGTTAAATGACGAGTTAATGGGTGCAACACACTAACATGGCACATGTATACATATGTAACAAACCTGCACATTTTGCACATGTACCCTGAAACTTAAAGTATAATAAAAAAAAAAAAAAAAGAAAAAAGAACCTTAAAAAAAAAAAAGAAGATAGGTTCCTGGTGTTTTTGAGTTGCCTCTCTTGTTTTGACCTCACTTCATTTATTCATTGAATCTGCTTTCTCCCTTCTCCCATTGCTGACATATCTGAGATGCAATTCCTTTCAAGTAAAAATCATCAAGTATTATTCATATAATTGCTTCTATTTGTTTTATAAGCCTAGGTCACTTTTCCAATGTATCATATTCCTCTTTATTTCTATTACCATAGACTAATCCAGGATTCTATTTCTTTCCTAGATTATCATCATTTCATCTTCTTCCTTTTCATTTCTTTGCCCTCCTTGACCATGCCATCTGCCCCTATCAAAGGCCTGCAGTGATTTTTTTTTTTTTTACATGACTGGTCAAGTTTAAAGTCCTTAACTTCTCCCCAGTATTTTATTATAAAAATTTCTGAACACAAAATAAAGTTTACAAACGACCCTGCTGTATCCACCATCAGAATTTTTCCATTAACGTTTTACCCTACTTCCTTGTTTTTATCTGACATCCATCATCTGTGTGTCCCTCTATCCATCTATTTATCTAGCTTACTTTTTGATGCATTTCAAAGTAAATTGCAGACATTAGTAGTTTTCCAACTAAATATGTCAGCATGCAGATAAATATATGTAGTTTTTCTTTTGATATAAAATTTATATCTATTGAAATACAGAAATCTTAAGTGTACATTCTATGAGTTTAGAAAAATGCATACACCTGTACAACCCAAATCCCTGTCAAGATATTGAACCTGTCACCCCAGATACTTTCATCATGCCCCTTTTCAGTCCACACTCTCATTCTCATCCCCATAGCAACAACTGTTTTGAAGTTTTTGTACTATAGTTTAGTCTGTTGCAGAATTTCATATAAATGGACCCATACGATATGGACTCTCTTGCTGAAGGCATCTTTGAAACCCTTCACTAGGATACCCTAAACTTTTACTCCATTTTTATTTCTCAAGCCATCTCCTTTATTCTCTCAGGTAGACATTATTCCGTTAATTTTCCTAAGTTGTGTCAGACTCTTTGGAATATTGCAGCTGTCTTCAGTCCTCATAAGAAATGAAAGAAAGGGAAAAGATTTGCTGCTTTCCTTACAACAGTGAGATGCTTACTATTCTGTAGCTAAATCTAGAATATAGTAGTTAGGAGTCAGGGAGAGATTGATTTGTGGTTCCCTATATGACATGCTTTCTCAAATATTAATCCCTTTGATGAGTATTAGAGAAAGTGTGTCATATAGGGAATCTCTAGAGCAGAGAAAAAAGCACCATGTCAATAGGCCATTTTGGTAAAAGGCAGTGAAAACTTCTGTTGATGCTTCTATTACGTGAATAATAAGTACAGATGCTCCTCGACCTATGATGGGGTTACATCCGGATAAACCCATTGTAAGTTGAAAATACCATAAGTTGAACCATTGTAAGTCAGGGACTGTCTGTATTTTTTTTTTTTTCATTTTCATGGTGTTTTGCAAATCTCTTTATGGTGCAGTTATCTTGATTTCATAGTTGCTAACTTTTAAGGTGGGTATTAATATCATGTTAATAACATGAATGGTGAAACTAAGACTCAGCTTAGTATGGTGGTAGTGAATGTGGAGTTTTTTTAGGGGTTCTTAGGATATGAAACATAAGGTTTTGCAGTACACCACAAATCCCTTGTATATTTTAATTTTGATTTTCCCTTTTTAGCTGAATCACAGTTTAAGGTATTTTTTTCTTTTTCTTTTTTTTTTTCTAAAAAGTATTTCTGGGTTGTATTTTCTGAGACCTGGCTATCTGAGAATGACTTCCTGCTGCCATTAAATACTTTATGGGAGCATTTTCCTTCACAGCTTTGATCACATTTTGTTATTGTCTTGTAGAATATGGTATTATAGATAACCTTGAAGCTAACTTGATTTTGCTTTCTTCAAAAGTAATTTTTTTTCCACCTATATTCTTATAGTTTATATTTTAATTCTTTTAGTTCAAAAAAATTTGCCAAGATGCAACTAGGTATGTCTCTGTTCATTGATTTTGGGTGGAACATGGTAAACTCTTCTGATCAACATCAATTATATATTGGACTTTTTGCTCCTCTTGATTTTTTTTTTCCTTTAGAAAATACAATTCTTTTCTTGATTATTTTCCATGATGATTTTATCTTTGTTCTTTTCCTTCAAATTCTTACAGCACTTTTCAAGTTTGTCCTCAACATTAAATCTGTTTTCTGAATAACCAATGCAATTTGTTGCTAATTGCATACAGATTTTATTTCTGCTATTACATTTTTAAATGTCCTTGCAGTCATTCTCATTCATTTCTCTTGTTTCATTGTGTCTCTCTCCTTATGACTTTCTGTTTCTACTCTATTTCTTTTTTTTCTTTTTCTTTTTTTCTTTTCTTTTTTTTTTTTCTTTTTTAAACCACAGGGTCTCACTACCATTGCCTAGGCTGGAGTGCAGTGGAGTGCATCACAGCTCACTGAAGCCTTGACTTCTGGGGCTCAAGGTAATCCTCTCATCACAGCCTCCCAAGTAGCTGAGACTGTAGACCCGCGATGCCATGCCTGCGCAGCTGATTTTTTGCATTTATAGTAGACACAGGGTTTTGCCGTGTTGTCCAGGCTGGTCTTGAATTCCTGGTTTCAAGCAGTCCACTCGCCTCGGCCTGCTAGGATGCTGAGAGCATAGGCTGAGCCACTGCGCCTGGCCTTCTCTTTGTGTTTATTAGAAAATATGGCTTATTTCCTTTTGAGTGTGCCAAGTACCTTATACATGCTTTTACAAATGCCTATAGAGAATTATTTTCAGAAGACTGCTTTCTTTTTTAAGGTTTTGGGTTGATATTCTCTTTTCTTTGTAAGTCTTTCTTTTTTTTTTTCTAGGCCTTTTTTTTCCTAGTCTCTTTTCTCCTGTTTGATTAAGGATAGATTTGTCTAGAATCAGTGTTTGTCAACAAACACAGGGTCTAGATTGCCCCATCCCTGTTCTGTTCACTTGAGTGCTAGTTGGAGTTCCTTTTCCTATCTCCAGTGTAGAATTAGTTGTTTATATACAACCTTTAGCATAAGCCTATTGTTAAAAGTCTGTCATCTAGAGCAGCTCTGCTGGACAAAGATAGGATCTTGTATTGCTTCTTTTCATTGCCTTGCTCTTTGACATTCTGGTCAGAGAGAATATAAGAAAGCCTATGTGTGGTTCTCAAAGTGTGCTGCTTGCATGAGTTTTCCTGTCTCTTTTCTCACTTTATGAAGCTTTAGGAGGATTGTATCTCCCATGTTTCTGTGTGCCTTTGCCAGAACTACCCTCTTCTCTTCTGTACATAACATAAATATTTTCCGGGGGTTGCTGGTCCTTTCTGAATGTAGAAATGTAGAGAAAGAGGAAGTCATGTGGAGCAGTGCTGTAGCAGCCACAAGAAGGTATACATATGCAATATGGGAACTACTGCCCAGCGTTATAAGTGACATAAATGTTGTATTTCTGAGTGAGGTGGTAGACTGGGGGAAGAATAAAGCATCTTCCTTTCTATAATCTTTCACGTGGTTGATTTTTTTCGGTATACTCTGATATTTGTTTTGTTATCTTTGGGTCTAATTTTGTTGCTTTCATAATTAGTAGAATTATTAGCAGATTCTGGCAATTAGTTGTTAGTTTGAACTTTTATTAACAGTAGACAACACTTATTACATACATCTTATGTGTTAACACTGATATAAGTACTTTAAATGTATTAACCCATTTAATTTTCATGACAACCTATGTGTGGTACTATAATAGTTACCATTTTATAGATGCGGAAAATGAGGCATAGAGAAGTTGAAAACCTTGCTTAAGAGTACCAAGTTAGTATGTGGTGCAGTCAGGATGTGAACCCAAGTCTATATTTTTGTATATGGCAAGTTTTTGCCTCTTTAAGCCCATCTTCATAGGCTGGTCCTCCTTTCCTCTCTTCTTTCCTTCTTCTCTTCTTTTATGACTGCATAAGACTATTTAGGGACTGGCAACTAGATAGCGTGTTTAAAAGATGACCTTTAAAGACGACTTTTCTGAAGTTTAGATGTGGCACATAAAAATATATATGTGTGTATATACTATTTCTTTAGGTATTGCATTAAAGTTACTTTATGAAACAAATTGTTAAACTTTCAAAAGAATGAATTTGTTTAGATTGCAAATTTATTGAAAATAAGTTAATTTGTTCTTTGTAGTTCTTAGTTATTGGCCGCAGGTGAGCCAGATTGTGGAAGATGGAGGAATTAATGGGATTGGAGACAGAAATTTACTGTTTGATGGTGAGAGAGGTGGGAGGAGGTGAGGAAGGCTTTTGGTAGTTAATGGGGGATATATTTAGCATATGACAATTTGGGTGTGTCTGTGTGTTCTCTGGGTTGTAACTCCTTTAGAGAACTGTTTCTGTATCCACATTCTTGGAATATAGTGTAGCATCCTTCACAAGGTAACTACCTGGTCATATTTGTTGATCATGATTTTATTTAAACTCTTTTACAGCAAGATGATTTATCAACATCATTTCTAAATTCTCTAAACATTAAATCTACATAAGAACTTAATTTTGTCTGAGTTTAAATGTACTATGGCCCTTCAGCATGGCTTTGGAATCCATTCAACTGTAGTTCAGATCTACACACTGGCACTTTAACTATGTGATCTTGAACTAATTACCACTTTCGGCTGCTTTTTCCTCATCTGAGAAATGAGGATATAATACCTCTTTTATTGTTAGGCTGTCTTAGGATGCAGTGCAAAAACATGTACAATTTTTTGTGTAACAAATGTAGAGTGCTTTGATATGATTTAAGCACTCAGTAAATGCTTTCTAGAAAAACATTAACTTCATATATTATACATGCCAACACTACAGTTTAACAAATTTGATTTAAAATAGTGTATGTGATATGATGTGATAACTTCAAGAGCAAGTATACTCAGTTGAAATATGAGTGAAAAAGTAGCCTTTGAATAAAAAAATGTTTCTTTTTTTGTCTTTCCCACCCCAGGTCCTGAGGGAGTCTAACAAGTTAGCAGAAATGGAAGAACCACCCTTGCTTCCAGGAGAAAATATTAAAGACATGGGTCCGTAATGGTATTTTTTGCTTAATGTCCTTCTCCGTTCTGACTGTGCAGAATGTTCAGTACTCTCAGCATACAGAGAATAAACTGGCTGTCAGAGACACCTCCTGTCTGGCAGAACTCTTTACCTGCAGTCTTCCCAGCATCTTAGTGTGTTCTACAAACGTAAGCCTAGACCCGCTGCTAGTGTTTGTGTTTGAACTCCTGGGAAACATGCAAATTGAATTATACTTTGCCTCTTCTCTGGTTTGTTTTACTTTCTTTAAAAGTAGGTGTATTTTTGCTAAAACTGTTGCTGAAGCCTGTGAAGGAAAATTTTATTATTTTGAATTACTATATTCAGATATTGAGTTGCCTAGATAAAAACATTGAATTGTCACCTTATACAAGTAATTTTTCTTAAAATATCTTCTCTTCTGTTTGCTTCCTTCATGTCTTTCTTCTCTGAATAAAGTCAGGTTAATTTTTGGATGAAATACATCATCTCCATTGCATCTGTTTGTATGTAGATGCCCTTCTCTGCCCAGCCTAATACTTATAATATGGACTGGAAACTGAAGATGAGCTTACAAGCTGTGTTTTTTTTCCTCATGCTTTTGTTTTGTTTCATCTGTGTGATAATCTACAGATATCTACTCATAAACTCCGAGAAATAAAGTAATATGTTAGAAGAATGAAGTAAATGATTTCTTAGTTAATATAACTACCATCTTTCATTTTGTTACCAATCATAATTTTTAAAAAGGATTTTAAAAATGCTGATTTTTACTTGGCTAGGTGTCATTTCTATGTGTAAAAACAAGCCAAAGGCAGGACCTGTATTCTAAATGGATTATTATTTACTAAATTTAGCTTCCTAGTCCTTAGCATGCTATTTGTCTTTTCTTGCTCTTGGCTCTTGATTGAATAACCTCTCAGTCTTTTTCTTTTCCCCAGTTAGCCTTATATATACACCAAGCTCTTGATCTGAACTACCTACTTACATTTTTTCAGAATTGGCTATTATATAATGATAGTAATTATTATTATTGAGTGCTTACTATCTCAGTCATTCTCAGAGAGTATATTCTTGAGAATAACATCAACCCCATTTTATAGGTGAGGAAGGAAACTAAGGCATAGGAAGATAACCTAGCTAATAAGGTTATATCTAGCATTGTGACAATTTCTTTTTCTTATTCTGAACTTAATGCCGTAATTGCAGCTCCCATTATGAAATATGGCTTTATTAAAGAACTTCAAGTTACCACTCAGTCTCATTTGTTGGCTTTTCTTCCTTTAATAGCAACACGCCCTAGGACCTCATCCTTGACCCATTTCCCTTTTCCCTCCTGTATACTCTTTTCGGTTGACCATATCTAAATTTGTAACATCACTTGCCATATATTGGCTGATGACTCCAAAATTTGTATCTCCAGTGTGAACCCCTGTCCTAATGTAAGTAAACAAATGCCTCTATCTTAAACACACATCCTTGAGTATCCCATGGGAACCTTATACCCAACATCTCCAAAATGGAAATCATCACATTTAACTCCAAACTTACTCTTTTTCTTGCATTCTCTCTCTCAGTTGACATCAATACCAGCTGTCCATTTACTCAAGTCAGAAATCTGGTTGTCGTACTAGACTGCTCTTTTTTTCTTTTCTGGACTCTTAACATCCAGTCAGTGTCTAAGAATTTCTTGTATTTATCTTCTTTTCTCCATTGTCATGATCTCTTGAGGAATGATAGAGGGTACAGAACAAAGCAAAGACTAATGATGATAATAGTAACATAGGTATAAACCCTTGAATTTTTGTATTGTACTTAGAACTTTAGAAGCATCTTTATATGTATATTATCTCATGATTTTAGAATAAAGGGGAAGATGTAACAGAAAAGCACTGGCCCGAGAATGACATTCCTGTGGTGGGATATAGGATAATAAGGCTGAGTTTTCTTACATGAGTAAGAAAATTGACTGTGGAAGGAATCCAGAAATGTTTTAGTAACCTTGAATAAAGCTTTTCTAGTTGAGGTAAAAATTCATAAGGGAAAAATATTATTTGTGCAAAGCAAGTTTGTGTATTTTTATATAATGATGGGTTCATTTAATTTTAAAAGCTTCCCTCTAAATGAAATAGGCATTCAAAACAATGATTTTAAAAAGTAGTTTATACTTAAAATGTTCCTAAGGGAACTATTTTGAAGGTTAGAAAGATTGTGAAAAGATCAGTCTCATTTCAAATTCCATACAAAGCAGCCAGTCCTTCGAAGTGTTGAATGAGAAGCAAAGTCAGGAGGTTGTAATACCTTATTAAATATATTCCATGGCCCCAAGTTTTCCCAGAAGCCCGTTGAAAGGGTCTTAGAAAGTTGTTGCTCCACAGAATTGTCCCTTACTTCCTTGGAATGATGAAGATACTCCTTTATCTGCTGATTTGGTATAATAATGACATACTAGGAATTTATGAATATTTTAAGATATAAAAACCATGTATTGGAAATTATGAACTGTGGCATTTTAAATAATATTTTGAGATACTGATTCCTAAGTTATCCTGCATAATCAGTTAATGCATATTTTACAAAACATAATGCCATGGAGATCCATCGTTTATTTGATAAAACATTACTTGTGATTATTTCTTTACAAAGTCTGGCATTGGTTGGTCAGCAGTACAATATCCTCTTCTTATACTGTTATTTTTCTAAGAAATTATATTTTAAATGTGTGTCATTTCACTTGTAAAATTTTCCCCATAAGTATTAATCAGATCAGGAGTTTGTGGAATAACATATGTTTTGGACATTGCATTTTTAGAAGAATGTTGACAAACTGGACAGGAAATTGGTGAGGTTACATAGAAACTGCAATGAGATGATGGCGACTGTGCCTTGACATGCTTATTGTTGATACCACCATTACCAGTGTTCTTTCACCCGTCTCTGCTGCAGCTACCCACACCTGTTTTATCTAGCCAGGATAGTAGCCCCTTTGTTTAATTCCATTCTGTCTCATGGGATGAGAAGTCCCTCCACCTTTTCAGCCTATCCCATTTAATTCTGTGTTTCTTCCCCAGATTAGTGCAGGGATGGAAGCTTGGGTTGTAGGATTCTGAGGTCTCTGGAAATTACTGGTTCTGTTATTTTTCAGCATAAATTAGTCTAGGAATCATAACAATTTTATAAGATGAGATAGCAGGTTTTAATAGCACATAATGTATAGTAAACTGTGGACTTCTTGCTTTTTCAGCCAAAGATGTAACTTATATATGTCCATTCACTGGTGCTGTACGAGGAACTCTGACTGTCACGAATTATAGGTTATATTTCAAAAGCATGGAACGGGTAAGAGTCAGATTAGATTTTTGTATGTACATGAGTGTGTTGTTTGTAGCTAGTTTTGTTCATTTCTGATCATTTCTAATTAAAGCATTTCTGATTAAGATTTTGATCAGCTCTATAATTGGACAGTATTAATTGCTCAGTTTTAATTATTTTTTCTTTCCTTCTTTAGGATCCCCCATTTGTTTTAGATGCTTCCCTTGGTGTGATAAATAGAGTAGAAAAAATTGGTGGTGCTTCTAGTCGAGGTGAAAATTCTTATGGACTAGAAACTGTGTGTAAGGTAAATGTTATAATATGTATGTGATTTTCTTTGGTTTGAAAAGCTTTGTATTAAATAGAACCTCTGTTTTGAAATTGGTTTCTACAATATAAAATGGATTTCCAATTAGAAATGTTATTTTAGTATGACATTGATAGAAGAAAACAAAATTCAGCAGTAATAGAAAAGGTGATTCATGAATTAGACTTAATTCTTTTGGGCCCAGTTCAGTCTACATGTTTTGATATATTCACAAATTCATAACTTATTTTTTAATAATGATCATCTTGGCCGGACGTGGTGGCTCACGCCTATAATCCCAACACTTTCAGAGACTGAGGCAGGCGGATCACATCAGGTCAAGAGTTCGAGATCAGTCTGGCCAACATGATGAAAACCCATCTCTACTAAAAATACAAAAATTAACCAGGCGTGGTGGCGGGCACCTGTAATCTCAGCTATTGGGGAGGCTGAGGCAGGAGAATTGCTTGAACCTGGGAGGCGGATGTTGCAGTGAGCCAAGATAGTGCCACTGCACTCCAGCTTGGGCAACAGAGTAAGACTCTGTCTGAAATAATAATAATAATAATAATAATAATAATAATAATAACCATCTTTAATGCACATAGTACTGATAGGATACCACATAGTTCCACATTGATGATTTCACTTTGAGCCTTATAAAAATCCTGTGAGGTAGGCACAATAGACATTACTACCTTTAATTTACAAACTAGCAACATAAGGCTCTGAGCAGTTCCACTACTTTGTAGTGGAAGAACTAAATAACTAAATATGTTATATTCATCATCACCTATCTTTTCTGTTTCTAGTTCTCATAATTTTTCTTTTTTTTTTTTTTTGAGACGGAGTCTCGCTCTGTTGCCCAGGCTGGCACAATCTCAGCTCACTGCAAGCTCCGCCTCCTGGGTACACGGGATTCTCCTGCCTCAGCCTCTCGAGTAGCTGGGACTACAGGTGCCCACCACCACGCCCAGCTAATTTTTTTTTGTATTTTTAGTAGAGATGGGGTTTCACCATGTTAGCCAGGATGGTCCCAATCTCCTGACCTCGTGATCTGCCCATCTCAGCCTCTCAAAGTGCTGGGATTACAGGCGTGAGCCACCGTGCCCGGCCAGTTTTTCTACTTCTAAAACAATAGTGTGGAAAAGTTGATATTGTAGACTTTTCTTATGTTCTTATTTACTGGCATTCTTTAAATGCATTGATACTTGAATGAAACATAGATTGTTACATTTTTACCATTAAGTCATAGGTATTTAATACTACATACCACTTCTCCAGGTCACTGTTATTAAGGCCTAATTAACTAACACCCATGCACATTGAGATTCTACATCATATTCTTCCTTTCTTTTTATTCTGCCAGTGCCAAAAGAAACAGCATATGTATAATTCAAGATACTTTGTTATGCTAATCTTAGAAGTTTTGTGACTCTGGTATTAAAGCTAATGACTTAGTAATTATTTTTGTAGTTTTCTTTTTTTTTGAGACAAGAATCTGGCTCTGTCGCTTAGGCTGGAGTGCAGTGGCGTGATCTCGGCTTACTGCAGCCTCTGCCTCCCGGGTTCAAGTGATTCTCCTACCTCAGCCTCCTGAGTAGCTGGGATTACAGGCATATGCCACCATGCCTGGCTAATTTTTGTATTTTTGGTAGAGATGGGTTTCACCACGTTGGCCAGGTTGGTATCGAACTCCTGGCCTCAAGTGATCTGCCTGCCTCGGCCTCCCAAAGTGTTGAGATTACAGGCGTGAGCCACTGTGCCTGGCCTGTGGTTTTCCATTATAGTCAGAAGGGCTCTGTGAGTGTAATCGCTGGCAACCATGTGTCAAGCACACTGTTTCCTGATCACTTTTCTGTAGTTTAAGAGTAAGTAGTGCATAGAATATAAGACGATGTGAAAGAAGATAATTTTGAATCTTAATCATTTTAAATATAATTTTTTTCCATGGAACAGGATCGTTATCAATAAACACAAATATTTGTAGGGCCCCTGACATGGTACTTTCGGAGAACTCTGTGGTTAACAGAATGATTCTGAGTATCTCACCTAGTTATAAAGATATTTACTGAGGGAAAACAAGATATCAGCTTAGGTTCCTGCACATGTTTATTTTAAAAGATAGTAAAGCCAGCATTCTAGTTTTGGATCATATACTGTCTTACTTATGTATTGTGGGTACATTGTAGTGGAGTGGCTTTGTGTGCGGTTCTACAAAATGAGGCATAATAAAGCTATTTTGAATTTTGCCTAGGTAAAAACATTTAAATAAAATGATCAGTCTTAAAATTATTCTTTTCTTATAAATTTTTTTAAAAAAATTTTTTGTAGAGACAAGGTCTCGCTATGTTGCCCAGGCTGGCCTTGAACTTGTAACAATTTATGTTTCATTCAAGTATCAATCAATGCATTTAAAGAATGTCGGTAGATAAGAACATAGGAAAAGTCTACAATACCAATTTTTCCCCACCACTGTTTTAGAAGTAGAACACCTCAAGTGTCCCTCTTGCTTTGTCCACGCAAAGTGTTGGAATAACAGGCTTGAGCCACTGTGCCTGGCCCTTGAAATTATCTTAATCCCCAGTTTTTTTCTAAGTGCTGTTAAGATGCCAGTAAACCAGAACATGAATAACTGCATTCAGTCTGAGCATAGAAAACTGCTTAGGGACAAATGGAAGGGAACCTTGGTCTTTAGACCTTACTGTAGAGCCTGGATAATATAAACTAAACTATTCAGAGTTTATGTGTCAGTAGATGGTGGAAGAATGTGGTTATGGAGTGAAGGAAGGAACACTTTCAGGCAGGGTTTAGTTCTATCAAGTCTACTAGTAGCAGGGGACTTAGGAAGAGAAGGTCCAATGCAAATGAACCCTGGGAAGGGATAGTTAGTAGGAAAATAATCACCAGATATAATGAACTGAAGACACGTATGAAATGTAACAACTACTAATCAGGTTTTATTAATAAAGAAATTTATGACAGAAAATGGGCTTTCACAGGGAAAGCACATATGCTGATAGTTTGTATCAGTCATTATATTAATCTTCAGATGTAATATCGTTAATCTCCAGTGGTTACATCAAATACTACCTCTTTCACTGGCCTATTTTGAGTCCATAAGCATAGGTAAATTTCCTGCCCTCTGAATTCTGCTTCATAGTAGAGTACCTTATGTTTCTTTCAGTTTTTCCCAAGAAACCATTATAATTTCCCTGTCTCCAGGAGCTGATGTCTGATTTATTTTTGTATCCCACATTCACAGATCTTAACATTTTACAAGATAGTTCCAAGTAACCTTATTTATTCATTTAAGTAAGTAGTGAACAATTATTAACTTGGTTCCTAAATCTTTTCTAGGATATTAGGAATTTACGATTTGCTCATAAACCTGAGGGGCGGACAAGAAGATCCATATTTGAGAATCTAATGAAATATGCATTTCCTGTCTCTAATAACCTGGTAAAATGTTTCCTGTCTTTGGAAAATTTGTGCTATAATTATTGATGTCGTATAAAGAAACTTGTCTAGGCTGTCTAGAATCTCTACATTTACATCCCTGCTTTGACATTTAACCAGATGTATAGTGTAAGTGTAACTTAGTCTCTTGGATCAATTTCTTTAAGTATAAAATAAAGGAAGCTGGACTAGCTGATTTCTGAGGTCCATTCCAGCACTAACATTTTATGATTATATGATCTTTCTATTCAGGGTGTTTCCATGATGAAAAAAGTGACCTGTTGTCTTCATTAGGATTTGTAATCTCCTTTTTAATTGGGAGCCAGTTAACACTAGCAATTTGGGAGGGAGGTAAGGGTAGGCAAACCCTGAGTTCCCACTATGTGCTTTAGACAGTGTTAGACTCCCACGTTTATATCATTTCACTTCTATGTAGCCTATGGTGGTAGATATTATTTATCCCTGTTTAGCAATGAAAGCAACATCAGGTAAGCAGTTAACTCAAGGGCACAGTTAGTAGGAGTACCATTTGGAATCAACGTTGGTCTTACGACTCCAGTTCAAATTTTTTTCGCATCATAGTTGTTTTTAAATGTAATGTCTTTATTTGAAAGTAAACCTACAAAGGCTACCAAGGATAATCTGAAGGAAATACAATGATATGTTGGTATTTGATAAGTTTTGTTGGCAAGTGTCTTTGCTTTTTTGTATGCTTAAAAACATGTAAAAAAAATAGATTTTCAAAATGATAAAACAAAAACTATAATACAAAAAAGGATGCTAATACATAAAATGTTCTTGCAGATAAATAAATGAAAACTGGATATATGGATACATTTCTGATTCATTACCTTTGTGAATATCTTTTTTAGCTCTTACCATTGTTTACTTTTTTGTAGCCTCTTTTTGCTTTTGAATACAAAGAAGTATTCCCTGAAAATGGGTGGAAGCTATATGACCCTCTTTTAGAGTATAGAAGGCAGGTATGTACTTTCTTCTCTTTCAATTTTAGTATTTTGTATTCTTTTCATTCCAAAGAAAACTGGGTGGAACCATGTACGAAAACCAGCATATCTCATACCACAGTAATTCACCACATTAAGAGATTAAAGCAGAATTCAATCTTGAAATCTGTTTTAGTATATCATTCTTCCTATTCTTCCTTCAGTATACCACTTCCCAAAGAGTCCCTATACTGCATTACTTAAGCCCCACCTAAAATAGTCTTTCCTTTATTTTTAACTTTCCTCCTGTCCACTATGCTTTCTTGAGAATTTAAGACATATTGATTATTTCTTGGTAATCATTAGATTTGTTATCTAGAATATTCTAGAATTCAAATATGAAAATTCTTGAGCTTTTACTTTTGTATTTAAATTTCAAACATAGCATTTTAATTATAACATTTCTAATTTATTGTGGTTTTGTTTCACAAAGCCAGGTAGAGGTAAAGAACCACCACCAGAGAGCTAAAAATATCTAAATGACTTGAAGTGGGGTTTGTTACCACACTTACATGTGGAAAGTGAAGTTGAAATTTCCTCATTCAGTTATAAAGTTATTTGGCAAAATATGAAATATAATACAAAATAAGTGGGAATCAACTAAAAGCCAAGAGTATACAAGAAACAGGAGATTCATGCTAACTCAAAAATCCAGTGTCAGAAGAAGATGACTAAGCAACCAAAAAGTCTAGCAGGTGTCTTTAGAAATTATAAAAATGAGGACTACTCTTTGAGAATCTGGGAAGAAATTGCTGTCCCAGGAGCATTCAGTGTAGAACTTTGGAAAGCAGATGAGGTAACTGTGTCTAAAGAAAAGAGGTAAATTATTACTGAAAAAAAATAAGTTGAAGTGTAAATGAACAACTATACCCATACAGAAAGAGAATTATGAGATTAGGAATTGTGGCAGTAAGAATAGAGCATTAGCTTCTACATAAAATGGTATGGATGCTTTGTGGTCTTTGACTTACTAGATGAATTTGTTGGCTTTTTTTTTTTTTTGCAGCATGAGAAACTGTCTCTGAGTCAACTAAAAGGTCTAATGGAGAGGACACTGTATTTGTAGTTAGAAGCTGTAGTTTTAAGATTTTTTTCTTGGATATATTTTAAGTTTATTACAGAAGGAAATGAAGATGATCTCTTAAAATTAAGGACTAATGATAAAGCATCAGATTATTCACTTCCCCCCCTTTAAATAAAAAAAAAAAAAAAGGAAGTGGTAATACTTGCATTCTGTACAAAATTCAAAAGGTCCAGCAGGGTATACTGAAAGGTAGGTTTTCCTTCCAGGACAACCCTGTGTCCCCCTAGCCATTCCAGTTCCCCTCCCTTTAGGAAATGATATTATTGGTTTCCTGAGTATTTTTTTCAAAGGTTTCATGTCTACAAAGCTTGTGTATATATGTGTGGGTATTGTTTTTTTAAGCATATGGTAGCATGCCATGCACACTCTTCTGTGCTTTTCTTTCTTCATTAATATATTTTGGAGATGGTACCATCTTCAAACATATAGACCTTTCTTTTTTTTAAATTGAGATGTAACTCACATACCAGAAAATTTACTGTTTTGAAGTATACAGTCCACTGCTTTTTAACATATTCACGAAATTGTGCAATTACCACCACACTCTAATTCTAGCACATTTAGAAGACTTAGTTTTGAATTTTAGCTCTAGTTCTTACTCTCACACTCAGATGTAGGCTCTTGAATGAATCATTTATGGCACAGTGCCTTCATTTTTTACTTGGTGATAGATACCACGTTATGGGATGTTTGAAGGATTAGTGACATATACAAAGGCACTTTGTAAACTGTAAAAATCTATCCAAATGATGATTATTATATTTATTACATTGTGAGGCTCTGAAAAACAGATATCATGACTGGCTTTATCATGTGCTGCCACTAAAAAAATGAAAGCTACATTCATTCAACAGATCTACACTTAATAGTGTTAAAAGAAATTAGACTATATCTCTTCAAAAATGGGCAAAGGCTGGGTGCAGTGGCTCACACCTGTAATCTCAGCACTTTGGGAGGCCGAGGCAGGCAGATCGCTTGAGCCCAGGAGTTTGAGACCAGCGTGGGCAACATAGAGAAACACCATCTATACAAAAAAATAAAAATTAGCCAGGTGTGGCATGCACCTGTAGTCCCAGCTACTTGGGAGGCTGAGGTGGGAAGACCACCTGAGCCTGGGAGATCAAGGCTGTGGTGAGCTGTGAATGTGCCACTGCACTCAAGCTTGGGCAATAGTGAGATGCCATGTCTCAAAAAATAAGTAAATAAATAAAAAATGGACAAAGCTATTAATGACCATTTAGGTTTGTCATATAGGAGAATGTTTCTTTAATTTACTCTTGAAGGACATATACAGTATGTAGTGATTATAGACAGGACTATGGAGTTTGTGGATAAGGCCAAGAAAAATCAAGTCATCTGGGCACAGTGGCTCACACCTGTAATCCCAGCACTTTGGGAGGCCAAGGCGGGAGGATTGCTCAAGCCCAGGAGTTCAAGACAAGCCTGGGCAACATGGTGAAACCCTGTCTCTACCAAAAATACAAAAATTAGCCAGGTGTGGTGACACATGCTTGTAGTCACAGCTATCCAGGGGGGTTGAGGCAGGAGGATTGATGGAGCCCTGGAGCTCGAGGCTGCAGTGAGCCCTGAGCATGCCACTGCACTCCAGCCTGGATGACAGAGTGAGACCCTGTCTCAAAAAAACAAAAAGGAAAAATATCAAGTCATGGGTAAAAATCTGTATAAAGATAATGAGCAGTCCAGTGCAGTGGTTCACACCTGTGGCCCCAGCACTTTGAGAAGCCAAGGTGGGAGGATTGCTTGAGCTCAGGAGTTCGACACCAGCCTGGGCAACATGGTGAAACCCTATCTCTACAAAAAATACAAAAATTAGCCAGGCATGGTGGTGCATGCCTGAAGTCCTAGCTACTCTGGAGGCGGATGTGGGAGGATTGCTTGAGCCCTGGAGGTTGAGGCTGCAGTGAGCTGTGATTGTACCACTGCAGTCCAGCCTGGTGAAGAGTGCAGAGACCTGATCTCATGAAACGAACAAAAAAGATAACGAGCACGGTCTCCTGCAGAAATACCCAACATAAGTTACATGCATTACTTAACAAACTTGGAAAACAGTTACTTCAGTCAAGGGAAAGAGAACTTATCCTTAGAACTGGAATGTAAGTAACTAAGAAAGCCATAGTCCTTTCAGTTTGTTTGTATAATAAACTTGACCCTGACAAGTGGATACTGAAGGGCAGTGATTTTGCTTGGAGAGTAGATATATACCAAAGATCAATAATTGTCAGTATATTTTTAGTAGTCTACAAAGAGAGTGTCTGAGGGCTAGCCAATTCCAGTTTTCTGCTTGAAAGGCAGTTTTTAGTGAAGATAGGTGTGTCGGCTTATCTAAGAATGAGGAGGACAATAGCCATGAAGGTAATCTAAGTCAGTGGTTCTCATTCCTACCCCACCCTGCTACTTACGTGAATAATGTGACATTCCCCATGAGAACAGTGGTTCTCCTGGTAGTGTTTTTACAAGGATATGGGAAGTGGGGTGGGAGAGAGACAGGAGTACCTTTCTGGGTTGGGGGATGGTACATTAGGCCCTGTGATGTATACTTCTCAAGTGATCTGACCTTTAGCTCTGACTCCATGTTTTCTAAGAAAACTTCAGAAACTAATTTTGCTTCATATGGAAACTTCCTATGGTTCACTGATTTATTCATTCATGCATTTATCAAATTCATATAATACCTTCTAAATACTAGTGGCTAAAATATGAAACAAAACGATAAAGTCCAGGTTCCCAAAGAGTTTGTGTTCAATGGAGCATTCAAACAAATAGATTAACAATTACAATATAATGTAATGAATAGTCTGATAGAGCAAGTACTGTAGGGAGAGAACATGAGGCCATCTGGGAGCTGAAAGACGTTTGATATAGACTAGACCAGAGCATACAGTGGCAAGGGAGAGATCTGGAGAAAGCAGGATTGTAGAGGGCTTTGCTAAGTCTGGTAAAGGACTTCGTATTTTATATGAAAAGCAATAGGTAGCCATTGATTTTAAGCAGAGGAATGACATAATCCCTTTTGCATCTTAAAAGATTACTGTGGAGGCAGTGTAGAGAATGGATTACAGAGGGACAGGAGAGAACTGATAATGGCCTGAATTAGGGAAGTGGTGGTAAGAATTGAAAAAAGTGAGCAAACTTCTGGTATTTCTGGAGGAAAAATCATAGAAATTGGTCACTGACTGTATGTAAGGGATAAGGGAGGGGGAGGAGTTAAAGATGATAACCAGGTTTCTTGGTTGAATACCATCTCTTTAAACTTGCCAATTCACTGTACTTTTTAGTACAGCATGTGAAAAAAATATATAAGTATATATATGATATATACATATATAAAAATATGAAATATATATATTTTTTCACGTGCTATAATAAAAAGTACAGTGAACTGTGTATATATATATATTATATATGTAAATTTTTAGAATCTCGCCGTGTCACCCAGGCTGGAGTGCAGTGGCGTGATCTTAGCTCACTGCAACCTTCACCTCCTGGGTTCAAGCAGTTCTCCTGCCTCAGCTTCCCAAGTAGCTGGGATTACAGGCATGAGTCACCATTTCTGGCTAAGTTTTGTATAACAGAAACGGGGTTTCATCCATGTTGGCCAGGCTGGTCTTGAACTCCTGACTTCTAGTGATCTGCCCACCTCTGCCTCCCAAAGTGCTGGGATTACAGGCATGAGCCACCGTGCCCGGCCAGCACGTGAATATTTTGTTAAAAACCTCTAATTAAGACTTTAGTTCTGGAAATAAGTCATGGGTAAAAATCTGTATAAAGTTAATGAGCAGCCTGGTGCAGGGTTTAACTTTCATCTTGAAGTTGTCCAGAATATCTGAAGTCAACGAAATCAGGAGGGAGGGAAAGATGTAGACCACAGGGAGCAAGATGGGACCAGGCTAATTATATGGAGTAAACAGGATGTAAGGTACTAATGAAAGAACAGTTAGGGATAAATAGAAGCGCTATTGAGAGTGTTTGCTGGAAGGGAATTTTCTTTCTTAACATCCTTCTGGGTGTTTGGCAACAGCTTGAGAAATACTTCTTTAAAGGAGAGTACATTCTGCTCTTTGAGATTTTTACAACAATTTAGTGAATACGGTAGTAAATTTTTCTTGAGGAATAATGTACTTTTATATAAAAAGTATAGATTTGGAATGCTCATGGAATTCTCTGCTACTTCCTAATGTATAGCTTTGGCCAAATTACAAACTGTGCCATAGTTTCTTTATCTATGAAATGAAGTTAATGAAACCTGAGTACAGTAAAATATATCTGTGTGTTTGGGTGTAAAGAGGCTGGCAAAGTGCCTACACACAGTAGATGCTCAGTAAATGTATTTTTCACTTTCAATTCTGTCTTTTTCTGTTTGATAAGAATTTTCAGAGATCATAAAATTTAAGATAGATTTTCTTAAGTCCAACCATTTAATATAATAGCTTAATTTTGTATACAGTGAAGGATGGAAAATTTCAGTTGTCTTATTAAGTAATCCTATATGTGAAGTAGTACACTATTTATAAAATAGCAGATATTGAAGGAGCACGAGAACTCAATAGTTGATATGTTTTTTAAAAATTGTTTCAAGCATTTTTCTTGCCTGTTGCCTGTTGTCATTTTGCCTTGCATTCCTCCCTTACTTTTCTAATATATTTTAGATTAGCAACATCCATTAGTATTATAATACCTCAGTGAAAAATGTACTTTACATATGTAAGTGATAGCTGTGCATGTAGCACTCTGGTGGACACTTGATGCCTGACTTCTGATATTTATTTGTATAGATGAATGGCAACAAAGTCAATCATCCAGTCAAACTGAATGAGACCCTGCACTTTGGGAGGCTGAGGCAGGCGGATCACCTGAGGTCAGGAGTTCGCAACCAGCCTGACCAACATGGTGAAACCTTGTCTCTACTAAAAATACAAAATTAGCCGGGCATGGTGGCGCATGCCTGTAATCCCAGCTACTTGGGAGGCTGAGGCAGGAGAATCGCTTGAACCCGGGAGGCAGAGGTTGCAGTGAGCCGAGATCGCGCCATTGCACTCCAGCCTGGGCAACAAGAGCGAAACTCTGTCTCCAAATAAATAAATAAAGAATAGGAACATTTGGCCAGGTGTGGTGGCTCATGCCTATAATCACAGCATTTTGGGAGGCCAAGTTAGGTGGATCACGAGGTCAGGAGATTGAAACCATCCTGGCCAACCCCGTCTCTACTAAAAAATACAAAAATTAGCCCAGCATGGTGGCGTACGGCTGTAGTCCCAGCTACTCAGGAGGTTGAGGCAGGAGATTCACTTGAACCCAGGAGGCGGAGGTTGCAGTGCGCTGAGATCGCACCATTGCACTCCAGCCTGGGCGACAGAGCGAGACTCTGTCTCAAAAAAAAAAAAAAAGGAACATTTGAAGTCTTACCGTTTCCTTCCACCTCCTGAATATGCTTAGCACAGGCCCACACTCAATATTTAGTGAATTAATGTCTGTTATATTAACATCAAATTGGGTTCCACAAATGAATACGTATCCCTACATTAGAATATCTAATCCTGAAAGCCTGATACCACAGGCTGACAACAACTATCCCAACACTTTAGGAGATGGATAGTAGAGGTCAGAGAGATTGAACAGGATGGCTTCTGTCCTGGTGTCGTTTAATATTTTAGTTATATAGTAATTTGTCTTATGTTTCATTTCACATGTAGGGAATTCCAAATGAAAGCTGGAGAATAACAAAGATAAATGAACGATATGAACTTTGTGATACATACCCTGCCCTCCTGGTTGTGCCAGCAAATATTCCTGATGAAGAATTAAAGAGAGTGGCATCCTTCAGATCAAGAGGCCGTATCCCAGTAAGTAGGAAGTTTGGATGAGCCTTTGCAAGTGCTTTTTTACTCAACATAATGCTGAGATTAATGAGTAGGAGAATGGATTCAGGATATAAATAGCTACAGCAGCAGGTCTTTCATGGGGATATTGGAGATTGATTTATTTAGTAAAGTTAAAAGTGGAAGAAAGACTTAAAGAGGCTTCCAGAGAGTGTGATATGGGTATTAGATAACTGCACAGAATTGCATGATTCTTCACTGAAAAACAAAGTTTGCTCTGTGTATTAGTCACTATTTATCTTATTGTATATTCTTTAGTCATGATGATAAATGTTCTTTTTTTTTTTAAGTCCTAGAAAGAACACCTTACAGATTTATAACTGGATCTTAGAAAGATGAGTTTAAATAATTTTAGGTACAAAATTCATAGATTCTAAAGGCTTTTAGAACTGAGCAGTTTTGCTAATATATTAAGTGGGGTTTACTTAGCCCTGTTTCACAGTATTTTTTTCAGGAGATAACATTTCCCAATAATCAAATACTTTCCTAAATCAGTATCTGACTAAAGAATTAGACCAAGTTTTCCACATGCCAGAATTGGCTTGAAAGAAAGGTGATGATTTTTCTTAGCAGCCTCAGATGTCCTTTCATGGCCAGGCTTTGGATCCAATTAGAAAGCAGAGCTTTACTGAGTACTGTTTTTGAGAATTATAAACAGAGAAGTATGTAAAAGGTGTGTTACCATTTTTTCCTCATTAAGGTTTTATCATGGATTCATCCTGAAAGTCAAGCCACAATCACTCGGTGTAGCCAGCCCATGGTTGGAGTGAGTGGAAAGCGAAGCAAAGAAGATGAAAAATACCTTCAAGCTATCATGGATTCCAATGCCCAGTCTCACAAAATCTTTATATTTGATGCCCGGCCAAGTGTTAATGCTGTTGCCAACAAGGTCAGATGGTCTCTTAGTAATTATAATTATGGTTTCATGAATCAGCTGAGTTTGGCAGGGCCACAGTGTAGTGAAAAGAGCTCAGGCTCTACAGTGGTAAACATATAGGTTCTTGTCTTGGCTCTTCAACTTGATGGTGTGATTTTGAGTTAGTTATTTAACCTCTTTAGACCTCAATTTGTTTATTGGTAAAAATGAGAATAATAATAGTTAACAGTGTTGTTTTGGGAGCAAAAATCATTTAATAAAAAATAATGCATAAACTTTTGCTTACTTACATAATAACTAGGTGTTCAGTTATTCTTAGCTTCCCACTTCTCCAAAGTTGACAACTAACTGAGCTTATGACTCACTGAAGTCCCTGTAGAGTACTGCTCTAGGAATAGCGAACTAGTGTTCTCGGTGACTAGTGGTGCCCTCTTCTGACCGTCCTCCACCTGAACAAGTTATTCAGACTGAAGAATTGGCAGTTAGCTGTAGCTGATTGTTCCAGCAGAATAAATATTAGCATCGTGGAAACTGAAATTTTGGTTCAGTTGACCAAATCTATAGAAGGAGGGAAGGAGAGAGAAGACATAACTACAGCAGCAGGTACCATTACTGAAAAGCGCTCATCTTTTCAAGTGTACATTTCAGTGCTTTTAGTATATTCACAAAGTTGTACAACCATGCCACTACCTGAATCCAGGGCATTTTCATTCTATGTGTTTCTGTGACAGGTTCTGTATAGTTGTTACCACTGCTGTCTTTCTAGAATGTTGCAACAAACTTGAATTGAAAGTTCCTGTCTTATTCCCACTCTTCAGAAGTAATCCTTAACAGGTATCCATTGAAATACTGTTAATTCTATGATTGTGCCAAACGATTTCCCAGACTCTCAGTGTCAGAAAGGAAGCTGAACTTCTGTTCTTTCAGTAATTTGTTGCTGGTTATGAGTTGGTGGTTTTGTTGTTTCAAAGGTGTGGGTCATATGATCACTTAATTTTATATAATTTACTGCTCCAGTATTTTCCTAATTTGTTTCTATTAGGGCTCTAAGAAGTATGATTTTACACGAGTTAGGTAGGAGATAGAATATTTTATTCATGAAATATAAAAAGATTAAGTCCAGAAAAATAAGGTTCTTCTTTCTAGCCATAGCTTATTTTGAACACCAAATATTTTCTCATTCTATTTTGTAGATGTAGATTTAAGTCTTTGAGAACATTGATGATGATAGCATTCTGTGCTTTTATCCTTGTTCTGTCTTTTTATTTAAAGAGAATTATGTGGTTAAAAAAGAAGCAGGTCATTTTGATTGCAAAGAGTTTATTTCTCAGATATGAAGATTAAAATGAGGTGAAGAGGCAGGGAGGTGAAGAAGCATAGGTGAACCAGACATGTGGTCTCAGCACATGAAACTTACAGTCTGGTAATTTCAGTATATATGAAAGGAAGTCTTCTGTAAGAACTTATGTTTGGGTAGGACTTGGCGTATGGGCTGGGAAAATTTAGTGTTTTACAGTGTTTAAATACCTTCCTATGTGTTTCATATTTAATTTTAATAATGGCCACATGAGCAAGTCAGAGTACGTATATATTCATTTTGTAAAGAAGAACATAAGAAAGCGAGTGGTTGTGCTAAATAAGTTGTCCTGAGCCATCCACATTTTCCTGTGGAGTTTTCCTTGTCTCCAGTAATATGTATCATCTTTTATGCTACTGGATATTTTATGTCACTTGTTTACAGATGTGCATTCATTTATGATTTTCCATGATGTGTGCTTTTTTCCAGGCAAAGGGTGGAGGTTATGAAAGTGAAGATGCCTATCAAAATGCTGAACTAGTTTTCCTGGATATCCACAATATTCATGTTATGAGAGAATCATTACGAAAACTTAAGGAGATTGTGTACCCCAACATTGAGGAAACTCACTGGTTGTCTAACTTGGAATCTACTCATTGGCTAGAACATATTAAGGTGGGTGTGTGTTACTATATCCCACACAAAGACTCTCTCTACCCCTTTGTTTATATTAGCTTTTTACTTATAATTGAAATCAACATGAAGGTACCTTTCTAAACAATGAAAAATGGGTAAATGCTTTGATACTTGGAACTACTAGTGAATTTTAATGTTTGAATGAATTGGTTTTTTATATTGTGCATTTGGTTATGTTGTACTTCTTTTGTTCCCCCTCCCATCCTATCTGAATTCGAACCATCCTTCAGATTCCAGTTCATATTTCATTTCTTCCATAAAGTCTTCCCAGATTGCATTCTTTTCCATTTTCTCTGAACTCTTTACCCTGTCTTTCCATCTAATCAGGAACTAGCGTGTACTTTGTTTGCTTTTGTGTGTCAACCAATGTATATTGCTAATTTATGGAGACCAAGACTGGATAAATCCTACATATATTTTTTTGTCCTCTCAGGAGCTAGGGCAGCACTATCCGTGTGAATAGGTACCCAATAAATATTTGTTGATTTGTGAAGTTAAAACCATTCTGATCAGGGAAATGAGGTGGAGTGGTTGCATGAGCCACACCGAGTGCTAAGTCATTCACAGAGCACATGTCAGTGCTAATTTACCTAACATGCTAATTTAATCTAGTTATATTTTCAGATATGGTCGGTTAGTAACATAACTCACCAAAATGTAGACTTATGTAACCACATATATAAATATTATGAGGTAATGGGAAATGCAGTCTTTCACGTTAAGAAGGAGGGTACTTCTGCTCACATTAAAATCTCTGAAGTTCAGACAGAATTGAAGAGAAAACCAAACTGAATAAGAATTTTAAATAGACCATTTTTACTATTGTTTCCCTTTGAGAAGCTTAGAAGCTTGAAAATCACAAAGTATAAACACTACTCAGAGAGCATGTTCATGTGGCCCATTCATTAAATTATGTGATGTGTAAATATACAGCCTTAGGCTTGATTTGGAACTAACATAAATCGCTGTGTTTGATTCTGAAAACTCCAGATATTTAATTTGCAGTTTCAACATGGTCTCTAAAAGCCTGGCTATAACAGAATCAAATTTCCCTAGAGGTATAAGACATATAGTTGGGCTAAACTACTTTATTCTCCCCCAATCCTTATCACACAAAGAAAGTTTATTTACTCAATCACTCTCTTCTGGTCTCTGCTCAAATATCACCTTTCTGAGAGAGGCCTTTCCCAGCCTCTTTACAAAATAAGAGTTCTACCAGCATTCCCTATAACTTCTATGGAGCGTTTTCACTTATTGCCATCTGGTATACTGTATATTTCCTTGTTTATTTGTGACTGGTGGGCCTCACCCAAATAGAATGTAAACTTCAGTAAGCAGGAACTTTGTTCCCTGCTGTATGGCCCGTGCCTAGAGCAGTATCTACCTTCTAGTAAGGGACTCCATAAATGTTTATTTAATGAATGAATGAACAATTACTACTTTGGATAACTCTTCCTGATCAATCTTAACTAAGCCTTTGGGTTAGTGATTCTTAACTTTGTATATGCACTAGAATTATAGGTGGAATTTATTTAAGATACTGAATTAGGATCATTGGACAATGAGGTCTAGGCACTTCAGGCTTACAAATGACTCCTGATATATAGTCCAGATTGTCATAGTACCCCATTTCCAGAATATGCTTATAGCTGTGATCAAGGGGAGGTTATCATATTTCCAAGCTTAATAATCTGTTTTCTTTCATTCTCATCTGTGTATGTAGAACTATACTGTTTTTCAAGTATAATACAATATGGCCATTGCAGAGAAGAATAGGGCTGTATTGTCCTTTTTTTGTTTTTTTTTTTTAAGATACCATACTTTTGTATTTCTTTTTTGGTTATATCTAATTATGTTTAGTTTTAACTCAAGATTGATTTCAGAAAAGGTAAGTTATTTTGCAAAGGATTTCTGCATATTTAAAAAAATAAGAGCTGAAGTTATTTTAAGTAACAGATTGACATATTCTGTGAATTTTCATGCATAGTGTTACAGAAAAGTAGCTCACTCTAAAGTTTATACTGTGCTTGCTGTATGCTCTGTGACATAAAAATCTTTAGTCAAAACAATACAATAAATGCTATAGAGTATTTTAAAAGAGATCCAGTATTATTGCTTTCAGGTACTTATCCCAATTTGGTTTAAGCATTGTTTTAAATCATAAAAAGGCTTTTAATGTTTTAAATCATATGATGTTTTAAATCATAATAATGTTTTAAATCATAATAATTGCCATATCAATTATTTTTATTTAAATAGATGATGGAATATTTCATTCTTAGAAACAGATCTCTTTAGAACTTTTCTAAGAAGAATCTTACACCATGATTTATGTAGCACCCAAAGGTACTTTTGATTTGGCTATTTCATTGGGCAAATTAATAGGAGTCAGCAATTATGAGGTTTTTCTAGTTTTAAAAGCAAAATTTATATATCTTCTACCATTTAAAAAAATTCTTCTTAGGAAGGGACAAATGTTTTTCCTCATGTTATTGAAATAATGATCCCTGATAAGCTGTATTAGTAAATTTTGAAGAAGTATTTACCTTGTTTAAAAACAATTTATTAAAAAATCTGTTTTCCAGCTTATTCTTGCAGGGGCTCTTAGGATTGCTGACAAGGTAGAGTCAGGGAAGACGTCTGTGGTAGTGCATTGCAGTGATGGTTGGGATCGCACAGCTCAGCTCACTTCCCTTGCCATGCTCATGTTGGATGGATACTATCGAACCATCCGAGGATTTGAAGTCCTTGTGGAGAAAGAATGGCTAAGTTTTGGACATCGATTTCAACTAGTAAGTAAGGAACCTTGACTTTTGATATATCACATGCATTCATGCCAAGGCGTGTGAAAAAAATGTGTTTTTTAAAATAAGATATTCATCTGAAATTGATCATTTATCTAGTGGGGTAAACGTTTTTGCTTGTTTTGGAAAGCATTAAGATATCCCTAACATGACTAGTCTGGAGTCAGAGCTAGCTATTTGTCAAGTGTCTGACCCGGTCTTTTCTGTGATCTCCACTGGGAAACATCCGGTATCATTCAGTGATATCCACGGGTGTTTCTGGGCAGGCGTTTTCCTAAATAATTGAAAAACTTTTAGAAGGGTCTTTACCCAGATGCTGTCTGTAATGTTTACCTTTAGTATCCAGTAGTTACCAGAGTATACTAGCAGTGTTTATACAGTTGTCCCTTGGTATATGTGGGGGCTTGGTTCCCAGATCCCATGAACAGGCCAAAATCCACACACATTCAAGTTCTGAAGCTGGCCCTACTGGGACCATGTAAAGTTGGCCCTCTGTGTATGTGGGTTCCGCATCCTGCATTTGGCTGAAACAAATCTGCATATAAGTGGACCTGTGCAGTTCTAACCTTGTTGTTCAAGGGTTAACTGTAACTTGAAAGGAACAGACATTTAAAGTTAGTCTGCTCTTTTGAACTTGAACTGTTAAATAAAATTGGGTACCTGGAGTGTTTATTCAGATGGCTCACATTTTGCTGTTCTCTACACAATGTACTTATCATGAAACGGCCATTTAAAACAAACTCGTACTTCAAAGAATCAAGTTTTAGTCAGCCAAAGCTGCACATATTTATATAAATGTGTTCAAAATCAAACATTTTGGGGTGTTCGAAGTGGCTATGGATTCCTAAATTGCTAACTCTGGTTACCTACTCCCCCCGTTTTTTTTTACCTAGTTATATTCTGAAAATAGAATTTTGACAATTAAAGGGCACCCAGTCAAGAGGATTTGCTCACAAGGTTAATGTAGAGTAATGATTCTCAAACTTTTTGGTTTCAGGACCCCCTTTACATTGTTAACAATTACGGATAGAACTTTTTTTTCCTAACTCCCCAAACTTGTTACCCAGAGAACTTTGTGAGTTATATCTATCAATATTTGCCATATTGAAAATTAAATTTGAAAAAATTTAAAAATATTTCTTAATTTAGGAAATAAGCTTATTATATATTAACAGAAATATTTAAACTAAAAAAAAATTTTCCAAAACAAAAAGTTTAATGAAAAGACTGGCATTGTTTTACTTTTGCAAATTTAATGAGTTTGGCTTAATAGAAGATAGCTGAATTTTATATCTATTTTTACCTTCGATCTGATATGTTTTGTTGGTTTTAGTATATGAAGAAAATCTAACCATATACAGATATGTAACTGGAAAAGCAGAAAGTATTTTAATAGCTTTTTCAGGGAATTGTAGATATTCTTCTTTGATACTACGCCAGAACTTGATAAATGGTAGTTTCTTAGAGGTTAGTTGTTATATGGAATCCAAAATCAAGTTAATGAATTTTTTTATCATTAAATTCCATTGGTCTCACTTCCATTTTGAATAGATCTTTTACCCATGTGTGGTTTTGTAACATCACATATTGGTTATTTGGAAAATACTGGCTTATTGAGTTATACAGATCTTCCAAATGTAAATGCATTTCATCATATAATACCATAAAATCACACTTGTTAATCATCACCATTGGTTTTGTCAGAAAAGCCTTCAAGTATTTTTAAGCTCATTATGGTGGGCAAAAGTTCACCAAAAATTGAGTTTTCACTCAAAAGCTTGAATTTTTTCATTGACAACAAATATTGTCAGCTGTTTTCCTTTCAGTGATAATTCACATTGTACCTTTTCAAAAAAAAAAGTCTTTAAGTCTTTCTAACCACAATGCATACACATTAATTTTTCTTTCAAGTAAAAATGATGAGAAAGTGCTATCTCCTACCATACTACATGCAGTAGCAAAGAGTTAACACATATTTCCCGTTTTGTCACACAGGCCATTAAAAAAAAGTGTACTTAAGGGATGAGATTTAATAAAATCAGTAATTTTTACTGCCTTGTTAAGTACACTGGCATAAGAGAAATGGACTTTTTTTCTTTCTTTAATTTAACTGTGAGTGTCTGGTAGGGTAGAATACAGTGGGTACGAATGCAGTTTTAATTATAAGCATTGCCCCGCTTGATGCCTGCAAAGCCACCAGAATTTTTATCCTTCATAACTTCTGCATCATTAGTGCAAATGCCAACACACTGAAAAAGGTAAATAATGTCTTAATATTATGGAAATAGTTTTGACCTCACAGCCCTTGGATGTTTGTGGACCACACTTTTAGAATTCCTGCTTTGGGGTAAGGAGCAGGATTCTGTTTTCAGTTATCTGAGTCAAAAGTCCTCAGAGGAAATAACTGAGAAACTAGGTAGATGACTGCATGCTTGGAGGGTGGATGTCAAGCATTTTTGACAGGTTTTCTAAGATGTGTGCTAATATGGTTCCTCCTGATGAAGACACATTAGTGCTAAGATAGGAGGGGGTACCCTTCACTCAGTGGTCAAGATATGAACAGAGAATGGTGCTTTCTGAGGCCAGTGTCCATGTAACTTATTTCTCAGAGAGAAATTAAAATCTCCGGGACAAAAATCTGGCCTCTGAGTTCTGACTGCTTCCATCTTTTATTAGCAACCTTTTAGGATCTGAGTTTATTAAACAGAGTAGTAATTCATATTATAAGCACTTGTGTCAGAAAATATCTGAGCAGTTTGCACATCAAAATGTTAGTAGATTTCTGCTTGGCAGGATAATGGGTGATTTTTTACTTACTTTGCAATGCTCTTTAAAAGACTTTCTGAAAATTTTTATGTATTTGAGACAGGGCCTTGCTGTCATGCAGGCTGGAGTGCAGTGGTGCGACCGTAGTTCACTGTAGTCCTGTACTTTTGGGCGCAAGCCAGCCTCCCACCTTAGCCTCCTGAATAGCTAGGACTACAGGTGCACGCCACCATGCCTGGCTTTTAAAAATTTTTTGTAGAGATGGGGTCTTGCTATGTTGCCCAGACCCATCTCGAATTCCTGGCTCCAAGTGATCCTTCCACCACAGCCTCCCAAAGTGTTGGGATTACAGGTGTAAACCACAGCACCCGACTTTGAAAATGTTTAGACTATTGACCAATTATTTTTAAAAAAAATTATTTCCATCAAAACATGAAAAATCCCCCTAAGTTCATATATTTCACTCTTTTTGCTTCAGAGAGTTGGCCATGGAGATAAGAACCATGCAGATGCAGACAGATCGCCTGTTTTTCTTCAATTTATTGACTGTGTCTGGCAGATGACAAGACAGGTAATTTATCTGGCCTATGTTTTTTACACATCTCCTTTCAGTTTTCCTGTCAGAGTGGGGAGATTTGGTCACTGATTAGCCTATAGATCATTAAATGGAAATTCTTGTAACATCTCCATGTCCATGTGAGAGCTATTTATTGTCACATTATGAATCAGGTTAAAGATTAACACTTGAAAATTTGATTCTATTAGTATTTCAATGAGTAGCATTGATAATAACTCCCGAGAGGTTTTATCCTTTGTTTTGAACAAATAGTGTTAAATAGGCTCACCTAGAAACACATTTATATATTGCTAAGAGTGGAGAAAAAATAAGCTAGGTACTGCAAGCAAAATAAAATCTTTTAAGTAACTTTAACTGTTAATTTTTTTTTGAATTTCAATCTGCTTCTTCTGAAAATTTTTATTTTAAGGGAAAAATGTTCATATAGAAAGCATAACAAGGGAGGCACATACTACATCCAGTTCTTTTTATTTTTTGGCATAGAGAGAGCTATTATGGCTTTTAGAACTTCTAACAAATTTATTTGAAATATTAATATAAATGAATTTAATCTTTTGGAAAGAGCAGAGGGGACTGAGAAGACACCTGGTTTATTGTGAGATCACTTTATTAATGAGGCAACTGGTCATTGTCTTAAAAATATGATTTAATTCAAACCATCTCGAAACCCTGTTGAATGCAGCTCATTGGGAGATAATTATTTACCCAAGGGTTTATTAGACCCCAAAACAACTGGAAGTCTGAATTGTTTTTATTTAGATTGCCATATGAATTTAAAGTAGGGCAAGTGCTGGCTCTGCCTGGCTTTGGCTCATATTTATTTAGGAGCATATTTTTAGCTTCAATAAAATACTGTTTATTTCAATACAAGAAAATTAATGGTAATTGGGTGAAATAATCATCAATTATATATTTAATAGTCCCTTGCCTCCATAAGCATTTCTACTTGGGTGAATTATTTAGAAACTGTTGGGTTAAATGAAGCATTTTCGTAGCTATGACTATGATATGATGAGACTAGTATTTTAGCATATATACTGAAAAGGTGTATACAATTCAGTTTTGGTTTATAAATCAGACCTTTGGTGTGCTGGGAGGTAAGAGGAAGGAGAGGTGCAATGTTTAATACTTTCTTGGATTAGGTTTGACTTTTTCCTTTGGAATTGGCTTTGAGGCAGTATATCAACTACCTAAGTCCCTACAATCCTTTTTTGGATGTTTGACCCAAAACATTAGGACCCCACTTTTGACTGTTACCATATTCAGTTTTAAATAACCTTTGACTCTTGGCAGAAATAAAATTTGCCATCAAAGGAGTAGGAAAGCTCTTTGAAACTGTGGTATTGTTGATGGTTGTGTGTACTGCTTTCCAAGGTGAATACCTTGAAGGAAACGATGTGTTTGAATGTATCAGTTCTGATATGTTTGCTAGAAAAAAAGCACATTTACCAATTTCTTGCAAAGAAGAGTACACGATAATCTATAGCCAACCACCCTGAATGCACCCATCTCATCTGATTTTGGAAGCTAAGCAGGGTCGGGCCTTGTTAGCACTTGGATGGGAGAAGAATACATCATAATACATTTCTTCCTTAGTAATTTTAATTTTGTTAACTTTATATATGCTGTATATCTAAAAGTAGTTTAATCCTAATTTTGAGCCTGGCACTAAATAAAAGAAAATCAGTTTAAATCTGTATTTTTGATAGAACCTAAAATACTTTATAGCCATCTTTATTTTATACACCTAGTATTTTTCTGTATATTTTCTTCCTGAATATAAAGCATATTAACTAGTCATAATGTTTGTTAGCAATTATCAGTTTTATAAATACTTGAATACTAGTACAGAGACTTGAATAGCACATTTGTCAAAACAGAACCAACTATATTATGACAGCCAGATTCTATACCTCTCCTCCTATTTCCATCCTCATCTCTGTCACCTCAGCCCTGAGATCAGGAAGCAATTGTTGAAGGGCCTTTTAGATTTTAAACATGTAAAGAAAACAAAATAGTTCTCTTCTGCTGAGGGTTTTAAAAGCAATAGCTGCAGTTAATGCCCTGCTATTTTAGTTTCTTTGTGAGGAAATGCCTACTGATTACACTGTCTTCTCATAACTGAGCTAACAGTTTTGCCAAGAAGATGAAAAACTAATCGCAGGCTTAGATCCTTGGGATTGCTATTTAGTGATTCAGGATGCATTCATATTTCACTAATAATAGGGCTGTTAAGAGTGTGAAAAATACAGGAGGTGGGATTTATTTTTTAAAGGAATAAATGGGACTTGACAAAGTTTTTTACAATTGGTTTTGTTGTGGAAATGCTTGGTCATCTTCTGCTTGATCATCTGCTTCATTCAGCTTCACAGCCACAAAAATCAAGGCCTAGTAAGTGCCCTTTCTTGTTTAGGAAATCTGTCATGTTACCCTGTCTATACTTGCTAAAATGTAGGAAACTTTAAGGCAAAGTTGTTTTCATCCATGTTCCATTTACATGCTGTTTATACTATTTTCCTCCACTATAAAGGAAGGGATCTAAGATGTAAAAGCTTGGAAGCAATGTGTATTTTCACAGTCTGCAATCTAAATATTTATATAATTTCTTATCACGTACAGCCCTATAATTGGTAGAATCTTACATAGACGCTTCCAAATAATTCTGAAATATTAGATAGGATGGATTAAACGAAACCTTCTAACTTTCAGGGGTTTGTAATTTTTCATTTGATTAGTCCCCTAAAATTGTGTTGTGTAAAACTAAGACATCCAGTCAAGCCCCTGGCTTGGGTTAGAGAGTGAATTTTCTTTTTGTTAGATGCTGCCAAAATAGTGGCTTACAAGGGACTCTGGTTTGATGGGATGGATGTTCCCTGAAAAGTTTACGTCGGTGCAAAAGTAATTGCCATTTCAATGGCAAAAGCCGCAATTACTTTTGCACCATCTAAATATTTAATAGGTTGGTTGACTTGTAAATTATCTGCCTTAGATGTTTACTTTTGTGTATTGCTGACATTTTCTGGAGACATTATTGGCATTTTGTGTGTAATCCTTAAAAAAGAAAAACAACTATGTTCTTGAAAATTTAAAGAATCTTAATGTTGTTTGTGGTCATTTTTGGCAGAGAATGCCTAGAGTTGCCAGAATTGCCTAAGTCAAAATTCAGCCTGCAAATTTAGGGTTAGCAGATATAGCAGATACAGAAACATCATGATCAGAAAAGTGATTACACGATTTTTGAAAAGAAAACCATACGAATAATGCCATAATGGCTTGGAATAATGTAGATTTGAATGTTTAACTTCATTTTAAATACTACCTCAAAAGGATCTACCCATGACAGGGATGAATATGCTTGAAGAATGTCTTAATTTATGTGTTTGTGATGTTTGATTTGCAGTTTCCTACCGCATTTGAATTCAATGAATATTTTCTCATTACCATTTTGGACCACCTATACAGCTGCTTATTCGGAACATTCCTCTGTAATAGTGAACAACAGAGAGGAAAAGAGGTAAAATATGAAACATGACCTTCCCCATACTATCTCTACTGTATACTTTTCCCTAAAAGAATGTACTCTGTGACAGATTTCAACTGAAGTCATTCTTTTGGGTCATACTTAATCTTACATGCTATAATATTGAGTGCTTCCTTCCATATATCTGGACCTGATATATTCTGAAGTATCTTTGTCACAAGGCTGAAGGTGCTAGCTAGCTGTCTGCTGAGTTCATGAGTGGGAAGTGGTTTCTGCTAAAGAGAACTGAAGTAAGTGAAATCTAAGGAGCACCAGTGTACCAATTTTTCTATGTAGAATGGAAATCCTTTACAGCAGGTGCAGAAAAATTTAATTAGCAGAAAATGTATATTCAAGTGAATAGGCAGCTCAAATTCCCAAGTATATCCTACTTATTGAGACATTTTAGGTTAAGTTTTTGAGTTTTTTAAGTTGTAAAGTAATACCATAAAAAAATTCAAATACTGAAAAGATAGTATGTAGAAAGTTAAAGTTTTTCGTTATCCCTTTTCCCCAAAGGTATCACTGTTAAGTGGGGTTGGTATTAAGAAGAAATGGTGTAAGGATTACATTTCAAGTTTTACTTCTTTATCGAAACTTGTCTATCCTATGTATCAACATCTTAATCATCTTGATTGGTATCTCCCTCTGCATCAACTTTTATTCTAAAAAATGTGGTTACAAAGTATTTATGTTTTATTTTATAAAGCACAGTAGGAATAAGTACTTGCACTGAAGCCCAGTTGCTGGGTTCAAATCTTGGATCTATCACTTACTGTAACAGTTCGCTTGGGGAAGTTAATGGCTGCTTTTGTAAAATTATGAAGATTTTTAAATAAGCGATACAAAATACCACAAGAACTGCTATGTAGTATTTCCTAGACTTCCTTAAAGGCAGGTATTAAATTTTTAAATTCACCTTATGTCTTCAGTGTCTAGCATGCAGTAAATATTTCTATGCATAGCAGGCACTCAACAACTTAAGGAATGTTCATTAGAAATAGCATAGCTAAGTTTCAAAGATAGTTTTATTTTTTGAGAGCCTTGGGTAGGAATCATTGATTATTTTAAAAAAAACTTTTTAAATTGATAATAATATGCATACCATGAAATTCACTTTGATAGTGTATAGTTGACTGGTTTTTAGTATATCTGAGTTGTACAGCCATCACATTTTCATTTCAGAACATTTCATCACCTCAGAAAACCTGTGAATAGTCATTCCCCATTCACCCCTGCCAAATACTAACGTTTTTGTCTCTAGATTTGCCTCTTCTGGACATTTCATATAAATGGAATCATTTAATATGTAAACCTTGTGTCTAGCTCCTTTCCTTTAATATGCTTTCAAAGTTCATACATTTTATATCATTTCTTTTTATGGCTGAATAATATTCCATTGTGTGGATATATTTTACTTATCCATTCGTCAGTTGATGGACTTTTAGGTTGTTCCCACTTCTTGGCTGTTAATGAATAATGCTGCTTTGAACATCTATAAAAAAGTTTTTGTACAGACATGTCTTCTGTTTGCTGGATATGTACAAGAGTGGAATTGTTGGGTCATACGGTATCTCTTTGAGGAACTGCATACTGTTTTCCAGTACCCTCTGATCTTAATATAAGTTGGTTTATCACTGAAGTCTCCAAGTCCACTTCCTCTAAAGAGATTTTAATGACAACAAAGTACTTCTTCACAAATTTCATCTAAAGTGTAAATGGCTTATGTGGGAGAATCTTTACCTATTTTTCCTGCCTACAGAATCTTCCTAAAAGGACTGTGTCACTGTGGTCTTACATAAACAGCCAGCTGGAAGACTTCACTAATCCTCTCTATGGGAGCTATTCCAATCATGTCCTTTATCCAGTAGCCAGCATGCGCCACCTAGAGCTCTGGGTGGGATATTACATAAGGTGGAATCCACGGATGAAACCACAGGTATGTGCCTTACAATATACAATGGGAGTTTTCATTCATGCAGTGCAACTTTGTCTCCTTAAAAGCAGCTGGAAAGATTATCTGTGCATATTTAAAACTTTACCCCTTACCCATTGATAGTTAAAATTGTATAGTAGAAAAATACTACACTGGGGCAGGGTAATCAGTGTACCTGGTTCTTAGGACTGCTTGTATGACATTGGACAAATCACTGCTCTCTTTTCTTGCATCTTCCCTCCTCTGTCTGGATAACCTCTAGGGGGGTCTTGTTTTAATAAGCTGAAGAAAGTAGCTTTAGGAAAGTTAAAAGCTGAACAAAATCCTGGTCTACTGTGAATATGTTTATGGAATATTAACTACTTAAACTGTTTAAGACTAAAAACCTATAAATAATAGGGAATCTTCTGACTACTGTCTTTTAATTGTCTTGTTAATTATTTGTTGTATTTGGAAAAGTACCAGTTTCAGGAGCACCTACACAGCAGGTTATTCTTTGGAAATACTCAGGGGCACTGGGAAAGCCAGTGAAAAGATTAGTGGTGTCCACAGTCCCTGTATTTGATTTCACTAATGGGTTGGAAAGGTGCCATTGGTTCCAACAGCTGAAAAAACATACACTGCAACATTTAGGGAATGATTTGACCTGGCTTTGGTCAGGATTGCCTAGTTGAATATTTTATGTTTTGCTCTTGCAGGAACCTATTCACAACAGATACAAAGAACTTCTTGCTAAACGAGCAGAGCTTCAGAAAAAAGTAGAGGAACTACAGAGAGAGATTTCTAACCGATCAACCTCATCCTCAGAGAGAGCCAGCTCTCCTGCACAGTGTGTCACTCCTGTCCAAACTGTTGTATAAAGGACTGTAAGATCAGGGGCATCATTGCTATACACTCTTGATTACACTGGCAGCTCTATGAGTAGAAAGTCTTCGGAATTTAGAACCCATCTATGAGAGAAAGTTCAGTCACTTTATTTATTTTAAATCTCTCTAGGATGAGTTTAGAACTGTAGCAGTGCAGGTGGCTTAAGTGAAGTAACTCCATATGTAATTACATGATTATGATACTAATCTTTTAAGTATCCAAAGAATATTAAAATACTTCAATCCTGGATTCACAGTGGGAACAAGTTTCTATTAAAAGGCAAATGCTGTTACAAATTTTTGGCATCTGGTAATATTAAAACCATTTTAGAAATACACTCTGTGCTCACTGTGCAGAGGAACATCAGTTTTCAAACCAACACTGAAATTCTGTGGCATCACATATATTGGGCCTTGATGTCATGACAGATCAAAATCATTTGATATCCCTTTCTCCATTCTAGGTTTTTCTTTTTTGCAGTAACTGATTTACCTTGATCACTTTTCAACTTCCATATTCTTCATATAGTAAAAGGCAAAGTGTTGAAGACACTACGGTGTGGTAGTAGTTGAAAATTATTGCCGTCATTAATTACATACTTAAGACATATTAGCAAGTTGATCCAAAATGGGAGGCTTTATAGATGTGCTTGGGGGAAAATGAAGGGGAGAAAGTAGCCATACAGGAGTTCAAAGAATTCCATGCCCTTCAGACTAGCCCAATTACCAGAAACATCATGAAAGATATTTTAAAAACTAATTATTTACTACAGTGTATTTCACTTGTCTTGTGTGTCTGAACACACAGAAGCTAATTAGCAAGTTTTTAAGAAGTATTTAAAGATCTTACTAGGATTGACATTTTTTCTGAAGTCTGTATAAATAGCTTATAGTGAGAAGTACTGTGCTCAAATTTTACTTTTCCTTTGCAAATTCTGTAATTTCACTCAACGATTAAGTCTACCAAAGAACACACTGCATGTAAAAGATGTATTACAATCTCAAAGCCAGTAAAAGAAATCTTGCTTCACTGTTCACCTGCTACAAGTAAGAGTTTGGTGCTGGTAGAAACATTTGACTCTGATGTCTATTTTATTCTACATAAGAGCCATATGTAATGTACTGTAACAAAGGAGCTTCTTGTCCCCTTGGTCTTTTAATTAAAAGAAATTCCAACTGACTGACTTTTAAACTTTGTTCTTGTCCAAAGTTGCCATTTCTTTTTTTTTCCCCAGAAATATTTGGAAATTATTGGAGGAATATGCACCCCAGATGAAAATGTCCAATTTGTACCCATTTTTCCTTAACCAACACCCAAATCAAACAATTAAAATATACAGTGTTTTTCCACTCACTAATTCACTATACAGAGAGTCTGAACCTTAGCCTCCCTCTTAGTCTTGCAGTGAGGAAGTTTCTATTAGTATATCCAATTTAGCAAAATTGGTACCAAAATGATTTCTTTGGTAATTGTGTGAAATATAAGCTTTTTAACAGGGCATTTAAGTGGCTAGCAAATCAGTAATTAAAAATTAAGCTTTCTACTCCAAGTATTTCACAAACGCATCTGCCATTTTCCTCATTTAAACCTTGGTTATCTTGGCCTGATACCACATAAAAGAATGTAGAATGGCTGAAGAGATCAAGAATTTAAAGCTTCTAGTCTTAACATACTTGCATCCACTTCAAATTCAAATCAAAAGCCAGGGAAATCTAAGTGCAACCCTACCACTTCTCTGCTGAGAACCTTCCAGTGGTTCCCCTCACCTTCTGCAGAAGTCTCCAATATGGAGTACATGCACTTGGGCATTTAATATATACCACTGGTGTGTGTGGGAGGGAGGGAGGAGGAATACTAGCCCTTTTTATATATTTACACAAGCAAAACTTTTAAATATTTGAATTGACAGTTACATGTTTCATAACTTTGTATGTCTATTGGTTGTGCAGGTGTAATTTTTTCCCTTTTTGATTAGGGTTACAAAATTTAGAGACCAGTATGATTAAGTTGAAGCTCCTTAGCCTCCTTCGACCTAGTCTCTGCATACCTCAACTTTTACGTACCAATGCTACTCTGCTGTTCACAATTGCCTCATGTAATCTGCAGATTCCTGCCTCCCCACTTTGGTTCAGTCTGTCTTGTGCACCTGGAACAACTGTTCTCCCTTGTGACTAATTCCTATTTTCTAGAGTTTAGGCATCATCTCTTCCTTTGGGAAGTTATCTGATTCACGACTGCCTTCTCTGACATCCCCACCTTCCTCTGTGCCCCCATAGCACTGTGTATACCGCTACTACCACTGCAATTCACATTATATTGGAATGAACAATTCACATGTCTACCACAAGTCTGTAAACATAACCTTATTTGAAATGAATTGCAATAAAGCTCTGTTACAACGTAAGTGGATGGATGACACATTCCTCTACTGTAAACTTGCAGATAAGAAAATGGAAGCAGTATTTTTTCACTTCTCACCTGACAGTACAAAAAGCTGGAGTAGTTCAGTTTGAATCCTAGCTGAGAAATGGGGTGGGATTTAGCATCATTCAATCACCATTCTCCTAATTAGGACTCAGAGCCACTACAATTCAAATGATGGTTATACAATTTAATGACCTGAAATTCAAACAAGGAGATAACAGGAGTTTTTAATAGTTGAAATGGTGGTTGACACATATATTTATCATGTCACCAGAGCACTGTTTCTCACTTCCCTTGTGTCTATGGGCTCACAATTATTAATTCGATCAAGCTACGAACCTACTCATTAGAAAACTGGACACAGAAGCACAAGTTTACAATTTCAGGAGAGTCACAAATAATACCCCAAAATCTATTTAAGGATCCTAAATTAAAGCCTGTTACTGTAGTATCTTGTATCATGAGGAAATCTAATATTCTTGGGCTCTCTTTCTATGTAAGCATGTGTGGCAACTAAGTACTAGTTTTTTCTCTTCATCAATACATTGATGTCCTCCTATTTAGAAATGCATTTTTTGAGAGCTTGTCACAAAGCCTTTATTAACAGGCTGTTAAGGAAAGTTGCAGTGTTTCCTTTAAAAAGGTGCTTTATTGACTTTAAATTTATAAAAGGTTAACATGTCTTGATCTAGTTGAAATTATGATTTATATCAACATGATAATTATGTGTACAGTTCATATTCCACTCATACTGTACACCAGTAAAAGCAAATATTCAAAGGGTTCTCTAAGTTTCAAGATTAAAAACCATAATGCCTTGACTGAATATCATGATTACAAAACAGGTATTAAGAACTGTGAAGGTATATGCTCACAACATATCCCTTCTCCCATTCTCACTTTATTCCAAAATCTCATTTATTTCACTGACAATTTGTTTATACTTTCAAAAATCCTTTTATAATTTTTATAGATATAACTCAAAATGACTGCTTGGGTCTTTAAAAAATTAACATTAAAAAGCAATACAAGTGCACTTAATACTGATCAAAGTCTGAAATGCCAAAAAGCAAAATAAAAATCCTCTGAAATATATATGTATTTTTAAATATAGAAAAACTCCACCAATAGTAGAAACAAAGTATGTTTAATGGTTGCTTTGGAAAGGGGAAGTGGGCACCTCATGCCAGGGAGATTTAAAAATGAGACTTTTCAAGCAAGCACTGCCTATAGCATAGTCTCATATTTTGAAAATTTAAACCTAATTTTAATTATATATAAAGAACTATTTTAAAAAATCACACCCACAAGTAAAAAACTGGTAATCTGTTTACAAAGTGCAGTGTATCAGTACAGCAAACTCATCTCAACAAAACAAGATTATGTGTGGTTTCTCGGGCTTTAAAACTCCCCTGGTTTCCATTTAAATGCTTTAACATTGAGTCATCCTGCATACATGAAAAGCCTGTGTAATGAAGCCTGGGTCCTTTAACACCTGCTATTAATTAATTCCAACACAAGTGAGTATGAGACCTGGGAAGTAAATTGTCATCATCTGATTGATGAGGTACAGATTATCTGAATAAAATTTCTGACCTGGTTATGAGTCAGTAATCCCAACACAAACTACTGCTTTGTAATGAATTCTGTATGCTTTGCATGTCCTTCAATAACTGAAGATTTTTTCTCCTTTTTTCTCCAGGTCTCAGTTTCATAAAATCTTTCTTATTTGTGGTCCCTGTGATTCCAGAACGGCTGCTGCTGTTTCCTTCTTCATCAAGAGTCTTTTTGGTAGCTTTTAATTCCTTCTTCTGCTTCTCTAACTTCTGTTTCTCCAGCTATACCAAATAACCAAGGCAGGAAGGAAAAGGAGAATTTAATGAAAATATTTTTTTTCTGACAACAAAAAGTACAAGAGTACCTTTTTTTGGTTAACTCTCATGCTAACTGAAACTCAAATAATACATTCTAGGCTTTCTTTTAAAGACTTCAAAATCTACTGCACTAGTCATTTAACACTTAAATATTAATATAAATAAATATATGCTTATATATATATATAAAACAATACACAAACAAGTAGACATGAGTAAACAAATTCGGGTTGTCCTAAATTAAGGCAATATTGCCAAAGTACAGAACAGGGCGAGTGAGAAACAAGGGGAGTTGAAGGAAAGACTCATGAAGGAGGCAAAAAATCAGACACAGAGAAAAGAAGAATGGGAAGGATTTTCACAAATGGGAGAAGAGGAGAAAGACATTCTAGAAACTAGTCTGAGGAGGCAAAGAAGCAATTTCCAGATGGATGAACAGATGTAATTGGTAATGTATTAATACTATGAAAAGAATTTTATTTTTGTTCCATTATTTTTAGAATAATTTTAAATAGGGGAGCTTTATTTTTACTTTAGCCAAACTGATGCTGGCATGTTGGTGTTCCAATAGAATAAGTCTAATTAGTATAAGCAACAAATTAGACCATTACTCCTTACTCCTACAGGAATAATTTGCTTTTATTTCTTTTTCATACATGAACTTTGAAAAAACAGCCGAAGTTTTAGAGTTGAAAAGGCTAGTTTCATCCCAGCTCTGCCATTTCCCAGTAAGCTGGTACTTGGGCAAGTTATTTAATTTCACTGAGGATATATGCATACTTCCCAGAAAATGTGGCTTAGCATCTACCTCATCTATAATATGAGAATATACCCACCTCAGAAGCCTTTTGTGAAAATTAAATGAGAAGATATACTCAGAGCACTTGGCACTGTGTATCATATGGCTACCAGTCAACAGTCAACAAACCTGTTCTGCTCTCTGAACTTCTCAGCTTTCTCCATTTTAGTCAGTGGAATCACCATCCTAACTCCCTCTCCTTCTACATGATACCCAGCAGCAAGTAACCCCAATATTTTTTTTACTTCCAAAACATACCTCAAATCTGTTTACCTCTGCCCAAACCCAACTACTGTCTTGCTGAACACCTCTGATACATCTATAGCTGATCTCTCAGCCTCTCTGCCTTGATCCCATTACCCTACCCCTAGTCACTACAGTAATCTCTTAAATACATGAATCATGTTTCTCTCTGGTTGAAAACCCTTGAGTGTGATGTCACCACTGCATCTGGTAGTACTACATTGTTGGCTGATATAAAATGATTAGCAACATAAATATATTTCACATATTTAATGTATGACTTATTCCTTTGGAAACAGAATTTCGCAGGTGCTTTTGAAAAAACCTTACTTGGATAAACTCCGATTTAAATTCATCAAAGAAGTTAAAGCTTATTCATAAAGAATATTAAATATATTCAGTATTTGAAAGATGTTTCTTAGATGAATATGCTAAGTGACTAAAAGTGTCTTCTTTCTTAATCCACTTACCAATTCTCAATGAACAAATGTCTTCAGTAAAGAAGTATCTCCTGTAGATACTTATCTATGATACACTTAGTGTCATCATTTAATATTTGAATTAAAGTGTTTTTTTTTTTCTTAATCATTAGAAACTTGAGTGAAGGAAAACTGAGTTACCTGGGCTTGGTATTTTCGAACTTTAGTTATTTGGTTGGCTTTTGCTTCCATCCTTCCCACTAATGCCTCCAATTCACACTCCAACTTGTCTTTCAGTTCAACGGTTGGCGACTCCTGGATAAGTTTTGCAAGCTGCTGGTGATCACTATATACAAAGCAGAAGTAGAACATGGTTAAGTTTTCTGTGTTTCATGGTTAGGTCTATTATACCTTACTCATTATGGGTTACTGCTCATGTGTTTAAAAAATGACTCCATTTTTTGAACAGAGCAATAAATTTTTTTTTTTTTTGAGACGGAGTCTTGCTCTGTCGCCCAGGCTGGAGTGCAGTGACATGATCTCGGCTCACAGCAAGCTCCGCCTCCCGGGTTCACGCCATTCTCCTGCCTCAGCCTCCCGAGTAGCTGGGACTACAGGCGCCTGCCACCATGCCTGGCCAATTTTTTGTATTTTTAGTACAGACAGGTTTTCACCCTGTTAGCCAGGATGTGATATGCCCACTTCAGCCTCCCAAAGTGCTGGGATTACAGGTGTGAGCCACCATGCCTAGCCTAGATCAAGAAATTTTTAATTCAAAATATGAATTTAAAAGTTCAAGAAAGGCACTAGAGGGAAATGCAAGAGTTCTTAATGTCAAGGTTAATTCTTTATATTCTTATTTTCCCCAAAAGAGTATTGTATATGTAAAGTCTACAGATGAATCTTGCTCTTCAAACACTCATGTCTTATCAGTTAAGTTTAGCTAAAATGAATGTAATGTCAAGTGCCAGATGATGATGTAGTAAACAACAGACCACATATACAACAGTGGTCCCGTAAGACTTTAGTATCATATTTTTACTGTACCTAGATATGTTTATATACACAAATACTTACCATTGTGTTACAACTGCATATAGTATTTAGTAGTAGAGTAACATGCTGTATAGGTTTGTAGCCTAGGAGCAATAAGCTATAAGCTTAGCACACTCTTATGTTAGCACAAGGAAAAGAAAATCACCTAATGATGTATTTCTCAGAGCACATCTTTGTCATTCAGTGATGCATGACTGTATATCGTAAGTTCTCAAAGAAATAAAACTTAAATATAAACCTTGGTCTTCAAAACATTTAACAGTATTTAAAAAGAGAGAGATTTTACCCTTATTAGTTGTATTTGTTAAAAGTCCCAGTAACTTGGTTGGTATAAGGATTGTGCTCAACCATACTTGCTCAACAAAGGAAAGTAAGATAAATAAAGTCAACAAGTTTTTTAAAAATGAGGTTTTAGAGCTAAACTGAATTTAAAAAAACAAAAACAAAAACTCACAAGCTCATTTGCCCAAATTCATCCTGTAAAGTCTGTAAGACTTCTGACAACTCCTCATTAATACCGTTGGAGGAGGGAGGTGTTACTGACAACTTCTTACTTTTACCACCTCGTGAAGACACTTGCTTTGCCAAAGGAATACTGTTGATGACTCGATCATTGCACAAAGCTTTACTGTGTTGCTTCATTAGATGCAAGACAAGCTGAACATTGGCTACCACGGCATGGCTAGGGCTTGTGGACTAAAGGAAGAAAAATGATGAAAGAAGTAATTGAAGTTATATTCTCTACACCACTTTCTATTCCCTAAGCCTAGGTAAAAAGAACTCTCCACCCCCCAAAGTAGAGTATATAAATCCTAAAATTATTCTGATCATGATGTTCTTCTATTTGAAATCCTTTGATATAAATCCACTAACTATGTTTCAGAATGGAAAATAAGGCCCTACATACACATCATTGAGCTGCAACCTACATTTCCTAGCCTCATGTCCTATCATCCTCCCCTTCTCTCCATTTTGTGAACAAACCATATTTGCAGATGACATTTTTTTGGTGTATTAGCAACATTTATATCATTCTTTAAAACCCAGTTCAAATATATTATTTTTAAAGGCTTCCTTAAAACTGCCAGGTAATCAATCAGTTCATTCTCAGATCACCTATAACACTTTTTACATCTCTCATAGCATTTATCATATTTTAATTGCTTTTACATATCTATTTCACCTATTAAACAGTGTACATCCAGGTGGTAGACACTATTGTTCATTTCTGTATCCTGGAATAATAGGAAGCACTAAATTACATGTCTATCACGTGTGTAAGAAAAACCTGATAGACTTCTCAAAGATATTTTGCTTTTGTTTTAAACACTAAACCAACAATCTCAATGTACTATTCCACTTTATAAATAGATGGCTGGGCTTACTTGGCTCCATAAATATTATTAGAAAGCATATTTAAAATGCAGGTTCCTAGGCAGCACACCAAACTCACTGCAGAGTTAGGGTTTGGAAATTTGTGTTTTCAAGTCCTCCAGTTGATTTTGATTAGCCAGATTTGGAACCACCATGCTAAGCTAAACATATGCTTTCCTTCTAATCTTAGTTTCTATTGTTAGCTAGCAAAGTGAATGCAGCAGTATTATATATCACATCCAAGTGGGAGTTTATTACATCAATGCAAGGCTGGTCCACTATTCATAAATCAATCAATGTAACCACTATTTTGCTCGTAACTTGTAATATATATTTAGCATACTAATTGCCTATAAGTACACTTTCAATATGCAATAATTTAAAAAATTCTTGTTCTGTTATTTTTCTGATTATATTAATATGCACTTGACCCTTGAACAATGGAGGGGTTAGGGGCACCGACCACCCATGTAGTCAAAACTCTGCCATAAAGAAACTTTTTTTTTCCTTCAACTTTTAAGTTCTGGGGTACATGCGCAGGTTTGTTATATAGGTAAATGTGTGTCATGGTGGTTTGCTGCACAGATCAACCCATCACCTACGTATTAACCCCAGCATCCATTAGGTACTCTTCCTGATGCTCTCCCTCCCCGTTGACCAACTCCCCCACCAAACAGGCTCCAGTGTATGTTGTTCCCCACTATGTGTCCATGTGTTCTGATTATTCAGCTCCCACTTATGTAACTGAGAACTATAATAAATTTAGCCCTAAAGTGTAATAGCCTGCTGTTGACTGGAAGCATTTTTGTTTTATGTATTGTAAACAATATTCTAAAAGTAAGAAAAAAATATTAAGAAAATCCTAAGGAAGAGAAAGTATATTTACTATTCATTAACTGGATCACCATACAGGCCTTCATCCCCATTATCTTCACTGTTGAGTAGGCAGAAGGGTAGGGTTGGTCTTGCTGTCTCAGGAGTGGCAGAGGCAGAAGAGGTGGAGGGGGAGGCAGGAGAGGCTAGCACATTCTGTGTAACTTTACAGAAATACACTATAATTTGTCTTGACTTTTCTGCTTTTTCATTTCTCTAAAAATGTTTCTATGAGATACCAATTCTTCCACCATTTGTTTTAGTTTCAGTGATGTATCATAGAAGGGTCGATGTCGTAAAAGTCAAAAGCAGGCTGGGCGCAGTGGCTCAGCCACTGGGATTACAGTGGGATTACAGAATCCCAGCACTTTGGGAGGCTGAGGCGGGTGGATCACCTAAGGTCAGGATTTCGAGACCAGCCTGGCCAACATGGAGAAACCCTGTCTTTACTAAAAAAATACAAAAATTAGCCAGGCATGGTGGCGCGTGCCTGTTGTCCAGGTACTTGGGAGGCTGAGGTGGGAGAATTCCTTGAACCCAGGAGGCAGAGGTTGCAGTGAGCTGAGATCGTGCCACTGCACTCCAGGCTGAGTGACAGAGCGAGACTCCGTCTCAAAAAAAAAAAAAAAAAAAAAAAGTCAAAAGCAGTCTTGAATAATTAGAACCCTTCTGTCAGATTATCTAATGTCAACTTGTTTTCTGACATTACTTCTGTGTTGTCTTCTTCATCTTGTGGCACTGGTTTGAAAGCACTCTTATCCATCCCAGTCATCTTCTGTTAATTCCTCTATCATGGTGTCTACTGACTCTTTAATTTCTCTAAGATTCGTATCTTGAAATCCTTCACCTCCAACCTTTTTTGCCATATCTACAATCTCTTTCATGATTGGCTCTGTCATAAATCCTGTGAAATCATGCATATCACCTGGAGAGTTTTCTCCAACAGGAATTTATCATTTCAGACTTGATGGCTTTCATGACTTTTTCTATAAAAATGATGGCATCATCTTCAACTGTAATCCTTCCAGACCCTCATAATGTTCTCTCTGAAGTTCTCTTCCACAGCATTAAGAACCCTTTTTATAGTGTATGTAATGTGCCTTAGAAGTCCTTATGCTCCCTGATCCAGAGGGTGAATTAGACACACTGTGTTTAGGGACAAGTAGACTACTTCCATGCCTTTGGTGTTGAACTTCGATGCTCCTGGGTAGCTAGGGGCAATGCCTAGTATTAAAAAGACTTTAAAAGGCAGTCTCTTACTGGCAAATTACTTCCTGACTTCAGGGACAAAGGATTGATGGATCAATGTTTTTTCTAAATCCAGTTTAGAAAAAGGGTTCTCAAAGGGTCGTTCTTGTTGTAAACCCAAAGACTGGCAGTTGGGTATATTTCCCCTTGAAGGCTCAGGGATTAGCAGCTTTATAGATAAGGGCAGTCCTGATTGTAAATCGGATTGTGTTTTCACAAAATAGTAGATTTAGCCTGTCTCCTCTTTCCTTAAATCCTGGTGCTGACTTGTCCTCCTTACTTATAAATATCCTTCGTGGCATCATGTTTTTCCAGAATAGGGTACTTCTGTCTGCATTAAAAGCCTGTTCAGGAAGATACCCTTTCTCCTCAATGATTTTCTTAATGGTATCTTGGGATTCATCTGTTGCCTCTTGGTCAGCAGAAGCTGCTTCTCCTATCTTGACATTTTTAAAGCCAAACCTCTAAAATTATCAAGCCATCCTTTGCTGGAATTAAATTCTCCAGCTTTAGATACCTCACCTTCCTTTTAAGTTGTCATATAATGACTTTCCTTTTTCTCAAATCATATTAAGAGTCTACAAGTATGCCTTTCTTATAGCAATCCTGCATCCACATAAAAGCTGCATTTTCAATGAGATAAAAAGCTATTTTGCAAAAAGCACAAGGTTTTGGCACCTGCTAGAGTAGCTGCAGTGACAGATTCACAAATTTCCTTTTTTTTTGTTTTTTAAATTTTTTTAAGAGGATCTTACTCTGTTGCCTATGCTGCAGCACAGTGGTGCCATCATCACTTACTACAGTCTCGAACTCCTGGGCTACAGTGATCCTCCTCTGTCAGCCTCCTGAGTAGCTGGGACTACAGGTGCACGCCAACATGCCGGGATCATTTTTTTTTTTTTTTTTTTTTTACAATAGGCCTTCAGCTGGATTCATTTATTTTGAAATGGTGGACAACCGCAGCTGCAGACCTCAATCTATGGTACATATCAAGCAATGCAACTTTTTCTTGTCATGTCATGACTTTTGTCTGCTTCTTGGGAGCACTTCCACCATCATTAGTAGCACTTGATATGGGTCCTATGATATTATTCAAATTATTTACTGTATTGTGCTAAACATGATGGAAAATATGGAACTGCTAGAGAACACTTTTTACTGTGATACACAATTGACTGGAGAGATGAACTGCTCATTTGAAGATGATTAGCGTCACGTGGCATTTTAAGTGAATACTCGCAACCCTTGAGCTCATCACAATGGCAACGGAAGGTGGCTACAAAATTATCAGTCGTACAGTATGTACTACAGTTAATTTTATACAGTTATGATTTCATACTGCATCTTTATCTCTGTTTACATTTCTCTGGACTGTGAATGGCGTCACGTAGTCTGTGTGCAAATCGTTTTGATAAATTATAATTTAAAAAACACTTGTGTATATTTTATGGTAGTAAATGATAAAATGCACTAGTACTGACATAGTCAATTTTATGCATCTATGACATACCAACTTTTTCTTAACTTCTGATATTTCTAAGCTATAGTTTGCAAGTTTTTTCAAATTGCCAAAAATCTCCAAAAAATTTTCCAAGATACTTATTGAAAAAAAAAATCTGCCTGTAAGTAGACCCACACAGAGTTCAGACTCATGTTGTTCAAGGGTCAACTGTACCTTTTTCAAATGCTTGTCACCACTAATTTATTATATTCCCCATGATTTCACTGCGAATTTACTAGGGGTTTAAAATAAATAAATATAAACAAATACAAAACTCAGAAGAACATTTACTTCCCAAGATGCCAGAATAACAATCTAGTTGGAATCTAAATATAAAACCACCAGCAACACAAACAGCTTATAAAGTAGTGTCAACTAGCACAGTTTTAGGCACTTCACTCAGTACTTGATATATGACAATACAGCTTTACATTCAAGTGCTGAAGTAACTTAAGATTCAAGTGTACGTATGACTGCTTCTTGGAGAATTAGTCCTAGAAATGATCTGGATGTGAGGACAAGCAGAATGTGCTACGTGCTTATTCGAATATCTACCTATATCTAAATGTAACTCAACAGGATTGATACTAAAAATCCAATGCTACAAACATACTATTTCTTATTTCCTTGACCCCTATCTGAAACAACACCTTCTTCAACTTAGGGTCTCTGCTTTTATCACTTCCTTTCCACATATACTTTATCTACTTTAAGGTATCCTCCCCATCTCTTCCTTGCTTCCCTAATCCCCAAAAACCTCCCTACATCTCATTTTCACATCACTGTGATCCACACACTGGTAAAGGGACAGAAAAATGTTCCTTCCATTTGTAGACATACTTGCAGATGCAGGGACTTAATTCAGGGATCAACGTTGTATAAAAAGAATCCAGAGTTTGACCAACTCACCTTCCCAGCTACAAATGGCATATCACCCAAGCATAATCTATAATGTGGTTGTGCACCAAAATAGTTCCTAGAACTTTTCTGAATGAAAAGAAAAGGAAAACAATTTTATTTTATTCACATGATAATAAAAACCGACTATACATGACTAACTTGAAACTTCAGTTAACTACTAGGCTACTACTTGCCTTATCTATAGCTGGCATTATGATCACAAGCCAGCTCCTAATAGTACTTGTTAGCATATATCCTAGCCTAGGAAAGGCTGGGGGGAAAAAAGCACTTGACAAAACAACAGTTACATTCTAAGTAGAAAATCAGTATACATATACACAAAACATTGTAAAAGCACAAGATAATGCAGTACTAATAATGCTAATTTTGTATGGTGTTCTGTAGTTCCAAAATGCTTATATATTTTCTCACTATCAGGATAAAAATTTAGGAGTAGGTATTACTTATCTCCACCTTCTGAATGAAGAAATTGAGAATGAAAGATTTACTCTCTCAAGGTTGTAGTACACCACACAGTTTATGGGTGTTTTGACATAAACTATACCAAGTAATCAGCATTTTGCCTGATTTGGTTCTGTCTTCACACCTTTTCTGGTGGTTTTGACTTCTTTTTTTTAATTCTTCTTGCATTGGGAACACACGGAGTTGCCTTATCTTCAAAGATAAGTCTATTTGTTTCTAGACCAGTCTGCAACTAGGAAAAATGAGAGCCTAAAGTTAATGCTGTAGAAATAAAAGCTATGACTCAGATTTCAGATGTGTCATGTAAAAAGCCTGTAAAAACCAATGGTAGTATCTAACTGAAAAACATATTACAGCTGTATAACTATGTCTTGAACCAATCTATCAACGTTTGTCAAATATTTTAAATAAATACCAGTCTCTCATTTTATCTTGACCTTCTGTTATAATTTGTCCCTTCTTCAGCGTGGAACACATTATCTCCAGTATTTGTAGTTACTCCATAAATTCTATCTAACGAGTTAAATGCAACGTATCTAACCCCAAACCATTGCTTAAATATATTCTTTTCAAAAATGGTATCTACTACATTACCAGACACAAAACAGCCGAAGAGCAGAATACATTTCTTCCCTTTCTAAAAAGCCATGCACTTACTATATAAGAAAAAGGAATTGAAAACTTATATCCAAAAAAATACCAAAAAACAAAAAACACTGGAAGCTATCAGGCAAATGTTACCAAGCCCTTTTCTCTAGAAGCTGAGTAACTATACTAATTTAAAAATATCCTATCTTCATGGTAGAAATTCCACAAGCACTAAGAATTTCAAAAAAGGACTGCTCTTTTCACTAAGCCAACTTTCAACTTTCCTTTAAAAAAAACAAAAAAAACAAAAAAAAAAAACCTGTCTGGAATAGTGTTTGTTTCAAATCTGCCTATATGTACCAAAACGGTCTGCAGTTTATGAGGACAATTTGGATTGCCAGGTGCCTGTCCAGATCTCATGATTTTGGCCTTTCCAGATTGGGGAAATTCATATTTTAAAGTATTTTAAGAGTTCCCCAGGAAATTATAATGGAGCTAGAACAAATATTCAGAACCACTGGATTCCATAAAAACAGATACTAAGATTATTACTAATACTTCCCACATGAGTGCAGCTTTGGGGTAAAAAATCTATTCCATGACAAAGGAATACAGGAATCTCTACCCTCAGGAAGCATCTATACACTCCAAACACACCTAACATTGCTTTATATATAGTAAATTGACTAGACACAATTCAATGAACAGGAAATTACTACTCTGGAAGACTTATGATGCCAATGAGTGTAAACAGTATACAAGAACTTTGAGTATTTTAACTTCCAGTTTATTTATTCTTCCCAGCAGTTGTATATTTCTGTGCTACAGTTTTAAAACATTTTAAAGCACTTTCATTATTTTTTATTCTCATTTGATCACACCAACACCAAGATGCAAAATGCAGAACACTGTTTTTTTTTTTTTTTTTTGCTCTTGTTGCCCAGGATGGAATGCAGTGGTATGATCTCAACTCAGTGCAACTTCCACCTCCCAGGTTCAAGCGATTCTCCTGCCTCACCCTCCCAAGTAGCTAGGATTACAGGCATGCACCACCATACCCGGCCAATTTTTTATTTTTAGTAGACAGCGTTTCACCATGTTGGTCAGGCTCAAACTCCTGACCTCAAACTCCTGACCTCAGCAGACCACTCTTCAACAATGATAAAAATCCAGACTCTGAATAGTTATATAACTTGCCCAACACTAGACTTGGAACCACACATCTATCCCTCATTGTTCTTTCAGTACAATAATATTCACCATCAACTCAAAATATTTACTGGTAACATATTACCAGCAACATCTAATTTGGTCCCTATGTGTTGCCTGCTAAATGAAGGAGAAAATAGAAGTTCCATAAATAATTTTAAAAATTCATTAAATAAGGAACTTACTAAATTTTGTATTTCATATATAATGTACTCAACACCACAATGCATATAAAGCACAACCCACAAGTTTGTTTGTTACAAGTATGGAAATGGAAACACAGGGAAGTGGCCAACCCTAAAGAGAAAATGGGCAAAGAAATTTTGTTGGTCAAAAATTAAGCCATGTGGCTATATAACTCAGAAAGCACACTAAGGGAAAACAACAACAACAAATCTACAAATTGATCAGAAGGTAAATATTTGAGAAGGAACTGTATCAGATTTAATACAAAATAAGTCAATAAATTTAGAGATGCACTAGAAGAAATAGACAACATAACAAAGATAACTTTTATATTCCTGTAATCACATATATGAAGTGAGCCCAAGACATTGTAGGCCTTTGGTCACAGATTGAACTGCAGAGGCTCTACTCCTTGGAATCGAGACCTGATTCTTGTGTTCTTACGAAAAAAGATACATGCAAATGTCATAAAAATAAAAGACCCTGGAAGGGGCAGGGGAGTATCTGGGAGGAATTTGAGCAAATAAGCTCATAACGAGAGTGTCTTCAGTTAAAAACATGAAAATTTTATTTTACTGAGTCTGTAAGTCAGACTTACTTCAGTAGTCTTGCTATATATCTCCTAGAAATGCAGTTCTGGTTGGTACATATAAACTCAATGCTTTTGTGAATCCACACTGCCTCACCTATTCTATCTGGTGGCCACTGCATGGGATAAAATCCAAAAGTAGGAGAGAGTAGAGCTCATTTTCCTCATGTGGTGGCTTCTGTTAACTGGTCTGGGTCAATAGCTATTGGGGCATCCCACTACCTCAACTTCTATCCTGGCATCTTGAGGCCACCAAAGAGAAGTACCTATAAGTACGATACTGAAAGATAGCTTTTAAATATTACTGATAGTGGCCGTAAGAAGTTTTACATGATTACATACCTTCTTATGTGTGTAGTCTCTGATGTTTTTTAGTCTGTTATTTTTTAAAATGCTGACTGAAACTCTACAATTACAAACATGCTAAAAAACTGTTCAAATTTTACTCTGTCTATAAAAATACTTGTTCATAATTTTCTACATTAACCTATATCTGAAAATTTGTATGTTGGACTATTCTAAAATATAAATAATGTAAGATACCTAAATGTAATTGTTTACTTGTACACAAACAGCGGTAAGAAATATGAAGAGCCCACTTTCTCACATTTTAACTTACCTCAGCTGCCTTAGCTTGCATGCGTTTCCTTTCCTGTTCTTCTTCATGGAGTTTTGCTTCCAACTCTTGCATTTTTTTCTAGTGATAAAAATGTCAAAAGGGATAAAGGTGAAAAATCTTAAGTGTCTGTAAAATTTTAATATAGCAGCACTGGAACATGTAAATTTTATCCTACTCAATATAAGGTGGTTAGATCACTATAGTAATGGAGGCTGTGAGCTGGATGGCATCCATGATGCTCTCCTTTTGTGTTCAATTATTTATCATCTGTGAGGTAGCTGGACAAAATTATGGGTAAAATCTATGGCCAAAGAACACAGCACTGCATGAATGTGAATAGGGATAGGGAGGCTAAATCTGGAACTTTATCATCAGTGGTATTAAATATCTCCCAAATGAAATAATTAAAACTAAAATTAGCTCAGAGAGCAACTTAAACCAAGTGATGCAAGCCTTAAGGATACTCAAAAACATTTAATTTTTTTTTTTTTTTTGAGATGGAGTTTCGCTCTTGTTGCCCTGACTGGAGTGAAATGGCATGATCTCGGCTCACAACAACCTCCGCCTCCTGGTTTCAAGCGATTCTCCTGTCTCAGCCTCCAAGCAGCTGCGATTACAGGCATGCACCACGATGCCCGGCTAATTTTTGTACTTTTAGTAGAGACGGGGTTTCACCATGTTGGTCAGGCTGGTCTTGAACTCCTGACCTCAGGTGATCCACCCGCCTTGGCCTCCCAAAGTGCTGGGATTACAGGCGTGAGCCACCACGCCCGGCCAAAAACATTTAATTTTTTAACAAACATTTTCATAAAAAAAAATGCCCACCAAGATTGTAAAATGTGAACATTCTCTCCAAATTTATATTTTCTTTTTAAAACTCCAATATATTTCTTCATTATAAGATCACTTTTAATGCTATAAATATCCAGTGATATAAAATAATTAACATTAAAAAAAACCACCCTGATATATGTTAACAATAAAAAGACACATGCACTGACTTCTGCAAGGGCCTGCATTGTGGTAAGTTTGTTATACTCCTGTTCAAGAAGATCCAATTTTTCAAGTTGGCTCTGAACATGTGTTTGATCATGTTGTCGTTCTCTTTCTAGGGAAACCTGAAAAACAATATTCAATACGGCTTGATAATTTGACAATCAAAAAAGAGAAAAACACTGAGCAGTGTTTTTCTATGCTGTTATTTGGCCCTTCACATAACTACTTCTAGGAAAATAACATTAAGATGAAACCATAGGGGGCATCAATAAATGACTGATATAAGTGGATACTGTTCTTAACTCAGTTGCCTTGGCTTATAGCTATTTACCTAATATGTAGTTTTATATAGTGACATTATCTTTATGCTCTGGGATAGCAGGGATTTATTGGACATATAGGCTTCACACACAAATACTTTTAGTTTGGTCCTGTCAAGTAGTTAATCTCTTAATTAGGGTAAAAATTATGGTTTTGGTATCTATCTTTTCATATTTCCCTTGAATTCTATGTATAATATCCTTTTATACTTTTTTTATTTTTGAGATAGTCTCGCTCTGTCGCCCAGGCCAGAGTGCAGTGGCTGATCTCGGCTCACTGCAAGCTCCACCTCCCAGGTTCATGCCATTCTCCTGCCTCAGCCTCCCCAGTAGCTGGGACTATAGGCGCCCGCCACCACGCCCGGCTAATTTTTTTGTATTTTTAGTAGTGACGTGGTTTCATCGTGTTAGCCAGGATGGTCTCGCTCTCCTGACCCCGTAAGCCACCCGCCTCAGCCTCCCAAAGTGCTGAGATTACAGGCGTGAACCACCGTACCTGGCCCTAAACTTTTTTTTTTGAAGTTTAGAGTCAAAGATTTATAAAGATTGCCTCCTATATAGACTTTGTTTTTTTTTTTTTGAGATGGGGTCTTGCTCTGTCACCCAGGCTGGAGTGCGGTGGCATCATCTCAGCTCACTGCAACCTCTGCCTCCTGGGTTCAAGTAATTCTCCTGCCTGAGCCTCCTGAGTAGCTGGGATTATAGGCGCCTGCCACCATGCCCAGCTAATTTTTGTATTTTTAGTAGAGATGGGGTTTCACCATGTTGGCCAGGCTGCTCTCAAACCCGACCTCAAGTAATCCACCCGTAAACCATTATACTAGGATAATTTCAAATATACTAACTCAAGGACTATTATTGGTAAAAAGTGCCTGAACTTGTAAACTGTGTCTTCAAAATAAGGCTACAGCAATAGGTACCATATTAATAGAAATTTGAATATGACAAATTAATATAAAGCAATAATTTAGGAATTTGTGTGAACTAATTCCCTTCTAGCCACATCCTAGTGGATATTAACAGCTCTTGACATCTATTACATATGCCTAATAGTTGTCTCCAAGACATGTATTAGTCAAAACATCTTAAAGTTGTCTTATTAAACTGACCCCTTTCTCCAGCCCAAAAATCACAGAAATGTTAGATAAACACAGCAGACATAATAATAATGTATGATTATTGATGTGGTCTACCTCTGTGTCTCCAACCAAATCTCATCTTGAATTGTAATCCAAATTGTAATCCCCACATTTTGGGGGAGGGATCTCATGGGAGGTGATTAGATCATCGTGGTGGTTCCCCATGCTGTTCTCATCATAGTGAATTCTCATGAGATCTGATGGTTTTAATAGGGGCTTTTCCCCACCTTGCTCTGCACTTCCCTCTCTTGCCACCATGTGAAGAAGGATATGTATGCTTCCCCTTCCGCCATAAGTGTTAAGTTTCCAGAAGTCCCCCCAACAGACATACAGAACTGTGAGTCAATTAAACCTCTTTCTTTCATAAATTACCTAGTCTTGGGTGCTCTTTACAGCAGCGTGAGAATGGACTAATACAATTACACAGCAATTTTGAAAGCAAGAAAGGAAAATCTTCAGATACAAAAAAAAGAGAAAGGAACTCAAAAGCAAATGAAAGGATACTGAAGTCAAATATCACACAAGGCAATATTGGAGCCAGGGTACATAAAATGTGCAGGAATATAAAACTTTAGGCAATGTATAATCCACAATGATCAACAATATCAAGCCAATATAGTAACATAAATCTGGAACAGAACCAGTGATTTTATTTATTTATTGTTTGTAGAAACTGGGTCTCGCTCTATTGCCCTGGCTGGTCTCGAACTCCTGCACTCAAGTGATCTGTCTGGCTTGGCCTCCTAAGTGCTGGCATTACAGGTGTAAGCCACCCTGCCCAGCCAGAACCAGTGAAAACCATCAAGCCTAACCAAAGGCAAATTCACAACTGGCTCACAAGGCTGCCCACACAACTGAGGAATTTATTGTGGAATTAACACAATAAATGAAAAAATGAGACCACCATATAACTTTACTTTATTAAGTTCCCATAAAAAAACAAGATACCATAAGGGAGAATCAATAAATAGAGCCAAACAAACGAGGATTAACACTTTGAAAACATCAAATAATTAAAAAAAATTGAGAATTGTTTATAGCGTTCAAAGAGATAAAAGGAAGGTATAAAAACCACAGAGTAACAGTACATTCAAAGAACAAAACTAAGTGGATGGAAAAAGACCCAAATGAAAATGAAAAATGATAACCACTGAAATAAGAGACCTATCACACACAAGAATTTATTACTGAGACATCTTCTCAAATACTGTTGTATGATTGCTCAAATATTTAAGTCTAATTCTCTCCAATGAGAACTGAAAGCTGACTGAGGGTAGAAAGCATACATGGTAAGCCCTCGGTATCTGTGTTTTGCATCCATGGATTTGATCAACTGTGGATTGAAAATATACGAGAAAAAACAAAAAAGGATGGTTGAATCTGTACTAAACATACACAGATTCTTACTCTTGACATTATTCTCCAAACAATATAGTATAGCAACTATTTACATAACATTTACATTGCATTAGGTGTTATAAGTAATCTAGAGATAATTTATAGTATATGAGATTGGGTGTAGGTTATACGCAAATACCACACCATTTTATAGGAGACTTGAGCATCCATGGATTTTACTATCCACAGGGGTCTCAGAACCAATTCACTCATGGATACTGAAGGACAACTGCCTAGTATTTTTTTTTTCCACTGCAGGGCATCTAGCATAATGTTAAGCATATAAACATTCCGATTTTGCATAATAGAGTTAAGATGTCTACAAAACTAATGAATGCAAACTCTAGATTCATAACAGAAAAAGGAGTAAGTTTTAAAAAATATACACAAGGCTGGCCGGGCGTGGTGGCTCATGCCTGTAATTCCAGCACTCTGGGAGGCCAAGGCAGGCGGATCACATGAGGTTGGCAGTTCAAGACCAGCCTGACCAACATGGTGAAACCCTGTCTCTACTAAAAATACAAAATTAGCCGGGTGTGGTGGCACATGCCTGTAATCCCAGCTACTTGGGAGGCTGAGGCAGGAGAATCACTTGAACCCGGGAGGTGGAGGTTGTGGTGAGCTGAGATCATGCCGTTGCTCTCCAGCCTGGGCAATAAAAGGGAAACTCCGTCTCAAATAATAAAAAAAAAAATACACACAAGGCCAGGGACAGTGGCTCATGCCCGTAATCCCAGAACTTTGGGAGGCCGAGGCGGCCTGATCACTTGAGGCCAGGAGTTTGAGACCAGCCTGGCCACATCTATACTAAAAATACACACACACACAAAAGTTAGCTGGGCATCGTGGCATGCGCCTGTAATCCCAGCTACTCGGGAGGATGAGGCATGAGAATCACCTGAGCCTAGGAGGTAGAGGTTGCAGTGAACCGAGATCATGCCACTACACTCCAGCCTGGGTGACAGAGTGAGACCCTATTTCCAATCAATTGATCAATATATTTGAGACTGATGTTGAGATATCTTCTCACAAATGTACAGGTCACCTAAATACGAAGATCTCTGGTGTAAGAAAGCACAAAAATGCTATGCTAAGTAACAATTCTGAAGAGTTTTACAAAGTCATCTACTATCTCACTGGAGTCATTAAACAAATTTCAGAGATACAGAGGTATATGGTTATTTACACTTTTTATAATGTAGACTCAAAGAAGCTAACTTTCAAACATCTCACAGCTGTATTTTTACCATTTAAGTAAAACTCTACGAAACACAACAATAACAACAAGAAAAAGCCAATCACATATTTAGATTTCATAACTGATGCCAAGAAACTTCAGTCCTGGGCTATAACAGCACCATTAATCCTCACCGAAAGAAAAAAAGTCTTTATTCAATTAGTTTTCCCCATAACTGTTCTTGAGTATCAATCTGTGAGGTGCTTTACTTACTTGTTTCTCTAAGACAGATGTCCTCTCCATTTCGGCATGCTTTATCATATTTCGCATGTATTCCAGTTGTTTTTCTAATAGATTGCATTTATTTTCTGCAGCTAACAACTGAGATGTCAGTTCTAAAAAGAATACATGAGAAAAGCAGAAATCAACTCACCCATAAAATAGTTTTAACAAGCTGTTAACAGGAATTGAATCTATTGTGTATACAATAAAAACACCTTCCACAGACCTGGACACCTTTTCAGATTACCTAAATCATTCTCTTTCTACGTGCTAGTCAAACTGGCCTTGCATTCAGTAAATAAATGCCATGTATGACAACAGCATTTGCTCCTCAAAATGCACCAGAATATAATGCAGTTTTGTAGTACTTGAAGATACCGCTACAAAACACTAATGCACTATTTCTTTTAGAATACTTAATACTGCACAACACTTATTTTGATAGAATTTTAATTTTCTTCATCAACAAACCTTGATTGTGCTTTGATTCCTCATTCTTTGAATTCTCCCTCTCTTGTATCTGTTCATCCAGTACTTTCTTATATTCAATTGTTTCTCTAGACAAGGTTTTCACACTTTCTTCTGCCTGAATCCTCTCAAGTTCCAAGCGTCGAATCTTATCTTGAAGATTCTTAAGAGCAGAAAATATGGCTGCCAAATACAAACACAAACGTGGATGCTGTAACAGCATATGCGGAGAAAGTATATTAAGAAAGAATAAACTCATCTAAATAAAAAATAAAATTGATGGATGAGTCCAGTGGAGGATCACTCTTTGGGAACAATAAAATGTTAATTATCTCATATTTGTTTTTTAAAAAATCAATTTAAAGACATTGAGTGGGCCGGGTGCGGTGGCTCACACCTGTAATCCCAGCACTTTGGGAGGCTGAGGTGGGTGGATCACCTGAGGTTAGGAGTTCAAGACCAGCCTAACACAGTGAAACCCTGTCACTACTAAAAATAAAAAAAATTAGGCGGGCATAGTGGCGGGCGCCTGTAATCCCAGCTACTCGGGAGGCTGAGGCAGGAGAATCGCTTGAACCCGGGTGGGGTGGGGAGTGTGGAGGGGTGGAGGTTGCAGTGAGCTGAGATCGCACCATTGCACTCCAGCCTGGGCAACAGTGAGATTCTGTCTCACAAAAAATAATAATAAATTAAAAAAAAGACATTGAGTGTTTGAAATGCGCTCAAGTAAAAACCCCATTACTATGGTAAAAGAATTTCAAAGACTTTTATAAGGAGGCTGAGGCAGGAGAATGGCGTGAACCCAGGAGGCGGAGCTTGCAGTGAGCCGAGATCGCGCCACTGCACTCCAGCCTGGGCGACAGAGCGAGACTCCGTCTCAAAAAAAAAAAAAAAAAAAAAAATTTAGCCAATCATACAAAGTTCACATAACAGTCCTAAAGTACATTACTGTCTTATTAATATATTACTTATTAATTAAAATTAGTAAATGTATTAGTAACTATTACTTATTAATACATTTTATTAATAGGAGCACATGTAGAAACCAACTATAGAGTTACAGTCAAGCACACAAAAATAATACTTTTAAAATCCGCATTTTAAGTACTTTCTAAAGTCCGCTTCAAGTTTGATTATAAAATTATGTTGACTGCAGTAAATGTAGAAGACTGAGAAAAAACACACTGAAAAATAACCAATAATCCTATTACCCAAAGATAATGACTGTCATTTGGTTATTTAAATTTTTTCCTATATGTGTAAAATAAATTGAGACAAAACACATGTAGGTTTTTTCACTTTAGCATTATTAAATAGTGAGAATTCCCTCAGGCAATCAGTCTTAAAAGATTTTCTAATGATCAATAATTAAAAACTAAAAAGTTACTGGGTCAAAGAAGAATCATAGCCATTCTAATGAGAAAAATATGCTACTTCTAGTTATTTTCCATTTCCATCAAAGTATAAATCTTTTCATATATGTTATTGGCTAATTTCCTCCCTTTCATGAATTTCCTTTGCCCATTTTTCTATGGGAAAAAGTTTTCTTCATTTTATTATCTGCCTTTAATTCTAGTTTTGATGTACAGATGTTTTGATTTTTCACAGAGGTATACCTAATTCTTTCCCATCACGTTTTTTTTTTTTTGTTTTAATTATACTTTAAGCTCTAGGGTACATGTGCTCAACGTGCAGGTTTGTTACATACGTATACATGTGCCATGTTGCTGTGCTGCACCCATTAACTCATAATTTACATTAGGTATATCTCCTAATGCTATCCCTCCCCCCTCCCCCCAACCCACGACAGGCCCCGGTGTGTGATGTTCCCCACTCTGTGTCCAAGTGTTCTCATTGTTCAATTCCCACCTATGAGTGGGAACATGTGGTGTCTGCTTTTCTGTCCTTGCAATAGTTTGTTCAGAATGATGGTTTCCAGCTTCATCCATGTCCCTACAAAGGACATGAACTCAATCTTTTTTACAGCTGCATAGTATTCCATGGTGTATATGTGCCACATATTCTTCATCCAGTCTTGATGGACATTTAGGTTGGTTCCAAGTCTTTGCTATTGTGAACCGTGCCACAATAAACATACATGTGTATGTGTCTTTATAGCAGCATGATTTATAATCCTTTGGGTATATGCCCAGTAATGGGATGGCTGGGTCAAATGGTATTTCTAGTTCTAGATACTTGAGGAATCGCCACACTGTCTTCCACAATGGTTGAACTAGTTTACAATCCCACCAACAGTGTAAAAGTATTCCTATTTCTCCACATCCTCTCAAGCACCTGTTGTTTCCTGACTTTTTAATGATCGCTTTAATGGCTCAGGATTGTCTTGGTGATGTGGGCTCTTTTTTTTGGTGCTGTATGAACTTTAAAGTAGTTTTTTCCAATTCTGTGACGAAAGTCATTGGTAGCTTGATGGGGATGGCATTGAATCTATAAATTACCTTGGGCAGTATGGCTATTTCCACGATATTGATTCTTCCTATCCATGAGTATGGAATGTTCTTCCATTTGTTTGTATCCTCTTTTATTTCCTTGAGCAGTGGTTTGTAGTTCTCCTTGAAGGGGTCCTTCACATCTCTTGTAAGTTGGATTCCTAGGGATTTTATTGTCTTTGAAGCAATTGTGAATGAGAGTTCACTCATGATTTGGCTGTGTGTCTGTTATTGGTGTATAAGAATGCTTGTGATTTTTGCACATTGATTTTGTATCCTGAGACTTTGCTGAAGTTGCTTATCAACTTGAGGAGATTTTGGGCTGAGACGATAGGGTTTTCTAAATATACAACCATGTCATCTGCAAACAGGGACAATTTGACTTCCTCTTTTCCTAACTGAATACCCTTTATTTCTTTCTCCTGCCTGATTGCCCTGGCCAGAAGTTCCAACACTATGTTCAATAGGAATGGTGAGAGACGGCATCCCTGTCTTGTGCCAGTTTTCAAAGGGAATGCTTCCAGTTCTTGCTCATTCAGTATGATATTGGCTGTGGGTTTGTCATAAATAACTCATATTGTTTTGAGATACGTCCCATCAATACCTAGTTTATTGAGAGTTTTTAGCATGAAGGGCTGCTGAATTTTGTTGAAGGCCTTTTCTGCATCTACTGAGATAATCATGTGGTTTCTGTCTTTGGTTCTGTTTATATGATGAATTACATTTATTGATTTGTGTACGTTGAACCAGCCTTGCATCCCAGAGATGAAGCCAACTTGATCTTGGTGGATAAGCTTTTTGATGTGCTGCTGGATTCGGTTTGCCAGTATTTTATTGAGGATTTTTGCATCAATGATCATCAGGGATATTTGGTGTAAAATTCTCTTTTTCTGTTGTGTCTCTGCCAGGCTTTGGTATCAGGATGATGCTGGCTTCATAAAATGAGTTTGGGAGGATTACCTCTTTTTCCATTGATTGGAATTGTTTCAGAAGGAATGGTACCAGCTCCTCTTTGTGCCTCTGGTAGAATTTGGCTGTGAATCCATCTGGTCCTGGACTTTTTTTGGTTGGCAGGCTATTAATTATTGCCTCAATTTCAGAGCCTGTTATTGGTCTATTCAGGGATTCAACTCCTTCCTGGTTTTGTCTTGGGAGGGTGTATGTATCCAGTAATTTACCCATTTCTTCTAGATTTTCTAGTTTATTTGCGTAGAGATGTTTGTAGTATTCGCTGATGGTAGTCTGTATTTCTGTGGGATTGGTAGTGATATCTCCTTTATCATTTTTTATTGCATCTATTTGATTCTTCTCGCTTTACTTCTTTATTAGTCTTGCTAGTGGTCTATCAATTTTGATCTTTTCAAAAAACCAGCTCCTGGATTCACTGATTTTTTTGAAGGGTTTTTTGTGTCTCTATCTCCTTCAGTTCTGCTCTGATCTTAGTTATTTCTTGCCTTCTGCTAGCTTTTGAATGTGTTTGCTGTTGCTTCTCTAGTTCTTTTAATTGTGATGTTAGGGTGTCAATTTTAGATCTTTCCAGCTTTATCTTGTGGGCATTTAGTGCTATAAATTTCCCTCTACACACTGCTTTGAATGTGTCCCAAAGAATCTGGTATGTTGTGTCTTTGTTCTCGTTGGTTTCAAAGAACATCTTTATTTCTGCCTTCATTTCATTATTTACCCAGTAGTCATTCAGGAGCAGGTTGTTCACTTTCCATGTAGTTGAGTGGTTTTGAGTGAGTTTCTTAATCCTGAGTTCTAGTTTGATTGCACTGTGGTCTGAGAGACAGTCTGTTATAATTTGTTCTTTTACATTTGCTGAGGAGTGCTTTACTTCCAACCATGTGGTCAGTTTTGGAATAAGTGTGATGTGGTGCTGAGAAGAATGTATATTCTGTTGATTTGGGGTGGAGAGTTCTGTAGATGTCTATTAGGTTCGCTTGGTGCAGAACCGAGTTCAATTCCTGGATATCCTTGTTAACTTTCTGTCTCGCTGATCTGTCTAATGTTGACAGTGGGGTGTTAAAGTCTCCCATTATTATTGTGTGGGAGTCTGAGTCTCTTTGTAGGTCTCTAAGGACTTGCTTTATGAATCTGGGTGCTCCTGTATTGGGTGCATATATATTTAGGTTAGCTCTTCTTGTTGAATTGATCCCTTTACCATTATGTAATGGCCTTGTCTCTTTTGATCTAGTCTGTTTTATCAGAGACTAGGATTGCAACCCCTGCCTTTTTTTGTTTTCCATTTGCTTGGTAGATCTTCCTCCATCCTTTTATTTTGAGCCTATGTGTGCCCCAGCACGTGAGGTGGGTCTCCTGAATACACACACTGATGGGTCTTGACTCTTGGTATCCAATTTGCCAGTCTGTGTCTTTTAATTGGAGCATTTAGCCTGTTTACATTTAAGGTTAATATTGTTATGTGTGAATTTGATCCTATCATTATGATGTTAGCTTGTTATTTTGCTCGGTAGTTGATGCAGTTTCTTCCTAGTCTCGATGGTCTTTACAATTTGGCATGTTTTTGCAGTGGCTGGTACCGGTTGTTCCTTTCCATGTTTAGTCGTTCCTTCAGGAGATCTTGTAAGGCAGGCCTGGTGGTGACAAAATCTCTCAGCATTTGCTTGTCTGTAAAGGATTTTATTTCTCCTTCACTTACGAACCTTAGTTTGGCTGGATATGAAATTCTGGGTTGAAAATTCTTATCTTTAAGAATGTTGAATATTGGCCCCCACTCTCTTCTGGCTTGTAGTTTCTGCCGAGAGATCTGCTGTTAGTCTGATGGGCTTCCCTTTGCGGGTAACCTGACCTTTCTCTCTGGCTGCCCTTAACATTTTTTCCTTCATTTTAACTTTGGTGAATCTGACAATTATGTGTCTTGGAGTTGCTCTCCTTGAGGAGTATCTTTGTGGCATTATCTGTATTTCCTGAATTTGAATGTTGGCCTGCCTTCCTAGATTGGGGAAGTTGTCCTGGATAATATCCTGAAGAGTGTTTTCCAACTTGGTTCCATTCTCCCCGTCACTTTCAGGTGCACCAATCAGAGGTAGACTTGGTCTTTTCTCATAGTCCCATATTTCTTGGAGGCTTTGTTCATTTCTTTTTACTCTTTTTTCTCTAAACTTCTCTTCTCGCTTCATTTCATTCATTTGATCTTCAATCACAGATACCCTTTCTTCCACTTGATTGAGTCGGCTACTGAGTCTTGTGCATGCGTCATGTAGTTCTCATGGCATGGTTTTCAGCTCCATCAGGTCATTTAAGGTCTTCTCTATGCTGTTTATTCTAGTTAGCCATTCATCTAATCTTTTTTCAAGGTTTTTAGCTTCTTTGCAATGGGTTCAAACATCTTCCTTTAGCTCAGAGAAGTTTGTTATTACCGATCGTTTGAAGCCTTCTTCTCTCAACTCGTCAAAGTCATTCTCCATCAAGCTTTGTTCTGTTGCTGGCAAGGAGCTGTGTTCCTTTGGAGGAGAAGAGGTGCTCTGATTTTTGGAATTTTCAGCTTTTCTGCTTTGGTGTCTCCACATCTTTGTCGTTTTATCTACCTTTGGTCTGATGATGGTGACATGCAGATGGGGTTTTGGTGTGGATGTCCTTTCTGTTAGTTTTCCTTCTAACAGTCAGGACCCTCAGCTGCAGGTCTGTTGGAGATTGCTGGAGGTCCATTCCAGACCGTTTGCCTGGGTATCACCAACGGAGGCTGCAGAAAAGCAAATATTGCAGAATGGCAAACGTTGCTGCCTGGTCCTTCCTCTGGAGCCTTAGTCTCAGAAGGGCACCCAGCTGTATGAGGTGTCAGTCGGCCCCTACTGGGAGGTATCTCCCAGTTAGGCTACTTGGGGGTCAGGGACCCACTTGAGGAGGCAGTCTGTCCGTTCTCAGATCTCAAACTCCGTGCTGGGAGAACCACTACTCTCTTCAAAGCTGTCAGACAGGAATGTTTAAGTCTGCAGAAGTTTCTGCTGCCTTTTGTTCAGCTATGGCCTACCCGGAGAGGTTAGTCTACAGAGGCAGGCAGGCCTCTTTGAGCTGCGGTGGGCTCCACCCAGTTCGAGCTTCCAGACCGCTGTTTACCTACTCAAGCTTCAGCAATTGCGGATGCCCCTCCCCCAGCCTCGCTGCAGCCTTGCAGTTGGATCTCAGACTGCTGTGCTAGCAGTGAGTGAGGCTCCATGGGCATGGGACCCTCAGAGCCAGGCACAGGATATAATCTCCTGGTGTGCCGTTTGCTAAGACCATTGTAAAAGCACAGTATTAGGGTGGGAGTGTCCTGATTTTCCAGGTACTATGTGTCAAGGCTTCCCTTGACTAGGAAAGGGAATGCCCCAACCCCTTGTGCTTCCCGGGTGAGACAACACCCTGCCCTGCTTCGGCTCATACTCCATGGACTGCACTCACTGTCTGACAAGCCCCAGTGAGATGAACCCGGTATCTCAGTTGGAAATGCAGAAATCACCCATCTTCTGTGTCACTCACTCTGGGAGCTGTAGACTGGAGCTGTTCCTATTTGGCCATCTTGGAACTGGACCAAGTTGTTCTTTATTTCTCTATTAATTATACCCAGCTTACTTCCAAAAAGCACTTAAAGAAAATGAACATTAAGACTAGGATTTTTTCTCAAATATCTTACAGATTACAGGATGGTTCTTTTGAACTCTGAAAAGCAAGCTGGCTTTGTGGTCACTTTTATGATTGGGTCAGAAGCTATCAGTGCTTTAACAACACAGTCTTGGGTGTGGTGTTTCCTCCCATCATGTTTTCTTTCTTTATATACTTGGACAGTTCTTCCCAACCTCGAGATCAGATAAACTTTGTATTTTTTAAATTATATTTACAGTTTCATATGTTTACATTTGTTAAGTCATAGAAAAAGTGTTTTTGTATTGAAAGAAAAACTTTAAATGTCAAATTGATCATACACTAAATTCACACACATATATATATATTAGATACTGTAACTCTTTGTTACATACACACCCTAAGACAGTTTCAGATCTTTCTTCTATTCTGGATTCCTTAATATTAGGGAATTAGTGCCAGTATTTCAATTACCAAAATTTCATAAACATTGATTCTAACAGTCACCTATATTATATAAATCTTAAAACATTTCCAAGTAATTATTTAGAATCATTTTGTCTAAACACTAATTTAAACTATACACTAGGTAGGGAGAGCTGCCGTCTTTTAAGAATTGAGTCCTCTTACTCAACCCAAAGTATTCTTATCCATTTATTAACATAATTTATTCCTTCACCAAATTTTTCAGTGCCTAGGATATTACAGGTCTCATATAGGAGACTAATACATTTTATTGAAGTCGGCTTATTCTTGCTGGTATGCAATGAGACTACAATATAACTAGAAAAAATGCAGACATGAAACAGACACACACACACAGGTATAAACCTGAAAAATCAACTGAAAAGACACTCAGAACTAAACAGAAGCCTAAATATAAGATTAATAATAAAGGGAACAATTCTTTTATATACCTGCAATAATCAGATAAGTACAATAGAAAAATAAAATTTTAAACGTCCTTTAATATCCATTGAGTTTTCTTAACCTCTTCTGAATCAGAGGCAAATTTACTAAAGACTTTGTAATATCAAACATTTTTTGCACTCCTTCATTAAATTATACCCAACAGTACACAATTTTGCTGATATTTTATTTCTGCACTTATATTTATTATTGAAACTGGCTGAACATTTCATTTTTGTTCTTTATGTCAGCAACTGTAGTATCACAAGGATATGCTGGGGTGTGCACTTTCGTTTTATGTATTCTTGAATGGCTTACATATCCCTGTTTAAATGTGTAACATTTTATTGTTTTCTTTTTCAAAAAATTACTGAATAAATGCAGAGGATAATTTATAAAACACATGACTGAAAAGGAAAAAAATCACACCCATAATCTTACCATCTAGATGTAGTAATTATAAACATTTTATTGAAATTCTATAGATTTTAAAAATGCTTTTATATGTGAGATTGCCCTTTACTGTGTCATATTTATTTATATATGAGCACACTTTAAATGCAATTTATAATATTAAGCATTTTCATTAACAATGTATAGCTCTCATTATGTATTCAAGTCTTCACGTATGCACCTCAGTAAGCACATAAAATTGGCTTGAGTTGACTTATCAGAGGTGACTTTTTTTATCCACAGTCTCTTCCTGAGACCACGGGCTGCAGTGTTCCAGTTCTGCTTTGACAACTCTCATCACGCCCAGCTTTTCAAAGTATTCCAGAAGTTGCCTCAGGGGCGCCTAGAGCTTTGTTCTCCAGTCGCTACCCACATTTAAAATTCCATCATCTCTGCTACTGTACCCCAACATTTAAGGCTTATACCTAATGCCAAGACTCCTAATACTGTCCCTAAGGTTTTAGGCTTTAGTTCCATCCTTACTGTCCTGGCTTGAAACTCATTTTATTTCTGTACTTGGGTATTTCTCCTTCTCACTTTTAAACTAGGTATTATTTGTTTTTATTTAGTATTACATGAAGCTGCTATTTGCCTATACTAACTGTTTGACAGTAGTACTGCCATCCATCGTTTTTATTTGTATGGTAGTAAACACCTTTGTCAGCTATTTATTTTTTGTTTCATTTTATTTCAGGTTTTACTTAAAAAGCATATATTGGCTTTTGAGTTGACGTAATCACATTTGTCATACCTGATAAATTTCATATTTTTCATTATATTTTGTATTTCCTAATTTTGTTTCCTGAAATTTTTCTTCTATTTTGCTATATGAAGTATAGCACACATCTTTGGAACTGTTTCCCTGACTTATATACCTCTTTTTCTGGGAGTTTCCCCTTACCTCAACATGGCTATACCTACAACTTTACTATCCTTTGATAAATCTGGCTAACTGATCCACAAGGGACACACGCTGAAACCCAGATAATGCTTGCTTCTCTTCTTGGGACTTTTGTCCGAAACATCAAAGCCAGAACTGGTTCAACTTAAAACTCAGTAATTTTTAGTAATGTTTCCTGCTAGGCAAAAAAAAAAAGCTCTTTTGTAGCTAGAAAAAATGAAGCTAGTTACAAGCTGAAAAAAAAAAAAAAAAGATGGAAAGTGCTAGCCATGTTTGAGTCCCTAATGTTCTTCAAGTCCACCTGGGTCTATTTATTGCTTGGGACATTTCTGTCATTAACATAAACACAGGTTTATGTTGTTGTAGATTAAGGGGCGGGCGGGGGGGAGGCAAACCTGTAATATCCATCTTTGATTTCTCTAATATTGCTGTCTTGGTAGTTCTCCACCTTTCTGACTTTTCCTACTTTTTAGTTTACTGTTTAAATGGTGGTATTTTTCAAAGCCCTTTTCTCCCTCTACTTTCTTTTTCTGGAGAAACCCCTCTATAATCATAGGCTTCATCCACTACTGTATCCTTGATGATGTCTGAGTTCATTAGTAGTGTTCTCTATTATACTTGACTTTTTAATTTTCATTTGCTTAGTATTCATCTCCATCTAATTCACGGGCATCTCAAATTTGATACAGCCAAAATTATATCAATTCCTCTAAGTATGCTTTTTTTGTGTCATCTGTCCTAATCATACCCCTAATCATCTACACTAGAAATCTCAGACTCAAAGATTTCTCCATCTTCCTCATTCCCCACAACAAAATATGCATAAATCTTTCCTTAATCAGTCTCCTGTTCTGTCTTGTTGCTTCAGTTTAGACTTACTTCTGATGTAAACCTCAGTCCCTCAAACATATAGACCACATACAATGTGTGAAGCACTCTGCAAGGCGTGAAGACCGTCTTTGGCCTCAAGGAGCTATCATCTAGATTCTGGAACAAATGCTACTATCTACATTCTTCTCACACCTGGTAAAAAAGTATTTATGTGAACAAAATACTACTCTGGACATACTCATATCCTTGATTACAGTGGTTCTCAAAATATGGGGCATAGGCACATTGAGGGCAGAGCTCATGAGGCCTTTCCCAGGGCCTGTGAGGTCAACACTATTTTCATAATACTATTAATAGTAAGACTTTGCTTTTTTCACTGTGTTGAAGTTTGCCAATGATCATGCAAAAGCAATGTTGGGTAAAATTCCTAATTTTAGCTCAAATCAAGGTAGTAACACTAAACTACTATTTTAGACATTGTATTCTTCACTGTCATAAATTCCCAGTAAGAAAAACTAAGCCACAATGTCCTTGATGAAGCAATAAAAATCATGTCAGGTTTGCCGGGCACGGTGGCTCACACCTGTAATCCCAGCACTTTGGGAGGCTGAGGTGGGCGGATCACGAGGTCAAGAGATCGAGACCATCCTGGCCAACATGGTGAAACCCTGTCTCTACTAAAAATACAAAAATTAGCCAGGTGTGGTGGCATGTGTCTGTAATCCCAGCTACTCGGGAGGCTGAGGCAGGAGAATTGCTTGAACCTGGGAGGCAGAGGTTGTAGTGAGCCAAGATCATGCCACCGCACTCCAGCCTGGGTGACAGAGTGAGACTGTCTCAAAAAAAAAAAAAAAAATCATGTCACGTTTATAAACCTTTCACATGCTGTACTCTGGTTGAACTTTTCTTCTTATAGAACTGTGCTCATTCTTTAAAACTCAGATTATCTATTATTTCGTTTTTCCTCTGAGAGGTTTTCCTCTCCTTTAACCTCCCCAACACACTTATCCCTATCCCCAACAAATGTCTTTTCTGAACTCTCTTGGTCTTTGTTCATATCTCACAGCCTTTATTTTTTTTCTGGGTGAGAAGGGGATAGTGATTTCTGTGTCTTTCCTTCCCATTTGGAAAGTAAGTATCGTTGGATTAAAACACTATAAAAGGATAATGGATTGTAATAATTATCCTGGGACATTGCTTAAACAGTTCACCGCATCATGCTCTAAAGGCATAAAAGCTTAAAGGTTACTTTGTATCTTGTTTATTTCTCCTCTCCGTCTCCTCCCTGCTTGTCTCACTTCTCTTTTATTCCTTAAAACCACTGATGTTGCGCTCAAGCAGAATTTAGCTCTATTAGTAACATGCTGTGCTAAAATTTTTCTGATTCTCGGTGAATAAATCTGCCTTCTTAATATTTCTTATTCTTTGCTAGTAATTTGTCATTTTTTTGAACTTTTTAAAAGTTTCCTTTCATGGGTGTAAAGATCAGAACTAGATACAATATTATAGTTGAAGGATTAATATCTAATTCTTAGATTTTGTGTTCCTGTTAGAACTTTGTAAATGGATATTTTGTTTTGTGCTTATTTTTGAATAAGAAACTTACTGCAACTGATTTTTGCTCTACTGTGGGCTTCAGTCACTTTTTTTTTTTTGCTTTTTAAAATTTATGTTGTTTGAATGTCATGCAACTTAATTTTCTTAAATTGCCAACCTGCTATACTCTGATGTGTAGAACCTTATCAGTTGCTTTAACCATTAATTAAAAATTTTCGTTATCATCGAGACACAGTATCTTATAATAAAGAGGCTTCTAGGTTCGTGATTATAGAGTACTAAAATTCTTAAAAGACATCACACTATTTAGTTACATTTATTTCAGTAAACACTTTTCAGCACCCATTATAGGTTAGGATTTAAGCTGGTATTTGGATATCATTACCTACTTGGTATTTTACTGTACAATCAGTCCAGTTTACAAAACAGGTTCATTCTGAGATTTTTAGGATACTTACAATATATATCCCAACTGAAACAAAAAAAGTTCCTCAACTAATTTACAAATGCCTGTTTAGCCTACGATGTCAAAAATATTTCTTTTACCTAGAGAATCATTAACACATAGAATTGTTGCAATATTAGTGATTAAACACAACTTTCAAAAAAAGGAAATGCCACAGCATCCCAAATAAAGCAAAGACATTTCATTTAAACTTCACACAAAGTATGAGGTAGGTGTATTTTAAAAGATACAGATGAAGAAACATCTAAAAGACGATTAACAAATTCAATATCAAAACCATCTTTTCATTATCTGAGTGGGCCCAATCTGATAACATAACCAGAAAATTTTCTCCCGCTGTGGTTAGAGAAATGTAACAGCAGAACTCAGAGAGATTTGAAACATAAGAGACTTGGCCAGGCGCGGTAGCTCATGCCTGTAATCCCAGCACTTTGGGAGGCCAAGGCGGGTGGATCACGAGGTCCAGAGATTGAGACCATCTGGGCCAACATGGTGAAACCTCGTCCCTACTAAAAATACAAAAACTAGCTGGGCGTGTCTATAGTCCCAGCTACTCAGGAGGCTGAGGCAAGAGAATAGCAATAGCTTGAATCCAGGAGGCGGAGGTTGCAGTGAGCCGAGATCCCGCCACTGCACTCCAGCCTGGTGACAGAGTGAGACTCTGTCTCCAAAAAAACAATAAAAAAAAAAAAAAAAAAAGAAACATGAGAGACTACCTACTGTTACCGTAGGAGACCATAAGGAAAACATGAAGGAAGGAGGACAGTTTCTAGGAGCAAAGACTGTCCTCAACTAAAAGTCTGCAAGGCAACAGGATCTCAGTACTGCAATGACAAGGAACTGAATTTGGCTAAGAATCTTAATGAGCTTGGAAGCAGATCTTCCCCAGAGCCTCTAGAAAAGAACAGAGCCCCAAGCAAAGCCTTGATTTCAGCCTTGTAAGGCTCTAAACAGAGGACCCAGATGAGCCTACACAGATTTCCGACCTACAGAAAACTGAGATAACAAATACTTAAAGCTAAGTTCATGGCAATTTGTTAAGGCAACAAGAAAACTAATACAGATGGCAGGTTCCAGGAACAAATGTATTTCAAAGTAGCCAGAGCAAAGGATGGGAAAGGAAAAAACAGAAGACAAGTTAGGGATGAAGCTGGTGAGGCATATAGAGTCTAGGTTATGAAAAATTAAGAATTTATTATGTAAGCTATGAAGAGATGCTAAAACTTTAATTTTGTGGGAGAGATGATGGAGAATGACAAATGACAGAAATGTTGTTAACTGGGGATGAGGAGGAGAAAACAGGCAGGGAGATTAATGAGGAATGTACTATGAACATCTGGGCTACAGATGATGAAAGCCTGAACCAAAGCGATGAGAACACAAAAAGGCAGAAAAAACAGTATGCTTTTGGTATATTTCAGAAGCAAAAAAAGGTCTTCATTCCGGACTAATAGTGGGGATTACAGAGCAGTCACTGATGACTCAAAGTGTTTTAGCATCAGTAATTTGGTGGATGATGATGTTCAACAATCAATATAAGGAATACAAGAAAAGCATAATATTTTCTGGGGGCTGAAACTGGAAGCAAAGGGGAAATATATTTTCCTCTAATGGCAAAATAATGGAGGACAAAGTTAAGAATTTTAAAGCAGCAAGAAAACACAAATAACATTTATTTCGTTAGGCTCGATTACCTCTGCTGTTGCTTTCTGGATAGGCAAGTGTAGGCTTACTTGGGGAGCGTCGTAGATCACTATTAAGGAAAGGCTTATCCGAAGGATATACTACATATGGAGATGAAGAATGCCGAACCATGCTTCCATTAGACCTTGATGGCTCAGCAAAGCTGTTCTAAAAAATAAAGACACAAATTACCTTTCAAAAGTGTGAACCACAAATAGCAGATTTAAATCACAAATATTTATGACTGAGATTGACTGTCCATACAGACAACAGAAAAAATCCACTGACTAGAAACAATACAATTCAATCATTAAAGAAATACAACTTTTAAAGTGTTTCATATTAGTCTGAATATAGCCATATGCCAGACACAAGAAGAAAATAATGTTCATACAACTTGAATACAAATGCTGTGCAGAAATACTTAAATGATACAATGAATGTAAATACCGCAGTTAAAAATATATACTGTGAAATATACGTTCAGAAAAATAAAAACATTATTTTTACAGGACCAGAAACTGCTACAAATGACTGAATTACTCTATTCCCCATCAACAAACTACTACTTGAATATTTATAGTATTCAAAACTCCAGAAAGAAAATAAGGCACTGTCCTTGCCTCAAATACTTTACATTTAATTAACAAAAAAGAAAATAATTAGAAAACATTAAGGCCCATCAAACACTCAAACATAAAACTTTATTTCCACAGTACACCATTCTGTCATGAATGAGATTCTGTTAAATTTAGGATTCCACATAATAATTTCAACCCAGGAGATGCTAACTGTGGACTTTTATTTGTTGTAGGTGACTTCCTACTGACAGATGGTCCTAGACTGGGGGAAGTAACTAAGAAGCTGAGGGCTAAGGTGGAAGATATGACTGCCAGCTATTCATAATGTTCAGTCATCCACTTTCCTTCCTCAAACGGCCACAGCAAACTATGTTTTTCAATTCTTACCTTTGAAGATTTACATTTACCAGAATAATCCGTGTTCATAAAAGTACAAGAGCACAATGAATATTTAAAACAGTAAACAATCTCCTGAAACAAAGGCTATCGAAATACCTGCACTGTATTTAAATCTTATTTAAAATTAAAGATTTTACTTCCATGTTAAAAATCATGCAAATTTCCAGGTGATTTAAGAAAGCAAATATAAAACATTTTCTATTTATATAAATGTAAAACACACTATGGCTATGACAATCAAAAGTGGGGACAAAGAGCTTAGGAGGGTAGGGCCAAGTCTTAAAAGTGGTACTCAAATAAATAAGTGCTAAGTCTACTATAGTATGTTCATATATAACAAAGACTAGTATTTGTCATTTTCCAAACTTAATGGCAAATTGGCATCTGGTTTTACAGGTAAGTGGAAAATAGGATGAGTTTTCAATTCTTTATAATATTGTCAAAGGTCTTGCAAAGCATCCTCAATTACTGCATAGCTTAATTTTAAATGTCACAGAGAACCTCAAGTTTTCATTGGTTATTTACAACCCACCAGAATCCTATCATTTAATATTCAAAAATATTAAGTGACTTGCCGACCACCCTCTGCCCAGTCAGGGGAATCCCATTAACTATGTGATTAACTAACAAACTAGTTCCCCAAATGGAACTACCTCTGTTCTACATTTTGTATGTTAGTGGGCTTGCCCTTTACCATTTTATATCACTCCTCATGACATATACATTTTTATTATCTGTATGCCCTGTGGTATAATAAAAAATATATTTAGTCTTTTGTCCTTGGTTTCAGATACAGATTCAAAAACTCCTAGAATTTCTTAAGTGATAGGGTATCCTTGTTAGGCTGATGAAGGGACTCAAGGTAGGGCGCCTAGATAGCTTCAGGTTTGAAGGCATCTTCTGGAAGCTGGTTGCCAGAAAAACCAACCACTAGATTATAAAGAGCTACAGATTTCAGCCAGGCATGGTGGCTCATGCCTGTAATCCCAGCACTTTGGGAGGACGAGCTGGGCGGATCACTTGAGGTCAGGAGTTCGAGACCAGCCTGGCCAACATGGTGAAACTCTGTCTCTAACTAAAATACAAAGAAATTAGTCAAGTGTGGGGGTGTGCCCTGTAATCCCAACTACTCAGGAAGCCAAGGCAGGAGAATCACTTGAACCCAGGAGGTGGAGGTTGTGGTGAGCCAAGATTGGGCCACTGCACTACAGCCTAGGGAACAGAGTGAGACTCTGTCTGTGTGTGTGTGTGTTGGGAGGGGGGTGGGGTGGGGGGGAAGAGTCACAAATTTCAGCCCTAGGCCCTGACCTTAGGGGAGGTAAGGGACTGAGATTGAGCCCAGTGACCAGCGGACAATAATTTACTCAATTATGTATTTATGTAATGAAAGCTCAATGAAAACTCTTGAATAATGAGGTTTGGGGAGCTTCTAGATTGTTGAACATACTGATATGCTGGGAAGGTGCTGCACCAGAGGATACAGAAGCCCTTTCACACCTTGCCCTATGTCTCCTCCATTTGGCTGTTTCTGAGTTGTGTCCTTTATAAAACTGAAATTGCTTAAGAACAGTCTTTCCTGAGTACTGTGAGCCGTTCTTGGAAAGCTGCAGGAATCCCTTAATTTGTAGTCAGCTGAGCAGAAATGCAGATGCTCTGCGAACTCTGACTGACTTGGGGGCAGGCAGTCTTGTGAAACGGAGCCCCTTAATGTATGGGGGTCTGAGCAACATCTGGGCAGTGTCAGAATTAAAATAATTGTAGGACACCCAGTTGGTGTAGAATTTTTGCTGGAGAAATTAAGTTCTAATAAAGGAGTTTTATTATGTTCAATAAATCTGTTGAGTATTAACTATACATTTCCTCTGCAAAACAGGAAACTGCACATTACTTATAAAAGATTATCCTTTTCAACAAAATTACTACAACCCTTTAAGAGATCACCAAAAGCTTTTGGGCTTCTTTATATTTAACAAATAGCACAAATATCATAGGAAGGCTGCGTAGAAAGGAGCCCAATTCTAACTCCCAATCCACTAATCTTTCCATGACCCTAAGCATTCAGTAAAAATTATTCCAACCAAAATATGATTGTAGGAGAAACTTTCAGGATTAAAGGCAAAATGTTTAACCTGATCACTAGCTTTTCCTGCAGCCTTTAGTTGTTAGGGCAAATATCTCATTTAGGAACACATAATTCAAATATTTATTGAACATCTTTTTATGACACTGTGAAGTATGAAGCATAATTTAAAAATGCATATTACTTGCTTTATAAGTGGCACATGCAACACAGCTGCAAGATATTACCTAGATAAAACTCAAATACAAAACAGTAGGTGGGAACTGGTAAATTGGATGTAATAGAGACTAAGTGCAAATTAAATTCAGATGCATTCAACAGAACACTGCTTCAAAACAGTATGGTAAAGGAAGGTCTTTATTAGTGCTGAAATCGATACTGGGTCTTGTAGATTGACATGTATTCTGATAGGCAAGCTAGAAATGGATATAAAAGGCAATTATTTCCAGGTTAATGAATACATCAGTTTAGCTGAAAAAAAGAGTTTGTGTACACATGTTGAGGAAATAAAATTGGAGAAGTCAAGGTCCAATGGTGGAGGAACATGATGTACAGCTCTGAGCAGTGCAATCAATGCAACAGTTCCAAACTAAACATCAATACGATCGTCAACAAATGTAGAAAAGCATTCAATAAAATTCAACATGCAGCCATTATTTTTTTAAAAACTTACTTCCTTATGATAATATGAAGTTTTACAAGAAAAGATGGCAAACATACTTAATGGTGGAAAACTTGAAATATTCCTTTTAAAATCAGGAGTAAGACAAAGATACCTACATCAATTCTAGTCAACATTGTACTTCATTTCCCTAGTCTGCACACTAAGGAAAAAAAAAGAATAACAGCTATTAGGATTGAAAAGGAAGAATCCCAATTTCGTATCATGACTAAATAGAACAAAACAAAAAATCCTCAATTATGAGAATTAAGTCTGGAAGATTGCTGAGTAAAATAGATATGTAAGAGTCAGCAATTTTATATATTAGAAAATGCAACTTATGAAAATATATATCACACAATTAAAAACTAGAAATAAACTGAACAATATACAAGACATGAAATTATGCAAGTACTGAAAAATGTTAAAGTTCTAAATAAATGGAGTAACATAACATTCAGACAGAAGGGTCAATATCCTAAACGTATCAGTTACACCCAAATTAAGCTAGAAATTCAATAAAATCTAAATCAAAATTCCAACAGCAGGTTCCAGAATTTCTACTGAAGAAAAGCAAAGGACCAACAATAGCTAATATTTCTCTTGAGTAACAAGGAGGTAAATGACCCCCCCACCTCCAAGTGGGTATCTAAGTAGGAGAGACAAATACAACAAAGGGACAAAGAGCCAGGTAACACACCCATACACATATGGAAATGAACATATTGCAAACCATTGGGGATAGGATGAATTTTCAACAAGTAGTGTGGGGACAATTGTGTATTTTAAGTAAAACCGTTACATTGAATCCCTATCTCACAGCATACAAATTAATTTCAAGTAAATTAAGGACATAAAAGGCTCCAACTTTAAAATAAGTAGGAAAAAAATATAGAAGAATACAACCAAGGCCTTGGAGAAAGGAAGAATTTCTTAAATAGAAATCACTAATTATAAAAAGACTAACAAATTTTACATTAAAAGTAACAACAACTATTAATCGAAAGATATCAAAGACCAGCCAAGATGTCTCTGGAACAGTCTTAACAGACTGATAATTAACATCCACCACATATATATATATATATATATATATATATATGCAACCCAACTGAAAAACAGGCAAAGGACATGAACAGGTATTTCACAGAAGAACACACACACACACACACACGACTAGTAAAGGTTCGAAAAAAACAGGGTGCATACTCACCAATGATAAGAGGTGCACAAATCAGAAAATAGAATACCATTTCACACACACAGCAAAAATTTACAAGTGGGACGATACCATCCATTTAAGAGGACATAAAATAAAGAGGGTTGTTGGTATAATCACTTGGTAAAACAATTTAGTATGACCGAGTAAAGCTGAAGACGCACATACTCTGTGAACCAGATAATTCATTCAGTTATATTTGCTGAACGATTTTCTCTCTCTTCTTTCTTGAAAATGATACGGGTTGAGTCACAGTACATATTCCATGACCCACTACTGAGCTGTAATCCAGAGCCCAGCCTCTGGTCTGGAAAAAAAAAAAAAAAAATCACTGCTCTAGAGTTGCCCCTTGCAAACTTTTTCTCTCAGGACCCCTTTACACTCTAAAAGATTTAGTGAAAAGAATGGCACTATTTTACATTTCTGCAGATCTCTTTAATGTTTGCTTTAAAAAAAGAATGCTGGATTCTCTTATCTAGTTCTGCATTCGCTCTGTTGGATATGTTATTTTGTTTGACTTATTAAAGAAGATCTAGTCTACCATAAACGTGGTCATTACAGAAGGATCTTGTAGACTCTGAGAGGGTCTTGGAGATCTCCAAGGGTTGTGAGACCATACTTCGAGAACTGCACTCTAGAGAAACATTTGCCATGTACAGCATATAACAATGAATACAAGATTGTTTCTAATATCTGGCAAACAAATGAACAGCAAAACCCATTAAATCCAAAGCCCATTAAGATACTGTCATTTACTAGCTAGAGAACTTTGACTCAACCTCTCTGTGCCTCATTTTGCTCATTTGAAAAAGGAAATATTAATGCCAATCTCAGAAGGTTATTGTGAGGATTAAATGAGTTAATGCATGAAAAGGGTCTTTAAGGATTATGCCTGCCAGGTAGTCCTATATAAATACCATACATTATAATCTTAAAATACGTGGTAGTGGGTGGGTGTGGGAAGAAGAAAGAAGAAGACACAAAGAGGAACATGAAGGTATTCATTTTATTATTCTCAAAAAGTAAATCTTATATTTAATATTATAAAATGTATGATAGCCATAAAACATTTTTAAGGGAAATTAATATGGAGCTACTGTGCAGCTTGGTCGAAGGACCTATCTAAAAAGTCAGAGGGACAAATCAAGAGATTAGGTCATTAATCACCAAGGTTATTGTGAAAACATTACAAGGCTGACATGAAAGACATTCTTGTGTATTTCAACACAATGCTGCCCATACTTCCATATGGAATTAATTTCATTATGCCCAATCATAGTTGCTTTCCTGCCTTTTCCACCAGTCGAAGTTTATCAATTCAAGAGCAATCACTCAATAAACGTTACCTAGACCTAACTGAAACCTATCGCCCTACTTCCATGCTGTTCACATTTGAGATTTACATGGTCACTGCTTCCCAAAGACGGTTATTTATGAATCTACTTGTTAAAAATCTTTGCCTGTAAAGCATCTCAATGTACTTATAACTAGCTCCGTATGGGTTTATCAATGTCGAAAACAGTTGAATATAACAGTTGTTAATCTTCATAACCGTGAAATCTGAATACGAGTTGTGTTCTCAGTTCATGGTATAGTTTTAACATGTTTTTTTTTTTTTAAATGTTGCCTACTGTTAAGATCAGCTGTTTGATAAGCTAAGTGCTTTTCCAACGCTGTTGGAAATGGCAGCCTTATTTCTGATGGGACATCTAAGCAGGACCTTTTCTTACGCACCAAGAAACCAACTAAATTTAGTCATTTTTGTTTTGAGAAACAGTAACTTCCAAAATAGACATTTTGATGTAGCAGATTGAGTTATGGTTGTTATACTTTGATTTGTGGAGGTTCCTAGATATTCTTAGTGTACCCTTGATATTTAGAATCCTATTAAAGCTGAGCTTAGCACAAAAAAAATATGCTTTCCTAATGAACAGTCTTTGGTATTTCTGTCAAGGGTACCGTATAAGTATTAACAGCTGACTATATCCCAGTGCCAATGCTCACCTAGGTGTCCTTGGCATAGTGCAGCTCAATTAAACGTTTATTTAATATTTTATTTTATGGAGACAGGGTCGCTCTGTCGCCCAGGCTGGAGAGCAGTGGCACTATCATACCTCACTTCAGCCTCAGTGATCCTCCCGCCTCAGCCTCACTAGTAGCTGGTATTACAGGCATGAGCCACGCACCCAGACTCAATTCAACATTTGTAAGAGTATTCCTTGTTCGGTCTCCAAGTGCTTAACTTTTGAGAGCCGTGAAAAGCCCTCTTCTCCCAAGTTTAATCACATCTCCTATAAAATCTCATCCATCTGCTGACACTTCCAATAGTTTTTTACTTTTTTCTTTTACTGACCTAATCCTGAATAACCTTAAATTGCTGCTTTCCTTACTTCTCCTTAACTTCCCCAGCCCTCTCTGCAAACTTCTAATTCCCATTCGGCTGAAACACTGTAATACTTCTAGTCCCATTATTACAAATTCTAACAAGTCTCCAAAAGCTGAAATTGACTTCTCCAAGGTGACCAGGCTTTCTTAACGTTTCCAACTCTTTCCCCCTAGATCCTAGAAAATAACTTTACCCTGATACTCTTCTAGTTCCTTCCCTCACCATCCTTCTTTTTTCACGTTTTTACCTACGTTTCCAATTCACCTCATCCAGCTCTACCTCCGTATTTTCTTCTCATTCCGAAATATCTCAAGTTTCCTAAAAGCACCTACTGTTCTAGCACATACTCCAAAATTCCCGCACTGCCTTTTTCTCCTTTCTCTATTCTTGGGACAAGCAATCACAATTCCTTCGACACGCAACTAGCTCCATCTTCCCTTCTAGGAAACCTTCTCTAGCCTACCCAAGCACTGTTAATCACTCCCCTCTAGATTATTCTACTACGGTAGCACTTCCTAAACTGTACTGCGCAGTAATCACTAATTACGTGTAGTTTCTCTTCAGTGTTTTTCTCCTTCAAAGCAGGGTTTCTATTCTATTCATTTGGACCCTAACAGTATGCCAGGCATCGAACATTTGCTAACTGGAGAAATAAGAGCTCCAACATTTACTTCCTATCAAAGCTCTCCAATGCCGCGGTTTTCAAAAACCTAAGCATTCGACACTCCAATTTGAGAAATACCAGTGAATACCAGTGACTAAACTGGATGGTGACATTTGATGAGGCAAAAACAATATTTAAAATCAATTCCCCCTGTCGCCTCTCCAAAAGGGCATTTCCACATTGAAGTTCCAGTAATGCTAGGTGACAGGAAGCGCGCGTTCTGGCTACGAGTATCACACAACGAAGTTAATGTGGATGGGAGTGGGAGGCACTGCAGGAATAGGAAACAGCATAAGCAACGACTAGTAAGCGCTCGAGAGACGGCGGACTACTATTCTGCAACTGTCTCTTAAACACACTGGCGCGCCTCACCTGATCTGGCGAGTTTCCTAGAGGGGCCGCTGAACCCACGTGACCAAAAAAGCTACATTTTTGCAGGCCAGGGAGTGGGCAGTTATCCCAGCCGGCCCTTGGGAATGTTACGCAACCGGGGTTGGTTGCTACGCCAAAAGGTGAATAAGGGCTGGGGAACAGAGGCGGCCAGCCCAGTTTCACTGGGAGCCAGAGGGTGCAGCTTCGACACAGGAACAGTGAATGAAAGCTTGGGGAGCGCGGGGCAATCTAGGCATTCCCGCCGTCCTCCAGAATTGCGTCAGAAGCCGGACTGACAGCGCCCTGAAACGTGAGGAAACTCAAAGAGGCGCTTAGGACCGACGTGGGGCCCACTCGCGCCAACTGCTTCTTACCGACAAGTGAGAACCAGAAGCCGCAGAGACAGACGCCGCCGCCATCTTTCAGCCTGCCCAGGGGGTCTCCGCACTTCGGGGGCGGTCTAGGTTCTCGTGCTCTTCTCCAAGACTCGGGAGCCGCCCACCAGGGGGGACCCTAGGCTGAACCCCAGATGGAAAAGGGCAAGGGTGCTGGTGCTGGGCTTGGAAACCCCTGCCACACACCCCCTCAGGGCCGCCTACGCTCACAGCTTACACAGAAAGGGCAACACGTCCTAACGGACGTCTTTCCTAGCCAATCAAAACAGCAGACGTCTTTCTGTAGTAGGAGAGAATCCGCCTCTTCCCTGGTGACGTCACAAGGTAGCGCGTAACGAGGCCTGCTGCGGCAGACAACGCCGGGGTTACAGGCCGGCTCTGCGGGGATTCTACGGAGGGGCAGGCCTCCTCCAGTAAGAAGCGTGGGCGAGTAGTGTTGTCGCCAGTGGCAACCGAAGGGAGTAATGGAGATAAAACAAAAGCGAAGGCGAAGTTAAAGCACTCCACGAGTTCCCTCGGATTAAACGCCGGAGAGAGCGTGAATTTGCCTCGGGGACGCCTCTCCAGGTGAAGTACTTACCTTTTGGCCAATAACAAATAGGATTAGGAGGGACTTAACGATTTAGTCCAATAGAAAGCAAGGGAAAAAAGTTGCGGCAGAGAACGAGCCTTTGGCGAACATTTGCCCAATTGGATTGGGGCGCTCTCAGCCAAACCTGGGACTGGCTGTTAGAAATAGCCGCGACCGCAGACCTTTGGGCGGGGCAGGTTCAAAGCGGATTTCGCGCGCTGAGAGCTCCGGGATGTCATTGGCCGGCGACATCCTTCCTTTGTGGGCGCTTCCTGCGTCGCGGAAGTTGGGAGTTGGGAGGAGCCATCGAATGACGCGGTAGCCTTCGCAGCCAATCAGGGATGGGAAAGGGAGGCCGAGAAGGAAGCGGATCCGCGGCCGCGCAGCTAAACAGCAACTCCCTACCCGTTTCGTCTCCCTCCGCCGCTATCGGGGCCTAAGCGGGAGCGGCTGGCACGGCGTCACTGGGTGGGCTGGGGCGGAAGTGGAGGCGGAGGGAGACGGTGGCGTCGTCCGCGGGGCCCTGGGCTCTCGCGGCGAGGCCCTGGTGGGCGCGAGGCAGGGGGAGGGGGAGGAGGAGGAGCCCGCGGCCCGGGCGGCGGCGGCGGCTCTCGGGTTCTCCGTAGGGCCCCGCCTCGGAGCGGGCGGCGGCGGAGGAGGAGACTGAGGAGCAGGATGGCGGCCTCGGCCCTGTACGCCTGCACCAAGTGTACCCAGCGTTATCCCTTCGAGGAGCTCTCCCAGGGCCAGCAGCTCTGCAAGGTCCGTGGGCTCCGGGAGGCGGGCGGGATGGGTGTCCTCGGCCGTAGCCGGAGGGGGCCGGGTAGCCGCTGCACTGCAGCCCCTCTCTCTTCGCCGGCGCCTCAGGGGTTTGGGAGTCTGGAGCCCTCGCCTCCCCACTCGGGGACCCCTTTTTCTGGGGGCTTGAACATTAGCTGGGAACGGACCCTGAAAGGGAGGCAGAATCGTGCCCTTTTCCAGGCGGCCCAGGAGGGTGCCGGGCCCCGTCAGCGTCTGGGGGTCTCAGGGGTGGGGTTGAGTGAGGCAGCCACCTGTCTATGCCGCAGAGACCCAGGGGTGGAGATGTTTTCATCTCGATTTTCTGCCTGGTCTGTCCTCTTCTTCCACCAGGAGGCAGGGGACAGTTTTTGCACTTTCTTGCTAGGAACCCGAAGCCGCAAAGCTGATGGCATCCTTCTTCCCTGTCCAGGAAAGCGAAGCGACTGGTTTGGGAACAGAATGCTCTGATTTGGAGCTCCTCCCATCCCATTAAAGCCTGGATGCTGTCTGTGAGCAACGGTGCAAAATAATAAGTAGTTTCACATTTAACCAATCCTTGAAATCGGCCCTGACAGCTTTCTTAATTTATCTGTAATATACCCCCACGTCTACTAAAGACAAAGACACCTGTGCCTTCCCTAAGGAATTATATTGTGATTGGCCACTTATATGATAAAGCATCCAGTTCTTTACGTTGGGGCCAGGTTTTATAAATGTTTTAGACATTTCACTAGGTTGGGTAAACAGTTTTCTACCAGAAAAGTGAGATTTGGGACTTTCAGAAAGATACTGACTAATGTATTGTCTTATTACAGGAATGTCGGATTGCACATCCTATTGTAAAATGTACTTACTGCAGATCAGAATTTCAACAAGAGAGGTTTGTATACTGAACAGTTTTTGACTGTTAAAGACAAGTGTTGTCTTTATGGAATACTTGGGGGTTGTAATCCCATGTTTTTATGAAAGTATTTTTAAAAAATGGTTTAGCCCCAGAAATTTTAAGTTGTAAACCTTTTGTACATGGTGGGAGAGAGAATGTTGCCAAAAAAACCAGTGGTGGTTAATTTACAGTTAGACTTTATATGAGGGAAAGTATAATACTACATGGAAAATGTACAGCCTTGCTAATGCAAATGTAAACAGTTATGTTAAACTAAAAAAAAGTGGTAAAGCCTTAATGGACCTGAGGAAAGGTCTGTAGTGTTACCAACTGCCTTCCAAGGTAAAAACCTAATAATTTGTTACATGGAACAAATTATTAGAGTCGTACGTAACATTTTTAACAGTTCCACTCTGAGAGTCTATACAGAAAGTAGCCTCAGAAAAGAACAAATAATTTCTTCATAAATAGGTGTGGGCATTATAATGTTGGACAGTAGCCAAGTGGAAGGTTAGGTAGGCACTGGTATTGTAATGCTGTGCAGTAATAGTGTCAAGTGTGAAGATTTTGGAGCTATATAGGAAACATTAAGATGTTTTGTTTACAAAAAGAAATACACAATAAAAATGTGTAAAAACATTTGTCATAAGTTAATTTGGGTAAAACAACTCTGAAAATATCCTTGTATATTTGAAAAAAATCCGTGGTCCTTATTAAAGTTTTAAGTACTACAAATCTTTGACTCATTTTATTTTGACATTGTGCTAATTACTTTAGAAAGCTACATAAACATGATCTATATACAATTTATTTTTCAGCAAAACTAACACAATTTGTAAGAAGTGTGCTCAAAATGTGAAGCAATTTGGGACGGTAAGTATGTCTTATGTTTTCATGTCATTGTTACCAGTTAATATTTTTCATAAAGCTGGACCTTTTAAAAAAATACGTACTGCTGGCTGGGCGCAGTGGCTCACGCCTGTAATCCCAGCACTTTGGGAGGCCGAGGCGGGCGGATCACAAGGTCAGGAGATGGAGACCATCCTGGCTAACACGGTGAAACCCCGTGTCTACTAAAAATACAAAAAAAAAAAAAAATGAGCGGGCATGGTGGTGGGCGCCTGTAGTCCCAGCTACTCCAGAGGCTGAGGCAGGAGAATGGCGTGAACTCAGGAGGCGGAGTTTGCAGTGAGCTGAGATCCTGCCACTGCACTCCAGCCTGGGGTACAGAGCGAGACTGTGTCTCAAAAAAAAAAAACTACTGCTATGCTCTTAGATATTTCAACATACCATATTTTATGAAAGACATTTTCGATAGATATTTTGATGGAAAGGTGATAACATTTAAAAACAGTCAAATTATATACCTGTTTTACATGTATTGAATCCAGTGTGAAATTTGTGAAGCTATTCTTTAAAGATTCAAATATAGCAAATTCCTGGTTATGGAGAACTTATCCATAAAGTTTGCATGATCAGACTTTAGCCCACTTCAGAACAGCCTCCTCAGAACTATTTTTATAAAACAGCAGAATTAAGATATTTATTCACAGAAGTCATGACCCAATCCTAGTACAAGTTGTCTTATATGTATACTACAATCATTATAGGTATATTATACCAATGTTATTTATTATTGGTCAAAAATGCTAACTTTAACGCTCTAAACTGTCCTGAATCATCTTTTGAATATCAAAGAAAATCAAGGTATGTTTTTATAGTTTATGTTGAATATGCTTGTTCCCATTTTTTCAAAGTTGAAAACTCACAGTATATATTGCTTATATGATTTGTACCTATATGTGATGAAAAGTTAACATTTTCTAAATAAATGATATGGTCATTAAGGTAACTAGGATATTAGCAGAAGGACATTTCCTCAAATTCTTGATTCATGAGACTTCTCTACATGTGTACCTTTATTTTCGTTCTTTAAAACCTTTTTTATGTGTAGTTTTTGTATTATCTAACAGACTATGCAAATCACAAATCTATTTCTCATGATCTTAGAGTAATAGTTACATGACTAGAAATAAATATTAATTGAATGCATAGAAATATAGTATAAAAGTTATTGCATGTGACAGGGCAACAAACTTGACAGAAAACAAATTTTTTACCTGAGTTTTCTTAATTCCAGAAATATGTCTACAATACTGGGTATATGCTGTGCCGCAAATATTTAATGTTTTTAAAAGTCTCAAAATGTGTATGTTTTTCAGCCCAAGCCTTGTCAGTACTGTAACATAATTGCAGCATTTATTGGTACCAAGTGTCAGCGTTGCACAAATTCAGAAAAAAAGTATGGACCACCTCAGACCTGTGAACAGTGCAAACAGCAATGTGCTTTTGATCGGAAGGAGGAAGGAAGAAGAAAGGTATGCTTTATTTATGTTATGACGTCTTCTGGAAATAAAATGCCAAACAAGTTGGAAATTATAATTAATACACTACTGAGACAGGATCTATTCTTTAGGTCCATGAAAGCAAGTAGTTAGATGAAAGTGCAGGAATAGTGAGTTTTCTCTTTGTTTGCATGATACATAGATTCATGTACTATACTTTAAAAAATATTCTATGGTGGCTATTCTGTACTAGTTGGCTATCCCGCATTTGGTTCAGGAGATTTAACTAATTGCTTAAATATCTCCTTTTACTTTACCCTTTTGCTGGTTACTTGACATCACTGGTGTGAAAAAAATACCTGATGGCACATTGGCACATAAAATTCAGTTACTCTTGTGCCTTTTGGTAAAGGCTCATATTTGAAACTGTTGTTTGTTTTTGTCTCCCTGCAGTGACTTAATGTAATAAGTATTTGTGTTCATGTGATAATTCCTTTGCCGATCAGCATTCACACAGGCCTCCTGTTGCCTATCAATTTTAGTTGATTTGGAGAATGACTACCTCTTTGAGGGGCTTCCTCAGGTCTCCCCACAGCAATGTACCTATCCCATTATAAGACATGTCCCTCCAGCATGTCTGGTACATAAACATCATGGAATACTATGTATGGAATACATGTGAACAAACAGAAGATAAAAACTTGGTTTTATTTTTAGAGGTTTAGTCAGTACTTTTGGAAAGTCTCTTCTTTGACACAGGTACGATTGATTCTCATTATTTGTGGTAGTTCTTTAAAGTTCCCACAAAACAGTGAATACGGTAGTACCCACCTTATCCGTGGGAGATACCTTCTAAGACCAGTGGATGCTTGAAACTGGGGATAGTAACGAACCTTACTGTGTTTTCTCCTGTACATACGTGCCTATGATAAAGTGTAGTTTTTAAATTAGGTATAACAAGATACTAATAAAAATAATAACAAAATAGAACAATTATATTAGCATACCCTAGTTACAGTTATATGAATGTGGTCTTTATCCCTTAGAATAGTGTATTGTATGTAATATTTTTAGACTAAGGTTGACTATGGGTAACTAAAACTGTAGATAGGGGAGTACTGTATTGAAGCATTGCCCAAGAGAAATATAGGATTAAGTTCACGTTTCCAGTAATAACATGTTGGTCAGTTGATCAATATATATAACCTTATTTTGTTTGTGTTCCTGTTTGAAGATATCTCATTTAATGTATACTGTCGATTGGCCAGGCATGGTGGCTCATGCTTGTAATCCCAGCACTTTGGGAGGCTGAGGTGGGTGGATCATGAGGTTAGGAGATCGAGACCATCCTGGCTAACACGGTGAAACCCCGTTTCTACTAAAAATACAAAAAATTAGCTGGGCATGGTGGCAGGCGCCCATAGTCCCAGCTACTCAGGAGGCTGAGGCAGGAGAATGGCGTGAACCCGGGAGGCGGAGCTTGCAGTGAGCCAAGATTGCGCCACTGCACTCCAGCCTGGGCGACAGAGACTCTGTCTCAAAAAAAAAAAAAAAAATGTGTGTGTGTGTATATACACACACACACACTCACACACAGTCGATTAATTGCACTCATGGCCAACAGCGCTAAGAGTGCCTGAACATAACTTACGTAACACACATATTTTCTCTTTAAGACACATCACAGCCTTCGTAGCTTTCCTTTTTTTAAGTTCAGTGGTACATGTGCACGTTTATTATATAGGTAAACTTGTGTCATGGAGGTTTGTTGCACAGATTATTTCATCACCCAGGTATTAACCCTAATACCTATTAGTTATTTTTCCTGATCCTTTCCCTCTTCTACCCTCCACCATCTGATAGGCCCTAATGTGTGTTGTTCCCCTCAGCGTGTCCATATGTTTTCATCATTTAGTTCCTGCTTATAAGTAAGAACATGCAGGATTTGGTTTTCTGTTCTTTTGTCAGTTTGCTAAGGTTAATGGCCTCCAGCTCCATCCATATTCCTGGAAGGGACATGATCTTGTTCTTGTCTATAGCTGCATAGTATTCCATGGTATATACGTACCATGTTTTCTTTATCCAGTCTACTAACGATGGGCATTTAGGTTGATTCCATGTCTTTGCCATTTCACATTACAACCTTCTTGAGCCTAGGAACACTATACAGCACTTTGGCAGTACTCTTTGGGACTATAAAAACTTGAAAAACATGGCACTAAATAGACTGTGAAAAGGATACTTGTCTGAAGTGAAATAAATGAGGCAGAGCATCACCTTGTTCCACCTCAGCTGGGAATGTGTGCTATTGGGTGGCACAGATTTTTCACCACTCTTGTGTATGTGTGCAGTGGCCACAAAAGTGCTACAAGTCTTGATTTTTGGGTTACAGATACATTTTACTAGGTAGGCAAATATAGGAATAGGAAATGCAAGAATAATGAGAGGCAACTCTGTGTGTCATTTAGATGCTTCTGTTTTTCTGTAAATTTACAGTACTTACTGTAGTGAAAAATTATTAGTAATGACACAGCGATATAAGAATTCAGGCTATATTTCTTGGAAGTGTATCAGTCAGTTTATGCTTATTCTCCTGGAATAAGAAAAAAGGTAACATTTTCTTTTTCTTCAAATTAAAAATGCCTCAAAACTGATGTCATCCTCATCAGTTTTATAATTCTCCTAACAAGTATTTTCCCAAGTTTCAGAAAAGTCCAGTTTTATTTCTGTTTTGCAGAAAATCCGTGAATATGTGCATACATGCATTTGCGCATGTTACGCGTGGAATATAGGTGGAAGTTGAGTGGTTTATCTTACCTGGTTTCGTTTACAGCCAGTTTATATGGGTACATTTAATTTAACACATTTTCTTAAAAGGTTGATGGAAAGTTATTATGCTGGCTCTGTACTTTATCGTACAAAAGAGTTTTACAGAAGACGAAAGAACAAAGGAAGAGCCTGGGATCTTCACATTCAAATTCATCTTCTTCATCTCTTACTGAGAAAGACCAGCATCATCCAAAACATCATCACCACCATCATCACCATCACCATCGTCACAGCAGTAGCCATCACAAGTAAGTACTTTGAAATCATACTTTCTAAAACTCTTCCTTGCATTTTAATGCCGTTTATTGATGTTTACTTCTTGCAAATATTGACTATGTGCTAGTCTAGTTTCCATTGTACACAGTAAGCATCTTGAGTGTCTAAGGCTGTGTCTCCATTTTATTCAGTGTAGAATGTTATATACGTGAAATATGTTTAGCTGTTTACCATAATACAGATAAGATATTTAGGAAAATCTGTAAAATTATAACCATGTAAAGTCAAAATACAAGTACGTCAGTTAATTAACACTTAAATAACTTATCAAAAGCCTCAGTATTCTTTTTTTGTTTAAATAATTGTTAAGTTTTTATTTGAAAAATTATATTTATCTTAGTTGTCAATTTGTTTTAGTAAAAACAAATCGAAACAAACCAATGACTGGGTTTGGAGAACATATTTTAATACTATAATTTGTTACTATGATAGAAGCATTTCTGATCTTTGTGGTCCCCAAAATATGAGCAATATTTTTAACTAATGATACTTTGTGTTTTTTTCAAACATATATTTAGGAACTCTACTTAAATAGAGACAACTGTAGTTTTCCCTCAGTATGCTTGAGGGATTGGTTCTAGAACCCCCTCATAGACCAAAATTTGCATATACTGCAGTTCTGCAATTGACCCTGTGGAACCTGCCTATAGGAAAAGTTGGCCTTCTATATATGCAGGTTTCACATCCTCCAAATACTGTATTTTTGATCCGTATTTGGTTGGAAAAAAAAAATTCTCCTATAGGTGGTCCCATACATTTCAAACCTGGGTTGTTCAAGGGTCAGCTGTACTTGATTTTTAAAGTGACCTGTGGGGGGAGTTATGTAGTAGTAGTAGTACCTTAACCCTTGATGTGTGTGGTATAAAGATTTTTTAAAATGCAATTTTAGTCTTCATGGAAAAATCAAGAACATGAAAATACAAATTAAACTGACAAACACAAATTAAAATGCAAAAAACGGATATATGGCACGCCCATTTTCAGAATAATTTATTGTTTGTTCCTAAATTTTTCTGTGAGTCTTTAAAGTTTCAGATAGTTATTTAAAACAGAATTTACAAAAAACTGATGCCCACCTCATTTTGGAACACATGCAGTATTTTTAGAATGTAATGTAGTTCTGTCTAATTAGTAAGATTTGTTCTAAACTGTATCCAATCACCTATTAGATTATGAGGTTACGTTGAGGTTAGTGATGTTTAATTCTACCATGTTGTAGTGTTTTCTAAATGTGGCAGTGGTAGACTACAATGCAGTGTCTTCTGGCTGTTTTGAAGAAACCTTGTGATCTTTATATCAGAGTATTTCAAGAAGCAAAATAATATAAATCTACCTTGTTTTTGCTTCTTGCTTTAAGAAAAAATATGACAAAATGACTATATACCATAATAGCATATGTCAGACCTACTTCTAAGACTCCCAAAATGTCTCCTTTCCCTATTCTTTACAGATAAATTTGTCTTAGCATGATGTAAAAGGACACAATCAGATTATGTTTGTGAAGACTAAAGTATATGACAGCAACTTAATTTTTTGAAAGAATGACAGTTTCAAAAATAAAGGGAAAGAGAACAGTATTGAAAATGAAAGTCTTCAATTTTTTTACTTCTGGTTACTTATGAAATACAAACACTATTTTCTATTTGATGGCTGTTGACCATTTGATGAACAGTTACTTTGTAGGGTCCTATCTTAAGTTCAATAGATCAGAATGAAAATGAGGAGCATTCATATTGTGATAGATAGTGATCGGCAGGGGTAGGGGATGTGGTTGCCAGGTGGCACTAAGGTGGGTCTGAATCTAGGAATGGACAACCCTCAGAAAGCTAAGATGGGAATTCCAAGTGTTTCTGTCAGTCATATTAATGTGATTATTCTTAACTTTGAGATATGGTTAGTGCTGTTAGTTCATGTATAGCTTGTTAGGCTTATAATGAAATTTGTGGGGAAAAAAAAAAGGACAACCGCATTCCTCAATAGGATCTCCATTCATTCACAAGTAAGAATAACTCACTTGATGGAATTATTGCTATTAACATTTTTTTCCCAACTTGGTACTTGTTTACAGCTGAGTCTTAAGGTCTGTTTTTTTCTTTTGCTTAAAAAACTTCTACAGCTGAACCAATAATAAATTTTAGACACAAGTAAACATGTATATATATATATGTCTATTTTGTATATGCTAGCACTGTACTAAGTGCTTTTACATATATAACTCATTTAATGCTCATATCAGTATAAGGTATGTATTACATATGAGGGAACCAAGGCTGGGGATGTTAAGTAATTTGCATAAGGTCACAGCTCAGGTATTCTAACATCTTCTAAATTGTATAAATACATGGCATCTGGTTCATAGGAGATGCTCTCTACATGCTGAGTGAATAAGCTAGGGTTAGTGAAGCATTGACTGATATGCAAGTTTAGGAGGAAAAAAATGAAGAATTCATGATGAATTATAAAGTGATTATTAGTATTAGGGTAAAATAGAAAAGGAGTATTACAGTATTAATTATGAGTAAAAGTAAAATAATTTGTTACTATGAAATTTCTCAATAGTTTCAGCGTAACTTCTCCAGAATACTAACTAAAGAGAGATCTATGGACTTTGGAGAGGATTCTTAAGAAAACTAGGAAAGAATCAAAGAAATCAATATATTTCCCCATTTAAATTGATATACTATTCTGAGCAACTTGAGTTACTCCAAAAGAAGAATCTCTACTTCAGATTATTGGGAAAGCCTTAACTTTAAAGATACAAATTTTGTGTCTGAAATAGTAAGGGCAGCCAAAGTACAGTGATACCTAGACTCAAGCACGAAAACTACTTGTGTAACCCACCCTTTGTATGATATTAAATTGAACTGTGGAGATCCTGATTAAAAAGAATTCTTGAAGAACTTGAGATGGTTAGTAGTCATTTTATGAAAATTTATCTCATCAGAATGTGATTTATTCAGTATGTATTAGCTTAGTCTGAAAACTTAAATATACCTTTCTCTGAAGAAAGTATTATAAACATAAAATTTGTATCCATTGAGAAAGAATGTTAAATTTAGATGTATTAAATAAATAAATGTCATTATTAGATGTCATTTGTGTATTTTTCAGAATCAGCAATCTAAGTCCAGAACAAGAGCAGGGACTGTGGAAACAGAGGTAAATACGTTGCTGTATTTTCTGAAGTATTTTGAAACGTATATTTATAAATGTGATATCCCTTCAACTTTGTTACTTAAGCCTTACCAAAATCAGTATTTTCAGTAATATTTTAGGGGAAGACGAATAACTTATCTTTGGTTTCTCTGTCCTTTTTACTCTAACTATTCTTATTAATGTTTGGTTTCAGCCATAAATCCTCTGCAACAATTCAGAATGAAACTCCAAAGAAAAAGCCCAAATTGGAATCTAAGCCATCTAATGGAGATAGGTAAAAATGAATTCTTTTAGTGTTATGAAAATTCAACTTAGTTGAATAGTTATGGTTGAATGCCAGTTATTACTAGATAAAAAAATAGAAACATGTATTTTCTACCTTGACTTGAGTCACCTAGAAGAATAAACATAAATTAGTTTAAAATTTTTAGCTTAATTTTGGCAATAAGAAAGTGGCACTGAACTATGTTGTTCTATTTGGGAAATAAATTTGGGTTTTGAAGAAACAAATTTGAATGGAGAACATTATTTTTATCTTTATTCTTCAGTGAAACACAAATCTAATTGTGATATTTTAAATTGACCTGCTTAGAAAATGTTTTTAGATTAAAAATATTATGAGCGTTACTTTGTTTTAGTTCATTAGCCAAAAGTTTGCTGATGTTACTGTACAAATTGGCTGCCTATTGCTTTACACTAGAAGTATTGACCCCCTTAAAGCTAATACTGAATTATATTTCTGCAGGTGTATGTAATGTGTGCCATTAGTAAGGTAATTTGCCAGTTGCATCCATTTCTGTCAGGTACATATTTTTTTGCATTAGCCTTAAGGATGTTTGTGGAATTGTCTAATTTATGCAATTTGAACACCTGCTAATTTTCCTTCTACTTCATTTAACTGTGTTTTACTTTTTTCTTTTTAGTAGCTCTATAAATCAGTCAGCAGATAGTGGGGGAACAGACAATTTTGTCCTTATAAGTCAACTGAAAGAAGAAGTGATGTCACTTAAGCGTCTCTTACAGCAGAGAGACCAGACCATTTTAGAAAAAGATAAAAAGGTAAGAACATGGTTCATTGAAGCCTGGTAAGAGTTATGTGTTGACTGTTGCTTGATAATCGCAAATTTTATTAGACTTCCTTTAATAATTTGGTAATGTTTGTTGTGCATGATTTTTATAAGACAAATTACAAAAGCCCCCCGAAGCCATCTAATGAAGATGGGTAAAAATGGTCTTTCAGAATTTTAGTTCTAAGAATTAACTGAGGCTTAATTAGGATAGTAATTTCCAAACTTTAATTTTCAGTAAGCATGTAATTTAAAAATAGGTCTAATACCTAATTAAAAATGAGATGTAAGTGGAATATTTCATAAACTTTTTTGATTTAAGAATGTAGTTTGAACAGTCTTTGATATAACATTCATATATTTATATCAATCCAGATCAAAATACTGCTGAAAAGTAATGGTATGGGAATTTCCTGTAGTAGTCAGTAATTAGCAATAGATGTCTAAAAGCTCATTGTCTAGGAAGTAAGTGTACTTATTGGGACTTCATCAGTTAAATGAAGAGCAATATTAAAATGTGTTGTTCATTTAGTGAAAAGAGGAATATTAACAGAATTATAGAAGGATTTAAGGTCTTGTGCTATGAAATCAGGATGACATAATAGTGGACAGGCATGGAACAGGAAACAGTTTTGAAGTAATTTAGCCATACTTAGATTCAAATCCTAGTTCATTTTCTGTGTGACCTAAAGCAGAATGTGTACTTCTTTGGACCTCAGTTTTCTCATTTAAATGAGAGCATTAATATTATCTGAAGTGATGGTTGTGATGATTAATGAAAATGCAAAGTATTTATTATAGCTCCTGGTATGTATAAGTGCCCATAGGGGCTATTACTGTTTGATCATCTTTTGTACTTGTTTTATGGTCCCAGACAATGTAGTTTGACCTGTATCAAATGTATTATGCAGTAGGAGAACACTAAAATCATTTCTTTTAAAAGAATAAGACCTTAATATGAATACATATATGACTTATATCCATCTCTGAGTCTGTGCTGAGTTGGCTTTTACTTCTGGCATTCAATAATTTTTGATACATTTTGCCACACCTTGAAGGTTAGTGGGCTTAATTTATTTTAATACATTTGTAGCTTACTTTAAGCAAATTTAGTATATGAAAATTAGGAGTGACATATAAAATAGGATAGTTACGGGTGTCTTTGTCTTATGGTTCTTTTTGATTGACAGCATTTTTTAAATTAATGAGCCTTTATGGAAATTTGTCCTGTGTACAAAGTTTTAGAGACAGGCCAGGTATATCTGCATTAGCCTTGAGAAAAGTTGAATAAAATGCCAACTTTACTGCAAAATAGCAATGATTTCAAAATCAAGTAGTAATCAGTTATAGAATATTGACTGCTAGATTTTTCTTTCCTCTCTAGCATAAGAGGTACTATCTTTGTATTGTGCAGTTAATTGAAGTTTTCTGCTTTTGTTAGTGTTCCTCTTTAAAAAAATCAAAAGACTAATGGGGATTGAAATTAGCATTGTTGTAAGGAAAATCCTAATTGTAAACCTAAAATAACTATACATTTGCAACTTTTTCTTATAAATCTAAGATGACGAAGTTATTTTACTGAATTGATTTCACAGTTATTTAATGATTTCTAGAGCCAGACACTGAACTAGATCATGAGGATGCAAAGATGAATAAATAAGACATAATTCTTATTTTCCAGAAGTTCATAGTGAGGAGGCAACTCACAGTGTAGTGAATAGAGTAATTGTCTTAGCTGATCTGGTGTAAGTTGGCATTTCAGAACAGAAAATCTTTTGTGATTAGAGAAAGTTAGAGAGAGAGAACTTAGTTATACTTTGAATTTGACAAAAGCAAGGGTTTTTTTTTTTAATAAGACTATAAGACTCCATGATTTTCTCTATTTTTGCTGTTGTATGTCTTTCAGTTTATTAGATACTGGGTAATTACAAAGGAGAATGTGTAAACCTTTAAAGCTGGCATAATGAAAAACATTAAAAAATAACCTGGAGTTGCCTCTGCATGGTTCTAATAGTGAAATTACATAATAACTTATTTAGTTTGAAGTCATGAGATATTATACTGTTAGGTATGTCATTTATGAAAAATTATCATGTAGCCTTCTTCCTCAAAGCACTGATTTTTTTCTTGTATTTGTCTCATTTAGCCCAAATTTTATAGTAACCTTCTTTCCTTTCTCATTCTGTGTTAGTTGTATTTCTGTGCTTTGTTCTCTATTTTTACCTCAAGTGTTAGGTGGTATTGTGTACATAATCCTGGACATAAAATAAAAAATGAAAACAGTATAGCTTTTGGCTGAAAAGACCATTCCTTTTTATATTACCCAGTGTGAAATTTCTTTCTTTAACCATTGAAAGATTATTTTACCCATAAGCTAGTTTAAATGTTTATATTGTTTTTACTATTATTGAAGTACATTTTTAAATGAGGCATTTTCCCAGTTATTAGCCGTTAAGCTTTTTTCGTTGGCATACCAGTTGCCAAACTCTATTTCCAGTCGAGCCATGTTTAGGAAAAAAAGAAAACTGAGAAGTTTTACTGATGGTCAGGTATTAACATTAAAATTATACTATTGTAAAGCAGATAGACTTCATCATTTCACAAAACAAATTTTAGATAGCTTGTACAATTCAGGAAACTGCAGTTAACATCTTCCACTTTTGTAATGAAATGTGAGTTTATTGTGAAAGTTATTTAAAATGGTGTGTGTGTGTATGTGTGCAAATATATACATATATTTTTTCTTTAATCTCTCAGTTAACTGAACTAAAGGCAGACTTTCAGTACCAAGAGTCAAATTTGAGAACAAAAATGAACAGTATGGAAAAAGCCCACAAAGAAACTGTGGAACAACTTCAGGTAACTACCATCATTTACGTAAAATGATAGGCAAGAAGGGCTAAACTTGAGTAATAGCATTCATTGACTTAGATTGTTATTGGTAGCCCTATTTTGTGCATAGTTGGTGCATATCAGTTTTGATTTTGACTTTATAATCATTTTTAATCTTGATCTCATTAGAAGTTACTGTTTGAAATTACTTGAAAGGGGGATTCAGTACTTTAATCTTGAAAACTTTTGCCTAAACTTCAAATGGAGTTTTTGGAGGAGGGTATCATTGGAGTGTGTTCAATTAATTATTGGGCTTATAGCAAAAAATTAAAAATCAGATTAATGAAACTAAGGTAAAAAGCAGGTCTTCAGTAGCAGTCATTCCTCACATTAATATTTCCTTCCAGATAATGGGAAAGGAGATGGGTGTATAAAACCAATTCTTAAGGACCTCAAGTGGCAAAAATGTATGCAAAGCAAGAGAGTTTACTTAACCTGTGTACAGTGGTTTGCAAAGTGCCAAATAGGGTTCTGCTAAATGCTAACAGGTAGTGATCCACCTGAACCTCAGAGTACTGCAAAGTAGCATTTTAAGTATACAGAACAACTGAATGGTAAAGTCAAGAGTCACCACAGTAATAATCTGATGTCTGGCATGCAGAGATGGTGAACATCCAACATGGATACAGAATGCTACCATATTAAGCTTCTTCTCATCTAGGTTTCATAAATTTAGAAATCAGACCACACTAAATTAACTACATGTTCTCTTTGATTTATACAGTCTCACATTTGTAAAATTAATCTTTAGTAACAAAATTTTTAAGGTGAAAGAAGTTTTAAATGTTAGTGGAAGATGGCAGCACACAGACTTCAGACTTGGGAGAGTACAGCTTCAGAAGGAAGGAGTTAATACTGTCCTGTTTCATTTTGTTTTGTTTTTTTTCACATTGTAACACCAAAGGATATTTGCTATTTCTTTCTTTTGGTTTCGTATTATTCATACTTCTTTGCAAGTAGCTTAAATTAGTAGGATTTAGGAACTTGCTCAAATTCGAGGTACAGATTGTCTGGTCTTAATCCCTATCATACTATTACAAAGACTGTTGAAAAAGGAACCTCATGTAGAACCTGAGACATAGTAGGCATTCAGATAATTTGTTGACTAGGTGGTGATTTATGGAAATGCCCATCAGCCCTCTGTTCTGAGAGATTGCCTGTATCATATATCAGATTCTTATATATTAGTCAATGTTTTTATCTACCAGCAAGTGTTATTTTTAATTTTATGTTATTCCTGTTTTTCTTACTCAGTTATTAATGCTGAATGATTACCTGGAACAAAATCTTCCACCTGGTGATCTTTGATTTAATGTAATGTAACCAAAGCTCTGAAGTAAATCCAGAATGAGATAACAGAATAACTGCAATAGGTGCTTAGATATGTTTTAACTTAGTGCTCCCCACTGTTCAAAAGAGCAGTTTGTGTTTTGGTTTTTCTTTTTTAAAATCATAGTTGCAAATACATGGGGTCATCTTTGACTTAGCCTGATAGAATCTTAGGCCTACCTCCTCTTGGTAATTGAAGTTTCATGTAGTGTAAAAGTAACTAATATTTAAATAGGACATTTTGACATGATTTTACATATGCTGTCTTACTTGTTGCAAAAACTGGGTTATGTGATATGCCCATTTTACAGAGGAAACTGTGATCACACAGTAAGCGGTGACGTAGAAATCTCTGTCTTCTCACTCCAGTTTATCTATACTTTTCCCTGTTCTACACTAGTTCCCACCACTTCAGGTTCCTCAGGTTTTCTATTTCATCCTTCCTATCAGGCCACTTCCCTGATTTTTTTGTGTTATGGCTAGAGACAATCTGTCATAGCTGAGTGCCATCTTTTTACCTCACTTCCTTTAGCAACCAAGTGATACTAGTAGGATTCTTTACTGAGGTGAGGAAACCGGTAATTTTTTTTTTATCTTTATGTAATAAGGAATTGAATCCTGTGACACAAGATGGATCTTGCTCTAATAGCTAGTAAAATATTTTTAACTGCCAAACCTACGACAAAACACTGAACATCACATGAAAAAATTGTTCAAAATGTCACCCCAAAATACCCCAAATATTGAAAATACTAAGAATATCAAGTAAAAACTCTTATTCACTTAATTAGGTAAGTGGTTAAAAGGAAAAGGGACCTAACATTTGAGTGCCTTCTGTGTACCAGGAACTGTGTTAGGCTAAGTGTTTTATATATTTGATAAGTTCCTTTAACTCATTTTGAGTTCGGATGGTGGAGTTTGTGTTACAAATGAGAAAATATGCTCCAGGTTATGTAGCTGGTAAGTAAGCCAGGATTTAAAGCAGGATCTATGTAATTCTTAATCCTGATATTCTTTCCTTTGCACCAACATGTCTAAACTTTAAAACTTAGCTTTCTTAAGAGTCTGTAAAGAATTTCATTGATTTTTTTTTTTTTTTTTTTTTTTTTGGCTGGCTGCAAAATGAAGTAATTTTAGGATAAAACAATTTAAATGTACATATATTGAAATATGGCATAAAATTCATTTTTAAAGTATTCAAATTAGAATAATTTGGACTTGTACTTAACAATTGTGTTATTTATTTACCATAAAGACTTTTCTCTTATGTAATTTATTAAGAAATATCTTTATTAGTGATATAAATATATTAAAAGCAAATTGGAAATTAGCTACTAAAGCATTAAATGGAAAAATTGCTTTGAAGACCTAATGTTCAAATTATTGTATTTTGTACTTAAAATATGAAAATTATAAACACTTTATTTCTTGATGATTGAGATAAGAACTTGGAGATTCACATTTTAACTATTTTGTATCAGTATAAACATTTTTAGATAAATATAACTTACAGATCTAGTGGAGATCTTTTTGAGTCAAATTTGCAGACTCAAAATTTGAAATTGATACTGAATTTGAAATTGAAGTTTTTCGTTACCACCTTAGTTATTAATAACCACTGAATAGGAAAGTTCTATTGATCATGCATCTGAACATAAAAAATTATTTGATTTGCACATATAAGATAGTACTGAGAATATTTGCATTTTAGAGGTCATGGGTGTTAATTAGCAAGAGTGATTGGAGAAGAAGGGTGGGGGAATGGAAGAATAAAGTTTGAAAAAGGTTATTTCATGAAACCACTTTAAGATGGCATACAGAGAAGGCAGAGTGTTATCTGCCCGTAAAAAGCTAAAATTAGAATAAAATATGAAGTACTGAGATTAAAAAAGTCTGTCTATATAATAAAAATTCCTGGAACCTGTGAAGGAAAATGGTGTTGAAACATAAGTCAGAGGATATCTTTTTAAAATGTGTTAATTTTAGGGCAGTGCTCTATTTTCATCACTTTCCCCATTTTGGCTCAAACTACAAAAATGCTTGATCATTAATGTATTTGTATATATAGGGATCCTTACTAAGTTTCCACATTTAAGAGACTGAATAAGGTGACTAAGGCAGTCAAAATGTGAAAATATTCACTGTACTTACACATTCCTCTTCACTAAACTAGTGATGGATGGACATTTAATAATGAAATTCAAGTCAGATGATGAAATGAAATTTTGAATCTTTGTAAAAATTCAAGCTTTCATGAGATAGGAAATGATGATGTGGAACTGCTCAAACCACACTAAAATCAGTGTCAGATGACTGGTAATTAAAGGAACAACAAGATAATGAGTGGTTCTGATGAGTGCTTTAAAAAAAATTGAATATCATTGGGTGCATTTGGCAAAGTAACAAATTCTGAGTAGTTTTTGCAAAAATGACCTCTTATGCTTGTTCTACAAGAGAGTAAACATAGAAGAAAGACCTTATACAGCTTGCCAGGAAATATTCCTCCCAAATCTTGATTCATTCTTTGATTTTATTAATTGTAAATTACAACTTATTTTCATAGTTTTCATGTTTTTAAGATGAAGGGCCAAACACCTTTTCCCTATTAAAATTTGGACCTTCTTTTAAGTGGATTCACTTTGTTTCCTTTTTTGTAACCAATTGTGCATCTTTGGACACAATTATATTAATAATGACATATACAAAGGGGGCCGATGAGCCAATCTAGAATTTTCCTTCTGCATGTTCATCCTTAAAGAGATGAATATAAAGGTATCAACTCTTTCATTTAATGTTAGTGCTTTAGTGAAACATTTATATAAATGAAAACTATTAAATAAGTAGTATTCTTCAGCATGACTTAATAATATTTCAAACATTTTTAATCTTGAATGTTTTTGTCTCCCACAGGCCAAAAACAGAGAACTACTCAAACAGGTCGCAGCATTATCAAAGGGTAAAAAATTTGACAAAAGTGGAAGCATACTAACATCTCCTTGAGAAAGTCATTTGTTTAGCATTTCTTCTTACAATGTAAATTTGGGGAAAAAAAATTCTGTGAAGCCCTTAAATTCTGTGTAGTAGAAAAATATTTTTGCACACCAAATGAATTGGTGTGTTTCCTATTCACTTTTGTAATTGATATACAGCATTTTTTAAGTTGTAAAACATTCAAATAAAACTTCAACTGGTTTGAAGTAACTTTTTAATTATTTGATATCCAGGAACTTTTTTGCCAGCAATAGTATTAAACAGTTGTAAAGGAGTGCATGAGTAGTGCTCTTTATGAAACGCAACATGCAATAATAGAGTAGGTATGGTTTCAGAAGTCAGAGCAGCAGGGTTTTTTTGTTTTGTTTTTGTTTTACACTATGCTAATTTCAGACAAACAGTTTTCAATTTAGAAATACAAAAACTTTTAAACTCGAAAAATGGCGAACACTGGTTTTTTGGGAATTGTGTTTTTACTTTGCATCAACATGAATTTAGGAGAAAATCACGGTGCTTTTATTAAATGAACTTCAGATATATGTAAATTTGTTTTTTAAAGTTATATCATTAACATTAGTAACCTAGCATTTTCATTATTGGTATAGGAATTAATGTTTATTGTACAGTATCTAAGGTAAAATGTGTTTCTGTTTTGTAAAAACTACTGTAGATTTTTACTTACAAGTGCCTTTTTGCCACCTAATGTTTTTATTTATAGGAATGCTGATCTTTTGTACATACAGTTTGTTTTAAAATCATGTTTAATAAATGTTTGTATATAAATGCATATGTACAGAAGCCTATTTCAAAAGGAAATCAAAGTTGCTAGTAAAATGTTTGAGATTACATTTAGAACTAACTGATAATGCATATAGATTGTAGAAAATTTTGTGATTTGTTTGTGTGTGATAAGGGAAGCTGTTGGTCTTTGAATTCATTTAATTATGTCAAAATAGTTCCCCAAAGATTTAATTTTAAGTTGCTTCTTAAAGAGTAATTTTATTTTTTATGTCATGTGGCTTCATATTAGTATTGTGTGAGTTACATGTTTTGCTTTATATTTTATACAATTTTTAAAAAATTTTAATGTTTCTGCAATGATCCATGTATCTGCTTTCCCTATGTGTGGTTATCTAAGTTAATATTTATGTACAATGTAATTTGTAAATTTAAAGCAAATCTGAAAAAAATTAAATAATCTTTTTAATCCAATCTGTGATAATCTTTGAATAAATTGGAATCTACTATAAGATTCAGGCATTATAAGTAAATTGTCCTAAAGTCTTTAAAATTGTCTATAAAAGGTTAAGGTAGGGTGGGATAGGTTTTATCAAGTTATTGACTATATTGTGATCCAGCGGTTTTCAGCCTGAAATGGAATTTATCTCCTAGTTATTATCAGTTCAGAGTTTTAGTTTGATTTTAAAGTATTGCTAGATACACTGTATAGAGTGAGTTGCTTCTCTTAATAATTTATGGGCAAAGATAAATTTGCTTCATGTAAAACTGTTACTAAATTTATAAGTTTTAAAGGTTTTGTTTTTATACAAGCATTGATTGTGAATGTCATATCAAAGATTGGCTTTCTTAAGAACACATGATTGAAACAATTTTTTTTTAACATGACGTGTTTCAATAGACTGTTCTCATAGTTCATTATAAAGTGAATACCAAATAATTCTTTGTCCATTTTGAAAGCATAATATAGGGTAATTTTCAAGTGATAGAAAAAGATTCAGTTAGAATCTTGTAAACTAAACCAGTTTATTTTTATGGGATCTTCATGTAATAATTTTCTTAAATTTAGTACTCTCAACCATGATAGATAATGCCTTAACATGGATTTTAACGTTTGCAGGATTTGCTAAATTCATAAGATAGTTATTACCTTTCTTTGAAATTTGTAATGTTTTATATTCTTGTTTCATAGCCATTTGTCAGTCCACAGTGGTCATTATGGTTTTACTTTTTGATAGTTCTTACACCTTGTTGGAGAAACTACAAAAGAAAGTTGTCCTCGTCCTTCCCCTTAGCTAACATCACAATTAAAAATAGTTTAATATTAATATTAGCTAACATTAAAATGGAAGGTAATTCAGTTTTAGTGTTAGCTAACATTAACAGTCTAATAATTTAGCTTTGTAAATTCCAAGGCTAAAACCCTTTCATGGGCTTCACAGTATTTAGTCCTAATTAAATACCCTTCTTTATTCCATGACCTTATTTTATAACTTAAATTTTTTTGCAATTGTATAAATTAGTAATTCAGTCCCAGTCCTGGATCTCTGTAGTGTTTTGACATAATAAACTGATATTCTTTAAATGTGGACCTGTAAGGAGATACTATGGTGTGGTGTATTGTGCTTTTAGCCTGTTTTCCACTATTAATTAGCATTTACCAGTAAGGGTCATTTTGACTCAAGTTATTTATGTATTAATAGCCTGTGAATATTGCAGTCCTTTTTAGATTATATTGGTCTAAATATGCATTCTGCAGTGAACCTGTTAAGCTGTTCACATGTATAGACTATTGAAATACTGTACTTGTACACATCTGACTGTTGACATTTTGTACTTTTTTCTAGATCCAATATTTCACAATAAAAAACTTGTCAAAGGCTTTGTATTAGTTTTCAATGGCTGCTGTAACAAATTCCCACAAACTTAGTGTCTTAATACAACAAAAATTAATTCTTTTATGGTTCTGGAGGCCAGAAGTCCAAAATCAGGTTTACTGGTCTAAAGTCAAGGTATTGGCAGGATTGCTTCTTTCTGGAGGCTGTAGGGGAAAATCTGTTTTCTTGCCTTTTCCAGCTTCTAGAGCTGCATTCCTTGCATTCTATGAGCTCATTGACCTTTATCTTCAAAGCCCAAATTGTAGCATCTCAAATCTCTCTCTGCTGCTGTCATCATACCTTCTCAGAGTGTCTCCCTCTGTTCCCTCTCATAAGGACCTTATGAGAACATTATTGGCTCCACCTGCACAAACAACGTAGTTTTTCCATCTCGAGTTCTTAATCTAGTCACATCTGCAAAGTCCCTATTGTCATATAAGGTAATGTATTCACTGGTTCCAAGGGTTCGGGCATGGACATATTGGGGGACCACTATTGAGCCTACATAGCTTCATCTACATTTTGCCCCCTTTTTCCAGTATGAAACCCTGAAACAACAGATACATGAGAGAAGTTTAGGCCAAACATTAGAAACTATTTTCCTGTCTGTCCATTCAGACCACTTTAGTGCAATAGTTATTGTTCCTGGAAGAAATAAATTTGCATCTAATGGAGCAAGTATTTCAAGCTATAGTTAAGTTTTTGGAACATGACTAGTACCATGCTAGGTTGTTTGATACGTTAAAAGTTGAAGGTGTGATTCTTTCATTTGTAGACTAGGTGGGCAGATACTGTGCTTGGGAAAAAATCTGGAACCTAACTTTGGTATTATAAAATGTAGTAAAAGCTAACAGCTTTTAGCAAGGGCATTCCAAGACTTCAGGTGTAGTCACTTGTTTCTCAAACGTTAGTATACATCAGAGTTACCTGGAGGGCATGATAAACACATGTTACTGGACCTTATCCCCAGTTTTCTGATTCAGTGGGTCTGGGATGGAGCCTAAGAATTTTCATTTCTCAGTTCTCAGGTAATGCTGCTTCTGGCCCAGAGCTCACATTTTGAGAACTGTCATTTTAATATTCCCTGCATTTCCCATACAAACTATACCATTGGGTAGGTAAGTAGTAGATGGGGGGTAGTTTCTCTTTAAAACATTCTAATGAAAAAGGAAGGATGGAATTGCAACATCACTATTTTGCAACCTCTCATGGAGTTAAGGATTGGTCATCAGCAGCTACTGACAATACACAAACACATTCTTAAGTGCTTTCTGATGGAGGAATACACTGCTACCTATAAAGTTTTGCCAAAAAGAATCAAACCTAAATCTGACGAAGCATCTACCAATTAACCAAAAATAGAAAGGATGGAAGATCATGTTGAGTGACACCAAAAGGATACAGTTGGCACAGTTCAATAAGTTGCAAGCAGAGGGAATCAGTGGAGGGAGAACCTATAGCATAAAAGGTACTTAATATAAACCAGTCACAATATGTGACCCTGATACGGATCTGGAATCAAGAAATTAAAAATTTTTAACATGTATGAGAACTGAAAATTTGAACACTGGTTATGTAATGATTTTAAGGAATTAAGTACTGTTAACTTTTCAGATGTGATGATGATGTTGCAGCTATCTTTTTAGAGTCCTAGAGACACCTACTAAAATGTTTATAATGAAATGGTATGATGTTTGGTATTTGCTTCAAAATAGTATAGGGAGGGAGATACGAGAATATAAATGAAACAGGATTGGGTGTGAGTTGTTAATTTTTGAAACTGGGTGATAGTTATATGGTGGTTTATTATACTATATTCAACTTTTGTGTAAATTTTTTCATAATAACAACACTACCACCATCACCCCTGCCTGCCAAGTTACGCTCAATTTAAACAATACATGCTTATTGAAAAAAAAAATGCACAGTACAAAAATCAGGAGAAAAAACCACTCACAGTTCTCCCAGGTGACATATTTGTTTCTGTTTTATATGTTTTCTTGCAGCATTGTGAGTAATGGCTATCTATGATCATGCCACAATGTAATTCTGGTTCCTGTTTCCATTCTTCCTTTCTCCCCCTACTTAACAAAAACAATTTCCACACTAAAACAACAACAGCGATTATTTGTTGTCATTTCATAGCTGTGCATGTGAGGCATTTAAGACCACTATTAAATATTTAAGACGACTTTTTAGTGTAATGTCAGGTTTCAAATCCCACTTTGCCATTTGCTAGCTAGGTGTCTTGGAGGTGTACTTAATATCTCTGAGTTTCAGTTTCCTCATCTGTGTAATTACAGAGTTATTAATGAACATTAAGGTAAAGTATTGATACACAAAGCACTTTACATAATATAATAATAGATTTATAATATGACTATTTTAATCAATTAAAAATAATACATAAGGTAATATAAAGGCTAACTACCTTTTCAACTTTGGAGCATGTCCCTTGATGCAGTCGATGAAAATTCTATTAGGGTTGATTAATGGCATCACAGTTTTCAGCCATGGAAACTTTTTTTTTTTTTAAATAAAATCTTATCAAGAGTCCCAATATATAAAACAAAAGCTGATACACTGGTTGACGTCGAGGCAAGGATTGGTATCCCTTTCATAGTAGGATCAAACATGGCAGATGCTGGTACTGTGTCCTTGATCCTTGATGCTACATAATTTAAATGTCACAGTTATTTGAATTATATCTGAGTTTTTGCTAATTTTTAATTGAGAATCTCAATGAGTGGTATCTTACTGTATAGACATTTTCATTTCAGGGAGGTGAATTTCCTGTTTAATTATCAGTTGAACATGTGTTATGTGCTGCTATGCACCAGTCACTATGCTAATTACTACAAAGATGCAAAGATAAATCTTATTCCCAGGAGCTCATAAGCTAGAAGAGACAGCTAGGTAAATAAATTATTGCAGAAAGTATAATAAAGTATAGATATTCACAAATGTTTACATTAGGGAGGGACTTACTAAGATGAAACCATTTTGTGTAAAGAGAAAAAATGTCCAAAGGTTCATGACTTCTAGAACATCACATTTGCCTGTTTTTTTTTTTTTGTTTGTTTTGTTTCATTTTTTAACCCCTTACCTTTCTTGATGCTTTTCAGTTTCTTTTGTTGGTTCCTTCTCTTATCCCTTACATGGAATGGTTGGAGTTGCTCAGGGCTCTTTTTTTGCTTCCTTGGTAAACTCATTAATATTACCTATAAGCCTAATGACTCCCAAACTTACAGTAACGGCCTAGACCTCTCCCCCTAATTTCCAGACTTTATATTCAATGAAACTTGGTATCTCCATCTGGGTGTCTTACAAAGGCTCTCAAGTTTTACACGTCCAAAATGATGTACTCTTTATCTGCACTCCCCAGTCCAAACAACTACCAAGGCAGCCACTGTGCTATCTTCCCATCTCTGATAATGGCAACTCAATTTTAGTTGTTACAGGCCAAAATCCTTGATGTTATTGTTGACTCTTTTTCTCCCACTTCATGGCTGTTCTTTGAAAAGTTCTGCCAGCTCTAACTTCAAGTTTGACCTTTTTTTTTTTTTTTTTGTCATCTCCAATCCTAACTGGTATCTCTGTTGTCTGCAGTCTGTTCTCAACAAAGAGTGATCCTATTAAAAGATGTCATGTCATGTTATCCCTCTATTCCAGTGGTTCTCAACCGAGGGTGATTTTGCTCCCCTGGGGATATTTGGCAATGTCTGGAGACATTTTTGATTATCACACTGGTGGGGTTGGGGAGAGGTTGCTACTAGCATCAAGTGAGTGGATGCCAGGGATGCTGCTAAATATTCTACAATGCACGAAACAGCCCTATGCAATAAAGAATTTGTTAACTGAAAATGTCAGTAGTCTCAGCCGAGGGTTGAGAACCCCTGCTTAGTTCATTGGCACTGCTATAACATAACACCTTAGATTGGGTAGCTTATGAACATTAGAAATTTATATCTCATGGTTGCAGAGGCTGGGAAGTCCAAGATCAAGGAATTGGTAGATTCTGTGTGTGATAAGGACCCATGCTCATAAACAACCTTGCTGTGTCTTTACATGGTGGAAAGGGCAAGGCAGCTCTCTGGGGCCTCTTTTTTAAGGGCACTAATCCCATTCATTGGATCAGATTTCTCATGACATAATCATCTCCAAAAGGCCTCACTTTCTAATACCATCACCTTGGTGATTAAAATAAAACATATAAATTTGGGAGGGAACGCAAACATTCAGACCATACCAGCTGCTCTACTCAAAACTCTAAAATAGTTTTACATCTCAGCTCTTATAATGGCCTAAAAGCCCTGTAAGAAAAGTCTTTATACCACACTACAGCTATTCTCCACCTCTTTTCTTTAATTCTGTAAATTTTAAGAGGAAATAAAATGTATTTAAAAGTGTTAACCCTTTTTCTTAAAATTCCTACCTATTTCCACTAGGGGGAGGGCTTCACTACTAAATAATACAGTATTTTCACTTGCCACGTTGTTACAGGAGTCACTGTAATCAGAGCAAGCATCCTCATACTCTTTGTAACAATGTTTTATTAAGTACGGTAACCCATTTTCAGATGCAATTTATTTTTCACAATTCCAGTGTACATTTTTTTTCCATTCGATAAAAGTGAGTTTTAAAATATAATTTTGTCTTTGAATGGATTGTTTTTGAATTTGCAAATACTATTTTAAGGAGTTGCTTTAAAGATTTCCATACTGGATTTTTTTGTGCACATTTCTTTCCCTCTAAATCCAGTCCTACTGATGCACTAGGTGCAACATTTATTTGGTCCCTCCTTCATCTATCTGTGAGGGAGTTCCTGCACCCAGCATACCCAGGGGTAACATAATAGGTTAGGAAATCATCAATTCTAAATCAGAAGCCCACTATCTCCAACTAAGCCATTGTCTCCTAGAGAGACATGACATGGGCACTGCATTATTGAGCTTTTCATTGTCAATGCACCCCTGGAAGCCCGGAATTCTACAGTACACAACCTGTGCAGCCATGAATCCAAGCCTGAGGCTTGGATTACCCCCTGGGCTAGAAATGTTAGGCTTTGAATCAAGCCATCGCATGTATTAAATGCCTCCTAAATGATCGTTCTTTGTAGATGTTGCTCATTTTTGCACATTCTATGTGACATGAATTTTTCTTCGAGAGGATTATTAGGCCTCCCCTATTATTCATGGAACAATGTCTACTGGGACATCAAGCGTTCATAAGGGCTGGACCCATTCACCTTCTGTTGTGACCCCCTCTTTTATCAATGCAGCTAGAAAAACTGTACAGTTCAGAAAATACCTGAAAAGTGATGACTGAAACTGAAAACGATGAGGTGGAACAGCAGTGAGAAGGTAACCTGAGAAACCTGGAAAGTAGCTGAAAGGAAGGTGGGGCACTGGGAAAAGTGGAGTTCATACAAAAACCAAACACCAGCCGGGTGTGGTGGCTCACGCCTGTAATCCTAGCACTTTGGCAGGCTGAGGCGGGTGGATCACCTGAGGTCAGGAGTTTGAGACCAGCGTGACCAACATGGAGAAACTCCATCTCTACTAAAAATACAAAATTAGCTGGACATCGTGGCACATGCTGGTAATCCCAGCTACTGGGGAGGCTGAGGCAGGAGAATCACTTGAACCCTGGAGGAGGAGGTTTCAGTGAGCCGAGATCGCACCATTGCATTCCAGCCTGGGCAACAAGAGTGAAACTCCGTCTCAAAAAAATAAAAATAAAAGAAATAAAACCAAACACCAAGCCAGCATAATTACTGCATCCAACTTTTGTTTATATTAAAATGACTTTTAATACAAGTGTGACTTAGTCTGGGGTCATGGCATAACCATTCTGTAGCTAGGTGCTTTTATAGTCAAACTAATAGTCAAAACTCATAACCAGTAAATATATATATAATATGTGTTTGTGTGTATATATATGCTAAATGAAGTCTGCATTCTTATTTTCAAATTGTCTTAAGTTCTTTTTGCAATATACATTTTATTCAAATGGAAGGTTTAAAAATGGCTGCAGGAATTTAGAGAATTTTAGAAATCATTTCCAAGTGCCTCTCAAATGGAATGAAATGTATTTAATATGGTGTTTTCCTTACATCACCTTCTGATTTCCTTCAGCATAGCAACTCTGAGCAATCAGAAGCAGCAATGCAGGCCTCTGATGTCATCAGCTGCCTGCTCCTATGGTTACCAAGATGGGCCCACAATTTCTGATCATCTATGTCAATGAAGTGGCCCGTTTCCTAGACTATAAGTATGTGAGTAGTTTTATAGAGTGGAGGGATAAAAGGGCATTTGTCAGTATTTAATTTTTCCTTTGAGTAAAGAAGTAGGAGGATTTTGTAATATGACTTATTTTTAAAACAAAATGCACGTTTTCTGTTACCTCAATAGCTAGGCTTTCCATATACTTATCTCAAAGTACTAGAGTAAGAAAAGCTTTAGGAGCATTTGAAAAGGAGTGAAAAACAAACATTTTATTTGGAAATAGGGCTGTGAATTCAGCTTGGGCATACAGATCACTTATCATAGGATACAAGATTAAAATTCATGATTGAGACACCAAGGTACCAATAGATACCAAAGTGAGGTTGGCCACACTCAGAAACTTGCAAAAAGGAGGTAGCTGAAAACTCAGGACACAATTCTTATTCCTTCACCAGAACTGAGGGGCTAAAGAGGTTGAGAGTGGTACCCAGGAAAAGATTTGGAGAGAGATGAGATGTAAGCCCTTCCTGTCTATCCAAGGAGGTAGGTTTGGGGTGTTTTCCCCATCAGAAGTAAAGATTTTCAATGAATTCACCTGAAGAACTTGTTAAATTCCATGTCTCTGGTGGGGGACAACATGCTCTGGTGTCCAACTGCCCCTGAAAAATCTAAAATCTGGCATAGCTGGCCAACTTTTCTGATGGTACCAACAAAGATAATGCCATCGCATTGAGATCGTCGTCCATCCTCAGAGATTATTGAGTCAAGGATATATGAATATTGTGTCCAATTGGGAATATGATGTATCTGGCTTGGAGTTATTCTAAATTTTGCTGAAGATGATGGCTTTGGGTGGGTGGGAAGTGAGAAGTGAGGGAGTTCCAGCAGAAAGTCTTTAATTGAATAGTTGAGATAAAACCTGAGCTTTTAGGGGAGCGTTGAGCCATAGGAAAATGTCCATGCTATGGAAAGTACAATAAAAAGTTCCCAGTGACTTGGAGGGAGATCTCAAAAGAACACATAAAAGCACCAATCCAGCTACCCATCCCATCACAAGAGAAGGAATCAGCTCCAAACATTTGCCAAATTCAGAGAGTGAAGCTATATTATAATAACACCATTTCAGTAAAAATTCCCACTTCTTTACTGCTCCAGCTTCCCCCTGCTTTGGCACTAGCTGGGCCAGAAATACAAGCTGGAGGAAGAGGACAAATGCCAAGTAGGGGAAGAGAATGACCAGGGCCTCTCTCCCCACCCACTGCAAATGGCTGGCATACAGCAGTCCTCAGTTACGGAAGAGAAGACATCTTAGCTTTAAAACTCAGATATGGTATGAATTACCAGCCCCCACAAATTTGCCCCACGAATCATGCCTTCCAGTATTCACACCATGTGTAGTTCCCTGCTGCATTGATCTAGGATGGCCCTGTGTCTCCCTTTAACCAGTATAATGCAAAGGAAGTGACACTGTGTCAGTTCTGTGCCTAAGCCTTGAAAGGGTCTGGCAGTTTCCAGTTTTGTGCTCTTGGGAGACCTTCATATATAAAGCCCAGCTGTGCTGCTAAAAAGACCACATGGAAAGACCACATGGAGTGGAAAAGTCTGAGGCTACATGGAGAGGGAAAGAAGACCAGCTGTCCTACCCAAGTTGAAGGGCAATTTGATTTCATCTGTATCCACACCCAGCTTCCCACAATTATCTCCAAGGAAATCCTAATCATCATATCATTTTATTCATAAGTATTTAATATATGTTTCTAAACAAAAATATTATTTCTAAAAATATAATCTTAATTTCATTATCTCATATAATTTCTTAATATCAATTATCAGTGTTCAAACTTTCTTAAGAGACCATGTTTTAGTTTGTTAAATTAAGATCTATATAAGATCCACCAGACATTTATTATGTCATTTAAATATCTTTTCATGTCTAATTTCTCCTTCCATTTCTCCTTCCACACCCCACATCTCGGGGATAAGAATCTTTTTTTTTTTTTTTTGACAGGGGTGCCTGTCTGTCACCCAGGCTGGAGTGCAGTGGTGTAATCACGGCTCACTGCAGCCACAAACTCCTAGGCTAAAATGATCCTCCTGCCTCAGCTCCTGAGTAGCTAGAACTATAGGTGCACACCACCATGCCTGGCTGATTAAAAAAAAAAATTCTGTAGAGACGGGGTCTTGCTTTGTTGCTCAAGCTGGTCTCAAACTCTTGGTCTCAAACAAGTAACACAAGCACAATCATCTAAAAATGCTGATGAACAGAAATGAGCATTTGAAACGGAAAAAATAAAAACTACTCAAAGAACTACACACATATGGGGAAAAAGAGACTTTCTATACCTAAAAAGGAGGACTTCTCCACCGAACATTTCAGTAAATGGAGAGAATAGTCATTGCTGAAATTGGAATAGTGGCCTGGAAAAATAATAACAAGAAATATAACACAAATGCAAAGTAGATGTGATGAGAAAATATACATACATATATATTTGTCAGATAGATCCAGGAGTCCAGACATGCAAAGTAATAATAATCTTAAAAGGAGTTCTAAAAGAAAACATTAAAAAGGAGTAGAAGGATTGGAGGCATTAATTATAGTAGAAAACATCCCAAAGCTGATGAAAGGCTTGTCTGCATATTAGATGGACTCAATGTTTCTAATAGGATCGATTTTTTTAAAAACTCTAAAGCTTATGATAAAAATCTGATAAGCTTCCAGACAGAAAAAATCGGTTTCCTGTAAAGGAAAAGGAATCAGACTTCTCATCTGTAACACCAGAAGTGGCAGTGAACTAACATCCCACAAACTACTTAGAGAAAAAGACCTGCCACCTCAGAATTCTACACCAGCGAAGTATCATTCTCCTGACAAGATAAAAGAACTTGAATTTTTGATAAGGGTATAATCAGAGAATATATCACCCAAGTTGTCTATATGAAGAAAGTAATCTAGAAAGGACACCAAGCAAGGGAACTAGAAAAGAAAACTTCATTGTAGAGATGTAGTGGACAGGAAAAGTGGTGAACAACAAAGCTTGTAAGATATATTTATCTTTAAATCTAAACAGTGAGTATCAGCCTAGGATTGTTTAAGATCAGGAAGTGTTAAATATGGAGTCTTCAAAAAGGAGGGACATATCAATAGTTTTTAACGATCTCAGCCAAATCTGTTAGAGGTAAGAAAGTGGACTAGATTGTTCCGTCCATGAAGTTTTGTGGTGGGGGGAAAGCAGCCCCCCACAAAACCATATTTTAAAGGTTTAAACTGACTGGGATGAGGAGAAAATAGAAGACTAGAACCCCTGAGGTGGGAGAAATAGATGGTATGACTTCTTCAAACGAAATAAGAAAACATGAATGTGATCATGAGGGCAGGAAAGGACAGGCAATCATTAATGGAATAAAAAGGGGCTAGAATATTCAAAATATCAGTGGAATACTAGACTGGAAACTGTTTGATCAAACCAGCAAAAATCAGGAAGAGGAGACATGATTGAAAAACAACGACAGGAAGGGAGAAGCGGCAAGTAATGTAGAGTGTCTGGAGAGAAACGGAAGACAAAAACAAAGACTGAAGACGGTGCTGTAAGAATCTAGCAAGAGGCCGGGTGCAGTGGCTCACGTCCGTAATCCCAGCACTTTGGGAGGCCGAGGTGGGTGGATCACCTGAGGCCAAGAGCTCGAGACAGCCTGGCTAACATATAGTGAAACCCTGTCTCTATTAAAAAAATGCAAAAATTAGCTGGGCGTGATGTCGGGCACCTGTAATCCCAGCTACTTGGGAAGCTGAGGCAGGAGAATAGCTTGAACCCGGGAGGCAGAAGTTGCAGTGAGCAGAGATGGAGCCACTGCACTCCAGCCTGGGCAACAGAGCAAGACTCTGTCTCTCAAAAAAAAAAAAAAAAAAAAAGATTTTAGCAAGAATATAATCATATACACTTGTAAAAGTTAGATGGGTGTGCATTTTTCAAAAGTACTGCTCAAGAGCTTTTTAGTTTTAGAAAAAAACCTTCACCTTATGTAAATAAAAATAAGTATACAATAATAATAAACTTTAGCATGGATATACAAAGTAAAAGTATAATAACAACTGATGCATCCTGAATTGCAGAGAAAAGAGTAATTTCAGGAAGATCATTTCTTCTGATCACTAAAGTTTAATTAAAAGTAAAAAAAATAGACCTGCCGGGTGTGGTGGCTCACACCTATAATCCCAGCACTTTGGGAGGCTGAGGCAGGAGGATCGCTTGAGCCCAGGAGTTTGAGACCAGCCTGCGCAATATGATGAAACTGCATCTCTACAAAAAATACAAAAAAAAAAAAAAAAAAAAATTAGCCAGCTGTGGTGGTGCACGCCTGTGGTCCCAGCAACTTGGGAGGGTGAGGTGGGAGGATCGCTTGAGCCCAAGTGGTTGAGGCTCCAATGAGCCAAGATGGTACAATTGCACTCCAACCTGGGTGGCAGAGCAAGACCCTGTCAAAAAAAAAAAAAAAAAAATTAAACCAGTTTTTGACAAAAGAAGAAAAACTCGCCCCACAACCGCCAAAACAAACAAACAAACAAAAAACCAAACTCAGAAAACATTTTCTGGCATTTTTAAGTGGTGGTTACGGAAAAGAATTTAACTTTTCCTTAACTCAAGGACAAATACCTAACATGAGACTTAGGATAGTGTTGCATACAGAGGCCACAAAGTGTCATAGCTAAGAACTGATACTTCAAGTTAGATCCTGGTTCAAACTCAGACTTGGCCACTGTCTGGCTATACAACACGGGGTAAGTTACTCAAGCCCTCTGAGCTTCAGTTTCCTCATTGCTAAAATGGAGGTATATCACATGACTGATGTCAAGTTTAAATAAGGCATGCAAAATGCTGATCTCATGGCTTAGCACATGGCAAGTGTTCAGTAAATGGGCCATTACTACTTTCTATAAAAGCAAATGTATGGGGGCTCCCCTGGGAGATGCTGGTATGCCCTGAAGGCCCCCCACAGTGGAGCACCCTGGACCTCTTAGCAGGAGAAGCCACTTGGAGGAAGCTCAGAGGGAAGGGAACACATGGCCCATGTTTGAGAATGCCAAGGGTGTCGGGAACATGGTGTTGAGGTTCCTAGGAGCCTTTTCCACCCCAGGCAGATGTACTTGAAAGGCAACACTCTCCCTACACAGGAGGATAAACAGAGGTGGGAAGTGGACAGGGGGAGCCTTGGAAGGAGAGTCAGATCAGATAGGCTTCTGTTCCTCACCTCTATATGGCCTTCACGTGCCAGAGGCCCTCTACTGGACTTGGGCTCAGTGGATGGACAAGAAGCTGCTGGCCATGCTGGCCACCCAACCTGTTTGCTTCTGATGTCCCACCACCAGCAATTCTACTCTCTCCATTTCCTGGCTGAGGACCCACAAGGAGTTCCATGGAGAGCCTCATATCAGTGTATCCAGTTGCAGCACCAGCAATGGAGCCTGGTCATGGAGAGTATGGTGGAGAATAAGTTTGGCAGCATCCTGCAGATGTACACACTGGACATGCTGGATGAGGGCTACAGAGAGGGGCAGGCAGACGGGCAGCCTTCCAGTCCCCATCTGCCCCCACAGAGTGCTCTCCTCACTGACTAATTCCGCATGCATGGCTGCTGCCCAATCAGACAGTGGTGCTGGGCAGTGAAGTGGAGTCCCACTGCAAGGTGTACAGCAGCTTAGCACTTGGAGGTGAACAGCAGCAATGTGGACCCTGCTGGCATAACATACCTCACCATGCTCAAGGTGGGTGCCACTGCTGGCTAAGTGCAAGGGGTGGGTGGGCTGGGGTGACACTTCACTGAAATCTACCAGCATTATAGAAGTTTTGGAATAGCCTATGAAAGAGAAACTATGGTACCAGCCAGTAGACAAAATCCTCTGCAGTGAGCAATTCTGGACATGAACTTGCTGCTGGTTCGCAGCATCTGCCATGAACTGCAGTCTAAAATTAGATGCAGTTTCTCCTAAAGTAAGAATATGTGTGTCAGTCAATAAAAATGGGAATCACCCCTATGACTTCTGTCCCTCGTAATCCTGCTTCTCCCTCTGTAACTTTGTGCTCTCTGAATTCCCATACTGAGTAAAGAACTCCTTGGTGAGCTTATCATCAACCTCACATATTTAACAAACATGATTTTATCTTAAGACCCACTCTAAAATTATGTGACAAAGTCTATGAATTATAATAGATGACAAATTAAAGAATTAGGACGGGCCATTATGGAAGTTGTAGAATTAGTTATATTTGTATCTATGAGTTTTCTATTGGCCTATATTCATTACTTGTAAAATACATCATGTTTCATTCTGTCAAGTTTAAACTGATATACTTTATAATAGAAGGTGTCCCAGCCAAGGCCCTGCTAGGTGACCACTGCTGCACCACAGGCTTCTGTCCCATGATCTGCAGAGACTCTGGTTTCTTCACAACAATTCTTGGGTGGCAGATGGGCAGCTGTGTACCTGGGACTGCATCACTGAACTTTTCAGGGATGTAGGATGTTCTAAGCTCCAACTTCCAGCTAGTCTACCTAACACTGTTTGAAATTCTTTGGTGTAGTATGAAGATGGAAATAAACAGCTCTGAATGCTGGGGGAAAACAAACAAACAAACAAATGTAGGACTAAATAGGAAAGGACACTGGAACTTGCTCCAGATATCAAAAGTTCCTTGATATCCACTTACTTTTAAATTATTTGCCTCTTTCAAATAAAGAGAAAGGATATCTATGCAGTTGCATGATTTCAGAGCTGAGCTTCCACTAAATTAATCACTGAATCAAAGTCTGTTGTGTTGGAGAAAAATAAATATGAGATGTGGAGTCAGAAGACCTTGAAAATACCTTTTCATTTTGTTTCCTCTTTTAATGGGTCATACTAATTCTGCTGGAAATATCAACCCTCAGAACTGTGAGGATCCAGTAACATTATGACAAATTGCCTTCAAATATTGTTATTATTACAGACCATGCAGCAAATACTTCCTTGGCAGCTGAACTGACCGGAGTCCCTAGGGTACCTTAATCATGGCCCCGGTTTGAATTCTGCCGTGTGCTCGTTGGAGCTGCGGAAGTTAACAAGTTGCACGACCTTTCAGTGACCGTCCCTCTAGATCACAGGTTCTCTGTAAGGAACAGAGATATCTAACGGGCTTCCTTCATGTCATAGAATCCTGTTGCTGCTCTTCACATAGCAGATTCTCTTCTTTGCCCGGTCACTTCTATCCTCCTGCTGTTTCCACCCCAGAATCTGTGTCAAAGCCAGCTCCACCTCAGATCTCTACCACCCGCTCTGCTTTTGGGTCTCCAGCATTTGCTACTCTCTGACTGTTCCTTTTTGCTCTTTCATTTTTCTTCCTTTTCTTGTTCTTTCTTCCTAGTACTTCTTGTTTTGTTTTGTTATTTTTGCTTCCTTACAAGTGCTTTAAAAGAATTTTTGCTATGCTAATAAGCAGCTTGAATTTCCTGGCTATGAGAGACCAATGAAAGTGGTTTTTTGTATTTTTAATGCCCCAACCAACCAGCCAGTAGACCCAACCTGATAAAGGTGACAAGATGATCATGAATATGATTGAAAAATCCAGATCTGGAGAAATCTACTATGCTCAAATTGTTTTGTGATTATTTTGTTGAGGCCTTGGGACCCTATGATACCCTGTAGAGGGGAAAGGATTTACTAGAAGGAAAGGAAGATTCCCACTGTTAACCACCTGCACATATGTGGTGGACCAAGGTTGAGGAGAGGGAAGGGCTTTGTCTCCTCTCTAGAGCTCTGAGTAAGTAGGAATGGGCTCTGAAGAGTGGGTAGGCCTGGAGAAGACCAAGGAGTAGAGCTGTACCAGTAACAAAGACAATGGGTAAGGAGAAACCAAGGAAAACAAATAACCACTCTCTCATGGGAGAGGCCTGAGCAGTGGCAACAGTAAGTTCAGAGGTTACAACCTCCAGAGCAGCAGGGAGAGTCTTTGGGTCTCAAGGCTCCTGTATGTATTCCACTCAGCCCAAAGCAACAAGATATAAGAAAACATCTCCAGAAAGACTAGATGTCTTGCTCGTCTGAGCAAGTGAAAGCTTGGTTTTCATGTTTTGCCAATGGGGAGATGTTTGAAATTCAAGGTGGTCAAACTCTTCATTCCTGTTGTAGATTCTTCAGAAGCTTCAGACTAGAGGTTTTCATACTGTGCTCCACAGGAGCTGTAAGGGTCTGCAAGTATAATAAAAATTCATTTAAACATTTTTGACTACTTCAAAAACGAATGAGAAGTAAGAAACACGCTGGGCACCGTAATCACACCTGTAATCACAGCACTTTGGGAGGCCAAGGCAGGCAAATCACTTGAGGTCAGGAGTTTGAGACTAGCCTGGCCAATATGGTGAAAACCCTGTCTCTACTAAAAATACAAAAATTAGCCAGGCGTGGTGGTGCTCACCTGTAATCCCAGCTACTCGGGAGGCTGAGGCAGGAGAATCGCTCGAACCTGGGAGGCGGAAGTTGCAGTGAGCTGAGATCATGTCACTGCACTCCAGCCTGGGTGAAAGAGCAAGACTCCATCTCAAAAAAAAAAAATTAAATTTAAAAAAATTAAGAAGAAGTAAGAAACAGACTCACAACACATATACAACAAACATATAACAGACGTATAACAAATGTTATATGTAACAAGCATTAATATATAGTAGGTTCTATACATTAGGATTATGATTTCAAGTAATAGAAATCAACCATAATGAGCTAAAACAAAAATGGAGATTTTTATCTGAAGGACTCCGGACTTTATCATAGACCAAGGGCTAAAATGCAGCCAGATCTCAGGAAGCGATTGAAACCAGGTATCAAAGGACAATAGGAATCTATTGCTCAGTTTTGTGTATTTCTTCATTCTTTCATCTGAAAACTTGCTTTCTATGCTCCTCAGGCATTGTGGCCAAAAATGTCACCATACCACACACCTTGAGTCCATATATCTGCAGAGTCCATATATCTGCGGAGACTGACTCAACTTTGAGTCCCTATACCAAATGCTCAAGAGAGGAAATTAAATTGGCTAACAAGCCAAGTATCACCTGCACAATCAATTAACTTGGCCATGGGCACTGATATGCAGTAAAACATGGCTTCCAGGATCCTATCTATGTTCATGGGAGAAGAGATGCGTGGGAACCAGCACTGGGGAATCCCTGAGATGTCTACTGTAAGGACCACAAGTTATGGGCTAACTTGTGATACCTTGTTTAATTTGCTTTTGAGTAAATTTTGGAATATTTTTTTCTTATAGATTTTGTATTTGTACTTTTAAAAAAAGCAAATGTGTTATATAGGAGGTTTGTAGCTCTACCCCAGTGTTTTGTTTTTTTTTTTGAATTCAGATTGGTGCATGTGTTATCTCATAAAGTTGTATTAGCAAGTACATTATAACAACTCACAAATGCTGGGTTCAATTAAATGTTAGGTAACATTCAGATGCTTCCACTGGGTGCATGGCATTTTTGTGGAGAAATAGCCAGTGTTAAGAAATATGTGAATGGGTAACATGTTGTGATCCAATTATATTACAGATAGTTTTAGCATTTGTGAATTTGTGATGTCGTCTGACTTTTAATAAGCTGAACAAGCTCAATTTTACAATTCAATCCTTTAGTATTTTCCAGTTTATAAATGCAGATAAATGTCAAGGATAAAAGGGAACCTTAAAGTTTAAAATCTACATGCAAAACAAAATAAATATAACCATTTGAAAACAGCCTCAGTATGGCAAAGCAATTATGAGATTCTAGATTTAAATTGCTTGAGTTCCACACGTAGCTTCTTGCCTTACTAGCTGTGAAACCTTAGATATACTACCCAACTTATCTGTGCCTCAGTTTGTTCAGCCATGAATTCAAGATAGTTTTATAAGATTGCTTTGAGCATTACATGGGACAAAATCTAGTAAGGTGTTCAGAGCATTGTTTAGCATTTAATAAGTGCTCAATAAAACTCAGTTATGATTCATTATCAACTCATGACTTTGTTGGGCATCACTAAGTTTAATCATCCCTCTGTCTCAGTCTCTTCAGTTCATGCTTAGAGCTGGCACTGCCTCCATTCTTCCTCATCCACTAGTATCCCATCATCTAGTCTCTATCTTATAGAAATTTACTAATGACTTTTATATGCTGTTGTCCCCTATCCATTCTCAGCTCCTATAGGAATTTCTCCCATTTTTTGCTGATTATCATTTCAGTGGGTCTTCAGAACGATGGGAAGGGAGTGTGTGCTCCATTTACTGTCTTGAATAGAAGTCATTCTGAGATTTAAATATACATTGTTAGGGATCTCATAATGATTCCAATTATGTACTGCTTTAAAAATTGTCCCATCGACTCACTCCAAACTGAATACTTACCAATGACAAAATGTGAACAATGTTAGATAATTGTTAGTAAGCCATATTTGAATAAAAGGTATTTCTTACATCCTTCTTTCAAGATTTGGATCAATTATATTGTAGAGTATTACAAGACTGCCAGGCAATCTGTTAAAAACATTATTGTTTGCAACAAATTTTCTCTATGAATTAGAAATTTCTTAATACTCTACAACCCTATAAAAATAAAGAAGTAAACTACAGAATGAGGGTGATATAATACAGCAAATGCTATGTATGATTTCCGTCAACCCTGATTTTTATCCAAGCAAAACCTTCTTTGCTCATTGGTGACTGTATAAATAAATATTGGCAATTTTTCTTAAACATGGTGTACTGACCACATAAGTTTATAACCATTTCAAGACCTCACTAAAACTAAAGAAAATTAAAAGGTGTAGACCCAGGAAGAAAATGAGAATACCAGCGGATGCAGGGGAGTGATAAACGACTTAGCAGGGTAGAAGAGATCATGACATGAGGAGTCTGCAAAAGAGGAAACTGACTAGCAACAAGCTAGTCCATCCCCATGGAAACTTTGTAAGGCTCAGGACTTGGAGGTATCAGGTACTGTGGAGGGTGGGAATGAGGGATAGGGCTGAAAACAAGAAGATTGTTTGAACATAGGCAATAAGCAAAACAAAGCTTGAACTCAGCAATAGCAGGCATTGTGTATGGCTAGAAGGAGAGGCAGGCCAGAAAGCAGGGACTGAGTGAAATTTCACATACGGAAAACAGGATCAGCCTCCAGCCACTTGCCCTGTCCTGCTTTCAGAATGCCAGAAGCCTTGAGAGTAAATAAAACCAGGTACAAATATGCAAGGACAGAGAAAAGGGAGTAAGAGGTTGCAGCAGATATGAGATGCCCATGAATATTTTAGAAGAGAAAAAGTTAATGGGTGGGTGGTTCCAAGTTAGCAGAGCGAATAAAGCTGAGATATACGTGTTCGCAGAGGAGGGTGCCAACAACAAGGCAATCATTTGGCTTTGCCCAGCCCAGAAACTGGAGGCAGGGGTGAGGATGGACTGCATGAAGGAAGACTGATTGAAACACAGACTGTTTGAACTCCTCTGCTTTCCTCCACAAAGCTAAGCATCTGGAGGTTTATTCACCAAGGAAATGGAATCAAGACCCTCTGGACTTAGTGATGACAGACACAGCCTAGGCCCAGAGTGAGTTACTTTGTTAGAAATGAGTATTATTTTAAATTATTCACGATGAATGGTAAGGTCTTTCAGTCCATTTCTTTAGCTGGATGCTGAAATCACGGACACTTAGCATGGTGAACTGAAGCAGGGGTTTGGGGGATTTAGCCCTCCAAGGAAACGGGCATGGCAAGAACTAGGGTATGTATGTATGTATGTATGTATGTATGTATTTCAACAGTCTTGCTGTGTTGCCCAGGCTCCAGTTCAGTGGCGTGATCTCAGCTCACTGCAACCTCTGCCTCCTGGGTTCAAGCAATTCTTGTGCCTCAGCCTTCTAAGAAGCTTGCATTACAGGCATATGCCACCATGCCTGGCTAATTTTTATATTTTTAGTGGAGACGGGGTTTCACTATGTTGGCCAGGCTGGTCTTGAACTCTTGGTCTCAAGTAATCTGCCTGCCTCAGCCTCCCAAAGCGCTGGGATTACAGGTGTGAGCCACCATGCCTGGCTTAGTGTCATTACTAATGTTGTATAGCAAACCACCACAAAATTTAGTGGCATAAAAATATAAATCATTTTATTATGCTGAAGGTTATTATTGATCAGGATTTCAGAGAGTGTCCTCTCTAATAAAACTTAAGGATGGTTTTTCTCTGCTTTATAACAACTAGGGTCTCTATTGGGAAGACTCAAACATCTGGAATAACTCATATGCCAGGGACTGGAATCATCTGGAAACTTTTTTAACCACAGTTGTGGTGACTGGTGATATGCCATGAAGACTAAGCTTAATTGGGACTCTCAATTGGAATGCCTGTGTATGGCCTCTTCATGTGGTCTGGGCTTCGGGTGGACTGTTCCAGCAAAAAAGATAGATGCTCCCTGATCACTCATGGCCCAGCCTTGTAAATCATTGTCTCATTTCTAGTGTACTTTATTGGGTAAAGCAGTCAAAACTAATCTAGATTCAAGTAGGGTACAGCCACCATTTCTTAATGGGAGGAACGTCAAAGAATTTGTAGGAAGGTTTTAAAATCACCATATATGGTCATGAAAACAATAGTTAAATAGTCAGGAGCTCTTCAGAGAAATCAAAGCAGAAGCTGAAAGGAAAATCAGGCCGATCTCTGTTGATAAGGGTTTTGACAACAAAAATCATTCCTGGATCCAACTGCTGATGGCTGAGGCTGCTGCTATAATCTCTGGCATGTTACATGCTGGCTTAGGAGCTGCAAAGGAAGAGCTTTTGCTAGATGCAAAAGCTCCATCTAGGGCCCTAGATGGGAGAATCTGGAAAAGTTGGGATTGAGTTAACATCTGGAGCCCTAGCAACTAAAAGCTCAGTGTGAATCTTGTTTGGATCCTGCCTCAAGAAAATAACCAGGGAAATTTGAACACTGATGATGTTGAGGATTTACTTAATATTTCTGTGTAATGATGGTATTGTTGTTATGTCAAAAATGTTAATTTCATTTTGTTTCAAAATGAAATATTCCTTAATAGTTATTCCTTAATATTCCTTGAGGAATATAAATATCCTTAATAAATAATAAATAGGATATTCCTTAATAAATTCCTTAATTTCATTTTGAAACAAATGAAATTATTTATTAAGGAATTTTTATTTATTAAGGAATTATTAAGGAATATCCTTATTTATTAAGAAATATCCTAAACAATGTGTAGATAAAATAATATGATGTCTTGGATTTGCTTCAACATAACCCAGTGAGGGAAAGAGGAGGAGATCGGATTATAGGTGAACAAGATTGGATATATGTTGATATTATGGAAACCAATGAGAGGTACATGGGAGTTCTTTATACAATTTTATCTCCTTTTGTGTAAGCTTGAAAACTTTCACACTGAAAATTTTTTGGAAGTTTACACACACACACACACACACACACACACAGATAGGTATTAACCTCTAGAATGGATTTACCATATTTAAAAGAGTAATAAGGAACTTCCAATAAATTGTATTTGCATTTATTTAAGTCAATTGTTGTCTTGGTAGATAAAAACTGTGTAGCACTTTTTATTTCATGAAACCCTTTGACCTTCACAATAATTCCACAGGGTAGGCAGATGATAAGTGTAAGCATAGAGGAATAAAAGGACATGTTCAAGGTCACACAACTAGAACATGGAGGATGCAGGTCTCAAATTTGAGGCTTTTGGTTTTATAACTCATTGCCATTACACGATAAGTTACCATGCAGCAGTAGTTCTTAATATTTAGGGGCTGTGTGACGCTTTGATGACCTGATCAAAGCTATGGAACATTTTCCCAGAAAAATGCAAATGTGCGCACATCCAAAAATGTGAAGACAATTTCAGGGATGGGGAGGTTCCTTTCCTCCAATACATCTGAAGCCTACTCATGGATCTCAGGTTAGGCATTACTGCTGTATAAAGAACATGCTTCTTAGTCAATTCTATTTCTCCTTTGTTGGCTATCATAACTCAGCCTTCCAACAGAGTTCTGGCTTGCTCCCTCATCCAATTAACTACATCAAATCTGCTCTCTTGCCTTATTTCTTTGTCTCTGATAATGATCTGAGCATTGAGCATGAAGACATCCTCCCTTAGCCTTAAATCAGCAGTTCCTCACAGGCCCTACAGACACCCATTTCATTTTGTAAAGTTTCATTCACTGTTCCTCATATCTCTTACAACATTACTAGTTTAAAACTATCATCTCAATACTGAGAAACTCAGGTATATTGTCCATAAGCTATTACTGAAATGGTACCCGGTCATGGGAAGCATGGAGAATTAATCTCTCTTCAGTGCTCATATAGCTCTCTAAGCATGTCTCTATCAAATGAGCTCACACTATGTTATAATGATCCTGTTATATGTTTTGCTCCTTCAAGAGGTTGTGAGCTCCTTGGTGACAGAAACTATATCAATTCATCATTAGGGAATGGCTAGCACAAGGCAGGTGAAACAAAGTAAGAGTGAAATAAACATTTCTTGCATTAATAAATAAATGAATCCAAACATTCCATTCAATGAAATACTTAAAATCGTAAAACAAAACAAAACAAAACAACCTGTACATCCTTGCCACGTACAACTGCATCAACCTCAGAGGTCAATTAGGTAGGAATTGTTTTGAATGCTTCCTTCTGTTGCTCTTCCAGATACTAGAAGGAGAGAGATATATATTAAAGGTTCTCCAGTTCTATTAACTGTCTTCCTGGAGACTTATTTTAAAGCCTCATCTGATTAAAATGTTTAGTCTCAATGACTGGCCAAGAGGAGTGATTATTGATTAGCTGTTTTCTTTTGGGTTAAACATGAAAGGCAGAACTATTGTCTCCGGAAGGCATCTGCTGAAAAGAACAGGTGTTACCTTGATAAAAAGCAATAAACCCTGAGCTAGTCTCCCCGCCACTGCTGGAGCCCATCTACATAGTCCCTGAGTGGGGAGTTGGAGGCTGAACAGATGGATAATTAGGCAAGAAATTCTGTAGAGAGATATTTTGAAAAAAGTAGGAGCAAAGTGTGCTACATGGGAGTCCAGAACCAAGGATGGAGGTGAGGAAAAGTGGTTAGGCAGGAGATTGCTGCTAAATGAAAAGGGTGGAGAAACTTTATTATGAAAACCTTGCCAAAACAACCGTCTTTGACCATTTGTTCTTTGCTCTTCCTCAAAGTCTGTTTAATGATAAAAAGAGATTATTATTGTCTTTGAAGGAGAAGGTTGTCTTTTGTAGATTAATGTGACTTTTACTTAAATCAGAAACCATTTTGCCTAGAGTATAATAGCAATCAAACCAGTGTTTGACTTCCATAAAGTAACTGAAATTGGACTTGGCCTCCTACCAGAAACACTAGAAAATTGTACAAAAATGTATTAAACAACTGTCTTCAGACTTTGGATGAAAGGTAGTACAGGGCTGTGATCCTTGAGAGAAGGTAAATCAGTAATGTGGGCCCTAAAATGATCTCAGCTTTCTGTACTTTAGGGACAGCACATAGCAGGAGAACCCAAACAGAACTCAGTGGTCTTGTTGTGTTGAAGACATAGAAACTACAGGTTGAAGAGGCTGAGGTAGCTGTAGTTTGTAGAGTAGGAAACTGGAGAGTAGGGAGCCATGCAGAGAAAGGGCACCAGAAATTTGCATATAGGTCCACTTGAGTCTGTTGCTGAAAACTAAGCTATGCATGCTAAGGATGAAAACTTTATGCCAAGCAAGGAACCACTAGGGTGCTGCAAAATAAGCAATTTCCAGAGAACATACTTGACTGAAAGTTCCTTGAGTTCCAACTGGCCAAAGTGATGAGGCCTCATTAAACATTAAATACAGACCCTGGAAGACTTATACCTTAGTAGTAGGCTAGACTAACCCTAAGGTAAAAGCTACTCTAGACATTTTTAACAGTTTAAAAACAGGCTTCAAAAAGACTAGGTTGATCCACAAGTAATTTAATTGCCTTCCAAAAGAAATTTAAACACACTCTAATGGAAGACAACAAAATTTGGACACTCAGCAGTGTAACAATCACAATTCCCAGCATCCAGTAAAAATTTCTGGACACATGAAGAAGCGTATGGCTCATAACCAGGAAAAAGACAAGTCAGTAGAATCAAATTTAGAAATGACAGAAGTGGAATTAACATACACTGGATTAAAATATTTGTTAAAATTGCTGCAACAAATATGCTCAAGAATTTTTTTTAAAGGAAGTTAGTGAGGAAAGAAATAAATATTAAAAAATTGAAGCACATGGAACTCCCAGAGATGAAAAATCAATATAGAAAGTGAAAATATTGCAGGAGGGACATAACAGATTAAATACTGTAGAATAAAAGGTCAGTGAAATTGAAAATGTAGCAATAGAAACTATCCACATGGAAGCAGAAAAAGGAAAAAAAAGTAGCAAAATAAATAAACAGAGCCTCAGAAGTCTTTGGAATAATTTCAAGTGCTCTACATTTATGTAATTAAAATCCATGAAGAAAAAAGGAGGATTTTAGAAGTATTAGATTAAATAAAGAGAATTTCCGAATTGGATAAAAATCATAAAATCAATATAAAGAAAAAGAATTTCTGAATTGGATAAAAATCATAAAATTAACATACAATCATACAAACATCAGACAAAAAACCCACCAAGGCATATATTAATCAAATGTCTGAAAACCAATGATAAAGATCCTAGAAATGGCCAGAGGAAAAGAGAACTCCATATTATGTAAAAGGGAACAAAGATAAGAATGATATCAGACTTTTTTGTCAGAAATGGGACAAGCCAATACATAACAAAACAACAGATTTAAAGTACTGAAAGAAGACTAAAAAAGATAGGTTAACCCAGAATTTTATATTAAGCAAAATTATCCCTCAGAAATGGAGAGGGAAAATAGTTATCCAGACAAACATAAACAGCATGATCACAGATTTAAATCCAACTATATTAATAATTCATAAAATGTAAATGGCGTAAAGTCCCTAAATAAAAGTCAAAGATTGTCAGATTGGATTTTTTAAAAAGCAATATTCAATTTTCTGATACTGTAAGAAACTTAGGTTAAAAGTAAAGAATGAAAAAAAAAAACCCTGAAAATGCCTAATTAAAAGAGTGATTGCATTAACATTTAAGTAGACTCAGAACAAAAAATATTATCAGAATAAATACATTATGATTTAAGCTTCTGTTTTAAGACAATGCATATTGTACACTATAGAGCAAATAAAACTCGAAGTAAACAGATGGAAAACAATAATACAGAAAAGAACCGAAAATAATTAAATAGAAAGTGGAAAACAGAGAAAATTAATAAAACCACAAGATGATTATTTGAAAAGATTAACAATGGATAATCCTCCAGCCAGAGTAATCAGGAAAAAAAAGATACAAATGAAATGACCAGTATCAGGAATAAATGAGAACCCATCACTAGAGACCCTGAAGCATAAAAGGGAAAATAGAAATATTATAAACAACTTTATGCCAAAAAAAGATAATTTCCGTGAAATAAACATTTCTTGAACAGTATAAATTACCAGAATTAACACAGGTAAAAATAGAATATTTGAATAGTCCTATATTTATTTTAAAAATTGTATTAAAAAATTAAAAGATTTCCCACAAAACTACCAATTTTTTAGGTTGCTTCACTGGTGAATTTCATAAAATATTTGATGAATAATATGAGTCTTATACAAACTTATTTGGAAAACAGCAGCAGAAGAAACACTTCTTAACTTGCTTTATGAAGCCAACTGTCTTAGTCTGTTTTATGCTTCTGTAACAGAATACTTGAGTGTGTAATTTATAAAGAACAGAAATTTATTTCTTACAATTCTGGAGTTTGGGAAATCCAAGATCAAGGTGCTGGAAGGTTCATCATCTGGTGAGGGTCTGGTTTCTCCTTCAAAGATGATGACTTGAACATTTCATCCTCCGAATAGGAAGAATGCTGTGTTCTCACATGGCAGAAGGTAGAAGGGCAAAAAAGAATGAGTTTTTGGTGAACAAGGCTAGGTTTGTCAAGCTCTTTTATAAGGGCACCTAATCAATCACCTCCCAAAGGCCATGCCTTCCACTAATGTTGCATTGGGTATTAAATTTCAACACGAATTTTGAAAGGAACAAAAAGTTAAACCATAGCATCAGACTTATCTGATAACAAAACCAGACCTCTGTGTGTGAGTGTGGTGTTGAGTTTCCTTTGAACCCAGTCTTTTCCAGAAATGACTTTGCACACATTACAAAAGAACTATAGACCCATGTCCCTCCTGAACATTGACACAAAATTACTCTGAATTATAAGCAAATGAAATCCAGCAGTACATTAAAGAAATGACATAGAATGGAGAAGATTTATCCCAGGAATGCAAAGTTGATTTACCTTAAATATCTAATTAATATCATTACCATTCACCATATCAATAAAATAAAGAAGAAAAACTATATGAACATCATTAGATGCAGAAAAGGCATTAGACAAAATACAACACATATTCATGGTAAAATATCTCAGCACATTAGGGATAGAAGGAATCTTTTCAACCTGATAAAGGGCATCTACAAAAAACAAACAAACAAACAAAAAAACACAGCTAACATCCTACTTAATGATAAAAGATTCAATTTTAAGGCTGAGAGTATAACAAGTATGTCTGTTTTTACCACTTCTATTTAACATTACAAGGGTCCTAGACCACGGTTCTAATTCATGCAAAAACCAACGCAAAGAATAAAAGGTATACAAATTAGAAAGGAAGAAGTGAAGCTGTCTGTATTCACTTATGACATGATCATGTATCCACAAAACTCTAAGGAATTTAAAAGACAGCTACTAGAATTAACAAAGGGATTTATCAAGGTCACAGGATACAAAGCAATAGACAAAAAAAATGTATTTGTATGTACTAGCAATGAATCACTGAAAATGCAATAAAAGTGATTGCATTTAGCCTAGCATAAAAGATAAAATAATTAGAGATAAATTTAACAAAAGGTATTAAGAATGTACACTGTAAAACCTTAAAACTACAAAACCTTGCTTAGAGAAATGGAAGAATGCCAAATAAATGGTAAGATATACCATGTTCACTGATTGGATCACTCCATATTGTTAAGATGTCAATTCCCCCTAACTTGATGTAGAGTTTTACCTCAGTTGCAGCGTGATTTTTTTTTTTTTAGAATTGTCAATTGATTCAAAAATTTATATGGAAATGCAAAGAACGTAGAATGACGAAAACAATTTTGAAAAACAAGAACAATATTGGAGGATTTATACTACCTTCTTTTAAAATTTATAAAAGCTAAACTAATAAACACAATGTAATATTCATGTAAGGATAGACAAATAAATCAATGAACAGAAGATGGTGTGTGTGTGCTTTTGTGTAGAATTGCCTTTCACGCAGTATTTTCCACAAATGATGCTAGAACAACTGGGTTATCCATTTAAAAAAAATGAACACCACACACACCTTACTTCATACTCTTTTTACATAGTAATTTGACATGGCTTATAGGCCTAAACATAATGCTAAACCTATGACATTTTTTGAAGAAAAATATCAGAAAATATTTGTGACTTTGCGTTGGCATGGATGTTTTAGGCACATAGAAAGCATGGAATATGAAGAAAAAATGGAAAAATAGAACGTTATCATAATTAAAATATACTGCTCGTAAGACCATTAAGAGAATGAAAAGGCAAATACAAACCGGGAGAAAATATTTTCAAAGTATATCTGACAAAGGATTTGTATATAAACATAAAAGAACCTTAGAATTCAATGAGAAGATAAAAAAATCCCAAGTAGAAAATGGGCAAAAGATTTCAACAGATTCACCATGAAAGAAGATATACAAATGGCCAATAAGCACATGAAAAGATGCTGAACATCACTAATCATCAGGGAGTGCAAATTAAAACACAATGAGGGCCTGGCGCGGTGGCTCACGCCTGTAATCCCAGCACTTTGGGAGGCCGAGGCGGGCGGATCACGAGGTCAGGAGATCGAGAACATACTGGCTAACACGGTGAAACCCCGTCTCTACTAAAAATACAAAAAAATTAGCCGGGCGTGGTAGCGGGCGCCTGTAGTCCCAGCTACTCGGGAGGCTGAGGTGGGAGAATGGCGTGAACTCAGGAGGCGGAGCTTGCAGTGAGCCAAGATCGCGCCACTGCACTCCAGCCTGGGCGACAGAGCAAGACTCCGTCTCAAAAACAAAAAAACAAAAAAACAAAAAAACCACAATGAGATACAATCACGGATTCACTAGAATTACTAAAATTAACGAGATTGACAATACGAAGTATTTACAAAATGTGGAACTACTGTAACTCATAAATTAGTTATGAGAATATAAAATGATAGAACACTTTGGAAAACAGTCTGGCATATTCTTATAAAGTTAAAATACAATTACCATAGGACCAGCAATGCTGTTTGGGAATCTACACAGGAGAAAGAAAGCATATGTCCACATAAAAAATTTTACATGAATGTTCATAGCAGCTTTATTCATAACAGCCAAAAAAAAAAAAAAAAAAAAGCAAACAACTCAAATGTCTATGACTAGGTTGATAAATAAACAAATTATAGTATATTCACACACTGGATTACTACTTAGCAATAAAAAAGAGCAAAGTACTTAAAAGTAACAGCATAAATGACTCAAAAATAAACTGAATGAAAGAAAATACACAAAAGCAAACGTATGAAATTTTAGCAAAGACAAAACTCAACTAAAGTGACAGATAAGTGGTTGCTTGGGGACTAGGGTGGGGATAATTTGCTACCAAGGGGACAAGGGAACTTTTTGGGATGATGAAAATGTATTGATGACTGTGGTAGTTATAGAGGTTATACATTGGTCAAATCTCATTCACCTATAAATATAAGAAATAGGTGCACTTTATTGTGTATAATTCATACCTTAAGTTGATTTGAAAGACCACGACAATGCATGACTCCCTGACAGGACCGCTGGTCAGCTAGCAGCAACCATTTTACTAGTCATATAAGTTTATGTTACACTGATTCACTATTTAGGTTAGGAGGAGAATATAGCTCCTTTGGTACAGCGATGGGGGCTTTGCCTGGCTAGAATTTATCATGCCCTTTGAGCAGTGGGTGATGTGATGAGATATCTCCAGGATGAAGAAAAGGGAAGGTGAAAGTGCAAAAGTCTGTCATGTGGTAACTAATATTCTTGACCAGACAACACTTCTATAGGTCCCAGAAAAATCTGAGTAGAGGGAAAGGCCAGACAAATATATGCTATCCCTTGTCAGGATTTTAGCTCCTCATGCTGCATTTACATTGTGAGAAGTGAGTTTTAAGAGGTACCAAAAGGGAACAAAGCATTAAGAAAGAACAATTTAGGCTGGGTGCAGTGGCTCATGCCTGTAATCCTGGTACTTTGGGAGGCCGAGGCAGGTCACCTGAGGTCGCGAGTTCGAGAGCAGCCTGAGCAACATGGTGAAACCCCATCTCTACTAAAAACACAAAAGTTAGCTGGGTGTGGTGGCGCATGCCTGTAGTCCCAGCTACTTGGGAGGCTGAGGCAGGAGAATCGCTTGAACCTGGGAGGCAGAGGTTGCAGTGAGCCGAGATCATGCCATTGCACTCCAGCGTGGGCAACAAAGGCGAAACTCTGTCTCAAAAAAAAAAAAAAAAAGAAAGAAAGAAAGAACAATTTACATGGGAGCAAGGGTGCATAAACTCCTTAGTGTTCTACTCCCAACCTTTCAACAGTAATAGCCCAGGCTTATATTGTGTTCATTGTGTACCACACATTTCTTTCAGATATATATATATATGATGTATATGTCATATATAAAGACACATGCTGCATACAGATATTTGTGTGTGTGCACACACATATATTTTATATATATAGTTATGCATCATTTAATGATGGAAATGTCCTTTGAGAAATGGATTATTAGGCACATTTATCATTACGTGAATATCATAGAGTGTACTTACACAGACCTAGATAGTAATAGCCTACTGCACATCTAGGCTATATGGTGGTCCAGCCTATTGTTGCTGCTTGGCTACAAACCTGTACAGCATGCTGCTAAACTGAACGCTGTAGGCAATTGTAACATAATGGTAAGCATTTGTGTATCTAGACATACCTAAACATAGAAAAAATACAGTAAAAATACAGCGCAAGAGATAAAATAATGGTACATCTGTATAGGGCAGCTCCATTATAATCTTATGGGACCATAATTGTATATGCAGTCTGTTGTTGGCAGAAGCATTGTTATGTGATGCATAGCTGCATATAATTTATTCCTATCTCATGACAACCTTGATTATCACTCCTATCTGACAGTTTGGTCATTGAGACACAGAAAGAATAACTAGCTTGCCCAAAGTCACACAGCTACTAAGAGACAGATCTAAGATTTAAACCTGTAGATTATGGTGCTTTCCACAATTCTGCCAGTTGTGCTCTTAAGGTATCAACACTTCAGAACTATTCCCCTCACAGGTAGAATCAAGCAAAGAGAGACTTCACCTCCCATTTCAGATTGAGAAATATAAAAAAGAACCCCATCCTTTACGTATGTACATATGTATGGTGAGTGTATTTGCTGAAGGCAACTGCCTACTATCACTTATTTGATTTTTCATTTAACAAATATTTGTTAAATGTGTGACTTCCATGTATCTGATATTATGCCAATCATTGGGGATTCAGAAATAAATACATTGTAATCCCCAGTTTCAAAGGACTGGAAATTCCTCCAGGATGACTGTGAAAGGCACATAGTGCAGAGGAGAGTTAGAACACTGACCACACTAGCTATGGGCTGGATATTTGGGCCATACAATATCCATCTACATTCTCAGGAGACTGTCTGCACTTGACTCACTGAAGGTCACACCTGGGCATCCCTGGGGATCCTCTTATCTTTACCATTAAGCAATGTGAAGCCATAAAATGATTAGGGTTGGCAGGCTTTTAGAGGATTAATGTTCTAACAAATCGGGTGATTTTGCTCAGCTTAGCTATTGAGGATAACATATTGTGAATTTACTGAGCTCATCTGTGACCAGATTCCTCTGCAGGGTAATTGAAAGTGAGTGGAAATGGCTATTTATGTATTCTCAGCCATTAGATGTTGCTTTCATCTCTGATTTCTTTGGATGATGAGTCAAAATATATACTGAGATCATTGCCTGTGGGTGCCACTTTGCATGTTCAATTAACTAAGGCCTGTGCTTAGTACTGGACATTAAAAGACAGATGGTGAAGGGAAGCTGGACTCAGACTTCAGAAGTGACCCACCAGCCAAATGGGGGTATATTTCTGAATTGCATCTTCCTTTAGGGCTTGATGGCCACTAGGGGTGTGAGTTGCCCTCAGCTAAATTCACAGACCTGTGGTAGTGTGGCCCAAAGTGTTCGTCTTGATGTTAAGAATAATTTTAAAACCCCTTAAAAAAGAGCTTTTGGTGAAATTCATCTGAGAGGTTCTGCATTGAACAAGGTTGAATGCATTTCTGTAGTGCAGGATTTTTCAGCATCCTGGGCAGCCTTACATGTGTTGGTACTCTCTAAGAGAAGAAGGTAATAAAATTATCAATCTTATATAAGGGCACCAGCACTTATCAAGCACCTATATATTATTTATTACATTAAATACTTTATATAGATTGCTTTATACAATCTGCATAACTGTTCTAAGACATGTCTTTACTTTTTTGGAATGATGGCCCTGAGGCCTGGAGTGCTTATATAGCTTTGCCAAAGCCACAATGAGCAAGTGACTTTGCTGAGATTTGAACCTAAGCACTTTGGTTATAGAACCCATACTCCTGAACACAATGCCCTATTTCTTCTTTTTCTATTTTTATTTTTTCCGAAGATGATCTTGCTCAAGTGGAGACCCATAGTTTACACTTTCAGAAGAAATTCCTAGGATAAAGATATCAAGTATTGCTGGGATGTACCCCAGCTCAGGTTACACACATGAATGGTATAGTGGAGACAGGAAACAAAGAGTCAATGTTAGACATTTTCAACTCACCCTCGCCTGATTCTATTCTCTAAAGTATCAAAGAAATTAATGACTCCTGGAGTTTTGGGATGAGAGCTGACTCTACATTTTTTCAAGCATCGGAGTGACCTTGCCGGGATCTAGCTCATTCTTCACTTTTTCATTCAAGCATCACAAGGACTCTGATAATATCACTTCATTAAAGTCACCCATTTTTGAATGCATATTATGAGCCAGGCCGGCCCTGTGCTAGCTGTTGCATTCAAGAGTAGATGCAGGAATCTGACAGAGATGTAAAACAGCGTTTTTGGTAAGGTTGATTAGAGAATGTGGAAATAATTAAAACAAAACAAACAAACAACAAAACAGAAATAGGACATTGTGTTCAAGAGTTTGGGTTTATAACCAAAGTGCTTAGGTTCAAATCTAAGCAAAGTCACTTGCTCATTGTGACTTTGGCAAAGTTATATAAGCACTCCAGGCCTCAGTGCCATCATTCCAAAAATGGCATCCTCAATGGGCCACCTAAGACTTTACTACTGGATTAGGCAGACTCATCTACCCACCCACCTCTTCTAGGCCCTAGAAGAGCAGTACAACCCCTTCACTCTCCAGCCCCCTCCATACATTTACCCCATGATAGTTGCAGAGAATATGGGTGTCCTGCAGGCAGGCCAGGTCCAGAAGGAGAGGCAGATGTGATGAGCTGAGTATGATGGTTTCTTCTCCCACATTTTCCAATGAAGTAAGCCACTTGGAGAGGAGTGAGGCAGCACCTAGAGAGACATCACAAGCTCCTCTCATGCTTTTCTCTTTTGAGGAGGAGAATAGAAATTCCTGCTCCTATCTGGCTGGAAACAAGTAGTGGGGAAATAAGTGTTCCCCCAACCCAAATATTAGTGACAGGAGATAAAACCGCTAAATGTATCTAACATCTCAAGGATCCCAGAGTCCAGTGGCAGAGACAGGCAGACAAAAAGACAAACAGAGCACTGTGAAAGAAAAGGATGCATGAAGAGGGGGATGAAGCAGAAGGTCCTGGGAGAAATATGGTCCCAATACTATTTTCAACCAATTAAATACAAAATAGATATTGTTTCCTTCCCTCTGTCAGGATTACATTTTCAGATATTAATATTTCTCTTCCATTCATTCATCCATCAAATGTATATGTGTACTAACATGTATTAAGCCCTGGAGATAAAAAGCTGGCTAAGATGAAGCCAGAAACTCACTTCCCTGCTAAAAATAAAAAAATTCTCTTGTATTAATTAACTGTGTGTGAATTAATTATGATGAAACACTGGTTTTTTGGTTATACAGAAATTCCTCAAGGTAATGTCACCTATGGTATAAGCTTTGAGTAGGGGGGATATGCAGTGCAGGTCAGGGGACTACTTAAGCACTACCAACAGGAAGGAAAGAGAAAGAAATTTCTGTAATAAATGAGCTAAGAGCCTCAGAAATGAATTGTGGAGCAGCTCCCACCCCATTTTTACTTGCTTTACAATTTTTCCCAGAGTCAGTATGTGTTTTATTAAGATAGGATTGTACCCATGGAAGTTCAAATGAGGTCCAGGGAATCAAATGAAAGTCTTACAACTGAATTGCTAAAACACAGAGAGCGGTTGCACTGTTCTGACGTCAAAGGACATGAGCTGGTAATTATCCTATTTGTGAAGGGAAGATGGAAAGATTGAGGACTTGGAGATAGAGAAGCTAAATTAGCCTTAATGAAATATAATGGATATAGAAACCAGGGTATCCTAATATGTAGTTCCACACAATCAGATCTGGAAATTAAAAGAGTAAAAATTGCTATGTAAAATTTCATTACTTGTTTGAATGGGAAAGAAACAAAGTCATTACTTGCCAGTATGAAACCTTGTTTCAGGAAAAGGGCTGTGTGCCTTCACAGAAATCTAACTCTTTGGAATGCTGACAGCTGGGAGGACACGAGGAACTTTTTACTTCTCTCACCAATGCTGCCGAGAAGTTTTTACTTCTCTCACCAATGCCGCCGACTCAGCACTCCAGGAACTGCTCCATGGTTCGTTGTTTTAAGCCATAATACTTATCACTTTCTAGCACACTGTACTATCTACTTCTTGTTTATGTTTCTTGTTCATTGTCTGTCTCCCTCACTAGAATATAAGCTCCATGAGGACAGAGACTTCCTCCGTTCCTTGGTGTGCCCAGAGTGCTTGGAAGGGTGCCTGCATGGCATGCTGTAGGCCTTCAACAAGTATTTGTTGGAAGATAAGTTCTTCACTAAATTCCTCCAAAGGGCTAACATGGAGGTAGTTTCATGGAAAAAAGAAAAAGTAGTTTTATGAATAAAAGGGTTCTCTGGGAGGAAGAGTAGGTGGATTTGCAATAGATCATTCTCAGGGTCTGAATTAGAGAGGAAAACATAGCAACTCAACTAAAACCAGAACTGGGTGGAAAAACTGCCTGCCAGGAGGCATTTCAATAAGAAAACTGCGGCAAGAAACTACTTATAAAACTTATCTTTCCCCACCCCTTCTGTCAATTATTTTAAGGCGAAACTGTCCAGGTGATTTTCATTTCTTCTTCTGATCATTTAGTCCACTGTTTTGTAGGAAATCATTGTTTAGCTCGTTTAAGGGCTCCCTAGACCCAGGTGAACCCCACGCATCTGGAATCCTTAGGGTTGTAAAGATGCAGTAACACAGCTGGGTGCCATAAGTGAGTTTGATGGGTCTTCTTTCAGCTGCTGCATTTGAGATGGCATAGAAAATTGTCTGTGTTTTTCCTTCTCTAATCCTGTAATTGTTTTCACTTCTCAAGACTGGGTTAATTATATAGTAGCTATTTTAGGGTTGCTTCTGACTACATAATGTTTGTGTTTGGTGTTTCTTCATTGGCTAAAAGGAAGGCTTATTCTTGGGTCCCCAAAATAAAAAGGAAAACAACAGAAGCTAAGCGTTTGTGCCATAGTGGTCACCAAATTTTACTTCGTTAAATCATCACAATGGCTTCGTGGAGTGGTACCATGACTGTAGCTGTTTTATTTAAAATGACTGGAGGCTCAGAGTCGTCAAGTTGTTTGTCCAAAGATACACAGCCAGAAAAGTACTCCCGGTGGTACTAAGACTCATGTCTTAGAACCAAAACCCTGGGCACTCTCTACTGCCCATGAAGTTATCATAGCGCTTATGCAACAATGATCTAATTGTTAGTCTTGTCACAATATTGTGCCTAGTAAATTATAGACTTAAGAAGTAGACGAACACTTGAATTTAGGAGCACAATCTTTTTTTAGACTAAATTTTCTTTTTGTTAAAATAACTTTATGATGTCAAATAGAAGAAAAAGAAACTTTACCTCCCAATTATATTTACAGGTTTCATGTCTTTAAAAATACACAAATCATCAAGATTAGTATCAAGATAAGATCTGAACTATTACTGTTAGTGTTTTTTTTTCTATGCTGCAACTGAAATAGCCAGAAATAACATGGAAACTTCTAACCTCCTTTCTCCACTTCACTACCACTAATCTCTGTGCCATAGGAGGGTGAGAGAATAGGATTGTGGTGGGATGGAATTAAACAAGACTCCCTTTTTCAAGCTTTGCTTGAGTATTTATTTTAATAATGTTTACCACTAAGTAAATTAATCTTCTTTCTCTTTCTTTTTTCTTTCTTCTTTCTTTCTTTCTTTCTTTCTTTCTTTCTTTCCTTTCTCTCCTACCTTCCTTCCTCCCTTCCTCCCTTCTTCCCTTCCTCCCTCTTTCTTTCTTTCTCTTTCTCTCTTTTCCTTCCTTCCTTCCTTCCCTCCTTCTTTCCTTCCTTCCTTTCTCTCTCTCTTTCTTTCTCTCTCTGAACCTAATAGAGCATAAGCCATTAACCCTTCCTTATGCTAATACATGTATTTTGAAATGTTCTGAAATAGCACCATACAGAGAATCATCTACTCTGATAGAAATTTTTGAACATTTTTCAAATTCTGCTCTGTGTGTTTATTCTAGTTTGCCACAGTGCTGATTGCTGCCTCAGATCTATTCCTTGCTGTTCCCCTGCTTGAAGGGCTGATCCCTGTAGGCTGTTTCCCAGGCTTATGTGTCAGTGGGCTTCAGACTGTGTGCGGCCAGTGGGAAGACCTGCAGCAGACTGAGCGGTGACAGAAATGAAGGTACCAGGGAATTTCTCTTTAATTATATATTTTTGGTGTTATCTCTGGCTAGGTTGTATATTTTCCATGGCACTAGCTCCTGTCTGACAGGCCTGCCTTGAAACTGGCTTCTGCTGAGTAACCCTGACACCTGGACTCTAGTGACTTTGCCGTCTCCCTTTATCTAGCCAGCCCAGAGAGAGGAGTGGTTCCCTGGTGTTGCTAAGGGTTTCCTCTCACCGTTTCATTTGGCTTCTCGGCTCCTTTATCATCTGTGGAACCAACTTCCTGTATTATGTATCCTCCGTTGTAAATACTTAAAGTAAATTGCATTTTCCTGGCTATACCCTGACCAAAACAGGCACTGATATAATCACTTTAAGACTGCTGAGACAAGCAGCACTGTTAAACTGTAATAAACATTGACTTACTTGATGAGGGAATTGGCTTAAACTCTGAATGAGTTCACATTTACTTTAGTGGACCAGTAGGAAAATGTATGGGCAGTGATTTTAACATGAATTCACTATTATCTTTAAGGCAGAGCTATCGCGACTCCTTTTTTTTTTTAATTAATAAACTTATCTTTTTTTAGAGTAGTTTCAAGGTCACAGCAAAACTGAGTGGAAAGAATAGTGAGTTCTCAAATAGCTCCTGCCCCCACACATGCCCATTACTTCTTTTTGATTTTCTCAAAGGAAGAAGACTTAATAAGTAAACAGCAATCCCAGTTTTGCCGTTCTATTAGTGAGGGCTTGTATTAGAGGGCAAAAGAAATGTAGCTTTCTAGAATTTTCTGCCAGATTATGTAGTAAATAATAGCTACTTCTATGTAGTAAACGCTTTGAAAAAAGCAAAACAAAACCACAAGCCATGAATCTATTCAGCTGGAGGAATTCTGGAAATAGAGCATATGAATGCCTTCAAGGTCTGAGGAAATGGAGGAGGGGTGGGGTTTGGGTTTGAGTGCTGCTTATGGGACACGGAAAGAAGCTTGAAACTCCCTTCACAATTGGGTGGTGTGTGTTTCGAGGAGGAGCAAAGGGAGACCAGATAGGCATATCTAGACACACTAAAGCAGAAGCCAAGCAGATTAACTTCTGATGGAAGAGACATTTTAGTAACTCCATGTCAAAATACAGAGGCTTTTTACATAAGAGAACACCTTGCATGTGCTAAAGAGGCACAGGTTGGAAAGCCCACAGATAGCACACTTGGGACAAGAGTGAGTGCTAAAATTCACTAGGTACAATTGGACACTAACTCTGGAGCTTTGGAGACCTGAGAAGTTCCACAGAGCAGCTATGACCTGGCATTCTGAGAGACACCCCAGACATTCATTGCCTCTTGGCCCCTCCCTCCCTCCCTCCTTCCCTCCCTTCCTTCCTTCCTTTCTTCCTTTTTTCCTTCTTTCCTTCCATTTAGCAATTATTTATGACTTTCTACTTAAGTGTCAGGCACTGTTCTAGGCAATGTTGACTTATTAATGCACAGCAGAGATTTTTTTAAAAAAGCTTTTTCCTTCATTCTGGTGGGAGAAAAAAATCAATAAATAATAATTCATTATTATATAGCATGCCAAAGGGTGAAGAGTGCTATGGGAAAATCTGGAAATAGTGAGAGTGCTAGGGTTGAGGTGGAGGATGGAGTTGGATTACATAGGGTAGAGCTCATTGAGAAGGTGACTTTTGGCAAAGACAAGAAAGCCAAGGAGTTATCCATGAGATACCTAGAGGAAGAACATTCCAGGTAAGCGGAACAGCAAATGCAAAGAGTGGAAGGCACAGTTTCTTTATAAAGTTAAACATGCATTTAGCCCGTGCCCAATAATCTCAATCCTTGGTATTTACCCAAGAGAAATAAAAACGTATGTCTACACGAAAACTTGTACACTATGTTCATAGCATCTTTGTTCATATTAGCCCCATGGGTAAATGAACTGTAATATATTCATACCATGGAATACTAGTCATTAATTGAAAGAAAAGAAAAACTATGAATACATACTATGACATGAACGAATCTCAAAAAGATTATGTTAAGTAAGAAAAAGCTAGACATAAAATAATATATTTGATTACATTTGTATTAAGTCTAAAAACAGGCAAAGAGAATCTAGGGTAACAGAAATTAAAATTGTGGTTATGTATAAGGATGAATTGGAATTGACTGGAAAAGAACCTGAGGTGACAGAATATTGTTCTCTATCTTGAAATGGATGGTGGTTACATGGGCCTATAGAACTGTCAAAACTACAAACTTAGCACTTAAGATTTGCCCATTTTATGTGAATTATAGCTGAATTAAAAACAAACAAACATATGACTGTAGTGTTTGCTGAGGAAATCTGGGTACTTGATTGTACTTGATGTGGAGTGAGCAAGGAGGGATGTAGCATATGATGCAGCGAAAGATATAATAGGGAATGAAGTACATCATGTAAGGCATATGGGCTACCATAAGGCATAAATTGGTCTGACATGTGTTTTAATAAGATCACTCCGGTTGCTGCGTTGAGAAAGACTGTGAGCAGATCCATTGGAAGGCCATTGGGATAATCTGGGCTAGAGCTAGTGATGTTTGACATGAGGGTGGCAGCAGTAGAGACGGCAGGAAGAGGATACAAGTCTGAATAGAATTGATGAAATTTGTAGAAAGATTGAACATGGGGATAAGAGAGGAAGAGAGGAAAAAAAAAGTGACTTTAAATTTTGGTCTGATCAACGAGAAAGATGGAATTGCCATTAGCTGAGAGGGGAAGATGGCAGGTGGAGAAGGCTTTGTGGACATAGTAAGTTTGAGAAGCCTACTGGGCATGCAAGTAAGGTGGTGATTAGGCAGTTGGGTATTGGGAGTTTTTAGTATACAGATGTTATTAAAGGCCACCAGATTGGGTGAGATCAACAAGGAATTGAGTGTAAATAGAAAACAAGAAGAGTTCCAAAGATATTTGGATATTAGCCACACTGAAGTGATTGCAGGCCTGCCCATGTTAAGCAGGAAAGGAGAGGACACCAATAGGAAAGAGATGGAAACCTCAGCATGGGCAGGTACAGGAGAGGAGATGTAGACTCTTCTGCCTTTCCTTCCTTTCTGCCTCAAGTTTAGAGAAGGATAGAAAGCAGGATGGAGAGAGGTAAAGAGGAGAGAAGACACAACCCTGTTTTCTCTCTTCGCTCTCCTCTCAAGTTTTGAGAGTCATGAGTTTAGCCTGTGCTAGGATGAAAAGAAAGAGGCTTTGGATCAAATTTGAGATTGGAGCTAAATGAACAGCACTCAGTTTTAAAGATCCAAAATGTGACTATTTTAAAAACTGAAAGTGACTACAAAGTTATGGAGCCAAATGATACCTTAAGAGATCCTGCTTCCAAGCCTGGAAAACAGTAAAGACTGAAGAATGCTATTGGTGGGGGGATGTGTTCAACAGAGTACAGGGGTACTTGTTATTGGAAAAAAACTCAAAGCTTTTACTGTTTATGTCCCTGTGAGTTGAGATAGCTCACAAAACTGGGCATGTCGGTATTTGGTGCTATGAGATCTACGAGAGGGATAGATTTTGGCTTTAAATTGCTCACATTAAAATAAGTAGGTTGGGCAATATGATAGGCTACATGATCATTTATAAATCTCAAATTCTGTCATTTGGTTTGAAGCACTTGAGATCAGTGGTGGCAGGTTGGCTGCTGCTACGTCAAAATTTTGGTAAAGTTTGATTTTTTTTTCTATGAAACTACGTTTGGAAGAACAGGATTGGACCACCTAAGTTGCAGTGAAACTAAAGAGCTTTTTAAATCAAGTTGTTAAAATATTTTTAAGATTCTGTTTTTAAGGAAAGCATTACCAATAATAAGGAGCAATATAATTTCAATCTATATGCAGAACAAGCATATCGATGAAATTTCAGCTTGTGCAGACACCTGCTTTACTGGGTTTAATGAGAATCTAAAAATAAGAACTGATGTCCTATGTGGTGATAAACACTCTGACAGATTTGTTTGACACAAAGAGTTCCCAACATTGAGGAACATGTCATTCCAACTCATGTTTTGGCCTCTTTAAGCCCTCAAATAGCAATCTTTTAGTAAACTTAATGACAGACATGTTCCAGACATGATTCCCTATAGTTCTTCCACATTAATGTAGAAATTAGCTAAGGTCACAGAATGCAAATCAGTGATTTTGCCATACAAAATTTATTCTAATTTTCTCTTGGGAAAAACTTAGCAATTGACATGCATTGGTTTTGAGTAGATTTGGGGCCTATTTTTCAACTGCAAATATATCAAAATTAAACCTTAAGCAGAAACTAATGGTCATATCATCTATGTAACTACATATTTTATAAAAGAGGAAAGGCCATCAGCAGTTGACTCTGGGAATTCATTGCTATTTTGAGCAAACTCTTTTCCAAAATTTAAAACATTAATATGAGGATAAAAAAATGTGATTTTGAAGGAAGCTAGTTATATAATTCCACTTGGAGAAAAGCTCTCAATAAAATCTTATCTGATATGCTCAGTACAGTTCTGTACCCTTGGTGGTTACTAACTGGTCAGTTGATTGGTGTATTAGTCCGTTTTCACACTGCTATAAAGAACTTCCCCAAGACTGGCTAATTTATAAAGGAAAGAGGTTTAATTGACTCACAGCTCCATCTGGCTGGGAGGGCCTCAGGAAACTTACAAGCATGGCGGGAGGTGAAAGGGAAGCAAGTCATGTCTTACAGGGCAGCAGGCGAGAGGTAAAGAAAGCATGAAATGGGAAGAGCCTCATACTATCAAACAACCAGATAGTGAGAATTTACTCACTATCTCAAGAACAGCATGAGGGAAACTGCCCACATGATCCAATCACCTCCCGCCAGGACCCTCCCTCGACACCTGGGGATTACAATTCAAATTACTATTCAAGATGAGATTTGGGTGAGGGTACAGAGCCAGACCATATAGGGTTTTCATAGAGATGAAAGGACTGAATATAAAAAATTTGCATCTCATCCGTTTATTCGTTTAGAACTGTGGTGAGGCTGTCAACCTTAAGCAGTAATAAAATAGTAGGTTAAGATACTAGTTTCAGTATAATTTAAAAATGGTTAAAAGTATAAATTTAATAGTTATTATCCAGAATATTAGAATTTTTGATGGTTGACTTGACTGGGTTGCATAGTTTTTTTTTTAACTTTTATTTCTGTATATATACTTTAAAAATTCTAGAAATGTCATTCTCTTCAGAAACAAAAAAAATGGTGTTTTATATATATATATATATGGCTAGATATAGATGTAGGGGCATGTGTATACACATGCACACATATATACATATATGTCTCCTATGTTGCAGATAGCCAAGACACCTGCAGTTTGATCTTGGGTCTATCACTTTTTGTTGCATAACTTTAATTCTTCAGTATCTCTGAAATTATTTCATCACCTATAAAGCAGACAGTGACATAATTTTATGAAAAGGCATTAAAATATAGTCTATAAATGTAAAGTATTAATAATAAAAATAGTAAACAAAAGAGCATTGAGAGTTTTGTCCCAGTATTTCTCTCTGTATCTACGTAGAGAGAGAAACATATATATATATAGAAAAAATTTAAAACATACCATCTATATCCATATCTAGCTATGTCTATCTACTATGTACAAGTTCTTTACATGGTTCCTCACAGTAAATTGTGAGATCAGTAATAGCCCTACTTTACAGAGGAGAAAACTGAGCTCAAAAGTCTAAGAAATGTGTTTAAGCTCACACAGCTAGTTAATTGTAGATAAAGATCTATTCTTAGTCTATTTGGCTTGAAACCCATGTTCTTTTCACTCTGCTGTATTCTACCCTTTTCTGCAGATCTGCTATGGAGGCAATACAAATCTACAAAGAAAATTAATGAGAAGTGATTATTTCATTTCAAATTAATCTGCTACAGAGTTTTTTTAAATCAGTGTTTAAATACCATCTGCCTTTATATACATTTCACTGCAACATATCAACTTTTTAGGAATGTAAGCATTACATAACATGAGACATGTCTTTTAAAATGAATGCCAATCAATGTGTTCTGGGCTTCAGAAGATCTTTGTTGCTATCTTCCATATGTATAACTTCCTGACATCTTGACTAGTGTCATGGGTAAAATCCTTTAGTGAAAGTAGAAATGACATGGCAGGGATCACATGTTTGTGAGGCATCAGGACTCTCATAGATAGATTTGATTTGAATTCCTACATTGTGTCAGAAGGTGTTCAGGAAAGGGCAGACAAATGCACAAAATAACTTCCCTACCATTAAGTACCATGACACAGTATGGTAAAGAGGCAATACTCAGAGAACTCCATAGATAGAGAGATAGAAAGATATTCACATATATCTAGTGATATATACAGCATGTCTCCCAAGCCAACAGCATCAGAATGGCAGTCCAAATATGGTATTCCTTTGGCTTTGCCTCGTTCACACCAGACTCCTTTAAAATCTTTACGGATTACTTCTGAGTTATTCTCAGCGTATTTCACCAGAACATCCCCGCCCCCAGACACTATCATTTTACTTCTTTCCAGCCCCAGCTTTTCTGCCTAGGGTAGGGTCTGCTGCCAAATATCCCAGTGCCAAAGAAGCAGATGCTGCTGCCCAGGGCTCTTGCCTTTGCTCCCTCCTGCCTCCTGCCCCCTGCTTTCCCCAGGATTGAAGCAATCTCATCGTGCCAAAACCACTGATGCGGGCAGCTTTCTGCAGAAATCTCATGTTGTGTTCTTTCCACTGGTGTGTGGAGGACTCCCCCTCTCTTTTGTATCACACCCCTGGTATCTGTGTAACCCATGTCCTCAGGCCTCACCAGTCTGTTGGTAGAAATGGAGTCACGTTAGCATAATGCCCAAGATTGGCTCACTCCTTTCCTCTCATTTATAAAGCTGCAGTGATTTACCAATCCCCATATTTGCCTGAGATTCCTCACTTAAGTGGGAATCCTTAGAGAGCATCTCTGTGCATTCAGAAACAGATCTGTTAGCTGTTTCTACCCACTGAGTCCTCCTTTGAGCTGTCTCTTCTTTCCTCCAACATCTTCCCTTTTTCTTAGATTCCTGTGAAGAATGCTTAAAAATAGTCTTTAGTATCATGAGCCCCAGACATACGATCCTTTTAATACATTTCCATGTTTTGCTTAAGCAGGCTTAAGATAGTGTCTATTACTTCCAAGGAAAAGAAATCTCAACTGATACAAGTGCAGCAGGAAGGGGTGGGCTATTTGTCTCTGAATACAGTCACTTTTTAATGTTCTGAATCATTTCATTTCTTCAGAATACCCAAGATTGTCCCCAAACACTTCATTACTAGTTCTATTCTACACAATGAAGCTCTTTCAGATTAATTAATGTTGAGAGCTCAACTCATTTCTCTGATGTGATTTGTTGTCCACATTGATTGAGTGAACAGATTGGTAATTTTATTTCCCTCTGATATTTCAAAGTTTAATTCTCAATCTCATGATTTGTTTTATATTTTATAAATATGTAAATTTAAAAAGTTATTTAGATAAATCACTCTCTTTGCAGCTGTGCTGTTATGTTGCAGATAGCACGGACTTCATAGCCAGACCTGCAGTTTGGTCCTGGGGTCATCACTTTTTGCTGTGTGACTTCAATTCAGACCCTTATTGTCTCTGAAATTATTTTATCACCTATAAAACAGATCAATGATGTAGTGTTATGAAAAGGCATTGAAAAATGTGAAGTCTATAAAATGTAGTGTATTAATAGTAAAAAAGTAAACGAAAGGACATTGTGAGTTTTGTCTCAGTTTTTCTATGGGAGATAGGTTTGCAATATTTTTTGATTTAAATTCTTTTCTTAGTAATTTTGGAAGTATTCTAAGAAAGAATTTCAAATAGCATTTAAGCTAAACTTGATACAGAAAAAATGATGATGTAATTGAATGAATAAAAATTTATGGTAGAATAAAATATATATTTATAAATTTATAAATGTGATAAAATGTGTATTTCCATCAGAGTCTTCTCTGTAGTCTTTTTAGTGTTTGACACAGATGATTTTTTTTCTGAATATACTACCATTATAGAAAGCTTATTTCTAGACTCATATTATGGATAAATATCCAAATTTATCGGTGTCAAACATAGATAAATAGTCATTAACTCAGCCAGATTTCAGGATGGAGAAAGGGGAGACAGAGGTAATGTTTAATTCTTCCTTTGCCAAGGGCTGGTGAAGTTATTAAAACATCCATTTCTTCAGTATGTGCTAGACATCCTCACCTGAATTAGACTAAAATTAAGATTAGACAGGCAATGTTAGCTTCCTGACTAAATAAACACTAAACAGTGTTTGGATTTTGGACTTAAATATATTTTTATGACTTGCTGATTATTGTTCACCCAAGGACATCCTCTTACTTGGAGTTCTAAGCATTGCTTTCTCCTTTCATTCCTATTCTAACGACATTGTCTTCAGCATTATTTTACACATAGTTATTTGTTTGTCTGCTTGGGTTCAGTTACAGCAGGCTTGGTAATACTAATACAATATAGCATTATGTATCCAGAAAGACTGTGTCTAAATTAGCCAATACATAAAAAAACTTAAAAAGCATGTTTTTATATATTAAATATAATTTAACATGGGCTTGTTTCTATCAAGTTAATTAATATAATTAGAATATACCACTAAATATATTTCATTGGAGTTGCTAGCTTTTATTTTTATTCAATAGAACCATAGGGAATTCTCTCTGAATTGTCAAAAATTCTGAATTACTGGTGTACAAATTGAGATAGAATCTTGTAGATTTTAAATTTAAATGTTCTCTCTAGTTTTTTCTCTTTCTCCACAGCATATTCCCAGCTTCCAGAAATAAATTGGATGAAACTTCCTTTCACCCTCCACAAGATAAATTGAGTTTCCTTGTGTGAAAGCAAAGCAACTAGAAACACAATTTTTCTGTCTTGGGAAGATCTGTTGAGTTATAGCATCATTGTACACAAGGCTTTTACTGATAAGGAAGTGAGGTGGTGGGAGACAAGAGCTCTTAAGGAGAGAGAGGCATATTTAGAGGGACAGGGGTAGCTATATTCCAAAAACTTATAGTTTGTGATCTTTCTGAGAAAAGAGAACAGAGCATGTTGGAATAGAACATGTTCTGGAATAAATGAACAGATTTGTGTGAGGTTCCAGCTAAGCCACTGAAAGTGGACATTACATGTGCTTGGTAGTTTATACAATCACATTTAATCTTCATACCAATTCTGCAGGGTGGGTATTGTTAGCTAAATTTTACTGGTGAAGAAATTGTAGCTCAAAGAACTGGTATGACAAATATGAGACAGAACATGGAATTTGATCTTGCGTCTTCTGATTCTAATGCGTTGATTCAGTCCTACCCAGCACCACCTTCCACAGAGTCTCTTTTGTCATTCAACAAAACTTGTTTTCTGGCTGGGTTCAAAGGCAGCCTGTGGCTCTGAGGCCTAGAGTAAAGGATTTGGGATCAGTCTGAGGACATCACTTCAGCATTTACATCCATTCATCTTTATGAACTCCTCAACATGGGTTCATTCCTTCTATTTTATTTAGTTGCTGAATGTCACTGCTTCAAATTAGACTATAAGCTCCCTGAAGGCATGGGCCAGGTTTGTTTTACTCATTGCTTTATATGAAGTGCAGCCCAGCACAATGCAAAAGCATAACAGCATTTGTTCAATGCATAAAGAATAACTTTTAAAATAAACTTTTATTTTAGAACAGTTTTAGATCTACAGAATTATTGTGAAAATAGTTCCATCTTTCCATATGCCCCACACTCAATTTCCCCTATTATAACTATCTTACATTCATATGTCACATTTTTCACAATTAATGAACCAATGGTGATACATTATTACTAACTAGACTGTATACTGTATTCACTCCTTAGTTTTTTGCTTTTTGTTTTTTGTTTTTTGTTTTGTCTTTTGAGACAGAGTCTCGCTCTGTCGCCCAGGCTGCAGTGCCGTGGCATGATCTCGGCTGACCACAAGCTCCACCTCCCAGGTTCACGCCATTCTCCTGCCTCAGCCTCCCGAGTAGCTGGGACTACAGGCACCCGCCACCACACCTGGCTAATTTTTTTTGTATTTTTTTAGTACAGATGGGGTTTCACCGTGTTAGCCAAGAGGGTCTCGATCTCCTGACCTCGTGATCCGCCCACCTCGGCCTCCCAAAGTGCTGGGATTACAGGCGTGAGCCACCGCACCTGGCCAGTTTCTGTTTTTGTTTTTGTTTTTGTTTTTTTACCTTATGTTCTCTTTTTGTTGTTGTTTCAGGATCCAATCTAGCGTATCACATTATATTTAGTAGTCATGTCTTCTCTCAGCTATGACAGTTTCTCAGATTTTCCCTGTTTGGAGGACCCTCATAGTTTTTAGGAGCAGTAGTTAGATATTGCTACCATTTAAATGTCCCTTCCAAAACTCATGTTGAAATTTAATTGCCATTGTAGCAGTATTAAGAGGTGGGACATTTAAGAGGTGATTAGGTCATGAGGGCTCCCCCATCATGGGTAGGATTGGTGCCATTATAAAAGGGTGAGCTTGGCCCCCTCTTACCCTCTCTTGACCTTCACTATTCCACCAGGGGAAGATGCAGCAAGAAGGCCCTGGCCAGATGCCAGCCCCTCGATCTTGGACTTCCTAGCCTCCAGAACTGTGAGCCAATAAATTTCTGTTCATTATAAATTACCCAGTCTCAGGCATTCTGTTGCAGCAACAAAAACGAATAAGTCAGATATTTTGCTGAATATCCCACAATTGAGATTTGTCTGGGTTTTTTCCCCGTGGTTAGACTGGGTGATGTGTTTTGGAAAGGATGACCACAGAGGTAAAATGCCATTCTCATTACAACATATCACTGGTACACAGTATCAATATGATTTATCACTGTTGATGTTAAGTTAACCTTGATCTGGCTTGGTAGTATTTGTCAGGCTTCTCCACTGGGAAGTTATTTGGTTTTGTCCTTTTCTGTATTGTATTCTTGAAAGAAAGTCACTGTGTGCAGCCCACACTTAAGTAGTTGTATATTGTGCTCCCCCTCCTTTAGGGTGGAAAATCTATAAATTATTTGGAATTCTTCTGCATAGGACATTCGTTTCTTCGGTTTCATTTATTTATTCAGTCATTTATATGAGTGCGTAGTCATAAATATTTATTTTATACTTTAACTTAGAATCTAATGCTACTTTATTTATTTTGTTGCTCATATTATTCCAGCTTTGGCCTGTGGGAGATATTTCAGTTGCCTCTTGTTTTGTTTTGACATACCCCCAGCAGTGTGGGATTTTGTTTTGTTTTGAGCACTTTTTTTACTTTCTGTAATTGCAAGGTGTTCCAGGCTCATCTTGCATATTTTCTGCTCAAGTTCTAGAACCAGCCATTTTGCCAAGGGGCCCTAGTTCCTTTTATTGGAGAATGGTATTAGAAACCAAGATCTGGGAACCAGCTGTGCTTGTTGCAACTGGGGTATAATGGTCTCTAGGCCATCTCAGATGACAAAGCAAGGAGACAGATGTGTGTGTACTTAATGACATACACGCACATATCTATAAACATTTCTATATGTAACTATCTGTATCTATATTAATCTAAATATGAGTTTATACTGATATTTCAAACTCTAACCTATCACACATGGATCATTCTAGGCTCCTCCCATTGCTTATCTGTACCCTCTTACTCCAACAGTAAGAAACTTGGCACCTACCATACACCATCCATTTACTTAATTGCTCAATTCCAATATCCATGTATATTGGTGTCAGAATTATTGACCCACACTCTTGAGGGAAAAAACTTTGTCAACTAGAGTACACAGAGTCCCTTTCGTCTTTGGACTTACAGACTATACTCATTTCCAAAGTTATTTGAGTCGACACCTAATCCCCAACCCCATTTAGTGAGGTTATTTAGTGTATTTAAAATATTAGAGACCTTTGTTATACCTGTATTCAATTCTGGGATCCTCTGACTTCCTAAATGATTTTTAAAACATTTGAATAACTTACAGTGACACTTTAAGCTGTAATATTCTATAAGGTTTGAGGAATGCATGGTGTCATGTACACGTCATTACAGTATCATACAAGATAGTTTCATCCCCCCAAAAATCCAACACACTTCATCTGTTCAGCCCTACTCACCTATCTTCTGGAATATACGGCATCCACTGAACTATTTACCATCTCCATAGTTTTACCTTTTCCAGAATGTTATATACCTGGGATTATACATTGCGTACCATTTTTAGACTTGCTGTTTTTACTTAGCAATATGCACTTAGGAGTCATGAATGTTTTTGTGGCTTGATAACTCATTCCCTTTATCACTGAATAGTATTCCATTGCATGGATATAGCAAGGTTTGTTATCCATTCATTTATTGAAGGGCATCTTGATTACTTCCAGTTTTTGGCAACTGTTAATATTAATTGAATTGATATAAACATTCGTGTGCAGGTTTTTGTGTGGACATATGTTTTCAAATCAGTTGGGCAAATACTTAGGAGCATGATAGCTTTTAAGACTGTATTAGTTACATAAGAAACTGCCAAACTGTCTTTAAAAGTGGCTATACCATTTTTCATTCCCACCAGCAATGAATGAGAATTTCTGCTGCTCTGAATACTTGATAGCAGTTAGTATCAACAGAGTTTTTAGATTTTAGCCATTCTAACAGGTGGTAGTGGTACATGTCCCTGTTGTTAAATGGATGAATTTTTCACAGACAAGGGTATGATTCACTCATATTCCCTTGGAAATGCACAACTTAAAGATCATCTTTTGGACTCTAAACCCTTGTTTTACAAGTCAGTAAACTGAGGACCAGAGAAGAGCAGTAATTTCACAAAGTTCCAATAGAGTTTGGTAGAACAAGAAATCACACTGAGTCCATCAGTGTGACAATTGTTCCTTTTTCTTACCATTGTTATTTTACAATAATAGAGCAAACTTTATTGGGTAGAGTTTGAAAAACTTACATTGACAAGAGGTGTTTTTAAAAAAGTTATGAGGCTTCAGAACCAAAGGAAGGTACTGTGGGGATGAGCAGATCATTGGGGGTCCAGGCACTGTGGGACTCATGAGCTCAGGTGATACAGGGCCATGTTTATAAGGCTGGGGTGGAAGTCATTCTATGTCCAGCTCTGGTAGCTTTGTACTAAAAGCAACCCTACTTCCTGACCATGAGATTACAAGATTACATCTTTAAATGCCTACAATGATTACAGCAAATCTATGGATCACTGGAAGAGAAAATATATCTTTTTATTTATTACATTTGCTGTTTGTAAAACACAGAGCTAGGATAAGAACATCTGCTGCTTAGCTATCCTTTTTGTCTAGATACCAGAATCTTGACTGCAAAATTTAGTGAAGTTTCATCTCAGTCCAGAAATCTTTTTATATACCTGGAGGAATTCTTTAACTTTGATTTTCAGTAAGAAAATAAAAGAATTAATGAATGGTTAGCAAATCTATATTATGAAATGAAAATTGTATGAACTTTACTATACAGTTAGCATGAGTAAGATAACAATAATATGTAACAAACTTAAAATCCTATATTCTTGTATCTATTTTGATTCCTCCATCCCAAGGAACTGGTAAAATCCTCTGCCAGAGGTGACCAAGGGAAATATTTCTATTTTGATTCTTTATGCAGGGCTTGACTTGTCTACTCTGCTGTACCTCACATTATTTATGTCCCAGACTCACTGTGCAGATAGATTACTTTCTTCATGGGTTTTCATCTAATTGTATAGAATGCTCTGTATTTCTTCTTGCTAGTTCCTAAAGTTCAGATGCAACGTTTTGAGTGCAAAGATGTTTATTATCTCTAGCCATCTTTTTCATGTAAATTTTCAGCTACAATCAAAGCTCTGCAAAATACTGTATTCAGCTTTCTGTATCTCTGTGCACCAGGCATGCACTTATCTATGCTGCAGTGATGGGCAGAGTACGAATTTTTGCCTTGTAGAGGGAAGGGAGTGGTTGCCCAACTAGGTATGACCTACAAATGTTCCGCAAAGGCACAGAATTGGTGGATTCTCTAGACTGATAGAGTAGACATTTGTGGTTTCCTGATGTGGCAGTTGAAATGGGTACTCCCATTATCATTTTTTTTCCTGCCCAGAATTGGCCAAAGGTGGCTCTGGGCCCCAGCCCCTCTTAAGGGCAACACTTTCAATTTTAGTATATGTACTGCTGAAGAGAGCACTGGGCAATAGTTTCTTTCTTTCTTTTTTTTTTTTTTGACGGAGTCTTGCTCTGTCGCCCAGGCTGGAGTGCAGTGGCGCGATCTCGGCTCACTGCAAGCTCCGCCTCCCGGGTTCACGCCATTCTCCTGCCTCAGCCTCCCTAGTAGCTGGGACTACAGGCGCCAGTCACCACGCCTGGCTAATCTTTTTGTATTTTTTTTAAGTAGAGACGGGGTTTCACCGTGTTAGCCAGGATGGTCTCTATCTCCTGATCTCGTGATCCGCCCGCCTCGGCCTCCCAAAGTGCTGGGATTACAGGAGTGAGCCACCGCGCCTGGCCGGCACTGGGCAATACTTTCTAATGGCAAAGTATGCCAGACCTGCTGGATCACGTTGGCATCTGTTATTTCTGTGTACTTGTCTGTGTACATGAGATAGATCTCAGAAGTTTAGCTACAATATTTTCTGATTTTGTTCTATTGCCTTTCAACAAATGGGGAACTGGGGTGGTAGCAGTCCCAAGAGTGTCTTCTCCAAAGATTTATCTCTTCTTCAGTGTTCTCAGGTATCTTCTCTTCAGCTCCCCTTTCTACTTTATTCCCCTAAAGATCCCTCAGATTCAGGCAAATATTCCACTGTTACTGACACTTACCAGCTGTGGCATGAGAGCTGTCAGTAAGGTCGGCAGCGTGCGCCAAGAACAAAACTCCTGGAGGATGAGGAAGCCCTTACCTATAAGGCATGGTTAAAGAGGTTTTAAAAACGCGTTTGACTTCCTAACTCACGTATTTCCCTTTCGAATTCTGCCAAAGTGCTTGGAATTTCCCACAGTTCCTTATCCCTTGGTTTAGGCACTAAGGTCTTATGTAAAGTATAGGTGCTGTTTAAGTATAGGAAACATGAAAAATTTAACTCCAATTAATTCATTGGTTGAGCTGCAGTAGTTTAGCAGAGGAATAGGATATTCCTGAGAGAGTAAGACATGAGACAGATGAGATTTGTTATGGGAAGAGGAGTCGTTCTTATCTTTGGTGGTTATAGGCTCCTTAGAGAGTATTTCAAATGCTATAATTTTCTCTCCAGAAAAATGTATTATAGTAGAGATGACCTTTTGCAGCTGGGCATGTTTAAAAGTCAAAACTAGATGAAAATTTTGCAGAGACAAAATTTTACTTAAAAACCCTTAAATCACTAGCAGGGCTTGGTTTTGCATGCCTGTAATCCCAGCTACTTGGGAGGCTGAGGCACGAGAATTACTAGAGTCCAGGAGGTGGAGGTTGCAGTGAGGCAAGATTGCCCACTGCACTCCAGCCTGGGTGACAGAGTGAGACCCTGTCTCAGAAAAAAAAAAAAAAAAAAGCCCTTAAATCACCTATGATTTATAGTGTAAATGATTTTGTGATATTTACTATTCAGTAATTATTAAGCATATTGAAACTTGATTACCATTGATCTAGACCAAAGAAAAAAGAATGTGTATATGCTGGTGTCTGGCCCTTTACAGCATTCTGCCTTTGTAGTAACTATTAATTGTCTGGAAGAGAATGGGGAGTAGTGTCCATTCTCAAGCTTGCCTGCTGGTTATAGTCCAGTCTGGTTTTTTCCATAGCCTTAATACATGCTAATAGATTTGTTTGTGGTTGAGGATAAAAAAAACTAGTGGCAAGACTAGGTTCTAAAATCAGAACATGACTTACATTTGTGCAAAATGAGGCTCTACTGTAAACACAAAACTAACTCTTGGTCTGGAGCATTTGTTGTTTCAGGTGGATGGGAGGATGGGAATTAGAGCAGCTGGGGAATTAGAGCAGCTGAGGCTAGGAGCTGAGGGTGATGAAAACACTGTAGGGAATAGAGAGGGAGATGGAGAGGGTTGTGTTAAAACCCCTCTGCTGACCTTCAATTTTTTCCTTGGGCCAGCCCTGGCCAGAGACCTTTCCTCTTTTTAAAATTCCCTTTGCTCCCATATCTGTTCGCTGCTTCCCGCCATCCTGTCTCTCTCCTATGTTCCCTAGTGCTCCTCCCTGGCCTCTTAGTATTCAGCAAGTGAGGCCTAAAGGAAGTTCTCAGTTGGGTAAAAGGAAAGCATAAAGCAGCCTTATCACCACTTCCCTGATTCCTCTGGGGTTTATTGTTATTAATTTTCTTATGCAGTGTTTCTATGAGGCAGCTGTATTTTCAGCTGGAGAAAACTTGGAGACCTTAAGGACAGAAAAAAAAAAAAGAGAATCTGTTAAGAAAGAGAGTGGAGAAATTTAAAAGTCAGTATTTCTTTATATAGTATCAACTGTAGCCAGTTCCCATTTTTTCTACAAAATCTTCCCTGGGTGAATAGAAGGTAGATGGCCACTCTCTCTGATCTAATGGTTTCCCATTTCTTTTTTTGGCACAAGGTTATGAACAACAAAATTCCTCAGTATCTAGTGAAACCATTTATTCACTTGTTATGTCAGCCTTATAAATTTGCTAGGAAGTTAATTAGTGATTTAGGTGCTCTGACCATTACAAAAGCCATAAATCTCTCTATAGATCCATAAAGGTACATCTCTACCTCTTACCCTATTTCCTCCTTTGGTAGAAAATAAAAGCGGGGCATATGATGTACTTTGTTGTTTGTTTATTGCAAAGATTAAATGAGACAATGTATGTGAAAACCCTAATCATTACTTAGCACACCAAACAGTTCAATGCATGCTATTTTCACTTTTGTTCTTTAGATGAACATTCCCACACTCCAGATGTTTCTGTTCTTATCAGAACCTGGTGCCTATTCCTTCAGAACCCTGAGAGGTGGCAAGAAACAAAAGGACATGTGAATTTATGCTAAAGCTATTGGAGAGCTTGTAATGCCAGAAGCAGAAAGGTGGGGATGGAGTGGTACACAGTTAGCTTTCATAACCATTACAGCATATTTATATTTCTTTAAGTTGTACTTTGCAGGTTAAAACTCTTCTTGTTTATGGGGACAATCCCCACCTGATTAAGATAGAAGAAAACTCGTGAGATCCTTAGCAATGTTTTTGAATTTTAATTAATTAATTTATTTATTTATTTTTATTTTTTTGAGACAGAGTCTCGCTCTGTTGCCCAGGCTAGAGTGCAGTGGCATGATCTTGGCTCACTGCAACCTCTGTCTCTTGGGTTCAAGCGATTTTCCTGCCTCAGCCTCCCAAGTAGCTGGGATTACAAGCATGTGCCACCACTCCTGGCTAACTTTTTTTTTTTGTATTTTTTTTAGTAGAGACAGGGTTTCACCATGTTGACCAGGCTGGTCTCGAACTCCTGACCTCAGATAATCTGCCCGCCTCGGCCTTCCAAAGTGCTAGGATTATAGTCGTGAGCCACTGCGCCTGGCTGTTTTTTAATTTTTAATTTTATTTTTCTTCTATAGACCCAGGAACTTGAGTTAGCAGTGTTAGGTAATCTGCAAACAAAATGATTTTTGTAGTCAAAGTACCTGGGTTTTTTTCAATTTCTTTTTAAAATATATTGATGCTAACACCCTAAACCCACAAGGATGGGAATTTTTTTTGTTGTTCTTTTTATTGCAGCATCCTGGTCATTTAGAGCAGTGCCTGACACATGATATAAACCCCAGAAGTTTTGTTGAATAAATGAAGGAATGAACAATCTTGTTTAAGTAGACTAATACAAGACAATCTACGCTCTGCCTCTCTAGTATATCTGAGAATGTCTTGTAGGTATTCTCAGGAGTTCTGAGAAAAGATGTTTTTGAGAGACTTCTATGTATCTTGCATTATGTTGGGCTCTTGGGATTTTGTGGTTAACAAGTTAGTCATGCTCCCTGCCATGAAATGAGCATATAGTTTAGTGGGGAAAAGAAAGACTTAAAAAGTGAATATAAGAGGGATGGTTTTTATGGGGAAAAAAAAAAAAAAAAAAACGTACAGACAGTGGAGCAATGTGAGCACTGTAGGAGACCCAGCATGTGAACAGAGGCAGCATTCTGAAAGCAAGTCTCAGAGAACATGAAAACATCTTAAAAACAAAAACAACAAAAATTTCAAATGAAAGGTATTATCAGCAAAGGCCTTGTGATTAATTAGCTGCTCTATCTCTTTCCTGGGGTACAAAGTGAGGAGGACAATTGTCTCAGTGGTTCTGACGTGTGTATGACCCTGAGATGCAGTTAAGGAATCAAGCCTGAATAGGTCAGCAAGCCACTTGTTCTAAAATTCTTCTTGGGAGGAAACATCTGTCTCTCTTTCAGGATGCCAGCCATCACATGGGTCTTTCAACATTAGCATATTTTTCAGCCATCTGCAGTGGTTGCCTCCCTCCCACACAAGCTTAGTCACTGCACACAAACACACCTTTGTCCAAACTTCACTACCAGGCTTTACAATGAAAGTCTCTGTGGCATCTCCGTGGAACCACATTTCCCAAGAGTTCTGCATAGCTATTTTACTTGCAATGCATTTATCACTTTTTAGCTCATTTGAATGCATGGGAAAACACAGAAGACTGTTGTTGTAGGTGGTGGTGTTTTATGGTTGTTATTGTTTTTCCTTAAAGTCATAGGATAAAAGAAAGCTTGAAATATCATTTGGTTTCACTTCCTACTAGGCAATTAGGTAGACCCACTCTTAAATAAAACCTCTAATTTAGTATCCTCTCATTTTCAACTCACCTACAGTGATGAAGTTCTACAGGCTCCCTATGTTAAATTATTCTAGCGTTAATAAACCTTATTTTTGAAAATTTCTTTTACTTTTAGCTAAAGTATCTTCCATTGTCTCTGGAGGTAAATGTTAAGTTTCAGTTGTAGAACTACATCAGCTTATGATATAGTTAAGAGCAAAGGTCTTGGAATCAGGCAAATGTAAGTTCAAATTTGACCTCTGCTTCTGATGAACTGTGTGATTTGAGACAATTATATGACATTTTGCATACCAGTTTCATTTTCTTCATCTGTAAACTGAAGAAACTAACACTCATATCAAGAGAATAATGTCTGCGACCATGATATTGACCCAGTTTCTCCCCCGTAATGAGTATTTGATATATAGTGGTTATCATTATTGTAATGTTTAAAGTATCTAATAATAATATTGGGAGGAGGAACCATGAATGTTTTGGATTTGTTCCCTTCACAGCCCTTAGTGCCATGGATATGGTAGGTACTCAGGATTTGTGTATAAATGATTAACAAAAAAGTAAGATAGTAAGAGTAAGGAGCAACCTGCTCTTCTATTAACTAGCTTCATGCTGGGGTAAATCATTTACACTTCCTGAATCTTAGTTTCCTCATCTGCAAACTGGTAGTTTTATAAATGCAAAACTGGTAGTTTTGCACTTGGATATTTATGATGAGTATTTAATTTGTTCTTTCAGGTCTCCAGAGAAGGAAGTTCTTTGGGCAAAATTTTTGAGTTTAAGAATGATTTCTTAATGATAATCTGATTTTTCAAAGCTTTCAGGTATTCTCAGCAAACTAGCGCATGAACAGAAAACCAAAGACTGCATCTTCTCACTCATAAGTGAGAGTTGAAAAATGAGAACACATGGACACTGAGAGGGGAACATCACACACTGGGGCCTGTCAGGCAGTAGTGGGCAAGGGAACGGAGAGCATTAGAACAAATACCTAATGCATACAGGGCTTAAAACCTAGATGATGCATTGACAGGTGCAGCAAACCACCATGGCACATGTATACCTATGTAACAAACCTGCACATTCTGCACATGTATCCCAGAACTTAGAGTAAAAAAAAAGTTTTTTGAGAAGAGATATCAGAAATATTGTCATATTTTCTTGATTAGAGTCGAGATAAAAAGAAGTAATTGTTGAGTGTCTGCTCCCTTTGGTATTATCTTATGGACAGCATAGGACCAGGATTGAATCCTGATGACCACACTGGAAGAAGAAGTGGAAAATGAGGTGAAGGAGCCCAATTCTAGAACAATTCAATTTCATTTGTTATTCTGGTGATTAATGTCTTCAGCTTTATACCTGGAGTGTTTCCAAAGCTTTTCACTAGATGCTCACCTTGACTCTGCCCAATATTCTCAACCTCAGCTAAATAAAACTAGTTTTTGACAGCTAAAGAAATTGAACTTGTAAAACATGGACATAATTCTACTTAAAGAGACAATGATAAACCCATACTTACATTCATTTAACTGTATTGATTTTTTTCTCAGAATTTAAGTGGGTTGAGGCAAAGAGGTATGTGACAGGGAGGAAGGGGAAAATCTTCTGGGGCACTTATATACTCTTTAGAGTTTCTTTCCATACCTATCTCTTCTCTGGGGTGCTGAGGGTTCCAAAATAAATATTAATTACATCACAAAATTCTAAGAAGATGAATTTTTTTTTGTCAGGTTCACCAATGGTCACTTTGGATTCCCAAAGAACACAGTAAACTTTAATTAGGTGATTAAACCATTAGGTGAAAAAGGAGTATTTCAGTATTAGAATAATCTTCTCATCTGATTCCCCAATCAACAAGCCATATGGAATCAACATACCAATATTGACTCTAATACATATTAGTCAGAATATAAAGTTGAAGGAGGTAAATAAGACTACCTCCCTAGGTGTGTATGTGGACTTACAGAACCTAGCTATATGGTGGTATTATACAATGGAATTACGTCACATTTATTCATTTTTGATGGGCAGGTGGCATTCCTTAGGCTTTTGAGTAGACTACATTGTAATGTGGGAAAATCGTTTGTCTAACTTCATTAATTGACAGCACCAATGAGAATACAATTCAGGTTGGTTGGTACAGTTTCACAGTTTTGCTCTATTAATGCTGGAATCATATCTTTATATTTGGCAGTTTTACTCCGAGCCAATGACATCAGCAAAAAGTTCATCCTAAAAGAAATTTCCATGTTGAATCAAATAACTGTAAGAATGTTATTTCTTCTTAACTTCCTAAATTTTGTGCCAATGATTCCATTGGATATACAGGAAAGAGTCTTTCCTTTGAGAGCTTTCTTTCTACAACATTAAAAACATACAGTCCAGGAAATCCTTTTAGTACAAACCAGTGGAAGGTGATATAAATGAAAATAAGGGGAAATAAAATAAAAACAGTGGGTAGAATCTGACATATTTGTTTGCTAAAATAACATAGATAGTTATGAATGGCACAATATTATTCAAATTTTATAAACATTTAATATCTTTATCACATAAATAATCTTATTTAACGTTTAAACTTGGGAATTAGCTCTTATTGTCCCCCCTTTCCTTGAAGACGAGGAAATGGAGCAAAGAGGTTAAATAACTGTCTGAAACAAAGAGCTAGTATGGGTGAGAACCCAAATTCAATTCCAGTTCCATCGGACTGTAGTCCATTGGTTTTTCCTATTTTGCTGATGGTTCTAACATTTTTTCCTCACTCAGTGCACCTGATAATTTGTGTCTGCCAGCAGCACTGTGCCTCTGGAGGGGTGGGAAGGTGGGAGGTTTCCCTTAAGGGCCCATCAGCATCTATGGATGGGTGGGTATGTGTAGTTTGGGAAAGATGCTAGAGACAATTCCATTTTCCCACCACCCACTTTGGATTCCCAAAGAACACAGTAAACTTTAGTTAGGTGATTAAATCATAGGTGAAAAAGGAGTATTTCAGTATTAGAATAATCTTCTCATCTGATCCCTAATCAACAAGTAATATGGAATCAACATACCAATATTGACTCTAATACGTATTAGTCAGAATATAAAAGTTGAAAGAGGTAAATAAGACTACCTCCCTAGGTGTGTATGTGGACTTATAGAACCTAGTTATATGGTGGTATTGTACAATGGAATTGTATAATTGACATTCTTTGCATTATCCCACACTCTACCATTTTGGTTTGATTTTATTCTATTGACTTTAGCACAGAACTTCTCCCAGCTTTCCTGTTTAATATCTCTGTGTCATGTGTTTTTGCACACATTTATCAAGCAATTAGTTTCATGGAATATTTCTCAGTCGGCACATTTCCTTTGTTCAGAAGTATATCTCAGAATATATGGGGCAAGAAACTCTTACCACAGAGTTATATTAAGCTTTAACTAGGATAAAACATCAATTCGGGCGTTACTATGTGAAGCTGGAAATCTCTCTGTCACATCTCTGTATTTCTCCTCTTGTGAGAGTCCTTGACCTTGCTTGCCTGTAATGGCTTAATATTACAGGAATCATTTTGCTTGGGCTCATTCTGATACCCATGACTCAACTGCTCCCTAATATGCTTCAGGAGGAGGATTTAATCACTTTCACTACCTCATACCCACAGGTCTTTTTGTCTTCTAGCCACAGTTATCTCTAGTCTCCCTTGAGGGTCTCTACCCAGCCATTTTCAGCATCCACCACAACTCTACCCCTTTGCCTGTGATACTCTGGTGTCCCAGCCAAGTGACATGCACACTTAATATTCTGTTGTGCTTTATACAGGTTGCCTTAGTTTTCCTTCATGGTCCCTTCTAAGTCATAACTCGTTTTTTCTCATTAACAAAATGAGCTGGTGAGTTTTGTGATTTTGAATCAGGCATGAGAAATACACAAAATTAGACTATTAGGACCATAGAGCTTACTGAACTTAAGTGCCCTTAGCCCTCTGGAAATAATAAGTATGCTGAATTATATACCTTTGTGTCCAGTCTTTATGTGCCACATTGCTGCTAAAAGGGACATTTCTGCTTTCTCTGTGTTGGTGGTTTCAGTATCAATATTCTTTCAAACTCATTGGCCAATTTGGATTTTACAGAGAGCACAGACTTTTCAGGTTTTAGCTAAGGAAAAGGAGCTGTTACTTTTCACAGAAAAGCTGCTGTCTGTTGGAAGCCAAACCATGAGAGGATTTTTCACAGCTGGCCTTGATTGTTCTAAAACTTTCTTGGAGCAGCTGCGAGCCGATGACTCTGCTTCTAACCTCAGAGGTCATGTGAAAGAAGAGAGCTACATATTTTACATACTCACCTCAATCGTTCTATTGCTTACTGTCTGCTTTGTCTGGGCTCTAACCTTCGTGGAGGATGGAGTAAGTGAGCCCACAAATGATGTAATTTCAGAGACAGGTGTAATTTTCAACCTTTTTCAAGATATCTGAATCTTACCCTGAGAGAGTCATTCTTTAGGGGCTTTCTTTCAATAGTCCCATATAAAAGTGTAAATACCATTGGGAGGTATTGTATTTTAAGCCTTAGACTTTTTTTGCACTTAAAACACCTTAAGGCAATGTCAGTCCACACCTGAGGGATATTCATTGACAACTGGCTGAAAGCAGAATAATAGGGAAAGCAATGAATCTCAGAAACAGTTTCCTAAGGAATGGTGTTAAAAGAAATCAAGGACAAGCTTTGACAATTTCACACCTTTTGGTCCTTCATATGTGTGTAATAATCATTCCATTGCAAGAGGTTTTGGCATATCACATTTGTAGGATGTGTATTATGGGTTGCATTCAAAATTTAACAATAGTTAACATTAGTCTCTAACAGTGGACAGGCTAATGTGCAACATTAAAATGTGGAATACTTTATTTTCCAGCAACCAATAAAAATATGATTATAAAATTAAATATGTATTTATCTCTCAAATTGATAACTGATATTTTTGCTTTTCTTAGCTAGTTAACTCATTTGAATGAGTATGGCCCATCTCTCTCTCTCGGTGAGATCAGAAGGGCTTCCCTGGACACAATGGGAACAACCTTTACCCAGAGTCAAAAGTGTGTGGACCCAGAATATGACTGACTGTTCCACTGGGTCTAGGAGCACAAGCGTCAAACCAGAGGGAGATGTCCCACTGGTTAATCGAAGCAGAAGAGGCCAGAAGAGGAAACTGGGAGAAGAGTTTAGGAAAAAGCCAGAGAAGGTGAGAACACGAAGAGCAGGTTATCATAAGTGAACTGTTTGGACAAATGCTGGACATTGAAGACTGAGGCCTAAAGATGAACATTTACATATTCCTAACATCCATTGCTTAGTCAGACTAGGTCTGTTTATGGGGTCTGGGATGGGATGGAGCTATTCTTGTCTATTCTATTTTCTTTTAATATGCGTTTATATATTGAGCCCTTCTTGTGGGCCAGCTCCCTGCTAGGCTTTGTGAATCTAAATGCGACTACCAATTACCCTTACTACTCGGCACTGCGATAAGTGTTTTACACACGTTACTCGCTTAATCCTCACAAAATTCCATTAGGTGAATGTTATCTTGACTTTGCAGTTGAAGAAACAAGTTCAATAATACCAGGAGCATGACTAAGGTTACATGGGATATAAATGGTGGAGTGGGAATTGAACTCTGTTCTCTCTTTCTATAAAATTTATGATCTTAAAATTTTATGTATGTTTTATATCTGGCGATATTCATTAACCTGTTGCTAAACATTAATGAAAACAAGGAATTCCAGAATTTCCATAATATGGCTGGGTAATTGAAATTAAGCTCAGGGTTATTAATGGTGAGGAACCTCCAGAAACAAATAAGACAATTCCTGTGCATCAGCTCTTCCCACTTTTGCCTATACTCACTCCATCAGGCCAGGCACTGCATAAGGCATGTGGGGGATCCAGTGGTAAACATTTGGATATGATTCTTACCCTGAAGGAGCTCACAATGTATTAAGGGAGAGAAGCAATAACCAAATCAACAAAGAAACAAACATGATAATTTTGGATTGTGGTCATTGGTATGAAGGAAATAAAGAGGGTGATACGGTAGAAAGGAGACATCAATAAGATTCTCTTGGGTGAGGTCTTATTTGAGCTATGAGAAGGAACCAGCCATTTGGAGAGCAAATGTCCACTGTTTAGTGAGGCTAAAAGCATACAGGATACGTGATTAACAACTGAATTCAGAGCTCTCTTATAGAGATAAGTTCCTCTCAGGAATTATGCAAAATGCAATGAGAGAAGTCATGGAGAAGAAATGATTAGATCAAGAGAAAGGCCTATTAGGCCCAAGGCCTTGTTCTTGGTGCTGTGTGATATGAATAAACATCAGCTATCACTACTTGCCCTCCAGGAGCTTAAAAATCTGCTGGGGATGTTACCCCCAAAGCATGCGACTACTTAGAGAACCAGGCATGAATGAAATAATAAAACTTACAAGAGAAATAAATAAATAAATAAACTTACAATTAAACAACTAGGTAGTTTAATTGATGAGTTATTGGTATTGACCACGAGCGATATGAAGCATTGTAAAGACTCAAAAGAAAGCATGCCGGAGAGATAAAAACATTTTTAACTAGTCCCTGAAAGATATGTGGGTTCTGGCTAAGTCATGAAGCCAAGCCAATGGAAATGGAATGAGCAAAACTGTGAGAAACAATATAGGAGATGGTGAGGAATCCAACTTGGTGCAGGCTTTGTACAGAGGATTAGTGGGAGATAAAGCCCAGAAAGTGGGAGGGGGTAGAGTGTTCTGGGCTTCAAAGGTCATGGCAAAGAATTTGAATTGCTAGGAATTGTGAAGCCATTGCAGCTTTTTAAAAGAAAAGATACTGTTAAAGGACATTTTAGGAAGATAAAGCAGGGGGTGGGTAATAGGTACTGAAAGAAGGCATGGAAGAGGAGGAATGTGCTCTGTTAACATGCTAAGCTCTTCCCTGCCTATGGCTTTTCATCCTGCAGTTCTCCGGCTAGATCATGCTTCTCCTTGCTCTTCAAATGGCTGGTTCCTTCTCACAGCTCAAATGAGACCTCACCTAAGAGATCCTCCTTGATGCCTCCTTTCTACCATATCGCTTTCTTTATTTCCTTCATACAAATGACCACAATCCAAAATTATCATGTTCATGTATTTGTTGATTTTGTTACTGTTTCTCTCCCTTAATACAATGTGAGCTCCTTCAGGACAGTAATCATATCCAACTCTTTACCACTGGACAAACCCCCACCCCCCAACCCCACCATGTCCTAAGCAGTGCCTGGCTTGTGTTAGACAGAAAAATAAAATAAAATAACTTATGAACAAAACTGTAATCTGGACATTATTTTTGATGGCTATTATAATATTTCAAGCAGGAGGTAATAAAATATAAAATGTAATTTATTAGGAATAGACCCAGAATGGAAAAGATAATCATGTGCATTTTCAAAAAGTAGACATGAAAAGCAAAAGAAAGATTGATTCATTCTGTCATATGTCTAGTTAACTCATTGCTTTTTTTTTTCTCTCTGAATAGGACTGTATGTCTTAGTGTCTGCCAGAATTAAGAAGGCCTCACTTTTCTGAGTAAGACCTTTATAGATTTTTTTAAAATAATAAGAACAGAAATTAAAAGATACTGAAGAACATACATTCATAAAAGTGTTTTAATCTTCTTTATTCCAAACAATTCAGTGCAGAGTAGATCCAGCTATTGGATGGTTCCCTGCTGTCTACCTAAGGGTGGAACTTTTCTCCTGTCTTAAGAATCTTGGTTGAAAAGCTGCCATGGCTTTTTCTGCAACAGCGGGAGGTGGCAGGGGGTTGCACATAGAGTAGCTGAGTGTCTGAGCCTGAAGAAGCAACTATTCTTAGGGATTGAAAGTACTCCCATCACTCTCATTGATGTTCAGCACTGAAATTGTGAAGTCCACAGTGACAGTCATTCTTATTCTTCTTGTACTTTATTTGAGGTATTGCCAAGGTGATCTTTAGTAGGGTATGATACTCCTAAACACATAAAATATAACAGTAGGTAATACTTATTAAACCCTATTCATGCATCAGTTCATTTAATTCTTGCAACAATGTTATAAAGTAAATACTATTACTATCCTCATTTTATATACGAATGCAACACAGAATATTTAAAAAATTTGCACAAGTTCCCAGTTAGTAATGGCAAAGCTGGGCTTTGAAACCTACATGCAGTTGGGCTCCAGAACTGACACACTTCACCCTATCCTGCTTGTCATGGTACTTGCTACAGGCTCTCTTCCTTGATGTGCATGTGCAGTCTAATTCCAGTGATGGGTGCGCGGCCCTTAGTGCTGTTGTATGCCGGTGCCAGCTTGTGTGGGCTCACAAGAGCTAACTAAGCACAATTTTCCCCAGTTCTGCATTCAGTGATGTCATATTAGTAGCTTATATTTTGCCATGGTGGAAATATTTACACCACAGAAATCAGCAAACACTGGAAGTTAGGGCTCCTGTATTCCCGACAGAGAGCTGCGTTATCAGCACCTCACCAGCACTCTACTGTCTTAGTGTACTTTGCATAAAAAATGATGTCATCTGCTTCCCAGGAGAATAAAAAATGTCTGTTTTCATATGATTTCAGGATTTTTTAGGCTTGTTTCCAAAGGATCACTCATAACACTTATATGGTAGTTGTGCTTACATGGTAGTTACACTCTGTCTACATTTACATTATGCAAATTTGAGTACGTGTGCCTATTAAAAGGAAAACCCAGAGACATAACAATTTCAGTAGTGTGGACAGTTCTATGAACTCTTGCAAGTGGGGAATATTTCCCTTGGAGTGAGCCTAGATTGGCAGGGCTACAAGAGCTCTGGGGCAGTGTAATGTAGGGAAAAGAATGAACTTTGGGATCCACAGGTTCAAATCCTGTTACTTACAAGCTGTTTGACTTTGGACAATACTTTAGTCCCTCTCAATTCCATATTTTATTAGGTATATTACACAAGAAAACCTATGATGGTTCTGTTCCCCAACACCCTCAATAATTTTTTGTTACCTGCCCCTTTCAAGAATCACTTGAAGGGGCCAGACTTCACCACCTCACAGTGCTTCTCCAGAGGGAGGGAAACCTGTTTAGGCTTGGGTCCTGATATGTAGTCTTGGAAAGATGTCAGTGAGGCAGTGTGAGCAGTGACATGGATCCAGAAGCGGAGGACAGACAGCAGCAGAACTGCCTTGCAACAAACACAAGCTGATGGCAAAAACAAACAACAAAACGACTAAATGATGACATACAAATATCAGTGCAAAATCACAGCAGAAATGAACAATGACAGTTGATTGAGCCTCAGCTCCCGACACCCATCCCGCAAAAGTGCTAAACTCTGAAAATTGTAGCAAAGGTAAACAAGTGCGCTCAAAAACTTTCAAATGAAACTAGATGCTCATTAGAAACATTGTTTTAAAAAGAGGAGGGAGTGAAAAGGAAATAAAGACTATTCTATTATTTTCTGCCTGACTCCTTTTCTGTTCTTCTCTCCACTTCTTTTCCTTTGGGGTTCTTTCTCTTGGTTCTCCTTTGCTCTGTCTCTCTGGCTTGTTAACTTTACTTCCTTCTGATTGTCTCTTGTTCTTACTTCTATGTGTGACAGGAGGTAAAGAAATTCGGGTGATATATTCTTCTGCTCTTAAATCAAGCCATGTCTGATCTTCCTGGAAGGCATCCTAGGACCAGGGGTCTGGGTGGTGGGAGAAATCCGAAATTCTCCTTCCAAACCTCCAATATGATCCTCTCTGCCCAGCTCCAAGGCTGGCGCTTTCTTCCTCTCAATTTATTTCACAGTCCAGGATCCACTTGTCCAATTGGTGCTTTGTAACTGTGAGTCGGCCTGGGTATTGGCATGCTTGGAGCCGACAAAGAGGAGAAACAGTAGGGGGCGCTCTCTAACCAGGGCGGGAGCTGCCAGCAGTGCCTGACTAGGCAAGGTCGGACGGCGGCTGTATCTTTCTTAAATTCGAAATCAGGAGCTTCCCAGCCCATTAAAGGAATTGACATACCTCAGTTCCTGTATCACTTGCCACTTTCACTTTATTTAGCTCTTTCATGATGTTTTGAGGAGAGAAGGCTGGGAAATTTGTGTCCTAAAGACATTATGCAAGCTTATCTTGGCAAATGAAATTGAAAACTTGATTAAGAGCTCTTCATATTCTGCTCAGATGTCAGGTAAGATGCTAGTCTTTCAGACAAAAACACCTGGCATACCCGATGAAAGTATATTTTCTTTCCTAGCACTTAGTTTTTGCATCATATTGCTAAACTTTATGGTAACACATAAACAAATAAATACAGTCCTTTCTTAGAAGTGTGAAGAAAAATCTATTTCTGCTTGAGAGGAACCTTGGGAATATTTAGAAGACTCAGTATAAGTGGGGCATGAGGTTGTTCTCAGTAGCGTGTCGCTATGGTAACACGTGCCCAATAGCCTGGTCCTTGGCCCAGTGAAGGGATAGCACCTGGCTTAGGGGTTGACACACAGTATAAACTCAGGAAGTGTTGGATTGAACATCCACTTTCTCCTTATTTTATGTTCAAGGGCGTAGGATATTTTATCTTTGTTTACTTTTCCTTTACTTTTTTTTTTCCCCGTGAAGAATGCAGTAAAAATATTCAGGGCTAAATGGAAACATTAGGGTCACCTAGGGCAGCCCTGTGACATTTTGTTTTTCAGAAGCAGCTGTTTCCCTGTCCTTCCTATCTTCCCATTCCTCTGTGAATTCCATGATGTTCTCTTGCAATAATGGCCCTGAACTATTCCATTCCACCTGGATCCATTGCCTTTCCTCCCTCTCCTCTCCATTAGAATAACACTTTTCCATGCCTATGAGAAATTAATATGTCAGTTCTTCTGGTACTGTTATAAATTCAAAAATTTTTAAAGTTCATAGTTACATTTTTACTTGTCCAACCACTTGACCCAGTTTTAGATTTGTAAAATATGTTCACTATATTCAAGATCCCCTGGTAGTTAATCTGAAGAAATGTCCTGATCAGTGTTTGAGTAGAAGCTAATGACTAAATTCGTAATCACCCCTTTCCCTCTAATTGCACTTTAAAAAAGGGAGCGAAGAATTTCAGGCACATGGTAGCCTGATGAAGGAGGTGATTTGGGGGTGGGGAGGCCATTTAGTTCTGTCAAATCACACCCTCTATGAGGAGAGTTACATACTGCAACAAAATCTCCTAGGACCCTTCTTCTGCAGCCTGGTGTCTTCCACTATATGGTAGGGCATATTCAGATAGGAATAATCCTGCTAAAGCAACATTCTGGAAGGGCTGTTTCTAATATTTGCTTACCCTGATCACCAGAACCTTGGTTGTGATTTTCCACTGGGCAGATCCAGTCCAGATAATTATCCATCAAGATATTTTCTTACTGGGGGATTTATATGAGGTGTTACACAAATGAAGGAGAATAATTAAACCCATAACCAAGGAATATACTAGGTTCAACTATGTACTTAACGAGCAAATACAAACACACACACATACACCACCACCACTCCTGCAAATAATATATAGTCAAGCAATTGCAGTATTTCGTATCTTAAGTTATTACAGAACTGATAAAAGGTTTATCCAGGGATACCTAAAGGAAATGTCTCTGCCTGGCCCATGTATAGATCTTTACTTCCCCCCCACCTTTTCATCTAATTCTAGTATGTGATTTTATTATCTTTTATGTGACACTATTCCACATTCCCCATAGGTTTCTATCGGAATGGTTACTTCTTGAATCAGAGCACTTAAACTACTTGAGAAGTCTCAGGCTTTCTATCTGCAATTGCTTCGAGTTTACGCCTTAACATGAGTTTCCATCAGCTGTATCTCTTTAGTTCTCATTACTCTTCTTCTAAGCACAACTGCCTGGATCTGTGTCATGCTAGAACTTTTAGAGATTTTCTTTTTTTCAGTCAGCTCACAGCACTGGTCACCTAGGAATGACTTAACTCTTTCCTGTGCTTCACTTCATTTTTTTCAGCTCTCTCATTCAGTGGAGGCAGTGTGAGTAGTTATATAAATAACTCTAGCTTTTAATTGAGAAGAGAACAAATTCCAACTCAATAACTACCTAAAAGTCTTTCCATTGTGAAAATGCTGTCAACTTAGGCATCTTCCTCCATCTTTTTGGTGTGCATAGAATAACCATTTTTGTTTTTGCCTAAAACATGCAGTTTCACAGTTATGCAAACCTGGGACAAGGTCTTTTCTCATATTAGGGTGAGAATGAGGCCAAGAGAGCAAGCAGTGCAGCCTGTGTCATTGTCTATCTGCTGAATGTTGGTAGCCCTTCTTCTAAAGAGAAACCAACACAGAGAAAACAGGCAGTATTGCTAAAAAACCATCTGTGAATGGTGCGGTAGGTCACAGGAAACAGAACATCTTTTGGGGCTCCCCCACCCCCATAGAAAGAATGCAAGACTTGGGACTATTCTATAAACTTTTCAGCGCCTTAATGGGTGGTTGCTGAGGACCCTGGGAATATAATCCAGTAAGTTTTCGCACTTATCCCCTCCCCACCAAATAAACAAGTTGCACTGGTTTTCCTAAATCTCTCTCTGAAGACTTGGTTGAAATTGAAGTGGTCAGTATTATGTTGGGTCAGAGGTTAAATTCTGGACTAAATTGGGGGAACACAGAGACTTAGAAGGATTGAGGATAAGTGATAAAGTTTTTGTTAAACTGTAAAATGCATTTAGGATTTAGCATTTAAGCACCATTGTTTAGAAAATGCTATGATTCAAGCTGACATGAAAATGTGTGTGTGTGTGTGTATTCATATGGCTCCTTTCCCAGCTCTTAAAGCCTCGCCATGACTCACTGCTCTCTTTCCCCCAGTAAATAATCTTCACCATGAATTGAATTAACTGGAAATGACAGATAGCAATGTTTTATTTTATTATTACTATAAATCAGTAGTAGCTAAAGGATGTTGGCTTGGTAGGTCTGGACTCTTTAGTCTTTGAGTTTCCTGAAGGTCAGAGGTTTTTAAAATTCAGAAGGGTATTAAGTGTGGGTCCTGAGGTTATCTTTCTGTTTGCGAGAGGGATAGACTAGAGATAATACTTTTTAAATACTTCTTTTTTTTTTTTTTTTTTTTTTTGACAGAGTCTCGCTCTGTCACCCAGGCTGGAGTGCAGTGGCGGGATTTTGCCTCACTGCAAACTCTGCTTCCTGAGTTCAAGCAATTCTCCTGCCTCAGCCTCCTGAGTAGCTGGGATTCTAGGCGTGTGCCACCATGCTCAGCTACTTTTGTTTTTTTTTTTGTTTGTTTGTTTTGTTTTTTTTGAGACGGAGTCTCACTCTGTCACCCAGGCTGGAGTACAGTGGCGCGATCTCGGCTCACTGCAAACTCCGACTCCTGGGTTCTTGCCATTCTCCTGCCTCAGCCTCCCGAGTAGCTGGGATTACAGGTGCCCGCCACCAGGCCCAGCTAATTTTTTTGTATTTTTATTAGAGATGGGGTTTCACTGTGTTAGCCAGGATGGTCTCAAACTCCCGACCTCAGGTGAGCCACCCTCCTCGGCCTCCCAAAGTTCTGGGATTACAGGTGTGAGCCACCGCTCCTGGCCTAAAAGACTTCTTATAACCCAGGAGAAGTTAAAACATAAAAAAAAAGACTTCTTATAAAAAAATTTTTTTTTTTTAGTAGAGATGGCGTTTTGCCATGTTGGTCAGGTTGGCCTCGAACCCTTGACATCAGGTGATCCACCTGCCTCGTGGTGGTGGACGTCTGTAATCCCAGCTACTGAGGAGGCTGAGACATGAGAATAGCTTGAACCTGGGAGGCGGAATTTGCAGTGAGCCGAGATTGTGCCATTGCACTCCAGCCTGGGCAGCAGAGCGATTCTCAAAAAAAAAAAAAAAAAAAAAAAAAAAAGTTTCTCCTGGTTGCTTTCTGAATGAATGGCTTGAGCGTTTATGAGCGTTTAGGTTCTTTTTTATAGGGAAATTTTTCTTTATTGCAGTGAAAGAAGTTAAGATGCTTCAGGAACTGAGGCTGCTTTATGCAGCACTTAACACAGTAGTAAGAAAGTACTCTGGATGCATTTGTTGATTAAATGATTGAAAAGTCAGCTGCTCGACTCTTTTCTCTATTAATAAAAACAAATGTAATCCTGGCACACAAACTGTAATCTGAAAATGGGTTTTAGAAATCCACTCTACTGAATAAATGGGCCATTAGAGCCTTTCATTATTGAGGTTAAGAAGGTACATTAGACTAGATGGAGGTGGGAATGAGGAGGAGGGAGAGGTATGTTTAACGATTTCTAAATGTTGATAGAGAAGACATTTTAGCTCCCAAGTTTTCATCTACCTAATATTCCTACTGACAGCATAAAAAATCATAATGTCTGGAAATTATCAGGAACTGTGAAGGGTTGAGATTTTATCCTACTTGTAAGTTAATACATTAGCCTGCTACAGTTTCATAGATGCTGACAGAACTCCTGGGTTGGAAACAAAGAATTTTATTACTCAGATTGACAGCAATAGGCAGAGTATCAATTTTTTTGTGGCAGTTCCTTGAGCCCCATTTTCCACAGGGTGATGTGAAGAAGGCCAGGTGACACTTGCACTTGGGCCACATGACAAGAGAGGAACTCTGAAACCAGGGAACTGAAATCCATTACAATGCACAGTAAGCATGCCTACCCTGTTGCTGGAGGTAAATTCTGTATCTTTCAAGGCTACTTTCTATGCAGAATCCTTGAAAATATATTTCAAAACAAAAGAAGTCAGTGCCTCAAAGAAGGTACATTCTGTGTATTTCAGGGCTACTTTCCATGCAGAATCCTTGAAAATATATTTTAGAACAAAAGAAGTCAGCGTCTCTAATTGTAAGATGTTCAGAAAGTGAGAGTCCCACGGAGAAACTGTCCTCCAACGAAGTTCTTGGAAGAATGTGATATCTATGCCCAATGCATGCTGTTTCTTTTCCACTGCTATTGTTAAGCCACCATCTTAAATGTAGTGGTTTTCTCTGCTTTCAGTTTCTGCTTTCAAGTCTGGTTTGGAATTACCCTGGGTATCTTTATTTTTCTTGAGTCTTCCCCTTAAGGGTTCCCAGGAATCTTCGCAAACAAGGAAGGTGACAACTCAGCTAGGTCTCAGGAAGGAGGAAGTAACTTTTTCTGGGACAAATAACGACACTTGATGGACCCAGGCATGCCATAGTGACACTTGATTGATCTAGGGGAGAATAAATAAGAGGGGAACAAATGCAGTGTGGGTTAGAATGGGCAAATAAAGGAGAAGAGAGAAAGGGAGAGAAGGATCAAATACGACTCCTCCCTCTCCCAATAAAAGGGCTATGTAGTACAGTGTAGGGGATGACAAATGAAGAGAACAGAGTTATGTGACAGAGCTTGACAACCACTGTTTATGACAAGCAGGTTGGTGAGCAGAAAACAAAAGAGAAAGAGAAGGAGGAAAAAAAGGAGATGTGAGAAATTGATGGAGATTTGCATAGTTCAAATCTAACTGCATTAGTTAAAATTTTTCCTTGAATATTTTTATCTGCCATTTCCAGTAGAATCAGGGATGGTATTTAGCATCTATTTATGAAAAGTAACACAGTGAGTCATAGAATACTGGTAAGGCTAAAGCCCCAGAGGAAACTGTGTGGGTAGCAGAGAAATCAAGCTTTCATACATTGAAGTAGCTGCAAAAGATAAAGATTCTTTTTTTTAAAGTCCCTCTATTTAGTATAGTGAACAATTTAAAGGAAACTTGAAGAAAACATGTTATGTAAGTAAAAAGTGAATGTTTGATTTCTACAACTTACAGAGAAAGTTAAATGAATTCAGACTTTTTTATAGGTGTAAGTGGGACTCCACCAGCACCACCAGACTTTGTGAATGGCGTCTGTGTCCAGAAGGCACTATCTTGCAATCAAGCTTTTTAATCTTCTCAGCATCCATAAAGACTTCACTAAATCTCTTTAACAGCAAAGCAAACAATGTGTCCATCAATGGGACAAAAACATGAACCAGATTGCCTCACTGCAAGCCCAGATTTGGACCCACAGTGTTAAACTATAATAGAAATTAATAAGGTGGAAAATCAAGAGAGAGAAAACATACCATTTCTTCCTCTCTCTCTTTGATCAAAGTTGACTCTCCTCTCTAAGATAGTGGGAGGTGATATGGCAGGTAGTTCTTTTCACACTGACTCACAGAACTGCTCTGTGCAAGAAACAACTCCCTCTTTGTGAAATCCAGGAACATCATGGCTGAGGCAAACAGAAATGCATGAGTAAAGGGATGTGCTGTTCAAATGGGCAGAGATGAGCAGCCTACCCTTGTGATCTTTCATACAGAAGGACTTCTGTTTGTAAAAGGCAGGGAAGGAGAGCTTGCTGAAGAAGCTGCCCTCAACAACAATATTTTTGGATTCTTACATGCTGATCTTTTAAGAAGTAGCTGAATTTCCTCATGAAACACTGTGTTTTTTCTCGTCTTCAAATGACTCAATCTGGTGTGCTGGAAATTTCAGTTTGTGGCCCAGCTTTCCTGCAGAATAGCTACATGGTCTTGCACAAGGTTTGCAATCCGTGGAGAAGATAAGACAATGGGTATAAAATGTTAAGTCCTAGATGAATGAAAATAATAATTATTATGTAAGGAGTATCCCAAATCCATTTTCCTTCCTAAGGAGAAGACTTAAATTAGCCCTGTCCAAAAAAGAAATTCTTGCTAATTTTCTTTTTATCTCCAATCACCAGCATCCCGACCACAGGTCTTAACCTAGCATAGTATCCTTCCTCTTTCTTTGTTTCTTCCTGCAGAGTGTGAATACTACTTTTAATCTTATGTAGGTATTATTCGATGATTATTATTCTACTCTTTCTGTTCTCTACATATTGATCCTGCAAATATTGGCTGTTTCAGAGTGGAAATCTCTCAAGGGCATGGAATCATAAAAGTGAAACACAACTAGGTGTTGACTAATACTTTGTGTTAACTTGAAGACAAGGTTGATGATGATAATGATGATCTTTTTCACAGTTTACTAAAAGTAAGGGAAGTGGTACATTTATTCCCAAACATCCCTCAGAGAAAGAGCCTAAGATGTATGCAAAAATCATGGAGAGAGAAAAAAATAATGAAGAAAAGGAAGAATGACCTAGTCTTGTCCTTTTACATGTATAGAGAGCATTTCCACTTCTACATTTCATCATTATGTGAAATTCAACATGTCTTAAACCAAACTCTCTTTTCTCCCTCAAAGCAGCTCTCCTGATTAGCGTCCCCATTTCAGGTTTATTCTCATAGCTTCCTAAGCTCAAAACCCCTGAGTCATTTATTACTGCTGCCTCTTCCACGCACTCATACCCAATCAGTAATCAAGTTCGTTGTTTCTGCCTTCAAAATAATTTTCATATTTTTCCCCTTCAGTTGCCATGGATACCATAAAATTTCCCTTTTTGCTTCATGCCTGGACAACTGTGGTAACTTCCCGAGTCTCTCGGCTCCAATCTGCCTTGCAGACAGCTGCTGCTGGAATAATTTCTTTTGCCATGTCATACCCCTGCCCAGAACCCTGCAGTGGCTCCTCACTGTTCTTACTTAAAACCCAAATCCTTTAAAGAAATTTGCATGGCCTTCTATAATCTGACCATATTTAAAGAATCCCTGCTAATTTACACGATGACTTTGTGCAAAATTGAGAAGTCACTCCCTCTGGGCATAGGAAGCCTTGCGATTTAAGGCTCAGCTAAAGAATCAAGCCTTTTTGCATTCTAAAAGGTGGTCTCATCCTTAGGGTGTACCCTGTCCTGCTGTAGAGTACACAGGGCCCTTAGAGAGCAGGGCAAAGGCTGTTTTTCAGCCTCCAACCACTCAGAGGTCCTAGGAGTAACCCTCACGGCCATAGGCAGGCCCTGCAGCCTTCCTGTTCAACCTGATTTCTTTTTGCATGGAAGCTCAATCCTTCTCTCGGACAAATTTGCTTTCCCTGAACAAGCTGTACTTAAGTTTACCAGAGTCCCTTGACTCATGTTTTTTGCATTTCTTGAAATACACTTCTGTTTCTTCATAGCTGGATAATTCTTGCTTGCCCTTCAAAGTTCACCTCCAATGTTACTCCTGTGGGAAGCCTTTTCTAACTCCATCGTCTGAAAAAAAAATGACCTTCTTAGTTCCTATAGCAGTGTGCATACTCAGTTGTAGTACAGAGGAGTCAAATTTGATAACCTACGATGCAGATGGGCCAGAGTATGTACTTTTCAAATTTTGGGTGGCTGATTTTATGTGGCTCTGGATTTTAAGGTAACTCTGTGTGTTTTGGATAAATAATCTGACACTTCAAATGTTCTAACTGCCCTCTCTAGGGAGTAGATAGAGTCTGGAAGCAAGGGAAGGTTTGCGTGAATTAATGGTATCCAGGAAGCAGGGGAGAGGTGGGCAATTTATGTGCTGTCCTTCTTTGCTTGCTTCTGGGGCTCTAGTTAAGCTCATCCCACCTGGTCTTTGGGAGTCAGCCTCTATTCACATTAAAGCTGCTACTGAGCAGCGTATGGCTGTTGTAACTCCACTCAGATTGTATTCTTCCAGGATGGGTGAGGCATGATGATGGCTCTGGTGATATGATTACACACACACACACACACACACACACACACACACACACACACAGGTTTTCATCTACAGTTCCTAGCTCAGAAACCTCATAATCTTTGTTATATTCTTTTTTCACAATGTTGGGGTACTGTAGGCCTTAGGAACAGGCCTCAGAAAATGGAATCTCTCTCTCTGACCTTCTCCTGCCTTCTTTTCACCTGCCCAAGGCAGGACTCTCATCTGATTGTGGGTCATAAGAACCTCATTCCAGAGTGGGTTCTACCCCATACTCCGCAGGAAGGAATGCTGCACAGAGAGATCCAGAAAACCCTGAGCAGGCAGGCCTTGCTGGGTTTATTCAGGTCATATCCTTTCTGTACAGTCACATTGCGACACAGTTGTCCATGCTTCCAGACCTTCCCTATGTATCTCTTCATTTGGCTGTTTATTTGTATTCTTTAAAATATCCTTCATAACATACCAGTAAATATGTTTCTGTAAGTTCTATGAGCTGCTCTAATAAATAAATCAAACCCAAAGATAGGGTCATGGGAACCCCAACTTGAAGCTGATCGGTCAGGAGTTCTGGAGGCCTGGACTTGAGGCTGGTGGGAGAAGGGGGCAGACTTGTAGGACTGAGCCCTCCATATGTGATATCTGTTGCTGTTTCTGGGTACATAATGTTAGAACTGATTGGAGGACACCCGGGGAAAAACCCCCACACTTTGGTCACAGAAGTCTTCTTCTATGTTGATGATTGTTGTTGTGGTATGAGGGCAGAGGAAAACATGGTTTGCGTGTTGCTCTGAAACAGTTTCCAAAGTGTTTGGCCATCACCTCTTGTTGATCAGGCCCCAGGCTGGCTCTCGCGGTGCTTCAGATTCCCAGGGACTCCATTCCATCCCCAGCTTGGCCCATCATTGCCTTGAGTAAGTTCACCAGCCAGCACTCATGGTCCACATTCCCGGAGGCATTCAGGAGCTTCTGGACTCCTTCCACATCATATGAGCACCATGGGAGTCAGTTGTCCCATAGCAGGCCTGTCTCTGTGGACACTTCCCTTTGTTGTTCTACCACTCCAAGGCCAGCTTGGATAGCCTAGGAAAGCAGGGCACTAGCATGGAAAAAATGCTTGTGGGTTCTGTCTCAATGTGCCTGGAGTTTTGTGGCAATTTCTGCTGCTGCAAAACCCTCCAGTCTCTATATACCTGGCCCCTGTGCTGGGGATAAACTCAGGGACTCATGATCATCTTCTCCCTTGTCTAGTCTTCTGTAGCTCTCCCTGTCTGATTTCTATCCCTCAAGTCAGAGGTCCTTTCCACTTTATTTTTACTCCTTGGATAGATGGCAACTTCCCTTAAATCATAATCCTTAAATTTCTCTAAAGAAAAATTTTTGTCTTTATTATCTAAGCTTTACTTGAAACTCAGACAATTTGGAGGTTTATCTTTACTGTCTAAGATTCACTTAGACAGTAAAGATAAGAGCTTTACAACATAGTAATATAATATAATATAATATAATATAATATAATATAATATAATATAATACAAGCTTTACTATCTAAAGGTTATAGTAAAATCATATGTTTCAAATTTCAAGTTTTGCTCCTGATATGGAAAGAGAAGTTGTTTACCTTTAGAAGTACCTTGATTTCTGAGCAAACCCTGGTTTTCATGACCACAGCTTTGCCATGGGCCTCATGATTCTCTGTTGCAAATCACATGCTGAATGGTGGCCTTTTCTTTGCATTCTAGTTAAAACAAAATCTTCCTAGAGGTAACAGTGTATCTGGTTTAGTAGAGCACAGCCTTATGCAAGGAAGAGTGAAGAAAATCATTAATAAATTAAAAAATATTATCCACTGCCATAAAAACTCTTAAACTTTTATTGTAACCACAGGTTCACTGGACTGTCATTCCTTCTTAACTGAAAGTCTTCCAGGGGACTCTGTCTTACTCAACTTTGTGTCCTAATATAAGAAAAACAAAAGCAAGGTTTAGGGCCACCTTCTATCCTCTTCTGGTCCAATGGAGAAGACAAGAGAGGATCTCAAAGGCAGGGAACAGCACATACAAGGTAGAGAGCATAGATGAGCATTATTCTGGAAGCTTCTGAGTTCTTAAACAATTGAGTTCTACTGTGATTGATCAGGCAAGAATTTCCAGTCCTGCAAGTGGATATCCATAAAGGCAAGGACTAGATGTATGCTTTGTTGCTTCAGGCTGCTAAGAAGAGAAAACCATACAGCTCTCATTTTTATGGAGCTGGCTAGGAATAGTGCTGGCCCTTATGAATAATACCATACATTCAAGGATTGGGATGTCCATGCGTAAGTAATAATAATAGTACAACAGCTATCAATTACTAAGCTCAGTACTATGTGCCAAGGGCTCTTCAGAAAGCTTCACATATATTAACTCATTTAATCCTTACCACAGTGCTATAAAATAGCTTCTGTTATTAACTTCATTTTACAGAGATGGAGCTAGAGGTGCACAGAGATGAACTGATTTTTCTAAGGTCACACAACTAGAAATTAGCAGAGCTACAATGTAAACACAGGGAGGGCAACTTCAGGGCCACTATTCTGTATCTCTAACCCAACGATCCTGCGGAGACAATTCAAACATATTAGTTGTGCCTAAATTCAAAGTATTGCATTATAATAAAACTATAAATCTATTTTCTATTTCAGGCTTATAGTCCTCAGCGAATTGCAGAAAGAGTCTGGTGAACAGAAGAAGAACAACCTTGTTTCAAGTAGCAGATGTGCAAGGAGGGTCCACAAGGAAATTTCCCAAAAGGAAAATAGGTTCATACACAGATCATAGAAAATTCACTTTTATAATCTAAATAGTTTTCAAACTTTATTTCAAGTAAAATTTTTTTCCCCCAAATAACATATTCCAAAGCAGTAAGATAGATCAAAGTGATGCTACAAAGCTTGAAATGGGGATGAGAGCTCAGAGTCTTCAATGCTCAACTTGCTGCACCCCACTGAAGCATTCGATAAATTCACTGTACTCCTTCTAGTACCCTTTTTCTGTGTCATTCTGCCACAAATTTTAAAATTCCAAGTATGATTAAAAGAAAGAGCTACTTTTCAAAATAGAGTCTGAAACTAGCTTTATGATATTTTATTTGAACATTCACATGTGTAAGCGTTAGAATTGCTGGGAAGATAACTGCTTAATTGACCAGGTGTGCACATCAGTTGTTGGGAGAAAGAGAAAATACCATTGATTTAATTTTTTTAAAAAAATTTCAACTTTTATTTTAGACACAAGAGGGTACAGGTGTAGGTTTGTTACATGTAAATATTGCATGATGATAAATTTTGGAGTATGGATCCCATCATCCGAGGTAGTGAGCATAGTACCCAATAGGTAGTTTTTGAACTCCCCCCTCTAGTAGTTCCCAGTGTCTATTGTTCATCTGTTGTTCCCATATTTATGTCCATGTGTGCTCAATATTTAGCTACCACTTGTAAGTGAGAATATGCAGTGTTTTGTTTTCTGTTCCTGCATTAATTCTCTTAGTACTATGGCTTCTAACTGCATCCATGTTGTCACACAGGACATGATTTTATTCTTTTTTAAGGCTGCATAGTATTCCATGGTGCATATGTACCAGATTTTCTTTATCCAGTCTACCATTGATGGACACCTGGATTGATTCCATGTCTTTTCTATTGTGAATAGTGCAGCAATAAACATATGAGTGAATGTGTCTTTTTGGTAAAATGATTTATTTTCCTTTGAGTATATACCCAGCAGTGGGGTTGTTGAGTCAAATAGTAGCTCTGTTTTAATGTTTTAAGTTCTTTGAGAAATCTCCAGACTGCTTTCCTCGGTGGCTGGACTAATTTGCATTCCCATCAACAGTGTTCCCTTTTCTCTGCAGTCTCGCTAGCATCTGTTGTTTTTTGACTTTTTAATAATAGCCATTCTGACTGGTGTGAGATGGTATCTCATTGTGGTTTTGATTTGCATTGCTCTGATGATTACTGATGCTGAGCATTTTTTCTTGTTTGCTGGCCACTTGTATATCTTCTTTTGAGAGCGTCTGCTGGTCTCAAACTTCCGATCTCAAGTGATCTGCCCCTCTTGGCCTCCCAAGTGCTGGGATTACAGGAGTGAGCCACTGTGCCTGGCCCCTTTGCCTATTTTTAATGGAGTTATTTGTTTTTTGCTTGTTGAATTGTTTAAGTAGAATAGATATTTCAAGGGAATAATAACTAAGCTAAAATTTGAAGAATGAGTTGGTAATTATGGATAAGCAAAACATTTCCAAAGGACTGCAGATAAGAAACAGCTTGACATATTACTAAGTTGGTAAGAATTTAGTATGTCCCAAGTATGTACATAGACAGAGGGATAGTTTGTGAATTAGGCAAGTGCCATATCTTGTAAGGCATTAGATACTAAGAAGAAGAATTTGAGCTTTATCCTGAACAAATGCAGAGCTATTAAAGGAATTTAATGAAGAAAATTGCATTTTAGAAAGATTGCTCCGGGGTGGAGAATGAATTGCAGTGGGGCAAACTGAAAATAGGGTGACAATTTAGGAAATAAGAAAACAGGAAGCAATTGCCATAATCAAGTGTGAAGTGATTAGATCACAGACTAAGAAAGTAACAGTAGATATAGAAGGGTGGGATGGGGACATATTCAAGAGACAGTTTGGAGGTGGAATCTCTTAGAATTGGATAAGTGGATGGATTGTTGCAGAGGTTTTGAGGGGCAAAGAGGAGTATAGACAACACCTCTTGTCTTCTAGTTTGAGTGATTAAATTTGGAAGACTGATATTCATCAAGATGGCAAATGCAAGAAAAGGTGCAGCTTTGATAAGGAAAGAATGATTTAGACATATTAATTTGAAGATCTTTGGGGTTTCTAGGTGGAGATGCCCCATACACAGTTGGATATACAGATCTGGAGTTTAGCCAAGAGGTACAAGCCAGAGAAATATGTTTGGAGCCAATAATAACATACATAGGTAAGAGTGGAAGTTGTGAATGAGGATAAAAGTCCCCAGAAAGAGTACATGAATGAGAGAAGCTAGGGTAAATAAAAGAGCCCTGGAAGACAACAAATTTGAGAGTTAACTAGAGACAGTAGAATCTACAAAGGAGCTTGGGAAGAAACAGCAAAAGAGGTTAGAGAAACCAGAAGAGTGAGTTACAGAATCCAAGGGAGAAAATATTTCATAAAGGACAAAGTAGTCAGGAGCATCAAGTACCACAAAGGTCAAGTAATAGAAAATGTTTAGAATGCCCATTGGAACTGGGAACTAAAGAAAGTCACTGACATTTTGGGGGAAAGTATAATCAATGAAAGAGATGAAGTAGATACTGAATGTCAAATAGTATGTCTATAAAGGAGAAATGAGATGGTAGCTCATGGAAGAGAGGAGCTTGAGGTTAAAACAAGGGATCTTTTTTTTAGTGGTGTAAAATGTCCATTTATTTTCTCACAGATTTGTATATTACTCAACTGTGTTCTCTGCTGGGGGTCTCTCAAGGCTGAAATGAGGGTGTTAGGCTGGCTCTTATATGCAGGATCTGGGGAAGACTACATTTCCAGGTTCTTTCAGGTTGTCATAATTCAGTTCCTCATAGTTTCTCATGTTTACAGGACTGAGGTTCCTGTTTGCTGGTTGAGCCCACCCTACAGAGGCCACATGAATTCTTCATTCTGCAGACTCCTCCATCTTCAAAGCCACAGCGTGTTGAATCCCTTTTATGCTTCACATCTCTCTGACTTGCTCTTTTAGCTTTAATAATTAAAAAAACTCCAAATTGTGATTTCACATAAAATTTGCCATTTTAACCATTTTTCAGTGTGCAGTTCAGAAGTGTTAAGTATATTCACGTTCTTGTGCAACCAATCTCCAGAACTTTCTCATGTTGCAAAACTGAACCTCTGTTACCTTTGAATAACAATTCCTCATTTCTTTCTCCTCCCAGCCCCTGACAACCATCATTCTACTTTCTGTTTCTAGGAGTTTGACTACTCTAGGTACCTCATCTAAGTGGAATCATACAGCATTTGTCATTTTGTGATTTGTTTATTTCACTTAATATGATATCCTCCTGGTTCATCCATGTTGTAGCATGTGTCACAGTTTCCTGGGGAAGGGAATTTTTAAGACGGAAAATATGAAAAAACAATGGACAGAGCAGACCATAGGAAAGGAACCAGCTCATGCGTTGAGATTAGAGAGGTCCTACTTGAAATCCTACTATCTGAGAGTCATTTATTTGATCTTCAAGATCTGTTGCCTCTTCAGTCTCCCAGGTAAAAAGTAAATATATCTCGAGATGAGTAAACTTTTAACATCCAAGGGTTGACTAGGTGGCTGTTGGTTGAAATAAAGACAGATAGGTTCCTCAAAAGGGAAAATAAAGAGTGCAAGTGGTGGATGAAGAAGAGGTGAAGACTGGTGAAAGAGTCAGTAGGTCAGACTGTTGTTGGAAACAATCCTTCTTAAGAACTCTGTGGATGTCATCTAGCTTGTCTTAGAATGCAAGTTATCATCTCACTTAAGAATACTTGCAACTTCATTCTGTTTGGTGTAGGTGCCTATTCTGTTTGCATTTAAGAAGACCCTGGTAACAAAGGAAGAGAGCTTATAAAGACCCCATTTAGAGGGAAATCAGATGGAGACTAAGTACTTTAATGGAGAATTAATACTAAGATAGGATCAGTTAAACTCCAGATTTCAAACACAGTCTTTCCCGGTTTCCCATTACGCAATCTTTCCCAGCTTCCCATTCCAGTTTCCCAATGCGAAACTGGGAAAGACTGTGTTTGAAATCTGGGGTTGGGCTTTGCAAGGGGTGTGCCCTCAGGGGTCTTATGAGATACTCTATATATCTTCAGCTATGAACCCCTTCTTTGACCTCTTGTACAGTCAGCTTCTTGACATCTCTGTTTAGATGACGAATAGGAATCTCCAAGTCAACATTTCCAATACTTCACTTGATTTCCCATCCCTCTCCCAAATCTAGTCTCTCCTAGTCTTCCTGAATTCAGAAAATGTCACTAGCATAACAATCCAGTCCCATTTTTTTTCGTGCAATTTATGAGCACATTCTGGCTGTTCTATCATGAAAGACATTTATTTCCTCCCATCTTCGTGGACTACCTAGTCCAGGCATTGTAATTTCTTACCTGAACTACAGCAGTTGCCCCTAACTGGTCTTTCTGCTCCATTTTTGCCAATATGTAATCAGCTCTCTAAACAGCAACCTCAAAATTCTTTAATGTCTTTTCACTGCAGTTGGGATAAAATTAAAATTCTCTACCACAGGTGCTGGGCCCTAATAGCATCTCTGACCTCATCAACTGTTTTCTCTTCCCTTACCTCTTTCCAGCTGCATCGGCCTCCTTTCTATTCCTCATCCCCACCAATTTTGTTCTCATCTTAAGGCTCTTCTGGGACTCTTCCTCCAAATCCTGTCATTGCTGTCTCATCAACATTCTAATCTCAGCTCAAATGTTTCCTCCTTAGAAAGCTGTCCCTGACCACCCAATCTAAAGAAATCTTTCACCTGACTCACTCTATGCTATGCCACCCTTTTAAATTTTTCTTCATGAGTGTTTTCACTATCTAGAATGATCATTTTTATTTGTATGTTTTTCGTTATATCTCTCTCATTAAAGTAAAAACTCCAAGGACAAAATGTTGCATCTATCTCATTTCTGTATTCTCAGAATGTAGAACAGTGTCTGGTACAAAGTAGATGCTCAATAAATGTGTTGACTGCATAAGTGAATCCTTTCCAAACAGGTTGGTTGAAAATCGCTGGTGGATAAGCAGATGGCAAGCAGGGAGCCCTATTCTGAGAGTGGATTTCTGCTCTTGTGAAAAGATGAAACAAGAACACATTATTCAACGAATTAACAAAAACAGTTCTGGACTCTTCCGGTTACAGGGCAAGTGTTTTTGAAGGTGAAAACAATGTGGTCTTGATCTCTTTTCCTGGCTTTGCAAAGAACAAGGAAGATGAAATCAGTGATTTCAAAATGAGTCACTGGAAACAAGTGTTTTTCAAAGAACACACCTTGAAGTTTAAACCAGGTGACGATGAGGGAGGAAGAAAAACATGATGGTATTTTAGACCTCGTAAACTTTTCAGCAGTTCAGAGGAGGTTTGTCAATTCAAATATGTACATGAAACCATGGGCTATCGTACCCTCAAGGAATGAGTGATTCTGGGTATCTGTGGATGGCTGTTTTCCTGATAACTGATGGTTAACTTGTAATTGCTGTAACTGATTTTTTTTAATGGAAAACATTCTAAAAATTTTCCCTTGATTAAGGGAGGCAGTGGAATAAACATGGGCTGTAGGGCAGGATAGACGTAGGCTATGTCCAAGTTCTGCAACTAAAAAATTCTATGACGTTGGCACTTACCCACACTGAGATGCAGGTTCTTTATCTGAAAGATGGGACTAATGATAGCTCATTGAAGGGTTGTGTGGATGACATAAAACAGTGATTGCAAAAATGTCATTATACTAAATAGAAATTTCAGACATGGTAAATATTATTGAAGCTACTAGAAAAATATGTGCTTTAAAGATATTGATCAACATATATCCTTTTCTAATGCCTCATTGTCAATATTATGAACAGATAAAATCTGTAACGTCTTGTTAAAATAGCTATAGATCCATGAGATGTAAAATATGAGCTCAAATATGTGTCAATACCACTAGCAACATTAAAATTGTGCTTTTATGGAAACACCTCTGATGTCAGATCGTTTCTACCCATTTGCCTTTCTGTCATGACAGTTAAGTGAGATGTGGTGAAATTCATGACTTCCAGGTGAGCTTTACATGGCCACTTTCATGCAAAATCAATTAGTCAATTAAAGACTGTCTTTCAGAAGTAGATTTGTGATCCTCCAAAAAGCCTCTCTTGTCTGTGTTGATGCACTGCTTGGCAGGATGTAAGGTAGTGTTTTCTAGGTTTCTTCCATGGACCCAGTGGAAAAGGATTCTGTGATAAAATACTTTTGGGAGTTAGATTGTCAATGCACGGTGACAACTTCAAGACTCTGAAATGTCATAAAGCAAGACAAAATATTTAATTTGGAACTAATATTTCTTAAACAATTAGAGCACAATTTTTGTTTAACATAACACCTGTTAACAGGAAATTCACTTGCTACAGAACACATTTGAAGTAACACTGCTGTAAGAAAATGTTATGTTTCTTAAGAAAATAAAACCAAGAACTTTAAGGTCGTCCTTGGAAGGAGAGGCTCTTGTAGAGAAGGAAGAGACATCATTCTGACCCTGAAGTTTTATCACTTTCCAAGGTAGGAAAATGCCATATCATATAGGGCATTGCATACTATACATTCCCTGGGGAGCATTTTGAAAATGTGGGGGCACTTTTGTCTTCTAGCATGATCATACTTGAGCATTTACTTATGAAAGACCATTATCATCAACTATTTTCCTTTTATTTTTTCTTTTATAATATAGTTTAATACTTATATTGATTTCTTCATATGTGCAGATAAGTTATATTATTTTTGAATTTTATTTTAGTATAGCAAAGGGATGATCACAAAATATTCATTCTAAGAAGGTGTTGTTCGTGTAGCAGGGGTGGGAATTACTCATTTAGGGGTTTCTTGCTTATTTCTACTGTCACCCTCACACAGGTATGCCAGTGTCAGGAGGCTCTTGTCCTTCTTTTAATTTTGTCCCTGGCAAAACAAAACAAAATTTTGCTAACTGCTCAAGGAGAAAAGCAGGGAAATAAATACGGAGAGTTGGAAGAAATCACAGTAGGAAGAATCTAAACAGTTTGGCCCACAAGATGTGACTTTCTGCAGCATCTTACAGAATCTGTCCCAGCCCCTGTGTGTCCCAGAGATAAAGAAATGATTTATTTGAATGTCCAACTTTCTAGTACTTGGTTTATTTCCATGAGTTGATTATTAATTTTTGAATGTATCATCCAAGAAACACTTTCTTAGAAATTGACATCCTCCAAAGCTCAGGTCAGGAACATGAGACAGTTTTACTTTTCCCCTTGTATTTATTAGAATTGGGTTCAGTGTCTTGTGGAAGCAAACCCAAATATGGCAGCTTAAATCAGAACTTTTTGTTTTCTCATGTAAAAACTGGAGATCAGCATCCAAGAGGGATATGAACAAGTTTCCTCCAGTTTTCTTCTCTGCCATCCCTTGGGGGCGTTGTATATGGTCCAAGATGCTTGTTGAAGCTCCAGTTATTATCCATATCAGTTAAGAGAAAGAAGAAAAGAAAGGAGAAAATCATGCCTTTTCCCTTTTTAAACACTGTTCCAAAGTTGTACACACTACTTCTTTGGCCAGAACTTGGTTGTAAGGTTGCACCTATCTGCAAAGACGACTAGGAAATGTAATCATCATTCCAGGAACCCACAAGCCCAGCTGAGATTAGTGGGTTCCATAATAGTTGGGATACAATTTCACCCCCATTTTCCAAAGTAGCCTCATTTATTCTGGATTCCATATTTCCAGATTTGCCTGTTACTTATGTAACAGACTTTAGAATTGACTTCAGACACTTCGGGTGTCCCTTTTATAGGTGCAATAGTTATGCAATAATTTATTTTAATATAATAGGAGCATTTATATGATAGAAAATGTTTCTGTACTTTAATGGTGTATGAGATATATTCTCATGTGAGTACAACTTACTCTTCCTCTGATTTCTCCACCACTGACAGTGAAAATATCTTCAAAATATTCATCTTCTACTTGCAGTTTTTCTTATGAGATGTGAATTAATAATTCTTTTTCCAACTATATTTAGCCTTTTGATGCCAAACCTTGGTATGAAACATCAGAATTAGCCCTGATAAAAATGTACATGATTCAGTCAGCTTCAATTATTCACAAAACATTATAATTTTCCATTGAGCATTGAACCAGAAATGGGATAATTATGATGTTATATGGCTGAACACATAAAAAAAGTAGTGTAAATTTTTCAGTTTATGGAAGATGCATCTTTACTATATGTCTGCATGCTCAGATAAATTGTTGTAGCTTCCTCTTCTGAGCATCAGTGTCACAGAGAGTAGATAAGCAATATTGTCTGGACGGACTTGGATTTGTCAGTGTTCCCTGGCTTCTCAATGTAAACTTTATATCCTCAAGTTCTCCAATCTTTAAGGCCACACTTACTCTGAATAATAATACTAATGATAATAATAATAATAATAATAATAATAACAATATGGGCATCCTTTCCACATGTACAGAAAATGTAGTGTCTTCTCATAACCCATCCCCACATATTCCTGAGAATCCCCAAGGAACACTCACGTGCCCCACAAATCTATCCTGGTTTTGGCTTCTCCCTTCAGCTGGTTATTTTGTCCCAGATCACTTATCTGTGCCTGGGCACCTCTTGCTGTTTTGTAACCAACTTCTCATGGCTTCTGCTGATTTCCTTGCACTGATTTCTCTCATCGCAGAAACAGGCCCCTCTCTTAATTCCCAGAAAGCATTGCCTGGGCTGGAATAGTTAACTAAAGTGGCCAATGACTTGGGAAATACAAAGAAAAGAGAGAAAGGAAAAGCTTACTCTTTTCCACCATGTATTGCTACTCCTGGAGCCCCTAGCTTGTTGCCCCCCCAGAAGGAAATGCCCTCCCCTCACTTTCTCAACAGGCCTTTGGGAGGTCTTTCTTTCTCAAAACAGTGACTGCTCATACTCCCCTCTGCCCTGCCCCTCCCCAAGGGCAACAAGCAAGCAAAAATACAGCATTCCAGTTCTAGATAGAGCAACTGGGTACATATAATATGTTTTCTCTTTTAAGATTTTCAAATACATTTTAGATTTGTACACTTTGGCTTCCATTTAAAAAATGCAGTTAAAGTCAAGGAGTGGCTTCACTGAGATGCCAAGCTTTTTTGTTTTTCTCCAATATGGTGCCAGAAAAGTTACTGTTATGGCTCAGTTTTGTCATTTAGTTTTGCCTTGATGCAGTGAACAGGGAACACCCCCACAGACTGCTAAGCTGTGTACCAGGTGTTGTGCCTTTGATGAGGCCCAGGAATGTTTCAAGGAGTGTGCGGTATAGGGCAGGTGACTGTTGGCTTCTCCTATTTTCCCACCACATGTGGGCACACATCTGCTGTGTCCTGCTGGCACTCTCCTTGGGCTCCCATTGCCTTGGCCCCATTTCTTAGCCCTTTTCCCCTGGCAAGCCTCTTCCACAGTGTGGGGGTGTCTGCTGCTCACCAAGCTGGTATCACATCTAAACTCCATCTTTACCACTGCCTCCACATTTACTCATATTTGTCATTCTCTCTCTCTCTTTTTTTCCTAATTTCCTAATTAGCCGCTCACATTTCCTGTTATTTTACTCATGTTTCTTGGATAATGAGATGTATAGGTATTGCCATCCAATGAGAGTTTTTATTCCATTTCATAGCCATGGGATGACTTAGATCCTCAGCATTTCTGACTCTTTCATTTGATGTGGGCTGTTTTCAGAAATTGCTTCTCTACCACTGAGAGATTTTTGCTTGTTTCGTTCAAATATTTCAGCCATTTTTTGAACCTGGAGCTGTTCCAGAAGTCTAATGGATTCAGAAGGCTCCACTTAGGCAGAGTTTTTCTGTTTATCAATTATTATAATGGTGCTTGGTATTCAACATGTGCTGCGTATCAGAATGTACAGACCTGAATTAGAGGTGATGTTTTCCAGGAAGGTCCAATTCAATCATGAGAAAGAGTATGTCTTTGGGTTGTTAATTCTCCAGAAGAATGCATTTCTGTTCCTCCATTATAAATTGGGCAAGGGTGGGTTCTCAATTGGTTAAAAGTGATTTAGGGTTTAAAGCTAGCGTGAAGAAAATATAAAATTGTTCTGAAACATTCTGGATATAAAAGGTGAAAACAATGAGGATTGGCAAAAAACTGGCATCAGTTGGGGATTTTTTTATTGTAAATAACAAAAATCCAAGTAAAATTGACTGAAGGAAATAGGAGATTACTTGGTTCATGCAAGTAGAAAGAATGGGGTGCGGCTGGCCTCACTTTCAGCTGGGTACCAGGATTCTCTCTGCATCTCTCCTGTCTCTGCTCCCCCTTGCCTGATGGTGCCCTTTTCTTCTGTGGCAGATAGATATTCTCTATGCAACATGGCCAATGTAGCTTATGTGGCTTATTCCATTGTTCCAGACCCTTGGCTTAATAAAAATCTTCCCAGCTCAGTGATTATGGAGAAATAAGCAGTGAAACTTTCTCTTCCTGTTTCAATCCATACAAATCATAGCAAAAGATTCTCTTGGCACAACTAAGGTCCTGAGCCTGTCACATGGCTATATGTAGGTTAAACCTGCCCTGGCTCTGATCACTGGCCCGGCCCTGTGGCAGGTGTTGTGTGTATATGCATGCATGTGTAGGGGGTGGGCTTGGGTGGGTGGGTCACTATAATTGGCAGTTTCCACAGAATTGCATTCTCTTTTGAGGGGGTAGAAGCAGTTACCTGGAGAAGGAAAAAGGTATTTTAGGTAGACCAAACATCTACATTCACTGCAAGGATGAAGACAGTAACTAAATTGTTCAACTTTGGAAAGAATGTAAATAGAAAGTAGAATAATGATACAAAAATACAGGAGGAAAAAGAACAAATTTGTGGGGAGGATAGGAAATAAAAATGATTATCCCAATGATAAAATATTTCAAGATTATCCTGAATATTTGAATTTTTTTGGTATTGTAGAATGTAGTTAATATTAAGATGTACTATTGAAAGTAGGATGAGCCTGGCATGGTGGTGCACACTTGTAGTCCCAGCTACTCGGGAGGCTGAAGCAGGAGGCTCCCTTGAGCCCAGGAATTTGAGGTTATAGTGAGCAAGCTATGATTGTACCACTGCACTCCAGCCTGAGTGACAAAGTGAGACCCTGTCTTTAAAAAGAAAATTAGGATAAACTAAAGTAAAAATGATTCGTGGATTAAAGTAATGTGTATTCATAGAAACATAAATTGTCTCAATTACCTGGTTTAAATTTTATCTACTTACTGGCTTAGAATGACATTGGGTGGATTTCCTGGAAGACTGAATCTTCAATGTGGATTTTCAGTGGATTTTTAGTAAAAGGGTATTCCATGAGAAAGAAAGAAGGAACAGAGCTGGGAGTTTGATCTGACGAGATATGGCTTCAAAGCTTTAAAAGCTGGCAAGCATGATGGTGACCTCAATCAGAATGACTAACTGTGATCCCACATAGCCAACCACAGGCAGCCTGAGCACCAGGGGAAATTTCCAGAGAAGACACAAAACAGCCTCATTTAGACTGAGGCTTATGCTAATGTCAGGAATTATACAAGCAGCACAATACAGGGAAGTGTGGCCTACGTTTGGCACTGTAAGGTCCAAAAGTTCATGGATTATTCTTTCCTGAGGAAATAAACAGTTGGAAATCAAATGAGGTAAAAGGAAAGTTACTCAGTGAGAGCAAAGCTTAACTTCTTTAGGGTTCCTCATTAAGTAAATCCATATATATAACCTCTGGAGATGGTAAGACTGTTATAAATATCCACTCCATCCCACCCTCTCTACTGATATAAGATACTGACATCAGTTCTTATCCTAAATCAAGATCTTGACCTACCTTCATAATACAGTAAAACACCACCACCTGTCTGTGTTGATGAATTAGTGTACTAAAATGGAAACAGAGTGGGCTCCAAATCCTAGCACCACCACTTGGACATGACACAGTCATTTAAATGCCCAAGGCTCAGTTTTCTCATTTGGAGAATGGGGAAACCTAGGACTAAGAACCTAGATCTTCTATTGTTAATCCAGTGCACCTTCCCCCAAATAACAATATTTTTCTCTCAACATGACAATTGTGCAAACTGAATGAAGCATACACAAAAGTGCTGCATATAGACAGAAAAGGGACTGGCATTTATTGAGCAGCTACTATAATGCAGGCATTTGAGGTTCAAGAATGACTAAGACATGGTCTGCCCCTGAAGGTTATGCTAGACAGACTGACACCCTTTCCACCATCAAATGTCCACATCCTAATCTCCCAAATCTGTGAATATGTTAACTTACATGCAAAAGGAACTTTGTAGATGTGGTTAAGTTAGGATTTTGAGATTGGAAAATTATCTTGGATTAAATATGGGCAGATTCAGTGTCATCACAAGGGTCCATACGAGAGAAAGAGGGAGTGAGGAGAAGCAGAGGCACAGAGAAGGAGGTGTGACAGTGGAAGCAGAGGTCAGAGTGAAGTGAGAAAGAGGCCAAGGCCAAGCAATGAAAGCAGCCTATAGAAGCTAGAAAAGGCAAGAAAATGGATTTTCTTCTAGAGCCTCCAGAAAGAATGTAATCTTGCCAACACCTTGATCTTAGCCATTAGACCCATTTTAGACTTCTACCCCCACGCCCCCAAATAGTAAGATGAGTTTTTGTTGTTTTAAGCCATGAAGTTTGTGATAATTTGTAACAGCAGCAATGGGAAGCTCATAACAGTGGCTTGCAATGTATGAGATGAAGGAATCCATAAACAGAAAATCTCAATTCAGTATGGTAGGTGCTATGACAGGGGTGAGCACAGGGTGCTATGGGAGAATAGGGCAGTGCTCCTCACCCAGCCCATGTGTGTGTTAGAGTTCAAGGAAGGCTTTCAGACTTAGATGAGCTTGGTCATTAAGATATTTTTCTCTTGCCTGTGTCTTCAGTATTTCCCTCTCTATTGTTTTTTCCTGTCAGCCTATCAATAGGATCCCAAATATATAATCTCCCATTGTAAAAACTCTTTCTCTATCTTGGCTCTCCTTCTAGCTGTCTCTGTAAGGAGCTATGAGTAAGGAGGATGGGGAGGTAGTCAGGCCTTACATGCTGTATAATGTGCTTGGTTTTTTTTAGGTAAGCAATGGGGAGCCATGGAGGGATTTTGAGTAAGGGGTAGATATTTAGTTTTAGAAATATCACTCTGACAGCATATGGAGGAGGATTTGAAAGGAATACTGAGTCTGAGAAGCCTGTTGGAAGCATTCCTCACCTGTAAAACAGGCATGATAAATATTGCTGTCTCTCAGGGTTGTGTGAATTAAACAGAAATTGGAAGAAATACCTTCAAAGACTATACATACAGGACTGTGCAAACAAGGGTTCTTTTGTTTTACCAAGAAGTGCTTTGTTACTTCTCAGGAAATATATATTTCTATTCACCCTCTTGTATAGAATCATAGAATATTTGAGCTGGGAAGTATGTGAGCTGGAAAGAATCTGAGAGCTCTTAGATGATGCAATCATTTTATTTACACATTGGAGCTTGGAGGCTAAAAGAATTTAAAGCAACCTGCCAAGAGCATAGAGAAGAGTCAGTGATAGGGTGGGAGCTGGAACTTAGAACTCCTGATGTCTAGACTAGGACTTTTCTCAGTACACCAAGGCTTCTCAAGCTGTTTTTCTCATCCCATGAGATGATCTTGCAGTGGAGGGAGAAACTATTATCAAAGAATTTTGAGATAACAGGAAAAGAGAATGAGAAAATCTCAGAAAATGCAAACGGTTGCATCTTTTACTTCACCACATATATTAATATCTTAAAAGTTTCTAAGAACACCTGTCCTAAAGAAACTTGTTTAACTTACATTTCTCAAACTTAGTTGACTATAGAAACCCACCTTTTTGTTTTCATTTTCGCATAAGTTCTATCAGGAGTTGCATGTGTCACTCTTTAGGGAATACCTTCCTGCCCTCTCTGCATAATTTCTTTCAATTTCTCCCTTTCATTTTCTTTCCTTCTTTTTCATTGTTTGTTCACAAAATTCCCAGCAGGGGTTGAGGCAGCTTATATAACTTGTTTTTCAAAAGACCTAAATGAGGGGGATGAGCATGTATTTATGGTGTTTACCACTCTCATTTTATTAATGTGAATTCTGGCTTTCATTTTATTTAAGAAAAATCAGTGTTTACTATTTTCTCTCCTTCCTCTCTATGCACACTACAGGATTCTCTATATTGATCACTAAGCTGGAGAGACACTGACTCCAGTTAGAAATGAGTATGATTTAACTCAGTCTGATAAATAGGATACATTTTTTTGTGGGGGAATATTTCCTAATTATATATGTTTACAATTTATAGTAAATATAATAATCAGGCATACCTTATTGCTGTTGCTTAATCATACCATTTATACAATACTTCCACATTTTTTTTTCCATGCTCCTAGTGCCAATATCCTAAAATCAGCAGAATAGCTACTTTATATGCTCATGTTACAAATGGAAGTCTGTGGCTCAGAAGGATTACTGACTGGTGCTAGTGACCAGAGTGTGGCATGAGGGGGAGAAGATATGTCTTATCCATATTGATCTAATGGTATTGATTTGAATACCTACAAAATGGTTCATAAAGGAGTTTTAAAATTTAACTTCCTAAAGAATTGACTCACACAATTGTGGAGGCTGAGAAATCCAAAATCTGCAGGGTAGGCCAGCCAGCTGGTGACCGAGAGAAAAGCTGATGTTGCAGCTCAAGTCCGAGGGCGGTTGGGGCAGAATTTCCTCTTCCTTTGGGATCTCTGTCTGTTTATTCTTAAGGCCATCAACTGATCGGATGAGGCCCATTCATATTATAGAAGGTAATTGGCCTTACTCAAAGTTTACTGATTTAAATGTGTAATTGACTTAAATCTCATCTAAAAGTAGCTTAACGAAAAGCATTTAGACTTGTGTTTGACCAAATGTCTGAGTACAATGGCCTAGGCAAGTTGACACGTAAAATTAACCATCACGTCAAGTAACTGATGTTCATGAGTGACACACTCCCTCAAACTAGACCGAGTGAGTGTTGTGTCTCCTGAGGGCCAAAGTCCTCTTTGCTGTTTCCCAGTAAAGAACCAAGAATGGTGAGGAAATAATGCCGACAGTGAAGAGGATAGAGAGAGGCTTATTCTAAAAGCTTGAGTCAGAGTGGTCTAGAATGAGATATTTTATTTTAAGGAGACCAGATATTGTCTAGTAAGGTTGATGGTTACCACCCAGCTTCAAAAACTATCAGAGCTGGGATGGACCCTATAGTTTTCTAGCTCTGCCCCTCCTACAGAAAGATGAAGTGAAGGGACTGAGGCCCAAGCCAAAGGCCTTCTTTAAAGAAAGACTGAGGGAAGTCAAGTCCTCTGAGTCCTTGTCCAATGCCACTGATTTTAAAATACTGAATTCCATGGGACTCTTCAGTGACATTCTGGGGCTGGCCATTCACTGGTGATATATTGCAGTCAGGCAGATCTTAATGGAAGGGGAGTCATTAGAGGATCTGGCTAATTGACTATTTGAATTAACAATGTCTTCAGTTGGAAAACTAATGAGAAAGAAGGGGTGTTGGAAAAGGGTCTGGCTGAGCTTTATTTTGTGTACAGATTAAAATGAGGTTTTCCCTAAATGACTGTTTTCTTTACCAGAATCACTGTTCACATGGCAATCTAAAAGTCTCTAATATTAGCTAAACTAAGATGTCAATAGTTGAGAAATTAGGAAAAGTGTGATAAAAGCCTATATAATTTTTAGGGCTGAGAAAATTATTTAAAAACCACTGTAAACAAGTGTTTTTGAGTCTGTATATAAGATTACTGAGTTATTCAACTCTATTTCATGCCACATAGCAACACTGGTCTTTTTTTCGCTATATATTTATTGATCACTTATGTTTCTTTCATGTGACTTTCTTACTTATGGCTTTTCTTAAAAAAACTAAGAAGTAAAAATTGTACATTTTTATGGCATACAATGTGATATGTGTGTGTGGGTGTATATGTATATTTATATGTATGTATATACACACCCATGCACACATTGTGGAAAGATTAAATCAGCCATTTATCATATGCATGATACCTCACATACTTATCTTTTTTTGTTTGGTGAGAGCACTTAAACTCTACTGTACTAGCAATTTTCAAGTACACTGCATATTGCTGTTAACTACAGTCATCATGATGTACAATGTATCTCTTGAATTTATTCCCCCTAACTGAAATTTTGTGTTCTTTGACCAGCATCTCCCCAGTCCCCCACCTTATGGCCTCTGATAACCACAATTTTCTCTCTGTTTCCATGAGAGTGACTTTTTAAGATTCCACATATAAGTGAGATCATGCAGTATTTTTGTCTTTTTATGCCTGGTTTATTTCACTTTCTAATGTCCACCAGATTCATCCATGTTGTCACAAATGACAGAATTTCTTTGTTTTTTAAGGCTATTATTCCACTGTGTACATATACCACATTTTCTTTATCCGTTCATCTGTTGATGGACACTTAGGTTGATTCCATATCTTGGCTATTGTGAATAGTGCTGTGATAAACACGGGAGTGCCGATAGTACTTCAAGACATTGATTTAATATCCTTTGAATATATACCCAGAAGTGAGATTGCTGGATCATATGGTAGTTCTATTCTTAATTTTTTGAGGAATCTCCATATCATTTTCCATAATAGTTGTACTAATTTACATTCTCAACAACAGTGTACAAGAGGTTCCTTTTCTCTACATCATCACCAACACTTGTTATCTTTTGTCTTTTTGACAGCAGCCATTATAACAGGTGTGAAATAACATACCTTTGTGGTTTTAATTTGCATTTCCCTGATGATTAGTGATGTTGAACATATTTTCACATACTTGTTAGCCCTTTGCATGTCTTCTTTTGAGAAATGTCTATTCAGGTCCTTTGCCCATTTTTAATTGGGTTGTTTTTTTACTATTGAGTTGTAAGATATATTTCTTATATATTGTGAATATTAACCCCTTATCAGATGTATGATTTGCAAATATACTTTTGTATTTTGTTGGTTGTAACTTCACTGTGTTGAGCAGAAGCTTTTTAGTTTGATGCAATCCCCTTTGTCTAATTTTGCTTTTATTGCCTGGGCTTTTGGGGTGAAATCCAAAAAAATCATCTCCCAGACCAAGATCATGGAGCTTTTTCTCTGTTCCCTTCTAGCAGTTTACACCTTCAGGTCTTACATTTAAGTCTTTCATTCATTTTCAGTTGATTTTTGTAGATAGTGTGAGTTAAGAGTCTAATTTTATTCTTCTGCATGTGGATATCCACGTTTCTCTGCACCATTTATTGAAGAGACTGTCCTTTCCTTATGGTGTGTTTTTGGCATCTTTGTTGAAAATATTCAATTTCTTGAGCACTAAACTCTCTCCTATCTCAAGGCCTCTGTAAACTCTTCCTTCCTTGCCTAGAATCCACTCTGGCTCCTTCTCATTCTCTAGGACTTAGGTTAAATGCCATCTCCATCCTATCTAAATTAGGCCCCAAGTTGTTATTCTCTTTCACACCACCTGTTCTGTTTCCTTCATGGATCTTATCACAATTTGTAATTATATGTCTGTTGGTTGTCCGTCCCCTTGCACCCGATGTAAGTTCCCTGAGAACAGGAACTTCATTAGGCAGGGAAAAGATGACACACGATCGAAGGACACCTTGAGCATGGCTTAATTTTAGGGGAAGTTACACTGGTCGGGGCAAGATATAGAAACACCCACAGGGGATGATTCAGTACCTTAGAACTAGTAAGAGCGGGGCCATTGCCACCCCAGGTCTCTAGGGGTAACACAAGAAGGCAGTCACTGGATCTGGAGGGAGAAATTCATGTGCAGAGGAGCATCCTGGGCAGAGCAGCCCCTTTTGAGAGATGTGTCATGGTTGGCTAGCAGAGTTGGCTGTAGATCAGCCAACCAAGCTGACTCCACGGAGAGGGGGCCGGGTTCACAGATACCCTTACTTCATTTTCCTTTCTCCTTCCTAATTTCTACTGGGAACCTGAGGGCAAGGAAACCCACTGATGTCATCTGGCAGAGAGGAGGGTGAGAAAGGTGGAGAGAGGACATGAAAGACGTCTAGTACAAGAATCATGCCTATTAATTCACCTTTACCCCCAGTGTTGAGCACAGGGCACTGTTTATCATTCTTTATCTGCATTTATTCATAAATGCTAATAGATGAAAAATAAAACAAATTTGTTTCCTAGTGTCTGTTTTATTACACGTTCCTTCTCCAATTCTCATTATTTTTAAGAAGATGCTGCTGCTATTGGCCTGATTCAAGTTAATTTGAGCACTTTTAAGTAGATGGGCCTTCAAGGTTTGTCTTTGTTTGAGGAAGGAGAACTTAATGGAATAGAAGGTAGCAACCACACATTAGGGAGCCAGCCAGAGGCTGCCAAAGCTAGAAATATTCTTTGAGGCTGCCAAGGCTAGAAATATCCTCGCCCTTTAGAGAACAATAGCTGGCTTTTAAATATTCTGGTATTATACTAGGAAATGAACACACCACTGGATATGGAGTCAGGATGTACACCTTTTGCATGGGAAGGAGGAAAGAGAATGACTGTTATTACTTTTGCTCACATCTTCCCAGTTCCTTTCCTCCATCCCAATGACAAGGAGATGATGTAAACTGAAGCAGCCACTTGGGACCCATATATGCATCCTTGTGTTCAGGATGGCAGACTGCTTACCTTTGGACTGTCCCATGACAGAAATAAACTTTCATCTTATTTAGGCCATTATTTTGTCTCTTTGTAACAGCAGCTCAGTCTACATCCTAACTCAAGTAGAGAGATTGCAGAGGATTAAGATAGTCAGGCTCCCAGCAGGGTCTGTTTTGAGTGAGTTTGAAAGTCTTTCAAAGAGGAATTCAAAATAGGAGAGAGAGTGAAATAGAAGTGGTGTCACTGGGAGTTTTAGTGTGAAGTTAAAAGGATGTCAATTACCATTGCTTTGTGGTCTAAAATAGACGTGAAGGAAGCAATTCATAGTGAAGGTGGCATGTGGATACTCTATGAGATGGCATTGGCACCCAGATATCACTGGAGCAGTTGGGGGTATAATGTTAGTGTCAGGAGTCAGGTGGCAAGTAGGAAAAAGGGTAGATGGTGGCATATCTGGAGATAGTTTATTTTGAGTAGGAGGGCATGGTTTCAATGTTCATTGAGCAGATTCTGAGTCAAAAAATAACTATATCATTACCTAGTTTCTTACTCTATTGTACCCCAGAGTGGTGACCTTGGAAAATTCCTGTCACTTCGCCTACTTATGATAGAAGAGGTTTAGGCCATATGAAAATCATCGTGCTTTGGTTAAAGAAGGCTGAACTCAGATGTTGATGAGAGAGGAGGAAGCCTGGTTGCCCAGAGAGGCCTTGCTGGTTGGTGGGGAGGAGCAGAGTGCGTGTCACTAGGAACTTAATGTGCTCATTGCCTCAGACTTGACTGATTCTCTCTGGGGCTTAATCAAGATAACAGAACTCACAGGAGATGAATATGTAAATCAGAATTTGAGTTATTCATTTGTAAAGTAGCTATTCCTTTCCAGTGTCTGAATTTTATATAATTATCATCCATGCCCCCTGTTTCTGTTATTAAAATACATAGGAAACTGAGTTGCTGTATTTCTATGATTTAAAAATGTTGCTGATAATTAGATTACACCATGGGTTAATTGCTACTTTTTGGAAAACAAAATTAATACCACATTAAATGTGCTCGTTGGAAGATGCTTACAAATGTTATAAATGTGAAAATATATACATCACTTTTTAGAAATGACGAAATGCTATAATAATACAGTTGTTCTTTCATGAAAAGAGGTTCAGAGGAAATCAGGTGCACTATCCAGTCTGTGGCCCCCAGACCAAAGGACCTTGGGAGGCATTTGGAAAAAGGAGTGCAAGGCTTGCCTTCCTGGGAGAGCAAGTGAGCTCCAGTGGAGAGAGGTAGGATGTGTGATATGGACAAAGCATATTCAATTTGGAATAATTTGAATTTCATTTTAGTAACAAAGGACATATAATTTCATTTTAGTTTCAAATTAACATAAAGGAGAATGAAATTTTAATGTTTAAATAAATAGAATATTCTTTAATTCAATGAATATTTTCTTGCATACCTGTCTCATGCCAGCCACCAGGGTAGATGCTGGGGACACCATGATGAACTAGACAGTTTCTACCTCTATGGAGGTGAGAGCTCAGTGATAAAAGTTGAGATACCCTAGGGCAGGCCCTGAGGCAGCTCAATGAAGAGTGATGCCACCTCATCAGTGAATATTCTAGTGGCTATATTAAGTTCCTCTACTTGGGACAATGCTGAACCAACATTGACAAGTTTTTGCTCTCTGGCCTTTTCCTAGGCTCCATGTGCATCGACTTCTTATGTCTACAAATTCATTCTGTTTCTAAAATAAATTAATTGAGATAGTTGATTAGGTTTCAGGGTTTTTTAAATAAATGCAGTCATTTGTTTTCCTGCCTCTGATCTTCTGTTTCCAGAATATAATGTTTTATAAAGGGTTTTTTGGAGATAACAGATCATACCCATTCAGAACTGATTTACTAGTTCAACCTTCAAAGAGAAGTCTTATTTCCAAGCTCTGATGGGCATCTCAATGTCATCTCAACTTCAATGGTAGAATATGTCACTCGCCATCAACAACATTTATTAAGCACTTACAATGTGGCCAGCACTGTGCTAGACAGGCAGGGTACAAAGATCAAAAGAGCATGTTTTTGATCTCAAATAGCTTAAGGCTGAGTGTACATGCATAAAATAATAACTAGCCCAGTGAGCCAGCTTATGCCAAATCAGGGCCATTGACAGGAAGTACTAAAGAGTCCTGTGGATGAGAATCATGTTGGCTGCCAAGATTTTGGTAAAGATAGGCTCTTGTTTTGCCTCATTTAAATCCTTAACATTACTCCCATTACCTACAAAGTAATAATCTATCTGGTCTTACCTTACTGCTATATGAATAATTCTTTTAGTGTGGATTAAATTTAGCTTTTATCCAAATTGGCTCTCAGTGAAGTAAAAAGGTATCTTTTGAAGACACTGTGCTAGGCACAACTTGAGAATACTGAAATGTAAGACATCTCTTACATCTTCTGAGCAGCTTTCAGTCTGATTAAGGAGATAAAAGTCCTAAAGTTAAGATATGAAATAACATAAAAATCTACAGTTAAATACTAAACTGTACAATGCATTTAGGGAAACTACCAACCTTGTTATTGGAAAATTTTAATTTAGCTGTCAAAAGCAAAATATTTCTATTCCAATGGAGTAAAAGACAGTTTACAAGTCCAATAGGTCTCTGCACAAAGTGAGCCTGGGCAAGGAAAGGTTGGTTTGGCCATTTTTGGTGATAAGTTGTGGCAGCTGAGGAATAGAAAGTAGCCGTGTCAGGACTCAGGTTATGCTGGGGAGGGGGTTGCTCTCCTGATGTTCAAACAACCTAGACCTCTAAAGTGGGAGAGTGCCCTGCAAAGGCCATATCATGTGAGTCCCCAGTGTCATGTACTTAGAACTCAGCTCTGCTTTCTACTTAGGTCAGTCAGGGTGGAGGGAAAACTGAAACCAAAGAAAGTGAAATAAAGAGTAACATTTATTGAGCATATACTACATTCCAAATATATGATAGTTATTTTATTTGTATGTTATCTTATTTTCATAAAAGTTTTATATGATACATGTTGTCTTTCCCCTTTTACAGGTGAGAAAAGCAAAGCTCATGGAGTCTGAGTGACTTGTCTCAGGTCAAATGCCTAGGCACTAGTATAGCTGGGATTCAAACTCCTATCTTTGTCTCCTAAGCCTGTGCTTTTCCTACACCTTACTCAGGTGGGACGCTGAGGGGACAAGTGTCTCTCCAGCGGCAACGTCTCATAGGCCATGCCTGCTCTGTAGGGCAGTAGCCCTGACTTCTGCCGTGCAGAAAGGAGAAGGAAGAAAAAGATGTTTCAGATTGCTTCCCTACTTCCCTACAGTCTGGCTCATTTTTTTTCAAACTATAGGTTTCTGCCAACAGAGAATACCTCCCATATCACCCATATGCAACCTATTTAAAATTGGAAAGTATTATTTAACTCCAGTGGAGCCAGTGAAGCAGCAGAATACAACATCCCCTTGTACGTTGCAGGCATACAGTAAACATTGAGCAGAAAAAAAAAAAAAAAATCTCAACATACCCAGAAGATGAAACAGCTGGTGTTCATCAGGGCATTCCAGTGGAAAATTCATGAAACTGCAAAAAATTCTGTTTAATTCTCACTGTCACCTCTTGCCCCTTGGCAGTAACTCTTGAAGAATAATGACATGAAAGATATATTCAGTTTAGAGTTTTCCTCACTCTTTACCAACACTCCCCAAATTAAGAGTTTTTCTGCCCTTCTTCTTCCTTCTGATACAGGGCAGAAGCAGAACTGTGTAGTAAAATAAAACACTGATAGAGTTAGGAAGGTCGGGATTCTACCTCTAGCTTGCTGGTAATAATTATATAATTTTGGGCAAGTAACTTTTGATTCTCTGGTCTGTCTCCATTATATCACCAATGAGACTATTGTTATGTTGGGACCAGTATTCACTTATACACTGCTGGTGGGAATGTAAATTAGTTTAGCCACTGTGGAAAGTAGTCTGGGAGTTCTCAAAGAACTTAAAATAGAACTACCATCTGACCCAGCAATCCCAATACTGGGTATATACCCAAAGGAATATAAATCATTCTACTATAAAGACACATGCACGCGTATGTTTGTCCAGAACTATTTGCAATAGCAAAGACATGAAATCAACCTAGATGCCCATCAGTGGTGGACTAGATAAAAAAAATGTGGTACATGGAATATGTTCAGCCATAAAAAAGAACACGATCATATCCTTTGCAGCAATATGGATGGAGCTGGAGGCCGTTATCCAAAGTGAATTAATGCAGGAACAGAAAACCAAATACCATATGTTCTCACTTATTAGTGGGATATAAACACTGAGTACACATGGACACAAAGAAGGGAATAGTAGACACCAGGCCCTGCTTAAGGGTGGAGGGTAGGAGGAAGGTGAGGCTTGAAAAGCTACCTCTCATGTATTATGCTGATTACCTAGGTGACAAAACTATATGTACACCCAACAGAGACGCTTAATTTACCCACATAAAAAACCTTCACATGTACCTCTTGAATCTAAAATAAAAGATGGAAAGAAAAAGAATTAAAAAATAGTAATAATATTAAGTCTTCCAGTTCATGAACACAAAATGTCTTTTCATTTATTTAAGTCAACTTTTGATTTCTTAAAGCAATGTTGTAGTATTTTACCTCTTTGGTTACATCTATGGCCAGTTAATTTATGATAAGGATGCCAGGAGCATTCAATGGAGGAAGAATGAGCTTTTCAACAAATAATACTGAGATAACTTTATATCTACAGGCAAAGAGTAATATTGAATCTCTACCTCATGGCATATACAAAGATCAACTTGAGATGAATGGATGATGTAAATATGAAATGCAAAAGTATAAAATTCATTAGCAAGAACATAAATCTTTATGACTTTGGGTTTGGCAATGGTTTCTATGATATGATGCTAAAAACACCAAAAGAAAAAAATAGCTGAATTGGAACTCATCAAAATTAAAAACGTGTGAATCAAAGAATATTAGCAAGAAGATAAAAAGACAACCTAGAGAATGGAAAAATATTTGCAAATAATATATCTGATAAAGACTTAACATCCAAAATATATAAAGAACTCTTACAATTCAACAACAAAAAGATAACACAATTTTAAAATGGACAAAGGATATGAATAGACATTTATCCAAAAAAGTTATACAAATGACTAACAAAAGCATGAAAAGATGCTCAACATTATGGAAAATGCAAATCAAAACTACAATGACTTACCACTTTATACCCACTTGGATAGCTATTAAAAAAATGAAAAATGGGCCAGGCATGGTGGCTCACGCTTGTAAGTCCAGCACTTTGGGAGGCCAAGGCAGGTGGATCACGAGGTCAGGAGTTCAAGACCAGCCTGGCCAATATGGTGAAACGCTGTCTCTACTAAAAATACAAAAATTAGCTGGGCGTAGGCACGCGCCTGTAGCCCCAGCTACTCGGGAGGCTGAGGCAGAAGAATTGCTTGAACCCGGGAGGCAGAGGTTGCAGTGAGCTGAGATTGTGCCACTGTACTCCAGCCTGGGCAACAGAGCGAGACTCCATCTCAAAAAAAAAAAAAAAAAAAAAAAAAAAAAAAAAAAAAAAAAAAGAAGAGAGAGAAAAATAAAAGAAAAATAAAAATGAAAAGTAGCCAATGTTGGGGAGGATGTGGGGAAACTGGAATCCACATACATTGCTAATGGGAATGTAATATGATTCAGCAACTGTGAAAAACAGTTCCACATTAAATTATTATATGACCCAACAATGTACTCCTAGGTATATACTCACTAGAATTGAAATCATATACTCAAAAAATTACCTGTACATAGCAGCACTATTCACAATAGCAAAATGTAAAAACAACTCATGCCCATCAATGGATGAATAGATAAAAAATGGATAAATATATATTGTGGGGTATCAGTATGATGAAAAGTTATTCAGCCACAAAAAGAATAAAGTACCACAATAAGAATGCACCTCAAAAACATGCTAAGTGAAAGAAGCCTGACATAAAAGGCTACATATTGTATGATGCTACTGACATGAATTATCCAGAATGAATAAATACATAGAAATAGATAGATTGGCAGGTGCCAAGGGTTGCAGGATAGGGGAAATAGGGAGTAACAGCTTAATGTATATAGGGCTTCATTTTGGGGTGATAAAAATGTTTCGAAAGACGATAGAGGTAGTGTTTGTGCAACATTGTGGATGTACTAAATGCCACTGAATTTTCACTTTAAAATTATAAATTTTATATTATGTAAATTTTACTTTAAAACCGGAAAGAGATAAACAGGTCTTCACTTATGTAGTTTTTTAATTACAGGAAATATATTTTGATATAATTCTATCTTCTTTAAAATCCTTGTCATATAGAATTTATGGTTACAACTCTTAAATTGAAAGTTAACACTCTCCTGTAGATTTGAAAGAATCCTGGGGTATATCAGGAACATGTTGATTCTTTGACATGTATATACCTGCTCATCCTGTACATCTACTATTTATAATACCTATTTCAGTCTTGAAGCCTGAAACTTTTCAGTTCTATCACCCCCAGCTGTCTGACCTCAGGTCTCTTTTGTTTCTCCATTTTTCTTTTTCCTTTAGTATTGTGTTTATTTTTCTTCTTTTGTGGAAAACTGTAGTCTGTATAACTGCTGGGGGAAAAAAGACCTCTGATGGTGAGCTACCAAAATGATCAGGGTGGCAAAGACTGAGTGTAAAAAAGGAATTGGAGTTGGAAAGCCCATGGAAGAGTGTCTGATACTTGACATTGTAGAAGACCACAGCTCATGTGGTCCTGAGTGCATATAAGGCTCTGGTAAGCACCGTCTACTCTGATTTATTTAGTCTCAGTTTATTTTGATTTAATCATGTAGTAAACTTCCAACATGACTGAAAAATTCGATAGATAGATTCTACTATGCCACCAAAAATTGGACTATTCCCAGCTTGGGAACAGGCTGTCCAAAGAGCAGCCATCTTGGTCACCCACTCTCTTTATTCCCTCACTCTGGCCTGTTAGTGTGATTAAACTGTAAAGTCATTTTTCTCTGTGAAGCTTTCAATGGCCACACCAATTGACCTCCAGCAGTGGGCAATGTTTAGAAATGTTTTTCTCAAGTCAAGTTTCCATTTTCTCGTTAAGTGCAATAAACTTGCCCAGAAAATGCTTCCATCAAACCCTAACTTTTATTCTCTGGGGCTTCAGTGTAGCACATTGTGTTGCTTATGACATCATAGTCTCCATGGCGACTCCTCAATGAGACTTCTCATGGTCAAAAGTAAAATAAATGCAAACGAAGTTCTGTTCAGTCTTAATAGCCTTCGTTATTTATTATTGAGAAAGGAAGGAGTGGGAAGAATTGAATTGTATTACTTGAGGATAACCACAGTAGTTTCAAGCCAAACTTTTAAGAATCTCAATCAGTAATCTCCATTCTTTCAATTTCTTAATAAAAGCTGAACCTTTTGAGGCTTACTTGGACAGGTATTCTGGGCATTAAGAGGTGAGAGGAAACTTGACTGAGCATGTGAAAGAGGGCCCAGCTAATAAGATTAATACCCCTGCCATAATAAACAGGTTTTGGACTAACTGTGTGATCTTCAGCCAGTCAGTCAAATTCTCTGTGCCAATTACCTCAGGTGCTGAAAGGAAGAAAGTACTTGTTCTGGCGCTTTTAGATGGTATATTGAGAAGACAAAATACCTGATTTTTGTATATTTGAGACTACGGATATAACTGGCAAGAATTATAGTTACCTTTGATAATCAATTGTATAACACATTTCAATTGTGGTGACTGCCACACCCATAATTTTTCTAAGGAAATATACCTCCTGCTAAAGGATGGATCTAGACAGCTGTATTTACTTCTCTGTGACTCTGCCCCCTGCTATAGCCATTGACTAGAGGTGAACACCTAAAAAAATCCATAATGTGTCCTGGTATGAAAAGAAGAGGTGAAGAAACCAGATTCCCTCTATTTGGAATTTGCACTAGAAAATTGTTACAAGCAGAATACAAAACCGAGAGTATAGATAGAAAGCAGTCATGAAGAAGGATCAGGGCCATGGAGGATGGTGTCCAGTTGTAAGGAAAATAAAGAGAAGTATCAGGATAGATAATGGCTGAGTAGATATTATAAAACAGCAGATACTATGAATTCAGTAAAACTAGAGAGAGTATAAAAACAATAAGTCAGTCGGTAGCGAGAGAAAGACAGTGATTGTTCCAGAGAGAAGTAGAAGCATGAGAAATTATTTATTCAGCAAACATTTATTGAGTGCCTATTGTACAAGGCTGGGCGTTAGAGATTCAATAGCAAGACAGACATGGAGCCCAAAACTGAACAGATTATTAATTTTTAAAATGTTGTAAGTGCTCTGATAGAAAACATATGGTGTACTGCAGGAGTACATAGCAGGTACTGCTAACTTAGTCTGAACAGTTCAAGAAAGACTTCCCATTGGAATTGGTCATTTAAGCTCAGACCTAATTAACAAGTAGGAGTAATTCCGGTAAAAAGAGTGTTTCAAGCTGTTGTAAAGAAAACATGGTAAGACGTGGTAATGAGATGTCAGCAGCTTGCCAGCACCAGGATACATGTAATTTTGCAATTAATTCCATTCTTTTAAGATATTCTAAGCAAATCTATCTTTCTTCTGACCTATATGGTCTGACTAAAGTAAATGCCTGCAAGATTTAAGACAGTTCACATGAAGCTTAGGTTTATAGAGGCATATGAAACACATAGTCCTGCTCTCAAGAAGCTCAGAACGTCAATGAGCCAGCGGGCTGTCAGCAGCAAAGAAATAAGAAAACTAATAATTAAACATGCTGTTTTAAAAGTGCCAAGTTATAAGTATAGACAGCAATGGCATATGAATTCGAAGTTGGAAAATCATAATTTTCAAATGATTAAACATTAACTTCTTTTCAAAAGAGATCTTTTTCTTTGTGGTTAATAGAACTTTTACATATAATAGCTTATAGTTGTAACAATTTATTTTATGCTGATACCAGCTTAACTTCAACGGGATACAACGACTCTGTATTTTTATTTTTCTCCCACCACACTTTTTAAACTGATGTTACAGTTTACATATTTTATTAATATATTGTCTATCCATTAACATTTTTTATAGTCATGATTATCTTAAATGTTTTTGTATTTTATCTTTTATACTAGAATTAAAAGTGATATATGATCTATAGTTACAGAATTACAGTATTCTGTATTTGTCTATATATTTGCTTTCATACTTTCATGTTTTCATCTTGCTGTTTAGCATTCTTCCATTTCAACTTGAATAATTCCCTTTAGCATTCCTTGTAAAGTAGGTCTAGCGGTGACAAAATCCTTTAATTTTGTTTGTCTGGGAAACTCTTTATCTCTCTTTTATTTCTAAAGGATATTTTGGCTGGGTGTAGTATTCTTGCTTGGTAAGATTTCTTTTCTTATTTCAGCACTTTGAATATATAGTCTCACTCTCTTCTGGCCTGCAAAGTTTCTGCTGAGAAATCTTCTCATAGTCTTATAAAAGTTCCTCTATATGTAAAAATTTGCTTTTCTCTTGCTGTATTCAAAATTTGCTCATTATATTTGATGTTTGACAATTCAATTATAATGTATCTCAGTGTGGATTTCTTTGGGATTATTTTATTTGGGATCATTTGGTATTCCTATACATGGATGTCAATTTTCTTTCTCAGACTGGAAAATTTTGGCCACTGTTTCTTCCAATAAAATTTTTGGCCCTTTCTTTTATTTTTTCTGGGACATCCATAATGCACCAATATCCACTTGATGGCATCCAATAAGTCCCTTAATATGTTTTCACTATTTTTCATTATTTTTTCTTTTTGCTCCTCCAATTGAGTAATTTGAAATGGGTTTACTAATTCTTTCTTCTGCTTGACCTACTCTGCTGTTGAAACCTTTTCATGAATTTTATAGTTCAATTTTTATATACTTCAGCTCCAGGATTTCAATTTGTTTCTTTTAAAATTATCTCTTTGTTAAAATTCTTACTTTGTTCATGATGAGTTCATGAATCATCTTTATAATTGTTATTTTGAATTTACTGTCAGGGGATTCTTATATCTCCATATCATGAGGATTGGTTTCTGAAGCTTCATCTTGTTTCTTGTTTGGGATATATTTTACTACTCCTTCATTTTCCTTAACTCTTTGTGTTGGTATCTTAGCATTAGGAAAAAACTCCATCTCTCCCAGTGTAGAACACACAAAATAAAAAGAGGAAGAAATTAAAACATATCACTAAAAAAAAAATCAATGAAAAAACAAAGACAGCAAAAGAGGAAAAGTAGGACAAAACAGCTACAAGACAGAAAACAATTTTTAAAAATGGAAGTAACAAATCCTTTCCTATAAATAATTACTTTAAGTATAAATGGACGAAACACTCCAATCAAAAACATACAGTGGATGAATGGATAAGAGTAAAATCCAACTGTATGCTGTCTATGAGAGACCCACTTTATTTGTAAAGACACACATAGGCAGAAAGTAACAAGATATAAAAAGATATTTCATGCAAATGGTAACCAAAAGAGAGAAAGGATGACTATACTTATATAAGAAAAAAATAGACTTTAAGTAGGAAATTGTAAAATGAGATGAAGAAGTATTTATGTGATAATAAAGTGCTCAATTCATCAAGATAATATAATAATTGCAAATATATATGCAACCAATGTCAGAGCACCTAAATATATAAGCAATCATTGACAGAACTGAAGGGAGAAATAAACAGTAATACAATAATACAAGGAGACTTCAATACTCAAATTTCAACAATGGATGGAACACCCAGAGACAAAGTCAATAAGAAAACAGTGGAATTAAACACAATAAATCAAATGAAACTAACAGACATAAACAGAACATTCCACTCAACAGCAGGAGAATACATTATTCTTCAGAACACACAGAACAATCTCCAAGATACATCATGTGTTTGGACACAAAAAAAGTCTTAAAAAATTTCAAAAGATTGAAATTATCTCAAGTACCTTTTCTGACCACACTGGAATTAAACTAGAAGTCAATGGCAGAAGAAAAAATTGGAAAATTCACAGTTATGTGGAAATTAACACACTTTTGAACAACCAATGGGTCAAAGAAGAAATATAAAGGGAAACTAGGAAATATCTCAAGACAAACAAACAAAAACACCATATTTAAACTTATTTAATGTAGCAAAAACAGTACTGAGGGAAATTTATAGCTTAAATACCTACATTAAAAAAAGAAAGGTCTCAAGTAAATAACTTAACTTTACACCTCAAGGAACTAGAAAAAAAAAAAAACTAAGCCAAAAGTTAATGGAAGGGAAAAATAATAAATATTAGAGCAGAGATAAATAAAACAGAGAATATAAAAGAAAGATAATACACAAAAAAATCAATGAAACTAAGAGTTGGTGTTTTAAAAAAGATTTTAAAAATTTCACTAGAACAAAAAAAGAGAAGACACAAATACATAAAATCAGAAATGAAAGAGAGGACATTACAACTGATGGTACAGAAATAAAAATGATCATAAGAGACTAGTATAAACAGTTAGATACCAAAAAATTGAGTGACTTAGAAAAAATGGATAAATTTCTAACCAAACAACCTAACAGGACTAAATCTTAAAGAAATAGAAAACCTGAACAGACCCACTCAGTAACAAAACACCTATCAACAGAGAAAAATCCAGGACCTGATGGCTTAACAGCTGGATTTTACCAAACACTTAAAGTAATATTAACACCATTGTATCTCAAACTCTTCCAAAAAGTTGAAGAGGAGGGAACAATTTTAAACTTATCCTATGAGGCTTGTGTTACACTGACATTAACTTAGATAAAGACACTTGAGGAAAAGAATATCCCTGATGAACAAAGATGCAAAAATTATCAATAAAATACTGACAACTGAATTCAACAGTACATTGACATGGTCATATAGTATGATCAAGTGGGATTTATCCTTGGAATGTGAGAAAAATTTAACATATGAAAATAAATTAATGTGATACATCACATTAAGAGAATGAAGATTGAAACTTACATATTTATCTCAATAGACACAGGAAAACATTTGAAAATTCAACATTCTTTCATGATAAAAATGCAACAAACTAGGAATAGAAGGAAATTACCTCAACATAATATAAGCCATATATGATAAGCCCACAGTTAATGACATACTCAATACTAAAAACCTGAAAGTTCTTCTTCTAAGATCAGGGACAAGGCAGGGGGCCTACTGTAACCACCTTGATTCAGTATATTACTGGAAGCCAGAGCAATTAGGCAAGAAAAAGAAACAAAAGCATCCAAATAGAAAAGGAAGAAGTATAATGTTCTCTGTTTGCAGGTGACATTATCTTCTATGGAGAAAACCCTTCAGACTCTACAAAAAGCTTTATTAGAATAAATTATGTAAAGGTATAGGATACAAAATCGACATACAAATCTCAGTTGCATTTCTATGTAATAATGAGAAACTATGTTAAAATAAATCAAGAAAACAATTCCACTTACATTTGCATGAAAAACAATAAAATATTTAGGAATAAACTTAATCAAGGGGGTGAAAGACTTGTACATTGAAAACTATAAAACATTGATTAAAGGAATTAAAGAAGACACAAGTAAATGAATAGGTATCCCTTGTTCATAAGTTTGGAAGACAATAATGTTAAAATGTCCATACCACCCACAGAAGTCTACAGATTTAATACAGTTTCTATCAAAACCCCAATGGTATTATTTACAGAAACAGAAAAAATAAAACCAATACATGTGGAGCCACAAAGGACTCCAAATAGCCCAAACAATCGAGAGAAAAGAACAAAGCTGGAGGCATCACACTTCCTGATTTCTAAACATATTATAAAGTTAAAATATTCAACACAGTATGGCATTGGTATAAATATGGACATATAAACCAATGGAACAGAATATAGAGCCCAGAAATAAACCCAAGTATGTATGGTCAACTGATGTTTGACAAAGGTAACAAGAATGCACAATGTGGAAAGGATAGTCTTTTGACAACGGATGTTGGAAAACTTGGATATCTATATGCAAAATAACAGAACTGGACTAATATCTTACATCATACTCCAAAATTAATTCAAGGTGGATTAAAGAATTAAAGACAAGAAACTGTAAAATACTCCTAGAAGAAAATATAGGAAAAAAGCTTCATAACATTAGTCTTGGCAGTGATTTCTTAATTATGATTTTAAAAAAGCACACATGCAACAAATGCCAAGATAGGTAAGTGGGAGTGTATCAAACTTAAAAGCTTCTGCACAGGAAGCAAAGTAAAAAAGCAATAGAAGAAAATATTTGCAAATCATATACCTAATAAAGCATTAATATCCAAAATATATAAGGAAATCCTACAATTCAATAGCAGAAAACCAAAGAACACAATTAAAAAATGTGCGAAAGACCCGAACATCAAAATTGATATTTCTTTAAATGAGACATACAAATGGCCAAGTATATGAATAGCTGTTAACATTACTAATCATCAGGGGAATGCAAATCAAAACCACAAAGATATATCACCTCACCTGTTAGAATACCTATTTTTTTAAAAAAAGATAGTTGTTGGCAAGAATGTGGAGAAATTGGAACCCTTGTAAACTGTTGGTGAAAATGTAAATTGGTATAACATTTATTAAAAACAATATGGAAGTTCCTCAAAAAGTTAAAAATAGAACTACCATATGATCCAGTAATCCCACTTTTGGGTATTTATCCAAAAGACTAGAAATCAGGATCTTGAAGAGGTATTTGCTCTTTCATGTTCATTGCAGTATTATCCACAATAGCCAAAATGTAGAAACAAAATAAATATCCATCTATTGATGAGTGAATACAAAAAGTGTGGTGTGTGTGTGTGTGTATATATATATGTATATATTATATGTAATACACATATATAAATATTTTTAAGCCTTATAAAAGAAGGAAATATTGTTACATGAAAGAATATGGATAAACATTGAGGATATTATGCTAAGTAAAATAGACTAGTCACAAAGGGACAAATGCTGTATAATTCCACTTATTTGAGTCACCTAAAATAGTCAAACTCATAGAAGTAGAAAGTAGAATGGTGGTTTTCAGTAGCCAGTGGTAGGAGGAAGTAGAAAGTTGCTGTTTGATAGGTGTAAAATTTCAGCTATGCAAGATGAATATATTCTAGAGATCTACTAAACAATGTTTTGCCTGTAATTAGTAATACTATTGTATACTTAAAAATTTGTTAACAGGGTAGCCCTCATGTTGTGTTCTTACCACAATTCAAAAAAGGAGATATTTGGCATGTGTCAAAATTTTATTTTAGTGATTAGAGGGCCTTCAGAATGGCAAAGCTACTTCAGTGAGAATATGAGAAATTAGGATTTACATAGTCAGTGGAAATAAGAATGCTGAAATAAGATTACTAAGTTAGGTAAAAGAACATCTGGGCCCTAAAAAATTGTTAGTGAAAAATTACATTTCTCAAGAGACTGAGACAGCTCTCAGATGCACCAGAAAAATGATACTAGTAGGACATTAAAGGAATATGTTGTCTTTTTTTTGGCCCTATTTTCAAGTTCTAGATAAACTATCCTGAACATTGCCTGTACCATCACAAAAAACTTTTATTATTCTTGATAATGCATGTATACACGTGTACTTACACACACATAAAAAGATGATTTCATGTTTTGTGCTAAGAGCATTAATCTAACTTGTTTAGTTAATTGCTTTCTACAGTTTTTATAGTTAATTTAAGTTAGACATAGGCTTAATATGTTGCCTACATAAAGACCCATGGTTCTAATACTGATGCTACAATGATTTATATATTATTATACCAAATTCAGTGGTAGTTACTGTATGTAGTACATTGTATAGGTTCTGTTATATTTGGACTGATTTATTCACATGTAGATAGCAAGAACTGTTGTATCATAAACACTTTTATTGTATTTTCAGCAAAACTAGAGAGAAACTCACCTAATTAATCTCTGCCTGGAGGTTCTGTAAAGAACGTAAGCATCTAGGGTTGCATATTCAAGTCTTTATTATTTTAGATGTTTGTTTCTACTATTATTAGCTCATTTTTCCTGAGGCTAAGAGACTAAGAAGTTTTTCTCCACTAGGTTTTACCTGCAGTACCTATAACTGTAATGAACTTTGACTCTGCAACATCCCCCAGTTCAGTGAGATTCCTGGCCTGGCAGGAAGTGACCTTCTTTACTGTCAGCTGAAAGCCACAGACCTCCTAAGAGGGCTTTATAGGTATTGATTCCACATACAAAGCACAACCCTTGCTCCTTAATGGTGGGCCCTTCATAGCTGATTAAATGGGATTTATTATCCAACATGGCATTACAAGCATGTCTGTGTTTTCCAACTGATCTGTCCATTTATATACTGGCAAAAGGACTGATTCCTAAAAATCCTGCATAAATAATTACACTGCCATAAAAGGTAAAGAGGCTCAATTCTGGTTGTTGTAATAATATCCATTCACTGTTTTAAATACTTTTGTAGACAAGGCAATTAGTATCTTACATATTTTCTGTAGGATCATTATAGATTATGCCAGAGATAACATCTTTCAGTATAGTTTGATTCTTTACAGATGAATTAAAACTTGGAAATTGTAAGATCTGATTTTAGTAGGATCTTACCTCTTTCTTTTGTGTCAAAGGTCAGTTATGACTTTTCTAAGCTTAACCTGAAATGAAACCACTCTTCTGAATTCTAGGAACCAGAGTCATTAACATCTTCAGGTTTCTCCGATGATTCGTTAGTTTAAAAAATATATTAAAAATTCCAGTAGGATATTTTTACTTAATTTTCGGGGCCAGTGGGAATAAGCAAACATTCAAAGAGTGTTTCCTTTCAGTTTGCACAAATATAGCCTGCTAAACTGAGCATGAGAAATAGATCAAAAAGAAAGAAAAAGGAAATCTTGTATGCTTATCAGAAAAACTAACATTAAAAACACTACTAACAATGTTTTAAAACAAATAACCACACATAGATTTTCCTCATTGATTTTCCTCAGGCCTATTTAATTGATTTACGTTTTGTTGATCCTGTGTGAACTACTGTCTACTTTCATGAAGTTTTTCCTTCTGGATTAAAGTAGTCATGTAAAGCCTGACTCAGGCCTGTGGTAAGATTCTGATAGGTGCTGCTCATGTTGTTGATGTCAGCTCATCCTAAAAATTCTATACCCATGAGTCTTTTCCTTGCAGCTTTGGTAGTTAGGAGTGCTTGTTATAGTTCTCCTCTCTAAAACAGTAAGATGATCCTTCTTTGCTATTTCTTCTTGAAGGTCCAATTTCTGACCTATTGCTAGAAAAAAGAAAAAAAAAGTAGAGGTGTTCATGCAAGATGAGAGATGAAAGTATCTATTGACATCAACAGTGAAAAATTGGGATAATCGTTTTTGAAGAAAGAAATCAGGAAAATTATGAGGAAACAAACGAGTAAGCTATGTCAATCAAGAAGTGTAATAGAGTCCTAAAAAAATAAAAGGACGAAGACTTTAAGGAATAACAAAAATATTGAAGCCTCAAATATGAAATCAGTCAGGAGATTTACTGGATAAAAAATGAAAGGTGAAAGTAATGAAGGAAAGTAATGACATCGAGGCCACTTAGAAGAAATAAGGTTATGGCTTGTGAAAATAGTTTCAGATTTGTTGGAAAATGAATTCTAAATATGTCAGCCAAGGAAGACTTTATACAATTAGAGATAACCTGTGAGCATTAAGCAAGATTAAAAAATATTTTGAAAGGTGGCTATTCTAAAGCAGATGTGGAGCAGACAGTATTTCTGTTGATTGTAGCTCTAACAATCCCAAAGAGTGGTTTATCCATTGTGTTGGTGTTGACTTGGAAATTACCATGAAAAATGAGAAAAAGGGGAAAAAAGACATGTCAAAAATTACAGTTAAATAAAGCCATGTGACCTGCTCACTCATTTTAAGGAAACTCATTAGACCCCAAGGCAGGTTTTCTAGTTATTTTTAAATATTTTCCCTAATCTACTGTCCATTTGGCTGCTAACCTATGACTAGAAATCTGGCTAAGTACTCAATTACATTTTAGTGAAAAGTTTTCTAAACTAAAACAAATTTAGAAAAAAATCTAAAGACGAAAGACACTGTCATCCTTCTTTCCAAGATAATACATAGGAGGCCCATCAGCTCTGTAATAAGAGAGCCAAGAATAAACTCCAGTACTTGCCTTTTCTGTTTGTAGAAAATTCCACTGTGTGGGTAACCTAGCACCTGTCCATGCCCACCTCCGGAGTCTGCTTGTTCCCATGTCGGTACCTTTGTTCTTCTTCTAGAAGTCCTCACCTCACTCTCTGTGCTCATCCTAAATGCCATCTAACTGACAAGATTCAACTCCAATCCCACTGCCTCTGTGAAGTCGGTTCTCCTCCCTCTGGCTTTTATTCATCTCTGCTTTATGGTCCAAACACATTTTTCAAAGGTTATGCTATAGTACCCAACACTTTTGAGTCAAATGATGCACTTACGATGTTAAAAAAAAAAAAAGTCATAAACTCTCACAGGATAGTGGTTATAGCCTTGTGTGATGGACATAAAACCTCATAGAACGAGTATTCCTTGCCTTTTACCTCCTTCTGACTACTCAAATGGCTTATAATTTTGTGTTTTTGGTAACTTTTTCTTTTCAACACTTCAAATTTCCAGGTGATTTCTTTTGGACTTTTTCATGGAAAATCAAGAGAAATAGGAGGAAAGGGAAGGAATAAAGGCACTTGATCTAAGTCTTGCAGGAGTGTTATCTGGAGGGGATAAGAATAGTGGATGCAAGGACAAAAACATGTTAAAGAAGTATAGCTTCAGACTATACATTTTATTCATGGTATTCAAGAAATTCTAATCACAATTTTAAATAATTTTGAAATTACCCTTCTTGCTTGCCTATGTTCTTTTGACTATGACAAAAAGGGGTGAGGATTTCCTTACTTCTCCATTTTGTATCAATTTATTGAGAAAATATGTGCCAACCAAAATCAAGAACACTCTCTTGGAGTGAGGAGAGACAATATAGCATAGACTTCTGAGGCAGTCTGAGAGAGGTTTGAATTCCAGTTCTGTAGTTTACTTCTTGTGCAACTTTTGGCCAATTATCTAAATAATTTGAGCCTTGAATACCACCTCTGTAAAAGGAGAATTATCATACTAATAATAACAGTGATGATATAGGTGAGGTTAGTTGTGGGGGTTAAATAATGAGTCTAAAGTACCTAACAAGATGTCAGACACTAAGTAAATGCTCATTAATATGAACAACTATTATTGCAACCCATACGTAATTAGTTCCTTTGGAAAGAAAAGTGATGAGAAAGGGATTAATTAATTTAGCTAAGGTAGTTCAAGCAAGGTTCTTCATGGCGATACGTCTCATAGCACTAAATTTTCATTCATTTATACTTTCAAAAATCACATAAAATGTGCATATTCATTGCAAAAAAATCATAAAATGTAAAAAAAAAGAAAAAGCCATCTGAAATACCATCTCTAAAAATAGTTGCATTTTTTGTATATTCTTTTAGATTGTTTTCTGTATGTACTTGTGGTCAATTTTTGTTTTAGAACAGAAATAGGATACCATTATATAAAATGTTTTGCAAACTACACTTATGTTGTGAATTTTCTTTCATATCAATATCTACATCTACACTTCCACTTTAAATTCCTGTATAGTATTCCTTTGCTTCATAATTTATTTAACTAATTCTGAAGATACAGTTTTGAGTTGATTTCCAAATGGTGAGAAAGAGGCTGTCACATGAAACTAATGGCAGAGAGAGCAGCAAGTTTCAAAACTCTGATACGGGAGTAGGCTTTGTCAAGGACTAGAAGAGGGTCAGCATGATACCCAGGTATGAAGAAAATATTGGAGGATTTTGAGCAAAAGAATGACATAATCTGTTTATTATTATTCTTTCAATCAATCCAACAGCTTTGGGAGGATTAAAATAAAGTTGGGGGCTGGGAAGAGTGGTAGCAGAGAAACCAGTTAGGTGGGCTCTTGCAGTATTCCAAAAGGAAATGATAGTAACTTAAGCCACAATAGAAAGTCTGCTGTTGCCATCTTGAAAATGTTTAATAATTTATCTTTGAATTTGAGTTTCATAAGGTTAAGTTTGATGGCACAATGAACCATGCTCATGAGCAAAGGAGATACATGCCATATGTGTGTCCGTCATTCTTGCCATCCCATTTGCATACAGAATTTTCAGTGCCCCATGAACACAAAATTCTGGTGGACCCACAGTACAATACATGGGAGTTCAGCAAGATTCACAACAATATTTTTTTTGGCGGCTTTTAAGATTTTTTGTTTATTACTAGTTTTGAGCAATTAGATTGTGATATGCTTGGGTGTGTTTTCCTTCATGTTTCTTGTGCTACGGGTTTGTGGAATTTCTCAGATTTATAGTTTTCATCAAATTTGGAAAATTCCTGATCATTATTTCTGGAACTATTTTTTTTTTGCCTTTATGCTCCTTCTCTTTTGAAGACTCTAATTATCTACACATTAGGCCATTTGAAGTTACAAGTTACTTGTTAAGAATTTGATCTTTTTAGGTCTTGCTTTTATGCTTTGTTAGGTGGATCTGAACTAGGACTCAGTCTAAAGCTAATTATTTCCTACTACTGAGGAAAGACCTTCCTGAGTACTTTCCCACGTGGCCCATAAATTATGAGTTTTTCCAGCCTGGCTGGTGAGAACACAGTTTCTGTGCACTGTTCCATTTAATCCTTTTGAATGGTTCTTTCTCCAACATTAAGTAGATTCCCTCATATGCATGTACTGAGAAGTACCCTGCTGAATAGTGGAGAGGGATGCTCTGAAGCTTTCCTGAGTTCTTGCTCTGTGTAAATTTTTCTCCTCAACTTTGCTCTGTTTGGAGAGCTGTAACTGTCTTGTCCTCCTCAGACTCTTAGCTTTATCTCTTTAACTCAAGGAGAACACTGGTCTCTACCGGGTTTCCCCCTCTCTGCTCCACAACCTGGAATTGTCTGTAGGAAATAAGCTTGGGAAATTGTAGATTTTACCTCATTTTTTTCCTGTGTCTTAGAGATCACTGTGTTTTTTTGCCTGATGTCAAATGCTTTAATGCTTTCTTTCTTTTTTTTTCTTTTTTCTTTTTTTGAGACTGAATTTCTGTCTTGTTGCCCAGGCTGGAGTGCAATGGCGCAATCTTGGCTCACCACAACATCTGCTTCCCAGGTTCAAGCGATTCTCCTGCCTCAGCCTCCCGAGTAGCTGGGATTACAGGCATGCGCTACCACGCCTGGCTAATTTTGTATTTTTATTAGAGATGGGGGTTTCTCCATGTTGGTCAAGCTGGTCTCGAACTCCCGACATCACATGATCTGCCCACCTCAGCCTCCCAAAGTGCTGGGATTACAGGCGTGAGCCACTGCGCCTGGCCTTGAATGCCTTCTTAACAATAACAGCAAATATATATATATACACACATACATATACATAGGCCAGGTGCAGTGGCTGATGCCTGTAATACCAGCATTTTGGGAGGCTGAAGCAGGCTGATCACAAGGTCAAGAGATCAAGACCATGCTGGCCAACATGGTGAAACCCTGTCTCTACTAAAAATACAAAAATTAGCCGGGCGTGGAGGCACACGCCTGTAATCCCAGCTACTTGGGAGGCTGAGGCAGGACAATCACTTGAGCCTGGAAGGTGGAGGTTGCAGTAAGCCAAGATCGGGCCACTGCACTCCAGCCTGGCAATAGAGCAAGACTCCTTTAAAAAAAAAAATATATATATATATATACACACACACACACACACACACACACACACACACACACTATATATATATGTTCATCATATATCTATATCTATCTCTATCTACCTATCTATTGAGAGAGAGACAGTCACGATTAGTCTCCGTTATTCCATGTTTACTGGAAATGGAATTTTTTCTTTCATCTTAATATACAGAATTTTCCCAAAATTTCCAGTATTTTGACTTCCCCCATGCCCATCCATTTCACCCAAACCTTCCACACTCGTTTCTTTGTTTTCTTATACCCTTTGGTCGGTGATCCCTCTCAGAGAGCATTTACCTTTTATTGAACAGTTTTTAAATATATTAATCTGATTTTTAAATATTAAATATGTGAATGTTTTCCAGATTCTGCCTAGATCACTGGTGGCTTTGTTATAGAACCATGGACTCTTGGCTTTGGGAAGCTCCTCATACTTCATCTCTTCATGGAAATATCTCATCTACATTACCCCTAAGAAGTAACCATTGGTTTCTAAATTTCTAGAGTTAGGAAATGTGTCTGTTTATCTCACAGAATTGTGTTTTTAACTTATGAGTACATTTTGTTGTTGTTGATGATGATGATTCATAGGGAACCCATAGGTTTTATTGATTTGCTTAAGTGATGGAATACTGGATAAATGTTACTTTGAAGAAGAATTATCTTTGTTCTATGGGTAGTTTAAAAACCACTCAGTATGCGTGTGTGAGTTGACACACATGCACATATGCACACAAATTCAAGTTCTCCAGTGAACAAATTCCTTGCTTTATCTACCAGCTAATCTTCATAGCAGTTTACTGTGGGAGTTACTTTAACATACTGTGCTCTTACCTCCAAGCCTTTACACATGCTGTGCCCCATGCATGGAATGACACCTTCATTTCTATTTAGTTAACTCTTCATCCTTCAGTTATTAGTTTAACTGGTATTTATTTCCTCAACAAACCTTGATTCCTAGAACTAGTTTTGAACTCCTTCTTCTGTGTTGTCAGAACTCTTTTCTTCATATGTAAGTTTTAATTGCTTACTTAGAGTTTGTTTTTTCCACTAGACCATGAACTCTATGAGGGGACGGACACTGACTGTGTGTGTGTGTGTGTGTGTGTGTGTGTGTATGTGATTTTTTTTTACAATGATGTATATTCTGTGCCCAGAACAGCATCTGGCTCATAGTAGGTGACCAACGAAAATACATCATACCAATTTAAATTCCCTTTAGATTTGTCAAGTTAATAAACTACCGAGGCACCAATTCTCAGCACTTACTTCAAAATACCCTAATGATACGTGAACATTCTCAAGGGTGAGATGGAAAGTACACCTTGATGGGCTTTGACATCAGACAATGGGTTTAAATTGTCACCAATTACTGGTTGAGTGATATGAGGCAAGGTTTTTTTGCATTCTCGGAGTCTCAGATTTAAATATATACATATTGAGACAATAAGAGCCTCTTTTTGAAATTGTTATGAAAATTAAATGAGGCTATGTATGTGCAAGTTCCTAGCGCAATGCTTAAAATATGGCAGGAATCCATAAATGTTAGCTTTTCTTTCCCATCCATTTATAATTCCACTCTCCTCCCCATTCCCCTTTCTTTTTCCTTATTTCAGTGCTCTTTCCTCCTAGGAGACTCCTAAGTGAATTGTTAATACTAACTATAGTATAGGGATGACACAGTAGAAAGCATTTTCTTCTCTAGGTCATTAGCAGGAATGTAGATAACATAGATATGGTACAAAATCAAAAAGTCAGAATTGGAGGAGATTTATGAACTTAAAATCCTCCTTTAGGTAAAGGCATTGAAAGACAAAGAGGAAAAGTAACTTGGCTAGGGTTCTAGCAAAAACCAGTGCAGTGCTACTGGAAATAACATGCCTCGGTATTTCAGCGTGAATGAATTCATAGGTTTGTTGGTTCTGGATTAATTACTATCAATTGATAGTCTTAAATAGACATATATTGAGTACTGCTGGGTGGTATTCATGGAGCTAAAACTGGCAAACAACATGCAGATAGATATTGGGTCAAATTCTATCCTTTTCCTTATTTCTAAAAAAGACATCTTGTATAAAAAGGGTAAGGCAGGGGTTGCTTTCAAATGGAATTCTTGCTAAGTATATGCTGTTTAGAGTAGTCCATCTGTTTAATAATTACCATTAACTGTACCTAATTTTATGGTGTAAAACTCATATTGCAGGCAAGCAGGTAGCATATCTACAAAGGTTGTGTCCATATGTTGTACTGTTGGGATGTGCGGGTGGTGGTCAGGAAAGGAATGTTGAACTTTAGTGTCAGATAGCCCTGATAGAAATCAGGCCGTTGATATCTTGTGACTGTGTGTTGTTCCTTTGAGTTGATCTCTGGGACCAGTGCCAGAAAAATAAATGAGAACCAGAGACCAAATTAAATGTTGCCTGATCATTATGTCAAAGACAAAAGCAGGAAGATAAAAATCTCAAAGCCAAATAGATCCAGGACAAAGGGGAAATAATGGCAGCTGTAGCCGCAGTTTGGAACTAAGATGTGGAACAAATGAGGCTGAACTTACTGACCATCTGTTCAGAAGCAGGGGGAGCCTCAGAAAATACACTGGGCTGGAGGTCTGGTGATGAGCTTCCACTTTCTTGCTCAGTTTCTTATTGGTGGGGTGACTTGGAGAGAGTTCTTTCAGAATTTCAGTCTCCTCATCTGTTAAACGGAGATGATACCCCCCTTTATACAAAATCAGCATGTTAGTTCTCTAGACGCTTTACCAATTTTACCAATTACCTCCCATCATGAGCACCCAACTTCCAGCTTCAGTGATTTTCCAGCACCTCCCGTCATTGCTAGATTCCTGTCCATGGTAGGCATTACTGTGGTACCTTAGCAGAAAAATACAATGCAATAACAAGAATACAGAATTCCTATTAAATCATCCCAGTGTTCTAATCCTTCCTCTGCTCAAGGATGATCTTGACAAATTACTTATTTTCTTTGGGCCTCAGTTTACCCAAACTCATGGATTGTTGTGAGGATTAAATGAGATGCTGTTCACAAAGTACTTAATAAAATGTCTGGTATATATAGTAAGATACTGCTAAATATGTGTTATTAGTGTTGATAATATTGTTAAAGTATTCATTTTAAACATTTAAAAACATATTTAAATGTATATTGAGCATGTGTCAAAGATTTAACCAGCAAAGAGAAAAGCAACAGGATTGGTAAAGGAGACTCTGAGAGAAAGAAGCATATATAGTTTGTGAAAGAATGAATGCTCAAATAAGGTTGGTAAGTTACATACAAAACTATACACGTCCTAGGGGGCCAATAAAATGGTAGCCTCTGAGGTTATCTTTTTCACTGGGCAATTATTATTTTTATCCTCACTGGACAAAAATATCTCACAACTGATCAATCTTCTACAAATTAACAACTATCCACAGAATATGAGCCCTAATTAATAATAAATATTAAGTCAAACTAAATGACAGCCCTAGAGAATCAGATAACTCGCAGCAGGGTTGTTAGAAAATTCTCTAATAGATGACAAGAGATCTTGCAGTGCTCTTCTTGTCTTATTTTAAAGTTCTGGATAATTATTTTTGCTTTGAGTGTGGCCAATGGGTCACTGGCCAGTCTGAGATGTTGGTCTTCTGGAACCTAAGCTTTGGATGTCAAGTTAAAATTTCCTACCCCATGAGTCTTTGTAACCAAATTAAATCACCATAAGTATTGTTGGATTTGAAACTTTTGCTGGCATTGGGAAATGAGGAATGGAAAAGCTATAGGAGCCTGGAAATTAAAGGTGTGACCTTTTCTCTTGGGCTTTTAGAAATGGAGCATGTTTCCCATCTGCATGTAAGCATAAAATAATAATAATGTTACTATCTGACCAACGTATTACTTAAACCTCAGCTGTTATCCTTCCCTCTCTATCCTCTTTAGATGAATTTCCTGTTTGCTTTTTAAATCCTTTCATTTCCCTTTATTCTTTATCTCCCTAGTTCATCTTTCCCTCCTCATGTCCTATCCTTCCCAGGTCATTATATTTACTTCAAGCAGCTTCTCTTGTTTTATGACCCTTACCTCTTAGAGTGGTTGAAGGCAGAAAAAAACTGTTTTCTTTTCCCTCGCTTCTCTGATTCCTTCCTTCAGTTTGCTTTTATGGTATCTAACCCCCAGCTGTTTCTTTGGTTGTCACTACCCAGGCCCTTTGTTCCTCAATTCCTTCCTTTTGGCCATTTCACACATTCTTAGGCCATAGAGGGTGGACAAAAGGGGAAATGAAATCAACATACATTTTAGAGGAGAATCTTTGATTATTCTTTAATCCAGGATGCCACATTTAATACATTAAATGAATTAAATTATTTTATTACTTTTAAAATCTGTAAAGACAGTGATTCCAGCATAGATTTTTAAATAAATGCTTTCCCATAAGATTGCCTCGTTAATATAAGTATTTTCATTTCTGTATTGTTTGTCTGTTTTTGTCTCCTGATATACACGCTTTTTGCATGATTGTATTTGTCATGTACCTACATATAAAACATCTATTTAAGCTTGTGGCATATCTTGTAGATGTAGTAAGGAGTAGCCTGTGGGCCTGGAGACCTTTTGGTATGAGAGGCAGAGACCAACCAGCAGAAAGCTGAGTCTATCCTCATGGAGGGTGTCATGGTGTTTGAATTACATTGCTCTGCACACATGGTCGGGATACAGGTCTGCCTTCCACAAGTGTGGCAATCAGCAATGGACTTGTTTTCTAATTCATTTAGAGCAGAAGGGCAAGCTAGTTAATAAAGAGCATTCTAATACATGAAAAAAGAAGCTCCATTGCTTGAATAAAAAGTGGCACGTGTTGTATAGCAGTGAGAGTCTGAGTTCTGGAGTGAGATCCAAGTTTAAGTCCTGCCATTTGCTAGTTGGGTAATTTTGAGTAAGATACTTAACTCAAAGTTCTCCAGGCTTTGATTTCTTTTTCTGTAAAATGGAGATATTAATCGAGACATTAATTACTATTTTGGGGATAAATTAAAGATACTATTTGTTATATATACTTTGTGACAGGATACATGTTATCATAAATGTTAAGGAAATGTTGTAAATCTTAGGTAACCACTTGCTTTTCTGTTCTTCGATGTTTGCAAGGAGGAAAACATTTTTCAAGATATGTTACTAGTCTGCATTATCATTTTCTTTTTTTTCACAATCCTTTCCAACTTGCAAGTGGATATCTGCTGGGCAAATGGGAGTAAGCGAACCAATAATTAATTTAAAAAAAGTTACTGATATAGAAATAGATTGATAGCTTAGTGAGGCAGCACAAAGCTCAGAAATAAACCTACATTTGTACAGAAGTTCAGTATGTGATAAAGGTGACCATTTGAAATCAGACGGCATTTGGTTGAAAGTACACTCTTGTATGACGTATGAAATCCCCACATGTTCTGCCACCATTATTTAAAGCAGAGACCTGAATTTTGTCTTTAAAAATTTAATAAATTATTACAGGATGGTGAACTGAATCGTCTTCTTAAATCCTCAATATAATCAGAGAAAAGAAACTTTGAAGTCAATACATCCATAACAATGCTGAAAATTGATAAAGAGTGATATAATGAATAGAAACTTAGAAGAATTTCTGAATAATTGAAAGAAAATGGAGATCAGATTAATGAAAATATTAAGACTATCCAGATATTTGAGGAAAAGCAGCGATAAAACATAAAGAACCTAGAGGTAGAGGAAAAAATCAGAACCAGTGACCCAGGAAACAGAAGAGAACTTTAAGAACATTTAATATTATAGGTAGAGACATTTAAGAGAATATTGCCACCTCAAAATAAAAACAGGCTGCAATGAAGGAGGAAGAATAAAGAACAGCTCTTATAAATAAAAATCAAGATTGCTAAATTTTTAAATAGAAGACCTGAAGACCAAATTATAGATCTCAAAGATGAAGATGATAAAATTTCCAAAAATGTAGAGAGCAAAGGGAAAAAAATTATGAAAGAAAAATTAGAAAGCAAGGAGATCATATCTAGAAGTTCCTGTCTGTTCATAGTATTTAAAATGGTTAAATGCTCCTGGGAATAGACTGATAGATTAGTGTGGCAGCATGGAGTTCAGCAACCGATCTGCATTTATATGGAGATTTATATATGATAAAGGTGGCATTTTTAATCAGTGGGTATTTGGGGAAATAGGGCTTATTGGTCTTTTGGAACATTGTTAGTGCCCTACTCCACTCCTAAGTTATTTGATTAAATGGAAAACTGATGCAGATATGCCAGAAGCTCTTGTAACCAATGCTTCCAGTTTGTAAAATTTTAATGTTTATTTTCTTCCATCCTAAAAGTAGACTTCACATTCCAAGGGAAGGGGAAAATGGAGTAGAATGCAAAGGGAGGTTTAAGTTCTGCTTTAGCAGGCATGAGTAGGGAAAAATAAACAGTTGGGGAATTTTTCCAGTCCTGTCTGCTGTTCTGCTCCATTAATGATAGGCTGTTGCTCTTTTACAAAACTAAAGAATAGGCACTAGGATGCAAATCTCATTCTCTTCCAGTTTTCAGCTTTCTTTGAGAAGATGGATCCACGAATATTCCCCAGACAACTTACATAACCTTGCTCAAAGAGAAGCTCAGAGTTGCGGAGTGCAAAATGAAAGAAAAAGGCATAAGGTTGCCTCAACCATTTTGTGAGCTGAGAGCAGAAAGGAAACATTGATTTTATGTCTTACATATTTCATGTGCATTAGAAGGAGGGAGTGAAAGCCTGACATGATGCTCAGTCAAGGGACTAGATTTACCATTTACTTAAACTAGCGTGTGTAGGTTCTCCACAGTAATTAAAATTAAATTTGTGTTTAACTTTTAGCACATTAATGTAAATACATTCTAAGTCATCAAATGCCTACCTTAGTACTGCCACATAATTTCTGTGTTGGAGTTGGCTTTTGTGTTTACAACTTTATTGGCCTCAAGTGGAAAGGAAAAGAACAGAGAAAAAAATAATATATTAGGGAAGGCCAATGGCATCATGATGCAAGCTATGAGTAAAAGTTTCACAGTAACTTAAATAAAGAACTGTGATGGGAACATTAAGTTCTCTCAAGCACACAGTAGCATAGGCTGCCAAACCAAAAACATTCCTGCTCTGGCATTCAGGACCATAGTCACAGAGAAAGGAGTGATTTTTATTTTAGCAAGTAACATCCTCTGTCACATTAAATTAATAGAGGTAATGTGAATTATATTGGTTCTGTAAGTTCATAGTTGGGTGTGCATAAGAAATTTATACCTAGGTTTATGTTTGCACTTCTATTTAAATAGCATTGTGATAAAAATAATTTAATTAAAAGTAAACGCTAGTGTTATGAGTACTAGTATTTTTATTAGCCAGGACACACATCAAATTTGATCATCACTGACCTTAGTAGTTTTGCCAGGCTACAAAGGTGGTTGCACAGGGCTGAGCTGGAATAGAAACTAGGGCTCAGGTAATTTGGTCTCCCTGTTTCTTCATGAGACAAGCCCTCCTTAGGCTGTTCTCTTTAATTTCTAGCCCATTCTTTTTCATGTTTTAATTTTCTATTCACGAGTAAGTCTCTCTTTCCTTGGTGTTTACTTAGTAATGTGTGCTTCTTAGCAGATGGGAGAATGGGGTTTTTTGAAAGAGCAGGGCTTGGGGTTTCTGGTGAGAAAAAAATGGGAGCTAGCTCAAAACCAAGTAGACCTAGTGGCACATAAACACGATCCCAGACAGTTCCAGAAGCCTCTAAAATAATCCCAACCATATTGTGGGCAAGACAAGTGCTCTGGTGAGAATTATGACCACTCCCAGACAACTAACAGTTGGCAAAAATCCTTCCCTTTAAGACAAAGAACCCATGGCTCCTGGAGCTCATATGGGGTGAATGTTAATCAGATGGAAAGATGGTGCATGGTTCAAATTAAACTAGAAAAACGATCAATGAATTTATGATGAGAATGTAAGTATATTAAGCAGATAAAGAGCTCCTGGTTGCTGATTAGTGCATTCCCTCCCTATAGTCAATTGTGATAAAAATGTTACGTGGTGGACATGTAATCAGAATCAGGGGAGTTAGATAAGTTGCCCGTCTAGTTAGATCAGAACATGATGGACTGAGGCAGCCATCTGTTTTCAGGGGTGCACACTTGGCACAGAGACCTAATACTCTTCACAAACCAAGGGGCCCTCTCTTCTAGACAGGGGTTGAGTGAGCACAGCCAAATTTGCTTCTGTGTCATCTTTTTTTTAAAATATTTTCTTTTCTGAACAGTCCCTTTCTGATTGGTGTATGTTTCTCTGAATATGCTTATACTCTAAATCTGCTTATAACTAGGGCTTGCCAGCCTGTGTCTTAGTTTTTAAAGCAAACTTATATAAACCAGCTTTGAGACAGTGTGTTCATTTTATTTTTCTCTCAGAAGGTAATTGCCTTAGTTCATGTTTGCTGTTATAACAGAATACCCGGGACTGGGTGATTTATAATAAGCAGAATTGTATTGCTTACAATTCTGGAGGCTGGAAAGCCCAAGATCAAGTGGCCAGCACCTTGTGAGGACCTTCTTGCTGTATCATCCCATGGTAAAAGGCAGAAGGGCTGAGAGAGAGAGAGAGAAAGCAAAAAGGACTCAAACTCTCCCTTTTATAGTGAACCCACTCCTGCAATAACAGTATTAATCCATTCACTGTGCCCTCATGGCCTAATCAACTCCCGTTAGGCCCCATCTCCCAGCACTGTTGAATTGGGGATTAAGTTTCCAACACATGCTTTTGGGGGACACATTCAAACTATAGGAGTAATTTTGTTAATTTTTTTTCAAGTTCTTGGCATCCCACTGTTGCTTCAATGTACCACTTGTTTCTTTCTTTTACTTTATTCACAAGAGATAAAACTATCCTTGAAATTCTGGAGAGCTTTGGCACCTCCAGAATTTCCATTTATGAAGGGCTTGGGGGCTATGATCTAGTGGGAATTGGGGGTGGGTAGAGTACTACTCCGAAGCTGATTTTGGGGAAAGGCACACTGCTTTATGCAGAAAGTGTATTTATTTGGCAGTAGCTTGAAGCTGTGTTTACATAGTAATCATGTTTTTACTTGAGTTAGATGTTTATTTAGAGTTGATTTGGGTTATGGGACTGATGAAGATTGTAGGCATTTCTGCCTTCCTAAGCCACCCCTTTGTTGCCAGTGTGTGATTTTGCTTTTTAACCTGGATCATAGATTGGCTTTGCAATATTCCTGGAGATGGAATTAATTAATTGGCTCTCTCCCAGCCATCTCAAATTACTTGTTTAACTTTTTTGGTTTACAGATATTTATTTGCACCTGTGTGTATTTTGTGTCCTAGTTTTGCAAATCTGCAAATTACCAACTTTGTCAGCAAATGGACAACTTTCTTCTGAAGCTGTCCCCTTTGCCAGAGAGTAAACACGCTTTTCTCTCTCCATTTGCCCAATTTGACTTTAATCCCAGGAAATGTAGATAAAACCTGTGTGGGCTTTCTGGTATCTCTCAATTAACTCTTGGTAACTGCAAGCAATCCCTTGTGGCCCAGGTTTATCCTTGAATTCTGATAACAAGATCAAATGAGAAGAGGAATGCCATGAGGAAGTGACTAAAAATTACAAGGGTGTGTGTGCATGTGTAGTTTTGGATGTATATATGTTCCTTTTAATTAGACTTAGAAGTCAATATGAATTATATTGTCAGTTGCTTGAGTGACTCATGGCCTTTTCTCAATACATCAATATAGTGCATAAGTTACTATTGCTCTTGTTACAGATTACTACAAATTTAGTGGCTTAAAATAACATATTTATTATCTAACAGTTCTGAAGGTCTGAAATCCAAAATAGGTCTCATTAGGCTAAAAGCAAGATGCTAGCAAGACTGTGTTCCTTTTGGAGGCTCCAAAGGGCAAATTCATTTTCTTGCCTTTTCTATCTTCTAGAGGCTTCCCATAGTCCTTGGCTCATGACCCTCTTTCTCCACCTTCAAAACCAGCAATGTTGGACTGAATCCTTCTAATGTTGCTGTCTCTCTTGTTCTCTTCTACCTTCCTCTTCTCCTTTTAAGGACTCTTGTGATTACATTGGGTTTGCCTAGATAATCTAGGATAATGCCACTATTTTAAAGTCAGCTGATTAGCAACCTTAATTGCTTCTGCAACTTTAATTATCACTTTCCTTCTAACCCTCCATACTGACATGTTTCAGAAATTATAGCACAGACATCAGCCATCTTTTGGAGGTGGAGGGTACTATTGTATCTACCACACGTGAAATGTCAAAACAATCTCTAAACATTTCAGTGTTAGTACCCCTGCTTCCACATTCTTTAACCTAAATGTATATCAATGTCTTTGTATGTATGAAGAGCCTATGAATGTGTGATATGTTTTCATAAATACTCTCATTGAAATTCTTTCCTGCTGTTGTAAGTGCCATAGTAATGTGACTTCTCATCAAAGGCAACCCTTTTCAGTGTTTGATTTGAGTGTCACTGAAAATTCTCCTTGCCCTTTTTTATATTTCTCCCTTGTAGGCCTGCCACAAGTACATAGAATTTCTAGCATTACTTCTTTGGGTTAGAAAACTGTGTCTTCAGTTGACCCTTTCAAAATTCAACTATGAAACTTGGTAGCATGTAAACCTACTGCCACAGTTAAAACCTTGGTATTTATTAATGTGTCAGAAAAATTAGATGGCTACCTGATAGGATGCAGGGCAGGTAAATTTGGAGCTTGGGAAGTTGGAAAGACATAGATGTGCAAGGCTATTGCATTACAGAATGATGTGTATGGTTGGTACGGCCTTGGGGAGAACTATTGATTCATAAATTCAACAAATAGTGCTTATTCTGTATAGTAACTGTGCAACATATTGGAGTTTTAAAAGTCAACAAAATATCTAGTTGCTTCCCTCTCAGACATTAATTTATGGGCACTCATTGGGATACAATGAAAATACATTTATTTTTCCTGGGCTTAAGCCCTTGTTCCTTCATTAAGTATGCGGTTTTTCCACAGTTGCATAGAACTTTGCATGCAGTAGTTATAGGCTTACCACATATCGTCATGGACTGCTGACTTGTGTAGCACGAGTGAACACAGTATAAGTGCACCTCGGCTTTTATCAGGAACATCTTACATTAGTGTTGTGTAAGCTGTACACATTATTATTATTCTGTTGCTGCTATTTTATTGTGCACACTACTTTTATTGATATGTAGATAATCCTTTGTCATAGGAGGTTGTGTGGTTGTGCTATGTATTACAGGACGGTCTCTGTCTACTAGATGCCAGTACACCCTCTAGTTGTGAGATTCAAAAATGTCTCCAGACATGTGGCACATATACACCATGGAATACTATGCAGCCATAAAAAATGATGAGTTCATATCCTTTGTAGGGACATGGATGAAATTGGAAACCATCATTCTCAGCAAACTATCGCAAGAACAAAAAACCAAACACCACATATTCTCACTCATAGGTGGGAATTGAACAATGAGATCACATGGACACAGGAAGGGGAATATCATACTCTGGGGACTGTGGTGGGGAGGGGGGAGGGGGGAGGGATAGCATTGGGAGATATACCTAATGCTGGGTGACGAGTTGGTGGGTGCAGCGCACCAGCATGGCACATGTATACATATGTAACTAACCTGCACAATGTGCACATGTACCCTAAAACTTAAAGTATAATAAAAAAAAAAAAAATGTCTCCAGAAATAGCCAAATGTCCTCTGGGAGGCAAAATCAATCCTAGTTGAGAAACAGTAATGTGTAGCATACAAGTAGAAATATGCATAAATCTCAAGTGTGCAGCTTGACTAATTTTTATGAATACACGTCACATTCAATTCAAGAAAAAGGACATTACTAGCATCTAAGATCCTCTCCTTTTAACTCCTGTTATTTTCCAACCAAGGATAACCACTGTTCAGACATCTAATACCATAGTTTTGTCTGTTTTTAGACTTGAAGTGAATGTAAATATGTGGTACAGACTCTTTTGTGTCTGTGAGGGTCATTCCTTGTGCTGTATGTTGTAATGGGTTTGTTCATTTTCATTCCTTCATACTGTTCTACCATAGTCATACCACTATATATTTATCCCTTCTTCTCTTGAGAAACATTTGAATTGTTTTCAAATTTTAGCTATTATGAATAATGCTGCTATGAAGATTTATGTACATGTTTTTTTGGTTCAAATCTGTTGCATATCAAAACGAAGTTGCTGAGATTTGAGTCCATGTATTTTCAGCTTTAGTAGACACTGTCAAGGTTTTCCAAAGTTGTCCTAACAATTTTATTTCCAGGAGCAGTATTTGGGTCCACTGAGCCATCATTGCCACATTTCCAATTACTTGGTGTTGTCTATTTTTGTTGTTTTCAAAAATTTGGCCATTCGGGTACATATGTAGTCTTACGGCATTGTGGGTTTTGTTTGCATTTCTCAGATGATAATTGAGATTCAGCATGTTTTCATACAATTATTAGCCATTTTCATGTTTTCCTTGTGAAAGGGTATTTTTTTTTTTGTCTATTTTTGTGATTGGGTAGAAAAATGATACCATCAGCTCATGTGATTATCAATCTCTTTGGCATTTTTATCTCTAAGCTTAAAATAATTTTAAAAATACACTGATTTTGTTCATCTCTCTCTTGTGAGCTTCAGCAGTACAACTCCATTCACCAGTCAGAGCTCTCCTGGATGAACTGATCAAATGGAAGCCACAAACTAGCCAAACTAAGGACATGCCTGTAGGCCTGACAGTCCTGCCAAGGAAGGTCTTGGCTGAGACAAAGTTGTAATCCTTCCTCCTCTCTCTCTTTCCTTTAGCTACAAAATCAACAGATAAATAAACATTTCTAGAATTTTCTGTCCTGGTTCCATAGCTTAATACATGTTGGCCATTGGCATAAATGTTTTCCAAGATGTTTATTTATCAGATTACTTTATGAACTAATTTGCTGCTTGAAATGACTACCTAGTGAAGTAAGAATTTAATTTTAGGGAGTCTCACAGATAATAGATAAAAGGCATAGTCTTCTGTTCTTTTCCTTCATGCCATTGGTAAGAGCTGTAAGACCAGTATTTTCCTTCCTCATTGGTTTTTGGCCACCTTTGCTGGTGCAGCATCATATGCAATATAAAGCCTAAATCACCTTTCTTACTCTCAGGCTTCCTCACGAAACCAAAGCCTACTTGTACAATGTTTCATTTTTACTTTCATGTGCCACCTCCTCCTCCTGCCCTTATTACATAACTGTTGAGAGCCCTATGTACTCGTTCCACCTCAGGCTATGTCATCACCTCAAGCCTTGGATGCTGTCCATGTTTGGATGGGCAGCCTCCAAGGTGCATTTCATCTGCCCATGCTGTGCTTAGTGCCGCCAAATGTAGGGCCCCTGCCAGTGACGCATACTTAGGCTAATGGCCTATGGGCTTCTGGGAAACAAAAGGGCAGGTAATGGAGGGCAGCCATCAGAAATTGGCAGGAAACAAGGCTCTTTTTGAGCAAAACCTTTAAGAAGAACATGAATCAAATAGAAAGAATCTCAGAGGCTCTGGAAATATGATTGTGTTCTCATTTATATCTCTCAAGTAGAAAGAAATTGAAAGAGATGGCTGGGATCCCAAATTTCCAAGTCCTTGACCTCCACTGTTGCAGGAACAGGAGGAAGAGATAACAGCAGGGACACACAGGGCAAATGCGCTCTGTTGCCCTTTATAAAACTTTAGTTTCAAACCTTATGTTCTGAAACAATAACAAATAAGCCAATTTTTCCTTCTATAGAGCAGTGCTTTTTGAATTTAAAGTTGGTGATTATGACTTCCTTGAGTTGTCTAATGAACATTTGAAAGTTGAATTGGGAATAAATTAGGAGATTCTTTGACCAATCAGTGAAATGTATGAGGCATGTATTAATAGTAAATTCCTCACATTATATGCTTAGGGGTAGAAAGAATAATAACAGCCAACACGTGTATAGTGCTTACTTTGTGCCAAGCACTGTTCTAAAGGCTTAATCCTCAAAACAACCCTTTGCTGTATGTACTCTTATGATCCCATTATACAGATGAGAAAGATAAGGCTTAGGGGGGTAAGTAGCAAAACCCAAGGTTACATGCTGAAGGAGTCACAGAGCTAGGATTCATACCCAGGCACTCTGGCTCCCTAGTCTATGTTCTCAGCCCAATAAACAATAAACTAATGCTGCCTACCTAAAAAGAAGTAATAGATTTCTTCTTTGAGAATATTGCAAATGAGATAATATTAACTATACATAATACATGTAGCTACGTCCTAAGAGAGATAATGGTCTGGGCTAAAATGGATAAAGAAGATGAAATACGAAGGAGCCAAGCCTCAGAAATTATGCAGAATTTCAATAGGTGCAGAGGAATGTGAAGGTTTAGGATGTTTGTGGACCTTTAGCATCCCTACCCCCAGTAATTGCCAGTAGGAATCATCAAGCTTGTCGACTACCAAAAGCTTCTCTACATGTTTTCAAAAGCTCCTCACTGAGAATAGCTGAGCTATAGGTACAGTGGTTGGAACAGTGGTACTCATGTGCATCAGGATTACCTGGAGCTCTTGTTAAAATTCGGACTGCTGGCCCTCACTTCCAGATTTTCTGATTTAGTAGGTCCAGGATGACGTCCAAGAATTTATATTTCTGACAGATTTCTAGGTGACGCTGTTGGGAACAGGCCCCCAAATCTGGCCATAAACTGGCTCCAAAACTGGCCATAAACAAAATCTCTGCCACATTGTGACATGCTCGTGATGGCCTTGATGCCCACACTGGAAGGTTGTGGGTTTACTGAGGGCAAGGAACACCTGGCCCCACCAAGGGCGGAAAACCTCTTAAGGCATTCTTAAACCACAAACAATAGGATGAGTGATCTGTGCCTTAAGGACATGTTCATGTTGTAGATAACTAGCCGGACCCATCCCTTTATTTCGACTCATCCCTTTATTTCCCATAAGGAATACTTTTAGTAAATCTTATGACTGGCTTGCTGTCAATAAATACGTGGGTAAATCTCTGTTCAAGGCTCTCAGCTCTGAAGGCTCTGAGACCCCTGATTTGCCGCTCCACACTCCATGTTTCTGTGTGTGTGTCTTTAATTCCTCTAGCACCACTGGGTTAGGGTCTCCATGACCAGCTGGTCTCAGCATGATGGCTGATGCTGTGGGACCTCAGCAAGGTCTAAGAAAAAGAAAGATGTGGGCTGACAGCAGTAGAAGAAAAAAAAATGATTCTTAGACTCATTGTCTAATATTAGCATGATTATCTAATAGCAATAGCCAACTTCAGTGATAACTTATTGCGAGCCAGTGCTGTGCAAAGCACTTGATATATACATTATATTTTTTAATCCTTAAAACAGATTTTAAATGCTATTATTATTTCCATTTTGCAGATGAGAAAAGTTAGGATTAAAAATACATTATGAACTTTTCCAGGTCATTTATGTGTAAAATTAAACCCACATCCAACCAACTCTGGGGTGCAGCCACTAATCAGTACTGCTGTTCCATAGCTCTGGGAGGTGTTTTGATGTGATGTGTTCAGAAGTCCATAATCTTTGAAAGTATCTAATCAGCCATGCAACAAGACAAAAGTAATAATTAGGGTAAATTATTCTGGTAGCACTGTGCGGAACTTAAAGCCTGAGAGGCTAGCTATGGATCTATTATAACAATACAGGCATGATCAAAATTTCAGCAACATAGCTTTTCTTCCTATCCAATTTTCAAAGTGAATAACATGTCAAATGCTGCTATCAGGAATTTCATTAAGAATGCATTTCATTTTGTTTGCATACCTGATATTTAAAAACACAGATTTTGGAATCTTCAATCTGTTGCTTGTAGTTCATTCATTTATTCAAAAACTTTACTAAAATCTACTAAAATAACATTTTTTGGGGAAAAACTTTGATTTACTATCAGTTTATTTTGAGGTGACATACCAAACCCAAGTTAAACTTTTCTTACAGGCTGCTTTTTAAACCTCACCTTTGTCTTCAGTGCCCTAAAATTTTATGATTATATTTCTAGATATAGATTTATTATTGTTTATACTGTTTGAATCTGAGTGGGCATCTTTCTGGAAAATTCTTCATTATAATCCCTTCAAATATTGTTTCTTCCTCATTCTCATTGTTATTTCCTTCTGGAATTCTGATTAGAGTATGTTGGACCTTCTCATTCTGCCCTCTAATTTTATTAATCTTTCTTTCATATTTTCAATATGTACCTTTCAGAAACATTCTGGATAATTTCTTTGATCTGATCATCCTTTCATCAAGTCTCTCTTCATTTCTTTCTAATCTGCTATTTAATTCATTTAATGTTTAATTTCACTTACTTTGTTGTCACTTTAATTTTCAAGTTATTTCTCTTCAGATCCTTTTTACAGTCTTGTTTCATGCTTATATTTTTAAACCTCTCTCCTTCAAGCATATCAGACATTCTTAGTTTATGTTTAGCATCTGATAATTCCAATACTTAGAGTTTTTTGTTTATCTGATTCTGCAATGTTATTTCTGCTGGTTCTTATTCATGGTTCTTTGTTTGCCTGTGTATTTGCAATTATTGGCTATTAGCTCATATCCCTTGGATTGTTACCTGATAGAATTCTTTTAGGTCATGTTGAAATTGAATTTTTTTTCTGGGAAGATTTTAAATGACTTCATATCATTTGGGCATAGGCACTAAAATCCAGGACCACGTTATATTAAAATTTCCATTGGAATTTTTTTTTTTTTGACTACACAGAAAGTTCGAACTTGGGTCAAGATTATAGTTCCAAATTCCTTAAAGAGATTTTCTTTCTCCTCCACCCAGTGCAAAAGTGAAAAGAGAAGTCTCCTTCCTGTCCACTTCTGCGAGGAAATTATATCCTCAGAGGGCCTCAGCCTTACATGGGAGACTACCATTAGACTTTCTACTTTGCATGTGCTGTAGGTTTTGTCTACTTTCTTATGTGCCATACATAGTCTTCTATATGTTCAAGTTTGCCAGGGTTCAGTGGATTCCCTCAGGGTTAAAGCTGGCTTCTGCACTTGCTTGCCTCTCATCTTCCAATATCACTTTGTTTTGGCTCTGACATATCAATGCTTTTTTGCCAGATTAGTGATGTACTTAAAACATTCTAAATATACGAATACAGATCAGGCTCACACCTATAACCCCAGCACTTTGGGAGGCCGAAGCAGGTGGATGGCTTGAGCCTAGAAGTCCGAGACCAGCCTGGGCAACATGGCAAAACCCTGTCTCTAGCAAAAATTAGCTGGCCTAGGTGGCACCCACCTGTAGTCCCAGCTACTGGGAGGCTGAGGTGGGAGGATCCCTTGAACCTGGGAGGTGGAGGCTGCAGTGAGCTGAGATCGCACCACTGCACTCCAGCCTGGGTGACAGAGTGAGACGCTGTCTAAAACACACACACACATGCGCACACACACACACTCATACATAATGTTTTAGCTATTTTCATCAGAAGGTTTGTTCAGAGTATCATATTAGTCTAATATATTGCAAAGAATGCAAGTCCCAGTAAACTGAAAATGTGTTACAAATTATATTAAAATGACAAAGAGAAAAGCAGAGATTTGTATTTAAAGATACTATTAAATGGCAAGTGAAATCCCTGAGGACAGGAACAACACATTTTTTACTTGTTTCTTTAAAGCTTCATACTATGCCTAAGACCTAAGAGCCCCATAAATAATAAGTGAATAAAATAATGCAAGCATTGAGATAATAGCTTTGGAAGCTTCAAGTGGATAGATCATTAGAACTCATTATTAAATGTGTTTCGATATATGCTTGACTGATTCCTAAAAATACCTGAATATTTATACATATTTTAACATCCCTAATCCAAAAATTTGAAGTCTGAAATGCTCCAAACTCTGAGACTTTTTGAGGGCTGACATGACGCTGCAAGTGGAAAATTCCAGACCTGACTTCATGTGATAGGTCACAGTCAGAATACAGGTGTACAATACACAGTGTACACAGTTTCCTCCGCATCCCCAAAGGAAAAAAGACCCTCTCAGCCGTCTTCAGCTGTGATATATTTTTCTATGCCCTCCCTGATTCCTCTACACAAGTACGCTACAAAGAATAATAAAATGGCACATGTGCAGGCTGGATGCACCAATGGCAGTTTCCCTAAGATGCCTCACATGGGTCCAAGACCTATGTTCGTTACTCACTGTGTTTCTTGCTTACTCTCTGTTCTGTAGTAGAAGGATATTGTTTAAAATGTTGAAATAAGCCTGTAGATACCCCTATGGTTAACAGTGATGAGAAAATGAGGAAGGATTTATGTTTACCTGTGGCACAGAAAGTCAAGCTGTTGGAGAAAGTGGACAGTAATATAAATGTGAAACACAGAAGAGTGTAGTGTCGGAATGACAACCGTATGTTACCTGAAGAAACAGAATGATAAACTGTTGAGGTTTTATGCTGCAAGTGATTAGCAGAAGTTAATGAAAAATAGAAAAACACTGCATAAAGCTAAAAAATGAAGATTTTGATTGTGTATTAAAAGAGTGACTCCATCAGTGTCACGATGAACACATACCACTTAAGAGTATACTGATCATAAAACAAGCAAGATCTATTAGAACGAACTGAACATTTAAGGGAACTATATTCAACAGGCTGATTGCAGAAATTTTTAAAAAGACATAGAATTAAATTTTAAAGATTTGTGGTGAAAAAAGTCTGCTGATTATGAAACAGTGGAGAAATTCATTGATGAGTTTGCCAAGATCATCCCTAATGAAATTCTGAAGACAGATTAAGTCTATAATACTAATGAAGCATCACTATTTTGGTGTTATTGCCCCAGAAAGATACTGACTATAGTTGAAGAAACAGCTCCTATAGAAATTAAGGATGCCAAAGACAGAATAACTGAGCTGGGATGTGTTAATGCAGCAGGCACATATACTTGTAAACTTACTGTGATAGGTAATTGCATCCTTGCTGTTTTCAAGGTATGATTTTTTTTTACCAGTCCATTATTATGCTAACTAAAAGGCATGGATCACCAGGGACATCTTTTCTAATTGGTTTCACAAACAATTTGTACCAGTGGGATGTGCTCACTGCAGGGAAGGACTGGGTAACAACTGCAAGATTTTGTTATACTTTGAAAATTGTCCTGCTCATCCTCCAGCTGGAATTATCATAAAAAAAATGTTTATGCCATGTACTTTCCCCCAAATGTGACTTCATTAATTTAGCCATGTGACTAGGGTATCCTTAGATCAATGAAGTGTAAATATAAAAACACTTTCTTGAATAGCATGCCAGCAACTGTGAACAGAGGCATTGGTGTGGAAGGTTTTCAAAAGGAGTTTAACATGAAAGATGGTGTATATTCTGTTACCAATGCTTGGAACACAGGGACTAAAGACACAGTGTGCATGCCTGGCACAACCCTGGCCTGCGACTATGCTCAGTGATGATGATGAACAAGATTGTGACTTCGAAGGATTACATCTGTCAAGTGAGGAAAAAAGTCTGCCCTCCTTACATATGCAAAAAATATACTTTCAGAGTCCATCAGTAAGCTGGAATAAGTGGATATCAAAGAAATTATTAACATTGATAATGATGCTCAATTGTTTACTCATTGACAGATGGTGAAATAGTTGAAATGGTTCTGAATCAAGGTGATTCTGATAGTAGTGACGATGAAGATGTTGTTAATGCTGCAGAAAAAATGCCTATAGATGACATGGTGAAAATGTGTGATGGACTTATTGAAAAACTAGAACAGCATACATTTATAACAGAACAAGAAATCATGTCAGTTTATAAAGTCAAAAGGAATCCCTAAGACAAAAACCATTAATAAGACATGACTCCAGAGGAAACATTTTAAAAGTATCCAGGGAATTACTTCTCATTCTTAGAAGACTCATTTCCTAGTTGCTCAACTGCTTCTGATGTTTCTTTTTCATCTACAAAAATAAAATCCAGTTTATGGTAACCTTTTAATCCACATACAGTATTGCAGGTGGTGATGGAAAGCCTGGTGTTGTTTGTTGTTGGACAGCTAACACAGGTATTCTGGCGATGTTACCATGCTACTTACTTATCCTCAACATATTATTTTTTCACTATATTAAAAATATGCCATATTTTTTACTGTTAAGTACTTAAGCGTGAATAGTGTAAAAAAGGTTTGCTGTTGGTAGCATGTAAATTCAGTCAGAATGATGGTGATGCCATACAATCACAGGTTGTCCACATGGATGAGTGGATGAGAGAGTGACACCTTTGCTTTCTGATGCTTCAGTGCACACAAACTGCGTTTCATGCACAAGATTATTTAAAATGTTATACAAAGTTACCTTCAGTTTAAGTGTATAAAGTATATATAAAACAAATAAATTTCCTATTTAGGCTTGGGTCCTATCCCCAATATATCTCATTATATATATGCAAATATTCCAAAATATAAAAAAATCCAAAATCTAAAACACTTCTGGTCCCAAGCATTTTGGAAAAGAAATACTCAACATATAAATATATACATATTTATGTATATACATATATATATGTTGAGTATTATATATTTATATGTCGAGTATATAAATACTCGACATAAATATATACAGATGTGTATATATATACTCAAGTATATATAAATACTCAACATATAAATATATAAATATATATAATATATAAATACTCAACATATAAATATATACATATATAATATATACAAAGTATATATACTCAACATATAAATATATGTGTATATATACATATATACAAAGTATATATACACATATATACAAAGTATATATACTCAACATATAAATATATAAATATATGTATAATATATACAAAGTGTACTCAACATATAAATATATGTATATACATATTTTTATATATACTCAACATGCAAATATACATATATACATACATATACGTATATTTGTATGTTGAGTATATATACAAATACTCACCATATAAATATATACATATATGTATATACATATATTTATATGGTGAGTATAAATACTCACCATATAAATATATACATATATGTATAATATATACAAAGTATACTCAAGTATATATACAAGTATATATACAAAGTATATATTATATATACTTTGTATATACTCAAGTATATATACTTTGTATATATTATACATATATGTATATATTTATATGGTGAGTATATATACTCAACATATATAAATACTCAACATATAAATATATACATATATGTATAATAAATATATACATATATACATATATGTACATGTATATGTATATATGTACATATGTATATGTATATATGTACATATGTATATATGTACATACGTATATATGTATATATGTATATGTACATATATACATATATAATAAATATATAATATATGTATAATATATACAAAGTATATATACTCAAGTATATATAAATACTCAATATATAAATATATAAATACATGTAATATACTCAACATATAAATACATATATGTATAATATATACAAAGTATATATACTCAACATATAAATATATGTATATACATATATATGTTGAGTGTATATGTATATATTATATATGTGTGTATGTGTACAAATATAAATAAAACAGTCATTTACTAAGTAGTTCTAACATTATAACTTAGTCACAGTTATTGCTAAGCCCAGCACATTTCTGATTATCAGGCAGCCCCTATTAACAGACATGAGCTTAATTTAGCAACCTTATTTGGAGCTAACCCATTTTAGATTCTGAATTACAACCTTGTCTAATATGGTGAATCACTTACTTGCATAAATTTTATCCATGGAACTTCCCCTTGAGTCTACTTCTGTGAACTGAGGGGAGGGTATGGGTTGAACATAAAATCACTGAATGCAGGAGAACTGAGGAAAGGATGGTCCCTACCAGTGGCATTCCCCTTACAACTGAGAAGCTCTTCAAAACTTCATAGAAAAGGGTGATACGGAAACCAAAAGAATATCAAAATTTTCTCAAATTCTGAGGTATATTGCTAATTCTGACTGCCTGGCAATCTAGTGGGTAGCTAACTATACTAAAAAGAAAAAATCGAGAGAGGAGCCAAGATGGCGGAATAGGAACAGCTCCGGTCTACAGCTCCCAGCGTGAGCGACGCAGAAGACGGGTGATTTCTGCATTTCCATCTGAGGTACCGGGTTCATCTCACTAGGGAGTGCCAGACAGTGGGCGCAGGTCAGTGGGTGCGCGCACCGTGCGCGAGCCGAAGCAGGGCGAGGCATTGCCTCACTCCGGAAGTGCAAGGGGTCAGGGAGTTCCATTTCCTAGTCAAAGGGGTGACGGACCGCACCTGGAAAATCGGGTCGCTCTCACCCGAATACTGCGCTTTTCCGACGGGCTTAAAAAACAGCGCACCACAAGATTGTATCCTGCACCTGGCTCGGAGGGTCCTACGCCCACGGAGTCTCGCTGACTGCTAGCACAGCAGTCTGAGATCAAACTGCAAGTCGGCAGCGAGGCTGGGGGAGGGGCGCCCGCCATTGCCCAGGCTTGCTTAGGTAAACAAAGCAGCCGGGAAGCCCGAACTGGGTGGAGCCCACCACAGCTCAAGGAGGCCTGCGTGCCTCTGTAGGCTCCACCTCTGGGGGAAGGGCACAGACAAACAAAAAGACAGCAGTAACCTCTGCAGACTTAAATGTCCCTGTCTGACAGCTTTGAAGAGAGCAGTGGTTCTCCCAGCACGCAGCTGGAGATCTGAGAACGGGCAGACTGCCTCCTCAAGTGGGTCCCTGACCCCCGAGCAGCCTAACTGGGAGGCACCCCCCAGCAGGGGCACACTGACACCTCACACGGCAGGGTACTTCAACAGACCTGCAGCTGAGGGTCCTGTCTGTTAGAAGGAAAACTAACAAACAGAAAGGACATCCACACCAAAAACCCATCTGTACATCACCATCATCAAAGACCAAAAGTACATAAAACCACAAAGATGGGGAAAAAACAGAACAGAAAAACTGGAAACTCTAAAAAGCAGAGCGCCTCTCCTCCTCCAAAGGAACGCAGTTCCTCACCAGCAACGGAAAAAAGCTGGACGGAGAATGACTTTGACAAGCTGAGAGAAGAAGGCTTCAGACGATCAAATTACTCTGAGCTACGGGAGGACATTCAAACCAAAGGCAAAGGAGTTGAAAACTTTGAAAAAAATTTAGAAGAATGTATAACTAGAATAACCAATACAGAGAAGTGCTTAAAGGAGCTGATGGAGCTGAAAACCAAGGCTTGAGAACTACGTGAAGAATGCAGACGCCTTAGGAGCCAATGCGATCAACTGGAAGAAAGGGTATCAGCAATGGAAGATGAAATGAATGAAATGAAGCGAGAAGGGAAGTTTAGAGAAAAAAGATTAAAAAGAAATGAGCAAAGCCTCCAAGAAATATGGGACTATGTGAAAAGACCAAATCTACGTCTGACTGGTGTACCTGAAAGTTATGGCGTGAATGGAACCAAGTTGGAAAACACTCTGCAGGATATTATCCAGGAGAACTTCCTCAATCTAGCAAGGCAGGCCAACATTCAGATTCAGGAAATATGGAGAACGTCACAAAGATACTCCTTGAGAAGAGCAACTCCAAGACACATAATTGTCAGATTCACCAAAGTTGAAATGAAGGAAAAAATGTTAAGAGCAGCCAGAGAGAAAGGTCGGGTTACCCACAAAGGGAAGCCCATCAGACTAACAGCGGATCTCTCGGCAGAAACCCTACAAGCCAGAAGACAGTGGGGGCCAATATTCAACATTCTTAAAGAAAAGAATTTTCAACCCAGAATTTCATATCCAGCCAAACTAAGCTTCATAAGTGAAGGAGAAATAAAATACTTTACAGACAAGCAAATGCTGAGAGATTTTGTCACCACCAGGCCTGCCCTAAAAGAGCTCCTGAAGGAAGCGCTAAACATGGAAAGGAACAACCAGTACCAGCTGCTGCAAAATCATGCCAAAATGTAAAGACCATCGAGACTAGGAAGAAACTGCATCAACTAACGAGCAAAATAACCAGCTAACATCATAATGACAGGATCAAATTCACACACAACAATATTAACTTTAAATGTAAATGGACTAAATTCTCCAATTAAAAGACACAGACTGGCAAATTGGATAAAGAGTCAAGATCCATCAGTGTGCTGTATTCAGGAAACCCATCTCATGTGCAGAGACACACGTAGGCTCAAAATAAAAGGATGGAGGAAGATCTTCCAAGCAAATGGAAAACAAAAAAAGGCAGGGGTTGCAATCCTAGTCTCTGATAAAACAGACTTTAAACCAACAAAGATCAAAAGAGACAAAGAAGGCCATTACATAATGGTAAAGGGATCAATTCAACAAGAAGAGCTAACTATCCTAAATATATATGCACCCAATACAGGAGCACCCAGATTCATAAAGCAAGTCCTGAGTGACCTACAAAGAGACTTAGACTCCCACACATTAATAATGGGAGACTTTAACACCCCACTGTCAACATTAGACAGATCAACGAGACAGAAAGTCAATAAAGATACCCAGGAATTGAACTCAGCTCTGCACCAAGAGGACCTAACAGACATCTACAGAACTCTCCACCCCACATCAACAGAATATACATTTTTTTCAGCACCACACCACACCTATTCCAAAATTGACCACATACTTGGAAGTAAAGCTCTCCTCAGCAAATGTAAAAGAACAGAAATTATAACAAACTATCTCTCAGACCACAGTGCAATCAAACTAGAACTCAGGATTAAGAATCTCACTCAAAACTGCTCAACTACATGGAAACTGAACAACCTGCTCCTGAACGACTACTGGGTACATAACGAAATGAAGGCAGAAATAAAGATGTTCTTTGAAACTAATGAGAACAAAGACACAACATACCAGAATCTCTGGGATGCATTCAAAGCAGTGTGTAGAGGGAAATTTATAGCACTAAATGCCCATAAGAGAAAGCAGGAAACATCCAAAATTGACACCCGAACATCACAATTAAAAGAACTAGAAAAGCAAGAGCAAACACATTCAAAAGCTAGCAGAAGGCAAGAAATAACTAAAATCAGAGCAGAACTGAAGGAAATAGAGACACAAAAAACCCTTCAAAAAACTAATGAATCCAGGAGCTGGTTTTTTGAAAGGATCAACAAAATAGACCGCTAGCAAGACTAATAAAGAAAAAAAGAGAGAAGAATCAAATAGACGCAATAAAAAATGATAAAGGGGATATCACCACCGATCCCACAGAAATACAAACTACCATCAGAGAATACTACAAACACCTCTATGCAAATAAACTAGAAAATCTAGAAGAAATGGATAAATTCCTCGACACATACACCCACCCAAGACTAAACCAGGAAGAAGTTGAATCTCTGAATAGACCAATAACAGGATCTGAAATTGTGGCAATAATCAATAGCTTAACAGCCAAAAAGAGTCCAGGACCAGATGGATTCACAGCCGAATTCTACCAGAGATACAAGGAGGGACTGGTACCATTCCTTCTGAAACTATTCCAATCAATAGAAAAAGAGGGAATCCTCCCTAACTCATTTTATGAGGCCAGCATCATTCTGATACCAAGGCCAGGCAGAGACACAACCAAAAAAGAGAATTTTAGACCAATATCCTTGATGAACATTGATGCAAAAATCCTTAATAAAATACTGGCAAAATGAATCCAGCAGCACATCAAAAAGCTTATCCACCATGATCAAGTGGGCTTCATCCCTGGGATGAAAGGCTGGTTCAATATACGCAAATCAATAAATGTAATCCAGCATATAAACAGAACAAAAGACAAAAACCACATGATTATCTCAATAGATGCAGAAAAGGCCTTTGACAAAATTCAACAACCCTTCATGCTAAAAACTCTCAATAAATTAGGTATTGATGGGACGTATTTCAAAATAATAAGAGCTATCTATGACAAACCCACAGCCAATATCATACTGAATGGGCAAAAACCGGAAGCATTCCCTTTGAAAACTGCCACAAGACAGGGATGCCCTTTCTCACCACTCGTATTCAACATAGTGTTGGAAGTTCTGGCCAGGGCAATTAGGCAGGAGAAGGAAATAAAGGGTATTTAATTAGGAAAAGAGGAAGTCAAATTGTTCCTGTTTGCAGACGACATGATTGTATATCTAGAAAACCCCATTGTCTGAGCCCCAAATCTTAAGCTGATAAGCAACTTCAGCAAAGTCTCAGGATACAAAATCAATGTACAAAAATCACAAGCATTCTTATACACCAACAACAGACAAACAGAGAGCCAAATCATGAGTGAACTCCCATTCACAATTGCTTCAAAGAGAATAAAATACCTAGGAATCCAACTTACAAGGGATGTGAAGGACCTCTTCAAGGAGAACTACAATCCACTGCTCAAGGAAATAAAAGAGGATACGAACAAATGGAAGAACATTCCATGCTCATGGGTAGGAAGAATCAATATTGTGAAAATGGCCATACTACCCAAGGTAATTTATAGATTCAATGCCATCCCCATCAAGCTACCAATGACTTTCTTCACAGAATTGGAAAAAACTACTTTAAAGTTCATATGGAACCAAAAAAGAGCCCGCATCGCCAAGTCAATCCTAAGCCAAAAGAACAAAGCTGGAGGCATCACTCTACCTGACTTCAAACTATACTACAAGGCTACAGTAACCAAAACAGCATGGTACTGGTACCAAAACAGAGATATAGATCAATGGAACAGAACAGAGCCCTCAGAAATAACGCCACATATCTACAACTATCTGATCTTTGACAAACCTGAGAAAAACAAGCAATGGGGAAAGGATTCCCTATTTAATAAATGGTGCTGGGAAAACTGGCTGGCCATATGTAGAAAGCTGAAACTGGATCCCTTCCTTACACCTTATACAAAAATCAATTCAAGATGGATTAAAGACTTAAACATTAGACCTAAAACCATAAAAACCCTAGAAGAAAACCTAGGCATTACCGTTCAGGACATAGGCATGGGCAAGGACTTCATGTCTAAAACACCAAAAGCAAGGACAACAAAAGACAAAATTGACAAATGGGATCTAATTAAAATAAAGAGCTTCTGCACAGCAAAAGAAACTACCATCAGAGTGAACAGGCAACCTACAAAATGGGAGAAAATTTTCACAACCTACTCATCTGACAAAGGGCTAATATCCAGAATCTACGATTAACTCAAACAAGTTTACAAGAATAAAACAAACAACCCCATCAAAAAGTGGGCAAAGGACATGAACAGACACTTCTCAAAAGAAGACATTTATGCAGCCAAAAAACACATGAAAAAATGTTCATCATCACTGGCCATCAGAGAAATGCAAATCAAAAGCACAATGAGATACCATCTCACACCAGTTAGAATGGCAATCATTAAAAAGTCAGGAAACAACAGGTGCTGGAGAGGATGTGGAGATGTACGAACACTTTTACACTGTTGGTGGGACTGTAAACTAGTTCAACCATTGTGGAAGTCAGTGTGGCGATTCCTCAGGGATCTAGAACTAGAAATACCATTTGACCCAGCCATCCTATTACTGGGTATATACCCAAAGGACTATAAATCATGCTGCTATAAAGACACATGCACGTGTATGTTTATTACGGCATTATTCACAATAGCAAAGACTTGGAACCAACCCAAATGTCCAACAATGATAGACTGGATTAAGAAAATGTGGCACATATACACCATGGAATACTATGCAGCCATAAGAAAGGATGAGTTCATGTCCTTTGTAGGGACATGGATGAAATTGGAAATCATCATTCTCAGTAAACTATTGCAAGAACAAAAAACCAAACACCGCATATTCTCACTCATAGGTGGGAATTGAACAATGAGATCACATGGACACAGGAAGGGGAACATCACACTCTGGGGACTGTTGTGGGGTTGGGGGAGGGGGGAGGGATAGCATTGGGAGATATACCTAATGCTATATGATGAGTTAGTGGGTGCAGTGCACCAGCATGGCACATGTATACATATGTAACTAACCTGCACAATGTGCACATATACCCTAAAACTTAAAATATAAAAAAAAAAAAAAAAAAAAAGAAAAAATCAAAAAAACATTGCTTTGAGATTAGGAACTGCTTTGTCTCTTTTAAAAGCGTTTAGAATAATGTTTAGACACTGGAATTAAACAAAACTAGTTTCCAATCCTGGCTTTGTCACTTACTATATTTTTGTCTCCATTTAAGTCTCTATTTTATCATCTGGGAAATGTGAATAACACCTACTCAAAATATTGTATTAAAATTAATAAAATATAATACACATAAAATCATTAGCACAGTGACTCATATATGTAAATGCATAATAAATTTAGCAATAGTAATTGCTGTTATGTTTGTCCTTCTCTATGAAGCCTAGTGCAGTGTGCTTGTTGTACATTAGGATACTTAATAAATGTCTGCAAATTAACTAATAAAGCCAGGCATCTTTACTTGTTTCAGTGACTGCTCACAATTCCTCCCTGCCTTGGCCTTCACCACCAGAAGAAACAAGAATCAGGATGATTCTTTGTTCACTGAAAAGAAAGCCATGTAGAGACGTATTCACTTCAACTGCAAATGGACTTGTTAAGTAGTTATTCAAAGAAGGAGGCAAGAGCTGCTTTCTTGCCCCATCGAGGGATAGAAAAAATTTCCAGCACCTGATTCCAGCTTCGCCCTGGAACCAGCAGCCTCCTTTCTGTCTGCTTTGCCTTGGCAAAGCTTGTGTACTTCCACTGAATCAACTTGCTGACATGCAGCTCTGCCGCCACTGCAGCCACCACCCACATACGCTGTCTTAAGAAGCACTCTTTATTCTTGCCTGTCTTCAAAAAGAGGTTAGAGATAAAGACCAATCTTCTGGAGGGCCTGCTTTGTGACCTCAGTGAGGGTCTTTCCAACTATTTCATTTGTTTGCTTGAGAAACTCCCACCTTGCCTCTAACAATTCAGCTCGTTATCAGAAAGAAATATGGAGTCTTGAGTGAAAATCTCAGTAGACTGCCTGATTCAAGAAGGATGTACAAAACAGGCACACACTATCAAATAGAAAGCAGGGGAATATTTCTATGGCTACATTAAAGAAGGAAAGAGGGTTTGTCGTCAGAACACAAAACTGTAAATGAAATTACAGTATTTCTCTCAAAACTCACCATATCCTCCTCCCTCTTATTTTTTACTTGATTTGTGACATTAAGCAAATTAATTAGACATTCTAGACTTCAAGGCTGTCCTCTGCAGTTTTAAAGTGAGAGTGAGATATTTTTACAGAGGTATTTTTGTTTTCCTGCAATACCGTGTACATTGCTTATTGTATGAATTTTTGCTTCACACAATTTTAGAGGCTTCTACAAAACCTTAATATCCAGGTAGTGAGTGTAAAGTGAGGTGCTTAATCGGAGGGGATCTTTAATAGTATTACACAGAGTATAACGTGGAATCCATGATTCTGACGAACAGATTAAACTGTTTTTATCTTGAACCCCAATAATGATCTGATGCAAAAATCCTCAATATCCGTGTTGTGGTAAATGGTAGAATTTCTTTCTTTTGTTTTTTATTTTGTTTAAGGCTGAATAGTATTCTGGTGTGTGTGTGTGTGTGTGTGTGTGTGTGTGTGTGTGTGATATGTATACACCCATACACACTGTATTTTCTTTATCCATACACCCATTTAAAGGTCTTACATTTAAGTCTTTAATCCATTTGGAGTTGATTTTTGTATATGGTATGATATTAGGGAGTAATTTCATTATTTTCCTCATGGATACCCAGTTTTCTTGACATCATTTATTGAAGGCACTGTCCTTTCTCCATTGTGTGTTCTTGTCAGCTTTGTTAAAGAGCAATTGATTGTAAATGAATGGATTTATTCTGGGCTCTCTATTCTATTCCATTGGTCTACATGTCTGCTTTTATTCTAGTATCTTGCTGTTTTGATTACTATAGCTCTGTAGTATACTTTGAAATTAGGAGAACAATGCCTCTAGTTTTGTTCTTTTTGCTCAAGATTGCTCAAGAAGACTATTTGGAGTCATTTGTGATTCCAGATGAATTTTATGAATTTTAGGATTTTTTTTTTGAGACAGATTCTTGCTCTGTATCCTAGGCTGGAGTGCAGTGGCATAATCTTGGCTCACTGCAACCTCCACCTCCTGGGTCCTCATTCAAGTAATTCTCCTGCCTCAGCCTTGTGAGTAGCTGGGATTAAAAGCATGCACCACCATGCTCAGCTAATTTTTGTATTTTTAGTAGAGATGGGGCCAGGCTGGGGCCACCATGTTGGCCAGGCTGGTCTTGAACTCCTGACCTTGTGATCTGCCCTCCTCAGCCTCCCAAGGTGCTGGGATTACAAGTGTGAGCCACCATACCCGGCCAGGATTTTATTTTCTATGAAAAAAAAAATTCAGGATTTCATTTTCTATAAAAAATGTCATTGGAATTTGAAAATGTTTAATAGAAATGACAAGGGAAGCCATCCTTTTCTTATTCCTGATCTTAGAGGAAAAGCTTTCAACTTTTCACCATTTGAGTATGATTTTAGCTTGGGCTTGTCATACATGGCCTTTATTGTGTTGAGGTACATTCCTTATACACCTAATCCGTTAAGAGTTTTTATGATGAAATGATGTTGAATTTTGTCCAATCTTTTTTCTACGTCTATTGAGATGATCATATGGATTTGTCCCTTATTCCGTTAATGTGCTATATCACATTTATTGATTTGTGTATGTTGAACTATCCTTGCATCCAAGGGAAAAATCCTACTTAATCATGGTAAATTTTTTTTTAATATGCTGTTGAATCTTGTTTCCCAGTACTTTGGTGAGGATTTTTGCATCTAAGTTCATCAAGGATATTGGCCTGTAATTTTCTTTTCTTGTAGTGTCCTTGACTGGCATTAGTATAAGGATAAAGTTGGCCTTAAAAAATGAGTTTGGAAGTGTTTCCTTGTCAATTTTTTGGAAGAATTTAGGAAAGATTGGAATTACTTTTTCTTTAAATGTTTGATAGAATTTACTAGGTTATAGGCTTTTCTTTCATGGAACACTTTAGATTACTAATTCAATCTTCTTACTCATTACTGTTCTGTTCAGATTTTCTGTTTCTTCATGATTCAGTCTTTGTGGATAGTATGTATCTAGGAATTTATCTATTTCTTCTAGGTTTTCCAATTTGTTGGCATATAATTGTTCATAGTAGTCCTTTATGATCTTTTGCATTTCTGTGGTATTAGTATATTGTTTTCTCTTTCATTTATAATTTTATATATCTGAATTGCCTGTTTTAGACTAGCTAAAGATATATCGATATTATTTATGTTAAAAAATCTAACTTTTAGTTTCTTTGAATTTTCCTATTGTTTTCTGTTTGATCTATTTCTGTTCTGATCTTTGTTATTAATACTTATCTTCTACTGACTTTGGGCTTAGTTGGTGTTTCTTTTTCTACTTCTTTGAAGTATAAATTTAGGTTGTTTATTGAAGATTTTTTCTCATGTAAGCATTTATCACTATAAAATTCCCTATAAACTGCTTTTACTGCATCGTATCAGTTTTGATATATTGTATTTTCATTCTCATTTGTCATCTTTATCATCAAGATGATGATATCAGTCTCATTAAGTTTTTTTTATTCCTTATTTGATATTTTTATTGACTGACCCCTTAGTTGTTCAGGAGTGTGTTGCTTTGTTTTCATGTATTTGTGAATTTTCTGTGTGTGTTTGAGAAGAATGTGTATCCTGCTGCAGTTAGATGAAATGTTTTGTATATGTCTATTGGATTTATAGGGTTGTTCAACACTGTATCTTTATCAGTTTTCTATCTGGATGATCTATTCAGTGTTGAAGGTGAGGCATTGAAGTCTCCTGCTATCATTGAATGTTGTTTGTCTATTCATTTCTGTAGTGTTTGCTTTACATATTTAAGTGCTTTGATATTGAGTAGGTATTTATTTATTTATAGTTACATCATCTTGATAAACTGATCCTTAATCATTATATAATAACCTTTTTAGTCTTGTTTTACAGTTTTTTGACTTAAAGTCTATTTTATTTAATGCAATTACTGCCATCCTTGCTCTCTTTTGGTTACCATTTGCATGGAATATCTTTTTCCTTCTGTTCACTTTCAGCTTATGTGTGTCCTTACAGCTAAAGTGATCTCTTTTAGGCAGCATATAGTTGGATCTTGCTTTTTAATCCATTCATATACTGTATATCTTTTGATAGGAGAATTCAATTCATTCATATTTAAAGTAAGTATTGATAGGTAAAAATTTACTACTGCCATTTCGTTAATTTTCTGACTGTTTTGTAGTTTCTTCATTTTATTCTTTCTCCCTAAGGTGTATTCCTTCATGATTTGATAATTTTTATGCTTTAATGGTATGCTTTATTCTCTTCTCGTTATCTTTTATGTATTTACTGCTGGTTTTCTCTTTGTGGTTACCAAGGGGCTTACATAAAACATCTTATAACAGTTTATTTTAAGCTAATAACAAATTTAACTGTACACAAAAATGCTACACTTTAACATCTTCTCCCACGTTTTATGTTGGGTGTCACAATTTCCATTTATATATATTATGTATCAATTAAAAATTATTGTAGTTATAGTTTTTTTAATTTTATTATTATTATACTTTAAGTTTTAGGGTACATGTGCACAACGTGCAGGTTTGTTACATATGTATATATGTGCCATGTTGGTGTGCTGCACCCATTAACTTGTCATTTAGCATTACTATGCAGCCATAAAAAATGATGAGTTCATGTCCTTTGTAGGGACATAGATGAAACTGGAAACCATCATTCTCAGCAAACTATCACAAGGACAAAAAACCAAACACCGTGTGTTCTCACTCATAGGTGGGAATTGAACAATGAGAACACATGGACACAGGAAGTTACAGTTATTTTTAATACATTTGTCTTTTAACTTTTATACTAGAGTTAAAAGTGATTTATGCACCACCATTACAGTGTTAAAGTATTCAGGATTTGACTATATTTTTACCTTTATAATGAGCTTTATATTTCATATATTTTCATGTTGTTAAGAGTGCTTTTATTTCAACTTGAAGAATTCCCTTTAACATTTCTTGTAAAGCAAGCCTAGTGGTGATGAACTCTTGTAGCTTTTTGTTGTTGTTCTGGGAAAGTCCTAATCTCTCCTCCAGTTCTGAAGGACAGCGTTTTCAGGTATAGTATTCTTGGTTAAAATGTTTTTTTCTTTTTGCATGTTGAATATATCATTTCTATTGTTTCCTGGCCAGCAAGGTTTCTTCTTAGAAATCTACTGATAATCTTATGTTCTCTCATATGTGATGAATTGCTTATCTCTTGGTGCTTTCAAAATTCTCTGTCTTTGGCTTTTGAAAATTTGATCATAATGTGTGTTGTTAAAGATCTCTTTGTATTTAATCTATTTATATTCCTACCTTTATAATGGGTTATATACTTCATATATTTTCATGTTGTTAGAGTCCTTTTCTTTCAACTTGAAGAACTCTCATTATGATTTCTTATAAAGAAGTTCTTTGGACTTCGTGGATCTGGGTGTTCATTTCTCTCTCCAGATTTTAGAAGTTTTAGTCATTATTTTTTTACAAAAGACTTCTGCCCTCTTTTCTTTCTCTGTTCCATCTGGAACTTCCATAATGCATATATTAGTTTGCTTGATGTTGTCCCATAAGTCCCACAGGCTTTTTTTTTCTTTTTTTTTTTTTACTGTTTTTCATTCTGTTTTCTTTTGGTTTCTCCAACAGATTAATTTCAAATGTCCTGCCTTTTGCTCAAAGATTATTTTTTCTGCTTAATTGAGTCTGTTATTGAGACTCTATGAAATTTTAAAATTCAGTTATTGTGCTCTTTAGCTTCAGAATTTCTTTTTTTATGGGTTTTTATCTCTTTATTAAATTTTTAATTTGTTCATATATTGTTTTTAAAGATTTGTTTAGTTGACTGTGTTATTTTGTAGCTCACTAAGCTTCTTTAAGAGGATTATTTTTATTGTTATCAGGAAGTGCATAGATCTTCATTTCTTTAGGGTCAGTGTTGGGTGAATGTATGTTTAGCATTGTTATATCCTCTTGCTGAATTGATCCCTTTATCATTATATTATGACCTTCTTTGTTTCTTTGTATGGTTTTTGGCTTAAAGTCTGCTGTATCTGATATAAGTATAGCTACCACTGCTTGATTTTGGTTTCTATTTGCATGGAACATCTTTTTCCATCCCTTTACTTTCAGTCTATATGTGGCCTTACAGATGAGATGAGTATCCCAGTGGGTCATATTTTTTTAATCCATTCTGCAAGCCTGTGTCTTTTGAGCAGAAAATTTAATCCATTTATATTTAAAGTTATTATTGATATGTGAGGGCTTATTCCTGTCATTTTGTTGATTGATATCTGATTGTTTTGTATATACTTTTTTCCTTTCTCTCCTCTTGTCTATCACTGTGGTTTGGTGGTTTTCTGTAGTGTTATCATTTTCTCTTCCTTGTTTATATATTTGCTCTATTAATGGGTTTTCTATTGTGTGTTTTTATGATGGTAGATATTTTTCTTTCACTTCCAGGCATAGGATTCTCTTAGGCATTTCTCGTAGGTCTAGTGGTGATGAATTCCCTTAACATTTGCTTGTCTGAGAAAGTCTTTTTTTCTCCGTTATTTATGAAGGATAATTTTGCTGAGATTAGTATCCTTGACTGACATTTTTTTTCCTTTTAGTACTTTGACTATATTATCCCATTCTCTCCCGTCATGTAAGGATTCTGCTAGAAATTTACCGTTAGCCTGATGGGGATTCATTTACAGGTGACTAGATACTTTTCTCTTGCTGTGTTTCAGAATTCTATTTGTCTTTGACTTTTGACATTTTGACTACAATGTGCTGTTGAGAAGACCTTTTTGAACAGTATATTTTTGAAGATCTCTGGGCTTCCTCAATCTGGATGTCTACATCTTTTGCTAGGCTTGGGAAGTTTTAATCTATTATCTTGTTAAATAGGTTTTCTAACCCTTTAGTTTTCTCTTTGCCTTCTGGGACCCCCAAAATTTGAATACTTGGTCACTTTATGGTGTCTCATATGTCTTGCAGGCTTTGGTCACCCTTTTTTATTCATTATTTAAAATTGTTTTCTGGCTGGGTCATTTTAAGAGACCTGTTTTCAACTTCTGAGATTCTTTCTTCTATTTGGTTTTTCAGTATTTTCTTGGACCTCCCAGAGCTTCTTCAAGATTAATATTTTGAATTATTTTTCTAGGAATTTGTAAATTTTTCCGGATTGAAATCTCTTGCTGAGAATTATTGTGATCTTTTGGTGGTGTCACATTTTCTTGCTTTTTCATGTTTCTCTTGTCCTTATATTGATATTTGTGCACCTTATGTAACAATTGCTCTTTTCAGTTTTTGGATTAACTCTCATAGAAGAAGGATTTTTCCTGAAGATATGTTAAAGTTGTTGGTTGGCAAAGGTACTTTAGCTTTGATTCTGAGTGCATGCAATAGTGTAGTCTCTGTATGATTTCTTCAGCTGTGAATAGCATCAGAGGAATCTGTGATTTCCTCAGTGGCTTGGCTGAGGTTGTTAGTAGAAGCTGTGGTGAGGCATTGATGGGGATAGGTATGCCAAGTGGGCCAGTTCTCAAGCCCCAGTGTATCAGTGGCAGGCGGAGTGTGCTTGACCTAGGGCCACTCAGTGGCATATACAGGCACTGGTGTTACTGGATCCAGGTGGGCCAATTCTTGGGCCTCCAAAAAGCTTGTTTGTGTACTGGCAGTTGTAGCAGTGTGCCAGTTGTGTGGGTGGGTCCTGAGGTCCCTGGACATCATACCCCGCATGGGTGATGGGAGTAGCAGTGGTAGGATAACCCTTAGGCTCCCAGGTGGCACTTACTAATGTTAGCAGTGGCAGTGATGGGCTGGGCAAGGCAGTCTCCAGGTTCGTAGGTGGCACATGTGAATGGGTGTATGTGGCAGTGTTGGCAGCAGAGTGAGTGGGCCCATCTCCAGTTCCTGGGAATTAGTAACTTTTATAGTTCCTTTTCAAATGCACTTGTGATTTCTTAGTTAAATCTCTATTTCATTTATTTATTTGTTTACTTATTTTAGTTTAGTGCTTGCTCTAGGGTTCACAAATTGTATATTTGCACTACTACAGTCTACCTTTAAATAACATAACCATTATGTTATAATGGTCTGAGAACCTTACAACAGTGTACTTTTGTTTTCTCTCTCTCATTTTTTATGCTGTTTTTGTCATACATTTTACTCTACATGTGTTATAAACTCAACAATATATTATTATCCTTCATATTTACACAGTCAATTTTCTTTTTTAGAAATTAAAAAATTGAAAAAATCTTATATGTTTACTCACATATGTATCATTTCCAGTGCTTTTTGTTCTTTTATGCAGATAAAAATTAGCATTTGGTATCATTTCTTCTTGCTTGAAGAACTTGTTTTAATGTTTTTTGCAGTACATGTCTGTTGGTGGTGAATTATCTTAGATTTTGGTTATCTAATAAATTCTTTATTTTATCTTAATTTTTGAAAGATATTTTTTTCTTGGAATAGATTTCTAAGTTGATAGTTTATTTCTTTCAATACCTTAAAAGTATTGTTCATTTGTCTACTGACTTGCATAAGTAGCTAATGAAAAGTTTGCATTCATTCTTCTCTTTGTTCCTGTCTATGTAACTGTTTTTTGAAGGGAAGTTCTGAAGTTCTGAGTGCTTTTAAGACTTTTAAAAAATCACTAGTTTTCAGTATATTGATTATGATGTGCTTTGGTATGGTTTTGTTTATTTTTACTCTGGGGTTCTTGGATCTATGCATTTATAATTTTTATCAAATTTGGAATAGCTTTGAGTACAATTAATTCAAATCTGTTTTCTAATCATATGTATGTTAACTGCTTGATATTGTTTCATAGGTTGCTAATATTTATTTTGGATAGCTTTTTGCTATGTGCCAAGTTTGCCGATCATTTCTTTTTTAGTGTCTAATTTTGTGTTAATGCCTCCCAATATATTTTTCATTGTAGCCATCTCTAGAAGTTTTACTTGGATCATTTTTTATTATCCTCCATTTATCTCTTCATTACTTTCAAGTTTTCCTCTATCTTCTTGAACATGTAGAGTTTATTTATAATATCTGTTTTTATGTCCTTGTCTGCTAACTTTATCACCTCTGTCTTTTTTGTGTCTGTTTTTATTGGATGATATTTCTCCTGGTTATGTGTCAGACATTTCTACATTTTTACATTTCCAGTATATTTTTATTGCGTGCTAGACATTACAAATTTTACATTGTTCGGTGTGATTTTTTTCTCATTCTTTTAAATAGGCTGAGACTTTATTTTGACAACCAGTTAAGGTATTGAAATCAATTTTATTATTTTGAGACTTGATTTAAGCTTTTAAAATTGCCACTTTAGAGCAGCCTGTAATCTGGGGATAATTTTGCTCTTATACTAAGGTGATGTCCTGAGGATTCTACTTAATGATCAAGGTATTATAATATCTTTCCATTCTGGCTAGTAAGAACACAAACTATTCTCAGCTTTTTATGAGGAGTTTTCGACTTCTTGCTTTCTGGTGATTCCCCAGTATTTGTGGCTTCATTCTCAGGTCTGCAGCTAAGTACTCAATTAAAGATTCAAGGATACCTTTATGCAGATCTCCAGGGCTCTTTGATTCCTCTTTTCAACTAAGTGAGTCTCCTAGGCTCTGGATTCTTCCCTTTGAACCACAGTCTGCAAAGTGAACATCTGGGAATCTGTAGGGCTTACCTCATTTGTTTTACTGCCTATTGTCCAATGTCTAAAAGTCATTGTTTCAAATATTTGTCCATGTGGTTCACTGCCTATGGCTTATGAATATCTGTTTTGCATTTCCTACATTTGGCCCTGTTCAAAGTTATTTTATCCTCAGTGTCCCAAATGGATCTCTATTATTCACTCAGTCATGGTTTAGAAATCATTGACATGCCATGTGCTGGAAAGTTTGTGAGGCACTAGGGAAACAGAGTGAGTGAGACAGAGTCACTATCTTGGAGAGCTACCTGAGTGTGTGGGAAACAAACTTTTAAAATTATAATTGGGCTATACGGCTACAATGTCTGCTATTATGAGAGAATTAATGATGTGTCGTGGGAAACCAGAGGAAGAGATAATTAATTATAACTGGGTTGGGCTAGGATCAGGGAAGAGTGGTTAAAGATGATTTCACATAGGAGGTGACTTAACTGTGGTACAACTCAATAGTCTATGTCTCACAAAAAACTAATAAGCAATGAAACAACTTTTTGGCATAAGGGTTATAACTGTTGGAATTCCTAGTAAAGTTAACAAACTTGAGCACTTAAAACTTATAATAATATAAGTATAATATATAATATATTATAATAATATAATATAAAACTTAAAATAATATAAAACTTATAATAATATAATTTTTTCTCCCATACTTAAAATGGGAGAACAAAATAGATGAGAAGTGAAGTACCATGGCAAATTTTAAAACCACAGTTCAATAGCACTAAATAATTTTTGTTTGCTTATTCCTTTGAATGATCATTCCATTTAATATTCATGACAGTTGTAGGAGATAGTGTCTTTATTATCAGCTCTCTTTTGCAGATAAACTGAAGTATAGACAGGTTAAGTAAATTGCCATAAACCCTGCAAATGCTATGTGGCAGAGTTTGGATTCAGGCTGAGGAGATTGTAGGGTACCAGAACTGTAGTCTTAACTGTTGTTAAAGCAAACTAAGTATGGGTCCTGAGGACTCCCTACTTCCATATTTGAGTCCTTGTGGATGAACTGTAACCTAGTTTAATAGTCAGACAAAATTGAAAACATGACTTAATAGTATGCACCTGTAACAATGGCTGAGTGTTGGCCAATCCCAGCAGCCAAACTTCAACCACTCACAGACTGCTGGATGTCCAAACTGCATTCAAATAAGGCAAATGCTGAACTGTGACCAATCTCACCTTTTCTACACTTCACTTCCGATTCCTGTATGTCACTTTACCTTTTTTGTCTATAAATTTGTTCTGACCACAAGGCACCCCTGGAGTCTCTGTGGATCTGTTGTGATTCTGGGGGCTGCCCGATTCACGAATCGTTTATTGCTCAATTAAACTCCTTTAAATTTAATTCAATTGAAGTTTTTCTTTTGTTAGTTGGTGTCAGAAGCGGGATCCGAAGTGGAACTTCTAGCAGCCCCCAGGACCACTGCATGACCCACTTGTGTCCATTGATCTCTCAGAGCAGTTGGGGATCCTGGGTAAGCTCCCTCTTGGATTTCTGAGCTCCACGGATTTGTGTTTTGAGCTCTCCAAGTTTCTTTGAGCAAATTTCTAATCCAAACTGGGTTTGGAGTAGTTACAGAAACTGGATTGGGTCCAGGAACAGATTTGATCTGGGAATTAACTGGCTTGGATCCAATCAGAGGCCTCTTACATCTGACTGGGTCATAAAGGACCTGGTAGTAAGCAGTAATATTGCAGGGGTTACAAAATTTGGCTTTTGAAAATTCACAGGTATTTTTGTGTTATACCCCTTTGTTTCATTTCTCTTGCATGCTTAGGTAGGAAAAAAATCATTGGCTAAGTTAATCAAGAGAACCTGAGTGTGAAGCCAATATTTTAGGTAAAACTGTGCTCCTTAATTTCTGGAAGACTGAATTCCTTCTGGCTTATATTTTAGGCCTGGGAGGCAGCGAAATCTTACAGAAATGGCAAAATCTTACTAAAGATAAATTACAGTGGAAGTGAACAACAATGCATTGAAGTACATTTAAAAAATGAGGGGTCTCAGTAAAGTCCGTTTTGGCTAAGAATGGATTTGGCACTATAGCATGTCAACTCAACTGCTATTCTCTTTGGGAGAATCTGCCTTGCATTCTTTGCCAATGGCTGTGGGTGTCAGGATGAGACATGTACAGGTTTGTGGAATATGGGGAACTTTTCCCTCCCTAAAAGGGGAAACTTGCGAGATGATGGGACTGCTGGAAAAGATCCCTTTGCTACTGAGAAGCAGCCACCTGAACTTTTCACTGTCACTGCAATGGGTGACTCTTTCTCTGGCCTCCCTGATCATTTCGCCCTCCCCACTCTGCCACAGGCAATGCTTTTCTCGCTCTCCTTTCCCTTTCTTATCTTTTCTATTACTCAGGGCGACCATATTGCCCAGAGATCACAGGTTAAAACTCCTGGTCAGAGGTTGGATTAACAATGATGGGGCCCAAGCAGGGGCAAGTTTGAGCCTTGCCAGTTTGACATTGGGTGCTAATCAGAGTAGCTAATGACTATATTTTGTCGCACATATTTTACTCTGGCCAGAACAATTTTCCTTTATGATGTGGCTTGGCCCCAGTAAGATGGTGTAGCAAGCTGAGTCACTAGGGCCGCTCAGGAAAAGGGAACCCAGAAGCCTGGTGTGCCAGCAAAAGGGTAAGAATTTCTTACTAGTCAGGTTTCTGGCTTCTCTCTCTCTGTGCAAATGTTTGAATGAATGGTAAAAATCACTGTTTATCTCTATCTTATTTTATGTCCTCAGGAGCTTGACCTTGTAACCATGAGGCAGTACTTTCTTTTGGTCTCTACCTTCCAGAGAACAGGAATTTTAGGTTTTATGTCATAGTTAGCTCTAAAAATCATCTTGAGTAGTTAAAGCCCTTTGCAAGATCAAAATTAACTACTATAGATTTCTTCTGGGAAATATAGTAGATATTACTCTGTCCTGTAGTTAAGGTTTTCACTCTTCACGCTGATGGTCAGGGTTTGATTCCCTGCTTAGGAAGTAGGTCCTTTTTGGTTTAATATCTGCATGACTTTGTCTAGTCTCTTCTCCTCCATGTACTATCTTAAATTTTCCTTTCTCTGAGCACCTGGGAGGTTACCTTTGGTAAAGTTCAACAGCCAGAAATATTGGCTGTTTGGCCTGGCTAAAATTGGGTAATAAAAAATTTTTAAAGGATGTTATTAAAGAGTGCTATGGTTAAAAGTCAGCTTAATTAAAAGCAGATATTCAAGCTCTAACAGCCTGGTCTCCTTGGGAAAAACGGGAGGCACCAGAAACCCCTTTCCTGGCCTTTTTCTTCCAAGGGCTCCAACCTAAAGCCAATAATCAATTAAGAAACTTAAAAATTGACAAATGAAAAATCTTACAACTACTGTAGTAATATTCTTCTGTCTGTCTGTGTAATTATATATGTGTTGTGTGTAATGTTTATATAAAAATTCTATGTGTGAACCTATTGGCTAAAGTTAAATGGCATTATTCAGTTTTTTCCCATAAATTGGACATTGGAAGAAAAGGACAACAGAGTTTGCTTACAACATTGTCCTGCTTTGAAAAAAAAATTGTAAAGGGTTATAAAAGGTTTATAAAAACCTTACCATATGGTCAAACTAACTAAACTGAATAGATTTATAAAATGTTATTAAAAAACAAAATAGCTTTACAACTACAAATACACTAATGGAAATATAAAATTTTGTTTTCTCTTTTAAAAAGGATTTTTATGTAATATTAAAAGATAACGAAACATTTTTGTTTACCTTTTAAGTAAACTACAAAAGAAAAAGGGGGAAAGGGAAAGAAAGGAGACAGAGTCAGTTGGCCTCATGCTATCTCCATTGGGTCTTGTTTGGAAAGCTGAGTCTCCTCTCTATCAGAATAATGTTTTTTCCTTTAAAAAATTTTTGAGCTATCATTTTGGCTAAATGAATGACTTATAGTAACCTAAGATTCTATTTTGTAATATCCAATGTTTAAAATTTTGTTATTTAACAAACCTTTCAAAATCAAACTCTAGATTATCATGCTAAATTGGTTAATACTAAAATTGTTTAAATATGCAGTTTGAATGAACTCCATGGTCTAAGTCAAATTACCTCTGATAACCCACCTAAATTGAAGAAACAACTGGTATTCAAGAGGACATAAGTCTAGTGTTAAGCATGCACTCATGAAGAACCAGGACAGCCACCTTGTCCTTCCTGATTCCTTAAAGCTTTTGTTATTAAAGGTTCTGCATTCCACGACTTGTCATGGAAAAGATAAAATAACCCAAATTGAGTATATTGATGTGGTGACATAGATTGTGGAAATAGTTTAAAACCAATGTTTGGTTCCATAGTCCTGGGAAGACAATCAAAGCTTCGGGTACATTTGGCTACCTGATGGACGATTTAAACATTTATAAAGGGATTTCATTCAATTGTCATTTTCAATGCATGTTTTCTGTTTGTATAAAAGCTTTCCCATGCAAGAGGGCTGATGTTACAACAGTAGATTATTGTGCAACAGTGTATTTTCACCTAGTAAAAAAATCTTTTCATGGTTCACTAAGGACAATCCCTTCATGATCTAGAGCCTGAAGGTAGGATCTTCTGAGAACATCAGAAAAAGACTATCTCTACCATCCACACTACAGCAAAACTTTGGAGCCTTGAACCTTGGGTTCATAATCTCACAACGGAGAAGGGTCCCTCCACACTCCTAGAACTGTACATACATTGGAACCCTTAAGGTAAAACTAACCAGGAAAGTTTCTCCCCAGAAGAAGATGGCATCCTTGATGTGAACTGCTTTTCCCAAGATCACTAATCAAGACTTCTACTATTGAGAGACTTATCTTTGAATATGTTTTCCTTGTTTATGTCTCTGAACAATAGAAATGAAAAGGGGGTCTATTATGTGCATTTATAGGGTGTATTACGCCTCTTAACCCACATCATGGATTAGAGAGAACCTTGCCAGGAGGCTTTCACTCTTCTAGAAGGACATCATTTGTTAGGTCCTTTTTTCATGGTTTAGAATAAAATAGGCAATAATTAGAAATGTCACCCTCACAATAAGCTCTAGTAGAATTTACACATCAAGACATCAATACACAGACAACAGACTTTAAATTCTCTTGTGAAAGATATGCTAAATAATAGAATTGGCTAAACATAAAAGTACTTGCACAGCTACTGACAGTTGTGGCCTATGGAGAAGTACATCAAATGTAAATTAGACAATTTCAGTTGCGGAGGATTAATGAAAAGACCACTTAGTCAAGCGAGTAGACTCTTCATCTAGCTCATTCTTTAATCTATTTAATTTTATGTGGTTTGGTTTATGGGGACCCTTGGTAAGGAGCATACTCCGAACTCTTGCATTATCCTCCCAATAGTTATAATAATAGTCTCTCTGGTGCACTGCACTCTCTCAAAGGTTTTAAATGTTTGCAAGCAGCCATCTCTAGAATGTCAAATGGTTTCTTTTCAACTGGAATGACAAAAGCTGAAAGAAATGTGTGACCATGAGGACACCATAACCTATGAATGACATGCTTAGACCAGAAACCCAAAATGATGGTAACTGAGAGTGGCGCTAAGGCCCTAAGTTTTGGTCACACTCTCACCTACGTGAGAACTTGGCCAAGGCCAAAAGGGGTTTTTTTTTTTTTTTTTTGGACAGAGTTTCACTCTTGTTGCCCAGACGGGAGTGCAATGGCACAACCTCCGCTCACCACAACCTCTGCCTCCAGGCTCAAGCAATTCTCTTACCTCAGCCTCCTGAGTATCTGGGATTACAGGCATCCACCACCATGCCTGGCTAAATTTGTATTTTTGATAGAGACAGGGTTTCTCCATGTTGGTCAGGCTGGTCTCGAACTCCTGACCTCAGGTGATCCACCCTCCTCGGCCTCCCAAAGTGTTGGGATTACAGGCTTGAGCTACCATGCCAGGTCGGGGATTTTTTTTTGTAAACAAAATTATGGGAGACCATTATTTTGGACTGAGCTCATACGCTAGACCCCAACAAACCAAACCAAACTAAAATGGAGTCACTCATGCTAAATGTGACATAATCAAACTAAGGCTTTAAGAAAACACATAGATTCTAGAACAGACCAGGTTTTGTTTTTCTCCTGTAAACAGGATGTTCCAGCATAAGGAGGTACCCTCTACTCAGTCCTTATTCCCTTCTTGCAAAACCCACTGTTCTACTGTTTCCCAGTGGATTTCAAAACCATTTAAGTACATTTAGGATAGTGATAGTAACATCAATGGCCAAGATTTTGGTCAATCTCTCAAAACCGAGAAAATGACAAAAAGAGGGAATTGTTAAAGCAAACTAAATATGGTCTGAGAAGGACCCCATACTTCCATATTTGAGTCTTTGTGGATGAACTGTAACCTAACTTAATAGTCAGACAAAATTGAAAACCTAACTTAATAGTATGCACCTGTAACAATGACTGAGTGTTGGCCAATCCCAGTGGCCATACTTCAACCACTGATAGACTGCTGAATGTTCAAACTGTGTTCAAATAGGGCAAATGCCGAGTTGTAACCTATCTTACTGTTTCTGTCCCTCACTTCCGATTCCTGTATGTCATTTTACCTTTTTTGTCTATAAATTTGTTCTGACCACAAGGCACCCCTGGAATCTCTGTGAATCTGCTGTGATTCTGAGGGCTGCCGAATTCATGAATTGTTCATTGCTCAATTAAACTATTTTAAATTTAATTTGGCTGAAGTTTTTCTTTTATCACTGTTGCATTAGCTATCTTTGCTCTCCAAGTTCAATAATGGTTCATATCTTCTTTCTCAAACATCTGGTAAAAATCTTTTAAAATAACTCGAAACAAACACATTTTAAATAACTAGCTACATAAATAAAAACAAATACATATAAAATAATTAGCCATATAAATACAAAACTCAATGGAAAGACTCAGTAACACATAGAACCATAATCTATTATTCATTTATGCTTCATGGAGTGGATTTCCTTTTAGAATTATCCTTGGGAAAACTGTTACATATGTGGTGCATGAATAATCAAAGATATTCAAATAGGATAAATATGATACACTATTTTCTATTTTTCCATCTATCAAACTGATAAAGATCTGGACAATATTAATAACTAATGTTAAAAGTGTGTGAGAAGAGATACTCTTACATATTCATCATCACATTGAAAATTGATAACATTTGGAGGCTAATTTGGAAATACATAATAAAAGTCTTAAAATGTTATTTCTTTTGACACTATAATTTATCACCAAGGAATATATTCTAAAGAAATGATTATAAATGCACACAAAGAATTATAAATTAGAAAGTTCATAATAGTGTTATTTAAAAGTGAGCAGTCATGAATTAAACAATATTAAAACTATAGAATTGGTTAATTATTATATAATACTTCTACTTGATTAATATTATGTAGTAAAAACATTTATATGCCGATACAACAAATAGGGCATAATTTCAATTTCATACAGACCTACACACACAAGTGACTCTCAAGGCTTGTGCTTATCACATGTACTTATTTGTTCTCTTTTGTTCTAAAACTACAACCATGAATGTGAATTCTTTTTACAACCAGAATCACACACAAAAAATAAAAATAAATAAATCCAGCATCTAAGAGCAGATTTGAAAATTTTTGAGCTTAGATAAGTATATTCAAGAAAAAGCAAGGAGGGTATTACACAATATTCTGCTACATTTATCAGTCTCAGGATGTCATAGTTAATTCAGAAATATCAGAATTATTAGAAATTTTCTTTGGTAACTTGCCCAACTTCTTTATATTTCTGTAAATGTATCTATGTAGATGGTTAAGCATCTTGATTTAAAAGATAAATGGTTTCATCAATCACATAGAAGTTTCATTCACATAATTTCAAACATTCAGGTATTTGGAAATCTATTGATATTAAATGATGAGGTTTTCTTCTGATGATTCCTTTTGTCCTCCCTGCCCATCCTGATTGGGAAATCCCCATTTCAGGCATTTGTGGAAAGAGGGCTGTGGCAGAACTCCAGAGAACAAGGGAGTCAATTCTTAGCTTTTGAATTCAAAATAGAGTTTTGTTGAGGAGGTTGAAAGAAAGGGCTTATGTGTATGCCACAAACAATAGTTTGGGGAAGAATGCTGTGCAATCTGAGAGCCAGTTTTCCTGCCTTTGACTTGCAGTAAGATTCCCTAGGCTGAGAGAGAAGGTGTAGGAAAGGAAGCGATACCATTAGGTATGAGGAAAGATGGGAGTGACAATAGTAAAACTCAGGTTAGAATGAATATTGGAAAGTAGAGGAGACCAGGGCTTCCCAAGGGGATATGTAGCAGCCCCTCGGAGACTGTAGCGAGACTAGACAGGGTGGAGGGGTAAAAGGGCCAGGAGGAACTGGGACATGCACCCATGCAGCCCACAGCACCAGAATGGCAGGAGACATCATCTGAAGGGGGCAGGGGTGGACCCAGGTCTTGGGGAACCTGAAGCTTATAGAATTTGGGGTATGCATTTTAGGAAAAAAGATAAAAGTATAAATAATACATTTAGAAATGGGTGCGAATATTTATTGACATTGAAAATAGATCACAACAAATTATTAACTTTAAAAAGCTGACAAATACCATTAACATCACAAAATCTTGAAAAGCAGCATAATGTTTTTGTTAATAAACTGTTTGACATGTCCTTTATAATAATTTATTTTTACAGTTCTTGACTTCATGTACATTCATTGCCTTTTCCTATGACACATCTTTTAATGTTATTTCTATAGCTTTCTATACAAAGATATATATTTCTATACAAAGATAATTTAGTCTCTCCTGTACACACTTATTAAAATTAAAAAAAAATTTAAATTTGTTTTAAACCTTGGGGTTTGTTCAGTCAATTGAGGAACTTAGAATTTTATTTTTGGTTTACATTAGCAATTTTTTTAAATTTAGAATTTAATTCTAATTAAAATGAGAATGCTACTTTGGCTAAGGAGATCCCAAAGAAACCTGAAAAATCAGTTCTGGCCTGACTGGAAGGGAGGTTGGACACATCTCATTATGCCCCCCTTTCTTTGGAGTCTGGGCACAGCAAACAGCATTAACATAAAAATAGAGATCATAAGACTGACAAAACAGACTCTTTGTAGCAATAAGATACCAAATTCCAACCTGACTCCGGTATGGCATCACATGACAGATAGCAGACCCAGAAAAAAAATCAAGATATTTTACCCCAAAATATATTTCTTTGACATGTTTTGAAATGGCCCTGCAAAGCGATGTCTTGTAGTGGAAATTTGCATTCTGTAGAGAATCTCCTTCGCTTTCTAGGTCTTTTCCTGATCTAGGCAGGATTTCACTAAGAGTCTGACACCAGTTAAGGTCCAAAAAGAGTCATTTATCATTTATCATCTATTATCTCTGAAGCCTCCTGCTTAGAGGCTGTATGCCTAGTGAGAAATTTGGCTTCTACAATCCCCCTTATTTTAACTCCAGCATTTCTTTTTGCTGACTTCAACTCTTTAGGCAAAGAGTTTTAACCAATTGCCAATTAGAAAACCACTGAATACACCTATGATCTGTAAAGCCCCCTGCTTTGAGATGTTGCCTTTCCAGGCTGAACCAATGTATGTATACTTTATATGTATTGATTTATTTTTGCCTGTAACTTCTATGATATGGGTTGGCTCTGTGTTCTCACCAAAATCTCATCTCGTGGCTGCCATAATTCCCATGTGTTATGGGAGGGACTCCGTGGGAGATGATTGAATCGTGGGGGCAAGTCTTTCCCCTGCTGTTCTCCTGATAGTGAATGGGTCTCATGAGATCTGATGGTTTTAAAAACAGGAGTTTCTCTGCACAAGCTCTCTCTTTGCCTACTGCCATCACATAAGATGTGACTTGCTCCTCCCTGGCTTCCACCATGATTGTGAGGCCTCCCCAGCCATGTGGAACTGTAAGTCCAATAAACCTCTTTCTTTTGTAAATTACCCAGTCTCAGGTATGTCTTTATTGGCAGTGTGAAGACGGACTAATACATTCTGTCTCCCTAAAATATATAAAACCAAGCTGTAACCTGACCACCTTGGGCACAAGTTCTCAGGACCTCTTGAGACAGTACTCTGGGCTGTCATCGTTCATATTTGGCTCAGCATAAATATTTTACAGAGTCTGGCTTTTTTCATCAACACTAATGTGATGTCACATACACATATACTTGCTATTACAATACTGCTATAGATCTGTGTTCTACAAGGAATTCTGATAATAAGAATTGTGATTAGTTTTATTTTCTCAAGTTCCATCGAAATGAAAAAAATGTAAGGTGTATTTATCTTTTTATATGCTGCATTATTGTCTATATTCCTGACAGGAGAGAGTTTCCATTTTGACCAGGTATTGATGAGAATCAGAACTTCTGCTTATGATTTTTCATATCTGATTACTGGAAGAATTTTCCACAGACTAGATTCTGTTCCACATATTTCCAACTATTTCTCCTCCACTCTACACATATTTTTAATGCCAGGCACTGCAGGATATATTTTATGTTGCACCTTTGCGTCATGATAGATGAGTTGGCACAGCAGGTTCTAAGAGGGTTGTTAGAAGACAACTTGGGACAGCCAGAAATAACTGTACATAAAAGTGACTGTGAATTACATAAACACGGAAGTAAATATATGACTAACTCAACTTCCTCTATTCTGGATATTAAAAATGCTGTTGACTACTCTAATGCGTCTTAATAATAGGGAAAGTGTAGGAGAGCACACGGGATTGATAAGAGGCAGTGGTTTTAGTCAATTTTGACTAGACTATTTTAGCTTTGCAAATTTTACAAAACAAATGCTATCTGAACACTTTGCTAGAGCTCCTCTCAGCATCTTGAATGGGACCTATGCAAGTGTGTGGAACATGAGGGCTGAGATTTGCTAGCTTCATAGTAAACCTGTCTCTGACTGGTAGATGGATGAGCCAAGATTCTGGTACATCATGAAAAGACTATACAGGGACCACACACACTTCCTCTAAGTTACTATGCAAACCTCTATGAACATAGATACCACAGCAGAGAAAAAAGGTTCTCTGATAACATAGGTGGGAATGTGTAATTCCCTGGGGTTAATTGGCAAAGTTACTTTATGAGAAAGACCTTAAAATATGATAATTTTACAAAGTAGAGAAGAGAAAAACTAGCTTAGTGAACCAGTCATTGTCTAAGTAGATTTCACCATTGTATCTAAATATTTTGGAAGCTTAGAAATAAAGTCTTCAACTCCTTTGCAAATATTGGTTTTAGTGAATAAAGGATAACATTTATACTGTATTTTATTCTGAAAGAAAAATCCTCTTTGCCACATTCATGTGTAGAAATATTGCTTGGACATATATGAGATTATGTCATTGGACAACCTCTAGGGCTGCCAATGCCTCTGCAAAAGCATGCCTGGAGAAATGTGTGATGTTTTCTCCACATTAAATTGATCCTTTTAGGGTTAATTAAGAATTTAAGGATCAGCCATTTCCTTTAAGCCTAAAGGGATTTATGTATCCTTCAGAATTTCAAGACAGACTATGCCCACCAAAGGAACACTATAAAGGAAATTTTCCCAACAGTCCTAGCTTTGGGAGCAAAGCTTCTATATTTTAAGATTATTTTTAAACCCAAAATGTATCTGTTATCAGTGAGCTATTTTTTTCTGGATGACATATAAAAGTAGAGGCAAGTGGGGTGCCCCTCAGAGCAATAGCAACTCAAAGTAAGGAGAAACGTACTCCAAAGTAGAGGCATGCAAGAAAAAAATGACAGATAAAATCAAAACATGGGAGTTAAAACATCTGAGAGATAATAAGGAAAAAATATGGTGGTGTGAGAAACATGGGCAACATGTTAGACTTCTCATTGATTGTTATAATTTAGCAGTAATTGTGGCTTGCTTCAGTGTGTGCAACGAGCTGAGTGTTTTCAGAGAACATTACCAATATTCAAAAAGAATTAGCTATTATTTTTCAGTGCCTCCTTTGGGTGAAGAAACTAATACACATTAGTTATAAATCTCCTGCTAATCTTGAAAGTGAGAATCATTTTCTTTATTTACTAATCTAGGAAAGAGACTAAAAAAAGTAAGCAATAAGTAAGTCATGAGGGCTCATCTTAAGCATATGTCACTTGTGCTGTATGGATTTTATGAAATTACTGACACTTTCATATTTCACTTCTCAACAAACGCCACATTCTCTATTTCATTGGTTCTTCAATTATCCACAGTTTTAGGACGATTACTTGAGCCCAGGAGCTTGAGGTTGCAATCTGCAGTGAGCTGTGATCCATGCCACTGCACTTTAGCCTGGGCAATGGAGTGAGACCATGTGTCAGAAAAAAAAAATGTCAAAATTGGTAAGTTAATACATAGCAGAATCAAAATGTAGAAGTTTTAGAAGAAAGGGATGACAAGTTTACATTAAAAACATTTTTAGATGAAAAACATAAAAACTTAAAAAAGAAAAAAAAACTGTAATTTTTATCACAAAGTGATACTCTCCTGATGTGTAAATTTCTCTTTCCCTTAAGGAAAGCTAAAAATCCTCATAAAGAATCAAATTTATGAATAAATAGTTCAAAAATAACTATAAATGATTTCTAAGCATATGAAAGTATGCTAAACTTTTCAGATAGTAGGAGAAATACAAATTAAACCCAAGATAATATTTTGACAATTGACCATTATCAAAAAATGTGATAACAATCTGTAGACAAGATTGTAGAGAAAAAATTGTTCTAATATTTCTAATGGAATTGTAATTGATATAACCTCAGTGGATGACAATTTGACAGCAATTATTAAATATAAAATGCACATGATATTTGACACAAATTCTATTTTCAAAAATATATCCTACTGATATATTTGAATATATGTGCAGTAATATATACATAAGAATATTGATTGCAATGTGTTTTTGTGAGAGCAAAAGATGGAAACGAACTAGTCATAGAGTTTGTTTAACTAGTCGAACTAGACTAAATGTTTAGTTCATTTCCAAACTTTTGCTCTAGATTTTGTACATCTGCATTTATTTTCTATTAGAAATATATAGTTTTTTTTTTAAAGAAGAATTTGGTGGAAGTAAAAATGCAGCCATTTAAGCATATTGCTTAGAAATGTGAGGGTCAATACCAGGTTTAAAAAAAGCTGTTAAAAAAAGCTGGAAAAGGTGAAAGTGATTGCCTGTTGAAGGTGAAGAGGGCTAGAGCTCTTTTTTATTATGTTTATTGTGCTTATTATGAATTATTTTATTATTATGCTATCTTTTATTATGTCTTTGAGTATTTTTAAAATTTTGCTCTTATGTGCAGATATTAGTTTGATAAAAATACCAATTAATTTGAAGGAATTCCCAAGGTCAAAATGTTTTACCATCCTTACTTTATTCCTTCCTTCCTAGCCCCACATCATACTTCTCTCTAATGTGTATGCTTATTCCCCCCACCCATCCCTCCAAAAAAGACAACTGGGTTTTGTGATTTGATTTTATCAGTCCCTCTTTATTCTGTACAAATGTAATTTATTTGTTCAGAATATGAATGCTTCTATCAGTGTTTACAAAATCAATGTGGAACACCCTCAAGCTTAAACTCACCTTTAAGAAGCTGCATTGTCATCAGGATAGTGTTATTCTTAGCAAAGACCCATCTTTCCCTAAAAAAGACCTCAGAGATTATCTGATTATCTGAACATACCTTGTATCTTATTACCAAAGCTTCTTCTCCAGATATAAAAATGTTGTTCTTGTAAGAATATTATTTCCAGAATAAGGTTTATCTTGTAAAGAAGACCTCCTTTGCTCCACTTAATATTCATTGAGAAGGTAACGTGAGGACCTCATCCTCAAATCTCCTTAAAGAAGGGAAATATTTGTGGTTATTGTTGACTAAAGACTGTAGGAGAATTCACATTGTTCAGAAGCTGTTTTGATCCTTAAAAATGTAGTGGATATCCATAATAATGATACGCTGAAAATAATACTTTATTATTTGTTTTTACTCTACAAACATTTGATAAGTTATGTGCTGACTGTTGATATGGTCTGAATGTTTGTGTCCCACCAAAATTTATACGTTGAAATCCTAACCCTCATGATAGTAGTATTAGGAGGTGGGAGCTTTGGGAGGTTGTTAGGTCATGGAGGCAAAGCCCTCATGAACGGCGTGAGTGTCTTTATGAAAGAGCCAGAATGAGACCCTTCACTATCTCCACCATGTGAGGACACAGCAAGAAATAGGCAGTCAAATCTGGAAGACAACCCTCATCAGAACTCAACCTCGTTGGCACCCTGATTTCAGAATTCTAGCATCCAGAACTGTGAGAAATAAATTCCTGTTGTTTCTAAGCCACACAGTTGATGGTATTTTGTTAAAGCAGCCCAAATGGACCAAGACAGGTGCCCTCTCTGTGCCAGGTAAACTGGGATGTAATTTGAATAAAGGATATAATCTCTTAATAAATCAATCAATATTTAGAGACTATGTCTGCTAAGAGGAATAAAAAAGCAAGGAAGGAAGAAAAAAAGAAAGGAAAGAAGGAAGGAAAACATATGAATTTATTGCCTACTATGTACAGGGAGCTCATGTGCTTTTCTACATTATCTCCCGAATGCTCTCACAATAAGCCTGGAAAGTCTATTATAAAGTTTAATATATAAAGAGATATGCTAGAGGAACACACCACACACACACACACACACACACACACACAAGAACACACCACACACATATACATACAGTCTTCCAAGTTAATTGAAAAAAGTATACAAAAGCAAATATATCCATATATATGTCTACACAACACAACACACATTCACATATACACACATACATATATTTTACAAGTTAATGGAAAGAGCATATGTGTATATATGTAAATATATATTAACTTGAAAGAGTGTGTGTGTGTGTGTATTAAAATGTATTTAGTGTACAATGAATAGGGCAGACAGAAATTCAGGAGAAAGCTCATTAATTAGAGAATAGAAAGAGATAACATACTAATGTTTTTGAGTAGCAGGAACTTCACGTATTTTATCTTATTCTACTTTCTAAGTAACTCTGCGAGGTGGGTATTATTATTCTCATTTAGAAAAGTTGAAACACGGGTAGTTAATGATCACCTAGGAATTTAAATTCATACCTGTGTGATTCTAAAACACTTTTTCATCCTACTTCAGCAAATGTCAAGACTTAAGGGTGCCCTTAAGGATGGTTGAATGTAAGTACTATTTAATATTTTCAGATCTTATTTAGCATCACTTAGGAAATTTAATATATAAAAGGAAAATTGGGATTTCCTTTCATCATCCATTCATTTAACAAGTGTTTATTGAATTCCTACTTTAGGCCAGGCACAGAGTAGATAGGATTCACCTCTTCACCAGACATAGTCCTTGCGTTAGGCACTTACAGTGCTGGGGATTGGGGAGAGAGAACATAGACCGTGGAAGTACAATGCAGTAAGTACTGTGATGGGAGAGTACTGTGTGCAGAGGTGTACATGGATAGATCTGTATCCAGGCATCAGAATTCCTGAAGACTTCCAGGACAGCTTGCTGGGACAGGAGAAATGAGCACATGCTGGCCAGATGAGTGGAGGCCAAGAGCAGAGGTTGTGTTGGTGAAGGTGGTGGGGATGGTGGGGTGGGTGGGAGATGGAAATGTTCTAGGCAGGGGGATCTAGTTGTATGAAGATGACTGATGTCATAGGAGCCTCAAATGGCCTGACACATTGTCTAATACTTGTTGGAACATGGGTGGGTAGGCAGAGAGGCAGTTATTGGATAGGAGAATAATTGGGGAACATAATCCAGTAATTACTGTAGGAGCATGAGATGAGAGTTATTGACCCAGAAATTCCCTGTAAAAGGGCTTTCTCTGTCCTTTCAGTTCCCAGAGACAGATTGTGCTGATGTCCAAGGGAAAATGTGTGCTTTTATCCTCATATCTAAGTAGGTCAGTATTTGCTAACACTCAAGGAGTCTGCATTATTTCCCATTCAGCTAGAACATTGTGCTAATGAGGAGCAGGTCATAGATTTAATCCCCTTATGGGCCTCTTAGCTTCACTGCATTCTGTAGCCACAGACAGCCCCCTAACCCTGGGCTGCACTTTCTCAATTGCCAGTTTCTGATGAGAGAAACCTAGGGAAACTTTTTGGACAGATTAAAGAAAGCTCATCACCACTCAGTCCCTCGCAGGGGTGTGACTTCCAGTGAATGTTCCACTGACAGTGCGTAATCAATGTAATTGTGGTTTTCTAAGAAAGCTTGAAACATTTAGTGTTACTGCCACTAAACCTCTAACCTCAGCTCCTGTGGAAAATTTGCAGCCAAGTGGCTACAATCGACTAATATTCTCTTCTTATTCCTCTTCAGAGGAAACTAAAAAATATCTATTAAGCATCTAGTGAATTGGTGGGGGTGCTGTTGGGGGTCCTACTAGTTGCTGTAGCAAGAGAGCCAGAGACACCCTCTCTTGTGCATTGACGTTTAAGTTTAAATACCATATATTTATTCAGGAATAATTTTACAGCACAATCTATAAACCCTGTCCTGTGCTAGGCATCTGGAAGAAAATCTGCACTAATTAACATTTATTGGGTATGGCCTGAGTGCCAAGCACACAGCTAAGCACTTTACAAGGATTATTTCATTTAATGCTCAAAATAGCATGTCAAGACTCAAGCTGGTGAAGCCTCCTCACCCCCAATTCCAACCCATCACCTAGGATAGGTTAGAAAGTACAATATGTGTCACCATAGGAAAGGCACTATTGTCAGAAGTTCTCCCAGGTGAAATCTCCAGGCAAGGACGTCCACATAATTACAATAACTATAACCAACTTACTATAGGATAGGCATTTTCTGAGCACTTCGTATCATTCAAACTCTAAATTTAGTCCTTCACCAAATCTTAAGAAGTAGGTTCTATTAATATTGATAATTTATTTGTGAGGAATTTCAGTCAGGACTGAAGCCCAGGTCTGAACTTCGCTATACTGAGCCTGTTTTACTGTGTAGATTTGCTGTTCATGTATTTTCTTTGGATGTCTATGCAAATCTTTTTCCTTTTTTCAGATCAGGTAGTTTGTGTACTAATTACTGTATTGTAGAGAGTTTTTATTTACTTTTCTTTTTATTTACTTTTCTTTTATTATTGCAGTGGCTAGGATCACCAAGACAATATTGAATAGAAATTGTGAAAGCATAGATCTTTGCCTTATTCTCAAGTATAGGTGGAAAGTATTCAGTTGTCATTATATATGATGTTAACTATAAGTAATTTGTAGATATCTTTGTCAGTTTGAGGAAGTTTCTTGATATTCTGTTCACTAAGTTTTTTTATTATGATGATTTGATATTACATTTTTGTCAATTGCTTTTTTAACAACTATTAAAAAGATTGCATGAATTTTGTCTTACATTCTGTTACTATAGTGAATTATATTGAATAAATTCTCTTTGAGTATTAAGCTAGTGCTTTATTAAAATAAACTTGGTCATGATATATTGACTTTCTTATAAATTGTTGGATTTGATTTTCTATTATTTTGTTAATAATTTTTTGCTTATATTCATGAGGAATTTTGATTTTAAATTTCCTTTTTTGGGGTAATGTATTTGTCAGTTTTTAATGTTAGAATTATACTGGCCTCATAAAATAATTTGAATGATGTTTTCTTATCCTTTATTTCCTGAAAAAGTTTCAGTAGTATTGGTGTTATTTATTTCTTATATTTTAATATAATTAATTTACTAATGAAACTGTCTGGAACCAGAAATTTTATTTTGGAATATTTTTGATGAATTCAATTTCTTTAATAGATATATCACTATTCAGATTTTTTCTTTTAGTTGTCAGTTTAGATAAATTATGTTTTCAAAGAAATTTACCTGTTTTGTCTAAATTGTCATCTTTTTGGCCTAAGACTGTTTACAGTATTCTCTTATTATTCTTCTAATATCTGTCAGATTGGTAATGATGATTCCATTTTCCTTCCTTCCTTCCTTCCTTTCTCTCTGTCTCTTTCTTTCTTTCTCTTCTTTCTTGTCTACCTAGGTGTTTGAGAGTTTTATTGATTTTTTTAAAGAATAGCTTTTGACTTTGTTAATTTTCTATAGTGTTTGTTTTCTGTTCTTATCTTTAATATTTATTTTCTTCTATTTATTTTCTCTCCTTTTCCTAACTTCCTAAGGCAAAAATTTTGTTTATTGATTTTAGATATTTTATTCTAGTTAAGTGCTCAAAGCTGTAAATTTACTTTTGTGCTGTATTTGAACTGCTTACTTCACCAGCACTGTGTCTGAGGAAGCCTGTTAAATCAGAAGACAAAAAAAAAAGATGCAGTCTTATGACATAGCACCCAAAAGGTCCAGATTTTAACTGAAAAAATCACTTACTATACCAAGAACCGGGAAAACTACACCTTGAATAAAAAAAGACAATCAACAGATGCAAACACCAAGAAGACACAGATGTGGAATTATTTGACAAGGCTTTTAAAACAACTATCATAAAATTCTTGAAAGACCAGTTACAAACATGCATAAAATAAAGAAAAAGAAGTAAAAGCAATTATATAAAAGACATAAAGAAGAATCAAGTAGAAATTTTAGAACTAAAAAATTTTAAAACTGAAAAAAAAAAACCCTCAGTGAACGGGTTTAACAGTAGAATTAAAAGGGCAGAAAGATGAATCAGTGAATTTTTGGATAGAACAATGGCATTAATTACTCAATCTGAACAACAGGAAAAATAAATTACACAAAAACAAATAGAGCCCCAGGGACATAAAGGCTATAACTGAATATCTAACATGGATATCCTTGAAGTCTCAGAAGAAGAGAGAAAGAATGTAAGGCTGAAAAAAATGTCAAAGACATAATGACCGAAATTTCCTCAAATTTAGGAAAAAATATATTCCTAATCCTACAGATTCAAGAAGCTGAGTGAAATCCAAACAAGATAAACCCAAAGGTATCCATGCCAAGACACATCATAGTCAAACTTCTGAAAACTAAATACAAAGAAAACATCTTGAAAGCAACCAGAGAAAAATGAGACATTGCCTACAGGGGAAAAACAATTAAAATGCCAGAGAATTTCTCTTCAGAAATCATGAAGTTGAAAAGAAAGTGATACAACTTTTTTTAAGTGCCAAAAGAAAAATTTTAAAACAGAATTCTATATCTAGGGAAAACATCCTTCAGAAATGAAGAAGAAATCAAGGCATTCTCAGATGAAGGAAAACAAATAGAATTTATCACAAGCAGACATACCCTAAAAGAATGGCTAAAGAAAGTTATATACACAGAATAGAAATGATAAAAGAAGGAATTCTGAAACATCAAGAAAGAAGAAAGAATGACATGACATGATGGTTTGTGTATCTCTTCACAGAGCCATCTCTATGGCTGGAAAGCTCACTTTGTTTTCCCTGGGTATCCAGTGTACATTAGTGAGTTCTATGGTGGAGATCAGTTTCTTTTTTTATTGTATTTTTTGTTCTTTGAGCTACAAGTCAACAGAGCTACCCTAGGCAGCCATCTTGAAAATTCATTCAGGGTTCAATTTTTTTGTTTAATACCAACTCTATACAAGTGTATTGCTACAGACTCTGTAGTAGGGATACAGAGTTACACAACATAAATAACTGCCTGTAAAGAATTCACAGTCTTGTGGGAAAAACAAAATATAACTTAAACATAACATAGTAATAGGCGTAAGCCACAATGTAGGGGAGAGTCAAGAAGAGTGCCTTACCCAACTGGGAAAGCAATAAAAGGCAACACTCTGAAGTGGTCCCAGGGAGGGTAAGTTCTAAAAGACTGAATACAAGCTCAACTGGATTCCGAAAGATAAATAGAAGCTCATCAGGGGTGGAAGTAAAGGCAGGGAGGGAGGTTCTGTGCAGAGGGAGGGGAAGCATTTGTGAAGCCCTGGAGGTATGGGGAGTATGGTGCCTTCTGTATCTGTCATTTGTTTTGACTGGAGTTCAGGGGAGATAAGGCGGGACTGGCAGGCATGGTTCAGACAATGAAGAGGCTATTAGGCCTCTTGGTCATAAGGAAGTCTGAATCTGAGAATGTAGGTGAAGAGGTATTAATTTATATCCACACTAGAAAAACAACTCAAAGTACAAGGCTGGTTGCTGACAAATCAGTTGCCTAAGATATGTGTCTGATCCCACATGGGGGATGATGCAGAAATACCAGTGACTGACTGGGCCTGAGCTCTCGGACAGAGAGGAAATCTGCTGAGTGGAAGCCTTTAGAGTCTGACTATGGGATAAACAGAGGTCTGCCCTCTGGGCAAACAGTGGATTATTTCTGTGGGGAGGTAACTCAGCCGGAGGTGGATGGGGTTGGCTCCCAAGGCAGAAATAGCACTGCTTGGGCTTGTGCAGGCTCTTGAGTTCTCAGGCAGACCTGAGGAAGCTGACAAATCCAAAGAGGCATGAACGTGGTGGAAAGAGCATTGGCAAGGGCCAAGGAAATGTTTAAAGCCAAGCAAGAGAGTAAGGAGAGGCATATTCTATGTTAATACCAACCTTAGTACAGGGGCCTAGTACTTGATATTCCCTTCTCAGCTCCGTAATTACAGCTAGCAGGTGCCAGGCTTCAAGCTAAGCACTTTTCGTGTATATTTAATAACAATAACAGACACAGCCCTGTCTCACATACTGTTCCAGATAACATTCCATATTGTTACTCATTTAATTCTTATGTCTTCCTTACAAGAGAGTTAAAAATACTATTTTCATGTTACAGATGAAAAAGCAGTCTCAAAAGTAAGCTCTACCTAATATTACACAGGTAGGAACTAACCGCTGGATCTGGGATTTGAACCCAGGTAGTGAAACTTCACAAGCCTGTGGTCCTTCTCATTATAACTCCATAAACATCATTTTCCCCGATTTATAGATGGAAAAAGTGAGGCTCAGAGTTGTTAAGTAAGTGGTGAAAATGCAATGGACCTCTGTCTCTAACTACAGTGCTAATTGCCTCAGCTACTGTATTCCACAGCTCATGATGGTGACGTGTTCAGAACTAGTTTCTGCCTCTATGGGACTCTTTCCTGATTAGAACAATGCATAGACCTGAATTGTGTGAGGAAACTGGGCTGTGTGGGGAGACCTACCAGACCCTTTAAGGACTAGATACATGTACCCTCCAGGGGCCAAGCGTAAGTGTTTGTGCCACACAGAGGATGCCAGCCACATGGTCAGTATGAGTGAAATAATTCATCCATCAGGCAGGGACCACCACCAGGGGCTCCATTTTCCTTGCTCTCATAAGCAGCCTCAAACACCATACACCTTAAGCTGTGAAAAGAGAACTAGGAAAGGTGTCCTGGAACCAGATATTGACTACCCTTTCCCCCAGTCTCTAAGGAGACAGAGTAGGAAAAAACAGGAATAAGCAGGCTTGCTTTCCACTCCAATTCCTCAAGCCCAGCTCATGGAGGAGATGTGAGGAAGAGACAATGAGTGAATTGGTTATGCTTTTCAACTGGACTAGATAAGTCTTTTTGTTTTTTTAAAAAAATCAACCTAGGAAGCTTTGGAATCACTCAAGGAATCATTAAGGTAAGAGAAAGAGAGAATCCACAGAATTAACATTGTTAAGCAGGCTTCCTGAGACCTTTCTTGTTCATCATGGATGGACAGTGCAGTAACCGAGCCAAGAGCCCCAAGTGTGTTAAACAGAGAAAATGGTCTGCATTTCCTTCTACCAATGGGAATCAAGATCTTATAGGGCGAGGGCAGAGGTGGTTAGCCAAGGCCTTGTCCTTCTTCCTGAAAGACATAGCCCTTGGGCAGAGATAGAGTCAGCCGAGCATCTCTCTGCCTCAGTGGATAAAATGGAAACTATCATAGACACTTGGGAAGACCATGAGACTATGAAAGGGAAGCTCCAGGCTTTTCTACTGAGATGTTGATTGGAAACTTAATTCTTCTGAAAGTTTGACTCCCACCAGACCTCAGATGTGGCCCCTAAGGACAGAAAACCGGGCGTGTTAAGTCAGGCCAGTGTTTGGAGCTGTGTTGAGACTCTTAAAACGACAACAAAAGACAGTGTGTGAGATGGCAGGGCATCCTCTATGTTGCTCCCCATACCACGGACACACTTCTATGTTGCTCTTCATGGTCTAGAATTGATCTGTCATCTAAGAATGGGTACTTCTATGCTACCTTTATATTATTTTTTATTTTTATTTTGTATTCTATCTCAGGGAGAGCAACCTTTATATGATTTTAGGTAGTCATTATCGTAAAATATCCAAGATGATCAATTCATGCATTCATACATTCATTGTCCAACAGTCATTTATGGAGTACCTCTTATAAGCCAGGTACCCAAACTTAAATTCTTAGGTTCTTATATTTCCAGGCCCCTCAGGATATGTCTCAGAAAACAAAAGCATTTATTCAAGCTACAGAAAGGTGGCTGTGAGAAGAATGAGAAACAAAGTCACACATTTTAGGACAACTAAAGGCTTTCTGCAGAAAAGAATATGAAAAAAGATGTGACTTTCACTTTATGTTTCCATTTTTCTGGATACTTAAATCACAGAAACATGTCAACTTTCAGTATGGAGACTGCAATGTGAAGCAGGTAGTATAATCTACTACTTTCTATCCTGGTTGGGAATTAGTACACCTGAAATGGGCTTTGTACATGTTCAGGGAGATCCAAGTGTTTATTGGAGATTACTTGAATGTTGCAGCAGTAGTGATTTTTAGTTTCTATCTGGATAAGAAACGTATCATTTTTATGTTGTTTCAGAACAAGATAGAACTGGATTTTATAATTTACATACTTACCTTCATATCCATTAGACAGTTTTGTCATGTTCCACCACTTAAAATATTTTTTCATCTGAAATGTTTCGGGAATGGCATGGAAATTCCTATCCTATGCCTTTGGATGAGGAGAAAGGGTGTGGGGTGGAGAAGCAATTATAGTTTTAAAGAAAGACTGGCTCAGCCTCACACTCTCATAGCCTATTTAGTGAAGTGATTTGGATTGCATTTTGCTTTTAGCTGCAGTCTTGTGTAGGTAAAGAAATTACTGCATGAGCTCACCCTTGGCGCCTAGCCCTGGGCTATCATGCCAGTAAAGTCAGCACACCAAATGTCTATACCTTTAGTCTAATCTCAAAATGAACTTGACTCAGAAAAAAATTTTCCATATTATTTTTATTCTTAACCTTTCAAGCCTGTTGGTTTCTTCTGAGGCATTTCTTTTGTCAGGTAGGAGAAGACACAGGAGGAGAGAAAAAGGTGAACAAGGGAGGAAATAATCTTCCCTAGCATGCTCAGGCTAAACTGCCTTTCTTACGTGAGGTAGGAGGCAGAAAGAACCCATGCGCCCTTGTCAATGGCATTGTATGGATGTGCGTGGACCTTTCCAAGCATGTTTTAAAAATTATAGCCGTAAGGGAACACAGTAAGTATTTGCCATGGCTTGAGCAAAAGACATACCAGAGCTCTTTTAATGATGCTCCCTGGGCTTCAGGACCCTCTGCAAAACCTCTGGCCTGTTTTACTTACTTGAAAACAAGCAAGTGATTTGGTGATTTATCCTGCAAAACAGCCGTACAACCCTCACCCTTGTTCTCCCTTAAGTGAATGTGCCAGACAGCATGTTTGCCTTGCCCACGGCCTCCCCACGGGACAGCAGCTCCAGTTCTTTATTCAAGCATCTTAAGTGAAACTTGAGCACTCAGCAGAGCTCCACAGAGCCGCACAAGAAGAATCTGGATGGGATCCTAACCCTGGCCCCTCCCCTCATCTCCCACTGTAACCCTTCCCCCACAGCCCTGACACTCTGCTGAGTTGGTAGCTGCAAGGAGAGCTCTGAACCTTCCTATCCACAGTTCTGGCTTGGAGGCAAATTGCAGATACCAGTGACACCTCTCCTAAGGGAAGGACTTGGTATTGGGCAGCTGGATGAGGCACCATGACATGTCCTTTAAAAACTCAGGATGGTGAGAGATCACTTTTGACTGGGGAGGTGGGATCTGAGAAGGGCATTAAAAGTGAAGGACAATGGCTGGAGAAGACAAGGGCAGAGACACTTGGAGGGGGATGGAGACTCAGGTCAGGAAAATTCTTCAGTGATAATCCAAATGGCTAGGGCACCCTCATTAGGACTCTCACCAAAGCATGTATCTTCAGGATTGTAACCTTTTGCTTACTTTTTAGACAGCTAGACAAGAGGGTGGCCTCAGCAGGCATCAACTATGTCAATGGATTCAACTCCATATGGCCATACCCAGCACAGGCATGTCATGGAACAAGCACTTATGTGCTTGTTGACCTGAGCTGAAATGACAACTGCATGAGCCAAGCTCAGCAGGTGCAGGAGAGAATAAAAAGGCAGGGGAAAGGTGGGAAGAAAGCTGGAAGGGAAGTGCGTGTTTTCTCTTCCTGTGGGTCATATAGCTGAAACTCTTTTGGATAGTCAACAAGACTTCTGAGAGCCTTTGCATAGGCACCACTTTCAATGCAAGAGGTAAGATGGCAACTGTGACCTCCACAACTCCTTCCTCCCTCTTAGCCCCCCTTAGCTCCTAAGAGAATGGAAGCCATCAAACCTCTCTCATCTACTCACCACCAACTGGCAACCTTGCCTGCATTCAAACCCACATATTCTGCCTGTTTTTCTGTTGGATGCAGAAACAGTTCCTGCTGCTACCAGGAGCCAGGCTCTCTCCCTATGAACTGGCTCCTGTCCTCTTTCATCTTCTCCAGGACTTTGCTCCTGTAGCTGTCCTGAAGTTATTCCCTCTCTCTCCTGCAGAGACAGTTTCTCCTTCTCTACAGAATCATTCTTAATTACAGACAACCCGCTTCAGTAGCTCCCATTTTAGCTATTGACCCATTTCTCTGCCTCTGCTTACATCAAAGCTCTCCAAAACAGTGTATTATATAATATGGTATATCTGTCTCTAACTCCTTCCCTCCCATATTCCCTTTAGCTGACACCAGTCACATTTATATCCCCAAACTCTGTTAGAAATGCTCTGGTCAAGGTCACCAGTGATTTCCATCTTGCCAAAACCAACCGTTTGATCACATCTCCCACTTTGCCCAGTTTGTTTCACCAATTCTGTTAATTCTTGCTATTCTTCAAAGCACCAAGCTCTTTCCCCCTATGTACTTGCTCCTTCCTTTTCTGGAACGTGCTTCCTTCAGACCTTCTCCATATTTTCTTCCTCACTTCATTCAAATCTCTGTGCAGAGGAGCCACCCTGGCATGCTTGCTGCTGATGAAGCTATCCCTCATCCTCCTCCGCATCCTCCCCTGCTCCCTTATGCTGCTCTGTCTTCCTTCTTACCACTTATTATTGCTGAAATTATGTATTTATTTGCAAACTAGTTAATGTATGATTTTCCAGTAAAATATAAACTCTGACAACTTAGAGACTTTGCTAGTCTTGTCCCTTCCATATGTCCAGCACCCAGGACAGAACTGATACACAGCCAGCTCTCAATAGACAGTTGTTGAATGATGACTGAATGAAGGCCTGCCCTGACCCTAAGGAGCTCATAGTCTAATTGGGGACAATGGTGAGGATGAGAATGAGGGTGATGAGAAGACATAATGCTAAGTGTCATATATACACACATATAATCATTAACTCCTTGCAATACCTATATGAAGTTATGAAGTAGTGGGTGTTATGTCTACTTTATAGATGCAGAGACTGAGGATTTAGAAGAATTACATAACTTGCATCGGGTTCTACAGCAGTCAGCAGGAAACACAGCAGCTTAAACACAGGTTCTTCTGACTCCCGAGGCATACTCTTCAACCTCGAGGTCTTTGGCCTCGCAGTCTGACAGCATGTTGAAAGGTCACCCCATCTGTTCAGGTTGTCTCAATGTGGATACGGCAGTTCCGCCTACTTGTGAACGGTGAACAACCATTTATGCTTACTTAGTAGAAAAGAGTGCTGACTTTACTCATTTTGCTATAAAAGCAGACTCTATGCCAGAAGCCAAAATACACAGGATTGGTAAATATTTTGTACTTGGTTGCAAGCAAGTTCCCAAATCCAATTAATGTTGGCTCAGTGTGACACGGTTGTTCACTAGTTTTAGGAAATATGTAGGTAGGTTCAATTCCAATCCGAAGGCATTTCTTGGTCATATTTCAGCTGAGTATTTTAAGAAATTGAAGCCTTTTGATCTCTTTGGGCTTGTTTCTGAGTTCAGCACAGTTTGTTCCCCATCATGGTTTATAGTCAGGTTTGGTGCAAGGCCCAGGCTACCGCGTTTCATGGTCTGATTTTCCTGTAGGCCCATAACCTGCCCCAGGGAGTGTGGAGAAGCCTAAGAAAAGCTCTATCTCAAGACTGTGCATGTGGGAAGTGATTTTAACTTGAGGCAAGCTGGGAATAATGGTCTCCATTCTGGCCAGCCACATATGTAATTTTAAAGTTTCTAGTAACCACATTAAACAAATAAAAAGAAACAAGTGAAATTAATTTTAATAGTATATTTTATTTAACTCAAATACATTCCAAATATTATTTCAACATGTAATCACATAAAGAATTATTAAATCTGGTCTGTAGTTTACATATACAGCGTAGCTCACATTAGATCAGGTATATTTCACGTGCTCAACAGTACTTGCGGCTAGTGACTACTGTATTGGACAGTTTCTCTCCAGAGAGTAAAATGGATTTTGATCTTTGTTGTTTTTGGTGATGATAATAATAATGATATTGCTACTGTTATTTTCTCTGAATATACCAGACAAATATACATGATATATATTATATATTTGTCTGGTATATTCAGAGAAAATATGTTTTAAAATAATAAAAATATACAAATATATAATGTATATTTGTCTGATATATTCAGAGAAAATAATGATATTGTGATAATAATGATATTGTAATTATTATTTTCTCTAAATATACCAGCATCTTTGATTGGGAAGAAAACTTAGAGTTTGTATAGTCTAATTATTCATATGATGCTAGAATTTTTTTTATAGTATCACCTAAGATGCTAAGATCTTATTGAATCTTAGTATAGGTAGACCTATATCCTATAGGTTAGTATTGAATCTTGGTATAGTTATCATCATCCCCATCTTACAGATGAAGCAACTGAAGTTCAGATAATTTAGTAAGCTATCCATTATCTGCTTACACAGTAATAGAGAGCTCACCCTTTATGAATAACTTACTCCATCTCTGGCCGGATTTCATGATTAAAAAGTGATCCTTTTAACTGAGCTGAAATTTTTTCATTAGTATTTCTCCTGTGGTTCTCTGTGACACTTCAGAGCCACAGAGAGTAAATGTGCTTCTTTTCATATGACTGTTGCTTTTCTATTTGAAGACAGATATCCTGTCTTGTTATGTTCATCTCCTCCAAATAAGCTGCTCTTTTACTTCCATCATTACTCCTGAGACTGTCAAGTCTTCTCTACATCCTGACAGTGAACGGGTTCCAGATCCTCAATAGCCCTCTTAAAGTGTGATACCCACAGCTGAATACAATATCTGGGTGGTGCCACTACCTCAAAATAGAGTGAGACCGGGAACTCTTACTCCTATATATTACCCTTCTACCACACCATTGTCACAACCCACTGTTGTTTTATAATGAGCTTCCTGGCCACAAAACGCCTAAAATATGGCCCCCATGCCACGTCTTCCTTGTGTTTTTATGTGTGCAGTTGTATCTGGCCACAAAGCAATGCTGTAAAATGGGCATGGCCCATGCATCATCTAACTCTGGGCATTTGGAAGCAGCAAAAATAAGGAAAATGACTCAGGATGACAAGAAACTTAAAAAGATGTTGCTTATTTTTTCTTTTAGAATCTGAAATACCAAGATATCTTCAGATACATTATTCAATGTATTCATAGGCTCTTTCCACTACCCATTATTAGCAAATTTTGACAAATAAACATTTTGCATCTTTATATGTCATCAAGTAAAATTTTGAGTATATTATAACTTAATACAAAGTCTTATAACATTTGGGCCTTAGTAAGTAGTACAGTTTGGGTACATGTGTTCTAGTACAGTTTGGATAAATGTGTTCAATCACTTTAAAACTACTTAATTTCCATTAAATTTACGTATTTATTTATCCATTGTTATTTCTAGGCCTTAGAATATAGTTTTTCAATTCTCCTGGGACTGTCTTCTGCCCATCTTTGCCTAGAAAAGTTCTGCCCATACTCTGTCTTTTGTTTTAGATATCACCACTTCTTTCGGATTAGTTCTCATTCTTATGTATTCCTACAGTGCTGCATTGCCACCATCATAGCAATTGCCACACTCTTGTAATTTTCTTTGTATCTGCCTATGTCTCCTACTAGACTGTAAATTGTGTTAGGACAGGGATTGATACTATTACACCCTAAGTGTCCAGCACAGTGCAAAGTAGCTTCTCAGTAAATACTTTTTAATTAAATGAGTAAATCTTCAGGACCACATGCTGAGGTAGTTATCATCATCCCCATCTTGCAGATGAAGCAACTGAAGTTCAGATAATTTAGTAAGCTAGCAAAGCAGTGGCTCAAGGCCCAGGATTCTGAATCTGTATCTAATGCTGTCATTATAAAACCAGTTACACACACCTTCCATATACTTACCAATGTCTGAAGTTTCTTAACAAATGATAGAGCCTTTAGGATCTTACTGGAGATAAGACTTAAATGCAAATACCAGAAAAAGAGAAAGCATAATAGATTGACTTCTGGTAACACTAGGGCATTAAATACTAATGCCAGACATTCTTCTAGAAGTAGGTCCTGACTTGAAGAGAAAGTGAGCCTTCTGTTCTTGCCATGCAAATCTATACAAATCATTTTTTGTCAGTGTCTCAGTTTCCCATAGTAAATTCTTGCTGATTGTTTGATTTACTTGGTTTCCAAGAAGTTAGACAAGAATAGTCCCCTAAACTTTGTTCTTTTTCATATGAACCACCATAATCAGAAATGATTGATTTATTTTACATAGTATTATTTTTCTGCTTATAAAAATTAGACAAGCTTATTGTTGACTATTTGAAAAAATAATTTTAAAATCAAGTAGAAAAAAACTTCCTACCACATATTCCTTTTTCTTTCCTTTTGCAAACAATTGCATATTTTCTATAATTTGGGATTAGCCACTACATGTTCTTATGTTGAGAATTTTCCTATATTGTTAAATATTCAATACTACATGATTTTAAATGATTGCATAAATTCACTGTAGGTATGTTCCACACATATATCTAATCAATTCCATATTGTAGATATTTAGGATTGTTTCCAGTTTTGGAGTCTATAAATAATATGGCAGTACTTATCCTTGGGCATTAATCTTTGCACACATGACTGATTAAGAGAGATTTCTTTTTTCTCATCTAATTGGTTGTATGCGATTCGGGGCCTTATTAGGATAAGAACTCCCCATAACTGGGCCTCACCTTAAAGTACTTACACAATTTTGACCCTCAGCAGCAATCAGATTGAATCAAGGATTAGAATTCCTGATCCTGAGTATGTAGATTAGATTTGGCTCCTTGAGACTCTTATTGCTCTCCCCATTTTCCCATGATATCGGGAGAGCTGAGCTCCAGGGTGGGGCTGGAGGACTCTCTGTTTTCAAGCTGGGCTCATCTCTGCCAGCAGCACTGCCCCTGGGCCCCAACGTCAAAATAAGAAAGAAAAGTTAGTATTGAGAATGAGGAAGGCTGAGGTCATCACTGTCCCAAAGGCAGTGGCAGGAGAGAGAGACAGAGAGAGAGAGACAGAGAGAGAGAGAGCGCAAGTGAGCAAAGAAGCAAGATGCATATATACATTCTTCTGAGTCCTTTTTTTTTAAACCCAGAGAAGGAAAAAAGCAACTGCCTAAGTTAATACTGCCCTGGGGGCAGCCTGAATGGGCATGACTTGAACCAAGTGGCTTGTCACCCTGCTGCCTTTATGACCCTTGCAGGGTCCAAGAAAATGCATACATGAACTCACTGGGTTGAACAACACACTCAGTGTCTTGAGAACAAACGGACTTTTCTTTGGTGTTAGTTACAAACATCTTTTCTTTCCACTTATTCAGTTATCCAAGAAGCAAAAGCTAATCTCCTGTGAAAGTTCAGGAGAAAAGCATGTGATGTGGCTCCAAGCTGCCTTAGCCATGTGCCCAGGAAAGACCGCTGCTGGGCTTGGAGGGGCTCTGCTTCTGTGCCTGCCTACCCTGTTCTGTGTCTAGAGGAGTAAACCAATTAATAAACTACACTAATTTACAGTCCTTTTATTTCAGATAGGTTCATTCATTTATCTACTTTCTATCTATCTATCTATCTATCTATCTATCTATCTATCTATCTATCTATCATCTATCTACCTATCATCTCTATCATAGTCTATCATCTATCTATCTATCTATAGTCATGCGTTCCTTAAAAACAGGGACACGTTCTGAGAAATGCATTGTTAGGTGATTTCATCATTGTGTCAACATCTTAGAGGGTGCTTACACAAACCTAGATAGTACAGCCTACTACACAGCTAGGCTACATGGTATAACTTATTGCTCCTAGGCTACAAACCTGTACAGTATGTTACTGTGCTGAGTACTACAGGTGATTGTAACACCGTGGTAAGTATTTGTGTATCTAAACATATCTAAATATAGAAAGGTTCAATTACAATACAGTATAAAATATTTAAAAATGGTACACTTACACAGGGTAGTTATCATGAATGGAGTTTGCATGACTGGAAGTTGCCCTGGGTGAGTCAGTGAATAAGTAGTGAGTGAATGTGAATATCTAGGACATTACTGTATACTACTGTAGACTTTATAAACACTGTCCACTTAGGCTATACTAAAATTTATTTTTAAATTTTCTCTTTTAACTTTTATTTTAGGTTCAGGGCTACATGTGCAGATTTGTTTTATAGGTAAACTTGTGTCATGGTTTTTTTTTTTTCTTCAGATTATTTAGTCACCGAGGTACTAAGCCTAGTGCCCAATAGTTATTTTATTTTCTCTGCTCCTCTTCCTCCTCCCATCCTCCTCCCTCAGGTAGGCCCCAGTGTTCCCTCTTTGTGTCTGTATGTTCTCATCATTTAACTCTCACTTATAAGTGAGGACATGTGCTTTGTGGTTTACTCTTCCTGCATTAGTTTGCTAAGGATAATGACCTCCAACTCCAACCACGCTCCTGCAAAGGACTTGATCTTGTTATCTTTTATGGCTGCATTGTATTCCATGTACAATATGTACCATATTCCATGTAAAATATGTACCATATTTTAAATTTTCTTTTTCAATAATAAATTAACCTTAGATTACTGTGACTTTTTTGCTTTATAAACTTTAAATTTTTTAAAAAAATTTTGACTCCTTGGTAATAACACTTAAAGCATAAATATGATGTAGTTTTACAAAAATATTTTCTTTTTATATCCTTTTTCTGTAAGCTTCTTTGTATTAAAATTTTTTTAACTTCTAAAAGATGTTGTTAGAAAACTAAGACACAAACACACACATTAGCATAGGCCCACACAGGATCAGGATTAAAAATAACATCACTGTCTTCCACTTTCACATCTTTTTCCATTGGGTTGTCTCTAGGGGCGCTAACATACATGAAGCTGTCATCTCCCATGATAACAATGCCTTCTTCTAGAATATCTCCTGAAGTACTTGCCTGAGGCTGTTTTACAATTAACTTTTTAAATTTTTTTGTAAGTAGAAGAAGGGTACTCTAAAATAATAATTAAAATTACAGTATAGCAAATACATAAACCAGTAACAACATAGTTGTTTATTATCCTTATCAAGTGTTGTATGCTATACATAACTGTATGCGTTCTACTTTTATATGACTAGCAACACAGTAAGTTTGTTTACATGAGCATCACCACAAACACATGAGTAATGCCTTCTGCTACGATCTTACTAAAGCTACAGTGTCGCTAGGTGCTAGGAATGTTGCAACTCCATTATAATCTTATGGGGCCACCATCATTTATGCAGTCGATCTTTGGCCAAAATGTTGTTCTGATTCTCAAGATTGTACACACACACAAATACAAACACACAGACACACACACACACGCAAGAAGAAGGTATGTGGTGATTCATGTTCCTAGTATGACTAAGATAGATCAGAAACTTTAATACTGCAAGAACTTCTTAAAATGAAATAAAAAATTTTCAAAGAACCGTACTTTCTCTTTAATAAGGCATTATTCTTTCCCTTTTTTTTTCTTTTGAAGACAGAGTCTTGCTCTGTCACCCAGGCAGGAGTGCATTTGCACCTAGCTTACTGCATCCTTGAACTCCTGGGCTCAGGCAATCTTCCTGTCTCAGCCTTTCTGGTAGCTAGGACTACAGGTGTACACCATCATACCCAGTAAATATTTATTTTTATTTTTATTCTTATTTGTGTAGAGATGGGGTCTCACTATGTTGCCCAGTCTGGTCTTAAACTCCTGGCCTCAGGAAATTCTTCCATCTTGGCCTCCCAAAGTGTTGGAATTATAGGCGTGAGCCACTGAGCCCAACCTGCATTATTTCTAATTCGGTAATTTATCTCCTTGAGAAAAGCATTTGGAACAGTAACTCCTAGAGTAGACTTGGTCTTTAAGCTTCAAATTCTATATCACCTGTTAGTTATGTGTTCTTTGCAGCCTAGGAAAGGCAAGAAATGAGCAACCTTATTTTAAAAACCATTTCTCCTGGATAAACACCATACATGCATTTAGGTACACACAGGGACTATTAAATAGTTTCAAAGCATCTATGGGCCTTGCTCCATCATTCAATCTCTCTTTCTTGTATCTTCTTGCTCTGAATCCCATCTGATTCTAAGAAATTTACAAATATGCTCTACTATCTCCCATTCGATGTTGACATTTCCTTGAATCCCCAAATTATATTCTAATCTCCACCCCACCTTACTTATTCCATGTTCCAGAATGTAGCTACCCATCAACTCATTGTAATCCGGCTTGCACACTCAGTATGAAGCTTGAAGGCTACTTTTTTCCCCCACACACCACACTCAATAAATCCCCTAGCCCAGCCTGTTTTACTCCTAACACTTTCTTGAATCCGTAGCTCCTCCTTGTCATCCCCTGTGCTACAGTCCTAGTTCGGATTCTCATCATCTCTTGCCTGGACAATTATAAGAGTTTCTAATGTTTCTCCCGATAATGCGGCTTGACAGTGTTGGGACAGTTAGAATCATAGTCTTGTGTATTTTGTCAACAGTCATAAAACCCTACTATGTTCCTAGTGTCCTGGTCAAGGTAATAGTAACCCTGTTTACCATGTGATTATAAAGTAATGAGGCAGGTTCTTTAAAATAGTCATGTTAATTCATATTTAATTCATCCACAAAATATTTATTAAGCACCTATCATATGCCACACATTGATTTAGAGCTGGAAATATAGTGGTGAATAAGACAGATGGTCCTGCGATTATGGGATTTCATGAAGCTGCATGAGAGGCATGGGCAGAAGCAAGGACTCTGTAATCAGATGATGCTGTGTTCAAATCTTGCCTCCATACCTTATGAAGTTCTCAAGATCATTCATTCATTCATTTATTCATCCAGTCATTAATGGATGCTAAATACCTACCGATTGTCTATTATGTGTCAGGTGGTGTATCAGTTCCTAAAGAGATAGGCAAGTCCTGCCCTCAAAGAGATTATTTTCTTGTGGGAAAGAAAGGCTAACAATAAATACATCATACATCATAAGCAAGGTCATTTCATATAGTGTAGTAGCTATGAAGAAAGTAAAATAAGGTAATAGGATGGAGTGTGATTTACTCTGACTCTTGTTTAGAAAGATCTGTCTTATATTGAGTAGCCTGGGAAGACCTTTCCAGAAAGGTGACATCTGAGCCAAGTTGTGAAAATGGCCAGGGAAAGCAAAGAGCTGAAGGAAAGAGCAGAGGAAATAAAACAAGTGCCAAAAAAGTGAGATAGCCATTGGGTAAGGAAAAATGAGCAAGTGTAGCTGGAATGGAGTGAATGAGAGTGAATGTTGCATAGGTGATGTTGGAGAGGCCAGATCATTTTGGGTTTTGTGGACAATGTGGATGCTCAGATTTTATTCCAAGTTATTTAATCTCTCCAAGACTTAGTTTTCTCAACCAAATAAAGAAATCTCATAAGGTCGTTGTGAGAATGACAGATTATAATCCTTTCACGCATTAATCAGTTAATTCAATAAATCTTTTTCAAATGGCTACCATATGCCAATTTTAGGCATTGAGAATAATGTGGTGAGGAAGTAATGGCTTATTCTCAAGGATGTCATAGTTGTTATGGGAGATGGGCCCATAGGAAAAATATTATAACATAGTGTGACAAACACAACAGTAGATGTGTGTGTGTTTTTCCAATTCTATTCATCCTAATATCCACAACTGGGTTAGGGACATCAACACCTCTTATCTTGAGTTACTTCTGAGCCTTCTAACTAGTCTCTTCATTTCCAATCCTGTTCTTCTCCAAAACATTCCCCACACTGCACCAGAGTGATCTTTCTAAAATTCAAATGGTAATTCGTTCACTCAAAAATATTTACTATGTGTCTGCAGTGTGATGGGTTTCCTTCTGGGTTCTTGTGAAATATCAGTAAACCAATAACACTTGTTTGACTAAAATATTTTAATATTCCACATTGCCCTCAAGATGTAATATAAACTACTTAGTTTGGTGTAAACAATCTTCAGGCCTCTTGAAGCTCCCAGGATAATAGTACAAATACAGCCCAAATGCCATATGTAAGGTTATAAATCAAGCTATCAAACTGTTCTTAAAATATGCTCTACCTGAATGCCTTGACAAATATAAATGTATAAGGGCTTAGAAGGCCTGGTTCAAATTTAGAATTCTTGAGCTCCTCAGAGTTCCAGGCCAGAACACTGTAGTACTGGGAGACCTGCAGCTCTTGCCTTATCTCTTATCTCTTTACCTAACACTGCAGAGGGCCTTGTACACCAGCACGAGGACACCCCAGCTGTCATGTCCAACTTCTATCTACTGTCCTCCAAAATAGCTACCTCTTGGTGACTTCCTAGGTTTGTGCAGTCACTGGGCAAGGGAATTTCAGGGTCTCAGTTATTTCAGCGTCCTAGTCTAGAAAGGGACATCATTTCTAGGTGGCCAAGTCTTCTTGACTCTAGTATAGGACTCCTCATATCAAGGAGAGAGCCATGGATGAATGAGTATCTAGGAGGGCTCTTTCAAGTGTGCAGTCCAGCAAAAGAAACTACCATCAGAGTGAACAGGCAACCTTCAGAATGGGAGAAAATTTTTACAATCTATCCATCTGACAAAGGGCTGATATCCAGAATCTACAAAGAACTTAAACAAATTTACAAGAAAAAATCAAACAACCCCATCAAAAAGTGGGCAAAGGATATGAACAGACACTTCTCAAAAGAAGACATTTATGCAGCCAACAGACACATGAAAAAATGCTCCTCGTCACTGGCCATCAGAGAAATGCAAACCAAAACCACAAAGAGATACCATCTCGCACCAGTTAGAATGATGATCATTAAAAAGTCAGGAAACAACAGGTGCTGGAGAGGATATGGAGAAATGGGAACACTTTTACACTGTTGGTGGGACTGTAAACTAGTTCAACCATTGTGGAAGACAGTGTGGCGATTCCTCAAGAATCTAGAACTAGAAATACCATTTGACCCAGCCATCCCATTACTGGGCATATACCCAAAGGACTATAAATCATGCTGCTATAAAGACACATGCACAGTATGTTTATTGCAGCACTATTCACAATAGCAAAGACTTGGAACCAACCCAAATGTCCACCAATGATAGACTGGATTAAGAAAATGTGGCACATATACACCATGGAATACTATGCAACCATAAAAAATGATGAGTTCATGTCCTTTGTAGGGACATGGATGAAGCTGGAAACCATCATTCTGAGCAAACTATCACAAGGACAGAAAACCAAACACTGCATGTTCTCACTCATAGGTGGGAATTGAACAATGAGAACACTTGGACACAGGGTGGGGAACATCACACACCAGGGCCTGTCATGTGATGGGGACACACGCGGGGAGCGGGGGAGAGTATTCGGAGATATACCTAATGTAAATGACGAGTTAAGGAGTGCAGCACACCAACATGACACATGTATACATACGTAACAAACCTGCACGTTGTGCACATGTACCATAGAACTTAAAGTATAATAATAATAAAAAAAGAGTACAAGCAATAAATAAATGAATAAATAAATAAATAAATAAATATTTTCTGACAGAAAAAAAAATAAAGTGTGCAGCCCAGAGTAAAGTCCTCTCTTGCCCATATGTAAGAGCAAATCTGGTAACTCTTTTCCATAAGGCTGCTGCTTACACCTCCACTGCAGTCTCATATACTACAACTCCACAAGGCCTTTTCAATCCTTCATGGTCTATGCTTTACTTCTGCCTTCATCTTTGCCTTGAACGTCCTTCCCCATCCACCCTATCTCTTCGCCCAATTCCTGTTCTTTTCAAGTCTGTGTTTAGAAATCCCTTTCTCCGGAAGGCCATCCCTATAGACTGCTCTGGTAGTTTTAAGTACGTCTTCATATTCTTTGACACTCCTGCCATTGAGAGTAACAGTAGGAGTGACACCATGTGACTTGTGAGGTTAGATTATGAAAGACCATGCATCTTCTGCTATGTTTCCTGGAATGCCTTCTCTGGAAACTCTAAGCTGCCATGTAAGAAATCTGGTCACTTTTTTCACAGCAACCTGGAAGAAACTGGAGAGTATTATTCTAGGTGAAATAACTCAGGAATGGAAAACCAAACATTGTATATTCTCATTCATATGTGGGAGCTAAGCTATGAGGATACAAATGATACATTGGACTTTGGGGACTCAGGGGAAAGGGTGGGGAGTGGCGAGGGATAAAAGACTACACATTGGATACAGTGTACACTGTTTGGGTGATGGGTGCACCTGAATCTCAGAAATCACCACTAAAGAACTTATTCATTTAACCAAATACCACCTGTTCCCAAAAATCTATTGAAATTAAAAAATTAAAAAATTAAAAAAAATTTCTTTCGTATTTTCTTATAAGAACTAAAAAAAAAAAAAGAGAAAAGAAAAAAAGAAATTTGGCCACTCTGAAGCTTCCATGATGGAGAGGTCATGTGTAGGCACTTGGGACAACAGTCCCAACTAAGCCTAGCATTCCAGCAATCTCTGCCAATGTAACAACAAGCAAGTGAAGCCATCTGAATCCTAAAGGTCACCCAAATGAGCACCACCAGATGACCTTGTCTCATGCCTTATAGATCCTCAGAGTTAAACAAAAAGGTCTCTAAGAATCTTAAGGTTGTGTCTCGTGGGCCCTCTTCATTAAACTATTGTGGTTCTAAGACTCTTTTTTTTTGATACAGATTCTTGCTCTGTTACCCAGGCTGGAGTGCAGTGGTGCCATCTTGGCTCACTGAAACCTCCACCTCCCGGGTTCAAGTGATTCTTCTGCCTCACCTTCCCTAGTAGCTGGGATTACAAGTGCCTGCCACCATGTCTGGTTAATTTTTGTATTTTTGGTAGAGACAGGGTTTTGCCAAGTTGGCCAGGCTTGTCTCAAACTCCTGATCTCAAGTGATCCACCCGCCTTGATCTCCCAAAGTGCTGGAATTAAAGGCATGAGCCACCACACCCAGCTGTGTTTCTGAGACTCTTAAGGGCATTGTCTCACAGTAGCCCAACAAGAAACCCAAAGTTGAGAAGCACTTATGAATTAAGATATTTGTGACTGTGGCTGTTTGTTTAATTAAATAAATTTTATAAATTGATACATAAGAAACTACTATGGCTTGACTGTGTTTCCCCCAAATTCATATGTTGAAACTTAATGGCCAGTGTGATAGTATTAAGAGGCAGTGCTTTTAAGGGGTGATTAAATCATGAGGGTGAAGCCTTCATGGATGGGATTAAAACACTTATAGAAGAGCTTGAGGGAGTGGGTTAGTTCTCTTCTGCTCTTCCATCAAGTGAGGGCACAGCATTCATCCCTTTTTGTCCTTCTGTCCCTCACCATGTGAGGATGCAGTGACAAGACGCCATCTTGAAGTGAAGAGTGTCACCCTCACCAGACATCAAACCTGCTGCAACTTGATCTTATACTTTCCAACCTCCAGGATTGTAAGAAATAAATTTTTATTGTTTCCAAATTACAAAGTCTCAGATATTTTATTATGGAAGACAAACTGACTGACAGAAACCCACCAACTTTTTGAAGGAATTAAAACTGTAGACTGAAAGATTCAAAAGCAGTACAAAAAAGAGGAAGATGTGAATCTCTACACTTCCATGATCAAGAAACACACAGAGAAAATTACTCAGCTGAAAACATAGGCTAGAATAACTCAGAGGGTGGACCCAAGAGCCCAGAGAATGAACCAGTGAGTCAGAGAGCATGAGTAAGTCTTAGTTAAGGAACAGACATGTTCGTGATTGAATTTCAGAATTGCTATGAAGCAGGGGCTGACATATGCCTTGTATCATGCCTTGCCTCTTTTTAATATCTTGGGTATTTGTGGTGTTTGTAAGAATGATAGAAAAAGTGTACCTTTGGTTTATAAGTATTCAGATTGAGAAGATCCATATCGAAGGAACTGGACCTATGGAGACTTATTTGCTTCTGGATTTAATTTGGATGATGAGATTCTGAACCTCAGACCTAAATCTGATGGTCTTCTGAAGGAGGTTGGAGGTGAATATATTTACATGTATGAGACATTAAAAAAATTTATGGTAGTAGAGATGACTGTGGCAGTTTAAAAACATAGCTACAAATTCTTTAACACTCCTTCTACTGAGAGGTAGGGTCTAAGTCCCCTCTTGTTGAACCTGGGAAGACTTGTGACCAGTAGAATTCAATTATCCCCAGCAAGGAAACAGACAAGTTACTGAAGCCATCTGGGATCTTACAGATGAATCTGTCCCCTAGCTGCATATTGCCCAGTGATCTTTATTAACACCATGTGAAAGAAAAGAATTACCTAGCTGACCCCTGCCAAAATTCTTGACCCATGAACCAACAGATATAAATAAATGGCTGTTGTTTCAAGCCACTGCATTCTGGAGGTAGTTTGTTACACAGCAATATGTAACTGGAACACCGTCAAGACTGGCTTTAAATGCGCCGTCTCTGTGCTTCTATGAAACCCTGTCTTTTTAACCACACTGTAGTGAAATTACCTATTCACTGGTCTTTATCATCTTCCTAGTGAAAATTCCCTGAGGGTGAGGATGGTATCAAGAACAGTGGCTTTCATAGTAAGCACTCGATATGCTGGGGTTTTTTTCCTTCTCCCACCCAATGACTTGCTCTAATTAGCTGCATAGCCAAGGCCATAGTAAATGGAGATTCTTAAACATGTTTAGCTTTGTTTTTCTGTTCTTGCTAGGCTGAGTTTGGTTCCTCTGACTTCCACAGTTCCTGTAGGTCTGCTCTGTCTGTGAATATTTATGTGAGGGGCACCCACTAAAATAAGAAACAGGTCCAGGGTTGTTAATTCCTCTAGAAATACACATGGATCTGAAACCAAAGTGGATAATTACCGTGCAGAAATATGTTTTGAGTTTTGCCTCTCCCAGAACCTTTGAAAAATAGAACATAATGTGTAGCCAAACCCCAAACACCCCCGGGTTTGCACATCTCTAGTAATCCCATCCAGACACACTTACTTTCACATAATGGATTTCTGGTTCCAAGATTTTTCCAGTTTGAAAAACAACTCCTAGGAAGAATCGCTCTTCTGTGAGCAGTAGCCTATCTGATACTCCCACAGCTGCATGGTCACCCCAGAAATTTTAGGCCTGACCCTCAACCTTCCTGTCTGAAAAATACTCTGTTTAAATGTATGATGAGTCTACCTTTTCAGAAATCCTGGGATCAACCAGGCTTGGATCCAGCTCTGTCACTTACCAGCCATGTGACTTTCAGCACGTTTCTTAATCTCTCTTAGTCTGTTTTCATATAAGGAGAGAATAATGGTGTCCTCTTACAGGATTCTTGCGAGCATTAGATGAGCTAATGCATGTAGAACACTCAGTCATGTACCGGCACATATAGTCTCTCAATAAACTATTGAATGCTAGCTAGTTGTTGCTATTACTGACACAACCTTCCCTGCTCTGCTCGCTCAATAGGGAATTATCGAACTAGATGGAGCTGAAATCTCCTGAAAATTGCCTGACTTGGTTCAAAGACGTGGGATTGGTCACAATGACCCTGGAAACCTATTAGGTTGCTTTTTAGAGGAAAAGTGCCAAACCAGCACTTGGTATTAAGTGTAAGGAGAGTGATAATATAGAGGAAAAAAAAAAATCCCAGTTTATTTTTCTGTAGTTCATGACCTGCCCCCATTTTCCTGTGATCTCTTCTTTTACCCGGTCAAATACAAACTTCTGTAGTGACAATGACCATATTTTCTGAACTGCAAATAAAGATCCATGGTCTCACAAATACAACTGTTCCTAAGGGGGCAACATGACTCAATATTTTAAATTGTGACTGCTCTAGAAAAATGTGGGACATATGGTGACCATACCCATGGTTCTCAAAGCCAGATGCTGACTGGCTCCAAGAGAAGAAAACCAAAACAATCAGAAATCTCTTCTATTTGCCAAAACAAATCTTGTGTCTCTCTCGGTGTTATTCCTGTAGCTATCTTTGTTTGAATTGGGCCTGTTCACCAGTTCCATTTCTGCTACCATCTCAGGGGAGGAGGGAAAGAAAATAGCTTCACGTTCACTCATGTTAGCATGGAATTCTTTTTTTGGGTGAATTTTAGGAGAAAAGGAAATTTGAAAACCTTTTTTATTTTGTGTTGTTTTTTCTTTCTTTTTTTATTTAGAGAGTCTTCAACTATACTTTTCCTTCTGGTCCTTCAATAATGAATAACAGTAATAATAATGTTGCTATTATTATTAAATGCATTCTATGTAATGGGCATTCATCATGCATTTGCTTCCAAATACACTTAATCTTCACAATGGACTTGCAAGTTAGATGCCATTGTTCTCAGTTTACAGGTTAAGAGCCTAATATGTTGAGCGGCTAAGAAACTTATCCAGGTTCACATAATTAGTGAGTGATAAACTAGGAATTTGAACCCAGAAATTTCTGGCTCGTACATTCTCTATATTCTGTGTTGTTGCCTCTCATAGATTGCTTTGCAGAAATCAGACTTAGATTCAGTCAACATATATTGAACATCCTCCAGGTGCTGTGCTAAAATATTTAATAAATTATTTAATATAATCCATGATCTGGGTAACATTACTATCATTTTTGATAGTGAAATATCATACAAACAAATTAAGAAATTTTTCTAGGTCATCTAATTTGTAGTTAGTGGAGCCAGGAATCAAGTCCATTTTTTAAATTGCAGGTTTAAAACTTTTTCTAAATCCCAGTAGAGCATCAGATAGCAGAAGTGCAAAATAGGCTGTGTTTAGAAACTTGAGAATCAGGAGGATATTGAGTGAGAAAAGGAGCATTGCAGTGTGATCAAATATCTGCACAGAGTCCTACCCCTTGGTGTGAACGAGTTTATCATTGGTAAGTGGAGGGAACAGAGCCGGTGAGTGCAGAAAAGAATAGAAAGGGGCAGGAAATTGGAGAAAGGAACACCAGAAGTCAGCTCAGTATCACATTAAGCCTTAGCACGGTGTAGGGCCCTCCTTTGTCATTTTTAATTATCTCCATTTTAGTAAAGAGTATTAACTAGAAAATATAGCAAGTGGCTGTTTTGATTTTTGGAGAAAGTAGAATCAAAGTAGAACCAAAAGGCAGAAAAAATTGGTATCAGAAGGGTAAATGTCAGAGGGCAAAATCATTTTGATTTTGGTCTGAGAAACGGAGTACCTATTTTTAAGTGATCCTGCTCTAAATGAGAGAAAGAGTAAAATCTGAAAAGTTAAAAATCTTAATTTCCAGTTAAGATGTGGAGCTATTTCACAATAGCTCCTTCCAATTTACCTCCTCCAACATCTTGGCTGCTCAGATACATTCGACTTGGTGTGGACAGATTGTGGGGAAACAGTACACTCCGTTTGTTCATTTTAACCTTGTGGTCCTTAATTCTTATTTTCTAAACAAATTTTCACCAACCCCCACTTACAGGAATAATATATGCTCAACAGAGTAAATGTGGAGTATACAAAAAAGTTAGGAGATCAAAATTAAAATCTCCCACAATCCCACTATCCTGACATTGCTAACATCTTGACATATTTCTAATTTGCTTTCTTATCTTCCTTTCTATAATAGAGATAATAAAAGTATACCATTTTTACTCGAAGTATATCATAAGCATTTTCCCATGTCATTAGTGTTTGAGAACACAGATTTTAATCAATGTCTAAACTTGCATCTACATCATATGATGTATTTAAGTAATCCTCTGTTGTTCAATATTTAGATTGATTTCAAATTTTCACCATTATAAATGTGATATTATCTTTGTACATAATCATTCCATAGTCCAGGCCTCTTCTAGCACACCCTTTGCTCAGAATTTCTTACCTTCTTTTTTTTTTCTAACAGATATGATTAATGATATTCACATATGTAACTTTTCCTAGAGTTACGTCTTAGACTTACATGGGGTTATATCCAGTTTCTTGTGTTTTAATAAAATGTAATACCTTTACATTTTTCTTCCCTTCAAAAAGATGATAGAAGAGTGAAGATGAGTAAAAGTGCTATGAGATGTCTTTGTATCCACTATATTTTATAAAACAATTTATAAATTTCAGTTCTTTATTATTAGTGATAATGAGTTTTATACATATAATTGATCATGCCACTTCATTGGCAAGCCATTGTTTAGCTGGCCTTGGCAAGCACCCTTGTGCTCTGAGTGGCTTTGGCATACATTTCTCATTGAAGACCATTTCTAGCTATGATTTTTGCTTTTAGGAATAAATAGACTGGTAGTAGAAAATTGTAAACTGTAGACAGAATTAGGTTTTCATTTTGAGAAGGGGGTAACGTAAACATTGGGAAGGGCCAAATAAGTGCAAATGAGTATTTCTTAAGTGTGCACCTCTTATCCCACCCTGTCCAGAGATTCCAATACAGTTTTCCTGGAAGTGCCCTTTCCCTAAGCCCTCTGGCTCTGAATTACTGTTTTGGAAGGTATTACCAAGCCATTTTGTTCTTTCACTGACATTTAGGATTAAAATTCTAGTTAATTCAGCTGCCTGCTTCTTCAGCTTTGAGTGAATGATGCCAAGATAGATTTTTTCTTAGGTTAGGTGATGTGTGACCATTTAGAGAAAGGAAGAGTAGATGAGTTGAGGCACATAGGTGTAACTTGATATAATCTCCTCCAGGGAAAATGTCCTGCTTGAAGCATTTATAGAATGGAATCTTTTCAAGGTTGAGAAGGGCACTGTCATCTATGTGTGGTATTGGCAAATCTACCTGATGGGTCCAAATGTTGCATCGTAGGAAAATCTAATCATAGATAAAATACATTTTCCTACTGGAAGAATTTTAATGTTGTATTAGTTGGCTCTTTTGGCTGCAATGACAGTACTAAAACTTGAATTAATATTTAAAGGGAATTAATTTTGTTCATTAAATCAAAGAGATTATTTAACAACCAAATTATGGGAAGAACAAGGATGTCAGTAGTCACTAGACAAGACAACAACTAGAACCAGAGATATATGATATCAGATCTCTCTCTCTTTTTCTCTCTCACTCTTGCCTGGGCTTCTCACAGGGATTTCATTCTTTTTTGTTCATATCACTGAAAACATGGGGTGCGGTGGGCATGATATTTCCGAGTTTTATATCTCACAGTATCTACCTCTCAGGAGGATTGGCAGACTTTTCTACCTTCCTAAGTACAAAACTACAGGGAAAAGACTCATTGGCTAGTTGGAGTCAGGTGTTCAGACAAGGACCAATGAATTTCGGAAAAAAAAATGTCATAAGAAAGATGTTGGAGAAATGGGGAAGGAAAAATTATTCCAGAAGTGTTTACTCCATCGGGCTGCACAGAAGTCTTATTATATTTTAGGTGATTTATTGAAGATTGGAGAAAAAAGAGCACAAAATAAGAGTATTGTATCTATACATATGTGAGTAACTTACCTTTCTTGGTGGTCATGAATCTCTTACTCCCAACTCTTAACTAAAGTTTGCAAAGAGAGGCCAGAGGTCATTTTTTCTGTCCTAGGAAAGCAGGATCTGGGTGTGTTTCGCAGGGTGTCAGCTTCCCCTGGCCAGTTCTGACTGCAAAACAACAGAACTGTTTATTCTTTCCCACACCCTGGCATTCAGCAGACTGCTACCTTTCACTGCAGCAATTGGAAATTACACACTAATAGAAAACATATATGTGAGCATTCAAAGCAGGATTTTAATCAAATGATCACAGCAGCACTGCTTGGTATTCATTTGAATAATTTACTGGAGTCGTCTGTGGACTGTGTGCATATTCAGGGTTTTCTATGAATGTCAGGTTTTTACTGAATTCCCAGCTTGCCACACAATTTTGTTTACCACAGAATCCAGACAGGTTTCTGCCGAACTTTGGGTTGAAGGGTAGATGTGATACTCATCCCTTCACAGTTAACCCACTGGAGCATGTGGTTGTTAAAGAAGAATAAATTCTAAAATAAATTCATATTTTCTTACATATGACAAGGTTCAGACACCATGTAACTGAATAGAAATCACCTTGGAAAATATTGCATGCACTGATAGGAGTTCCCCAGAAAAGCTGCAATGTAAAAGGCAATAGGCATTGAAACAGGCAAGCAGGAGACAAATCTCACCATTTCTTCCTAGGCTTCAGTATGAGAAGTAGTGGTTGACATGCACAGTCGCAGTCTTTCTTCAAGGAGCATCTGGCCCACGTTTCTGCCATGGAGAACAGGTGTGACCTAAGTGCAGAGCCCTGAGCAGCTGACTTCTGCTTGGAATTCTAAACTAATGGTATTCATTTGTTTTTACTATTACCTTTGGCAGAGATGAGAAGTCCAAAGGCTATAGATGTGAGGCAAATGACAAAAACGTGATGTAGACAGGATGAAGGAAAACCCCATCTACAGCAGAGAGCTTCTATTCATCTCCAGTAGGTTATTTGCTTCGGGGTATTTAGCTCCAAGCAGCTCTCTTCTTTCTTGTAAAAGAACCTATAAATTCAACCTTTACAAACACTGATTAAATATTCCACCCATCACCCCCACCCCACATATGCATGCACGGATGGTTTGGGGTTCCTTTTCCCTGTAGGACTCAAATGTCCAGCTGTCTCTGCCTCTATTTGAAACTATGGGCTTTGTATTCCATTCGGCATTGTATGCTTCTATTCTTTCTTTGGTTGACAGAGAAGTTACTTTGTTTTTGAGCAAGGCTGTGTCTTTTTAACTTTCATGCCATATTTTGTTTTTCTTTGCTGTGTTTGAACAGGGAAGGGAACTCACAACACCATTTTGACAAGAAGCCCTGGTTCATACTCTTTCAACTAAATAATATACCCTTAGTTGAGATGCCTTTCTCTGGTATAATTTTGTCCATTTTCTCTATCTCATCTGCAAGAAATGAATCTGTTAAATTCCCTGCTGAAATTCGCATAGCATATGTCTACAGCAGTCCTCTCCTCTCTTAGTCTCTAGCAGCACCAGGAAGGAAAAAAATTAGGTTAGTTTGGCATATTTTTTCTTAGGGGGTTTATGCTGTTTTCAAGCAATCAGCACTTTCTTTGCTTAGGCTATCAAAACATCTATTTAATAATTCATTTTAGAATTTTGCCAGAAATTAATAGCAATCTCATTGGCCTACCTCTCCTGAGATCCTTCTATTACTTTTTAAAGTTAAGATAGCATATGCCTGTAAATTTTTGAAATCTTTCCTATTCTCATAATTATTAAAACTATAGCTTGTATCAATGGAACAAAATTGAAGAAAAAGCTAAAATATATAGGAACATCATCCAGATCAAAATGATCTTGACAAGTTAAAACAGTGAACTCAATTACGTGAAATTTTATAGGTTTTAAAAAGTATATTTTCTAAATATATATTAAATGTATAAATTATATATTTATAGAGTATATTACATAATATACTCCTAGATTTAAGCAAAAAACAAATGAAAAAATTATGAAAAGAAATAAAAAACATTGCTCGATGGCCAATCGAGCAGGTTTTACAGGCATCCCCCCAGGTGGGGGAAAAAAGTTTTAGGAAGGAAAGCCACAGATGTATAATGTAACTGAGGGTAAGTGTGGTCATTTTACACGTGGGTGCTGTAGATGGCTAAACAGTTAGGATGTGAGGTGCTGGGTACAAGAGGCAATGTCCCTGTGCTAGCAGTGAAAATGATTTTTGCTTTCTCTTTCCTGCACCCCAGGACCAGACACATGACCCAGTCTAACCAGCATACTCCACCTGATACAGGGAGAGGTTCGGTGATGGACATGTAACTCTGAGCCCAGCAAAGTTCTCCCTGTGATATTATGTTGCTAAAAGAGGACCTTTCTGTCCATGCCGAGAAATCCAAGGTATCTGAGGGTCATATAATCATGCTATTAACAGGACTGAAAATCTGAATTCTCTACCTCAAATAAATGTTAGTAGGAGCCAGGCAGAGAGGTGGGAAAGGTAGCAGAAGATAAGATTGGGACCCAGGAAGATCCAGAGAAATACACAAAGACCACCTGATGTGTATTTTACTCAAATTACTTGTGCCTTATCTTGTCTGGTATATTGTTTTGAGTCCCTCTGAGGCAGGGACAAAATGGAAGCAGTTCTCTGAGAGCTAGAAGAATGATAAAGAGCAAGGTCTATTTCTAAGACACAGAAACCCTAAGAACAGGGTACATATTGTTGGGAATAAAGTTTTTGATGTCGCAAAAAAAAAAAAAGAAGAATTAACATGGGAACAAATGATCTCTCAGCAAGGAAAGCTTTACTTTCTGCAGAAAGGGTGCTACTCAACAGCTCTCCAGTCACGAGAGCACACCAAACAAAGGAGACAAAGTTATTTATAACCTGATGAGTCTACCCTATTCTGTGTCCAGTTTCCATTGGCTGGAATAGGACCTCACATTTTACACTTTATCTGGTTGGCTATTAGTTTAAAACTTTTTTTAACTGGGTAAGGGGAACAGAACAAAGAAAGAAAAGGAAGTTGCCCAGGGATAGTTAAAGAAGCATCTCCAAATAAGGAATGGCATGCGCTATCTCCAAATAAGGAATGGCATGCGCTATGGGCTGGGGCTTGTCTAGTTCTGTCCAGGCATGCCAGAGCAAGCTAGGACAGCTGATTTGGAATATATATATATACTAATAGTGGATAGCAATCTTATAGTAGGAAATTATAACTTTTTATAATCTTTGAAGAACTTTCCCATTTCTCACAATCTTTAAAGACCATGGCTCAATCAATAAGATCTTTCGCACTGTTTATTAGCAAATTGGCCACTTATTGATTGAATTTTTAAGGAAGTTGTACTACCAGAAAAACCCCAAGCCTGTAACTTCTCAATCCAAAGAGCCCATAATGCTCCAAGTCTGCACCCTTAGCAAGTGAACTGTTAGATTTGCTAAAGGTGGGTGGTTCCACACAGAGAAATCATACAACACTCTTCTTGGACATGGCCACAGATGACAAGGAAGAAGCAGAACTGGGAATGCTGGGTTGGCCGTCTCAGTCCACTGCAGGTGGGGATTCCTCACTAATTCTGTCCATGCATGTGAGATATGATGTAGATCTCTGCATGTTGCCTTAACTTCTCTCTTTTTCCAACTGGCAGTTTGAATTAGTCATATTCTATTTCCCCTTTATATTGAACGCACTTTTCCTGTGGAGGAATGCTTTAATAAATCATCACTTAGTAATGGGTTAAAGTCCATAGGAGTGACATCTGGTTCTGCACTAAAAGAATGCTTGTCATTTGGAGAGCCTCAATTTACAGCTAGATGCAGGAAACATGGGCAGCTAAGTATCTCCTTTGGTAGAAGAGGCATGTCCTTTCTTTCCTGTCATAGATGGGAGGAATTGGCATCATGTGAGGGGAGTGCATATATGGGGCAATTGAAACATTTTGTACTATCCAGGGTCCCTTTTTTTGAGTAAATAGTCTTATTTCATAGTAATTCTGTTCGGTCCTATAGTCAAGGGGAGCTGATTCCTTTCTCCCTACCTACTCAGTCCCTGGGAATGAGTGTTCGACCAAGAACTGGTGGGTCAGAATCCCCCATGCTCATAGCTACTGTGATTGGTTGACAGATGTATGTGTGACACACATCAGGTCAGGTAGTCTTCCCAGGGTCATTGAACTGCTGGATTCAGCTGTGCATAAACATCTCTGGTGGACTTTTCAATTACTCCATTCTTAAAAATCAAGAGAATTTGAGTCTAAGAGCTGTGACTTGTTACTGAAAGTTTCATGACTAATACTCAGCTTCTTATAATGAAACTATTTCCTAACATTCAGAGCTTACCAGGAATGAAGTGGTCTATTTTGAGTTCCCTTTCCCTGGAGGTGATCCAGTAACTGGATGGCTGTATCTCTATATGAAATGCATTTGTTTGCTACTTAAAGGGAGACATCTCTAAATTTCATCCAGTACTATACCCAGCTCTAGGTCCATTGCTCTAGGTGTATTGCCCTAGGAAAGAGTAATTCTTTCCGTCAAGTCTGACATGACTCTACATGGTGCCGAGGGATATATTCCCACGGGTTCCTGAATGAGAAAGAATGGATGGAGGTGGTTTTAAGTAAACCATCAATAATACGTGCCACACCACTAAGCAGAGATTTTTTTCTTTCTTTTTTAATTTTAAGATCCAGGGTACATGTGCAGGTTGTGTAGGTTTGTTACACAGGTAAACATGTGCCATGGTGATTTGCTGCACCTATCAACCCATCGCCTAGGTATTAAGGTGACATGCATTAGCTATTTTTCCTAATGCTTTCCCCCCACCCCGGAGAATTTCATAGACAGTATTTGATTCATTCTTTAAGGTTCCATTCAGACCTTATATGTTCTCATTCTATAAAATAAAAATTAAACAAAATCAACCAGGTGCAGTGTCTCACACCTATAATCCCGGCACTTTAGGAGGCCAAGGCAGGAGAATTGCTTGAGTCCAGGAGTTTGAGACCAGCCTGTGCAAATAGTGAGAATCTGTTTACACACATACACACACAAAATAAAATAAAAAATCCAGGCATGGTGATGCGTGCCTGTAGTCCCAGTTGCTCAGGAGGCTGAGGTGAGCAGATTGCTTGAGCCCAGGAAGTCAAGGCTGTAGTGAGCTATGATTGTGCCTCTGCATCCCAGCCTAGATGACAGAGCGAGACCCAGTCTCAAAAATTAAATAAAGTAAAATAAAATCAAAATGAAAATTAAACAAAATCAACTTAAAAGTTCTTTTTCCTAGTCTATTTTGTTTAAATGATATCTTCTTGCCTATTCCATCCTAGAGTTAGTACGTAGTTGCTCTAACCCCTTTTTCCACCGGGCATTAATCTATCTTCATTTCATAAATAGTAAGTGGGTATTGGGAATTCTCAAGCTTTATATAAATTGATACAGTTTGAGTTTACCTGGTTTTAGTGGAGATTACTGCCATGGAGTACAGATTTTTGTTATGAGGCATCTATATAAAGACATTTTAACTCCTGGAGCAACTTAGATTGCAAAAGGTTGAACATTTCCTTCTGTTACTCTTTTAAAAAATAATAATCCTAGTGCCTGTGGTTTGTGAAGTTTTATGAGAAACCACGAAGAGAAGCTGTAGTATGAAAGGATGCTTATTAAAACCTACATACATTATGTATGAATTTGCACTTTTTTTGACCTCCTCTCCTGGAACTGTCCCAATCCAGATTACACCAGGCTGAGCTGCAAAACTCAGAGAAAACTACAAACCTTTTTAATTGGGGCATTAGGAAGTTTCAAAACACCAGTTCAAGAAAGCCTCTCAAGGCTTTAAGTTTCTCAAAATATATAAGCCAAGTTCTTGTGCAAATGCCATGTTCCACCCTGAGAAAGATAGCTGCAGTAACATTGAGCATGTCAGGCTGGCAGCCTCTCAAATACAAGGATAGAAAGCCTGATTTTGTAGTCTTTATGAAATCAGCAAAATTAGGAAAATAATAAATGCATGGAATAGGGTTCTTCTTTGAGTTTATAAACTATAGATTCTCCATTTATCAGGCTTAGTGGACATAAATGAATAGTTGGTTAGTATAAAGCGAAGATAAAAGTAACATGGAAAGAACAGATGCTTTTTTTCAGGCACATTTAAAATTCTCAGAACCAGCTGGTTTGGAATTCTGGAAGAAGCCTTAATCTTTTAATCTGGTGAAAGGCATCTTTGCAGCTTGAAAGGTACAGAGACAAAAGGGGCTGCTTGTCTTCTCTAATAGCTGAAAGCTCCCATTTGGTGAGAAGGGGATGGTTTAAATCAGGCACGCAAAAATAAATTACTGAAACACCCACCTCTTCTCCCACTCAACTGCCTGAGCCAGGAGTTCAGGCTGGCAGGCACCCTCAGAGAACAACTCAGAGAAAATGTAACTATGGTGGGGCATTGATAGTGGTGGTAGAGGAAGGTCAGTCAGGGGTCAAGGCATTTTGCACATAAACATGTCCCCACCCCTGGGCAATAGGAAACTTTTCTTAGAGACCTAAGTACATATGAGTCAAAGATAAGCATCAAATCTCTGAAAACACAATTTTGAAAAATGCATTTTGGACTTTCTGTAGATCCCAAAGCATATTTGACCCAATTCCTAACATCATTTTCTACTCTGTAATCATTATCTGTCTGAACTTTTATATATAGCTTACATTCTGTTCTAGGTATTAGCTTGGCAAAAAGACTCTTGGAGAAATTAATTCCATCGTTTTTTTTTCAGTAAGAATTACTGAAAATACTAGGCACTGCACAGAGTGGTCAGGACAGAAATTAATCAACCCAGTTCTGCCCTGAAGGAATTAAAAGTTCAGTGGAAAAACATAAGCACAAAATTAATTAAGGATTCCAGTTAAAAATTCCTGATGGATACCACTGGTTTATCTCCTCTCCTTCCTCAAATCCTGCTAAAATTATATAATAATAAAGGAATAGAAACAGATATTAATCCACAGGGGAAAAAGGAATAGAAGAAGAGACAACAGTAAATGAACAAATTCTCAAACTAAAGAAAGTAGATAGAAGAGAAGTAGCAGATTTAGAGGAATGGAAGATATTACCGCCCAAAGGCCTGCTAAAGCTGAAAGGAAGGGAGAGATTTTCCCATACATTGTTACGGATACATATTGGGAATAGGGAGTGGGGACATCAGACATGACTACTGATTGCACTTTATTATTATTATTATTATCGAGACAGAGTCTTGCTCTGTTGCCAGGCTAGAGTGCAGTGGCCCAATCTCGGCTCACTCCACCTCCCTGGTTCAAGCGATTCTCCTGCCTCAGCTTCCCAAGTGGTGTGCGCCACCATGCCCAGCTAATTTTTGTATTTTTAGTAGAGATGGGGTTTCACTATGTTGGCCAGGATGGTTTCAATCTCTTGACCTCGTGATCTCCCCGCCTTGGCTTCCCAAATACAGGTGTGAGCCACCACGCCCAGCCACTGACTGCACTTTAAATGTATGACCACCAACCACTACTTTGCACTTTTTATAATGGTACTATTAGCCTTGGATGATGGCTAATCACATACCAAATGAATTTCACCCATTCTAGGCACAATGGAGCAGAGAGTGGAAGGAAGCTGGTGAGAAAGCACTTTCATTGGTTTGTATGGCAGAAGACACCCAGCTTCATTTGTGCCTAAACTGAAAGTGAGCTGATTTGGCTTTCATCTTCCAAGGGTCCCAAGGTTGCAGCAAGCCTCAAAAAAAAAAAAAAAAAAAAAAAAAAAAAGTAACTATGGAGAAACATGCTCTCTTGTTAGCATAAAATAATTAGCTAAGTACAAAGGGGAAGCAAACCAAATGGAGGAGTTCCTGTTGTTTACCTCCTTTCCAATTCTGGATGATAGTTTCCAAAAGCAACAGGAAGGCAGTTTTGCCCCCAAGAATTTTCAAACCACATAAACCATTCCAAATTCCCTTTGATATGCCCCAGCTACCCAGCATTTTCGAAGAATGCAGCTCAGCTTGCTTTGCTTCTAGAAGTTATGAAGCACAGTAGCTTTAAATGGAAAGGTACATTCTCACCCCATGAGCCTGTGGAAGGCTCTGAAAAAGTAAGATAAAGGACTCATAGTTTTGCTTTGACTTTTCTCTTCTGACCCCAACTGTAAAATGTGAGAATGTTGAGTTGTGCAACTAGGGCAGGTCAGTGGGTGGTGTTTCCATTCCTGCTTTTTTTTTTTCTTTTTGGACAATTCAGTAAGAAACAGATTAAATATTCATGGCTCTGTCCCTAATCCTTTTTTGCAGAAGCCAAAAGCTCTCAGGCTGTCCACAGAGACAAATGCAATTTTGCCAAATGTCTGTGGTAAGTTTTCCAAAGATGTGGAGGTGATGTGAACACTAAATCCAAATGAACATTAAAATATGTATTTTTATTAATTAAGATATTTTTCTGATTACATATTCATTGCCAGCAATTTGGGAAATTTAGAAAAATATAAAGAAGGTAGAATTGATGGTTGCATGATGATTAATAAAATGTATGTGATGAGGTAAGAGAGAAGATTGAGTGAATTCTCAGGCTTCTAACTAGAACAAACTGGTGGATAGTGAAACCATTGAGATAATGAGTACTCCAAAAGGAACATATTGGGATGAAAGATAAATTATTTAGGATATTTGGGTTTGTGGTATAAAAAGAACATCCAAATGATTAGATCTAGTAAGGAGTGGGAGAGATTGGTTAGAGCTTAGAAGAGATGAACTTCAGACACAGATTTGGAAACACTCTGAAAGCATATGGTAATGAAAACCATGGGAGTGGATGTGATATCCCAGAGCTAACGTGAAGGGTAGGAAGTAAGGCAGAGATGAGCAAGTGAAAAGGAATTCACAAAGAAGACTAAATGGAACATTCAGAGAACTAAGGTGAAAACTCAATGGGAAATGAGAAAACTAAGCCAGTCAATGTAGACAATATTTCCAAGAAACTTAGGAGCAAAGAGGAGCAGCAGGGTGGCAGAGTGCATATATGAAACTGACTCAAGAGATAGGATCCGAAATCCTCTATTCAGTCCCTTTTCATAATACAGACTAACAGTAACACTATAGATAATTCTATAGCATCAGGCTTAGCTTCTACTTCACACCCACTTGGAAAAAACACAATTTTGTTTAAATCCAACACTCTACCTCCTACACACCAGCACTCATGCAGCTCCACATTGCTAGAGAAAAACACAGAATCGTAGTGATCAGCTTTACTTTAGTCTCATGAATATTAACCTCAAGCAGGTTTTAGTCCTGTCCCCACCCCATTGTATGCCCTGCTTGATTTACCCTCCATTTCTCCTACATGACTATGCCATAGCTTCTTGTCCCTCAAAAGACCACCAACTTCTCCTACTCCATCCTCACTCTTAGCTGGAGACATGGCTTCATATTTCACTGTGGAAAGAGAAGCAATTAGAAAAGAATTTCAATGAGCTCCAGACCACATCTCCCTATGGGTGTATAGACTCTGTGTTCTTTCTGGTTACTCTAGATGAATTGTCTAGGATTCTGTCCAACTCCTCCCTTTCAGCTCAAGATCCCATTCCATCTAACCCAGCTCCACCGCAAAGCTCCGCAGACTTTCTCCCATAATCAAGCATCTGAAAAGGTAATAACACCTGTCATCATTGGGTGTCTCCTGGACCAGCAACTGTTCTGAAGCCTGGTGCCCACACTGCATCTCCTGTCAATGATTTCCAATATAAACCCTGAATATGACCCAGGCTTATTTCTCCAGCTCCATCTTGTTTCACTCTCATCTGTGTGTTTTATGCTCCAGTGATGTAAGACTAATTATAATCTCCACCCAAGCTATCTGGTTTCTTTCCTGTGTGTCTTTGCTTCTGCAGTGTCCTTTACCTGGAATAATACTATTTATGCTCCACTCCCTGAGCCCACTTTCCCAAGCTTTCCTTCTTTGTCTGGGTAATTCCTCCCGAACATTAATACTGAGAGCTCATTCATTCATGCATTCATTCAACTATCCTGCAAATGCTTGCCAAACATATTAGGAATAAGGCATCATTCTAGGTATTTGTGAAATAGTAGCGAGTAAGATAAATATAGTTTCAACTTCTCCAATAAGACTTCCAGACCCTCCAGACTAGGTTCAGTTTTCTTTCTTTGAGGTCTCTGAATATCCTCTCTGTATATTTACCCTTCATCTATCTTATGTGATATAATTATCTGTTTATGTTCTGGTCTTTCTCATTCAGTAGATTTTGAGCACTTTGAGGCTGAGAACAGCACATTATTCATCTTTGTTGGAAAAAAATGAACATATAAAAATGCACAATTTTAACCATCAACAGTACAGAGCTTTTAATTTCTCTGTTATTGCAGTTGCCACATTTCCTGAATTTTCTATGGCAATTCTTATATTTTATTTATTTATTTATTTCTGAGATGGCGTTTTGCTCTTGTTGTCCAGGCTTGAATGCAGTGGTGCCATCTTGGCTCACTGCAACCTCCACCTCCCTGGTTCAAGTGATTCTATTGCCTCAGCCTCCCGAGTAGCTGGGATTACAGGCATGCACTACCACTCCCGGCTAATTTTGTAGTTTCAGTACATTCGGGGTTTCACCGTGTTGGTCAGACTGGTCTCGAACTCCTGACCTCAAATGATCCACCCACCTCGGCCTCCTAAATTGCTGGGATTACAGGCATGAGCCACCCACCCAGCCTCATGGCAATTCTGATTTAAACTATTCTTTTCTCTTTCATTATCAGAATATGGAACTTATCAAGTAAACTGAGTTTCATTTGTGAACACACGGAGTTGTCTTATATATCACAATTTTTCATGAGGGGCTTCTTTGAGTACTGCCATCTCTTCTTAAGTCTATTAGTTCTTCTGGGGTATATTTTATACTACTAAGTTTTGTAAATTCTCTGACCTTCAGTTTCTTAACCTGTAAAAATGGGGATGATAACACCTCAAAGTTCTGCAGTAAGTATTAAATTAGATAATGTATGTAAAGCAGTTAATTAGCATCCTACCTAGTACACAGCTATTGGTAAATAAATGTTAGTTACTTCCCCCTTACTCAGCAGCTAAATTATTCATCCAAAACTTATGAAACCAAACAGTAAGTTATTTGTGTATATGTAATCTGGCTGGTACAGTGAAAGCTATGGATGCAGAAGAGCACATTAAGATCCTTACACTCTTGGTGCAAAGCCTTAGCATAAACAGAGGGCAAATCAATTCTAAATTGTGTGGAATGCTGAACAGTCTCAGGTAGAATTTAGAGAGGAGAAATTATTAATAGAGAATCAGTGAAATTTGGCTAGACTAGGAAAAGTTTATACTAGAACACAAAAGAAAGCCATAGAAAAGTATTCTAAGAGAAGAATTGTGTATTAGCCCATCTTCTGTTACTTAAAACAACATACCTGGAACTGAGTAATTTATAAGAAATGAGATTTAGTTATTACAGTTATGGAGGCTGGGAAGTTCAAGGTTGACAGTGTGCATCTGGTGAGGGCCTTCTTGCTGGTGGGGGACTCTACAGAGTCCCACAGTGGTGCAGGGCATCACATGGCAAGTGGGTTGAGGGTGCTCACATGCTATCTCAAGTCCCTCTTCCTCCTATGAAGGCATCAGTTCTCTTCTCCTGATAACCCATTAATCCATTAATCTATGAATGGATTAATTCATTTATGAGGGCAGAGCCCTTATGATCCAAACACCACTTAAAGGCACAACTCTCAATATTGCCACACTAGGGATGCAACATGAATCTCCAACAGCAAGTTTCAACATAAGTTTTGGAAGGGATATTCAAACTCTGGTCAATGGGTTTCATTTCACGTGCCTCCTGAAGTGTTTGGCTGTGATGAGAAGGATGGTGAGCCCCAGCTCGGGTCCTGGGAGAAGGAATGCCCTGATGGATTTTCAGTGCCTGTTGTGACTATGGAGTGGGCTTCTGCAGGAGCAAGGCAGCAGGCTATTTGCTAAGCCTGCCCCCGAGTATCACAGAATGGTGAAGGAAAGCTATTTTTAGCTGTCCTCCTCAGAGGCTTTCCCTTCTGTTTTGATTTTTGGTTCCCTCATACTCTGGCTTATAAATCACCTCACTCTCTGACAGGCTGGTTGGGCAGGACTTGCTGCATTCTGGGAGCTTGGCAAGCTCACTGTCACAATTCTTGCAAGTTACAAAAGGTGAGAGTTCTGGCCAGTGAAGAGGTAAGGCTTGGGAGGGTGTCAGTGGCCTTATAAAGTAGCGTTATAAAGTGTCTGACTATTCCTGTTTTAAATATGCCACATTGTAAAAAGTAATGGCAAAATTATTAATCCCAAGAAGGCTTGCCTGTGGTCTTTTGTGTGGAATAAGCTGGCTTACCTAACAGTGGCTATTGACTTTCATGCTGACAAGCCTGGAACCTGGAATATTCTGCCATCTTTTAAAGCCTGCCCTAATGGTCTTTGAAATTATGATATCTGATTAGGCAGCTTTTGTGAGGAGGATTGAGTCACTTCAAATGCGGCTAGAAGGGAACTCAAAGGATTACTTAGCACTGAGCCATAGCAGTAAGAAAAGAATCTAAATTAATCTTGTTAAAAAGTTCTAGAAAATTTTAAATTTTGATATCTCTCTAAAAGACATTTACGCTCCATGAGGAATACAGAGTTGGGCCTCTGAGAAAACTGAGCAGAAAATCAGGTCACAGAACTTGCTATAGGACTTTATGAAGGGTTGATATTAATTCTCACATGTATGCATGTCTATGTGTAGGGTCTATGACACATCAGCTGCAAGGAAGGAGCTGAATTTTTCTTGTCCCCTCACAGATGGCATCATAAAACAATTTATTCAATATACTATTAGAACCTATCAAGGTGGCCTAATGTTCCCCAAGCAAACCTACAAAAAGTAATCGTCACTCAAAGAAGAAGAAAGAGGAAGAGGAGGAGGAGGAAAGAAAAAAAAGAAGAAAGTTAAATTGCTATGGGAGCAGACAGAAAAGAATGTCTGATGCTCTGCTGGGAGATAACGTTTCCAGATGTGAAAGTACAAACTTACCAGGTGGATATCGGAGTGGATGGTGTGGGTCTGAATTCCAGAAAGAGGAGCAGCTGGTGCAAAGGCTTGGATGTGTGATGGAGCCCAGTGTGTTTCGCAAGGCTGGAACAAGGGGAATAGCAGGGAAGTTGTGAGAGACAGAACCAGAGAAGATATTCTGAGGCTCAGGCCTACCATAGAAAATAGGAAATCCAGAAGCCATTCCTGCTCTGTTATACAGGTAGCTGACTCTCTTTTTCCTATTCTTCTTGCTCTTTCTCTACTCTTCATACCAATAGTGCCTTCAACACTGTTGAATTATCATGACATTGTCATGACAGCTGCCCAGTAACCATTGTTCTTTAGTAACAGTGACCTAATTTCCCCTGGAGAACCATCCATTTCTCACTCTCTTACCATGGAGTTTGGATGTAGCTGGGCTCATCTCCTAACTCTTAAGTTGGGTCCTGAACCTAATGTTGGGAATCTTTCTGCCTCTTTAGAGGAAGAAGTACTCCATAAATCACACCACCCTCCTGTCTTTGGGGTAGGTGGACTGAAAGATGTTAAGCCTGGAGGTGCTCTTAATTATATTTGCTGCCATTTGAAGAACTGGCCCGAGAATAAAGCAATGTTGAGGACAATAGAGCCGAGAGATGGAGAAAGACAAATGACATTTGTTTTTTGAGTACCTGGATCTAGCTATGGATGAAGCCACTTCAGCTCCTTGTTTTTCTGTAACATGAAACAATCCTGTTTACAATTAGATACATGTTACCTGCAAACACAGTGGCCTCTAAGGCCCTAGCTCCCTATCACCTCAGTGACTTACAGTGCCTTGGAGCATTTGATAACTTGATTCAACTCAAGAACCTCAGTCTTAGAAATCATTAAGTGCTCCGAGGAGAACAGTTACTCAAATGGGACATGTTTGGCCTTTATGGCTCCAAGTGCCCTCAACTATTCTGACTCCCTACCCTGCATCTGTTCTTTAATAAATCCTTGCCGGGGACATTCATATGGAAGAACTGTCCAACTCTGAGGCTAAGAACTCCAGCTGTAAGTGATAAGGTTCCTTCTGAGGATGCATCCAGAGCATGCCAGCTCTAGGGGTCTTGCTACTTCCACCATGCCCTCTGGTCACCTTAGTTCTAGGCAGCTACTCTTTAGTTTACTCATCCTAATTTCCTCATCCTGGTTAAAAACATCATTATTCTTGCTGGAATATCAACTACTGGCTGACAGCAGTTATCACTCAAGCCTGACTAACCACTTAAGCTAGAAAGATTAAGAGGAGTTGGAATCCAACAGACTTTAGTTCAAATCTGGGTTAACCAAATAATTCATTATTTGACTTTGGGCAACTTCTTAGCCTCTATGAGCTTTAGCTTCCTTATCTATAGAATGGGGCTTATAATCAGTACCCAATGCAAGTAATTGTTGTTTGGACTAAATACAATCTGAACAACAATAATAATGGTACACCAAGCCTGTCACTCCAGTTTATCATAATGTGACTTCTACTTGATTTTCCCATCTTTCTCCATGATTCCTTCCCCATTCTTATGGAAACTTCCCCATTCTTATGAAACTGCATCAGTTCCAGCCTCACAGATGCAGTCACCAATCTGAATGTGCATGCACAGCTCCATCACTGTGACTTTGACTCTATAGTTCCTTTCACCTGAAATGTCCTATTATCCTTCTTCAAGACTCAGCTCAATTTTACCTCTTCTATGAATCGTTCTTTTACCAGGTCAGCTCCTAACTCTTTGATCTCCTGGAGAACTTATGGCTGAAAGCTATCCATTTATCATCCCGTTTTGAACATTTGCTTTCTTTAATATTTTGTATCCCCAACTAGATTGCACCCTCCCTGACCCAGTGTCTTACACATAGATGGCACTCAACAAATATTTGCTAAATGCTTTATTTTCCTTTTATGTCATTGGGTAACACTGAAATTCTAATAACTAAATGTAAAAAGACAACCTACCTCCCCAGCACCATAACCCCCACAAAAGGCTGTACAGCTTAAGTTAAGGCCCGTCTTCTGCTTTTGAATTTGCAATTGGAAACATATGGTGATTTGGAACATAGCCATTTTTTTTCTTTTTTTTTCTGTCTAAAGAAACCTTTAAAGCCTCACTAAATATGTCAAGAAACAGCAATGAAAATGTCAAGAAATTGTAATATTGCTTATTGCAAAACACACACACACACACACACACACACACACCCCACTGCTGATGTGTTTATGAAGTTCCAAGTTGAAAAAACAAGGGCTAATTTTAGATTCTGGTTTTTTCCTTCAAGTCATAATAAGAAAAAATACAAACATCAACTGAAACCCCAGTGCACAAAACCTCTTAGTCATACCCACTAGGCACTTTCAAAAACCAATTTTCTAGAGAAAGGATTGTAATTCGTAGCTCATTGAATCACGAATCCTGCTGCCCTGATGAATAGAAGGGATTGAAAGAACCACCACTGGAGTCCTGTGGCCCAGTCTTGAATGCAGATGTCAAAAATGGGAGCCACGCCTTGGATCTTGTTTTCTCACACATTTTCCAGCCCGTTGAAACCCTGCAGTGCTTAAGATGACTTTGAAGACCCCAACTAAGGAGAAAATGAGCAACCCAGTTCTCAGTGACAGGACTGCCAATCTTTTGACATCCTGATAATCATCACAGCAATCAGTGGGGAATCAGGTATTGAAACTTAGACTTCACTGGGGAAATTCCCAACCAGTGCAGAGGAGTCTTTATTAAGAAAGCTCTGACTTTCTAAACACTCTGGTATCAATAGCTCAATTCTCATCGCGGAAGACAGAGTGGGGAGGCAGAGTGATTGTTTCTGGATAATCCTGCTTTCTCCAGGAGGAATTCCTGACTTCTGGGCTACTGGTGTCCCAGAAGCAATGCCATCCTCTCCAGAACCATCTCAGAAGAATGACATCATCATGCCCTTACTCTTTGTTCTCTCATTTCCCTGCTTTCTTATAAACATCAGTAAATATATTAAAGCCAAGGCAAACAGAACCTTCAAAAAGATGTCTGTGTGTCATAGAATCATGGATCCCTTACGTCTTTACTGGAACTTGCTTTTTTTTTTTTTTTTTTTTTACTGTAATCACTGGGGCTTCAGTGATAAGATACCTTCATCACTAGCCAAAACATTATTCAAGAACCAGTCGAAATCTTGGATTCTTTATGAGCCCTTCCTCGGCAACTTTGGTCTTCTGGGAACCTTCTCTCCTCTCAGCCTTAGAAAACGTATTGATTAAACCTTCATTTGTGATTCACTGTGAACTTCTTTATTTTTTTGTGTGGGCAAGACTTTTCTTCTCAAATCGGTAGTGTCTTGTCTTATTTTATCATAAAGTTTAACAGAACCCTGAAGCCAGATGATCTGCGTTCCAGTGTGGCTTTGACAATTTCTAGGTGTGCAACACTGAGCAAGTTACTTAACTTCTCTGTACTTCACTTTCTTTATCTGTAAAATGAGGCTAGTAATGATATCTATCTCATAGAAAGGTAATGAATATTAAAGCAGTTAATCGATGTGAACTGTGTGGAACAGGCCTAGGAGACAGTAAGCACTAAATAATGCTATATATTAACTCCCTCAATACCTCTCACAGCAGTCCATACCATAGCTGATTCATTCATTTAACAAATGTGTATTGAGTGGCTACTATATTTCAGGGACCATTTTACAAGTTAGTAATGCAGGGGTGAACAAAGTTGATGAAGCTATTTCTCATGGAATCTACTCTCCAGAGAGACATATAATAAATAAATAAATAAATAAATAAATAACATGGTAAAACATAATATAATACAACATAATAGGATATGGTTTCAGATAATGTTGTGAGCACTGGAGAAGCAGCATAGGGGATAAAGTGCGATGGGGGACTAGTCTACGAGAGGGTGGGGACACATTTTAAGTATTCACTAAGCATTTAATTGCCAAATCTGGAGAAAGAGGCTCACTGGCAACCCATCGGAAAGCTTGAAGCTGTGCATGACATGTTCCTTTCTGAATGTCCAATTAGAAAGAAGATTGTGAAGAAGGAAGTAAAATGGTAAAGTAAGCTAAATGTGTCCTGGGCAGCACATCTCCTGACTTGACATTATGTGTCCCTTCCTCTAATTCTACTTCTAAAATCATGTTTGCTAATTATAGCTGCCCAGAGATGTTCGGTGAAATTTAATCAATGATTTAATCTTCAGAACTTTCCTTTCATTTCCTAATCAAAGTTGACCAGTAATCCTAAATCCCCTTTCCTGAGGCCTCTGATTCTCTGCATTTCAGGATTAGACCGATTTATTTCCTAAACTATTCCAGGAATGTTTTCTAGTGGTGCTTGTGTGTAAAGGGGGAAAAAGCCTTGTTGCTCTCAGGCTATATTTCTGCTTTAGTGATGGCTATCTAATAATACGGTCCCAACTCAAGTAATTTGTATAATAACATCAATTTTTAAAAGCAAGACTGAGAAAAGATATCTTAGGGGCAGGTGAAACCTTGTGATACCTGAAAACAAAATCTCACAATATAGGCTGCATTCTTGTTCTAGAAAGTATAATTTTGTGGTTAATTATGATTCTGGAATCATACAGATCTGGGTACAAATTGTGGCCCCCGCCAATTACTTGCTATGTGATTTCCAAAAAGTAACTGTTTCTCAGCTTCCTCATCTGTAGACTGGGCAGACTAATGCTACTTCTTTTCTGGAGTTTTTAATAAGAATTAAATGAGTTCATGCAAGTAGCACATTTGGTACAGTATCTGATGTATTTCAAATACACAATCATATCTTCTAAAAATCTGTTTGTACAAATACAAAGTCTCTTTGTTTGACCAAAAGAGAGATTAATTTACACAGCTGCTCTTCAGAATGGAGTTTTTCATAGCAAATGTGAATATGGTTCCTTTCTTGACCTAACCCTAAGCAGGAAACAGTTTCCTTAGGTTGGGCACATTGTAATTGTGGTAAAACTGTGTAACCTTATTTATAACATGTCGTGTTTTGTTTGATGGTTTACAAATATTCTAAAGAGCTTGACCCATCAAAGAAGCTAGAGGTTGCCAGTTAGAGGAAACAGTCTGTAACTGAGAAACTTTCGAGTGAATAGCTTAAAAGAAAGAAAATACAAATAATTTCTTCACACCTCCATTAAAGGAGAGGCTCAACTCATCCGGGAAAGATGGCAGCAGGGTTCAAGGTGCCTTTGGAGAGAAATTGGGAAGAGTTTATATACTGGGTAACATGGTGTGAATGGGGTGGGGTGGAGATAAAAGATTTCCCTGGAGTGTATCGGGGAATGGGCTACACCTGGAACTGGGAAAAAAGGCTTGTAACTTTACTGATGAGAGAAACATAGTTGCCGTTCTCTACATAAAAAGAAACCAGTGTTTGCAGCAGTTGAGTGAAGATGCAGACATTTAAACGATACTGAGATGTTTGTATTTTCTTTGACGGAGCCACCTCTTGTACCAATCTAGCAGCACCATTCTCAGGGGAGAGAATACAACATGAACGGGACCTCTGGAGCATAACTCCACTGTGTTTTTGTGAATGGAGTCCCCAGGAGTTGTGAAAGGCAAAAGCCTTGTCTTTAAGCTATTGCTCATTATTTTTATTGCTTATAAGAATACATCACTGAGAGTGTTGTCTTATTAGTAAAATAGTGTTTGCCAGCCTATGAAAGCAATTAGTGATTCTCAAAGTGTGGTCTCTGGGCCACCTGCTTCAGAAATCATCTGGGGTGTTTTCTTCTCTTTTCTTTTCTTTCTTTCTTTCTTTTTTTTTTTTTGAGATGGAGTCTTGCTCTGTTGCCCAGGCTGGAGTGCAGCAGAGTGATCTCAGCTCACTGCAACCTCTGCCTCCCGGGTTCAAGCAATTCTTCTGCCTCAGCCTCTTGAGTAGCTGCGACTACGGGCACGCCCCCCATGCCTGGCTAATTTTTGTATTTTTAGTAGAGAAGGAGTTTCACCATGTTAGCCAGGATGATCTCGATCTCCTGACCTCGTGATCCACCTGCCTCGGCCTCCCAAAGCGCTGGGATTACAGGCATGAGCCACCGCGCCCGGCCTTGGGGTGTTTTCTAAAATGCAGATTCCTGGGTCCCACTTGAATCTTCTGACTCTATGGGGAATGGGGTCCAACAATCTGTTTTCCAAAGCATACCAGCTTATTCTAAAACACATTACAGTTTGAGGTCCAAAGAAATAGAAATTGTCAGAGACATAAGAGTGAATTTAAGAAAAAGAGCAGAGCAAATAACATGAGTAAGGCAGGTTGATTTAATTACTTCCTTTTATCAGAACTTTAGAAGTATACTCATCATAGATTTTCTCAGGTCCACTCCTGTAACTAGTTTGGTCATTCCTGAGTTTAGAGAAAGTATTCCTTTTAGATACACTCTTTTGTGTCCTAGAGAACCTGAAGTAACCTAGCTTAGTATGGATGGAAGAGAGTCATTTTAATGAGAAGACTCAATTTTAAAGACATGGATTTAGATTGAAAAGAGCTTAGCTACAGTCTGAAACAGCAAAGAGAAAATGCTTTCTATGTCCTAAAGGGAAAACAAACAAGCTAAAATAAACAAAATCAACAGCAACCAAAAACAAAGTAAGAACAAAACCTCTCTTTTTAAAAGCAGCTGCTGGAAGTTTGTACCCTTTGACCCAAATCTCCCCATTTTCCCTATCATCCAGCCCTTTCAGTTTTCTTTTTGTTGTTGTTGTTGCTTTTTTGAGATGGAGTCTAGTTCTGTCACCCAGGCTGGAGTGCAGTGATGTGATCTTGACCGACTACAACCTCCGCCTCCCAGGTTCAATTGATTCTCCTGCCTCAGCCTCCTTAGTAGCTGGAATTACAGGCGCCTGCCACCACACCCCGCTAATTTTTGTATTTTTAGTAGATACAGGGTTTCACTGTGTTGGCCAGTCTGGTCTCGAACTCCTGACCTTGTGATCTGCTGGCCTCGGCCTCCAGCCCTTTCAGTTTTAAGACGAATAAGTACTGGAGACCTAATATATAGTATAGTAACTATGGTTTAGAAATAATATTTTGTATATTTGAAATTTGCTGAAAGAATAGATCTTAGGTGTGTGTTCTTAACACACACACCAACATGCACACACACTAACTATGTGAGGTGATGGAGGTTAATTAGCTTAACTGTGATGCATACATTGAAATGTTGTACTTCTTAAGTATGTACAATTTTTATTTGTCAATCTCAATAAAGTTGCGGGGGGATGATACTTCTGAAAATGAAAGGTAAGAAAAATTCCATCTATATTCTTAAAGAAAAACAAAAGTTTAAAAAAAAATAAAAGTAGCCCCTAAATGTCATATTTTAGGATGTCCCCAGACTGCTATGTGTCTCTGTAATGTTGGTTCAAAGCAGGGAGCAGAAATTCTTCATTCCTTCTGTGCCTGGTGAGAGAGGATTAAGTTCAGTCCTTTCTGGGATTTGGGTCTCTGATGGACATAGTGGTGCATCACCTCGATTCCCCCATAGAGATGACTGACTCACCCTCCCAGCTGCTGGGAATGCTACTGGCTGGGATACCCAGCATCCCTTATGGGGATTACCTCTGCTCGAGAGGGCTGTTTGGCCCAAAGTTGTGCCCCTTTCCAGAGCAGCTCACATTTAATGACTGCTCCAAGTAGAAATATAAAATCTTGGCTTCCTTATCCTTCAGGACAACCCTGAAGGGTCAGTCCAGCTTCAAAACTCCCTTTAGGGTTGGCTGCGGTCTCCAACGAAACTGAATCACAGCTCAACTTCTCCCCCCACACAATTCTTTCTTCTCTTCCCTTCTGCAGGTGTTGATCCCAATAGCACTCCTTAATAAACCTCCCACATATTTACCCTAGTCTTTTCTGGCTGCTATAAAAACATACCTTAAACTAGGTGGCTTATAAACAACAAGAACTTAATTCTCATAGTCCTGGGAGCCAGGAAGTCCAAAATCAAGGCACTGGCAGATTTGGTTTCTGGTGAGGGCTGCTCTCTGGTTCAAAGATGGTGCCTTCAGGTTGTGTCCCTCCCTGGTGGGAGAGGCCAGGCAGCTCTCTGGGCCTCTTTTGTAAGACTTTCTAATCCCATTCATGAGTGCTCCACCCTGATGGCCTAATCACCTCCCAAAGTCCCCATTTCCTAAACATAATCACATGGGTAATTAGGCTTCAACATTTGAATTTTTGGTGGACACAAACATTTAGACCATAGTGATGCCCACCTCTATCTCAGAATCTGTTTCCTAGGGAATCCACCCATGTCTCCTCTTCTGTAGAGTCAGATTAGGGCAAGCATCAGGAGGAGGAAAGGACTCATTTATATCATTTTTTCCATCCCAGGCTCTGATCCTGGAGGTACGTAAGCATGTTCCTGTTAGTCCATGAAAGGTTCTATCCTGTTATGGGAGTCTGACTGAAACTTCATTCTTTCCTTCAAATTATCTGAATGATTTCATCTGTCACTGGAATTTTACCCCTAAAGGACTTGTCCCAGAAATATCACATTGCTACTCTAATCACCATGTTAGACCTTTTAAATTAAAGATGATAGGGTTTTTTTTCTGTCAGAGAATCAAAAACAGAGTTCCAGTTGATTAATTGATTCATTCATTCATTTATTCATATATCCATTCAACGAATGTGTTTTGGGTGCCTATCATGTCTCAAGCACTGATCCAGGCTGCTTTGGAACTAAAAACTTGGCCTGTTGAAGTCTACTTTCTAGACAGAAAAATAGAGAAGAGACAGAAAATAAATGCAAATAAATAAGTAAGTTGATTTCAGTTAGTGGTAAGGGTTATAGAGATAATAAAAGAGGATAATATAATATAAAATTATTCTGGACAAGTGTATCAATAAAGTCTTGGGCAAAGAAGCAATCTTTGAATAAATTTCTAGATGGGAAGATCTGGGCAGAGGCAATAGAAAGTGCAAAGCCTATGAAATGGGGAAAATCTTGGGAAAAACCCCTGTATGTCTAGAATATGGCAAAAATGGGGGCAGAAGATGAATTCAGCAAGTAGGGCAGAAGTGAGATTTTTGCAGAGCACTGTAAACCACGGTGAGAACTATAGATATTATTTGAAAGGCATTCGGTTCTTAAGCAGAGGAGTGACTTGATCCAATTTACATTTCAAAAAGATAACTAGTGGAAGATGAGGAAGATGTATCCTAAGGGAGCAAGAGAAAGAATCAGAGTAACCATTGAGAAGGTAGTTCTAGTAGACTGATAAGAACGGATAGTGCTTGTATCATGGTGAGATCTGCAAAGGCAAAGAGAAGGGCTTGGACTCAGAGTGATTTCAGAGATACAGAAGACAGGACATGCTTGTGGTTTGGATATGGTGTATGAGGGAGAAAAAATGAAAAAGGATCATGACTCCTAGATTTTTCAGCCTAAGTAATTGGGTAGGTTCTGGTGCCATTTTATGAGATGAGAAGACGGAATTTGAGTCTGTCTATAAATGATTAATGTGTTTTGCCTTGAGCAGCCACTGTCTTTTCCTGACAGAAAGACTGACAAAGACACTGCTGGATTTTTCATCCTTCTAATAGCCTCACCTGCCACCCCTGGGGTATTGTATGTACCACAGAAAGCCAATCTGTACTCCTGCCAGAATTTCTCCTGAAACTTGTTATGCTTCAGTGTTTCAGGACACTGTATTATAAATGAGTAGCTAAAGGCAAATTGTAATTAGGGACAAAGGTAGTGGGGCATGCAAAGTTGGCACCACAATGAGCTCAGCATCCCTGTACAGGTGCCAGTTCTGTAGAACACTGGCATTGCTGTTCTACTGCCAAGATGGAACCACCTCCCACCACTCATCCCAGTGGGTAAAGGGAGAGGTGGACCAATAAAATATGACACTTTCAAGATCCCAAACCGGGTAATACTTATTCGATTATGGACCCATCTTTCATCAGGTACCAAAGAAGAAACAGATGATTAATCAGTTCAACCAGGTTCAAGTGTTTTTTTCTAAGGACAGTAGCAGAAAGTAGGGCTTTAGTTGAGAGTTCATTAGTGAGACTAATAGCGACTTTGAGAGTGCTCTATATTTATTTAACATCAAGGCCTTTTATCAAATGGGATTTGCTATCTTAACTGTGGAAAGTTTATTAGAAGTTTTCGTGACCACTTTTTTTTTGTTCAGAAAAGTACTTTTTCTCTAGGTTGTTATTGAGAATCTCTTCTCTATTATCCCCTCACATTTTGTGCTGCCCTGGGTTTGATTAAATTTTCTCTTTTTCTATTGCTGTTCATGCCGGTGCATAAGTCTTGGAAACATACATTTCACAGACTCACTTCACTGCTGGCTTTATTATTCCCTTTTTTCCATTTTTCTCATCATTTTGATTTCATATATATATATGTGTATATATATATACACACACACATATATATCTTTGGAAACTTCCTTGAACAAAGGAGAGTTTATATCCTGCATACATTTATATTTATATGTGCATTCATATATCTCCTGGCAAGAATTCACTTTCTCTTTGGGCCCCAGAGAAAAGGTCTTGGGGCAAGGGAATCTTTCCAACACAAAACCACAATTCTCAAGCTGGGATATGCATTAGTGTTTGAGGGAAAACATGAAGTCTTAGGGAAACAAAGCATATTTTCTGAAATATCAATTTTAATTGGTGATCTTTTGGATATTTTTCCTATTAAAAAAGAAACAATATATTAAAATGAAAGACCTTCAAGAATTTTAAGGATGAACTATGTGTGAAAAATAATCATTTATTCCACATACTTCCAAGCTACAGCTTAACTAGATTCTTTTATTCACAATAAAGTAGAAGCTTCATGATTTCAAGAGCTACAGACCACCCCTGCTTTTTACCAAAGGTAGGATTTATTTGCAAATTGAAATGGTTTGGATGGCTGAGCAGACATAGTTCCTTGGTCTTTGAAGGAGTTCAGAAGGGTTTGCCACAACCTGCAGACAAGGCCATGGGTGTGGCAAGGCAGTGGTTTTAAAAGGTAGGGGGGTTATGTCTCTGTTTGAACTTGCTAGAAGGCAGAAGATTTAAGGATGTCACCTTAAATGACATCCAATAATAACTTATTATAACTCTAAAAGAAGCACAAAGAAGAAAAAAATCCACTAAAATAAAAAAGATTTTAACAAATAACGATTTGCAGAAATTACTTGTTCTTGTTCTCTTTAAGTAGCTATCTTTTAAGGGAGAGATTGTCTTTGTCTGGGTTTCTCTAAAAGCTGCCTCTGAGACAAGCATTTGGGTGCCAGTATTTTATTTGGAAGGAGGTCCTGGGAAACATGTAAGACAGTTGGAAAGTTAAGCAGTGGAGATAGAAATGTTAATAAAGTATGTGTTAATAATCAAGTCACCATTAGGGCAAGTGAGACAAACCTATCAGGGTTCGTCTGAGAGACTATGTGTTAGCTGGGTCCTGCAAGAAGCAGGCTCCAAGACAGCATCAGATGTGCAAGAGATTTGGTAGAACAAATGACTCTGAGGCGGAAAAGAAACATAGTGGGTGGAGGTGGGGAGAGCGATCAGACCACATTGGAGGTGTCCCCTGTGAAAGACAAGGAGAAGTAAAGAGGATCACACAGGATGACTCTCAGCCTACAGTGCAGTTCTAAGAAAAGTTCAGTCCAGCCAATAAGAAGCATGGGGCCAAAGCCATCTGCCAGAGGAGATCCACATCTCTCAGAAACGGGCTTTGCTTCAGTGTTCTAGCTGCTTTTAGTCATTGGCTAGGAGCTAATGTGTGTGAATTGTGACTTCAGCATGAATGCAGCCTTTTCCCTCAGGGGCATTTCCCACAACAAGTCTCTTACAAATGTAATCCCATGTTATCGTCTACTTCCTAAATAATCTAAATGAACACAGTGGTACTGAAAGCTGTCCAAGAAGACAGTAAAATGAGGCCTCAGGACTGGCATACTCATACTCACTGGACAAAGAGGATGCCATCCTGAATGGTAACTGGGGCCTGGGTAGTCCCAGGCACAAAGTGGCAGCTCATTTACTAACAATGTCACCAATGGTGACATGGAAAAATGTCCTAGTGGAAGAGGTCACCACTGTGGGTGCAACCATTCAGGTATTTGAAAGATCTGGGGAAAAATGCCTGCAATGACAGTGGAGTTGGCTGGAGACTGCTAAATTATATTGATACCTCAAAGAGCATGAAAAACAGAAGGTTATTGACAAGTAGTAAAAGGCTAAATGTGAGAGCCAGAAAGCCTTGTTGGTAGCTTACAAAGAATCACTCATCTTTAGCAGTAGAAAGCACACACAGCTGAACAGCAGCTGATAGAGTTACAGGGATCAAAGGACATATGAATGCTAAGTTAAGGAAGGTCTGTTGTTTTAAAGTTACGATCCTGGTTAGGAGAACTTTGGGACACTGAAACATGGGATAGGGACATCTGAATGAAGGTTTTGAGGGCATGGGTTCTGCAGACCTCTGCATATCCTCAGAACCTGCAGAGGTGGTTCATTCATCCCTAGCAAGAGCTAGCATTTCAATGCAGTGGAAGACACTGCAGAGGCCTCTTTCCTGCAAGGCAGCAAATGCCCTCCTCAGGAGCTTCCCCAGTCTCTTATGCTGGCTGTCAGGCAGATAACTAGGGTTAAACCCCACCATAACCCAATAGGGAGTATGCCGAGCCTGAAACAGATGGACAGAAACTCTCTACCTAGGAATTTTCATGAATTAGCCAGCACGTGCCAGCAGAAGCAAATGCAGTATCATTGAGATTGAATTTTGAGAGTACTTGATCAAGAGAGCTGTAAAACTGCACAAACAAGAATTCATTCATATGGGGGCACTTTCTTTAGACATAGGCTTTAACATCCCAGAAAGAACCCCAGAGAATGGGATAAACTTGCTGCTAGGGTGGCTCTTAGAAGCTCAGAAAAAGTGATAGCTAATGTTGAATGAAGCAGAAGTGCCTAAGTTGCCCTGAAAGAGCACAGAGGAAGAAACAAAGAGGTTGAGGAAAGTGAGAATCCTGACATGGATATATTCTGTAAGACCAGAAGATGCACTAGAAGAGTATGCTTCACAGGAGGGTCCAGAGGACATACCTTGCACGAAGGCTGCCAGGCACGCACAGGTGAGAGGCCACCAGCATGAGTGAGAAGTTCAGTGGTGGCTATCCTCTGCAGGCTGATGGTAGTAGAGGTAATCACCGAGTTTTTAATAGCTATGGGAATGATATAGTCCCCAGATAACAAATATCCGGTACAGCACTCAACCACCAGAAGGCAGGAGCCCACAATTACCATAATGACAGGCAAGGAGGTTGACACAGAAGGAATCGTGGAAATGGTTAAAAGAGCTTAGCATCCGTGTGAGCAAGATAGACGAATAGCCAACAAAGATGCTGCTAAACATCTACGACCAAAAAGAAAAAGAAAGAAAGAACAAATGAACGGAAGAGCAGGACACTGACTGAGGGTGGTCACCCAGTAAAATGTCATGATCCTGGACCTGAGCCAATTTTCAGATCAGAAGCTCGTTTGCTGAAGAGGAGGTCAGCTTTCTAGGAGACAGGGCCCTATGATGCCACGGCAGATATAAATTATGATGATTCTTTGAGTTTCCTCCCAAAGGGATTTATAGCTATTATTAGATGACTGTACATTGTGAAAATAGAGGTACCCAGATTATTTTTAGGACTAATGGACAGAGGGTCTGAGTCAACATAGTTAGCTGAAGACCTAAAGCACATTATGGCCCCTGTGTTAGAAAGGGAGCTTAGGGGAGCCAGGTAATACGGAGTCCTGGCTAAAATGTGGCTCCCAGTGGACTCAATAGGTTCAGGAACCCACCTAGTGGCTGTTTCTCCAGTCCTAGAGTGTATAATTAAAACTGATATACTGGGCAGTTGGAATAACCCTGACATTGGGTCATTTGCTTGTAGGGTAAGAGCTATTACAGTGAGGAAGTATAAGTAGATACCTATGAAACTGCCCATGACCCTGGCCTAGCTAGTAAATCAAAAGCAATGTTACATCCTCTGTGGCATGGCAGAGGTTAGGGCCACCGTTAAAAAGCTACAGGATGCAGGAGTGGTGGTAATCATCAGGTGTCCATTTAATATGCTAGTCTGGCTCCTGCAGAAACCAGATGGATCATGGAGAATGAATGACTTCACTGGCATAACCAATTCACTGAAGGCATAGCCTAGTAGTAGCCCCAGTTGCAGCTGCTGTGCCAGACATGTGTTGTAGCTAGAAAAGATTAATAAGCCTTTAAATCCATGGTATGTAGCCATCGATTTGACATATGTGCTGTTTTCTATTCCAATTAGAAAAGAGGATCAGAAAGACTTTGCATTCATGTAGAACAGACAGCAATATTCATAAGATCTGTTGGATCATATGGCTGAAGTTGCAGGGTTTTGCCTCAGGGATATGTTAGGTCTCCTGTCTTGTGTCATGATATATTCATAAGAGATATGTATAATCTGAATATCCCATAGATAACCACTAATATACAATGTGGATGACCTCATGCTATTCACACAAGACAAGCAAAAGTGACTCATTTGCTTGAAGCCTTCTAAGACACATGAGCTGCAGAGAATGAGTAATGAACTTTATGAAGATTCAGAAAAACTGTCACTTCATTGAAGTTTTTAGGGGTGCAGGGCTAAAGGACATGACCTCCAAAGTAAAAGGCAAATCAATGCGTCATCTGTCTTCTACCACAAAGAAGGGAACACAGCAGCTATCAGACCTCTTTGGAATCTGGAGTATTCCACAAACTAGGAATACTACTCCAGCTCACTTAATGAAGCTGCCAGCTTTAGGTCTAGAACAGAAAGGGGCTGTGCAGTGAGCCAAAATTGCTGAGCAAGCAGCCCTACCATTTTGACCATATGATAGAGCAGTCTCTGTGGTGCTGGAGGTTCCCGTGATGGGAAAAGACCTAGCATGCAGCTTATGGCAGCTTCGGGGAGAGAATCACAACCTTTCCATCTACAGCAAAGGATGATGCCTTTTGAGAAACAGCATCTGTTCTATTGCCCTGGTAAAGACAGAATACTTAAGTATGGAGCATCAAGTGACTGTAGCACTGGAACTGTCCATTATGAGGTGAATTCTGTTGGACCTCCCTAAATCACAAAGTCAGACAAACACAGCATTTCTTTATTGGAAGATGGAAGTGGTATGTTCAGGATAAAGCCTGAGCAGGATCTGTGGGCTTGAGTATCTATCTGTCTTAGCAGGTAGCCCAGACTCCCATGTCACTGCTTCAGTTGTAACAGCTCACATATATTGGGTCAAGAATGCCCCATAAAACCAGCTGACAGAGGAGGGATAAGGCCGAGCTTAGTTCACGGCAGGTTGGTACATGAGTACAAGCAGCTGCATTATAGCCACATTCAAGGGTGGTCTTGAAAGACAGTGGAGAAGGGGACAATCTTCTCAATGGGTGAAGCTGTGAGCAATGCATCTGGCCATCCACTCTGTGTGGAAGGAGAAGTGGCCTGAGGTGAAAACGCATGCAGGTTCTTAGTTCTTGGTCAATGGCTTTGATGTCTGGTCAGGGGCCTGGAATGAAAAGGGCTAAAAACTAAGGGCAAAGAGGTCTGGGGTACAGACTGTGGGTGGATGTATGCAGTGGGCATGAAGTGTAAAGATTTTGCTTTATATGTAAACATCTGCCAGAAAGCATCCTCCATGGAAGACATGCAGAATAACCAGTAGACAAAATGACTCAGCTAGTTGACATTAGCCAACCTTTGCTATCAGTCCCTCCAGAACTGACACTTTGTACACATGAATGGAGTGGCCAGTGGCACAAAGTTACATGTGGGCCCAACAAGTGACACTCACTTACCAAACCACTAGCTCCTTCTGCCTCTGCATATCCAACCTGCTAGCAACAGTGAGCAAGGCTGAGTCTCTGATATATCCCTACTGCTCCAAGAGACCATCTCAGTGTAAGACAACTATATTGGAGCCTTCTATTCTGAAAAGGCCAGTGCTTTGCCCTCACAGGGACAGATACATATTCCAGGTATGGATTTGCCTTTCCAGCCCACAGAACCTCAAATAGCACCACTAGCCAGGGCTTATGGAATATCTGACCCACAGACATAATCTCCACACAGCAGAACAGCCATCTGGGAGACTCTGTCATTGCAAAGCAGATGCAGGGGTGGAGATATGAGGGCTGTATTTTCATAGCAGCCACAAGAACATAAGTTAGAATTGTCCCACTGAGGGGAGAGAAAGCTGGGTTATTAAGCACAAACACCAGTTCCTCGCTGGCTCAGTGTTGCTCCTCAGGTACCAGCTCTTAGCCTGTCCTGCCCTACTCAAACTGAGCATGATTTCATGGCTGTTTGAATGCCATCAAGCAAAGAGACACAGGAAGATATCCACAGGCCTGGGAACTGTCTGCCTGTGACCTCCAGAGTAGGTTGAGGGGGTATGAACAAGGCAGCAAAGGTATTTTCTACATGTTCACAAAATCTGGGAGTCATTTGTGTTGCATGGTGGCAAAAGTCAACCATACCCCAAACTGGATGTGAGGGGGAAGCATATTTTTATTTTACCTGTAACTAATCTATAATTTTCCTGACCCTACTCATGGTGAGTGGGAAACATTATTAGCTAAATGTATAATCTGGCTTGAGCCTAGTCTGATTCAATAATTTTAATAATTTAAAGCAGGACTTTCAGGTAGTATTAAGTCTCTCTGTGGTATACATAGCCTCTCCATTACCTGCCCAAGCATGCTTACGATAGTGGAAAACAGTTGACATCTCATGCCTCAAGGCCTCTTCTCCTCTGGTCTCTGAGGTGATATCCCTTGTCCACCTATACTCTGATGGCATTTGAGTCTGGAGCCTGAGGTTGAGGTAACTTCTAGATTGCTGCTTTGCTAGTCATAACTCTGAGGCTATCTTGACCTCTCCATTGCTCCTGCAGGTGCCATAGATCTATCTGGTGATTCTCTGTGACTATCACTCAAACTTCTACCGTAGCAAACCCTTCAATGAAGGCTCTCAGCTATTGTCTTGCCAAGGCTCCTCCAACGAAAGCCACGGATGGCCCAGAAACATTGACCCCAAATGCTTCTCTCTGCCTCCCCATTCTGTACCACCCAGTTTACTTTGATGGGGCTGCAGACCAGGCTGGTGATGGACTGCTCTGTCCTCAGTATTGCTCAGTCCAAAGCACTGCCCCTCCTTCATCTTCCATCCACAGGATGTATATGGATGCCATTGGATCCTTATCTTGTCTCTTCCTTCCTATCATCACTCTAGGATGAAAGGGTGATTTTTCCCCAAAGTTGTATTTTTCTTCCTCCTACTTCTAACTCTGGTCAAGCCTTAGGTGGAAATCAGGCTGAGAAAACTATGCACTGATGCCTCCAGGCTTGGGCTTTGAGAGGCTAAAGTTCAAGCTGAAGGAATTTTGGAAGTCTTCTCTCAATAGCCTGCTTGCAAGTCTTCCTGGTCTTGCAGCACAATCCTATTTTTTAATGTCAGAAATGGAATTTTAATTCAATGTTTGTCTTTTTATGGCTACTCCAGCAAGTCCTAACCTTCTCCCAAGTAGATGAATGTTGGAGAGTGGACCAAGGCAAGAGATAAAATAACATTGCTAATATTAAAATTATTACTCCTATTATAATTACTCAAGAACAATGGCAACAGTCTATTAACCTTAATTTTTCTTGTGAGAAAGAGAGAAAAATACATCATTACTCAATGATGTTGGAGGGTCCCAGAATTTTCCCAATGGTCTTTCATAAGAGACTGACTTCAAAGGAATTTAGGGTTTGGAGCTAGCTGCTTTGGGCTACAGTCCCAGAACCCCTACAGATACATGGTTTGTTTCCCTTTCAAGTCAGAGAAAAGAGAGATAGAGAAGATGCTGTATTACAGATTCAAACCCAGTCCATCTTTCTCTAGGATCCCCATTGGACACATCTTTACATTCATGCTGGCTGCCATGGTAACTCCTGGCTACACGTTTCCCTATTCTAACCAGCCTGATGGATACTATGCAGGCAATTTTTTTTTTTAATTTCAACTTTTATTTTAGATACAAGGGGTACATGTGCAGTTTTGTTACATGGGTATACTGCACCCAGATAGTGGGCATAGTACCCAACAGGCAGTTTTTCAACTCACATCCCCCTCCCCAACTCCCTTCTCTAGCAGTCCTCAGTATTTATTTTTCCCATGTTTATGTCATGTTTGCTCAATGTTCAGCTCTCACTTATAAGTGAGAATATGTGGTGTTTGATTTTCTGCTCCTGCATTAATTCCCTTAGAATTACGGCCTCCAGCTCCATCCACGTTGCTGCAAAGGACATGATTTCATTCCTTTTTATGGCTATGTAGTATTCCTTGGTGTATATGCAACACATTTTCTTTATCCAATCCACTGTTGATGGACACCTAGGCTGATTCCATGTCTTTGCTATTGTGGATAGTGCGGCGATGAACACATGGGTGCATGTGTCTTTTTGGTAGAATGATCTATTTTCCTTTGGGTATATATCCAGTAATGGGGTTGCTGTGTCAAATGGTATCTCTATTTTAAGTTCTTTGAGAAATCTCCAAACTGCTTACAGTGGCTCATGCCTGTAATCCCAGCACATTGGGAGGACAAGGCAGCAGAATTGCTTGGGGCCAGGAGTTCAAGTGTAGGTAACTTATGTTTCTGACAGAGGCAGCCCCGATTTGATAGATCCCAAAGCTTATACAATTTGCAGGGTCCTCTTTAAGAAAAGAAATAGACAATTACAAGTACAAAATTAGGTATAGTTGTGTGTATCTATTTAGAATAAGAAAAAATTACAACAAATAGCAAGTTAAAAAAAAAAGCCTGACAAATACCGTATCACAACATTTCAAAAGCATACTAGTTTTATTAATTATATTCTGAATACACCCTCCATCATAATTTTTTCTATATGGTTCCCTGCATACTCTGTAACTGACTCTTCGTGACATAACAGTTGGGTAATATTATTCTTTATAGAAAGAACAGAAAAATAGTTCAGCCTTTCCTATAGCAGAGTTTGTTTAGGAGAGCTTGGCGGAGGGGGAACATACAGATGGGAGGACTCAGGGTCGTATGGTTAGAAAACGTGTTTTTTGGCATGGAAGTATGTGGGGGACTAGAAGAGATATAAGAAAGACACTGTAAATAAATACATTTATCCCACTCAATGCCAATTAAAAGTATCCCCAACTCAGCTTCTACAAAATGCCTGTGGCCACTCCAACACACCTGACTGAAGAGGATGGGTGATGGAGGGAATGTCAGAGTAGAAAGGGAAAAGATTCTTAATCTGCTGGAACTATGATATCTTACTTTTGCAAATTTTGGAAAAATCATGGCCATGGGAACATATTTCAGGGTCTTGGAAAGGATCTGTGTAAGTGAAAGGCTTTGGCTTTGAGCTTCTTCATCTTCCTTCAAACCCACTGCTCTCTGAAAATATATTTGATGTATCCAATCTGTGCTCAGTTTCCTGATTCCTAATTCAGGACTCACTTCAGGAATTACTCCTTTAGGACGTCTTTCCTGATCCTCCAAGCCTGGATGGGTTTTGTCATGGAGGCTTTGAGCAGGACCCTTTCCATGGTCACAATGTACTGAAATTGACCCTTATCGCACCTAAATTTTACTCCATCCCTACTCCTCCAGGGATCAAAATCTTTGAGGGCAGGGGCCACATTTTATTCATCATTGTATTCTCATCATTTAACACACAGTCTGGCATACTGGAGATGCTAAAAAGGATCTGATAAATTTATAAAAGGAACAATGATTTGGGAGAAAAGGCATCTACTCCAGTGATTCCTAAGGAAGAACTCACTTCTTGACAAAGGGTCAACCAATAGGAACAAATATTCTTAAAATACAAAAATCCCTTCTCTATGATGGTTCTCCGTTTTCTTCTTTCCAGACCTCCTTCTGTAACTATGTCTGATAGGGATCAAACTATTCCTATAAAGTGACCAGTATATAAAACTTGTGACTGTCCTAGCAGGAGTCTTTTAAATCTTTAAAAATTTTAACCATGTAACCTCTTCCTGTCTACTACTATGAATCACAGAGAGAAACAAATTGTAGTGTTGGAATGAAAAATTTGAATTCTATCCTTAAATAATCTACATTAGATCCTAACCTGTTACTTTCACCTTTTAATTCCTAATTCTTAGAAGATCATCTTCACCTGTCATTGTGCTAACATATTTTTGAGACTATAAATATAATTAGGAAGATGGGATAGCATATTAATGGTGCAAATCTCTGTAATCAGAGATTTGGATTAAAAATAAAAGCATGGCTTCATTTTATATTATCTGGGAGCAGAAACTGGGAGGCTGTGGAGTAGAAGACCAGAGTCAGCCCTTATCACTAATGATACTTCTCACCACATGTTGTAGCAGGCAAAAATTAGTATCCTCTATGCTGACAACACTCCAAGTCATTCTCAAATGTCTCTGGACTGATTTTGAAAGGGTCCTTTTGTTCTTAATATATTTCACAGCTTATGGGAGGATGTCCATAGCCAATTTTGACTTTTAATGACAAACAAAAGCACAAAAGGAAGAAGGTTTTGTAAACAAAGCACAAAAGGGGGAAATTTTAAAGTGTAGTGATTTGGAGTCAGAGGACCTGAGTATGGATCTTGATTGTGTCACTGAAGGCCAATTTCTGAGCTCGAATTTCCTCATCTATAAAATTTTGATAATAAAAGTACCTCATGAGGTTGTGAAAAATTGTCAGATAATGAAGGTAAAGGGTGATTTGTAAAGTATAAAGGGCAAAAAAATGTTGGCTCTGATTTATGATGTAATATTTTGTGCTATGTATTACATATCCAGAAAATCTATGTAAAGGTTTCTTTGAAAGTTCTTATTATTTAGAAAATGGAATCGTTTTGTGAAATGAAAGAAGTCTGATAAGTCCTGAACTGATTAAGACCAAGTATATCCAGGGAGGGTGCCTCCAATTAATTACAAAAAAAGTCTTTAAGAGATGAAAGTGATTGAGTTTATATGAAAAACTCACCAAAAGCCCTTAAAGTAAAAATGGACATACATTTTTAGAAGTCTGTCAGAAACAAATTGAGGGATAAATGAGATCTATTTAACTTCATCAGAAATCTGTGCGAAGTGAATGGATTATTTAAATAAACAAGAGTTACATGTTTCTCCTTGGCCATCAACATGTTATTTGTTGTTGATACAATAACATAGTAAACTTAAAGTGGTTTATTTGTCTAAAGGAAACAGCTTATCTTTTATTTGGAACATAGATGCAAGCTGAGTCCTGATCTGTGTTATTTCAGTGTCTGCTTGATTTGTACTTGAGGTTTCCGGAGCAAAAGCTTTGTTACTAAATACCTGGCAGGATCTCATAGCCATGGCTAGTGATCAAAAGGTGGAGTAAAATCTCCTGTTTGGTATTGAGAAGATTAATTCAGAATTGCCTTTTCTCTCATGATACATAATTCAGTTCAAGAAATAATTATTGAGACCTACTATATGCCAGGCATTATTCTAGGTTCTGAGAGTATAAAGATGAATGAAGAGTATGCTACTAATTTTGCTATTAATTTTGTTCTTGTACTGTAATTTTCTTCTGCCCCTGTGGCCCTCCCCTCTTTTATTCAACCTTGCCGTCTTCCTTCACTACTTCATGAAGGGAAGACAAGAGCTGGAAAACAGGGAGAGAAAAGTTAGCCCCTGAATTTTAGAAAAGAAGATCTCAGAGGAATGTAAAGGGACATGGAATCAATAGCAGGAATAGCTACACTGGAAGCTCCATCCATCCTTCACCTGCTAGATTGGTTGTTTTTTCTATTAATGTTTTGTGAAAACTACAAAAATATATAGAGCATTTCTGGTTGGCTGGCTGATTGATGCCACCTGTGTCCTAAGACTGTGCTCTATCTGTACTGACTTACTGGACTTACTGGTATGGATAACTTTTTCAACATGACAGGACACAGATAAATTTCTGAGTTGGAAGCAAGGTCTCTCTAGGGAAATGGTGGTGATCTAGAAAATATAGAAAAACTACTGTCTCCTCCATATCTAGTGTCTCTTTTATTCTTGCATTCATCATAGCCCAGCTATAGAGCTAGAGACTGCATTTTATCAACTGCCGTATAGCCAGGTAAATCCATGTGTCAGGAGGTGAGTAGTTGTGCCAGTTGGGGGCTTTGATATAGACTTAGAACATTGGACAAGTATTTCTTCATCCATCATTCCCTTTCCCACAGTCTGTAACACTGACTTGGCAAGACCCAGACTGAGGATGGCAGAGCAACAGAAAGGAGGAAACCTAGGTTCTTGGAGCAGAGCATCTCCTCCAGTTGCACAACTCACTGCTGGACTTACCTTCTCTTTTACTTAAGTCATTGTAATTTTTGGCCTTATTTTTGTTTATGGAGTAAAATAGCTTTTACCCAAAAAACTGAAAGAAAAGCCTACTTCACCAATATATGGGTAGGAATGAATGGAAGCAGCTTGAGGTCTCTCCTTAGAAGTACTGATAGTTTATTAAGGGAAAGACACATGGGAACAGAAGAGGGAGCCATCTGTCATGGCTGAAAAGTGAGAAGACAGGTAATACGACAGATCCAGAGGGCAAAGGGTCAGGGTAGGGCTGGTTAACTGAGACGCAGTGTCTATGTCTCTTGTACAGTTCTGGGCAAACATTGACAAATTCATGCTGCTCGGACTTTCTTTTTATTACTGGGCCTTTCATTAGCACTCTTTCTTCAGGCAAGACAGTGTAATTGATTAGATATGAATGCAATTTATGCATGCCCCATTGCCACACAAGATTATATGATTACTCATGGATGTTCTCAAACAATTTTAGCCACAGAGTTGAGCTCATTTTTTTTCATTCTCAGAAGGTAATCGAATTTCCATGTTCTTGCAATGGAAAAACTAGCTTTGTAAAGTGTTGGTGGTTTTATCATCCAAAACTAAATCTCAGGGCTGAATATTGTTGTTGACAGAGCATGAGAACATGCTCAGTCATAAGAAAATGGAGTATTTCTTGTGTGAAAAATGTGGCACACTCTTAATCCCCCTTTTCACCCTCTCCACTACCCCAGCATTGAATAGCTATGATGATACATTTGGCTGGTGGTTAAATCTTTGTGCATGATGATGTTCTGGGGTTTGATCCAGTCAAACTCAGAGGCAGCCCACTGGCCTGGGAGAAATTTTTATTTTTTTACTACAAGCAACTTCAAGTGCTTAGCAGTGAAGGGAAGGCACTGAATGCCCCATTCTCTATTCAAGTTTTTAAAAATAAACTAAAATTAAACCTAAAGGGAATTATAAGAGTTCAAAGTTTCACTCTCAATCCTTACTTACTGGATTTTGAGCCAGGGTACAAACACAAGCTCCCTTACTTGCCTCTATTTTCTGTACTAACTTTAAAAACAAACAGCCTGGGTGTGGTGGCTCAAGCCTGTAATCCTGGCACTTTGGGAGGCCGAGGCGGGCAGATCACAATGTCAGGAGTACAAGACCAGCCTGGCCAACATAGGGAAACCCCGTCTGTACTAAAAATACAAACAATTAGCCAGGTGTGGTGGCGGGTGCCTGTAGTCCCAGCTAGTCGGGAGGCTGAGGCAGGAGAATCGCTTGAACCCAAGAGGCAGAGGTTGCAGTGAGCCGAGATTGCACCACTGCACTCTAGCCTAGGCAACAGAGCGAGACTCCCTCTCAAAAAAACAAAACAAACAAACAAACAAACAAACTTTTTTACTTTGAAATAATTATAGTTTCACAGTAAGTTGCAAAGATAGTACAGAGAGGTCCCTTGTCTCCTTCACCCATTTCCTTCCACTGGCTATATTTTACATAATGATACCACAGTATCAAAGCCAGAAAGTTGACAGTGGTATGGTGTGTGTGTGCAGTTATATGCCATTTTATCACATGTGTAGATTCATGTGACCACCACTCAGATCAAGATACACATAACATCACCACAAAATCCTCTTGGGCTACCCTTTTATAGTTCCCTCCACTCACCTCTTCCCACCTTCCTTAAACCTTGACAACTACTAATCTATTCTCCATCTCTTTAATTTTGTCATTTGAAGAATGTTATACAAATGGAATCATAAACCATTTACATTTAATGTACTTATTGATATGTTAGGACTTAAGATAGCTATTTTATTTCTTTTTATCTCTTTTGTTCTTTCAGTTTTTTACTTCTCTATTCTTTCTCCTGCCTTCCTATGGATTACTTCAACAGGTTTTAGAATTCCATTTTGATTTATCTGTAGCATTTTTTATGTATCTTTTGATACAGATTTTTGGTGGTTGCTGTAAGTGTGATATCATACACATGTAACTTATCAAAGTCAACTGATGTCAACACTTTACCAGTTTGAATAAAGCATAGAACTCTTATCTGCTTTTAACTACCTTTTACCCTCCCCTGTTTACAATGTAATTGCCTTAAATATTTTTCTACCTATACTGAGAACCACATCAAAAATTGTTATAATTTTTGCTTTAATCATCAAGCACAATTTAGAAAACTCGAGAGAGGGAAGACTGTTGAATGTATTAAGATTTTTAGATCTTTTTGTTTTTTCTTCTTCCTTACAGATGTTTGAAGGTTCTTTTTAAAAGTCCTTTCCTTTCTGTTTCAAGAACTTTCTTTAGCCATTCTTTTGAAATAGGTCTGTAGTGACAAATCCTTTTAGTTTTCATTTCTTTGGGAGAGTTTCATTTTCTTTTCATTTAGAAGCATATTTTCACTAGATATAAAATTCTGTGCTGATAATTCTTTTATCTCAGCACTTGAAAAATGTTCTAATTCCTTCTGTCTCCCATAGTTTCTGATGAGAAATCCATTGTCATTGGAATTACTTTTCTCCTGTAGATAACATGTCTTTTCTCTGTCAGTGCTTTCAATACTCTCCCCTTGACTTTGGTTTTCAGAAGTTTGAGTGTGATGTGTCTTGATAGATTTCTTTGAATTTATCCTGTTTGGAATTTGCTCACCTTCTTGAGTCTGTAAGTTCAAGTCTTTCCCCAAATTTTGGAAATATTCAGCCATTATTTCTTTGAATATTTTTTTATCCCTACCATCTTCCTCCTTTTCCTGTGTCCAGTGACAAATGTTAGATCTTCTGTTATAGACCCACAGGTCTCCAAGGGTCTGTTTGTTTTTCCCTCCTTATTTTCTCTCTGTTGTTCAGATTGGGTAATTTCTATTGTCCTACCTTCAAGCTCATTCTTTCCTTTGTCCTCTCCATTATTCTGTTGAACCTATCCATTGAGTTTTTATCTTACTTATAACATTTTTTACTTCTAACATTTCAATTTGGCTCTACTTTATACCTTCTATTTCTTTACTGAGACTTTCAATTTTTTCCAATTGTTGCAAGCATGTTCATAATTGCTCACTGAAGCATTTTTCCGATGGCTGCTTTAGATTGCCTTTCAGATAAGTCCAACAACTGTGTCATCTCAGTGTTGGTGTATGTTGGTTTATTTTTCTCATTCAAATTAAGATTTTCTTGGTGTTTTGTATAATGTGTGATTTTTAAATTGAAATCTGGACATTTTTAGTATTTTGTCACGAACTTCTGTATCTTAATTAAATCTTTTTCTTCAGCAGGCTTCTTCTGACATTGCTCTGGGAGGGAAAGTGGTGGGGTGAGCATGGGGGGGCGCTTCCTCATCATTGTCACATGGGAGTGAAATTCTTCCTCTTACACTATCTTCCTCTTACACTATTCTTCCTCTTACACTATCCTAGATGGGAGAGGTAGAAATGCCTTGTTAGTGCCAGATGTGGTCTCCATGTGGCCTCCACTAAAACTGTGGTGGGGATTTGGGGGAAGGTGTCTCATTATCATGGGATGGAAATGAAAGTCTCAGCTCCCTACTCTGTCTTCTCTGATACTACAGGGTGGGAGGCGGTTTAAGAGTGCCATGTTACAGACAAGCAAGGGTGGAAATCCTGGCTGCCCAACTCTGCCTTTGCTGATGAGGGTGAGGCTGTGTGCTTTCTCTACGGTGTTTGACTAGGAGAGGATGGATTTTGTCTAAAAGTTTTCTGTCTAGCTAGGCTGTTCCTTTAGCTAGAAACGGCATGCTTTTCTTGGGGCTTTTGTTGTTGCTCACATTGGCATTTCCAGGCTGCTAGCTTCTTGGTTCCATGTCCAGGATATATGAGACAAAGAAAACCCAAGAAACTCGCCATGTTAGATCTCCAGTTTCAGGTCCCTAGCCAGTCTGCTATCTTTGCCCCACCTTTGAGCCTTCGCATGTTTATTTTATACATAATGTCTGGAGTTTTTGCTTGTATTTAACAGGAGGAATATAGAGAAGTATATATATCCACTCACTTGGTTTTATCCTTAGTATTTTCAGAGCTAATAATAACAATAATGACCGCTATGTTTTTAGTGCTGTTTACATGGCCAGTATCATGCTAATTTATTTACTTATGACAGTAATCTTATGAGGAAGGCACAATAATTACTAATGCCATTTGATACACGAAGAAACTGAAACTCAGAAATAATTCATGTAAACATTTAGAACAGTGCCTAGCACATATACTAATAAAAGCTAGGGAATATTATTGTTAATTATATTTTTAGCATTGTTAACTTGTCTGAAGGACCTAACTAATAACAACAGAGTTAGAATTCCACCCCAGTACAGTCTAAACTTGTAAACTGTATGCAGTAATTTCTCTCAATTTGACTGAAACCATTGGGATTACTCAATTTCTACTGCATCTCGCATTATATCTTTACACATCTCACTTATGTTACCACCACTGTTTTCTTTTCAGTTTTTTGTTTTGTTTTGTTTTTGTTTGTTTGTTTGTTTGAGATGGAGCTTCACTCTGTCGCTCACGCTGGAGTGCAATGGCGCATTCTTGGCTCACTGCAACCTCTGCCTCCCAGGTTCAAGTGATTCTCCTGCCTCAGCCTTCCGAGTAGCTGGGATTATAGGCATGCACCACCATGCCTGGCTAATTTTTGTATTTTTAGTAGAGACAGGGTTTCACCATGTTGGCCAGACTGGTCTGGAACTCCTGACCTCAGGTGATCTGCCCTCCTTGACCTCCCAAAGTGCTGGGATTACAGGCATGAGCTAGCACACCCAGTTCTTTTCTTTATCTATAGCTATAGGTTTCAAATTTCCTTCAATTTATAGCCTGATAATAAAATAACTAATGTTTATGTAATATATATGGGAATGACAAAATGCTCTTACATTAATTACATTTAATATTTATTTCAAACTTCATTACAACTTCAGAGGCAGGTATTCTTAATTATAACACTATTTTAAAACTGAAATTCAGGGACAAGCCAAAAACCACATGGTTAGGAAGGGGTTGAGATATAACTCAAGCCCAGTGCTATTTCCACCATCCTGTGGTGCATTCGTAACCCACATCTCACTTTCATATCTTCCCTATAGCTCTCTGGGCTCATAACTTACCTCTCTTTGGATCTCCTGGCAGAATATAAAGGACTTGAGGGAGAGAAGTTGGGGGCAGTTGGGGGAAGGTCCGGCAGGTAAAATGGTGCCTCTAGAATTACAGATCCTTTCTAAGGGCTGTTGATCCATTAAAGATGTGTTGGAAATTCTGCCATATAATAGCACATTGCCTTAGTCCATCTGTGTTGCTATAAAAGAATACTTAAGAATGGGTAATTTATAAAGAAAAAAAAGGTTTGTTTGGCTTCTGGTTCTGCAGGCTGTACAAGAAGCATGACACCAGCATCTGGCTTTGATGAGAGTTTGAGGCTGCTTCCACTCATGGTGAAAAGGAAAATGGAGCCAGTGTGTGGAAAGATCGCATTGCAAAAGAGGAAGCAAGAGAGAGGAGGAGGTGCCAGGCTCTTTTTAACAACTAGCTCCTGGGAGAACTAATAGAGTGATAATTCAGTCCTCTTTCCCCCTGGTGGGGAGTATTAATCTGTTCATGAGGTATGTATTCCCACGACCCAAACGCCTCCTCTTAAGCCTCATCTCCAACACTGGGGATCAAATTTTAACATGCGGTTTAGAGGGTCAAATATCCAAACTATAGCACACACCTTTCTCCTTTTGCTTGTGTCTTCCATGGAGTCATGTTTTGAGGTCTATTGAAGAATGGAATGGTTGGGAGCGTGGAGGAAAGATAGGTGGCTTAGAAACAAATTAGACATGTAGGGGGTTGTTGCAATAGATTTCATTCAAGAGAGAGACTACAAAGGCAGAGACAGTTGAGATCAAGAACAGGGGATTAGAAGGATATTTAGAAGACATATTTGACCCAACAAACAGTGCTGTGTGTGTGTGTGTGTGTGTGTGTGTATTTGAAAGAGAAAGTTAGAAGAGGGGTCATTAATAACAGTGATGCTGCCAGGTTTCTGATTTGAAAAACCGGATAGGTCATTTTGTTTACAATCAAGGTTAAGGAAAAAAAAGTTTCAGGGAGGATGGAGTAGTGCATGGTAGAATGCTAAAGAGCAAACAAAAAAAAAAGATTGTATCAGTGTAATTGGATTTGAAAATTAGAAGGTAATTAATGGCTTTGGAAAAATAGCTGTCATAGATAGAGAGAGAGGTGAGCAGAATAGTGGAGTGGGATGGCTAAGCTGATAAATTATTTGGAAATGAGAAGTAGAGAGACCATTTATGCAGTGACACTGTGGAAAAGTCATGGAACATGAAGAACCAATTCCAAAACCTGGTACTGCTTACTTGCTTGCTATGCAGCCTTTGGCAAATCACTTTACCCACTTGAGTCTGTTTCCTAGAAGATGAGCAACAGTTTGCTCTATTCCTTTTCCTGTGATTTATTTCCTCATTGTGTGTCAGTGGGTAAAACCATGGCTAAAATTGATGCTTTTTTTTTTTGCTTTTTGAAATTGATTTCCCTGGCCCCCCACCACCACTCAAGCAACGGCATCTTCCAGTCTAAATCAACTGATATTTATTTGAGATTTGGTACAATGATGGCTAAATGTTGTAAAAATATATAAAACTACCATGGTTATACATGGAGAGACTGCACATCAGTAAAACCTTATTTCTAATCATCCCATGATTGACAGATTAAACTTGTCATTGAAAAAGTTAATGCACATAATTAGTAGATGTATATAAAACTGTAATGTATTTTCTTCTTTGGCACCTGTTAAAATGTTTTTAAAAAGCATTTGTGATTCCTTTAAAAGATATTAAATGAATAGAATGTCTTTCATCTTGCATTTTCTAAAATATTAAACTTTATTGAGTACTAACAATGTGAATATTATAAAATTATTTATTTTATATAAATAAAATGTACAGAAATACGGGATCAGCTCCCATTTAATTTCAGGTCAAGATACTAAGTAGGGACTATATTTGATATTTCTTATATATCCCTTTTCAATTTAATTCAATAATAAAAATTACCAAAATTTATTTTTAATATTCACCAAAACCTTGGGAATAGACTTAATTGTCTCCATTTTACCAGGCAAGAAACCAAGCTTTAAAAAACAGCAAAACAAATTTAAATGTCCACTGCATGGAAGCACATACCATGCTCATGGTTAGGTCAAATCAATATTGTAAAAATGACCATACTACCAAAAGCAATCTACAAATTCAATGCAATTCCCATCAAAATACCACCATCATTCTTCCAGAGCTAGAAAAACAATCCTAAAATTTATATGGAACCAAAAAAGAGCCCACATAGCCAAAGCAAGACTAAGCAAAAACAACGAATCTGGAGGCATCACATTACCTGATGTCAAACCATACTATAAGATCATAGTTACCCAAACAACATGGTACTGGTATAAAAATAGGCACATAGACCAATGGAACAGAATAAAGAACCCAGAAATAAAGCCAAATACTTACAGCCAACTAATCTTTGACAAAGCAAACAAAACCATGAAGTGGGGAAAGGACACCCTATTCAACAAATGGTGCTGGGATAATTGGCTAGTCACATATAGGAGAATGAAACTGGATCCTCATCTCCAACCTTATAAAAAAACAACTCAAGTTGGATCAAGGATTTAAATCTAAGACCTGAAACTATTTAATTCTAGAAGATAACATCAGAAAACCTCTTCTAGACATTGGCTTAGGCAAAGGCTTCATGATTAAGACCCCCAAAGCAAATGCAACAGAAACAAAGATAAATAGGTGGAACTTAATTAAACTAAAGAGCTTCTGCCCAGCAAAAGGAACAGTAAGCAGAGTAAACAGACAACCCACAGAGTGGGAGAAAATCTTCACGATCTATACATCTGATGAAGGACTAATATCCAGAATGTACCAGGAACTCAAACAAATTAGCAAGAAAAAAAAAACAATCCCATCAAAAAGTGGGCTAAGGACAGAAACAGACAATTCTGAAAAGAAGATATACAAGGGCCAACAAATATGAAAAAATGGTCACCATCACTAATGATCAGGGAAATGCAAATCAAAACCACAATGCAATACCACCTTACTCCTGTAAGAATGGCTATAATCAAATAATTAAAAAAAAAAAGATTTTGGTGGGGATGTAGTGAAAAGGGAACACTTCTACACTGCTGGTGGGAATGTAAACTAGTAAAACCACTATGGAAAACAGTGTGGAGATTCCTTAAAGAACTAGAAGTAGAACTACCATTGGATCCAGCAATCCCACTACTGGGTATCTCGCAGAGGAAAATAAGTCATTATACGAAAAAGATGTTTGCATATGCATGTTTATAGCAGCACAATTCACAATTGCAAAAATATGGAACCAGCCCAAATGCCCATCAATCAATGAGTTAATAAAGAAATATATATATGATGGAATACTACTAAGACATAAAAGGAACAAATTAATGGCATTTGCAGCTGGATGGAACTGAAGACTATTATTCTAAGTGAAGTAACTCAGGAATGGAAAACCAAACATCTTATATTCTCACTCATAAGTGTGAACTAAGCTATGACGATGCAAAGGCGTAAGAATGATACAGTGGACTTTGGGGACTCAAGGGAAGGGGTGTGAGGGAGGTGAGGGATAAAAGACTACAAATTGGGTTCAATGTATACCGCTCAGGTGATGGGTGCACTAAAATATCACTGATCACCACTAAAGAACTTAGTCATGTAACCAAATACCACTTGTTCCTCAAAAACCTACAGAAATAAAAAAATTAAAAAATTAAATGTCCATTGCACAGCTAAGTAGAGTGGGTGCTGATTAAATATGTGATCACCGCTATCCTATAATAGCATCTTTACTATTTTAAGATTACTATGTAAATGAGTGTGCTGTCATTGTAGGCATGCAAACTAGCATAGGCCGATAGCCATATCAGAGATGATTCCTGGAATGTCCTACATCTCTGTCATATTTTTTTCTATTTGTTCACTTATTTATCCATGTATTTATTCCCCAAAGAGAATAAACTGGTCACTATATTAGTCGATATTTCTGTTATTCTCCACATACTATGACTACATATGTATAGTCTAACAGTATTTGTAGGGATCTGGTGTCTTGTTGCCAAAACACAACTGCAAACAATAACAGGAGAACCTAACAGAGTGAGGTGGCAGTGGGATCTGGGTGTGAGATGTCCTATGACCCTTCTAATAACTTGAGTAGTAGAACAAAATTCTTGTCACTAATCAAGTCTTAGTCCATCAGGTCTTCAGAAAGCTAGTTGATGACCTAGACTTGATTCCTAAGAGTTGAGCATATTGAATAAAGAATAAGGCTAGGCGCGGTGGCTCAGGCCTGTAATCCTAGCACTTGGGGAGGCTGAGGCAGGTGGATCATAAGGTCAGGAGGTTGAGACCATCCTGGCTAACATGGTGAAACCCTGTCTCTACTAAAAATACAAAAAAAAAAAAAAAAAAAAAATAGCCGGACGTGGTGGTGAGTGCCTGTAGTCCCAGCTACTCGGGAGGCTGAGGCAGGAGGATGGCGTGAACCCAGGAGGTGGAGCTTGTAGTGAGCCAAGATTGCACCACTGCACTCCAGCCTGGGCAACAGAGCAAGACTCCAACAACAACAACAAAAAATGACCCCCAAGCTGGGCTTTGTTTCCTATGCAAAGTATCTGGTAAAGGCTAGTCCAAGAACATTTTGGAATCTTGCCATTTTCTGTGCTAATGTGGACCAAGTCATTCTTCAGTCCTTTGTAGAAGGGTTCAGTGGGAACTAGGGTAAAGCAAGAGAGGCACTAGCTTTGGGCACAAAATTTAAAGGGGCATCTTAAATCAAAATCTAAATTAATACTCTATGACGAACATAAGTAAAGGTATGATCAGTACTACAGATGTTTCCTTTTGCCTCACATTCCAATGGCATGGCATGGCACTGCAGAGGGGTGAACATATTGGTGGTACCCTGACATGCAGCTAGAAAGGAGAGGAAGCTGAGTCCCACCAGCAGAGACGCTGAGAAAATAATTTCAGATAATGAATGCTGGCTTCTAAAGGCTGACTAGAGCCAGATCTACCCACAGATTTCATCCTAGTAAGGAGGACTCTTCCCAAACCTTCACTCCTCTAGTGTTCACATCAGAAGCAACATTCAGACATATTGGAATGTCTACCTGGAACCTCCAAGTGCCAACGTACTCCCATTACATTCTTCTAACCTGCCCCAGAAGTGACCCAATGTCTTCCAGGTCTGAGTGCGCACTTGAGCATGTGTAGCCCTTTGACCCCGGGTTCCATTTTCCTCTTGAAGCTAAAAAAAGTACAGAATTCTGAAAAAAGGATATTCTTTCAAGCTTTAACCCATTCCAGAAAACAGGGCTGGAGCTGGCTTGGAGACTATTTACCCCAGATAATAAATGGAAGGAAGAGATCTAGATTCTGTAACCAGTGCTCAGTGTTTACACTAACAGGAGGGGAGGGGTGGGAGTGGGAAAAGCAGTTCCACAGAGATTCTGAACTTCCCAACTGTGCCAGAAATTTTTTTTAATTTCTCTTCTTTTTGTCCAACTTTTCTATTGAATTTGATGATGACAGGTAGCAAAGAACCCTGCTTCGTTAGTATTTGCCCTCCCCAATGTCAAGAAACCTTTTTAACCTCTTGATCTCTCAATCTCTCATTCTCACATCTCAACTCAAAAGCTGAATCCTTTATGAAGGCTGCCTTGATTAACCACAGTTTGAATTATTTCCTCCTTTCTTGGTGCTCACATAGCACATTTCTTGGATATGCTAAATCATCTATTTATCTCTGCTTTGGATTATGGTTATGCTTGACTGCTTTTTAATGGCTCAACTTGGGCAATTTGCTTAATCTCTCCTGCCCCCATTTTCTTATTTGTAAATGGGAATAATAATTATTTTGCCAGGTTATTATAAAAGACCTTGACTCAAATTGCAAATTTACCAGTTTCCAATTCTGCTTTGGAGATATTATTTAATTTCTATGTTATTTAATCCATTTTATTTATCTGTGAAATGAAAATAAAAGTTGCATCTACCACAGAGGTTCTTATGAAAACTGAGAAATAATCCACAAAAAGTAAAAAATAATAGCTGTTATCATTTTATTCTTGTAACTTTTGTTTTCTTGATCAGACTATAAAATCTTAAAGGGGAAAAAACCTTATTCACCTTCTTATCATAGATAATCTTAGCTGATGGCCAGTAAATTTGTAAGACATGAATATTTTCTGTACTTCTTCTATCTCAATTAGTTTATACTGTTTGTAAGGCCTTTATCATGTTCAGCTTTGTATTGGAGTTTATTAATGTATCTTATCTTTCCTTCTCCTTTGCAAAGTGCTTTCTGAAACATCACTCAAAAAATACCATGTAAGTAAATGGAATAATACCAACCACATAAGTAAATGGAAAAATACCACGTAAGTAAATGGAATAATACCAACAAAATCAAAGGTTCTTCACAGCATAGAGTCAGGATATCTCTCTTGATAACTGACTAAAATGTTGCATTTAAGATTGACAAATTCAATTCTCCTTCTTGAGAAGTGATCCTTTAAAAATTTGAAATCACCAAAGGAGCAAATTATGAGCAGAAGCCCTTTTCTTGCGTTACATGACATACGTCCTTATGTTGCACTGACTAGGCCATGTGCAAGCCACATCTTGTGACCACCATAGTCCCTGTCCTCTCCATCTAAAGAAACAAAGCAGGCAGTTAGAAACAGGTTTCTTTTTTGTTTCAAATGATGTCATTCAGGTCCAGCACCAGGGATCTGCTGTCTGTTCTCATTTTTTCTGTGCTGAGAAGCTCTCTTGGCTCTCTCTTGACACCGGCACAACAGAGGCTGAGAGCTGGGAGGGAGATTGAAAGGGCTGATATACCACCAGCTCTAAAAACACATGACAGCAGAAAGCCAGGCTATTACTAATGCTGATCAGCTCAGAGGCAATGCAATCAAAACCTTCAATTACACCTGGGTGATTTAATCAACTCCCTGTCAAACTCAGGCTGGAACTCCTCTGGTACTGTACAAATACAGTAATTACCATGCCAGCTTGCAATAAGATATCATTTCAGAGGATTAGAAAACACATTCTGTTGTCAATTACCAACAGCCAATTTATAGGCCCCGAAACAAGCAATATTTTTTAATTGCTGCCTTTGTGTCATTATCACAAAATTACTTCTGTTATGAGGCATTAAATCATCTCAGCGATGTTGATAGTGGGGGCAGGGGGGAGATTAAAAAGTTTTCACTCTGTTCTTTCCTGATAAAATGGGAATAGAAGCATAAAACTTGTATCCCGCTGTGTTGAATTTTGTAATGAAAAACAATCAAAAAACCCCAGAGATTCTCAACTACGCAAACAATCATAAACAAATCTTGAAGCTACATGAGCAGATCAGAGAGCAGGAAGCCAGGAGTCAGATTTATTTTGACTTGTACTTTTTCTGTATCCCTGGCCTCATTTTTCCGTATGCCTATCTTCCAAGCCTTATTTTTTAGAGGTATTTATTCCTTTTGAAAGTGTGTTTCAGGTCTACTGCCATACCACCCTGAAAGCGCCCGATCTCGTCTGATCTCCGGAGCTAAGCAGGGTTGGTCCTGGTTAGTACTTGGATGAAAGTGTGTTTCAGTTGATCCCAAATGTGGCAACTGTCACTGGAGATGTGCAGATCTGAATTCTTTCTACTTTACCTACCCCCTCCCAAGCCCATGTATTCAGACCAAAGAATTGGGCCTTGCCAGCGCCACTCAGCTCCTTCACAATGTTCCTAGGATTCATCTTTTCCTGATGGAAAGGGAACACCGGACCCACCCCTGCTGATTCCTTCAACCTACCCCATTCTAGCCCAAATATATCTTGCTTGAGTTAGTTTAAAATGGAGGCACTTTTATTTTACCAGACAGCAGAGTGTAGGAAAAATGTTTTTAGTGTTTATTATTGCTATTACTTACTACTAATAATAGCAACACTCGACAGCACATAAAATGTCCCAAACATTGTTCTAAATGCTTTATAAATATTATATTAACCCTATAAAGTACATATGGTTATGTTCCCACTTCACAAATGAGGAGTGATGCATTGAATGGTTGAAGTTTTTGGCTGCAGTGATATAGTGGAAAGGACATTGGATATGTCTCAGGAAGAATTGGACTTGAATCTCAACACTGCCACTTAGTAGTTGTGTCACAGTCAGCCAATTATATACCCACTGTTAGCTTTATTTTCCTTATCTTTGAAAAGGAGAAAATAGTAACGATAATGTTTATTAGGAATGCCATGCATTCTTTTACATGGACTACATTATTTAATCATCACAACGACTCTACTGGGTAAAAACTAAACAGTTATTTTATAGGTGATGAAGCTGAGGTGTAAAGAAGTAGAGTAACTTGGCCAAAGTTACACAGCAAGAAAGTGTTAGAGTTCCTAAAGTCCCTCTCTTAACCATTACCCTACACTGCCTCTTCAGTGAGCCGTTCCCCCTCTAATATTGACTAGCTCTTGTTAAGTCCTCTTTGTTAACATCCAGATCTAGATCCCTAATTTCCTACTATGCATCACCACTTGAACAGTGTCCCAGCCATCTCAAAGTCCACATGTCCTAACTTGAAGCTATTATTATCTAGGCCTGCTCAGTCTTCATTACTTTCTCTTTCCTGGAATGAATACCTCCATCTCCATCTTCCTGGTTGTCCAAGCCAAAGACTTAAACATGCTCCTTGGCCAACACCTCTCAGTTGGATAATTGCTATGGTCGACGATTGGTACCTCTGATTCTAATCATGCCACTTTCGATTACACATAGATACCTCACCAGCCACTCTCTGCTCCTGGTCTATCAGTGAATTAGAAATTATCATCGAGATAAACTCTATCATCTAAAGTCCCTACAGACCACTTTGCTTACTTACAAGTAATGGCTTTATCTTTTCTTCAAGTTTCTACATTCTCCTTTCTGGTTTGGTCTCACAAACCAAGGTGGTATATTTGGTTCCCCCAGGATTGTATACTTTTCCTCATGGTCTGCTTTCCTCCCTTAAATTTAGGAGGCATTCAAAGGAGAAAAACATTTCTGTGATCCACCTTGGCATATATTCTGACTTACTTAGACACTATCCAATTAGGGGTTGAAAGTGTTAAAAAAAAAAAAGTAGGAAATTTCAAAGATTTGCATCAGAATGAATGAACCATAGAATTTCAAACCTGGAAAACATCATATAGCTCAGCTGGTCAAACCCACTCATCCCTTGGAAGAGGAAAAGTGACACTAAGGTTAGGCTGGGATGAACGTGATAGTTGAAGTTGGTGGGATGTCAAAGTTCCTCAAAACCACATGAACAGGTACATAGCAAGGAAGCTGAGTCCTAACTCCCTGCAGCTCACAGTCCAGGGCTCTGCTTTTGAGACACATCTTCTCTCAGTAAAGGCATAGATCTCGGTGCTCTCTGCCTGACTATTGTTTCCTGGTCCTTTCCAAGTGGAGAGTTAGTTCCCAAATGGTATTCCTCAAGATATCCTATGGAAACAACAAAATTTATTCCGTGGTTAGGTATCATTGTTAAATTGCCTATAACATCCCCTTCTGAGAAAGACAAATTGAACATTGGCATGTTAAAAATTGCTCAATATAGAATGATGTTAATTTTTTAAAAATACCTAATTTCTCAAACTTACGGACCATAGATTCCCCACTCTGTTTTGGGATTTAGTATTAATCAAAATCTCATGAAATTAAAATGAAAGAGACGGTGATGATTTAGTCACTAGTCACATTTCAGGTGCACAGTAGCTACATGTGGTTGGTGACCACTCAATTGGACAATACAGACTTAGATAATTAAGCCAATTAAACTAATACTTAAATGATAAAACTCATAGCACTATTTTGCTACTACTTCCATATAGTGATTTTGCCTATTCGCAGTTCCTTCAATGCCAGGCCCCAAAGAAGGAATTATCATGGAAGATAATTCAGGCACTGTGCCATGCTGGAAATATTTTGAATAGAGCCTGTGGGTGAATCTTAAAACTGTAACAGGTAGATCCCCAACAAACACATGGATCTGGGACACCCCTCCCGGGATATTTATGTTTAAAAGGAGTGTCTTATCTGCTCACCCCCAGTTCCTAGAATCTGCCCTGGTTACTGGTTGTGCAAATAGCTGGCTCCATCCGTCATGTTAATGCCATACCAAGGAGTTGGCAAGAGCAAAACATGCTACTTCTTGCCTCAGGATGATAGAACTTAGATTTGCCACCATGGCATCTGGCCAATTCTGTGAAGGATGCCCTTGAAAGTGCTCCTCCCCACAGAGAAGGAATGAAAGAGAACAAAAATAAATAGCACTAGGTGGACTCATAAAGCTTGTCAAAATCTCTCAAGCATGGCATATTTGATGATTCATGGGGTTTGCAAAGCATTACCAGATTAAAACAAGAAACGTCATGCAGAGCCGTCATTCTATGGCTTCAGAACCCTGCATGGCAACAAAATCCTAATATTGGAAGTGTTGGTTAGGGGAACGGTGTGTACCTTCCTCACCACCCACACCATTCTAAGGCAGGACAATGCTCATCTGCAGAGCAGTGATAGTTACCAGTTTTCCTTTATTCTTTATCCAGAGACAAAGACTTTACACACTTCCTCTGGAAATTTGTTGAGAAATAATTTGCTCAAATTTCTCTCCCTGAAGATTGAACCCATTTCCTCTCATGCAGTCATCAGCGGGAAGGGAGAAGCACAGATTCATCATCCCGCTTATTCTAACCCTCCACAATTTCAGAGACAGTTGTGATAAAGCAATTTTCCTAGGGCTGTCTCTTTTCTGTAATTTTAATGTTAACCCCTTTATTCACACACAGTTAAAATACACTGCATTTCCACTCTCTGCACATTCTCACTCAATATGATACCTTCGCTTTTCTGATCTGTGACCGGCCATTGCACTTAATTAACCAACGGAAAACAATAGGGCCTTTTCGCACCCAGGCATTGGACTGAGATGATTCTTAGAGAGACAGATTAATCAGCCCATGAATTCAGCCTAATCAGCTGCTAGAGAAAGACTTAACACTCTGATGATTCCATGGCTGCCACATGGCGAGTTTATTATTAATTTACAACTGCATGCCTGACTATGAAGTCAGTGGGTGAAGCCTCTTCTGTGATTGCAACGCTTACAGCCAAACCCCTCACCCACAACCATTTTTTACAATGTTATTTTAAAAAGATTTTCTATTTTCCTTTCCTTTTAACAAGTATTTATTGCATATCTACAATATGCCAGGCACCGTAGTAGGTGCTGGAGAGAAAATAATGAACAAAACAGAGTCTCTGCCATTGATTATAGCCTACTGAAGGACATAGAGAGTAACCAAAGATCACAAATCTATTATGTGTATATACTAAGGGATTAGACCTAGTAAGGACTAACGGTAGAGGTCACGAAAAGCTTTCTCAAAGAAATACTTAGCTGAGATCTGAAGGAGAAGAAGCTAATTAAGTAAAGGGGAACGGGTTCACTGAAAGATGAAACAAACTGTGCAAAGGCCCTGTGGTGGGGAGTGGCATGGTGTGATAATACAAGATCACTGAAGTCCACATGCAGCAAGGAAAGGGAGACATTGCAAGTCCTTTGAATCCTTCTTAAGGATTTTGGTCTTAAACCCATGAGTAATGTGAAGCCATTGACATTTTTTAGGCAATAGGAGGCCAATGGAATGCTTTATGCTAAAATAGAAATTGACCATGCCCTTTTTCAACTCCAAACTATTAATGACTTATTATAGCCCACATAATGAACTTTAAACTTATTACTGCCGTATTAAAATCCTCTGTATTCTGTCCCCAGACTTTTTCCCTGCCTCGTATTCCCTGGTACTTTCCTACTTGCCTTGATATACAGTGGACCCTAGGTCTTAGCCATATTGTTCACTGAACTTGCCACATACCTCCGGAACTCTGTGCCTTTGCTTACATTGTATCTTCAGCCCAAGATGAATGTACTGCATGCCCTTTGAAGGCAGGAATGATGTCCTATTCACACATGTCCTTGGTGCCTAGAACACCTTGGTGCCTAGACACATAATGGAATCTTAATAAATGTTGGTAGAATGGGTGAAATAATGAATGCCTTTACTGCTTCATTCACCTGTTGATATTCTGCCCATGTTTAAAAGGCCTAACTGCACATTTACCGCTTCTGTAAAATCTTACCTTATTCTCTTAGTTGGAATAAATTGGTCCTATATTGCTGCTACCATAGGTCATTGTTTCTATTGGTTGTATCACTATTTTAACAATTATGTCCTGTATGAAAGAACAGATGCAGGGAAACACAAGCTGCATACCCATCTCAAGAACTCTGCAAAGATGGATACTTTGAATGAGGGTCCTCAGGTAACTAGGGAGAAAGCAATGTGGCTAGAGACTTTGAAACTGTCAGACATGTCTTTTGATACTAGTGAGGTTCTATCTAATCTTACTAGTCTTCTTAACCTTGACCTAAATTGTGTCTGGTGAGATTAAGACATGTCAAAGTATATTTGGCAGGTTGGATGGATGACTCTGCCAACAATCTATTTGCATGAAAGACTATGAGAGAACTTAGGCCAAGGGAAAAGTCAGACTGACAAATGGACTCTAAGGCACTAGAGGCAGAGAAGAGGGATAATTCTAAGAAGGAGGTGATATTTCTCATAGGATTTATCTCCTGGCCCAGTCCTCATGGCTCCTTTCTGAGTTCTATGGGGTGCGGGTTGTGAGGGAGTATCAGGTATTCAGATAATCAGGAAGAGCTGTTTCATGGATGCTTTGCAAGGCACAGGGGTATGGAAGCTTGCCATGTGGCAGCACCAAGAGTTACGGAGGTCTGTATGCCTGAGGTCACTCCTCTCTTAATTGTCCTGATGACCAACAAAAAGAGTCTAGCTCCAGGCACGCTGAGGTTGAGGGAGCTTTTGAAGTTGGAGTACAGGCAACAAAAGATATGGGAGGGCACCTAAATCTCTCTGATTATTACCTTGGGCCTGGTAGGGGCCTTAACGTCTCCCATGACCGATGTTTTGTTATAACGTTGATGAGAAAAAAAATCAATTCCTGGTTGGTGCCACTGTCTGTGTGGAGTTTACAGGTTCCCACATTCTCCCCATGTCTGCCTGAATTTTCTCTGAGTACTCCAGTTTCCTCCTACATCCCAAAGCTGTGCACATCAGGTTCACCTGGTGTGTCTGAATGGTCTCAGTGTGAATGAGTGTGAGTATGTATGTGAATGTGCCCTGTGATGGAATGGCATCCTGTCTGAGTTGCTTCCCGTCTTGCACCCTGAGCTGCTGGATAGGCTCCAGTCACCTGCTACTCTGAACTGGAAAAATTGGGTAAATAATTGTCTCACTTGTTTTTATCAATCTTTCTTAAATGTATATATAATTCACATTTATTTCAATGTTTAATATTAGAAGTATTTTGGTCTTTACTTAGAAGTCCAGTGATGTTTTTGTGACCAAAACTATGTCATAGGAATTAACTCTTCCTTTTATCAATTAGCTTATGATACAATGGGTTTCGTTACATGTTGTCTTTCTTAAAGTTACAGTTTCCAGGAGGCTGTGAATGACATGAAGTGAGGACTTACTGTATCTGAAGAGTCCCTGAAGGAGCTTCCTGCAATTTTCCTTATAAGGGTCTGTTAGCTGTAGTTACCAGGTGGTATCAGCTCAGTCCTTTCTCTTTGGCCCCAGTTCCCTTCTGTCCCCCATTGGCTGTTTGCAAAGCAGGAAGAAAAAGGCTTTCCACACTCATAGCCCGTCTTGAGAATGCCAATGTCCACATCTGGACTACTTCCTTTACACTCTCCCAAACCTCCTGATCCTCCAGGTGCTGGAGTGTTTCTGGAGTTAATTGTACCTGGGGCCTGAGGTAGTGATATGGGGGTGGGGATGGAGCATACTACTCTTTGTCACAATGTGTCACTCAGGCCCAGCAACAGCTGTGCTTGAATTCAGTTGCATGATGAAATTTCTCTTGAACAGTTAAATCAGCTGCTTTTCTGACTGCTCTCCACATGAAGTTCAAAAACCCCCAAAGTGAGCCAGAGAAAATTCCTTTTTGAGAGGGCTGCTATCCTGAGCCTGTGAATAATTACTCCTTACTTAATTTTTTTCTAGACTGTTTTAACAATAGAACTACGGATTGTTCTTTATTGTTACATGGCATAAGAATCGAAGGAAAAGGCTCTGTGAGATTTCTTTCCCTAGAAAGGAGGTTTTTGGTCAAGCCATTATTAGGGTCTGATGGCTGAGTTCAACACGTGCTTTTAAGCTGACCAGCATTATCCACCCTCGTTCATATATTGAAAACACACGTACATGCATGTAAACACACGCGCACACACACACAAACACTATCTGGCTGTGCCTTGTACAGAGGAAGAATAGGCACAATTCTATCCCCTTCATACTCTGCTTTCTTTCTCTCCCCTGCCATCCCTGACGCAACCATAAAGATAAAGTTCCTTTCTCCTTCTCAGGTATAAAAGAGTGGCTCTTTTTTGCATGTGTCTAAATAGAGACAAGTGGAAACTAGGGTAAGTATATGTTGGGTAACGCTGCTTTTACGTTCCTACTGATCCATACCAGATGCTCTGCACATACTTGTGTTTATGTGCATGTGTAAGGGGGAGGAGTGTCTATAGATGTTTGTCGAATTATGCATTATGGTTAGGAAATGGGTTAGGATGACTAAGAGTTGGGCAGATGTAGCTCAGTACAAAAGGCAATCTTTCATATCCTTCAGAGTGTTTTTGGAGTTATAAAAGATATACTCCATAGGCAAAATCCCAGAACATTACATGGCATAAAGCAGGTGGTCAATAAACATTATTTCTCCTTTTAAAGTTCCTCTTACTTCAAGGATCTTGGGGTTTCTTTTCCCTATTTAAAAAATAGCTCTTAAGAAAAAAGATCTGATATTAATTCACATCTTTGTATGAATATACGCTACCCAGGCTCCCCCACTCTTGGTTTGCATTTTAAGTTCTATAACAAATTGCAGACTAGAGGACTTTATCTGGTATTAAAGGAATAGTAGGAGTCAGAACAAAGCTGGAGAGGTTATTTTGGGAACAGAAGGGCTCTTCCTCCATGTTTCTAAATTATGCCAATGTAAGTGTCTCCTTCTCCCCCCATGCATACAAAAAGGGATTCTTCTGATGTGTGATGAATATGAACATTTATGTATGCATTCCATGTGGGAACAAGACCTAGACACCGGTGGACAGCAGCATGCAGCTTAAAAGCACGTGGTATGCATCTTCCTTTTGAGGCTAATAAATAGCTTGGCCATAATCCTTCTCACTATGGAAAGAAATCTCACAGAGCCTTTTCTATCCATCTTGGTGCCAAGTAGAAAGAAGAACAATTCAGAGTTATTTTATTTAAATGGTTTGGAAAGCCAAAATAAGAATGTTTCATATTGCTTGCAGATTCAACATGTCAGTCCTTGAAAGAGTGAGCTTTCCATGAATTAATTAAAGATTGGAGTCACTTTTCAGTGAACTATCATACCTTTCCAAACATATTTGTAAAGGTTTCAAAACAATTATTATCTTAGCAGCTTTCTTTATTTAGTACTTTTCTTTGGGAAAGAACTGCTTTTATATAGGAAAATACCTTAGTAAATCACTGGGGTTGAGAGGTTGAAAGTGTGGTCCATGTGAACATAGACTAGCAGGAGACAATCAAAAGGAGAAGAAACAAAGAAAAAAGAAAGAAAGAGAGAACACACAATAAATCATCCATAGAAGTAGCTAAGATAGGAGAGGGGAAAGGGTAGGGTCTAGCAGCATGGTGGGAAGATAGTGTCCAAGTTGGAGGGTATCTAAAATACTTTCTAAAGGGCAGATATAGCTGATAAGGAAATTTCAGTTGCTTATGCTGCTTTATATTTATTTCTATGCCTTCACAAACCTTTAAAAAGGCCCATGTGAGTGGATTTTTTAAAAAATTGGAGAAAGAAGTTATGTTGAATACATGATTCAGAGTGAGGTCAGCTTAGGATTCATGAACTGAACTCAAATTGAGTGTAAATTGTTCAGCTCAAAGGTGATCATGAGTGTATAAGTCCCCTGGGGATTTGCAGAAATTGTGGAAAGGCACTGAACTTTTCACAGAGCGCAGAATGGGGGAATCAAGTCAGTCGTATCTAAATTACTCAAGTCATACCTTAAGTCATCATCTGAGTTATAAATTATTTGTGCAAAGTGAGGACCACATTGGTGTTCTCAGTTCCCTGACCCTTAATTTGCATTGCCAGACTGACTCTCAATGCTCTTCCAATAAATCTCAAGGAGGCTCTTGGAAGAGCAATTGTGATTTTTAAAAATAGTTCATCTTACACATACTAGAAAGATGTGCCTTTGAATGAATTTCTCGGATTAAAATATATTTTCCAAGTCTCCTGAGGTTAGCAAATGGTACTCTTTCTTTCTGGCTCCTTTCAACTTTTACACAACACAAACAAATCAAGATCTGTCTTGTTCACTCCACAGATCCTTAAATGAAGATTTTGAAAAGAGTGGGGGAGGAAAGGCAGTGAAGAGGGAAGTCAAGACGGACTTATTCCTGCTTGATTTCAAGATGAAAAGACTGTTCATCCCTGAAAATTCCACGGGGAATCAGAGGGAGGGAGAGAAACAAGTCCTTGTTTGTACAGAACTGTTCACAAATGTTATATCATGGGGTCAGATTCACATACTGGGTAAACCTTGAAGAAAAAATTCCCAAGGGATTCCATAGGATGTGAAGCAGGCCAAAAACTTTGTTACTTGTCTTTTTGTCCCGTGAGACCTACACATCAACAGTTTTAAAACAGAAAAGTAGGATAGTTAGTACCTTTGAAGAGCCACTCCAGATGTCTAGGTCCAACTAAATTTGTCTACAAATTTCTATGGTTATTTATAGCTTCTTTTTTATAGCTTTAGGATCTTCAGTAAGGCTGAGACTTAAGGGAGCTGTTTCAGATCCAGGAGAAATCATAGAAATGTGTACGTGTTCCTACTAGTCTAATCCTATCCCCAAGGCCAAATAGGGTGGTGCAGTATGTGTGGCTTATTTTTCATAGCTCCAGGAAGGACAAGTGAAGATTCAGGATGAAACAGAACTAAGTCTGGCTAGGCTAGTGACAAACACTTAAATTACCTAAGTCATAGATTAACCAGTAAAAAATGATTTCTGCTCCCAGCTCATACCTACTGGGACCAGATGATAATGATGGTGATGATGATCATAATGATGATGATGTCAATATTTTTTGAGTATTTGCTATGTACCAAAAGTCTTTTGCACTACTCAAAAGACCTGACATACATTGTTTTATTAAATTCTCACAATAATCCTATATGGTAGCCTTTGCTATTCCTGTTGTAAAGATGAAGAAACAGAGGTTCAGTAAATTCAATTAACTTGTTCAAGGTGGTACAGCTAGTAGATAAGCCTGGAATGTGAATCCAAAAGGGTCTGACTTGACCATTGTCCTGCAGTGCCTCTCTATTAGTAACTCAAATCAGGCCTCCTAGTTGAAGTGTAAAGTAAGGCTGGGGATAGAACTCTCAATAAAATGGTGACTTTACTGAGGGTGACTCTCAATAAAATGATGCATTACATAAGGGAATAGCCAGCATTTCTCCATTTCATGAATGTTCCTTCTCACAGTGGAGCAAGGATTCTCTTCTCTCTTCCGTCTTTTGCCTGTCATCAAAACTGGCTGTCAAGTAAGAATTTAATATACTCATTCAAAGTAGGCAAACTGTAATAAAAATGGTGAACTGGCTCATGACAAGATTTGGAATCTCCACAGGGAGCAAAATCTTGAGTCCAACAAATTAATCCACAGCAGCAGATTTTCAGATTTGCAGAGTTAAGTGAGTAGAAGAGACATGTTTTCAACTTGGAATATGGGGAGTAAGTGGGGATGTGGCTTTTTTCCTTCTCGAATCAACTCAGTAGGTGAACTCTTCATGCAACTGAAAAGTGCATTGTGAGTTGAAAACCTCTAAAATATATCAGTATACCCATTCTGAGCTTCCTGCAGGCTGACTTTAAAAATTGCTCAACTTCTTTGCTAAGAATGCAAAGAATAATTTGGATATGCCTGGGTACTGTCCTGCCCCACAACCTCTTCAAAACAGCCTTTGAAATCTATTAGCGTCAAAAAAATGCCCTTCGGGGTACTAGGCCTGTTTATCTTGAAAAGTTCCTCTCAGACATCCTGGCAGGGGATGGGAAAATGGTTCAGCCACTCACAGTTCTTATGCCCTTCGAATTCTAGTATTTGTATTTGTCTGAGTCGATTCTCTTCTGGATGTCTTCCCTAACTAGGCTTAAAGACCCTTTCTCACAAACCTGCTATCCTTTTTTTTTTCCTTCTTCTAGTTTTTATAATGATTTGTTTGGTTTTAGGTCATCAGCCAGAGAAGGGATAAATGCCCTGTAAATTAAATATGCAGAGAAAGCTTTCTTTCCTCATCTCCTCAATGTCAAGAAAAATCTTCAATCTTAAAAAAAAAAAAAAGAAAGAAAGAAAGAAAAGAAAAGAGTTGCTATTTCTGTGGGATCAAAGAAAAATAATTATGATTTCGTAATGCCTTAAACAAAACTTTGGGTCCTATGTATTTGTTCAGAAATTAAAACTCAAAGATCATTGATTGCACAATGCCACTGTTTTGTAAATAGCTTTAATCCACTTTACAATTCTCCCAGTTCTAAATTTGTGCTCCTATCTTCCAAGGCCCATCATTTTCATGAGTCACCAGTCGTGAGGAGTGCAAGTTTTTAAAGACTGAGATCCAGCCAAACAACGCCTGGGCTCCTCAGTGTTTACACAGACAGCCCTGGCTAGTCTAGTAATCATTGTCTTGTTTCCTTATAGGAAAAGCTAGAAACGTACAGGGTAAACAGGGCAGCAACTAATATATACTGAGAATCTACTATGTGCTAAGCACACTGCTGTGCACTTTAAAATTCAATCTTTGTCACAGTCCTACCTGGTAAATATTATTTCTCACTTTTTTCACATGAAGAAACCAAGATTTAGAGAGATGAGGTAATTCACCTAAAGAAACAAAAGCTAAGGGTAAGGTCGAGGTCACTATTCCTATGCTTCGCTCATCCTAACCCATCACACTGCTTCCCTACACTGTGGAGCCTCAGCCAAAGATGGCTTTGGGAATAAATGAATCATTTGAAAGGTCTCTGCCTGGCCATGATCCTCATATTTCTGCAAGACCTAACCAGCTAATGATGCCCAGAGCATGTGTCAACTAAGCCCTGGCTCGGGATAACGTTTCTGAGCTTAGTTACAGTATGGAGTTCATTCTTGATTCATGAGCTGATGCTAAGCACTGTGTCCTCCAGGCTGGAGTTACCTCTGGAACCACAAGATCATTGCTCCTTCTTTCATCACTTGGACTCAGTGGTTACTAACTCCTTCTAAATGAAGCAATTAATTGAAGTCTATTAAAAGAAATTTCTAAAACCAGTGATTTCAAAATCCATTTACTGCACAAAATTTGGAGAGAGCGTTTCCTTCCATTACCTAACTGGAGCTCAAGTGGTAGAGACAAAATAATAGTAATATTAATAATAATCATAAAGAAGAAGAAAGAAATTACAATAACCAAAACCCATTGAGTGAGCTATTTTCTTTAGTCTACAACTTACAATAACCAAAAAGGAATCAGCAGCCCCAACATTCAAATCCCTAGAAGAGCGCCCTGTAAGAATCTATACAAAGCGCATGTGAGATCTTCAGCTGCTACTAGGAGTGGGGGTGAGATGATATAAAATACTTCAATTTAAAAGACAATCGAGTTATTTCAGCCAGCACTCATACTTCGCAGGTGACAAGGGAGAGGAGCAAGAACTGATAACAGTTTAGTTCTTTCTGTGATCTAGGTATTAAGCTGGGCAAGTTCATACATTTATATTATCGTTAAATTCTCATAAAAATCATCAAAGGCAGCTATTATGATCTGCATTTTAGAGGACATGGATGATCACGAAATTTTTTTTTAAGTAACCTATTCCAGGATGAGTCCAATCACTTCAAGCTTTGTTGATATCATACAGTTCTGAGTAAAAGAACCTTCCAGTCATTAACCTCATCTAGGTGAACAAGAGAAATAACTGGAGATCTATGTGATTCACATTCTGGATTGTTGAATATTCCTATGTGTCTATTGCCTCTTTTTTTCAGACACTCTATTAAAAGGATATATTTTCAAAAAGCAAAACAGCCTCACACAACAAAATGAATAGGAGAGCGCCATGGGGGATTTTAATAAATGTGTAGAATTCAGAAGGTGGAAGGAATAATGTCAAGTGATGAAGGAGAGGGGAGAAACACACCACCTTGAAAAGTGGGAACTTCAAGCTTGAATGTGAGCAGGATACTGCAGCACAGGAAGTAGCTGACCTGCCTGGTAAAATCAAGAAGGGCTCTGGATTCAAAAAGGAGGTGGGAGAAAGGTAAGCTGAAGTCAAAGATGTATATGTAGAAAGAGTTGGCCCTAGCCACACCTTTCTCTCACCTCTACATGCTATATAAATCCAGGTCCTTGCCCATAAGCAAAATAATTGGAGAGTTCTCTAATGGAATAGAATGTACTGCTTGGGGAAGAACTAGGGTAGCCAATGTGGGTGTTAGTGACCCAGCATAAGGCCCTCCTCATTCATTCCCTGGGGCTCCCCATCATCAAGGCAGGTCCCATAGCACTCAGCTTGGAGAAAACCTACCAGTGGACACACCTACAGGCATACACAGAGCTCCTGGGCAGTCTGCTTATTGCTCATTTTGGTGTCTGGAGAGACAACCAAAAATCACCAGACACTTGAGGAAAACCTACAATAAGAAAGAGAAATGCCAAGATAAGCACACCAGCTATTCCCTAGAGGAAAAAGAGAACTTGGGGAATAGAAGAGAACTTACAGAACATAATTAATTTAGTGTACTCAGAAGTACTGAAGAATCTGTGGCATGGATAAAACAAGAAGAGAATGTTTTATTTTTAAAAAAGTATAATTGAAGAACAAAAAGGATTGTTTTAGAAATTAAAAATACCCTGACAACATTGAATATTCAGAGTAGATGGAGTACAAAGCCGAGTTGAGGAAAGCTTCTAGAAAATAGAACAACGGGGAGTTAGGAAGAAAATATAAACAAAAAAATAAGAGGCATTAAAGATCAATCCTAGGAGATCTGACATGTTATTAACTACAATTTTAGAGATAACAGAGGGTGGGAAATGATCAAAAACAAAATAAAAAAGAATTTCCTGAAGATGATGGGAGGGTATCTTTAAATATAGAGGTTGAACAGTGCCCAGCATGATAAACAAAGTATTATTCACACAGTATTTTAAAATTTCAGAACACCAAAGATTAAGAGAATAACTTACACCTTGTCAGAGACAGAGAGATGGAGGAAAACAGGAGCTAAGTCCTCATAGATCATAATGTGAAGCTATTGGCTAAAACTCGAAAGTCTACAACAATTGCGACAACAACATAAGCATATTATTTAGGATAACCAACAGAGGACCTAAAAACAGGGACCATTAAAAATTAGTTATCTCTGAGGAGCAGGACTTAGGGACGTGAGTGGGCCGTATGGTGGGATTGTGAATTTTTATCGTCAGTGTGCAAGCATTACTTCGGATAAATATCTATGTCTATATCATCTATATCTATATCCACACATATAAAATAAATAAAAAATATGTATATCAATACATATCAGAGTCAATACATAATATAACCTATATATTACATAAAATACCATATGTAGTTATTATATATATTACATATTATCTGTGTATGTGTCTTTAAAAGTAGTATTTGCAGGTTGTATGTTTATTACCCATTGAGAATAAACCCATCAAGCAATGTCTCTTACGTCAAACACTTAAACAAGGTTTAGTCTTGCCAATACCTATTGCAGTACACACATAACTATTGATGAATTTAATACAGAGTTATAAAATTATATCCTGAAAAGGTCTTCTAGTGGGTGAGAAAATAAGCCTCCTACCAATACAACTTTCAAATAGTCAGTGGCTCCTAGCAGTTTAGGAGGCTGAGGCAGGTTGATTGCTTGAGCTCAGGAGTTCAGGACTAGCCTGGGCAACACTGTGAAACCCCATCTCTACTAATATACAAAAAATTAGCCGGGTGTGGCAGTGTGCACCTGTAGTCCCAGCTACTCAGGAGGTTGAGGCACATGAATTGCTTGAACCCAGGAGGCGGAGGTTGCAGTGAGCCGAGATCATACCACTGCACTCCCGCCTGGGTGACAGAGCGAGACTCCGTTTCCAAATATATATAAATATACACATGATAGTAATGGCTTAGGCTGAGCTAATAGACTGTAAAAATAGTTGGTTGAAAAGTGAGAACATCAAGCTGAAAACGCTTGTGATTTTCTGATCTTAACTGGAATGTTTTTTAAAACCTTAATTTCAGCAAACCTGTTTGTGTATATAGGGAGTGAGCCATAGGCACTGTGGAACATTTGACTCTTCCTGCTGCTAAACATGCTGGGAGAAAGAAGCTTCTGGAAGCTGGTTGAATTATTTTAAGCCATGACAAATTCCTTTACAAGAGGAAGGAGAAATAGTTTTCTAGTTGGTCCCTTTGCAGCTTAAAGGATCGGTCTTACATGGGAGATGCCACCAGGTAATGGATCAGAGTCCTTGCTTCATGGTAGAGACTGGAAAATTCTGATCTATGGGATCTAAAACATTTGGTCAAAACTAAAGACTATGATAAAGTGGAAAGAAGAGAGTTAAACAAATGCATGAGAGAGAAAAAAAAGCAGGAGTAAGAAAGATTAGATTCCTGCTCAGTATGTGAGAAATGCAGACGTGCTATATAATCCCAGCGAGCACAGTATTCATTAGGCTCACCAGCAGCTGTTTGGGGCTTAAGTTACCATTGGTGGTGTTTTTCTAAGCCTGCTACCTTTTCAATTGACTATGTGAAAAGCATTCCTCAGAGTTAGGGTATGGTGCAGACTATGCTAAATTACAGAGGGTAATTTCCCTGAAGGGAGATGAGCTGCAGAAAGATAAAACCAAGGACTCGCGAGAAAAAAGTATTAATGGAGAAATGAAGAGTGCAAGGAGATGGAGTAGGCAGCGTTGGCCAGTAATGTAATAATTCAAAGACCGCAAGTAAAAAACAGCCTCCTGGGATGGGCCAGTTCGTCATACACTCAGTCAAGAAAGGAAAACAAGAAGCCAAATACTGTGGTGAAATTGTTTTTCTGAGAGAGGAGCTGCTATAAATACAGATGCTTTGGGATAGAAGGAACAAGAGGCAAGAGAGCAAGCCTGGATTCGGAATGACATGCAGATTCCAGCTCCAAGTATTATTCCCAGGTATTCAAGGGAAAAACACTAAGGTGATGGGAGCTTCTAATATAAATGCCTTCATGTTATAAGATGATTAATTCAAGCTTATGTGTCAGGCAGAATCATAGACTCGGTAATAACATTGCCTTTTTGGTCTGAAGATCTTTCCCTAGGGGTGGAGGATAAGAATGCAATTAAGAGGAGAACGTTAGGAGGAGCCACCCCAGGCACAATTCTGAAGGTGGACAGACCTTATGATGGCTCCCTAATTCCTGCCCCCTGGTGTTCACACCATGTATAATCCTCTTCACTTATGTGTGGGTGGGGCACACTCCCACCTGTGACTTGCTTCTAGGCAATAGACTCTGGGAAAGGTGGTGGTGCCACTCCCAGGATTAATTTAGGCTATTTATATAAGACTCCATCTTAGCAGACTGGAGCAAGAGATTCTCCTTGCTGGCTTGTTAAAGCAAGCAGTTGGCTTGTTGAAGGAACTACAGGTGATCTCCAGGAACTGTAGGGAAATTCTAGGACCTGAGGTCATACAGCCACAAGAAAATGTTCTGCCATCAACTTGATGAGCTTGGATGTGGAGTCCCCAGTTGAACTCCAGATGAGAATGCAGGCTGGTTGAACCCCTTTTCTGCAGCTTTGTGAGACCCTGAAGCAGAGGACTCGCCTAAGCCATGCCCAAACTCCTGATGCACAGAAACTGTGAGATACTAAATGTGTGCTGGTTTAAGTCACTAAATGTGTAGTACTTGGAAACAGGTGAAAAAGAATAAAATATGGCATCAGATAACCTCTAAACCACAAATAGGAAAGTGGTCATGATGCCAGGTGTCACTATTAAATTACATTAAGACTTCCCTGATGTTCACGGCCCAAGGCCCACCTAATGTTAAGCTCTTGTCACCTCTGAATGTTCCTACTTTCCTTGAGATAGAATCCATTTGTTGTACTACTGACCAAAGGATGACAAAACGTGTTCCCAGTCTGTCAATATGGAAAGCTGCCCTATGCAAAGTTGTGAAGTGGGAAAATTTGTTTTCCTACTCTTTTGATAGTTTCTGTCCCCGTGCAGAACCTTTCGCCCAAAGGACATAAATAGCCTCTTCCTACCCCTTACCTTCCCTGCCCTACCCTATGCTCTGTACCCTTTTGAATTACCTTCTTTAAATCTTGCCTGTTTCTGTATCCTGTTCCTCAGATCTTGCCTGGTATCAATGAATCCGTGCTTAGAGTAACCACAAGACACCAGCTTAATGAATCATCTCACCCCAATAGCATCTGTACTTTTTCACAGATGTCTTCAAAACTTTAACCATCAAGGAACTCAAGAAACTGATGAGCAGACATATGGTCTAGGCAAGTCTTCCAGGGCTCCACAAACCACACCACACAGGGACAACAGGAAACAGAGCTTTCTACTCTCTTACAGAAATCTGCCTTGCATTTCCTTCCCACTGCAGGCCTCTTGCTGGTTGGAGCCCATGTTGAGTGGCCATTGTGTGTATTCCAGAAGCAGTAACAGCAGCATCTGTGTAGTGCCTGGCAGGTATCAGAATTTCCTCCATGTGGAAAGGGCATTGGACAACTTGTTTTATCACAATATATTTCTCACATCTGAGTTTTTTTCAGAATTCACCATTAAAGTATATAATTTCTGAGCTGCAGTGAAATGTGCCTTCCTTATGGAAGCAATGGGAGAGAAGCTAGGCAGTAGTCCCCCCCTCACCCATGGGAGATACATTTCAAGACCCCCCAGTGGATGCTTGAAACAGATGGTAGTACCAAACCCTTATATATACTGTTTTTTCCTATACACACATACCTATGATCAAGTTCAACTTATAAATTAAGCATAGTACTCTTGTGCTTTTGGGCCATGATTAAGTAAAATAAGGGTGACTTGAACACAAGCACTGCTATACTGCACAATCAGTCTGATAACCAAGATGGCTGCTAAGTGGCTAACGGGCAGGTAGTATACGTAGTGTGGATACACTGGACAAAGGGATGATTCATGTCCAGAGAAGATGAAGCAGCATGGAATGAGATTTCATCACACTACTCAAAATGGCATGCAATTTAAAACTTATGAATTATTTATTTCTGGAATTCTCCATTTCATATTTTTGGGCCGCAGTTGACTTCGGGTAATTGAAACCACAGAAAGTGAAACCACAGAAAGTGAAACCACAGATAAGGCGAGGGCTACTCTACATGGAGCCCAACCACAGACTAGCCAGGCTTCCAGGAGGAAGTGGAATCTCCATACCAGGGAAAGCCCCGTGCTTCCTTCTCCGGGGAAGACTCAGAAGTTTTTTGTCACACAAGGAGATTCAGAGAAGTTTTCCACGTAGACAATATTCTCTTGGTCTCCGAGCCCTGTGCAACCCACTCCATCGGCCTGAAATGTTCTTCCCTTCGTCCCTTTGAATCCAGATTCAATTTGCGTGTACACCTGGACCCCCACCTTGACTGGCTCCAGGCTGGTTAGGGTGCCTACAATGAACTACACTAATGATATTTAATACTCTGTCTGGGAAGGACCTGAATTATCTTCCTCTTCTACCAAAACAGCAAGATTCTTGAAGATATGATCCGTGTCATATTGTTTTTTGTTTTGAGACAGGGTCTTGCTCTGTCACCCAGGCTGGAGTGCAGTGGCAACATCCTAGCTTACTGCAACCTAGAACTCCTGGGCTTGAGTGATCCTTCTTCCTCAGCCTCCCAAAGTGCTGGGATTGCAGGTGTGAACTACCATGCCCAGCTTATTGTTTTATCTGCAGAGCCTAGCATGGGTCTGGCACTAAATAAGTGGTTTATAGGTGAGAGAATGAACAAATGGCCAGATAGGAAGTAAGAACCTGATCTCTTCAGACTCTGAAAATGAGGGGAAAAAAGGAAAAAGAAGATGATAATTCCACAACTTTTTTTCCAGAGCTGAAAATGAGGTGGTTTTATTAGGTGTTCTACATTGAGATCAACCCTCAACTCATCTATTCTATCCTGTCCCATATGATTATTGGGCAACGAAGCCATTTTATGACATTTCCCAAAAAGGAATGGGGGAACCACTCAGCTAAGGGCAGGAGGCCAGGGTTTTATTCACAGAAATGTGGATGAGAGAAAGTTTTATTAAATAGTAGTGTAAGTGGGTTTCACCTTCATGGAAGTTTCTGATTTTTTTTTTTTACAGTTAAAGTATGTTATAAATATTTATCTATCATATGCTTATACTTTGATGTTGGTAAGGCCTAATTTTCCCCTCCATTTGACTTCATGTAATATGTTATCATTTATGGCTATTAAATATGATGTTATGTGATTAATTCTGTGTGTCTTATGCTACATATCTTTGGCAAATATTAAAGTTGTATTAAAATATAAGTAACTAGTGAGTGTTCACTTATTTAAAAACAAAAAGAAATTTCCTTTCTCCCTCCTGGTTGCTTTGCCTTCACCATACTACTGGAATGAGTGTGTGGGAAAGGGCTACCCTCACCCCATCCCAGGTGAGCAGGACCAGGAGGCAGGGGGTGGGTGCCCTTCCAAAAATGGCTCTCCACAGCACTCTCCTTCCTTCTCACCTGCATCCTCCTCACACCCCTCCTAAGGACCAGGGCCTCTGTCTTCACTAAAGTGCATACCCTAACCTTTCTTCTCAAGAAGTTCCTCCTGTTTGGCAAATATTTTTCTTAATCACAGGGACAGACATGCCTCAAAGGGCAGCACACACCAGCCTTTACATGGAAGATAATCTCTATTCCCCCTGGACACCAGCTCACTTTTCCTAGATCTCCAAGCCTCCTATACCAGTTTAAAGTCTAGACTCTAGACTTTAAACTCACTGCCCCTGATCTCTGATCTTCTAGTTTCTTGTGAAGAATTCTGAAATTTAACTTGTGCTCAAACCATGCATCTAAACCATTCTGTTTAAGGTTCCCAGTGAGCTCCTTCTCACAGAAAGCAGTGGCCAACCTTTCCCCATTCTTTATTCTCCTCAATATCTGTCATGTTGGAGTCTGGATACCAGGGATCTGAGCCCCACATGCTCTCTGGGAAGACTGAGGTAGAGTTTTAAAGGTGCGGCTATATTAGGAATTTTCCTTTGGTCCAAGCTCCCACTGCTTCTAGATGAGGAGCCCTTCCTATCACTTCCAAGCACACTTCTACCTTAGTGCCTTTGCACCAGCTGTTTCTTCTGTCTGCAATGCCCTTCCTTTAGATATCTGCATAGTTGACTGTCTCACCTCCTTCAAGTTTTTGCTGGCCCCATTTTCCATGGCAATGCTCTCTACTTGCTGTTGCTCACATCCTGGGCTTCAGTTTCCTGCTCTAATCCAACTCATTGCTTTCCATCTTTCAGAAAGTGCTCACTGTTTCTGCTGTACTGAGAGTTCCCCTTCTATTTTCTTTTTTCTTTTTTTTTTTTTTTTTTTAGTCAGGGTCTTGCTCTGTTGCCCAGACTGGAGTGCAATGGTGCAATCTCAGCTCACTGCAACCTCCACCTCCTGGATTCAAGCGATTTTCCTGCCTCAGCCTCCCCAGTAGCTGGAATTACAGGTGTCCGCCACCACGCCAGGCTAACTTTTGTATTTTTAGTAGAGACAGGGTTTCACCATGTTGGCCAGGCTGGTCTCGAACTCCTGACGTCAAATGATCCACCTGCCTTGGCCTCCCAAAGTGCTGGGATTATAGGCATGAGCCACCATGCCCAGCCCCCTTCTATTTTTGAGAGCAGTGATATACATTTTTATTAATTCAAAAGTACCTCTACTATAATTTCTACGGACTTAGTGTGAGAATGAGCTTGCCATCTTTAGAACTGAGAAAAACTTGAAGGAGAGGGTTAATTGTGTGGATATCTATAGGAAGAACAATCCAGACAGAAGAAACAGCTGGTGCAAATGCCCTGAGTTAGAACTGTGCTGGATAGGAATAGGCAGGGGCCTAAGGTTGGAACAGATTCACCAAGGGAGGAAGATGACCTCAGAGAGGGAAGGCAGCTGCCAACTCTGAGGAGGGCTATAGCATGTGGAGTCTTGAGGCCAGTGTGTGTGTGTGTGTGTGTGTGTGTGTGTGTGTGTGTGTGTGTACTTTGGCTTTTACTCTGAGGGAGACCAGAAGTTACCAGATGGTTTTGAGAAGAGAAGTAAGATGATCTAACTTAATATTTTAAGACAATAACTCTGACTGCAATGTTAGGAATAGACTTAAACGAGAAGAATCAGGATGCTAGTTCAGAAATCCAGGTGTGAGATCTTGGTGGCTCAGACCACAGTGGGAGCAATAGCCGAGGTGGGAAGTAGTTGGATTGTGGATTTACTTTGATGGTGAAAGCAATAGGATTTCCTGACTATTGGGGGAGGAGGGGGAGAGAAAGAAAGGAGTCCAGGATGATTCCAAGGTTTTTAGTCTGAACACTGGGTCAAGGAATTACAGATAAATTGGAAGTCACTCTTGACTTTAAGGAAAACATTGGATAAAATATTGGCCTAGCATATGATGCAAGTGCTTTAAAAATTACACACATGATATCCGTCCCTCACAACCCCAACACAGTACCAGACAGTCTATAAAGAAAGCTCCCAGGGGTTTTTCTAGTTGTTTTGAAAAGAAAGTTACTATCGGTTACTTTAAAATGAATGAAAATCAATTAGGTTTGTTTGCAGGGATGGGGAAATTGCTTCCATGCTGTGATTATGCTAGGACCTGGCACCTTCTGTAACTCAAATAAGGAAGGTTCTTCCTAGGAAGGATTCCAGACTGGCTGGGTGCAGGTTCTATCTTTTTTCCCCAGACTCACTCTGTGCTGCAGGCAAGTTGCTTAATTGATGCCTCCATTTTCCTACCTGTAAATTGAGGGCAGGATGAATGATACTAAAGCTTTGAGGTCCTTTCAGGAAGGTGTTCTCTAATGTCAAGGTCTTATTAGAGACCTTAAGAAGAAGTTAGCTTCCTTCTCCTGATTTCTGGGAAGCCAGCTGCAAATGACTGGGATTTAATGAGTTAGCAAGACAGTGAGTTATTTAAAAAGCAATGAGATCAGTGCTTCCACATCAATAAATGTGTGTGATTGCCCCAGGAGAGATGTGCCTGCCTACATTCATCAGCCCATAAAGGTGACTATACGGGCATGGGGCTTGAGCTTAGGTCTCCTGATTTTTGACCCTGCTGTCAGAGCTGCAGAGACTGTCTCCTGGCTGCCTGACCTTGGGGCAGGTGGGATGAGCTGGAGTCCCTCCACCAGCACGGGTCCTCCTTCCAGGGCCCATAAATCTCCTGTGGGGTAGTGAGGTAATGCTTAGATCAGTGCACCAGTCTTCCTGACATGACCCCAGGCAGTAGGGTTATTCTGTACATAGAGGGCAGACAGCTCACTCTGTTAAAAAGCACTCTGCCTGCTGACTGATGACTGGTGAGCAGGATGAATTCAATTCCTTGCCTCACACTTTCCACAGCTCCTCCAGCCAAGTTCTTCAAGTGTTGGAGGGAAAGGAGGGTCAACTGAACTAATTATTTTTTAAGAACTGTCTCCAGTCTCCCTGCTCAGTGAATTTCAAAACTCAAGGCCACAAGTTCTCTAAGTTCAAGTGTGACTCCAATCAGATTCCCGAAAGGTGGCTACTGCAAGAGAAAACAAGGCAAATAGGACCAATCAGCTCTGGGTCTGTCAGGAAATCCAACACTCCCATCAAAATGTGGATGGACCTGGCCAACATGGAGAAGTCCCATCTCTACTAAAAATACAAAAATTAGCCGAGCATGGTGGCATGCACATTTAATCCCAGCTACTCGGGAGGCTGAGACAGGAAAATCGCTTGAACCTGGGAGGCAGAGGTTTCAGTGAGCCGAGATTGCACCACTGCAGTCCAGCCTGGAGGACAGAGCGAGACTCCATCTCAAACAAACAAACAAACAAACAAAAACACAAAAATATTGACGGAGTAGAGGAATCCTTGTAAGCAAAGTCTCATTGTTAGCAAAAGTTCCACACACAGTTCTTCAGCATGTTCACCCTCATTATGGCAGCAATATAAGTTTCTATTTTTCTAATACTTGTTGTATAAAGGTTAAAAAAAAGGTGTGGCTTAAGCTCTCCAGAAAATTACAGTGAGTGTCATGGAACGATTACGAACTGGATGTCCTGTGAGATAATTGTAACTTTGCCACTTAATTAATTAGTTATTCTGGGCAACTTATTTAACCACTCCAAGCCCTGGTTTCTTTATCTGCAAAATGTAAAACAATAGTGTGTGACCTGGTATCCACAGTTTTCCAGTAGACCCCCTACTGAAGGTCTTGACGCATAAGATCAGAACTAAATAGGCTTGCTAATTATCCTACTTATGTCTTTCCTTGTCTTGCATCTCTCTCTGCAGTAAGAATGTAAGTTTCATGAGGGTATTAAATTATATAAGCAGTACATCATTAGCCTGAGGCTGTCTCTGTTCTTTGAGCTCCTACACAATGAACTGCAATCTAACTTGTACATAAACAAACCAAAAGCTAATTTAGGAGTATAAAAAACAGCCAAGTTTCATCCAGTCACAGGCAGCTAACTCAGCACATCATGCCCAAATAAGGCAGATGCTAGCTGCAAATAATCAGGTGATTTCTCTACTGTGTTTCTGTGTCTGGCCTATGAAAGCTCATCACTCATACTGCTGGGTGGAGCTTTCTGAACCTCTTCTGGTTCTGAGTGTTGCCCAATTCATTGATTGTTCTCCACAGAAATAAACTCTTCTAAATTTAATTTATCTGAAGTTTCTCTTTTAACAAGGGCAAGGACTTGGCTTGATTCACCTCCTTATCCTCAGCAACCAGAAGAGTAATACCTCCTCTTATTTTACTATTTTAAAATAACTTTAGTTAAATATTTTTCTCTTAATTAGAAAGAAAACCAACATATAGATGTTTATCAGTCATTTGTCTATCACTATAAATTACACAATAAAATAATTTGACACTCAGTAGATGTTAGCCAGTGGGGATATAGATATGTTGAGGGAGTGGAAGAAGGGAGAAACTTTTGAACATGGATCAATTAAAGAGGAAAGGTAAGACTTTAAGCATCAGTTTCTTAGATGACAAAAGAGAGGATGACTCAGAACACAGGATAGGGGCACTGAAAGAGATAGATGGAGCCCAAAGATTCACCTTCTCTCCTTTGCTATGTTACTGGAGGTCCTGATAAGGTTACATGGATGCCAACTAAATCATCCCATGTGCTTCCTTCAAAAGTGTGGCTCCTCCTTTGTCATTCTTAGGTGTGTGATAGCTATTTATTAAATTATTTGTGATTGGAGGGAAAAGCTAACTGGAGCATCAGCACTTACAAGCCACACGCCCAAGATCAAATTGCATGTGGGGGAAAATCCATTTATTCATTCAACAAGCATTTTTAGAGCACCTACTCTGTTCTAAGCAATGTGCTCAACATAAGGCATGAGTAAATAAAGCCCAGTCCCAGCTTTTAAGGAACTCAGAGTCTGGAGAGGGGAAAATGATAGATAAAATGAGTCATTGCAATGGTAGTACACACTCCTCTTCAACACCTTGTTCTTGGGCAGATTTATCACATCCTGTAAACATCCTACTCAACATTCCAAAGCAAGGCAAGCTCTTTAACAAGGGCATCCAGGAAGGTAAGAAATCCAGATAGTTGTTCTTAATGGTTAAGGAATTAGGCATGACAGGGAGACTTGGCTTCAAATCCCAGCTCTGCTACTTGCCAGTTGTGTGATCTTGGGGAAATTACCACTTCTTTCAACCTATTTTGCCATCTGTAAAAATATGTGTGTTCTTGTGAGGTGCAAATGAAATAGTGCAGATAGAGAAATGAGGATAGGGACAGACTTACAGATAGGCCCCAGAAGTGTCTGGTGCTGCTGTCCTGTGTTCCTCAGCTCTGATGAGCTAACCAATATGGGAAACCTGCTGAAGCCTCTGAGAGCCCAAGCCATCCGCATTTAGAAGGTATTTTGTAGTCAGGGAATTGAGGAAACAATGGGAGGAGGGGAGTGGGCAGAGCATGCTGACCTGGGATCTGAAGAATGCAGCACAGCTGGGGGCAGTGAGATCTCAGGCATCAGGAGTGCAGATTGACAAGCAGCTTCAGGAGGCAGGGGGAATACATCATGGGACAATGTGGACAACCTGGAGACCAGGGGCTCAGCTTCAATAGCAATCAACATGGGCTAGGTGCTGGCAATAGAAAGGTAAGGAAGACCCTGCCCAAGTTCACCAGCTCCTTGTTCACTGGGAATGATGAGCACATATACAGGTTTGTTTACATAGTATGTTAAGTGTAGTGATACAGTGTACACAAGTTTACTCAACTCATTTTTTAATGCCCGCAAAATGAGTAATGATAATACCACTTACCCTAGAGGGTTTTTGTGAGAACTAAATAAGAGATATAATGCATACAAATATGTGTGCATAATACATATACACATACATACACACATATAAATGCAATTTATAAATTATGCAGTGCTGAAGAAACATTAGTTTATTTCATAATTAATCATTCATGTTTGTGTAGGCTGTGAGGAAAATCATGGGACTTATATTTCTCTTTATCCTAGAATAGTGCTGAGCCCAGCTTTAAACACATGTGGGTCCCCAATAAATATTTGTTAAAATAAATATAAAGTCCAGACTCTCAAGCCATTAAAATTCCCCCCTTTTTTCTGTTAATTCCACTTTGTACAACCCTTTCCTCTTGAGAGCTATTCTTTGCAAAAAAATCTTCTGGTTTTCTATGTGCATGAATAGGTACCTTTCCTACTGGCTTTAGCAAAAGCAGAAAGTCCATCCAAAGACAGAATTTGGCCTGGGGCAACTGCAGTGGGCCAAGTGCTCTGCTCCAAAGATCAACTGTGACGAGAAGATTACCTGGGGATTAATAAATGGCTGTGTGAAGTTGACAACCAGACCCAGCCAAAGAAATGCAGGGCACTGCACTTCTCGCTCACATTGTATCCTCAAAAGAAAAACCATCTAAAATGGTAATATGTTTTCCCCTTGAATTGGTTATATAAGGAATCAGAACACATATATAAAAACAATCCATATGACTGGCTCAGGTTTCCGGAAATACATTGGAAGAATTTCTTTAAAATAAGCTCTGCTTTCTATACAGTCTGCATGTGGGCATAAATAGCTTTACAATCAGTTTGTTTTGACTACAGAGTTAATAGTAATATAGAAAGAAAAAATGCTCTCACTTAAAACTAATCACCATAATTATATTACAGTCAGGTTCTGATTATCTGCTCCAAGATTTTTAAAGGTATTTATAATGAGATTATTTTGTGGATGCTGAGGCCCTATTTTCCATCTGTGGCTCTGTGGCTACTTTCATTAATTCTTTAAGTCAAAGCTTTTTTGACCCACTTAATTTGCCTCAAGTAATGGGAATTTTTCTGCAAGGATATGTCTTCATGGGCCCTAAGAAAAGATGACAACTTAGTTTCAGGAAGAATAGGTACACTTGATTCAGCCTGGCTCATGGGAACAAGAACAGAGTAGCCATCCATACCCTAGAGATCTTTTGAGACTGACCTTTCCATCTCCAGGATATCTCTACTCTCTCATCTTCAACTTGACTATCATGGAGCCATCTGTAATCCATGGTATCACACCCAGTTTCAAACATCCTTGTTCTTCTGAGAGAATCTGATCAAGTGGACTTGTTTCGTATCACACAGGACACTGGCTAGTTTATTGGTTGGCGGCCTTTGGGTCAGGTGCTCATCCCTGAAGACAGAGATATAGTGGTCAAAACATGGTAAGCAAACTCAGTTACATGGTCAAAGGTTGCCTTTTCAGGAAGGACTATATACAGGTTTCTCAGAAAGTTTCAGTGGGATTGAGCCCCACATGCCCCAAGAAGCAATACACTCATTTACTTGCACTGTAGTGATTTCTTTCCTTTCCCTCTTTTACTTTCCCCGCTTCCTCACTTATGCTTTCTGAGGTCACCTCCAAAATAAACAGTCTAAAATTATGTCTTTGTCTCAGAATCTGCTTTTGGGGGAGCCCAAACTAAAACAAAAAGACTCTAAATATGGGAGACAATCTGCCCTAAACTAGCTTGTCTTTGGCTTCACTGTAAGAGCTTCAAAAAAGTACAGAATCCTGGCCTCCACAACATGAGTCAGAACCTTTGGATCCCAGAGATCTCCATTCGTATAAGCATTTAAGGGAATTCTGATAGTAAGCCAGCCTGAGAACTACAGTAATACATAGTAATAACATCCAAAAGTTTTAAAAAAATTTCTATTATTCCATATCAGTGAACTAGCCATCATTTATACATATAAAAGCCTAGAGATGCCTTTTGATAAAAAGTAAGTTTATGCTGGTGGTGGTTGGTTGGTATACCTGAATATTTTCCTTGTCTTCTTAGGAAGTAATTACCCAAAAATAAAAGATAAGGAATTAAAATAATGTTACTTAGAAAGCAAGTTATAAGAAAACCTTGGACATTCATCCTGTGTGAGGTTCTTCTGAAACCATATATATACTGCTTAAATTTCAAGATATAACTTGATGGTCATTTTCTACCATCTCTACCCTGTGTGCCAAAATGAAATTTCCCTTCCTTAATTCTCCCAGAGCACTATGCTTGGATATTCATTTATAGCCTTTACACTGAATTTTGTGAGTTATTTGTTACAGTCAGTAAGACTAATCTGCTTGATTATGAACTATTTGAGGACACTCTTCCCACTATTTTAAAATTTATCTTGGAAACCTCAGTTCCTGGCATACAATGCAAACCCAGTAAATATTAAACTTGTGATTTTAAAAAATACAAATCCAGGCCAATCAATCCTCTGCTTAAACCCTTCCTTGGCTTCCTATTGCATTTGGGATAAAATATAAACTCTTTAACATGGCTTAAAAGTTCTACATGAGAAGGCTTCTGGCTTCTATGTAGCAAGTAGAAATTGGAGAGTCACTCCCACACTTACAAGAATAAAAAACTATATAATCTACAGAACCATAAACCCTCTTGAATTCATCAAATAACTGAACTCATCAAAGTCACAGGGCAGCCAACTATCCTGAAATCTACGAAAAGACAGGAGAAAAAACCATGGAGAGATGAGATGGGAGCTCTTGCTTACCACATGAGCTAGTGAGAAAATTTTGGTTAAGTTGAAAATTTTAACAAATTAAAAAAGGCCAAGTATGAGCTAACATTATTATTTTTATTTTTAACAACGACCTCTAGTCCAAATGAGCTAACATTAGATTACAGATCTCCTAGTAGCTGTAGACACAACTGGAATTTGCAGCCATTTGCAGTTTTTTCCTCACTGCTCTCACTGAGTGTTCATGTGAGAGATGAGGTCAAGGCAAAAGACTAGAGAAAGCTTCCCTTGTGAAGGTTTAGGGAAGGAAAACAGCAGACACTGCGAGAAAAGCACAAGACCGCTCCTGGATAGTTCTTCCCTGTCTCCCCCATGGCACAAAAAAACCCTTAAGCTTCTGGTGAAAGCAAAACAAACTCTGTCACCCTCGGGACACAGATGAAGACCCTTTGCAGCTGGAGTAAGAACACAGAAAAAAAATTTACCTCTCAAGTAAGCATAGGAAAATGTCCTGGGCCCAGAACAGGGCCTTAGAGATCCTTTGCCAATGAGGAGAGGTAGGATAACCAAGAAGCCCCCACCACTGAGACCCAGGAACACAGTGTCTGCCTAAGACTGAGGCTAAACCAAGACAAGAGAAAACACCTACATCCTAGCCCCTAAACAAGACTAGAAAGCACTAAAAAACAAATAACAGAAGCCTACTACTGGGTGTGAGGCCAGAGCATGGAGAAAAGCTTTCTCTTCAAGGCATAGGGTCACAGGGAAAATCTAAAGCTATACGTAGAACAGGAGCATTGAGAAAAGTCCTCCAGAAACTAATCCCTGACCCTAAATACAAAATAATGCTAGATGAATTTGAAGCCTGTGATACACCAAGGTAAACACATCAGCAACAAAGCCGACTTAACTCCTGATTAGATTGATTCAAACCTCCACACTTAATACTTAGCAAAAGATGAGTTATGCCTATTTCCAAGGATAAATAGGATTTTCCACACTCTCTACTGTCCTACATAAGATGTCAGGCTTGTACCCCAAACTATGATTCACACAAAGAAGCAAGAAAAAATATACTGTCAAGAGACAGAGTTACTAATAGAACTAGACTCAGATATGATTCAGAAATGCAAACTATCAGACAGGGTAACAAAAGTAAATATGACTAATATGATAAAAAAACTGTAGTGTAAAATGTAGACAACAAGCATGAACAGATAGGTAATATCAACCAATAGATAGAAATTGAAAGAATAAATGAAATGGAAATGCTAAAAATGGTAAACTTGGTAACATATATGAAGAAAGCCTTTGATGGTCTCATCAGTTGCCTGGAAAAACCACGAAAAGAATCAGTGAACTTGAAGACAGATCATTAGAAATTACCCAAGTGAAATACAAGTGGAAAAAATATTTTTAAAAAATAGAGTGTTCAGGAGCTGTGGTACAATATCAGTCTATGTAACTGGAATCCTAGAAGGAAAGGAAAACAAGAAAAAGCAATATTTATTGACAATTTTCAAAAATTAATAAAAGATACCAAACTACAAATCCAAGAAGTTCAGAGAACACCAAGCAAGATACATTAAACACACACATACATACACATACACATACATGCACGCACACACACACACACAGCTCTAGACATATCATATTAAAATTTCTAAAAACAAAGAAAAGGGATTAGCCTTGAAATCAGCCAGAAAATAAACATGAGTGCATGTGCGCACACATGCATGCACACACACACACACACACACACACACACACACACACTAACATATTACATACAGAGGAATAAATTAAAAAATTGCAGATTTTTTGTCAGATTTATTCAAGCCAGAAGACAGTGGAATGGCATCTTTAAAGTGTATTTAAAAATTGACAACCTGGACAATTTCATACACAGCAAAAATATCTTTAAAAACTGAAGGAACAGTAAAGATATTTTCCCAACAAAAATTGAGACATTTGTTGCAAGAAGACTTGCACTAAAAGAAATGCTAAAAGTTCTTAAGGCAGAAGAAATATGATACTAGACAGAAACTTTGGTCTACACAAAGAAAAAAAGTAACATATGTGACATTAATAAAACTAAATATGAAATTATTTTAATTGCTCTGAAAAATTTCTTACTCTTCAAAGTAAAAATAATGGTAATATATTGTGTATTTATAGGACAGTTGGCCCTCCGTATCCATGGGTTCCATATCCATAGATTTAACTAATTGTGGATTTAAATATTTAAAAAATACAACAATAAAAATTAATGCAAATAGAAAACAATATACTATAACAACAATTTATATAGCATTTACATTGTATTAGGTATTATAAGTAATCTAGAGATGATTTAAACTATATGAGAGGATTTGAGTAGGTTATATGCAAATACTACATCTTTTTGTACAAAGGAACTTGAGCATCCATGGATTTTGATATTCATGCGAGGTCCGGAAACAAATCACCCATGGATACCAAATAACAACTGTATGTACAAACTTAAAATATATTATAGGATATCTAAAGTAGCACAAAGGATAAGAGGGAAAAATTAGAAGTATATGGCTGTAACATTCAAACATTATACTTGAAGTGGTAAAATATTAGGTAGACTGTGATTAATTAAATTTGGATATAGTAAACCCTATGGCAATCACTAAAAAGATTATTTAAAGGTATAAGACAATAGTGGAAATAAAATAAAATTATAACAATATTCAATTCAAAGGAAGACATTATAAGAGAAATACTTTTTAAAAATAGAAATAGTCCATTTTGTTTCAAACATATTAATAATTGTATTAAATATAAATGGTCTAAACACACCAATTAAAAGAGATTGCAAAATTGGGTTAAAAAGCAAGACCCAAAACTATACAATGTCTGTAAGAAACTGCCTGTAAAGAATTATATGTTAAATATAAAAGATGAAAATATATACATATAAACCTATATACATATACTATAAAAATCTCTAGTCAAAAGAAAGTTGAAGTGTACATATTAATATCAGACAAAGTAGACTTCAAAGAATTTTAGGAGAGATAAAGAAGATGATTACATGATTTTAAAGAGGCTCACTTCACCAAAAAGACATAACGATTCCATTTGTGCATATGCCTAACAAGGAGCTTCAAACGACATTAAGTAAAAACTAATAAAATGAGGAGAAATAGACAAATTCACAATTTTAGTTGGAGACTTTAAGATTGTTTTCACAATAATTGATAGAAAAAGTAGGAAGGAAATTATTAATAGGAATACAGAAGACCTGAACAACACTATCAAATAAGTACCTGAAAAGATGCTCAACATAGGAAAATCTTGATTAGGAAAATGGAGATTAAAAATACAATGAGATAGCACTACACATCTATTTCAATGGCTACAGTTTTGTTGTTTGTTTGTTTGTTTTTTGACATTAACTGGCTGGGCACGATGGCTCATGCCTGTAATTCCAGCACTTTAGGAGGCCAAGGCAGGCGGATCGCTTGAGCCCAGGAGTTCAAGACCAGCCTGGGCAACATAGCAAACTCCATCTCTACAAAAAATACAAAAATTTGCTGGGCATGGTGGCAGATGCCTGTAGTCCCAGCTACTCAGGAGACTGAGGTGGGAGGCTCACCTGAGCCCAGGAGGTTACAGTGAGCCGAGATTGCACCATTGCACTCCAGCCTGAGTGACAGGGTGAAACTTTGTCATAAAAACAAAGAAACAAACAAACAAACACACTTTTATCAGTCACTGGTGGGAGTGCAAAATGTACGGCCACTTTGAAAAATCATTGCCAAGTACATACATTTACCACATGGTCCAGAAATATCATTCCTAGGTATTTACCCAAGTGAAATGAACATTTATGTTCACACATAAATCTTAATTTGAATGTTTATAGTGGTTTTACTCATAATTACTACAAACCAGAAATAATCCAAATGTCCTTCACCTGCTGCATGAATAAATAAACACCCACACCACAGAATACTACTCAGCAATAAAAAGCAACAAGCTACTGATACACACAACATGAATTTCAAAAGCATTAGGATGCCCACTCTCACCATTCTTATTCAACATAGTACTGGAAGTGCTACCCCAAATGATCAGGCAAGAGAAAGAAATCAATAGGAAAAGAAGAAATCAAACTAGCTCTCTTTGCTGATGATATGATTCTATACATAGAAAACTCTAGACTCCACCAAAAGGCTCCTGGAACTGATAAACAACTTCAGTAAAGTTGCAAGATACAAATTTACAAAATGTATACAAATCAGTAGCATTTCTGTACACCAATAACATTCTAGTTAAGAGCCCATCAATAACACAATCTCATTTACAGTAGCCACACATATAAGAAAAGAAATACCCAGGAATATATCTAAGTAAAGGTGTATTCCAAGGAGATGAATAACCAAGAAGGTGAAAGATCTCTTCAAGGAGAACTATAAAACATTGCTGAAAGAAATCAGAAACAGCAAAATAAATGGAAAAATATTCCATGCTCATGGGTTGGAAGAATCAATATTGTTAAAATGGCCACGTTGTCCAAAGCAATTTACAGACTCAATGCTATCTCTATCAAAATACCAACATCATTTTTCACAGAATTAGAAGAAAACTATTCTAAAATTCATACAGAGGTAAAAAAGAGTCCAAATAGCCAAAGCAATTCTAAGCAAAAAGAACAAGGCTGGAGGCATCACATTACCTGACTTCAAATTATACTATAAGGCTACAATAACCAGAATAGCATGGTAATGGTACAAAAACAGACACATAGACCAATGGAATAGAATAGAGAACCCAGAAATAAATTGCACACCTACAACCATTTGATCTTTGACAAAGTCAACAGAAATAAGCAAAGAGGAAAGGACTCTCTATTCAATAAATGGTGCTAGAATAGCTGGCTAGCCATATGCAGAAGAATCACACTGGATTCCTACCTTTTACCATATAAAAAATTAACTCGAGCTGGATTAAAGATTTAAATGTAAGACCTCAAACTATAAAAATCCTCAAAGAAAATTTAGAAAATATCCTCTTGACATCAGCTTTGGCAAAGAATTTATGGCTAAATCCCCAAAAACAATTGCAACAAGAACAGAAATTGACAAGTGGGACCTAATTAAGTTAAACAGCTTCTGCACAGCAACAGAAATTACCAACAGCATACACAGGCAGCCTACAGAATGGGAGAAAATATTTACAAACTGTGCATCCAACAAAGATCTGATAAGAAAATATACAAGGAACCTAAACAAATCAACAAGCAAAAACCAAATAATCCAGCTTAAAAATGGGCAAAGGGCATGAACAGACACTTCTCAAAAGAAGATATACAAATGGCCAACAAACATATGAATAAATGCTCAACATCACTAATCATGAGAGAACTGCAAATCAAAACCACAATGAGATACCATCTCACATCAGTCAGAATGGCTAAATAACCAAAAAATGACAGAGGCTGGCAAGGCTGCAGAGAAAAAGGAATGCTTATACATTGTTGGTATGAATGCAAATTAGTTCAGCCACCATGGATAGCAGTTTGGAGATTTCTCAAAGAACTTAGAACTACCATTTGACCCAGCAATCACATTATTGGGTGTATATCTAAAGGAAAATAAATCATTCTACCAAAAAAGACAATGCATTCGTATGGTGCATTGCCATGCTATTCACAATAGCAAAGACATGGAATCGGCCTATTTGTCCATCAACAGTGGTTTGATAAAGAAAATGTGATGTTTATACACCAAGGAGTACTACTCAGCCATGAAAAAGAATGAAGAAATCATGTCCTTTGCAGCAACGTAGATGCAACTGGTGGCCATTATCCTAAGCAAATTAACATAGAAACAGAAAACCAAGTACCACATGTTCTCATTTATAAGTGGGAGCTAAATATTGAATACACATGGACATAAATATGGGAGCAATAGTTGGGAGGGAAAGGAGCATGCATTGAAAAACTACCTACTTGGAGCTGGGTGTGGTGGCTCACGCCTGTAATCCCAGCACTTTGGGAGGCCGAGGTGGTGAGATCACGTGGTCAGGAGTTCAAGACCAGCCTGGCCAACATGGCGAAACCCCATCTCTACTAAAAATACAAAAAAAAAAAAAAATTAGCCAGGCATGGTGGCGCATGCCTGTAGTCAGAGCTACTCGAGAGGCTGAGGCAGGAGAATCTCTGTATGAGGCTGTGCTCTGTGAAGGAGAAGACTTGCTAAATAGAGGAGAAACTTGTCAGCCAGTGCCCCATTCGTCTCTGCTCTGGGATTGTTCCCTGAGAGAGAGAGGAACACGAGAAAGAAAAGTCAGTTCTCTCATTGGGTGGAAAAAAAAGAAAGATCACCAGACACCCAGATGGAAGAAGCCCAGAGTAGGTGGCTCAGAGGAGACTGGCAGCTGCATGGACCACTGTGCGTCGGGACAAGGAGGCAGGGCTCTGGGCAGGCACAAGTGAACAATAGACAAGAGCAACGCTAGAGGTTGGAGGGAGCAGTGGATGGGTGGGCAACGCCAGGGGTTGGGTTGGGGGGTGGGGGGCGGTGGGTGGGTGGCGGCAGTCTCCCAAAGCAGAAGGTCTTGAATGAATGCTATAAGCAGTGGTTCTGCTTCAAGGTAAGGCAGGCTACTCCTCCTCCCATAAAGGCTCTTGAGGAAACAGTGAACATTCCCAGGACTATATAATTTAGGGGACTAAGGGATTTTCTAGCTACTCATATAAATCCCCTTAAAAAACTCAGAAATATCTAGAGATGGGCACCTCTGAAATGAACTGGACTACCCATGTGAACATGTTGGGGGCAGGGGACCAGAGCTGTGGAAATGTAGGAAACATTATTGTAAATGTTAATACTTCTTCTCACCCACCAGCTGGCAAAGCTGGATGGATGTCAGTTATGCCCACTGATTGACTGAGCTGCGATCCCGTCATCGTGACCACTGCACCTCTCCATCTGGCATTTAGTCTCTGTGATTGGGATAGTTTGGGAAAGTGGCCAAAATGATCATATCCTGCTCTCCACAGTCTGCTTCAACAGCTGCATGTACACCCAGCCTATGCCCCAAAATATATTAATCTAGACAAAATAAGTTTTACTTTGGATTTGATTTAGAAGAGATAATATCAAAATGAAAACATTTTCCATGAATAAGTGAACATAATCAGGGTGCTCAATTATAAAATTCAACTTATGCTATTTAATAGAAGTCTGTTTAAAGTTATGGAAATTCTACATGAGATCGTGTCTCATGATTATCATACAAAAATATAAAACCAAACTGCAGTTCACACTAATAAATGCTGGGTTAGGTAAAGACACTCTAAGGTCATGAAATTTAGCAATGTGTAAAATTTGACAAGACTAAGATGAGACGGTGGACTTCTTTTTGTTTCTTGTAAAAAATAACTTTTATAGACCATGTCACCAAAGGAGCAATTAATAAGAAAGAACACATCATTAAACTCTGCTCTCAGGTAATTTATATGCCACAGCGTTCATTGTTCATAACCCAGGCTCTTCTTAGTGAATCATAACATTGTCTTAATTATCACTACCATTCCCGGGTAATTGGTTTCCTTCCCTCTCATCCAGTAATGGGCTTTAAACCAAACTTTTGAACTCTTTTGCAAAGCATGTACCTTAGATTTCACATGGATTGTCATCTTAGGAGCAAATTAACTGAAGTTTTCACTCACAATGTGGTCAGGTCATAGAGTCCCAAATGCCCGGAACAATGAAAAAAATGACTTCTACCACAATTACCACAAATTCTTCAGACACTCACCAATCCACAGCTTTTTGTTCTGGGTTTTGTAAAGAAGTAATTCAAAGTTAACATTTCTGGAATCCTTGGAGACACAGAGTCTCATGAATATGATCTATTCTGGAATTGCCTCCTTAGGCAAACAAGCTACAACCAGTTGATGCAAGTCTGACTTCATGCTGGGTTAACTTTACAGTGGGAAAAGGCATGACAGGCATGGAGTCATCCTCTGGCCTAGTCTTTAAGAAAGATGCTGGTTGTTGCTATTCACACAACTGCTGTGAATTATGTGCTTTATTTGGAAATGTAGACTTTTTCTTAAAAGAGTCTTTTTGGACAACTATGGTACAAGATAATTGGCTTGCCTGAATTGTGCACTTTTCAACCAGTTGTTTTAATATCATACACTGTCAGTCCAGTCAGAGAAAGAAATGAATAAATTTTGCATTAGCTAATCCTTCCTCAAAGCTGTGAGATTATCTCAGACAATGAGTTAACTAATGCTTTTATACCAAATGGTTATATTTGAAAGGTATCTGGACAGAGAAGATGAAAACAACATAAGACAGTGCTTCCGAGACCTTAATGTATATACAAACTGCCTGGGGAACTTGTTAAAATGCAAATTCTGATTCAGTGGATGTGGGGTGAAGCCTGGGATGCTTCATTTCTGACAAGTTCCCAGGTGGTAATAATGCTGCCACACCAAGGCCCTAGACATGTGCCCAGTTATCCATTTAAACTAGAATTCCACATGACCTTGAGACAGGTGAGAAACGCTGGAGAGTGGTTTGGAGCACAGGTTCATAGCTGGAAATACCGGAGTTTCAATCCCAACTCAACTGCTCAACGACTGAAGTAACTTAAGACACTTAAACACTTAGAGCCTCATCTGTAACATGGGGCTCATTATACCTCCCACTCAGAGGGCTACTGTTGTACAAATGAAATGTATAAATAATTTAACATGTTGCTTTTCATAATTTTCAGATGCTAAAATGTCCATGCAGTCACAAAATATGTGAACTTTGTTGATATATATGTGCTCCCATAAATATAATTTTAGAAATTATGAGTCACAACAATTTCTATGTATCATTCTATGAATATCTTCATGCCCAAAAGAGCTCAGTGCATTTGAAGCACAGCGTTTTTGGAGGCCTGTGTCTCACATACATAGCTGAACACATGAGCCCTCATTCTTGCTGTCCTACTAAGTGCAGCTGTCCTACTATGTGCACCGAGGTCTCCTCTACTGCTTTTCAGAAGTATTCTGCTGGTGCCACTGCTGATCCTCCACATCTGTTGAATACCCATATTTTTGCTGGACCTCCCACCCGATGCTCTGAGTTCTTACAGTGCCAGGACTGTATTGTTGGTTGGGTGGCAGGGGGCAGGGGGAGGTAGGGAAGACAGGGAGGGGTACATGGGATGGGTTGCTTGGAAGAGAAAGAGTGACTTTAGTCTTCTTGTGCCACAGTCTGCTGAAAGTGACCTCAAGCAGCATGCCCATCTCCAAATGAGTTACAGAATTTAGTGAAAACCAATTTCTGCTTTTTAATATGCCCTTTGTTGTAGGATTCAGATATTGACTAGGAAACAAAACAAAACAAAACTGTGATGTACATTTACTGTAACAAACTTCCCCTGGGACGATGAACTCCGTGCCTGCAGGTGTCTCAGTGTCGGACTGCTGTTGTCCAAGCCCCCAAGCACCGTGGACATGTTCAGTGGTGTCTGATCCCATTGGCACAGAGCTTGGCTTCTCAGGAGGCTCCTCAGAGTTGCGTAAATAGGGTTTCCGATGCCCGGCCTCACCAGCTTACAGACGTGTCTGAATCTCCTTTTCACTCAGGCCACACTTATATTCACTCTTCCCTCCTGAACATTCGTTAGTTAAAACAAAAAATGTGTGAGGTTCTCAGAATTTCTAATGAGGAAAATCAGGGGAAAGGAAATAGAGGAAAATGGCATGTATTAATAAGTGAAGGCACATTGCTCTTTACCTATAAATTTTATCTAAACAGCAATCTATTGAACGAGTTTGGTTTCATAGATGAAGAAATTGAAGTTTAGAGACATCAAGTAACCTGACCAAAGTTACCGACTTAGTAAGTGTCCAAGTTGTGATTTCAGTCCACATTTGGCCTCTAAAAACATGCTATTTCTACTACCCTACAAAGCATTATAAATTAAGAACAGAAGTGCTCACAGAAGGACAATCTACTAATGTGTTGAATGCTAATGAATATTAGTCAGTTGATGGACATTAGCTGTGTCACATTTTCCGGGAATATGACCCTCTTTTTGCAAGGAGTGCTTGCTATTTCTGGAGCATTTTAAAATTGCTTCATTGAGTTCTGGCCGCAGGATATGTTAATCACATTTTGCCACAACATTGCTAGTCACTAAATTCAAATGTTATAATATCCTATATGCATAATGCCACACAACTGGTTAGAACATGAAACAATGAAGACATTTAAACTAGTGTTTGCCCTTATGTGAGTGTTAAAAGGTTTAACATGACTAAATTTTTTACAGAATTGATTTTTTAAAAAATAAATAGATTAAATCAACTGGCTGATTTAGCCTTTGAAATTCCAAGAACCCAAGCTCTTCTCAGTTTCTATGAAGCATGAAAAAGACTAAGATCTATGTCAGTGGCCGCCACTTATGAAAGAAACAGGATTTCTTAAAATTTTATTTTTAAAAAATCAAAATAATACAAGTACATGGTGTTTGAAGAAAATCAATGGAAGCTGGGAGAAAATGGGAAGATGTAGTTCAAAGGATATAAAGTAGCAGATATGCAGGATGAACAAGTTTAGAGATCTAATTTAAAGCATGAGGACTACAGTTAATAACATTGTATTGTATTCAGGATTTTTGCCAAATGAGTAGATTTTAGCTGTGTTTGCCATAAAAAATAGATAACTACGTGAGATGATGAATATGTTAATTTGCTTTACTACAGTAACCATTTTACTATCTCATAACATTGTGTTGTATACCTCAAATATATACAGTAGAATTTATTTTTTAAAAGTTGGTTGGAGAAGATTATAATGAGAATTAGTATTCCCCCATCTTACTTTTTACAGTTAGAGCACATTTGGCTTTAAGTGTAAGACACACAGTTAAAACTGGCTTAAAATATTAAGAAATTTATTATGAAACATACCGAAGTCCACACGCAGGGCAGCCTCCAGGTATGTGTCTCAGGACTGTGACTCTAGTGTTCTGGAGCCCCTGAGTATGGAGCTTCCTCTTCTTCTAGTCACAAGATGGCTGCAACTGCCATCTGTTGAGAGCAGTGCGAGAAAGAGATGGTGTCCCCACTTATGGAACAGACACCCTTCCTTCAGCTTTATTAGGTTATCTTAGATCATGGCCCCCTCCCCACCATGACTAACAGTGGCCAATGAAATGTCAGGCATTGATTGACCAAATCAGTGATACTCTATCAAATTGAATGCCCCCCAACCTTTCGTTTTGAGATGGAGTCTCACTCTGTTGCCCAGACTAGAGTGCAGTGGTGTAATCTTGGCTCATTGCAACCTCTGCCTCTGGCCAATGCTCCTTTTATAACAAGTTTTTCATAGTCTCCTCTGTCTTAGCCTGATAACATGTGATGGGCACCATAATCCATCTACACATTGCAATTTCAGGAAGAACTTACATTTACAAAGTTTCCCCAGACAAGCTCAGTTATGCCTAGACCTTTGGACAAAAGATGAATAAAATATGCTTCTTTCCAAACCCAGATCCACCATGAATAGATAAGCTTATGAACTGAATATCTTAACTATTTGTCTCAACTTTTACTTTGCTTTCTGTATTTTGAACAATACTGGGAGGTCTGTGTTGCCATCCTTGTTCACTGTTGCTGCCTAAGCCTTAGGAGAAGGGATATCCTTTCGGAGGAATAATCTTGAGCTCCTAACCCTCTCTTCTTTTCTGTAAGTCTTGTTAGTACTAACTGATTCTTACCCATTTAAATTCAGGCCATTGCGATGGTTCAAGAAATTGCTATTCAAGTGAGTAGAAGATCTCCAGGATCTCAGGCCCAGGAAAGGAAATAAAATATAAAAAATGTAGAGGAAGGTCAACATTGTTTCCCATATAAAGTTACTTCTCAGAGGCGGTTCTTAGAGATTCCATAGCTTTGGATTTTCTAAAGTCAGCCTTTCCCTGGGCCATATTTCTCTACCTTGCTAAAAGAGAGAAAGGGGAAGAACGTTAACATTTATCAAACTTCTGTGTGTTAGGACAATTTCCATGAGATATACCACTTAATGCTCACTGGAACATTGTAGGATAGCTGTGACTATACTGTTTTATAGACAGAGAAGAGACTGAGTCCCAGAGAGTGTAGAAAACAGCAAGGGCCCTCGGCAAGTAAGTGCAGAGGTGCAATTTGAGCTGGGATGTGTATCTTTGTGGGTACAAAACCCAGCCTCTTCCTGCCACTTATTTTTTGTTTGTTTTTTTGTTTGTTTTTTCATACAGAGTCTTGCTCTGTCACCCAGGCTGGAGTGTAGTGGCATGATCTCAGCTCACTGCAACTTTCACCTCCCAGGTTCAAGCAATTCTCCTGCCTCAGCCTCCTGAGTAGCTAGGATTACAGGCATCTGCCACCACACCAGGCTAATTTTTGTATTTTTAGTAGAGATGCGGTTTCGCTATGTTTGCCAGGCTAGTCTTGAACTCCTGACCTCAGGTGATCCACCTACCTCTGCCTCCCAAAGTGCTGGGATTACAGGCATGAGCCACTGTGCCTGGCCTAGTTTTTATTCTTACTTTAAACTGGAGAGTTCTTGAGTTCTCCTGGCCTCAGAAAAATATAGACTACTATAATCTCCAAGTCTCCAAGTCTCCAAACCTCCACATTTATTGCTTACATTCCTTTTCCCACAGCCCTGACTCTGCCTGGACAATTTCAGCATTGGGAAATTCTCTGCTCTGGAGGCAGCCAGCTCACCTTCAGATGCAGTGATTGTTAGAAAGCTCTTTCAGATACTGTGCCAAAGTTTGCCTCCTTGGAGCTTGGCACACTGGTGCCAGTTCTCCTCTCTGAAGCCTCCTTAGAAAAGTCTGATTCCCTTTTCACATAGAGGCTTACAAATATTTGAGCCAAAGTCTATTTGACTTTTTTCAGGTACAATGAATGTGTCTACTTCAGATCAAGTAATCAACACTTAAGGTATTATCGTATTCCTTGGTGCTCAGGTCTCTCCACTTGCTTCCTTAACTTTACTAGCTTTGTCTCACATACTCCTTTGCAAATGGTTCCTATTTTCTAGCTTCCTGTGACCTACTTCATCCTTATCCTGGCCTCTGACTAATTATTTCTTGTATATGAAGGTATTATTTTTCTTCCCATTAGTGTTAAACTCTACAGTGGCTCTTGTCCATTTACACATTTCCATTTATCAACAGGAACATTTCATTGAATACACAAGAAGCAAGAACTGACAGTAGCAGAAAAATATTCACAAAAACCAGTTTGATTCTCTCTTCCTGCCCTCAAGTTTATTTAGCAGAAATAACAGATAACCATGGACATTCTGTATCCAGGGAGTCTTTTCTAGATACGTCTCTATTTAAGCCTTACATGGTGCCCTGTAGCCTGGGTATTGCTTCCCAGGTTGTGGCAAACAATGAATTTCAGAGCATGGGAATACCTGGGCTTGTTAGCAGCCCCAATTCTGAGAATCTTGTCCAGCAGAGCAGTTCTGGCTGATTTCCCCCAGCAGCATGCACAGAAGACTCACTGGGCCGAGAGCTGAGGATGCTGGAAGACAAGGCAGGCTCCTTTCATGTGTTGGCCCCTGCCCAGGGCATCAGGGCTACTGCCTGAGTGATATCACTAAAAACGGGGCAGGATAACCCCACCTGTCTCTAAATACATCACTCACTGGACTTGTCTCTTTATAACTCATTACTCAAGTGAGATAATGACATAATGCATGCAATACCCATGACATAATTTATATAAAATTTTAGCAGTGTCTGACACATAGTGAGAAATCAATACATTTAACTCTTAGGAATATTATGGATAGTTGCTTATATGAGGTGAGGCATTGAAGCTACTTCAAACAAGGAGCAACATATTGTGCCATAAACACTGCTGGCTCTTTAGATTCAATATTAAGCTTGGATAGGACCACTAGGAATAGGACATGGAGGAAAGGGGAGGTGGTCTGATTAGAAAGATGAAGGGAGTTGATAAGTGCTGGCAAGATCAGTAGGGCATTGTAATAAGGACCAGATAAGGACATCAGGGTCCTGTTGGAGAAATATCTAAAAGCAAAAGAAAAAGATGAAAACCACACAGGGCAATAGAAAGATTCCTGCTTAAAGAACCAAGAAACATAGTCCTCATCCAAGCTCAGGCCTTAGCTGTGTGGCTTTCACAAGTCACTCACTCTCTCTAGGTATTTATTCCATATATTTATTCAATATAAAGTGATAGGTTGGGATCAGATCACCCCTTAGGGTCCATCCAGGAGTGTCAAAGACAAAGGCTTCCTAACTTTCCTCAAACCAGCCTGTATATGTAATAAGTTTATAACATAAAGAGAAACTTTGATAAGTTCTACAAGTGTAAACATCATCAGAGCTGCATAAGGTGACTTGCAAATAAGTCAAGATAAAAATCTATATTTTATAAACCAATGCACAGTGTCTGTTGTCCCAAGGCACCAGTCAATCATACCTGTATTCTGCATTATTTTGTAGTTCAAAACCAGGAAAGCTACCTTGGACATAATCCTTTAAAATCCATGTGTTTCAACTGGTAGGAGAGGGGCACGTCAGAACTTTTGTGATTACTCAGAGTTTGAAAATGTTTATTTTTTCAACCATTGTATGGTTTGTTTTTATTCCCAGCATATAATTTATTTTAAAATTTTGAATCATGTTAAGGAAGGACATGAAATTTTGTTTATCAAAATAAGAAGGCAAGTTACCAAAAGAAAGAAAAGAACTGGATGTTTAATATAAGAGTGTTTTTATTTTTTCTTTTATTATTTTCTAAGGAAATTAAAAACTTTCTATCAATCTCCCCGCTTTAGTAAAATAGTAAGCTTAAAGCTGAAAGTTTTGGATTGTTCATACACACAAAAACATGCAAAGAGGAATTTGGAAATTCTCCCAAGCTCAACCTAATAATTTATGAAGATAGATACACAGAGGGCAACATGAAATATGATACAGAATTATGAGGACCCTAGCTAGATTCTTGAGCCATTACCAAAAAGTTGGGATGGAAAAAATGAGCAGCTGATGAAAAACTTGTATAAATGAGTACCCTCAGAATTCTTTTGAGCTTCAAAAATATATATACAGGTTGAGTATCCCTAATGTGAAAATCTGAAATCTGAAGTGCTCCAAAATTTGAAACTTTTTGATCACCCACATGACCTGACACGTGGAAAATAAGACCTGACCGTATGTGTTGGGTTGCAGTCAAAATGTAGGCATGCAGCACATCATTTATTTAGCATCTCTGAGGGAAAAAAGACTCTTCACGCCCCTATCTCTTCTGATGATGCCCAGATTCCCCCATGCAATCATGCCCACAAGGGATAATAAAATGGCATTGAGATAATCAGGCACACCAAGGGTAGGTTCCCCACAATGCCCCACATGGGGCTAAGACCAACATGCATTACTCACTGTGTTTTTGCCTATTCTCTGATATGTATTGTAAAATATTGTTGAAAATGTTAAAAAGGCCTGTAGATACCCCCAAGGGTAACAATAATTTAAAAAAGAGGAAGGATTTATATTTACCTATGGCACTGAAAGTTAAACTGGGGAGAAACTGGACAGTGATATAAGTGTGAAATGTCTTACAGAAGACTATGGTGTTGAAATGACCACCACATATGACCTGAAGAAACAGAAGGACAAAATGTTGAAGTTTACACAGAAAGTGATAAACAGAAGTTAATGAAAAATGGAAAAACACCACAAAACCTAAAAATGGAGATTTCAATTGTGTATTAAAAGAGTTAATCCATCAGTGCTGCAAGCAACACATGCCACTTAAGGGTGTGCTGATCATTAAACAAGCAAAGATCTGTCATGATGAACTGAAAATTGAAGGGAACTGTGAATATTCAACAGGCTGGTTGCAGATATTTTTTAGATATAGTATTACATTTTTAAAGATTTGTAATAATAAAGCACGTGCTGATCATGAAGCAGTGAATAAATTCATTAACAAATTTGCCAAGGTCATCACTGATGATGACCTTCGTCATTACTGATGAAAATCTTATGCCAGAACAAGCTTATGATGCTGATGAAGCATTACCGTTTTGGCATTATTGCCCTGGAACTACACTGAGTAGAACTGATGATACAGTTCCTACAGAGAATAAGGATGCCAAAGGCAGAATAACTGAGCTGGGATGTGCTAATGCAGCAGGCACACATAAGTGTAGAGATAGATCCAAACATATACAGTCAATCAACTTTCAACAAAATATGCAAGTGATTCAATGGGGAAAGGTAAGTCTTTTTAACAAGTAATGCTGGAATGACTGGATAACCCAATGGAAGAAGAAAACAACAACAAACAATAAACCTCTACCCCTACCTTATACCACACACAGAAGTTAATTCTACGTGAATCACACATGTAAACATAAAGCTAAAACTATAAAACTTCCAGAAGAAAACCTAGGAGAACACCTCTGAACTTGGGGGTAGGTAAAGATTACACAGGATCCAAAAATCTATACTCTTACCAAAGTAATGTTGCAGTTCATCAAAATTAAAATTTCTGTTTACCCAAAGTCACCATTATAGAAATTAAGAGGCAAACTGCAAACTGGTTAATACTATTTGCTTTACATATATCTAATAAAGAATTTGAAACCAGAATATATAAGGAACTCCTACAGATAGAGACACAAAAAAACCTTCAAAAAATCAATGAATCCAGGAGCAGGTTTTTTGAAGAGATCAACAAAATTGATAGACCACTAGCAAGACTAATAAAGAAGAAAAGAGAGAAGAATCAAATAGACTCAATAAAAAATGATAAAGGGGTTATCCCACCAATCCCACAGAAATACAAACTACCATCAGAGAATACTATAAACACCTCTACGCAAATAAACTAGAAAATCTAGAAGAAATGGATAAATTCCTGGACATACATCCTCCCAAGACTAAACAGGAAGAAGTTGAATCCCTGAATAGACCAATAACAGGCTCTGAAATTGAGGCGATAATTAATAGCCTACCAACCAAAAAAAGTCCAGGACCAGACAGATTCACAACTGAATTCTACCAGAGGTACAAGGAGGAGCTGGTACCATTCCTTCTGAAACTATTCCAATCAATTGAAAAAGAGGGACTCCTCCCTAACTCATTTTACGAGGCCAGCATCATCCTGATACCAAAGCCTGGACACAACAAAAAAAGAGAATTTTAGACCAATATTGCTGATGAACATCGATGCAAAAATCCTCAGTAAACTACTGGCAAACCAAATCCAGCAGCATATCAAAAAGCTTATCCACCATGATCAAGTGGGCTTCATCCCGGGGATGCAAGGCTGGTTCAACATACACAAATCAATAAACGTAATTCATCACATAAACAGAACCAACAACAAAAACCACATGATTATCTCAATAGATGCAGAAAAGGCCTTTGACAAAATTCAACAGCCCTTCATGCTAAAAAGTCTCAATAAATTAGGTATTGATGGGACGTATCTCAATAATAAGAGCTATTTATGACAAACTCACAGCCAATATCATACTGAATGGGCAAAAACTGGAAGCATTCCCTTTGAAAACTGACACAAGACAGGGATGCCCTGTCTCACCACTCCTATTCAACATAGTGTTGGAAGTTCTGGCCAGGGCAATCAGGCAGGAGAAAGAAATAAAGGGTATTCAATTAGGAAAATAGGAAGTTAAATTGTCCCTGTTTGCAGATGACATGATTATATATTTAGAAAATCCCATTGTCTCAGCCCAAAATTTCCTTAAGCTGATAAGCAACTTCAGCAAAGTCTCAGGATACAAAATCAATGTGCAAAAGTCACAAGCATTCCTTTACACCAGTAACAGACACACAGAGAGCCAAATCATGAGTGAACTCCCATTCACAATTGCTTCAAAGAGAATAAAATACCTAGGAATCCAACTTACAAGGGATGTGAAGGACCTCTTCAAGGAGAACTACAAAGCACTGCTCAACGAAACAGAAGAGGACACAAACAAATGGAAGAACATTCTATGCTCCTGGATAGGAAGAATCAATATTGTGAAAATGGCCATACTGCCCAAGGTAATTTATAGATTCAATGCCATCCCCATCAAGCTACCAATGACTTTCTTCACAGAATTGGAAAAAACTACTTTAACGTTCATATGGAACCAAAAAACAGCCCGCATTGCCAAGATAATCCTAAGCCAAAAGAACAAAGCTGGAGGCATCACACTACCTGACTTCAAACTATACTACAAGGCTACATAACCAAAACAGCATGGTACTGGTACCAAAACAGAGATATAGAACAATGGAACAGAACAGAGCCCTCAGAAATAACACCACACATCTACAACCATCTGATCTTTGACAAACCTGACAAAAACAAGAAACGGGGAAAGGATTCCCTATTTAATGGTGCTGGGAAAACTGGCTAGCCATATGTAGAAAGCTGAAACTGGATCCATTCCTTAAACCTTATACAAAAATTAATTCAAGATGGATTATAGACTTAAATGTTAGACCTAAAACCATAAAAACCCTAGAAGAAAATCTAGGCAATACCATTCAGGACATAGGCATGGGCAAGGACTTGATGTCTAAAACACCAAAAGCAATGGCAACAAAAGTCAAAATTGACAAATGGGAACTAATTAAACTAAAGAGCTTCTGCACAGCAAAAGAAACTACCATCAGAGTGAACAGGCAATCTACGGAATGGGAGAAAATTTTTGCAATCTACCCATCTGACAAAGGGCTAACGTCCAGAATCTACAAAGAACTCAAACAAATTTACAAGAAAAAATCAAACAACCCCATCAAAAAGTGGGCAAAGGATATGAACAGACACTTCTCAAAAGAAGACATTTATGCAGCCAACAGACACATGAAAAAATGCTCATCTTCACTGACCATCAGAGAAATGCAAATCAAAACCACAATGAGATACCATCTCACACCAGTTAGAATGGCGATCATTAAAAAGTCAGGAAACAACAGGTACTGGAGAGGATGTGGAGAATTAGGAACACTTTTACACTGTTGGTGGGACTGTAAACTAGTTCAACCATTGTGGAAGACAGTGTGGTGATTCCTCAAGGATCTAGAACTAGAAATACCATTTGACCCAGCCATCCCATTACTGGGTATATACCCAGAGGATTATAAATCATGCTGCTATAAAGAGACATGTACATGTATGTTTATTGCAGCACTATTCACAATAGCAAAGACTTGGAACCAACCCAAATGTCCATCAATGATAGACTGGATTAAGAAAATGTGGCACATATATACCATGGAATACTATGCCACCATAAAAAATGATGAGTTCATGTCCTTTGCTGGGACATGGATGAAGCTGGAAACCATCATTCTGAGCAAACTACCGCAAGGACAGAAAACCAAACACTGCATGTTCTCACTCATAGGTGGGAATTGAACAATGAGAACACTTGGACACAGGAAGGGGAACATCACACACTGGGGCCTGTCATGGGGTGGGGCTAGGGGGGAGGGATAGCATTAGGAGATATACCTAATGTAAATGACGAGTTAATGGGTGCAGCACATGAATATGGCACATGTATACATATGTAACAAACCTGCACATTGTGCACATGTACCTTAGAAGTTAAAGTACAATAAAAAAAAGAAGAAAAAAAAGAACTCCTACAACTCAATTGGAAAAGACAAATAACCCAATAAAAATGACCACAAGTCTTAGACACTTAACAACAACAACAAGTTCTATGTGAATGACTAATAAGCCCATGAAAAGATACATATTGCCATTAATCATGAGGGTAATGAAAACTAAAAGCATGATGAGATACCACTTCACACCCACTAAAGTGATTAAAATTAAAAAGACAGACAACACCAAATGTTAGCAAAGATGAGAAGCAATAAGAACTCCATATTGCTCTTGGGAGTGTAAAGAAGTTCAACCACTTCGGGAAAAATTGCAGTTTCTTACAAATTACACCTAATCTTTGACCAGTAATTCCATTTTTGAGTTATTTATCCAAGAGAAATAAAAGCATATGTTCACAGAAAGATTACACAGAATGTTTATGCCAGCTTTATGGTTAACAGCCCCAAACTAGAAACAACTAAATGTTCATCAACATCAGAAAGGATAAATAAATCATGGTACAGTCTTACAATGAAATACTAGTCAGCAATTAAAAAAACAAACTACTGGCACATGCAAAACATAAATGACCCTCAAAAGAATCATGGTGAATGAAAAAAGGCTGACATAAAAGAATATTTACTGTATGCTTCCAGTTGCATGAAGTTCCAGAACTGACAAAACTTATTTACGGTGATGGAAAACACAGCAGTGGTTCTCTGTTGGGAAGTGACGATTGACTGGAAGGGGTATGAGGTGATAGAAAAATGCTCTCTGTTTTGTTTAGAGCTGGTTACATGGGTATATGCCTTTGTCAAAACTCAGAATTTTATACTTCAAGTCTATGCTTTTGACTGTTCACAAATTTTTCCTCCAGTTAAAAGCATAGTCTTTGAAATCAGACAGACCTCAGTTCAAATCTTGAATTTGTCACTGACTAGCTGTGTGATCCTGGACAAATTCCTTAATCCCTCTAAGTATTAGTTTCCTCACCTGTAAAATGGAAATAATTTCAACTTCACAGGAAAGATATAAGTATAAAAATGGGAGTATGTTTTAAAGAGATGAGCACAGTGTGCACATTCAATACCTTCTATCTATAGCTATTTTTACACACGATAAGAATCAAACTTTTCAGCTTTTCATTTAAGAGCTTCATAAATACGGCCTCCATCCATCTTGCCACTCTTTCTCCCACTATTCTACTAACTTTATTGTATTTAGCTACTTTGTGTTAGTCTTAATTTTTTTGCCCAACCAAACTAAAGGTAGTAGAGGATAGAATGCATCTCCCCAATTCTTTCAGTGCTTCTCTTATTAATTCTAGAAAAACAATTTAAACTCTATGAATTTCAGAGTTCTCACTTTTAAATTAGGGTCATAGTTCCAACCCCATAGAATTGTTCTGGGGATTAAATTATATATATATATATATATATATATATATATATATATATATATACACACACACACACACACACAATGATCTATATATAGAATTCTATATATGTATCTCATACACAAACATATGATTTGATTATTTAAAGAATAAATCATCTGAACATGACTCATTAGCTATTGACTTCATGCAGGTGTCTAAGAATCTAATTAAAAGTTTAATATATTAATTTACATGTCCCTGTATGTGAATGTTACATATATATATATATATATATATATATATTTCACATATACAATAAAATGCAAACATCACTTCGGAAAAGCTGAAAAATAATTTTATCAATAAAATAATGCAACTTTCTGTTTGAAAATATGAAGCAGGCCTGTCTAGGTACTTCAACATTGTAGTAACTAGTATGCTAATGGAACACAAATAAAATATTCTTCTTTGTTTAACACAAATAGGAGTCACCCAAGAGATATATGTGCTTTATTGGGTGTGTGAAGTTTATATATAGTGATATATATATATATATATATATATATATATATATATATGTTTGTTTGTTTAAAACAAATAAGAGTATTTTAGATTGTCCTGGAGGTGATAACCCTGGTAATAAGAACACTGGTGGGAAGTTAAGAAACCTTTTTCAATGTTCTGGCCCTGCTACTAACTAGTAATAGTAACTTAAACAAGCCCCTCACTCTCCCTGGACATCAGTTTCTTTAGAGGTTGCATGAATTTGTCTCCCACCCTTAACATTTTCGTGATAGAACTTCCACTCCACTGATAATGAATAAGTGTTGAAGGATTGATATAAATTAGATCAAGTTTTTTTATCACAGCAAAATTAAGTGAGAAATTATAACACATTACTAGAGAAAGACTATACATTTGGAAATTAAGTAATGTATAGGCCAAAGAAGAAATAAAGAAGTAAAAGTGTAAAATATTTAGAATGAAACAATAAGTAAAATATTGTTTTTAAGCATAATGAGATGTAAAGTGATTTGGGGAAAAAATTTTAGCATTAAATTTATTCATTATAAAGCCAACTATTCAAAAATTAATGAGCTAAACATTGAAATTAAGGATTAGAAAAATAAAATCAATGAAGACAAAGAAAACAGAAGAAAGAAAATTATAAAGAGCAGAAATGAAGGGAGAATCTACAAAGCAAAAATTTAGTACTTGAAAAGACTAACAAAATCAACAAATCATCAGCAAGACTGATCCATAAAAAAGAGAGAAAGTACATAAAGGAGCCAAAGCATTTATCTGATAGAGATTAAAAAGATAAGAAGATATGAAGAACTTTTTGTATCAAAAACTTGACAACTTAGATAAAATGGACAAATCCCTAGAAAAATATAATTTACCAAAACCTACCTAAGAGAAATGAAAAACCTGGCCAATAACCAAAAACCATGTTAAAAAAAATCTTCCCATGCAGATAAAGCAAGCTGAAAAAGTTCTACTAAACATTAAAATAAAAAAATAATTATTAACATTTGCAAACTAATTGAGAGCACAGAAAAGAGGAAATACTCCCCAACTCAGTTTATGAGGCTAGCATAATCTTGAAGGTTAACTGATGACAATATGAGAAAAATAAAATTATGGGTCAGTCTCATTCATGCAATTAGTTGCAAGAAATCCTAAGTAAAACACTGAAAATACTGGCAAACTAAATTTAGCCATGTTTAACAATGCTTAAAAAGATGATACATTAAGATCAATTCTGGTTTTTCCTATTTACTGGATAGGGTCGGCTAACTGCTGCACTAAATTTTAAAACGTATACTGACTCACATGATAAAAGTTTACTTTTTGCTCATGAAAAGTCCAAAATGAGTGAGCCGTGTAGAGAGACTGAGAGACCCAGGTATCTGTCATCTTCTGGCTTTACTACCTTCAGTAAGTAGCATCCAAGTCCTGTGCTCATGCACATCCGCTGTGGAAGAAGAACAAGGAGCTAGGACCGCACATAGGAGGTAATTAGCCCAAGCCTGGAAGTGGAGTACATCGCTCACAGTCCCCCGGCCTGAACTCAGTTGCATGTGACACTTGACTGCAAGAGCAGCCAGGAAGTACAGCTTTGCTGTGTGCCCAGGAGGAAACGGAATGTATTGGGAAAACAGCTAGCCAGTATTTGCAGCATCCTAATAACAGGGTGTAATTTCTCACGTTAGCTTGTGAAAGGAGAGAATGCATCAATCATCTTAACAGATAGAGAAAACAATCATGTAAGATTTATCACACACTCATGAAAAAAATTTATCAAACTAGGAAGAAAACTGTCTTAACCTCATATAGAGTGACAGCAACAAAACTAATTGCAAACATAATACTTAGTGGTAAAACACTAAAGCTTTCCCTGTAAGATCAGGAGGACCAAGCCAAGATAAGAATTATTATTACTATTTACATTCAATGCTGTATTGGAGGTCATAGTTGATATGCAAATAACACAAAATTAAATAAATGTAAAACATGTAAAAGATTAGAAAGTAACAAAACTACCATTTTTTCACATTTGATGTAACTGGCTATATAAAAAACCCAAGGGAAACTAGAGAAAAACATTACAATTAATAAGAAAATTTAGCAGGCTTTATAGATAAAAAACTAATATAAAAAATCAATTGTATTTTAATATACCTGGCTATACAGATCAAAATACATAACTGAAAATGCCATTTGTAAAATCTTCAAATATAAAAAAATACCTAGGGATAAATCTAATGAATGATGTAAGAACTTTGTGGAAAAAATTATAAACTTTATTAAAAGCTAAATAATTAGATCAGGAATACTCACTGTGGCAAAGATGTCATTTCTCCTTAGTGTATCTGTATAGATTTAATGCAATTCCAATTATAATCCCAATTGGATTTTCATAAACTTTGAGAATATGATTGTAAAATTTAAATGGAAATACAAAAGGCCAAGAAGTTCCAAAAAGTCCTATAGAAGAAGAATGTGGTATGGTGAGGGATTACCCTACTCTATAAAGGTATAAATTGTATAAATATATGAAATTTAAGACAGGGTGGTATTGACCAAGCAAGAGACAACAGTTCAATGGAGAGGGCCCAGAAGCAGCCTTGCATGTATAGGTCCTCCTTACATATAACAGAAGGGTCACTGCAAACCAGTAAGGAAAGGAGAGACTAGTCAGTAAATGGTGCAGACAGTGAATTATACTTAGGGAAAATAATGCAACTGAATTACTACCTAACCTAATCAGTTCTAAATTGATTAATGCATGAAGGTAAATGGCATGTGCATTTAAAACTAAATTGATAAATGCATTAGGCAAAATATAAAGGCAAAATATAAAATTTTAGAGTGATATCTAAGAGAATACACCTTCTCTTCGTATGATACATACCAACTGTAAAAGAAGATTGATAAATTCAATTATGTTAAAGTTAAGAATTTTGTTCCTTAATGAAAAGAATGTCTTTTCCGTTCATGAAAAGACAACACAAAGGGAATAAAAAGAAAATCCAGAAGCTGCAACATATCACCAGTGAAGTATTATTCTTCACAAAATATATAAGGAATTGCTAAATTTCTTGCATCAGAATTAAACAAATTATGCAATGAAAATGGGAAAAACAAATGGTAAATAGGCATGCAAATATTTTCATCCTCCTCAGTAAAACCGCAATGAGATATCATTTTATTCCCAACAGTTTGGAAAATATTAAGAAGCCTGAGAATACACAAGTGGCAAGATCAAGGAACAATGGCAACCCCTACACACTGTCGTAGGAGTTTAAATTGGCACTATCATCCTGGAACCTACCTGGCATTACCCAGTAAAGTTGAGCATGTCCTACTGAAGCCTGACAGTGTCACTACCAGGACTAAGACCTTGAAAAACTCCTGCTCATATGCATCAGAAGACATGAAGAAGAATGTTCAATACCACGCTGTTTATAATAGAAAATATGGAAAACAACCCAAAGTTTTACCAACAGAAGGACAGTAACCAAACTGTGGTCATACAATGCAATGCTATGCAGAATCGAAAATCTCTGGAGTGAGATGACATGCAGCCATATACATAAATCTCACAAATGTAAAACTGGGCCAAACAAGCAGGTTGCAGAATAACACATTCAGTATCAGTCCACTTATAACAAGTCAAATAATATTATCATATGTGGTTTTAAAAAAAGCTCTGGGAAAGACAAATACAATGTTCACCAGTTAGAGGTTAACTCTGGGGAGGGAGAGGAATTAATCAGGGAGGGCTTAATAACCTACTGCTAAATATTTCATTCTTACACTGTGGTGGTGTGTTCAGATGTTCATTTTTGTCTTTTTAAAAATACCTTACTTACATGCTATTAATATTCTTTTGTATGTGTAAATATTTAATTTAAATATTTTTAAAATTCTCTACTTCTCTATGCTTATTAAGAGCTAGAGATGTAAAAGAGGTCACCTAGCTCCTGCCCTACAGTTTTATAGTAAAAAAGAATATTCCTCTCAGCATATCTCTCAATAACTAAATTTCTTTTCCTTTCCCTTCTTGCTTTGACAAGGGATAAAATAAATATCCTTTAGGGAAAACAAAAAATCACTCTGAATATCACCTCTATATTTTGAGACATATTTGCTCTTTATTTAAATAACAAATCAGCGTAACTTTTGGGCCTTTCTTTGATCTAAAAGAAAGTAGATTGCAAAAAGAAGAATCAAGTCCCAGCCATGAAAACCAAAGACCAGCTCTAACATGTCTCTTACTTTTGCAAGAGCTTTTACCCCATTAAGGCAACTATTATTATGCACATTTTACCAATGAGGTTTATGAGAAACTGGGAAGAGAAATGACTTGGACAGAATTAACAGATTTTTATGAGAGCATTAAGGCAACATTTGATTTTCTGATTGCCAGTCGTGCGTCCTGGGTATTTTTTTTTTCGTTACCACATTTATTGGTACAAGAAGGATAAATTCTCCAATGGTAAAACAATTTGGGGCAGCTGACAGGCCAATGAGAGATATTTTTGGATGAGGGATATTTGCCAAGAGCACCCATATGTAATCATTCTCATTATCTCCCTCCCTCCACCTCTTCCTTCTACACACCCCCTCCACCTGTTCTCGCTCTCTCTCTCTCTCTCACACACACACACACACACACACACACACACAAGGTATCTATCTGTTCATACATCATTTTGGCATAGAAAAATTAAACTTTAACTAGACATAGGAGGTTGTTTTAATTTCCAGAACTAAAAGATTGGCACAGCATGGCCCATGAAGGTCCTTGTGATTGGGCCCCTGCTTATGTCTGCCACAAGAAGGTCAGATCCACCTTATCTCAGCACATCTTTCCAACACGGTCTCATAATCTTTTACTCTAGCCTTCTCTCCCAGCTAATGCTTTTCTCCTGTCCCTCCCTGGAAAAGTAATTTGGTATAAGCCTCAGTTTCATCTTCTGAAAAATAAAAATATTACCTACTAATATCAAAATTTTGTTAAACATGTTAAAGGACATTGCGTGTCTCCAAAGGAGCAACTAGAGACCATAGACCAAAAAAAAAACTGAAAAGAGACTTTGGGATGAGGTACAAGGGAAATATCAAGGGTGATGAAAATGTTCTATATGTTGAATGTGATGGTAGCTACACAGTCACATAAATTTTCAAATGCACACTTAAATACACACTTAAAATGGGTTCATTGGATTGCATATAAATTGCACCTAAATGAAGCTAAAAGAGACTAGAAGGGTGTACCTCTAATTATTGAAGTAATCCATCACCCTTTCTCCCCTAACTCCTAGCTTTCTAAAGGGAAGCAGGACTGGCATAGGAAAATCCAACCGTTAGCATTGTATCTCATTATCCCCCTTGGTCTACACAAAGAGGATGGGGGAAAAGGAAGAGAAAAAAGAGGGAGAGTCAAGTCTGTGGCCTTCTGTGCAATCAGTGGTTAGGAACAGGGAAGGGTAGAGAGGTGTACTTCCCCCAAAGGTAAGGGAAACATTGATGTTGTAAGAGAATCACTCACGGATATGAGAGTACCTACAAAAAGAGGAAGCTGGTATCTTATCGCCTTGCTAAATTCTTGCTGAAATGCAAAATCTGCAGTCCACCTGGTATTGCCACAAGAACTAAGCAGAGAACAATGAGGAAGGGTTTGCCATATATACCCTGAAGTGTTGAGATCTAAATAAACATAGAAACTGGTGCTACTTCTTTCTGGAGATTTCTGAAGGAGGTAGGCTTGCTAGGGAGCCTGCCTCAGCAAGGTAAGAAGGGACTCTGGTTTACTACACCAGGGAAGAAGATGGAGGAAGCCTTCAATCTATCCTGTTTGACCACTGGAGCACGGGAATGATGACTCCTATGGTTCTCCGGACCTACTAGAAGGGGTCCATGGCTTACAGGAGAACATAGGAGTCATATAGTGGCCAAATAAGGCAAAGCCCTACATGGAGAAAGGGTTGGGAATGTGGACATATGGGAGGGGCGGATAGGAAGCATGGGTCCCCCTCTCTGAAGGGTCCTTGATCATGAAGAGTCAAGGTGAAGTGTTTACACTGGTCCATCCCACCCTCATATTGCTACTCTACAGCAGAGTCAGTAGGAGCAGACAGAACCAGAACAAACTACCACAGGGCCTTAGACACTTGGCCACCACCCTATGGCCAGTTACAGAAGATCACATCTCAGTTTCCCTCATCATCTGCCCCCATTCCTACCAGAAGAACTAGCCCTTGAAAAGGAGGTGGTAGGGAAGCATCTTAGAGCTGGGCCATGCCCTGCCTGCCCCACCTTATCCCCAGGTAGCCTATGCTAGATGAAAAGGAGAAAGTGAGCTTCAAACTGAGTTTCAGGTTTGAAACTAGACAGACATTTCAATAACAAAGAGCAACCCAAAAATATACCTTGTGCCCAAAATATCATTGAGGAATTGGAAGAAATGGCCACCAAGCCCTGTTGAAACAGTGATTTAAAAATAATAATAAATTCATTTCATGTTTATAGCCTACTGAGATGAGATGAGATTATTACATAAGGAGAAGAGATAATGCTTGGCAAGTCCTTAACCAAGCACCTGGCATGTCGGTAATAACCAGCATTTACCCAGGTACAGAGGAGTCATCAAATATGATTATTTATTAATTTTTTATTAAGTAGTTGTCAAAATGTTTTCATATTTTTCTTATCTTGTTCATGAATTTAAGACCCATTTGTTCTTCCATTTATCCAGCAAGTATTTAGTGAGCACACAGTGGATTCTGGGACAATAAGACGATGTGGCCCCTTCCTCGGGGAGCAGGCTGTGTCCCTGGCCCCACGAGGACTCATGCTGACAGTTTTCAGCAGCATCATTTGCACCCTTGCGGCACCTCTCAGACCCTTGCCCTCCTTCTTCCTATCCCACCCCTGGGATTCCTTCTTGCCCACCTTCTTTGCCCAGTAAAAGTCTCAGCCTTCTCAGTAAGACAATTCTCCTCTCATTTTATTTTATTTACATTTTATTTTTATTTCTTTTTTAGAGACAGGGTCTCACTATGTTGCCCAGACTAGTCTCAAATTTTGGTCTCAAGCAATCCTCCTGCCTTTGCCTCCCAGAGTGCTGGGATTACAGGCATGAACCACTGCGCTCAGTCTTTCTCATTTTAAACAATGCTTTGGAAACATACATCTTCCCTCATGTATTGGGAAGGGTACAAAATTTCAAGTTACGCTGGGCTCTGAGTGGGGACTCTGAGTTCTTGCCCCAGCTCCACCTCTTCCCAGCTGGTGACTTGGTTGTGGGCAGGCACCTCTGCTCAGACCTTGTGGTCCTGGGGAGAAGAATGTCTCCACCTCATGGGGAGCTGTGAGCATTAAATGGGATAATGTATATAGAACACTTAAGCACTCCATAAATGATACTTACTATTATAATAATACAGGTAAATTTGAGCAAATCATTTAACCTCACTGAACACTAGTGCCCTTGCTTTTACAACAAAGTTATTAATAACACACTTGTCTACCTCATAAGGTTGGTGTCAGATCCATTGAGATAACAGATGTGAAAGACGTTTTAAATGTTACAAAGCGCTATTCAACGGTAAGCTGTTGTTAGTGTTTTCAATGATACACTGAGCTGAAAGCATCTTTTAAAAAGGACTCAAAAGAAAAATGAAAAAAAAAAAAAAGAGGGATTACAGCCATGTTGTTGCCTCTGCCTTTCTATGACATTTATAAGGAATCTGGAAACCATCCAACTCCATGAGTTAATTAGATTCTGCTTTGAATCACACAACTGCGGGTTGGCACATTCTGGCTTGCCCTTCACATCTCAGTCCTTCCTTGACATGCCCAGAGTTCATCAAGAAGGTGTCATGTTTGCAGGGGGCTTGAGCCCCTCCATTTATGCTGTGCAGCAGGACCTGTGTTGGCTTTCTTTGGAACTCACCCTAGAAAGTTCCATCTCCTTCCAAGAGTTTCGAATTTTCTAATGTGAGAAACATCAGCTCTCATGAAATGAGGCCAGAGTGTAAGTATTGTTCTACTGGATATGGGAACTGATCCCACAACAGCAGCCTCATGCTCTCAGCCTAGAAATTATCATGTGGTTGATTGCTTGAGAGAGAAGTGATTATCTGCTATGGGAAAACACTCTTCCCTGGCTGGGCCTCCTGTCCACTAGAAACATGTTTTTCAGGAGGTGGCAGGAGGTGCTCAGCCTGTGTTGCATTCCTGAAGGCTCCGGGAAATGAGGCTCCGTTGCTTATTTACCCAGGCACTGCCAAGGTCTAAACTTGTTGATTCCCAGATTAACAGACCAATCTTTTAGCCTCTGTGGTTCCAGCGTGAGTGGAGGTAATATTTGCCCTATGTACAAGGTGTCAGTGTCAAAAGATGTGTCAAGTGCTTAGAACAATGCCTGATGCATTATAGTTAGGGTGATCACATAATTTATCATCTACTATAATTTTTTTTTTTGAGACAGGGTCTCACTCTGTAGCCCAGACTGGAGTGCAGTGGTACAATCATGGCTCACTACAGCCTCAAGCTCCTGAACCCAAGGGATCCTCCCACCTCAGCCTCCCAGTAGCTGCGACTACAGGCACATGCCACCACGCCTGGCTATTTTTTCTTTTTTCTGTCAGATAGATATGGGGTCTCACTAGTTGCCCAGACTGGTCTTAAACTTCTGGTCTCAAACAATCCCTCCACCTCGGCCTCCCAAAATGCTGGAATTACAGGCATGAGCCACTGTACCCAGCCACATCTTCTATAATTTAATAGAAAACTTTTTAAAGTGAAAGAGGCACTGCCAAGATGAATGGCACTGTAAGGACATGATATTATCTAATATTGTTCAGCAGTTGGATATGCAGACACCAATGACAGGGAATCTGTTGCTGTTGGTGTGCCTGGGACTGGTTCCTGTGTCACCAGAGTCGGTGAGCACTGCCTGAGACACGTGTGGAGGTGGGTCTCTGCTGAGCCTCCTGGCCTCATAAGGACAGTGGAAAGAACAGTTTGAAGTGTGGCCTCATTCTGTGGTTGTAGGGGAGTCATTCTGCAGCATGAGCTCCATCACAGGCATCCCTAAGGACTGGAGCTTAGAGAGCCTCAGTATCACAGAGTTCCTCTTCCCCCCCCCCCACCCCCCCACTGGTATTCCACAAGGACAGGCCAGAGAAAATATTCTCTTCTGCCTAGGCCATTTGTCGACTGGTTGGGGTGAGCATGAGAAATCAATACATCCTGATCCAGATATGGCATCTTCCCCTACTCATTATATCCCACCAAATTGGGAAGCTGGCGTGGGGAGCAGGTGAGAAGGCCACCTTCGATGTCCCCCAAACCACTCTCCATTACAGTCACAGCCTTGAAAGGGCACCAAAGCATTTGGCATGGACACCTCCTCTTGCAATCTACTGCCCTCCGACCCACCATTTTCATTCATTCTTTCAGCAATTAAGTATTTAAGAACTTCTAAATGCCAGCATCTGTTCCAGGCACTGGGGATATAGTAGTGAATAAAAATTTTTTAAAGTTCTTACTGTATGAGACTTACAATCTAGAGTTGTGCTGTCCAGTATGGAAGCTACTAGCTAATGTAGCTATTTAAATTTCAAGTAATTAAAATTAAATAAAATTAAAAGCACAGTTTTCTCAGAGCCACATCCTAGGTGCTCAGTAGTCACATGTGGCCATGGCTACCCTATTGGGCAGCTCAGAAATAGAACATTTCCATCATTACAGACACTTTCTTTGGATAGCAGTCTTCTAGAAAGAGGAGAAGTATAGAAAAGTAATGAGAAAATAAATAGAAAAATATATTATAAGTTGGATGGCAATAAAAAGTGCTTTAGGGAAATATTAAGTAGAATAAGGGACCTAGAGAGTACTCTGGGATAAGGGGGATGAGGCCAGAGTGGTGGAGACACCACCCTGATCATCAGAGCTGATCACCACACTTACTGTTGAAATATTAAAATATATCCTTACCGACTGTTAGACAAGCATTGCCTGAAGCCACTCTACTGCTGCCCTCTCTACCACGTTGGCTGTCCTGGCTCCTGTTTTGGAATACTTCCCCCAGCTCAGCCATGAAAAGATAAATTCCTGGCTCAGGAGGGGACAGCCAGGTCCCTGATCCTGCCCTGTACCCTTGGCTGTTGTGATTGGTCAGTTCTCATGCCAAAATGTTTAAAAGATACTACAAATATCACTCTTGCTGGCATGTCATTTAAGCAGGTCTCCAAGGAAGTAAGGCCAGAAGCCATGGGGGTATGTGGAGCAAAGTATTCCAGGCAGAGGAAACATCAAGTGCAATGGCCCAGAGGCTGGAGCATGCTTGGTGTAGTCCAGGAAGAGCAAGAGGCCGCTGTGGCTCCAGCATGGTGACCAAGCCTTCCAGAATGTAGCAGATAAAGTCAGAGTTGTAAGGGGAGTTGTGGATCACATAAGGCCTTATAGGCCATTTATATCCATTATTTCTTGCCACAATAATTCTGTATTTAAAAAAAAAATCAAGCGGCTTAAATCAATAAGCATCTTCTACTGCTCATAAGACTATCTATGGTTCAGCTGAACTCTGATGATCTTGACAAGGCTCAGCTTACCTCAGCTGGTCTTGCACATTGAGGATCACGTGTTGGCTTGGCTCAAAGCTGGCTAGTCTGGGGTGGCCTCATTCCCATATCTGACTGTTGAATGGCTGCCAGCTAGGACATGTGACTAGACCACATGTCTCTCATCATCCTGAAGGCTAGCCCAGGCTTGTTTACATGGGGACGGCAGGGTTCCAAGATGCCCAGAGGTGGCACATTGTCATTTATGCTGCATTCTGCAGGTCAAAGAAAATCACAGGGCCTGCCCAGATTCAAGGGGTGAGGAATAGACTCCACCTTTTGCTGGGAGGGGCTATACTGTGGCTTTGCAAGGGAGGCAGATACAGGAAGGGGTGGATAATTGCAGCTGTTTATGCAATCAATTTACTCACCATTGTAAAGACTTTGACTTTTATCCCAAGTATTAAAGGATGCCATTAAAATTTGGAGGAAAAGTGGGTTGTCATATGATTCTCTTTACATGTAAAGTGATTCCTCTGGCAATTGTGTTGAGCATAGACTATAGGGGGTAGGGACAGAGGCAGGGACACAGGTTAGGAAGTGTTGTGACAAACTGGGAGGGAGAATGGTGACCTGGGAAGTGATGCTAGTGGTGGAGTTGATAAGAAGTAGCATATTTTGGATTAGGTTACAGTTGAGCCAATGACTTATGTGTTAATTAGAGAAAGAGAGGTGTCAAGGATGGCTCTAGGGCTTTTGGCCTGTGCAGCTAGTAAAGTAGAGTGGCCATCAACTGAAATGGAGAAAGTGATGGGCAAAGTTGGCTTGTGAGGAAAAACTCAGAGCTTCTTTTGGACATACAGAACTTCATATATCTATTAAACATCAAAGTGGCAATGTCGGTTACGCAGTTAGACATGCTAGCCTGGATTTGGGATGGAGAAATAAATGTGGGAGTTGTTGGCATGTGGGTGGTGTTTAAAGGCATGAGAGCAAATGAAATCACCGAGGGAGAGAGGGTAGTTAGGGAAGAAAAGAAGACAAAGGACTGAGCCCTGGAGCCCTCCAATGTGAAGAGGAAAAAGCTTCAAAGCCTCTGAGCAGCAACAACCAATGAGATTGAGGGAAAGGCAAGAGGTGGGGTATTGTGGAAGCCTTGTGTGGAAGGCACATGAAAGAGGAGTAGCTGCATGACCACCACATTGAGCTTCCGGCTGAGGAATTCTTGGAAGACGGAGGGCTCTGGGTGCTTCTCTGGAATGAAGATACGTCTTTCCTCAATCTTATGTATATTAATAGAAAAACATATGGTCTTAATCTTTGCCAGAGGATGTCCATGAAAAACAGGGAAGTTGATCTGCTGCAGAGGAGGGGCCCTTTCACGTCCTTTTGCTAGAATTCTCCACGGGGCTGTTTCCAGCTCCCAGGACAGGAACCTCAGCCCCACTGCTGTGCAGCAGCCTGTGCTTCTCCACAGGAAAGAAGCACCACTGCTTGGAATGTTGTAGACACCAGGAAATGTTGGGTAAAGAGCAAGGGAATGAATGAAGGAATGAATGAGTAAATCAAGAGTAACCATGGTTAGAAGCTGTGGTTTATAAAAGAGAAAATGAAATAAACCAGGCAAATAATGGGGCCTGAGAAAGAAAAAAAAATGTGGGTGGCTTGAAGTAAAAAGTTTTCTGTAAGATTTGCATTGTTCACCACCAAGGCCTCTACCTGCTGAGACCTTCTCACCCTCTACCCCACCCTCAGAGACCCAGCTCCCCATTCCCTGTCCTAACTCTGCAAGAGTTCCTGGTTCTTCCTGAGAGGTAGATGGTCATTAAACATGGGGGAAAACAACCTAGATTTAAAGTGCAGAAATTAGCTGGATTATAATCTGAGTTTCATGAGATCGTTGTGAAGATTTTTCTACAATGAGGTTTATGAAAACATCTTGTAAACTCTAAAGTGCTATCCAAATGGAAGGACATGTATTTATTTTCCAGAGGTTAGCACAGGAAATATTCACTGTCAAATAGTGTCAGAAGGGAAAAGAGAGAGTTAAAAGATAGCTTCACACCAAGGGAAATGCAAGAAGGTGGAGGCATAGACTTAGGAGAAAGGTAGCAAAATCAAAAGAGAAGAGTTAGTTGCAAGATTGCAGCCATAAATTGTGTTGGGATAATGCTTTTACTCCCAACTCTTTAGTGAATTCACTGCATTGATGAGATTTGTGGCTCAAGTGGATTTGATTTACCCCCAAGTAAATTGGCAGCTTTGAGGTAGATGACATGCAATAAGGGAGGCCACGTAGTCTCAGGAGTGGAAGCTCTGAGAATCCTTAGGAAGTGAGGTTGGGAGACAGTATAGCAAAGAGCTTTTGATGGACACTCACTGTGAAGTAGAATTCAGGCCAAAGAGTAGGAGAATCTCTGAGGGGAAAGCAAGCCTAGAGCGGAATTTAAGTCACACACTTGTATACAGTAGGGAGTGAAAGATTTGGTGTATATAATAGATGCTGTAGGACCTCAAATGAGATGACTAGAGTAATATCTAGAAGGGATTCATTGAAGAAACACTTTCTCATTTTCTACCTTCTCTCCTATGCCCCTAAATCTATTACCATCTTTGTTTCCCTGTCATCCTCTCTCTTTTCCTTTTGTCCTGCCTGTGCCTGAAGGTGTCTATGGTTTTAAAGATTGAGTCTAAACAGCGGTCTCACCAACGCCCTCCCTGGGTCACTCCCCTCCTTTGCCAGGGCCGGCATTGGCACTGCTGGGAAAGAACTCTGCGCAATGCAAGGCAGACTGCATGGACTCGTGCCTGACCCTATCCCCACCCCATTCCCATGCCATACTATTCACCCTGTCAGACAAAAAGGAAAAATGCTGGCACCATGCAGATGATCCAGAACAATGTCCACAGTTTCCAATATAAACTGTGCAGCTCAGGGCTCCCACCCTGCCGAGCGTCCAGTAACTTTTGCTGAGCCATCCAAGCCCAAGGGAAAATAACCCACTGTGAAAGAACAAAGGCAGCCTTAGCTCAGGCCTGTCCCCACCAGTCAGGAGAGGCAGGCGACAGCACCTCTGGGCCAGTGCGGTCCGTGGAGGGCGGCCAAACAGGCTGTTCTGAGCATGACAAGGCAAGGGAGGGGCCCAAGAGGCCCCAGTCAATGAGAAACAGATCTGCCTGAGAAATAATAATGAATGAAAAGGCGCAGTGACAAAGCCTTGCCTCCGAGCTGGTTTGGCACACCCTCAGACCTAATGATATGTTCAGAAAGAAAAATCCACAGGCAAGATTTGGAATCCTTTAAGCCAACTAGTCATCCGCAAACGGGCCCAATGATCTTGGTTTTACCAGCAGGCATTCCAAGAAAGGGCTCTTGGGCCTGACAGCTGTCCTTCTTCAACAGGCTCAGCACTTGTCAGTGCTAGAATGTGACATAGCCTATTTGGGAGCAGAGTGATGGACTAGATGAACCTATGAGCTCACGCAATTCCAGGTCAAACAGGCAGTGAGAATGAGCCTAGTACCTGTGACTGTGAAAAGACATACTGGTGAGGGAATAGAAGCAAAGATCAGAAGGAGGAGTCAGGAGGAGCAGGGTCTTTTTCAGTTCTCAAATATTTGCTGAGCTTTCCTTGAGACTTGAGAGCTGAGCACAGTGAGGTTAGGGGACAAAAATAACAGATGCCACCCCACTCTCAGAGTGCTTATGAGATTATCTACCTAAAAGTGCCTTAAAAAACGTTTTAAGGGGGTCAGAGAGTATTATTGTCATTACCAAAGATGCCTGGAGATCATCTGACTCTGGATCCAAGTCTGATAGCTTGGTGGAGCTGCCTGGAAGTGCTTATTGAGTTTGTGAAGGCTTGCGTGGGTTCAGGCTCAGCAAAAGGAATGCGTTGATTCATTAGTGCTGTTTGTAATGGATGGAAGGGAATGCTACATATCCAATGACCTGAGTTCCAATCTAATTTGGCCTATTTTACAAATAAAACAGCTGAGTTCCGGGAAGAGGAGATGGCAAAGTTGAACAAAATGGGCACTAGATTGTCACAGCTAAGCCTTCGCTCACCCTGCCCTGGGAGAGCAGGACAGATGAGCACACTCCAGGAGATGCCGGCGATGCCGCACAATCGCACAATCGTAGGGTGGAAGAGAGAAAGGAAGGGAGGGGCTGGGAAGGCTTCTAGAGGCCACAAAGCAGCACCATGTAAACACATACGTGGTTTCCAATGAAACAACAGCTCCCACTTAACCCTCCTTCTCTTTTCCTGACCATGGAAAGTTGAGGTTAGGTTGCCAGGAAAGTGGCAAAACTTTCCCATAGATCCTACCCTGGGTTGAACTCTGAAAGAGTATTATAGATTTCTTAAGAAGTGAAGTGTTACAGGCCACAGTTTATGATGATTAGGTGAGAGTTAAAGCACACATTTTATTCTACATCATAATAGAGCTAGTTGTATACCAGTCCCTCTTTGTGAAATTAAAGATTTCATGAAGATATTATCCCTGCATTACCCAGCAACTAATAAAATTGTATAAAGAGTAGGCATGCAGTGAATATTTATGAATTAGACAAATAAATGAAGACATTATTAATATCTTTTTTAGGGAATCCAAAGATTAGCAGTTAATCTTCCAGCCAGGAGAGAAAACAAAAACACACTTGTAGTATTAAGTTTATTAAATTATGGAACTGCTCACTCAGCCATTCCAGCCAAGGAGCAAATAATCATAATCATAATCACTAACATTTATTGAAGAATTACCATGTGTTTTATGAGAATAAATACGTCAGGACAGATTAATTGTTTTAACAAGCAATTCTAAAATATCAGTAGTTAAACCATAATCCAATACAGATTGAGAGGGGCAGAGCGGGGAGTGCTATGCTCCAGTCATTCAAGGACCCAGGCTCCTTCCATACAGTGGCTCTGCCTTCTCTGAACCCTAGAGTTCTCTTCTGGATGCTCTGAATCTACCAGTAGATGAGGAAAGAGAGGGTATAGAGGATTATAAGGAAGGTTTTGGGGATAAGCCTTCGATAATGTAGCCTATATCTCTTCTATCCACATTCCATTCATCAGAGCTTAGTCACAAAGCCTCACGTAGATGCAAGGAAGCTGGGAAATGTAGTCTATTGGTGACGCATGAAGAAAAGGGAAAAGGTTGTTGGGTATCTAGCAAGTCTCAGCCACAAAGCATTATCTCATTTAGTGCTCAAGACAGCCTGATAAGGCAGATGTGATTTTTATTCCCATTTTGCAGATGAGAAACTTGAGGCTCAGAAATTAAAATAATTCCCAATATCACACATCTAATAAATGACAGAATTGAAAGTTGGTCCTAGATCTGACTCTAAAGCATATATTCTAGACCCACTAAGTTATGGACCTTCATAACTGAGGTTTTTCTCTTTTCCTTCCTATTTTTCTCTTTTCCTTCCTCAGTACACAGACTCTCACCATGTTGATTTTGGCTCTCCTGGATCTAAACTGCTGATAATACTTAGCTATTTGGCATCAGAATATACATTATCTTATCTATTTTCCATTGCACTTCCATGTGGTAGGTATTATTAGCTCTATTTTACCAGAGAGGAAGCTGAGATTAGATGGGTTACATAACTTGGCCAAGATCAAACAGCTAATGAGAGGCACATTTGAACATAGTTGAATGCTGTACTGTGTCTTGCTCCTTGGCCTGGAACTTTGGAAGGCCTTTCCCTAAAAGATTTTTTTAATGACAAAAAATAAAATTGAATCCTAAAAAATGCAACAATCCACTTTCCCACAGAGCATCCCAGAGTGGTTGGCATCTGCAAGGTCAGAGGCCTCAAAACTGAGGTCAGACAAGCTTTTGATTCTTCAGGTCTGAATCCGTCTACAAGGTGGGAATATCAAATACATTTTTCAGCTTCTGACCTTATTAATTGTAATTAGACTGGCATATCAATGCTTAAAGAGGTTCTTCCCAGCCGAAACCGTCCAGGAAATGAAGAGTCAGATAAATAACAAGGCTGACGCAAGGCTAGGGAAATAATCCAGACTCAACTAGGGGGTGGTCTCTCCAAGCCAACAGCATTATTCATGGCTGGGTCACTGGGTGCTGATGTGGAATCAACAGCTAGAGCAAGATTTGCCTGCTGGGCTCTCTTCTTTCCTCTCCCATCCTCACCCCTATCCTGACCTGCCTACCCTCCTCTCTCCTTGAACTATCCACTTGGACTGAGTTTCTTTATCACACCCTCTCCAGGCACTCAGGAGCCATCAGACATCATGTACTGCTCCCTGAGAGGGGAAAACAGGAAATGAATCTAATTAAAACTGCTGCACTGTAAAGAAGGAATTAATGATAAGAACAATAATGCAATCTGAGGACTTGGACAAATTGGGCAGATAAAAGGAAAAAAACAACAACAGCAGATTATGAGTCTTTGAGGCAGTTGACTCTACAATACCTTCAATCATGCAAGCTGCACTCGTCATAGGAGCACACTGCAGAGCCCCAGAGCCTTGGAACTCCAGCTCCCTCCCTTCCCAATACCATCCCAGGCGGAATTTTTCCCTTGACTACAGCCTCAGATCTTTCTTCCTAAGGATCTTGAACCCCATTATTTACTCTCAGGCCAGTCTTCATGAGATTGACTGTCACCAGCAGTGACAATCTATGAAGATGTAATAATCCTCCATGTTGGAATCTTTGAGATCATCTACTCCCATACCCAGGGAGGCAACCAGGGCCAGACAGTTTAAATGACTGGCCCAAAGGCAAACTGCTGGTTAGGAAGGGAGCCAGGACACTCAGGCCTACAGCCTTCAAGCTTGGAGAGTCTTTTTGCTAGACCACACTTTGGTGTGCAACTCCAGGTACATGAATTGGTAACAGATTCTACTCTATTATTCATTTTTTAAAAAATCCTACCAAGATGTCTTGGTCAAAATTTCCCTTTACTGCTTCTTGCCGGATGCCCAAGAAGCTGGTGGTATCTTTTTCTGTATCAGGTGAACTATAAACCTGTTCTCCTTCCCTTTCAGGCTCTTCCAGGAACCTGGGTTTTGTAATTTCCCATTTCTCCCAATCTAAACTACCTACCTATTTTGCCACCTACCTAAAGAGTCTGTCTTCTGACCTAATTCTCACAGTAATGAACTCATTTTACCTCCCTCTGTATCTTTCTCATGCCCTGCCAAGGATCCATGGTCCTTATATTTCCTGGCCTTCCATGGCCTTTCCCCATTTTAAATCCTTCTAATGGAGACAGAAAATTGTCCTTTATCTGCACATTTAAAAGTTTTCAGAATAAAAATAGAGTCACAGTTGATTTCTGAGGTCCTCCACTGCCAAGTTCTTTCTTCCCCATATCCCTTGCTGCTCCTACCACATTGGCCTCTGTTTATTTTTTAGAAAACACCAAGTTCTTTCTTACCTCATCGTCTTGAGGATGCGATTTCCTCTGGCAGAGTCTTACCACAGAGCCTATTCTCCCACTCCCACTTCCTCTCCTGGCAAGCTCCTTATCCTTCAGGACTCACCTTCTGTATTATTTGCTCTAGGTAATCATCCCTGACTCCCCTACTTAGGTAAGGTCCCCCCCAACTAACTGCTCTCAGATAATCCTGTATTTACTTTTATATCCCTTATCATAAATGGGATTATACAATTGTTTTTAATGATTGCAACTTATTGTCAATGTCCTCCAACAGACTGTAACTTCCATGAGTAAATGGCCAGAAGGGATTGATGTGTTGTATGTGTATATTCTAAACACAATCATCCCTCAGCATCCAAGGACAATTGGTTCCAGGACCTCTCACAGATTCCAAAATTTATGGATGCCCAAGTCCCTGGTATAACATGGTGTAGAATTTGCATACAACCTACACACATCTTCCCATATACTTTAAATCATCTCTAGATTACATATAATACCTAATACAATGTAAATGCTATGTAAATAGTTGTTTTACGGTATTGTTTGAGATGGGGAAAAAGTCTATATTTAGTACAGATGCCTTTTTAAAAAATATTTTCGACCTGTGAGTGGCTGAATCCACAAATGCGGAACCCACAGATACGGAGGGCTGATGGTAGTGTTCTCAGGACACTAAAGCTGACACTGCTTTATCTGTAATTATTTGCGTATATGTGGAAGCACCCACCAAGGGTATAAATCCCATTGTGGCAGAAACCCCTACACTGATAGACATATAATAAATGTTCATTGAATGAATGGAGGGATCGATGTCAATAAAGCTCTTATAACCCTTGAGGGTTGAGGCAGTGGTGCTAGTTTGCTACTGAAATATTGACAAAAGACATAAAAGATTGTCAGTGTGCAAGTGTAAAGCTATCTGTTATTTCTCTTTATCACATCTCCATTTTTGTTTCTCCTTCTTTCCAGGAGTCTCTGTATTAGTGCTTCCTACTCCCAGCTACTGAAATCTGTGTTAGTTTCCTATTGCTGTGTAATAATTTGCAACAAATTTAGCAGCCTACAACAATGCACATTTATTATCTCACACTTTTTATGGGCCAGGAATGTGAGCACAGCTTAGCTGGGTCCTTAGCTGGGCCAGGAATGTGACCATAAAGGTGTCTCCCAGGGCTGGGTTTTCATCAGAGGCTCAAATAGGAAAGGATCTATTTCCCACCTTCCTTGGATTGTTGGCAGAGTTTATTTCCTTGCAGCTATAGGTTTCATGGCAGCTTACTTCTTCAAAGTCAGCAACTGAGACAGAGAGAGAGGCCCTAGCAAGATGGGTGCTATGGGGTTACATAATCCCATGCACATAGTCATGTGCATCTCTTTACCTTTGCCACATTCCACTCATTGAGGCAAGTCATAGGCAACACTCAAGGGGAGGGGATTATACAAAGGTATGAATATCAGACATGAAGCATCATGGGATACCTTAGAGTTTATCCACTCCAACCTTTTAAGACAAAGGGACATGGATATGGATACGAATATGGATATATCTCCATCCATCCATGAAGTGGATCATTTCTTGGTACTGTAGCTTTTCCACACAGGTTCATAGGCTAGCATCACTCTCCAAAACCAAACTTAAAACCAAGAGTCATTTGGTAAGAAGAAGCACATATACATATGTTTACATTTGTATGTATTTGTGTTTTGAGGGGGCTAGTAAGGGACAGGCGATGGGAGGGAGAAGAATCATTTAGATCAAAGGGAAGAAAGGAACCAGTCATATTTCAGAGAGGGGGTCAGCTTCTGTTGGAAGGAAAAAAGAAGAGGTATTTCCCAGCAGAGAGAAGCCCAAGACAGAATTTTTTACATAGTAGGGTTCCCATCCTACAACATCCCTGGTACTGTTCAAGGTTTCCCCAAGCCCCTTATCTCTGATGTTACCCCCATTCCACAAGAAGCTTAGAATGAGTGCTTCCCCTGAACTGACCTTGAAAGTACTCATCCAGCCTGATTTGTACCCCCTGCACCTGTCCTCTGTCCCCAAGGCTGCCTTAGGGTCCCATCTACTTGACCCAAGCAAGTAAAGTACTGGCCCACTTAGCCAACTCAGGCCCAAGTCTTCATTCCCACAAAGCACACCCTATGTACTATTGATGGAAGCAGTGGCCCATTAAAGCAGCTGCTGCCATGACACTGGCTGCAGTGGGGAAGATGTGACCCGGGCTGTGCGCTCCATGGAGCTGTTGGGGGCTGGAAGCAGGCAGGAGCCCCACCTTCTTAGGCACAGCTGCAGCCAGCCAAGCCATGGCTGTGGACCTGGCATCTCTGCACTCTTGGGGGCTTGGGAAGTTCAGAAGGTTTCCCCTCACTGCCCCTGCAGGCTCAGAGGTGTCTGCTCCCTGCTTCTGGTACCCACTCCAATACCAGCGCAAGGTTGGGGCCAAGCACAGGCCCTGTCACAGCCCAGCTGGGTGTGTGCCTGCCCTCTGCTGCCTTGGTCCCCTCCGGACTTTGGGTGCCGATGAGCATCGGAGGGAGGCCAAGGTGAGAGCTGAGGGCAGCTTGGTGCTGGCCTGCAGGCACCGCTCAGCATGAACAGCCTGGGTGCCATGAATGGTGGCAGCAGGCAAACAGGCTCCTGGGTGGAAAGGGGACAGGTCCCTGGTGAAGCCCCACTTTCAAGCTGGGGAGGGCCTGAAGCGTGGGTACTACAGTGGGGGACATGTGGCCTCGCTGTGTGTTCCACAGAGCTTGGGGACTCCCAAAGACCAGAGTGGGAACTTGTGGTCCTTTTTCTGGGCCAGCCCATGGCCCCCCATGGACCAATCAGCACACACTTCCTCTCCTCTGAGACCCATAGAAGCCCTGGACTCAGCCAAACTTGAGGAGATGATGGGACAACCAGCTGTGGAGAGAAGCTACCCACTCCAAGGTCTCCTCTCTGCTGAGAGCTGAACACTCATCAGGACACCTGCCCGTGGAGAGGAACTACCCAATGTGGGTCTCCTCTGAGCTGCTCTGTTGCTCAATAAAGCTCCGCTTCACCTTCCTCACCCTCCACTTGTCTGTGAACTTCATTCTTCCTGGAATCAGGACAGGAACTTGGGACCCGCCAAATGGCAGAGCTAAAAGAGCTGTAGCACAAACAGGGCTGAAACACACCCCTGGCTCCCCATGTTGCAGGTGCCAAGAAGGAGAGCAAAGAGAAGGAGAGAAGAGCTGTTGCCCTTCAGGGACCCCAGAGCTAGGAGCTCCCTGACTAAGCCAGGGCAGTGAAACATCCTCTCTGGGGCTTTGAAGTTCCTGGCGTCTCCAACCTTCCAGGTGTTACTGCATTCCCTGGTGTCAGCTGTGGAAATTGCTTACAGTACGCCTGGTCCAGCTGCAGCCTCGCAGGGAGCCAGTGCCTGTGCCGGCACCTGAAGCTGCCTTCCCTGCCATCGCCAGCATGCCTGGCTGTGCACAGTGGCTGGACCCTACACTTGCTCACACACCCATTGCTGCTCTGCCCCTAGCTCCCCCTTGGCAGGCATAGGGTCCAGGCGCAAGCCAAACACAGCCAGCCAGGCCGAGTGGGCAGAACGAGCCCTGTGTTCCTGAGCAAAACTTGGACAAGGGCGCCACTGGCCACAAAATTTCTAGCTGGTGAAGCGACACTCCGAGAATCCTATGACACTGGGGCCTCTCTCCTTCCTGACCAGGAAAGCTGGATTCCAACCCCCTCCAGAGCTATCTGCTGTGGCTTTAAGAGAATGACTCTGAGTTAAACAGTGAAAACAGGACATTCAGCAAGAAGAATCCTTCTCAGGCCTGGGAAGCGCCATATCTATTATTAAGGGATGAGGTCTCTGGGTACTTAATTTAGGAAACTTGCTGCAAGCCAGATGGATAATGCCAAAGGCCAGATGTAGCCTCAAGTAGAGCTTCCTTAGCACAGCCTTAATTCATTTTTGATAGTTTTTTCTTTTTAATAATTCAAAATCTCAATCTTTTAAAACTGTCAAGATTAGTGACCATTTCCAAGGACAGACCTTGAATTATCATTACTGCCCATATTATGTCTTCATTATATTTTCCTTATTTATTTTGATATACAAGAATTGGTAAGTGTACATGTCTAAACTTCTATGCTAGATGGTACACTTTTGAGGATGGGATTCCCTCTTTTAATTAATTCAACTCTCTCCCCAAACTCCCAAAATACAGTGAAATGTACGAGAGAAAACTGATTTGTTAACCAAATAATCTATCTCAATGAATTGTGTGAAATAGGATAAGACATTAAAACTTTATAGTCCCTCAGTTTCCCCTATTATCTTTAACATGATTTTTAAGCTCACTTTCTACTCTAGACCATAAATGCCAAGAGGTTTTGTTAAGCAAATTAAGAGTGCAAACAAAAAAGAGGAATGTTTTTAACCTATTTTAAGAGAACAAAATGCTTTCAAGTGCTTAACGGTATCTATTTTTACACATATGGGATCATTAAAATATCAGGGGAGCCAGCTGCCATCAGGCAAATGCTTTGGATGTTCTCATTGCAAACCCTTCTGACCCACTGTACTTAGAAAGCCCCTTCTCTGGTGAACAGAACTTCCCTTGAAGTAGGTAACTTCAAAGAGGCAACGTGGTACACTGGCAAGCCCTCAGATCTCTTATCTGAAAAACCAGTAAATGAATTTAATGATACTGAGGAAGTCTAATATAATAGTAGAAGCAGCTCCCACTCAATCAGGCCTTTGCTATTCTGGTAGATCCCTAAAGAACATTGCACTCCTATACCTGGTGTGCTGGGGGAGCGCCAGGATCAAGAGCCACAGATCTGGGTTTAAGTGTTCCTTTCCTCTGTCACTCACTGGCTATGTGACATGGACCAATTAACTTGCTTGCTCTGACCTTCAGTTTCTGTCTAGATTTGTCCTTCCATCCTGACAAGCATATTATAAAGATCAAATGAGGAAATGAGGTAATGAGTAGGCAAGCTCTTTGTGAACTGAAAAGAGATATAGATGTTAGCTCTATATTTTAAAATATCCCATCAATCACATTGTGATTTAATTAGCATAGGCCATTTCCCACAAGCTAGTACAAGTCATAGGAATTTGACTGTATTGTGTTAGCATGTTACTGGATTCTTTTGCAGACACACTGTGAAGCAATCAGGTACAATAGTTAATAGCATGCCATTAAAGGCAACTAGACTTGGATTTGAATAACAATTTTGTAATTTACTAGCTAAGACTTTGGGAAAGATACTTTACCTCTCCTAGCCTCAGTTTCCAATTCTGCAAAGCAGCATTAGTTGAAAAATAATAATAGTTGTGTTATGGACTGAATGTTTGTATCCCTCCCGAGTTCATATAGTGAAGCTCTGACCTTCAGTGTAATGATATTTGAAGATGGCATCCTGGGAGGTAATTGGGGTTGGAGGAAGTCTTGAGGGTGGGGCACTTATGATAGGATTAGTGCCCTCATAAGAAGAGACACTAGAGAGCTTGCTCATTCTCACTTTCTTCACCTTGTGAGGACATAGCTAGAGGGGGGACATCTGTAAGTTAGGAAGCGACCCCTTTCCAGAACCCAACCATGCGGGCACCCTGATCCTGGGATTCCAGCCACCAGAACTGTGAAAATAAATTTCTGGTGTTTAAGCCTTCAGTCTGTGGTATTTTGCGTTGGCAGCCCAAGCAGACTAAGACAATCTACTAGAGTAAAAAATAATCAGAAAGATAATAATCACTGAATATTAAAACCAGAGGAACTTTAAACCAAGAAATTAATAACCCAAGTGCTAGAAGAACTGAAAACTCAGCAAGGGCCAGTGAGACAACTCAGAGATCAAGAGCAAGGCACTGCTGCTACCCCAAGACTGCAAGGACAAAGGGAAGCTGTGGGGTTACGAGAGCTCAAGGTTCAGGTCACCCATCGGAAACTGAAACCACAGTGGGCTGTCTGGGGTAATCAAGAGATTCAGAGGAGGTGTAGCTGCTGATGCAAGCAGAGAGAGAGAAATGCCCTTAATTCTCCCTTCCTCCCACCCTCAGACTCCTCCCAGTGCTTCTCATTGGCTGTAGCAACCAAGTTCTAGTGACATCAGAACCTGGGACGCACAGATCTTGATGATGAGGACACCCTGTGTACATAGCATAACAGGGAGGGGAAGATTGGCTTCAATAGCAAATAGTCCAAGGACCAGCACAGTCACCTTCTTGGGATTCATATTAGTTAATTGAAGATTAATATTAATTGTATGAGCGATCCTGGCTATTCAATTAAGTATTTAATTTAAAAACTCAATGCTGACTTATACCATGGTTCCATTACAGCCAGATCTTTCTCTTACTATGTTAGACATCCTGAGTGTCAATAGGCTCTTTCACATGTTCCAGGCACTTTCACATATGTAATCTCATTTAACTCCAAAGAATTTATGCTTTTCTCCATTTTCCTTCCTATCTGCTCAGTGGTCTTATCCCTAGCAACTGAGGGGTGCCAGGATGTGGGGTTTAAAAGTTGGCCCTTCTCCATGTAGCTCCAACCTAGTTGTCCAGGGAAATGCCCGCCACCTCTTCCCTGTGAACCTATGCTGCAATCACTTTGGAGAACCCCCTACCAGTTCCCAGAATGCTCACTCTTTCCTGCTTCCTAGATAGCATTCATACTGTCCTTTGTATAGCCTTCTTTTCAGGACCAGCTCATTGTCCCCTCCTCTGTGAAGCCTAGAAACTCAGCTCACTGGCAGAATGCAGCACTTCCTCCTCCATCTCCCTAATATGCCCGAGACTCCTGAGATTATTGTAGGGATTATCTGGTTGCAGGAGTAGCACCCTCTTCTGCTAGATCATGAGATTCTGGTTGGCAGCTCAGAGAATCTGGAGGCTGAATCCTGGAGGAAAAGCTTACACCCAGTGTGGCACAAGGATTTAGAGCCCAAGAGACTTAAGTCTGAGCTCTAAGTCTGATCCCAGGAGACCCATTCTGATCTCTACCAATTAATAGCTGGGAATTTAGACATGCGAATTAATCATTGAGCAGGTTTTCCCTCTGGCTAAAATAGGGAAGACAAGTGCAAACCATCTCTCAGGGTTATTTTAAGAATTAACTTAGATAATCCATGTCAAACGCTGGTAGCAGTAGGAAATTTTTACCAAAGGCTGATCTCCTTCCCCTTCCTTCTCACCTACAGTTAACCTCAGGGTAGTGAGGCCCAGGAGTCATATCTGGCCTGGTGTAGGATAAAAGGACAAGAGAGTAAATATTTTAGGCTTTATGGGGCACATTCAGCTCCTCTCACATATTCTTCTTTGTTTTATTTATAATTTTTTTTTACAATTCTTTAAAAATGTAAAAACCATTTTGCAATCCAAAAACAGGTCATCAGGATGGATGTGACACACTGGCAGCAGTTTGCTGACCTGTGTTCTACTACATGGCTTAGCAATCTGTTTAGCCTTAGCCTGAAGCTTCCCCTCACTGTTTCCTTTCTTCTTTTACTTGTCTTCTTTTTTCTTTCCTTTCATTTTATCCATGTTCTTTTAATGGAGAAGTTAAAAACCCAAGTGTGAAGTCAGCCAAGCCTGGGTGCAAATCTCAACCCCAATGCCAAATGTTGAATAACTGCAGACAAGTTACTTAATATCTTGTAGCCTCTGTTCCGGCACCTTTAACATGATCCTGTAAAAACATCCTCCTAAAACTGTTGGGAAGTTTGAGAGAGAGGATGTGCCTGCAGTGAAATACTGGAGACAGTTCCAAAGGCTTCTGAGAGCTGATTGTTAAATTCTCAGGAAATTTACAAGCCAGCTCTTAGGCTGTTGGTAGCTTGAAATCAGCCATGGTGCACATACTTACACTACAGAAATTGGCAAACACTACAAATCAGTCTTCCTCCCCACTCCCCAGCCAGTTGTTAAATGTTTACAGCACACCACTGTATTCTAAGCACTTTTCCCCCCTCACTCTTCTTACCTCCTTGGATCTCCCTGTTTCCAGTTTCACACTGCAAGGAATTAATGATATACCAGGAGGAATCTTGAGAGAGGAAAACATGCAAGCCTCCCAGGAAACTCTTAACAATAAGATCTTCACAATTCACACATCCTTTTAACCACTGTTGTGTTTTTCAGGCTGCAGAGTGCTACCCACTCAGTTAACACCCGTTATGTTGAAAAGCATTTGCTTTTCACAAGGAGGCATGTAGACTTTCCTATAAGTGCCAATAGAGAAAAAAGTAGATTGCTCCGTGATTTCCCAAATGCTAAGTGCAGCGAGACTGAGAGCTAGTAGAGTTTCTGAAGATGCCATGTACAATTGATAGATTCTGTTAATAAACCTAAGAGGAAGAACAAATTTGTGAAAGGAAAACACTTAACTAAAATGAATGGGCATTTCAAACCAGGAAATCTTCTGGGAGATACTCTTCTTCCTGAGTGGGGCATTAAGTTTTAATTATTTTTTATGCTAGAATAAAATATTCTTCTTTTCCTTGACTTATAATCTTTTAGGTTCACTATTTGACCCAGAAGATGAAGACACAAGATTTAAATTCTTTTCAGAGAATCCATTGTTTTTTGTTTTGTTTGGTTTTCTTTTTATTCAATTTAACAAACTATTGAATACTCTACCAGCTAGGAGTTGTGCTTGGCTTCTAGCCACAGAGACCACAGGACAGTGGTTTCAAGGAGATAAAAGTTTGTTTCACTGAAATGTGAAAGAAGTCTAGAGTCATGCATCTAAAGCTGACATGACACCTCTTTCTATTTTTGTCTTCCTTAAACTATAGCACCAGGCATTCATCCTTAATGTTCCTTCATGGTCCAAGATGGCTGCCAAAGCTGTATTAACCATATCCACATGCTCGGCAGAAAGGTGGGAGAAGGTGGGAGAAGAGCTGTCTATGTTTCTCTCCAGAGATTTTCCAGAATTCCCACCCATCAGCTTCTGCTTGATCTTATGGACCACTCCTAGCTGCAAGGAAAGCTGAAAAACAGCCTTCAAGCTAAGCACATCACCACCCCAAATAAAGTCAGAGCTCAGTCACTAAAGAAAAAGGGAGAAGGGTTATCAGATGGGTAACCAGCAATGTGCATTTGCTGTAAGTGTTCTTTGCTCAAACATTTGTGTGTGAAGGAGAGAGAGGATGAGGTGGGGGGGGGGGGGTGGGAGAGGTGTGTTGAATTCTGGGGAAAAAGTAAAAATACATTTTTAAAAAGAGATTAAGACATTCCACGGTCTCAGACAGTGTGTGATTTGGTCAACAAAACTCACGGTCAAATACCCACAAATACTCATGTGCACATGCACAGCCACAAACACATGCATAGCAGCCTTTGTAGATGAAGTAAGTAAATGAATTTTAAAAAGCACAAACAGCCATGGAAACACTATGTTAATTCATGCTGCCAGTGTTCCAGAGCATATGATGCCTAAACTCTTTGCTTGGTTTCTCCCTATTTGGTCTAGAGTGGAGTGAGTTTGTGTGTGTATCTGTGAATGTACTCATCCTTTTTTGTAAAAATGAAAGTGGATAGAAAATGAAATAGAGAATTCTTTCCCAATGTATTTCTACTTCTCTCCTTCATTTTCTATGTTGAACTAAGAAAAAAACATTGTAATGCCATCACATATGTATATATGTATTTTTCCTGTGTCTTCTTTTAAAAAATATTTAAGATCTACAGAGATAGACATAAAAACAATTTTAAAACATCAGGAAATGGGAGTAAAATGAAAATCATCACGAAAAAAGGCAACGTAGAAAGTAATTAAGAGCTAAGATTCCAGGACTTTGTTCCAACCTGGCTCCCTTCTTTTCTTAGCTACACAACTTTGGGCAAATAATTTTGTGCATAAAACAAAGTTTGTGTTAAGTACTTATTTGTGGCATTTTCCACTCGTGGCATCATATCAGCACTCAATAAGTTTCAGATTTTGGAGCATTTTGAATTATGGATTTTCAGATGGGGATGCTCATCCTGTAGCTATATGAAGTAGGTAATGATTTTATCACCATTTTGCAAACAAACAAAAAAAACCCTGAGGCTCAGAGAGGCAAAGTCTCCTGCTGAGCTTCACGGCTAGTTAAATGCTAGAATGAAGATTTGAACTCAGGATAGGATGTATTTTGCTGCTGATGTCTGAATGCCATCACTGACAGGTCTTCTTTGAGTGGACAGAATGTGTATGGGGGACTTGTTAATTTGGTGTGGACTCAGTTTTCAGAGGAAGGAAGTGAAGGGTGATTCAGAGCCCAGGGCATCCTGGAGTGAGACAGATCTGGATGGCAGCTGGGAGGAAAGTTGAGATCAGGGAGAATGTGGGAAGCTACTGGGCAGACAATGGCATAGAACAAGGAGGTGCAAGCATTCATTCATTTTTGCAATTTGTAAATGTTATCTACGAATTTCCTAGGTGCTGGGAATAGTAGTGACAGTGAAAGAAAGAAATGGTCTCTGCCCTTGTAAAGCTTACAGTCAAATGTTCAGAGATACTATTTATAGACTATCACAAGTAACTATAGAATTACAACTGTGATAAGTGAGTGCTTCAAAGAGGTTGAACATGGTGACATAAGATCCAGGTCAAGGACTTTGGATTGTGGGTAGTATGTCATAGCAATTCAAGCTCGCTGAGCTCCCGCCCCATTTGCAAAGGTTTCCAAAGCAGGCACATGTCATTTACTAGGACTTGTTGGTAATTCAGAAAACTCTAGGAAAGCTAGACCAGTCCACCACTTCTGGAAAGAAAGAAGAGACACTCTCTACACAGGGTCATAGACTGCGTGAGTTCTTCTCATGAATGCAGGCTCAGGGTGAAGTCACATGGAAATATTCAGGCACTGTAACAGAAAAAATGCTCAAACCAATGCTGGGGACAACCATGCCCCCATAAGCAGCTGGGCATATTTCCAAGTAAGCTGACCTTTTGTTATATGCTTCTGGAGGCAAGTAGAAGAACAGCAATGAGCAGAAATCACACAAAAGTGCCTGACCTTGCTTGTTCTGGGGAGATTGTTTGAGTCCAAAACACCTGCACTCAAATTATTTCAGGCTGTTGCTGACTGAAAATAGAGCTCTGGAGATAAGTTCTCTTCAATCCTGTGATTTAAAATCTTATCAAAAAAGATGCCTGGGAAAATTACACTGAGCAGCGCAAATGACTTAAGAATCTAGGTCAATCTGTGAATGAGGTATTTACAAAGCACAGGAAGCTTGAGCCTCCCCTGGCCACCTGTAATCCCCTGGATGTTCATCCCCTGGTATCTTTGCATGTCCATGGATCTGACCTTCTCACCCCTTCTTGGGGGTCCTCTGGAACTCATGCTGTGTTATCAGAAAAGTGTCTCTGCATTTTCAACTACTCTGAATTTGTCCTTTCCACTGTGGATGTGTCACACACCCTAGGAAGGTACCACTTACGTCATCTTCTATGTAAATGGTATCCTATCAAGTTGGACAATGCCAGCAACACTGCCTCTACCTGTTGCCCTGCTAAATCCTTACTCTTCTAAGTGCAGGCTATTTTTTTTTTCTCTCTCACAGCTCATCCTTGTTTCCAAGTTTATCTTCAAAATAGTTTTCCTCCTGCCTTCAAAATCCCTAAGCCCTTCAGTTACCCAATAGCCCTCTTTGTTACTGTGAAACACAAACCCTGGAGAGCCCCCTTCTCCAGTGGCTTTAGCACCAGACTGTCCTTTATTGTACTGCTACTCACATCATTCTTGCACACTTCAATATTCATGTGTATAATCCATCCATCACTCTGGCCACCCCGTTCCTCAATCTCCTCACTTTCAACTATCTGTTCCTTCATCCCACCTCATTTATGTAACCCTATAATCATGTCCTTGACCTTGTAATCTTCTCAAAAATCTCAATTTTGAGTGCCCTGTTTTGTTTTGTTTTTTTTTCTTTTTTATCACCAGCTCTTGTACTTTAGGCTCACTTCCTCTAAATATTTTTAATCCAAAAATTCCTTAGTCTCATCAAGATGACCCATCCATTGGAGCCACATTGAGAGAACTAACTCCACTTTCCTTCTTCCTTGCCCAGTGAAGAGTTTATGGTCATTATGATCATTTCTTTATAAACACTCTTAAATCACCAGCTTCCATTTCTGCAGAGCCAACCAGACTAAGCCCAAACCGATTAAACCCTACTATCTCTTACTCTAAACATGCAGTCCACACAGCTGAATGTTTCTAGACAGAAACACACCACATGATTGCAAATCTCAAATAGGCACTAAAGTAGACATCTATAATTTTTCACTCTTCAAAACTGTTTCATAGTTTTTTCTCTCTTCTCAAATTTCATGCACCTGTGCCCTTCCACTCTTGACCTTGTGTTATATTTCACTAAAGAAATAGAAGCAGACATTAAACAAAGAACTTCTTCCCACCTCCAAATTCCCACCCTGTCTGCACTGGAGATGCTCGGTTTCCCCTCATGTTGGTTTGAATGAAGCATCCCTGCTCCTGGCAAAGGTGATCCCTATGCCTTTGCCCTGGACCTCAACTTCTCACCTTTTCCTAGAATCTGCTCCGGTAATTATCCTTTTGACTGTTTTGCATTATGGATCTTTCCCTCTCTACTAATTTATCCCAATCAGCACACAAGAATGCTGTAGTATCCTTGTCTTAAAATGAATAGCAAAAGAGCTCAAGCCCACATTTCTTCCAACCTCTGCCTTATTCCCAGTTTTCCCTCTATAGCAAACTTCCTCCAATATAGTAACCACTAGCCACATACTTGTGCTGTGTATTGAGATGTGCTGTGTAAACACACATACCAGATTTCAGAGCCTTTGTAAAATAAAAAAGTAAAGTATTGCCAGGCATGGTGGCCCATGCCTGTAGTCCCCACTACTACCAAGGCTGAAGTGGGAGGATCACTTGAGCCCAGGATTTCTAGGCTGCTATGAGCCATGATCATGCCTCTGCACTCCAGTGTGGGTGACAGAGAGAGACCTTGTCTCTAAAAAACAAAATATGTGTCTCACAAGCAATTTTTATATTGATTACATATTTAAATTATAATATATTTTATTAAAATTAATTTACCCTGCTTCTTTTTACTTTATTAATGTGCTTAATATGGCCATTTATTATATAGCTACTAGAAAATTTAAAATTACATACATGGCTCACATATGTCACTTGCATTATATTTCTATTGAACTGCACCCATCTACACAGCCTCCTCTGTGACCATTAGTCCCACGGCTCTAAATATCCTAAATATGATCTATAGGAAGATAGATGTCCTTTGACTCTCAACATTTTCAGCTCTGGTCTTTCTTCAGAACTCCACTTTGCTATGCCCCATTATCTATTCAATAGTTCTACATGGATGTCTAAAAGATATCTAAAACTTACCAAGGACGAAATAGAACTACTGCCTATCCTCTACCCTAAATTGTCTTCTCCAATTCTCCTTATCTTAGTAAATAGCACTACTGGTAGTGCTAGCTAAAAATATAGGTGCTATCCTTGATTCTTTCAATTTCTTCTCTCCTTTCCTCAAAGTCACCTGCAAATTCTATTGACTCTGTCTCCAAAACACATCCTGAATTCATCTATGTTTCTCCTTCTCCACTACTGCTAATTTAACACAAGCCCCACTTCATCTCTCCCTAGTAAGCTTGGAACTCATAACCCTGCTTCCACTTTCCCACCTTTCCATTTTGCACACATTATTCAGAGTGGTATTTCTTAAACATAAGTCATATAAAGTGCCTCCCTGGTTAAAGCACTCCAGCAACTTTTGATTACACTCAGAAACTAACACCAATCCATTCACTCTGACTTCCAAAGCCCTGGCTGATCTGAACTCTACCTACCTCTCTGGTTTCATTTAATTCCTTCCTTCCTTTCACCCACCACATATCAACTGCTTGACCTTTCATCTCCTCTATCCGGCCAAGTTTGCTTCTGCCTCAAGGCCTTCACAGCAGCTGGTTCCTCTGTCAAGACTCTGCCTTTTCTACCCCACTCCCATTTGCATGACTGGTCTCTTATTCACAGCTTAAATGCCAGTTCCTTAGGCAAGTCTTCCTTAACCCTTCAAACTAAAATATTCCCTGTATTATCACTCTACTTCTCTAAATAGCACTTACTGCTCAGACATTTCCTTGTGAATTCATTTATTTCTATATTGTCTCTTCTCCTCTTAGAATACAGATGCTCCTTGACTTATGATTAAGTCTTAAGTGGGGTTACATCCCAATAAACCCATGGTAAGTTGAAAATATCACAAGTTAAAAATGCATTTAATACCCCTAACCTACTGAACATTGTAGCTTAGCCTAGCCTACCTATTACCTTAGTAATATAGGTTAGAACAATACTCATCTAAAGTTTTTTTAAGTTTTAAAATTGTGGGAGTTTGTGTTCTAAGAAATCTGCAACTACTCCCAAGGTAGTAAAAATATTTTCCTAGAAATTTCATAGTTTTCTTTTAAATTTAGGTCTATGATCCACTTCAAATCAATTTTTGTGATTCAAGTGAGGTGGGGGTTAAACTTCATTTCATCCTATATGAACTTTCAGTTGTTGCAAGAATGTTTGTTTAAAAAAGACCTTCTCTTTTCCCATTGAATTATCTTGACATCCTTGCCATTGGTATTTAGTTGTGAAGCACTAAGAAGGGGATGTGAAGTCTTCTGTGCATTAGAATGGCTTTTTGACCAATAGGCTTCGTGGCAGAGCCACTGAGTAGCAAGTCAGCTTTTTTATTAGTGAGTGTCCTAAATGTTATTTAATCCATAGGTCTTGATTCTGAGATCTTCTGGGTTCTCCAGGGAAAGACTCACATTCTCTTGCCTAATAGTACAAGGCTAGCCTCAGACATTCTGGGAGCTGGACTGGAGAAGCAATGTTGGGGATTCACCACTCAATATGAACTTTGTGTTCAGTACAGTCTCTCTCCTTCTTTGTGTCTGCTAAGTTGGGTCTATTCTGGCTTCATTTCACAAAAGTATAAGCTTCCCATCTCTCTTGGGGTTAGAGGAAAGATTAACATCCAACTATGAGTTGCGAAGTATTGTTTTAACTTTTCTCGGACAGATTTCGGACCTGAGGACCATAGGGCTTGCTTATTTGGATGTTTCTCTTTACCATCAAGGCTTATTCCACTCTGCAAAGTTCTTGCCATTCTACTTTGTCTTTGGATATTATGTAGTTGTGTTACAGAAGTCTCTTAATTTTATTAAAATTTCTGTTATAATTTCTTATTGTCTTTGTTATTTTTGTGTGATGTCTGTGAGGGAAGAAGAAAAATGGTCCCATCACTTAAAAGTGTAAGTCATGATTTCACATTTATAGAGGTTATTGGGCTTAGAGGGTGATGAATTGGAGGATCCTATTGTGCCTCAGGTGAATTTGAAGACATTAAACACAACCAATATGTTGATACGTATGAGATGTTCCATTCATTTTAAGTATGCTTTTTTTTTTTAAAGAGATGGTCCGTTACTCTCCGTCACCCAGGCTGGAGTGCAGTGGAACAATCATAGCTCACTGCACCTTGAATTTCTGGGCTCAAGTGCTCCTCCCATTTCAGCCTCCCAGGTAGCTGGGACCACAGGCAGATGCCACTATTCTTGGCTAATTTTTTAAACTTGTATAGAGATGAAGGTCTCGCATGTTGCCTAGGCTAGTCTTGGACTCCTGGCCTCAAGTGGTCCTCCTGCCTCTGTCTCCCAAAGCCCTAGGATTACAGGTGTGAGCCACCACACCTGGCCATAAATATGCTTTTTTTTTTTTTTTTTTTTTTTTTTGAGAAGGAGTGTTGCTCTATCCCCAGGCTGGAATGTAGTGGTGTGACCTTGGCTCACTGCAACCTCTGCCTCCCAGGTTCAAGTGATTCTCCTGCCTCAGCCTCCTGAGTAGCTGGGACTACAGGCAGGCGCCACCACGCCCAGCTAATTTTTGTGTTTTTAGTAGAGACAGGGTTTCACCATGTTGACCAGGATGGTCTCGATCTCTTGACCTCGTGATCTGCCTGCCTCGGCCTCCCAAAGTGCTGGGATTACAGGCATGAGCCACTGCGCCCGGCCAAATATGCCTTTTAAACCTAAAACAATATCACACTGTTGCCTGTTGGGTCAATCTTACTGATTCCCTGCATAACCTTTCTGATATTTTACCCTTACCATCTTTTAAGTAATTCTCCTTTATCTTTCTTTCAGCCAGCAGTTTTGAGCACTTATTATGTATTAGTCACCGTACTAGAAAATGGGATGTAATGATGAACATGATAAACATGTTTCCAGCACTCAGTGGATTATATTCCAGTAACAGACAAGAATAGCAACCAGACAATTATTATATGAGTAGGTAAGTGCTGTCATAAAGGCACATCAGACCATTATAAGAGCGGCTGGAAGGTACACTTAATGCTAGACTTGAGAGCTTGAGTTTCAAGAAAATCACACAGAGAAAGTTCATCTATGAGACCCGAAGGGAGAGGGGTAGTTAGCCAAGCCGGGGAGCAGAGTGGAGGTAGAGAACTGGTAAGGAGAAGAATGATTCAGCCTGAGACAACCACCTGGGAAAAGATCCAGAGATGAGAACGTTATCATTTAAAAGAAGGCATTGAGAGCAAATTCTTAGGCTTCAGTGCTTCATTTGCTATAAAGCACTTCCCTAGAAGTGGTCTGCGGAACCCTGCTTTAGAATCACCTGAGGCCACTAATTAAAACGCAAATTCCTGGGTCCCATTCCAGATGTACTAAATTCTAATCTCTGAGGATGAAGCCTGAGAATCTAAATTTTTTATTAACTGCCCAGGTGATTCTTCTACATATCAAAATTTGAGCCTTTGTGGGATTTGGGGCTGGAAACTGGTAAACAAGATCTAGATGAAAGAGCGTTGTAAGCCACATTAGGGAGTTTAGAAATTATCCTAAGAATACAGTCATTGGAAATATCTTCTGATCCATTGCTAGAAGAGTGACCACTGCGTATTTTTACCTTGGATACACAGCATGTAGCATAAAGCCTTTCAAGAATTCAGGTCATTTTATGACACAAAAGTATAATAATTTTTTTAAAAGTGTTGCCAAGAAAAAGGAAAAAAGAGAAATCAAGGTTTGAAAAAAGGAGGAAGGGAGCAAAAGAGAGAGGAGAGAGAGAAAGAGAGTTGTTAATAAAAAGCCTAGATACCCTATTTTCCCTTTACCCTAGTGAAAATAATTGCCTCACATCACAGTTAATCTGTTCCCAGAAACACTTCTCACTGAAATGGAGCATCTGTAGTAGAGATTGCTAGTGCTTTCCCATTTTGTCTTCCTCTCCACCGGGGCACAGTGGACATTTTTGTTTTTCCACAAACGATCCTGTGCCTGCAGTTGGATAAGACCATATGACTACTTCTGGCCAATGGACTGTGGGAAGGGGCATTTAATTACCAGTATAAGACTGTATCTCAGCCAGGCACGGTGGCCTGTACCCATGCCTGGCTGAGAGTAGTCGCAGCTACTTGGGAGGCTGAGGCAGGAGGATTACTTGAGCCCAGGAATTTGAAGCTGCAGTGAGCTATCATTATATCACCGCACTCAAGGCTGGGCAAAAGAGCGAGACCCTGTCTCAAAAGAAGAAGAAGAAGAAAAAAATAGATTTTATCTCACTCTCTTCTCTTGCTGTGTTGATCATGCATGAAAGAATTCTCATGTAAAAAAGTTGGTGAAACTCTAAGATCAAAGCAGCCGAGACTGCTGAGCCCACATGTGGCAGTTTTCTTAGGGAGTCTCCTGAAACCTTAATGGATTTGGTGTGAGAAACGTTTGTTGTTTCATGAAACAGAGTGGAGGACACTTGTCACCACAGCATAGCCGGGCATATTCTGCCTAGTGTAACATCTATTCTTTATTATGTACCTCTGTTAACAACAGTTCTATTTTAATTATGATCCTCCTCTCTCCACCCAATCTCAACTAAAATTCAATGGTGCTTAGTGGAATTAGGGAGTCATTCAATTTCCATTTGCCCAGTATTTCCTGATTGCTCTCTAAACTTCCCCAAGGCATCAATACCATGAAACCAACTATTTAATTTCAGCGAAACGGCTACTCAATTGTATCAGAGTCATTTGAAAAGAAGTATGAAATAGAAAACTGTTATGTGATAGCAAATGTTAAAGATGTTTGGAAGAGAGGAAATAGAAGTGTAAATACAAGCACATGCAACCTGAAGTCCTAGGGAAACAAAGCACATATATTCAATCAGCTACTTTGTGTTGAGTTCATCCAAAGTCCTATTGCCCTTTCTTTAGGAGGGCAATTCCCACATTTCAGTGTGCATAATAATCACCTGTAGAGCTTGTTGAAAACTTAGATTCCTAGGCTCCATCCCCGGAAGTTGAAATTCAGTGCATCTGGGGTGGGCCTAGGAAATCACATTTTAATAAGTGGCCTCAGGTGATTCTAAAGCACAAGTCTACAGAAAAGTGCTCTGCAGAATTGAAGCACTGAAGCCTAAATATTTGCTACCAACGCGGTCTTATTGGAGCAAACCCAAATGGGCTCAATAATCTCATTGAGTAACTCTTAAGGAGCTGCAAAGCTCAGCTAAACAAAATAACTTAGTCCTAGGGGGTTCCCTTGTGGGTCAAAATGACCCTGCCTTGAGGATTCCAGAGAACTAGTGTTTGAGTAATTGCTCAATGGTGTGGTCTCAATCGTATGTGCCATAGAAGTTCAGAAAAGAGAGATTAAAATCTGGGGTTGGGACTAATGACAGAAAAAGTTACTATGAAGATTCTAGGATATGAAATACCTGTGATAGTTTTTAAAAATAGGGGAATTTTTACTGATGAGTGGCAGAAAATTGAGTGGCCAGAAAGTCCATTTGGATAAGCCAGTGATTTTGGCCAGGGCATGAAAAGTAATCAAAAGAGAAATACTAATGAAAATGAATAAATATCTGTTTCCACAGCTAATCTCCTCTTCCTTACTCACAAACTATTTCTCTGCCATGTGGTCCTTAGATAAGGAGTAGACTATAACTCAGGCTACTGACTTCCCTGAAGATGCTAAATAAAAGGATCTCAGTCCAATGCAACCCAGGTATCAGATCCAGCCCCAGCAGAGAGAAGATGCTTCCACTGGAGACTGGAGGAAAGAGAATGCCAAGAGTCAACTCATACCATAGATTTTCAAGTATTCTGGGAGACTCAATCTAGAAGAAAGTATACTCCAAGACCTCATTTGAATGCCCATTTGCTTTAAGTAATAATCAATGGTTACAGGTGAAGTATTAAAACAATGGTCTCTGGTGACAAGGACCTCCTAGAAATTATCATTTATAAATGAACTGTTCCCACTTAAAATTTGACATTGATAAACTTCTAACTGTAACTTTGACAGAATATTTGTGCAGTGTGCCAGCTATTCCCAGGAAAGCTTAGTGCTCAAGAAATTCTTTAATGTCTGAAGCATTTCCATTGGTGAAGAGTACCTACTTTAATGATCAATTTATAATTACATAATATAATGTATATACACACATATATATGTGGGTATACATATGTGTGTGTGTTTTTAAGATACATGAAGAAAACATTTTTTTCTTAAAACATTGTGAAAGTTGATCATACGAATTGGGCCATCTTGCCATACCCAACTAAAACAAAGTTGAGAAGCCGGAGGCAAAAAGCACTCAGCACACATAGCATCGCTCCAAAAATACAATTATCTGCAAGGCTGGCTGCTGAAACTACCTGCTGTAACCTGGAACCAGTTTTATCTAATAGCTACTGAAACAATCTGCTACAACTCCAAGACAACTTTTGCCCACAGTGTCACTTACCAGTCAGAGCTTGCCAGCTCGCAAAAATTTACTAGTGCCAATGAACTTTCTCAAAGAGCAATACGTAACATTTCTCTTTTTAAAGTAAAACCTCTAACCTTCTGTTACTTTTTCAGACATATCGAAGTCCACCCAGTCTGTGTGTATGCCCTGAATTGCAATTTTTTCTTTCCAAATAAAATATTTTGGAGACTTGTCTCCTTATTTTATTTGACTTTTACACCATTAACAATGATTACAAACTTAATTCCTTTAAAGTGTTTCAGCAACAGATGTAAATTTAATGTGATCAATTTATTTAAACACTTCAAATCCCATAAGCAGCAAAATAAACTATATAAAAATACAATTACCACAGAACATAGAGCACTAATATTTAATCCTGCTCTAAAGAATCAACACTTAGGGTTTCATGAATTTCTTCCTTATTTCTGTACTTATATATGTTGTTCCTATTTATCTGGCTGCTTTTCCAGCATGTCAATAACATATATTGACACCTTCCCAAGGTTGCAGAAATCTTTCTAGATACAAAGAAAAAAAAAAAAAAAAACCTTTTCAGGCCACCCAAGCTTATAGGATCTGGCTTATTTCCCAACTCTCAAGATTTTGTTGTTTCTTCCAAGGTGATTCAAACCCAAGCCACTGTTCAACAAACTGGGCTTCCTTTTTTGTTGTTAAATTTAACTTGTTGGCCAGGCACAGTGGCTCACGCCTGTAATCCCAGCACTTTGGGAGGCTGAGGCAGGCAGATGAGGTCAGGAGTTCGAGACCAGCTTGACCAATATGGTGAAACCCCATCTCTACTAAAAATACAAAAATTAGCCAGGCATTGTGGCACACGCCTGTAATCCCAGTTAATCAGGAGGCTGAGGCAGGAGAATCACTTGAACCTGGGAAACAGAGGTTGCAGTGAGCTGAGATCACACCACTGCATTCCAGCCTAGGTGACAGAGTGAGACTCCATCTCAAAAAAAAAAAAAAAGAAAAAAAAAGAAAAAATGTAACTTGTTACATTAATAAAAATTTTAAGGTCCACACTTTGACATAGATTCTATTGTTTTGTAACTTATGTCTTGCCATGAAACAATACATTAAGTCTTACTTGGCCATTGTTACCAAATCAAATATTCCATCATCGCAATATATAGTTTTGATAGCATTATAAAAATGTTTATACTCTTTATTAATATTTTCTTATAATTTAATGGAATCTATCAAGCATTTTTATCTTCTATGAGATAAGAGATAATATCTACATACTTATCTTTTCTCCCAAGGGCATTTGGTTAATTTATCTTCTTGGGACACAATGTTGAACCTATTTTTTATTTAATGATGGTACGTGGCTGCTGGCACTATTTACCTGTTCAATCCCCTTTCTACTTGATTATTAGGTATGACTACCAATGTTGATCAGTCCCTCCTGTTCTTGATACAATTTCTACCTTTGCTTGGTGTTCTAAGAAGTAACTCTGTTTACACAAATAGAAACAATTTCACACCTATATTTTAGGAACAACTGTATGCTTAACTGAAGATATGAAGATAGAAAATTATGTATACACATGTGTGTATGTAGTATGTATGTGTTTACTTGTAAATTGCCCCCTTTGTCATTTGAATACCAATCCTAACGACCTTCAAGATATTCTAGCGTAGTTTGGAAACCATAGATTATAACTGGGATCTACAGAACTTATAATGCCACTTGCTAATTGAATGTGATCTTTACTATGTTTGGAGTTCCTTATCTGTAAACTGAGAATATAAAAGTAGACCTTCCTCACTAGGATACTGTAAGGATGAGAAGTAAATTGTTCTAATTCTCAAAACACAAAGTCAAAAAATAATGTAGATGATAACCAAGATGAAATTCCTTTTTTTCTTATATCCCAGAAACTTCTCCCACAAGCCCAGTATTCAACTCTCTAAGTTAGTGAATGGCCAACATGAAAAGGTCTCAAAGACAGTGAACCTAATGGCTAAGTTTCCAATCAATAGAACTCACTAGGTATTCTTAAGAAAGGAAGGCCACGTTTGCTTTTGTTCCATGTATCCAGGCTGGACTATCTGAAAGAGCTGTCTGGCCTCTCATTTCTGTTTTTATTGTGGTGGAACTCCAGAACCCATAACAATGAAAGTCAGCCCCAGAAAGAGCATCAACTGACTTTGCCAGAGAATTACAGCAATGCAGGTCTCAGAATTCTTTGACTCCTTCCCATTTCACTTACAGTGGAAGCCAACATCTTCATGATGTCCTCCATGGTCTATCATGCTCTAGGCCTGTGTTACCCTTCCAACTCTTAGGTCTTAGTTCTCTTCTCCTTGATCACTGGACTCCAATCACTTCAGCCTCTTTGCTAAGCGTTAAATGCTCCAGGATCCCAGCTTAGAGTCTTGGCACTGCTATTTGCTCTACCTGAAATGCTTTCCTCCAGACATTCACAGCCTTTGAGTCTTTGTACAAATGTCATCTTCTTAATCAATCCATCTTGACCACCCAATTTAAAACTGCAACAAGTCTTCCAGCTCTTTGCACTGCTGATCTCCTTTACCCTGCTGAAGTAGACACTGTTGATATCCTGCCCACAATCCTTCAGCCCATCCTTGGGTATCACCTGTGGCTATGGTGAACAGTTCCCCACAAGTTGACAGCTTTCCCCATTAGGCATCTCACATTTCTGTTTCACTTTCTGAGGGTTTTCTCTACCACTGAAGATTGCAAGGCCCATTGGGGCAGTTCTGAAGAGGAGAGGATTTAATGTCCTTAGAGGTACCCCTCAGGTAATGAGGGATGGAGTTGGTGGATAAATAACCTAGATTTTCCAGCCCTCAGGGTTGGGAATTATTACACTATTTTACACTATTTTTACACTATTTTTCAGTGAGTCTCCGGAAGGATTGAGCTCCCTGCTCATTAACAAACAATTAACTGGCTTTTCTCCCTTTCCTGCCTCTATTTCTCTTCTCCCTTATGCGTGCTTTCTGGGATCATCTCCTAATAAGCTAATTGCACCAAAGCCCTTGTCTCAGGATCTTCTTTGGGGTGAACCCAATCTGAGACACTGCTCTACATTTTTATTGTTTCATGGCACTTATCATCCTCTAACATAATATGTAATTTACTCATCCACTTATTTACTGTCTGTCTCTTTTCCACTAGAATATAAGTCCCATTGTGCTATCGTGATACAATAGTGATATTGTAATATAATAAGAAATAAATATTTGGATTTTATTCTGGGCTCCTGACATAAGAGCTTCTAAGGCCCTTAGAATCTCCACAGTAATAGGAGTGTCTTTTTGCTAATGAGATGGCTGATAGTCCCTAGATAGCCTCAGGATGGGAGCTGGTTGCCAGAAAGACCAAGGCAGGATTAGAGGGTTAGAACTTTCAACTCCCACCCTCTGACCTCCAGGGAGGTGAGAGGAGCTGGAGATTGAATCAATCACCGATGGTAAGTGATTTAATCAATCATGCCTATATAATGGAATTGCCATTAAAAACTCTAAATGATAGAGTTCAGAGAGCTTCACTATCTTCTCATTCCTGCGCACCAAATAACTTCCTGATTCCTGACTCAGCTCCCGGGATCTCTCACCACTGCTAGGGGCCACTGGCATTCTGCTCACTAGAGAGGTAAACAAATGAGCCATGCATCTTACTCAGCAGTCTCTTGTGAATTCTGTAATTCTTGTCTTCCACCAAAAGTCTAGTCATCTCTGAGTATATTAATTGCTCCAATTTTGGTTTCTGTAAGGATAGGTAAATTGTGTAGTAATTAAGCACACTAGCTTTGGAGTGAAAAGACATTTGTTTGAATCCCAGCTCTACCAGGTATTAGCTATGGATCTTGAAGCAAGCTGCCTGACCTTCTGAGTCTCATGTAAGTTGGAGCTAATAATACTTATTTAACAGGTTTGCAGTCAGGTTTAAATAAAATAGTGTGTGAAAGTGCCTGGCATGGGTGGCAGAAGATGCTGAATGAATAGATGCTTTTCTGGTCAAGGCTGAGAACCAGAACCTTAGCCCTTTATCAAGTCACTATCTTGCCAGGCCATGCTAGTCAGACAGTCAATCAGCCTTCCCCTGGCAGTTCTCCTACCCCATCACATAGACCCTTTTAAGTAAATTCAGCATGTTGATGTAATAGAGTCTGTTTAAGGATGGTTGGGCCAATGGAGTGTGTTATTGCTCCAATATCAAATTTGTCTTGGCAACTGACTACAAATCACAGCAGCAGGCTCTGTCCCCAATTTCACACAAATACATTTGCAAGCACAGTACCCCATTGCCCGCAGAGATAATCCATGCAACCTCCAGGTTGGACAAAGACCTACTCGGCACCAAGATAAGAGATGGATCCTTGACAGCAAACAAAGGAAACTGACTGCATGTACTGGCTGACCTCAGCACCTTGTTGTTGCAATGCTGATTCTGAATAAGGGGGTAGTTGCCCTACAAACCTATGCTGGCTCTCTCCAGCATTTAAAGAAAGAAAAAAAAAATCACAATCCTACAGTATCTTATTATATGATACTGAACAAGTGACAGTTCCTCTGAGATTTTCAGACAACCTGATAAAGTATGTGCAGTTCTCGAAAAACAGCCTCCCACAGTCCCCACCCTTCATTGCTGACAGGTGGCAGAAGGAGAGAAGGAGGCAGGAGGAAATAGAAAGGCCACAGGATTTCTCCCTTCTATTTCTTTGGGCTCAGGTTCAAGTGCCTACAACTTTTGTCAGTTTGGAGTTGTCAAATCCACTGTTTCTATTATGTTAGAACCAAGAAATTCCTTCCAAAAATCACCTTTGTGATAATTTTCTGGGTAAAAATAAAATATAGGAGCACCAACAAGTAGCAGTAATTCTGTTCTTTCCTCCTTTCTCACCAAGCAGAAAATCTCCACCTTCCTCCTAACTGCTCCTTCCATTCCTTCTTCCATTATGTCCAATCTGTCCCCTGAGCTTTTAAACTCATAGGATTCTCTTCATCAGAACTATACTTTCTGACCTTCATTTGAACCTGGGCTTCAGAAAACCCTAGAATCTTTTATTGGAAAGACCCCTCATTCTGACAGGACCTTCCATCTCTCAGGGCAGGTCCAGTAAAGCATGGCTATCAGGACAGCAGATGGGGAGAAGGAGGCCAGGGCCCAGGGAGACCGCAGGCAACCTGAGTCAAAACCGAGGTGAGACCAGAAGCTTTGCTGAAAGGGCCATGGTTATAGCCAAAAGCAGAGTCAGGGGCCAAATACGAAGATTAGGGTGAGACTAAAAATGAGGAATAAGAAAATAACACAGTGAGTTGGAACATGCAGAAGGCAAACAGAATCAGTATTGGAAATGGGCATATGTAGACCATCAGGGCACTGGACCCCTTTTATGGGGTGCATTTGGCCAGAGGGGCCTGGACAGTTTGAAGCAGCTAGGTAAGATGAAACCACTTCTTCAACCCCTGATAGATCAAACCTTACATTTTAACAACACTTGCCTGTATTTTCCTCCCCTGGGTAATTGGGGCTCAATACTTGCTCTGTATGAGGTTCCCCACAATGTGGGACTGATGAAGGGGATGTGTTCTTGGAAACTGGAGAGTGGTGGGGTGAAGGCACCCAAAATTCAGATTTGCAAATCCTGGAGACATGCAAGATCTGAGCCCAATATACCTGAAAATAGAGTCCAGACAGTTTTCCAAATTAAGAGTCCAGAGGTAACTATTAGAAACCTATGAGCAATAGCCTGTAAAAGGAGTGAATAACAGAGTGTGGTACTGGAGAATTATTTTAATTACCTGGGCAGGTAAGGAATGAGGTCTCCAGGGCCCATAACAAGTCAGGGGAGCTCAAAGTGTAGAGGGTCTGTGCCAGCAAAAGGGCCAGGGAATAGATGACTTCTCCTTGTCCTCTCTACAGCTTGTTTTAGAAATAAGGAACGAGGATTAGGGAGTTTACAGTAATCTCCAGGTCACTGGGATTGTGAGGAGAAGCCCGATGATCCTTAACCGGTAGCTACAGCTTGAGTACTAGGAATATGACAATGTCTTCCCTCTGAAACTAATAAAATCCCTATTTGATCGTACTAAAAATAATGATAATAACCATAAAAATATTAATATTGAGCCTGAAGTTTTAGGCAGGCAGTGTCATTCAGACAGTAAAAGTCACGGTGAGTTGTTTCCACAGAGGTGCACGAGGAGTAGAATTTGGCTGTGTTTCTCCCCAGCAGGTCCAAGGGTCCTGTTTTGTTCCGTGGGGTTGCTGGGAGTGAACAGTCAGGCTGGTTGTAATTTACAAAGAGCAGCAATACTGAGTGCTGAGAACACTGGGCCTGTGCACAGCCCATAACTGAGGTCTCTAAACAAGCCATTCTTTCACTTGAGTATTTACTAAGGACCTAATAGGAACTGGAAGGGTATTAAATAGTGAAGTAGAATTCTCTGCCTTCAAGGGGTTGTCACACACAGGTAAAACAGTGGGAAGCCTTCAGTTCTACCATTAGGAAGTGACTATAAATACAATTGTTCAATGAAAGCAGAGATAGTATGGGCCAGTACAGTTCCTTCCCTCCCTTGCTCCCTCCTTCCTTCCTTCTTTCCTTCCTTCCTTCCTATCTAAACTTAAAATATCTATGGAGAGCCCCGCCAGGCAGTGGATATTCAGTGAATGAGGCAGATAGAGCTCTGCTCCAGAGGAACTTACAGTCTTGGCTGGAAAGCCTATAGCCTTGAAGAGTGGAGAAGGCTTAGAGTTTCTAAATGGAGGAGGGAGAGCATTATGGCGGGGTCAACTATAGGAACACAGGCAAGATTGGGAATGATGGTGGAGGAAGGAAAGGGAATCATTGCATACTCTGCAATATCATTTTAGGACATTGGAGCCCTTTTACAAGAAGGGTGAGTCAAAGAAACTATTGAAGTTTGTTCATCCACTTATCTTTTTTCGGTCTTCATTTCTACCTTCTTCAAGAGAGCGGTTTCTTTCTCATAGATTTGAATTCCCAGCTGGGTTTTTACTTTCCTTGCACTATCTGATTTATGTTAATTGCTTACAGTAAAACATTGTAGTTCAGGATGCGGCTACCCATAGTGGAAAGAGCCCAGCCTGAGAACTGGTTGACCTGGATAAACGTCAGTGAGTGTGGGAATATGGAAATGCAGAAAGGGGGAGTCACCCAGACACTAGAACCCAAACCTGGCAGTGCAGCAGTTAGGTACCTCCTCACTCGCAGAGAGTTGCCAATGATGACTCAGGCCCATCAAACTACATCAACTAATCTACATTATGTACTGTTATGCTAGGCCCCTATTGACTCCAATAGGGATGGCACCATGTCCAAGAGGCTGAAGAAGAGACCAGGAGCCAGCAAACAAGACATGGGGCTTATTGTGGACTTACATATGAGGCCATTCAGTGGCTGCGGACTGGACAGGAGAACCACTACCATTTGTAAAAAGCATGTGGTTTGTATAGTATTTTCACTTAGCTCCCTCTACCTAGCAACCTTCACCTAGCAACCCTCATTTAACTCAAAACAAAGGGCCTTGATCGCCAGTACAGCCTGTGTTCCAAGAAATGGGTCAGGGGTTTGAATGTCCATCATAGATAAGGACTAAATCTCTAGGTTGGCTACTCCCAGGTTCCTTAGCTCGTAACTCGGAACACACATTCTGCTTAGACCATAGGGTCATTTTCAGGGTATGCATAAGTTATTGCTGTCAGTTGCATCTGCCATACATGTACCAGGGGCACTGCTAGGCATGTTAGGAGAGAATCACTGCAGCCTGGTTCCAGTCTCCATTTTTGCAAAACATAAGCACCTGCAAAAAGATGAAAAGTGTTTTAAAATCTGAAGTTTCTTTGTGGGAATAGAGACAGGGAAGTCTGTCCACTTTAATCATGAAGGAGACTAAGTGTCTAGGCCAGTCTGGTCTTTGGGCTAGACTGGAATCTGTAGCCATTCTTTGGGCACACCATGCATCCAGGCAGCACTTAAGCTAGGCCACCTCCTAGGCACAACTAGTATGTATTCTATCCTGGGTGCCTTACATGTGTAACCCAAATGTCAGTTGGGATCATCTAACCACTTAAAACCCACACAAAATTTATTGGAATGACTACTTCATGTCTTGTAGAAGTTCAAAGGCTTTTAACATATTTCTGCCAATTCTTGGGGGATTTATGTTGCCTCAAAGTACTCTCTTTGTTTCAAACTAGAATAATCCAGAAACAAACCTCATGACCTTCCTTTAATTAGAAGACAAAAGCAAAATAAAATAAACTCCTTAAACACAGAAACATTTGTGAATACTATAATTATTATTCTAATATCCCAACTAAAGAGCCAAAAAAAACAATTTTAAATTGAACATCAGTCATCTCCCTTCTTAAATTATTCTTTAGCTTCCGAACTATCGGGAATTTGCCCATGGTAGTCTCCCATAATCCACTGCTTTCTCTCAATATTGACTGCTTGCTCTTAGGCTCCCTCTCTCTCTCTCTCACACACACACACACACACACACTCTCTCTCTCTCTCTCTCTCTCTCTCTCTCTGTCTCTCTCTCTCTAGTTCTTGCTCCCTCTGTTCCATGTTTTCTTCTGAGCCCCTTTTTCTGATTCTCCAAAATTATGATTCTCCTAAATTCTTCTTTCTTCCCCTCATCCTCCTCTTCTTCTTTCTTTCCTCCTTCCCTCCCTCTCTCCTCTGTCTCTCATATGTCCGGAGAAATTTACTTTTGAAAGCCCTGGCTATTTATAGGGACAGGTTATAAAAAGAGGGTCCTGGAATCAGGGTGAGAGTGGCTCATGAATATACCCAAAAATGTTGACTTCCAATTGCTGTGTGCTGGCCTCTAGCATGTTTACCAGGTTTAGGTGAAGTGTTTAAAATAAAAGATGCCATTATTTGACAGTAACCCAAAATATATTTATGCTTTTACTTCTTCCCTCTTCCAAACCAAAATTTCATCATCTCAGATCCCACTTTCTGCTTTCTTTTTCCTGATAATGAATGAATAGCCCAAGAAGTCAATCAGACACTGAATCACAAAATGTGAAGGTGGGAGAGGGAAAGGAGAAGCAAAGACCAATCAACCCTCATCAAATACCTGCTGTGTGCCAGGAAGTTTATTAAGTTACTTTTAAGGAGTCTTGTATGTCCTCTCCAAACTTCTGGTTTGACAGTTGAGAAAACAGATTCTCCAAAGTGAAGAGAGTCATCCAACATTTGGTTGTAGTTAGTTGGTTTCAAAATGAACACGAGTAACTTTTTTTTTAACTCAGCCTAGTGTTCTAATAGGACTCATTCTCAAGAAAATCTCTAAAAAGGACACTGAGGATACGATTTTCAGATGATATTATTGGGTGGCTTGGATAGTTTAGGGAAGGGAGAGGGAAATTTCTTGTAACGTTTGAAATCATACTATATAGGTGACTGTCCCTGGTAGCATGAAAATAGTAGAAGCCCATTGAGAATGATTTGGTGTGGTGCTGGTGATGAGAACAGACAAGATCTAGCCCATAGAGATAAGAAAACTCCAGGAGGTTACTGTGCCTGTGATGCATTGGCTTGTGCAGGAGCATGGAGGCATTTGGCCGTTTATGACATTTCCTTTTTGTCTAGTGTTAATACTGGCACATTTGACTTTTGGCTCAAGGGAACACAGCTCGTCTTCCCTGAGTAAGCAGTCGATGAAATTAGGTCTCTCTCAAATAATTGCATAATGGAGTTGGATGGGCTACTCAAGTCTATAGCCTCCTCCAAAGTAGTAGTCTTTGTACAACAAAATCTCCTTAAGGCTAGTGGCCTCACTGAAATTTGGAGAATCAGTGAGGTTTTAAACAGTCTCAAGAAGCTGATTTCTTCTCCAGGAGTTTCAGCTCTCCAAGAGAACATGTAGTTCACCAGGCAGAATAGACTCAGTGAGATGACTATTGGTTCTGGCCAACCAGCAACAGCAAGAGGAAAATCACTTGACCCAGACCTGGCCAATTAGAGACCAACATCCCTGTAGCTAAAAGAATTGGCTCAATGACAACCACATGACCCATGCTGGACTAACCGGGGTGCTCTTTCTTCAAGTAGAGGTAATGCTCTACTATATGCAATACTTGGCTGAAGCTACGTTGAGTCAATTCCTGTCATTTTCACTAAGAGTCCTTAAAAGTAGATGTCCTAGTTTAAAATGTGGAGAATGACGAAAGGTCAGCTGAGCTTCATTTCCATTTATCCTGAGTCACACATTCTTCTGCCATCCCATATATGCTAGGTCTAGTAGTAGTAAAAAGAAAGGTGTTGAAATTTTGAGTTTGCCCCTTGGTTATTGGTATAGTTTTGCCTCACAAAACAGAAGTACAAAACTTCGTAGCCTCAAAAGTAAATGCAGAACCAAATTCAAATTAAATTTAAGTGGAAAAATGTCCTGGGTCACCTTTACTCAGCTCTGGCATTGTTGTTTATAATTATATAATGAACTCTTTAAAAGCAGGGATTATCTCTTGCTCATTTCTGTAGTCTTCACAATGCCTAGAATAACAAAGGCATCATTCATCCAATGTCTACTAAGCACTGTACTAGGTGACTTGCATGCATTAAGATACAGTTTTAACAAAATCCTAAAAGACAAAAGTTATTATGTAGGAAACAGTGATTCTAGAAGTTTCTTAAAAATCATGCAACTAGTAAATAGCAGGGTCAGAATTTGAAACTAGGTCTAATTTTAAACTTATGCTCATGATATTACATTGCACTGTATAGTACTTAGCAAAAACTAGGTACACAATAAAGCCTTGTTAAATTGAGTTGAAAATAAGAGCAGTTTGTGAATAGGCAGAAAATTTCAATCATAAAACCAAATAGCTTCCAAAACTACATAAATTAGCTTCTAATTATTTCTGGTGTTTTAATCTTGTTTCCTTAACCAAATCAAAAATACTAGGACACTAAATTCCTGATTTTTATAATGTAGTGTTTTCAAAAGAGTGTTATCATATAAACATAGTAGATATTCTGGAAATTTTTATTTAGTTGAAGGGCTCTGAATGCAATTAGATCCCCCGATGTTTAGTGATATCAATTCTTTGCAGTGGATATCCAGCAGTCACATGCTAGAGCACCATCAATAGTTAAACTCAAAAAAGAATACAAAGTGTTGCCTAGCCATCTCCGCCCCACTCCCCCAACCTGCCCATCCACACTCCCCTGCTTTCAGTTAATGCCCCCATGCCGCCCATCCACACTACCCTGCTTTCAGTTAATGGAGTTTTCGACACATCCTTAAGCATATAACAAACCTTCTCTGTCACATGCCTGCCAAGGCCTGTATTACAACCTGGAGGCTATTGTTTCACTTACTGCATTTGCCATAAACATTGCTGACTTCATCAGCAATTGAGAACCTGGGCTCAGGTCTCAACAGGTAGGAAAGCTTTGAACTTGCCATCTGTAGCACTGCAGACTACAATTTTCAGGCATTTCAACTTTCTGGCTGCAGGGGCTTAATTATTGATTCAAGTAGTTGAGGGCAAGGGGGCTGGGGCTGGAGGTGGGGCAAGCCCTGGCAAAAGCAGGATGTGGAAGAAGAAAGGAAAGGCGCTGCCTAAACTATTGGAATGTTGGAAAGCTCCAACTCTTTGGGAGGAGTCAAGCTTACCATTTTGCCATTAACCAATACAGTCAATCTCTAATTTCCCAATGCTCTCTCTTTTTTTTATTATTATACTTTAAGTTCTAGGGTACATGTGCACAGCATGCAGGTTCGTTACATGGGTATACATGTGCCATGTTGGTTTGCTGCACCCATCAACTCGTAATTTACATTAGGTATTTCTCCTAATGTTATCCGTCCCTCAGCCCCCCACCCCCCCGATAGGCCCCGGTCTGTGATGTTCCCCTCCCGGTGTCCAAGTGTTCTCATTGTTCAATTCCCACCTATGAGTGAGAACATGCAGTGTTTGGTTTTCTGACCTTGCAATAGTTTGCTGAGAATGATGGTTTCCAGCTTCATCCATGTCCCTGCAAAGGACATGAACTCATCCATTTTTATGGCTGCATAGTATTCCATGGTGTATATGTGCCACATATTCTTAATCCAGTCTATCATTGAAGGACATTTGGGTTGGTTCCAAGTCTTTGCTATTGTGAATAGTGCCACAATAAACATACGTGTGCATGTGTCTTTATAGTAGCATGATTTATAATCCTTTGGGTCTATACCCAGGATTGGGATTGCTGGGTCAAATGGTATTTCTAGTTCTAGATCCTTGAGGAATCGCCACATGGTCTTCCACAATGGTTGAAGTAGTTTACAGTCCCACCAACAGTGTGAAAGCATTCTTATTTCTCCACATCCTCTCTAGCATCCGTTGTTTCCTGACTTTTTAATGATCGCCATTCTAAGTGGCATGAGATGGTATCTCATTGTGGTTTTGATTTGCATTTCTCTGATAACCAGTGATGTTGAGCATTTCTTTATGTGTCTGTTGTCTGCATAAATGTCTTCTTTTGAGAAGTGTCTGTTCATATCCTTTGCCCGCTTTTCGATGGGGTTGTTTTTTTCTGGTAAATTTGTTTAAGTTCTTTGTAGATTCTGGATATTAGCCCTTTGTCAGGTGGGTAGATTGCAAAAATTTTCTCCCATTCTGTAGGTTGCCTGTTCACTCTGATGGTAGTTTCTTTTGCTGTGCAGAAGCTCTTTACTTTAATTAGATCCCATTTGTTTGTTTTGGCTTTTGTTGCCATTGCTTTTGGTGTTTTAGTCATGAATTTTTTCCCATGCCTATGTCCTGAATGGTATTGCCTAGGTTTTCTTCTATAGAGGGTTTTTATGGTTTTAGGTCTAACATTTAAGTCTCTAAGCCATCTTGAATTAATTCTTGTATAAGGTGTAAGGAAGGGATCCAGTTTCAGCTTTCTACATATGGCTAGCCAGTTTTCCAAACACCATTTATTAAATAAGGAATCCTTTCCCCATTTCTTGTTTTTGTCAGGTTTGTCAAAGATCAGATGGTTGTAGATGTGTGGTGTTATTTCTGAGGTCTCTGTTCTGTTCCATTGGTCTGTATATCTGTTTTGGTACCAGTACCATGCTCTTTTGGTTATGTAGCCTCGTAGTATAGTTTGAAGTCAGGTAGTGTGATGCCTCCAGCTTTATTCTTTTGGCTTAGGATTGACTTGGCTATGCAGGCTCTTTTTTTGGTTCCATATGAACTTTAAAGTAGTTTTTTCCAATTCTGTGAAGAAAGTCATTGGTAGCTTGATGGGGATGGCATTGAATCTATAAATTACCTTGGGCAGTATGGCCATTTTCATGATATTGATTCTTCCTATCCAGGAGCATGGAATGTTCTTCCATTTGCTTGTGTCCTCTTTTGTTTTGTTAAGCAGTGGTTTGTAGTTCTCCCTGAAGAGGTCCTTCACATCCCTTGTAGGTTGGATTCCTAGGGATTTTATTCTCTTTGAAGCAATTGTGAATGGGAGTTCACTCATGATTTGGCTCTCTGTGTGTCTGTTATTGATGTATAGGGATGCTTATGATTTTTGCACATTGATTTTGTATCCTGAGACTTTGCTGAAGTTGCTTATCAGCTTAAGGAGATTTTGGGCTGAGACGATGGGGTTTTCTAAATATACAATCATGTCATCTGCAAACAGGGACAATTTAACTTCCTCTTTTCCTAATTGAATACCTTTATTTGTTTCTCTTACCTGATTGCCCTGACCAGAACTTCCAACACTATGTTGAATAGGAGTGGTGAGAGAGGGCATCCTTGTCTTGTGCTGGTTTTCCAAGGGAATGCTTCCAGTTTTTGCCCATTCAGTATGATATTGGCTGTGGGTTTGTCATAAATAGCTCTTATTATTTTGAGATTTTGAGATATGTTCTATCAATACCTAGTTTATTGAGAGTTTTTAGCATGAAGGGGTGTTGGATTTTGTCAAAGGCCTTTTCTGCATCTATTGAGATAATCATGTGGTTTTTGTCATTGGTTCTGTTTATGTGATGGATTACGTTTATTGATTTGCGTATGTTGAACCAGACTTGCATGCCAGGGATGAAGCTGACTTAATCATGGTGGATGAGCTTTTGATGTGCTGCTGGATTCATTTTGCCAGTATTTCAGTGAGGATTTTCACATTGATGTTCATCAGGGATATTGGTCTAAAATTCTCTTTTTTTATTGTCTCTCTGCCCGGCTTTAGTATCAGGATAATGCTGGCCTTATAAAATGAGTTAGGGAGGATTCCCTCTTTTTCTATTGATTGGAATAGTTTCAGTAGGAATGGTACCAGCTCCTCTTTGTACCTCCGCTGGAATTCGGCTGTGAATCTGTCTGGTCCTGGACTTTTTCTGGTTGGTAGACTACTAATTATTGCCCCCAATGTCCTCTTAATGACACTGTATATATTGGATGGCAACAATGACAAGAGGAGGAGCAGTCGAGTGAAGGAGCAGAAAAGTAATTTTAGGATGAACTAATGCTCATGCTACTCTGTAGTAAAAGTCAAAAGAAGGAGAAGGAAGAAGAGAAGGAGAAAGAATAAAAGGAGGAAGAGGAGGAGAGGGAAAAGACAATAAAGCACAATTTCCCTTTGAATCTAAATTTTGTGTCAATGATCTCCTGGTAACATTGTCAGTGCCAAAAATGTAATCCCAAAGATAGTGTAATGTGATCCAGCTTCAAACGAGATTACAAGGAAATAGGAGGCCTAGATCCTGCTTAGATATTAAGTAGCCAGCTTGGGTGGTCTCTTCACCTCTTTGGGCCTTGGTCTTCATCTACTACATGAAAAATAAGGCAAAACTAGCTCTCTGCAAATGTTGTTTTTAAGTTTGGAGAAATGTGTTTTGTGAAGCAGCACAAATAAATTAAGTAAATAAAGCTGAACTACTTTCGCCAGAGTAGGGATGAAAGGCTGACATTGTTCTGGATTTGCCATACTCATTTAACCTTCCAACCACAGGGGCTCTTGAAGGGTTCCAAAGAGGAGTTGAAGTCTTCTAGTTTAATGATTTATAATGGCCCTCCTAGGGATAATATTCTATGATTAGTGATCTGTGTCTGGGATCTCACAATTCTTTGAGGAGGTGTAGTCTAGTTGTAGTGTTTGGAAAAGCCTACACTCCCAGACTTGACCTAGTGTAGAAACTACCCTGGCTGAGAAGTAGATGTGAAAATGGACCAGAAAAACACCCTCATTATGAATACTGGAATAAGTAGTTCCAGTCCTGCTCTGCAGATCCATCACAGATTATACACAGAGCTCAGTTTGTTTCTCATTGAGCATGCCCAATGGCATCATTCAGGGCCTGGCTTATGAATATCTTTGAAAGAATGAATAAACTACAATGAATTACCTCCCAAAGGCTGTGCACATTTGCCAATTGGACTTACTCTGTGACCAGTGAGGAGACGCTTTGCTATGTGCAGTGACTTGGCTGAGTATGTGTGTGCATGTGTGTGTGTTTGTGTGCAGACATAGTCCCTACTTAGTCCCATAAGCAATCTTCTCAATTACTTCTCTTCCACCTTATAATTCTCTGAATAAATTCCAGCAAATTCTCTAAATATCTAAAAAAAATTCCCCAAAATACATCTTTTAAGAGCAGCTGAAGTCTCATGTCTCCCACAAAGCCTCCTGTAGGCATTCTGCTCTCTCCTGTAAACCTAGCAGCTGCCACAATCATTCTATGCCTAATCTCTTCAGCAATGTAATCTTACACTGTTGTTTAATTTTCCATCAAAGTCAACTTCATCCCCTGCAAGCAAAATTAAACCTTCACAAAGTCAAGGAAGTGATGTGTTTTTCAAAAATTCATAGTGCTATGCACAGAGCAGATACTGCAGTATAATAGATAGAGCACAGTTTTCTGAATCCAAAAGACCTGGCCCTGCCATTCTCTAGCTGTGTGTCTTTGACTTAGTTTAAATTATTCTGACTTTCCCTGAATTAAAAATTAGTTATTAATGCCTATTTTACAAGGATCAGGTAAAAGTAAAAAGATAATGCACATAAAGTGACTAAAACAGTGCCTGGCATATAGCAGCTGTTGTTATTATTTTTGAGTCAATGCACTTATGGTAATATTTAAGTAATGCCATGAGGAACCAAAGAAAAAATGCTGAACAGGTGTTAAGCTTTGTGCCTGTCTCCCATGAAACTAATTTTTACTTTCTTCCCTGTGAAAAGAGGGCTTCCAGGTGTGACATAAAATTTAAGATGGACATAACGTGATTAGTCAGAGGTCCCTGGAAAGGTATATCTTCGATAGAACTGGAATAGGGAGCCAATCTGAAGGCTTTTCTAGAGGAAACAAGGTGTAGCTGGGATATACCGTGAGGAGAAAGGATAGTCTTGAAATATTTCAGTACAAATTGGCAGTTCTTGAATCCCAGGGATTTGTTGCAGATCTGGAAGGTGATGGGGAAAACAGTATGGCTATGAGTAGCTCATGACAGAGCAGGTTTATATATGTTAAAATCAGAAAGGGTCTTACGAGCCATTGAATCCAATCTTCCTTCCCTTGTTCCAGGATCCCAGCGCCTTCTTCCATCTTAGTGAGTATAGTTATAGCTTTGAGGCTAAGCAGATGCTGATTCTAGAAGTTTCGTGCAGGCTAATGTCATACTGTCATGAATTCAGGATTGATGATGTTCAGGGTTCTTCCCTGTCAATCTCTTTAACCACTGGGCCAGAAAACCACCAAAATTCTAAATGATTTGACATGACAAGGCTTAGGTTTGTATTGGATTTTTAGTGATGATGACAGTAGTTGTGGTCATCACTATTATAAGTCCTACTGACTCAGAAGGCTGGAGATCTGCTACATTGCTGATTTTTAGGTATTCAGAAGGCCTATCACTTTAGGCAAACATAGAGAAACTTTGCTACCTTGTAGCCACCTGAAGTTGGTAATTGCAATAGTTTGTACTGTGATAGTGATCGACACATTCATTTAGAATGGCAATGTCACTGGTTTTTAGAGTGAAGGCATAGGACTTAGTTCTAAAGATCTCAAGAAATTAGGAAATCCAGGAAGACTGTTACGTGTGTGGCTGAGGGAGATGAGCCATCAGTTAGAGAAGAGACTGCGAGTTGTTACAAGGGAGGTCTGTGCCTTGGAGTCATTGGTTCAGCACATTATCTCAGTGGAAATGAGGAAATCAGCCAACAAACATGTAAAGAGCTGCTAGGCTTCACTCATAACTAAAGAAATGCAAATTAAAACAACGAGATACCAATTTTTTGACCTATCAGATTGGCAAAAATCTCAACTTTGATATACCCATTACTGGCAGGGATATGGACCAAACGTCATTTTCATATGCTTTTCATGAAGTGTAAGTTGATGCAAGCTTCTAGAAGATAATTTAGTATTATCTATTATAATTAAGCAAGTACATATCCATTTAGCTGGTAACTTTCTTGCTAATCATTACCCTATGTTATGGTTGTATTTGCAAGAGTCTATTAATATACATATATTAAGATAGTCTTAGCTGTAATTAATAAGACAACAACAACAGAAGAAACCCAAACATCTAACAATAGGGAAATGATTAAACAAATTATAGTGCATCTATAATATTTGATACTTGAGTTGAACAGATGGAGCTGAGAGTATTGGGAGGAACCAAGATGGCCATAGTTCACAGCACAGGGTGTAGGAGATGTAAGACTTTTGCAGAAAGAAAACTCTGAAAATCAGCTGCAGTTTCCCCTCACGTAATGATCAAAGAATTGATCAATACATGTGGGCAAAGATACTACCCAAGGCTGGGAAAAGAACCATTCAAAAGGATTAGAGGAAATAGTAACAGCATTCACACAGGGCTTGGAATAGTGCCACTAACTAGACTGAGAAATCTCACAACTCATTTTAGGTAGATTTTTTGGAAAGAGCTTGTAGTAGTGGGGAGTATTTAACCCTAGACTAAACGTAGGTCTCATCCCACCTAACAATCTTTACAGGAAGGCCCAAATGGATCAAACAGTCTCTAAGAAACTCAACTATGTCCCAGAATAAAACTCAAAAGTATTTACAAAAATATAAAATATGCAGCACCCATCAAGGTAAAATTTACAATGTCTGGCATTTAATCAAAGATTACCAGGCACACAAAGATGCAGAGAAATACAACCTACAATAAGGAGAAAAATCAGCCAATTGCAGCAGAACTGAAAATGTGAGAATTAGTGACAAGAACTTTAAAATAGTTATTATAATTGCCTTTTATATGTTCAAAATATAAAAGACATTGAAGATGTGAAAAAGAACCAAATCTGATTTTTAGAGACATAAACAAGGTGCAGAGCAACTGGAAGTCTTGTATACTACTAATGAAAATGTAAACTGGTATGCTACTTTAGAAAGCAGTTTGGCAGTTCCTTAAAAAGTTAAACACATATTCGCCATGTAGTCTAGTTATTCTACTTCTAGGGATTTACCCAAGAGAAAAGAAAGATGTGTCCATACAAAAGTTTGTACACAAATGCTTATAGGAGCTTTATTTGTAATAGCAAAAAATTTGAAACAATCCTAATGTCTATCAGTGGGAGAATGGATTGACAAACTGACATATTCATATAATGATATACTGTCAGCAATAGAAAGAAATGACTTGTTGATATACTTGTCCACCCCTGAACACATATCCTCACTGGGGAACCTGTAGGTCCAGATCACAGGAGAAGGATTAGACCTTACCTGGCGCTGAGATGAACTTAGAGAGCTGCATGAAATGGGAAGAGCTCTGTGGACACTCTCAGTCCCCAGAGAAGCCATTTCTGACTTTGTCTCACATGGGTCCTTGGGGAAGGCTGCCAGTGAAATTGGGGAAAGACCACAGGGAGAAGGAAACCTTCAGCTGAATTTTGTAACAATTTTAACTGAACACCAAGTTTCCTGGACAGAATCTGGGGGAGAGGTGAACCAGGAGTGCAGACACAGCACCAAAGTTGTGGCAGGCTGAGAAGTGCGAAACCTGAAAGCCCTGCTTGCTTTCCCAGTGGGGTTACCTTGTGCCTGGGGCAAGTCCTCAGTCCTGCTCAGGCAACCATAATACCCCTGGGAACTCATTGGCCTGAGAAGCACAACCCCCATCTCCTACAGCAGCTGCAGCAAGTTCTGCCTAAGGAGAGTCGAAGCTCAGACACGCCTAACTTTGCCCCCACCTGATGGTCTTTCTCTACTCACCCTGGTAGCTGAAAACAAAGGACATAATCTTTTTGAGGCTGTATGGCCCCACCCACCGACTGAGAAACTTATCCAGGCTATCCTAGGGCAAGCTTACATCCTCCCTATACTACTGCAGCTGATGCTTCCTTGAAAGTGCCACCTCCTGGCTGGAGGCCAACCAACACAAAACTATCAATACAATAATCAAAAATACAACCAAGGCCCTCACAGAGTCCACTCTACCCCCCTGCTACCTTCACTGGAGCAGTTGCTGGTATCCAAAGCTAAGAGATCTGAAAATGGATCACATCACAGGATTCTTTGCAGACACTCCCCAGCCCAGAGCCTGCTAGCTCCACTGGGCAGCTAGATCCAGAAGAGAAACAGCAATCACTGCAGTTTGGCTCTGAGGAATCCACATCCCTGAGCACCCACATCTAGGGAGTACCCCATGGGATGAAAGAATCTGAACAGCAGCTCTTGAACCCCAGATCATCCCTCTGACATAGTCTACCCAAATGAGATGGAACCAGAAAAAACAATTCTGCTAATATGACAAAACAAGGTTGTTTAACACCCCCAAAAGATCACACCAACAATGGATCCAAGCCAAGAAGAAATCTCTGAATTGCCAGAAAAGGAATTCAGAAGGTTGATTATCATGCTACTCAAGGAGGCACCAAAGAAAGGTGAATACCAACTCAAATAAATTTTTTTAAATGTTACATGATATGGATGGAAAAATCTCCATAGAAATAGATAGTATAAATAAAAAACAATCACAACTTCTGGAAATGAAGGACACACTTAGATAAATGCAAAATCCACTGGAAAGTCTCAGCAACAGAATTGAACAAATAGAAGAAAGAACTTCAGATCTCAAAGGCTTTTGAATTAACCCAATACAACAAAGACTAAGAAAAAATAATTTTTAAAAAATGAACAAAGCCTCCAAGAAGTTGGAATTATGTTAAATGACAAAGGTAATGTATACAAATCAGTAGCTCTCCTATACACCAGCAGTGATCAAGCTGAGAATGAAATCAAGAATTCAACCACTTTCACAATAGCTGCAAAAAAATAAATAAATAAAAAAGAAAAAGAAAGAAAGAAAAATATTTAGTAATACACCTAACCAAGGATGTGAAAGACATCTACAAGGAAAACTACAAAACACTGCTGAAAGAAATCATACATGACACAAGCAAATGGAAACACATTCCATGTTTATGGATGGGTAGAATCAATATTGTGAAAATGACCATGCTGCCAAAAGCAATCTATAAATTCAATGCAATTCCCATGAAAATATCACCATCATTCTTCACAGAACTAAAAAAAAAAAAAAAAATCCTAAAATGCATGTGGAACCAAAAAAGAGCCCGCATAGCCAAAGCAAGACTAAGTAAAAAGGACAAATCTGGAGACATCACGACTACCTGACTTCAAACTACACTATAAGGCCATAGTAACCAAAACAGCATGGCATAAAAACAGGCAAATAGACCAATGGAGCAGAATAGAGAACGCAGAAATAAAGCCAAACACTTATAGCCAAATGATCTTCGAAAAAGCAAACAAAACATAAAGTGGGGAAAAGATATCCTATTCAACAAATGGTGCTTGGATAACTGGCAAGCCGCATGTAGAAGAATAAAACTGGATCCTCATCTCTCACCTTATATAAAAATAAACTCAAAATGGATCAAAGACTTAAATCTAAAATCTGAAACCATAAAAACTCTAGAAGACAACATTGGAAAAACCCTTCTAGACATTGGCTTAGGCAAAGACTTCATGACGAAGAACGCAAAAGCAAATTCAACAAAGCAAAGGTAAATAGATGGGACTTAATTAAACTAAAAAGCTTCTGCACAGCAAAAGAAACAGTCAGCAGAGTAAACAGACAACCCACAGAGTGGGAGAAAATCTTCATAATCTATACATCTGACAAAGGACTAATATCCAGAATCTACAAGGAACTCAAACAAATCAGCAAGACAAAAACAAATAATCCCATCAAAAAGTGGGCTAAGGACATGAATAGACAATTCTCAAAAGAAGATATACAAATGGCCAACAAACATATGAAACATGAAAAAATGCTCAGCATCACTAATGATCAGGGAAATGCAAATCAAAACCACAATGCCATACCAGCTTACTCCTGCAAGAATAGCCATAATCAAAAAAATTTTAAAAAAATAGATGTTGATGGGATGCTGTGAAAAGGGAACACTTCTACACTGCTGATGGGAATGTAAATTACTACAACCACTATGGAAAACAGTGTGGAGATTCCTTAAAGAACTAAAAGTAGATCTACCATTTGATCCAGCAATCCCTCTACTGGGTGTCTACGCAGAGGAAAAGAAGTCATTATATGAAAAAAAAATACTTGCACATGCATGTTTATAGCATCACAATTTGCAATTACAAAAATATGGAACCAGCCGAAATGCCCATCAATCAATGGGTGGATAAAGAAAATGTCACACACATACACATACACACACACGTGTGTGTGTGTATATATATATAGTACATATACCAAATTTACCACATTTTCATATATATACTACTTTATATATCTACACACTAATATTATACTACCTTATATATATATACACACATGCACACATACCATGGAATACTACTTTATATGTAGAGAGAGTATATATATATGTATACACACACCATGGAATACTACTCAGTCACAAAAAGGAACAAAATAAAGGCAGTCATAAAAAGGAACAAAATAATGGCATTCACAGCAACTTAGATGGAATTGGAGACCATTATTCTAAGTGAAGTAACTCAGGAGTGGAAAACCAAACATCGTATATTCTCACTCATAAGTGGGAGCTAAGCTATGAGGAAGCAAAGACATAGGAATAATACAATGAACTTTGGGGACTCTGGGGAAAGGGTGGGAAGAAGTGAGGGATAAAAGAGTATACATTGGGTACAGTGTACTCTGCTCAGGTGATGTGGGCACCAAAATCTCAGAAATAACCACTATAGAACTAATCCATGTAACCAAACACCACGTGTTCCCCAAAAAACCTATTGAAATAAAAACTTTTAAAAAAACAACTTATCAAATTTTGTACTTTAAATATGTTCAGTTTATTACATGTCAATTACACACCAATAAAGCTATTAAAAATTAAAGAAAGAGGTGGGGCTATATATGCGGCTATGGGAAAACCTCCAAAATATATTATTAACTGCAAATAATGCAAAACAATGTGTATTGTATCATTTGACCTATATCTAAAATATATAATTGTATATGCCTAAAATTTTTTGGAAAGATAAAAAATTACCCAGCACTTTGGGAGGCCAAGGCGGGCGGATCACAAGGTCAGGAGGTCAAGACCATCCTGGCTAACACGGTGAAACCCTGTCTCTACTAAAAATACAAAAAAAATCAGCCAGGCATGGTGGTGGGCACCTGTAGTCCCAGCTAGTCGGGAGGCTGAGGCAGGAGAATGGCATGAACCCAGGAGGCGGAGCTTGCAGTGAGCTGAGATGGTGCCACTGCGCTCCAGCCTGGGTGACAGTGAGAGACTCTGTCTCAAAAAAAAAAAAAAATATTAACAGTGGTTGTCTTAGGGAGGTAGCATAGGGATAGAAAGAAGTCTCTTGTTTAAAGGAAAAAACAAACAACCCCATCAAAACGTGGGCAAAGGATGTAACAGACACTTCTCAAAAGAAGACATTTATGTGGCCAAAAAACATATGAAAAAGAGCTCATCATCACTGATCATCAGAAAAATGCAAATCGAAACCACAGTGAGATACCATCTCATGCCAGTAAGAATGGTGATTATTCAAAAGTCAGGAAACAATAGATGCTGGTGAGGCTGTGGAGAAATAGGAACACTTTTACACTGTTGGTGGGAGTGTGAATTAGTTCAACCATTGTGGAAGACAGTGTGGCGATTCCTCTAGGATCTAGTACCAGAAATACCATTAGACCCATCAATCCCATTACTGGATATATACCCAAAGGATTATAAATCATTCTACTATAAAGACACATGCACACATATGTTTATTGCAGCACTATTCACAATAGCAGAGACTTGGAACCAACCCAAATGTCCATCAATGATAGACTGGATAAAGAAAATGTTGCACATATACACCGTGGAATACTATGTAGCCATAAAAAAGAATGAGATCATATCCTTTGCAGGGACATGGGTGAACCTGGAAGCCATCATTCTCAGTAAACTAACACAGGAACAGAAAACCAAACACCATATGTTCTCACTCATAAGTGGGAGTTGAACAATGAGAACACATGGACCAGGGAGGGGAACAACACAGAGGGTAGGGGGCAAGGGGAGGGAGAGCATTAGGACAAATACCTAAGTTATACGGGGCTTTAAAACCTAGATGATGGTTTGATAGGTGCAGCAAACCACCATGGCACATGCATTCCTATGTAACAAACCTGCACATTCTGCATATGTATCCTGGAACTTAAAATAAAATTTTTTAAATATTGGAAAAAATACCTTGTTTAAATATCGTTTTTTAACTATTCAAATTGTCTTACGATATTCATGCATTTTGCTTAAAATAAATGTTAGGGTTTCATGAGCAGTAGAATTAGAAAATATTTTTGGTTTTGTTTTATTTTTCTGTATTGAAATATTTAAAATTTATTTTCAAAAAAACAGAGGTGCAGACTCTTTTGAAAATAGTTTAGTAGTTTATTAAAAAGTTAACATATACTTACAAAGCTATCAATTTCACTCCTATGAATTTACCCGAGAGATTAAAATGCATATCCACACAAAAGCGTGCATTGAATGTTCATAGCAGTATTATTTTTAATAGCTGAAAATATCTATCAGCTAGTGAATGCATAAATAAAATATGGAATGGAATGCAATGGAATATATTTGCACAGTTGAAAGAGACAAACTAGGAATACATGCTACAACACAGATGAAACTCAAAAACACAAGTTAAAGAAGGCTGACACAAAAGACTACATATTACATTTATATGAAATTCCACAAAAGGCCCAAAGGACCAAAAGGCAAATTTATAGAGACAGAATGTATATCAGTGGTTTCCTAAGACAGGAAGTGAGAACAGGGAATAACCATAAACAGGCATGATCAAAATGTGATGCCTGTTTGGGGTGATGGAAAAAACTAAAACTGGTAGCAATTGTACAGTTCTATAGAGTCACTAAAATCATAGAACTATAGACTGTAGACTTACAATGGCTGGATTTAGTGGTATGTAAATTATACCTTGATACAGGTGTTAAAAACAAAAGCCAACTGCCCTGAAACCAGGAATAAAAGCAATAACCGCAGAAAATGCTTGCTTTTCCTATTCAAGCAGGTGGAATTATACCTACATGCTAAGATGTAGAAGTCCTTGGTGTTCTTGGAGCTAAAGTCAGTGGCTTCTGGATTGCAACACACTAACATGGCTGCTCCCACTGCGAGGTGGGTACAGACAGTTGGACATTGTCTTCTTTGGTGGATTGCTCTTTCATTTTCATTTCAAATGTTGCACAGAAAGGACTGGCATATGTCCAGTATAAGCACAGTGGCCCAGAGTGGTAACATATAGTAGTTAAGAAAGCACGCTCTAGATTCAGAAAGATGGGGCTGCAATCCCAGCTTTGTCGGTCACTACCTCATAGGGTTCTTGTGAGCCTGAAGTGAGGTGATGGATATGGCACATAGCAAAATCAAAAAGTAAGATCTTTTCATCTGTATATTCTTAAAGCAACAGGGATTGGCTTGTGCTGACTCATCCGCACTCTTTAGCTGGGTCCTGCTATCACCAGATCACTAGCAAGTTGGTGGGAGCTAAGCAAACAGACAGATGTCCACTCTGATTTAAAACAGGACTCTTTCCCCAGATCATTGTTTTATGTACTTTAGGTCAGGAACTCTAAGATATCTGGATTTCATCTGGATAAATGGTTAAAATAATTTGGAGGACTAAAAATATTGTCAACATTTTATTTTTTAATTAAATTTTTACTTTGACATACTTATAGACTCACATGCAGTTGCAAGAAATAATACAGAGAAATTCTGCGTACTTCCTATCCAGTTTATCTCAATAAGAACATCTTGCAAGCTATAGTGTGTTTTACATTAAGTCCACAATCTCTTGTGAGTTATTTTTTGTAAAAGATGTAAGGTTTAGATTAAGGTTTATTTTTTTCCCTATGTATATCAAATTACTTCAGCACCATTTGTGAAAAGTCTATTATTTCTCCGTTAAACTGCATTGACATCTTTTTTGAAAAACATTTAAGAATATTTATGTGGGTATCATTCTGGGATCTCTATTCTGTTCCATTGATCTATGTGTTTATCCCTCTGCTAATAAGACATGGATTTGATTATTGTAGCCTTAATATCATGTAGACTGATTCTTCCCCCTATATTCTTTTTAAATATTATTTTAGTTTTTCTAGGAGGTTCATGTTTCCATATAAATTTCAGAATGTTTGTCTGTATCTATATCTACAAAAACCTTGCTGGTGATTTTTACAGGAATTATATTAAACATATAGATCAACTTAGGGAGAATGACATTTTACTACGTCTAATCTTCTAATCCTTGAATATCCTATGTCTCTTCATTTATTTAGATCTTCTTTGATTTCTCTCATCAGCATTTTGTAATTATCAGCATACAGATTCTATCCATGTTTTGTTACATTTATACCTAAAGTATTTCATTTTCTTTGAAACAATTATAAACAGTATTATGTTTTTGATTTCAGTTTCCCCATGTTCATTGTTAGTATATAGAAATGTGATTGATGTTTGCTTGTTGAGCTTCTATCCTACGACCTTGCTGAACTCACTTATTAGTTCTAAAGTTCCTTGGGATTTTCTATGTAGACCATTATGCGATTTGTAAATACAGGTAATTTTATTTCTTCTTTTCCGATCTGAATGCCTTTATTTCTTTTTCTTGCCTTAGTGCACTAGCTAGAACTTCCAGTACTATGTTGAATAGAAAGATGAAAGACATCACTGCCTTATTTTTGGTCTTAGGCAGAAAACATTCAGTCCTTCACCATTAAGCATGGTGAAAATCTTCCTTAAGATTACCTGTAGGCTTTTTTCTGTGGATGCTCTTTATCAAGTTGAGGTAGTTCCCTCTATTCCTAACTTGCTTAGCTTTTATAATGAATAGGTGTTGGATTTTGTTAAATGCTTTTGCTACGTAAATTGATATGATCATAACATTCTTCTTCTTCTTTAGCCTATTGATATGGCAGATTAGATAGATTGATTTTTAATGCTGAGCCAGTCTTGTGTACTTGGAATAAATCCCGCTTGCTCTCTCTCCCTCTCTCTCTCTTTCTATATATATATATATGTGTATTCCTCTCTCTCTCTATATATATATATATAATCCTTTTCATATGTTAATATAAAATTATATCTAATTTGCTAATATTATTTTGAAGATTCCTGCATCTAAGTTCAGGAGAGATATTGGTCTATAGTTTCCTTTCTGCATATGCTTTGTTTGACTTTAATATCAAGGTAACACTGGTCTCATAAAATAAGTTCAGCAGTATTGCCTCATCTTCTATTTCCTGGAAGGGATTGTTAAAATTGATGTCAATTCTTTTTTTAAAGCTTGATAAGATTCTCTAGTGATGCCATTTGGGCCTAAGTATTTCCTTTTCAAGACTTTTTAAATTAAAATTTTAATTTCTTAAGTGGCTATAAAGCCAATCAGTTTATTTATTTCATCTTGGTTGAGTTTTGGTAGTTTGTGGGTTTTGGTGAATTGGTCCATTTCTTCTAAGTTGGCAAACTAATGAGCATTAATTTGTTCTTAATATGCCCTTATTATCCTTTCAATGACTGTATGATCTGTAGTGATAGGCCCTGTTTAATTTCTGATAATAGCAGTATGTGTCTTCTCTATTTTTTTAGAAGTTTATCAGTTTGTCAGTCTCATCGATTTTTTTTTAAAGAATCAAGTTTTGGTTTCACTGATTTTCTTTCTTACTGTAGTTTTGTTTTCCATTTTGTTGATTTTTACGTATTATTTTATTACTAGTAGTATTCCTTTCCTTATGCTTGCACTAAATGTATTTTACTCTTTTTTTCTAGTTTTTTAAGGCATGAACTTAAATTATTGATTTCAGATCTTTCTCATTTTGTAATGTGAGCGTTCAATGCTATAAATGTCCCTTTCTGCACTGCTTTAGCTGCATCCCACAAATGATATGTTGTATTTTCATTTTCATTCAGTTTTAAGGGCTTCTTTATTTCCTTTGAGACATCTTATTTGACTCTGGATTATTTAGAATTGTGTTAATTTCCAAAAGTCTGAAGATGTTCTTGTTGTCTTTTTCTTAAGTTGATTTCTAGTTTGATTTCATTGTGGTGACTTAAAGAAACTCTATATGGTTTCAATTATTTTAAATTTGTAGATTTGTTTTATAATTCATAATATGGTCTACCTTGGTGAATGTTCCATAGACACTTAAAAAAATGTGTATTCTGTTGTTGTTTGGTATAGTGTTCTATAAATGTCAGTTAAATTCTATTGGTTGATGGTGTTGTCAAATTTTTTTATATCTTTGCTAATTTTCTGTCTAGTAGTTATATCAATGGCTGAGAGTGGGGTGCTAAAGTTCCCAACTATAATTGTGGATTTGCTTGTTTCTGTTTTCACCTTTATCTATTTTTGCTTCATGTATTTTTAAGCTCTCTTATTTGGTGTATACACATTTACGATTACTATATCTTCTTGCTGGATTGATTCTTTTATCATTATATAATGTCTCTCTTTGTCCCTAGCATTTTTTTGGCTCTGAAGTATGCTTTATGTGATGTTATTACAGCCACTCCTGTTTTTTTAAAATTAATGTTAGTATGGCATATCTTGTTCTATTCTTTTACTCTTAACCTACCTATGTCATTGTATTGGAAATAAACTTCTTATAGAGAGCGCCTAGTTGGATTTTTTTTTAATTCGTCATGCCAATATCTGTCTTCTTATTAGTATTTAGACCATTTACATTTAAAGTAATTATTTAATTATTGATATGTTAAGGCTTAAATCTGACATTTTATTATTTATTTTCTGTCTTTTCTTTTCTCTGTTTCTCATTCTTCTTTTTCTCTTTTCTTCCCTTCCTTTAGATTACTTTACTTTTGTTAGGATTGTATAATGTTTTATTTATATTGTTTTTGAATATATTGTTTTTAATAGTTTTCTTAGTAGTTATCACAGATATTACTAGGTACACATGTGACTTATCAGTTTACTAATATCTGTATTTTATCACTTCCAAAACTAGTATCTATATTTTATCACTTTCAATAAAACATTAAAACTTTACTTCCATTTAAAATTTTTTACCATCCTCACACTTTAAATATAATTTTCTCAACTATTTCTTTAACATATATTGAGCACCACAACAGGTGTTGTTGTCACATTATTTCAATAATCATATATGATTTAAGAAATGCACGAGAAGGATAGGATAGTCCATTATATTGATCCCTATCTTTACCCACTTCATTATGTCCCCCGCCCCTCAAAGGCTTAATCCTTCTTCTGCTATCTTTTCCTTTCTGTTGTAAAAACGTCCTTTAGCCATTTTTCAAATGTAGAACTGCTAATGACAAATTCTCTTAGTTTTCTTTTGTATGAGAATATCTATATTTCCCCTTCATGCCTGAAGGATAGTTACAGCAGTTACAGAGTTTGCAGCTGGCAGCTCTTTTTTGCAGTACTTGAAAAATGTGCTTCTTTCTTTCTTTCTTTCTTTCTTTCTTTCTTTCTTTCTTTCTTATTTATTTATTTTGAGACAGAGTCTTGCTTTGTCACCCAGGCTGGAGTGCAGTGTCTGGATCTCGGCTTGCTGCAACCTCCACCTCCCAGCTTTAAGAGATTCTTCTGCCTCAGCCTCCTGGGTAGCTGGGAATACAGGCGTGCACCACCACACCCAGATAATTTTTGTATGTTTAATGGAGACAGTGTTTCACCATGTTGGCCAGGCTGGTCTTGAACTCCTGATCTCACGTTATCCACCCAACTTGGCGTCCCAAAGTGCTGGGATTATAGGCATGAGCCACTGCGCCTGGCCTGTGCCACTTTTTTTCTGAATAAGAAATCAAATTTCTGATTGGTATTCCCACATAAACAATGCATGATTCAATCATCTTTAGTTGTTTTAAGATTTTTTTCCTAGTTTTTAGTTTATAAAAGTTTTACGATATGTCATGGCATGGATTTCTTTGGGTTTATCTTATTTGGGATTTGTTCAGCTTCTTGAATCTATAAATTCACATCTTTTGCCTAATTTGGGAGGTTTTCAGCCATTATGTTTCTAATGGTTTTAAACCCCACATTATTTCTCATCCTGGGGTTCTGATGATATGAATGTTAGATATTTTGTTGTCCCACAGGACCCTGAAGTTCTGTTAATATTTTTTTAGTCCGTTTTCTCACTGAAGTTCAGAATGAGTTAATTCTATTGACCTGTTCTCAAATTCACTGATTCTGTCATCTCAACTCTGCTATTGAGCCCGTCCAGTGAATATTTTATTTTGGCTATTGCATTTCTCACTTCTATAATTTCCATTTGATGTGGAGTGAGGCAATATCGGCTCACTGCAACCTCTGCCTCCCAGGTTCAAGTGATTCTTCTGCCTCAGCCTTACAAATAGCTGGAACTACAAGGTGTGTGCCACCATGCCCAGCTAATTTTTGTATTTTTAGTAGAGACAGAGTTTTGCCATGTTGACCAGTCTGGTCTCGAACTCCTGGTCTCAAGTGATCCACCTGTCTTGGCCTCCCAAAGTGCTGGGATTACAGGCATGAGCCACCACGCCGTTTGATTATTTTTTATGATTTATATTTCTTTGCCGAGATTTTCTATTTTTTCATTTTTTTCAGGAGAATTTGTAATTACTTATTGAAGTACTTTTATGGTGGTTGCTTTAAAATCTTGGTCATTTAGTTTCATCATCTGTGTCATCTCAATATTGACATTAGTTGATTATCTTTCCTCATTTTGGTCGTGATTTTCTTGATTCTTGATATTAAATGATTTTCAGTTATATTCTGCACATTTTAGATATTTAGAAGATTCTTGACCCTATTTAAACATTTCATTTTAGTTGGCAGTCACCCTATTTAGGTTTAGCCTGAAGGTTGTGGCCTACTTGTGTAAGCTACAGTTCCAGCAACAATTTATTTTTCTGAGCCCTTGCAATGCTGTCCGGGACTGCTTTGTTCTTCTGGCTCTGACTGAGCTTCCAATTAATGCCTGCTGGTGCCACCTATGAGGCATACTTCCCTGGACAACTTGATGACATTATGTAGAGGCTGAAAGATAGCAGACTGATAAGATGGAGCATTTTCCCTAGCCTATTCTCTAGCCACATGGTGCTGGTGCTCTGCTGGTCCTCCCAGAGGCAGGAAAACCTTACCTCAATCATTTCCAGCCACTGGATGGTGGCCCAGGAGCCCCCAGGTGTGGATGGCTTTCTGGTACTGAGAATGAAGAGACACCAAGCCTGCTGGTCCAGGAAGAGGTGTGTCTGCTGTGAGTTATGTGAGGAATCCCTCCCCACCTCCCAGCTCCACCAACAATACTGGATGTGGATCTCCCTGCTAAGTCCCTTCTTGACTTTCCCTTTCTTGGGCTTTTCTTCTTTTGCTTTATCTGGCAGTATTTGTCTATGCCTGTTGACTCTTTCAGGTTCGAGTCTCTTGAGTACCAAATCCAAGATATAAGAAGTAAAAGGAAAACCCAGATGCTATGATTTAAATGTAGCCCCCAAAATTTTCATGTTGGAAATTTAATCTCCAGTGCAGCAGTGTTGGGAGGTGGGGCCTGATAAGAGGTAATTGGGTCATGAGGGCAGAGCTCTTATGGACAATTTAATGTAGTTAATGTGGGAGTGGGTCAGTTATCATGACAGTGAGTTGTTATAAAAATAAACCCAGCCCCTCATGCTTTCTTATACTTCTTCTCTTGCCTTTCTGACTTCTATTATGGGAGGATAAAGAAAGAAGTCCCTCACCAGATTCCAGCACCATGCTGTTGAACTTCCCAACCTCCAGAACTGTGAGCCAAATAAACTTCTATTCTATATAAATTACCCAGTCTGTGGTATTCTGTTATAGCAGCAGAAAATAGACTAAGACATAAAATTGGTACTTAAAGTGGATTTGTTGTTATAACAATATCTGAAAATGTGGAAGCAACTTTGGAACTGGGTAATGGATAATGGGTAGAGGTTGGAAGAATTTGAAGAAGGAGGCTAGAGAAAGACTATATTGCCATGAACAGAGCACTGAGGGCAGTTCTGGTGAGTTCAGAAGAAGACCCCAGAACTATAGAGCTGTGATTGTGCAATGCCAACCTGAGAGGGCTGAAATGTGGACTGAGCCCAGCAAAGCCATGAGGTTTGGGATGTCCAAGGCCCTGATGGTCAAACCCCCATATCAGTGTGCTCAGGTTGTGGGACATAGAATCAAAGGAGATTATTCTCCAGCTTTAAGACTTAATATTGTTTTCCTGTTGGGTTTTAGACTTACTGAGCACGAGTTCTCCCTTTCTTCTTGGCTCTTTCTCCCATTTGGAGTGAGAATGTCTGTCCTGTGCCTTTCTCATTATTTTATTTTGGAATGAGATAACTTGTTTTGATTTCACAGGCTCACAGCTGGAAGGAATTTGCCTTAAGATGGGTCATGCCCAAAGTCTCACCCATATCTGATTTAGATGAGACTCTGGACTTTGAACTTTTGAGTTGGTGTTGGAATGAGTTAAGGCTTTGGGGACTTTGGGGATGAAATGAATGCATATTGCATTGTGAGGACATAAATTTTGGGTGCCTGAGGCAAAGTGCTATGGTTTGAATGTGCCCCTGAAAATTAACATGTTGCAAACTTAATCCCCAATGTAACAGCATTGGGAGATAGTCTCCAATAAGAGATGATTGGGTCATGAGGGTGGAGCCCTCATGAATGGGTTAATGCAGTTAATATGGGAGTGAGTCTGTTATCAGAAGAGTGAATAGTTATAAAAGCAAGCCTGGCCCCTTATGCTTTCTATTTCATATGTGCTCTCCTGCTCTTTTGCCTTCCATTTGGGGATGACCCTTGCCAGATGTCAGTACAATGCTCTCGGACTTCCCTGTCTCCAAAACTGTGAACCAAATAAATTTATATTCCTTGTAGATTATTCAGTCTGTGGTATTCTGTTATAGCAGCAGAAGAGAGAAAATAGACTAAGAGACCAGAGAACTCACCATGGTATCTTTCTTCAGGTCCTGAGGTCTCTAGCAGGTTCACTTTCTTAACACCTTTCAGAAACCTTTTATGGCTCTATGTTGAACTATTTACAGAGTACTTAGTTGTATTTAGAGGAGAAGAGCAGGGAAATTTGAGTCTATGGCATCTTGTCTAACATTTTATTTGTGAAAAAAGAGTCTCATTTTAAAATAGGACAAAAAAGCCTCCACCTTATATCATCATTTTGCAAAATAAGGTACATTTAACACCTACAAAAGTTGAAAGAGCATAATCTCAGAATAAAGAGGAATTATTTAAATTGAATGAATTCATTTTTCTCATTTGTCCTTGGACCTATAAAAATTGCATGACTTTCTCAAGCTACACATCAGCACAGTGTTTAGGAAACTGTATCACAGTTGTCTTTCTTGAGTTGGAAGCAGCAGTGCAGTGGAGAAGAATGAGCCTAGGTTGGAATCCGAGGTCGTGGGTTGAAATCCTGAATTCTCTACCCACCAGGTAGGCGACCTCAGCATAAGTCGTTGGTGGAGAAATGAAAAGAGTTGGGCTTTGATGTCCACAAACCTAAGTAGACATCCTAACCCTGTTACTTAATAGCTGTGTAACCTTCAACAAGTTATTAAACTTCTCAGTGGCTGTTATCCCATCAGTTACGTGGGAATAGTGTGAAAGCTAATGAGGAATAAATGGGAGAATGCACATAAAACACTTAGTACGGTGCTTTACATGGGACAGTGTAAACAAGAGTTGATAGTGCTTTCTCTCCAGGGATGCATGCACCATGTTATCTAAATTAACATATAGATATTAATCCTTAACTTCCTAGAGGAGTTGTGAGGATTTAGTAAGATGATATATAAAAGCACCTCACAGTGCCTGGTACATAATAAGCCTATGAATAACGTTGAGTTCTTTTTCCCCACTCCTTACCTCAATTTCCAAATATGGTAAGGCCTACTTCACAGAGTTGATACAAGGATTGGCTATAACAATATACATAAAAGTGCTTTGGAGTCTGAGGCATGCTGTCCAAATTCCAGTTACTCTTACACTGATGGGCCCTGCCCACGTTTGTATAGTTGCACAGGCCTTTCAGAGTACGTGATGAATTGTTCTAATGATAAATAGTCACCTCATCAAGAAAATTAATCCAGGCCTAGAGCTAAAGCTGAAGGCAGAAATAAATAGGTCTGGGAACCAAAAAACAAAATTAACAAATATTTCAATGCAACCCACAGTAGCTGGCCTATGTCTTTCCTGCCCTATATCCCCATGCATTGTCTCATTGTGAGAAAAGTTTGTGGGAAATGAAGCCACATATCTTTGTAGGTTGATAGAGGTAAAAACAAAAACAAAAACAGGAAAAAAAAGGAACCAGCATTTACAAAATCAAAACTCAGCAGCACTCTACTGTCACTGTCACTCTTCTATGTCTTCTCTGAAACAAACTCTCCTTACTCAATAAAGCTGGAGTTTGACCCACACTCTCTGGAAACTACACTAATTCTTTGGGATATGTCAGGACAGCTGTCCTGATTAAAAGGACCTGGAATGTGACTGCCCAAAAGCTTGATTAGGCCAGATCTTGTCCTCCCCAAAGCAGCCTTTTAGAAGGCATAAGAAGGGTGGAGGAAAAGAAGCAAAGAAGAAAAGTCATCAAAGAGAATGAGAAGGGCATCAGAAGCAAAGAGTAAGATCATCAGAGCTGCATATTTGGAAGATACCCTGTAGTGCTGGGAGAGTTTCATGAACAGAGGATGGAGGGAGTAACTACTTAAGTAGCTACTGTGGCAATTCAGGGAGACACTTCCTCTGGATTCAGGATTCAGAACGGGACTGTCATTTTCTACCGACTCTGGCCTTGAGCATTAGCTAGTTAGATGTTTGACCACGATGCCTTAGAAAGTATTCCTTTTTGGTTCTTTATAAGTCACTAGCTTATTTTGATTGAGTACCTACAATGCACCTGGTTTTTATGATAGACACACTTGGAGGAAGGGAATTAGGGAGAAATTCATTCATGTTCTTATCTTCAAACATTTACCAAGTCTCAGGGAAAATAGCCTTACCTGTGAAAAAGGCAGCCAACATTTTCAGTGGTCTTTGCTCAGTACAGACGTACAAGTACAGAGGGGCTTCCAAAAAATGTAAGAACATTTTCAACTGGTGACTAGTGGGTGAGTTATGGTAGGAGGGGACACAGAAGAGTATCTGAGAGAGGATGGCACAGAGGCTATGAGGCAGGAATGCTCCAGGTATGCTCTGGAGGTGGCAAGTAGATCAGTCTGCATGAAATGGAGGTTTCATGTTGAAAAGAATCATGAGAGATGAGAGAGAAGGGGTAGGCTGGGGACTCACTGCAGAGGCTCTTAAATGTCAGACTAGGGATTTGGGATTGTTTGCCATTGTCAGGGAAGAGTACTGAAGATTTTGAGCAGGGGAGTGGTAATTTCAGAACACAATTTTAGGAAAATCCTTCTACAATATGAATTACAAAGATGGAGACTGAAAAGAGGAGGATTACATAAGCAATTATTGTAGTTATTTCAAGAGAAGAGTCTGAGCCAGCAGGGTGTCAACAAGGATAGGTTGCAAACAAGGGAAATGCAGTGAAAACAGAAACGCCAGGACCTGACAATTGGATGAGGATAAAAGGTTTTAATAAAAGGAGGAGCTAACAGGTTTTAATACTGGATGACAAGTAGTAGGATGGAGGTCATTGGGCAAAAGTAGTAAAATCAATTGGGTAGACTAGGGGAAAGAGGATGGAGACGATTTGGAGCTCAAACACCAAATCTGCCCCTTTCTACCAGTGGGATAATGGTCAAGGTATTTATTTTGCCTGAATCTCTATTTGCTCTTACATGAAACAAAGGTCAGAATACACAACTCAAAGAGAGGTTATGAGGATTAACTGAGAGAATAAATATAAACTATCTGGCAGAGTGACTGGTTCATTGTAGACGCTCAATAACTAGAAGTTCCCTTACCCTCTTTCCCCTCATTCCACCGCAGGAATGCACATGCACTGTATCCTGAGCTGTAATGTCTCCCTCTTCCTATTAGAGCTACAAGAAGTGAAAGAGGCCTTAGTAATTCTGGCAACTTGAACTCTGTGGAGTGAAGTTGAAAACTGAAGAAAAAAAAAAGTTAGGCAATCACAATTCAGGTCAGAGTCTAAGTGAAATGATATTTTGTTCACCTGCCTCTTGTTATAAAATGGTCTTCGACTGAAAACAAAAATCTTATAATACGTATTTCATCAGAGGGGTTTAAGCCCCTGGGGCATATAGATTCCTGGGCCATCTAATATCAGAAGCTACCAGAAAGAAAATTCTTGCAAATTGGTTACTGAAAGTTTTTAAAAGTAATAAAAATGATGTTGCAAGCCTTTCAGACCTCACAGATTGTTAGGGGATATCGACAAATCTGGTCTTGAAACCCAAGGCTGTCAGGCAGGTGTGGGCTAGGCAAACTTCAAATAGCAAGAGAAGAAAAAAGAAATAAAAGTAATACAGGCCCCAGAGTTCACTTGTGCAGGTAAGGGTCACCTGATCCTTTCATCTGGGAAGGACAGCCTGACCCAGGTCAGTGACAGACTGGCTGAGCATAAGCTGGAACAACCTTGTCATTACTTCCAGGTTTTAACAGGGGAGTGTGTGTTACATTTGCTTGGACACTACCTGTATGAAAAGGACTTGGCACAAGAACTGATAATGCCTGGAAAGAGCAGAGACTCCCAGCCTGAGGACCAGAGCAGGCTTTCTATCTACAGTGCCAGCTGATAGCAGGTTGGAGGTGCCATCCCTGTGATATCATAAAGCCACTGATGGCAAGTTCCCTTTGGGCATGGATTGCTGCTCCCTGACTCCTGGAAAATGAACAGAGGATAGTTTGGCAGATCAGGCTGTCTGTGAACTGGCCAGCTCACATCTCCAGCCTCAGAGCTACCCTCAGTCCCATCAAAGTTTGTACTATAACAAGTAATGTGCTTGGGCACTGTGTGCCTCTGCCTTTCTAAGTGGTCTATAGAGATATTATGGGATTTTATCACTACAACTGCCTATGAGGTATGTACTACATTCTTCCACATTGTAGATGAAAAACTGGGGCACAAAGAGGTTATAAGCTTTCCCAAGGGCACGGAACTAGAGAGTAGAGAGGTTTGCATTGAAATCCATGCAAAGTCTGGGCTCTTTACTACCACACAGGATGGCCCCTGAGGAATTTCTCCCTGAGCCCTGCTCCCCCTCACCCAACACTGGGCTGGAAACCACTGCCTCTGTACTTCATGGCATTTGTTACACTAAGCTGTGACTGCTTAACTGTCCCCCACTAGACTGTATGCTCCCTGAAGCAGATACCATATCTTTCTTGCTCACTCTTGTGTCCCCAGGGCTTAGAACAGAGTTGTGTTTATCATGAAAATATAACATGCACCTCTTCGCAATCCTACTATGAATATACAATTGACAGGGGTCCTCCAGTCCCCCAGTGGCCACATCCACCACTCTGTACACATCAAGTCTCCGTGCTTCCCATGAGCTACACTTTCCACAGGTTGATCCCAACCAATACCAATAATTGTATCAGGAATATTAAGACACCCATCCCTGAGAGCTGCAGGACTTTCTGTCAACCTTGACAACAATTTCTGACCACTTCCTCCTGTCTGTCCCTTATCCTTCACAGAGATCAGACCTGCATCATAGTCTGAGGGCTCCCCCAGCCTCCTCCAGTCTATCCTCATTTTCCCTCACAAGGATTTTCTGTAACAAATGTCTTTCATAGCTAATTCAGGCATGATATCTGGTGCTAGGAAGAAATGGACTAAAGTAAGTGGTACCAGAGTGGGCACTATCCTTCAGGATGCAGTCTATGCATTAAGTTTAAAATCTCTGCATGTTGCTGTATTCCTAGTAGGAAGAGACATAAACCTGGGAATCAAGGAGTGGAATCAAAAGTTATTCACCTATAATCATTCCCTTTAATCCACTTGGAAATTTTATTTTCCCCATTCCTGTAACTTTGGGATCTGCAGGGTTGAAGATCCTGGGTCCCAAAGTGAGCACACTCTTACAAGCAGATACAACAAGGGTCTCATTGTATACAGACTTCATCACCAGGATATTTTTGGACTCCATGTGTCCAGGGACCAGCAGGAGAAGAGTCCTCATACTGGCAAGGCTAATTGACTCTGATCAGCAATAGAAGAAAGACTGATTTACATACTGGGGAAAGGGAGAAATACATGTGTAACCCATGTCATCCACTTGTGGCCTAAGGGATAAAAATGGGCAGAGATTGTGGGAAATGATAAGGATGAGAGGAGCAATCTATCATTGTCTTTGCCACCATGTTAGCACTATTGGTTGTTTCCTTCCTGGAAGGACAGGCTGACCCAGGTCAGTGAGAGACTGGCTGAGTGTAAGCTAGAGGAGCTTTGTCATTGCTTTCAGGTTTTAACAGGGGAGTGAGTACTACATTTGCTTTGACATTTCCAAGATGGAATGACTCTGTTCTGGGTTCAGCAGTTCCTTAAGCAGAATCTATTCTTAAAGAATAGATAGTGTGTTGCACACGTATGTTTATTGCAGCATTATTCACAATAGCAAAGACTTGGAACCAACCCAAATGTCCAACAATGATAGACTGGATTAAGAAAATGTGGCACATATACACCATGGAATACTATGCAGCCATAAAAAATGATGAGTTCATGTCCTTTGTAGGGACATGGATGAAATTGGAAACCATCATTCTCAGTAAACAATCGCAAGAACAAAAAACCAAACACCGCATATTCTCACTCATAGGTGGGAATTGAACAATGAGATCACATGGACACAGGAAGGGGAATATCACACTCTGGGGACTGTGGTGGGGTGGGGGGAGGGGGGAGGGGTAGTATTGGGAGATATACCTAATGCTAGATGACGAGTTAGTGGGTGCAGCGCACCAGCATGGCACATGTATACATATGTAACTAACCTGCACAATGTGCACATGTACCCTAAAACTTAAAGTATAATAAAAAAAAAAAAAAAAGAATAGATAGTGTGTCTTACATACAGTGCCTGGCATATATGTGATCAATAAATATTGGATGAATGGATGAATGACTAAATGAATGTTGCTTTGTTTACAATCATTTTATGACTCATTCAACAAACCAGATTTCTATTTCCATGGAAAGGAAAAAAAAACCTCATTTTTCCAAATCTTATACCTCTGCACTGAACAAGACTAATTTATATGCTTCAAAGAAAAATTATATTCTTTCTTTGTAAATGCTACCCAACACATTCAGAACCATCTGAGTTTCAGAAAAAGTGATAATGTTGATCAACATCCAGCCATCTAAGATTTATAGTCTCTTCATGAGTTTGGGTTTGAGTTAATTACTGCTAGGTACTGAAGTCCCTCACCTTACTCTTGGGGAAGAGTGGGATCTTGGGTTGGACAGAGGAAGCCTGGACTTGCTGTTTTTTAGGAATCTTGCTGACTCTACCTTATGATGCAGACAACAGGAATTTTTCTGTTAAATGCAATTATAAAATTTCTAGACCTTGATTTGAAAGATGTGAATTGATATCCCAGCTCCTTCAAGTCCTAGCTGAAAAAGGCAGTTTACAATATTCATCTCCATATTCCCATTTATAAAATGGCAATAATGATCGTTGTCATCATCATCTTCTTCCCAAGTTGGAATATTGTTATGAGGATTAAATCAAGTGACATCTAAATGTATATAGCAATATTAATAGCCAATATTTGTAAAGTGCTTATATTGTCCTAAGAACTATTCTAAGTGCTTTGAATAGTTCATTTAACTGTCATAATAATTGTATGAGTTAGGAACCAATATTATCTATATTTTACAAATGAGAACATTGAAGAACAGTGAGTTTAAATTACTTGCCCAAGATCATACAGCTAGTAAATGGCAGCGCTGAGATTCCAACTCAGAGCCCATGTTCTCAACTATTCTACTCTGTTGCCTGTCGATGAATGCAGAAAATTTAGTGTGTTGGAATTACAGCATAAATATTTAATAACATATTATACATGCTGGAATCAACAAGAAATATACTATAGAACAGGAATTAAAAATATAAATACCAATCTGCTTTTCCTTAACTTCAACTACTACTTATATTGCATCATATTGCAGCCCCTAGCAAAGCTCTCCTGAGTTTCTTCTTGGAGTTGGAAACCTGCTGAACTATCTACTAAGGTTGTGCTCCTGAGTCTTCTTTTTTTTTTTTTTTTTTTTTTTTTTTTTGAGATAGAGTCTTGCTCTGTCGCCCAGGCTGGAGTGCAGTGGCCCAATCTCCGCTCACTGCAAGCTCTGCCTCCTGGGTTCACGCCACTCTTCTGCCTCAGCCTCCCGAGTAGCTGGGACTACAGGCGCCTGCCACCACGCCCAGCTAATTTTTTCTAGTTTTAGTAAAGACGGGGTTTCACTGTGTTAGCCAGGATGGTCTCGATCTCCTGACCTTGTGATCCACCCGTCTCGGCCTCCCAAAGCGCTGGGATTACAGGCATGAGCCACTGCACCCAGCCGTTCCTGAGTCTTCTAAGGAACGTCCCAGCTCCCTGGAATAACTCAGTGCTTCATCACAACCCACTTGTTTCATGTGCACTGTTTGGAATCTAAAACTTTTAGTTGATTTCAATTAAAGTTTTTAATAATGTTCTTTGTTTATCAGAGCGTAAGTCCCTCTTTATACCAAGAGCAGAACCCCATCAATTTAAGTGAATTTCTCATACACTTGTGAAGATATTAGAGCATTCTTGTTAAAAGCCTGGGCTTTGTACCCAGAAAGTCTGACCTGAGAAGCTCACACAGAGAAAACCCCCTTGACTTTTTACTTTCTGGTTCCAGTTATTCTCTGAAGCCAGCAGCCCCTACTCTGGGGTTCTGTGTAGTAGTCCTGGCTCCTTACAATGAAGTGGGCAAGACTGGCGAGTAGAAATGAAGGTGAGGGACCATCCCAAAAAAGGGAACTGAGTTAACAAAGACTTAGTGGTACAAGCGAAGAGATCATCCTGAGAAAATGGCATAAATCATAATTTAAACACAGGCAAACGAAGGAGTTTCAAGACCAGTGCGCAGGTGAAAGTCAAACTATGGAGTGTCTTGGTTGTCATGCTAAAGAGTTTCAACTTTTCTTCTTCAGGCATTGAGAGGCCAAATTATTCCTCAGTAGCAAAGTACTGAAGTCAGATAGGCAGTCCAGAAAGCTCTCTTTGAAGCAGAGTGGTTGATGGAGCAGAAGCAGGCAGACCAGACCAGCTTTTGCAAAAAATCTAGGAAGTAGAGAACATGTAAACTTAAGGCCATAGAAATGGAAAACAAGAGCTAGTTCAAGAGATAATCATTCATAGAATCCAGCAGCCTGTAACTTGGAGGTAGTGATGTCATTGACTAAGGTATAGAACGGCCTATGTGAAAATGCTTGGTTAAATCTTATGATAGGCATGTAACAGGGTATTGTCACTATTGTTCTTACATTCATCCTCTTTCCAGAACCTTTTTTAAAAGATCAGGTAGTTTCTACTCCTAGCATTTTGTTTTGTTTTGTTTTCCTTTTCATTTCTTTGAGCAGAGAAGTTTGAGAGAACTGTACCTCTGTCTTTCACCTATCAAAGAACCCATGATTGTCAGTTATCTAATAAAAATTGATTATGCTTTTACTGCACAATTCAAATAATTTACTTTATGCACATTTCTTTGCATCTTATACTCCAAGTTATCTTTTGCATTAAATTAGTTATAATTGATTCTTTTTGCATTATATTTATTATGTATTTACCTTCCTCCCCTACAGGGCTATGACGCCTTAATGGAAGGTATTCTTTTTTGCCCTTACCTATAAACTTTTCTGTGCCATGCACACTGCTGGCTCATGGGAAAGGCTAAATAAATATTCAATTAATTGATAATTTGGCTCTGCCAAAAATCCCTAGCAGAGGTGTACTTACTCTTACTCCCTTTTGGCCTTTGGAAAGTATTCACCTAAATATTAATGCCCTAAACATAAATATGCATTGGGCAAATAATCTCTTAGAGACAGGCAATATGAAAAGAAAACAATAGGCAAAAAACAGTTTGATGTTGTTTTGGTGTGGTAAGGAGAGTGAATGAGAGAATTTGTCTAAGATAAATGAAAAAAGAAAGTACAAAAGGAGACAAAGAATGATTTGGAAACAGTAGGAATTAACCTCTGAAAAAGTGGGAACAAGAATAAAATCATGGAATCATAGGATCATAGAATATTCCAGCTGCAAGGAACTTTAGAGATCATCTCATCCAACCCTTCATTTTACAGGTAAGAAACTGATGCAACTAGACCCAAGAAATTCCAGATCTGGGAACCAGGAAGGATAAAGAAAACAACTCAGATATCATGAGACTAAAGATCAGATTTAAACTGATCTGAGTTTTTATACCTATGGCTATAATTTCTCATGTCTACACACTTTGGCCTGGAATCCTCTTTTGATATTTCTTTTCCAGGCAAATTTTCCTCATCCTTCCAGCCCCATTTCAAATGACAGCTCCTCTGTGAAGCCTTCTCCTTATCCCTAGGCGTGTCCACCGTTTCTCTGGGTTCTCTGAGCATTTCTGTACACATCCATTATACCTCAGTCATATATTACTGTAATCATAGTTTACATGAGAGCACTCCTGTGAGAGTCTTGTAGGCAGAATTGTATGACATTTATCTTTTATCCATCTCCAGTGTGTAGCACAGTGGTTGCGGCTTCTTCTTAAAAGTTGAACTAATGAATTAATGAATGAGCCATTTGAAATTTGTTCTCTCCTCATGAACCATAACAGGGGTGAGTAGCCCAATCCATATTAAATAGAAAAGACTGGATTTTCTAATAATATGTGAATCTGTAATTACTTGCCTATAGATTACATATACTAGAAAGTCCTTTTATTTAGTGAAATAAAATATACTATTCCCCCAATAGTGATTACCATATTGAGAATTGCTACCTGTCTCCCATGATAAACCTCCTATCTCCATTTTTCCCATAGCATTATCATCTTAAAATATACAATTTTATCTACTAATATATTGGGTTTATTGTTTATTGCTTATCAGTAGAAAATAAGCCATAGAAAGCCAGAGATCTGTCTGTTTTGTTCACTGCTATATCCTAGGCACCCAGAACACTGGCTGGTATATATTTAACACTCAATATTTGTTGAGTAAATGAATAGTTGGATGAATCAATACAAGTCTAAACTCTTTAGCATGGTGCACCTATTCCCCCATGGTGTATCTGACGTCCCCCTTTCCATCTCATCCTGCTCTATTCCAGTGGTTCTCAACTGTGGGCAATTTGTCCCTCAGTTTGGAGACATTTTTGGTTGTCATAAATGTAGGGGTGGGAAGGGGAAGGATACTACTGGCCTCTAGTGGGTGGAGGTCAGGGATGCTGCTAAACATCCTACCATACACAGGATAGCCCTTATCCCGACAAAAATGTCTAGCCCCAAATGGCAATGGTTTCAAAACTAAGAAACCCTCCTCTATGCGATGCCCCATACCACCTACACAGACAGCACTAAATTCCCTGTAGTTTGCCCAATATTCTCTCCTTTTTTAAAAAACTTGCATTGCATGGTACATGCTATTTGTTCTACCTAGAATGCCCTTTCTATTTTGTTGATCTGTTGAATGCCTACTCATTTTTTGAGCCTCTGCTCAGGTATCACCTTTTACTAGAAATCTTCCTGGCCCCTGGAGGCCGAGTGAAGTGCTTCCTCTTCTGTGCTTTCTGGGCATCTTGTTCATACCTCTATTTTACCATTTAACCACATTACTATAGTTGTAATTTCCTTTTCATCTATCTTTCTGCCCTAAACTGTGAGCCACTATAAGCAGAGACTATGTTTATTGTCAGACTCCTCTTTAGTGAGCACAGGTTCTGGGAAATAGAAAGTGCTTAATCAAACCTTGTGGAAAAAAGTAAGTAAATCCTTGAGGTGATGGAGGCATCACAAGAACCTCCTCCAGATGCCCCTATCCCAAATTATCCTCTCTCGTCTCTGAATTACTATAAACTCTTATCATCTCTGTCACAAAATGTACTCATGACAATCCAATATTTTCTAGTTGTTTCCCAGACAAATTACCCAAGCTGTTGGAGCACTTGGGATCATAGCTTCTTCTTGGTTCTCTCCCTCCCAAGAGAAGAAGGTGATCGGCACTAAGGTAAGGAACTCAGTAAGCAGCTTGATTTGCCTGGACTAACTCCTACCAGAAGACATCAACAGAACCAGAGGAAATTAAACTGGTTTCACCTAGTCACATTGAGAAACCTGTCAGGCAGCCTTGCTCTGGACCTGCCACCTAGGCACTGGTAGTTGTTTCAAGTGTATATGACTATATCCGTCAAGATGATGAGAGGGTAGACTCCCAGCTATGGGGAATCCATTAGTCACTTTGCTAAATCCTGTATGAAATATAGTCTTCTCACATCAGCAGCATCAATTTAAATATGGACTCATTATTTTGTTAAAATTCAATAAGAAAGGCTCAAATTGAGCTTCTGAATATAGTATAGTCCTCAATTCTGCATGAAATAAATAAAGCACTGAGCACAATATTGATGCTTATACAATATTCATTATAATTAACAGAAATATTTATTATTTGCTTCTGAACTGGGCAAGTGAATTTTGCCAGCAACCAGATGCAAGCACTTAACAAACATTGATTGAAGCAATACTCAATGCAAAACTCTGTGTGAGGGTCTAGGGAGAATGTTACTCAGTGAATCAGCTTGTATTTTAAAGCCTAGCTGCTTTTCAAGATATTACATCTCCAGGATCAATCTGTTTATTGCCTAAGCAACCTACATGCCTCTCTGACAAGATAAACAGCTGGCTTTATTGTCACTCATAATGTAATCATCTCTTTTGGCCATTGCCTACTCATTTCTCATAACATTCTAAGATAACCTCTGGGATTTGGATTTACATGTTATGTGGGCTGGTCTATTGAAATGTGTTTACATGTTCTAACTCTTGATAAATGGTCAAGATTGTGAAAATCTCTGGTTAGACCTGCCTGATAATAATAAGGCTGTTACCGTTTACTAAACGCTTAACCTTGCGCCAGGCACCATCACATTTGAAGATGTGATCTCATGTAATCCTCACTTAGGTTTGAGGTGTGATTCTACTGCTTAGTAGCTAGGCCACACTGAGCAATTATTTAACTTTTCTGAGTCTCAATTTCCTCAACTATAAAACGGGAACAAAAATACTACTTATGGGGTTGTCATGCAGATTAAAAGAAATAATGAATGAAAGATGTCAGCACAGGTTTGGGAGACATTGTAAATTTCTTTATTAACTATTATATCAGATAAAATGGCGGGATTTGGATTGGGTTCCCTGGGAAACAGACTGTGAGGCAGAGATTTGCATGCAGGAGCTTTAACAGTGCCTTTGAGGGAGGAAGTGCAGCAGGAACAGGTAGAGGGAGAAGTTGAACTGCAATTCAGTTGCAGCAAAAGCTTCAGCTCTACCCTCAGGGTGCTTTAGAGCAGGGATGACCCTTTAGAATGACTGAATTGAGCTCAGCTGGCAGTCCTTTGTACCCCCCCACGTCAACTGGCCATTGGGTGCAAGCTGCCCACAGGGAAAGTGCATAACTTTATGCATCCAGGTGAGGCATCTCCATTGTATTAAGGGTAATTCCTCACTCAGCTGTGACTAGTCAGCAGGCAGCACTCCTGACAGCTGAGGGGACAGTGCCATCCTGAAGAAGGAAGCTTGGTGACACCATAGTGTCCACTACCGCAGAGCTTGGTAGAAACCTGAAGTAGAAGGAACATTAAATTTTATGGTTTAAAAATTATGGTAAATTTACTAATCATGTTTGTAAAATCCTTATGGTGAGGGTTAGACTCTCTTCAATATGTCAAAGTCATTGATTTTATTTACTGCTTGTTTCACATGTTTTTATAAATAACATTTTTTATATAAGGTGCCTTCAGGCTAGAGGGAACTGAACTTTCAGTTTGATTGGACTATTCTGTTTGTCCTATTTTCTTCTATTCTGTTGCTTGGTGTCCCAGAAATTCCTCCTTGGGAAGCATTCATCCCTTTCTTTACAAGCTGCCAAGCTGTTCTGTGAGGTGTCCTCTCTAATTTTGGAAATAGATGTGTTCAAGAATTTCAGGAGGCTGGGCCTTGAGCAGGAAATGTACCCTGGCCTCGATTTGAGGCCCTACCACACAGCCCCCAGGGGATCACATTCCTCATCCGAGTAGTGACATTTAGGGGATTTTCCCTCTGGCTCATCAAGGTGGCTGAAGAATTACTAATTTATTGGGAAAGCAAGTTTTACAATGAGAGCTTCTTTTCTTTCTTTCTTTCTTTCGTTTTTTGTTTTTTTTGAGACAGAGGCTCACTCTGTTGCCCAGGCTAGAGTGCAATGGCATGATCTAGACTCACTGCAACCTCTGCCTCCTGGGTTCAAGCAATTCTCCCTGCCTCAGCCTCCCTAGTAGCTGGGATTACAGGGGCCCATGCCTGTTAATTACAAAAATTACCACGCATGGCTAATTTTTGTATTTTTAGTGGAGACAGGGTTTCGCCTTGTTGGCCAGGCTGGTCTCAAACTCCTGACCTCAGGTGATCTGCTGGCCTCGGCCTCCCAAAGTGCTGGAATTACAGGAGTGGGCCACCATGCCTGGCCAAGGGCTTCTTTTTCTAAATAGGATTGGTATGTGATTTGAGAAATCAGAGTGTGTGGGTCTTTTGCTATACTGAAAACAATAACTGCTTTCCACTGGCTCTAAAACTTGAATGTAGTGTGTCAAACGCCTCAAGGAAGATACAATTAGTTTGTTGGTAGAAAGGGAGAGGTTGCTGGTCACATGTTGAGGGTTTAGATGATTTTTTTTTTTTAATTTAGAAATGGTGCTATTTAAAATGGAATTTAAAAGAGAGGATTTTATCAGGCAGAGATGGAAGAAAAGGGCAATTTATCTCTTCACACGTTACTCACACACATACATCCTTCTCATATCCTTTCATATATCCAACATGAAGAAATATTCAAATCCTAATTCTATGCCATACAATCAAAGAAAATCACAAGTAGGGGGAAAAAAAAGAAAGAAGAAAAAGGAGAAGGAGTAGAAAGGGGCAGGGAAAAAAATGGCAAAGTGTGTGGGTTATGGTGGCAAACAGGATGTAATAAAGAAGGAAGAATCATTGCCTTTGCTCTATCCTCTCATAGCTTTGTCTGCAGTGATATATGGCATTTCAGACACAGCCAGCACCTTTGGGACATGAAGAGTTAGAACACTAATAATGCTGAACATTTTTGAGTACCTTTTGTTTATCAAGTGCTGTAAGTGCTTTTCATGCTTTAACTGGCTCTTCATAATGATCCTATGTGGTAAGCATTGGTGGTTTTCTCATTTTGTAAATAAGAAAACTATGTTGCAGAAAGCTTCAGCTAAGATTACACAGCTAAGCGGCAGAACTGAGACTCTTCTCTAGGTTATTACTTTTTAGAATCCAAATGCTTATAATCACTTACTATATTATATCACAAAAAAGAGCCAAAGATGGGTTGTAGCAAATTTTAAAAAAATAAAAAGAAAGAAAGAGAGGGAGAGAGAAAGGAAGAAGGAAAGAAGGAGAGAAGGAAGGAAGAAAGGAAGGAAGGAAGGAAGAGAGGGAGGGAGGGAGGGAGGAGGGAAGGGACAAATGTCCCTGGGTCAGCCCAAAAATTAGTTAATTAAAAGGGAAGGCTTCTGACCTACCCCATTCTTTAACCAGGAGCAAAAGCCTGGGATTCCACAGAACCTCGAGAGGCCAAGCCCCAGGATAAGACTTAAGGTACCACAGATCTGGCAACATCAAAGAAAGCGATCTAAAAACATGGTAAATTGTGGCCTGTGAACCCCTGTGTTTTGGTAGGGAAATTCTATTCATCCAGTCTCTGGAGAGCTTAGCCCAAGAGAAAGTAAACAAAATGTCAATGAGCCAAGAATTGACATAATTCATCCCAGTGGCAGCAAATGCCATGATTTTGTTGGCTTATAGGTGGTTGATGAAAGGAAAACAACAGCACTTCTCTCTGTCCAAATAGAACCATAAATCCTTTCCCCTGTATAAACCAAGTCACCAGAATGGTAGGTAGCTTCTTCATATCACGTCCTGATATTCAAGCTTTTGTATGATCCCCTCCTCTTGGATTTACTGACTCACTTCTAATAAAGAAAATACAGAAGAAGTAAATAAGATTATGGCAAAATAGTGACTTCCAAGATTGGTTTATACAGATGCTGTGACTTCTGTCTTAAGTGCTCCTACCTTCTTTGCTCACTCTGGGGAAAGCCAGCTACCATGCTGAGGCAGCCCTATGGAAAGGTCCACGTACGTGAACTTGGAAGCAAATCTCCTGAGGCTGCCAACAACCAGATGAGTAAACTTTGAAGCAAATGCTTCTCCAGTTGAGATCATAGCCCCAGACAAGAGCTTAACAGCAACCACATGAAAGACGTTGAGACAGAGGCATCCAGCTAAGCCACAGCTGGATTCCTATCCCATAGAAACTGAAATAATAAATGTTTGTTGTTTTAAGTTACTAAATTTTGGAGTAATTTTTTATGCAGCAACTGATAACTAATACAGTTCTCAAATTGGGAGAAATCTTGGTTAAGAATACAACTTGTTTTATCTTCATTCAACAAAACTCCCCTTGTCATTTACTTCTAAGAATTCACGACAATAGGTTGTGCATCAGTAGTCATACTCTTGGGGTTGTCTAGTACCAACAAACAGTCCTAGCTTTGTGGCCAGATGTTACTGAGTTAACATAATTTGAGCTTCAGAATTAAATAAGCCCTGATGTAGACATAGGTTCTTATCCCTTTGTATTCATTTAACCAACAAAGATCCAGTTAAATGAAGCAAATTATCTAAAATCACAGCTAGATAGCAGCAGATATTAGTCATAAGTATTTACTGAAAACCTACCCATTTTTTTTTACTTGGGGTCAAAACCCACTTCTCACTGTTCCATGTTCCTTCTGGAGATATGTGAGCCCATCTGTTCTATCTTTAGAAACTTGATTGTCCTCCATCTCAGTGACTGATGCCGCCATCCTCTTAAACATGCACCCAGAAACTGAGGAGTCCTTCACACCTCCCTCTTCCTCACAACTCCATCTCAAATTTATATCCAAGGACTGTTGAATTGCTTCGAAAACATCTCTCAGTCAAATCCACCCACTTCTGTCTATCTCCACCATCTACAACCTATATTACCCAAAAAGGGCTATTTTATGCTTTCGTAACAAGTAAGCCCCAAATCTCACTGTCTTAACAAAAATTTATTTATCTTTCATCACAACTCAATACACGTCAAGCATCCCTCCTCCATCTTGGAGTTCTGCCCTCTGGGAGTCAGGATCCCCAGTGTCACTACAGCAAGGGAAGAGAGAGACAGAGCCAACTCACCTATTGCCTCTACCCAGAAGTGACACACATCAATACTGCTCCTATGCCACTGGCTAGAACTACTCACATGAACCAGTTTAATTCCAAAGGACGCTGGGAAATGCATAGGAACAACTGGATATTTGGTGAGTACCAGATGTCTCTATTTCGTCACCCTAAGCAGAGCTACCATCATCTCTGGCTTGGACCTCTGCAATACCCTCTTTACTGGTATGGCAGCATCCACTCTTACCCATCACTTAGCTCTTCTTTCTAGAGCAGTCGTTTTGACTGAAGATCCGAAAGGTCATCATTGGCTTCCCATTGTTCTTCAGATGTAAACACAATTGCTTAACATAGCATGCAAAGCTATGCTGTGGCCCCTGTGTGTATATCTGGACTGGTCTTGCTTCACACTCCCTCTCAAACCCCACTGCTTTGCCCATCACAGCCACACTGGCCTTCCAGTCCCTCCAACTGGCTGTGCTCTCTCCTGTGCCAGCCTGCTCAATAAAGGCAGATCTGGGTTTGAAGACTGAAATAGGTGATGAATCAGTCTTTTTTTGTTGTTGTTGATGGTGGTTGAACATCAGTTTACTACTGACTCAGCAAAAAACAGTGTGAAGTGTATATACAAGATAAACCCAGAGGAGGATAGACATTGCTATCCACTTGCTTCCTAATTCCACCTAGGAGGCATAGAAGTTGTGTTGTTAATTTAGCCAGTCAGTGAGGAACACGTTAGGTCAGAGGGGCTCAGCGTGAGGCTCACTGCATACTATACTGTTCTTCTTGTGGAGGACCACATTAGCACACAGCCTCTGATCTGTTACTATATAAAGAAATTTTTGCTGCCCACAAATTACTCCCATTTATTTCTGTGTTGTCAGGCCTTGCATACCTTTTGTCACAGGATCTTTGCATACCTTCTTTCTCTTTCCAGAAGATTCGTTCCTTCTGTCTTCAGTCACTTCTGCCCTCTTTATCCCCCATCATATGTTCTTATGGCACCAGTTACCACTCTTCCATAGCATTGCCACATTTGCAATTCTGTAATTATTTGTGTGTTATTTAATTGTTCACAGTCTTTTCCATCACACTATAAACTCTTGAAGGCAGGAATCAGTTCTGCTTTTGTTCGTGTTAGAGGCCCCTGTATAGTGCCAACACATGGCAGCTCTCAAACAAGATTTCTTGAATAAATGCATCAAGAAGATAGAGCTTTCCCTGTATCTAATTCCTTTTTTTAAAAATCCAATATACATGGATCTATTATTTAAAATAGTCTTTTAAAACTCAAATCTCATTATGTCATTTTTTTGCTGAAAATTTCTCAATGATTCCCCGTCACTCAATGACAAAGTCTAAGCTGTGTGACATGACCTATAAATAGGGTGGCCATATGTCCAGGTTTACATGTTTGAACCTGTGGTTATGATATAAAGTGTCCTCTTTTAATTCTCAAAAGCATCCCAGTTTGGATGATACATTTTATGGTCACTCTATACAAGTGACTTCCAATATCTGGCTCCTTATTGACTTCTTAAATCTTTTTGCTTTACGGTTTATACACATGCAACACTGAACTGCTTACAGAATTCTCTGCCAACCACCAAGCTGTTTCTCACCTCCAGGCCTTTGCTGGCATAGTTCCCTTGGGCCAGAATTCCCTCTCCTCCCTGCTGACGCATTTTGTATAATTTAGCTCATTTCCTAACTCCTGGAGAAAGTCTTCTGTGACTCTCACCTCCAAGGCCAAGTCAGGAACCTCTTTCCTTAGATCTTCCCAGTCCCTTAATCCTCTATACATTATGCCTTCATTGCATTTTCACATTGAATTATAAATGCTGGCATATGTCTGTCATCAATCCCCACCCCAATGTGCATGCAACACCTGCCTTTGAGGAGGGACGATATATTACTCATCTTTGTGTACGTGCAGCACATAGCTGATGCACAGTAATTACTGATTGAATGAATACGTGTTTTTGAAGATTTTATTTATTCAACAAATGAGATTTTGTGGATAGGACATTTATTTTTCTAACTTTATTAATCTAAATCATTTAGAACTTTTCATCTGAATTTCTCTTTTTCTTTTTCTGAGACGGAATCTCACTCTGTCGCCCAGGCCGGAGTGCAGCGGCATAATCTTGGCTCACTGCAAGCTCCGCCTCCCGGGTCCATGCCATTCTCCTGCCTCAGCCTCCCGAGTAGCTGGGACTACAGGCGCCCGCCACCACGCCCGGCTAATTTTTTGTATTTTTCGTAGAGACAGGGTTTCACCGTGTTAACCAGGATGGTCTCGATCTCCTGACCACGTGATCCACCCGCCTCGGCCTCCCAAAGTGCTGGGAATTACAGGCGTGAGCCACTGTGCCCAGCCCTTTTCATCTGAATTTCTACTTAGCATGAGCAACCAGTGATACCCCCACTGAGTTAATATAATTACAGCCAAAACAAAGAAGCCTGATGTTTTAACTACCCCACGTATCCTTACGATGGACTTTTTAAAATAATGAAACTAGCTCTCATATCCAGGCTTATCAACCTGATCTAGTCCAGCTACTACTGCTACTTGTTCTACTTCTTTTTCTTCCTCTTCTTCCTCCTTCTCCCACTCCCTCTCCCCTCCCCTGTCCACTCTCCCTCCTTCTCCTCCTCTTCCTCTCCTTCTCCTTCTCTCTCTTTCCCTGATGAGAATACTTGGACTCTAATTCTAACTCTTGCCTCACCCTGTCCTGCCCTCCTCCTTCACATCCTCCTGTCTGCTTCCCCCAACCCTGCTATCTCCTAAGTTTCATCTGCAAAGCACATGAGGGCACCACATCACTCAAATAACTTACACATTTTTTTAACCTTTATAGTAAATTTAATTTAGATGCTGCCTGTTTTGTCAGCCTTGCTAAACTAGATTTTTCAGAGGAATTATTTTTTAAATCCTGAAGTTTGAACATCATTGCCCTAAGAAGAGACATAACAAATAACATTTCTGCTGAAAGTGTGAAATAGTGTCTCATTGCTAAAAAGAAGTTGTTTCTGGGAAACAGCCTTAGATTTTGATTCAGAGCCTGATTTGTTTCTGGCCTTGTCACTGTCTACATCTGCTCTAATGGACTGTCCACATACCTGCTTGAGCCCACGTTTCTTGGTCTATAAACTGAAATGAGAAAATATGCCTCACAGAGCTGTAGGGAGGATCCAGAGGGAAGCTGTATATCAGTATTTCTCTAAATAATGTCCTTACAAAGGGAAATATTTTCAGGGAGTCTGCAATGTTGATGTAGATTGTTTTTATTATAGTGTTACATACATATGAACAAAGTTAACACTGGGTATAAATTTTTAAGCTTATAGCTCTTATAAAACTAGAAATCAAAATCAATTTGTAAATTGTACATACATATAAACCAAAGAAATTGACAAGAAAACATTTACACATTAAATGTAAGTCAAACTACAAACTACAACGAATGAAATGATCAAGGATAATTTACTGAGATAGCTGATTGTTTACCAACTCTAAACTTTCATTGCTAACAAAAATTGTATAATCTGTACCTCAATACCCTGCCTCCTTTATTTTGTAAAATCTCTGAGCTTCCATGTATTAAACAGTAACACAGAAACAATTAAACTACATAACAAAGGGCCTGATAATAATACCATATAACAAAGACTTAGAAGTCAGTTGATGCATCCGATAAAAAGGGGAAATGGAAGGCCCTGAGCTTCACCACAAGGAATTGTTCAAGCCCTTTGGGTCAAGACTCCAGGGGGAAGTGGTTGGACTGGCACTCAGATGAAGTTTGTGCTAGGATCCTCCCTGTCCCCCCAGATACATTTCCACAGGTAAGAGCTCAGACTATGGAGTACAACCTAGGTTTTAATTAGATCACTGTCACTGTTAGCTCTACAATTTACTTCACCTTTCTCAACCTCAGTTTCTTCAGCAGTAAAATGGGGAAAAATTAATTCTATCTTATAGGATTGTGTTGAGGACTGAATCCAATAATGTATATGAGAGCCTCAAGAAATTGCATTAGTATCATGTGTAATGAAAAAGGCTCAGTGGTTCCTAGACAGACATGGAAGTAAGTGGACCTCCCTCTACCACCTAGTTGCTGGAGTCCCTGTCATAGCTGGAGAGAAACTTCCTTCCAGCAGAGACTGCTGGAGGGAGCAGAAGCCCACAGCACCCTGGATCTGAGCTCCTGGGAAAATTTGGACCTGTGAATTTTGAAACCTTGCTGAAGAAGATAGAGGTAGAGAAAACCTATATTTCTAACGATTCCAGCTGTTTTTAGTGTTGTAATAGGTAGAGATTAACCCTCCAAAACAGTTCTTTCTCTGATCTGAGAAAACTCAATCAGGTTTTTGGTTTTTATCTAAATAAGCAAAATAACTTTCTGCTCTAATGGAGCTCTTTAGTGATCCTGAGGCTTTCAGGAGTTAAAAACACAGATTTTAACTCTTGAGACAGGGAAAGTTACACTTTGGAGAAACTACGTTACTTTAATTTAGGGGTTGTGGGGATGGATTTGAGCTAAGAGGAAAGAAAAAGCTGTTCTGGCTTCTGTATCCACAGCCAGGAAGGTTTGGAGAGGCTCTGAGGAGGAGCAGGAACAAGAGCTGATGGAACTGTGCAAGCACGACTTTGGAAGATTCTGAGAACAAGCAGAGTCATTTGAACTAGGGGATGAGATGTGGTATGGAATTAGGGAAAAGGCCATTCTCCCTGCCTCTCATGGGACCCAGAACCACTTGGGCCCCCTGAAAATGTACAGCTTTAGAAGTCCCTGGAGATGGAGGTCTGGCAATGGTGTTATCATGCTTATGATGGTGCCTCTGCCGTGGCAACAGCAAGGCTTCCCAAGTTGCAGAGAGCAGCAAGAGAAAGTCAGAGCTGGAGAGCACATGCCTGTCAGTAAATCCAAGAACAGGCAGGAAGCACAAAGGTGCGTTTCTGTGAGTGACTTGGCAACACTTTGAGAAGGGTTGGAGTCATGACACCATGTGGGGAAGAGCTCAAGCCATTATAAGTTAGGCATTAGAAGTCAGCTTGATAAACAACCCATTCACAATATCAATACAAATGAAACGATCCACGAATCAATTTAGCAAGAAAGGTACAGGGTCAATGATAAAGAAGACTATGAAATCTCATTGACAGATGTGAAAAAAAATTCTGAGCAAACGAAAAAGATATACCATTTTCTCAATAGAAATTATTTATCTTTACTGTAGCAATCCTTCCAAAATTAATGCAATTTCAAACAGAATCCCAATTTTTATCAGCTGCATAAAATAGGTTTAAATTTCTAATGAGAACATAAATATCTGAGACTAGTTTAAAAAAAAAAAAGAACAAAGGATCATGAGGGTAGATTTGCCTTACCCAATATCAGATGTTTGATAAAGCCATTACAATAAAAATATAATGACATTGGCTCAGACTGGTAAAATAGAATTAAGAGTTCAGAAAATAAATCCAAGTGCATGTGGAAACTTAATATATGACAAAGGGAACATGTTAATGAGAAAAGGAGTGTTTATTTTATTAATGCTGCTGACATAGTTGGCTATCTAGGAGAAAACATAGAGAAATTCTTAACTCTCACCATACACAAAAAAAGATTCCAAATAAATTAAAGAGTTAGTGAAAAAAATATACATTAGAACAAAATTTAGGATAATACATAGTGTTGAAGTAGGAAGACTTTCCCATGTAAGATAAGAGATCCAGAAGCCATAAAGGAAAACACCAACATATGATATTTGATTACATTTTGTTATTGTTAAAAGATTAAGTAGACAAAGTCAAAATGCCAATGATGTCCTGGGGGAAAATTTTGTCACAGATATGATAGATATAAGGTTAATCTTCCTAACGTACAGAGCTCTTTTAATTTGTAAGAAAAGACAACTTCAACCCAGTACAAAAATAGGCAAAGGATAAGATAATTCACAGCAGAAGAAATAAAAAAGTCCATGAAAAGATGAGCAACCTCACTTGTAATCAAGAAAGCATAAAGTAAGTTTAAAGACATCATTTTTGCTTATCACATGGGGGAAAAAAAAGAAGAAGAAGAAAACCCAGAATTGGTAAACCTGGAGGAGATTTTCAATGTCCTATATTCTGGGAAGGCTTGAATTGCTACAACCTTTTGGAAAAATAAACTAGAAATGTCTACTAAATTGAAAAATATGCAAACCCAATAATCCAATTCTGAAAATTCATCCTATAAAAATAAAATTGCCAGCACATAAATATTTATGTTAAGAATGCTTATTGCTATTTTTGTTTATTTTTGGATGTATATTGATAGAGAAATAGTTCAAATTATGGTATATCTTTAATAGGAAACATTATGCAGCTATTGAAAAACAAAACGATCAACATCTATTAACCCAGAGCGAATTCCATGATGTCTTGTTAAGAAAAGCAGGCTACAGAAAAATAAATATGGTTCTATTTTTATAAAAACAAGTAGCAATCATCCTCCTCCTCATATAGGTATATGCACATTTTCATAAACAAAAAAGTGTGGAAGGTGTAACCTTAGGGGGCGGAAAATGAAGGAGATGGCAGGGACAGAAATCATTAAATTCTATGATGTATTTTTGATTATTTTATTGGGTAGACTGTTTATGTAGTGCTTCTCTATTAAAAGTATTAATAAATAAGATAATATTTTCAAAGAAAACGTGACCTCAGAAGCTAATGGGACCTGGGCTTGTGAGTCAAGTACTATTGTTCTTACAGAGGAGTTGAGAGGAAATGAATCTGATGGGAAAGAAGGGAAAGAAACAAACGGGCGACTTTCCACTCCTGTGCCACATGCTTCCATTTCTCCCTCTAGGAAGCCCTTCTAGGGATGCTGCACTTGCTCTGCCGGTGGGCTGGCTTCACGGAGTGCTGCCTCTCATTATCCAATTACTTTCTTATAATTTTTAGGCTGGACACCGCCTACTTCGGTGGTCTAATTTAGGCCATGTGCATGCATTTGGGGGATGTGTCTGTTGCTGGTATATAACATTTTCACATTTAGATCTCTTTAATAATCTTCATTTGAATAGTAGTTCAGGCAAAGGAAAAAGAGACCATGTTTGCGTTGATGTCTTTCAGCCAAACTCTACCACCCAGGAGCTAGCCAGTGTCTGGGGAAATTCGCCAGCCTGGACTCTGGCAATAAAACAGCCATTTATCCTAAGCCAGAAACAAACCTTTCCAGGCCTGAGGTAAATTTACATAGAAATAAAACTTAAATGAGGAAAATACTACTGGGGCGATGCTTTAAATTATTTACATTTGTTCATCTCCAACAGTAAAACAAAGCTTCAGGGATGCACACCCAGAGACAGTATCTTCCCGCTGAAATACAGAAGAAACATTTTGATTTTACTACTATTCCCAAATATTCTAGAAACCTAGCCAGGCGTTAGAGATAATGGAAAACTATTCTTGCTTTTAAAGATATAGTTAAGTTAATTTGGCTGCTGTTAGATTGTAGAACTCTTGAGTTTTTAGAAAGGCAGGGGTGGGGACCAGGGAACGTGACCAGGAAGAAATTTCACTTGTCCCTTCTTGAGATCTAAGAAAGGAAGCACATCCTTCTTAATGCCCTGTTTCTTGGGCTGACCACCTATCTGTTCAGAAGGTTGTCTCTAGGGAGCCAACTGTTCTGCTGTGATTTAAGTCTGTCTTCTCCATTCCAGCAATGGGAGTTAGGGAGAGTTAATTAACTGGTACGGTTTGGATCTGTGTCCCCATCAAATCTCATGTTGAAATGTAATCCCCAGTGTTGGAGGTGGGGTCCAGTGGAAAGTGTTTGGATCATGGTGGCAGATCCCTTACTAATGGCTTAGGGCTATTCCCTTGGTGATGGGTGAGTTCGAGTGAGATCTGGTTGTTTAAAAGCATAGCACCTACCACTCCCTGTTTCTTGCTCCCACTTTCACCATATAATCCATTGGATCCTCCTTTGCCTTTCATTATGATTGTAAGCTTCCTGAGACCTCCTCAGAAGCCAAGCAGATGCCTGGTGCCATGCTCCCTGTACAGTCTGCAGAATCATGAGTCAATTAAACCTCTTTTCTTTATAAATTACCTAGCCTAAGGTATTTATTTATAGCAAGAATGGCCTAATACACTGGCCTTATTATTTTTTCCTCACCTGAAACTTGAGCTGAGTAAGGAATCCTTGACTGCCAATGAATCTATAGAACTCTGTTCACAGAGAAGTACATTTGAGAATCAAGAAAAAATCATTTTTAAAATGCAGGGGACCCGCACTCAGTGCTCAATGGTGCCCAGGCTGGAGTGCAGTGGCGTGATCTCGGCTCGCTACAACCTCCACCTCCCAGCAGCCTGCCTTGGCCTCCCAAAGTGCCGAGATTACAGCCTCTGCCCGGCCGCCACCCCGTCTGGGAAGTGAGGAGCGTCTCCGCCTGGCCGCCCATCGTCTGGGATGTGAGGAGCCCCTCTGCCTGGCTGCCCAGTCTGGAAAGTGAGGAGCGTCTCTGCCCGGCTGCCATCCCATCTAGGAAGTGAGGAGCGCCTCTTCCTGGCCGCCATCACATCTGGGAAGTGAGGAGCGTCTCTGCCCGGCCGCCCATCGTCTGAGATGTGGGGAGCACCTCTGCCCTGCCGCCCCGTCCGGGATGTGAGGAGCGTCTCTGCCCGGCCCCGTCTGAGAAGTGAGGAGACCCTCCGCCCAGCAGCCACCCCGTCTGGGAAGTGAGGAGCGTCTCCGCCCGGCAGCCACCTCGTCTGGGAGGGAGGTGGGGGGATCAGCCCCCCCGCCCGGCCAGCCGCCCCGTCCGGGAGGTGAGGGGCGCCTCTGCCCGGCCGCCCCTACTGGGAAGTGAGGAGCCCCTCTGCCTGGCCAGCCGCCCCGTCCGGGAGGGAGGTTGGGGGGGTCAGCCCCCCGCCCGGCCAGCCACCCCGTCTGGAAGGGAGGTGGGGGGGTCAGCCCCCCGCCCGGCCAGCCGCCCCGTCCGGGAGGTGAGGGGCGCCTCTGCCCGGCCGCCCCTACTGGGAAGTGAGGAGCCCCTCTGCCCGGCCACCACCCCGTCTGGGAGGTGTACCCAACAGCTCATTGAGAACGGGCCATGATGACAATGGCGGTTTTGTGGAATAGAAAGGGGGGAAAGGTGGGGAAAAGATTGAGAAATCGGATGGTTGCCGTGTCTGTGTAGAAAGAGGTAGACATGGGAGACTTTTCATTTTATTCTGTACTAAGAAAAATTCTTCTGCCTTGGGATCCTGTTGATCTGTGACCTTACCCCCAACCCTGTGCTCTCTGAAACATGTGCTGTATCCACTCAGGGTTGAATGGATTAAGGGCGGTGCAAGATGTGCTTTGTTAAACAGATGCTTGAAGGCAGCATGCTCCTTAAGAGTCATCACCACTCCCTAATCTCAAGTACCCAGGGACACAAACACTGCGGAAGGCCGCAGGGTCCTCTGCCTAGGAAAACCAGAGACCTTTGTTCACTTGTTTATCTGCTGACCTTCCCTCCACTATTGTCCTGTGACCCTGCCAAATCCCCCTCTGCGAGAAACACCCAAGAATGATCAATTAAAAAAAAAAAAAAATGCAGGGGACCCAAATTGTTGAGACTTGCCCAGAGACAGCAGATAATCAATGGCAAAATCAGACCCCAAACTGCTGGCATCCTGAGTTAGTTGCTTCTTCTTGCTGCTTAGAATCGTTACCTGACTTTGCTAGGTGAATGGGGATGAGTATTCTGAGCAGAAAGAACATTGTATACCTCGAAAAAGGTCTGAAAAAGCATAAATGTTTGGAGAGTTTCAGAAATTTAATACAAGCAAGACAGAGGCATAAGGACTGTGATTGAGCCATTGGAGAGCAGGCTAGAAATCAGCCTTGTAAGCAGGATACAAAGTTTGGACTTGGTATTTGTTGTGACTCTTTCAATTACAAGCTAAAGAAACCCAAGACCAAACTCAGCTAAGTAATGGTAATAATAATAATGGTTAACACTTAGCAATGTTCTAAGCTTTCTGTATGCATTAACTCATTTGGAACTCATTGCAATCCTGTGAGGGTGTTACTATTATGCCCATTTTAGAGATGAGGATATTGGTATTCAGAAAGGTTAAATAATTTATCCAAAGTTACATAGCCATTAAGTGCCAGCACTGGATTCTAACATAGAAAATATATTGACCCCTGTGACTGGTAAAGTCCATGAGTAAAGCCCACTTCAAGGGCAACTAAATCATCCAGGAGCTCAAACAATTTCCTAAGGCTCTGTCTTGACTGGATCAGCTTCTTTTCATGCACTGCCTTCATATTTGGAGAGATTCTCCCAATGTGGAGAAAAAGAAACAATTCATATTTCAGAGCAAGAGTGAGACCCTTTCCTTCCCAATACTTGTACATGACAGTTCTTCTTGGCCTCTTCTTGCCCATTCTGAAACTCATCACTATGGCCAGGTGCATGGAGTACATAAGAAGGCAGTTGGAGCTGGGCCAACCACATGAATTGGGCTCTCACGAAAAGAAGATCCATTATCACAAGAGGTGGGGTGTCGCCAGTTAGATGCCCCACCGGAGGATATAAAGAGGGGAGGGCACAATCGAGTTTGCACTTTAGAAAAAAACGGTGTCGCAGATGGATTAGAGAGACAGGGAAGCCAGCTAGAAAGCCGACCAGGTTTTCCAGGTGGGAAATGAATCCAAGGCTGTGGTGATAGCAAGAAGGGAACAGAGTCAAGAGGTATGTAGGAGATACACTTGGATTTAGGCCTGGAGGAAGAAGAAGGAATTAACGGCAACTCCGAGGTTGTGGTATTAACTGAAATTGAGAAAACAGGAAGTTGAGTAAGTATTCAAGGGAGAGGAAAGACAGTATTTAAGTTCATTTGGCGATGTCTTTGCATTTGGACTGTCTTTCCTGCTAGAGAGTAACTTCTGTGAGCCAGAGACCCCATCTGCCCTGTTCACTATAATATCTGCAATAACCATGTAGCACCTGGCACATATTAGGCACTTCCCTATTAAATGCACAAAGAAAGGTGTCTACCTGATATCCAAGTGCATGCACCAGTCAGGTTGTTGGAAAGTCAGAAGAGATTCCCAGCCCCACAGTGTGAATTTGGGGGTCACAGGGATATGGGCAATAGAGAAAAATGGGGGCATTAAAGAGAAGGTTCACAGTGAGTGTGGAAGGAGAGATTGGGCATAGAATGCCTGCATGTAAGGGGCTAGCAGACGAAGATGAGCCTGGGATCTGTTGGAAAGTGAATGATGAGAGAAGGAGTAAAAGAAGCCTAGGGTGGTAACAGGGAAACTTGGTGTGGAAAGGGAGAGTTGACAGTCAGAACAATGTCCACTCTTCTACTTGCTAGCTGTGTGAACTTGAGCAAGTTATTTCACTTCTGTGTGCCTCAGTTTCCCTCTTTTAAAATGACAAAAATAATACTGCCTATCTTAGGTATAGTTGTGAAACATTTTAAAAATAAGTTATTTTTTAACTTGTAAAGACACAGTACTTGTCTCAATATTTACCTAAGGAGTGAGTCATGCATCATACTGAATACCACAGAGGGGCCAAGCAAGACAAAGACTAAAATGTGCCCGCTAGATTTGGCAAGTTGGATAGAGTTGGGCCCATACAAATGAACAATCTGCAAAGCTGGGAATAAAAGCCAGATTGGATAAATTGAGAGTGGGTGGTAAGGAAGTAAATACATTATCCGCTGTATTTTTTTCTCCCGGGCAAGTAGCAGCAGCTAATATGTTTTGCTTATCTGTCTTATTTATTGTTTATCTCCCCAATTAGAATGTAAGATTTATGAGGACTGCGACTGGATCTGTCCCACATGCTTAAGAGCATGTTGCACATAGTCTATGTTGAACAGAATCTGTTGAATGACAGGACAGGACAGATGGATATGGTGGAGTGGTGGGACAGGAACTAAGACTATTTATCAGAGCATCCCCTTCCCCCAGTAGGTTCTCCCTTATGGCTACATATCAAGATTGCCTGCAAAGTAGTAATCTTTAGCACAGATTCCCCAGGTCTCCCTCCCCAGACACCCTCTGAAGATACATCTCTGGTTAGGGGTGGGGATCAGGCCCAGGGGGTGTTTTTTTTAAAAGCTCCCCTAGTCATTAGGATACACACCTGGCATCACAACTACTACCCTGTACCATAGCTTGTGATGCATAACTTAATATGGAAATAAAAAGAAAAAAAGTTATTCGAACCCTCAGTCATCATATCTCTCCTCAGGATCTGAATCAAATTCCTATTTTTCCAAATGTGTTTATATTTGACAACTGAACAACTTAATAAAAAATTCCAAGGGTAACAACTCAAAGAAATTCTCTTACAAGAAAGTCTGGGTAGAAGGAATGGATTGGGCCTCGAGGAGAAAAGAAAATGCCCAGAGCCAGTTTCTCTGTGGCCATGTAAGCCAGCCGTCAATCACAGCTCACACCTGCCTTCCGCTCTGCACAAAGAGGCCAATTGAGATGCGTCTGCGCCCCCCATGGGAGGTATGGGAGCCTGGACAATGCAGGCTCGGAAAGGCAGGAAAGCATGACAGATGTGACAGAGAATTATACCAAGTTGTCTAAGCGGCTAACAGAGAATTCTCAGAAACTTTGGGCTAGTGTTGAATTCTAAGAACATACAGAAATACATGTTCAAAGAACGAATAAAGTGAAATTTCTCAGGGAAACAGAAAAGAAAAATTTTTTTGCCAGCGAAAATCATGGAATCTGGTCACTAAAAATAGAACATTCAGGAATAAAATGAAGAGGATCTGTTTTATTAGGACTTCATCTTACGTACGTCTCTATGATCAGTCTGTAACTGATTGCGCCCTCTGGCCTCATCTCCCATGATGTGCCCTGGCCTCACCTGGTCACAGAGAGCCTACCCTCTGATGGCACTGACTTTCCCACCTTTCCCATGACAAGGAGCACATGCTGTTTCATGTTTCTGTACTTGAAAAACGTTTCCCCTTCTCCATCCAACAAAAGCTTACTCATCCTTCCAGACCTACCTCTGAAGTAGCCTCCTTTGGGGAGACTTCCCTAATTGCTTGGGAAGAGGCAGTTAGCTCCTTGCTCTTCTCTGCACTTCTTCTCCTTTGCTCAATGTCAGTTTTGTGCAATATCAAAATCTCATGTTGTAATTATTTGTTTATTCCATGCTTCATTAGGATGTGGCTTTTCACAAATGGAAATCGTGTGTTAAGCAATTTAATGGGTACTGCCTATGTGCTAGATGATAATATTTATTTCTTTTCCATACAATAATCCTGCAAAGCATAAGATTTCCATTTTACAAATGAGAAAACTGATTCTCTGAGTGTTCAGATAAATTCCCTGAGGTTAAGTAGTTGATAAGCAGTAAGCTGTATGACTCCAAAGTCAGGACTTTTTCTACTATAATAAACTGTCTTTCTTTACCTTTTTTGTATGGGCACATGCTTGGTACCAAACAAATGAGTGAATTTTATTTATACTAATTTTTATAGGAATTATAAGTACCTTGAGAGCAGGACCATGTCTTTTCCTTTCAATCCATCCCTGGGACTAGTTCAAGGTATATACACTCTCCCTAAATATTTTGAATGAGATGGCTCAAAACATGTATAAACAGATTCCATGCTACCAAGCCTATATAATTAGTATGTGATTGTTGGAAACAAGTGGGTATATTAGCCAGTTGCTACTATAAAAAGAGCAACTCTGCATCAAATATATCAAAAGGAAATCCCTTCCCAATATTAAAATGCGTAGTCATCAACAACCGTATCGAACAGACAAGCCATTTCGTACATATTAGTAGACCTTTCAAGTATCAAGTTCTAGCTGGCTCGCTAGGATATGGCTTTACTTCACATCAGATACTCCATAGCCTTACAGAGACTCTGGTAGAGAGGAGACAGTAGTAACAATCTTTCATGTCCACATCATCTTTCTCAGTTTTCCTGTGTAGATATCTGGGGTCTTGCCCAACTGTATGTGAGAAAGCTTGGTAAGAGTTCACATTCTTTTGAGGAAAACATTGACTCCAACATTACCTGGTAACCTTTCCAGTGACTCCATATGCTGAAGTTGGTTTGTTTTTAATGCAGCAAACACTTACCTAACTTCTCCTTCTTTCTCTCTTGGAAGAGAATATAAATCCAACTCAGCGTTTCAAAACAAAATGACAGCTTAGCTCCCATATAACTGCATATACTTTCGATACGGGATTTTTATGCCAGGCAGCTGGCCCATTCACCCTACAGTTACCATGGTCATTTTTTAAAATATAACCCAATCATTTTAATTGTCTGTGGTTTGGCCCTGGCCTAATGCTCCGTTAAGTAATCAATTTGAGAGCTCAGAGAAATCGGTTAATTGTGAAATGTAGGGTTCATTCTCATTTTTCAGATCCTATTTCTATATTAAGTTAGATGATAAGAAAGCAAAATTCCTGGGCCATATTATCACCTGAATTCATTCCTTCATTCAACAGATATTTACTGTACATCTCCAAGGAGCAGCAAAGCACAGGGGTCAGGAGGTCAGACTCTGGAACCAGACTGTGAGTTTACCTTCTAGCTTCTTTATCTGCTAGTTCTGTGACCTTGGACAATTTACCTAACCCTAGAGCTCCACCTCTGTCCTTCTCCTATGAAAGGAGGGTAACAACAGTATCCACTACAAAGGGCTATTTTGAGGCTCAAATGAATCATTAGATATAAACACTTAGAAGAATTCCTAATGTTTAATAAATTTTAGTTATTATCATTATAATTATTATCCTATTATTATTATTACCATAAGTCAGACATGGTACAGACTTGGTACGAGGTGCTGGGGATACAGAAGTGAGAAAAGTACATCAGTTCCTGGCCTCAGGGAGCTTGTGTCTAGTGGGGAAGACAGACACTAAATAATGACACCAGTGAGTGAGTAAATGTAAACTATGGTAGGTAACCATGTGATAGGTTACTAAATGTAAACTATGGTAGGTAAACATACCTACCATAGTTTACCATACTCACTCACTGGTGTCATTATTTAGAGTACAAGGTGCTCTGAAACCCTATAACAAGGGGGCCTGTCCCAAGCTGAGTGGGAGATGATGGCTCTTTTGATGGAACAGAAACTGAAAGGAGGAGCAGGGTTAACTGGATGAAGGTGAGTGGACTCCTGAGAGGACCATTCCAGGCAGAGGGAACAGCGTAGCAAAGTGACTAAGTGAAAGGCCAGTATGGCTGCAGGCCCGAGGGGTTGCTCGCAGTAAGTGTCATATGCACAGACTTCTCTTGAGGTTGTTGACAGAATAACTATAGTGTCTTTTTAAGCTATAGCTCTAAAAAATGGTTTAGTTCTACAAATCATTTCGAACGGTACTTTTCTTTTTCCACATCGACACAGCACTGAGAGCTATGTAAGCACAGTGTGCTCCCTTTCGGTCTAACCACAAATAAAGCTGGGATTTAGTTTACTGACTATAGCTGCAAGAATTAGGTCAACTCAGGTGCCTTGTAACATCTATTCCCTTACTCATTTTATAAGGTTCTATTTTTATCCCTTATTTCCTCATTTTATTTTGAAATGTTAAAGGGCTCTTAAGTCCTTTTGGAAGTTGGCAGGATATAAATCCCCAAATACATAACATAAAATATATTGATTATGAACAGCTTAATTGGCTAGAGCCTGGTTCAGGAGAAAGAATGTAGTTGCAAGTATGCGGGGCCCACAAGGAGAAAGATCTCGAAAGGGTGTTCACAACCTTTCAATGGGATTGCTTCCTATTTGAAATTGCCAATGTCATGACTCAAGAGGAGGGAGTTGTGGAAGAGGAGGCATCCAACATAACTCACTTACATTGGCTTTCTTCATTTGAATATCGCCAGATTTAAATGTAAATGTTATATTAGCACTTCGGAGCTTCTAGAAGAGAAAAATGTATATGCTGAGCCTCCCAGATTTGTTTGGTTTGTCAGTTGTTTTCTGGGCTTGCTTTTTCAAATAGCTGACGTGTTTGTCTGCAAGACAAAGAAATGAAAACAACAGGGAGTTTTGTTTGTGGTCCTGTGAATCTGGCCTCATCAATTACAGCTTCCAGAGCAGTCTGATGTTAACCTGTCTAAAAGCAACAGGGAGAATAGCAAAATTCTTTGGCCACACTTCATGCTTTTCCATCAGCTCTCTACATCTAGCCCTTCTTCCTGCCACCAACTTTCCAAAGTCATTCATTCAACAGGTATTTACAAAGTACCTCTTAGGATGCCAAGTACTTCACTAAGGGCTGGGGATAGTATGAAATCAAACATCCCTGCCCATCTCTCCTTTGCCTTCATTCCACATCCCCCCAAATGAAGGCTTAAAAACTTACATCTTCTCCAGTACTTCCTCCTGAAGCACAAGAGAGACAAGAACAGGCTTGCCCAGCTTGAAGAGGAGGGTTGTGTGAAAGGTCCCACCATGAGGAAAGTCCCAGAATACATGATTGCAAGAAAGAGGTAGGGAGTAGTGAATGGGAAGCACGTTCATATCTCTACCTTTTCTTTCTTTGGTAATCTGCTGCTCCTAGTAGAGGAGAAAATGGAGACCTCATGTGGACTTAGAAAAGGCTAAGCTGAGAGGCCTGATTTGGAAATAATGAGATTATTCTGATAATGAGAATGAACATCTATATGATTATTTAAAATCCACAGAGGGCTTTTATATGCACAATCTCAGTGAATACCCAAAGCACCCCTAGGAAAGGTGTTAGGATCGCCTTTTCCTAGACAGGAAAGGGGCTCAGGGAGACTTGGCTTTACTGCTGGAAATTAACCAACTGGGGCTTTAACTTCTCCCTCCAAGAGCTTTGCTTCTCTCTCTCTCAAATCCAGGGCTTAGAGCAAGCACAGTGCTGCCACAATTGAGAAGAGGCTGCCTTGTACAAACTTGCACATAATATCTTAACTCAGTCTTTTTCCAACACAGGCAGCCTTCAGCTTTATGTAAGGGAAGGAAAATCCTGTGAAAAGGAATCATGAGCCTAATCAATAGAGAAGGAAATGGAGGTTGGGAAAAATTAAGCAAGTTGCCTCGGGTCACATAGCAAGAAGTAGTGGAGCTGGAATTTGATGCCCAGTCAGTCAATCTGACGCCAAAGTACAGAAGCAGGAAAGGCCCTGCTGCCCTGGCAGTGAAGGTAGAATGAAGCCTGCATCTGTCACCATGCAACAGACAAAAATACTGTGCTTAAGCCAAGAATCCTGGGTTGGAATTTCAGCTATGTCACCTCCTAGCTGTGTGACCTTGGCCAAGTGTAGTAACCTCTCTGATCCTTTAGCTGTAAAATAAGGAAGACAGGGGTGTAATGTGGATTAAATATAATAATGTGTCTGCATCCAGTGTACATACACTAAAACTCTATACCGGGTATGGAGGTTCCCAGAGGATGATGAGCTACAGCTTACAAAGAGAGAATACAGCAAAAAGTACAGATACCTGTGGACAAGTACCCTTTGGAATAGGCAAACATTGACTAAAATAAATGAGATGCTTTAATCCTGGGTCTGGCCAAACCACCTAAGTCCTTGCAAACCAATGGGTGCTTTCAGGGCTAAAAGTTAGCTACAAAGCCCCAGGCCAACACTGATTACTAAAACAGGTGCTTAGTGCTGTGGCAAGGGAGTGGCCTTTCTTCTTCTCCTGGGAACCCAATATGGCTTTTCTGGCTGCATTTCCCAACAGCTGCTGAAACTTCCCAAGTGCTGACATTTTACCCAGTCCCTTATAACATACTTATGTAACTTTTCTGATCTATTTATTTTGCTTACATTTTCACCTAAAGCTTCTGATCTTTTAAAAATTATTAGATGCATGAGGATTCCACTCATCCCCTCAACAAAATATCAATTGAGTCCCTACTGTGTCCCAGAGCAATTTAGAAGAGAGGAACTGGCACATGACACAACTTTAAAAACACCAGAAACTTACATTTTGTAAAGTGGTAGGACACAAAGTGCAACACTGTGCAATGCTGTTTTCTGGGTCATTTCTTTACAAGCATATACAATTCTTCCCTTGTGTTTGCATAGTTTACATCTAGGATCAGCTTGATTATTTTACCCAGTCTTTCTATGGCCATCAACATTCTCAACTTTCCTAAAGTCTAAGTTAAGTCCCTTTCAAAGACAGTTTTATTGTCCTACTTCATTTTAGGGAAGAAAATGCTAGAAAGCTCTCAGATTACTGGTGTGTTGTGTGGCTTTCTTTCCTAAAATGTAGTAATATGGAGTACTTTATTTAGTATCCACATAAATACAACTAAATCACACTGATTCAAACAGTTTTAACAAAGTGCATCCTGTCATGCATAACTTTGCTCTTGCAGTCTTCCACTTCTTTGGTTAAATTCAAAAGCGCAAACTCAAAATTCAGCTAAGGGCTTTCATCAAGAAAAGAGCTTCTAAGTACTCACGACATTCAAATTGTATAGGATACAGCTTTTGAGAGTGGTGTACTGTGTTTTCAGCAGCAGTAAGATTTGTTCCTTGAGAATACATCTTGTATCATGTTCACTAAGCCATCAAAGTAAACCAAGAAGGAGGAGGGAAAAGAAATTAACAACAGGACCGGGTAAGGTCGAACATTCCAAAACAACCAAGTCTCCCTCAGCATTTCCATAGAGGCTACATCCCTAGACTCTAGCTCCAGCACTCCCTCAGTGTGAACAAGTGGTTTCCCACAGGTCTAGCTCAGATCATTCATTACGGCCACCCTCCCAGGCACCTGAATGAACACATTGTGTTATCCTCATCCTCAGAGTCACTTAAAATGTTTGAATCTCTTTTTCAAGAACTATTCTCATCAAAAACCTTCAAGGTTCAACTCCTTCAATATGATTCTAACCATCTTTTCCTATCTCCCATTCCTTTCCCATTGTTACCCAAAATTTTGGTCCAGCTAAACTATTCAGCGTTTCTTGACCATGGCCCAAAGCTCACTGCTGCTAATTCTTGGCCTTGCTTCTCCCTCTGTCTGGAACATCCCTCCTGCATTCCTCTGGCCATTGAGCCTATAAAATCCTATCCATCCTTCAAAGGCCATCTCAGTGCTACATTCTGAACAAAATCATTTGAAATCCTTTGAACCTGATGTGATTTCTACACTTTTATCACTTCATTCCAGCCCTATAGCATTTTGCCTTTTCTTGTGACATTTCTCATTCTGCTTATGATATTGCAATTCCCTTGAGAGAAGAAGCAATATCTTATCAAGTTTTTAACCTTCTAATACATGGCCTATGATCCTGGCCCAGGATAGAGTCCAAGTTTTATGATATTAGATGGTGCTATAGCACACCTTTCCTACTAGAACATGTACAAATACAATCTTGTTCTGTTCTCTGGTATTGTGGAGAAAATAAAGACTTGAATAGGACACAGAGGAGCTAATTAGATAGCCTTGGATAAGTCCGACTGGAGAAGTGAGGGTATAGGAAGCCTGTTACAGCCTTGGGGTAAACTGTTCGCTCTGCAGATGTGCCTCTAGGAATACAGGTACATGGCATTGCTGAGGCAGATGGCACTGCGTGTGCCCAGTGGATAAAAGACTTTAAAAATGGCTACATCCAGGTCTCTTGGCCATGCTGGAAATTTGGAGTCAGTGCAGTTTTCGGGCATTCTGACCAGGAACAGAATTGTCAGAAGTGATTTTATGACATGCTTTGATGAAAAATGCACCAAAAACATTGCCCAGGAATATATATATATGACACCGAAACAGTCATAATCTTAAAATTAAGCCAGGAAAACTGCCTAGACTGATCAGAAGAAAAGAAAAGATGGCTCCACCTCATTCTGCCTAAATACAGCTTTTTATTTTTTTAACGCTATCTCCAAACTCCCAAATATACTTAGGTGCAGAGATGGTGATCTGAACTGGGCTATAGAAGTCTGGGTTCTAGCTTGAGATCCTACATTAAATAGTTAGGTTACTTTGGGAAAATGACTTTACCTATCCAAGTCTCATGTTCTCAGCTCTAAATTCTAATAAACTGACATAAAATTTAGAAATGCTACAATTCATCTCAGTTCTACTCCTAATTCATATGTGGCTTGGTGTAGTCTCAGCCACTCATTCCTAAAGTATTTTCCTCCTTTGGCTTTTTTCTTTTATTTAATTATTTAATACCAGAGTTGCTCCTCTCACTTTGTTTCTTTTAGCACACTAGAACCCTCGGGGACTATGACTGCCGACCCACTAAATTCTGTTCCTGGTTACAATTCCACGGGGAACTCTCACCCTTTCTGGGACTCTTCAGATCAACACACCATATGATGAAACTGTTTCTTGTGTTTCAAATGAACAAGAAGAAGAGAAAGGATTCCGTATGTTGAGGAATATCACATAAGTGGGAAACCACAGTCCAGGTCCCACCACCCCTTTCTCTTAATAACAAAATACAGGGAAGCCCAGTACTTGAAGAATGTTTAACCTTCATGGGCATTTGGCGCAAGAATAAAAATCTGCATGATTAGAGGATAGTTCTCACTTATACCTAAAATGCTATTATTAAGTGAAATAGGCCTTCAAAATCTAAGGACATGGATGGTAGTGTATTTGCAAAAGATCTACTTTTGTATATTGCATGATGGTGACGCATTTAACTTTTAAATGAAACCAGTGCTCTTTAGGTGTCAACAGCTAACTAAAAGAAGGCAGAAAAGAGAAGTACATGGATTTGGAGCTCAGAAAAGTGAAATTTTTAAAAGAAGCAATTGCTTTATTACGGCATTCAAACGTTGTAAAAAAGCAAGGATGTGTGCTAACATTTTTTGAATGTCTAGTTACATGATCAATCTTGTGATAATTGTTTTCAATAAGTTATGGTATTGAATAGCCACAAGAACCATATTTCAACCCCATTTTGAATTTGGGGAAACCAAAACTAAAACAAACATCCAAGTCCATACCACCTGACTTCAGAATCTCTCTTGTTTTTTCAACACCATATTCTAAGTCCAGAATGTGGCCTCGAGAAGTCTTCAATTTCAACCAGCCCTCCTTCTTCCCTCATGTTCGTCCCTGCTCCATCATTACTGTTTCTATATCATCATTGAGCTATGTCTGTCCTGTTCTTAGTATCCTACATTTAAGACTTTCCATTACATTTGTTGATAATCCACTTCAAGGGCTAAAATCCTTTATGATGAACAGCCATTTCCATAAGTACCTAAATCCCTTTTGGTGCTATTTCAACTCAGTATTTTTACCCCCAGGTGTGATTCATCTATCCACTCATTTATAGCTGACCCAAACATACTTTTCAAACTTAAATCTTACTGCTCCCTTTCATGGATGCTTTAACATTTTTTGTTTAAAAATAACATAAGAGACCAGGCGCAGTGGCTCACGCCTGTAACCCGAGCACTTTGGGAGGCTGAGGCAGGGGGATTACTTGAGGTCAGGAGTTTGAGACTAGCCTGGCCAACATGGTGAAACCTCGTCTCTACTAAAATTACAAAGTTAGCCGGGCATGTTGGTGCGTTCCTGTAATCCCAGCTACTCAGGAGGCTGAGGCAAGAAAATCGCTTGAGCCCGGGAGGCAGAGGTTGCAGTGAGCCGAGATTGCACCACTACACTCCAGCCTGGGTGACAAAGCAAGACTCTGTCTCAAAACAACAACAACAACAACAACAAAACTAAAAATAGAACTACCATATCCTCTAGCAATCCCATACTTGTTATTTATCCAAAGGAAAGGAAATCGATATATCAAAGAAACATCTGTGTCTCCCTGTTTATTATAGCACTATTCACAACAGCTGAGATATGGAATCAACCTGTGTCTATCAACTAATGAATGGATAAAGAAAATGTGGTATATATACGTAATAGAATAGTATTCACTAATGAAAAAGAGTGAAATCCTGTCATTCATGGCAACATGGATAAAATTGGAGGATATGTTAAGAGAAATAAGCCAGAAACAGAAACTTAAGCACCGCATGTTCTCCTCCATATGCAGAAGCTACAAGAAGTTGATATCATAGAAGGAAAAAGTAGAACAGAGGATACTAGAGGCCAGGAAGCATGAGGGAAGGGGTCATAGGGAGAGATTTGTTAAAAGATACAATTACAGGTAGATAGGAGGAACAAGTTAGAGTATTCTATACTACTGTAAGATGATTCTAGTTTCAAATAGCTAGAAAGAGGAAATTGAATGTTCCCAATACAAAGAAATGATGAATATTTGAGATGATAGGTACACTAATTACCCTGATCTGATCACTATACAGTATATGTATGGAAACATCACTATGTACTCAATAAATATGTATAATTATTATATGCAAATTTTAAAAATAAAATTTAATTTAATAAAAGGAAAAAATAAAATCCTAACAATCCTCAAAAGCCACCTCAAATAACTGCAACCTTTGCAACTTTGTCATTTTTCCTATGTCTGTTTCCTCTTCCCTCCCAGTCTGGAGGTTCTGTGAGAGCTGAATTCACGTCTGGTTCATCTTTGAATGCCCAGAAAATGCAGTAAAATATTTAATAAATGGTAGAGAAAATAATTTCTCAGGGGAGAAGATGTTTTCCTTTCAGTTAAAAACTTAAAGATACTTTTTAAATTTTGCTTTGCAGCTTATTTGCTTTCTCTTTTCAAAGATAAACTATTCATACACCCTTTAATAATCCCTCTTGAGCTCAATTTTAAAATATGTGGTTCTTTTCTGTGAAATTGAAGAGGCCCTAAATCTGTCAGAGTAGTAACTGGGGAAAAAATGAAAATAGAATCACAGTATGTCAGAGTTAGAAGAAGCAAGGTAGCTTTACAGGAGGTGGAGGAAACTGTGTGGAATCACCTAGCTGGTAATGTTTCAGAACCAGGGCTTTAGCCTGGGCATCCTGACCCTCAAACAACCCCAAGAATCATATTTGACATGAAGGTTGCATGTGTCACTGCATATATACAGTAAGAGTCATTTCTTTTGCTCTCAATCTCTTGTAATTTTAACACAAAATTCCAATTTGGCAAAGTAGTGGCCAGACTGGTAGAATAAGGCCGTTTGAATCCTAAAAGCTTATGTGAGTCCAATCCCAAAATGAAATATTTTCATCTTTCCTCCCTGGCCTAGGTTAGTGGGGCTGGATCAGCTATGTGACCATGTCTATTTTGAAGGTCTATAAACCAAGAAGTGGAGAGAGGGCCTGTTTGCACTCCCCCATCCGATCTTTACCCTATTCCATTCTGTCCTGGGAGGCTGACCCATGTGGACTTCATCACCGTGGTTACTTTGTCCCCTGTTTTCCTATTTGGTTTGGTCACTGGTATGTTTTGGCAAGTGATCAGAGGGAGGGAGAAAAGTAAGTTTGGGGTATTTATTCTTGTTGCTTCCTCCCCCTTGGGTTGCTGCACACTGTCCTTACCTTCTGAGGGCTCCTGTTAAGTGGCTGTCAATATGCAGCTACCTTCTCTGGGTTCTAGTGACAGCTCCCTCCCTTTGTGCCCTCAGGGTGTAGGGTAGTAAAGTCTCTCCAATAAGGCAAGCCCAGGAATACTGCACCATCCTTTGTTGGTTTCCTTAAACTCTGCCCACAATCCTATGAGTAGATTCTTCATTAAAGTCTCCTCCCAGTTTGAATATGTCATTTTTTCCCACAGTCACTACTCTGAAAGATATATGGATTCAATTTCACAGAAAATAACCAGATATTTTAAATTGAGCTCAAGAGGAATAGTTAAAAGGGACATGAAGAGTTTATCTCCTTATATATTCTCGTTGTTAATCCCTTGTCAGATGGGTAGTTTGCAAAAATTTTCTCCCATTCTGTGGGTTGTCTCCTCACTTTGTTGATTGTATCCTTTGTTGTGCAGAATCTTTTTAACTTGATGTGATCCCATTTGTCCATTTTTGCTTTGGTTGCCTGTATCTGTGGGGTATTGCTCAAGACCAAGACCAATGTCCTGGAGAGTTTCCCCAGTGTTTTCTTGTAGTAGTTTCATAATTTGGGGTTTTAGATTTAAGTATTTAATCCATTTTGATTTGATTTTTGTATATGGCAAGAGATACGGGTCTAGTTTCTTTCTTCTGTATATGGATATCCAGTTTTCCTAACATTATTTATTAAAGATACCGTCTTTTCCCCAGTGTGTGTTATTGGCACTTTTGTCAAAAATGAGTTTACTGTAGGTGTGTGGATCGTTTCTGGGTTCTCTATTCTGTTCCATTGGTCTATGTGTCTGTTTTTATGCCAGTACCATGTTGTTTTGTTTACTATCCATCTGTAGTATAATTTGAAGTGAGGTAATGTGGTTCCATCAGTTTTGTTCTTTTTGCCCAGGATAATTTTGGTTATTCTGAGTCTTTTATGGCTCCACATACATTTTAGGATTGTTTTTTCTATACTTGAGAAGAATATCATTGGTATTTTGATAGGGGTTGTATTGAATCTATAGATTGCTTTGGGAAATATGGACATTTTAACAATACTGATTCTTTCAATCCATGAACATGGAACATTTTTCCATTTTTTGGTGTTCTCTTCAATTTCTTTCATCAGTGTTTTATAGTTTTCATTACAGAGACCTTTCTTTTTTTTGGTTCAGTTAATTCCTAGGTATTTAATTTTATTTGTGGCCATTGTAAATGGGATTACTTTTTAAATTTCTTTTTCTCATTGTTCACTATGGGCATAGAGAAATGCTACTTATTTTTGTATGTTGATTTTGTATCCCGCAACTTTACTGAATTTACTTATCAGTTCTAATAATTTTCTTGTAGAGTCTTTAGGTTTTTCCAAATATAAGATCATATCATCTGCAGACAAGGATAACTTGAATTCTTCTTTTCTAATTTGGATGCCCTTTCTATCTTTCTCTTGTCTAATTGCTGTAGCTGTGACTTCCAGTACTGTGTTGAATAACAGTGGTGACAGTGAGCATCCATGTCATGTTCCAGATCATAGAGGAAAGGCATGCAGGTTGTTCTCATTCAGTATAATATTAACCTCGGGTCTGTCATATATGGCTTTTGTTATGTTAAGGTATGTTCCTTCTATCCCCAGCTTTTGGAGGGTTTTTATAATGAAGTTTTTATGTTGAATTTTGTCAAGTGCTTTTTCAGCATTGATTGACATGATCATAAGATTTTCATCTTTCATTTTATTGATATGATATATCACATTGATTGACTTGCATATGTTGAACCATCCTTACATCCCAGGAATAAATACCACTTGGTCATGATAAATGATCTTTCTCATTGTTGAATTCAGTTTGCTAGTATTTTATTGAGAATTTTTGCATCAATATTTATCAAAGCTATTGGCTTGTAGTTTTCTTTTCTTTTTCCTTTTTTTTTAATGTGTCTTTGGTTTTGGTATCAGAGTAATACTGACTTTAGAATGAGTTTGGAAGTATTTCCTCTTTCTCTATTTTTAGGAATAGTTTGAGTAGGATTGGTATTAGTTCTTCTTTAAATGTTTGGTAAAATTCAGCAGTAAAGCTATCAGATCCTAGGTTTTTCTTTACTGGGAGACTTTTTATTACAGCTTTGATCTCATTACTTGTCATTGGTGTGTTCAGATTTTGGATTTCTTCCTGGTTCAATCTTGGTAGTTTGTAATATCTAGGAATTTGTCCATTACTTCTAGATTTTCCAACTTATTGGCATTTAGTTGCTCATAGTAGCCACTAATGATCCTTTGAATTTCTGCAGTATCAGTTGTAATGTCTCCTTTTTTGTTTCTGATTTTTTTTTTATTTGGATCTTCTCTTTTTCTTAGTTAGACTAAAGGTTTATCAATTTTGTTTGACTTTTCAAAAAACAACATTTTCCTTCATTTGTCTTTTGTATTATTTTTAAAATTTCAATTTTTATTTATTTCTGCTCTGATCTTTATCATGTCTATTCTTCTACCAAGTTAGGGTTTGGTTTGCTCTTGCTTTTCTCGTTACTTAAAATTCATCACTAGATTGTTCATTTGAAGTTTTTCTTCTTTTTTGATGTAGACATTTATAAACTTCCTTCTTAGTACTGCTTTTACTGTATTCTATAGGTTTTAGTATATTGTATTTCCATTATCATTTGCTTCAAAAAATTTTTCAATGTCCTTCTTAATTTCTTCATTTACCCACTGTCACTCAGGCTTATTGTTTAATTTCCATGTATTTGTATAGTTTCCAAAATTTATCTTATTAATTTATAGTTTTATTCCATTGTGGTCAGAGAAGATGCTTCTTATTATTTGAATTTTTTGAAGGTTTTAAGACATATTTTCTGACCTAAGATATGGTCTATCCTTGAGAATAATCCATGTTTTGAGGGAAAGAATGTGTATCCTGCAGCTCTTGGATGAAATGTTCTGCGAATATCTATTAGACCCATTTGGTCTATAGTGCAGATTAACTCTGATGTTTCTTTGTTGATTTTCTATCTGGAAGATCTGTCCAGTGCTGAAAGTGGGGTGTTGAAGTCTTCAGCTATTAATGTATTAAGGCCCATCTCTCTCTTTAGCTTTAATAGTATTCCCTTTATATAGTTGGGTGCTCCAGTGTTGAGTGCATATATATTTAAAATTGTTATATCATCTTGATGAATTAACCCCTTTAGCATTATAAAGTGACCTATATAGTGACCTTCTTTGACTCTTCTTATAGTTTTTGTCTTGAAATCTATTTTTTCTGATATAAGTGTAGCAACCATTGCTCTTTTTTGGTTTCCATTTCCATGGAATATCTTTTTCCAGTCCTTTCTTTTCAGTCTATGTGTGTCTTTAGAGGTGAAGTGTAATTCTTTTAGGCAACAGATCAATGGGTCTTGTTTTTTCATCTGTTCAGCCAGTCTATGTCTTTTGACTGGAGATTTTAAACCATTTACATTTAATGCTATTATCAATAAGCACTTACTCCTGCCATTTTGTTCTTTGTTTAATTATTATTTTATTGTCTTCTCTTTCTTCTTCCTTTCTTTCCTGTCTTCCTATAATGAAGGTGATTTCCTCTGGAGATATGATTTAGTTTCTTGCTTTTTATTTCTTGTGTATCCATTGTATGTTTTTTGGTTTGAGGTTATCATGAAGCTTGCAAATACTATCTTATAACCCATTATTTTAACCTGATAACAACTTAACACTATTTGCATAAACAATCAAGCAAAAAGAAAACTAATAAAACTCTACATCTTAACTTTGTCTTCCTTTTTTAACTTTTTGTTGTTTCTATTTACATCTTTCTGTACTGACTGTTCCTTGAAAAGTTGTTGTAGTCACTGTTTTTGATTGATTTATCATTCAGTCCCTCTGCTAGGATAAGAGTAGTTTACACTTCACAGTTACAGTGTTATAATATTCTGTGCTTTTCTGTGTACTTACTGTTACAGTGAGTTATGTACCTTCACATAATTATTTGCCACTCATTAATGTCCTTTTCTTTCTGATTGAATACTCCCTTTAGCATTTCTTGTAGGACAGGTCTGGTATATTGATGAAATCCCTCAGTTTTTGTTTGTCTGGGAAAGTATTTCTCCTTCACATGTGAAGGATGTTCTTGTCAGATATACTATCCTAGGTATAAGGGTGTTTTTTTTTTTTTTTTCCTCAGCACTTTAAATATGTTGTGTTACTCTCTTCTGGCCTATAAGGTTCTCACTAAAAAGTTAAATCTGCTTGGTGTTCTGCAACCTTCTTGTTCTTGGATATTGATATCTTTATCTAGGTTTGGGAAGTTCTCTGTTACTATCCCTTTGAATAAACTTTCTACCTCTATCTCTTTCTCTACCTTCTCTTTAACTCTTAGATTTCCCCGTTTGGGGCCATTTACTCGATCCTGTAGGCATGCTTCATTGTTTTGTATTCTTTTTTCTTTTGTCTCCTCTGATTGTGTATTTTCAAATAGCCTGTCTTCAAGCTCACTAATTCCTTCTTCCGATTGCATTATTCAGTAAGCCAATTGCATTTTACAGCTCCAAAGTTTCTGGTTGATTCTTTTTAATTATTTCAATCTTTTTGTTAAATTTATCTGATAGAATTCTGAATTCCTTTTGTGTGCTATCTTGCATTTCTTTGAGCTTCCTCAAAATAGCTATCTTGAACTTTCTGGCTGAAAGATCACATGTCTCTGTTTTCCCAGGATTGGTCTCTGGTGCCTTATTTAGTTCACTTGGCAAGGTCATGTTTTCCTGGATGGTGTTGATGCTGGTGGATGTTCTTCAGTGTCAGGCATTGAAGAGTTAGGTATTTATTATAGTCTTTGCATCTGGGCTTGTTTGTACCTATCCTTCTTGGGAAGGCTTTTCAGATATTTTAAAGGACTTGGGTATTATAAGGTAAGTTGTATCTGCTTTGGGGGGCATGCCAAGCCCAGTAACACTCTGGTTCTTATAGACTCAGAGGTATTACCTTGATGGTCTTGGACAAGATCCAGGAGAATTATCTGAATTACAAAGAAGGGACTCTTGTTCTTTTCCCTTACTTTCGCCCAAGCATACAGAGCCTCTTTCTCTGTTCTGAGACACCTAAAGCTGGGGGTGGAGTGACACGAGTATCCCTGTGGCCACCACCGCTAGGACTGCATTGGGTCAGACCACCACTAGGACTGCATTGGGTCAGACCTGAAGCCAACACAGCACTGGGCCTCACCCAAGGCCCACTGTAACCAGGCCCTGGCTACTGCCTATGTTTCCTCAAGGCCCTGGAGCTCTACAATCAGCAAGTAGGAAAGCCAGCCAGGCCTGTATCTTTCTCTTCAGGTTGGTGAGGTCCCCTAGTCCCCATCTGGGTCCAGAAGTTCTGTCCAGGAGTCAGGGAATGGAATAAAAACTCACACATCTACCTGGTGTTCTATTGTATTGCAGCTGAGCTGGCACTCAAACCACATGATGCAGTCATTCCCATTCTTCTCTACCTTTCTCAAAGGTAGAGGAGCCTCACCCCATAGCCACCACCACCCCAGGCCATGAGGAGTACTGCCAGACTACAACTGGTGTTCCCTTATAACCCAAGGTCTCTAAAGGCAGCTTGTCATGAATGCTGCCTGGCCTGGGACTCACCCTTCAGGACAGTGGGCTCCTTGCTGGCCCAGGGTAGGTCCAGAAATGCTGTCAAAGGATTGAGTCCTGGAATTGGGGAATGCAAAAGCCCTCTTGGTGCTCTATCTCCGCTGTGACAATGCTGGTACCTAAGGTACAAGTCCCCTTTGCTTTTCCCTTGGCTTTTCTGAAGCAGAAGGAGTTTTGCCCCATAGCCACCACACCTGGTAATGTGCTGAGTCTCATCTGAAGCCAGCAAGTCTCAGAAGTTCACCCAAGGCCTTCGATGTAGTACCTGGGTATGCCTACTGGTTATTCAGGGCCCAAGGGCTCTTCAGCTAGCAGGTGATAAATGCTACCAGCACTGGACCCTGTTTTTCAAGGCAGAAGTTTCCCTTCTGGCCCAGGGTGTGTCTAGAAATGTCACCTGGAAGCTAGGGCATCACGAGTCTGCCCAGTGCCCTGTCTTACTGTGGCTGAGCTGGCATCCAAGATGCAAGACAAAGTCCTCCTCATCCTTCCCTCTCCTCTTCTCAAGCAGAAGGAAGAGTTCTCTTTTAGAGTCATAAGCTGTGCAGCCTGGGGTTAGGGGAGGGATGAGACCAGAGCTCCCTTGGCTTCCCCAGCTGGTGTCTCAGTATGCCACATGCTCCCTTAGTCCACTGTCCCTGGGCCTAGTTCAGCCCTAGGCCTCGCCTAAGAGAGCCTGTCCTTATGGCATAGACTGCCTTTCAAGTTTACTTGGAGACACAGAGTGCTGTAGCCCTCAGTAGCAAGGTTTGTAAGCACTCAAGTTCAGCCCACTGGGATTGGCAATTCCCCTCTAGCTAGGGCTCACTTAAATGCTCCTTCTGTGGGTGGGCATCAGCTGAGTTTGATCCAGTTTTCCTTTCTGCTCTAATAGAACAGCATGGAGTTCAGTGACTCACAGTAGCTGTGTTCTTCCTCCCGCAGCACCCAGAGAGGCTCTCCACACCAGGCCACCACTGCCAGAGGATGGGGAGAGATGGCATCGGTGATTCAGGACTGTTTTCTCTATCTCTTCAGTGCCTCTTTCAGCCATATGAAGTTAAAAACAGGTCTATGAGTGCTCACCTGAGTGTTGCTTTTTATGAAGGTTTTTTTTATGTGTAGATAGTCGTACAACTTGGTGTCTTGTTGGGGAGGACAATTGGTGGAGGTTTCTTTTTTGCCATCCTGCTGCACCCTCCAGGATTCAATTTATTTGATTTTTAAAAAATTATTTCATTTTGATTTTTAGAATTTCAGAATAAGCACCAAAGAAGAAAATAAATAAGGCAAAGAGAAAAAAAGTAATGGATTCACAACTATGTGCCAATTTTTATAAGTCTGTTATTACTTCTAATCCTCCCAGCAACAAAGGTTTTATCTATCAAAGGAAATAGATTTTGCTATAGCCCCATTTTACCAAGAAGGAAACTGAGACTCAGAGAAAGTAACTTGTGCAATGCTAGGGTTGAAACCACAACTGAAACCCTACTCTTGCTGAACCTAATGCCATACTCTTTCTTTCATCACTTCACACAAGTGTTCCATGTAGATGTTCTGGAATTAATGCTTTATTTTTTAACCTTGTCTTGCTTGTCAGGACAGCCCAGTAACCTTTATAAACCTGCATCAGCTCCAAACCTGCTGCCTGCTCCTATTCCCAGTGAAGCCTCTCACTCTCCCTGGCCCTCCAGCCCTACCCACCCTATATTCATGATCCGCATGACAGAAAGAACACATGAGTTGTTGGGCCTGGGCACAGCCCTCAACATCTCAAAATGATTTTACTGGCTTCTAAAAGGCATCTCCTCACTTACCCTTTGGGCAGTAACTCAGCATTTGGATCCCCAGGGTAAAGATTCGAAAATGGAAGAAAGCTTGGCAAGGTTGTAACTTGCCCTTTAGTCAGATGTGAGCTGGTGCCAAAGCCTCCTGTCAGCTGCTTCTCCCTCCCCCTCTTCCTTGTCTCAACAGGTTTAAATATGCCCAACACTCAGGTGGAAGTACGGCTTAGGTGGGAGGACAAACTAAGGAAACGAGAAGAATGAGTGGAGCAGCCAAGTACAGAAGATATTGTTAGAGAGGGTTGGATGATTATTGCAAAGAAAATATCTAAGAGCAGAGACCAACAGAGCCTTTTAATAAAAATTGCTAGAAGAAATAATCTGGCAGCAACATGGCAGGAGTAGCTCAGTTGCTCTGGTCAATCACTCAGACTTCAGATTGCAGAGTGAGGTTAACAGCAACTCTGGATCAGAATGATGTAAGGGTTGGGATGGTTCAAAGCACAAGGCTCATATCTCAAATATGTATAGATTGAAACACTCCCCACTAACCATTATCACTTAGCCTGGCACATACTTATGTAACCAAAGTACCTTCTGCTTTGATCGTGCCTGCCTGCATGACAGTGGTATTCCACTCCACATAACGCATGTTATTTCTGGGTATCTCTAATAGGATGCCTCACATGTCTACAAACCAGCCTGTTGACCTCCGTATCTTCAGTGGTCTTCCTCTCTTGAAAATGCTTCCTCTTGTTCATGATACTGTCCACAAAGTCCCCAAGAGCTTAACCCTACCTCTGCCCATCTTGAGAACAACAGGGTCCATGCCACGCCATTGTATGTGGAGGCTCCCAAAGCCTCTAGCCGTCTAGGTACCAGACTAAGCCTCTTCACCAATATTATGCTGTACATTCTCACCCAAGCCCCAGAGGAAGTCTGCTTGGCTCAGAGTCTCATCAAGTCTGTCTTGAATAGCACATGTTGGCTTTTATGTTCACCTGCAAGGCACAATACCAAGACCCAGTCCATTGGAACTTACTGAGAAATGCAATGAGATGCTATAGACCACGGGTGTCCAATCTTTTGGCTTCCCTGGGCCATATTGGAAGAAGCATTGTCTTGGGCCACACATAAAATGCACTAACACCAACAATAGCTGATGAGCTTAAAAAATTCCAAAAATCTCATAATATTCTAAGAAAGTTTACAAATTTGTGTTGAGCCACATTCAAAGTCATCCTGGGCCGCATGCTGCCTGCAGGCAATGGGTTGGACAAGCTTTCTGTAGACTTTCCAAGAAGAAGACATTTCTTGAGCTCCATGTTAAATATTTGTTACTTAACAAACATTTAATAAATAATAACTATGTTCTAGCCCTTGGTCAGTGTTACCCTTAGGAATGCAAAGTTAGAACAATATATTTTAATTTTTTTCTCTGTATCCACAAATCTAATAGCTGTCCCCAAATACGTGTATATATAGGATCAGTTCACTATAGGTACCGTAATTCTTAACTGAAGAAATTGTTCCTGCAAGAGAAAGGGGAATGTATTCTAATTTGAAGATGTCTCCCAGGCAATTCTAATGAGAAGGAATGCCCTTCTCCAGCCTGACAGCCTCCTCCCACTGTCATAATATTGAGAATCACAGTGTTTCCCCAAATCAAAAGACCTGTTTTAATAAGCATTATTAAGCTCATTTGTAATTGGAAAATAATGCAAAACCAATGAAAACTGAGCTCTGCCTCATTTCAAAAACACACATAGCTCTGCCTCGCTGTTGCCTTCTTCATGAAAAACATTAAAGAAAACTCAACCCTCTCTCAGAGAAAGCAGAGGATTCCAGAGAGTATGTGAGCACCTCAGCTTAGCCCTCTGCCGTGCATGGCAGCTCCTCTAGGTCCTTGCTAAGAGGTATGGGGGAAAGAGCAAAAGAGGCACACATGTGGTGCCACAGATTAACTTTCTTGCTCACGATGCCATTTTAGATGGCTCAGTATTTCAAAGATGCTGACTGTGGTCACTGTTTTCCTGTACTCTGAGATGATCCAATAGAGATTGTCAGTAGTTGGCATGGTTTACGTGGAGTAGCATTTCACCTTTTCATACCACAATGTAAAGCTTATGTAGAGTAATCAGAAGTGAGGATGATTATACCACCTTTATCAATTGAATAGTGGGCTTAGCCTGAGTGATTACACAGAAAATCATACCATGGAAAAGGGGAAAACACAATCTCCTTTTGGTGTCTGACCTCATAGATCATGACATGATAAAACAAATGTCACCTATGCAAGAACTTTCCCACTGACAGGCAGATCACTATAGGTCTTCAATTTTTTAAAGAAATCGTAGCATTTTAATTTCCCTTAAATTCTTAAATAACTGGTAGGTTGCCTTTGCTACTGTACTAATAGTGTGCTTATGGGAAGTCAATTATAGAGAAGAGTGGGAAGCAATTTTATCAGCCCACTCAAAAAACTGAAAGATGTCAGGGGAAAGAAAGCAGTCTTTGGAGTTAAGCAGATGTGCATTCAAATCTTAACTAGGCCACTCTTTAGCTGATGATCTTCAACAATTCGTTAGCTTCTCTGTGACTGTGTTATCAATACCTAATTTACAAGATTGTAGAGGCTAAATGGAAATAATGTACATAAATTTGCTGGGCACAGTCTGGGCACAGCAGCTCACGCCTGTACAGTAGATCTCCAAAACTTATTCATCTTGCATGACTGAAACAACTTTGTACCCTTTGACCAATACCTCCCTATTTCTCCCTCCCTCCAGCCTGACACCTTGGGAGGCTGAGGCATGAGGATCACTTGGGCCCAGGAGATCTAGGCCAGCCTGGGCAATATACTAGGATCTTGTCTCTTCAAAAAATAAAGAAAAATTAGCTAAGCATGGTGGTGCATGCCTGCTGTCACAGCTACTCAGGAGGCTGAGGTGGGAGGATTGCTTGCTTGAGCCCAGGAGGTCAAGGCTGCAGTGAGCCATGATTACACCACTGCACTCCAGCCTGAGCAACAGAATGAGACCCTGCCTCAAAAAAAAAAAAGAAAAGAAAAGAAAAGTTGCTGGGAACATCGTCGGGCACACAGCAAGGACTCAATATACTACAGTAGTTAGAGGACAAGGAGAAGGAGGAGTGATAGAAAGTCAGCAAGCACTTGCTTGTAATAGTAGTGCTAGTTACCATTATTATTAACCTTAGAGGAAAGGCAATGTCTAGGCAGAACTGAGATTCAGATGGCAAGAAAGGCCAAACTTCCATGCCTTTCTCATGCCACATCTTGTCCTAGGAAGGAAATAATTTACCCAAGATCATATAGACAGAGTAGCCATCTGAGTTGAGATTTGAATGCGAGACTGTCTAACTCCAGAGCAAGAAGAGGGGCTGCCAAGAAGTAAAGGCATAGTGGAAAAAGATAGCATAGTATAATAATTAGACTAGCTCAGAGGTCAGACAGGCCTGAGTTCAAATCCTCACTCTGCCATTTTCTGGTTGTGTAACCTTAGGAAAACTACTCAGTGTCTGAGCTTTAGTTTTTTTCACTCTTAAGATCAGTTTACTGATACATCACTCTAAGAACTTTTAAGATAATCAAACAAGATCACATAAAGTTTTTTTTTCCCTTACCATGCTTGGTACACAAAAAGTTTACAATAGAGGGTATATATTATCATGATCATTACATAAGAAATAAAGTGCCCAATCTGGTGCCCAAAAAAAGTATCATTGGGCATAACAGGGGAGAGGTGAGGGAGGACAAGTACTGTAACGACCAAGGGAATTGAAGAAAGCCTAGAGGAGACGGGATGACGGAGAGGGTGCCGCAGCACTGGAGGGCCAAAGCAGGCTGAAGGGCCCATTTAACTTAGGCTGGTTGACCATATTGTGGCCAGAGGGAGAGTACCAATTGTGGTCCAGAAAAGGAGCCAAAGGTCAAAGCTGAAGGCCTTTGTAGGAGCCTAAGAGGGAAAACAGGACAAGGAGACAGATGGCAGGAAGATGAGGAATGAGTCAGGGAGCAACATCTGAGGCAGATTGGGGTGAGCCGTAAACTATTCAACCCAGAGGCTGTGACCCATGTGGGCGTGTCAGGGCTCCATTTCCATGTGTGCCAGCTGTGTGGTGTGGGAAAGGGCTGACAGCTTGAAGGCAGCGAGCAGGACAGGGCAGGGAACCATCCGCTCAGCAATAGTGCCGATGGGAGAGGCGGTATCAGCATGTCAAAGGCAACAATTCCCAGCCCACATCATCAGGAATGAGCTGTGGAAGCCAGAAAGCAAGGGCATTGGGGATCGGCACCAGCTGCTTAGGCCATAAAACTGGGCATTCAAGGATAGATAGCGTGAGATGCTCCGGGGTCCAGCCAGGGAAACAGATGAAGAGAAAGGAGGGGTTTGGGAGAAGCTGAACTGTTAGTTTTTGACCTGCTTCCTATTGATATCTCCCTTCAGGCTTCTGTTACCAAGCAATGGGGGATTCATTTCCTCGGCCATTTAATAAATCTTCATTGAATAATTACTCTGTGCTGGACACTTCTAAGCAGTAGGGATACCACAATAAAAAGAAAGACGTGGTCCTTTTCTTCAAATAGTTTTTTGGGGAGAAGGGGAGATAAATTACAGACAATAAATAAGCAAATAGGTAAAATCATTTCAGATGGGGAAAAGTGCCATAAAGACAATTAAGAAAGGTGATGTGAGAGAAAGGAATGGCAATAGGTGGTGAGAAAGTTTCTTTAGACATGGTAGTCAGGAAAGGTCATCTGAGAAGGTGATAGTTAAAATGAAAACTAAATGACAAGAAGGATATGGCTCTGTACAGATCTGGAGGAGACACATACCTGCATGCACCCTCTCCCCTAGTTCCCCGCATATGGCCCCCTTCCCCCTAGTTCCCTAAAGTCAATGTCGGAAGATGAAGCAGAAAGCAGCAATTCTATGGTATTTCTTTTCTTCTTAGATTTTTCTCCCAGCCTGAAAATTGATCTAGAAACTATTTATCTACTTGTCTCTTTATTCATTCAACATGTATTAGGTGTCTACCATGTACCAGGTACTTTGATGGACACAGGGAATGTGATATAATACAGGTATTGGCATCTGACCACAGACCAAGGACCTAAGAACAGGATTCAATACTTAATGTGTATTTCATTTAGATCAAAATTAAACTAGGGATTATTTACAGTAGCCAAGATATGGAATCAACCCAAATGTCCACCAACAGATGAATGGATAAAGAAAATGTGGTGTATACATACAATCGAATTTTTTTTCTGCTGTACAACATAGTACCTGTAGTTAACAATAGAGTGTTGTACACCTAAAAATTCACAAAGAGGGTAGATCTCATTTATGTAAGTGAAGTTACCACCAAGAAAGTGGGGGTGGGGGGACACAAATAATCTTTGGAGGTGTTGGATATGTCTATTACCTTTATTTTGGTGATGGTATCATTGGTGTTTGCATATGTCCAAACTCATCAAATTGTACATATTAAAAAATATATATATGTATTCCTTTTATCAATTATGCCTCAATAAAGCTGTTTTTAAAAAATTAAACTAGGGAGAAGTATGTGTGTGTATTTGTGCATGTGTGTGCTATGTGTATGTTTATCTGGATAAACATATACCTGGCAGCATATGAGTTCACAAACAAAAATCAATGTCTCAATGTATATTTGGCTGAAGCAGGCATAAAGGAATCTTGTTGCACAGTGAAAGTTACTTCCACACACTCAGCCAAAACAAAGCTTGCTAAACTCTGAAAAGCAAAGACTAGATATGAGATAGTCATCCTGTTACAAGTTTCATAAGGAGCTAAAAATACAGAAGAGGAAAACAATGATCTCAGCAAGGTAATTGCCAATAGGTGAACAAATGAAGCAGACAGAATATGAGCAGCAATTTGGCAGTCCTGTGGGGAGGGGATGAGTTTGTTGGGCTAATGTCAGTGTGGCATACCACCAGTAGTTACAGTCCAGCAAAACAGTTTGAAACTAGTTATCCAACTACTCCTGACACTGCACTCCTCTCTGCCTTAAGACACGCTTAGGGGATAGGGGACAACAGGAGAAAGGTGACAAGCTGACAGGAAGGAGAATATGGGTATCTTTTTTCCACACCTTCAAACATTCCAATTGATCTTTCTTAACTAACATTTTTCCTGTGTGGATTTTATGCGCCAGTGGTAAGCAATGTCCCTTGGACATTCCTTCCCAGGCAGGAAACTTTGTTTTTGTTTGGGCTCAGCCAGGATCTCTGGGCTGCAGGCATGTTGTTTTATTTTAAGAAAGTGGCTGTATTTTAGCTAGGGAGCATGTTTTCAGCAGAGGTTTTAAAGTGCCATCTTCCAGAATGACTTAGGCCAGACTGAAAACAGCGAGGAAGCTGGATAAAATTAAAGACCTCGAGGGATCTTTCCAAGAGCTCTGATTTGGTGAAAATAATTTAGTGATTAGTCCCTTCAGCATCTTTAGATCCTTTTCAACCCAATGAGTGGGCTAATGCCTGCAACCTCTACAGTTTGCCGGGATTCTGAATTGATCAAGTTACAGTGAAACCACACAGGTACAGAGCTGCTGGCTTGCAAAGGATTCCTCCCTCAGAAAGTTCTTGGCTCCGGCCAGAAAAGAACACTACCACATTTTTCTTGGCCTTTTATAGGGTGTTGATCCAAGGATCTGTTTTTACATTTGAATGTGGCAGTCAACTGTAGCATAATAGATTGCAGACCTTTGTGAAAAATCACTGTGAAGGCTTCAGCAGAGAACTGTGGGCTGGCTGCAGAGAACTGCACTGTCAGCAGGTTAGGAACTGGGCGCTTGTCCATGTTTTCCTTATTTTTAAAGGAGTCATTGACCTTCTACAGGCCTGTATCAAAATGGGGGGAACAAAAATGCTGCCAGACAGGGCGGAATTGGAAGAGGCCTCTTTCAGGGGCTGGAAAGGCCTTCGTTTAGTCTATTTACTGTCATGGAAATTCTGAGTGTGACTTAGAGGCCTCCTTGGCTCTGAGCCAGGTGGAAAGGTTTGGAAAAAAAAAAAAAAGCAGAGACTCAACTGGGGAGTGAGCTGGGTGGGAAAGCAGCTGCCCTGGCACAGCCCCCAGAGGGATGTGAAGAGCCCCAGTGCCTATTGTGCAAAGGCAGATTCAGAAATCCCTGCAAGTTTGGACATAGGTGACAGCCAATGTCACTGTTCCAGAGTGGCCAGGTTTGATAAACATGCTGAGAAGTTGTTAGAATTTGCTCTTGATGAAGGAGGCTTCACCCGACATGCCATTCATTCCTTCATTTGTTCTTCAAACAGTCTTTAAGGGCCTACTGTGTTTGAGACACACCACGCTCAGCACTGAGAATACAGTCATGACAAACACAATCTCTGCCTACTATTCTGTAGAAAGACAGTCTAGTAAAAACAGCTACTATACTACAATAGTTAGGCAGACCAGAGCCACCATAGGAGTATTAGAACAGTCTCAGATCTACCCTGCATGGCCTCTCTCCAGGGCACCTCAATTCATTTCATCAATCATCACTGGAATTCCTATCAACCCTGTGCTAAGAGTTTAGTCCCTCCATATTATGGGCCCATAGGATCCAAGTGAATTGGTACTCTCCCAGGTTACAGAAATTCGCTCCCTGTCTAGTGCAAAGGATGTATGAGCTACAACTTGTCCCCTCTCCCAGGGGGATTTGCATTTTAAAGAGGATTATCACCTCAGCTAAAGGCAAGGTTCCCCCAGTGCAGGCTTTTAGGCCAAAGCAGGAAGAGTAGAGAGTGTCTTAGAGAACCAGAAGACTGCCTTCCTAGAAACACAGATGTCACTCCGGGGAGGCAGCCTGCCCGCCCTGGGCTTTAGGCCGTTCTGGAACTGAAAGGGGGTTGGAAACCATCTGGCAGGATACGAAAGAGAAAGCCCGTGGCGAGCAGCCACCGGAGCCTTGCTTTCCTGGGCTGGCCTTCCTAAGCTCCCCACAAGCAAGGACTTGTTTTCTGCTAAGCTCTCAGGGAGTCTAAGAAGGGGTTTACGTGAGAGTGTGTGTGTGTGTGTGTGTGTGTGTGTGTGTGTGTGTGTTCTACAGCCTAAAGAGAAACTGCACATAGGGGAAGCATGTGAGGTAAAGAGGTCAGAGAAAAGATGCAAAGAGAACAAGCAAGAGAGCCGGTTGGGGCAGGTCTCCAGAGCCGCTATTATTTTTTTCTGGTTGATTATCACAGTGCTTGAAAATGAAGAATAACTTCAGAGCTTGGTGGGGAGGAGGGGCCTGGCTTCTTGGAAGCCTTATTAACACCAGGCAAACAAGACTGTAATTAATCATCAGGGTGAACTTGAGCCACTGGGATGAACGCTAACCCGTTAACCAGCTCTGCCTGGTATTTTTATTTCAGCAAGATCTGAAACTTTAAGGATGTTCTTCTGAACACGATTCCCACCACCACTGCCCTCGGTAACTCAAATGAAGCTTCCGGAGTGAAGCCTTGCAACTGTACTGTCATGTTTTCAACTTTATAATTTTATTCTAGTGACTTCTAGATCTTAACTTTGACTTATCCACTGTGGTAAAGACAAATTGAAAGAATTTGAAACATCAGACAACTTAGATTATGATTTTTATGTATACCAGAATAAGCATTATTTTTTTTTCTTCCTACTGCTATACCTTTCTTCTTATTGGGCTAGGGTTAATAGAAACAATTCTTATGAAAAGGAAATCTATTATTTTAAAATATATGCGATTTCAGACATTGTCTGAGATGAAGGTTACCTTCATGCTATCTGCGAAGAAAAGTTTGCTAAGTAAATGAGGACAATAAACAAAATCTCAGCCCAAATTTTTTACCTTACTTGAAGAAACATATTGTAAGAACCATAGCAGCATCCATTTACATGTAAACATTTTTATACTACTTACAAATTATTGTCATCTTTCCTTAAAAGCTGACCCTCAAAGAACCTCTAGTTGGTAACGTGCTTCTAGCTTCATTTTCATCACCCTACATATTGGAAATTCATGAAAATGCTTTTCTTCACAAGCATTCCCCCAAAGCTAATTTGAATTAATGATGTTGGTGTAGTTAGAGTTTGTTTATGGTCTGGTACTGCTAAATTCATGATTGACTATGTTACCTGAAAAAAATGGGGTTCATTTGCCTGGCAAGTAACAACTCTCCACGAGAACACAGGTTTTTTCTCAATAAGCATTTTATTATTTGTCACAAATAAGAAGAGCACTGGTGTGTTCTCCAAGGCAGTGTCTCCCTGAGGGAAAGTGACAGGAGGGTTTTATGGGGCAATGGAGAGTAGAGAGGAAGTGTCAGCGCATGTAGAGGAAGGGTCCCACCAGTGGTGCAGATGCAATGAGTCATCACACCAGCACATAGGTCACATGTTATGGTAATGAGGCTATAGCTCCCCTGGGTGGGTTGGAGGGGGGGGTGGTGGACTCTAGCATAGTAATGAGGAAAGTTCACTCAGGTTCATTTATAATTTGCCAGGGTCTGTCAGGAGCTGGTGTCAACCAACTGGGTGACCACATTCCACATAGGGTTTGGGACAAAACAGGCTTCAAGACAAGAGGCTGTAAAACAGGCTGATTGCTCAAGTTGATTAAATTCCTATAGTCCCTGGAGATCCTCCCTGTCTGCTTACAGATAGATGGATGGGTGAATCTTCAATAGAGTCCACCAGACTTATGTCTTTATTTCCTTAAAACATGGGCCTCTGGGTCTCAGGGGACTCCCTGGGAAGTAGAAAGGATGTCCATTCCTCTCAAGAAGTCTTCACTGGCAGGGCGTGGTGGCTCACACCTGTAATCACAGCACTTCAGGAGGCCCAGGTGGGCAAATTACTTGAGGCCAGGAATTTGAGACCAGCCTGGCCAACATGGTGAAATCCTGTCTCTACTAAAAATACAAAAATTAGCCAGGCGTGGTGGCGTGCACCTCTAGTCCCAGCTACTCGGGAGGCTGAGGGAGGAGAATCACTTGAACCTAGGAGGCAGAGGTTGCAGAGAGCCAAGACTGTGCCACTACACTCCAGCCTGGGCGACAGAGCAAGACTCCATCTCAAAAAAAAGAAAAAGTCTTCACCATCCAAGACACACTTCCACCTATGACTGAAGACCATAGCTCACCAGCTTCGGGCCTGCTTCAGGGTCCTGAGCTGCCTCTTGTTCATCCTGCCACTTGTGCCTACCTTGGCTGTTTGGTCACTTGGTTTGGCAGCTTGACCATTTTCCACAGCCCTCGGTAAGTAGTGCTCCCCACTTGCTCCCACCAGCGGAGGCCTATTTCCCCTCCCCTCCCCAAGGCCAAATTGCCAGAGAGAGGGAGCAAGATTGGACAGCCCACTCACAAGCTCTCTCGGGGACACCTCATTCCATATAGGTAAACTCCTACTAGCTGCTGGTCTCAATTCTAGATAGCTGTGGACCCCAAAGGATGTAATGAATGCTATCAAAGAAGACACAGTGCTCTGCTACTTGGCTGTGAAAACTTCTCCTCCAAAGTGGAAGGTTTGATGATTTCCACAATAAAAATCTCCCCATGTTCTCCATCCCATTTTTCCCTTCAAAATATTAACATTTTTTGAATTTAGTCAACAAAGTCTACTTTTTCCTTCGACTTTTAAATGGACCCAAACATTTTCCATTAATCTAATTCTGTCTTTAATTGAATACCTCCCCACATTTTCCAGTTTCTTTTTAAAGCATTTTTTATATTCTATTTACAATATCAGAAGATAAAAAATAAGTATCCATAATGAAATCACTGTTTTTGTATACAAAATATGAAGTAAGTACAACAAAAATTATATTTGGGGGTATAAAATATGAAAGGAAGCCCCTGCCCTCACCATGACTCCTGGCAACTTCTTGGATCAGCTCCCATAAAAGTTTAGTGCCTTTCCTTCCAGACTGTTTCTGGGCTTACACAAACATGAACAAATGTTTTCAAACCAATTATCAAAGTTTCTTTGATTTCTCTTTCCCTCTTACCACATGTTATGGGCTGAATTATATCCCCTTGAAATTCATATGTTGAAGTCCTAAACTCCAGTTACCTCAGAATATTATGACATTTGACAATAAGGTCTTAAAGAGATACTTAAGTTACAATGAGGTCATTAGATTGGGCCCTAATCCAATATGATATGTGTCTTTATAAGAAGGATGAGAAAGAGGAAATCTGAACACGGACATGTGCACTCATAGCAGGAAGACCATGCAAAGACACCAGAGTAAGATGGCCATCTAGAAGCCAAGGAGACAGGCCTTAGAAGAGACCAACCCTGCCAACACCTTAATCTTAGACTTCTAGTTTCCAGAAATGTGACAAAATAAATTTCTGTTGTTTAAGCCACCCCATCTGTGGTACTTTGTTATGGCAGCCCTAGCTGACTAATATACGAACCACCAGGAAATTCTAGTGCCTATTCCTCCAACACCATCTTAAATCCATTCCATTTACTTCTTTCCATCTTCACCACCATACTCAATCCAAGCCATCATCATTTCTCACTGGTTGACAGTGAAAACCCCCGCACCAAGCAGTCTCTTCACTGTCGATTGCAAGCAAACAATAGATACCAACTCCAGTAAGCAGAAAAAGGATTATTGGAAATCTATTGAGAAGTTCACAGAATTGATGAGAAAGCACTAAAACTAGCCTCAGAGATAGGCAAGTGGATCAGGTTACTCCTGTTTTTAAACCTTCCAATGGCTTCCCATCACCCTTAGAATATAGTTCTAACCACATGCCCTGGGATGCCAGATGCCCTGTGGCAGATCTCCAGAGATGGAAACCCATCACCAGAGAGTCAAACAGAATCAATATAAAAGTTAAGCTCATCATGCCTTTGTTGTCATCAATGCCGACAGAGCCCAAGAACTGAAATGCCCTTCACACATGGCTCTTCATGTGCGTGGAGGTTCAGATGTCTGCATGTGGGCCCTGCTGCTTCTGAATGACTTAGTTAAAAGCATTTTAAAGCTCCAACTTAATTAGCTAATTTAAATCCTGTTCAGTTTATCGTCTGTGTACAATGTTCTCTGCACAGGTCCAGAAACTAATGACCATCTTCAACATAATCACTAACATTTGCATAGTGGTTCACAGTGTACAAAGTGCTTTCACTTACTTTAAACCCTCGGATTCTCAAAATGCTCCTGTGAATAGGTGGGATAGGCATTATTACCTCATTTTAACAGGTGAGAAAACTCAGACTCAGAGGTCAAGTGCACTTTTCAAGCACACCAGGGATAAGGAAGGGGGAAGCTTGGATTAAAACCTACCACTTTTAAACTCTAAATGTTACTTATAATCACCTAATTCACCAGGCATTTTAAATAACCAAGGTTTTGCTGGCGAAAGTGAGGGGGTAAAACAAACAAAGGCCACGGGATCCTAATTCAGAAGCAGGTAGGGGGTAAAATGAAGACAGCTGGGTTTTGCCATAGACATGGGAATATCCAGCTCCTGGGTATATGCCCCGCCAGGTTCTAGGGCCTAAAGCAAACCATACACTGAGCACTGCACCCCCCCTTACTAATAGCAGTCATACATACCACCATGGAAATGGTGAGAGGAGTAAATGAAAATGGAAATCAGGAACCACCTAAAAGAGGAAAATTAAGAAAAAGGAGGCCAGCCCACAAGGTGAGGCAAGAGGCACTGGTAATTGCTTAAAAGCTGATGTTTATGAAACTTTTATCTGCCTGGCTGGAATCTTACCTAAGTATCTCTCCAGCTTCCACCTAGAGACAGTCACTGCAAGTGGTCATGGAGATTAGAAGGAGAAATTAGGAAGAGCAAGAGCAAGAAATTAGGCCGACCTGGGGCTATCCCCTTGATTACCAAGACACCAGGGAGTTGCTGCACTAGGTACAATCTTACTGCTTGAAGAATTTTTTTTTTTTTTTTTGCAAATCAGAAACAAGAGAAGTCACAGCTCCTGCACCCTTTAGTCTATCAGAAAGTAAATCTCCTGGTTGAGGCACCTTCTCTTCAGTGTTCGATTTCCCCCAAGGTGACAGCCCACAGACCCTTGCTTCAGGGGCATGGCCTACGGCACCCCATCTGCTCTCCTGACCTAACCCTACATGCTCCCACTGCATGTGCCAGGTCTGGTCTCAGACAAGAATCCAAAGTGGCTCATGACCAAATGCAAATCACCAAGTACAATACCTCTTTGTAGTTTCTTCACACCTTTCATCCCAGAGTTTCAAAGCACAGTGCAAATGTTAACTTGTCCTCAGACACCCCAGGAGAGGCAGGTAGGTGGCACATGCTATTATCATCTCCTGTTTATAGAAACAAACCAGACTTTGAGCCATGAACTCTCTTGCTTGACGCCTCACGGTGAATAATTGTATGTCCTGGGGACCTATATCTAGTCATTAACTATATCATGTTACGGCTGAAATACCACAAATATCAGCCCTCTGCTAACTATTTTCTTACCTTATTTTCTTCTTTCTTTCTTCCTTTGGACTCTAAGTTCTCATAGCTTTATAAGAAGATCCCCAAAATTGCCACAACCACAACCCATCTTCAGTTGCCCTTCTCTTAAAAGAAGCCAGAAGATAAATTAAATCAGCCCTTTTGCTACATGCTTATGATAAAGATCACTTGCCTAGGGAAACAGTTTTGGCTAGGTCAGTGTGTTATGTAGAGTGGAAAGTCACTCAGAGGTATGTACCCTCCCTAATGTCCCTTCCTAAGGGACTCACCATTTTTGGCTGAGAAGAGTAGCCTCTAGCTGTGACTTAAATGATGTGGCCATCTTTTGTACCACATGACTGCACCCTCACTCAAGCCACACCTGAAAATGAACCAAGGACCAAGGTGTAATTATTCCAGAGACTGGTCTGTGGATTCATAAGAGGTCCTATTTCCAAAGTGCTATTCAAACAATGGAGTTTGATGGGAGGAAAAAAGGGTGAGTTTCAATCAGATGGTCAAACAGAGAAGTGGGCAGACTGGAGAGTAGTGAATAACACTAAGGGCAGAGAATGAGAGTCTGAACTTCTACTCTTGTGAGAACAAGAGTTTAAACAAGTCCTTGGAACTACTGTAGATTCTGAATGACCTTGAGGTTCTGGTGTCTGTGAGTTTTGGCCATACCTTGGTCATATTCTTTGTACATTCCTACATGCTTTATTGCTAGCCTTTGTAACATGCCCTCGTTTTTAGCCTGAGATCAGAATATCCAACTAAGGATTTCATTTATGGTCTGTGACTTACATGCATGAACCAATATAATGTTGGGCAAGCCACTTGGTCTTTGTGCTTCAAAGCTTTCATCAGCAAAATAGGGATAATTATTTCTTAGGCCATGCCTTCAGAGTTGATTGGACTTCATAAATATATAGTTGATTTGAAGTGGGGGTTTTCCAGCCATGATAACTTCCAACTACCAAGCAATCACTGAATGTCCACCTGATTTAATTATTTAGATATTTGAAGTAATGACATTTTTTTAAAGCCCTGTCACATAGTTCTCTTAAGAATAGGATAACGTCAGCTTTGCCGATCAACCCCTAAATGTCAGACTACTAAATGTACTGATCCTGATGGGCCTTTTGAAATTCTGGGATGTGACTTGTGAGGTAGATTATAGAAGACGTCAATTATGCTGCCCAAATGGTACAAATGTATCTCATCTAAGAGAGAGAGAAATTCAAATAGACACCGTGTGCTTAAGAGAAAAAAATACAGCACACACAAAACATTTTTGAGAAATGAGATAGTTGACATTTTGATCAATCAACCATAACTACTAAATATCATCATCTCTGCCATTAATTACCTGCAAATGAAGAGCCAGCCCTGGCCAGGAGCAGTTCTGCAGGCATCCAGCTCTGCAGTCATGTTAGGGAAAGGGAAAGGCAGAAACTAGAGAAGATCAGGGCAAAGCCCAAAGAAACAAAAGTTGCTAAGTGTGCTGAGTAGTATTTTCCTAAAGGATGATTTCCCTCTCAGCAGTTCAGCACCCCTGCTGCCTGAGGGAAAGCTGCCAGCAGGGGAGGGGCCTAGCTGTCCAATGAGCTTGTCACCTTGCCCTCTCCATACCCAGCTTGTGTCAGTGCATCCCTCAGACAGCAGCTGGGCAAAGTGGCAGCTCCTCCAGAACTTCCTTTGACTCCGGTGGCATCCATCCTGGGCTCTGGCTCCATGCTTGGCTCAGGAATAACTGCCAGGACCAACCAGCTGTGCTAAGACTCTGAAGCTGCCACTCACTCATGGAAGGGGAAGGAAAGTGAGGTCCATTCCATGTAGGTGGACGAAGATAGGGCAAGAGGAGGAACCACTGCCTTTTATGCGGGGTATGGTAGCTGAGGCATTTTACTTAGGCAAGACTTGGAGAAAGCAAGCCCAGGTGAGCCTTTGCTTCAGAAATATATAAAGTAGAGGGGAAATTCTTTTGTCCCATTTCAGCCACATCCAAGCATTTTCCTTAGAAGCAGGGCAGATCCAGGTTTTGAGTAGCCTGGATTTTATACCATTTGGGGGAGGGTCCCTCTTTTACAAAAGCATACAAAATTAAGTACAGAGCTTTAAAGAAAAAAAAAAGAAAGAAAAGCTCTGAAAGCTTAAGTTTCATTGCCTTTGTGGCAAATCTGCCTTTATTTAGAAGTAGGTTTATTTCCTGTTGCTCTGCCTCTCTCTCACCTCATTTCTCTCCCTGTGTCTCTCTTGCCATGATTTTGGGTTCATTTGCCCTAGGAGGACCTAAAACAGCACAGGTTATATAAATATTTGTCTGCGTCTTCTGGAGTGTCCTCAGCATCTGTCCCTCTGAAATGCTCCAGTAGCATAATGAAGTCGTACTGAGGTTAGGGGTTGGACTCAAGGCAGAGGCCCACACTTCACTGAAAATTGCCTGTCATTCTTGCCAGGCTGGCTTTAGAACTCTGGGTCTGCATCCACTCAGCTAGCAATTCTCAGGGTCACCGTTATAAGTGGCCTTGTGTCCCCCTAAAATCATATGTTAAATTTTCTAGCTCATGGTACCTAACATTATGATTTTATTTGAAGATAGGGTCTTTACAGAGGTAATCAAGTTAAAATGAGGTCCTTAGGTTGGGCTCTAATCCAATGTGACTAGTGTCTTCATCAAAGGCAAAAATTGGAGACCTACAGAGTGAACATCATGTGAACATAAAGGCAGAGATCAGGGTAATGATTCTACAAGCCAAGGAATGCCAAAGACTTGACAGCAGACCACAAGCCAAGGGAGAGGCGTGGAACAGAAATTCCCTCACAGCCATCAGAAAGAGCCAGCCTTGCTGATGTTTTGATCTTGGGCTTCTAGTCTCCAAAACTGTGAGACAACAAATTTCTATTGTTCAAACCACCCATTTTGTAGTACTTTCTTACCACACCCCAGTAAGTGAATATAATCACTTTGCATATATCTCCCCTCCACATCATTTGTCAAAAAATGAAGATCAATATAATGTCCTTCATAATACAAGCTGTAAAAGCGCAACCAAAACAGGAATGTAAAAGTGCTTCTCTCTGTACCATCTATAAGGAATAACTCATAACCAGAGAGATTCTGTAAGCACTTCTGCCCCAAAAATCTCTTTCGCTTGCCTTGATTGTGCTACTAATGATTTTGTTCAAGTCATAACATGAGAGAAACGTTCAAGAGAAAATGTCAACAAATGTTTCTTTTCTTTCTTTCTTTCTTTTTTTTTTTTTTTTTTTCTGAGACAGAGTTTCACTCTTGTTGCCCAGGCTGGAGTGCAATGGAGTGATCTTGGCTCACTGCAACCTCTGCCTCCCGGGTTCAAGTGATTCTCCTGCCTCAGCCTCCCAAGTAGCTGGGATTACAGGCACCCGCCACCATGCCCAGCTAACTTTTGTATTTTTTTTTTTTTTTAAGTAGAGATAGGGTTTCCATGTTGGCCAAGCTGGTCTTGAACTCCTGATCTCAAGTGATCCACCCATCTCGGCTTCCCGAAGTGCTGGAATTACAGGTGTAAGCCACCACACTCGGCCATGAGTTGGGCTTTGAAGGATGAATAAGAGTTTGCCAGGCTGAGAAACAAAAAGAAGGCAGAGGGGCAAACGGCCAGTTTGAGGTATGTTGAACAAATTCACATGGCTATAGTACCAAGGTCAGATGAGAGAGAGGCATATTAAAGAAAGGGTGGGCCAGGAGCATGTGGCAGGATGAGGGAGTAGGAGGGCAAGAGGTGACAACAGAAACTCGAATGTCAGATTCTCTCTTCTTGATCTCTCCTGTGTTCTGATGTTGATGTACATCTCTAGAAAGCCTGCCTTAGGTATAAGTCAGAACCCAGGAAAGGTCCTTGACAAAGTTCTGCTGTTTTCCTTAGTTTGGACAAATCTATAATGAAAAGACATTTGAGCAAGTGGTGAGAAGAGGGAAAGGAGCAGAGGAAGGCAGAGGACATGGCCCTTTGTTGTTCCCTTTGCATCTGACCCCTACTAAGTGCTGAGTGTTTGATTTTCACTTTGTAACTTGTTCCAGCAGATTCTCTTCTACTCTGCTTCAGATCCTCAGATAACCAGAGATCCTGACACTGGATCCAAGGTACCTGTAGAGATCTCTCCTTGCTTTCACCCCTTAACCTCGTCAAATTAATTCAGCTATTTATTTAGTAAACACTCTGGGCACTGTGCTAGGCACCCGGTGCACAACCAAAGCATCCAGGGGCAAATGTCACCTTTTCCTCCCAAGGCCAGTGTAGGGGTTGTGGCCCAGTAGGCAAGGAACACAGAACCACGAGCCAAGGGAACTGGTTTTGAGGACTGGCTCTGCCAACTTTGAAGCTGTGTGAACTTAAGCTCATCACTCAACATCTCCAATCTTTGGCTTCCTCGAGTTTAAAATTAGGTTTGTGACACATTCCTCTGTTAAAAGGGTAGAATGAAACAATGAATGTGAAAATACTTTGTCATCTGGGAAACCCTCAACAAATCTTATTTGTTACTGTGACCAGACCAGTTAGGTGAGTAGGAGCCAATTTGTATTCATCAGAACCTCTCTCTGTGGGAAGTAATAGGAAGCCAAGCCAAGCTGGTCAGAGGAACAAAGACGTTTATTGATTCCTTTACCTGGGAAGAGACTGGAGAAGTTCAGTCAAAGGAAAGTGATGGGATCTAAGGCTTCAGGCAGCTGGGACCTGGCACTCCCTTTGACTGCCTTTTGTGTCTTCTTGCCTTTGCTTCTCCTTAAATCATGGCCTCCTTCTCTTGGCCCAAGAACCCCTTTTTCTTTGTGGTGGGGAGCATGGGCTCTGGCAACTCAAGCCTGGTGGGCTCCTGTGAGAGTGCAGGGTGAGGAGGATAGTCTGTTATCAGCAGGAGTGGGAGAAGCTCATGGGCAGATGGGCAACAGAGCCACACACATGGTTTTACAGCAATGAATGAGACAGACATGGATGAGACCCCTTCTCTTCTGTCATGGAGGGGGACAGAAAAATAAGCAATGAAAACAAGCCGGAAACAACACAATGACTATCAACTAATAAAAAAGTACAAAAGATTTGGCAGGTCCATGCAATGGAACAGTATTTGGCAATAAAAAGAAATGAGTACTGATTCATGCTACATTATGAACATCAAAAATTTGCTAAGTGACAGGAGCCAGTCACAAAAGACCACATATTATATAGTTCTATGTTTACAAAAGATCTAGAATAGGTAAATCAATAGACGGAGAAAGTGGATTAGCAGTTTCCAGCGGCTAGATGTTAAAACAAAGGTGAAGGATGGGGAAATGGGACACTCTTTCTGTTAATGGGTATAAGGTTTCTTTTTGGGTGATGAAAATGTTTTAAAATTATGAAAATTTGATGGTTGTGCAACTCTATAAATATACCAAAATTTTTTGACTCTTATTATTTATTCTATTATTATTATTTTTGGGGGCAGGGTCTCACTCTGTCACCCAGGCTGAAGTACAGTGGTATAATCATGTCTCACTGCAGCCACAACCTCCCAGCCTCAAACAATCTTCCCACCTCAGCCTTCCAAGTATCTGTGACTACAGGCATGTGCCACTACTCCCGATTAATTTTTTAATTTTGTGTAGAGATGTAGTCTCACTCTGTTGCCCAGGCTGAAGTACGGTGGTATAATCACGTCTCACTGCAGCCTCAACCTCCCAGGCTCAAGCAATCCTCCCACCTCAGCCTCCCAAGTATCTGGGACTATAGGCATGTGCCACTATGCCCGATTAATTTTTTAGTTTTGTGTAGAGATGTAGTCTCACTCTGTTGCCCAGGCTGATCTCAAACTCCTGGCCTCAAGCAATTCTTCTGCCTCAGCCTCCCAAAGTGCTGGGATTACAGGCGTGAGCGACCCTGCCCAGGCCAACTTGCATAGTTTAAATACATGAATGTTATGGTATGTAAAGTATATCTCAATAAAGCTGTTTTAAGAAAAACAAACAGAAGTGCTGTGTAGAAAATGTAAATAGCGTGATGAAATGGGGAGTAACTTAATAGTCACCCTAGACTAGATGGAGACATTACAAAGACTGCTCTAAAGAGGTGACATAAAAACTGAGGGCTGCGTGGTGTGAACGAGCCCATCCTGCAGGAATCTGAAAAAATATTATTCTAGGGAGAGGGGACGGATAGTCAAAGGCTCTGAAGCAGAAACAAGATAAGTATATTCAAGGAATCTCTAGATAGGTTGATGACGCAGGTAGGGGAAGATGATTTGACTTTGTAAACACCAGTGGGAGGGGTGGATTTTATTCCAAGTGCAGAAGAAAGTCCCTGGAGGATTTTAGCAGGGGAGCGTCATGATCTCAATTATGTTTTCAAAAGATCATTCTGGCTGCTATGGGAAGAACAGATTGTGGGAGGCTGGTATTAAATTTTCTTTGGCTGATTAAGGGCAAAGTATTGAAAAAGAAGAAAAAGTAAATAGGATTGAATCTCTGCCTTAAAAGAGCTAACAGAGTGGTAGAGGAAATGGTATATATAGACACACATAAATCTCAGAATAAATGGATTGTAGAAACCACACAGAGAGAGGGTAGGAAGGGTTATGGGGACTCAAATGAAGACACAATGTTAACTGGCAACGAAAGAAGCTTGTCAGCAAAGAAAATGTCTAAGTGGAGTGTAAAAGATGAGCAGAAAAAGAAAGGGGGCTGGTCTCCTGGCAGCCGAAATCGCGTCTTACGGTATGGCAGTGATAAGGTGCAGGGAGTATTAAGAAACAATATGCTCTCCACTTAATCTACAGAGTAAAAGGCAAAATAAGAAAGTGATGAGGGACAATGCTAATAATAATCACATTTAATAAAAACTTACTATGTGCCAGGCACTGTTTTAACACAAAGCATAAGTGAAAACATTTAATTCTCAAATCAGGAATGTGAGGTAGCTGCTATTATCATTCTGCCCCCATCAGTCAAGGCCCCAGTAGGAAGAAATGGTGCATTCACTTTAGAACAATTCAATGGATGTTTATTTTTAAAAGCCTATTTACAATGCGTGGGCAGAAAGTTGGGGAACCACAATGGAAAGTGCAGGAACCCATGGCTAGCAACCACAGAGCACTCAATAAATGATGGTGTGCTTCATATAGGTTGGCCTCTGTATTAGTCAGGGTTCCCTACAGGGACAGAACTAATAGGAGAGAGAGAGATATATATAAATATATATAAATATATATATTTTTATATATTCTATATAAATATAAATATAAATAAAATAAATATATATATTATATATAATATATAAATATATATTATATATAAATATATATAAATGTGTATATATTTATATATATAATGTAAAAAATATATATATAAATATATATACATAAAATAAGCAATAAAAACAAGCCAGAAACAACAATGACTATCAACTAATAAAAAAGTATGAAATATTTGGCATATACATATATATGGGAGTTTATTAAGTATTAACTTACACAATCACAAGGTCCCACAATAAGCTGTCTGCAAGCTTGGGGAGCAAGTAGAGCCAGTCCGATTCTCAAAGCTGAAGAACCTGGAGTCTGAAGTTTGAGGGCAGGAAGCATCCAGCATGGGAGAAATATATAGTCTTGGAGGCTAGGCCAGTCTCACCTTTTCACATTTTTCTGCCTGTTCATATTCTCTGGCAGCTGATTAGCTTGTGCACACCAGATTAAAGGTAGGTCTGCCTTCCCCAGCCCACTGACTCAAATGTTAATCTCCTTTGGCAACACCCTCACAGACACACTCAGGATCAAGACTTTGCATCCTTTAATCCAATCAAGTTGCCACTCAGTATTAACCATCACCGCCTCCAAGGATGGAAAGCCTAAGATAAGAATGCAAAGGTAGATACTTAGTTACTGTCTCAGTCCATTTGTGCTACTATAACAAAATGCCTCATTCTGGGTAATTGAGAACAGAAGTGTATTTTCTCACAGCTCTGGAGGGAAGTCCAAGATCAAAGTGCTACCAGGTTCAGTGTCTGCTGAGAGCTCCAGACTATCCTTCCAAGATGGTGCCTTGAATGTGGTCTTCTCACATCGTGGGAGGAATGGAAGGACAAAAGGGATGGAAGGTTGTGTCCTCACATGACAGAAGAGCAGCAGAGATCAAACCCACTCCTTCAAGTCCTTTTACAAGGGCCCTAATTCTATCCATGAGGATTCCACCCTCATGACTTAGTCACCTCTTAAAGGCCCCACTTCTTACTACTATATCATTGGCCATTAAGCTTCAACACATATTTTGGGGGACACATTCAGACCACAAGAGGTAAATAGTCAAAGAAGACATGAAAATTCAGGTGAGAAATATGATATTAATTCAGTGCATAATGAACAAGCTTTGAAGATCTTTGATGGATTGGAGGAGAAAATAACCAGAAGCAGGAAAATCAGTAAGGAATCTTTAATTGTCTCAGTAAGAACCAGTGAGCCTGAGGTGATGGGAAGAATGGAAAGAAGTGACAAACTTAAGAGCGGTTTTTTTCCTCAAGAACAATATGGAAAATAGACTCCATTGGACATGATAGATAATGGGATATAATGGAGAGGTTGGAATGAGGTAAGCAAAATGCCAAAGATAATATGGGAGTTTTCAGTGTGAATACTGAGAAAAGAGCATTCTTATTATTAAGGGAAATAGAAATGCAATGAAGAGGGTATGTCTGGGCTTGGGGGTGTTATACCTAAAGCGCTTTCATTTGAAGCCCCACTTACATTAACTTAAGTAGAATGGAATAATTTATTATAAAAATATAGGATTATTTCCCAAAACTTAAGTGCAGAAAGTATAGCTGAACCTCAGAAGGGACCAGAATCAGGAATTGGCAGAACCAGGAAGGAACCACATCCCTCCTTGGTGATGCTGTTATCCCAAGTTTCACAGTCTCACATCCTGACCTCTATTTGCTGCATTCATGCTTCTTTTCATGAACAAGCTTTCTCTGCATCGCCATGCCCATGATTGAAGATGGCCATCCCACAGTGGCAGCTTCACCTCTGAGTTTGTATCACTTCCCAGTTAAACCACAATGAACTAGTGCTTGCTACTATTCCATACCCTTAGGAGATCAGATCTAGCCAGCTACAGCCAAGGGTGCAGGATTATGTAGTTCACACCCACTCTGGGGTGGAGAAAGTTCTCAGAGGAGGTCCATGTGCTGAGGGGAAATGCCTAAGAGGTGAGGAAAAGATGAGCTCAGTTTTGGACATTGTGAGTGGGAGGTGCATGTGAAATATCTTAGTTGGATATCTATCAAGCTACAATTTCAATCCAAAATGAGAGAGCAAATTGGCAGGAGGGGAATCAAGGCTACAGAAACAGAGGTGACAATTAAAGGTAAATCTTGAAAGAGGGGGTGTACAATGAAAGAAAGGGGCCAAGGACTGAACCTTGGTGAATGCTTCCATTTCCAGGACAAAATAAGGGGTATTAGTAAAGGATGCCAGTAAAGAATATAGAAAAAGATTTGTCTAAGGATATTAGAAAAGAAAGAGGAGAATACAGAGTCAGGGCATCAGGAAGAGAGGGGAAGAGCTGATCCAAATGACCACCTGATTATTTTATCCTCCAATCCATGGAAGACCTTCAAATCCTGTTCTTTGACTACAGAGACTGTGATCTCCTGGAGGACAGGGATTGAGTCTGTCTCTCTGTGGGCTTGGTGCCCAGAGGGGAGCAAGGAGCTCAATATATATCTGTTGAATTGAATAAAGATGGTGAAGAAAGAGAAGGTTATAAGATTTAGCTAGAATGAGATCCTTAGTAACTTTAAAGAAAGCAATTACATTGGCATGTAAAGGAAAAAGCCAGGATAAAAGGAAGGCATGGGCATGACCTAGTCATTCAGCCATTATGGTGATAGAAGGAAGAGAGAAATGACTTGAGGTGTAAGCAGAGTTACATGAATAGTTTGTTATATTATTATTATTGCTTCTGTATTTTGTTTTTAGAATGAGAGAGACTTGAACACATGTGAAAAAATAGTCAAGATATATGCATTAAACATATACTCAAGAGATGAGCAATTAATAGGACAACTTTAATGGAGAAGGTAAGAGATGAGAGGAACTTTAGAAATCAGATAGAACTCTTCTCAGAGAATAAAGGAAGGCTCAAGATACAAAGAAAATTTGAGATAGAAAAAAGCAAAGATAAGGAAGCATCCCCACCTGCCTTCACTTCCCAGAGAAGGAAGAATCCTCTTGTTGGCCTGCCTGGGACAGGCTGAAGATAATGAAGCAGTTTTGGAACTGTGGCCTGAGCAAAATGCTACATGCAGTTATCAAGACATAGGCTATGGTATTACCCAACGGTAAGAGCCCAGCTACAGTTAGTGTGAATGTGTTAGCAGCCTCAGTTCGCACAACTGCAAGACTTGCTTCAGTAAAGCTTAGCAATTTGGGAGCTGAAGCAGAGTCCAGTGGAGATCTCCAGGAGTAGAGGGATAAAAGATCCCAACGTGGTGGCAAGTACAGTGTTGAAAGAGTTTAGTCAAGGGTCAGACTGTGTAAGCAGCAAACGAGCAAGAGGCTGATGATTAGAGAATCTGGGGCATTGATGATGAGAGTGAGATAAAAGCACAAATGGAGGAAAAATGGAAAGCTGTCTCAGAGGAGGAAGTGTCTGCTCTCAAACTCTAAGAGGACAAAGTCATGGTGAAGGTCAAGATACCAATGTGCCAAAGGGTGGCTCCCACTCTGAAAAAGCAGTTCAAGGTCACTCACAAATGAAGAAGCATTTAGCAAGCTCCTACTCACCATGCAGGCAAGGCCCATGGCTCCCAAAGGGCCGTTGCCACCTAGGCTTCTAATTGCTAGGGCAGTTTGTTCCCACAAAACCCAGTAGTAGGAAAGTAGACATTAAAGTTCATCCTAGCATGAGACGAAAAGTGGAAAGGAAATCCTTAAACAAGTTGTATATACAGTGTGATCACAACTATCAGGAAAATACTTCATAGAAAGAAAGAATGAAATGGGGGAATGGGAAAAATCACTACATAACTAATGATTTTGGTTTTCAGGGGAATGCAACAATGGATGAATGGATGATTTGATGGTTTTTCTTCCTTTCTTTTCTTTTTCTTTTTCTTTTTTTCTTTTTACATTTCTGCAGCAAGGGTATTGTCATTTCAAGGAGAGCTCAAAGCTTTTGGAGTCAGGCAGACCATTTATAATCACTACCAGTTATGGACCACCCACCAAGAGCCAGGCATTGAGCTCAGTGCTTTACATATATTACTTCTAATCTTTACAACAATCCTTGTAGTAACTATTATTCTCATTTTGGATGTGAAAGTGAAACTCAAAAATAATAAGGAACTTTGCCAAGTCCAAAACCCATCTGTATTCTGTCCACTTTAGCTGACAGCTACTTTGTATCTCTGACTCTTACTTATTAAATGTTGGGCCTTGAGTGAAATAACCTCCCTGAGGCTCAGTTTCTCCAACTGTAAACTGGAGATTTTAAAAACAAAAATAAATAAATAAACCATAGGAAAATGAATTTGCCATCATCTCCAAATTTGTATCAGAATCACCAAGGTAAGAGGGAATTAAATCAGCTCCTAGGAGTGAACTGCAGAGAAAGGGGCTTTTCAGAGCCCTAGAAAATGAGGCTTGTTCTATAGCCTTGGTTATGCTGTTCGGCTCACAAACCAAGTGAGTCCAATGTTTGTAAACATTCTCTTTACTAGAAATACAAGGTTAGTTTAGGCCGGGTGCGGTGGCTCACGCCTATAATCCCAGCACTTTGGGAGGCAGGCAGATCACGAGGTCAGGAGATGGAGACCACGGTGAAACCCCGTCTCTACTAAAAATACAAAAAATTAGCTGGGCGCAGTGCAGACGCCTGTAGTCCCAGCTACTCGGGAGGCTGAGGCAGGAGAATGGCGTGAACCCAGAAGACGGAGCTTGCAGTGAGCCAAGATCGCGCCACTGCACTCCAGCCTCAGCGACAGAGCAAGACTCCATCTCAAAAAAAAAAAGAAAAAAAAGATTTGTTTAGGTTTTCTACGATGGTGTTGTAATCATAAGCCCAGGTATAAAAGGGCAATGGTGAGGCAAGAATTGAGATGTTTTCCCAACTCTAACAGGATAGGACACCTGACCCATGCGAGGAGCATCACTGGCAGCTGAGCGGCCCACAAGGAAATTTGGGGCAAAGGAAAAGCCCACCAAAGTGGGCTGGCATCTTTCAAGCGTGTCCGTGTGAAGGGACCACCAAACAGGCTTTGTGTGAGCAACATGGCTGTTTATTTCACCTGGGTGCAGGCGGGCTGAGTCCGAAAAGAGAGTCAGCGAAGGGAGATGGGGTGGGACCATTTTATAGGATTTGGGAAGGTAATGGAAAATTACAGTCAAAGGGGGTTGTTCTCTGGTGGGCAGGGGTGGATCTCACAAAGTACATTCTCAAGGGTGGGGAGAATTACAAAGAACCTTCTTAAGGGTGGGGGAGACTACAAAGTACCTTCTTAAGGGTGGGGGAAGACTACAAAGTACATTGATCAGTTAGGGTGGGGCAGGAACAAATCACAATGGTGGAATGTCATCAGTTAAGGCTGTTTTTACTTCTTTTGTGGATCTTCAGTTACTTCAGGCCATCTGGATATATACGTGCAAGTCACAGGGGATGCGATGGCCTGGCCTGGGCTCAGAGGCCTGACATTCCTGCCTTCTTATATTAATAAGACAAATAAAACAAAATAAGTGTTGAAGTGTTGGAGCGGCGAAAATTTTTGGGGGGTGGTATGGAGAGAGAATGGGCGATGTTTCTCAGGGCTGCTTCAAGCGGGATTGGGGTGGCATGGGAATCTAGAGTGGGAGAGATTAAGCTGAAGGGAGGTCTTGTGGTAAGGGGTGATATTGTGGGGATGTTAGAAGAAACATTTGTCGTATAGAATGATTGGTGATGGCCTGGATACGGTTTTGGATGAATTGAGAAGCTAAATGGAAGATACAAGGTCCGAATAAAAGGAGGAAAAAAATGGGTATTAAAGGACTAAGAATTGGGAGGACCCAGGACATCCAATTAGAGAGTGCCCAAGGGGGTTCAGCGTAATTACTTGCTTGGTTGTCAAGTTTTTGGGCTCTATCCTTGAGTTTTTTATGTTGTCATACACCAGGCCAGATTGATTTAGGTAAAAACAACACTCCTCATTTAAGAATATGCAGAGTCCTCCTTTTTCAGCAGTAAGTAAGTCAAGGCCTCGGCGGTTTTGGAGGACAACTGCAGCTAAAGACTCAACTTGGGCCTGGTGGACTGATAAAGTTTGTGATATGTCTGTGATGCTAGCAGAGAAGTCATTAGAGAGGCTACAGAAGGTCGTGACAGAGGTTGAAATGCCTGCTATTCCAGTACCGAGAGCAATAGTGGAGGCAGAAAGTCCTAAACCGACCAGCAAGGGAATTAGTGGAATAACTCTTTTTTGTCATGTCGGTGTCATGAGGGGAACAGGGAGCGCTTCGGTCCCATTTGCAAATTGAATTTTGGGGGTAAGGAAGACTAGTGTGCATGTGCCTGTCCAATTAGCAGGTAGACACATGTAGGTAGAGGATCCACAGAGGAAGAACAGACCTTGTGCGAGGCAAAACTGGAGATGAAAGTAAAAAGATGAGAAGGAGTGCTGAAAGGGGTGTCTTGTACCCAGACTCCTAGGGATCCAGCTAAGGCAGCAGCTGTCAGAGATTGTAATGGGGAATGATGGGGTAACTGCGTAGAGGGTGAGGTTCGATTTTCATGGTGTATGAGAAAACGTTGAGTATCCACAAGCAACCTTTCACTGTTATTTTTGGGGCTGAGTATAAGTAAACAAGAAGAGGGCCTGGGAGGAGAGTCTGATGAGTAAGGGGAAGGTAGCCAAGGATGGAGCGAAATACAGGGCAAGTGTCTTCCTAAGCAATAATTACTGTTAATGTTTTTAAGTTTGTCAGTATTGATAGAGGGCTTGTCTGTAATATGGAGCTGGAAGGCTCCAATTATTTCAGTGATGTGTGTAGTTGGACTTCGGAGATGAAGAGTAAAGGAACATCCAGAAGGTGAAAGATTACCTAGGGGAATTCCAGTGGGTCTTTGCTGAGAGACACATAAAGGAGCGGCCACAGGAATAGTAGTTTGTGTTGTGAGAGGTCCAAATATGGGGGGAGTAGAGTTAATATAAGGAGAAAGGTTTTTTAAATAAGTGCAAAGAGGGCAGCAGCTTGCTGATGTGAAATGTCTGGGGAAGTCTTGCTGGACCTGTCTAGAAAGTAAATGAGTTCTTCAGGAGGGTAAAGGTGAGGGCTGTTAAAGGAAGTTCGGAGGTGTAGGGAGACGGGAGATGTTGCCCAGTCTGTCTGTAAGGCGGGGACAGCTGTGTAGGCACTGGAAGAAAGAGAAATGCAAAGCCAGCAGTTGTTCGCTAAGGAGGGATTAGAAGCGGCTAGGAGAGAATGGGTAAGGTTGATAGTGTGGTGGAGATAGCTGGGGAGAGTTAGAGGGTGGCATAAGAATGGGAATGAGAATAAGAGTGAGTATAAAAGTAAAGAATAGAACTTCATCAGGGTGGAAGTATTGGAGGGTGCCCTGCCAGCAAAGATCATCTACCCACTCTAAGAGGGAGTTAAGAGTGGCAGTTTGGGGATAGCACCAAGAGATATCAGCTGTGATGGCTTGAAGAAACAGTGTAAACCGGCGGTGTAAACAGGAGTAGGGCATTTATAAGTAGTTGAGAATGGAGAATAGGGGTATGACCGGACAGAAGACAGTAGGGATGACTAGTTTTTTGGGGCTCGGCCTAAGTGGAGGGGGCGGCTTCGTAAAGCCCTGTTGCAAAAAGTAGGGTAAGGACGAAAAGACCTAATAGAATGAAGTGATGTATTAGGCTCATAAGGGTTATTACTGTTCTTCAGAAATACGAGTGAGTTTAAGGGAAGTAGGGGAGAGTACTTGCGACTTCCAGGAGGAAGAGGAGGGATTAGGCTGGCTGTCCGATGGACACAGCTTTATTCTGGAATGGTGAACCCAGTGGGGAGGATTCTGCAGGCAGACGGCAGTCGGGGTACTATAGATGACTAAGTAGGGTCCTGTCCATCGAGGTTGTAGAGTTTGAGGGGTCAGATTCTTAACAAGAACTGATCGTCCAGCTAGGGTGTCTTCATATGGCTGGGGATCTGGAGTAGGCAAGAGAAGATTAGCAGCCTGGCGAATTTCCTGTCTAGCCTGCTGGAGGACTGGAAGATAGTCACCTAGAGGGCTGGTGTCTGGGATGAGGTTGGGGCCAAGCAAGAAAGTGCGTCCATATAAAAGTTCAAATGGACTGTACCCTGTAGCATCTCGAGGACAGGCTCTGATTCTGAGAAGAGCAAGAGGTAAAAGTACTGTCCAATCCTTTTTAAGTTGGAGGCTGAGCTTGGTGAGGTGTGCCTTTAAAAGACCATTAGTCCGTTCCACCTTTCCTGAAGATTGAGGATGGTAAGGGATATGAAGTTTCCACTGAATACCAAGAGCCTGAGAAACTGCTTGGGTGATTTGGCTAGTAAAGGCTGGTCCGTTATCAGACTGTATAGAGGTGGGAAGGCCAAACCAAGGAATTATATCTGACAGAAGGGAAGAAATGACCACGGTGGCCTTCTCAGACCCTGTGGGGAAGGCCTCTACCCATCCAGTGAAAGTGTCTACCCAGACTAAGAGATACTTTAGTTTTCTGACTCGAGGCATGTGAGTAAAGTCAATTTGCCAGTCCTGGGCAGGGGCAAATCCTCGAGCTTGATGTGTAGGAAAGGGAGGAGGCCTGAACACTCCCTGAGGGGTAGTAGAATAGCAGATGGAACACTGAGAAGTGATCTCCTTGAGGATAGATTTCCATGATGGAAAGGAAATGAGAGGTTCTAAGAGATGGGCTAGTGGCTTGTAACCTACATGGAAGAGGTTATGAAATGACAACAGAATAGAATGGGCCTGTAAGGCTGGAAGGAGATATTTTCCTTGGTCTAAGAACCATTTGCCTTGTGTGGGAAGAGATTGATAGGTGGAAGTTTCAGTGTGGGAGTAGGTGGGAGTGACTAAAGTAGAGAAAAACTGGCCGTGAGGGACAGAAGTTGGAGAGCTAGCTGCTTGTCTAGCTACTTTATCAGCATAAGCGTTGCCTAGAGCAATGGGATCTGACGCCTTTTGATGCCCCTTGCAGTGAATGACCCCAGCTTCTTTTGGAAGCAAAGCAGCCTTGAGCAGAGTTTTTATTAAAGAGGCATTAATGATGGAGGACCCTTGTGTAGTGAGGAAACCTCTTTCAGCCCATATGACTGCATGGTGGTGCAGAATATGAAAGGCATATTTAGAATCAGTATAGATATTGACACGTAGTCCTTTTGCAAGAGTGAGGGCTTGAGTTAAGGCAACTAGTTCGGCTTGCTGAGAGGTAGTGGAGGGAGCAGAGCGGTAGCCTCAATGATAGATGTGGAAGATACTATAGCATAAACTGCCTTTGCTGGTGAATGGCGATTAGGCCTGGTGGAACTGCCATCAATAAACCAAGTGTGATCAGGGTGAGAAACAGGGAAGAAGGAAATGTGGGGAAATGGGGTGAACATCAGGTGGATCAGAGAGATGCAGTCATGAGGGTCAGGTGTGGTATCCAGAATAATGTGGGAGGCCAGATTGAAGTCCGGGCCAGGAACAATGGTAATTGTGGGACTTAAAGAGTTAGTACAGCTGAAGGAGCTGGGGAACAGAAAGTATATGCGTCAGGTATAAGGAAGAAAATAGATTTTGGAAGTTATGAGAAATGTAGAGAGTGAGTTGAGCATAGGTTGTGATTTTTAGGGTCTCTAACAGTATTAAAGCAGCGGCAGCTGCTGCACGGAGACATGAGGGCTAGGCTAAAACAGTAAGGTCAAGTTGTTTGGACAGAAAGACTACACGGTGTGGTCCTGGCTCTTGTGTAAGAATTCTGACCACACTAACCATGCCTAGGAAGGAAAGGAGTTGTTCTTTTGTAAGGGATTGAGGTTTGGGAGATTAATTGGACACGATCAGCAGGGAGAGCACATGTGTTTTTATGAGAATTATGCCAAGATAGGTAACAGATGGGGATGAAATTTGGGCTTGACTGAAGTAATGGGGGCTGTCTGTGAAGCCTTGCGGCAGTACAGCCCAGGTAATTTGCTGAGCCTAATGGGTGTCAGGGTCAGTCTAAATGAAGGCAAAGAGAGGCTGGGATGAAGGGTGCAAAGGAATAGTAAAGAAAGCATGTTTGAGATGCAGAACAGAATAATGGGTAGTAGAGGGATGTATTGAGGTTAGGAGAGTATATGGGTTTGGCACCATGGGGTGGATAGGCAAAACAATTTGGTTGATAAGGCGCAGATCCTGAACTAACCTGTAAGCCTTGTCTGGTTTTAGGACAGGTAAAATGGGGGAATGGTAAGGAGAGTTTATAGGCTTTAAAAGGCCATGCTGTAGCAGGCGAGTGATAACAGGCTTTAATCCTTTTAAAGTGTGCTGTGGGATGGGATCTTGACATTGAGTGGGGTAAGGGTGATTAGGTTTTAATGAGATGGTAAGGAGTGCATGATCGGTCGCCAAGGAGGGAGTAGAGGTATCTTATACTTGTGGGTTAAGGTGGGGGGATATAAGAGGAGGATGCAAAGGAGGCTTTGGATTGGGAAGAAGGGCAGCAATGAGATATAGCTGTAGTCCAGGGATAGTAAGGGAAGCAGATAATTTAGTTAAAGTGTCTCAGCCTAATAAGGGAACTGGGCAGGTGGGGATAACTAAAAAGGAGTGCTTAAAAGAGTATTGTCTAAGTTGGTACCAGAGTTGGGGAGTTTTAAGAGGTTTAGAAGCTTGGCTGTCAATACCCACAACAGTTATGGAGGCAAGGGAAACAGGCCCTTGAAAAGAAGGTAATGTGGAGTGGGTAGCCTCCGTATTGATTAAGAAGGGGACGGACTTACCTTCCACTGTGAGAGTTACCCAAAACTCGGCGTCCGTGATGGTCTACCGGGCTTCCGAGGCGATCAGGCAGCATCAGTCTTCAGCCGCTAAGCCGAGAAGGAGTCTGTCAGAGAGCCTTGGGCCAGAGTTCCACAGGCTCTGGGAGTGGCTGCCAGGTGAGTTGAACAGTCCGATTTCCAGTGGGGTCCCGCACAGATGGGACACAGCTTAGGAGGAATCTTGGGCTGCAGGCATTCCTTGGCCTGGTGGTCAGATTTCTGGCACTTGTAGCGAGCTCCTGGGGAGGAGGTTCTGGAGGAACGCCTGGCCGCTGCGGTTCAGGCGTTTGGAAGTTCTTGTGTGCTGGAGATGTGGCTGGGGTTTGTCTCACAGTGGAGGCAAGGAATTGCAACTTTTTTCTATTATTGTACACCTTGAAGGCGAGGTTAATTAAATCCTGTTGTGGGGTTTGAGGGCCGGAATTTAATTTTTGGAGTTTTATTTAATGTCGGGAGCAGATTGGGTAATAAAATGTATATTGAGAATAAGACGGCCTTTTGACCTTTTAGGGTCCAGGGCTGTAAAGCATCTCAGGGTTGCTGCCGAACGAGCCATGAACTGGGCTGGGTTTTTATATTTGATGAAAAAGCCTAAACGCTGTCTGATTTGGGATAAAGAAAAAGGAGCATTAACCTTGACTATGCCTTTAGCTCCAGCCACCTTTTTAAGAATAAATTGCTGGGCAGGTGGGGGAGGGCTAGTCACAGAACCAAACTGTAAGCCAGACCAGGTGTGAGGAGGGGAGGTGATAGAAGGATTATAGGGTGGAGGAGTGGAGGCTGAGGAAGTATTGGGACCTAGCTTGGGCTGGCGAGGAGGGGAGAGGTCAGATGGGTCTGTAGAAAAGGAGGATTAGAAAGACTCAGTGACGCTTGGGGTTGGGACTGAGGGGACAGGCGGGAGGGAAAGAAGGAAGATTTAGGACGAGTTGCACTGGGCACAGAGACTAGGAAGGGACTGATGTGTAAAAGAATGCCTGGACGTCAGGCACCTCAGACCATTTGCCCATTTTACGACAAGAATTATTTAGATTAGGATGGAAAAATTGAAAGTGCCATTTTCCGGCTATTTGGAACTACTGTCGAGTTTGTATTGGGGTCAAGCAGCATTGTAGAAGAAAATAAGGCATTTAGGTTTTAGGTCAGGTGTGAGTTGAAGAGGTTTTAAGTTTTTGAGAACACAGGCTAAGGGAGAAGAAGGAGGAATGGAAGGTGGAAGCTTACCCATAGTGAAGCAGGCAAGCCCAGAGAAAAGAGTAGAGACACGGAGAAGGGGTGGGGGGTTCTTGCCCTCCAGAAAAGCAGAGAAGGGTTTGGGGCATGGAAATAAGAGGTCAGGGTGCAGAAATAAGGGATTGGGGCACAGAGATAAGAGGTTGGGGTGCGGAAATAAGCAATTGGGGGGTTCTTGCCCCCTAGGAAAGTGGGACTTGCCACTAAGGGTGAAGGAGAAGGGGTTGAGGGGTACTTGCCCCTGCCCCAGGAAAGTGGGACTTGCCACTGAGGGTGAAGGAGAAGGGGTTGAGGGGTACTTGCCCCTGCCCCAGGAAAGCAGAGAAGGGGTAGAGACAAGGAGAGAAGGGGTTGGGGTACTTGCCCCTTCCCCAGAAAAGCAGAGAAGGGGTAGAGACAAGGAGAAAAGGGGTTGGGGTACTTGCCCCTTCCCCAGAAAAGCGGGACTTGCCGCTAAGGGTGAAGGACCAAGGCAGGCATCCCTGCGTGGTCTGACACCCTTGAAATGTGGGCGTATAATCAGAGAGGCGTCCCTGCAATTATTAAACACCAAGGGAAGGCTGCCTTCCCAGTCCGTGACCAGCACCAGAGTTTTGGGTCCACGGATAAAACGTGTCTCTTTCGTCTCTACCAGAAAATGAAAGGAATTGAAATTAAGAGAAGGGAGAGATTCAAGTGTAGCACCCAGATTGAAAGGAGAAGGAGGTTGAGGGATAGTGAGGGAAGTTGGAGAAGAGAGTAAAAAGAGGCCGCTTACCGGATTTGAAATTGGTGAGATGTTTCTTGGGCTGGTCGGTCTGAGGACCTGAGGTCGTAGGTTGATCTTTCTCACGGAGCAAAGAGCAGGAGGACGGGGGATTGATATCCCAAGGGAGGTCCCCCGATCCGAGTCACGGCACCAAATTTCATGTGCGTCCGTGTGAAGAGACCACCAAACAGGCTTTGTGTGAGCAACATGGCTGTTTATTTCACCTGGGTGCAGGCGGGCTGAGTCCGCAAAGAGAGTCAGTGAAGGGAGATAGGGGTGGGGCCATTTTATAGGATTTGGGAAGGTAATGGAAAATTACAGTCAAAGGGGGTTGTTCTCTGGTGGGCAGGGGTAGATCTCACAAAGTACATTCTCAAGGGTGGGGAGAATTACAAAGAACCTTCTTAAGGGTCGGGGAGACTACAAAGTACCTTCTTAAGGGTGGGGGAGATTACAAAGTACATTGATCAGTTAGGGTGGGGCAGGAACAAATCACAATGGTGGAATGTCATCCGTTAAGGCTGTTTTTACTTCTTGTGGATCTTCAGTTACTTCAGGCCATCTGGATGTATACGTGCAAGTCACAGGGGATGTGATGGCCTGGCCTGGGCTCAGAGGCCTGACAGCACCTGCTCTTTCCTGCTTCACTGTGGGCGTGCAGTTTCCTATTCATGGAGAATAAATGAGAAGCTATGGTAGAAGTGTGCACAGTGATGGTGTTGGGAAGGAGATGTCCTCTCATCAATCTACAATTTACTTGAAATATTACCAATGCCTCCTTCAAAAAGTCATGTAGATTAAAAAGAGTATCTTTAAAATGCCTAGTAGAGGGCCCTGCACAAAATATTACCTAATTAAATGGTAGTTTTTATTGCTGTTTTTCAAATTTTTTATACTGAGCTTACATTACCTTTTATGAGTAAGCCAATGAATTTTCAAATTCTACATTTCAGCTGGAGTCATTATGGCTACAGAGTAGACATGAGATGGAGTAGTTACATTAAAGGAAAAATGTTCACTTTTTACTTTATACATAGAGCACATATGAATTGTTTGGTGTCATTTTTTTCTAAATAAATTTTTTCTTGGAAAAGTTCACTAGCAAGATCATCCTTAGGAGGGTGAGGTGTCTCTCAGGCATTCTCTTCCAGGATGTTCCCTACAGAAACCTGGTTGAACTGAAACACAGGCAGCAGAATTAGAAACCCAAACATAAACCACAACAGTAGGTAAAAGTGGTGCCAAGACACAATAGCCAAGAGGCAGAAGGATGGATGAATGGACAAACAAAATGTGGTACATACGCACATGAGATATGAGTGAGCCCTAAAAAGAGAGGAAATCCTGTCACATGTTCTACTGAGGATATTATGCTCAGTGAAAGACACCAGTCACAAAAAGGCAAATACTGTATAATTATACTTACATAAGATACCTAAAGTCATTAAATCCATAGAAACAAAAAGCAGATCGTGGTTACCAGGGGCTGGGGTGGGGAGGGGGAAAAGAAGAGTTGTTGTAGACTTTCAATTTTGGAAGATGTATTAGTCAGGGTTCTCCAGAGAAGCAGAACCAACAGAATATACATATATATATATACACACATATTATGCACAACTGGCTCATGCCATTATGGAGGCTGAGGAGTCCCATTATCTGGCATCTACAAGCTGGAGACCCAGGAAAGCCAGGGATGTATTTCTAGTCTAAGTCCAAAGGCTTGAGAAACAGGGGAGCTGATGATGGAAATCCCAGGCTAATGTCAGGAGAAGACTGATGTGCCAGCTCAAGCAAGCAGGCAGGAGGGGGACGAATCCTCTCTTCCTCCACCTTTTGCCCTATTCAGGCTCTCAATGGATTGGATGATGCCCATCCACATTGGTGAAGAAAATCCACTTCACTAAATCCACAGATTTAACATCTAATCTCATCTGGAAACACCCTCAAAGACACTCCCAGAATTAGGGTTTAATCTGGGCACCTCATGGCACATCATGGCCTAATCAAGTTGACACATAAAATTAACCATGACATAAGATGAAAATGCTCTGGAGATCTGTTTTGCAATAATGTGAATATACTTAATGCTGCTGAACTAAACTCTTGAAAGGGGCTAAGATTGTTTAAGAAAAATTAATGGACACAATTACTAATAAATCATGTCAACAGGCCTGTACATAAAAAAGGGATATTTCATTGAATATGTATAAATATAAATTTGAACCATTAAAAATAAAGTGATGTCAAGGGAAAGAAGCCACAAAACACTTAAAGGGACATTTCTGAAGCCGAAGGGAGGGGAAGTGGGGAGAGAGCTGTTGAAGCAGCAAAAGTTCTGGGGGAGGGGGACTGGGTACATGACAACTTTGTAGGGGAGTTCAGGCCTTTGCCAGAATAGTTGGCCTAACAATCACTTCTCCTCTTCCTGCGCCCTGCCTGACTCCTGAGTTCCAGCTGCCTGGCTGGTGTCTTCAGCAGGCCCATGTTCAGCCCTTCAAGCACTGCATTAACCAGCCCCACTAGAACATCAGTCCACAGCCGTCCTCATTTGCCTAAACCAATGAGTCTTGGAGATGTTTTTGTGCTTCACTAATGTACCACCTGCTGCCTCAGACACTTGAGTCCAGGACAACTTTACCTCCACTCTGAAAATCTAAGTTATGTGCCTTCATCAAGGAAATGACTAAATATGTCAGTGGGATAACCATGTGAGAAGATTAAAATAGGAAATTTTATTAGCCAGGATACTTCTAACTCCAAATAACAGAAAAGTCTGCTTAGAAATAGTTAAAATATAAGGAAATGTATTATTACATAACAAGAAGTCAAAGTTAAGTCAATAGCTAGGACAGCCTCTAGGTGTGATTAATCAGAAGCTCAATGCTGTCATCAAAGATCTGGGTAGCTTCAGTCTCTACTCTTCCATCTAGGTATTGGTTTTATCCTCAAGTTGTTGGCCAGATGGCTCTACAGTTCCAGCCATCACATTTAGAGAGAATATCTAGAGGAATAAGAGAAGCTACCTCTTCCTTTTTTTTTTTCTTAGAGCATGAAACTTTCCCCTAAGTCCTTAGCATATTTCCTCTTTCATCCCACTGAAAATGGAGCCTTATGGCCACAGCTAACTCATTCACTGCAAGAAGAATATGTCTCCTACAAATGACTGACTGAGTCTAATTATTACGGAAGACCATGGTGTCCACTACAGAATGTAAATAGGCTCATAAAACAAACACAGCTATTATTTGAAAAGCTAGCCCCTATATTTTTAGAGCAGAACTGTGATGCTTCCTCTGACCTACTATTGCCCCTACCCTCAATCTCAACTCAGTTACAGTGCTGTAAGTTCTCAGCGTTAAAATCACTCATCTGGGAAAGATGGAGAGAAAAAGATTTTGTAGTCAAGTATGATGGGGCAAACATCCACTTCACATCTCTCTCAGAAGTTTATGGTTACCACTAGTACAGTTATCAAAAGCTCTGCAAAATCCTAGACTGCTTACCCCACCATTCCCCAAATTTATCTGACCATCTATGCTTTCTTTTTAAAAAAAAAAAAAAAGATTTAAATTAACATTCTGTAAAATTAATGCTCCTCAAACTTTGAGAAACTGCAGGTAAGACATGCCTTGCTTGGAAATAGACAATATTTCACTCCTCCCTGTCCCTTCAATCTCAGCTTTAACAGCAGGTCTTCCTGGAAGCCCTGCACCCAGCAGAGGGGGATCAAAGCACTTATTCCACTGCATTGTAATTGCCTATTTTTTGAGTTTTCTCCCCAACAATCTGTGAGCTCTTTGAGGTTAGGAACTGTATCTTGTTCCGGACTATATGTCCAATGCCCAGCACGATGGCCAGCATAGGGAAGGGACCGAATATTTCTTGAAAGAATCCCTTTGATTTTCCCCCAAAGGCAAGGGAATAAACTAGAATGAGCCAAGATAGACAAATACTGATTTCAGCCTTTCTAATCCACTCTGCTTCTATGTAATCACTGAGCACTTCTCCAAGATTGTTGGAGAGCTAACTTTTTCCAGAAACTCCAGTCAGCACAAAGGAAGCCTTTGTTAACAGACCACACCTCTGCACCCAGAGCCATTCTCATGGATGGAGTCTTAGTCCTTCCAGCCTGTCACTCCTTTTAGAAAACCCAGAGCAGGATGTGTTCTCCTTCCAGACTGGGCCTTTGGGGCTGCCTCGTGACCCTCACACCACCTCCATAAATGGAAGATAATAATTCTCAGGGCAGAGGTCATCAAGTCTATAAAAGTGCCTGGAGCTTGTTGGAAGAAAGGCCTTTCCCAAGTACAAAGTAAGATTATAACTATCATTAAAAACAGAACAAAATAAAAACACACACACACAAGCCTCCAGCTGGCACAATCCAAATGCATCAGATGTGGGGGCCTCAGGGTAGGGCTGAGTGAGGGAAGACACAAAGGTAAGTTGCTTTCCCTCTCTGGAGGCACTGAACCAGTGAGAGCCACATGTCTAGCTGTTGAGGTAAACACTCCTGGTTGCCTATCCAAGATCTGTTGCCCACTTCTCTTCTTTCACCTGGATAGAAATGTGATTTGGTTCAGGTATCCACCTCCTTCACATAGCCATGGGCTTCAGGGGAAGCTGATGTCAATTCCACCTCCAGATTGTGATTCTGGTTTGCCTACAAAGTCAGCCATAGTAGCCCCATTCCTTTTGGCAAGGCTTTGTTTAGGAATGGGCGTGTGGTCTAATTCTGACTGATCCAACGTGAGGGTGAAATCTGCTAGGAGGCTTCTGGGACAGTTTCCTTGTATATAAAATAGAAAAAGAAAATCTTTCTTCTTCCTCTGGCCATGACTGGCCCAGCAGTGATAGCTGGGAGTACAGCAGCTGTTTTATCAGGCTGAGGATGAAGCCAACATCATGGTGGCTGGATGGAAAGTAGGAAGCAACCTAGGTCTTTCAGGATGGTGTTAAGCCTCAGTCATACCAGAACCATAGTCCACTCCAGACTGCTTACTGTATGAGCAAACACTTGTATCATTGTTTCAGTTGTGGTTTTACATGTACTGTGGCCAAAAGCTTCCTAATTTAAATGTACAGGGCTCCAAGGCCAGGCCTCATGCATTCTGTGTACAATCAGTTTGGCTTTTCCTCCCCAGTGTTGGGCAGTGGACACCACTGACTAGTGTGAACTTCCATGGCTCTAGAAGAAGCTAGTTGGACTGTTTCATGTCACAGATGAAACCCTCAGACCACAGACCCCTGAGGCCTGCATAGTGCGAAGCAGTCATTCCTCTTGCCCAGGAGGAAAGCAAGATAAAATGCTTTTCTATCCCTGTTCTTCTTAAGAAAAAACAAAGCTTCCACCCAAATGTGCAAAAAAAGGTCTGTCCTTTCTCATCTGATGTAGGGGAGGGATGTGGTCAGGGGTAGCCATGAGGCCACTGCCCCTGGTGAATGTGAAGCACTGGCAACCCTAAATAGGTAAGCAAGGACAGCCTATAGAGTCCAGACTAGAGTCGAGGATGGGCAAGAAGGATGGCCTTAATTATAGCTGCGGTTATTTTGATTTGCTCTCAAGGCAGCTAACAAATAGTGCAAAATATCTAAACTAAGTAAGGTTAAAGGTGGATCAACATAGCTCTTCACTAACCCCCTTATTTCTTATGGACTCTTAACTGAAATTTGGTGTCTTGGCAATTAATCAGGAAGGAGACACATGACTGATTAGACTTGCATAGAGCTGTGAGCATGCTGCCGATATATCTCTGCTTATAGAAGCACCCAGGAAAACACATGAACTCCAGATAATTCAATAATTCTGTCAATCAGGAAGCCAGACTATCTGTCCTCACTTCTAGCCTCTGGGGTTTTAGAGTTCTTATGTGCCAACACTGGACAACCTTTCCTCTTTTGTGGCTGCCTTGCAAGGGAGTTTCCCATTTGTGTCCACATGTGAGCTCAAGTGGGCCTGACCACAGCTGACCACAACAGGTACATTGCTGCCCTCATCTTGCCCAGCACATACTAGCTGGGGGTATGTGCAGGCACCACATCTCACTAAGTCCTAGTTTCCTCATTTTAGTTTCCCCACTAAAAGGTAAGCTCCACAATGGCAGGGACTTATTCCCCCTGTTTTATTCACTGATATATCCTGGATGCCCAAAACAGTGCCTGGCACATATAGTAGTCACTTAATAAATATTTGATGAATGAAATCATCTCCAAGGTGGGCACAAAAGTAGTATACCTCATGGGACTGCTTGAATATTGAATGAGATAGTGTGTAAAATATTGGCTCAGTGCCTAACACATAGTAAGTGCTAAAAAATGGTAGCTATTATTATTACTATTATTATTATGCAAACCTTTGTCTTTGCCCTACTAAACAGGTGACTTGCTCCACCTGAACCAGTAACTGGTAATTCAAGATCCATAAAAAGGATTTGTTGAGTGACTTCTGCATACTCACCTGGAGGTGTGGACAAAATGGGCTTTAAGAAACCATTTTGAATGCCAGATCCACCCCTCCTCCTCTTCACCTCTCCCTATGTAAGTCAAAGACATCATCTTCCCTCTCACTCATCTAATTTCTCTCTTGCCTTCACCCACCACATATTGGTTGTCACCGAGTCTCAAATCTCCTTGAGTGATGTCTCTCATGCCCACCCTCTCCTCTCCATCCTCACTAAGTTTAGCTCAATTTACCGCTCATCTGGACAGGTAGGGGCAGCCTCCTGTCTTCTGTGCTCACTGTCTTGCTTTTCCATTCAGATCTCCAATACTCCTGCCAGCTTCTTCTGTCACTCTCCTCCCGAACCTCTTGCTCTCTAAATTATCTGAAAAATCAAGACCAATTTATTAGCAAGGTATTCAACACAGCCCTAAACTGCCTTTCCAGACACTTCTCGTCCTATGTCCCTCTACTAACTACATCCTGTGGCCACCATTCTCCAACATACCCAGGCAGAGTCACACCACCGAATCTTTGTTCAAAGGGGTCCCTTTGCCTGAAGCACTTTCCTCTTACCTCCAGCTATGCTGTTGAAAGTCAAAGGGGATATTTGGCATGTCTTGATTTTCACAAGTTGGGTAGAGTGTGCCACTGCATGTAGTGGATAGGGATGCTGCTACACATCCTACAACGCATAGGACAGTCCCCTACAACAAAGAACTCCCTGACCCCAAATGTCAACAGTGTCAAAGTTGAGAAGCCCTTGTCATGCAAATGCTCCTTACCCTCATGACCTACCTGAATGCCACACCATTTCTCTGCAAAGGTCTAAAGTGGGAACACGGAGGCCTCCCCTCTAATATTGTTCCAGCTTTGGCAACCCCATCCGTCCTCTCTTGGCTTTCCAAAATTAAGGGCCCATTCTCTGGCTTTCAGTTTTTCTCTTCTTGCCTAGCAGAAAGATCCCAAATTTACTCACATCAAATCACAACCAGACAAAACAGTCTTTATTGTAATGGGTCAGAATTCATTATAACCCCAATTTCCCTCTCCAAATCCATTATTTCCATTTATTTGATTCTGCTTCATGCTAGCAGTTAGCAAGTTTGTCTCTACACAAGGAAAGGACTGTCGATCCCTCACCCCACGCACCAAGTACAGTGCCTGCCCAAAGAGAGGCATTTGATCGATGTGTAGTGGATGTTAATTGTCATTGAAAAAATCTTGACTGTGTGGTCTGATTGCAGCTTCTGCAGAAGATGTTCTGACTGAGTAGCTTTTGTTCATATCTTTTCTTTTGTCTAAATCAACCTGTCAGTTATATTTTAACATGGAAAGGATTGAATAATTTTTGGGTGCCCTTTTTTTATTTCAAAGAAAAGAATGTAGGATAATCCAGCTAGTTTCACTCCTATTTCAGGTGAGTCCTACTTCAGAGTTAACACACCCATTTCGCTGACTTCCTACTTTTGCTGGACCAGATGGACAGGATATCAAGTCTTAAAGAGCAGAATGTTTCTAACAGAGCCACTTACCTTTAAACTCATCAAAGTCATAACCTCTAGTTTTCTGTAAAGTCCAGCTAGCAAATATGAAGTTAAAACCTGACATCTCAATAATTTCCCCTAGATGACACTGAACAAGATTACCCTTAACAAGGCAACTTTGGACTCCGGGGACCAAATTGCTGATCAGGCCATGAGCCTCAACTCCCCTTCTGACTGCGGGTACAATCTGCTTCTGTCTTTGGAGGTGCTGTGTTGGGGTTGTAGCTTGGCACCCTCCCCTCCCTGCTCCTCATTCTTCTGTGAATGTGTGGGCAGAATGCACTCAGGAAGCCATTAAGAGAAAATCTACTTGACCTCAACATGCCACGTTTCAGAGTACATGATGTTTACTGATAAGTAAATTATAAATATTTTCCCCAGGTTAGTCACCGATTCCCACCTGGCACAGTTCCACTCAGCAGACTAGCTCCTGGCCCAGCCAGCTTCACCCCCGGCTGGCTGGTTACTTGATGGATGCCATATGCCTTGGCTTAGCTGCTTGGCTTGGCTTTTTGAGCTTCAGGTTCTTTTTGACAGGGTTCCAAATGCAAATCTCCTTTTTAGACCCAAACTACAGAATCCATAACAGTTCCTTGCTTTCCTGGATTCCATTCCACCTTTCCCCTAACAAGTCCCAATTCCGATGCCTCACTGACAGACTGAGTTTAATAAATAATTGCTTAAGTCTCCTTTTGTCTTACCTCTTGAAAAGGGCACTATTCCACGGCTTCAGGTTAGGAAAACAGTGGTGTGGGCACGCGAAGTTATTTAGATAGATAGGCCTTGATTTCGTTAGATTCTCAAAACCTCTTTCTGCCTTAGATCTCCCCTTCTGGGAGGAGATCTATCCACTCCTGTGCTTTTTACCAAGTAACATGTCTCCAATCTTTGCTTTTAGTCAGGCTTCTCACCAAACCTTTTTTTTTTTTTAAACCGAATGAGAATTTTGAGTGCAGCACACCCCTTCCCACCTTGCCTTACCCTGCCTTGTCCTTATCCATTTATTGTCTGATCCTGACAACCCACTTCAAGTTCATTATAAAATCATCACCCCCCAACCACATTTGCATAGCACATCCATAAAGCTACCTTTGTCTTCAGTAGGAAGGGACTTAATTGTGCTGCACATAATTAGGGCAAAAGACTCTTCATTACAATCCTATATTTCTACAGAAAAGTAGATGAAATTTTCATTAGTTTCCTACTACAGACAATGGATCCAGATAATTCAGGATAGCAAAGGGCTGATGTTCTTTATTTCCAGATTGACTTTCCAATATCCAACAAGGTGACTTAGAAAGAATGCTGCATTTAGGATCAGAAGACTTAGGTTCAAATCCAAGCTCTGCCACTTACTAGCTGTGTGACATTGGGAAGGAGGTTTAAATGCTCCAAAGTTCAGTTTACCCATCTGTAAAATGGAGACAATAACATCTACTTCACTCAGTCACAGTGAGGATTGGATGACCTGCAAGTACCAGCTCTGTGCTTATTCAGTGATGGGTTTAACCTTAGCCTGGTTAGTTTCTGTGAGCAGACTGGAGTATGACAGAAACACTGGCTTTGAAGATTTCCTTTTGCCCCTTAGTATTAATAGCTGTGTAATTGTGGGCAATTAATTACTGCAGCCTCTCAGAGATTTGATTTCCTCATCTATAAAATGAAGATAATGTCTCCTTCCCGGCTTATATTATACAGAACATTTTAATTTGAATTTGCTTTGTAAACTAAAGCACGTTGTATAGTGTTATGATGGTGCAGCTCCTTCCCAGGGAAGACTGAACTAGGAATTTTAACCAAAGTCTCCTCCTTCCCTATCTCCCAGACCCTCAACACTCCCCACTACCTGCAACCCCAGGTCTCCCCTGACTCGCTACCTTTCTGTGGCTAGTGTACTTCCCAGAAGATCAAACAAGGAGATCTTTACTGGCTCCTCTCTGGGAAAGTAGGGCAGATTCTATTAGCCTGGAGGGAGTTGGGCCTGAAATTAAACCCTGAGGCACTCCTAGGACTTGGAGATGCTAAATCGTCAACCTTCCATTGGTTGGCCTGAGTGACAACTAAGCTCCTTAAAGTCCCCTAGAGAAATTCAGCAAGAATAAAGATTATTCATACTATTATTTTCATCCAGTACTTGTGAAAAACTGATGTGCTTAACAATACGGTTTTTATTCAATGGTGTGTTTAACCCTAGCTTATCCATGCAAATATTTTCCATTAGTGTATGTGTTCCTGGTTTATCACACCCCCTTAGATCCTGGACCCTCTAAGGAACCATGTTTCACCTGAAAGGCTGAGGATGATCACAATGGATGTCAGCTCTGTTCCCAGGAGACAACCAGCTGGGGTTAAATAACAAGGCATAATAATTGCCTTCAGGAATGCTTTCTTCCGAGGGGGAAAAAAAAAAAATCACAAAACCTGTAGCTCTCCAGGACTCCTCCCAGGCCCTAGACTCTGACCCGGCTCTGCAAATGTCCACTCTCAAAAGGTTCTGGAATGGTCTACCGGCATGTTCTTTGAGGCAAACAGACTGACTTCCGCCCTCCCTTTATGGGGCCCAAATTATCAAAGGCTTAGATGTCACAGAAAAGTGCAGGAAGAGGTGGGAGGAGAAAGGGATCATGTTTTGTTTTCTGATAACCATGAATTTTCGTTGTTTCATCTGGCTTTCAGCTTTCATCAAAACAAGTTGTTTACCGAGATTAATGTTGGGTATAATAAAGGCCCCAGACAGTTCTACCTGTGGGTACTGAGACTCAATAATGCCGTTCTCAAATTACACTCTTTGCTTCCATGGGGCAGCTTCAGTGTGTTATTGTGAGCTGCTTTCTGCTGATTTAAAGTGAGATGACATGGAAACAGATTAGTGAAAACCACAGACATTATAAATTGCAATTTGGCCTCAAAAGATGAATGAAGAAGAAATGCTTTGATGTGTGATTCAGAGCTGAGCTGCAGTATTTACAGAAAAACATGTCTGCAGGGAAAGAGAGAGAGAAAAAGAGAGAAGCACAGAAAGGAGCCTTTGGGTATGGAAAAGGATATTTTCTCAAATTATAGATGACCTAAATAAATCTGAGGGCTCAAGTAGAGAGTGCAGGGGTTTTCTTGCAACTTCATTAAGCCCATAAGGGTTGATATTGAGGGGATTTACACGATAGGACATCTGGTCTGAGAAAACATTGCAGTACCTAATCTAATTCTTACCTGGCAATCCTGTAAATTCAGGGCTGCAGAGAGACAAATGGCTGCAGGGACCCCCTGCAATATTTCTTTATACTTGCCCTGCTCCCCAGTAGATGTTTCATGGCCACTGCCTGATCAGAACAGAGGCCCGCTGGGACATTCATCCCTCTGCCCTTCTCCCAGTGCAGGATATACAGCCATTCTGAGTACTCTCTGGAACTCTGAGACTGAAGACCGCAACCATGGCAGCTCCCTGACCTTACAAGCAACTAGGATGTCCCCAGCCAGTGCCCACCTCTCCCCCGACTCCCACCTCAGGCCTTGGCTGATTTAGACTTAGTGGCATCATGAAATGTTAGATAAGAAAGGCCATTAGGGAATCAGAAAAACAATCCTCCTAAACTTACAAATGGGTGATCTAAGGCTCAGAGAGGTCACTTCACTTTCCCAGGGATACACAGTTAGCTCTTGTGCACCCCACTGGGGAACACAAAACTTCATAACAGAATGAACATAGTGAAGCCCTAATAAAAACAATGCCTAAGAAGTGTGTAATGCTCTTCCCTCCAGCTTCCTATATCTGCTACCTATAGAAATAAGGGGTGCTCAGAGGCCCTTTGGGCTTTCCCCTTTCTTGGGGTAAAGGGCACAGAAAAACATGGAATCTGTGAGTCAGATGTCAAATTAGATTTTACATGTAACTATTACTGCTGATATTTATTGAGCAGTTACTCTGTACCAGGCACTGCTTATATATATTAACTCATTGATTTCTCACAACTACACTAAGAGGTAGATACATTTATTCCCATTATACATATAAGGAAACTGAGATTTAGAGATATGACGCAACTTCCCCAAGGTCACACATAAGGAATGGCAATGCAGACCTCTACCCTAGGCAGTTCTATGTGAGCCCAGAGTCTGAGTTCTTTAACCACTGCCAGCAGATTTCAAACCCTGGCGCATCTCTGAACCACTTGGGTGCTTGTGAGCAACACAGTCAGCTGGGTCTCTCCCTTGGACTCCTCCCAGCACCTCCTAGTTCAGTGCCGCCAACTCCCAGTTCTCTCCCCTCTCCTTCTTTCATCCTGAAAACATTCCCTTGCCATTTGCATAGTTTATCTGACAGCTGATCACTCTCCCCTGAAACCTAACTGTGCCCTCTTGACTCCTCATTTCTTGTGTGATCTCTATTTTAAGGCTGCTCTGGCTCTCTTTTCATCTCTTTACTATACAGACAGTAATGCTTTATAAACACCAGTTTACATTGACACCTGTGCTAGCAGTATGCTTACTCTATTTGGAGGCGAGGAGCTGGGATAAGGGGAATTTGTGCCAAAGCCTATCTCCTTTTGATGTCTCCTGTTCACCTAGCAAATATTCATGGAACAATTTCTGTCTGCTGAGCACCTTGCTGCTGCCCACATAGAATTGAGTAAAATATAGCTCCTAGCCTCAAGAGTTTATAGTCTAGCTCTTCTACCTGAAAAATAAGAATACCACCTCCTTCTTCACAGAACTATCCTTCCTTCATTTACTCACTTAGCAGATGAGTATTAAGCATCTTCCTTTGTGCCAAGCAACTTTTAGGAACTAGTAAGAGGAGCTTTGGTCCCTAGGACCTTATAGGGGGAGAGGTTCTGTAGAGGATTATACCTCAGTGTAACTGTGGGAACCAGAGGAATACTTATCACCTGCCAAAATGAGCCAGAAATATGCTCCCTGCGGCACTCTGGAGCTAAATGTTGAAGGACTAAATGGCTAAATGAGGAAAGGAGAAGGGAAGGACATGCAGGGAATGACAAAGGCAAAGGCAGAGAGAGACATTAGAAGCAGATTGTGTTAAAAGAATGCATATTGACTTCTGGGGCTCTAGGTGGGGCAGCAGAAGGGGAGAATAGGAAGTGAAAGTGCGAGGGTTGTCTGGGGCCGAAAATAGGAAGACCTCCCCTTTCTGTTCAGCCTGCTTCTTGACCTTCCTTCACTAATCTAGGATGCTAACGTTGCTTCTCATAGGTTTGCGGGAGTGTGAGGATTTCTCTCTACTTACCACTTGCCCTGTGTATCACTTACCCATCGCTTTGACCACCTCTATGGGCATCCCTCAAGGATCCTTCTGTTTAGACAGTGACCTTGGCATCACTCTGCCCAGCACCTCTGTATGAGTCATTAGCTCACCACACAGACCGCCAACCATTTAGAGGTCAAAGCTAGTTTATTACAGCAGAAAGAAGTCTCAGAGCCCAAATGCTATACAAGTATTTAATTATGGGTGCACAGTTTAATTACTTAGTCCAGCTTTATATGACTTAATTTATAAATATAATTTACAGTTCCCTTGATTCTTTCTCAAGCCATTTAGTTCATTAATAGTGCTGACTATAAGAGCTCTTCAGTCCTTTCCTGCTGGGCTACAGGCCAGTGGTTACCAAGGTAAGGGGAAGGGGGGCAGGGATGTTGGGAGAAGTCTGCTCCTGCAAGAAACACTTTATCACTGGTGTTGCTAGGAATTTCCAGTGCATGGTGATAACAAAAAGCAGACTGACTTTTATTTGGTGTTATTATTGCTTTCAAAACCTGTAAATGCTAACACCCCCCTCCACCCCATTGCCTGCACCCAGAATAGACCACTTGTCCCTCTGCCAACCCCAGGCCTCTTCTCTAGGCACAACCTTTAGTTCCTCATTGAAGCCATTTCTCAGCAACAACCTTCTAGGGCTTCCTCTTAGGTCTCCCTAAGTAGCATTTGTTCATTCAGCCAGTGTTTATTCAGTACCTACTATGTGCAAGACATTATTAGCAATGAACTGAAAAACCAGGGTAAAATATAATACAACAATTAACAGTTACCGCACACTCACTATGCACCAGGAACTGGGCCAAGCTTTTGCAAACATTGCATTTAATATTTAGAAAAACCCTGGAAACAAAGCTCAGATTGTTTAAAACAGTGGCTGTTGACCCTGACTGCATAGTGGAGTCACCTGGGGAGGTTTGACGCTGGAGCCGACCCTCTAGAGTTTTTTATTTAATTGGTCTGGGGTATTTCCTGGTCATCCAGATATTAAAGAACAAAATAAAACACCTTTTCAGGCAATTCTAATGTGCAGCCATGTTTAAGAGCCACTGATATAAGTAATTTTCCTAAGATTCCACGAATAGAGCAGGAAAGACAGGCGGGCTGGCCAGCTAGCCACCTGAGCCCTACTGCATGCCAGACTCAGCAGCACTAGGTCCTTTTACTACTAAGGATATAACAAAGGACATGTGCCATAAAAAAGATAAGACAGTATTAAAGTTCAAGGGACAATGAACTTGGACAATTCTTCATGAAAGACCTAACTTATGGGTTATCGTTGTAAAGCATTTGCAGGCTATGCAGAAGTAGTCAAATGGTAGGGCAGGACTTCTAGGCAGAGACAACCACATAAGCAAAGGTGTGGAGGTTGAAAAACATGGACAATGTATAAGGATCAGTGAGCAGACACCATGTGCGCTGCAACAGCTGAGGGCAATTAGGCAGGAAAGGTAAGTCAGGGACAGGTCGTAAAAAACAGTTCTTCCCAAACTTCAGATTAAGGCACGTGTAGAATAATGATCATATGTGTAGCGTACATCAGGGGAAAAGGACAAGGCTCTGTGGTGGATCAGCATCTCAGCGTATCTGGCACACCCACTGGGAAGTTTTGGTATAAAGCCTTGAATAGGATCCAAGAAGTGTGAGCTTCATTCTGTGGGTAACAGGGAGCTGATGAAGATTTTATATTGAAGTAGGAAATTGTGATAGGATCCAAGCTGGATATTTTTAATACAAATCTAGGCATGGTCACAATGGCCTTCAAAAGACAAAGGCTTGACTTGGTAAGTTTCTGCCAAGCATGACTAATAGAATACTTTCATAATATGTTATGATTTGCTATACAGGTAGTGTCTTTCCTGCTAGACTCTGAACTCTTTAACAAGAGAGACTGTTTTATCTCTTCAAAAAAAATTCCAGTGGTAGCACAGGGCTTGGCACACAGGAGGTATACAATTAGTATACCACTCATTAAATTCCATTCAGCAGGCAGCCATCTATTTCAGAGTCAGGGAGCAAAAGATGATGCAAATGCATGTATATTAAAAAGAGAATAGAGACTAGAAGGCCCTGGGCAGACAAAACTGGTTTTCGGGGGTAGTTTCCTTCCTCAAGCCTCTGCTCCTCTTCTGTAACAGCAACAATAAAAACTACCCAGCAGGAATGTGGTGAAATAACACACAAGGGGTGCATGGCAAAGGCTTGGCACACAGCTGTCCCCCATAAAGGGGCATTTAATATTTAATTTTCAAACGCTTTAAGTCAAATAATGAGGATCATATTAATAGTTCCGATTTGTATGAGTTACATTTTCCTTTGTAAATGTATGTTTTGTTAGATGTGTGTGTGGCAGGGTTGCTGAGTTTATAAGCCTGAAGTTCTGGTTGTTGCCCTTAGTTAGCCTTCCACACAATCACCAGGTGTGAATAATCACATTGACTGCTTGTTGAGAATTCACTATGTTTTAGGTCCAATGTAATGGACCAATACATAACATATATAGATAAAACATTAGGTCCAATGTTATATATTTTATCTCACTTACTCATCTAACCCTGCACAGGGGACGCCAAGTATGGCCCTGGGACTGCTTTGCATAGCCCTCAGGATAATTGTATATTTTTGAAGGTTTATAGAAACAAAAAGAATTTGATACAAAGACTATCTGTATTGTAAAGCCTAAAATATTTACCCTCTGGCCCTTTTCAGAAAAAAATTTGCCAATCCCTACCCTATAAGATAGGTACTAAAAGTGTGTCCAGTTTGCAAATGAGTAAACTGAGTTTTCGAAAGGTAAAGTAATTACCCAAGGCCAGACAGATAAATGGCAAGTCTTGGTTCTAAATCTAATCTCATACCCATGGCCTTAAACACTAGCTTTATTGCCTTAAATTACAGTAAAATGTTTCCTTTCCCTTTAATGTAAGCCCAAACTTGACCCATCCATAGCTTGTTCCTAAAGAGTTTGTGACATGACTTCTCTGTTGCCAACATCCCTGAACATGCTGCATCTCACCTCTCCTTATGTTAAAAACAAAGAACAGGCCAGGCATGGTGGCTCATGCCTGTAATCCCAGCACTTTAAGAGGTCAAGGCGGGCAGATCACCTGAGGTCGGGAGTTCGAGACCAACCTGACCAACATGGAGAACCCCATCACTACTAAAATCACAAAATTAGCCAGGCGTAGTGGCGCATATCTGTAATCCAAGCTACCAGGGAGGCTGAGGCGAGAGAATTGCTTGAACCCGGGAGGCGGAGGTTGCCGTGAGTTGAGATGGCACCATTTCTCTCCAGCCTAGGCAACAAGAGCAAAACTCTCTCTCAAAAAAAAAAAAAAAAAACCAAAAAACTGGCCCCAACTGTCTATCAGTTTCCTCTCCCATACTCCTCACAGAGTTTCCAAAGCAGCAGAGGGTCAAGGGCTTCCAGGAGAGTTACAATCCACAGGAGAGCCTGCTGAGAAGGAAACAAAGTTCATTGTCTTCAGGCAGTCTGGATTGTAGCTGTGGGGGAAGGAAGAGAACTAAGGGTTTCCTTCCAAAGGAAAGCATGGCCAGGGTCTTTCAGTAAGCATAAATCCAAGCCACCTCCTTGTCACTCTGTCTGGGTTTTGGGGGAAAAAGACACCTGAAAACCACACTGGTTCAAGCTCCAGCAGCTCACCAGCTGAGAAGAGCAGCTGCGCCCCTTTCATCTGTTACATATTCAGCAGGGTGATTAGCTTCATGTTCTGACCCCGAAAGAATGATAGAATGATGCCTACAGTAAGCGCTGTGCTATCCTGTCCAGCTGGGAAGTGAGGTGCCCTGTTTTATCAAATACACTGTTTCATGGGAAGCTGCCACATATACCATCAGTGGGCAACCAGGATGCAAGGACACAGAATTCATAAAATACACTTTGTACCTAAACTATGCAGAAGGTAATTCCATTTTTTTTTTTAAGATGTTTCAGCAGTCATGGTGCCTCAGAGCACTGTCCTGGAAGGAAGAAGGTGCATAAAATGGAAATCACATTTATCAAGTTCTATGCTGCTGCTAATGCTGAACAGGATACCTTAAACAAATATGCCTTTTAACACTGACAATCCCCAATGCTTGTTATATCTACTTTATAGAAGAAAAAAACTGAGGTTCGAGGTGGGTTCCTTCATTCATATGATATTTAAGTGCCTCCTAGGGACTTCAGTACTGGGGACACTAAAATGAACAATAAAGACCCTGTCCCTGCCTCACAAAGCTTGCATCCTTGTAGGCGAGTGTCAATTCAACAACCACACAAGTAATTAATTAATTATGGTAGGGAAAGTGAAAATGCTGTGAGAACAAGTAGCAGAGGGAGCCAACCCAATCTGGAGATCCAAGAGGACCTCCCGGAGGAAGCGAGATTGAAGTTGAGACCCGAGGAATTAGGAGGGGGGCAAATGAGCACTCCCCACACCAGCACAATGGAGCCCCAACAGCAGAAGGAAGCATGGCCTTTCAAAGAAGGGAAAACATGCCAGGACAGGTAGAGCAGAGGCCAGAGGTGGAACCATCATAAGGTGAAGCTGGTGAGATTAGTACAGCCTCAGCCACCAGCGCCAGCCTTGCAGACCAAGCAAGGATGTTGGACTTTATTCCAGGAAGCGGCGGAGAAACACAGCAGTCCTTCAGGAGGTCAGACTTTCTAGTAAGAAGCAAGTGATCAAATCGAGGGTGGAGTCTAAAGTCCATGCTTTTTCCACTGTACCCAGCACATTTATGTGATGGAGAAAAAAAAAAGTCTGCGGGTGTGATTGATTGATAGGATCTTCTAGCTCACAGAAAGAGTCTGGAGTAGAAGGAAAGCCCTGGAGTAAGTCAGAAATCTTGGGTTCTAGTTCTGCCTCTGGCCATTCCTAATTGGGCAGCTTGGCTACGTCTTTTAACCTCCACAGACCTCAATTTCCTTACTTCTAACAGAAAGGGTTGGACTAAAGCCATGCATACCCCATAGTAAATACTCAGTAAATCTTAGCGGCTACTTCTATCAGCCTCTTTGCTCTCTAATATTCTCTGACTGTCAGTATAAATTCCGTGACTATGATTGTACTTTCTCAAATTCTCATTTACCAGGCATGGTCATCAACCTTAGTTATCTCTAGAGTAAGGTGGTATAATTATTCTTTTGACATAATCCTGGAATTCTCAAATAACATTTAGGAACTCTCATCTCCAGAAGGAATCCTGGATTTTATGGCTCACTTAAATGTTCATATAATTGATTTGCCCCTCTTACAGTATTTATCCATATAACCCACGGGCAGAAATTGAATTATGGTTCTGAAGGGACCTACTGTTATAATATTGGCAGAGTTTTCATAGGTCAAGTGATAATTAAAGTTTAAATTTCACAGAGGTCACACAGCTTTTAAGTGTGATTCCCCCCACCACTATATTATAACAAAGACAATTTGGTTTTTGAAATGCAAGATAATCTTAAACAAGAAATTATTTTCTACATTATATGTAAAGTTGTGCTTGCTTTTATTTGGTTTCTTGATTTAGCAATAATAAATTTTCACGTGTGTGTGTGTGTATTTGTGTGCTACAACATATTGATGTGATTTGGGAAGAGCTAGGAAGGCTATATTTTATTATTATAGCAAATATTTAGCCCTAGACCCCTTCCTTTATGACTACCCCTATCCCATCACTCACCAAGTTTTTGGACCCTCTCTTTTCTTTCCCCAGCTGGTGTGTGCTTTCTCTGGGAATGCAAACTCATTTTAATATTAGCTTAAGCAAGGCATAATTAGGAACACAAATCTGCTGCTGCAAGAAAACAATGCAATTCATTCAAAAGCCAAGATTCAGTGACTTTTGGATTGTCTGTCGTTAGGCTTTCTTTCCTTTTTTTTTTTTTTTTTTTTTTTTACATTCTCATCTCTCTCCATTCCAGTAATTGAAAGCTGTCTGCATATTTAAGTATGGAGCTGTAATTGGCCCACTAATATACTCTTCCCAGGCAAGCTCTGTTATTTTGCAAGAAGAAATAGGATAGCTCATCTCCCTTTTGCAATCTTAGTAGAAGACGAGGATGAGGTCCTATCTAGATTCCTCCTGTGACAGACACAAGAATAGAACTCACTATATGCTGGAGCTGAGTCACACATCAAGGGTAATTTTTATACTGGGTACTATTTCTTATCTTCCATAATAATCTTTTCTTGAGCTTTGTCTTCATACTTAACCATTTTCCCTCTCCTTCAACAGATTCATTTTGTCTTAAGACCTTGTGGCTTTACTCTTTTGTCGACATTACAAAGTAGTCATTCACCCCTGAATTGTCAATTTTTGTCATTGGAGGACTTCATAGTCTGCACAAAAGGGATCATGTCAAGTGCTCTTTCATAAAACTTTGTGTGTATTTGCGTGGATGTCTGTAAATGTGTATGTTAGCAAAACCTAAAATCAAAAATGAATTTATAACAACACGTCAAAGTCATAGAGAGTGTCACACCATGATTGGGCATTATGCAGGCAGAGGACCTTTATTATATAACGCCAGCAGGGTAACAAAATCCTACATGATTTCACTTCTGTGTTTCCAGCTTCATCTCCTGACACTCCCATGCTGTCTTCTCTATGCTCCTGCCATACTGGCAGAATAGAGCCCTTGAAATCCCTGCTCTCTGCCTCCTCTAGGCCTCCACACATGTTCTTGGTCTATCTGGAATCCTCTTGTGCCCCATCACAATCTATTTACTCCTTATTCTTTAGGCCTCAAGTTCATTAACGCTTCCTGTGAAACTTGGCTGTGGACCTGGATCCACATACAGTTGCATAGGCTTTCAACCACAGCAAACATTTTAAAACTCTTTCATTAGGCAAGTATGCATGCTAGGCACTGGAGGTAGAGGGAGCAGGGGAAAAGGGTTTCAGGGGATCATCCAAAGGCCTCTGGTATGCCCATCTATCGTACTTCCAGACAAACTGATCCCTAAGACTCTCTAAACTGCTAATGTCCTTGTATTACGAACCATCTGATTTGATGACTCTTTATGCCATTTTGTACAGGACTCTACTAATTTTTACATTCTAAATTCTTTACAGAAAGGATCTACCTACAAAGCTTAGCACTGATATGAACACATAAGAAATACCTGACAAACACCATTGACTAATTATCTATTGACATGCCACTGGGTTGACTTCCACATGAGTCACTTGGCAACCTGGTGAAATGCCCAGGGGATTGTAAACTACATAAAGACAGAGACCTCTTCTACCATATTCAGTATTTTCCTTAGGACTGAAGCAATGTCTGGCACACCATAGGCACTCCCTAAATATATATTCAGTAAATGGATGAATGAACAAATAATACAAAGCCAATGGTGAACACAAGTTCTGCCCTAAGGGAAATTCTAGCAAGAGACATAGTCTCCTCTCTCCTCCGTAACTCTTACCTTCATTGAAGATTATTTACATTTTCTCTCTCATTTATTCTTAAAGATCTTTCAAAATGGAGTCTTTACTCTTTTTATAGGAAGTCCTTGTAAGGAGAAATAATAATCTCCGCAGAAACACAAAAGCAGGAACCTTCTCCTGCACAATTTTAGAAAACACCAGGAATGATGGTTGGAATGACTGCTCTCCCCTAGAAGGCTTCACAGAGGTAAGGTTAAAGACAAGCCATTCGGTTTATGGCCTTGTTTTGCTTATGTACAGTCAGAAACAACCATTAATAATAATAAGAGAAAAATCTGCAATTCAATATAAGCCAACAAGTATTAATTCTGCATTGGGTATTTGAAATTTAAAAAGTGAAAAGATAAGTAAGAATAGAGTGCAGTGAATGAGAGAGAATGTAAACAACAATCATATAATGTGGTAATTGCTATGCTAGAGGGATGGACAGAGTGCTCAGAGAATAATGAAGATAGTGCAATTAATTCTGTCTCACAGCATGGGGAGAAACTTTACAAAGAAATTGATCATTGAGCTAGACCTTCAAAACAGTAGAATTTTGCAAGTAGAAGAGGTTAGATGGCATTTGAAATGAAGAAGGCATCATGAAAGCATCAAGCATGCATCATATTCCAGGAGTCACCCCCAGATGGTTGACAGTAACTAAGATAGAGGTTCCTTGTTGAGAAATTTTAACACCAAAGAGTTTTTTTAACCTCTACGTGAAAACAGTTGTAGCTTTAGCGTCCACCAATTGAGAATGCACATAACAGCAAAATTTACTACGTTTAGTAAAGTTTTTGAACAAATGTGTGGTTTATTAATCACTCTAACACCTACATACAGTAAAAGAAAAATGTGGTATATAATGTAAGACTTAATGTTCACATCTATTTCCATCCTTTAAATGTTTCACTGAAACAAAAATGAATAATGGTTGTCTAAGGAAAGTATTTCTAAGGAAATGGTTGTCTATGGAAAATATATATAATATATAAAATTATATATATTTATATATTATATTATATATATTTATTTATATATTTATATATTATATTATATATATTTATTTATATATTTATATATTATATTATATATATTTATTTATATATTTATATATTATATTATATATATTTATTTATATATTTATATATTATATTATATATATTTATATTATATATATTTATATATTATATATATTTATATATTATATATATTTATTATTTATATATTATATATATTTATATATTATATATATTTATAGATATTTATATTATATATTTATATAGTATATTATATATTTATATATTCTATTTATATATAAATATATAAATAGATAATTTATATAAATTTAATAAATAAATTTATGTAAATATAAATTTATATATAATATATAAATATATATTATAAATGTATTTATATACAAGGTATATTTTACATATAAATATATAATTATATATAATATATAATATATAAATTTATATGAATATAAATAAATAAATATAAATATAAATAAATACGTCTAAGGAAATGGTTGTCTAAGGAAAATCTTCCTGGAAAATTCACCTTGTGAGAGTATCAGAAAAGAAAACTAGGGCTTTAGGTAGTTCTTGAACCTCCCACACAGACATACAATAGTGTGTTTAGGGGGAAGAGGAGGAGCAAGTTGAGAAATTACAACGAAAGGCAACTCTGCCCTCAAGTGAAATACTGTCTTCCTAAGTTCTCTGCCACCAAAAAAAAAAAGCCATCCTCCTTTGCAAGTGTAGGTAGGAACCCCCAAACTGCCTTCTGGAGGAAAACCTACTTATAAAGAGCCTAGAAGTAGCTCTTTAACCCAAGGATCTATACAGTTGCAGAAAAAGTATAGCTGATGGCATAACCCTTGCTCATAAAGATAAACTGAAAATTATCAACAGATATTGGAAGAAAACCAACAGCATATAAAGGACTAAAATCACAAAGGAAACAGAGATAATCCAGGGAACAGAAAGAACCTTTTCAAAACATTTTAATTAAAATCCTCAGATATTCAAGATGTTGCATCAATTAAATAAGAACAGAATGCTATGTAAAAAGGAGCAACCAATCCAAAACAGGAAATTAAAAGTTCTAAGAAGTTTAAAAAGTGGACAGGAATATGCTGAATACAGTGGACCCCAAAAAATACCTCAAAATAATTTAGATACTCAAAAAAATAAAGTCAAAAAAAGCTCCCAAAATGTGGATCAAAAAAGTGTTTTAAAAAGTAAAATATGAAAGAAAAAATAGTAGACAAGCAGGAAGAGAGTGGGCAATGATGTAGTGTTACTTTCTGATCTTTCATAGTCAATAATTCTCTCCAGCTGATGATAACAAGAAACAGAAGGGCAAGTATATTTTCTAAAGTTGAGTGGTTACCAGTAAAATTAAAAACACAGCCTGTCAATAGTGACTGCTTTCAGGACATGAAACTGGGAAGCTGTCTTTGGGATGAAAGAGTTCATTCTATGGACTCATATTTTCGTTGGGGAAAAAAATACCACATTACATTTATTTTAATGTTTTTCATAAAGTTATCATTAGAAATTATAAACCATTGAAAGAATTGAGACACCATTTCCACATTCTCCAAATCCTCACCACCCATGAGAATTACCTAAGGAAGGCAAAAATCAGTCGATTCTCTGCCAAACAAGGGGTCTTTTGTAACAAAAGAAATCCTGGAAAGAAGAGCATATCCTGCTGTGTGTCAGGGGCTTTTCCAGGTGCTCTGGATAAAACAGTTAATAAACAACAAAAATCCTGCCCTCATAGAGCTTACCTTCTTCCCTTAGCACATAAAGCCATAGTTATTACTTTGCAATTAATAGGCTCAATGTCATTTTAACTGAGGAGTATTTCTCAGGTGAGAATAGACCATATGATATTCAGAAGAAAATTAAATATTTCACAATTGTGAAATTATAATTTAATATTAGGTAAATTCAGGTGGAACCCATCATCTCCCAACCCCGTTCCCTACAACACTCCATGCCAAGAAGAGACCTTCCCAAGATATTTTCCTTTTCCCAAGGAGAGGTTGGGGTAGACCACCCGTGTGAAGGATTTTAAAGAGGAAGTTTCAGGAAAGAGACGACATAGGGGAGATCAAGGCAGAGAATGAGAGAGCTGCCATGAGGGACTAGAAATAGGGGCACCTTTGTTTGGTGTAGGGGAACAGGTTAGGAAAACCACCACCATCACCACCACCACCACCACAACCACCACCACCATCACCACCACAACCACCATCACCACCACAACTCCCAATTATCAGGCTCTGTGCCCTTTAAGGCTGATTAACTGAACCCTTGAGTAAAAGAACAGCCTGCTCCTCCTGAAGAGTTTGCTGAGGCATGGTCCTGGGGCAGGTTGACATGGAGACACTCAAGAGCAGGCAGGCTCTCTTATCACAGGGCATCTTGCAGGTTCACACATCAGGGATAGTTTGAAGGATGCTTGTTTGGAGAAGGTGAGAAATGAGGCCAGAGAGGTATATTGGACAGATTTTGAAAACTACCTCTTGTGTTACACCAGAACTTCAAAAGGAAGTCGAGAAACATACAAAGGCACAAAATATACAAAAAAGAAAGGAGTAAGGGAGGAGAAGCCTTTTAAGAAAGAAAGAATATAATCAGATCTGAATTTTAGAAACATGATTCTGGTAGAACATTCACAGTGGGCTTGAAAGAAAAGAGATTCACAGGGAGCTCAGTTAGGAGGTTACTGTAATTATCCAGGCAAGAGATGCCCTAAACTAGGGTAGTGACAGTTGGGAAAAAGTTATATACCTCTTTTGTGCTATTTCAAATTCTTCCTGCCCTACCCTTTACTCTGACCACTGTGGCCATCACCATTTCTGCACAGACTTCAACTAGCTCTGGGCAGGTGCAAACAGAGCATGGAGCCAAGACCATGTACTCCACGCTTGACCTGATGTTACTGCATGGAATGCCCCAGGAACCCGCTCTGCACTCTCACATGCACAAGCCAGAAATATGATGGTTCTAATCCCCATGGGGCCATGGTTGAGTTACGGTATGGAGGAGTTCTCTGCATGGACAATGGTGATGCATTTCACAAGACTCTTTAAAAGATCCCACAGGATCAAAGATTTGCAGCGGTGGCCAACTCAGTAATACAAACTTGATTCGGCTGTTTGCTCCGTGTCTGTTGATTCTGCTATACCTTTCACTGCTCCCTGGGTCCACTCTCATATTAAACCACTGTATACAAGACTTGTCTCAGGCTTTGTTTTGGTGGAACCTAGGCTAAGGCAGATAATCACAGAATCTGGTAAATTATACCATGTTGGGGAAAGGAAAGAAGAAACTTCTAAGATGGCTGAATTTCCATTGCAGGTGATGGAACTGGCATGTGCTGAAGCTATCTGATATGACTGTGTCTGTCTCTGACATATGCATACACACACACATACACACACACACACACACGCATACACATACACATACCCACAATCCCCTTTTTATTTGTAGATGGCTAGAATCTGGCTTCTGGCTTGTGAGTAGCCAACTTCATTGTAGTTCTGACTTCCTTAAGGCTGTTTGCTTTCTGATTTAAATTATGTTGTTCTTACCCCACTCCTTCTTCTCCTCGTCCTCACTCTGTTCTCTTTTCTCCTTTCAAGTTTTTCTTTTTTACTCATATCAAAACCTAGTTTTGTGATATGAAGCTAGTGGTAAAATCCTAACTAAGCCAAATTTACATAGTGAGAGAGAAAGCAAATAATTACATTTTTATTAAAGACAGGAAGGCAAGAGTAAAGGTAATCCATCACTTTTCAGGGTAATTTGTTATCATCTTCTGGTTATTTGGGATCTACTGGGGACTGACCACCTAGGTTTTTGTGTCATGAAGTCATCATTTCATTTGTTTTACCACTCACCGGATGTGAAGGTGGCCCCTGTACAGGTAGGGTTTGCAAGCAGCCTGAACTCCCTCATCAGAGGCTTTGTCAGTGTGCAATATTGTGTTGAGGTGGGTGGTGCAGCAGTGTATAATTTTGTTTGTCAGTGAGTCATGTTACAATGAGACTCACATTACGCAGCCACAGTGACAAAAATGTGAGGCTGGAAATGTGAGCATTTATCTCAGTCCAATTTGTGTTACAATAACAAAATACCACAGACTAGGTCATTTATAAAGAAAAGAAATGTATTTCTTACAGTTCTGGAGGCTGGGAAGTCCAAGATCAAGGGGCTGCCATCTTGTGAGGGCCTCTGTGTTGTATCATCCTATGGTAGAACATGAGAGGCTAGAAAGCACATGGGAGAGAGGGCAAGAGGGCTGAGCTCATTCTTTTATCAGGAATCCATTCCCAAGATAACTAACCCACTCCTGCTTTAATCCATTCATGACGGCAGAGCCTCATGACCACATCACTGCTTAAAGGTTCCACCTTTCAACACTGTTGCATTCGGGATTAAGTTTCCAACACATGAACTTTGAGGGACTCATTCAAACCATTGCAACATTCAATTCAACAAATATTTATTGAGCAATACTTTCTTACTCTGCGTAATCAGACTCACTGGTGCAAAATCTTAGGCATTTTTAATTACACAGAGAACCCATTTCTTTATAACTCATACCCCAGAACTTGAAGTAAAGCAAATCAAAGTGGAGGCCAGTATCCTCCATGTGTAAGCCTCCATTCCCTTACAAATGGTCACAAAATTCCACCACTGCTTCTTTCCAGCCCCTCTGCCACATGCTCTTCCCTTTAGTTTCTCTTGTCCAGGTTACAGAAATCCAGTTCCTTTCTTATCATCTATAGAGTAGAGTAGTTCCCCCTTATCTGTGGTTTCAGTTACCTGCAGTCAACTTCATTCAGAAAATATTAAACAAAAAATTTCAGAAATGAAACGATTTACAAGTTTTAAATTGCATGTCCTTCTGAACAGCACAGTGAAATCTCACACCTTCCCATCCTGGACACAATCATCCCTTTGTCCAGCGTATCCATACTGTGCACACTACTCACCTTCTGGTTACTTAGTAGCTATCTCAGTTATCAGAGTGACTGACACAGTATATATATAGGATTCAGTACCATCTGCAGTTTGAAGCATCCACAAATTTATCCCCCACAGATAAGTGGGGGCCCACTGTACATACCAGAGGCAAGTATTATAAGCACCTTACTTAAAACAAAAATTCTGTCTTTGTAGCAAGCTCTCATTTTTCATTTCCTTCGAAGTCAGACCCCATCTCTGAGATCTGCCCCTTTTCATTGATGTCAGCAGGAGCCAACCTCTTGTCCAACTGTCCTGAATCCCTTACTGTCAGTCAACCTTTGACTAGAAATATTTATATAACCAGAGAGAGAATGAGCACATTTATTCTCTTAAAAAATTCCATGTTCTGTATTCAAGGCCAGTTTCCCAAAGATCCACTCCGGGGGTCGGGGGGTTGGTATTGAGGTAGCTTGCCAATGGAGCTGGGTAGAAAGTGGTCTGATGAGATGCCATTTTTTCACATGCAAACAGTGGCAAAGAGATTTGTTTATGCCTTGTCATGACTAGACAACCCAAATACCACCACGCCTGCATCAGCAGTTGAGTCTGGGTTTTGTCATTGTCAGTCCCTCTGGCATTCAGAAGAGATGCTGGCTCAGGAGGACCAGCAGAGTTTAATTTCCGAATGCATCTGAAATCCTTTAAGCTCTTTGTTGGAGCCATTGCAAAATCGTAGTGGGTATAAGCCTTTTTTTCCCTTCAGTGGTTGCATCACAGTCACTAAGACAAGCACAACTGGCTCTTTCTCCAGAGAAACGTAGGCATCCGTGGTCCAAAGGTTAAGTATGCTGGGGCCTGGCTTGTTCAATTGCATTTCATTAGAGAGCCCAAGTGAGTGCAGGCTGAGCTCAGCAGCCTTGCTGGGGATGGGGAAGCAATTGCTGGCTGTTCTTTCTCCAGGGAAGGGGAGCAGCATATGGTGCTCCGCCTGTGACACAAACGGTTAATTTCTACTAGCTTTTCTGTAGTTTCAGCAACTCTGGGATTAGAAAGGACAGTTTCTTTACAATTCTCTGCAATATCTCTCAAAGTTACTTTCCAAGTCTCTGCTTTTGTTCTGCTGATTCTCTTTCAGCAGCTTTGTTTTGCTAAGGAGTAAACACTTGGTTTGGGATTGAGGGGGATTTAGCTGCTTTGATTTTTCACTGCTCTTGCCCAGGGTCTCTGGAACAGTTATTTTGAATCTTGAAATAGCCTTAGATGTTTCTCCCTTATATGCATGCACAAACACTTCTCTCTTTCTCTCTCTCTCTCTCCACCTGCCCTGTATTGTTTATTAATCACTGTGGAACCATACTGGTCCATATGGAATAAAAATCAGCTGAAGCAAAGACAAGGTATTTGATAGATTTAGTGGTAGTGGTGTGTGGATATGAGAGAGAAAGAGAGAGACTACTATTAATAATAACTGTTTATTGAGAACTTTCTATGGACCAGGCACCACACTGCTAAGTACTATACAAGCATTCTTTAGTTAAATTCTCTCCAAGCTTATAAAGGCAGGTGTTGTTACTATCCCCATTTTACAGAGAAGAAAATTGAGGCCTAACTTGCTAGAGACACAATTTTGAAACAAAATTTGATCTTAATTATGATGTTATAATGCCTAGCCCACTCCCATCTTTCTCAGAATTTTGTTTTATAAGAAAATTATATCACTGTTTTTTTTAATGGCACAAAATCCTGAGACCAACAAGGATAATGACAAGAACTATAAATATTGAAACTCTTACCTATTAGACACTGTGCTTGATCTCACACAAACTTGCCTGTATATAAATAATAGTACATATTATTCCCACTTTAAAAATGAGAAAACAGAATCTAAGATGTTTTAAGTAACTTGACCCAGCTCTTTCCAACTGACCAGTAAATGGCAAGTTGGAGTTCAAATACAAAGCTGCTGATTTCAATGTCCAAAATCTTCTCAGAGCCTCTTTCATTTTTTCCTCATTGTTTTCTTAGGGAAAGAGCCCGCCCAAGCAGGGAATCATTGTTTGATCATTTTCTAATTTATCCATGTGTGAGCACCAGCACTTCATTCCTAATGTATGTACAGATTCATGTATTTAATATACAGTATAAGTACATTGGGAGAGATACAGTCCTCAGAAAAAACAGAAGCCAGCATTTATTGAGGTTCTATTACATGCCAGGCACTATGTTAGGTGCTAAGATGTGATCCCTGCCTTTAAAGAACCTTCAATCTTACAGGGAGATAAATTCTTAAGACATGAACTTTCAACAGAAGGTAGTGAGTCTAGTGAGGGGCTGTCATATACACTCCCAGATCAGGAGCATCTAATGTAATTGCGCCTCTGAGAGACCTTGGTGCCATCTACTCATTGTTTTCAGATGTTCACATTTGCACAGTTAACACAATTCTAGAGGGAACCAATGTTGCTAGCAGTTCATAAAACTGAGAAACAAAGCAAAAATAGCAAAAAGTAATACTACTAATAATAAGTGAACTGGAAACTCCTACTCAGAAAGTTTCCTAGGCTCTCCACTTCCCTGGAACTACTCAGCCAGGCCATCTGCATGACAAGTCCCCAGTCCTGCCTGCCCTGCCAGAATTCCCCTCCAAAGGCACCCAGCCCAGAATCTGCTGAGTGGGCAGCAAGTTCCTGATGCCTGCCTTCCAGTGCCAGGTGACTTGGCTCAGGTATCTCCCAGAAACTTTGTACCACAAGACCTGGAAATGATTGCCTTTGCTCATCGCCAGACATTAGAAATGAGTATCTGTATCAGAAAAATAAGTAAATACAGGAAACCAGTAAGGGAAAGAGAAGGGTGAAACAGACAAATAAGGAGAAGTGAAGACAAGAACTAGAGACAAAACATCTCACAGGAGACACAGAGAGCTTTTGAAACTTCCTAATTTCCTACAAGGTTCAATGAGCCTAGTTGTACTTTCCCCATCTTGAATTTTGTGCAATCTTTCTATTTTATTTTACTAAATCCTTTTAAATGTGTTAACTCATGTGTGTTTCTCTTTCTTCCTACCAAAAAAAAAAAAAATATTTGACTAGAACACGTTCAAATTCTTCTCTTTTGAGTCATACATTTATCTTTTTAACCCACTATTTTGCCTCAGGAGTGAGACCCAGCCAGAGCTATTCATTATCTTGCAAATGCATTTAGCCTTTTGTTGCCTCCATTTCTTGGTTGTAGGTTCTCTCTGCTCCAAAGGCCTGTTACCTTCATGTCCAAGTATCTATATGTCAGCCAGGCTTTGAGCCCCAGGGGAAATCTCCTCCATATGGCTTCTCTGAACCTTGCTGGCCACAAGTAATCTCTCACTATTCCATAGGGCTTCATATGTAGGTCTCTTGATTCCAGTGTTTTCTTCCTTATAGTAGAGCTATTAGTATACCCAACTTACGTTTCCTAGTATATTATAAGCTCCTAAGGGCAGAGATTTTTGTCTTACCCTTTACAAACTTTATCGGTGTTTTGCATATAGTAGACACTAAATTCTCTTTACAAAATGAATGAATAAATGAATGAATTCAAAATGCCAGAAAGCATAATGAATTGAAAAGTGTCAAAACTCCAATTTTGGAGGAAATAAAAACAAATCGAAAAATTAGATCCTATCAAACCTATAGGCAAAAAACAAATTAAAGAATATATTGAGATCAGTGCAAATTCAAGCAAACCTTGAACTTAATCTCTAAGATTTCTTCCACTACAAAATAAAATAAAATAAAAATCCATGCCTATGTTATTCTATACAACAAACATCTACAGCGCTCCACAGGGAGACCAGAGTTTAGGAATCAAGTCTTGAGATGGTGCACATTTTTAGTGATGAAAAGACAATCCTTTTATCCACTTACCATAGTACTTATCATTACATAGTATGATATGTAATGATTTATATACCTATTTGCTTATGATTTCTCTCCTACTGAACCTACTGAAATGTGAGTTCCATGTGGAAGTGATCTTTGTTTCATCCAGTGATGTAGCCCGTGTGCCTAAAGAATGACTGTAATAGAGGTGGCACACAATAAATAATTGCTGAATGAATGATTGAATGACAAATGAATAGGAAATATAAAAACACATGAGCTATAGCCTCTGTCCTCATTAAGCATCCAGCTGTCTTTAATATAGAAGACACTGCCCTGCCCATATCCTTCACCAGACCAATGCCCTCAGCCCCCAGCTGCTATAAGTGTTGTCTGCTAACAGCTCAGAGCTGCCCACTACTCCGGAGAATTGCTCTCAGTGGCTGGAAACATCTTTCCCAGAAAGGCATGGGAGGTTGCACATTATCTCCAGAGGTGGCCAGTAGCCAATGACTGGTTGATAAAGGGCTCCAAAATGTTGCCTCCACACCACTCGCCCACAGTACCTCTCAGTGTGGGAAAGTTTTGCAATGTCATTCGCCATCTAGAGTTCCTCAAGGGATCAAAGGGAGTGCACATCTTTGTTTGGTCCCTCCTCATTCTGCTTCTCTCATTCCCTCCCTGACAAGTTTTTCTGAGAGCACTCTCTCAATAAATCACTCACATAAAAATCCCTGTCTCAGGCTCTGTGCCTTAAGAACCCAACCTAAGACATTTGGAGTTATCTATTATCTATTATGTGCCATGTGCCATTTTTAAGACTTTATATTCAGTTGGAAATTTAATTACTCTAACTTTCATAACCAATTTGCATGACAATTATCACCCTGGATTTACTCAAGCTCACAGAGGCTAAATCAATTGCTTAATACATTCTACATGATCAAGGTAGGATCTAAACATCAGTCTTCATAAATCCAGAATCTCAATTGCTCACATTATTCTTCATTAGTACAAAAGTCCATTTATATATCTCAGAAACATTTTGAATGACAATAAGAGAAGTAAAAGAGGTTTTATGGCTGATCCTCAGTTAACCAGAATATGCAATTAATCCCAACTGCCCCATCCCTAAAATTCAAGGTAATCAAGTAGTCTCACCTTTCCCAAACTGGCTCTCTCCCTTCACATTCTGATGAAAGTCTGATATAGGAGTTCATGTATTATGGAGTCTCAGTACTTTTCACTGCCATCAGAACTTTAAGTAAATTCTCAGCACTGTGGGGAAGCAGGTATCTGTTGACCTTTTCTGTTGATTGATGAAGACATCCAGACGTTGAGTGATATTCCCCAAGGCCACATAGCACATCTTCATCAGACACAAGCATTTCAAATTCCTTCCCCATGCTTCAGACTTTGGAATTGTTATCTTGTTCAAATCCACAGCTTTCACTCTCACTGAGAGCAAGTGAGCCACTGATGGAAACCTGTTTTGACTCCTGTCTCTTACTAGCTTTGTCTGAATCCACTAGTCAAGAATATGGTGGAATCATGTATATGTGAAGAGGGATCAGCTTTCCCAGGTAGCCTTTGCAGCCTCATAGACAAGATTAAAATGGAATTTGAAATAAATAATCTGTTGAATTAAAATCTAAAAGAATTTAATATCAAGCGAAATGGACAATTTGGATACTAATTTTCTACTTGGGATACTTGGACTGCTTTGCTTCCATGGCCTGTGTCTTTTGGAAATATATTGTATTTTCATAAAGGAGATTTTGAACATGTAAATACTTTTAAAATTTCTTGCCTAGCCTGAGTAAGCAAGGATAAATAGTAGGTAGATGTATCAGAGACCAAATGTGGGTTAGAATGATAAAAAAAAAATAATGCTTATAGAATGGGAAATTATAGTGAGATTTTGGCTCATAGATGCCTCTGGTTCTTTCAATGGAATTAATAGAAAGAAACATATGTTAGATTATGAATTTCTATATTTTTTCTATCACTGGTATTATTTGTTTTTATCGAAGCAATGCTCCATATTGTCAGGCCCTATCTAAATTTGATTTGCATTTGGCAACAATAGACTTTGCAACACAAAATAAAATACAAAAAAAGGAGATTTCAGATAGGTCTCTAATATAAAAAGGAGAATTACAATGTGATCTCCAATATATAAAAGATAAAATTTATAACTACATTCTACAGAGGGATACACTTTTTTCTTTTTTTTTTTTTAACATGGCAAAACCATTCATTATTATTTTATGTACTCAATCATTCATTCAATGAATATTTTCTAAGCTTAATATATAAATGACAATAGGGTGAATGCTGTAGAATATTTCAGGTATTGGTGTTGTATACAACTCACTTAAAACATTATTAGTAAGATATACTTTTTTCTTATTTTGAACAACTCCATGCTCTAAAGCTAAATCTCCCAAACCAAAGATTTCCAAACACATATTTGCACTGTAAAAAATGAACACTTGGATATCAACATCTTGAGTAATGATGATAATGTGAAACCCGAAGACAACATCACGAAATGGACACACCAGTGCCCTGGGCCTAGGGACCTGGCTTCTAGCACGATACAAGTTTACTCTGTAATATTGGACATTTGGCTTATTATTTCTTGGCTTCAGTTTCCTCAAAATTGTACATTGAGAGAATAAAGCTAGACAATCCCTAGGGTTTCTTCCAGCTCTGTATTTATGTGAATTCACATTTATGAAATTAAAGTTCTGTGGTGAAGAACCTCAGAACCTCTGTAATAGCTTTTTGAAATTAAGTAAATTATATTTCTCAGAATATTTCGGTCTGGGGTATGGTGATATAATGGAACATAGTGTTCTCTCCAGAAACGTATGTCATGTTGAGACCTGCATATATAAAATATGCTGGTATTATTATTGAAAGCATGTTGAGGACACATACGTGCTCAAGGAAAATAGAATGAATGAAGTGAAATGAAATTATATAGAAGAAAAACTCTGAGTAGTGACTCTGGAGAAGTATTCAAGACTAAAAAGGTTGGACAGACAACATAAATCTACAATAGTCAGAAGTCAGGTCCGAATGAATCAGCCAGTGCAGGAAGGGTGGAGCAAGTACTGTAAGTTGAAGCAAACAAAGTCCAAAGTCTGGGATCAGAGAATAGATAATAATAGTACTGAAGGACAGAAAACATCACGGAGAGGCCAGATTTTAGGGCATAGCTTATTTTCCTGTCTATGCTGCTAATATTTCCCTCTTGGTATAGGTAGCTGTGTCCATAAGGCTCATTTTAATCCGAATACTATAAGAGAAGTAATATGGATGAAGTAAGATACTGCCTCAATTATCCAGTAAGATACTGACAAAGATTTTGGAGGATTGCTTTCCATCACAAAACGTTGGAAGATTCAGATAATTTTTTAGTTACTAGAGGCAGGAGATTAGATAAGAAAGAAGAAAGCAATATGTGCTTGTGTTTCTTCATCACTTATTTTGCCCTTGCCCTGTATGGAGGGAAAACAAGCCACTCCTTACTTCCCTTATATTCTCATACCAAGCTGAACTAGTAGAGTTAGCACAGGGAATGTGGTCTGGGTAATGAAGGCATGGCCACAATCCTCACTCGTACGAAGGACTCCACACAATAGCTGACACACCTTCGCTTCTCTCACAGCAACCCCTCATGTGCTCTCCACAAAAGAACAGTGTAGAAGGCCACCCTCTATAAGGATTCCCTCTTTTCTACTTCCATCTGGTTCTGTGTGAAGATGCTCTGACCCATTCATTCCTCATTCAAAAAGAAAGATTTAAGAAAATAGGCATCATAGGAATACATGGCAACACAGAAGATACTGTGGACACAATAGAAGTTTCCCTCCGCAAAGGAGAATTTTTATGTATCAAGTGACTAGATGGAGAGAGATGTTTTGATTTATATTTTCAATGAATTTTCTAGTTGCCCTATGGAGAATGTACTTCAGGGAGGCCAGAGTAGATGCAGAAAAACTAGTTAAGATGTTTTAGAAATCTAGGTGAGAGATGGTAGTGAATTGGAAATGTAACATTCACTTAGGTCTGTTTTCCTCACCTTCCAGGCCCATCAAAGGATTCTTTTTTATCCCCTTTACAGTTAAGTGGTGCCCTGTAACTGGTTCTGGCCAATGGTTTGGGGGCAGAAATGATGCGTATCACTTCCAGATTAAAGGACCTGATTGCTAGGTGAGATTTTCCTGTGCTTACTTACTCCTGCAACTGTCACTGGGGACATTCCAGATCGTGGAGCCTTTCCAGTGAGGGGCCTAGAGTGAGAAAGAAGTGGAGAAGAGTTTCCTTTTGATATGCAATGGACATGAGTGATAAGGAAACATTTATCATTTAAACTGCAGAGATATGGGGATTTGTTCCCACAGAATAACCTAGCATATCCTAACAGATATAGAAATTGTGAAAATTAATCAGAGTCGGGATATAGTTCAGAAATTTAACTGATTGGACTTTGAGACAGATTGGAGATAAATAGCAAAAGGAAGAAGAATCAAGGATGACCACAGAACAGTAATGAGCTCTGTGATTAGCAATGGCTGGCATGGTTAATCAATTATAGCGCTTGCTCCCACTGAGCTCAACACAGCCTCACAATCCTTGTTAACGCAGTGCTATAGAAATGAGCTAGAGTGAGAAGGAGAGATAAACAATATGACCTGCCATACCTGTGATTGTGTGGTTGTATTTGTCCATTTTCATACTGCTATAAAGAATTGACCGACACTGGGTAATTTATAAAGGAAAAAGGTTTAATTGACTCACACTTCAGCATGGCTGGGGAGGCCTCAGGAAACTTAGAATCATGGCAGGAGAAGAAGGAAGGCACCTTCTTCACAAGGCAGCAGGAAGGAGAAGTGCCAAGCAAAGGAGGAAGAGCCCCTTATAAAACTATCAGAGCTCATGAGAACTCATTCACTATCACTAGAATAGCATGTGGGAAACTGCCACCATCATTCAGTTATCTCCACCTGGTCTCTCCCTTGACACACGAAAATTATAGGGATTACGATTCAAGACGACATTTGGGTGGGGACAGAAATCCTAACCATATCAATGGTCTCTTGCATCTTCTAGCTTTAACAGTCTGATTCCATAACGGGCCCAGTGAGGACCAAATGGATGGAGATTTTTTTTAATCATTAAATTAACGGATTTGGATGAAGTGAACATAACTAAATTCCCAAAAAGTAAAATTAAGAACATTTCTACATCATCACTAACTATGGAGAAAGTCAGGAAATAAGCATTAGAAGAAGTCCACTTCTTTTTTTTTCTTTTTTTTCTTTTTTAATTATACTTTAAGTTCTAGGGTACATGTGCACAACATGCAGGTTTGTTACATATGTATACATGTGCCATGTTGGTGTGCTGCACATATTAACGTGTCATTTACATTAGGTATATCTCCTAATACTATCCCTCCCTGCTCCCTCCACCCCATGACAGGCCCTGGTGTGTGATGTTCCCCACCCTGTGTCCAAGTGTTCTCATTGTTCAATTCCCACCTATGAGTGAGAATATGCGGTGTTTGGTTTTCTGTCCTTGTGATAGTTTGCTCAGAATGATGGTTTCCAGCTTCATCCATGTCCCTACAAAGGACACGAAATCATCCTTTTTTATGGCTGCATAGTATTCCACAGTGTATACGTGCCACATTTTCTTAATCCAGTGTACCACTGATGGACATTTGAGTTGCTTCCAAGTCTTTGCTGTTGTGAATAGTGCCGCAATAAACATATGTGTGCATGTGTCTTTATAGCAGCGTGATTTATAATCCTTTGGGTATATACCCAGTAATGGGATGGCTGGGTCAAATGGTATTTCTAGTTCTAGATCCCTGAGGAATCGCCACACTGACTTCCACAATGGTTGAACTAGTTTACAGTCCCACCAACAGGGTAAAAGTGTTCCTATTTCTCCACATCCTCTCCAGCACCTGTTGTTTCCTGACTTTTTAATGATCGCCATTCTAACTAGTGTGAGATGGTAACTCACTGTGATTTTGATTCGCATTTCTCTGATGGCCAGTGATGATGAGCATTTAAGAAGTCCACTTCAATAAATGTTTTGCAATAACTAGAAATAAGAAAGAAATAATTATTCTTGGATAATAGCTGTTGATAGATTTAGGTGTTCAAAATACATTACCCTAAAGCTAGTATTTCATTGAACTAGATTAAATGGAAATTTTAAAAGCCTTTTGTTGAATAATCCCTGCCTTCCAAACAGTATGTTGGCTCTGACACTAATTGTGTGACTTTGGACAAGCCACTCTATCCTCTCTGAGTCTTCGTTTAGTCATTTGTAAATTGGGAGTGATTATAAGGGTTGTTTTGAGAATTAAATATGGTACAAAACTCTTGGTAACCCACGTAGTGCTAGTCTAATATGTGGAATTATTTATATTTTTAAAGAGTGAAATGGCCAGGTGTGGTGGCTCATGTCTATAATCTCAGCACTTTGGGAGGCCAAGGCAGGCAGATCATGAGGTCAGGAGATTGAGACCATCCTGGCTAACACAGTGAAACCCTGTCTCTACTAAAAATACAAAAAGTTAGCCAGGCATGGTGGTGGGTGCCTATAGTCCCAGCTATTCGGGAGGCTGAGGCAGGAGAATGGCATGAACCTGGGAGGTGGAGGTTGCAGTGAGTTGAAGTTGTGCCACTGCACTTCAGCCTGGGTGACAGAGCAAGACTCTGTCAAAAAAAAAAAGAGTGAACTACAACTATAGGGGCTTCTCTTTTATTTTTGAGCTCATATATAATCCTGATGAGGCTGCAGAGGAAAGATGAGAAGTCTAAATTATTATAAATTCAAATCATGACACAATGGCATTTTCAATATATCACTGGCCCTCTGATCCTACATATCAACTCATGAGGGAGAAAATTAAATCACTATTCACTATGAGCATTATTAGAACTAATGAAATCAGCAGAGCATGCTCTCATTAATTCAAGTATTTGTTAAGCAGTTTATGGTAATAATTACATAGACTAAGCTGCATTCTCCCCACCCCAAACAAACCCAACCTCTAAGAAGCTGATAGAAAAAAATGTCTCTGAACCTAGCTCCTAAGATGAATTTCTTAATTCCCTAGATTTTAACAATGGAATAAGAGCATGACAGCTGAGCATCAAAAATACAAAGATAGTGAAGGAAGTAGGGGAGACCACCAAAAAGAATCTCTGAGTGACCTTTCAGCTTAATGCTACAGCAAATACACAGTAGCATTTTACTTATAAGGTTAGACAGACATACTACAACTCTATTACAGACCTGCCATAGAAAACAAAATAAACTAGTCTTGGCAATAATTTGAGAGTGTAATTAAATCTAGTAATGGGTGTGATACAATTTTAAAGAGTTTCTTTAATGAGGTTTTAAACAAATCTGACCATATCCTGATTATTTTCCTTTGGGATATTCAGTAACTTGGATAAGACGTGTCATGTCTATTCTCTAAGTCATTAGTTTTAGTTAACAGCTAATTGAGTCCTGACTTTTGATATCAAGTTTCCTCTTTGTATCTATATCCAGGTCTACACAGCACAAGGCAATTAAGCAGAACAATTATACAGTAAATCTGGGGATGCTAACCGATAGGGCATATCAGACTATAGATCCTCCTGGAGTAAGCTAATTCAAAATTATCTGAAGGCCTGTTTGTGGAGTATGAATTCACAGGATGATTTCTGGTTCTCCACTATGACAATGGTTTTAGGAAACACTTATTGAGTACTTATAATATGCTGGACACATGTTCAGCACTAGGAGCACAGAAATTGTTTAAATTTCTCAGCCCTTAAGATGCTTACAGTCTAACGAGAAAGACAGGAAAACAAACCACATTGACACAATATGGTAAATGTTTAAAGAGATTCACAGATAATATGGAACTTTTAGCACATCTTGGCTTCCTTAAAAAGGTGATAGCTGAGATGAATTTTAAAGACACATGAGGGTTAGCCAGGTGAATAAAGGCATGGAAGGGCATTTTAGATGCAGGTAACAGCCTGGTCAAAGAAATATAGGTACTGTGTATTTGGAGACAAGGATGAGCTCAGTTTGAGATGTGTTGTGGGAAAATTAAATAAATCTAGCAGGCATTTTGATATTATAAAAAAAAAAAAAAGCTCAAGGAAGAGTTAAGGGATGGGGATATAGATTTAGGAGTCATCAACTGATGAAGAAAAGATGAAGCCAGGGAAACAGATCAAGGGAAAAGATCAGAGGGTAAGACTGAGACCCTGGGGAGAACCCAGGCTTAAGGAACAGCAAAAAGATAAAGAATTCATGAAGGGGCAGCAGAGAAATGATCAGAGTGGTAGAAGAAGAACCAGGAAAGCAATCCAAAATGTTGAAAATTTCAAGCAGATGGCCAACAATGACAAGGAAACACAAAAATACAACTAATATAGGCCTAAAATAATACGGATTCCATTGAGCAATGTGAAGAGCATTTGTAACCTCTTAAGAAGCAATTTTAATGGCATGGGGGTCACAGGAGGAAGGAAGAAAAGCTATTATTTAGATTGCACTTTTTGACTAAGAACAGGAGTTGAAGAAAATCTAAGTTGAGAGAGGACAGTTTTAAGCAGAAAGAAATTAGAGAGCATTATAAGATGAATGAAAAGACTCACTAGAAAGTAATACATCAAATACGTAAAGAAGATAGAAGATAATGAAAGAGAATTCTGTTGAAACGTGATAGGTGGGGAGAATGACCTTAAGTAGAATGGTGCTCTTAATAATTTTGGCTGTATCCCACTGTAAGGAAAATATCTCACTAAATACCCAGTATATTCACAAAGATATACACGTCTTCATATACATAAAGACAAGTTTACAAACATAATATTTGCCCTTACTACATATTTTGTACCCTGATATTTCCTTTTCTGTTCTATTTTATTTCATTAAAGCATGCTAGTCACAACCCACTAAGTTGATTTCATGCTCCACTAACCAATTAAGGCTTACAATTTTAAAGAACACTGGAATGAGAGAAAGACTATTCAATCTCTAAAACAGAGCAGAAGAAATAAAGCTGGGTAGAGATGAGGCTAAATATACACTTATAGGGAGAAAATTGAGGCATTTCAGGCCTGATGACCTCACATTTCTTGAAACAGGACTTGAGGTCATGTGTTAAATATAAGTAGAATGGAGTCAAGGTAGAGGGTCAAATGAAAATGATGATGAATTGGAAAGGTCACTGAGGAAATTGAAGAGGACACTGAGCAAAAACAAGGAAAAGGCTACACTGCACTGAAGCTAGCAGCACTGAGGACCCATTGAAGCCAGAAATCAATTACTTATTATAGCACCAGCCCAGATTGTTCTGCAGATCAGACACCCAGTTCCACCAGGTTTGTCAGTCTTCTTTGATACTCTTATACAGAGAATCTAGTAAACTCTCAATACTTAGTTACTGAATGAATGTTGAATCCAAGATATTCCATCCCTGTGAGCTGGTTCACTGCCTGAATTTGAAACTATACCACTGTCATTTCAATTCCTCTCTATCTTTCCCTTGTGTGGGAAAGGCATAGGGCACTTTCGTTAGACTGTCTTCCCCAACCCCTACACCATTAAGGCTTTCCTTTGGAGAATTTGAACTCAGAGAACTGTTCAACTGTCAAGTTGACAGCACCAAGCATGGCACTTGGCATTCTATAGGTACAAGTCATTGATTGATTGACATCTAGTTTGCAATGTATTGTAGAAGTATGCTATGTAACCAGCCTTTGTGTTTATACAGTTTGTCCAACAGATTAAGCAATTGTCCAACAATATTATGCAATGAAACTGTGACTGTTTGAAACAATCTGGCTCCATTCATTCATTCAACAAATATCGATTGAGCACTGACTACATGCCAGGTACTATTCTAGGTGTGGGGACAGAGTGTGAACAAGAACAACATGGTGCCTGCACTCAACATTGCTAACATCCTTTTTTCAGGGAGGAATGGAGATGATTTTGTTTTGTTTTGTTTTGTTTTTTGGTGGGGTGAGGAGAGGAGGACAATAAACATGCAGGAAGAGAGAAAAGCTTGTGCAAACTTGAGGATGGGTACAACATGAAGCATGATGCTGGCATGTCCCAGAAGCTGAGAGAAAGCCAATGTGGCTTCAGCCCAGTGATGGAGAGGATAGGGTCCAGATTGTGCAGGGCCTTGTGTCGCGTTAAAGATATTCATTTCTCTTCTAAGAGCAAAAGGAAGCCATTTAGACAGGAGTATGATGAACAGATTGCCATTCCTGGATGTACCTCGGAGTCTGAATACTTAGCCAATTGTTTATCCTACTGAGGCATCTCTCAGCTGGCAGATTACTCAAAGTTCTGGTTTCTGTTTGGCTTTGCTTTTGCCCCAAACACAAATATTGCTGAGCAGGGTCTGCATTTTGAGCCACTTCCCTTCCACCTTCACAATTCACTTTAATTGTCCAGGGCCGTTTCTGCTTCTACCCCACTCCAAACTTCAAGCCAAATGGTAACAGAAATCTAAAATCCATACTATAAGAGCCTGGGGTTGACAGAACTAAAGCCACTAGCACTCAGAACAGTTTAAGAGAGTTTAAATTTCAATATCAACACATAAAACAGTACGAAAACATTTATCTTTGTTAGAGTAGAGGGTTTTGCCTCTATTCTACTCCACTCTGCTTACTTAATTACAAATTGGAAATCTTACAACTGCTAACTCTATTTTGCCTTTTCAGTTTCCTTCTTGATTGCCTGTTGCCTGGAAGCCTCAAGATCCACATGACCACCTCCCTTCTTTTCCCTGCATTCCAGAGGTGGCTGTAGATCTGGGCTGGTAGACAGAGCTGATTCCAGGAAGTGCACCACACTGGGTGTGACAGGAGAAGCGTAAGCTCCTTATGTCATGCAAGTGTCTGGCAACTTGGTGTGTTAGGCCATTCTTGCATTGCTATAAAGAAATACTTGAGACTGGGTAATTTATAAAGAAAAGAAGTTTAATTGGCTCACAGTTCTGCAGGCTTTACTGGAAGCATTGTGCTGTCATCTGCTAAGTGTCTGGTGAAGCCTCAGGGAACTTTCAATCACACTGGAAGGTGAAGTTGGGAGCAAGCGCATCACATGGTGAAAGCAAGAGCAAGAGACAGAGAGAAAGAGAGAAAAAGGGTGGGAGGTGGTGGTGTGCCACGTACTTTTAAATGACCAGATCTCACGAGAACTCATCATCACAAAGACAGTACCAAGCCATGAGGGATCCACCCCCATGATTCAAACATCTCCCACCAGGACCCATCTCCAGTATTGGGGATTACAATTCAACATGAGATTTGAGCAGAGACAAATATCCAAACTATATCACTTGGCTTGTGTCTGGGAAGTGTGAATCCCCAGGCTGAATGATTAATTAGAATGACAATAGAGGCCTGGTCAAGGTGGATGCCCAGGATTCAAGTACGGCTGCATCACAGGCATAGGGAGGCCTGGTAGACTTGTCCTTGTGGCATGGGCCATGGAGCCAATGCACCATGTGGATTTTATTGAAAATATCTGCCCTTTACTAGAGAGACTAGAAACCCAGTCTGAAATATGCCACCTACCCCTATCTGACAATGAGGGTGGGAATCTATTTTTGCCTTACAAGAAAAAGCAGGAACTTGTTATTTTGTAATTATCTCTACTTCATTTGCTGCCCTTTGACTTCTACCCTTTATGCATACTGAGCCTCCCTTTTCCACCCCATTAAATCAGCCCCAATTTAAGAAAGTTTTGCGTTGTCCCTCAGTTCTTTGTACCTAACACATACAATCTTATTTAATTTTTTCAAATCTCTGTGATTGCAATGCAACCCAATTAGCTCATCAAATAAACCTGGTTTTGAGTATAAGCTGTGTTTTACTTCTTAAGCAGTCTAATCTCACAGAACCTTATTTTCTCAATTATACAATAGTGGGAAGCCACCTCATTGGTGTTGGGAAAGTTAAATGAGATAATGCACAGTGTCTGGCACATTGTTTGTGTTCAGTAAAAGTTAGCTGTTATTATTGTTCCCACTAACCCAGGCAGGAGGAAACCATGTGGGGGTTGATCTTGTCACATAGAAATCTTAGACACTTGAAGACGATCCACAGTTTCTCCACTGCAGCTCAGTTGAGTATTCTTTGCAAAATTTAGACTGTATTTTGTTCTATGCTCTAACTACCAAGATTAAGAGGCTGAATGTCACCTGTTAGACACAGCTCTGCGTTATACAGATGTTCTTTAGAACTGCATGCTCTTATAAACAAATGAGTTTTGTAATAGAAGCACCAGTACTTTTTATTTCTAGTCAAAATGCAGAGACAGGCGGGTCTCAAGCCAATAAACCCAGGGTTCCAAAGTCCTAATTTCCTAGAATGTGGTGAAATCCTCCCAGACACTACTGGTGGGTGGGTTTGGAAGCAACATGATAATCAGTCCCATGCTTCATCTTTTGTTTGTAGCGATCCCCATGCCGGAGACCTTTCTTTTCTGTGGCTAAGCAATCTTCTCGCTGGGCTTCTGGATGCTCATTTCAAGAGCACTCCATTTCAGTGACTCATAGCTAATTTACTGAACCTTGGATGAGGTTCTGGGCTCTGTACAAAGTGTTCTGGAAACACAGTCCTTGTCCTTAAGTTCCCTTCAGTATTCTATTTATTAGTAAAATTGTACTTCTCCTTGTCTCCAAACATACCTGGCTCCTTCCTGCTTCTACACTTTTGCTCATAATATTTACTTCCAGGAATACCATCTCCATTCCCTACCCTCCCTCCCTACTCACATCATCTCTACTTCTCAATATTCTTCTTATCTGTTTTAGCTCAATTCAAATACTTCCTTGCAGCTTTTCTCCTGCTTTCCCATATCCCTCTTTCTCTTCCAAAGTCTCATCTTAGATTCCTTATCTTATTCAAATTGTCATTTTGGAGTGTCATTTTCTATTTACACATTTGTCTTCCCTAATTCAGGATAATATACCAAAGAGAGAAATCTGTTATTCCCTTTTGGGTCTCCCACAACATTTACAGAACTTCGCAGTGGATACGAAAGTTTGAGTGACTGATTGAATGAATTCATTCACTCAACGTATATATTGACTACCTGCCCATTGTGGACCAAGCACGTTTGTAGGAGCAGGAGACATACAGATGATTAGATAAAGTTCCTGTCCCTGGAGAGCTCACATTCTATGTGAGTTAATTGCAAAATGGTTCTAATAGTAGACATGCAGGATGTTAAAAAGAAAAAAACTGATGTTACCACGAAACAAGAAAGTATTGCAAATATTTAACATCTTTGTTATTCCTATGCTGATTTTTCCCATCAACTAATACTTATCTTTTTTTGTTTGTTTTTTGAGACAGGGTCTCACTCTGTCACCCAGGCTGGCGTGCAGTGGCACAACCTTGGCTCACTGCCATCTTCACTTCCCAGGCTCCAGTGATCCTGCCACCTCAGCCTTCTGAGTAGCTGGAACTACAGGTGCAAGCTGCCACGCTTGGCTAATTTTTTTTGTATTTTTTTTTTTAAAGATGAGGTTTCACCATGTTACCCAGGCTGGTCTCAAACCGCTGGCCTTAGGCCATCCACCCTCCTCAGCTTCTGGGGATTACAGTGCTGGGATTACAGGCATGAACCACTGCACCTGGCTCTATATATTGTTTACTATTTGCTGAGAGCTAGCCACTTTAACAGATATCATTTCATTTGATCCTTACAACCAAGAGAAGAAGTAGGAGCTATTATTACAGTTGAGGAGACAACAGCTCTTGCAGGCTAAATAACATATCCGAGCATGAGAGTGTAAGTGAATGAGAAGGCTGAGATTTGAATCCCACTCCACCTAACTCCAAAGACGCTAGTGATCAACAACTGTGTCATACCACCATAGACTTTGGGACAAGAGCCTCAGTGCCAACAGCGGAAACAGCCTGACCCACAGCATGCATTCGTTTTCCCCTCAGCATAGTTTCCCTGTATCAGCCTTCATTGCCACAACTTTACACACCACTTTTGACATATGTTATTAGCTGAAAACATTTTCTTCATAAATTTTAACAAATTCAATTTCTACATTTAGAAAACTGTGTTGCCAGCAGTTCCTTCATCCAGAGAGTGTAGGTTAGGAGAGCAGTCATCATTAATTTGGGTTTTGCCATGTCACATGCAGTGACAGCCTGACTTCTTGAAGGGATTGCCACACCCTACACACCTAATAGATCCAACCACTGACAACGTTTCTGTATTCCACATACCCAACCAATAACTAACTGTAAATCATCTTCTAAAAACTCACAATTTCAACGTATGATGGCTCTGGTGACAGCTGTGATTTTGTTCAAGGTCACCCCTGGGGAAACCAGATTTGAATAGAATCAGTTGAACTTCGAGGCAAAGTCACACAGTCCTTAAAATAGGGAAGGCACTGCAGAGTGAGCTTCGTGAGAGGAAAAACTGTCTTGGAACTCTATCTCCACTATCTCTGGGACACACTCCTCATTCAATAGGTGTTTGTTAAATAAAATGAATACATAAATGATTTCTTTTTTAACATCACTCTGGAAATAATTTGTTATTATTATTATTATCATACCACCACACTCCAGCCTGGGTGACAGAGCAAGACCCTGTCTCAGTTAATAATATAATTATTAATTATTAATGGCTCACTGCAGCCTGGACCTCTCGTGCTCAAGTGATCCTCCCACCTCAGCCTCCCAACTAGCAGGCACCACAGATGACTGCCATCGTCCCAGCTGTTTTTTTGTTTTTTCGTTTTGTTTTTTTTTTTATTTTGGAGAGACAGGGTTTTGCCGTGTTGCTCAGGTTGGTCTGGAACTCCTGGGCTCAAGTAATCCACCATCTCAGGCTCCCAAAGTACCGGGATTACAGGCATGACCCATCTCACCCGGCTGAAAATAATTTAAAATGAGATGTATAGTGTGGCCAAAAGAATATTGACCTTGCAGTTAAAAAAAAAAAAAAAAGTTTGATTCCTAGCTTCAGTACTTGATATTTATGCGTGGCATGATGCAAATAAGTAAACTGCGTTAACATTTTTTTATCTGTAAAATGAGCATAATGTTGTTACACCTGACTGTTGTGAAGAAAAGACAGGATAACAATGGAGTGCCCAACAGTGTCAGCACACAGTAGGTCCTCACAAATGTTTCTTTCCTCTGGAAAGCAAATTTGCTCAATTGGTTTGCACTTTTTCATAAAACATAGATCAAAAGAGTCAGATTAGGTCTGGAGTGCACCTTTCTTATCCTCATTTGAAAAGTCTTGTTATTTGGACACAGCAGTTGACCATAATTTTAAAAAAACCATTGATAGGCCAGTGGCAGGTCCTGAGTTACTGTCCTTGCCAAGAGTTGGCAGTGGTACAGTAGCACACAAGGGACATTAAAGTGCCACTTGAAGTATCTCCTGCAATATTCACAGGAAGGCTGTAAGTCCATTTAGCCCTTTAGTCTGAGAGCTTCATAATGAAAGGAGTTTCAAGGCACCAGAAGTTCCAATTATCCCAAACAGGTGAATGTTACTCTAATTTCCCAGAGGTTTTCTGTCCAGTGATCTGATCTGCTATCTCCAGATATCTTGGTTGTTGAGTTCTGAATGAAAGGGAGTAAAGTGAGCAAGAGCTTCAGAAAGCACTCAAGAATACTGAAGCATGAGAAGGTTATGTCAGCACATTTGATTTTTTTCACCTATTTCCATAGGCTATGCCACCAAGAGTAGCTACAAAAGCTACAGGTAAAGCTGTTGGCATACAGCAAACCATTAACAAATGCCACTTCCTCTCCTCCTAGAAGAAATCCTCATATCACAGCCACAGTACTTAGGCAAAACCTCAAACCGGATCCCAGACAAACTAAGAAAGTATAGTGCAGTGACTTTAGCAGCCACCAGGCAATGTGGCCTTGAACAAGGTTTTTCACTAGTGTCATCAAGTGACAACCACTTGAGTCAATTATCTCTTTCTACCCTATTATCAGTTCTGTGAGACAGATATTTTTATCCTCATTCTTAAAAATAAAGACAATGTCAAAAATGTTAGAAAGCTTCCCAAGGTCTCACAGCCTGTGAGTGGTTAAAACCTTAGATCCCTTTGACTGCAAATTACAGTTTTCACTGTACTTCTAGATCTTCACCTCTGAAATGTCATCTAGAAAAATCTTCCCCAGTTCTAAATATCTACATTTTTATTACGCAATTTAATAAAAAATTGAAGTTCTACTCAGGTTTTCCTATGCTAGGTGTAGTTAGGAGATATCAGGAAGAATAAAATGTGAAATCTATATTGACACACGCACACAATAATCACAATACAAGACTGAAGTGGGAACAGTCATCAAGAAGTACTAGAAAAAGGGCTGAGGGGCTTCAGAAAAGTGAGGAATTGGGTCTTGCAATTGAGCGGGCCAAAGGAGACTTCCGGGAGGAGGAGGAAGAATATGCTCTAGACCTCTCAAATGTCCACTCAGTGTTCAAAGAAAGATACTTCTATTTCATAGGCACCAAGACTTCTGTGCTTTTTCTGCTTCTCCATTTAGGTTGAGAGAACCCCTCTGTGAACTGAGAGCATGATATTATTTTGGACAATTTAAAGACAAGAGAATTCTTAGTGCCCATAATAAGGCGTATTTCAAAATGCTTGCTTTAAAAGACTATGCTATTTAAGGTTCAGTTCATCTAAATCCTTTCACTTCATCATTATTGTCATTTCTTCTATAAATCATGCACACATGGACATCTAAATAATTCAGAAGGCTTACTGTCAAGCATCTCCTCTTGGTTCAAGGTGGGTGGGTAGAGGGTTTGGATTTCAAACCTTGGACAGTAAACAGAGCTCTGCTTGTTTAGAAATCATACAAGACAAGGGAAGACACAGGTTGCACTCACCATGTGCCGGGCATGGTTCTAAGTGCTTCACATGTACTATTCTCATTTAATATGCGCAATTATCCTATGAGATAGATACTATTAATATTCCCATTTTACAGATGAAAAAGCTGAGACACCAAGAGGTTAAATAATTTGCCAAGGATCACTCAGAAAGTAATTGTCAGAGCCCAGGTTTAAATTAACAAAGCTTTGTTCTTGAAAATGTGTTATTCACCACTGTTCCACATGGCCTCCCCCTATGTGTACACAAATGGACTCATCTGGTTTAAAAATCAATAAAAGGAGAAAAACTATCATGATTCTAACATTTGAGGAAAACCAAAAGTGTGTGTGTGTGTGTGTGTGTGTGTGTGTGTTTTACTGTAAACTTCTGGCTCAATGTATGATTCATAGTTTTAATGGTCTGAATTTTATAGGCTTAGATTTTTTAAATTATTGTTAAAATGTATATATTGCTATTTTTGTAATATTGAATGTAAATCAAGATCATTGTAGAAAAATGTTATACACAGCTTAGTATAAAGAAGACAACAAAATCACTTAAGTGACTGCTACTTACATTTTTGGAGGATTTCCTTGCAAAAAATTTTTTTATATGTATACCTATGTATTTGCCTTCTCTATGCACATATTGGGGACCATGATATACCCAGTTTAATATATTGGTCTTTGTCCATGTTGTCACATCTTATTGAAAAATTTTTGGCCGGGCTCAGTGGCTCACACCCGTAATCCCAGCACTTTGGGAGGCCGAGGTGGGCGGATCATGAGGTCAGGAGATTGAGACCATCCTGGCTAACACGGTGAAACCCGTCTCTACAAAAAATTAGCTGAACATGGTAGCGGGCACCTGTAGTCCACTGTAAACTTCTGGCTCAATGTATGATTCATAGTTTTAATGGTCTGAATTTTATAGGCTTAGATTTTTTAAATTATTGTTAAAATGTATATATTGCTATTTTTGTAATATTGAATGTAAATCAAGATCATTGTAGAAAAATGTTATACACAGCTTAGTATAAAGAAGACAACAAAATCACTTAAGTGACTGCTACTTACATTTTTGGAGGATTTCCTTGCAAAAAATTTTTTTATATGTATACCTATGTATTTGCCTTCTCTATGCACATATTGGGGACCATGATATACCCAGTTTAATATATTGGTCTTTGTCCATGTTGTCACATCTTATTGAAAAATTTTTGGCCGGGCTCAGTGGCTCACACCCGTAATCCCAGCACTTTGGGAGGCCGAGGTGGGCGGATCATGAGGTCAGGAGATTGAGACCATCCTGGCTAACACGGTGAAACCCGTCTCTACAAAAAATTAGCTGAACATGGTAGCGGGCACCTGTAGTCCCAGCTACTCGGGAGGCTGAGGCAGGAGAATGGCGTGAAACTGGGAGGTGGAGCTTGCAGTGAGCGGAGATCGCACCACTGCACTCCAGCCTGGGCAACAGAGCGAGACTCTGTCTCAAAAAAAAAAAAAAATACTTTTTTTTAGTCCTCATTTTAAGGGCAGGAAAATATTCCATCAAATGAACATTCTATAATATATTTAATAAAATCTCTATTTTAGGCATTCTGGTTTCCACTTTTCTTTTTAAAATAAATGTTTCAATAAATGTCCCTGAACACTTTTATAACTGAATATTACTTTCTTAAACTTTGTTAGGTTTATATCTGATTTACTTAATTCCATAAATATATACTAAATATCTATAAAGTACCAGCTGCAGTTGAGGGGCTAATGACACTGTGGTGTCACTGGGTCAAAAGGGATGAATATGGTTAAGAATCTTGACACATATGACTAACTACTTCACTTGAAAGGTTGTTCCAGTAATTTATGCTACTTGAGCTGCCTAAGATTTTGCATCTCACTAAATCCTATATGCATTAAGCATTATAGTCCCCAATTTGAAAGTGAAAAATTGTATCTCATCCTTGCCTTTACATTTCTTTTACTTCTTGTGAGGTTATACCTTTTTTTGTATATTTATTATTCATAAATGTTTAATTTTTAAACTCTTGTTCAGGGCCTAGTCTAACTGAAAAAAATCCCATTCCATATTTCTTTATAGCTTGAGAAAATGCATATCAAAAATACCTTCAGAAAACCTTAATGTTGCCTTTTAATACCCATAAAAGTCAAGGTCAGGTTTTTAATACTTCCAGCTCTCAGAAATCTGGGTTATTGGAGAACATCAAAATGGGCTCACTGTCTGCATTGAGAGCTTAGAATGACCTGGGCAGGGACATTAAACCAAATTGGGTAGAAGACAGAAAATCTGTTGGCCTCAGCTCAAGGAAGTTTAGCAGGCATATCAATAGTTAGAAAAGTTCTTTCTACAAAATATTTTAAAAGACTCAGGTTTGTCTCGAAGGCAAATTGTTATTTAACGTAACGTAAAATAATGTAATAATGTTACTGAATGTAACATGTGCATCTCACTGAATCCTATATGCAAAAAGTGTTTCAAAATACAAAATCTCTTTGTAACCTGTTCTTAGAAATAGCATCCTCTCATCTTTGCCATATTCTATTCATTAGAAGTGAGTCACTAAGTCCATACACATCAAGTCATTATAAAAGGGCATGAATACAAGAAGGCAAAGATTGTTGGGGACCATTTCAGAAACTGCCAATTACACTTTCTATCCTTTACCATATTTTATGTTCTTCATAGCACTTAGTGTTCACTAAAATTATTTGTTTGCTTATATTTTTATCATCTATTTCCCTTCTCTAGAATGTAAGCTCCATGAGAACACGGACTTTATCTGTCTTGTTTGCCACATTATCCCCAGAACCTTAACTGTATCTGGCATATAGCAGGTATTAAATAAATATTGTTTAGTTGATTAATCAATTGATGAATCTGATAGAATACAATGGACTTGGAAAGCATGTTTATTGGTCAAGAAGATCTGTTGGCTCAAACAGACTTGAGTTACATTCCTGTATTTGCCACTCACCAGCTGCGTGACCTTGGGCACATCACCTAACAATTTTCTATCTCAATTCCCATGTTGCAGTTAGTTGACTTGCAGATTTAACTTGACCTTGACATAAGTCAGAGACAGAGAGAGAGAGAACTTGGCGCATAGCAAGTGTCCAATACATAGTCATTATCCTTATAATTCAAATGATGGTTCTGATCTGTGTGTAAGACTAAGCCCAGCAGGTCAGCCTCGAACTGGCACCAATTTGCATTGAAGATCTGCTGGGGAGAAGTGTGTGCATCATTCCCCAGGAGGCTTCACTTCTTCCCCACCCACCTGGGGCCTTGTTTGGCCAAACTTACCCATGGAGGAAGAGAAAGAGGGGTTACCAAAGCAGAGATCCACATTGCGAGGAGCCCATTTCAGTCACCACCCAGCTCCTGGCCACTGCCCTCAGGCTGAGCTGCTGACCACCCTGCTGAGTTTGTGCTGAACCCTCTGCACTCTTTCACTCCATCCTCATTCAAATGGAAAGGGAGGCCTTGCCCTTCAGAGTTTCCCAGTACCATCTAGTTAGTTCCCAGCTAACTAACCCCAAATAAGAGCAGAACTGAGGAAACCAACCTTCTGCACACACTCTGACCAACTGAACTAAACCACTATGGCCAAAATCTGATTGAACAAGTCAACTTGGTTGAGTAGGGGTTAAACTTTTTCGCTTACCTCAGATGAGTTGAAGATTTTCACAGTAAACAACAGTACATACAAACATTTATAATAGTTAGAACTTGTTTATTATTTATTTTTCCATCCACACCACATTTATTTAGTTTAGTTTAGGGCACATTTATTTAGTTCATGCATTGATCTGGCAAGATTCACAGATGGGAGTACTGATTTAAGAAAACTGTGACAGAGTGCAGTGGGATCTGGGAGGGAACACCTAACTCGGGTATTCATATTTTTAAAAAAATCCTTGAAACGGATCTTGAGAATAAATGATTCCTTTCTTCAACTCATACTTACCAAGTTTTTACTATCTGCTAAGGAAAGTACTAGGTAATAGAGAAAAAACAGTGAATTGAGGTCAGGTGCAGTAGTAGCTCATGCCTGTAATCCCAGCTCTTTGAGAGGCTGAGGTGGGAGGATCATTTGAGCCCAGGAGTTCAAGACCAACCTGGACACCATGGTGAGACACCATTTCTACAAAAAACAGAAACCAAAAAATTAGCTGGGTGTGGTGGCCCATACCTGTAATCCCAGCTACATGGGAGGCTGAGGCGAGAGGATCACTGGAGCCCAGGAAGTTGAGGCTGCAGCGAGCCATGTTCATGCCACTGCACTCCATCCTGGACAACAGGGCAAGACTGTCTCAAAAAACCAAAAACAGGCCAAGCACAGTGGCTCATGCCTGTAATACCAGCACATTGGGAGACCAAGGTGAGTAGATCATTTGAGCCCAGTTCGAGACTAACCTGGGCAACATGGCAAAACCGAGTCTCCACAAAAATTAGCTGGGCATGGTGGTGTACATGGTGGTGTATGCTCAAGTCCCAGCTACTTGGGAAGCTGAAGTGAGAGGATCGCCTGAGCCTGGAAAATCGAGGCTGTAGTGAGTTGTGACTGCGTCACTGCATTCCAGCCCGGGCGACAGAAGAGACCCTGTTTCAAAACAAAAACAAAAACAGTGAAAGAAACACAGTTTCTTTCCTCAAATTGCTCCTTGTTTTGTGGAGAATAAAAGGGCAGGTGGGAAGTCCCTAGAGAGCAAGTGGGTGCAGGATTTAAGCAAAGAGAAGTTCATAGGCCGGGTGTGGTGGCTCATGCCTGTAATCCCAGCACTTTGGGAGGCCGAGATGGGAGGATCATGAGGTCAGGAGATCAAGACCATCCTGGCTAACACGGAGAAACCCTGTCTCTACTAAAAATACAAAAAATAAAAAAAATTAGCCGGGCGCAGTGGCAGGCGCCTGTAGTCCCAGCTGTAGGCTGAGACAGGAGAATGGAGTGAAACCGGGAGGTGGAGCTTGCAGTGAGCAGAGACTGCGCCACTGCACTCCAGCCTGGGCGACAGAGCGAGACTCCATCTCAAAAAAAAAAAAGAAAAGAGAAGATCATGACTTAATATTTCAGTATGGCTAGAACGCATCAGATGTGGACATGAGAGGAACTGGGAGGGAGTTCGTGGGAGACAAACCTGAAGAGAGATGTTGGTCCAGATGTGAAGAGCCAGGTGTCAAGCTAAAGAGTTTCAACAGGATTCTGCAAGCAGCATCAGCTGTACAGGGGGTGTGTAGGGGAATTATATTATCAGATCTCTGTCTACAAAGATTCCACAGGCACTTATGTTGTACAGTGAGAGAGTGAAAGCAAGAAAAGTTTTACAGTTTTCCAGGCAATAAATAACTGGGCCCTGAACTAAGATACAGGCAAGTAGAAACAGAGAGATAGATAGGAGTCAAGAGGTGGATCAAAACACTGGGAGATACTACATACTCTCAAAGGAGTTTAGAGTCCTTTTAAGTCACCTACTCCACTCCTATTTCACCAGTAAGAAAACTTTCTTCCAGAGGGGTCAAGTTATTTACTCAAAAATCACACATAGCTGGAAGCTTTTCCCAGTTTGGTCATTTTGGTTATTGCCATATATATTAGTTTGCTAGGGCTGCTGTAACAAAGTTCTACAAATTGGGTGGCTTAAAATTATAGAAATTTATTGTCTCCTGCTTCTGGAGAACTCCAAAATCAAGGTATCAGCAGGGCCAAGTTCCCTCTGAAACCTCTAGGGAACCCTGCCTTGCCTCTTCCTGGCTTCTGGTGGTTTGCCAACAATCTTCGGTGTTTCTTGGCTTGTAGATGTACCAGTCCAATCCTCTGTGTCACGCGGCTTTCTTCCTATGTGCACCTGCCTTCACACTGTCGTCTTCTTATAAGGACACCTGTCATGTTGGATAAGGAGCCCACCCTACTCCTGTATACCTCATCTTAACTAATTATATCTGCAGTGAACCTATTGCCAAATAATGTGATCCTTCCAAGTAAGAAATGTATTTAATCCATGATACCATATCAAATTGATCTGTCAAAAAAGAAAAAGGACTCTCTTGGAATGAATTGGCTTCCCTTTGCCTAAATATAGGTAAAGATCTCTTAGAGCCCATATCCAGAGATCCAATTACTCAAAACTAGGCAGGTCTTGCACTCTTGGTTAAAGGTACTCATTTTAAACTTCTCCATTTGGACTTGAAGTGATTGGAATAATGGAGGTACTGTCTGAAGATCTCAACTTCCGGTTTCATTGTTTCCGCATTCAGTATCTCCATCCTGATGTCCTAACGTGATCTTTCGCAAGTCTCTGAGCTTACCCACAGGCTGTCAGTTTATCTTTCTGCACACCGGGAAGAAAGAGACCTTCTCTGTGTTGCAATAAACTAAGCCGTGAGTGGACAGCGAATCTACGAAGTTATGTCTTAGTCAGCAATTGCATTCCTCAGGAGAAAGGACCAGTAGCAATAGCAGAATGTTGCCATTTCTGTAGTCTTCTTGATTTCTGACTAATGAGGAACCAAAGAGTCCAAAATAGCTGATTTGCCCTCACCCAGGAAATGCATCCCCTACCCGACTTCCTCCAGAAGTCTCTGGGTTCTACAGCTGCTATAACCTCATACCTTCCCAGGGCTTTCACCTCTGTACAGACTCCTAGTCTGCTCTGCTCCGTCAAAAGCTTTTCTAAACTTCTCTGGGCACCAGAAGCACCCCTTGAGGGATGTTAAGCTAAGGAAAGGGAATGGTGATAACAGCATTGCTTCAGATACTTCATATTTACGTCTTTCTCGTAAAGAGTGCCAGGGCCTTATAGAATCACTCGAAGGCCCATTGCATTAATCTCAAGGCTCCCAAACAAGTGAAAGTTAGATCACACTAAAGCCACCTTCATTTAGAGTTTGTGGTCAATCAAACAGAGCCTAAACTGAAATTTAATTTTGCCCTAGCAGTGAGAATTTGCTAAGCAAATTAATGCTAGAGGGCAAACAAGGCTTCTTGAGTCTGCCTAAGAGCCTTTAAAGGACAACATGCTTTCAAGGGCTGGAAGCAGTCTTTTTACATGCTAATTACAAATCCTACAGTATTTGTGAAAGCAGGTCCCTCTGGGATTTCTATCAGCCAACAAGTTGTTTATTTCCAGTTTAAAGGGGGTGGAGGGTCTATGAATTATTGAGTAGCTGCTATGTGTTTTGCCTGTGCTTAGTGGTGAGAGATTGTTTATCTTCACAACCGTCCTTGGAGCTAAGCATTGCCCCAGTTTGCACCTGTGGAATGGAGAGGTGGCTGGAAGCGCAGAGCTGGGATTCAAACGCTGGGAAGCCTAAACTCTGGAAGCTGTGCTCTCTCCTCCAGCGTATTACCAACCTTTGAATGTAATGTCGGCTTTTCTTTAAGGAATATTCTCAAATCCAGCCTTCTTAATATTTCAGAATAGCCCGTCCCTAATTAGCTCAAATTAGCTAGCTTTGTAAACCCTTTTTCATTTCAGTAATGAGGAAAACGAGGCATTCAGCCAAGAAGCAAACTGTAGAAGGATAGGTTGCAGCAGGTCTGGGCTAATAAATTGCAGTACATGGTGCTTCCTGAGACCTACCAAGGACTCTGAAAGAAGACAAGATGAAAAATCACTCCCTCTCTGAGATATATATTTTCTTTTGGAAAGATGTGTTTTCACCACTCACAGGAAAAACTGCTTTCTGGCCTTAGATAGCACAGAAATTGTCCTCAGATAATGCCAGTGAGGAACCTGCCTGGGAGGTCTAATCGACCTGGGATATGTCATAGGTAATGCCGGGTAGGTAGCTTTAACCCTTCGATTGCACCCTTTTCCAATACTGCTGTCACTGCCTACTAAGATCAGAAAAACTGACAAAATATTGGGAAATAACTTCATGTTTTCAGAAATGCTACAAAGCCCTCTCCACTCCCACCCATGAGACAATGTCTACAAGTCACATCATATCCTTCCAGCTTAGACTTATTTTTGAAGCACACACAAAACACACTTTAGTGTAATTGGAGAATTAGCACTTTTGCCCCAGAAATGAAACAGCTGTTGATTTCCAGGCTGCTTGTCATTAGAGAGAAGACTTGAAACATCAGAGGCAAGTTCAAACTCCCTAAGAGGCAATATTGAACTTTACTTGTAGCTCATGTGCCAAGAGCTGCCCAGCATCACAATGCATGAAACAAAACAGATTTCAAGCAATTATAAGACACAACATATAAATCAAGACTTTAGAATCTTTATTAATGCTGAATTTTTTATTGCAAAAAAATACTTTCAGGAAAACAAATATGACTCATGACTTATGAGACTGGCTGCTTGGATGCAAATCATCTTAACTGCTTGCACACTCCTTGGTACCTTTTCAGCTAAAGAGCCATTCAGCCTCAGCTTCAAGTGCAGAGGAAGTGCAAATAACCCCTGCACTTCAGAGCACAGCTTGCTTTGCTAAGAGACAGTTGAGCAAAATCCCAGCACGCTCTGATTCATTCTGCCTGCTGATTGGTCGTTCTCCCTGGCTGCTGACATCATCCTGTCGCTGGGTGGAAAACTTATGCAGCACAGCCCTGATGCTGACTTCTGATTCTTGTGAAGGGGACATTGTACTCAACAGCGAAATCAGATTGTAGCTCAAATGGAATTGGAAGATATCTTTTTTGTGTGATCACTTCAGTCATCTTATGCCTCTTAAATTATAGCGCCCTCCCAACCCCCATGCCGTAATCTAGCAAATGCTATTGTGTGGCACTTTCTCTTCCAAGCCACCCAACCCCCAACAGCCTCTAGAATACAAGAGAATAAGAAAAAAACCTTATCGTTTGCCTTCGACTGTAGATGGAAGATGTCTTACACATCTCCTAGATGGGGCTGGCCTTCTGATTAGTTCATTTGCCTTTACCATCAGTATTAAACTATGTCTTCACTTGTTACAAAGAATTGTGAAGTAATTTTTAGGACTTTCTATAAAAAATGCCTTATTACCTCTCATTTATTTTCCCAGCATTCTGTAAGCCTTAGGTAAACTGGGGAAGTAATGACAAAGGCCAACTTGTCTGTTGCCCTTTACAGTGCGCAAAGAACTTTTTTATATACAATGTCTCATATGTTCTTCACAGCAGTCCTATGCGTGAGGTACTATTACTTCCCCCACTCTATAGATAAGAAAACAAACCCCTAAATATTAAATCCGTTGCCAGCCATATAGCTTGCATATGATGAAGCTGGGCCTCAAACCCATGGTTTTTAATCCTAGTTTCTGAACTCTTTTCACTCAGACATAGACTCTTTCAACCTTGGGAGGCTAAGTGATTTGCAAGAACCAGTGCAAATTAAGTAGCTAAACCAGTGCCAGAACCCAGCAATTCTTGTTCTCCACACAAGGCCTTTTCTTCTAAACCTCTTGGTAGCTCTCAAGACAATGTTAGAGATGCTCTTAGATACACATTTATTTTAGAAATCTTTAGGCTTTCACAAGCTTTTACTGATTAAGTGCAGCTTTGAGGGAAAAAAATAGAAGCCTAATAATTCAGATGCACATTTGCATTTATTACATAAGGCTTCTGTAAGGGATAAGCTTATCCAGTTGCAGGCTTATTTTAAGTTTTAATGGAATGATTTTGACAGATCAGAAATAGCAGGCTTAGTAACCAGCTCGGTAACTTAGATGTCAGAGACATTTCCATGGTGGATAGCGGGGCTCCTTAGCTCTCAGGAGACACTAGATTTCTCTTGTTTATCTCTGACTGGGATGATTAACCACCCTTTGCTTGGCTTTCATCTTTCCTGGCACAGCTTTGTCTTTCATCTCATTCATTGCTCCAAACCCTTCTTCTCTTTAACTTTTAATACACATACAAAATATTTCAGCTTCCCTCAGTTATTTTTACATAAGCAGAGCAGGAAAACATGGATATACTTCACGGAGCCTGCCACATCTGGTTTGCTCAGATACTCCCTTACCCATCTTTATTTTTAAGTGAGACAAAGAATCCTTCAAAAAAGGCTTAGGAGACTAAAATGTTGGAGGAAAGGAATGAAAGAATGGGGGGGGCAAAGATTACTCAGACATGGAGGTGAATATTTGCATTTTCTATCTTGATCTTTGTGACTGCAGCCCCAAAACACATAGTGTGGTGACTTATATTTCACAACGTACATAGCTGCTTCTGTATACTTTGCATTCTTCTCTCATTTTCCCAGTAATTGCCTTTTTTCACTGTGGGGCTTTTTGTCCCCTTGACCCCCAGGTCTCCTACTTCCTGTGTATGACTTAGGCACGTGTAGCTCACTCTAAATTTCAGCAAAATGTTCTCTCTGAAAGTGACTTCTTTTCACACCACTCAGATCTTCACATTTTCACTGCCTGTGGAAATATAAACTTACTGATTTTTGTCTTTCTGTGTTATTTGAAGGTAACAAACAATTTATTGTGCTGAAAAACAGAATTGTTGTCTCATAGACTGCCCAGAGTGATGGGCAGTTCCTACATCCAGCTCTCTGGCTCCCTGTTCAGTGGACCTACCACACCTTTGTTCCTGCTGTCTGTTTTGCCTGAAATGTGTGTCTTAAAATATGGCACAGTAGATGCTGAGCAAAAACAACAACAAAATCCTATGATCACATAGTTAGCGGCAGTTGAAACTGAAATTAGACCCCAACCTCACATGATTATTAAATGAACATTTTAATGATAAAGAAAGACATTAATGCAGGCTAAAAAAAAATGTGTGCACCATCCAATTCCAAAACCCCAGACAGGCACAATGACTCACACCTGGAATCCTAGCACTTTGGGAGGCCAAGGCAGGTGGATCACTTGAGGTCAGGAATTCGAGACCAGCCTGGCCAACATCATGAAATCCTGTCTCTATTAAAAATATAAAGAAATTAGCCAGGCGTGGTGGCAGGAGCCTGTAATCCCAGCTACTCAGGAGACTGAGGCTTGAGAATTGCTTGAAGTCGGGAGGCGGAGGTTGCGGTGAGCCGAGACGGCACCACTGCACTGCAGCCTGGGTGACAGAGCAAGACTCTGACTCAAAAACAAACAAACAAAAAAACAAAAAACAAAATTCCAGACATGAAAGTCCCTGCTGGGAGTCTGGGACTTGGAATCAACCCACCCAGCCCTCTCCCACTTCATCCATTTCCCCTACCTATTTTTCACTCTGGGAGATTCATTTTGCCCAGAAAGTAGGAGCAAATCAGGTCCACAGCTAGACATTATGTTCTAAGCTAGATGATCTCTGAGGATGCTTCCAGTATGACATTCTGTGACTTTGAGCCCTTTGCAAAATTGTGTGTGGGATTAAGAGTTCAGGCTCTGGAATCAGGTCCTATTCAAACCTCAGCTCTGCAACACACCAGCAGACTACAGGGAGAGACGGAAACCAAGATAAGAGTGGGGATGATTTAACCTCCCTCTATTTCTTTCTTTTTTAAAAAAAATAAATCAAGCACAGTAACATACCTGCCTCTTATAGAAGAGGATTAAATAGGATAATACCTGTGAAATCCCTAACACAGAATTGCATGTGGGATGTTCAAAAATCCCAGTAAATGTTGCCAAGTATTTTTGCCAAACTGATAGAAACTCAGATACATTAAGAAAAAAAAAAAAAAAAAAAAAGATGGAGAGGAATTAATGAAAGCAAATTTCAAAAATGAGAATCTGTGGTCCTCATAGTTTAGATAATCAACGATAAAGGCAAAACACATGGGGACAGAACAAAAAACTATAAATATCTCAAGATGGTTTACATCAAAAAGAAGAATTTTTATTTCTCTTTCAATGAGCTTTCTCAAATTAAGCTGTAGTTTTTATTATATTTATTATGTATAGTATACCTGTTCACCAGAGTTCTATTGTCAAATTCTAGGCTCTTTCTACATGTCCTGCCCATGAAATTGGAGATCAGTGATAAGGGGGTTACACGTCTCTTTTCTCCTGATTTCACTGCATCATTTGTAAAATCTCCGAGATAATCTGAAGACACTAAAAACTCCTATGACATATCAGGAAGTGCTCCAGAGACCAAAGTGTATGATTCTGTGGAGCCAACACCAAGGCATGAACGTGGGACCCAGTTCCTAACCACATAGAGCTAAACTGGGAAATGCCAGAAGGGCTAAATTTTATATTTCAACCCTCAAAATTTATCAAATAGCCTGGATGTTTTGAAAGTCCATAAAAAGCTGGGCATGGTGGCTCACACCTGTAATCCCAGCACTTTGGGAAGCCAAGGCGGGCGGATCATGAGGTCAGGAGATTGAAACCATCCTGGCTAACACGGTGAAACCCCGTCTCTATTAAAAATACAAAAAATTAGCCGGGCGTGGTGGCAGGCACCTGTAATCCCAGCTTCTCAGGAGGCTGAGGCAGGAATCGCTTGAACCCAGAAGGTGGAGGTTGCAGTGAGCCAAGATCACGCCACTGCACTCCAGCCTGACAACAGAGTGATACTCTGTCTCAAAAAATAAGTAAATACCTAAATAAATAAATAAAATAAAGTCCATAAAAAATCATGCAGGTTAGGTCACCGAACAATGTTTATTGAGTGTCCATCACATGTAATACAAATACACTGTGCTCAATTTTGAGACTATGGTGATGAATAAAACGACAAACCCATACTGATAGATGCATAACAAAATTAAAATGTAATGTCACAAGTAGTGTGGCATAGGTATTCACAGGTGCTGTGGGTGCCCATAAATAGGGCACTTATTTCTGGCTATAAAATAGGGAGAGGCTTCCCAGGAAAAAACACTGTATGGTACCCTACGTGTACTGACCAATCAATTAAGAACCACCTGGAAAGAAATCTCTACTTGTGCCATGCTAAAGGGCTTAAGGACCCTCTGAGATCTGTCACCAATTTTTTTTTTTTTTTTTTTTTTGAGACAGTCTCACTTTATGGCCCAGGCTGGAGTGCAGTGGCACAATCTTGGCTCACTGCAACCTCTGCCTTCTGGGTTCAAGCGATTCTCCTGCCTCTGCCTCCCAAGTAGCTGGGATTAAAGGCGTGCACCACCACACCTGGCTAATTTTTGTGTTTTTAGTAGAGACAGGGGTTTCACCATGTTGGGCAGGCTGGTCTCGAACTCCTGACCTCAAGTGATCTGCCGGCTTCAGCCTCCCAAAGTGCTGGACCAATTTTTTAAGTAAGATCTTGAGTTAACAAAAAGAAGACATGTTCATCAGATCTGCATGTAGCATAAAGTTGGAAGAGAGAGCTAGTAGCAAGATTCAAAAAGATATAGCAGGCAGGGAGGATGGCCTGAAACCAAGAAAAATGTAAAAATTTGTATTAAAAAAAATCAAATGTATAAGAACAGGAGGTGAAAAAACTGGTTCAGAAGCACTCCGTGTGAGAAGACACGGAATGATTAGCTGGAAGTTCTTGGTTTGACTATTAGCTTCTTTAATGAAACAAAATGTCATTACTAAACTGACATATCCTTAAGGGCAGGAGTCACATCTTAAATATTTTAATCTCTCTCCCTTGTCTAGTACAGGGCCTAAAACAGAGTATGTGCTCAATATATCTTTCTGAAATGGAGTCAAAACTAAGAATGCCCAAAGGAATAGGCTCCACTAATGAATGGGCTGTGGTCAGAACCACCAAAGAAGCCTGTTTCAGTTCTCCCCTCATGTACAGTCTTTCTGACACTGCTCTAGGCTTTCTCCTCCCATTTTCTTCTTAAGATAAAAGTCAAAATCTTTTGCATGATTTAGAAGGCGGGACCTCTTCCCCATTTGACCTAAAGCCCCACTTCCCACTGCTCTCTTCCTGGCTCACATACTGCTCCCACTCTTTCAGTTCCTTCCAGTCTGAACAAGTGCCAGTCTCTTTTCATGGAACACTCCTCCCCAGCCTCTCACACTCACACACATGCACATGCACACATACTTTCCACCTGTTTAATCTGCTTCACCTCAGCTTGTCTTTTAACCTCCCCCTCTCTCTCTTTCTCTTTCTCTCCCTCTCCCAGCTTTCCCTGTGAAGCTTCAGTGTAGGGGCCCAACAGGTCCAGCACATTTCTCCCCTAAAAACACAAAGCAAAGAAAGGACAGCTGGGAGTATGGATGAACAAAGCCTCATGACCGCAGGGAGGGCTGTTCCCTGGAGGAACAGAGAATCACATACCAATGCTAGACCCACTGCATGTTGGGGGAGGAGACTCCTAGAACAAGGACAGGGCTGAATGCAAAGGAGGGGGCAATTTCGCAGACCCAAGCTGGCCAAGAGTTACCCAAAGGATGACAAAAGTAGCAATTACTCACTGCAGCCTGAACACTAATTCCTATCCTGAAACTTACAACAATATTCAATGTTACATTTACACATGATACATGATATAAATTCAGTTTACAACCACTGGTTATTAAAAACTCTTGAGTAATGCAACTCATATTTTATTAACCTGTTAAGAATTCACTATGCTTGTAACATAGATCAGACAACTTTTCTGCATGGACTTTCTTTATTTATTTTCTTCTAAAACATTATTGTATTGACGATGTAATGATGAGAAAAAGCGTCCTCATGAAGCATATAATCTCGTGGAGAAGGCAGCCAAGCAAAAAAAAAAAATTGCTGTATCAAGATGTAAAATGATAAAGTGAAACAGTTTAATCAAGCTCCTTCATGACTAAATATCAGTTTTCTGTGTTAACTTGATGAAGATGGCAGAAAGGTTATTTTTGCTAAAGTAATTTAAGTTTTTCCCTGGCATGTTTGAAGAAAAGGCATCTACTTGCTTGGAGTATCCAGTTTCAAACTCAGCAAAGGCACTACTGTAACACAGCAGAACTGAAACCGGCACCTTTGGAGGCACGGAAAACATAACAGATTAGTTCAGGTCAAACAAGTGGCTTCTATCAGTGGTTGGGTTGTAAAGAATAAAAAGGGGGAAAAGTGAGGAGATTGGCAATGTCTCGAATCCCACAACCCTCAATCCCTTATGTCATCCATAGTTCTGACGTGGTTCTTGAGTCTCACTTATTTTTCTCAGATTGATGCTTTCAGCTTTTCTAACAGGCTGTATGACCTCTCAGGTGTCACCTTTGCTGTGGATGTTCTTTTTTCCATCTGCAGTGACATGGCATATGACTCAACCTTCAGAATTTGAAGTTAATGAAAAGGTTTGGATGATCCCGACTCTTCTCTTGGGCAGATAATAGCAAAGTTTTATCTTACTTGCCTTTCCAGCTTCCATCGTATATTTCAGGTTATTTTGCTTCTGAATAATGGCAGTGGTAGCTGAATTAGAAAGTTCACTGGAATTCTGATCTCAGCTTTTCACTTGTTTTTAAAAATGCTTCCTGTTGCTTGTTAAATCTTAGTTGCTATTGTTAAGTAGCACAGTGTATTTACAGTGAGTTAAGGAACATCAAGAAAACTGCTCTGGATTACTTTGTCAACCCTTTCACAGAAAGCACAGATATACTACCCTCAGGTGACCTAGGAGACAATGGGTTCCACTGTCATTGCTGGCCCACATTATGTACCCAGATGGACTGACATTTTAATTTCTGCCTCTTTTGTGCCTTCCATTATCCTGGGGACCAAGGTATAAACGTGTCTGGAATCACAATTTGTGGAAGGTTAGTAAAATTTTGAAACAGGGCCAGGACCATTCAGTGCTTGAGATGGATTTTTTGGAGTCTCTCCAAATGTATGGGTTGTCCATTTGTGCCATGTGTCCAGACTGGAGTCTAGAATAGACAGTTAAGACAAAATTATGCTTACTGCAGGCTAGTTTTACAATGGAAAAAAACTGAAGGGAGCAGTCTGGAGAGGGTTGCCTCTGTGCTTTAGAAGGCTTGTTCCATGAGGAATGCTGCTTGAATGTAATAAGACTTTAGGATCCTTAGGAGGCCATTACTATATAAAGGATGATTTAAATGGAAAATGATGGCTAAGACTGAAAAGGCTCTGGTTGTTGGCAAATGTTCTGTCTACTCAAAAGGAAGATAATTCTATGTAATAAAAAGGCAGGGCGTTTTTATTCAGCCTGAGTTGGTATCCCAGCACCACCATGTATCAGCTGTATGAATTTGAGAACGTTAACTTGCTTCTCAGAAAAGCAGTGGTATTATGAAGTTAGGGTTAAATGAGTTAATACATATAAATGTTTAGCATGATGCCTGACACATTGAAAGTGTTCTGCCAAATCCTATGAAGAGACAACCTAAAATATAATACTCTAGTGGTTTATAAGGTTTTTGGGGTTCACTTTGGGAATTTGATGAAAACTGTAGATTCTTCCTCCTCAGGAAAATATATATATATATACAAATTTTTTGCACAGTTTTAGGAAATTCAAAGATCCAAAGCAGTACAGTGATAGGTTTTAGGTTAAGATCCTTTGTTCTAGGCCAAGACCCATTCTCAAAAGAAAGAATAAGGTCCTCAGTTTAATTTATATTTTATATATTTTTGATCATTTGTAATCATAATCTCCTTTTTAAATTTGGAAGGGATCTTATCTAGTCTAAATTCCATATTTTATTTATTTTATTTTATTTAGTGGTAATGGTACTAAGGTCCTGAGAAAATACTTGGTATTTCAATTAAGCTGAGAACTCTTTATCAATTTTGCATTTCTATAATCAAAATTAAGTGCATTTTCTTTATCCACTACCCTTCATGTTTGAGATCTTCCTTAAATTTTACTTATTTCTACTTTGTTCCTAATCCTGTTCTCTGAGATACATTTATAGCCCTCAGAAATTCATGTTTATTCCAAGGTCCATGATGGATACAACAATCTTTTCATTTCTGTGTATTTAAATTAGCACATTAAACTCTGCCCTGCCATATCCAGTTGATATTGTGGTATTTAATGGAAAAGAACCTTGTGCTGTGCTAGAGTAATAACTTCATCAGGTAGGAATTTAAATTAACAAAGACTTATTGAACACCTACAATGGGAGAAGCTTCATTCTATGTCACCTGGAATACATAAATGAACAGAATCCAGACACAGTGTGTGCCCTCATGGAGCTTAGAGTCTAGCAATGAAAATGGTCTTTCTTTCAGAAGAACATTCTGAGGTTAGAATTCAGTTCATGGATGGGGCCAGAGATGAGCTGCAAATTTTCAGCCATGTGAATGCCACCAATGTCTCCATTACCACTCCACAAGGACACTTGCTTTCATTTGCTTAAACAATCCCTGATTCATCATGGGCAGCGCAAAACACAGAATGACCAAAGTATGTCTAGGCAAAATCCCATAACTTCCCCCTGGCAGGAGCATGAACTACAGGTAGCAAATAGGACATATTTAGGTAAGTCATCTCTAGGCTTTTCACTGCAAAAAATATTTTTAAGCTCTTCTACTTTGCTACCAGGATAATTTGGGTGACTTTTGAGGAGAATTTTAACAATAGAGCAAAGGTTCTAGGGTTTAGAAGTTTGCTATAGTTAGAAGGTCGCAGGAAGTAGGGCAGATGATGTGAAAAGAAGCAGATTAGTAAAAGGGATGGGAGACTGGGACATGAAAAATTGGAAGTATATCAGATATACGTGACAGGGCCAAAAGCAAGAGACATGAAAAGGCCTTGAAATCATGTAACATTGTTGAAACTGGTTATTCCTCAGAGCCCGTGGATCCCAGTGACATGTTAGCTCTTCTGACTTTGCATCACCAGTGGTGATTCATAGGCTCTAAGGAATTCACCTAATCTCACTCCTGAATGGGGTTAAATGATGTTGCTGGAGCCCTGAAGACAAAAGGCAAAGAGAACAAAAAGCTGAGCTGGCTGAGAGCTGGTAGGGTGTGGCTCCAGCCTCTACTCACCCTGAGTTGTTGCCTCATCTAGGGGAACGGACTGCTGGTCTTCATTTCAAAGCTACTATGGGAAGCACCAGGGCTATGGAAACTATGATACCAATACATAAAGGCATCTACCTTCTCTTTACTTTTTCCACCCAGAAAAATGTTACCCTATTTGGTTACCCTCCATATCTAGAAACTTATTCTTGTTTGGCTAAATATACCCTCTGGTTCTTTGAAAAAGGGGAGAAATTCTTCCCAATGTTCTTAGGAGGAATGAACTCAGACTTTGCTTCAGCGCTTCTTACCTGTGATGCCACTGCACAATGAGCTAAGCACTATAGGTGAAAGACGGAAATTAGATTTATGATATCTGAGGAAGGTGAAATCAACCTAAATGAGTTGCATCATTAGCTCAAGGGAACAAAATCATTTACTTATGACCTGGTAAATCAGGGACCTTTTCATGAGCATTCATAATTCATAGGCCGCAATATTTTTTAGCAGAGGAATTGCTTATCTCTTCTCCCGGTGACTGCTTTGATAGACAACATTATAAATATCCTATAGTATGGGTCTTTGGTTTTGTAAACAACCAGAAATAAATAAGGCATTTTGCCTGATGACTAAACCAGACTTACAAAGAAAGAGGTTTCTACAGACAGAAGGCAGTCATAAAAGGCAAAGAAGACCTTTTAGAAGAACTGCGGTGCTTGGTACACACTTAAATACTTTTACCCATTTACCACCAAGGGGACCCTCTCAGCCCAGCCCCACATTTATAAAAACCAGACCTATTTATGTTTGGGTTCTTCCTTGAGTCATACAGAATATATTGGACATATTATCTTCTATATTTTGTTCATATCACAACAGGTAGTTGCTTCCTGCAGAGTGAAAGTAGGAATCATTACCTATGGCTAGTAGACAAAGCTCTAGAAGTATTCCAAAGCACTCGATCTCAGAGTTCCAGCTCTTAAATGGAAACAATATTTCCTTTTCATTAACTGGCAAACTGTAATTTTTCAGTTAAAAACTTAAAGAATGATCTTTAGCTTAGAAAAAAGAGAATTTGTTGGGAGCAGGACACATAAGGGTATATATACGTGTGTGTGTTTTTGTGTGTATACACATACACTCATCTTCATACACATGTAAAGCCAAATTTTAGAAATCATCTTTCTTCATCTAGAGAGAGGTTAGAATGAAGAATACATTCGTGTCATTTAATTTCTCCATGACCTTAGCTTCTTCATTATTCAACAGTATCACTGACACTGAGTTCTCTCAGAATCTGACTGGATAGACTAGCTAACAGAAGACAAAAATGTACTTTGCAAACACAAGTGCAATAAAGATGTTTAATGATAAACCCTGAGTATTATCAAGCACTTGAGGCCCTTTTAAATCAAAACAAACTGTCTTGGTAAATGGTACTAGGGAACCCAAAACATTAAAATTCAAGTAAATTTCGATTGCTGTTTAAAAATATACTTTTGTATGAAATCTTTTAAAAATAACACAAATAGCTAGCATTTACTGAGTACTAATGATAGGGGAGACACTGTTCTCAGTGCTTTACATATGTCTTTTAATTTAATCCTCACAAAAAAACCCTATGAAGTAATGAAAAATGAAGTTTGAGGAGTTTTTGAACAGTGACTAGATTATACAATATTGAGGTTAAAAAAAATGGAAAATTTTCAATTTCACCCTTATAGAAGTCTTAGGCAATACATTTTAGGTCACAGCTAAAGTTACACTTGCATAATGAGAATGTTTCCATCTGCTTCCATTCCTGGACACTCTAGTTCCCCATAGACATGTGGAATGTCTAGATGTTCATGTCTTCACTGAGAAATAGAAAATGCAAAGTGACAGGTCTGGTATATACAGAAATAACAGTAGTGCTATCTCATCAAGAGCAAGGCCAGCACAACCACAACCCATCTAGTACTGCCCAGGGAGGCCATTTTATTTTCTTCACCATACCTGAAAAGTGGCAGAGCGAAGTACCTCGTTTATTTTCCAAATGTTTAGTGAAACCTAAGAACTATTTCACATGTCAGATAGAAAATGAGTTCAAGGGTTGCTGAGCTCAGCATGAGTCCAGGATAAACTAGGGGAGGAGAGAGCGAGAGCGAGAGAGAGAGAGAGAGAGAGAGAGAGAGACAGAGAGAGATTTAGAAAGGAAAGGAAGGAGCAGTGCCTTCCGCAGAGACTGAGGAATACGATGCAAAGGAATGGAAAACCACAACAGTCCAGCTCTACTGTGATTAGCTGAGGCTCTTCTAAAGCCAGCGATTGGCCCTAAAGAAATGTATCAGTTAGTTGTCCAGGGACATTCTACCTCTGGCAAGTTGAGTAAAATTAAAACATTTACACATATTTACATTTCTAAAACTAAATGACTTCCTAGTATACACCTGGTCCCCTTTATAACCACCCCACAGAGGTCACCACAGTGATCTTTAATTTGTATCCTGAGACAAAGTGCCCTCATTCCCTTTGTTTTTGTCCTGACTACTTCCTTCTTGAAAACTTTTGAGGAAATTTAACTTTGATTTTTGTTTTTATTGCTTTGTTTTTCTTTTTCGTTCATAAACTCTGGGAAATCATTAAACCGGACCTGCAGGCATTAAGTCTGAATGAAGGATAATGTGTGGAAAAGGAGAAAGCCTTTGTCTCTCAGTTTTCTGTGTAGGCAGTTGATAGCACACACATATTAGAATCACTCTAACATGAAACCTGGAAAGGAGAAGCACTTTGGGTAATAGATTACTGATTGCCGTTCTCTAACTTGGAACAAAAAAAACGTTCTAAAAAGTTTGAGGGTTTTGCACAGCAGACATTCTTAGTGAAACATAGACTGTAAGAATTTTTCTGTGTAAAAACTGAAATGGGGGTTTTCTGGCCGAGTGAGTTCTAGTTCTTTCTTTTGGAATGTCCTGACTTTCACATCCATTTACTAATGAGAACTAAGGGTAATATTTCATATGTATAAGTGCTTGACGTGGAAATGAAGGAAGATTATTTCCGTCAGTCTCTTTTGGATGAAAGAAACAAAATTTAGTTACTTCACAAAATCAGCAGTGGGAGGAGATTAGATCGGTGAAGGAAATTATTACAGAGATACACAAAGACTGGAAGTGGAAACACACCAGGATTTAAGGAACTCTAAATACCAGTGTCTTAGCTTCTTTGCTTTCTTTCTGTGCCTTGCCCCCTCCTCCTACCCCTCCCAGCTTCTTCACCCTTTACTTCCTATCCGTTCTGTTCCTTCTTCGTTTTAGTTTGCATATGGTTCATGACATCCTCTTACAATCTGACTTTGCTGCCAACTGGCTTAGTATCATAGTTTCCTGATGCCAAATTTCCAAGAAAGGAATCTGATTGGCTCAGATTATCATTTTGAGCTAGTCCATACAGATGGATGGCTAGGTTACGGAATGACTGTCTTTGAGTCAAGTGTCTATTCCTCGGTTGACTCACATAGTACAGAGCATGATTATTTAGAATAAGGCCACCAGCAAAAAGATTTACTTAGAGGAGGCTGTGGATAAGACAGGTTGATATGAACATCTTGAATTTGCTGGCGGGTTATGTGGAAACCAGTTTATTCATCTTATTTCTAGAGAATCTAATCCCAGCTTATTGCAATATTCCTGTACTTGCCTTGATATAGCATGTGAAAGTACCAACAGCACCTCCTTCCTCTACCCTTAATTGTTAATTTTATCAACTTTATCTTCATCATGTCCATCACTTTATCTCCGTGACTAGCCAAGTGCCTAGGAATCTTCAGACTTATATCTCAGAACATTTGGAATTTTGACTTGGGTGCCAACAAAGGTAGTTTTCTTATCCAAAGATCACCAAATATTTTTCACGTAATATGCCAGTGGGTAATAAAATACTAGAATAGAGAATAATGGGTATGTGTTCGCCTATTCTCATAGCATTTATTTCAATAGGTGTCCAGCGAGCTATATTTGGTAAATGTATGAGAGATTTAATCTAGTGGACCTTATAGTTTGGTAACCTAACACAGATAATTAGTTCAAAGAATATTTATAAAAATGACTAACTGAATAATGCCAAAGCATGATTTTATAACACTGTAAATCCTGGTGGCATCAAGCAGATCTGGGTTCAAATCAGAGCTCTACCTTGTGTGACCTTGACCAAATTTTCAGTCCCTATAAATCACATTTAAATGGAGATAATAATAGCTACTTCATAGACGTTTTATAAGTATTAGGCAAAATAATTTATGTAGGTTATTGAATAATTATTGGCACATACTAAGTACTCAGTAAATGATAGTGGTTGCTTCTATTACCATATCTATGATGATTATCATCACTACCATGAAGGTTATGGGGATTACAGAATATGGATTAGAAATATGATGGTTATCTTCAAGTACTTTACTGTCTTAAGACAGATAATATCGATGTACTTGTTAGAAATTGTGCACACATATCACTTGCACATATACAAATGGAAATCAACAGGGTGGGGGCTAAGTGTGAAATGCTAAATGTTAGATAATAAAGTGATATTATTTAATTCGGAAAAATAGATTAAAATTTTGGTGAATTTTTAATAGGGATAGTGCCCCTCAGAAAAGAAAGGAAGATTTGCACCCCTCATGGAAGTTTGCCTACTGCAATGTAAAAAGCCAGGATACATAGGAGTTTTGCGATTGGAGCATGAACTATATTAAAATGGGGAACTGAAACACTGGGAAAGGACCTACTAGGGGGAGTCTCTGGGAGTTGCTGTTGGAAACCAGGAGGCAGACCACTTCTTGGGTTAACATTTCACTTCCTCGGGGAAGGCCTAGACCAGGGGAGACATAGACCAGGTTTGATCACCCTGCTTTGTGTTCCCTTCCTGTGTTTTTCCCTACTATAACACTCATTACACACTGGGATTATTTGTTTAAAGTCCATCTTCTCTGCTAGGTTATAAATTCTAACTCTTATGTTCATCACTCTATCTCCATGACTAGTCAAGTGGCTGGCACATAGTAAGCACTCCACAAACATGGAGTGCTTGAACGCATGAATGAGTGAATTAATGAACATGGAATTAGGAGGTGATTTCATCATACACTGTTTTGTATTGTTCTCTGGTATTTATAGGGGTTAATCCTGTCTTCCTGTTGACATTGTACATTGCATCGAAACACAGCAAGAGTTCTGTATCATATGTCTTCAACACTACCACTGAGATGTATCCAGTTATAGGCATAAATGCTCAAAAGATCTTTCTGGACTCTGCTGATAACCCTTTTTACATTCTATTCTCCATTTTCTATTCATCTTCTGTAACAATGCAGAGATTATACTTCAGTCTCACTATTAGATTATAAGCCTGTCCTTTGTTACTTTTATCACCAGGACTTACTACTTGGTAAGGGTTCAATAAATAAATGACTAAATAAAGGATTATCTGGACAGCATATATTTCAAAGCATAATTTTCCAATTTTGCAGCCTTCCAGAATCTCAAAAGTTGCTGCTGTGATTCCAAGTTTGCAATTCATGTGAGAATGCATCATCTCAAGACATTTCATCTTTGAAATTGCTGTCTTTGTTGCTATCATTCACATACACTTTGTGAATGTGTCTTCTGGCTCATAAGGCAAATTTTACCTTTGTATAAAAATATATTTACAATTTTAAGACATTGGGAATTTTTTGATTAAAATAATCTGTTCACTTGATTTCTAGCTAACAAACTCTAATATATCTAATCACGTCATCCAATGAGTTTTTTTGAGCACCTCTTAGATTCCAAGTACTAGAAATATTCAGATGAATCAGTCTTGTCCCTAAAGATGCTCAAAGTCTAGATATGCCATAGTCACATCCAGAAGATCTGAAAGTAGAAGTATAAATTATTCTATTCAGAGGTCCCTTTCAATCTCACCTCAGTCCTGTGTTGATTTCCTGTAAACTCCCTACAATAGAATACTACATTATCTAAGACTTCTAAGTCAACAAATTATAACTCCTCTTTACTCCCATTAACTATATCCTACTCCCAACCTGCCTTATGCTTGTGTGACTTTTTCTATTTTATTAGTCTATTCTCATTTTTAACACCCAGACAGCCAGTATATTTTACAGTAGTATTATATATATATATATATATATATATATATATAATATTTCAGTCTTAATTTCCTCATTTCTGAAAGAAGGGTTGAATATTTGGGACAGTGGATTTGGAATATCGAGAAGACTGTGACTAACAACAACAAAAAATCCCTCAGAGAACAAACAAAAACCAACACAACTCTAGTGATATTTGAGAATAGAGCTTCTTTTACTTTTTCCCCACCTACTTGAAGAAATTCTCCTACTTCTCCTATACACTGTTTCCACTAGATTCTCATTGAAATATACTGAGACAAAACAAATCACAAAATTATAGAGTTTAAAGAGGGCTTTGAAATTCTCTACTCAGACATGGATTAAGCGTGAATTTAATAAAGTTTAAACTTTAGGGTCCATCACTAGCATTGGCCCCTTCTGAGGTCCTGAGAGAGGTCCAAGCAATTTACCCACATGGTCATACTCTTAAATACATTTCAAAAGTAAGCTATTATAACCACCACTGGTAAAGATCACAGTTTCTTTGTATTCCGATTTCCATCCTTCACAATCTCCCTCATGCTGGAGGCATTGGAGAAGCTGTGGGTATCTTTGTTGATCTGGCTAAGGGGAAGTTGACATGGACATACCTTTATGTTTATGAGTTAAATTTATGGGGATCACAGTCATTTCAGTGTATGGTTATTATTTCCAGTAGTCTCAATAAAAGAATAGGTTCTAGGAATATTCCCACTGCCCACTGGGCCAATTCACCAGCCATAATATCACAAAGATGTAAGGTCACAGGCTATTTCATGACACACATGTGTCCTAGGACACTCAGAACTGGGAATGTGTGCTAGGGGAAAGATTGAATTCTCTTTCCATTCCCTCTAAAAAAGATAGTATTACAAAAATCATTAATAGGACAGGCATAGTGGCTCATGCCTGTAATCCAGCACTTTGGGAGGCCAAGGTGGGTGGATCATGTGAGTTCAGGAGTTCAAGACCAGCCTGGCCAACATGGCGAAATCCTGTCTCTACTAGAAAAATACAAAAATTAGCCAGGTGTGGTGGCATGCACCTGTAGTGTTAGCTACTCTGGAGGCTGAGGCAGGAGAATTGCTTGATCCTAGGAGGCAGAGGTTGCAGTGAGCCAAGGTCGCACCACTGTACTCCAGCCTGAGTGACAGAGCAAGACCTTGTCTCAAAAAAAAAAACAAAACAAAAAAGTCATTAACATATGAAGAGGAAAGTGGAATATACAGCCCCAAAAATGTAGGGAAAAAGTAATACAGGGTTGTGTCAGGCAGTTAATAAAAATTTGGTTTTTTTTCTGGCTTCTGTGATTTTATAGTATTTTTCATCTTTTAAAAATTTATTGTGATTTTATTGCTGAGTTTAAATACGTATTCATTTTCATAACTATTAATAATTTTGCATCCATAATTTTACATTCCTTTTTTCAAAGAAGCTTCCTATAGCATGTAAGTTTTGGCCCCCACAAAAACTGGATCTGCTTGGACCCAATTTAATCACCCTGCCACATTTAATAGAAAAGGAAGTGATTCCAAGTGATAGATAAGCTGTGATTCCAAGCTTGCATATATCATATAGTTCATATATAGTTCACTGAACTAAACCCTAGGTCTCTTGACTTTCTGTCCAGTGCTATTTCTATTACCCTATATTAACTTACTTTTGAGACAAGTATCTCAAAATCAAAGATCTTCACTGGAAAAAAAAAGACAAATAAAAAAAAATCTCCTAACAACAGTATATAATAATAGAACTTACATAGCATTTCTTATAAGCTAGGCATTGTTTTAAAGTGTTTTATGTAGAATTCATTTAATCTTTAAAAAACTCTATGACAAAACTAATCTTAATATCTTCATTTCTGCAGATGACGAACATTGAGATACAGGAAAGTTAAGTCACTAGACCCAGGTCACACAGTATGCAGAAAGTATAACATCCTTTATATTGTGTCAGTTCACAGTAAGCATTTATTTAGGGCTTACAATGTATCAGTCACTTTGCTGAGCACTATAATGCATTATTTCAGTCCATCTTTACAATTGCCGTTTGAGTTAGGTAGCATTATTACTCCATCTTACAGATGAGGAGATTGAAAGCATAGAGAAATTTAGTAATTTGCCCAAGGTCATACATTTAGTAAGAGGCAAAGTCAATACTCAAATTTATGTCTAACTCCAGAACCAGGGCTTCTAGCCTCTATGTGATGATGCCTATCAAATAAAACACTTTCAATGCATCAGGCCTGGCTTCCTTGCTCTTCCAATATTACCACATTACCTGTGGCTCCTTTATCCTAAAGCAACAATTAGAATAGGGATTTGAGCAGAATGAGGATAAGAAGCAGAGTTAGCAGCATAAAGGACATAGTAGTCTCTTCTTAGTTAGATAATTGTTCAGCCCATTGTGAGATATATATACATACTATATACAGTGTATATATGTATATATATATAATATATATATTAGGTCATTTTCACACTGCTGATAAAGACATTCCTGAAACTGGGAATAAAAAGGTTTAATTAGACTTACAGTTCCACATGGCTGGGGAGGCCTCAGAATCATGGTGGGAGGCAAAAGGCACTTCTTACATGGTGATGGCAAGAGAAAGATGGGGAAAAAGCAAAAGTGGAAACCCCTGATAAACCCATCAGATCTCATGAGACTTACTCACTATCACGAGAATAGCATGGGGAAAACCAGCCCCCATGATTCAATTACCTCCCCCTGGGTCCCTACCACAACACGTGGGAATTCTGGGAGATAAAATTCAAGTTGAGATTTGGGTGGGGACACAGCCAAACCATATCAATATACATATATTTTTTTTTCAGGGTACCTGACATCATCATACATCATACATCACAATATTGCTTGCATGTGACCCCTTTCCTTTTGTTATAGTAAAGAGGTGACAAATTTATTTTTAATTAATGTTCTCTGATAAAGTTAACAGTGATAACTAACAGATCAGTAATTTAGATGCTGGAGAAGGTTTATGGAGGTTGCAAATTCAAATCCCTACAAAGGGCAAGAAGATAATGTAAATAAAATGGCAAAATTATAACCCCTAGGGAGTGGCAGGGACCTTAGTAAACAGAAGAGTGCATGTCCAAACCAAATAGCAGGTAGTGAGCTCGACAGATGGTTGCCCTGTGGGAATATAAGCCCAGTGTAACCAGATCTGACAATTTTTCTAAAGAAAATGGAAATCTAGATTTTTGGTTTAAAAAAAAAAAATCCTGAATTGGGAATATTTGAAAGCAATTCAAAAAATTTTTAAAAAGCATCATGCTGGCTGACTTTGTGCAAGCCAAACAAATTAACCACACCCTTCACATCTGTAGGCCTTTTGTAGTCTGCTTTATAGTGGGGTTAAATACAGAAAACTCTGATCTGAAATGTTAGAAGAGCAAGCTGACAGGAATTTGGGTCCTGGTGGAATATTTGTTTTTTGAAAAATGAGCTTCGATAAGAATAATCTTAGTGGAGGTGGGTGATTGAAGAGGTGGAATGGGGTGGGAACTAAAGTAGTGGCCTTTTGAGAACAGATCCTCTTATTTCTCCTTTGGAGTAGTACTGGTCTTGGGCCTTAGAAAAAAATAGCAGGAATCTAATTAACAGCTCTGAGGGAGCAATCAATTTACAATTGTGTGAAGTGTAAATTCCTTTGTGCAAGAAACAAATTACAGTATTTGCAAATGTGTAAATAATGCAGCACTTTCCCAGCAATCCAAATGCTTTGGGTGTCCCCTTGAGAAAGAAAAAGAAGACTGAAGAGGCAAAATGTTAGAAAGTGACCTATTGTCTCAAGAAATGGAGTTTTAAAAATATCTTTAGTAACTGATTTTTCTCAATTAACTCCTTATTTTGAAACTATAGAGGAACTCAGTTCTTTGGTCAATAGAATGAGAATATTTAAAGAAGTAAACAATTTCAAGTCCAAAGTCACAGCATATTATTAACAGGGTAACTTCAATCAAACGTGCTAAACACAAAAATTTTCCTTCAACCCTTCCTACACCTCCGGTTTGTGGTAACAACTTTCATTTTATAAAAGAGAGAATGATGCTCAACCCATAATAGTTAATACGTTCAATGTCAGAGAAGGATTGGTGACAGGTAAGAACATGAACCTAATCTCTCTGCTTCAAAGCAGTGGATTTTTCTGAACAATTCAATTCGCATTTATTGGGGGGCTTTTATAAAGAGTGAAATTCATTACTTTCTCCAAAACTTTTTTTGAGCACTTCCCTATCAGTTGAGCTAGGAGCCAAGAATACAAAGTAAACGTTACTCTATCCCTGCCTTCAAGGGGTTTGAAGTCTAATGAGAAAACAGGAGTTAAACCTATCATTTCCCTAGTGAGCTTTTTGGTAAAGAAGAGGTATAGAGGGGCACTATGGATGCTTGGACAAGTGCTTGATTCGGGAAGTGTTTCAACAGAAGATATTCACCAGGCAGAAGGAAGAAGGGAAAGGGATTAAGGTAGAGGTAGGTGGAATACTGATGGGCCTTATGCAGAATGATAGCTTTCAAATGATTGCTCTCACCTGTGTTCTTATTCAAATCTTTCCACAAAATATTATAGCAAGTTGCACCATGAGCCTTAAGACATATGTATACCCTTTTACTCAGAAATTCCAGGCCTAGGAATCAGAGATGCTGCCAGAAACTTAAGTATGAGGAAGTTTATTTTGTTATTTACAATCATGAAAAATCTGAAACAACCCACATATTAAACAATAGCATAAGGATTAAGTAAGTTATGGTACATCCAAGCCATGTGATTTTATGGATTCTTTGCTTAAAAAAATTACACTTTAAAAGAATAATCCAAAACAAGCAACATGATTATGAGATAACAGTTTTGAAATGATGTACAATGTTTAATGAAGTATCATCCTAATTTTGTAATAAAAAATCAAAAAGTAGTTCTCAACATTGGTTGTAATTTTCACTCATATCCTACTTTTCTAAAGTTCTTTCTTGTTTTAAACATACCAGACAACAAAAGGGGTGGAGTTTCTCCTTGTTCTATGTGCAATAAAAAGAACTGGCTTTTGTTTCTTTTCCTCTTAAGTGTGATCCTGGGTTTGAAATAAAATTCCCTTTATAATATTCAGGCTGGCCAAGAAAGGAAGGAAGGTCAGGTGAAGAATGGAAGAGAAAGGAGATGTCCAGAAACTGAACATTTCCATGAGAGAGGAGAATAACTATGATGGGAATGAGGGTGTGAGGACAGATCAGAAAGGGTGGCTGCTGTGTTAAGAATAAGGTACTGGCATTGAGTAGTTGAGGGCAGAACATAAACACATACATAATGGTTCACTGTAAGAAATGTCACAATGTAATACATGATTAACTTCCAAATAAATAGCACTACAGACAATACATATTATAATTGTTTGGAGGAATTTGGTGCAGAGAGCCATCATATGGTCAGATACATGTATGTGACCATGTATTATTGAAGATATTCATCTACTAAAATCTTCCTTTAGCGATCTTTGTTAGAGGGTGTTATTGTATAGGACTAGATTCTCTCGGCTTTCCTTTCTGGAGGATTTAGTTACTGAAGAAATTAAAGGAACTCATTTCGAAAGGATTTTAGCTGTCAAGTGAAAAAAGAAAAGAAAAGGTTATAAGAAGAATGTGCTAGAAAACAATATGAATTTAAAATTCTATTTGAGAAAATTCAATCTGCACAAAAATTCACTTCATCCTTCAATTTCTCCTTTCCTTTAAAATATACTCAAATAAAATCTGCTTTAAAAGCCAGAACCAGCCAGGAATATAGCCCAAGAAATTTACCACTAAATGGGGACACATATGTGTTTCTTAGAAAAACTGTGCCTTGCTGACTTTCTCCCTGCATTTCTTGGTTCTCTGCATCGAAGGGCATGTGGTAATTCCCTCCTTTTCTGAATTTACTTGCTTTTACAGTTTCTTCTAACTGAATCTTAAGCACCTTCCCCACACCATTCATTGCTCTTTAGTTATATATGTCTACATAGCATCAAGCGACCTTTAGCTAACACTGGCTAAATAGATCAACACCTTTACCCAACTACATAACTTAGACCCTTTTGGGGTTTTCTACTCTATTTTGATCTATTTAAACCTGATACTAGCAGATTTCCATTACCTTTGTTTCTTGTGTAGACTTGGTTTATATGTGTTGGTCTCTAAAAAGGGACAGAGAGGAGACAGCTGTTGAGAAATGAGAATGGCAGTTTTAACCGCACAAATTGGTCTAATAGCTTTGATATGCTAAACTTGCTAGCTCCTCCAAGTGTACCTTTCCGATTTTGCATAACACCACCCTGAATCCCTAAGGAAACCAGGGTTGTTTTTTTTTTTTTTAATTGAAAAGAAAGAAATGCAAACCAGTGAAACCGTTCTTTTAAATCATCTCCACATAGATTTCATTCTACGAACTTCAGGCCTTCACAAATCCTGGTACGCTGGAGACCTTTAAAAAAAGGAGAAGCCGAGAATACTGATTAGGTTCTAAAAATCGAAAACAGGTGATGTCATAATGCACAGTCCTGTGGCCACGGCCATGGCCGGGTGGGGAGCTGGGCTCCAGTGAGCACAGAGCTCCTTGCCAGTAGGCGATGCAAGTTATCTCTGGGGCCCGGAGGACACGAGTGAGGACCGGGCACCAATCAGGTTCTCGCTCTGCGCCGGCCTTTGTTCTCACTCTGGAGCAGGTTGCGGGCGTCTAGCATCGGGAACCCGCATTCGACTCGGACGCGCATTGCTAGCCCCTTCGGGAGACCTGGCTCCCCTACCCGTCTGTCCCCCCACACTCGGTCAGCCTGCGCTTTCCCCAGTCAAGTCTGCCTTCTCTCCGCAGAACGTGGACGCTAAAACCCTGACTTACCATTTTAAGCTTTAGAAGAGGTAGGTTTGTCCCAATAGTTTTAAACGGCAATTTGTTCTCTGAACCTTCCTTTCTGAGCAGGGCGCTGTGCTCTGCATGTATCCGAACAGCTGCCTCAGGAAGGTCTTTTGGGTGAGAAAACAAGCCCCTTTGGCCTTTTAGTGCTGGACAAGTAAATGAACTTACATCTCTAAGATAACTGCTAGAAGGTGCTTCACAAACAAGAGGAAACCGCTAAACCAGAGGTTTTGTGTCTCTCCCCTCAAACTCGATTACTTGCGTAAATATATATATAACTCAGACATTTATCCCCTATCCGCCTCCCAAGCCTCAAGTAACTGAAAGCTTTGCAAAACAAGGTTCACAATAAATGATGCGTAAAGTTCTTTGAGATCCCTGGATACAAAGTGCTACATAACTGCAGTCTTCTTTACAGCTAAAGTTAGATTTTGGTGGAGAGAAAGCCTAACCACTGCCCTGAAGGAAGGAACATTTAATCCTCCCACTCCCCTCCCCATTTCTCGAGAGATCAGGAAATATTTAGCTCAATCTTAGACTCTCTAGCGAGCTCTAGCTCCCAACTATTTATCTCATTCTCCTCACCACTTCTGCAGGGACCTGGAGAAGGGGGCGTAGCTTATCTTGGGGGTGGGGCTTGGAGGGCAGTATATTTGCATATGACACACCCTCGTCCTCTTATTGGCAGAGGAGAGCAAACTGTTCCCTGCTACCCTACTACTTAGCTAACCGCCATCTCCCTTCAGTTCCGAGCCTCGGAGATAAACTTAACTTGCCCGGAGATTCAAGGCTTCCTCGGCCCCTGCGATTGGCCGGCGCGACTCCCAGTCGGGCTCTCGTTGCTCATTGGCTGCGGGCTAGCGCCCTGGGGGCGTAGCCGGAGCTGTCCGATTGGCGGGAGGGGCGGTACCGGAGCGTGGAGGTGGTGAAGGTGGTGGGGCGGCGGAGGCGGGGCCGCACTGAGGCGCTGCGGCAGCGGCGGTGGCGGTGGCGGTGGCAGCGGTGGCGGCTGCTCGTCCTAGCCTGGCGGGGGCGGGGGTCTGGAAGATGGGGGCGGGTGGAACAACGGGCCGGTGAGGAGCAGCCGCCGCCGTCTCCGCCGTCGCTGGGGCAGCTGCCGCGGTGGTCGCCTCTGGCAGTGCCGCTAGCTTTCAGGCAGTCGCCTCTCCTCCCGACATCCCGCCTTGAGGAGGCTGAGGCGGAATCGCGGCTGGCGGCGGGGGGACGGACCGGCCCTGCAGTGGCCGCAGTGACAGCCCGGACCCGGCCCTCCGCCCGCTCTCGCCTCGGCGCCCGCAGCCACGATGAACCGGGGCGGCGGCAGCCCGTCGGCCGCCGCCAACTACCTGCTCTGTACCAACTGCCGGAAAGTGCTGCGGAAGGTACGGGTTCGGCCCGGGGTCCTGCCGGCGAGGGTCGCTTCCTGCCGGCCGGTGCTCGGGCGGCTCGTCCCCGGGCGCGCACTGGGGGAGGCTGAGAGGGATCCCCGGGCACCGTCCCTCCGCAGGGACTGAGAAAGGGGGCGTGGGTTGAGGGCAGGAGGGTTTGGACTGCTGCGGCTTTTTATTTCCGCCGGGACAGACCCAAGTCTGGAGGGGTTGGGATATTTTTTCTTCCCTTGTTCCTTTTATTTGGTGCCTTTGCTCTCCTTTACGGCTCATTTCCCTACCTTGCTACCCCGGGTCGGCTCCTTGGGCGGAGGGCGGGAGGGATCCGTTCGATCCTCCTCCCTGTGCAGTTTAGCTGTTGATGGAGGTCGGTGTGAAATCAGAGCAGCTGGGTCGGATCCCGAGGAACCTGGCCCCTCTTTGCTGTGGCTAACTCTTGCGAGTGTTGTTTTTGTTTATTCGGTTGCTTCTGCCTTGCGCGCCTTGCTCAACGCCCCCCGTTTTCAAATTGTTTGGATGGTAGTCCTGTGTCTGTAGTTCAGTCTCGAAAGGAACCAGTAAAGCATCTTGAACTTTATGCCCATGGGAAATGCAATTCGACCTGGCCAGTTCCTGAGGCTGGGGTTGGGGGAGGAGAAGACTGAGGTGGATGTGGGTTATTCCTCCTTAGCACCCCCCTCCCCCCGTGTTGATCCAGAAAAATGAGGCGCACCATCAGTTTATTGCTGCTTTCTAGAGTGACTGATAGAAAGTTTACTCCAGTATTGTTTAGCTTACTTGGCTTAATCGCCCCGTGGGGAAGGGCGAGAGGGATGGGGAAGGGAATGAAAAAAAGGTCTCTAGACTTTTTGATCAGATTTTAACAGCTGCCCCAAAGTAATATTATAATCAGTTTATTCGTATTCAAACTCTATTTTTACATTTTATTAAGTGGAAACGTTAGGTGAGACGCTTCTGTTTGTTCACTACAAATGAATTAAAATTGCTGAGCTGTGCAAATGCATCGGGACTGAAAGCGGAGATGAATATGGTACCGTTTTTAGTCAACATCTCTAAATACGGTTCACTTTGGGATTGTTCTTTCTACATTTTTTTTTTAAAAAGGAAGAAAGAAAAAAGCACATAAGTAAGCAAGCTCAAATATTTGCGCTCTTTGTCCAAAAACTGTTTTTCTTCCTCTGTGGGTCAGGCCAAGTGCCAATCAAAGTTGTTTTTCAAGCCTCTTTTCCCTGCAGTAGGGCTGCTGCTTTTTTTTTTCTTCCTATTTTATTTGAGAGCGTGAGAGCAAAGGGATTGCAGATTTGAGGTTAATTGAACAGTTAAATATGCCTTAAATTGTGTTTATTGGATATGTTTCTCTTGAAACAGATTTTTATTAAATGTGCATGTTGAGTATGTGCAGTTATTTTTTTCCATAAACTCTAGGATCAAATTACAGTTGATACTTGCTCAGCTCATTGTAGGGTAGCTTGTGAGAAATGTAATGGATCAGAAGTGCAGATCAGCTTAGTTGAATGTTAACTCTTTCACTGCAGGGCCAGATGTCATCTGAACTTAGCTTTCAAAAAAATTTATTTCTTAATTTTTAAATTGATGTTATGTCTTTGACATGAAAAAATGTGTCATTTAAGACATGTTTGATTAAAGTGCAGCCTGGTTAAAATGACAGCAAGTTATGTTTTTTAATTGAATAAGGAAAAAGAGCACTGTATTGACTTTGATAAAAAAATTTTTTAATGGCTCTGGCAATTTGTTAGGCTAATAAAATGTTTGGAGGTAATATTAGGCTTCAAAATGTATTTCATTTTTCTTTTGAGAGAGCTATGGCTATGGATCCATGACACTTTGCTAGCATTTAAGATATTACATCTTTCCTTTAGCTTTTAGGAAACTATTTCTGTTTACCTAGAAAGAACATCCTCATTTCTAGCCATTATTAAAAGAAACGTGGAAAAAGAGTATTCACATTTTCGTATTTTATAATTGCTGAGCACATCTCTGCCAGTATTCCAGTTTTTAGTAACTCCAAGGTATTTAATATTGATTCATGCAGTGGCATGAAATAACTTAATGGAAATAGGATTCTTTGAGCCAGTTATAACATGACTTGGCAACATTTGCAGCTTTTTAAAGAGTGCCACTTTGAAGTGCTCTTAAGAGAATCAGTATGTAGCATTTTAAATGTTTCATCATTCTTATAACAATGAAAAGTTTATTTCTAATAAAGACATGTTTTTCTTGTTGATATAACTCTAAGTTAAAAGTCATCTATAACTCTCAAAATGTGATTCTTAGAGTTTATCTTGTTTTCCATTTAATAAAGTGTTCAGTAATGTAGCCAAGTGAGTCATAGTATTTTGAATGTTTGTTCAGTCTAATTCATAATGGAAGAATGAAACTCATGCTCATCCAGTGTGAATTACTTTTGCTTTTATATTTCTATATAATGATGGAAGAAGGGTCACCTTTATATGGGACAGAAAGTGTTATTCTCTCAGTAGGTGGCTTAATTTGTTGCAGTGTGTTGAATTTTAGGGCAACTTCACAAGGAATGGAATTCACCTTCAAATGAAATAATATGGTTTAACCCGATGCCTGAATATTGAATTATATATTGTATGAGAATTACATTTATTCTTAGAAGTCCGTTTACGGTTTTGATTTAGTATCCTCCAAAATAAAGAGACTTATTAAAATATTGAATGTACCTAATTTGGTAACCTTAGGTCAGTAAAAAGAATGGAGAGGTAAACCATATCCATAAATAAATTAACCATCAAAACTATCCTGAAATCCCTAACTCTTAAGTCTAACTTGCTCTATTGTCAATGGAGTAGTTCAGTAAAGTTTTTAATAAAAGAGGAAATGCTTCTATTTATTTTGTAAAGTTAACGAGTTTTTAAGTTTAATCTTTTACTTGAAGAAATTCTAGTGATAACTACAAGAACATAATCCTTTAATTTGAAAAGTCATGTGTCAAACTGCATTGAGGAAGGTAGGTAATTATCAGTCCACTCATCTTCCAGTAAATAAAAAAGTGGCATATTCCAATGTACTTTGGGTATTGAGCAGTTAGTGCTACTTAAATGAATAGTTTTGTGCTCTTTAGAGGATCTAACATTTAAACTTTTTTAATGTTAAGATAGTTATAGTGATATATCTTTGTATTGTTATTGCACTTTTCACTTTGTTATATGATCATATATTTTGACATCTTTTTGATGGTTTTATAAACAAAGATACTGTCAAAATGAAAAATACTAGATTGAGGACTGGGCATGGTGGCTTATGCCTGTAATCCCAGCACTTTGGGAGGCCAAGGTGGGCAGATCACGAGGTCAAAAGATCGAGACCATCCTGGCCAACATGGTGAAATCCCATCTCTACTAAAAATACAAAAATTAGCTGGGCGTGGAATCGTGTGCCTGTAGTCCCAGTTACTCAGGAGGCTGAGGCAGGAGAATCACTTGAACCTGGGAGGCGGAGGTTGTGGTGAGCCGAGGTTGTGGTGAGCCAAGGTCGCGCCACTGCACTGCAGCCTGAGCAACAAGAGCAAAACTCTGTCTCAAAAAAACAGACAAAAAAAAAAAAAAAGAAAAATACTAGATTGAACTATATGAGCCTCATTTTTATAGTCAAAATTGTTAAGTAATAGCAACTTTATATGGTTTAGCCAATAAAATGTATTTGCTCTATCTGTGGACCACTAGTTACATTATGCCTTGGTTAATCAGTTTTCTTGTGTTACATATTTTTGATTGTCAAAGGCAGTTTTTAACTTGATTATCTTAAATATCCTAAGCAGAGATCAAGTAGTTAATTAGTGATGGCAAACCTTTATGCAATGGTTTTCAAACTGCTTCATATGGACCCTTAAGATTCTTTGGGGTTTTAAAATGCTTGAGTTGCATTAAATTTTTAAGTATATTTTAACTTATTTTAAAACTGTAATTTAAAAATATGGGTACCCCCAAATATGTACACATAATTTTAATAACTGGAGTCTAACACCATTATCTTTCATTACAAAATTATTCTTGTGCAGGTCTTGAATTACAATTTGTTCTGCTATCTTTGTACAGATATTTGAATTTTTTTTTGTTACTGTGTCATGTATGAGAAAGATTGTCATTGATTGTGAAGGAACTGGCTTTTTAAAAAGAATTCCTTCCATATTTACTTAAGTTAAATGTTTACTTGTGAGAACACAAATTTATTGTTATCAGTAGTTGTAACTTTATTACTAAAATACTTGAAAGTTGCTTGGTATATTTATATGCTTTATAGTTCAGGTTCAATAGAAGATTTAATTTGTAAAAAGTATTCTGCTGCTTCCCCCAACTCCCCACCCTAAATAAATACAAAACGTAACTACTAATGTAGTGATACTGGAAGCCACAGATGTGGTTGCAGTTAGGTCTTTAACAGATCTTTTGATTTCAAAGCAGAGTTTTCTCTGTAAAATGTTGATAATTTTTACTTGCCTTACAGATTGCTGTATAGTTGGAGAGAGATAGATGTGTGTTAATGAACTTTATAAACCGTGTAAGAAAGAAAAGGACAAGTCCATATATTTTTCCATTTTCCCAGACTATGTTAGTTCTTTCCGTCTTATGGGAATATATTTCAATACATACTGAGTAATTTGGTTAATACTCACTTTTCTGTCCTGTTTAATTATTGTCTGTAAATGAGAGGTAAAGATTATGCTTTTAGTCAGAATGACTTTTTTTTTTTTTTACTTATTTTTGATTTCCATATTTCTGTCTGTATTCCCTGCCCCTTTCCCACCCCTGCACTTAAATAGCAAGGCATTGACTTTTGATTCTCGAATAATTAAATTGCCTCCTTGACACTTCAGCAAATAAGGGGAATTGGTATTTAGTTTGAAAAGACTAAGAGTTAAGGAAAATTGTGCTTAATAAAAGGGGGGGTGGTAAATCTAGGGTAAAGCAAAAATTTTTAATTAGTTTAGGAGAAGAGATGGAAGTAAAAGTCTTTTAACCTTTTCTCCCCATCTCTTCAGCCTTTTCATTTTCTTCCTTTGAAATATTTGGATTATAATAACTTAAGTGTGTATTGACCTTCACAGTTTTTAGGGTGCTTTCACATTATTTCAGTTGATTCTCACAAACTGAGAAGATTTAAGTGGCCTGGTCTCAGTCATACAACTAATAACAAAGAAATCCATTTAATTCTTAATACTGCCTTTGTAATAAGCTGTTTCTAATTGTCCTCTGCAATATTGAGGCTGCTAGGGAATATCCCTACTCCCAGCTTCACCATCTGTGGAATGCCCAAAGATACCGAAGATTCTCCAGGTAATATTGGTTGGAAACATGAAAGTTAGCCATACTTTAAATACTATTGTAGATTAACTGAAGGAGTAGGAGAAGAGTAAGCTGGTCACTTTTATCTCTCTAACAGTTGTTTGGCTAATTCCTTAATAAGATAAAGCAGCAGGTCTCAAAGTATGGTCCTTGGATCCCTGTGGGTCCAAAACCCTTTCAAAAGGCCTGAGAGGTCAAAACTGTGTTCATAATTATACAAAGACTTTATTTGCCTTCTTCACTGAGAGCAAAAGCAGTGGGGGTAAAACTATGCTAGCCCCTTAGTATTAATCAGGTTAGTGGCACCAAACAGTTATCACTGTGTTCTTTACCACTGCACATTGAACAATGGGGAAAAAATTCCAATATCACTGAATGTCCTTGAAGAAGCAGTGAAAATTTAAATTTTGTTAAAGCTTGACCTTTTTGTGTGCATCTTTTTAATACCCCGTATGACAAAATGGAATGTGTATAAAGTGCATCCATTGCATAGCAAACTGGTTGGCTCAAGGAGAAAACTCGTGCAGTTGTTTTAGTTGCAAGCTGAACTAGCCACTTTTTTCATGTAACCCCATTTTTACTTGAAATAACACCTGTCAGACAAACTTTGGTTACTCAGACCTGGGCATTTGATAAACATTATCTTATAAATGAGTAGTATGACCCTGAAAATTCAAGGAAACTAATTGACACTATTTGCTGCCAGTGATAAAATTCAAGCTTTCAGGGAAAAATTAGAATTTTTGAAAATACGTATCTGTCACCAGTAGCCTTAAAGCTTCCTGGTTCTTAAAGCTGTCCCCTTGAGATCAAGTATGATATTAGTGGATGTAATTTTTTGATAATCTGTAATAAAATCTGTCAGTATTTGAAAGATTTACGTAACTCATTGAGCCAATATTTTTCAATTGACCAACAGAGAAAGACATTATTAATTGGGGTCTTTCTTTCCTTTTCAGCCAAGAGCAGCCAATTAGAGCATAATGGACAAGGTAATCTTTGGATCTGACCATTCTTTTTATCACTGACAATGATTGTTGTCAGTTGTTTTCCTCTAGTTTTCAGGATCATTTTGCTTAATTTTGAGGAAATGTTTATCAAAATCATATATGGGTAAAATCCATTTAAACCGCAAAATGTACAAGTGGATTTTAATATGATATAAACTGTTGAGGTCATGGATATGATTTCAGATACATTGCAATTAACCTTTAAGAAGCATACTTGTTGAGTTTTAGTGTGGTATCAAAGAAAAATATTCACACTTATCTTCTTTTTCCAACTATGTAGCTATGTCAGGTTCGATTTTTCACGCATAGTTCAATCAAAACACATCACAACAGATTGGGGAAAATTCAGCTGTCTTGTATTAAATAGACATTAAAGAGATTTGCAAAATGTAAATGTCAGTCTTCTCACTTTTTATGTTTTGGAAAATACAATTATTCCAAAAAATATGTGATTTATATTATTTTGTAATAGATTTTATTACTATTTTAAATGAATTAAACATTTCAGAGTTTTCTCAGGTTCAATTTCTAATACAGTAAATATGGGCAGTTATAACCCACACATAAACAAAGGCTCTTTGGGGTCCCCAATAATTTTTAAGAGTGCGAAGGGGTTCCAGGACCAAGACATTTACGAAGGGGTTCCAGGACCAAGACATTTACGAACTACTGAGCCAGAGTTACTACTGATGCCAGTATATGGTGTAATTCTATGGGGAAAATAAAAAGCTTAATACCACTGACAGAAAATATTGATAAAGTCAACTCAGTTACCTCTGTTTGGTGTGTGTATCACTTGCAGATGCTGTCTACCACCTTTTCAGTGACATCCTAGAAGCTTCTCTACTACCACAGTAACTGGCTAACTAGAAATGATCTTTCCCTAATTTTCATGAGCATCTTTTTTCTGATATAAACCAGGGAGGGAAAAAAACAAAGTTCCTTCACTTTGAAGGAATATTCTCCTTTAGTACTGTGCAACAGCTGAAGAAAGGTCAAATCCAAAAAGTATGTCCATTATACCAAATTGATTGGTTCTTGGCTGCAAGGGAAAGAAGGACCCTGAGTAGCAAGGTTAGTCTGTTTGGCTTGAAAGCTGAGAAGTGTGGGAGAAGCAGCAGCAGAAGGAACAAGAAAAGAGAGAGAAGAGACAGAACTATTAATGCAGGGTACTGATAACAAGCATTGTTTGAATGTGGGAGTTCCTAAATAAATCCACAAAGGTATAGTGGACTTTCTATTGTGTGCGTGTGGTGGGTTTGCGGGGGTGGGGTCGGGGGGATTGTGGTACACTATACACAAAAGCTATGACAGCCAGCAACTACCTGCATTCAGTGTGGTCTTGAAGGCATAAGCATAAGGGTCTATTTACTCTGTCTGATTAGATCTGCTGAGACCTATAAGTGACTAGCTGTATCTAACTTGTCCCTTAGACATCACTGTGGTAGGAGTGCAGATGGCGGGGAGGAAGTGGAATTCACTATATAAAGTAAATACACTACCAAGTCAAAACGTTTAGTCATGTGTCCCCATAACAGTTTCCTTAAACCTGTGTGATTTAAACAATTTAAAATGTATATCCTATATAACCTAAACCCGTAGTTACCATATAGAATTCCTATTTGTCTTTCAAAAATCTGAAGAAAGACTGTTCTTCAAAAGTCTGACGACATTTCCAAAAAGCCTTTTCTAATCTTCCAACTCTTCCTTCTCCTTCTATCCTCTGGACTGCCATGATATTCATTTGCACTGCATTTATTGCACTTAGCATACTGAATTATAATTAACAATTACATAAACCTTTCTCCTACTAGGTTGCCTCTTATTTGGGATCTAGTTAATGGAGAGTTTATTGTTAGCAAAATAGGATTTTGATTTAAAGACATTTATTTTAAAAATATCAGTAGTATGTTTATATTAGATACAATACAATATAGCCAATAATATGAAAACTTTTCTCATTTTCCAAAATATGTCTGTTCTTCTATGGCTTTATTTTGTTCTCTTTATAAGAAACACTTTCAGAAGTGCAATAGCAAAGATTATTTGAGAAAATAATCTTATAATGCATTTGTGCCTGGACTTGTTTCTTTGTTTTTGCTTTCGAGCATTTCATTATCCTTGTGGCCATGAAAATGTTTCAATTAAATATCATCACTTTTGAAGGAAATTCTAATAGGGAGCAAGAATGTCCCACCAAGAGACAGGGTCAAGACACCAGCCTTAGCTGCTGGTCTTTCTCAGAAATGTAAAGTGGCCATTGCTTTTAAATGGACACATGCTCCACTTCTTGGAATCTGTTAGTGTTTTATAAGGGATGGCTGTTTTTGAGTAGTTAAGGGTATACTTTCAAACTTCCAAGATTCTAGGTGAGCCTAGGGTTCCAGTTTTGACTCTAGAATTCTGGCTTAGCCTTTCAGTCTTCCACTTCCTCACAAGCCCTTTACTTTGAAAGTCTCCCAAACCAGCTATGAACCCCTTGGCCAGCAGGCACTCCCTTGGTAAATTTGAAATAGAATTGTTCATAGGCCCAGACTACCCCATAACTAGCCTTTACTTTTTAGATCCACGCAGAAGTGAGTCATTTATTGGTCTATGGGCCAGTATATTGACTGCCCCTTGAGGGACACATGAATATTATGAGATATTTTATTCCTATTTAGGCTGGTTGAAATATCTTGCATTATGCTGCCCAACACTTCTAATAAGGTATGACAGGCATTTAACCTTATGTTTTACAAAGAATGTACTGAAAATATCATATGTGAATAAATATGACCAAAAATTAAAATGGCTGATTTAAGGCCGTATTATTTCTTGTACCATCAGAGACTTCTTAACAAGTATAAAATATGTATTTTAGTAAGACTTATTTTCTTTTTATTCTCTGCTAATTAATAGCTACTTGTAGTGGAAGGATATGTTCTTCTTTCTAGATACATATTTTATTTTTACATCTTCCTATACTGAGAAGATGGAACTAGTCAGTTGAAGAAATGAAATTTGTCTTTTCAGTTATCAATATATATGCTAAATATTAGAAAGATCACATTTACCTTATGGGTAACTAAAGCTGGGTTTTGTGGAAGATCATTGTAATTATCTGAAACTGTGACTCTTACTTCCTTTTTTTTTTGGAGTCTCACTCTGTCACCCAGGCTGGAGTGCAGTGGCGCCATCTTGGCTCACTGAAACCACCGCCTCCCGGGTTCAAGCAGTTCTCCTGCCTCAGCCTCCTAAGTAGCTGGGATTACAAGCACCCACCACCATACCCGGCTAATTTTTTATATTTTTTGTAGAGACGGGGTTTCACCATGTTGGCCACGCTGGCTTCGAACTCCTGACCTCAAGTGATCTGCCTGCCTTGGCCTCCCAAAGTGCTAGGATTAAAGGCACGAGCCACCCAACCCGGCTGTGACTCTTACTTTCAAAACACATTTTATAATATCTATAATGACAATAGCTTCTACTGAATACTACTTATGTGCTAAGCATTTAAACTCTACATATGTTATCACATTCAAGCATCACAATTAACCTGCGATGAATTATTACTCACAGTTTATGGATAAAGAAACTAGGGCTCACAGGGCATTCTTCACTTCTTAAAGGTTATATTACCAGTAAGTGACAGACTTAGGATTTGCAACCAGGTTGAACTCCAAAGCCTGGCTCATTATGCAGGTATAAACACTGCCTTGTCTTATATTTCATGTTTTTCTTTGTGTGAAAGGCTGTTATAAAGTGTAAAACTAATGAAACTTAATAGGACGTGATTATTCAAGAGTTTATAGGAGTGATTTCAAATTCATATGTATTGTATCTTATTTTTACATTAGAAATGCAAAAAATCATTTTATAAGATTAAATCTATTGAGAAACACATTAAAGTTCTTATTGAACAGTTTTATCCTATATAGTTATCTCTTTTATCTGTGTAAATCCTAATTATGTGACCATTCTTTCTTAACCTCAGGATTTTTTTTCCCTAACTTACCAGCATACTTTGCCCTCCTCCTCCTGCCAACCAGTCATTAATTAGTTCAATAACATTGAATCATTTAATACTGCTCTAGTGTCTGTGACAAAAGATATTATCTGGAAACATTTTAAGTATGTGTCTCGCGAATTGGACCTCTAAGAAATATTCTTACTTTTTGGTAAATTTTTTTCAGTAAAACTATTATTTATGAAGATAAATAATAACATGAATGCTCATTTCCACCACTCATTTGGCTTTCATTATATGTTGGGACAAAAATTTTGATTAAAGGAAGCAAAGAAACCCTTGGACTGTTATCATTCCCCTGCCTACATCCCCTATAGTCTACAGAATCTACATCTCTAGAAGAGTTTCCAGTCTTAACAAAGGGTTTGTGCTGGGGAGAGGGATTTATGGCGAGGTGTGGTTCTGCTATTTATTTTAAGTTAGAACTCTTATTCTGAGAGTTTTCCATAGAAACACAGTAAGATATGTGGTTAAGTTCCAGAGTACTGTTAATATTACAGGTATGTTCAGGCATTTGTTAATTAGCCTAGAAACCTAACCACTGGGTATAACGTTTCCAGAGGAACATATATCCTGAAATTCAAGTAACTGCTTCACTAGAGACTGTCTTTCCTAACTTGTTTACTCAGCATTAAAAAGGTAATGATTTTGGCAAAAAAAAAAATATTTTTCAATATGTTTACTCCAAGGATGTGCTTGTCGGTTGTGCTGTGTCTAATAGGAAAACTGTGTTAATGAAGTTCCATCCAATATTTAGGTAGGAGTTGAAATGAAGAAAGAGATAAAGTTGGGTAATAATAAGCAGGGTGTTGGGACAACTGATGGCCAATATCAAACTGGCTTATCCTTGTTCACTTTGTATTGACCAAGGTTTGGGCTCAGCATGGTGAATTTTAAGTGGGGTGGCATATTTGTTATTATTTATTTTTGTCTTTAAGGTAACACAAATGAAAAAGAAATCACATTTTACCTACCCAGAAAGTTCCTCTTTGATATAAAATTAGACATTTAATATGTATATCTTAATTTTTTGGTGTAAATTAGTAAAGTAAAACAAGTCAGTCCAGCAAATGTGCTCCAGTAAAGAAAAAAAAACTTAAAACTAATAAAAATAAAAGGCATTTAAGCTAAAGTAAGATACCTTAGCACCAAATTCCATGTAATGTTCAAATTATTTTATCAAAACTGTTTTGTATGTTACTTGAAATTAATGAATTCTCAGTGGGGGTGTGGAATACCTATTTGTGTTGTAGTTTTATTGTTTTAATAGAGTATGACCTATATAATTAACCTCCTGAGATTAATTTTTATATTGTGTAGCTATTAAAAATAACTAAAGCTCTAGTTTGTAATATTCTTTAGGCAAAGTGCATTATTGAACACTCAAAATGTGCATAAACTAGTAAGTATTCTTTTGATTATACAAGAAACCTATTTAGTATTTGGTGCTCTTAAAAATAAGGGTAAATATGGCCGGGTGCGGCGGCTCACGCCTGTAATCCCAGCACTTTGGGAGGCCGAGGCGGGCGGATCACGAGGTCAGGAGAACGAGACCATCCTGGCTAACACGGTGAAACCCCATCTCTACTAAACAAAATGCAAAAAATTAGCGGGCTTGGTGGTGGGCGCCTGTAGTCCCAGCTACGCTGGAGGCCGAGTCAGGAGAATGCCGTGAACCCGGGAGGCGGAGCTTGCAGTAAGCTGAGATCGCGCCATTGCACTCCAGCCTGGGCGACAGAGCGAGACGCTGTCTCAAAAAAAAAAAAAAAAAAAAAAAAAAGAGGGTAAATCTATGTTTAGGTAGATGGGAATGTAGAAACAGTTTTTTTTGTAAAATTATACAGATTGCTATTTTATGCTTATCAGAATTCTATGTCAGATGCTATTACCTTTTCCTGGCCTTCAGATTCTTAGGCAAGAAATGTTAAGGCTATAAACATTTATAAATCACTGAATACTATATGAATATCTTTAATTAGTTTATGTATTTTGGAAACATTAAGTGCTCTCACCTGTTAGGCACTGAACAGACTTAGAATGAGAACATCAGAGTTTTTACCTACGTAGCGTGATGACTTGCAACTTATGCCTGGGTCTCATAGAGATCTTCAAGGTTATGCCTCCCAGTTGACACTACAGTCAAGAGTAGGATTTGGTAAACTTTCTGTAAAGGGCTGGGTAATAATATTTTGGGCTTACAGGCCATACACATAAGCACAGTAGTTCTTCTATAGTAAGTAATTGTAAAGCTTTGAACTAATTGTCTTATTGTCTTAAAATCCTAATTCTCTACCTACCTTCCCCAACCAACATTAGCATAGTGGTGCTCAAGAAATGTGTCATGTAATAAATGAACCTACACTTACTCCAGAGGGGACAAAGGTGGTACCTGATGCAGGAATATGTGAGTGTTGGTGTTGGAGAGTGTTATGAGAGGAAGATTATTCAGCAGAAACAAACCCTTCCTCTGATGAGCAGAAGTGGTGGATGTCAGTAATTTAAAAATGGAAAATCAAGTCATTCAGAATACTTTTTATAGGGATAATCTTTTAAAATTGCACACTGAGCATTTAATCAATGTAATTAATATGGCACCATTATCTAGGTTGCACATTTGTGAAAGCATCAGTATATGATGCGTTCCATGGTTGGGATCTAATGATACCCAGATCAAGCCATGACATAACTAGTGCAGTGTGCAAGATTCAAGCCCTATTCAGTCAGAATTCTTCCTTTGAAATGAGGATTGACAATTAAGCTTTTTTTTTTTTTTTTAAACGGAGTCTGGCCCTTGTCGCCCAGGCTGGAGTGCAGCAACACCATCTCAGCTCACTGCAACCTCCACCTCCCGGGTTCAAGCAATTCTCCTGCCTCAGCCTCCCAAGTAGCTGGGATTACAGGTGCCCACCACCGTGCCCGGCTAATTTTTGTATTTTTAGTAGAGACGGGGGTTTCACCATGTTGGCGAGGCTGGTCTTGAACTCCTGACCTCAAGTGATCCACCCACCTTGGCCTCCCAAAGTGCTGGGATTACTGGCATGAGCTACAGTGGCTGACAGTTAAGCAGTTTAATAATGTATGCTTCAAATTATATTTGACAGGGAGTCCCCTGACTAACTCTTGTTATAGTTGTGCAGTTTTATGATTACATATGGGAGAATTAAATGCACAAAAAGCATACATTGATATGGGTGACCTTTCTTATCTGTCTTTTATCTTGTGAAGTAATCACTAGTCTAAACACATGCGGTTTTAAAAAACAAATTCACATGATGTATAAGCATATAGTAGTGGAAAATATTTTACTTTTTTTTTTTTTTTTTTGAGACAGAGTCTTGCTCTGTTGTCCAGGCTGGAGTGCAGGACATGATCGTGGCTCACTGCAACCCCCGCCTCCAGGGTTCAAGTGATTCTCCTGCCTCAGCCTCCTGAGAAGCTGGGAGTACAGGCATGCACCACCACACCCAGCTAGTTTTTGTATTTTTAGTACAGACAGGGTTTCACCATATTAGTTAGGCTGGTCTCGAACTCCTGACCTCATAATCCCCCTGCCTCAGCCTCCCAAAGTGCTGGGATTACAGGTGTGAGCCACTATGCCTGGCCAGTATTTTACTCTTCATTGATGTTAAACTTTTAAACTACAAGACATCTGTGTGGTTTTTTTTTTTTAATCTTGCCTCCTTTACTAATTATTGCTAATATCTATGTGATTTTATCTTACTTCCTTTACTAATTATTAGATTTTTATTAGAGCTGTTGTGGAGAACATATTTGTCACAATGGAAAATGGAATGAATTGATAATAAGCACCTCAATGATATAACTCCATTTGTAGTTAGATATAGATTATTTATAGAAACAATTGGATTTTTAAAAACACTGAATAAGAAATTACCTAGACTGTTGCCATCAATGTGCTGAAGCATTTCATTTTTCATTTTACAGTGCTACTAAAATTTGAACTCATTGTGACAGTGTATATTTAGTAAATTTTGCATTTAATAAACTACTGTGTTATCATTCATAAAAAGTGCCATGATATCACAAAAATGAAGTAATATGTCCTCTAGCAGTCCTAACCTGTCCATTGCCTTTTCAGTGATAGGTATACATTACATGACTGTCAAAGAGGAGTCCATTGTTACTATAAAAGGCCATTTCTTTTTGTTCTACCTTTATAGTCATCTTAACACATCTTATTGTTTATGGATCATCAACTATTTGACAGAAGGTGTAGAGCACTTAGAAACTAAAATGCAGTGTGCTGTCTATTGTATATCAATCAATTTAAGATAAAGGATTTCTAAAATGAAGACATAAATCAGTGGAAAAGCTAGATTGGATTCACAGAAACTTGATACATACCTTTTCTAGAGCATGTGTGACACATAATTGGTTTACAGTTATTTCTAGGAAAAATTCACATTCAAATACTAAGTTCCTCTTCATTATTTTATGATAGATATTTGTTTGTCAAGGTCAGTTGAATTCATAGGGGACACAGACCGTTTACTACATGTCAGGTATTTACTTTCCTGAATGTCATTGTAATTCAGCAGTTCAAACTAGATAACAATTTTTAGGAATCAACTCGGTCTTCATTGAATTAATATCTTTCCCAAATTGCTATGATTGACTGTTCCTACTTCCCCTCCCCCAGACCGGAGCTATCGTTTTATTTAAAATGTTTCATTTTGAGAAAGGTTGAAGTATTAACCAGCAAAGAATAACAATTCCGTAGGCAAATCAGTTTGTTTAATGTCTAGGACGATGGTTCTGCAGTGTGGTTCTAGAACCAGCAGCATCAGTATCAACTGGGAGTTTGTTAGATTATTACCCCACCCCCCACCCCTAGACCTGCTGAATCTTTTGAAATTCTGGAGATGGGACCCAACCATCTGTAGTGTAACAAGCCTTCCAGGTGATTCTAATACTCTAAGAATTTAGTACCACCAGTCTAGTAGTATTAACCAAATGCTTCCACAAATGAAAATTGTTTACATCCACTTCAGTTTCAACATGCATTATCAGTTGTTTGAGATGATATTGGCAGCGCCAGTGCTAGAATCTGGAAGATTCCTTTTGCCTATTTTTAAAAATGCAGATTTGAGACCTTCAGATATAATATGCTCTCACTGTAAGAAAAATATATCTTATTTTATTGTTGCTACATTCTGAACTTTAGCTTGGGGAAAAAGGAATTGGGTTTTGAAAGCTTGTTTACGATAAATCAAGTGAAAATATCTCTTGGACGTGCTTGCTTACATAAAAATAAGCGTTTTGGCACTAACATTGGTAGACTCTGGTAGGTCTTTCCATCTTAGATTATTTTTATTTCAAGGAAGATTGATATTTTAAGCTTTCATAAAGAAAACTTTTTTTAATCAAAGAAGAAATGATAACATTTGTCCTGATGACAGATTTGGGATTGATAGGTTGTTTTTTAAAAATTCTTTTGAATCTCTTGGACAATATTAAATACATATATATATATAAATTATGGATGTTCTCTTTCACCTATAGTAGCTTACTCTTCAATTAAAAATGGAGTGTCAGAAAGTCTCCATTTGGAGACAGGAGGCCTACAAATTGAAACAGAAGAAACCCAAGGCATGTGTATTATATATGGACCATAGGTAAATAGAAGATTGCTCTTTGAAAAGCAAAGATTGTTTCAGTTAGTTGCAGTTCTATCTAGGACAGTAACTATAAGTCATTTTATTTTGTTCTTTGGTTGTATCTAATTTTGAGGTAATGGGTGTTTTCCTCATATTACCTCTAAGTTAATACTACAATTTAACCTGTATTGATGTTACTTATGTGAATAACGGGCTGTATTAAATTACCCCACTTTAATTCCAAAGTTCCTTACGCATGGGCTGCCCCAGAAGCATATGTAATTACTTAATTCTAAACCATGGTAGGTGATGCTTTTCTAGTGACCATTTTTCTATCCTTCTGTGAGGAAAGGGCTAATATAGTACCTTAAATAGAACTGTCTCCATGGCAATGGACAGTCAGCTTTTGACTTTGAATCTCATGAAAAAAGAAAATTTAAAAAGCATTTTCATGGTCTAAAATAGCAGTATGGCAAAAGTAAGGTATGAGAGTATTTCCTGTCAGTTATTGCATGACTGGTTAAGGTAGCAGAACTTTTATCTTTTTTTCTTTTTTCTTTTTTACATAGGACTTTTTATTTGAGTATTTTGAAATGTTACCGAATTCCTTCTCTGAATTAATGAATGATAATTATTATCTTCAGATTGATAGAGAACTAGAGAAGCTTAGATATAGGATTGGGTCCATGCCTGAGAAAAAAAGAGTTGCCTAGCTCTGGTTGTAATTTTACTCTCATAAAGAATAAAAATACTGACTAAATTATGGGTCATTCATAATTACATTTAAACAGAGCTATCTCATGGAACACTGGAAGCAATAACGATTAAAAATAAAAGCTTAACAAATTATGCCAGTTTTTTTTCAGCCAACTCCTACGATTTGGGGTCTACAGATCACCTATCCTATTTAAAAGACTCCACTGGCAGCCTGCCTCCCTTGTTCTCTTTTGCATCCACACTTACTTAAAGGCAGAGCCCTTTGATTCTAGCTGCTTGTTCACCTAGCTTTCAGTAAAGGTCAATGACAGTGCTGTATATTAGAAGCTAGAGAATAAAACCACATTGTCATCGGTAATCTTACTTTGTCTTTTTCCTTTCTAAAGTTGTTTGCCCCTTGACTAAATCTTATCTCAGTATAGGGGTCATTTTCAATTGAATCAGCTCTCATCTTTAAAATATCATCAGTAAATGCTTAATACTCTGAGGTTACTGTTAATGAGGGAATTGGTTAAACAAATTATGTGACATAAGTACAGTGGAATACTGGGCAACTGATCTATGTATAGAAGTGGACAGACATCCATAATATGTTATTGATTGGAAAAGACCAAGGTTTTTTTTTATTTTTTAGGACTATGAAGATTTTTTTTTCATTTTAAAAAAGATAAATAAGGAATCCAAAATTAACAGTATTAATTTCTGGGTGGTGGGGTTACAGGAGATTATTTTTACCATCTACTTCATTGTCCTTTGTTTTTAACAATAAACACATATTTTATAAAAGTTTAAAAAGCTATTACTGATTTGAAATAATAGAGAAGAAGAGATAATTTAAGTGATGGATAGTACAGAGAGCAGATTCAAATGAGATGGCAAATTAAAGATGCATTGAGATAAAGACAAATGTTCACAGGTTTAATAGATATCCAAAGTAGCTATGGGTAAATCACCAAGGGAATAATAATGTGTGTGTAGGAGGCTAATGAGGGCTCAGATGCGTAGACATAGATAAATACAATCTGGAAATGAATGAAGGTACTGTGCCTATCTATAGCATATTTTTTTATGTTGTCATATCAATCATTCTCTTTAGGAATCTGATGTGCTTATTAATATTTCATCAGAATATTAGTTTGTTTCCTTAATTATGAATTCAAGAGATAGCTGCAATTGTATTGCTCTACTTTTATACCATATGGTAGATAATAAAACTTACTGTATAAATTTCAGGAATTTAAATATATAATCTGAGCACTGTGTGTTAATCTAGAGATATTATCTATTAGGAACTGAAATAGAAAAAGATGGCTACTTTATAATATAATGTAATTTTAGAATTATTTAATTAATATGTATGCTAGGATTTTTGAAGACTTAAAAAAGGTGTATGGAGTCTGTCCTAGGTTTTAGAGACCTTACTGTGTGGTTAGAGAGAAAGATGTTTTCTAAATAATTATAAAGATAGCTAAAAATGGAAAACTATACCTTTTGACTTTTTGTAGAGGTTAATAGATTATTATGTATCTTCACTTGTGAAAGCATGGATAATGTTTCAGTTAATTTAATACATTACTGCATGGAAAAGAAGGGTAGTTAAATATTAAATACTTGTTCTTATGTTTAAGGCTTAGGTATGTGGTTTCAGTGGACTATTTTTAATGATTTTTTAAAATATATATTTGAATTCTCAAAAATGCAAAATGTGTTATAGATAACATTATAGAGTATCTATAACCAGTTATTTTATAAATGGGTGTTTTCTACTTAAGTGGCTTTACTTTCCAATTTTATTTTCCATTTCTAATAGGATGGGTCATTTGTTGAACAAAATATCGAATTAATGACCTACTTTGAGCCAATTGATAGTTTTCTAAACCCAGCCTATTCTGTAAATCTTTTCTTTAGCTTGTAAGACAATTTCTAAACATGTTGTCTAGTTGTGTTATACTAAGGAACTCAGTATTGCATAATTCTAATAACAGCAGTTACTTTTTTTTTTTAAGACGGAGTTTTGCTCTGTCACCCAGGCTGGAGTGCAGTGGTGTGATCTCGACTCACTGCAACCTCCGCCTCCTGGGTTCAAGTGATTCTCCTGCCTCAGCCTCCTGAGTAGCTGGGACTACAGGCGTGCGCCACCATGCCCAGCTAATTTTTGTATTTTTTTTCGGTAGAGATGGGGTTTCACCATATTGGCCAGGCTGGTCTCAAACTCCTGACCTCGTGGCCCACTCGCCTTGGCCTCCCAAAGTGCTGGGATTACAGGCGTGAGCCTTTTATAGTTGTATAGATGATGTCACACTCTTAAGAGCTTTACAGATATTTATTCATATAATATTCTCACTGCCTATTTTAATCGCCTTCTATTCACCCACTGCTGTGGGAGGGACTGCCACTCTTGGGTCATGGGGGTGGCTGAACGTATAATACCTAACACTGGACAGATGAGATCAACAGTGGTTTATTAGTCACATATACTCACAGTCCAGGGGAAGAGGACACTGCACACCATGCAGTGCACTTGGAAGTTGTATTCTGGAACAGAATGAACAACAAGGGGCAGTGAGAGACAGGCTTTCTAGAATAAAGAGGGTGAGATGCCCCAAGTTTCTACATGAAGCTATGATTGGCTTGTTTACATGATTGCATGAACTGGAATACTTTTCTATGCACCAGGAAGTAATTAATGATTATCTGGGATATTTATTATTCTTTTCCACTATAATTGTGTCAGAGCATCTTATCATTTCTCTTGATAAAACTGGGTATCTTTTTCTCTGAATTTTTCACATAATGCAAGTGTAATTGTAAACTAGCTGCTTTTGTTTTTTCCTTTTTTTTAGTCTGGCCAAACCTTTGATATAAAGAAGAATGTTTATAGAGTATTATTTATAATGAACTCTATGTCCTAATTAAAAGCAGATTTACCAAGTTTGGGTTTTTCTCATTCCCTTTATCTTGCCTGTGAACTTTGTCAAATTAACTTTTTAAAAATACAAACTGTTTATTAAAGAGTCTTGAATCTAGTATATTGGAATAATAAGTTTCTTTAGTCTTCCTTTCTGTTTTAATAAGAGCTATGCTTAAGTGATGTAGTGGTAGAATGCAAAATGCTCACAGTTCTGCTGTAACACTTAATGAAAATTGGTTTTAATTGATGTATTAGGGAATGATTTGAGCATATCAGTGAATTTTGTGTATTAGGATACATACTTCAAACATCTACCCTCCACCTTAGTTCACCAGTGTATTATGAGCTCCATCCATTCATATCTGGTGTTACATTGTTACGTCTTATTTCAGATCATCCTTCTGCTGCTGCTTCATAACTTACAGGCTGTAGGCCTTGCAGTAACCACTTCCATAAGCAATTTTCTTTTTCAAGGTAGAGTGCCATATACATATATATTTTAATTGTACTTTAAGTTCTGGGATACATGTGCAAGAAGAACGTGCAGGTTTGTTACATAGGTATACATGTGCCATGGTGGTTTGCTGCATCCATCAACCTGTCATCTACATGAGGTATTTCTCCTAATGCTATCCCTCCCCTAACCCCCTACAGGCTCCGGTGTATGATATTCCCCTCCCTGTGTCCATGTGTTCTCATTGTTCAACTCCCACTTATGAGCAAGAACATGCGGTGTTTGGTTTTCTGTTTCTGTGTTAGTTTGCTGAGAATGATGGTTTCCAGCTTCATCCATGTCCCTGCAAAGGGCATGAACTCATCCTTCTTTTTTTTTTTTGAGATGGAGTTTCGCTCTTGTTGCCCAGGTTGGAGTGCAATGGCGTGATCTTGGCTCACTGCAACCTTCGCCTCCTGGGATCAAGCAATTCTTCTGCCTCAGCCTCCAGAGTAGCTGGGACTACAGGTGCACACCACCACACCCGGCTGATTTTTGTATTTTTAGTAGAGACGGGGTTTCGCCATGTTAGCCAGGCTGGTCTAAAACTTCTAACCTCAGGAGATCCACCCGCCTCAGCCTCCCAAAGTGCTGAGATTACAGGTGTGAGCCACCACGCCTGGCCAAACATCCTTTTTTATGGCTGCATAGTATTCCATAGTGTATATGTGCCACATTTTCTTTATCCAGTCTATCATTGATAGGCATTTGGATTGGTTCCAAGTCTTTGCTATTGTGAATAGTGCTGCAGTAAACATACATGTGCATATGTCTTTAGAGTAGAATGATTTATAATCCTTTGAGTATATACCCACTAATGGGATTGCTGGGTCAAATGGTATTTCTGGTTCTAGATCCTTGAGGAATCGCCACACGGTCTTCCACAATAGATGAACTAATTTACACTCCCACCAACAGTGTAAAAGCATTCCTATTTTCTCCACATCCTTTCCAGCATCTGTTGTTTCCTGACTTTTTAATGATCATGATTTAATCATGTGTTTTTGATTTGCATTTCTATAATGACCAGTGATGATGAGCTTTTTTTTCATATGTTTGTTGACCACATAAATGTCTTCTTTTGAAAAGTGTCTGTTCATATCCTTTGCCCACTTTTTGTTGAGGTTGTTTTTTTCTTGTACATTTGTTTAAGTTCCTTGTAGATTCTGGATATTAGCCCTTTGTCAGATGGATAGATTGCAAAAATTTTCTCCCATTCTGTAGATTGCCCGTTCACTCTGATGATAGTTTCTTTTGCTGTGCAGAAGCTCTTTAGTTTAATTAGATCCCATTTGTCTATTTTGGCTTTTGTTGCCATTGCTTTTGGTGTTTTAGTCATGAAGTCTTTGCCCATGCCTGTGTCCTGAATGGTATTGCCTAGCTTTTCTTCTAGGGTTTTTATGGTTTTAGGTCTTATGTTTAAGTCCTTAATCTACCTTGAATTAATTTTTGTATAAGGTATCAGGAAGGGGTCCAGTTTCAGTTTTCTGCATATGGCTAGCCAGTTTTCCCAACGCCATTTATTAAATAGGGAATCCTTTCCTCATTGCTTGTTTTTGTCAGGTTTGTCAAAGATCAGATGGTTGTAGATGTGTGGCATTATTTCTGAGGCCTCTGTTCTGTTCCATTGGTCTATATATCTGTTTTAGTACCAGTGCCATGCTGTTTTTGTTACTGTAGCCTTGTAGTATAGTTTGAAGCCAGGTAGCATGATGCCTCCAGCTTTGCTCTTTTTGCTTAGGATCATCTTGGCTATATGGGCTTTTTTTGGTTCCATATGAAATTTAAAGTAGTTTTTTTCAATTCTGTGAAGAAAGTCAATGGTAGCCAATTAAGTGAGGAATTACTACCATATGCTCTGATAGTTATAAACACATTTCGCACACTGATGATCATGCAGCTCTTCTTTTAGAAAAAAAATGTATTTTTTGGAGATTACATTCTTGGGAAGGAACAGCTGTATTTGAAGTCCTGTCATGATTATATGAACTCTCTACAAAACAGTTACATAAAGTTAAACCTCACTAATATATACAGGACCAGTAATACTTCATGCTGGAGCTAAAATTATTTAATATATTTCTAAAATAAAAATATGTGAGGACAAGTCCATACATTATTTTGGAGGACTTTCAAAAGTTATTCATACTACTAGATTATAAAGGTTATTCATATAAAGATTATTTAAAAGACTACTCTCACCATTTACATAAAATACCTTAAAATAATCCCTTGATTCATTTTTTTTTTAAAAACTAAGGAAAGAAGAAAATCATTGAATACCATAAATCCTGACAATAAATAGATTATTATTATTTCTTTTTTTTAGAGTATGGTATGCTTTGTTCACTGGATCATTTATGAAGAACATAAATTAGCTGGGTGTGGTGGCTCACGCCTATAATCCCAGCACTTTGGGAGGCCCAGGCAGGTGGATCACTTGAACTCTTGAGTTCGAGACCAGCCTGGGCAACATGATGAAACCCAGTCTCTACAAAAAAACAAAACAAAACAAAACAAAAAAAAACATATAGTATAGAACATTGAAGAGAATTTTAGACATTTAAAATTACAGTTCTTCTGCTATTATGTAAATTATATGATATTATATGATATATATCTACAATAGACCTTTTTCTAATCTTGGTTTTATAACATTTTACCAAAAATCCAGAACGTATCAGTTTATTAATACGTTAAGTAAAATTATTTTTAAAATAAGAAAACATTTTTTAAACTAGCAAAATAATGAGAAAGTAATTTTAAAGCATTTAGCTTATTTTCTTTCTGAAAACTTTCTACCAGCATTTAGAATCTTTCACAGCATTCTGTATAACCATAGACTGTTAATGCAAAAAGGCCCCACGGAATGTCTCTCATTTTTTAAATGTGAAAATTCCTTGAAAAATGATCAAAGCTCTGATCCTTTCAGTGCTAAGAAGGGAAAATAACTCAGGTTTTAGTACCTTTTTCATCGTATCACCTTACCTCTAGCATTCAGGTATATATTACTTTGTTTATTACTCTTTGGGTGTCTATATCTAATTTTACCAAGTAGTTTGTAAACCCCTTTAGGCAGTTTTTATACTTTCTGTTCTTAAAAGAGCTATTACATAAGCTGCTTAACAATGAATTTAATTGGTACATACTGATTGGTTGGTTGATTTCTTTGATTTGAAAGTGTTTTAAACTTAGAATGCCTAGTGCAGGCCTCTGGTGTTCACAGATGTCCTTGCAGTACTTAAAAAGTAGTAATGTTGGCCGCGCGTGGTGATTCATGCCTGTAATCCCAACACTTTGGGAGGCTGAGGCGGGTGGATCACGAGGTCAGGAGTTCGAGACTAGCCTGGCCAAGATGGTGAAACCCCGTCTCTACTAGAAATACAAAAAAAAAAATGCCTCTGTAGTCCCAGCTACTCGGGAGGCTGAGGCAGAAGAAATGCTTGAACCCGGGAGGTGGAGGTTACGTGAGCTGAGATCATGCCACTGTACTTCAGCCTGGGCAACAGAGCAAGATTCCGTCTAAAAAAAAAATAGTAATGTTTAGGTGATATGAATGACTGTTTATTTTGAGTTAACTGAAAAACTATTGATTTAGTACACTAACACTGAAACCTTAAGTACAGGCTAAGGATAACAAATCCTGTTATCCTTAGTTAAGTTACTTAAAAAAGAAAGATAAAGAACAGAAAAGGGCCTGAATAGCATCTGTATGCAAACTAATCTGGAAAATGGGAGGAGACATCAAGAGAATGACAAATTAAAGGAAGTCTTTGTGATCATTAGAAGATAATTACTTTCACAGATCTTAATTATAGCATAATTATAGCTTTTTCTTTCTATCAAAAACTGCACTCTGAGAATTTTCTTGCCAAAACAGGAATTGAGAAACTTTGGATGTTATGAAGTAACTCTATTAAAAGAGTGTGTGTGTGTGTGTGTGTGTATTTTAGGACTGGCATAAATCCAGGATGCCAAAAAACATTTTAAGGTGGTTATGGTTCAAAAATAGTTCATAATATCATTAAATGTATAATAGGCTGAGTAATATATAGAAATAGTATGTTATCAATCAACATTTATTGGGCACCTGATTTGAATTAGTCATTAAGATAGAACACTTCTTTTATAATTAAATTAGTGAAAGAGAAGATAAACCACTTTTATGAGGTTTATCTTCTCTTTCACAAAATGATACCAGGCATCATATAAATGGGAATCTGGAAGACGGGAAAACTCGCTGTGGGTTTGAATGAGTCAATATACAGAATTTAGGAACTGTGTTGAGGCTTATGTGAAGTGTTCATATAAGGGAACACTTGGAAAACAAAAGTTGAAAGGTTAGGTTAGGGGCCAGAATGTTGGAGATCTTGCCTTTCTTCCTCTACTGTCCTTCCCCCAACTCCACCCCCTCAATAAACTAAGGATAAAATGATAGGCTAAACTGAGGTAGTAGTGGTAGAAATGGAAAGCAAATTAGACTCACTGAGAAGTTTGTGAACAGGTGGTGAGATAACCTAGTATAAAGTTGTTATTAAATATTAGAGTGTAATGTATAATAAAAGTTTGGGTCTTTAAATGCAAATTAAAATAATGAAACACTTGATTCTTGACAGTGCTTTCATCTCCTTGAAACCCATATCCTTCCACATTACTGTCTTATGAGCATAATCCCTGGATTGCTAGTATCAACCTAAATCTAAGCTGCCTTATTGTGTGAATTGCTTTTATATCAGTTGGTGTCACCATTATTCATCCATACAGTCATCTAATTCAGAATTCTGTGAGGAACCCTAGACTTTCCTCACTATTTTACCCTGATATTCCATTAGTCACTCAATTCTATTTAGTCTGCTAACTAGCTGTCAATATAATTCCTTTTCTTTAATCCATACTGCTTAATTAACCCAAATCTTCTCTTTCCTACATAATATAGTAGCCTACTAATAGCTCATATTTCCCCAGCCTCCCCCACCCCACTCTACTTTCTAATGGATGTCAGAAATATTTTCTTAAAAGACAAATATAATTATTTTACTATTGCCCATTGTTTATATAATATCAAAGCTCTTTACTCTGACATTCATGATGTGACTCTTGCCTATGTCTCTAGCCTTATTCCCTGAGAAAGTTTCAGGAATCATGTAGAACAACATAGTTCCCTCGATGTGTCATGTCTTTGTATATTTCTTTTTACTGGTATTGTTGTATCCACATAGACTTAACTATCCTTTTCTAGGTATCCTGACAAATTTCTGCTCCTTCCCAAGATTTATCTCATCTGGAAGGCTGTTTTAGTCCATACTCTTGCAGGCAGAGTGAGGCTTTCCTGTTTTGGTTACTCCCGTTATAGCTCCTAACATACATTGTAATTGTGCATCCATACTTATTTACCTGGCATTTCCTTGAAGTCAGCACTTGTGCTTCATTTATCTTTGTGTTTTCAAGTACTTAGTTCAAGACTTTCCAGAAAATGAGCTTGTCTTAGTCCATGCAGGCTGCTATAACAAAAACCAAAGACTGGGTGGCAGAAACAATGAATATTTATTTCTCACAGTTCCGCAAGCTGAGAAGTCCTAGATCAGGGTGCCAGCAAATTGTGTCTAATGAATGTCTGCTTCCTAGTTCATAAACAGCTATCTTTGCACTGTGTCCTCAACAGGGCAGAAGAGGGCCAGGGAGCTCTTGGGGTCTCTTTTATAAAGGGCACTAATCCCATTCATGAAGATTCTACTCTTATGACCTAATTACCTTCCAAAGGCCCCACCTCCTAATACCATCACATTGGGGGTTAGGATTTCAACATATGAATTTTGAGGGGGGGACAGGAACATTCAGTACATAACAGAGGTTTAAAAAAATAATCAAATGAATTAATAATTCTTCTTTTTAAAAGTTACAGTGTTTAATTTCAATCTTAGGTTTATTAATAACATTTATTTTTCATTAACTTGTATTATAAATTACAAAAACTTTGTTGTAATAATTGTCATTTATTTAAATGCCTATTTATCTCAGGTACCTTGCTAGTCACTTAAAAAATTATAAAAATTTCAAGTAACGGAAAAGCAGAAAAAATAGTGTAATGAAGCTTCATAAACCCATGACCAAATTTAATATTGGGAAGGTTTTATCACTCTTAACTTCATCAATCCTGTGTTGCTATTATTGCTGCTGAAATAATTAAATCTCAAAACTCATTTTCTTCTACCTGCTGTATACTTTAGTATACATTTCTAAAATATAAGGACATATTCTTATATAATTGCAGTGCCTCCTAACTTTTTGAATTTGCAGCAAGGGGGTCAGCTATCAGCAGGATCCAGTCGTACTGGATGAGGATGTCTTTGATCTGCTTCTTAAAAGCCTCATTTACGTATTTCTGGCAATAGGCTACCAGGGATTTGGAGACATACTGCTGGATAGCACAAATCTGAGCCACATGACCACTACTTTTCACATAGACACAGATGTCCACACCAGCAAACCACTCCTTGCCCAGAAGCAGAGGGGTCAATAATTTTTAAGACTATAAAGAGGTCCTGACATCAAGACGTTTGTGAACTGTTTACTTAAATGAGCATAAGAATGGTTTTAATTCTGATTACAGTAGGTTTTAAGTTTACCTGTGTACATTAAAGCACAATCTTGTAGTTTTCTGCTTATAGACTTGAGGATTGACAAAATAAAGCAGAAATGATGTCTTCATGCATTTACTATACAGATGAGATCTGTTCATTCTATTCCAGGTAAAAATGAAAATGTGACTGCTCCTTTCAAAACTAGGAATAAAGACTTCTGTTCTTTTAAGTTTTATTAAAACTGAAGTTTAATGTAATTCAAAATAAAATCAAATATACTTGAATTTACACAGTTGTGATCCTGGGGGGCTGTGTGAAAGGTACTTTCTCAATTTAAATGAGAACATGAGTTCTTATTTCTGACTCAGTGAGTAAAGAAGTACTGGTTTCCATATGGCTAAATGCTTATAATTTGTTTTGTAAATCTCTAGAAATCAAATGCATTTAATATATTTCCCTGATTCCTCTAAGCTGAGTAAGTGACTTGTATTTTATCATTGTGTTTTGAAAAATCTGAAAACCATCCTGTCATTCTGTTCCATTGGAATAACCTAAAGCCTTTTGATTTTATAATACTATAGTCAAGCTGGTAGATGCTGAATATGGAAGCTTGATTTAAAACTCCACTTGTCCCTCATACACCAAGATAACTACATTCACAGCATATTTTTGTTTCTCCAAAAGTACTAGTAACTATCAACCATCTACTGAGTAATATTAGAATGTTATATACTTGTCTCTAATGGGAATTTTACTTTCTAAAACTTCCAATTTTAGTTTCTTTTCATCTAATTGAGAAATTATTTTAATAGGTAAAGCTTTCTAAAATTCAAGGTGAAGTTTTATTGTTACACAATACAGAAACTTTTAAAAAATTATTCATATAGAAGTAAAGACCTTCTTAATACTTTTTTGGGACCAGATCTTATAATTAGTGGTAGAAAAGCATATTGTCTTTATGTTACTAAGGAAGCAATAGTTAAGTGCTTATTATGGACTTGCATTATCTCAGCTACTAAGATTTATAGTTCTCTCCTCATTTTCTTGTGCTATAGCTCAAAATTTTACTAGCATATTCAACAGCTATATTTTGTATCTCTATAGCTCTATAAAAAGTGTTCAACACTTAAAAGCTTATACAGGAGGCTTTGTTGCCCAAGATTAGTGTCACAGCATGGAATATTACTGATTTTTAAGAAAGTGGTACAAATTATGGGAAATTATAGATACTGTTTGTTTTAATAACTAAGAAAATAAACAAATAGGCATCCAGAGGGCACATGGAAGACAGTAAGTAGATTGATGTTTAGGACTGTGTTTTATATATTGGTTTAACTTATTGGTATTTCTAATAAGAATACAGAGAACATTAATTTCCTTAAATCCACAGGATGTTCTTGTTCTGTTCAAGGAGGAGAAATGGATGAAAGAGCCTACAGCCAGACTCCTATCTCCTTAATTCAATTAAAAAAATATATGAGAATCTATTATTTTCACTTTGCTGAGCTGTAATGCTACAGATATTGTGTTAGAAATTGATTCTACTCTTTAAGGAGCTTATAGTCTGAAAGGAGCAATAAGATAATGATATATGTTAATAGCTATAAGAGAGAGAAACAATATAACTGAACCTTAAGAAAAATAAATTTAAAGCTTTCATAGGAAACCTTGGGAGTTGGCAGGAGAGAAGGAAGACCAAAGGAGTTGGTATTTGAGACAGGGCTTAAAGGAAGTATGGATAGCATTTCAATAGAGAGAAAAAGGGAAGGCAGATCCTCAGGAATACACTGGTTCAAATATATCTAATTTCCACAGAGCACAGAAAAGACAAGTCATTTTAAAACTACCAATTACCTTTTAAATTTACAGGTGACTGTAGCTTTGATTTACATCACTCTCTGGCATTACATGGAAAGTGGAAAAAGTGTGTTCTTTGTCACTTGCCTCTGGGTGACACTGGACATGAATGTGATTTTAGATTTATTTCCAGTTTAAAGGACTAACTAGTAGTATAGTGCTAATGGTGTAGCTTAAAGACTGTCCTATAGCATTTGTTCTTAATTATTTCCACCTTTGTAGATTTGTATAATTCTGGGGTCATACAGGGTTCTAGAGCTACCTTGAAGTGGTCCTTTTGTTTTTAGAAGCTTGTCACTCCATAGTCAATGTATAAATATAACAACTTGTTTGCACTTAGAACAAGTTCACTATGTGTTCTAATGAGTAAAAATTAAGGGATTTTGTTACTAGCCAAGCAAAAGCTTATTTGGAAGCTCAGTTATACTGCACTGCAAATTAAACCCATTAGCTGCCCTTTGCTATATGGATATACGTTTTTAATTCTTCATTCATTCTTCCAATTCTTTCAGTGCTGGAATGAATCCATTCATCTTTAAATACTTAACTGCTTCTACTACAATGAGTACTACTACCAGTTTCCACTAATAATAGCAGGACTCATGGCTGCCATTTCCAGAGTACTCACTAGGTGAGCTTGTGTAGCTTTGGGCTCACAGTTAGTAAAACAAGTAAAATTTATGTAATGGTTCTTACCAAATGGCACACCAAGATTTTTTTTTTATGAAAGTTACTTAATCATAATATCTCATATTATTTCTTAGAACTCATTCTTTTGGAAAAGTGAAATAGAAAAACATACTACTATGCAAATGACCACTATTACATAAAGCTGTAAAAACTAGACCAGAAGTTTACCTCACATGTACACCATTCTAAGGTTGAAGTAGTCAAGGATGAACAAGGTACTGACCGACCGCCCTACAAAGAACTGATGATTCAGTAGAGAGAGAGGAGGTAAAGAAATTGCTATAATACAGTTGATAACTCTAGTACTTTTGAGTGGAAATGTTTTGAGAATTCAAGTTAAAAATCGAATTTCATATGTATTGTTGAAGAAGGCTAGATTTCACACTATTAGTAACAAGATCTTTCCTATGTTCCTCAAATGACTCTATCCAGAGGTAAAACTGTTGCAGGAACGACTTGATAGCCTTGGTTTTAATAGCTCAGTTAAAAGGAGTTCACTCTTAAAGTCTCAGGCCCTTAGGATTAGATGAGATTCCCCATTATGAAGGAGAATTTTGAGTGCTCTTTGGAGTGTCAGTGAATTTCTGACACCCCTGTAATATCTGCTGGGCTTCTGATCCTCAGTGGTTCCTTGAACCACTCTAGCTTCAAGTAAGAGAAGAGATGCTGGTGTAATTTAAAACATTCTCACCCCTGGTGCCATTGCCATTTTCTGCTTTTAGATCTTTTCTTATGGAATAATCTTGGATCTCAGTTATTATAATCTGGTGAACATCAATACATATTTTAATATGGTATAGAAGTCACATTTTTAAAAATTATCTCTTGGATTTTTCTTTTAGAGATAGCGGGAACTGAATTTATGTTCCAGTTAGTGACTGGCCTTTAAAGTTAAGTTTACTGTAAAAGTACCAATCCGTTATAATTCATTTAAAACCTGTTGTTTTCTCATCTAGGGTTACATCAGCATTATTTCATAGCATAGAGCTGCCTGTTTATACCTACTTTTTTGTCGTTGTTGTTGTTGCAGTGTTTCTGCCAAAATGGAACATCTATAACAATAAAAGGAGGGTCAAAAACTGAATTTACTATTTGTATAGACCATTTCAATTGGCTTTCTTTCATTCGTACCTAAAAATTTTGTTCGGGGCATGTGTTTTGTATTTAAGACATTTTGTCATTGTAGTGTATTTAAAAAAGAATGTTGGCACCATTAAATTATCTTCTAAGGATATCTTTAAAAATTGTGGGGTTAGTGTTCTCTATGGAGTCAAATTTTGCTTTACCAGAATGTTTTATATGTTGAACAGATTTTCCTTAAAAAAAGATCCTTAAGTATTTCTATGTAAATTAATTACACATTTTGCTCCCCTACAGAGATAAATTATAAGCAACATTTACATTTTAGTGGATAGAAATGTATGATTTTGCTTTTCCACTTTTAATAAAATACACTGAAAAATAAGTGAAAATTAATTTTAATAATTTATTTTAAAGCATTTAATAGCTTAAAGTGCTGCAATTAATTTTCTTTGGAAGTCAGTCTTTTTAGGGGCAAGTAATTTGCTGATTACTCCTAAAGACTCACAATTTTAAGAGTTTCTAACTTCCAAATACAAGTATCTTAATTTTCTGTTGGGATCAATTTATATCCTTTAAAGGGATCTAATAAGTTGCTTAGCTGTTAAGTGTCAAAATAAGTGATTTTCTAAATATAATTCATCCTCATCCTTTCAGTGTTTTGTTTTCCAGCAGATAATTACTTAATAGGCATAATCTCAACTGATGAACTTCAAGCGTAACTTTTTTCAGCTATAATGAGGTATCTGTAAAAATAAATTTTCCTAATGGTAACATTCTTGAGATTATAAACCATACAAAATAATCTCTTAGAGCACATACAAGTGACACATAGAAAGTGTGAGTTCCTATTTTATAACTAGTTTTTTTCTTGATTAAAATTATAGGATTTCATGAAAAATAGCTAATTCTGAAAACAAATCACAATAAAGTTATTACTGCTTAAAATTTCTTAAGTACTTTTACATTCCTTTTTTTAAACTCAAGTCAACATTTTAGATAATTTCTTTCATTCTTTTTAGTTAGTGATTTCAAAGTTGTCATCAAATTAAGACTGAAGAATGGTATCTCTCAACTTTTCTGTTATTAAGATTAATTGGTTGGTTTTATTGGGTTTTTCAGTTTTAACATTCAAATCAATCTTTTATTTCTATGAAAGTACTTTAGTACATGTTTATTATGCTATGTTTATTCCTGATTTTGTAGCCATTTTATATCTTTGCATTATCCTAGCAGCTGAACAATATTACAAAGCAACACTATACCATAGAACTTTTGGCAATGGTAGAAATAGCCTAGATTCACATTGTCCTGAATGGTATCCACTAGCCACATGTGGCTGTTAAACACTTGACATGTGGCTAGTACAATTGAACTCTAAATTCTTAACTTTATTTAATGTTAATCAGCTTAAATTTAAATAGGCACATGTGGCTAGTGACAGCGAAAGAAACTCAAGGACTTGTTTTGGTTTTTCACAGAAATAAATAAGATTTATTATTTAAAAGCCATTGTATAAGATTCACTAGATCTTTGACTAAATGATCAAACTCATTTATTCCCAAAAGTAAGATAGTAGCTTTAGCTGAAATGCGTAGAGAAAAACATAGCAATATTATTCCTCAAAATTAGTGCAGCCACTGCATATTTTCACTTAAGGCATAGAGCAATCCTTGAATTTTTCTAATCAAGTAGCATCTGTTGAGAAAATATAGCTGTTTTCGTTTTGGGTTCTTTTTTTTTTTGACATTGAGGAAAATAAGCAGAAGAAAAATAAAAATATTTTATATTATGCTTTGTGTGTTTTACATTTTTATGTGGTATCTTCTCAAAGCTTCCCAACAATGGGGAAAGCTACAGTCTAGAATTGATATTATTCTCACTTGTGAGGGGAAAGGTTTCTTGGCATGAGAGAAATCTTACAACTGAGTAGGGGGTGTGGAAAGGATGACTTAAAGATTTAGTTGGTAAAAGACAGTTACAGGATTTAGCAACCATTTGAATGCAGGCCCCTAGGATAAAGAGTCCAAGATAACTGTGAATCTGAGCCAGGGTTGCTGGTATGTATGGTGATTTTATAACCTACAGAGGAAAGTGAGGAGGAACAGCTGGTTTGAGATAGAAGATTCATTTTAAACATGTTGATTTTAAGGTGCTAATGTTGCATCCAGGTTATGTCACAAAATACCCAAAGCCAGACTGGAGGGCGGAGAAGAGCTAGCGAGTTCTCTAGATAAAAAAGATTCAGGAGGCAGTTGCATGGGTTGCTCATTTTCATATCCTATGCCCTTATTTTTTCCTTCATCTGCTCCATCGTCTTCCCTACAATATAGTCACCATAACAAATTTGAGTAGAATTTTGTTTTGTGTAAAGAATATGGTAGCCATAGAAGAGAACATTGACTTGAAAGAATAATATTTATAAGGAAGGAGTTGCAAGGAACATCTAGGAAACATAAAAGTAAATGATCAAAGAAGTTAATGGGTTGGGTGGTAAAGTGTTATGGAAGCTCAGCAACTCGGGAGGCTGAGGCAGGAGAATCGCTTGAGCCCGGGAGGTAGAGGTTGCAGTGAGCCGAGATTGTGCCATTGCACTGCAGCCTGGGCAACAAGAGTGAAACTCTGTCTCAAAAAAAAAAAAAAAAAGAAAAGAAAAGGAAAGAAAAGGAAGCCCAAAAAGAAGAGAGTTGCCCAGAAGGAGGTAGATTTGACTTGTGCAAAGAGGTAAGAAAGCAGGGGATTACATAGGGAGAATCTCAGCTGTGATCTAAAGACTGTGTTTACATAAAAAGCAAAAGGTAGAATGGTGGTTCCTAGACCTAGGGGTAGGGAGAAATGGGAGTTGCTGTTCAATGGCAATAAAATTTCAGTTATGTGAGATGAAAAAGTCCTAGACCTCCTCTGTACAACATCATGCATATAGTTAACAATACTGGGGTTGTACACTTAATTTAAAAGGGTAAACCTTGGGTGTTATTTATTTATTACCACAAGAAAGAAAGAAGGAAGGAAAGTGAGCGTGCCCTTGATACTTTTCTGGGAACTGTAATGTAAGCAGAAATTGAGACAAGGGTCCTTGGAACTGGCTGATAGTTTTTTTTCTTCCTAATTTGCCCAAATAGGACAAATAGGTTGATTGGTTCAGAGCATTTCTGCAATTACACTAAAATGCTTGGTTCTGGGATTGAGTAGGTGTGACCATCAAATGAATAACTCTGTGGAGCAGTCATTTAACATTTCAAAAAGTTATAAAAATGTCTGAAAATGCAATTTTAAAAAAGCAAAACCAAATGAGTCCAGAGCAGCACTGTCCGGTAGAACTGTCTGCAGTGGAAGATGGAAATGTCTGCGCTGTCCTGTAGAGTACACGTGGTCCTATGTGGCTGCCGAGCATCTGAAATGTGGTTAATGTGGCTGAGAAACTGTGTTTTTAACTTTATTTAATTCATTTAAATTTAGCCATATGTGGCTGATGCTTACCATGTTGGGGAACGTAGGTCTAGAGACTTTAGAAAAGTTAGTATGAGTGAAGTAGGAACTTGGTCCTTGGACATTTGGGATTTGAAAGAAAGGCGGAGGAAAGGCATTATAATTTGACCAGAACTCTAGCTTATGGTCTTATCTTAAAAAAAAAAATCAATCTTTTGGATATAGTACTATCCTATTTCTTTTGTATTTGATCTTACTGACTTTAAAAGCATGCAGAGATAGAAAAGTGGGTGGAAACAAATTTTCAGAATGAAATGTGTTTAGAGTAGAATTTATGAACTTTGATCATTTTTAAAATTGTATTTCACCTTCCTATGAATAGACAGAGCAGCCAACTGAGACAATACAGTAGTAGAGTCCTTGCCAGAAAAGATTCTCCTTATGCAGAAGCAGAAACTAGACTGATCATTTCAAAAATGGCAACATTAAAAAATATAATTGAAGAAGAATACATGATGTTAAAACTTAAAAATTGTGTTAGTTTTCTTTTGTGTTCGGTATATAAACAAATATTTTAGGTCGGGCCATATTTTATCTCTCCTGGACTATCACCAGAGCTTCCCAGCTGGGATTTTTCCCTCTCAGGCCCAGGGTCTACATCACCCTCAACACTATTAAAAACACAGATCTGATCCACATCTCTGCTTAAGAACGTTTTACTACAAATAAGCATACAATAAAACGCTTCACACACGTTTTTGAATGCTGCTTTTTACTTTTGAAATTAGTGAGTTAAGTGGACATTTTCTCAGCCGATGAAAATAAAATTGGTAAGACATTTTTGTTAGCATATTGGCAGTAAGCAACAAGAAGTTTAAAGATATTTATAACCCAAACCATAGTAAGTCCACTTCTGGGAATCTTCCTAAAGAAACTATCGTAAACACAACAAAATATGTCCCAAGTCTCTTTATATGAAGGTGTTCATCACAGGATTACTTATAATAGTGAAAACTGTATATAACTAAAATGTTCAACAGTAGGAAAATGACTTAAGTAAATGATAATTGCTAAAATGATGTCTTCTTTCATCACTTTTTGTATGCATCTGCGATGGTATATGTCATACGCCGTAGCTGGTCATATGCATTCTGCCAATCTAATTCTTATTTGTGTCCTCACTGCCTAGAACATTGTAGATGCTCAATTAATGTTTGCTAAATAAATGAAGAAATCAGTGTTGACACAAATGAAATTGAGTTTAAGTTGCTTCTTTTCAATTGCTAAACACTAAGAGATGTTATATTCATTTAAGTGCAGTACCTTTCAGTTCCATTTATAATGAAAATGTTTTTTTCAGATTTAAATCTCTCCTGTTCCAGAAAATATTTAAAGTAATAATATGAAACATTTAAAGGTAAATTTAGTTGCTAACTGTATCAAATTGTGATTTTTATCAACAAATTTAATAAATCATTTTTTGTTTCCAAAATCCCATTGTCCATCTTAACGTGAGTTTATATTTTGCTCCCCCTACATGTTCTCTAAATTTTATGTATTCTTTATTATTTAAAGATTTCGATTTATCTCCCTGTTGAAATTTTTTTCCTCAAACCTCATAATCATAATTTTTCCTCATAATCAGTTTTTCCAGCTGCTTTGTTCATTTGAAATGAATAGTTGTCCAGAAAATTGCTTTTCATATACTACTTCATTAAGTTTGTTGTTGTGGTGGTTTTGTGAGATGAGGTCTCTGTCACCTGGGCTGGAGTGCAGTGGTGCGATCATAGCTTACTTTAACCTTGTAGTTCATTGAGTTATACAGAGAGTGTTCGAAATTTTTTTTTCTATATCTTATGGAGACTAGCAAAAGGAAGAAACCTGTTATTTTCCTTTAAATTATCTTTCTGGGTAAGTCTAGATTTGGTTGACATAGACAAGAAATACCAATATTGGAATCCTGACTTCATCCTCTTAACATGCAGTCCTCCAGTGTACTTGACCAGGAGATTGAGGCCTTTGTCATAATTTTGTAAATATAACCTAGATGCCTAGTTATTTCTGAAACTTTACCAGGTTAAGAGTATTATTGTTTCATATATTTATTTCACTAGAACCCCCAAAATTGATGAAGATTGTGTGCAAAGCTCATGAGGGCAGAGCGCATATCTGTTTTCCTCACCCTGTATCCTCAAAGTCTATCACAGTATCTGATTAGGCTCTCAAAAAAATCGTGTTAAATGCCTGACTGCCTACTTTCACCAATTTGTTTTGTAACTGGTTCCTAATGAAGTAAAGGATTTAAGAGATCTAAATAACTATTTTGTGTTTGATAGGCTGTTTGATTGTAAGGACCAAAAAAGACTCAGGTTACCTAGTAATGGGGGGAGAAAGGGAGGGTGAGAAGAAGGACCCTCTATTCTCTGATTCGAATTCTTATGGCTTATATCGCACTTAATGAGGATACTAAAATATTTTTCAATTTAAAAAAGTTAACAAATTTTTAAAAACTTAAAAAAAAATCAGCATTCAGACATACCATTGGCAATCTGTCAGTTGTTAATACCACCAATAGAATAGCAAGTGGAACAATAAGAATTACTTATATTCCCCATTCTTTATATTGAACTAACCTCTCCTTCTCTAATTTTTACATTTTTCTTAAAGTTTCAAAACTTCATATTAGATATGCTTATTGATTTTAGGGGAAAAAAGCAGACTGGGTAATTGCTTTGAAGGGTTGTTATGTAATCTTTGAATTTAACCTTTTATTTAGTTTTCAAATTGATGTCTAACAGTATACTACTATAAAACACTATTTTATTATGGAGGTTAATGGTTTTCAGGCATATCAGATGTGGGCTTAAAGTTTATGGTGTAGACTGTGACTAAGGGGTATGACATTTTGAGGAGGCTGTGCTGCACTTAGCACTATGGTAGGTGTTTGCCCCATTATCTCATCCATACAGTGGCCCTATGGGTTTTCTTTGATCTGAAACCCAACACTTACTCTGGTCTCAAATAATTTAATTTAATTATTTATTCTCTTTATTTTAGTACCTTAGCAATAAATGTGTACAAATTTAACATTTCTTAGAAAGTCATCATTGATACATAAAACTTTTCTTTTAAAAATAGGATAAAAGAATCAGAGTGTCTCAACCCTTGACAAGAGGACCAAGTGCCTTTATTCCAGAGAAGGAAGTAAGTTTATCTGTCTTAAAATATAAAAAGTAAGATTTAAAAATAACTTAACTGTATCAAAGAATATCTCCTGTTAATATGAAAGTAGGAATGAATTTTGCTTTTGAGTTTCTTGTTCACATGTCAGAAAACCATGGAGATATTTTCTTTTCAGCTTCACAAATATTTACAGAGTGCCAATTATTGTCTTAAAAGAAGGGACTAGTAGAAATAGAATAATACCAGATCATTGCCAGAGTCAACAGTTCTTTCATCATCAGATCACCTTTTTAGTGACCTTCCCACCTAAGTGCAGATCCAAAGTGACAGTAACATTTCGGGAGCTCAGTGACAATAGCTGATCTCGGTGAGGACGATGCACCATGCACTGAAGAAGCTATCCTGCTTATGCCTATTTTCCTCAGATAGCTTGGGGCTGCTCTAAGTTGCCTACTACATATAAAGACTTCCTGAAGCATAGTCATTTTTCACAGTATATATTTGAGGATAATCTGGTTTTTAGGATCTATTGCATCATATGAATCTATTAATGTATCTTAAGCATCCAGTTAGAACAAACTTATGCTGGGAAAGCAAAACAAAAATAACAAATATTCTACTTCTAATTATATGTGGTTCATCTGGATCCCATTATATTTTTAACTGTCTTGGTCCCTGTAGTTGACAAAATGGTGGGGAAGTGAGCAAATCAAAGTATACTTGGCTCCATAATGAGTTACGCCATTGTAGTTAACATTTCCTCACAATTTATACTTTTCAAACATTATGTTTCCTTTGGGATTAAATTTCCCTAAGTTAGTAGTGCCTTTGTATAATGTGTACTTATTTTTCAGACTGCGAAGCCAGCTCTGAAGAGTAAACAGTTTCTTAATAGCAGTGTGGATGTTTGGAAAGACCATTAGTCTGGGCTTTAGGGGATCTGGATTCTAGACCAGACTCTGCTATTAATAAAGTGCATGAGCTTGAATTTAATCTTAAATCTGTTTCCTTATCTCTAAAATAAGTCTAGAATTCCAATTCTGAAATACAAATAAACAATGAACCACTCTTAGAATTATGCATCTCATGTCCATTAACTCCCACAGGGTTGAGTCTTTCTACAAGGTGCTAATAAACTCTTAACACCTTCAGAACCAGTTCTTGGTGCGATGCCCAAACTGTCATTGTGTATGAAGCTATATATAAATAATCTATTTTTGAGAAAACTCTTTTGATTTCCTAGGATGGACAATGTCCATTTCAATAACTTGCCTTGTTTTTAGTAATTATTATTGTTAGGCTCAAAATAGGAATGACAGTATTCTGGTGTCCTCATTAATTTTTCAATTAACACTTCTAAAATTTATTATATATGCCTTTGTTCCTGAAAAGACTTCAGAAAGTTTTTTTTATGTTAAATCACAAAAGCAAGCAAAGGATTAGACTGAAAATATTAGTCTAAAAATGATGTGCTTATCTTCATAGGCTGATGAGATGAAATTGTAAATGTATGTAATCAGATGCTACTGCTTGTGCTTTACCACACATTGGTGTGACAATGGCCAGGCAAATGGACCCTGAAGAATCTACCTAATATGCCTAGCAAAACAGATGGAAGCTTCTTTTCTTCATTCATAGCTGTGTGTATAATGTTTGATAATTTAACATTTGTTGTTTAATAAATTGTGGTACCAGAGCCAAAAATGAATGGTGCTTTCTTTTTTTATTTCTGTTTCCAGTATGAGCAACTGCATAATTTCAGTGTCTGTTAATATCAAATGAATATTCATTTGCTTCAATAGTGGCATAATTTATGTAAACCAAGGGTGTGTTTATGTCTCAATAGTCATTTTGTTTTGTTTTTTTTGGTTATAAGGTTGTCCAAGCAAACACAGTGGATGAACGTACTAACTTTCTTGTGGAAGAATACTCTACATCCGGTCGTCTGGACAACATCACACAGGTCATGAGTTTACACACTCAGTACCTGGAGTCTTTCTTGCGGAGCCAGTTTTACATGTTGCGCATGGATGGTCCCCTTCCTCTACCATACAGGCACTATATTGCAATAATGGTGGGTGCTTATTTTCCTATGTTCACATAACACCTTCCTCACTTATTCTTTCTCCCTTCCAAAATAGGCATGTGTCCTTGTGTGTGTATAGAGCTAAGTATAATTTATGGACATAAGAACTGAAGAAGCCTATGGCCTTTTGGATACCAAGTGTCTTGGGTACATCTGGAATATGTTAAGCCACTTAATGCACTGAATGTTTCTCATTTAATTTTCAGTAAAATCATTTTTCATATTTAATCTCTTACAAATAAAGATGCTTATAGCATGCAAAATAATACCCCACAAGTTTTGTCTTTGCTCTTGATATCTTGTTTTTATACAAACACAAGTTGTTTGTGACATTTTTCTTAGTAATTTTATACATAAAGAATATCACTAATTTGGCCAAGTAAGAGGAAAGTATCAGTCAGCATTAATGGAGAATCTGAATGAGAGAAGAATTCTTGAGTGAATTATAACACTTCTAAGTATAGTTCTGATTACAAACTGGTTAACTAGTTATTCACAGGCAATAGAGGTCAGAGAGGAGAATTATAAAGTTTTGTGTGTGTTGGACTTTAATGGAGAAAAAGAAGAACAAGAACATAATGAAAGTGCTATATATTTGGAGAAGTTGGGGAAGAAACTGGGCTGACAGGGCTGTCATAACTAGCCAGGAGTTAGGAGATTAAGTTTGACCACGTTTGATTTGATTGTCTTTTTTATAGTCTCACTGAACTTTTACACAACAACAAAAAGCAACATTCCATGTTTTATTGAATGATGAACTTCACTGAGGCTGTAATTTTAGCTTAAGGTTTTGATGACACTAAGTCTGAAAGCAGACTTAGAATGCTTGTAAAATGTGGAGAAATAAGATGTAGAGAATAGAAAGAATAAAATAATACTGTTTTACTGAGAAGCAGCCCTGAGGAAAAAAGAGGTCAATTGAGGGCTGATTCTGACTGCATAGGAAGAAAAGGGTCAGTGAGCTTCCATGTCATCTGAGTAGGAAGATGTGTACAAATATGACTGCAGTCACATTTATCTTAAAGAGGATAAGTAATCAAATTAGGATGAATCCTGAGTTGTTAGAATATAAGTTAATGAGATTTTATTATGTTTTAAGTAGAATGTAATAGGTATATTTGTCATATTGAAATGGACCTGTATTTCCTATTCATAGCTAGAAAGTGGGCTATGGCTTAAGCTATACCAACTTCCAGACAAGGAAATAATTGGCTTCATGTGGCAATTATTTGCTTATACAAGTATCAGCTTCACGTATTGAATCTATTACATCATTATGATGGATGTTTTAGAAAAAGGATTCTGTAAGAAAAGAGGTACTGGCTATAAAAATCATTAGCTCCATCTGAATTATTTGTTTAGAAATAGTGGAAAGAAACTCTACTGTGATTCTTTTATCAATGAATTTTTTTCTTTGTGCTTTAGGCTGCAGCTAGACATCAGTGTTCTTACTTAATAAACATGCATGTGGATGAATTTTTAAAGACTGGAGGTATTGCTGAGTGGTTGAATGGTTTGGAATATGTGCCACAAAGACTGAAAAATCTTAATGAAATTAATAAGCTGCTAGCACATCGACCTTGGCTGATCACAAAAGAGCACATTCAGGTACTGAATGTTTCTTTGAAATAAAAAGGAATTTGCTTAGGACTTAATTTTAAATATGTGTATATTAGGAACTTGGAACATAAATAATAGTGTCTTAGTATGTGTAGAAAAGATGAGTTTAGAAAGTCAGTTTAATTTAAGCACAAATGAATACTTCTCCTCTTTAAGTGATCATTATCTTCTACAACTACTTTGGTGAATGGCTATGAGAAAATTTGGTTTCTATTTTTAAGTAGTAGATAGACTAAAGAAAATACACTAGCATGATAGGATGCCTGGGATCTAGTCTGTACTCTGTTACAAGTTTGTGTCCTTTTAGTAAATTAACTTCTATGGGCTTCTGTTCTCCCTTCTACGGAATGAGGGAGCTAGATTAAATGAGTTTTAAATTTTTTTATAGTTCTAACATTTCATAAGTTTTAGATTCTCAAAAAATGATTTTGCAAATAAAAAAGTGATTTGCCAGCTGGTGTGTGAATGCTTAAATGCCTTTTAAAACTAGAGCTTAGACGAGAAATAGAGTTGTCGTGATTGACTAAGAGCACTTGTATTTCTGAAGGCGCTTCCATCAAAGGCCTACAGGGTGAGGTCATTATTCAATATGCTTAGCACTATTCTTGGCACGTGGTAACTATTCAATAGATGGGACCTATCATCTAAATTATCAGTGGAAACCTTTGTTATTTAAAATCTCTGTTCCTAATGCATAGAAATGTCCTTGGTTTTGGGTCCTCTTGTTAGACTACATTTTTGTTATTTGCCCTTTCAACTAAACATAGCATTTATCAATCTGCATACTCTCAGATTTTGATGCTTTATCTGGGAAACTGTGAAGCATGATGCTGTCTTAAGATTTATGTTCTGATTTGATGATATGTTAGCTAGATAGGGGAATTAATCATTGTTTTTAATGTCATGTCTTAATTACTTTGTGCCAGATACTTTGGTGGGTAAAGATAAAGACCCTGCCCATAGATTTGCTTGGAGTCTAGGGGAGAAGAAGAACAGGGTAATGACAATAATCACAGTACAACAGTGTATGAATGTATGAATAAAGAGAATGGGACCAGAAAGTTTATTTTCTGAAAGAGGTAACATTTGAGCTAGGTCTTGAAGAATAAATGGGAGTTTTCAAGTAGAGCAGGGCATTTCAAAGAAAGAATAGAGTATTTAATATTATGGTATATTGGAAGAATAGCCAACAGTTTCAGATTATTGAAGTGCAGCGATGTTTATGTAAGGTGGGAACTGGGAAGAATTGAGATCGTATTGTATGACCCAGTGAATACTGTATTAAATAATTTGTATTTTATTCTCAGAAAGTTGTGGTCTTCAGGGTTATGTTATGGTACTCAGGAGGTACACGAGAAAATTTTCCAAAATATTAACAGAATATTTGTGTATGTGTATATTCTCATCTCATTCTTCTAAATTTTTGTATTTGTGTATTTTATGTTTTTATTACGGTACACATATATATTCTATATAAAATATATTTTATGTGTATAAATTTACAAATAAATATACATAATATCTGGGGTTGGACCTTTCCCAATTGTTACATTTGGAAGTACATTTGATCACAAGAGCTAGGAGATCAATATGATAGAGAATCGAGAATCGTTAAAGGTTTTTGTGCCAAGTTGTAATATAAATATATTAGGTGATTTAGAAGATAAATTACAGATTGTACAGACTGGAAGCAGTAGACCAGTCATAGTACTACACCTGAGAGGTGATTTTTTTTTTTTTTAAGCCATGGGAGATACATAGGAAGGATAAGATTCTAGTAATGATTCTGCATGAGAGTAAGTAGGACTTTGGTGACTGGCAGGATGTGAGGATGGAGAAAGTGGGTGGGACAAGAGAGTGACTAAGGTGTCCTTCTTCATGACATGAGCATATACAGGCTGACAACAACTAAAAATGACATCTACAAAGTGATGTCCACTTACTAAAGGAAATACAGGTCTGTAACTCAAGATGAAGTGTGAGTTAAAAGTAAAATTGGATAGTTGTTTACAGATAAGCAAAGGTCAGGTTGAAGGAATGAATGGCCCATCCAAGGAGATACTGTACAAGGAAGGAAGATTGTGGATGGAATACAGCAATAGAGAAAGATCTTTCTCAGGGTAGCAAGAGTACTTCCCTCCCCAAAATGTGGAATTGTTGAAGTCAAGAGAGATTAATGTCAAGAAGGGAGAAAGTAAACAATGTAAATTCTGCAGAGATCAAATAAAATAAGGACTAAAAAGAAATAGTCAAATTTGGCCATTTGGAAGGTCATGTGTAATATTAGTAAATGTAGCTTCAGGAGTTTGCTTGAAAAAGAAACCAGATTGTAATGAATTTTTAAAAGTAGAAATGAATGTGAGGCAAGAAATTAGAGATGGTGAGTGTTGGCTGTCCTTTCAGGTTTAATGATAATCCTGCAGAGATTGGTGAGGGCATTGTAAATTCGAACAGTCCTTTTGGAAAGCTCTTTGGCAGTATTATCAAAAGTCATAAAAATATTAATACACTTTGTTCTAAAAATCCTATTAGGAAATGTTTCTAAAATAAGAATAAAACTATAGTATGAAGATGCTGTTTATAGAAGCAAATAAACAAAACAAATTTAGAATATGAATAATGGTATAGGAAAGGAGAAGTAGTTATATGCATCTGTTGATATACAGGAGAGGCCTTGCTTAAAAATTAATATGGCACTTGGCCTAATGAAAAATGAACATGTCAAAATGTCAAATTTGAAAATCAGAAAAATATAGATATGTGTGGTTGTAACTATATAATTGCTTATAAAAAATAAAAGAAAATATGTAAAAGTTAGAGTGGTAGAATTTTTTTCAGTCAATATTGCAACCATTTAGTATATTTTGTGGCTACAAGGTTAGGTACATACAGATGTAAAGCAAGTATATTTTTCTGGTGTATATTCTTTTATTATTCAATAATGACCCTCTTTATTTACATTATTACAGATTGTAATAATGATATTTTTGTCTTAAGATCACTTTTTAAATTTTATTTTTTAATTAACACATAATCGTACATATCCATGGGGTACATAGTGATATTTTGATAATATATAATGTACAATGACCAGATTAATTAGGATACCCATCATCTCAAACATTTATTATTTCTTTGTGTTGGGAATGTTCAATATCTTCCTTCTAGCTATTTGAAACTGTATGTTATTGTTAACTATAGTCATCCTACAGTGGTATGGAACACTAGAATTTATTCCTTCTATCTATCTAGCTATAATTTTGTTCTTTAACAGATCTTTTCCTATCTCCCCTGGCCATAGGATGATAGAATTTGACTGATTTTCTTTTCTTTTCCCTGAGCTTTTGGTAATATATTAAATTATATATGGTGTGTAGTTAAATAGTGGGTAGTAAAGCAAAAGAAAGCAGTTTTATTTTTATTTTGTTTTGTTTTGTTTTAGCCATTAAGTAAGCCAAATGAAAGTTTTAGATTTGGAAGGAGGGAAAGAGAGGGATGAGATTCCCCCTTACATACACCACACACACACACACACACACACAGTGAGAGATAGAGAGAGAGAGAGGGAGAGAAAATGAACACCGATGGGAAAGAATCCCTGATGGATTAATTGGTGGAATTCACTCTTGGACAAAGTGGAGGAATTACTGTTTTTAATGACTTCATTTGTGATCCATCATTCAGCTGGAGGGTCAAGTGAAATACAGAATATGAAAAAGTGCTTGGAAATTTTTTAAATTCTTATTCAGATGTGAGGTAGTATTCTACAATTTCTGTCATCTGCTGCAGGGTCTTTCTCCATTAGAAGGTATCTAAAGGATAACTGAAACTTGACTTGCTGAATTGGGGTTTTTCGTGATTTTGTGAGGTGAAGTTTCCAATACACCTTAAAATGAATGGTTTTGTTCGATAATCTTTAAAGTCCTATCTAGCTCCAGTGTTCTTTGATTCTCTAAAAGTATTTCATTAAAATAGCATACTATATAAAAAATACTTTGGAAGCAGAAGATTTATTGTATAATAAGGGATTTAGAAGACACTACAATGTAATTATATTGTTAGGTATGATAGTTTTAATGGTGCATTGGCCAAAATCATATCTTTAACATGTGAAACATTTTTAAAAGAGAGTTTTAAGTTTTATTACTCTAAGTGGATATATGAAAATTGGTAGATTTTCATTGAAATTGCTTTGTAGCATTCTAGAATTTTTATATTTGCTCTGATTTGCTTTCTCATTTCAGAAACTTGTCAAAACTGGAGAAAATAATTGGTCTCTGCCTGAACTGGTACATGCTGTGGTCCTCCTGGCACATTATCATGCTTTGGCAAGCTTTGTTTTTGGTAGTGGTATCAATCCAGAGAGAGATCCAGAAATCTCCAATGGATTCAGGCTAATATCAGTCAACAATTTCTGCGTTTGTGATCTTGCTAATGACAACAACATAGAGAATGCATCTCTTTCAGGCAGCAACTTTGGGGTTAGTTTTCTTAGCTATTTTTCTTTACTATTTTTGCTTTAAACTTCTAATATTAAAACTATCTAGAGAGAATTTTTCTCCAATTAGATAGGATATTATATACTTAAAATATTTTTGCATAATTTTTATTACTGTAAAAATTTGGTACCTGAAGTTCTGATTTATTTTAAAGAGGCTTTTAAAGCAAATACATATTACTGCAAATCATAAAGACTAAACAGTGATGCATTCTAGTGATCATAGGCTTTTAATGTTAGACCCTTTGGACAGTAGATCCCAAAACAATATACTTGTACGTATAAGATGCTGGAACAACCAATGGAAAACATATCTTATGACAGCAAAAAGTAAAACAATTGTGCTGCCTCATTTTTTAAACTAAACTATAATATTTAATATATGCCAAATGCTAGAATTGTAGATTTTATGCACACACATATATACTTATAAACTTCTATATTTAAAACTAAAAAAAAATCATACTTCTGAAAATGTTGGAATCTGTCATGATTTCCTTTGAAATTGGTGAAAAACCGACTTAAGAACTTCATAACTGTGCCTGTTCCGCTGTACATAGTAAGGTGACATTTGGAGATGCAGATATTTACTGGAACACTTTTAGTATGAATAGCACCCAACATTATCTTATCTGTTTCCAGATTGTGGATTCTCTAAGTGAGCTAGAGGCCTTAATGGAAAGGATGAAAAGACTTCAAGAAGACAGGGAAGATGAAGAGGCGTCTCAGGAAGAAATGAGCACTCGTTTTGAAAAGGAGAAGAAAGAAAGTCTTTTTGTGGTCTCTGGAGATACTTTTCATTCATTTCCTCATTCAGGTGCTTTTTTGCACTTTTTGCGTTTTAGTTGTTCTTAGAACCCTGACAGGGCAACTTCAGTGTTTTCCATGTGGATATGTAAAAATGATTCTGCCACCATCTTTCTCTTATTTAGTTCTCCTCTTCTATCTTACCCTCATGCTATTGCTTTCCCTCAGGCTGGTTCATCCTTGAATGTATTTCAGATTGAGTTGAGAGAAACTTTCAGCTTTGTAGTTCATACTCTATCCTGGATAAAATGTTATTTAAAGCAGATCAGTTACTTATAAAGTTAGATAGACATATTTAATTTATCCTACTTTTGTGATTTTTTAAAAATGATAAGTGAAATATTGTTTCAATAGATAAAATTTTTAAAAAACTGCCTTTTTTGTAGGTGGGGTGTGTGTGGGAAGATTATTCTCACACTGCTGCTTTTCCAGATTAGTTCTAAAATTACACTGCATTTGCATTTACATTTCTTTGGAATTCTATAAAAATGTATTATTTAGGTCATTTTCTTAGATTGAATTTGGAGGAATTCATCCTGTGTTAAAAGCTGAGATTCTTTGCTGTAGTCTTGAAAACAGTTTTTCTAATACTCGAAGAGACTGAAATAGGAAATAAACTTTTCAATTACAACTAAAAAGATATTGAACACCACATAGTAAATGATATTAAAATAGCATAGACTCAATACAAAGTTTAAACTCTTTAAAAGTAATCTATGTGCATAACTTTTTTTTTTTTTTTTTTTTTTTTGAGACGGAGTCTTGCTCTGTCACCCAGGCTGGAGTTCAGTGACGTGATCTTGGCTCACTGCAACCTCCGTCTCCTAGGTCCAAGCGGTTCTCTTGTCTCAGCCTCCTGAGTAGCTGGGATCACACATAACATATTTTTTAAAAATAGAGTTCTGTTGATCTAAAAGAGGCCTTCAAAACTACTGCCTGTCTTAAAACTCATCAATCTCATAAATTCTGAGAATTGTTTCAGCCGTAACTTGTTAATGTTAAACATAAAACATTGATCAGTAGTTCTCAGTTTTACCAGGAAGAACAAGAACCCTTTTTATCATTTCTCCTGATGATCTTTTTTATGAAAAATTTTATCTACCAAATTGAGTAACCATTTTAATCCTTTCAATTAATTTAATCCATTGAAGATTACTGTCACTAAAATCAGAGCCTCTAGTCAGCAGGAAATTCCAAACAAAGAAACCTAGTATTTGGATTATTGGTTTAATATTCACTCTGCAAACACTTATTGAGTACCTGATAGAGTTTCAGCATGGTGTTAGTAGTAAGGTTTTAAGGTTAAATAAGGCATGATTCCTGCTCTCAGGGCACTCTCATTCTAGTAGCAAAAAAATAATTGTAACTCATAGCAGAATGTGAAAGATAGGAGCCCAGAAGAGGGCACTGAACCCAGTCTTGATAGGCAAAGGGTGTAGGCAGAAGAGGAACCTAGAGGAAGAATGCCTGCAGCCCTTGGCTCTAAGATAAATCTTAACCCAGTTGAGTGTGAGGAAGTCAGGTAATGACTGAGGGGCACAGGAGGACATGGTAAACAGCATCCAGGCCCAAGCAAAGGCACGATGGTAAGGAAACAGGATGCTGGGTCCAAGAACAAGTGGTTCTGTGTTGTTAGGACGTACATCATGAAACAGGTAGTGTAAAGAGAAATCTGGTTAGGTAGGTAGAGTCCCTACTGTAAGGATCTTGCTAACCTTAAGAAATATGTAACCTACCGTATTTTGGACATTTTGAGTAGACATGTCTATAAAACAACCAGTCTGGAAATGTCTTGCACAGCACTTCTCAAACTTCAGTGTTCATGAGTCACTTGGGGAATCTTGTTGAGATGCAGAAGTTGAATCAGTCAGTTTAGGGTAGGGCCTGAGAGGCCACATTTCTATCAAGCCTCCAAGTAATGCCAGTGCTGCTAGTATGCAAGCCACTCTTGGAATACAAAGGGTAGAAGAGATGGGAAATCAGGAGAGGGCTTTAAGGTCAAGGCAAAATTTTAGAAGTTATCAGCATATAACTGGGAACAGACATTAAAAGTTGATTATAAAATTCATCCAGAGAGAACAGGTGAGGGTGAAGGAAAATAATGACTCTATGATGAACCTTCTAGGTAAACTAATATCTAAAAATGTAAACATTTATATTAAAGTTAGTAATATCTGTGTGTTTTCAGAAATTAATTTTTAAGAGCTTCATTAAGATCACTAAAGCTTGAAAAATATCAATGTTTTATTTCTCTTAGGTCTTTTGAAATATTAAAAATATACTTTGGATTTCAGTCTCTACCTTCTTGGAACTTTAAGCTGGGACTACAGCCTTCAAAAGTGAATTTTGACTACCAAGTCTTGGACCTTAGCCAAAAATTATGTTCTAATTTTAATAGAAGAGGCTATTTCAAGGAAATAATGTCAGTATACATACATATACCCCTCCGCATACATATATATTTACATATATACACACATATATATAAAAATACATATTTCACTCTTAATCATTGCCAGTACCAACTTTGCTGGCTGCACAAATAAAATATAGAAAAAAGACTCAGTACAATAGCTAATTGAGTCATTTGTGTAGACTTACCATGTTTTAAAATAGAAATAAAAAGGGGTTTTTTTGGTATTAAAAAAGTCTTGGTTTGACCAGCGTTATAAAGTATTCCAGATTCTATGTAAGGATTCTAAGAATAGTTTTTCAAGTCTTTTGAAGAAAATAAATGTTTAAAGTATTCTACAGGGGTCATATTCTGTAGCTTGGTAACAGGGTTAACTAGCTTTTACTGTTTTTTGTTTTTTCAGTTAGGCATTCCATTACTGCAACAGAATGTTTCCCGTATCATGTCAGTAACTACTTCTTAAGGGCAGAATAATGCAGATAATGAACAAAATACTATTTCTTTTGAGTACAGACTTTGAAATATTTGTTTAGATAGAATGAAAGCTAGAGTTTTAGATTTAATAATCAGAATGCTAATTTTAACTTCTTAAGATAAATTTAGGAAAAAAGTATTTGTGGATTGAGGGACCTTTGTACATTTCTTTCTGTGAATACAAATTCTCTAGGAAACAGGTGTTAATTGACTCCTAAGTTAAAAATTAATGCATAGAGATTTTTCCTAGGATCACTTCTCTTATTTGGCTGACTACTTACTTTTTACTGTTTATTTTAAAATGTCTAAAAGTCATACAACTTGAAAATGTATATGAGCAAAACAAAAACTACAGAACCAACTATGTAATAGTCAACTCCAGTATCAGTATTTGCCAAATGAAACCATTTGGTTGTGCAGTGTCAAAGGAAAAATCACATCTAGAGAGAGACTGTTTTATAGAGTTTAGTTATTACTTACCGTTTTTGGCTTTATTTTACTTTGCAAACCATAAACTTTGCAACCTATAAAACTACCTTTCATAGCAGCCTCAGTGATTGCTACTACATTTTATAATTTTTGCTTCATTTATATTATTATGTAATGAACTGAATTAAGGAAAGTATAAGCTGGTTTGTAAATGTTAAGAGATAATGCATTGAAAATGCCATTTTAAAAGTGTTTCTGTTGACCTGAATAGAGTGCTGGAGGACAAGGAGAAAATAAAGTGGTTATGGGATTGGGCTGGGGATAAGCCTGAAAATTCTCTTCACAGGACTGAAAAATCACTTAAAAACTTCAGATCAATTTAAGCATTTAATGTTTAGAAGTTTTTCACATCATCTTATACTTAAACATCTACACATTGTATTTCTTCCTGACACAGTACTGACAATGGTGTTAGTAAGATACAGTTAATTTATTTCTTAAATGGATATTTCTTCCTGTATTAATGAAACAAAAAATAGATAGTAAGTGTGTAGTATAGTACTTGGTATATGGTAAGTACTCAGTAAACACCGTCTCTTTTCTTTATATGTAATGAAGTTTGTTAAGAATTTTAATAAGATTTATCTGAAATTGGGTAACCGGAGCACTTAATCTTTCCTGCCATTATCAAGCACCCAGTTAGTCCACAGCAGTGACCTAAAGACAGCTGAAAACTTGTGAGAAAAGAATACTTAATGTTAGGATGTTCATGCAATAGCAAAGATTAAAGATAATGAAGTATTACTACCAGGTCTTTCTTTTGGAAGAATTAACATAATTACACTTGTTTTTTAAGTCTCTCAAAAATTTTCAGTTAAGAATTATAGTTTGTCTTTTATTATGCCATAATACTGTTCTACTATTTTTTATTTATGAAATATGACATTTAATACTAAAATACTTATAATGAAAATATTGTTCCTTTCAGGGAAATAGCTAGTTTGTTCTTTTATTTTGAGAAATATATGTTCATTTTCTAGACTAGAAGCTAGTAAATGAAGCTTGTTCATTCCCTTTTAATGGTTAAAATCAGAAAAAATAGTAAAGACAGACCAACCTAAAATAAAAAGTGAGATAGAATTATTTTCCATAAATTAATATGCATTGGATATTTAAACTTTTTCAGTGGTAAATTGTTAATGTCATCAAGTATGCAGAAATCAGTTTTCTTAAAATATTATTATTGCCTTGCTATCTTCCTGAATGCCACTTTGGTAATATTCTAGTCACAGTCTCATTAGGACATTGTTTACTCTATATGTTGTGTTCTTTTTGTTTTCATATGCATAGAAAAGTGCACATATCTTAGGCATAAAGCTCAGTGAATGTTCACAAACTGAGCCCCCCTACTTAGCTCTCAAGTGTATTAAAATAATGATAACGACACATCAAAAACTCTGCTCTCCTCCCCACTGAGTGTCCTTTCTGATCTTTCTCCTTATATGCTTTTTTGCAAGCTAAAAATAAACTATATTGAACTAATTTTTACTGTGAATACATCCAGATGAAACACCATGTAATTTTAACAAAGTTTATCTTGACCTCAGAGTGGTCTTTCACCTTCATCTCTTCTCCTTCCTCTCATCCCACTTCATCCCCTGGAGAGATAAAAACAAAACCAAAAAAATGGTTAAGCTGCACTTCGGGAGGCCAAGGTGGGTGGATCACGAGGTCAGGAGTTCGAGACCAGCCTGGCCAATATGGCAAAACCCTGTCTCTACTAAAAATACAAAAAATTAGCTGAGCATGGTGGCACACACCTGTAGTCTCAGCTACTCGGGAGGCTGAGGCAGAAGAATCGCTTGAACCCCAGGAGGCAGAGGTTGCAGTGAGCTAAGATCGCGCCACTGCACTCCAGCCAGGGCGACAGAGCAAGACTCTGTCTCAAAAAAAAAAAAAAAATTGGTTAAGCTTTATACTTATAGGCCTATGCTATCTTCCATTCCTAAATTAGTAAAACTAGCATATTGATCCTTTGCTACTACTGTTTAGATATTTCAGTTAGTCAAACTAACAGTTAGGAAAACTAGTTAAATGGTAAGATTGCCAGTATTTGGTAATGAAATTATATTTAAAACTTTAGCAGTAGATATTTTATATAAAGTCACGGAGTCCATGTTTTCACTTTAGAAATCCATGGAAAAGCTAAAAAGTGGAAGAAAATGGAGTTCCGTTTTATTGTCATAACCACGTACAGTATCCTTAACACTAGATTGTTCATTATTGTCCTTAGATTTTGAGGATGACATGATTATAACATCTGATGTCTCTCGATATATTGAAGACCCTGGTTTTGGGTATGAAGACTTTGCCAGACGAGGAGAAGAGCATTTGCCAACATTCCGAGCTCAGGTATAATATGTCTTTAATTCAGAGAAACTAGAACATACTGTCATTTTAACAGTTAAGTGTTTAAATTTTAAAAATTGGCACTAAACAATTTTTGATAGAATCTATAATCTTTGTATTTAACCTAGTTTCAGCCTAATCTAATTGGAGTTCCCAATAGATGGATAATTATTTCAACATTTTTCTCCCTAAGAAGACAAAAGGAAACAGTCTGCTTTATTCACTTACTTCTATTATTACATGGTATTTGCATAATGTTTATACCATTTTTTTGAGGGGGAACAGAGAGGAAAACAAGTGACATCACTTTTTCTTGGAATAAAATCATATACCAGTAGTCATGGGCTTAAGGGCTACTCTAATATTCACCCCTAGGAAATAGCCACAGGAGTGATATGACTCCTAAAGAGGGTATGAGATTGAATTATGACAAACTCATTCATGGTTATTTTAGATGATCTGCTAACTGTCCATGTCACTGGGTAGGTTTGTTCACATGGGAATATTCCAAGATCTCCTGGGGCCCTTCCAGATAAAAGGATAGTGTGCGTAGTACCTGAGTGTAGGAGATGACCAGAGTTCATCACTAACATGGCAAATCCCATACCCCATGAAGAAACATCCAGACACTCTGATCTACTAACTGATGTGAAGGGTTATTGGTAAAGCCTTAGTAAAGCTGAAAACCTAGAGCTAAATTAGAAATAGCCTCGCTTACTTGCTTCATTAGTTATATTTAATAAATACATAGAATTTAGATGGAAAATGCCCACTTTGTAATTAAATACATTTTATTCTTTTAGGACTATACCTGGGAAAATCATGGGTTCTCCCTGGTGAACAGACTTTATTCTGACATTGGACATCTTCTTGATGAAAAGTTTCGGATGGTCTACAATCTCACATATAACACTATGGCCACCCATGAGGATGTTGACACAACCATGCTGCGCAGAGCTTTATTTAACTACGTTCACTGTATGTTTGGAATCAGGTATGTTCATTGTAGAGACAGTTTTTTACATTTCTAAGTGAAAATTCAAGCATGAGTCTTATTTTTGTCCTGTTAGGGAGTATATGACTCTGGGAAGAAAATATTACATGTAGACTTCTGATTTTAAAAATTAATTTCATTTTATGGAGAAGCATTTTTCTTTAAGTGTTATGAATCTTAACATTGATGCACATGTAAATATAGTGGTAAAAATTTACTGAGGGAAAAAAGCATCAGTAATGATTGGGGATAGGATAGAATTAGACCAAATTTGAGAATCCTTCCTAGAAGAACAGGTGAGTTTTAAAAAAACAGGTGTAGTGTCCCTTTAGATCACTATAATAAATTCTGGTTTGTTTAGTTAGTTTGGTCTTTTTAAAACTTATTTTTTAAGGAATGGTAATTACGGTATAAACAAAACTATACTAGGTTGTGCCTTCCTAAGCTTACATAAGGTCACATAACACTGAAATTAAATATATCAGCCAATATAAATTAATGACTTCTAAATTTAGAAAATTAGCATTGAGAGGACAGTAAGTACATGAGATTGAATAGTCTAATCAAGAAAGCACTTTTTGGAGAATGTGCCTTTTTGAGTTGTGGTTTTGAGGCTTTTATGGAAATAGATTAGCAGACAGAAAAACTTTCCAGTTACAAATTATTCAACTTGACTATATAGATATATATCAGAAAGACTTTATGATAATTAGAATTTAATCTCTTAAGTAAAGTATCTTCTATAATTTTAGCTGAAGAACCCCAAAATTTACTGATAAATCGCCTAATAACACGATATTCCATGTAATAGATTATGGTTGTATGTAATAACTGAGCTATTTGTCCATTTACCATGCTAGACAATGTTATCAAAGAATCAATACATTTTAAAACACATATATATCATATCTACCTACTTAAGAAAAATAAACACTGATAAAACTCAATTTAAATGCAATAAATATGTATTGGATACAAGGCAACAAATGTGGTGAATATATCTGTTGGATGCTACAAAATAAAGCTTACATAAATGCATCAAGATACTCTTTTTATTAAACTAAGCATTATATGGGTTAAAAATTAACTGAAAATATAACAGAGAAATTCCACAAGTTCCCAATACTACATTTACCTACCTGTCTGCATCTGTGCCCATTTACTCTGCTGTCATTACTGTCTATGTTCCTATACACTTATGCACAAAATCCCATTTCTCATTTTCTAATGATTTCAGTTCTAGCAATGCTCCCTTCTCTCTCCAGCATAATCAGCTTTACTCCTGTTTTGGATCTTTCCCATCAGCATTGAAACACACTTAATTTCTCCCATCTTTAAAGAAAATTTCAGTTTCACCTTTCATTTCCATCTGGCTTTCACCTTTCATTTTCTGCTTTCGTGCGAAGCAAATCTCTGACAAAATTGTGTATATTTACTGTCACTATTTTCTTATCTCCCATTCTCTCTTGAACCTATTCACAGTATCAGGCTTTTGTCCCTATCAACCAACAAAACTGCTCTTACCGAGGTTGCTAGTGACCTCCATATAGCTACTTCCAGTGGTCAGTTCCCAGTTATCTTATTTGACTATTTGGCAGCATGGGACTCAGTGATTACTTGCTCTTCCCTGAAACACTTGACTCCTACCTCAAGTCCTTTACACTTGCTTCTTTACCACCATCTGGTATTTGTTCAAATATCAAGGCTTTCAGAGAAGCCTTCCTGCCCACCCTATTTAAAATAACAACTCCTCTCCTCCCAGACCAAGTTCCATTTCCTCTCCATGGCAGTTATCACCATCTGACTACAATGTGTTTATCTTTTTAATTTTTTTTCGTTTTTTCTTCAACAAAATTTAAGCTCCATGAGACCAAGGATTTTTGTCTGTTTTGTTCACTAGTATATCACTACTACTGAGTACTCATGGCACATAATGGGTACTCAGTAAACATTTGTTGATTCAATTAATTAACGAGTTTTTAGTATTTAATTACTAGACAACAAATGTCCTTAGTATAACTTTGGAAATTAAATATTTTGATTTTGTCATTACAAAGCTATTGTTGTATTGCTCGTAGGTATGATGACTATGATTATGGAGAAGTTAATCAATTACTTGAAAGAAGCCTAAAGGTTTACATTAAGACAGTGACCTGCTATCCTGAGAGAACTACAAAACGCATGTATGATAGTTACTGGCGGCAGTTCAAACACTCAGAAAAGGTAAGTGTTTCAGTATTAAGCATTATACCATAGACAGTTCTTCAGTACAAGAAGTAATAGTTATGAAAAATGACACATGAAAGTATTAATAAATTATAGCCATTGACATGGAAGTGGCATCATCTAGCTATCTGGGGTTTTTTTGTTTGTTTGCCAGGCTGAAATGCAGTGGCACGATCTCGGCTCACTGCAACCTCCACTTCCCGGGTTCAAGTGATTCTTCTGCCTCACCCTCCCAAGTAGCTGAGATTACAGGTGCCTGCCACCACGCCTGGCTAATTTTTGTATTTTTAGTAGAGGTGGGGTTTCACCATGTTAGTCAGACTGGTCTCAAACTCCTGACCTCAGGTGATCTGCCCACCTCGGCTTCCCAAAGTGCTGGGATTACAGGCAGGAGCCACTGTGCCCAGCAGAAACCGTTGTCTTAATAGGTTAACTTTAGTGGTTAAAGAATCTCGAAATGGATGTGCCTTCTGGGCCAAAATACAATTATACGTAATACAACATTTCAGTATGTCTGATTTTTATTAATAGTTAGAACTGTAGACAGTTTTCCAAATGTGCTTTGAAGATATCAGTACTTAGATCTAGTATTTCTAAGGCTTACGATAAACTTTTATACGCTATATTGAACAAAGCATATAACCAAAATTGGGTTACTAGTCAATAAATCTGAATTAAAAAAAATTTTAAAAACCCAGGTAGTGGCTGGGTGCAGTGGCTCCCGCCTGTAATCCTAGCACTTTGGGAGGCCGAGGTGGGGGTATCACCTGAGGTCAGGAGTTCAAAACTAGCCAGGCCAACATGTAGTGAAACCCCATTTCTACTAAAAAATACAAAAATTAGCTGGGCATGGTTGCGCATGCCTGTTGTCCCAGATACTTGGGAATCTGAGGCAGGAGAATCGCTTGAACCCAGGAGGCAGAGGTTGCAGTGAGCCGAGATCACTCCACTGCACTCCAGCCTGGGCAACAGAGCAAGACTTCATCTCTCGAAAAAAAGACAATAGATTTTTACCCAAACTTGGTAATTTAGTGTTTTGACAGTATAATTCAGGACCTTTGAGCCAAATATACTGTTACATAAAAATATTTATTTGAAAGAAATATATAGGAAACATTAAGTTAGAAAACCTAATAAATGTTAAGGATCTTTATCAACATCATAGTATAAGAGCTGGCCTTAAGTCCCAGGACTTTTAACCTTTAAGTTCAAGAATCTCCTTTATACAACAGTTTCGAAGCTTGAGAGTAAGAAAATCTTTTTAGGAAACATTCGCTAATAAACTGTATGATCTTAGCAGAGAATGTTATGGCTTCAGTACCTAACAGATTTTTTGAAGTCTTAGAGCCACTCACATCAGGTAAATACCCATTTTACATCCAGCATTTCCCCTTGATGGGTCTTTATCCCATATTTATATGTTTGCTCTAGATTTTCTTCCTTTTCTAGATTGTATCTAGAAATTCTCTTTACTCTTCAGGAGAATATATCCAACCACATATCCAACTGGTATAAATATATCAAAAGAATATAATATTAAAACATATTTTTGTAGTAAATTTTGAAAACTTGTGGATACCCATTTTAACTTATCAGCCGAGATGTAACCCCGAAAGAAATGTTCTGCAGTTTTATCTGAAAGACTCTAGGGAAGCTATGTATGTCTAACAAGTATCAAACACTAATCAGAAACTTTAAACATCAGATTTTCACTTTAGTATCTTTTAAGTAAATACTAGGAAAAATTTTTTAAAGCTTTTCACAGGATAAGCATAAACTGTTAAAAAAAAAAAAAAAAGAGGGCTGATTTTTAGCCATGTAAAATTTTATAACTAGAAAGAAATGTAATTTGTAGGAAAATTATAATTTATAAAAATTAGTTTTATTTTATAACCCAACAGATTGACTTTACAAAAATAACAACTTTAATAAAGTTATCAGAATTTTTTAGATTTTGTGGGTTATTTTTACTGCTTGCAGAGCCATTAGACACAGGTTTGAGTGTTGCATCATGAACATGGATAAATATGCCTAGGTGTGTGTGTGTCTATATTGCTTATATACACATAAAAAAACCTTTGTGAATGTCTAATAAGATTTTCCAGGTGTTTATAATGGTTACTAAACTGATAACATTTTCACTTCTAGGTTCATGTCAATCTACTTTTAATGGAAGCACGAATGCAAGCTGAACTTCTTTATGCTCTTCGTGCCATAACTCGGCATTTGACCTGAAGTATCACCCAAGGAAAATGTCATACATGTGTAAAGACCTTTCACATAAGATAAACATCGAAGCTATTTGTGATATAGCATCAAAAATTATTCAGTTCTCTAGTGTCAAAGTTTAGCCGTTTGTTTTTTGTTTTTGTTTTTTGCGGCTGTAATGTGCAATGATGTGTTTTATTTTTCTTGATGCTTAACATTACTAACAATTGCAAAAATAATACTGAGGAGCACTACTTTGCATTGTTTGTAGTTGGAGTTTTGGATACTGATCATAAATCATGAATCTGGCGTATTAATGCTTAACTTCAGCGCTTTTGGGTTGTGTGTATGTGTATTTTTTCTCCCCCCACCCCGCCCTTTTTTTTTTTAAGAATAAGGACAAGTGCTTATAATCTGCTCAAGCAATTGTTTTTCAGATATTGGAATTCAGCAAAGAGTGACCTCTCTGGCCATTCTAAAATTTTAATGTTGTGTCCTAAATCTGGTGGAGGAAAAGCATGCGCTGTTGAACCAAGCTGCTCACTGGACACATATTTGTGTCCCCAGGAGATTATTTGTCAGGCACTGTTTTTTATTTGTTTGTTTGTTCATTTATTGTTGTTTTACTGCTATTGGCGATAACATGAAATGTGATACAGCTATTGCCCATAATTTAATGTGAAATTAATCATGATGAATTCTATAGCATGCTACTGAAATGCCAAATTCAGCTATTTTCTTTCTCTTCTAAAATGGAAGTTTCAGTTTTCCATATCAGATGTATATAAGTGGAATTATACACAATCCTATCACTGACAGTAATTCTCAGTCACCTTAAATAATCAGTGCTCACAGTGCTGCTTACAGTTCATTTAGTTGGCACATATAAACCTGTACCCACACAAGACTGACCAAAAATTTTCTTTGCACATTTTTCCTTTCTCATAGTTTTTTTCTATATTTCATTAAGCAAAGGAAGGTTAATATGCCTATTTTTCCTGTTAGGCTTTTAGAAATTATTTTCCATGACTTTTGTTCTTATAATAGGTTAGACAGTTTATTATTCAAAGGTAAAAATTGTGTTTCTATGCATTAATGTGATTGAACTACAAAAACAGAGTGCAATATGTTCAAAAAATACTCAACTAAACTTTCCCCCTGTCATATCACTGCAAAAGTGTCCTTTTAAACAGAGCCATAAAGAAATTTTTTTCAAATTTCTTTATTGCACAGGCTTTTTTCAGTTTTACCTTTCTGGGATTGAACAATGTTCCTTTCATAATGCCAAAGCATTCCCTTCCCCAGAAAAATCTCCTTGGACAACTGGTTTAAAAACGTTATTAAGTCATAGGGGAGGAATAAGCGGCCAAAAAGTCACATTTTTGCATTGGTTTACGTTGCTTGATTAGACTATCTTCAGAGAGCACAACATTATGTGTTTATAGCTTTAATTTGTATTATGTCAACGAACCAGTGAAGTGCCTAAAGAGATGCTTACAACTATCCAGTAGGACACAACTGCACTGCTTTTTAAACACTTTTTGGTTAGTTAAGGGTGACTTGAATTGTACACATACATACTAATTTTTGAAAACGTATCCATTTTTCATAGTAAATAATATAGATAAAATTTTCTGTTAGAGTTCCCGCAAATATTTCATTTTAGACTTACTTGTGATATAAGATTTAACTTTTCTTTTGTGAAAGAATCGTGAACTAGTGTTTCATGAAATCATTTTCCTCTTCCATTTATCATCCTCTTCTGGTACAATATATTGGGTTGCTTTCTTTTAGATTTTGTTCCAGATAGGAAAACAAATATGACTGTATACTTATTAACATAAGGTAGTTCTGCATTTTTGGATTCCAGGATCCTGTTTGAAATCTTCCATGTGAGGAAAAAATTACTAATATTTTTAAAGACAGGGTGGTTTATTTAAAGAGATTATTCAGAGAACTTGTGCCATATCTCGTCTGTTTTATTGCATATGCCATATGTTAACTTTTATTCAATATTACATTATGTAGATATGTAATACAAAGAAAATATTTAGGAGAATGGCAAAACACAAATGGCAACATAAATGTCCATTTGACTTACCTAACTTCACAACTTTCAAGTTGAGGATGTCATTTATTCTTTAATTTGTTTTTTTACTAGATGCTTTCAATTAATAGCCCTATATTTTTGTGCAGGCGAACTGTATAACAGGATAAAAAATGATTTGTATGTATTGAAAAGGAGGAGAAATTCTCACAGAACACCATATGAGCTTTAGACCAAAAGGGGAAACAAGGTTTAAGTAACTAAAATGGCCACTTAGTTTGTGTTTTTTTTTTCCCTGGAAATGTAAGTAGTTGGAGTTTAGGCTATGGAAATATTAGTGCCTTTAATAGATCTCTTTCCTTGCAAAGTTTCTTTTTAGCTCAGCATTGATCTATCTTATCAATAGGAAAATAAGTTGACTTGGAACTATAAACAAAAACAACACCATATATTTATGAACCTCAGTGAACCAGCCTAGAAAAATTGACTTCTGCAGGTGCTAAAGCACCTACTAATACGCAGCATGCACAGCATTTCAGGTTGTGAATACCATTTTACAACGAGTTTGCTGTTAACTCTCTTTATCCAATGCAAACTTGAAATTCTGATGCGGTTTTCCAGGGTGGTATTTTTTCAGAGTATTGAATTTACTATTTAGTAATTTATAGTATAGCTTTTTATATTAAAATGTGATATTTTTTAAAGAGATATCTGGTTCAATTGGTATAATGACGTGATTATGCAATATGCTGATCTACACCTTGCGCTCACATTGTGCCAAACTTAAATGTGCAAGTGTACGTGAGAAAAGCACATGTGAATGTGAATTCTTTAATTCTTTGCTTATTATGTTAAAATTAGTCTTCATAGTCCACTGATGTGTATGCTTGAATAATGTCTATTTACTTTGGAATTTCAAGATTTCCAGCTTCAATGGTAATTTACAACTTCTCAGATCACCTTAAGAAATATTGAGATACTCTCCCACCTGAAAATAATCTGTTCTTTAACCCACCTGACTATGGGAGTAGCCAGGCAGGTGCCTCACTGGCTTCTTCAGACGAGGCTTCCTCAGGTGGATATATGACTATTAGGGGAAAAGAGGCTTTTGAGACAGCTTATTACCTCCTTCACCTTTTTGAACTAAGTACATTGTCTCAGTCCCAGTATGAATTTGTCCCATTTGGGGTATTTTTAAAATAAAAGATGGCTAACATGGAATCTGGGGCATAGCCTTGGCCTTTAATTATGGTTGTAAGCCCAAATAATGGCAGAGAAACACAGGGCTGTTTTTACAACAGAAAACTCAATATAAGTTTTATATAAGAATCATAAAATTTGAACCAGAGCTCCTATTTAATTGTTATAATGTCTCCTAAAGATCTTAAATGCTTCTAAAAGCTAATTATTATTCCAGAGCAACATTTTCCTTTTCCCCCTTATAAAGTTTTTTTTAAAATCCAAAATCTTAGATTTCTGTGCCACAGCAAAATAAAATGATCAACAAACAATTAAAGATCTGTACTTAAAATAGTACACCATTTTTAGTGGAGGGAGGGTGCATGCCTATATGATGGTAAGATTCTTTTGAACTCTAAGGACAATTCCTCATGGAAAAAATAAATTTCAGTGCATATTATAAAAATGATTTGCACTGTGTTAGCAAAATAAGGTGTTTTAGGTTGTATTTTAAAGACAATTCTAAATCATTTCTCTGGAAAGCAAGACCTTAAATTCTTCTCTTTAATAGAACTGCTTTTATGCAAAGAGATGGTCTTAACATGGAGTAAACAGTACATAACAATAATGTTTGTTATGTAAATAGTATATCACATTTGCTTAGTAGCACAATTCAACAGCAGACTGAAAGTCGTGGCTCCTCTGCTCAGATTGAGTTTTAAGTTACCTAATTTATGTAATCAGAATCTATTCTAGGTGGCCGTCAACGTAAACTGTGTTTCCCTATTATATCCCTCTGGAGACTGAGAATCAAATTAAATAGTCTTTCTTCAAAGCAGTACTGTAACATGAATGTATTTATCTCAGTCAACAGAACTTATATGCCCACTGTATGTGGAGCTTATTTCAATGCTAATTTGGCTTAGTTAACAGACCTAGAATCTGCCCAGGTGAGACCTAGAACAAAAATGGCTGGGGTGAAATGGATAAGAGAGGTAGAGGTATATGTCAAGGCAGAGCCCTATGAGGAAGGAAGAGTTTTCAAAGAATACGAGGAACATAGTGCTGAGAGTGTGGCTGCCTTCAGCACCATACACCTAATCTAGAGAAAATATTTCCCATGTGGGAGGTCCTGTCTGCATTCAGTCCACCCTTTTCTGCCTGCTTCTTCCTCCAAGTGCCTCAACCTCTACATGCTCACTCTCCTCCCCTTCCCTCAGCCCATCTTGGTCTAAGCAGCTTTCACAATCCAAACCAAACATCACCAGCCACCTGCTGATAAGTCACCAGCATTTACTTTCCTGAGTTACTTTTTCTCCATTCATTGAGACTATGGATTCATCCCAACTCCTTCTAAATCCCTCAACCATCCAGCTATATTTTGGCTAACCTTTGCCCTAGACACTCTACCAGATGTTAATGCAGTATCAAGTGTAAATTGTGTCACCCTATTCTGTTCTACCCTTTTCCCTGCTGCCGAAATATCTTGCTCTCCTCTACCTCATCCCCAAAGAGCCTATAAATTCAGAGTATCCAACCTTTTCATGGATTCACTCACTGTTGTTCAGTAATACAACTTCCATATTTTAAATAAATCATAAAAGATTTTTGCCTTCTATCAAAGTAGGAAACTTTATATTTATACATGATACAGAAATTGAACTATTTCTATCGTTCAGAATTTAGCATATAACAGGATTTTAAAGTGATTGAATTGCCATCCTAACTTGGATTTGTATTAGGTTATGAATACTGTTGTTAGTCCAAGCTATTTGAATGTAAAGTTAAAATTCTCCAGCAATCCAGAATGACTTGTAACCCTTCAGTGGAATGGGAAATTTCTGGCATGCAAATAGGGTGGTGTTCCAGACATTTGTTTTATTGGTGGTGTTTGGGCCTTGAAACACATTTCTAATAGAATGACATATGGCAAAGGGTATTTAGATGGTCCTATGGGATCACAGAAGCCCATATGATTTAAAATATAGATAAAATAACACAAAATTGGGTACATAAGGGTTTAACCAGGCTTTCCTGGGTTAGACTAAGCCTCTAACCTCTGTTCCTATCCTGTTCTTATGGGAGGAAAAAAATGTTCCATGGGATGAAAAGAAAATGCATTGACTTTGTAGTCTTTATTCTCCTAGCCGCACTTCAGGTATATCCAGAAGGAAGAGGAAATGCAAAGAGGAAGAAGATGTAATAGTTCTTCTCTCCAGCTAGGTGCACTTGAGGTTGTTCATAAATGTAAAATTATGTCAGGTTTCTAACATGGGACACTGCACACAGTTGTCTGACCTGATGAACCATCCCATTTGAAAGTATAGATTATTATTATTTCTTGTAGTATTTGGTTGTTTTCCATCTCATTCATGAACAACTGAACCTGATATTAGTATCCAATAAATGCCTTTCAGGGCTCAGGAATGAATTGACGTCCTAGTTAAGAAATGAGACTTAATAATGGAGACTGAATGAGGCGGTTTGTATTAAATTATATGCCATGAAGTGTTCATTTTAGCTTTAACCTAATTATGACTGTACCACCATGAAGTACAGAATGAAAAATATATTTATATATATATATATATATATATGGGGGGAAACAGAATGAATATCTGATTCTTTTGAATGCTTGTGGAAATCTTTGAGATCGTGCAGGGCATACCACAAAATAGCCTTTAGAACAAATACCCAATTTTACAGTTCATAGGACAACATCAAACATTAGTAAGTCTAAATAAGATGAATAGAATTTTTGTTATGTAAATTTTGCTAGAACAGTCTATTTTCTTGCACCCCTCAAGTTAACCTCTTAAAAAAATGAATGTATAATTTCTACCGAAAGAATATCAGAGAGAATCTCTCTGGCCTATAGTGTTAAAATATTGTTCACAAATCCTGATTAGTTAAGTGCATACATTATGAAACTTACAGAATAAAACTTATTATACATCTCTTTCTTAAATTAATATCTTTACACATTTTCAACTGGCTCCCCAAGTCTGATAAGGAAGGATTAAAAGAAAAAAGAAATGTATTAGTTGGGTGGCCAAGGAGTTTCCTTTGTAATGTTGAGAGACTTCCGCTTTCTGAATTTCGCTGGTTCTCTAAGGTAAAAGAGTTAAATAGTACCCTTGTTCACCAAGGAAAGTGATCCAAACTATATATCTAGTGCAGATATTTCCTTTGCATTATTTAGTCTTCTCTGGAGAGAAAATACAGTTTCCCCTTCCTCTTTCTCTTCACATTTACTCTTTTCAACCCAAAATAAGAGACATAGAAAGCAAACCACAGCCAGTTTGGCATCTTCTCAGTGCTACTAGTATAGGCACATACACATACACAGTCTCAGCAAGGTTATAAAGAACCCTGTCAGGTCCACTTGGAACATGGCCTTGCTACTTGGATTAGCTCCTTTAAGCCTGAAAATAACTTTCCTGGTCATGGAAGAACTGGACGCATCTTTTAACTTATGAAATAGAAGTTGAACTTGAAAACTCTTTTTAAAAAATCCTGGTTTTGCAGGACAGCTACATAATGAATGTATATATTAAGACTGTAGCTGAATTGCACATGAAATCAGATTGCCAACTTCTTGACTTTCAACGTTAGACATTTATCCTTAAGTTGTGAGCGATATATGTAGCATGCTGTGAAATGTCTGTTATAGCTCTTTAATTCATCAGTATTAATACAGAATTATCTTTTGCGTTTCTTGGTACTTTTTATTCAATGTAATCAGAAGCTGTGATGTTTTGCCTTTGTAGTCCTGTGCTTTGTTACTGTAATTTTTTTTTTTTTTTTTACGAAGCACGTGACTGGACTAATGTAAGGCAGATGACGTGATCTTTAAGACTGCTATATATATCAGTCTCTTACTCTATAAGGTTTTAAATTAGAATAAGCTTTTATCAAATAGATAATTGATGCAATTTAGGATTCACGCAAGTTTCAGTGTCAAATGGCGGTCTTATAGTTTCAATTCTGAAAATAGCAAACTTAATAAACAGCCACTTTAAACTTGTTCTGGCAAACCAGACCCTGCTGTAGATATAGTCTAAGGTAGTTAACCATATAAGCCTTTTCAACTCTTAATGCCCTCCACATGAATCAGCAGTTAAGAAGGTTCTAGAACCCATGAAAGCTTTTGTATGTATTACTAGGTTTTGTTTTTCTTATGTTTGCTGATTTTACAGTTCTGACTAAAGCTGACCTAAATGGATCAGTTTATGTGTAATATTCTAGTGCTTTAATGACTCTTTTTTTTTTTGGAGGGAGGGTAACATTATTTGGACAGATGCAGAAGGAACTGTTAGTGAGTCAAGACAAACACATCTGAAATAAAGGAACTGTGTATTAACATGTTAACAATTCATAACTGCACTTTTTATGACATTTTGAAAATCTATTTATAGGTACAGAACAATGGGTTTTGTTAAACTGTATCACATTTATACTTGCAGAAATTTATTTCATTGTTATTAGTAGGAATTTTATTGGTTCAATAAAATTGGCAAAACTGAACACCAATCATTTGCCTACTTTGTTTATACTGGAGTAGCATTCTCGCTTGGTTTATTTCTGCTTGATTATTGAGACATGCATTCTTAAAGATATCAGAATTATAGGAGTCATTATTTTCACTATTTTTTTCCTGACCCAGTTTCCTGGTGATATTTCTTATCACTCACTCAATATTCTATTGGTGGAATATTGCAAAAGTGTAAGTTGTGCAAAATATATAGTTATTGTTACCTTTTAAAATATCAATTGTGATCTTAGCAAGAGGCAAATTAACTTTATTATTGTCTCTTGTTAACCAAAGCAGTAATTAGAATGAGGAAAGAGGCATCGAACATAAGGTTGGATTAAAGGCCTGGATTAAAAAACCTAGTTTTTTTCATATTCTACTAGCTTTGCGACCTTGAAAGTAAATTAATCTCTATGATCTTTGATTTCTGCACTACATTCTATCAGGAGTAATACCTTCTTGAGATGGTTAAGAATTAGGTGATGTGTACTCATGTATTTGAAATATACAGCACAATAATGAGCTTGAATGGATAAACAAGCCCAGAGAATAGTGTTACTATTTGATATAAAGTAGAAAAAAAGTAATGGAGAGAGGAAGATGATATATGTGTAATGTGAAGTGGTGATAAGACTTCTAAGTAGGAATGTAAAATAGGCTTTTGGAAAGCTATAAGGGATGTGCAGTCTTTTGTGCAAGTTTTCTAAGGAAGGACCTGACTTTTCATTTATCTTAAATTCACATATTACGTAAAAATTTATACCAAAGGCAAGATTTCTTCCTTTGTGCCATGTGTCTAGCTGTAATGGGAGATCAGTGGAAACCAGCTGCTTGCTGATTAGAGTCTATCTTTTGGCTGGGTGTGGTGGCTCATGCTTGTAATCCTAGCACTTTGAGAGGCCGAGGCAGGAGGACCTGCACTTAGGAGTTCGAGACCAGCCTGGGCAACATAGTGAGACCCTGTCTCTCAAAAAAAAAAAAAATCTTTTTTTCAATAATATGCAACGCCAGGGGAGACAAAGGACAGGGTACGTTGGGCCAAACTCAGCTAACAACCCAGTCCTTCTACAAGTTCTCCCCCAATTCAAAATCAGGCTTTTGACACTAGTTTCCCCATGAATTTATTAACAACTTTGAGCCATTTTTTAAAGTAAAATAATACTTCATGTTTATGTGTGTACTTTGTCCTTTCACGTATACAATTTCATGTAATCCTCACAACTTTGTGAAGAACAAATCCTCACAATAATTTTGCAATGACGATATCTTCATTTTATAGATGAGGAAATTAAGTCACAGAAAGCTTTACTAGTGTAAGAAAGTTGGTACAGTTTTTAGAATTGGCACAGTGGAGATTCAAATTCTGGTCTTTCTGACATTTTTTCTACTGAACTTCACTACCTTAATTCAGCTTAAGTTTCTTGTTGAATGATATAAATGACCATGCTATCTGCATGACATTTTGCTGAAAAGTAAATGGATGATCCATGATTCAGACAAGGTTAGATAACTTTCCTTTCTGGCTTACTTGCAACAATTTTACTTTTAAAGAATAGATTTTTTTCCCTCTGGTCCTAAATGAACTTTTGATTCAAAAGATGGTCCCTGAGGGGAAGGTTCACAGACCAGGAGATAAAAATCAGCACCTGTGAATTTAAAGGCTAAAAATTCTAAGAGAACAATGGGCCTGATCCTAAAGAAGACTCAGGAAAACTTAAAACTGTGTTGCATTTCTATTTTAGGAACATTCTACTGTATGGTAAGAATTATGAATTCAAGTCATACTTTTTAATACATGTAACTTTCTAACATAGGCTTCTCTTTCTGTGGATTTAGATGAACATCTCAGAAAATGTCTCTTCTCCCATAATCTCATGTACTTGCATGTTTCAAAACACAAATGAGCCCAAAACCTTCCCATAAAAAAACTCTTTAAAAGGAATTTGAGGCAAGAATTTTTTTTTTTTTAGATGGAGAATTGCTCTGTCGCCCAGACTGGAGTGCAGTAGCCCGATCTTGGCTCACTATGACCTCCACCTTGCGGGTTCAAGTGATTCTCCCACCTCAGCCTCCCAAGTAGCTGGGACTGTAGGCACTGCCACCACACCCAGCTAATTTTTGTATTTTTAGTAGAGACAGGGTTTGGCCATGTTGGCCAGGCTGGTCTCGAACTTCTGACCCCAAGTAATTCGCTCGCCTTGGCCTCCCAAAGTGCTGGGATTACAGGCGTAAGCCACTGCACCAAGCCTTGGCAAGAATTCTTAATACTCTTTCCTACACAGGAATGCTCCTAAAATAAACAAACAAATCCGTCATCTTCACATCTAGGTGAAATTCAGGAAAACTCTCCTGGTTACAGTACTTTTCAGCACACGTTGACTCTCTCCTTTACTTGCTAAGAGGCACATAGTGCACACCTCTTGTACACCCCTTCACAGTCACCTTGCCCATTTCTAACTTCAGTGCTGGTGTGGTGGCAACCAGTTCTCTGCAAACTTTTGCCCAATTTTCACAGATACTGCTCTCGTGGTCCTGGACTGCTTACTTCTGGCCTCCTGCCTCGGAGCTTCCCTGAGTGCTTTTGGTAGGATGCCAGAGGGTACTGCCTTTCTGCTAAGTATGCACAACCAAAAGTGCAAGAAGTTAACTCTGGCTAACCCATAACCGGTGCTTCCTTTCATTGCCCAAGCCACAGTTTTGAAACTTAGAGGATTTGGTGGGATTGAGCACCAGTCCAACTCTATCAGTTGTCCCTCCTTTCCTATTTCACCCCACCTGTCCTTCACTCCTGCCCACCTCCTTCAACCCAGTGGCAAATAAACCTTGGTCTCAGGCTTTATTTCCAGGGGGAAGCCAGGCTAAGACAAGGAAGTACACACAGGGTAGGGGTTTAGAAATTAGTTCCTAAAATAAATTCAAATCTCAACTCCAGTATTGCTAATTGTCTGCCTTTGAACAAGTTACTTAATCGTGTGGTTCCTCAGTTTCCTCATCTGTAAAATGCAGAGAAAAGCAATAAGAAGGAAGACATAACCCTTGTCCTTAAGAAGAGGGAAGTGCAGGGAGCAAAACAGTAACACAGGCATTGGTTGGGCATTAAACAGTATAGAAAATAAGAAGATAATGGCTTGTACATGGGGTCATAAAAAAGCCATCATTTATCAAGGACCTTGTAAATGTTAGAACTTTTAATACAGTATTTTTATTATAATCATCCTGGAGGTGGATATTTTCCCCATCTTAGAGAGTTAAGAAAAATAAGCTTAGCAAAATTAAGCACCATGTCTGAGTCTAACAGTAAGTGAATGGTAGAACTGTTCTCAGATTTGTCTGAATTTACTTGCTATTTTTCCCCTCTCTTTGCAACATAAGGAGGAAACAAGCACACTTTTGTTTGGGGTTATCAGTGAAGGGTTTTTTAAGCAGAAGGCCATATTTAAGCAGACACCATAGGATTGTTAAGATTTGGATTTGCAGAGACTGAGGAACATCATGTTGAAGGTAAAAGAGACAGAGGAAACAAAAATCCAGAGTGTGATGTTCAGGCCATATGTGTGGGACTTCACGTTACAAGATGAATTTGGAAAGTATAGTTTGGTCAAACAGTGCAGTGTCTAAAGGTTATAGGATAAGCTATTTGTACTTCTTCACTTAGAAAAGGAAGTGAAAGCCAGATTGAGGCAGATTTAAAAAGGAGCCATTTTCAATGAGTTTTTAGCACAATGATGTGTCCCACTTTGAAACAACAGCAATCAGAGACTGTCTAGAATTTCAGGGCAGCATAAAAACAGGATCTTCAAGGTAACCATAAGGCATTCTTTGAGTATGTGGGAATTTTCTGAATATCTCGAATAATTTCCTGAATACATTGCACATCCCCCTTGATGTACATCATTGATAAAGTATAAGATACTCAAAGCAAACTGTTGACATGCAAGGCCTTACCTTCCCAGGTATGTGCACACAAACTTTTTTGATGCCTGGGAGCAATATGATAACCTTCAGAACTTGATGCCTTGTAACTAAGCGTTAGGTAAACAGGTAAAGCTTGGGTAATGGATGTAGCTGATTGTTTACATAACTGGCCCCAGTGGATGTAGCTGATTGTTTGCATAAATCCATACTCAAACATTTTGGAATGTGACTTTACAAGTTCTCTCATCAAGAGGTAGAGTCTATTTCTGCACTCTTGAATCTGGGCTCATCCTGTGACTTGAATTGGCCAATAGAATGCAGCAGAAGTGACACTGTATACGCTGCAGACCTAGGCTTTAACAGAGTGCATGCTTCTCTCTTTCTGGATCCTGCCATGCCTGGGCTAGTCTGCTGGAGAATGAGCCACCTGGAGCAAGCTCAGTTGTCCCAGATGCTCTGGCTGAGGCTCAGCACATGTGAAAAAAACCATCTAAGACCAGTAAAGTCAACTAGCTTACCTAGAACTGACTGGAAACTCATGGAGGTACCCTATCAAACCCAGTTAGACCAGCAGAATCACCCAGTCAATCCACCGACTCATGAGCAAAACTTGATATTTACTGTTGTGCACCATTGAGGTTTTCTGGTTGTATATTACACAGTACAGCATTGTTGTAGCAATAGATAACTGACAGGATGTAAATGCTGGAGGTGGCCAGTGCTTTATCCATAGAGAATCTAGACTGGAAATTTTCTTCCTTATATCACAGTCTATTAAGGATAGCCTTGGATAGTCTTAGGGATTTTTACTTATATTACTAAACCAGAGTCACTATAGTTGGTAACTTAATAATCAGCCCTTTGCTCATCTCTGCCCTCAGAATGTTCACCTTTGTGGAGTTGAAATATATCACATTCCTGTTAAGCTTGTTCTTAGGCCTTCACCCTCAATGTTTTAGACCCTAAGCATGACTGTACCCATACCTGGACTGGTACAATTAGGACAGAAATACTCAAACTTTCGAATATAAGAATCACTGAGTGTGATGGTTGATTTTGTGTGTCAACTTGATTGGGCTACAGGATACCCAGATAGCTAGTAAAGCATTAATTATTCTCAGTGCTTCAGTGGGCACTGAGCCCATCCCTCTTCTGCTGAAAGGGAAAATCAAGTGCCCTGGCATTTCACTAGAATTATTGGGCTGTCCCGGTTGTGTCTCCGAGGGTGTTTCTGAAGGAGATTGGCATTTGAGTTGGTGGACTGAGTGGGTAAGGTCTGCCCTCGGCAAGGGCAGCTGCCATCCAATCAGCTGGATGCCTGGATGGAACAAAAAGATGGAGGAAGGGCAAATTCTTACTTTCCCTTCTGGAGCAGGGATGCCCTTCTCCTGCCTGGAGTTCTTGAATGTCAGAATTCCAGGTTCTCTGGCCTTTGGGCTTCGAAATTTGCTCTAGCAGCTCCCTGGGGTCTTGGCCTGCCCCTCAAAGTGGGAGTTATGCCATGCCATTGGCTTCTTTGGTTCTGAGGCCTTTGGACATGGACTGGACCATGCTATTGGTTTCCCTGGTTCTCCAGCTTGTGTATGGCCTAATGTGGGACTTCTCAGCCTCTATAATCACATGAGCCAATTTCTCTAATAAATCCCTATATATGTATATACATGGACAGAGAGACAGAGAAAGGTTCTGATCTAGTGAGTACAGCACAAGGACCCAGGAACCTCCATTTTTTAAAAAGCATCCTGTATAACATGGTCATACTCCAAGGGAAAACGGTTAGATTATAAAAGGACTAATGTAATAAAAAGGTCTAAATGTAATAAAACTTCAATACAGGTACACACCACAGAAGAATAATGGAAGGCTGTAAGGAAAAGAAAAGAATTTTAAAACAGCAAACCGAACCACAGAAGGACAGGTGGACACAGAGGCAATCATGAAATCATGAATGGGGGTAGGGCACAAGAGAAAAACATCTTTTTCTCCTGACTGTTCAATGAAGGTTCCTGCTACACTTTTTTTAAATTAATTAATTTATTTATTTATTTATTTTGAGATGGAGTCTCTGTCGCCCAGGCTGGAGTGCAGTGGCACAATCTCAGCTCACTGCCACCTCCGCCTCCTGGGTTTAAGCGATTCTCCTGCCTCAGCCTCCCAAGTAGCTGGGATTTCAGGCACCTGAACCATGCCCCGCTAGTTTTTTGTATTTTTAATAGAGACAGGGTTTCACCATGTTAGCCAGGATGGTCTCGATCTCCTGACCTCGTGATCCCCCCACCTCCGCCTCCCAAAGTGCTGGGATTACAGGTGTGAGCCACCGCACCGGGCCCCTGCTACACTTTTATTGCTACCCCGGGTGGAATTTAGGCCAAATTAATAGTTCTCAACCATACTGCACCTAGAGTCATCTGAAGACCTGAGAACAAACCCCAACCTTGAGATGCTGATGTAATTGGACTGAGGTAAATCCAGTGCATTCAGTTTTGAAAAGCGTTCCTGGTGATTTCAATGCCTGATACATTTTGAGAACCACTGGACAAAATTGTATTATTAACTCCACCCAATAGATATCTTCCTAACAGCAAAAATAACTGCAGCTCTGATTTACCAAACTGGCCTGCAGGTGAAATGGAAAGTCAACAGCTGAATTAGGCAGAAATGAGAAAAAAAAAAAAAAATCCAGCTTTTTCTAAGACCACATCTTTAGGGTTGGTGCCTAAGAAGTGCTAGAAAGGTGAAATAGAAACAGGCACCCATTTGTCACATGACACCTAGGAAAGAAATGAAGTGCCTGTGCTTGCTAGTGAGCAGAATACTTTGCATACCGAAATCATTCTAGATTTTTCTGTGTCTATATGCATTTTGTGCACTTGAAAGTATGGCATATGGGTTATGTAATATTTTTTGAAATTACACTCCTCCCTATAATTTGCCAGTGAGAATGCTTGTCTAGTATTTCAGATATTTCTTGAATGCATGGATCCCATGTGACATACAATATTCCATCAAAATAAGATCTAGTAGCATTTCTTAAAAATGAAATAGACTATGGTAGATTACATTCTAAGCCGTGATTATCAGACCGCTATCTGAGCATCAAAATCTACAGGAAATCTTGTTAAAAATAGACATTCCTGGAAACCACCGTGACTTGCTGAATCAGAATGGGAGGTGAGGGGCTCATAAAATTTCCCGTTTTACAAGATCCCCACACAACGTTTATTCACTCAGCACCACACCAGTCTGCTTTTGGAAACCATATGTCTTTTGGGAGCAGCCTCTCTCTTCGACAACACTATTCACAGAGTTACACAGCCTTAAATCCACCTTGACTGCCTACACTCTCTTTCTGTGTTCCATATATAGCTGGGAAACTGACAGAGTTTCATGACGTTATTAAAGGAGCAAATCAAATAGAATTCAGAAGACGCGACATCAAAGATGGATTTCCCAAGGTGAAAACAAACGCCCCATGACAAACCTGTTAGAAACTGCTTTTGAAATGGAAGTTACTGAAATGGAATTTCTCAAACGGCAAAAAACACCCTTAATACTCTTGATACACATTTCTGAATTGCTTTTCAGAAAGGTTGTGCCAATTTACACCAATGTGCATGAAATGCCCCTCCCCTTGGTCATAAGCACTTCAGACAAATTGCATCTCCTTCATGAATTTGTACAGTGCTGGCCGTGGTGAGATGAGAGAGAAATACTCTGTGAATGGACTAACGACTCAGGGAGGGGCAAGGCCCAGACAGCCACGGGACTCCTGGGCAAGAGAGAAGGACCCTTCTTACCACTTGATTGAAGTGGAGATTCTGGGTAGTGTTCAAGAGAAGTGCGGCTGTCCAACCTGGCCAGAGTGCAGCAGTACTTAGGTCTCCAGCTGTGGCCCAGAGTTGGGGGATGCCTCTTTTTTTTTTTTTTTTGAGACGGAGTCTCGCTCTGTCGCCCAGGCTGGAGCGCAGTGGCGCGATGTCCGTTCACTGCAAGCTCCGCCCCCCGGGTTCACGCCATTCTCCTGCCTCAGCCTCCTGAGTAACTGGGACTACAGGTCCCCGGCACCACGCTCGGCTAATTTTTTTGTATTTTTAGTAGAGACAGGGTTTCACGGTGTTAGCCAGGATGGTCTTGATCTCCTGACCTCGTGATCCGCCCGCCTCGGCCTCCCAAAGTGCTGGGATTACAGGCGTGAGCCACCGCGCCCGGGCGGGGATGCCTCTTATAGAGTAATCTCTGACAGAAGCAGCTCCTCTAGGCTGAGGCCAGGAGCTATCCCTGGGGAGGGCCCCCAGATGGGGTACAGGGAATGACCGGGAGGGTAAGAGGTAAAAAGGAGTTGGGCCAAGTTAGGAGTTTCAAAAGACCTTCACTCTAACTTGAGGCAACAGGCATATCAGCGAAGAAGTCAAGTTAGCTCTTATGCCCTCGCATTCAGCTTCCTGGTGCTGTTATGATGCCTCTAACTGCTCAGGACTGTGCCCACCCAGCTTTTCCAAAAGGAACATGCCCCTTCTTGTCTGAAAATGGTAGATTCTAACTGACTCCTTCCATCAAGTGAGCATCTTCTCTCTCTAAAACAGGATTCTGTAAATAGAACTACTCAGTGCTGGCCGTGGCCCCAAAAGGATTCATTCAAGAGGTGGCAATGTGTTCCCACATTGCAAAGTGAAATGATGGCACATTAAGGATTTGCAAAAGTGGTGATCCCAAACCCGTTTTGGGAGCCTTACTTCAACCCCACTCCTGGCTATGAAAGAGTGGAGGTTGAAGAGGCAAAAAGAGAGGGTTTGTTTAGAAAGTGCTATGCTTCGAGTTCCGGCTCCCTTCAAGGAGTTCATTCTGAGGCATTTGTACAAATCTTGTGGAGTTTAAGGAACAATATAGACTGGCATTCAATTCCAATCTAAAAGAAAGCATTCAGGCAGCTTGCTGCCCATATAGGCATGCAAACCCAAGAGAGAGGACAGCCACAAGAAAAATTGCCCTTCCAGTATTTGGCAGGGCAAGGATATGTGAGCTCTCTGTAGGTCAAGAGAAGACCTTGGAAGGTAACCAGGCTGGAGCTGTCTCGAAGGAACACTGTCCAAGAGAGTGGCTTGCCAGAGTGAGGTGCCTCCCAACACAAAGACCAGAGACTGGGGGATCATAAGAGATCAGCCAGAGAGTGCATTGCCAAAGTCAGCCTACTGTATGGTCTGGGCTACAAAGCCTTTAAAGCCCACACAAACAAAGGATGTTGGCTTTTTTTTTTTCTTTTTTTTTTAGATGGAGTCTTGTTCTGTCACCATGTTGACACCATGTTAACCATGTTGATTCAAGCTGCAGTGCAGTGGTGCAATCTCAGCTCACTGCAACCTCCCCCTCCTGCATTCAAGCAATTCTCCTGCCTCAGCCTCCTGAGTAGCTGGGACTACAGGTGCACACCACCACGCCAGGCTAATTTTTGTATTTTTAGCAGAGATGGGGTTTCACCATGTTGGCCATACTGGACTCAAACTCCTGACCTCAAGTGATCTGCTGGTCTCGGCCTCCCAAATTGCTGGGATTACAGGCATGAGCCACCACACCTAGCTGGATGTTGGCTTTTATTGTAAGAGCAATGGAGGCTGTCAGAGAATTGTGTGTGTGTGTGTGTGTTGGGGGCGGGGGATGGGTAATGATAGTGAAATGATCAGATTTGCATTTCAAGGATGCTCTGACTGGAGCATAACAAATGGAGGGGGACCAGAACAGAAGCAGGAAGGCTCATTAATAAGCTAGTCAGGTGAAAAGAGCAGGCAGTGAAGGCTACAGTACGAACAGCAGAGATGAGGAGCGGTAGGTGGATTTGAACAATAGGTAAAAATCAACAAGTCTAAGTGATTGGCTTGCGGGGAGGGTAAACAATAAGGAGGCGTCAGGATGACTCCTTCGTTTCTGTCTTGCCCATATTGCTGCCTGATGCAGCCATTTACTCACAGAACACTGGGAAGGAGCCAAGTTCTAGGGAAAAGATCACGTGTATTGCCTTGATAACTTGGGAATCTGAGATGCCTTTAAGATCTGCAAAGATGTCAGGTAGACTAATTGAAGCTTTATACCTGGGTGAGGGTTTAGGAAAAAGCGAGAGATAAAGGTAACCAAAGAGCCAGTCTTGAGGGATCCCAATGCTTAAAGGCCAGGAAGAGGAGAATGCACTAGTGGGGACAAAGGAGAGAGAAAAGGAACTGCCAGAGTTGCAGGAAAAAAGACCATCTGCCACCCCAGTCCTCAATGCTGGCTACAACAGGAAATAAAATGGATGTGGCCCCTGCCATATGGAGCTCACAGTCAGGGGAGTGAGAAGGTGGATAGTAAGCAAGAAAACCACGAAATTATAAAACTACAAATTGTAGTCAGCATTATAAAGGGAAAGACAGAGAATAAGACTGAATTGTGGGCTGGGCACGGTGGCTCATGCCTGTAATCCCAGCACTTTGGGAGGCCGAGGTGGGTGGATCACCTGAGGTCAGGAGTTTGAGACCAGCCTGACCAACATGGTGAAACCCTGTCTCTACTAAAAATACAAAAATTAGCCAGGCATGGTGGTGCATACCTGTAATCCAAGCTACACAGGAGGCTGAGGCAGGAGAATCTCTGGAACCTGGGAGGTGGAGGTTGCAATGAGCTAAGATTGCACCACTGTACTCCAGCCTGGGTGACAGAACAAGACTGTCTAAAAAAAAAAAAATGAATTGTGGGGCAGGGAAGAGTTCTTTGTGGATCTGCATTAGGATGCTTATGAGTGGCAGCTGTCCCCAGGGAAGTGTTTGGAGAAAGGAAATTGCCTGGCACCTGTGGTCTGCTTTCCCACTGTAGCCCTGTTCTTCTCTCCCCAGTTACTTCCCAGGAGGTGCCTGGAACCTAAAGAATAAGTGTCCTTGAGCAGTGAGTGTCTCTGAAAAGAAGGGAGCGAGGAACTTCAGAATGGACCCACAACAAAAAAGCCCAGATGACCATTAATGGGTTGGAAAGATGCTATCACAGGGCCTGGTCCCATTGGAAGATGTTTGGGCTTTTCGCCAAGGCCTGATGACCTCCACCACCTGATCTGAGACTGCCCCTATAACAGCAAAGCCCTTGATCAAAGCAAAATGACCCAGAGAGTTTCAGGTATCCCACAGCTCTGCCAAGCAGATTTCAAAGAAATGCGAACTGAGGTTATCATGGGGATTTTGTGCTAAAGGAACCAGGGTATCAGGTGGCCATGCCTTCTCAGGGCCTGAGCCTTGGGGATACCACGCAAGTTCCCTACCCAAGCTATCTGAAATACACTCCAGCCTAAGGGTATATTTATTCACCCAAGGTCCGTGTCAGATTCCTTTATTAGGTTCTTTTATTTCTCTAGAAATAAACGGTGAAGTATAATTCATATACAATCCCATTTAACAAGGCAAATGGAAAGTGCTGTTTTAAAGCAGCAACCATAGGCATTGTGAGAAAGCACAAAGTCAAGGTTCGGGGCATAGGCTGTGGAGTCAGACACACCCAGGATCAACTTCCAGCTCTGCCCCCTACTTGTTCAGTGATGTTGAGACGGAGTCTTGCTTTGTCGCCCAGGGAGGAGTGCAGTGGCGCCATCTCTGCTCACTGCAACATCTGCCTCCCGAGTTCAAGCGATTCTCATGCCTCAGCCTCCCAAGTAGCTGGGATTACAGGCGCCCACCACCACATCTGGCTAATTTTTGTATTTTTAGTAAAGACGGGTTTTTGCCATGTTGTCCAGGCTGGTCTCGAACTCCTGACCTCAAGTGATCCGCCAGCCTCAGCCTCCCAAAGTGCTGGGATTACAGGCGTCGGCCACCACACCCAGCAAATTACATAATCTTTAATGCCTTCCTTCTTCATCTTTATGGGGATAATAGAGTTATATGAATGAATTAATGACACGGAGTTTAAAGCCTTTCTCAGTCTAGCCTGAACTCACCTTTCCAGACTCAGCCTGTGATTTTACTCCCTTCCCCCAAGCCACATGAGAGTCCCAGGCTGCAGCCACACTGGCCTTTCTGCTACTGCTTCCAGCCATCACCTTCTCTCTGCCCCGACCACGCTTCCCACTGCCTGGGTTCCCTCACACCACCCTTGTCTACTGAACTCCCACTCATCTTTCAGAGTGCAAAGCAAATGTCACCTCCTCTTTGAAGCATCCCCTGCCTCACCCAAGCAGTCAGCTGCACCTTGCTCTCTATGCCCATATACTTCCTCTACATCTTCTCAACGATAGTAATAAACACTCAAAGTGCTAAGCACTGAGCTTAAGTACTTTAACTATTTTAACTCACTAAATCCCCACAGGAACCATATAACACAGATTTTTATCACTAACCCCATTTTTAGGATGAAAACATAATGCACAGAGAAGCTAAGTAACTTGCCCAATGCCACACAGCCCACAGCAGAGCCAGGAAACAAGCCAAGCCCTGTGATGACAGAGCTGGTGCTTCTAACCACAGTGCTACACTGTGTACTCCTTATCCACAGGGTGCGAAGTCCACTTCCCCCAACAGGTGGGAGGGCCAGGGATTGCATTTTCTTCATTTCTGCATCCTCAGATCTTAGCACAGTACCTGGCACATAAGCACTTGCAACTTTCTTCCTCTCACACACCAAAACTAGACTATTTAAGGAAAACCAATAATTCAGTAACACTCACCCATGTGTTCTGGTCTCTTCTTTTTGGCCATAATTTCTGATTAAAAAATACTGCTCTGTAGTCCTGGCCAAGGGGCCTCATATAGTCTCTTTGAAGTTGATGAATAACAATGAACTTCTTCTAGTTCATTCAATTAAAAAAGAGAAGCCATTTTTTCCCATGAAGAAGTTTGAGGCCTAAGGGTAAAATAGAGACATGGATCTGTCACGACACCTTTTCCCACTGAAATGAAGAGAATCTGTTTATAAAGAAAAAAAAGAGTAAAAACAGAATTCAAAAGGCAACCAGGCTTCCAGAAGGGCCCTCCCTGGCCCAGCAGCTCCTGGAGGCAGTTGTGGAATCTAGAGTTGGAGGAAGTCTTGAAGAGAGAGCTCTTTGAAGGCACAGCTGGCTACAAACCAGTCCCGGAGCCGGCAGCCCAGCCCAGCTCAGCACATCTCAGCCAGAACATAGCTAGGCAGGCCAAGGAATCCTAAGAAGGGGATGATATTTTTAAAATCTTTGGCGTTAGCAAAACTGAAGGTTGCCTGGCCAGTGCTTGTCTCTTTCTTTTTCCCAGCTCAGTGTCTAATTTGTGTATTTCCAGGATTCCGAACCTTTCCCCAGCAGATCAGGTCTAAGTGCAAACGGTCCCTAAGTCACCCATGTTCCTTAGGCTTTTTCCCTCCTTAGAAACAAAAGGTGGACCTTTGCCAAGATTAAATGGCATTCCATTCAAAGCTCCAAGTCTGGCTCAGTTCAACATGCTCATGAGGAGGACTTTGAAAGTGCTATGGATAATTTTCTAATAAGGCACAACTACCCAGCAGGACTGAGACCAAAAAAAGAACCATCTTTCAAATGTAAGCTCTTATCAGCTCTGGAAAAAAAAAAATAGATGTTATTTAAGCCAAAGCTTAAATTTGGGCTAAAGCCTCAGACTTGAAAAATGCTCGAAGCCAGAATTGGAAGGTGACAGGGGTGTACCAAGGAAGCGTGGGGGTGGGGGAAGCACTGGTTTGTGATTTTACTTCCAGTCTGCGGTCACTGAGTTCACGAGTTTGTACACTCTTGGACCTGTCAGTAAGAAAGTATATATTGAGCATGGATGTTATAGCAAAGCTCAATATACCATTTGGAATCGTATGAGACAGGGTTGTTACCCTTGAGTACTTCACCATCTCACTAAGGAGAGAGGGAACAAAAATAAGCAAAGATCTTTTTAGGGGACTTGGCATATGGTAGGGGCCTCTCAAAGTCACTTCCTGTATTCCCTTTCAGGTGTTGGAGAGAAAAATGATGTGACCGCTAAACGTGTCCCTGGGACAGAGAGGAGCCAAAATTGACCATGGAAAGGGAAAGATCACTGTGGACTTGAGTGGCCTGTGAGACTGGCATGGTAAGAAGATGGCTATGGGTTAGGGAGGCCATCCATGATGAGCTGGTGGAGGAGAGATGGGAGGGCCCATGGTGGAGAGTGGTGAGAGTGAAGGGCAGAAAGGCCAATCAGGGGCCTCCAATTCCAGGCCAAGTGGTTTGGTTTAGCCCAGGTTTCAGATTAGAAGCCAGACTCTCTGATGGCTATGGATGTGTGAGTGTGAGTGTGTGTGTATGTGTGTGTGTGTGTTTCTTTTTTGCTTTTATTGGAGTTGATTATATATGTTTAAAGTCTGAATTGGAATGTCTGGGGTCAGGGAACATTTGCTCTTCAATTTTGAATTTAGCTTCAGGCCCCACTTAACCAACTAGTCACTTAATTTGTATGTTTATGTCACCTACCTGTGAAAATTCGAGTTTGAGGCCCCTGTCCTTCAGGTAACAGGGAACTAATGGATAATTTTGGAATGATGGAAATGGTATTTCATGATTATCAGGGTTGCCATATAAAATACAGAATGCACAGTTAAATTTGAATTTCAGATAAACAACAAATAATTTTTAATACAAGTATGTCCCATATAATAAAAATTATTCATTTTTAAAATTCAAATGTAACAATGTAACTGAGTATCTTGGCTTTTTGTTTTTGCTTTTTGCTAAATCTGGTAATCCGGCTCATGTGGCATATATAAAATTAATGGGAGGAAAGAGAAATGAGATTAAATGAGGAGGTTGTACAATAGTCTCAGAAAGACATGGATAATCCACTCCTTTAACAGGATGGATGGCTGCATTGGAGGTGAGAGACATTCACAAAAAAGAACAAGCAGAGCATGCCGCTTGGTTAGAGATGGGGAACAAAAGAAGAGAAGTAACCCCAGGGTTACAGAGACACAATTCACACTACAGCTCTGCCGCTTAATTACACAAGATACTCCCAGCCTTGGTTTCCCCGTTACCACTTCTAATGTGTCATAAGGAGTAATGAAAATGCCTCATAAATGCTGCACAAATGTCGGTTGTTGTAATAAATGCCCCAGCCCCATTCTTTTCAACACACACTATTACTGAAGCCGTGTCTCTTCCATGCTGTCCTTGTCTAATTATTTTGAACACAAAGGTAAAATGTCCCTTTGTTCCATTTCCCTATTGGCCCACACAGCTCGAACTTGTACAATTCCCTGTTCTCCACATGGGCACTCGCAAACACTCAGAGCTTCCTGTCCTTGGCAAATTCACGGACCTTTCCTCTGTTTTTTCAGCAAGCCATTGGTAAAAATGTGTATTAGGACAGAGTTGGAGACACAATAAGCCAGAAGCTCTGACCCTCGAGGTGGCCATCAGTCCACGCATAAACACCCTCTGGGTCCTGTCTAATGCACTATATCTGGACTTTGTTTCTCTGTGCCCAAACATCAGACAGAGACCCCCTGTGCAGATAACATGAGGCGATGGGGCCTGATACTGACTACCCCTGCTACTTTCTAGCTCGGTGTCTTGGGGCACATGGTGTAGCTTTTCCTGTAAGATAGTTTGTTATTTACTGTCCTTTTATTTCAATTGCTTTTTCCTTTCTTCAGTGTCAATTTTATGACTAATGGTTACACTAAAATTGTCTAAACCTTTTCTTTCTGGATTACAAATGATGGATTCATAAAATGCTCCCTCTGGCCTGGCTTTCTTCAAGTCACCTTGCCCCTGCCCTCAGGGAGCTCAGCTTCTCATCTGTCTCCAGAACTTCTGCCAGAATGCTTCACCTTTCCTTGGCCTCCGTTGCCACCTGCAGGAGCATTTGGAGGAGGGTTCTAGGACCCTAGATGCCAGAGAGGGAAGCAATAGGCATGTGAAATCTTGAGTTTCACCAGACAAAATCTCCTCACCTCTCTTGAGTTCATGCTGCAATATTTATGTTATTTATTTATGTTTATTTATTTGAGACAGAGTCTCACTATGCTGGCCAGACTGGCTTCAAACTGTTGAGCTCAAGCGGTCACTGCCACCCACCCCCTCTGCCCCCACCTTAGCTTCCTGAGTAGCTGGGATTATAGGCACACATAATCATACCCAGCAAAGCTCCAGTATTTAATCAGTTGAGTGACTTTAGGCAAATCACTCCTTTTAGCCTATTTCCTCATCTCTAGAAGAGTATTTGATATCCATAAATTTGCTTTGATAGTGATTGTAAATGGGTCATTCATTTATGTATTCACGAAGCAAACAGCATGTTGGATAAAAAGACATGAAAACATAAGAACCTGAGAGAAAAATCACAATATTACAGGGGCATCAGTCAAACCCACAGGAAATTGTCAGTTTGTTTTGATAGACCTATAAACAAAGTGTCACATGATCTAAGTCATGCTTCTTGTCTGGTGCAAGCAGGGAAAGCTTCACAACAGAGGTGACATATTAATTGGACTTGGAAAACCACACAGGAGTTCACCAGGGTTTGGAAGAACACATAGGAGTTCATAAGGCAGAGAGGAAGGGAAAGGACTTTCCAGAAAGGGGAAGCAATAAGCCAAAATGTTTTGACCTGCAGGTTGTTCCCAAGGAGTGACTGAACTCTTGTATCCTGCAGCAAGCAGGCTTGGTAGGAGAGAAACGTTAAGGAGAGAGGAATGTTGCCAATGTCAAGGGAAGGAGTGGTGAGGCTTGGCCCTGGCAGGAGTCTAGTAGGGGGATGAAGAAGAGGAGCTATGAGGCTGCAAGAAGAACATTGAATCAGGATGGGGAGGTCTGCTTCATGGCCCAGACTCTTCCAACCACTCACTATGGGACCTTGGCTAAGTTAACCACCCTCTCTATGCTTCAGTTCCCTCATGTGCAAGTGAAGATAATAACCCCCACCTCGCTGTGTTGTTGCCAGATAACACATGCAAAATCATTAACACAGTGCCTGCCACAGATGTGTTCAAATAGGTCAGCCACTGGTGTTACTATTAGATATGCAGCTTCAGGGACTTATTTTGTCTCACCAATCCTACTTTCCTCGTCAATAAAGTGAGAACGAGAGTGTCTGCCTTGCATGCATCAGAAACTGTGAAGATATAATCAAGTAATACAAGCTGTACAGAATGAGATAATGAAGCCTACACTTTAAAAATATAGCAAGCATCTACCAATCATAACGCAGTTTCACTTTCATTATGACGTTTAACTTTTTCTGACAACAACCTTATGAGGTAGGATTATAATGATGTTTATTTTACATGTGATGAAAGTTGGGTTCCTTCATTTAATAGATGCTCTTTGAGCAGGTTCTGTGAACAAGACAAGACCATGGGAATTGTAGTTGAGAAGAGGAAACAGACTGCAGGTACATGCTGGGGGAACCGGGGCTCAGGGCTTCGCCCTGCTATGTCTCTACTCACTCTCTGATGATCTCTCCAAGGGACTGATGGGGCTTTCAGTCCCTTGCCTGTATCATGGCAACCCATATTTCTATCTCCAGCCCAGCCCTCTCCAGACCTGCGTGTCTGCCCAATCAATCTCTCCACTTGTTTTTCTAATGAACACCTCAAACCTAAAATATATAACATTAAGCTGTCTTATCCCTCTACCCCAACATCTTCCAATCTCAGCCAGCAGCATCTCCGTTTTTCCAGCTGCTTGGAGTCATCCCTGATTCCTGTCTTTTTCTCATACCCCACAAACAATCAGACAGAAAATCTTATATATATGTAAATCTTCGCCCCGGTTGGAGTGCAATGGCGCAATCTCGGCTCACTGAAACCTCTGCCTCCTGGGTTCACGCTATTCTCTTGCCTCAGCCTCCCGAGTAGGTGGGATTAAGGGTGCACACCATCACACCCAGCTAATGTTTTGTATTTTTATTGATTGATTGATTGACTGAGACAGAGTCTCGCTCTGTCGCCCAGGCTGGAGTGCCGTGGCGCCATCTCGGCTCACTGCAAGCTCTGCCTCCCAGGTTCACACCATTCTCCTGCCACAGCCTCCCGAGTAGCTGGGACTACAGGCACCTGCCACCACTCCCCGCTAATTTTTTTTTTTTTTTTTTTTTTTGTATTTTTAGTAGAGACGGGGTTTCACCGTGTTAGCCAGGATGGTCTCAATCTCCTGACCTCTTGATCCGCTCACCTCGGCCTCCCAAAGTGCTGGGATTACAGGCGTGAGCTACCGCGCCCGGCCTTTTATCCTACTTTCAAAAAACATACCCAGAGTCTGAGTGTTTCTCCTTACCTCCAGCGCCACTCCATGGCCCGAGCTCTGTTTCACCTGGTTCTCACGTGGATCGCGGCCTCCATTTTGCGCAGTGACCCCTACAGTCTATTCTCCAAACAGCAGCTGGCGTGGTCATTATGAAAAGCAATATCCACCTGCTGCTCAAAAACCCACGAATGGCTCCCCATTTCTTTCCCATTAAAGCCAAAGTCTAAAACATTTACAAAGCCTTATATGATCAGTTCCTACCTGCTTTCCTTATGTTGGAGGCTGTGAAGCTCCTTAATATATAAACAGTTCTCAGGAGAAGGAATAAAAGCACAGCCACCTCCTCAGCAGAGCCAGTTTACACTCTGCTAGAGACAAGAGGAGCTGGGACCTTCTCCCCTAACCCTTACTGCATATGTGAGAGAAGCCAGACCTGCTGGATCGACTGGAAATGCCCAGTGCCTGAGACGGGGAGGAAAGAGAAGCCGTGGGGAGGAAAAGACTGTAAACCTAAAAGGCATTGAAGTCCCACCTCACCAGTTAGGCAGGGAGGAGAAAGAGGCCTAGGGCGCTCAGGAACTTGGAATAAGGTTGCCCTCTGCGGGTGAAACTGTGAAATATCTCACAGTGGAGGAGGGCGGAGACTGTTCGCAGAGGGGCCCGGCGAAAACGTCACTCTACTGGAGGTACGAACGCATCGCAGACTGGGGGCGCCCGAGCGCATCCCAGACGCGAGGGCAAAGGCCCAGGAGGACTGTGGGGCTCTCGGAAGTATCCGATCACCTTGCGAGGAGTCCGCCGGCTGTCCGAGCCTGATGTCACTGCAACTTCGATTCCTCCGACACCCCTACTCTTACTTCCCAGTCTTCCGGCAACTTCTCCGCTTCGGCCTCCCCTAGGCCTTGGCCCCAGAGAGGGGACGCACTCCACAGGTGGATTCGCACGTGTGGGCCCTCGGCAGCACTTTCTCGTGCAAATTAACAGGTGGCCCTCATTGTGGAAGCACCGCCCAGCCTTTCCCGGGGAGGTCACCAGGGCGAGGCCGCTCAAGGTCTGCAGGCGCCCGGCGTTAGCGGGATCCTCCCCGCGCGCTGGTCCGAGGAGGCCAGGAGAGGGCGAACCAGTCCCCGACCAGCGGCCCTTCCGGGGGTGGGCTCTGACCCCACCGAGCGGTTAGAGGGTCCAGGAGCTCCAAAGGGTAGGGCAGAATTGGGTAGATGAGGGTGCATTTTTCTGGGAGGAGTCTAAGGCGTCGCTGACTCTCAAAGGCCCGCATCCGGAGAAAGGGAAAGAGCCCCGTCCCGGGAGGAAGGACGAGAGGCTGGCCCGCGAGAAGGAGCCCTGGCAGTCCCTCCTGGCCTAGGTCTACCTCTTTGATCTCACCGTCCCCGTGGCGGCGAGTGCCACCAAAGATGAGAGAGGCCAGCAGGTATCGGGAGAGAGCTGAGGGGTCGGCGCCGGCGGGACCCCAGATTGGAGCCGCCGTCGTCGGACGGGCAGACCCTGCTGTAATAGCTCCCGGCCGGCCACGGTAGGCAGGTGGGGCCCACCGCGAGTCCTAGTGAAAAACACCTTCCTCTTGATTCTCTCAAAGGAACCCGAGCCCTGGGAAGGGACATCAAGGCGCTCCCGAGACTCCGGAGACGGCCAACAGCCCCAAAAGAGAGTACTCGGCTATCCAGCCGCCCTTATCCAAGCGGAGAATCTCTCTCCACCTCCGCCCTCCCGGGAATCAAAGTTGTTTGTGGAGCCGCCAGGTTTCCTTGTGGATGGGCACGATATGCACTGTGCGCGCGCGCGCGCGCGCGCGCACACACACACACACACACACACACACACACACACACACACACACGTATATGTATTTTTCCAGTGGCCACTGCAGGATTGCCAGCTTTCGGAAATGAGCATCCGCTCTCTCTCTCGGGACTGGGCGTGGGGTTCACCGAAAGGAGAGGAAGAGACCTTGCGTTTGCGCTGGGCATGCTCGATGCCAGGCCATTCTAGGCTTCTGTCTATCCTGGTTTCTGGTCTGTGCGTTGTGGGTAGCAGCATTGGCGTATTGCGCCGGAGGGAGCAGGCTGAGCGAGGCTCCAGAAGGTGCGCAATAGCCGGAGAGGAAAGGGCGATGCTGTCACCTAGCCCCCTCCCTGAGACTCCATTCAGCCCAGAAAAAGGAGCTGCTTTCTCCCCCATCTACCCTAGGAGAAAATAAACGGTCGCTGGCATTTTCCTGCGTCTTTTAATTTTGCCAGAACTGTTTTGGGTTGGCTATTGTGGGCCAGGATGGAGGCCTTCTCCTCCCGGGAACAAACCTGCCCACGCCCAGGCCGGCAGTGGAGTCAGCCTTGCCCCAGCCTGCCCTCCAGGGAAACAATGCCCCTTTGTCGCTCGCCCTCCCGGGGCTGATACAGCCCCTCCCCTTAGCTTAGGGCTCCCTCCCGTTAGAGCATTCCAATGATTGCCACAAGTCACACTTTTCTTTGAGGTCTCTTGCCTGGGAAGAAAACAAAGCAGCCCTCCTAATCACACGGAGGGAGTGGAACTTTTCCTGCCCTCTGACTATGTGCCAGCCTTGGCTCCTCCCTGAAGCCCTGTCTAGAGGGCTTATTAGGTCACTTATGTTTTCTACGTCGTGTGAAGTCCCACAATCAGTAGATTATAGAGGGGGGCACAAACCCAGCAGTGTCTGACATAGAGAAATTACACATACATACATACACACATACATACACACACATACATACACACACATACACATATATATACACATACACACACATACATACACACACATACACACATACATACATACATATATACATACATATATATAGTCTTTCTACCACCCAGGATTGAAAATTAATGCTGTTTTTGACATTGTCCGTTATCCACCCAAACCCTCCAAAAGGCTGGCTGGCATTTGCTTGGCTCTAGTTCTACCTGCCCACCTTCTCCTTTGCCTAATCCTGAGTTTTCCCCTTCCCCACGTGTGTTCCCCTTGAGCACTTTTTTGCTAACTTCCTGCATGCTACTCTCATCTCAGAGACTGATTCCTGGGGAGCCCAACCTGCAACATGGAGCTCAGTGGAAAGCACATGGAATGTGGACTGAGACATGACTGTGTTCAAACCCTGGCTCTGTCGCTAAGTGGTTACGTGGTTTGGGGCAAGGCATTTAATCCCTCTAAAGTTCACTTTCATCTGGGGGGAAAAGATAACTGAGGATTAAGTGAGTTTATATATAGCGTATGAGTGCCTGGACCACTGAAGCAGTGCAGCAGATGTTAGCTCCTCCTTCAGTAATATTTATTGAACATGGCATCCCAAGTGTTACTAGAATTTATATTTCTACTTTATAAATTTTACTAGAATTTATGTTTTCATATTCTTGATACTAATACTGCATTTTTGAAAGGGGTGACTCCTTCCTTATTAAAGTTTTAGAACACTATCCTAAGTGAAGTATAATGGTTACTAAATTAGATGACATCTGGATCTGGCTGATCTTGAACAAGCAGGTTAATCATATAACTTAGCTAAGTCATTGTGAAATTTTCTCCTGTGTAGAAAGAGATATTAATAGTAACTACTGTGGCAGATGGCATTTTCCATAAATGCCTACAAAATACTTTCCATCTCAGCTGCTCTTCAGAAATGACCTTGCCATTCCTCCATCAACAGATGAAATCTAATTCCCCTTCTTTTGCATCTGGGCTGGCCTCAGGGACTTACTTGGGCATTGGAATGTGGCAAAAGTGATGGTCTGGGACTTCCAAAGCTAGTTCATACAAGCTAAGTCATTCTGTGTGAGTCTTTTGGGATGTTCCCTCTTCCAACCCAGCCACCATACTGTGAGAAGCCTGAACACTTGGAAAGCCATGTGTAGGTGCTCTGGCTAACAGTCCCAGCCAACAGCAAGCATCAACTGCCCACCGAGTGAGCTCTCCTGACATCCAGCACCTTTGGGCCTTCTGAAGACTGCAGCACCAGCCCACATCTGGGACCCCAAAAAGAATGGGAATAAACTGAGCCCAGTTAGTATACAAACCAAGACAGATAATAATAAATGGTTGTTTTAAGCCATTAAGTTATAGAGTGGTTTGTTATGCAGCAATAGAAACTAAATCACTAGCTCCTAGGGTTATGTGAAATCAAGTAAGACAATGCATGCAAACTGATTACTAACGTGCTTCGTAAATAATTAATACGGTTGCAGAAAAAAGTAAGCTGATTATATGGGGAGATAAAACATGGGCACAAATAACTGCAAAACTAAGCAGGCATCATCTGAATCAATATTTAGTGGGCACCTATCCCGTGCCAGACTCTCTATATAATCATAGAATCTCCAAGTAGAACAGAATTTGGGAGTTATTCTAGTTCAACCTCCCACTTAGTGAGGACATTTCTTCTTGAATGCTTGTTTAATACAACTATTATTTATTAAGCCTCGCTCCGCACCAGAAAGTGTGGTAGATGGTAATGTCAGGAAGTGGGATAGAAAGATAACTAAGACACAGCCCAGGGCCAGAGGCAAACACATGAACAGTTTCTGCCCAGTGTCATATGTGCAGGGAGAGAGGATACGAAGAAGACAGATGCATTTCCCCTGCATGGAATGGGGTGAGTCATCTCACTATCAGCCAGCTCTGCTGATTCAGCTTCCTGGTGCTCTGGATTCTGCTGATATATTTTCTGTGCATCAACTTGTATTCTGAGTGGCAGTTCTCCAGCTCTTTGGCTTCTTGCTCCATATACCTAAGTTGGCTGTTTACACATCCACTTACCCATCTTTGCTCAAAGCTGACCCTTGTCAAGGAAGGAGGGGTTTGCCTGGATCTTGAACACCAGCCTGTGGGCTCTTTAAGGCCAATGCCTGGATCTTGTTCATCATTGAGGCCCCAGCTCCTAGAGGCACCAAAATAAAACAAAACAAAAGAGAGAGAGAGAGAAGAAGAAAACAGCCACCAAAAAAATGCATTTCTTTTTGTGTGGGTTCAGAAAAATGCCAGAGATTCATTTAATTCAAATTTATTTCACACAACTACATCAGGGAAAATTAGCAGTGTAATCTGCTTTCTCAAGTTTCATGAGCTCAAGTTTCATGAGCTAAGTTTTTAATAGGCTGAGGGTTTAATAGGCAAGTAAAATCAGCCAACAAACAAACAAACAAAAAAACGCTGAAGAGTTCGAGTCCATTACAGCCAAGTAGTTGGCAGCTGCTACAGTTATTAGCTATCATAGTTTCCCACATGCAGCCATGTTTTATGGCTTCTTAAAATTGTTTTTAAAAATGTTTCACAAGCCATGGGTTTCACACAAATATAAGGGTTAGAATTTCAATTTTAAAAAATAAACATAAGTTTGGTGTCACATCAGAGAAAGCTCTAGTTTTCTCCTTTTAAGAAACAGAGGAGGTAACTCACCAGAGCAGAGGAGTCATCTGAATTGGGCCCTTTATTCTCAGCCTAACCTGCTGAGGAGCGCCATCTACAACTCACAAGGTACTGGGAGCGGGAGAATTTGCATGGATAGACAAAAGTTTGCTTCATTGCTCAGTTTCCCTTTAATCATTTCTCCTCTTTATTCTCCTCTTTCTTATTTGAAACTTATTCCTTGTTTGTATTAATGTTTCTCTGCAGGGCTATAACTGTAGTTTATTACAAAACAGTAGAGTACAGGGCTCTTTCATTTAGCAGCTTAGTATAGTTTTTGTTGCAACAGTGTATTCATATCATGGGGTGGGGGGCAGAATCTATTTAATCAACCCTGGGGACAGTACAGGCCCCTATACAAAATCACCAAAACTTCCCTATGGAGAAAAAGATGGGAAATTAGAAGAAAAAATAAAGCTTGAGGGGGAAAAGGGTAGAGCTTTTCATTTGGAAAAAGAGGAGGAATGGGGAGTTGAGAATCAGTGTGTACTCTTGGGTCACTGGGCGCAACCTAAGAGGCTGGGGTGAATCCAGAAGCTGCTGGACCCCTGGGACCTGGGGGCAAATTGCAATGGTTGGTGGGTGAACTTCTGGGCCTGGATATGAAAATCAGCAATGAAAAGCAAACACTAGAAATTGGTAGTACACCCCGGAAGTTGGTGGTGGATTCCTGGTGCCAGGATTAGAACCAGAGAGCTGCAGACACAACAGAGTAAGAGTAGCTCAGGGCTCTGAGGGTGTAGGACCACATGTGAGGGTGGCGGCAAAAATTTAGGGCAGTGATGGCCAAGGAGGAAAACTATTTCTCAGTAGGAGTGGAGCCTCTTCATGCCAGGAGGTCTGGTGGTGGTGTCACCCTCTTGAAGTGGAAGTGGAGAGAAACTGTTGCAGTGTGTTTGAAACTTGCCTGGTCAGCCTCTCTGCTCAACACCCTAAAGGTGATGGTCTTGTGAGACTCATTGCATGTCAATGGTACTTTTGGCACCTGTCCAGGAACTTTTAATACTGTCTCTAAGCAGAAATGAAGCAATGGCAGGGCAGGATGCCCCTGTCAACCTCTAAACAGTCAATCTGGAAGAGGAGGAGGCTCTGCCATTCGCCTCCAAATTTCTCTGCTTAGTCATTTTATAGCCCAAAGAGATTCTTCTTCATCTCCATCTTGTCCGGCATTGGCTGGGATGTATTCCTTTTGGCTTATCTTTGACCAATTTTGTTTGCTTTTTTCCTTGAGTATGTGTTACGTAACTCACCTTCTTGCTATAAACTTGCATTTTTTGAACCCAAGCTATTGCTCATAAAATGTGGGATCTTGTTGATGTCAGTGGTCTTTACAGTCAACTGCCAGAGATGCTGTCTGAGCTGCTGATTGCTGTCTAAGGAAGAGAACACTCCCCAGTTCTGGTCTTGCCTCTACCCCCTTATTAATGCTATAAGTACAAATTAAAGGGCTTTGCACTTTTTCTAATAAATATGGATATGTTCAGCTACAGAAAGAAAAGTAAAATAGAGAAAAACTCTAAGCAGAATAAACTCTAGATGTCCTCAGGGTACTGAAAAACCAGTGTTTCCTCTATATTAGAATAGCTGAGAAGTTCATGGTGCCCCTAATTAGAATTTCCAGCCCCAAATTCTTCTAGGACCAAAGTTGGTGCCCAACAAGTTGCTGCTGATCTGGGTAAGCCCTGATTGTTAGTCAAGATAGATGTAGCAGCTGAAGGTCCATCCCCCATGCTCATACCTTCAGTCACAACAGTGATTGTCTTCTTGCTTGCACGCCTGCAAATTGCCTTGGGTCAAACACACTGGATCTGTTCTCTCCATCCTTGCGGTGTCCCAGCCAGATATTGAATCCGTTGGAAGGAGGTGCCAGACCACTGCAGTGAGTCCTCACTTTCTTATCTCTGATCTCCTTAGGCTAATTCTTCTCAATCAATTTGGCCATGGGATTCCTCTCTCCTGTCCTCTGAGCATTCAGTGTAAGTGTTCATCCACATAGCCATCCGGGGGCTTCGGCACCTCCACACTCTATTGTTCTGGCTGGCTCTGTGCCAGCCCCTTTCCCCACTGGGAGGACTCCTCATCTTCTCTGCATTTCTCCTTTGGTCTAAATAATCCAGTTTAAAGTTACTAAAATATGGCTTTGGCATTTGGAATTCAACTTCAAACTCTGTGGTTTCTTTGGCTCACCTAAGCTCCTAAGGTTTTCACTGCATGTCAGTTTGGGCCCAGGAAAGCAAGTACTTAGCCTTATTTGCAGGAACTTGACCCATCTGGAGCGGGGTCAGATTGGAATCAGAAGAGTTGCTCCCCTGTCTCCAGAATCAGAACTCCTTGGCCAAGGTCTATTACACAGAGAGACGGATCTGAGTCAGAGGACTTCCTGTGCCCACTCTGGTGGTAAGGAGATCCAGAGTGTGACTTCTAGACAAAGAGCTTATCTGAAGTTTGCTATGGCTGGGGAAAGAGGCTTTGAAGGCATGTTACTTCTTACTTTCAGAATGGGATTTTGTTTGCTTTTTTTTCATGGTGGAGAGAGGTCTGAATTGTATTTCTATTTGCTGCTTTTTGGAATAAATGAGAGGTTCCTGGCTCTTCCAATGTGGAAAAGACTTGCTGGAGGCTCTTTTTCATAGCTCGCTCATTATTATTCTGGGTAGAAAGTGATAGATATTGGAAGCCAACCTGGAAAATCATGGAAGGTCCTGCTGGATGGAGATGTCTCTGCTGGAGAGTTAAGATAGGTCTTCCTGAGGGAGGGAGGGGGGAATAGATCTAGGAAGTCATGATTATTTCTCCAGCAAGAGATGCACCTGGAGAGTGCCGATGTGCTCTCCTACTTTGCACTGCTTCTAAGGAGTCAATAGCCCTCCTAGATTGATGGGTCTGGAGGTTCATAGTGGACGCTCTTCAGGGCAGACAGGTCTGAGGAGTTTTGCTGATCACTCCTAGGATGTGAAGGATCTTGGAAATCATGACAGCATTCCTAGGGAGAGATGAATCCATGGAGTCATGGCAAGAATGCCTGTGGAAGGACAGGCCTTCATTCTTGCTTCCATGTCCTTGGTCCAAAAGGGCTCCATCTGTGTCCCCACCCATCTCATATCCACAGGAAAATTTCCATCATCATCTTCTTCATTTTCCAGTTTAGTGGTGAAGACAGATCATACCATGGTCCACGTACATGATGGTCCACAACCTCCATCCTCCTGCCACTGGCCCTGCCATGCTTGCTACTGAATCTGAAGCACTCATCAGTACCAGTGACAAGTGACATGTCAGAAGTGTGATGACTGAGAGTGGCAGAGTAGCTACTAGAGCAACAGCATGTCAGGCTCTGTGACTTAGTGGGCAGGGAGGAGAAACCACATTAACAGGTGCACCCTGTTTCTCAGGTCCCAGATCAGCACTCTGAGGAAAACATAGCAGGGAGAGGTCCACTCGGGGCCTCACAACTTTGGGAAACTCCTTATTCAGGTCCTAAGCGGATTCGTCTATTTTTTGCAAGCAATTCATGTAATGGAATTAAGCTTAGTCATGTCCACAGTGTTTATGCCCATCCAGCTAAGCCTGACTAGATCTGGGGAAATGCCCAAGCAGTTGATGATGCTACTCACTCAAGGGAAAGTGTATTTGTGTGATGAAGATTAAAAATAAAATAGTTTTCAGGGGTAAGGCCTGCTAAAACAAAATCTAGACAGAGCCTGAGAGCTTCTTCACTGATCAGTTCCATTTTCATTATATTCAAAACACCATCTCCCTCAGTGGTGATGAACGTAGTTTCCCACTGTTTAATAGTTGATTTTTTCTGTGCTCTTCTCACATGATCAACCTGAGCCAAGCAAGGAAAATTGCTTTTCCTCTTCCTTGTGAAGAAAGCAATGTCATGTCCTTACATAATGTTAGCATTTGGAGACAACATCTACACAGTATCTAATTTCTCAAAGTGAGTAACTTTACGAGTCTTCTATAAATGTACTGCAGAGAGATGTGTGTTGGTGATTAGATCACCTCCCCTGTCTTCTTTGTCCAACCCACGGCTTGGAGTTGGAGCCCTGAGTAGAGCTGTGTGGAACTCTTCTCCAAGGAATAATACAGCTCAAGGGGCTGTGGGATGTGAGCACTTTTGACAGTATCAGAAATCTGCAGCTGGACATCACACCCTGCCTCCACAGCCTGCCAGTAGAGTTAGGAAGGAGGGTGGTGACTGCCAACAACACCAATGGCATCATAGAAGCTATTACAGAAGCATTTTTCCTATATCCTCTCCCTTCTCACCACACAATGCAGTAGCTGGCACTAAATGAATCATTCTCCAGGGCCACATTGCTCTGGGAATGCAGAAGAAAACAAGCTAGAAGGCGAGGACACTTGAAAAACTGATCAAACAGAGGGACAACTTGATCACGAGTTCTGGACAACTTGATCACGAGTTCCTCAAGGATGGGTTCCTCATCTGACTCAATCTCATCTCCACTGACCAACGTACTGGAAGATCAATGGATGGTTTCTAGGAAGTTGGTTAAACAGACCGAGGATGACGGGAGCAAAGAGAGCTGCAGGAGGCAGTTCAGGCTGCCAGTAGACCCAGAGTCCTTGATCCTTCTCAAAGGAACATTGGACATTAACCAGGATCAGCCTGAGCAAGAGAGAGTGCAGGTTTCCTGTCTGTACCATTTTGCTGTCAAACTGGCAGGGCTGTGAGACTCCCTGGGCATGCCCCTTAGAGGGGATCCAGCTCCAGCAGCTTGTGATCAGCATTGCTCGATCTTTGTTTTCCTGAAAGAGACTCTCCACAGTCCTATGAAATCAAACCTCTCAAATGGGGGCTGGAATTACTCAGGGAAGCCAGGAGTTGAGCACATATCTGCAATAATGGTATTTCAGACCAGGGAGTGCAACAGATAAGACACCCCCATTCTACAACCTCACCTCTAGTCAGAGTGGCTGAATGCATTTATAAATCTGAATTCTTTCTTAAAGATAAGTTTTTTTGTAGCAACTTCGCATTTTCCCTTCTCAAAATGAGAACTCACATTTTGAAACCCTTTGCCCATGAAATTATTTTTCTGACAATAAAAATACATATAAAGAAAGGATGTCACATGGGAAAGATTGCATTCCTAATCTGCCTTTCTATAAACTCATTCTCTTCAAAAAGATAAACTGTGACTTTATATAACAACAACACAATGGTGAAAGCATTCTTCTTAGGCATTTTTGTGAGCTCTATGTATATATTAAGGACATTAGTTCTTTGTCTACCATATTATTTGCTTATCAGTCTTCTAACCTCCCCAGCCACAGTATGTAGGCATTTGGTACAAGCACTGTAATAGCAGGTACATGACTATGTTTTTGGTCTACGCTTTGTGCCTAATATACAGGCTGGTGGGCATGAAGGTTCAACAAATGAATATTAACCACAAACTCTACAAGGCAGATCACCCTAGGTTCTGCAACCTACCTGATAACCCTACTCTTATTTCACTAGGTTTGTTTTTAGAAGCTAAGGAAAAACATCTGCATTGAAAACTCAATCATAAACACCCTCTGTCATATTCAGATAGCACAGAAAATTCTAGAACAAAGCACCTGTCTCCTAGCAGAGCTTTGCCTGCTTTGAGATTGAGAATACCTGCAAAAAGCACCTAAGTCATTTATTAAAATACTGAGCTGAGAGTCATTCCCTTGTAGGAGAAGGCTCATTTGGTTATTGCTGTGGGTTCTGGAGCAGGACTTTGGTATGTCAAGACCCAAGTCCAGTTACTGGATGTGTGACTCTGGACAAGGTAGTTAACCTCTCTAAGCCTCAGTGCCCTCCTCTGTAAGCTCAGAATAAAATAGATGTACAATTTATTACAGTGTCTAGACCTAAGTGTACAATTCTTTGTAGATATCCTTATCATCATGATTATGATATTACTCAAGTCATGGAAACAGCAAGTCCAGTTTCTGGAGACTGCAATGATGTCATTCCTCACACCCACTCAGACTCCAGGAGCCTCATCCAGTTTCCCACCAAGTGAGTCTATGCCTTTACTGCTCCCTTCTATAAAACACTAGGATAATCATGGTACATAATAATGCCTTTGTGTTTATAGGGCATGATCACATTCATTTTCTCATTTGATCCCCACAATAACCCTGTTATGGTAAACAAGGAAGATTATGTTATCTCTATTTTAGAAGTGAGGAAATAAAGGGAAAACGAGCTTAAGTGACTAGCTTAAATTACTAAGAAGTGGAGTAGAATTTGTAACAAGATCTTTCTCGCTGTGTCTCAGGGTGGAGTAGAAAGACCATTTACCAAAAGGGGCAGCCCCCTATTGGTCAAGTTTTGCTGCCATCACTGGGACCACCAGAGTGGGGAGCATTTCTCCTCCACATTTCAGGATTCGGGATCTGCAGTTTGCTGCCTTTAAGCAGCTGATGTCAGTGTCTTATCCTGCCCAAGGTATACCGACAGGTGTTATTAGGAGATGTCTGCCTGGAGCAAGTCACACTATTTCTACACATACACACTGACATCTTTATATAGTTTACATATCATTGACATGCTCACCAGAGGAAGCTTTGAAGGGAAAATGAAGTCTCAAGAGGGCATTAAGCCAGCTGGAGTAGATGGATAGATGGCAGGGATGGAGGGGGCTCATGCTCTGTGAAAGGCCAAGTAGCTCCATCTTCTAGAGGCCAGGTCTGAGCCTTGAACACTGAGGTGATTGACTGGAGCATTTTGCATGCATGAGCAGCAGCTCTTGTGTGGGTGATCCCCTTTTGCTCTAGTTAAAAAGTGCGGGAGGTTTCTCCCAAACTACCTGGCCCAGGGCAGTTATAATGATCTAAAATCACAGAACCAACCCTGGCTGTACAATAGAATCATAGGTGACGTTTTTAATATTTACAGATGCCAAGGCCCCACCTAAACCAATTAAATCAGAATCTTTGTGACTGAGAGCTAGGCATCAGTATTGTTGTTTACAGTTGTATTGAGGTATAATTGATATACAATAAACTGCACATATTTAACAATCAATTTGATGCACAGTGACATAAATATACATCCTGACTCTTCACTATAATCAAGATAATGAACATATACAATATCTCATAAAGTTTCCTCATGCCCTTTGTAATCTTTCCCCTACTTCCCCATCCCATCACCAAGAAAACAGATCTGCTTTTTGTCACTATAGATTAATTTACATTTCTAGAATTTTTTTACAAATGGAATCATATCATATGTTGTCTTTCGTCTGGCTTCTTTAACTCAGCATAATTTTTTTGAGATTTACCCATGTGGTTATATATGTCAGTTCCTTTTTATTGGTAAATAGCATTCATTTATGGTTATACCATAGTTTATTCAACTGATGCTGGACATTTGGTTTTTTTTTTCCCGGTTGTAGACTGTTACAAATAAAGTTGCTCCGAACATGCACATTGCATGGTATGTCTTTGTATTGATGTATGTTGTCTTTTCTCTTGGATCAATACCTAGGAGTGGAAAGCCTGAATCATATGGTAGACGTAAGTTTATCATTTTAAGATACTTCTAAACAGCTTTCCAAAGTGGTTGTGCCACTTTACATTTCCACTAATATTAAATGAGAGCTCCGTTGCTGCACATCCTCGCCATCCTTGCATGGGTCTACTTTATACTATATAGTGAGTACAGTTGATCTCATTGTGATTTTAAGTTGAATTTCTGTAATGACTAATGGGGTTGAGCATCTTTTCATGTACTTTTTGCTATTTGTATATCTTCTTTATTGAAGCTTATTTTAAAACCACTAGAGATGGGACCCTAACATTAGTTAAAAAAATCAATAAAACCTCCCCGGCAATTCTAACGTGCAATCAGGATTAAGCATCATTGTCTCACTAGAAAACTGAGTGCAAACCTCTCATTTTAATCACATGGAAACTGGGAGATTAAGGTTATTTGTATAGCAAGAAAAATTTCAAGACAATAAAATCACTCCTAAAATAGTTGTGGACATTACAGAGCGAGTTCTCCACTGCAGACCTAACTATATTATTTGCATAAGTCAGACAAGTTTTACTATTGTCTCTGGTAAGACTTAGTGATATAATTAACTGAATTATTTGTTCCAATCTGATCATTTATCATTTTACTTAGTCACGAGTACTTGTTCTACAATAAATTTTGAAGGAAGTGCATTATTTCCACTAACTTTGTGACAGTATTATGACTATGGTGAAATGGAAGGGAAAATAGCCTCAGGGCTTCCACATATAGTGTTGACTACACAACCCTAGAGGGCTCCCTTCACATAGCAGATATGAAACCTCTGCATAACTTACAACCGTGTGCAGGGGACTGAAGAGCCTTCATCTCTAAAATCTAGGTTCTGGGTCTCACCTTCTAATTGTGTGACCATAGGAAAGTCAGTTGAATCTCTGAATCTTGGTTTAAAATAAAATGGGAATAATCAGTGTTCACAGAATAGATGTGAATGACGTGAGATCACATCAGGGATCAGCAAACCCAAAAGGCTACAGGAGCCAGGTAAGTAAGTTAAATGAGCAAAGTGGATCAGGTCAGAGAGGCAATAGAGACACCATGGAGACTATGACAAACTGTAGGATGCTTGCCCTGTCTACTCAGCTGTAGCTTGTTATGGCCTTGAGGAAATGCTGGCCATAGCTTCTGTTTTTAAGAGAAACCAAACACATCTGTGGTTCTGATGCAGTCCACTGATAAACATGAAAGAGCTTTACAAGTTAAAAGCCACCTAATAAATTGAAAGGGCATCATTATACATCTTAAATAAAGCTGTAAGTCAGTCTATGAGGGACTACTGCGGATGTCTATCTTGCGTCCTCTCCTCTGTCCTTCCTATGAGAACTACCAACACCATCATATGGATCCATAATCCAGTCTGGGTCAATCATCTTATTGCACTCACTCAGCCACAGTGATTGACTCAAGGATTGCATGTACCCAACTAGGAAAAAGAAACCTTCCTGGGGATTCTCCCAGCCAGAACTAACACAGGAGCTTTCCTCCTCCAGATATGAGACCATCAGGGTGAATATTCAGAGCTCCCTGTGCTTCACAGCGTATGAAGAAATATCATTTACTCTAGGTGAGAATGAAGACAACAAAAAGTTGTTGATAGTGGATAGAGTTCTGTCATTTTGTGAGTCCCTGATTCAAGAGGCCCCTTCTAAATTCTTGTTATATGATCCAGTAAATTTGGGACAAGGCTAGTTTGAGAGGGGTTTCTATTGCATGCAGGCAAAGGTATCCTAACTAATGCATTCTGCCATCCAATGGCAGAGGATGAGTTTTTATTGATTTTCAACACATCCTGTGACATTTGATTCACAGACAGAGGTTGCAGAGCTCAGAGGTGAGTCTGAGACAGGAGATGGAAATGTGGCAGTGGTATTTCAGGGAAAGCTAACCAAGGCTGTGCAGAATTCTCTCTGCTGATCTGAATACCACAACCTGAAATATTTTCCAGATTTGAAAGCTCAGATGTGGGCTCTGCTGAGCTTCTGGAAGCAATAAGACTCTAAGAAAGGGATTCATGCTAGGACACACAAGAGATTAAGGACAACACTACAATGAAATTTTATTAATTTACATTAAAAATAGAGCTGATATATAGACTAGAGCACTCCCATTATCATCTTATGTACATTATGTACTTAAGCTACACAGGAAGCCAAAACATAATCAAAAACCACTTGTTCAAGTTGCTTTAGTATAGCATTGCCAAGAGAGTTTGAAATCTGTATGTTCAGTGTACTTGGACCATAGAGGCAAACCAACAGAAAGCCAGGTCATGAGCACTAGTCACAATAGCAAAGACTTGGAACCAACCCAAATGTCCAACAATGATAGACTGGATTAAGAAAATGTGGCACATATACACCATGGAATACTATGCAGCCATAAAAAAGGATGAGTTTGCATCCTTTGCAGGGGCATCGATGAAGCTGGAAACCATCATTCTCAGCAAACTATCACAAGGACAGAAAACCGAACATCGCATGTTCTCACTCATAGGTGGGAACTGAACAATGAGAACACTTGGATACAGGATGGGGAACATCACACCCTGGGGCCTGTTGTGGGGGTGGGGGCTGGGGGAGGGATAGCATTAGGAGAAATACCTAATGTAAATGATGAGTTGATGGGTGCAGCAAACCAACATGACACATGTACACCTATGTATCAAACCTGCACATTGTGCACATGTACCCTAGAACTTAAAGTATAATAAAAAAAAAAAAAAAAGAAAAAAAGAAAGCCAGACCATGAGCAGAAGCTTGTTTGACTGGAGAAGGATGGAAAATAAGGCATTAGATAAGTTATTGTTTAATGGCACTGAGCTAAAATAACCTTATGAATTTATTTTACAGGGCTGGGGATGTAGCCTTTGGATTTCAAAATATTTAAAGTTCAGATTGTCAAGCCTTCCTCTCTCCTGAATAGTACTCAAAAGGGCATGGTCAGTATTTGTTTCAGTGATTTTCCTTCCTCTGCCATACTATAGCTGTTCAATTATTTTCTGCTGGAAATGTTCCTTCTGTGTATCTTATGCACTCAATTGGATGATGAAGTTAGTGGTATGGGGGAGCCAGTTCCCAGTGACTTGCACTAGCTCAGGAGCCCAGGCTGTGTACATCTCTTCCCAATGCTGCTTTCAGTGATGTCACATTGGCAGCTTGACATCAGCTGTGATGGAAACATTGACACCACAGAAATTGGCAAACATTACAAATCAGGGTGCTCTCCCCGCAAACACAGAAAGCTGGTGGTTCAACATTTACCAGCACACCACTGGTTATGAGTGCAATAGGCCCAACACGCTTGTTATTTCTTTCAGGTGTGCATTTCTACTTTGATCCATTATGGACTGATCTAATATTAGACATTTAGAGAGAAATTCTGTGGCCTGATTTCTAAGATCTTACAGGGTCTTTCACTTTGTCTCCAGCCCTTACAATAAAGGGCTCACTTGGGGTAAGGCTCCAGTTCCACAGGATGCTGGTCTAAGACAGGCACCTCCTGACTCTCGGTATGGTATTCCCACCATACCTCTTACCAATCAAAACAATTACTTGTGGTCGGGCGCGGTGGCTCACACCTGTAATCCTAGCACTGTGGGAGGCCGAGGCGGGCGGATCACGAGGTCAGGAGATCGAGACCATCCTGGCTAACACGGTGAAACCCCATCTCTACTAAAAATACAAAAAATTAGCCGGGCGTGGTGGCGGGTGCCTGTAGCCCCAGCTACTCGGGAGGCTGAGGCAGGAGAATGGCGTGAACCCGGGAGGCGGAGCTTGCAGTGAGCTGAGATCACGCCACTGTACTCCAGCCTGGGCGACGGAGCGAGACTCCGTCTCAAAAAAAAAAAAAAAAAAACAATTACTTGCAGGTAGAATTGTTCCCAGCTAGTAGGAAGGATTTCATAAAATCATTTACCCTAAGTTGCTAGTATTGACACAATGTGTCAACTTCTTTCAGATTATTTGTATTTTCCTAGTCTACAGGAAGCGTGCCAAGTGGTGAGATTTCTGGCAACCCTTCAGGCTACTGAGGGAGTTAAACAGAAGCCAGGAGCATTACTAACATTTCTTACTCTTAGGTTGGCCACCACCTAATGGCAACCCTGCTAATTAATTCTCTAAGTCTGGGGAGAAGAAATGCTGATGATAATAATAAAAATAACGATGTTTTCAGGATGTATCAGTCCCTGTCCTTCCTGATAACGTCGCAGGGAATTTCTCTGACTTTTGGTAACCCTCAGATAGGAGAGATAAGTTGAGAGAATGCAATCAGAATCTCTGTGACCCAAATATATGAAAGTACTTGTTGAAAAGCAAGGATTTATTGCCTGCAATTTGAGAAGACCCTAGAGATGGTCCCTCTCTTGTTTTGCAAATATACCAGTGATTACATCCAGAAAATGGACAGTAACTCAGAGGAGGGAAACTCAGGGCTCCTGTGTTCCAGGTGCACTCTCCCCTTTACACAAGCCTGCCACTTCCTCACTTCTGAGACTTCTATTCCCCTGGAAGTTTCCTTCCAGACGCAGTAAACAGAATACATCTGGATATGCCAAATCAGCAAGAATGCTGCAGAAACACACACTTGGTGCAGCCTAAATAAAGCCCAGAAGCTGCTGTCTGATGTTCTCAGGGACAGATGTCAGTGGCAGGCCTGGGCTGGCCTTGAGTGTGCAGGCTGCCAGGGGCGGTCTAGGCAGCTTCTGCCAGTTCTCAGACTCACCAGGACTGTTCACTGTCTCGTACTTGTTTCTTTTCAGGTTTTACAAGATTCATATGGTGTCTTTCATTTCAGTGCCTATTACTCATTTCAATGATTCAGCCGACCCAGACAGCAAATGGACATGAGGTGTGTGGAGGAATCTACTGAAAACGGGATTGATTGGGTTTTAAGAAAGTAGGACTCAAGGCTGGATGAGGCAGCATTCTGAGAATCTTAAGTTCCCAAGGCATAATGTTCAACATTTACTGTCAAACCCAATTTCTGGCTAAGCCATTTATGCTTTCTGAATAAGCACTTTAATTTTCATTCACATCTACTCACCTTTAAAAAGATGGAAGTATGCACCAATTTTTAAAGAAATAGGACCAACCTTGGAAACTTATAATTATGAATCTTTATATTTTTATGATAGTTGATAGTTTACAAAGCTAGTTTCACTTGATCTTTACAAAAACCCTATGGGGTGATATTTTTATTACCCACATTTTATAGATAAGGAATTAAATCTCACAAAGGTTTGAAGACTTTTCCAAAAGTGTCACAGGACAACTAAAACTAGTTAACCCCAAGGCCCTGTATCAGAATGATCACCTGCCTTTCCCCCACCAACCCACACTCACCAGGCACAGTGTCCAAGAGGCTCTGCCTCTTTCTCAATGCCATCTTTGGGTTGCCTCATCCTACCTGCAATGCTTACCTTCAAAGCAGATGCTGACAATGTGTTTGGAGTTTGGAGGCTTGATTATGAGATAAAACTGAATAGTGCTGGACACATGTTGAGTTTCAGTTTTCTGACCCTTCTCTTTTGAGACTCCAGGTCCAACCCTTATCTGTACCTTCAGATTCATGGACACCACTGATGAGGTTCTGGCTTGCTTCATTTTCATTCATGACTTTGACTCCCAGACCACACTTTGATCCTGGTTCTTCCAGCGTTGATCTAGAAACATCCTAACCTCTAAGGCACCATCAAACCAATTTTGTCCAAGAAGTGTAAATATCATTGCCCACAACAGATCTAGCAACAATTAACATTTGCTGAGCACTTACCATGTGCCAAGCATGGTAAGTGATGAATGCTTTATGTTCATTAACTCATTTAATGCTCATAGCAACCCTTTGAGATAGGTACTCATAATTGTATAGATGAGAAAGCCGAGGTGAGTAACTTGCTGAAGATCACACAATAAGTGGGGAAGCCAGGATTTGTGCCTACATCATTTTGACTCTAGAGCGTGGGCTCTTAATCATTAGGAAGTACTGGCCTCCAGAAGTCATCTTACATCCACCTCCTCACCATGGATAATTGAGGATGACAAGTGGTTATAAGCACTTTCTTTGTTGAAATTTAAGCTTAAAAATTGATTTGGAGTTAGACATCAATCCATGACCTGGGGGAAAATACCTACAAAGAGAGACAATGGGAAGACTGAGAACCCATTAATGAAAGGCAAGCAGTCCACACTATATGGCTTGTAGTTTAACATTTGGACAAACATGTATTCTGTGGTGAGCTTAGGCAAGATGCTGCCCACACTGGGAAGGCAACCAAGAATTACTGCCACCTCCACCCAAGAGGATCACCCTACTAAAGGCCACAGAGAGGACCAGCCCCCGTCAGAGACTGCTTGTAATTTCTCTCACTGTGGGAGCTTCCTAATGAATAAACAAACTAATAAAAGTATTTCTATAATTTTCTATGTGATTCAGATTCAGTGAAGCAGTAAGTCTTTGGTGCTTAATTATGCAAGATATCAAAAACACTTATTGTCCCAAATACTTTGCAGAGCAATAACATTAAAAAATAGTTCTAAGTCCTGTTTCACTGATCCAGACCTCTCTGTTTTTTCATGTATGATGCAAACATTTAAAGAAATGAACAAAAGCCAGTCACTGGAAGCTGCTTGAATTAATGCAGATCAAGAAGAAAATGGCAACAATTCACAGTCCCCAAGCCTCATTTCAACTATTAGGATTCTCCCCTTTTAGATATTTTACAGAACTGCTAACGAGTTGTCAGTAATTACTTTATTGAGCATCTGCAAGGTGCACAGCATTGTACATAGCTTGAAAATGTCAAATTGAGTTTTGTCACACCCTCTGTAAAGGCTTCCCTAATTTCCATGGTTTCGTGGTTTTTCTTCCTCTGTTCCAAGGAACATGTTATTAGTACCTTTATTGCAGCACTTACTTGTCCTTCATGTGTTACGATTGTACCATGTGTTCTCTCCACTAGGTTTTGAACTCCTCAAAGATGAAATCCATGCATTGTTCATCTCTGCAACCTTGATGTCCAAATACATGTTTGACAGATGAACGAATGACTGAATAAATGAAGGATGATTCACTTTGGTTCCTCCTCCCAACTCCCTAGTCTGCATTTAGGTCGAAGTGCTGATGCTGAGTGAGAAGACAACATTCAAAAGGCACAATGGAAAAGAGAAGTGTCCAAAGGCATAGCTGATCCACAGACTAGAAAATCAGCTCCATAATGAGGAAGAGGCTAATCCCAAGGCCTCAGAACATAACAGAGCCACAGCAAGATCTTTAAGCCAGAGTTGGGGTTCATCAACCCCAACCTCTACCTCAAAGCCCAGCGTAGCTCATTAGGAACAGGCCAGCAGTCCAGCCACCTGCTGTGGCTTCACGTCCAATGCAGATGGTTCTAGAGACCCACAGGCACAGCCACACTAGTAGCTCAGGGCAGTGGGTCTCAGCCACCTATCCTTACTGATACTTTTTGCTTTATTGTCCCTTTTTAGATTTCAAAACAGGCCACCCAAGAATAAATAGACACTAAACAAACAATTGGATGCGAAAAAGAAAGACATTCCCCAATGGTTCTCAAGAAGCCGTTTGGATGCTGTGCTCCTTACATGGTGCTAAGGGGCTCAAGCTGCCATGGATGCCCTTTTCGGACCTTTCAGTATGCAAATATGTGCTAGGAGGGAATTAAGTTTCCATGGGATGCAGTAAGCATAATGTTGTAGGTGGACGGCTAATTGTTTTCATCACACATGCCAAATCCAACTGATTAGTCAGGGCCTGGAGTCTGTTTGATGAATGAGGAAATCTTGCCACGGTCCAGAGAGGCAGCTGAATAATAGCACGAACTTCCCATGTCTGACATCTCAGGTGTGATGGGACATGTGCAAACAACGTTGGCTCCTAATCTGCTCTCAGCTAGCCATGAAACTAAGGGCTAGCCTGTTGCCTCCCTGGGCCTTGGGTTCCTTATCAAATAATAGTTTGGCTGGACTGTCCCTCTGGTCACTTCTAAAATTCCTTTTCTTTATCCAGCAGGATTCTTGACCAATCAGTACCAAGTCAAACCCTCACCCTTCCATTTACCTTCACACTGCTGAAATAAAGGGACATCCAAACTTTATGCTCCCTAAGACAAGAGTTGGTAAAATACTGCTTTAAGTTTCTTAGCTAAGCCTGGTGCACATCTCCCTGGCATGGACCCATGCGGTGCCCATACTCCCTAACCTTGCATCACAAATTGATCAGGATGGCAGCTTGCTGGCTGCTGTTCTACTCTGGGTGTGCCTCTGCTATTTTTCTGCAAAATGTAACTCTTGCTACGCTTATGTTTCTCATCCATCGACCCCATGCAAATGGTTGACATATTGTTCTCTCCTTGTTGGGACCCCGAATTTTTGCATATAACTTTCTGATTGATCCTGGGCGGTAGCCCCAAGATCAGTATTTCATACTTGGCTGTTTCTACCTCTCAGCAATTCTTTAAAACATTCAGAAAAATCCAGGTGATTCCATCCCAATTGTGGGAAGCAAAGTTTGGTCCCTCTTGTTACCATTTTTTAGTGCAAGATTTAAAATGACAAGTGCTTGATCAAAAAAATTTTGAGAATGAGCTCTCACATTTAATTTGTATTAATGGGGGAGTTATGTTTGTAGCCTCAAACACACTATAAAAATAATTTCCTAAGATATAATTATTCTTAAATATTTTATATATTTTTTTCAGAGATGGCCACAATAACTTTTATCTTTATTTTGTGGCTCTTTTCTATATAGTTGTATCAAAACAACCATTTAGGGACATAAGTCAGAGTATTTTTACTGTGCTGGGTACTTACTTGATGCATTAGAAAAATCTACTATGTTGCAGAATATGAATTTTCATGTTAGCTTAACATATAGATCTTTCAGTTCAACCTTGTCAGGCAGGGATACACGTCAAGTTAATCCAAGCTGGACAAAAGATGTCCTTGGATCTGCAGCACCTACTAAGAGCAGGGCTGTCCACCTTCTCTTCTCTTCTTTCCACCAGAGAGGACTGTATTATACCATTCAAGGGGCCAAAAAAAAAAGAAAAAAAAATTGCCCTTCAATTCAAACTCTGTTATGCCACATTTGGCATAAAATGCTTACCATTACCTAAAAATGATTTTTTAAAAAATGCTTATCATTACCTAAAAGAAAAATGTAGCAAAATTCAACTTTGGAGGAAAATGAAAACTGTACATATCCTTGAGAACCATGGAAAGCTAAGAGATATAGAAAATTGTACATTCCCACAAAGTTATTTCAACAAAGAGGCATTATCTGCATTCCACCAAGGTCAGTCGAGTTGAGGAGAAAGAGAAGCAAATGCCAAGAAATTGGCTGCAGATTTTTTTTTTAATCTGTTTTGCCTTAAATCACAAAGAGCAATGGGAAGAACAAGCTCCCTTTCTCCTTTTCTCAGACACCTTTGGTCTAAAGTTGTTCTTTTTCTAATTCTTCCCTCCCCTGTAATTTTTAATTATCAGAAATAAATACCAGTGCGTTTCAGGTGGTCGTCTGTGTTAGAGTGCATAACTGAAGTTATTAGTGGCTTGGGAGTTTGCACATATAACTGGAGGTAAACAGCAGATTACTACACCTAATCTCACCCTGAGCATTTCTCCTCTGTCAAGTCTAAATTCTGCCATCTTCTTTTGCAAAAACAAGCAGACATCCCCACCAAAGGCCAAAATATAATGATAACTGACAGTGAACAGAAACCCATTGTAAAGACAAAATATTCCAGCTTTCAAATTCACTGTGACTGGATACTATTAGTTTTTTGAGTTTATAACTCCCCAGAATTGTCAAAAGTAACCTTGTAGCCAATCCGCTTGCAGACACTAAAAACCACCTGAAATAGGCCACCCAGGGTACCAAAAGCAGTGTCAAAGAGTAGTGAGACAGTGCCACCAAGGCCCAGTGCAATGTCCTTGCAAACAATTGGAATAGCGCCCATGGTGTACACAGGGAAAGTGGCCACATCCACAAGGACACGGACAGGGATGCTCAGAACTCGGCAAATGGCCTTCAGCAGACAACAAAGGATCCGGAGGAGAGCCCTGATGACTTTGGCCACGACCTTGAGCACCTTCCAGGGAATGCTCACCAACTCTTCCCCAATGGCCATGAAGTATGAGATGGTGGCTGAGCCCAGGCGGTAAAGACAACTTTCTATGCCATTAATCACCTGCTTGGTAACACACCACAGGAGATAGACAATGTTCTTCAGGATTGCTACCACAAGGTAATAAATTAATTGAAAAAGCTTGATGAATGGGGTAGCAATGAAGGCCATGAGTTTTCCCAAAAAGCTACTACTTCCCTCAGATGCCTCTGGAGGCAACAGAGTAGACCTCTTGCTCCTGGTGCTAGAAAGGGGACTAGAATTCTTTTGAGATTGCACCATTCGTTCTTCATCCTGGATTTGGTTAACCACTTCCAGGATTTTTTTCATTTTCTCTGTGTCTTGCTCAGTTTCACCACAGTTGTTCTGAAACAGCTGAGGGTTAAATGGAAGCAGTTTCTGAAGATCTTTTACCATCACATCTTCTATGATGTCACTGTCCCGGGTGTGCTTGACAAAGCCCATGGCCCAGCCTCCTCCAGGGACAGCACAACAGGCTGCCAGCCAAACAAACTCAGGGGCTGCCACTTTGTCTTTAACTCTGTAGTCTGAGGGCACTGTGCCTGTGAGGATATATAGGTCTTCCCCACTGCCACACTGTGGGGTCAAAGCCCGGTCCATTAGGCTGTGGAGATTCACGTACCACCGTTCCTGGAAGGACTGAGTCATTGGGGCTGAATTTGTGAGAGTAAATGTGGCCACCTGGACATCACTGCTAAGGGAGAATGGGTAAAGCTGTCCTCTTTGGTAATCAGAATCAAGGTAATCTGTATTCAAGGCTTGCTTGCTTCCCAGGCTGTTCACAGAGGTGATGGCCTCTGCCTCATTAATCGCCTCCTCAAGGTTGCTGTTGGGGTCATCGATCTGAAAGAAGAAAACAAGTGGTGAGATGCATCCCTGCTTACAGCACAGAGGCAGCACTAGAATCATCCTGCCCAGACTCTGGAGAAGTCCCCACTGGTCTATTACTTCAAACGCTTGAGTTTGGAAGGACTTGGTTCTCTGGCACATGCACACTTCATTCTGATATACCAAAATCCTGGTGTTTCAAAGCATCTTTCAGATAGGCTGTTTCCTAGTCTATTACCTGTGTTTATCCCACCCTGCTCTACAGTAACACTCCTTCACTCACACCCACACCCACCATCGTGATGTTCTTTTTAAAATCTGTTGTAGTCTGGGGCCAGGTGCGGTGGCTCACGCCTATAATCCTAGCACTTTGGGAGGCTGAGGCGGGTGGATCATCTGAGGTCAGGAGTTCAAGACCAGCCTGGCCAACATGGTGAAATCCTATCTCTACTAAAAATACAAAAATTAGCTAGATGTGGTGATGGGTGCCTGTAATCCCAGCTACATGGGAGGCTGAGGCAGGAGAATCACTTGAACCGGGGAGGCAGAGGTTGCAGTGAGCTGAGATTGCACCATTTTACTCCAGCCGGGGCAACAGAGCAAGACTCTGTCTCAAAAAAAAAAATCTGTTGTAGTTTCATGAACTTCATAATTCTTTTTTGGAATACTTTTGCATGAGCTTCAAAGTAATTCTAAAAAAGAAAACAAGGGGAGAGTAGATCTCAACAGGCCCATAAAGCCAGAACTGCAACTCAGTTAATCAGCCACCAATGTTGGTTGCAATTTAATGCACATGTTCCTAATGAATGTTTACACATTTTCGGATTTATGAAAAATAATCAACTCTAATCAGCGTATTTAAATTACATGGGGGAAAATGTACAGTCTGGTGTCAGTTATTAGGTATTTATCAGGCAAAACTAAAATTCAAATTAGACCAGTTGCTGTTTGAACTTAATCTCCCCAATATTTGCTATGACTAACAATTCATTTTGTGTCTTGGTCAATCTAGACATGTGCTATATATCAATTGCCATCAATATATACATCCTTTCTTGGTTCTGCTTTCTTTATAAAAAAATTCAATATTATTTATGATTATTTTCATCTTATCTGAAAGGACAAAAGGAAAGTGCTTAGGATTAATTTAGGATTATGTCATTATCCCCCAAACTAACTTGTAAATTCTTGACACCAGAAACCATGTATATTCCCCCAGAACCCAGCCCAAGGCCTGACACATACTAGAATCTCAAGGCATTCTTGTTAGTCTTTATGCCCTGGGGCGGCAGTATTTATAATAGCAGCAAGTGGAACCATCCCACATTTTAAAAAACAGGGAAAGGTTTCATAAATAATGTTATGTTATATCTATCAAAGAAATAACGCATTAAAAACCATTATGGGCAGGCATGGTGGTTCATGCCTGTAATCCCAGCACTTTGAGAGGCCGAGGCAGGTGGATCACCTAAACTCAGGCATTTGAGACCAGCCTGGGAACATGGCGAAACCCCATTTCTATAAAAAAAAAATCAAAAAATTAGCTGGGCATGGTGGTACACACCTGTGGTCCCAGCTACTCAGGAGGATAAGGTGGCAGAATCGCTTGAGCCTGGGAAGTAGAGGATGCAGTGAGCAGAGACTGTGCAACTGCACTCCAACCTGAGTAACACAGTGACACCCCCATCTCAAAAAAAAATCATTAAAAAGCACTTGGAATTATAAAGGGGTTCGTAATGATAAGAAAATATATGCTATAATGTTGAAAAGAAAGGGCAGGATATAAAATTAAATAATCACTTTTTTAAAAGCCTTCGAGTATGTAAGGAAAACTTTTGAAATAAACATATGACATGTCAACATGGTTGTTTGATTCCTGGGGATGCAAGTCATATTTTTTCCTCTATTTTCTTGTTTCTCTCCTTGTACCTCCCTACCCACATCAACCCATAATATGTGTTACTTTCAAAAGGAAATAAAAAAATACAAACCTAATTAAAATGAGTAAATTCTTGTTAACTGATTCCCTAAAATTGGTGCTACTCACTAAACATATAAAATAACCACCCAGGGAGTCAAGGCCGTAGGAATTGTGTTGCACCTCTAGTCTGAGGGCAGTCCAACTGCACATCTCTCTGGCTCTGCAATGGCAAATGAAGACACTCTCTTGTAGGTATGCATAGGTGTATTGAGGGCAATGGATGAGCAACTTGGTATAAAGGCAAGAATATTTGCCGAAGTCTAATGGAGTAATCTAGCGGTTGACCCTACTCATTCACTCCATGCCTTCCCCCATTCTTAGAAGGAGCAATGATCCTGGGTGCTCTTCACCTGCTACCACATCCCTTGTAGGATAGAGGAAGTTGGTGTGGAGATTCCTCAGGGATCTAGAACTAGAAATACCATTTGACCCAGCCATCCCATTACTGGGTATATACCCAAAGGATTATAAATCATGCTGCTATAAAGACACATGCACACGTATATTTATTGTGGCACTATTCACAATAGCAAAGACTTGGAACCAACCCAAATGTCCAACAATGATAGACTGGATTAAGAAACTGTGGCACATATACACCATGGAATACTATGCAGCCACAAAAAATGAGGAGTTCATGTCCTTTGTAGGGACACGGATGAAGCTGGAAACCATCATTCTCAGCAAACTATCACAAGGACAAAAAACCAAATACCACATGTTCTCACTCATAGGTGGGAATTGAACAATGAGAACACATGGACACAGGAAGGGGAACATCACGCAACGGGGATGGTTGTGGGGTGGGGGGAGGGGGGAGGGATAGCATTAGGAGATATACCTAATGCTAAATGACGAGTTAATGGGTGCAGCACACCAACATGGCACATGTATACATATGTAACAAACCTGCACGTTGTGCACATGTACCCTAAAACTTAAAGTATAATAATAATAATAATAATAAAGAAGCTCATTCATTTGGTTAAGCTGCTGTCTCTGCTCTCTTATATCTGAAAGATACATCCCAAGGAAACATCAGCCTCATTTTTGAATCATAAGATCAGGATATAGCAGAGCCAAGATCTATGGAGACTTGGGTGTAAGGTCAGGGATTTTAAGATGCACATTTCTCCATGGTTACTGGGGCATTTTGTATGCACTTAACCTGGTGTAGTGCCTTCATTCCTTCTAGGGGAATCTAAAGATTGTTTTTGAATTGATAACCCTGTGGCAGAGCATAGGGGGAGCATGCTGGAGTATCTCTAGCCCAAGAGCCACCCAAGGGTGAAACGTGCCTACAGGGGTTGATGGAAGGCCTAAAAAAATGAGCAGAGAAGAGGGACTTGGATGAGGAAGGGGAGGAAGCAATAGAAAGAGGCAGAAGGAGAACAGGGGAGGATAAAAAAGGGAAGCAAATGAGAGAGAGAGAACGTGCATGGCATGTGTAAGAGACCAAGTGTCCTGTTGTTAAGCAGAAACCAGGACTTACAATGGACTTATAAAGGACTGTGGGGGTTGATACACTCCCAAACTGCTATGCGTGGTCTTCCAGTGCTGCAATCAGAGGAGACTAAGCTGGGTGTTTCTGCATCCTCTTAGATCACTTAAGTTCATGGGGCTTCAGATTTCAGCCATGGCCTTGCACCTGACAACCAGGTAAGGCCTTTTCTGCCCAACTCCACAGGGAAATTTCCCATACACTTACATGGCAAATAAGCCAGGATGGAACCAAGGTAGCTGGGAAGGCCGTGGCCCAATTCTACACTGGGTCCTGTGCACCCCCCTGCCCTGGGCCTTCCAAGGCAAAGCAGTAACTAAACCATATGCTTCAGAAATACAGGCAGCTTGGGGCACATCTTCCCTCCCATTCCCCTGCTTTCTTCAGAACCTCATATCCATGTTTACTATATTCTTATGAGCTCCAAACCTGGTTCTATGGTTTGATGACAAGATAGAACATAGTGTTTAAAATTGAGACAGAATATCTGGCTACTATACCTGTATAGTGATGGGGAGATGGATTGGAGACTAATATTTTTTGAACTACCAATTTAATGCTTTCAATACAACATTATATGGAAGGCATTTTTACTTTATTTTACAGATAGGGAAACCAAGACACAGAATGATGAAGAAAATTTTCCAGTATTCCAATAATTAGTAGCAGGAATGGAACTTTTTCCATTTCAATGATTTTTTTTTCTAGCATCTCTATTTTGTTTTATTTCAAATTCTCCTTTTTTTCTCTCTCTTGGGAAATCCTTTTTTATCTTTTAATAGTTTAGACATTGATTTTTAAAGTTCCTTTAAGATTTCTCTATTTGGTTTTTCAGTTTATTTTGTTGCTTCTACTGGTTGACTTCAAGGAGTGTGTATAGTTAAGTACTTTGCAATTTCTGCTGATGAGTTTATCTTCATGAGAGGTCCATGGTATTTTGTCAGAAAACAAAAAAAAACCCAACAGGATTGCTTTCAAAGTTGCCCCTGCCAGACCCCTACAGCATTCAATGAATTGGGACCAGCTTCTGAGTTATTTTCTCAGTTCAGGGTTTTCACATGGAGAAAGAAGAGCAAATATGGAACCACCACGCCCAGCCGGAAAAACGCTACATTTTATCCAATATTCTATGTGTTTGCAGTGTGAGGAAAGGAATTCCACATCTGCTCAGTTGACCAGATGTTTTCTCCATTGTCTCAGGCTTAAAACGTTTCTCCTAAAGCAAGCCTTGTTTCCTTTTATAACTCATTATAGATTTATCATCCCAAAATGTATCTGCTTTGCTTAAATTTTTTTTTTTTTTTTTTTTTTTTGGTATTTATACTACCTCCTGAATCAATGTTTGGTATGAGTAGGACAGTATGTTTCAACACTTTTACTGATGGTAACAAGAACTATATAGGCTGAAGCCTCTTACTAACAATGGGCTACAGGGACTCTCAGCCCTTTCCTAAATCACATTGGCCACTTTGTAAACAATCTGATTCTATTTTCTTACTAATTCCTTTGTATTAACTATTACCCACAACTCTTTTGTCTGTTCATGCAGGTATTTCTATCTCCCTGAAATTCATTTCTGTCAATTTTATCTTTTGCAACTTGGAGTTGTCAAAAAAAAAAAAAACCGGACATTACATTATGAAGTCACTTTAACATATCATTTATAAAAATATATTAAATCCTAGGACCTTTTATTTTTACTTTTTTTTTTTTTTTTGAGACAGAGTCTTGCTCTGTTGCTCAGGCTGCAGTGCAGTGGCCTGATATTGGCTCACTGCAACCTCCGCCTACCGGGTTCAAGCGATTCTCCTACCTCAGCCTCTGGAGTAGGTGGGAATACAGGCACGTGCCACCACACCCGGCTAATTTTTGTATTTTTAGTAGAGATGGGGTTTCACCATGTTGGCCAGGCTGGTCTCGAACTCCTGACCTCAAGTGATCTGCCCGCCTCGGCCTCCCAAAGTGCTGGGATTACAGGCGTGAGCCATGGCGCCCGGCCCCTAGGACCTTTTAATACCATACTAACTGATTTCCACTGAGGAAAATGCCCATTTGCTCACTATGCTATCTCCCTGTTTAAGACCAGTTTTTTAACCTATGACAAAACTTTCTTTTGATCCCAAGATGACTCATGTTTTAATAGCTTTTGTTGAAGAATCATCTGAAAAATCTAAATAAAATCAGTATACCAGCCCCCATCATTACCATGCTCACCTAACTCTACAAAACAACTAAGTATGTCTTGGTAGGCTCTCATTTTCTGAAGGGATGCCAAAGTGTGTGTGTGTGTGTGTGTGTGTGTGTGTGTGTGTGTGTGTGTGTAACTTAAATGCCCACTTCATCTATAGGAAACTGTATTAAAAATAGTAATAGGCCAGGCATGGTGGCTCACGCCTATAAACCCAGCACTTTGGGAGGCTGAGTGGTTGGAACTTGATCACCTGAGGTCAAGAGTTCAAGACCAGCCTGGCCAACATGGTGAAACCCTGTTTCTACTAAAAATACAAAAAAAAAAAAAGAAAAGCCAGGCATGGTGGCATGTGCCTGTAGTCCCAGTTACTTGGGAGGCTGAGGCATGAGAATGGCTTGAACTCAGGGAGGTGGAGGTTGCAGTAGCCGAGATCATGCCATTGTACTCCAGCCTGGGTGACAGAGCAAGACTCTGTCTCAAAAACTGAAAAAAATATATAGAAAAATAACAATAGCAATACTATTTGATTAAAATAGTCTTAGTATATTCTTTGATACATTGTCACTTAAAGAGTAGATGTATTTTTCCATGCTCTCTACAGACATGGTTTAATGATCTGGTTATTGCAATTATAGTAAATTACTGACAACATTGCTCCCTAAAGACAAAAATAAACCTATGATGTAAAAGGTTATTTCAGATGGCAATTTCTGGATTATACCTGCTCATTTGCACACACCACTGATCTTCCTCTTTAGTATCCCAGTGGAATCTCTAAATATAGGGGAACACACAAAGCTCTGTCTTATCTACCTCCCAGCTGACCTAATCCCCCTGGACTGTCAATGTAATTTGATACAGTTCCTAAAAAATTTCTTTCTAATCTCAACATGTTAAGTAGGTTTTAGAAAAATGAGCTGTCTTCGCTCTACTAGCCTCCTGCCCCATAAATAATCTTACAATAAATTCATTTTGAAATTTAGTACCAAGAAAAAAATTTATCTCAAAGGGCTGATCTGTTTCCTTATATCAGACAGTAAAACCTATTTAAATCCATAGGTAGTTTTTTTGTTTGTTTCAGAATTAAATGAGGGGAAACTAAATTTTTATGATAATATGCATGTAAGGAAAACAATGAAAAATTGAAAAGAGTATTGGAGGGGAAACATTCACCCATTCCAAAATATTGTTAAGCCTATATTATGGATGACTAGCACTGCAAGAGGAGGCATTGAAACTGAAAATAATAACAACAATCATCATTTCTTAAGCACTGTATGCCAAACACTCTTCTATGAGCTCCACATGTATTATTAATAAATCAGGAAGGGGCTGAGCTAACTATACTCTCATTTAAACTTGCAACAACTATGTATTATTACTACCACATACAAGACAGGTGAGGAAACTGAGGCACATTGCGATTCAGTCACTGAAGAAGAAAATGAAGAGGGAGCACAGCAAGATGGCAGAATAGAAGGCTCCACTGATCATTTCCCCATAAGGACACCAATTTAATAACTATCTACACAAAAAACTACCTTCATAAGAACCAAAAATCAGGTAAGCACTCACAGTACCTGGTCTTAATTTCGTATCACTAAAAGAGGTACTAAAGACATAGGAAAACCAATCTTGAATGACCAACACCACCCCTCCACCATCCCACAGCAGCACTGGCATTCTATGCAGAGGGTAATTCTATGTACTGGGGAGAGGGGAGTACAGCAACTGCGAGGCATTGAACTCAGTGCTGCCCTTGTTACATAGCAGGAAGCAAAACTGGACCAAACTCAGCTGATGCCTGCCCATGGAGGGAGAGCATTAAACCAGCCCTAGCCAGAGAAAAGCTGCCAATCCCAGTGGTTGGAACTTGACTTTCCACAAGCCTCGCCACTGTAGGCTAAAGTGCTATGGACCTTAAATAAACATGAAAGGCAGTCTAGGCCACAGGGACTGCAACTCCTAGGTGAGTCCTAGTGCTGAACTGGGTCCAGAACCAGTGATCTAGAGGGCATGTGACCTACCGAGACACCAGCCAAGGTGGCTAAGGGAGTGCTGGCATCACCCCTCCCCTAACCCCAGGTTGCACAGCTTACAGCTCCAAAAGAAACCTCTTCCTTCTGCTTGAGAAGAAGAGAGAGAAGAGTGGAAAGAACTTTGTCTTGCATTTTGGATACCAGCTCAGCCACAGCAGGATAAGGCACTGGTCAGAGTTGTGAGGCCCCGTTTCTAGGCCCTAGCCCCTGGATGACATTTCTAGTCACACTGGGCCAGAAGAAAACGTGTTGTCTTGAAGGGAAGGACCTAGTCCTGGGAGGATTCATCATCTGCTAACTGAAGACCTTTTGGGCCCTTAATAATCAGCAGCAATACCTAGGTAAGCATGTCATGGGCCTTAGATGCGACTCTGAGACTTCCTGGCTTCAGGTGAGATTCAGCACAATACCAGCTGTGGTGGCTACAGGGACAGACTTCTTCTGCCCAAGAAAAGTGGAGGAAAAAGTAAAGAGGACTCTGTCATGCACCTCAGGTACCAGCTCAGCCACAGAGAGCATCAAGTGGGCTCTTGGGGCCCCCGATTCTAGGACTTGGCTCTTGGATGGCATTTCTGGACCTGCCCTGGGTCAGAGGGGAGCCCACTGCCCTCAAAGGTAAGTCCCAGGCCAAGCAACATTTGCCACAAGCTGACTAAAGAGACTTTGAGGGAACACTGACGGGGTGTTCTGGCAGTACTCCCTGAAAGACTGTGGTGGCAGTGTCAGAGCCCACAGGGTGAGGCTCCTCTGCCTTTGGAAAGGGGAGGGAAGAGTGAGAAGGACTGCATTTTTGTGGCTTGAATGCCAGCTCAGCTGCAACGGACTAGAACACCAGGTAGACTTCTAAGGTTTTTGACTCTAGTCCCTGGCTCCCAGATGGCATCTCTGGACATGCCCAGGGCCTGGGGGAACTCACTGCCCTGAATGAAATAACACAAGCCTGGCTGGATTTGCCACCTGCTGATTGTGGAGCCCAATGTCCTTGAGCAAACACAGGCAGTAGCCAGGGAGTGGTTACAGCAGGCTGTGGATGAACCAAGTACTGTGCTGGCTTCAGGTCTGACCCACCACAGTCCTAGCGGTGGTGGCCACAGGGGTGCTTGTGTCACTCCATCCTCAGCTCCAGGTGACTCAGACCAGAGAGAGAGACTCTGTCTGTTTGAGAGAAAGTAAGAGAAGAGAACAAAAGACTCTGCCTGGTAACCCAGAGAATTCTTTCTGATCTCATCCCAAGACTATCAAAGTGGTACCACTATGAGTCTGCAAGAACCACAGTGTTACTGGGCTTGGGATGCCCCCTAAAGCAGATACAGCGTAGATCACAACACCCAAGTCCTTTCATATCTCTGGAAAGCCTTCCAAGAAGGATGGGTAGAAGCAAGCCCAGACTGAGAAGACTACAATAAATACCTCACTCTTCAATGCCCAGACACAGACAAACATCTACAAGTATCAAGACCATCCAGGAAAACATGACCTCATCAAATAAACTAAATAAAGCACCAGGGACCAATCCTGGAGAAACAGAGATATGTGACTTTTCAGACAAAATTCAAAATAGATGTGCTGAGGAAACTCAAAGAAATTCATGATAACACAGGGAAGGAATTCAGAATTCTATCAGATAAATTTAAAAAAGAGATTGAAATCATTAAAAAGAATCAAGCAGGAATTCTGGAGCTGAAAAATGCAATTGACATACTGAAGAATGCATCAGAGTCTTTTTAATAGCAGAACTGATCAAACAGAAGAAAGAATTAGTGAGCTTAAAGACAGACTATTTGAAAATACATAGTAACAAGAGACAAAAGAAAAGGAATAAAAAACAATGAAGCACACCTACAAGATCTAGAAAATAGCCTCAAAGGGGCAAATCTAAGAATTACTGGCCTTAAAGAGGATGTAGAGAAAGAGATAGAAGTAGAAAGTTTACTCAAAGGGATAATAACAGAGAACTTCCCAAACCTAGAGAAAGACATCAATATCCAGGTACAAGAAGGTTATAGAACACCAAGCAGATTTAACCCAAAGAAGACTAAGAGATTTAATCCAAACTTCCAAAGGTCAATGATAAAGAAAGAATCCTAAAAGCAGCAACAGAAAAGAAACATATAAAATACAATGGAGCTCCAATATGCCTGTCAGCAGACTTTTCATCAGTGGAAACCTTACAGGCCAGGGGAGAGTGGCATTCCATATTTAGAGTGCTGAACGAAAAAAACTATTACCCTAAGAGTAGTACATTGGTGAAAATACCTTCATACATGAATAAGAAATAACCACTTTCCCAGACAAACAAAAGCTGAGAGATTTTAGCAACACCAGGCCAGTCCTGAAAGAAATGCTAAAGGGAGTACTTCAATCAGAAAGAAAAGGATGTTAATGAGCAATAAGTAATCATCTGAAGGTGCAAAACTCACTGGTAATAGTAACTGCACAGAATATTATTATATTGTAACTGTGGTGTGTAAACTACTCTTAATCTTAAGTAGAAAAACTAAATGATGAACCCGTCAAAAACTGTAACTACAACAACTTTCCAGGACACAGACAGTACAATAAGATATAAATAGAAACAATAAAAAGTGAAAAAGTGGGGGAATCAAGTTAAGGTGTAGAGTTTTTATTAGTTGTCTTTTTGCTTGTTTATCTGTTTGCTTATGCAAACAGCATTAAATTGTTATCAGCTTAAAATAATGATAGTATTTGCAAGCCTCATGGTAACCTCAAATCAAAAAATATACAGCAGATACACAAAAAATAAAAAGCAAGAAACTAAATCATATCCCCAGAGAAAATCACTTTCACTAAAAGGAAGACAGGAAGAAAGGAAAGAAGCAAGAGATGACCACAAGACAACCAGAAAACAACAAAATGGCAGGGGTAAGTCCTTACTTATCAATAACACTGAATGTAAATGGACTAAATTCTCCAATCAAAAGACACAAATGGGCAGAATGGAGGTAAAAACAAAACCCATTGATCAGCTGCCTACTAGAAACATGCTTCACCCATAAAGACACACATAGACTGAAAATAAAGGATGGAAAAAGATATTCTATGTAAATGGAAATCAAAAAAGAGCAGGAGTCACTATGCTTATATCAGACAACACAGATTTCAGGACAAATACTATAAGAGACAAAGAAGGTTATTATATAATGATAAAGGGGTCAATTCAGCAAGAGGATATAAAAATTTTAAATATATAGGTAACCAACATTGGAGCACCCAGATATATAATGCAAAGTTTTTGTTTTTGAGACAGAGTCTTACTCTGTTGCCCAGGCTGGAGTGCAGTGGCTCAATCTCAGCTCGTGGCAACCTCCGCCTCCCAGGTTCAAGCGATTCTCCTGCCTCACCCTCCCAGGTAGCTGGGATTACAGGCACATGCCACCACACCTGGCTAATTTTTGTATTTTTGGTAGAGACAAGGTTTGCCATGTTGGCCAGGCTGGTCTGGAACTCCTGACCTGAGGTGATCTGCCTGACTCAGCCTCCCAAAGTGCTGGGATTACAGGCATGAGCCACCGTGCCCAGCCTATAATGCAAATATTATTAGAGCTAAAGAGAGAGATACACCTCAATACAACAATAGCTAAAGATTTCTACACACCACTTTCAGCATTGGACAGATCTTCCAGACAGAAAATCAAAGACAAAGAAACATCATACTTAATCTGCACTATAATCAAATGGATCTAATAGATATTTAATCCCATTCTTGTCCTCAGCACATGAATCATTCTTAAGGATACACCATGTGATAGGTCGCAAAACATATCTGAAAACATTCAAAAAAACTGAAATAATGCCAAGCATCTTTTCTGAACACAAAGAAACAGAAATCAATAACAAGAGGAATTTTGGAAACTATACAAATACATGGAAATTAAACAGTATGCTCCTGAATGACCAGTGGGTCAATGACAAAATTAAGAAGGAAGTTGAAAGATTTCTTGAAACAAATAATAATGGAAACATATTCCAACATAACAAAACCTATGGGATACAGCACAAGCAGTACTAAGAGGGAAGTTTATAGGCATAAGCACCTACAACAAAAAAGTAGAAAAGTGTCAAATAAACAGCCTAATGTTGCATCTTAAAGAACTAGACAATCAAGAGTAAGCCAAGCCAAAATTAGAAGAAAAGAAAAAATAAAGATCAGAGCAGAAATAAATGAAATTGAAATGTAGAAAACAATACAAAAGATCAATGAAACAAAAAGTTGATTTTTTGAAAAGTTGAACAAAACTGACTTAGTAGCCAGAGCAACTAAAAGAAAAAGAGAGAAGACCCAAATAAATAAAATCAGAGATGAAAAAGGAGACATTAGAACTGTACCACAGAAATTCAAAATATCTACTATGAGTGGCTACTATGAGCAACTCTATGCCAATAAATTGGAAAATCTGGAAGAAATGGACAAATTCCTAGGCATATACAACCAACCAAAATTGAACAAGGAAGAAATCCAAAACCTGAACAGACCAATAACAAGTAACAAGATCGAAGCTATAATAAAAAAGTCTCCCGGTGAAGAAAATCCTGGGACCTAATGACTTCACTGCTGAATTCTACCAGGCATTTAAAGAAGAACTAATACCAATCCTACTCAAACTATTCCAAAAAACAGAGAAGAGAATACATCCAAACACATTCTATGAGGTCAGTATTACTCTGATACCAAAACCAGATAAAGACACATCTAAAAAGAAAACCAGAGGCCAGTATCTCTGATGAATATTGATGCAAAAATCCTCAACAAAATATTAGCAAGCCAAATTCAATAATACATTAAAAAGATCATTCATCATGACCAGGTGGGATTTATTCCCGGGATGCAAGGATGGTTGAACATACATAAATCAATCAATGTGACACATCATATCAACAGAAGGAAGGAAAAATATCTTATTATCATCTCAACTGATGATGAAAAAGCATTTGATAAAATTCAACATCTCTTCACGATAAAAGACCTCAAAAAAGTGGGGATAGAAGGAACATACCTCAACATATATATAATAGACCCACAGCTAGTATCATACTGAAGGGGGAAAAACTGAAAGTCTTTCCTGTAAGATATGAAACATGACAAGGATGCCCACTTTCACCATCATTATGCAACACAGCTAGGAAGTTTTAGCTAGAGCAATTGGAGAAGAGAAAGAAATAAAGGGCATCCAAATTGGAAAGGAAGAAGTCAAATTATCCTTGTTTGTGGATGATATAACCTTATATTAAAAACCTAAAGACGCCACACACACACCAAAAAAAAACCTAGTAGAACTGATAAACAAATTCAGTTAAGTTGTAGGACACAAAATAAACTACAAAAAAATCAGTCACATTTCTATATATCAACAGTGAATAATCAGAAAAAGGAATAGAAAAGTAATCCCACTTAAAATAGCCAAAAATCAAAGTAAATACCTAGGATTTAACAGAACCAAAGAAGTAAAAGATCTGTATAATGAAAACTATAACACACTACTGAAAGAAATCAAAGAGGACACACAAAAAGAGGAAAAATATTCCACGTTCATAGAAGAATCGATATTGTTCAAATGTCCATACTACCCAAAGCAATCTAAAGATTCAATGCAATCCCTATCAAAATATCAATGGCATTCTTCATAGAAACAGAAGAAACAATCCTAAAATCTATATGGAACCATAGAAGACCCAGAATAGCCAAAGCTATCCTAAGTAAAATGAACAAAACAGGAGGAATCATACTACCTGACTTCAAATTATACTACAGAGCTATAGTAACCTAAATAGCATGTTACTGGTATAAAAACAGACACATAGACCAATGGAACAGAATAAATAACCCAGAAACAAATCCACACGCCTACAGAGAACTCATTTTTGACTAAGGTGCCAAGAACATACACTGGGGAAAAGACAGTCTTTTCAATAAATGGGGCTGGGAAAACTAAATATCCATATGCAGAAGAATGAAAGCAGACCCCAATCTGTTATTATATACAAAAGTCAAATCAAAATGGATGAAAACTTAAATCTAAGACCTCAAACTATGAAACTACAGAAAACATTGGGGAAACTCTATAGGACACTGCTCTGGGCAAAAATTTCTTGAGTAATATCCCGTAAGTACAGGCAACCATAACAAAAATGGACAAATGGATCACAAGTTAAAAAAGCTTCTACACAGGAAAAGAAACATTAATAAAGTGAAGAGACAACCCACAGAATGGGATAAAATATTTGCAAACTACCCATATGACAAGGGATTAATAACCAGCATATATAAGTTCAAACAACTCCATAGGAAAAAAATCTAATAATCCAATTTAAAAATGGGCAATCAGCCTGGGCGACATAGCGAAACCCCGTCTCTACAAAAAATTAGCTAGGCATGGTGGTGTGCACTTGTAGTCCCAGCTACTCAGGAAGCTGAGGTGAGAAGATCACTTGAGCCCAGGAGGTAGAGGCTGCAGTGAGCCAAGATTGTGCCTGGGCATCAGAGTAAGAGCCTGTCTCAAAATCAATCAATCAGTTAATTGATCAATCAATGAAACATAAAAAATGAGCAAAAGATTTGAATAGACATTTCTCAAAAGAAGACATACAAATAGCAAACAGGTATACGAAAAAGTGCCCAACATCATCAACCATCAGAGAAATGCAAATCACAACTACAATGAGATATCACGTCACCCTGGTTAAAATGGCTTATATCCAAAAGATAGGCAATAACAAATGCTGGTAAGGATGCAGAAAAAAAGTAACCCTCTTACACTGTTGGTGGGAAAGTAAATTAGTACAACCACTGTGGAGAACAGTTTGGAGGTCCCTAAAAAAACTAAAAATAGAGTGACAATATGACGCAGCAATTCCACTTCTGAGTATATACCCCAAAGAAAGAAAATCAGTATATCGAAGAGATACCTGCACTTCCGTGTTTGTTGCAGCACTGTTCACAATAGCTAAGATTTTGAAACAACCTAAGTGTCCTTCAACAGATGAATAAAGAAAATGTGGTACATACATATGCACAATGAAGTACTATTCAGCCATAAAAAAGAATGAATTCCTGTCATTTGCAACAACATAGATGGAACTGGTGGTCATTACATTAAGTGAAATAAGCCAGCCACAGAAATACAAACATTGCATTTTCTCACTTATTTGTGGGATCTAAAAATCAAAATAATTGAACTCATGGAGTTAGAGAGCAGAAGGATGATTACCAGAGACAGGGAAAGATAGTGGGGAGTGTTGGGGAGGTGGAGACGGTTAATGGGTACAAAAAAATAGAAAGAAAGAATAATAAATAAGACCCAGTATTTGATAGCACAATAGGGTGAATACAGTCAATAACGCTTTAATTGTATATTTTAAAATAACTATAATAATATAATTGGATTGTTGGTAACATAAAGAATAAATGCTTTAGAGTAAGGATACCCCATTTTCCATGTGATTATTAGACATTGCATGCCTGTATCAAAATATCTCATGTTACCCATAAATATATATACCTACTATGTACCATTCCATGCCTGTATCAAAATATCTTATATACCCAATAAATATATACACCTACTATGTACCCACAAAAAAATTTAAATTAAAAAAAAAAAAAGCTTCAGTAATTTGCCCAGGGTCACATGGTTAGTATGTGACGGGACCACGTGCCAACTTAGGAAGTCCAGCCCCATAGCTAATGTTCCTAATCACTGTTTCATATGCCTCAAAATGGGCCTTCGCATCAATAAAGTCACCATCTATTTACGGAAACAAGGCAGATACATACAAACTTAAACAGAAAATCAAAAGAAAAGCAATAGCATAATCCAGTTTATATCAACTGCTAAATAAATGTTAGAAAGAAAAGCAACGGAATTTCAGAGGAAGGAAGGGCACAATGAGTGCAGTCAGGGAAGACACTGGAGGAAACAATCCTGAAGTGGAACTTGAAGGATATGCAAGATGTTGACAGATTTGGTGAAACAGATAGGTCAGTAAAGCTTTAGCAAGATTTCTACACAAAGGCTTTAAGGCAGAAACAGGCAGCCTGTGAAAATAGGACACTAGGTAAGGAAAAGTGACAGGTTACTTGGAAAGGGCAGCAGGGGATCAGACAAAAATTTCAAAAACATTGTTGCATCCCATTTACCCTTCACATAACCCTACAAGATAGGCATCATTATCATCTCCATGTCAGACATGGGAAAACTGAAACTCAGATGAAAGGCAGGTACAAAGTCATCAAACAAGCATGTGGAAGAACCAGGGCTTAAGCCCAGCTTCTCTGATTTCAAAGCTCCTAAGTACATGCCAGTAGCATCCCAAGCATCTGAATGAGGAGGGGAATGCTGACAGCCACAGAGCAGACACTGTGAGAGAACAGGAGGATAAAGCAACAAATGAGAGACAAAAATGGTGCTATAAGGAGAATCAGTTGTCTAGGGTCATGCCAAAAGTCAAGGGAGGAGAAAGCTTTGGCTAGGGGATGATCAACAGTGTGTGCCACCTGCTGCAGAGAGGAAAGAGAAAGATGAAGTTAAGGCCTCGGGCTTCGGTGATTAGAGACCAGTAGCGACAGAGGGCTCAGGAAAGAAGACAGCTGGTGGAAGTGACTGGGTATGAGCAACAGGAGACTGCAGCAAGAGGCCTCTTGTTTAAGAAGTCTTTAGGTAGAGGCAGGAGAGAAAGAGGACCTCGGCCTTGAGAGATAAGCAGGTTACAAGGATAAACAAACATCGTCTTCCATGCAAGGTAAAGGGAACATTGGGAGGCTGGGGCTACTTGAGTCTCTGCATGACATAGCATCTTAGGGCAGGTTACCTGAAGCTCTAGAGCAGGGGTCTCCAACCCCAGGGCCATGGACCAGTACTGGTCCACACAGCAGGAGGTGAGCAGTGGGTGAGCAAGCGAAGCTTCATCTATATTTACAGCCATTCCCTAACACTTGCATCACCGTCTAAGCTCTGCCTCCTATGAGATCAGCTGTGGCATTAGATTCTCATAGGAGTGCAAACCTTATTGTGAACTGCATATGTGAGGGATCTAGGTTGTATGCTCGTTATGAGAATCTAATGCCTGATGATCTGTCACTGTCTCCCATCACCCCCAGATGGGACCATCTAGTTGCAGGAAAACAAGCTCAGAGATTCCACTGATTCTACATTATGGTGAGTTGTATAATTATTTCATTATAGATTACAAAGTAACAATGATAGAAATCAAGTGCACAATAAAAGTAATGCTCTTGAATCATCCCGAAACCATCCCCCTGCTCCCCAGTCCATGGAAAAATTCTCTTCCATGAAACCTGTCCCTGGTGCCTAAAAGGTTGGGGACTTCTACTCTAGAGCATCCCAAGGGGAATGCTCAGAAGGCAATGGGTTGGAGGAGCAGGAAGGCACTGAACGGACTCCCATCCCTGAGGACTTCTGGGCTGCAAAATCTATGCAAATGTCAGGGGCCAGAGTCACCAGTGCAGATTTGCCATAGGGAGTTTGTCACTGAGGAGGGAGGAGGAGCTGTTTGTGGGAAGTGGCCTTCAGGGACATAAGCATGAAGATTTGGAGCCTGCCAGTACCAACACTGCTCGCTGGCCTCCTCCACTCCTTTTCTGTCCTTCTTTGGCCCAAGCACTCTTTTCTCAACTTCTCTAGGGCTAGAATCATGTCATCTTCACAAGCCGTTTCTCTGAAATAGCTCAGAGACATGACAGGGACAAGGGAGTTCCTTTAACTCCCTTCCCAGCATCAACCTTCTGCAAGTGTTTTGATGTGACAGAGGATCCCACAGGGCCAGAAGACTAAGAAAGAGATTAGGTGTCCCAGCTGAGACCAGTCAGGGGACTACACCGTGGGACAATGGAGTGAGAGTAGCCCTGAGAGCAGAAAGGAAGTGACAGAATGTCTTAGAATGTACAGGAGGATAAGGAGTCTCTGCAGAGGGCTAGAATGACTGACTGGGAAGAATGGAAAAGGGGAGAGAGGCTTGTAATGTGTTACTAATGTTGGTCATTGGCTTTAAAAAGCACACACACACACACACACACACACATACATACACGGACTTGAAAGTCAGCAAAAAAGAGTTGTCAGAGAGAAGGGAACCCAGTGTACCAGGGAGGGGGATCCTGTGCATTTGCCTCTGGTATTTTTTACAGACTGTAGGCTCCTCAAAAGTTGGGATCATCTCTTGTACTCCTTGTCTGCCTAAGTCATAATAGAGACTCTGTATATGGTAGGTTCTTGGTAGGTATCTGCTAATCAGTACACTGGTGACCATGATGGGATCAATGGAAGAAGAAGATGGGCAGAGCAAGGGGATGATATTGGGATCCCATGGAGAAGAGTCAGCCTCTTCTGAGAACCTCTTCTGAGAATGCAGGGGAGGATGAAAGGAGGGCAGATGAGGGCTGGTGTTGGCAATTACTCAGGGAAGTGGTGATCTGCTTCTCTGCCATGGTGGCCAGGGGCCAAGAGCATAGGGAAAATTCGGAATGTCTTTAGCCTCCGAAGGCCACCATGCCAGGGAATTTACAGAAGAGGGAAAAAGACCGCTGAAAAGAAAGGCCCCATGGATGTCAGCCAGGACAAGTGGGGCAGGGCAGCTCTGCTGAGGCCAAGGTTTGAGTTTTTGTACTTACACCCCCAGCAATGATCTGCAGTCCAGAGACAAGAACAGAAAAAGAACTGGCCTAGGTGTGGTGGATATGAACCCTGGCAGCCTTGTCCCTGCAAACAGATTGAAGTACCTGACCTCCAAATCCAGGTGGGCATGGGCCCAAGGTTGCAGGTGCTGACTAATGGCACCGCTGATGTGAAGAGACTGAGCAGTGCAGGTGCAGGTAAAGAGCAAGACAGGCTCAGTGGTGATGGGGAGGAGAAGGGTGGATTCTCGAAGGAGCAGCATGGCAGCAGGTAGCAGGCCAGGTGTGGCCCTGCTGCTGATGGGCAACTGGTGTGAGTGGAGACAGCGCCTCAGAGTGTGGGACAGGAGTGGGCAGCCGAGTTTGGCAGGCTGACCTCCAAAGACAAAGCAGAGGAGTCTGCCACTGCACTGAGACGGTATGTTTATCCATCAGTCTGAACCACTGAATTGAAGGGCCAGGGCCAGTGCCCAATTATCTCTGTGTTCCCAGACCTAGCATGATGGTCCTGCACACCAGGGAGTGACTGGCATTTGTTGAAAGAATGATCTCATTTGAGCTCCACAACAATCTTCTGATGCACATAGGATTTCCTCCAATTTGCAGATGAGTCTCCAGAGAGAACTGGCTCTCCTCTAATTCTGCTCCTCGATCTGCTGCAAGGAAAAGGTGGTCCTGACAACAGACCATCAAAGTGGTTATTAAACTCTCAATGACTCTGACTCATGGAGGGTGGAGTTTCCTTCCCCTGGAGAATTTTAAGCTGAGGCTAGATAAGCACATGTAGGGGATGATTCCCACAAGATCCTGTGGTCAGGAGATGACCTAGGGAGCTATCCAACTCCGTGGGGACAAAGACGCTATTTCCTTAGGGGTTTGTTTTATTTTTCAACAAGAGTTAAAATAATAGAATGAGCTGAACAGTGGGTGTTCCCATTTTATTTCTGCTGTGTGAACTACAATATAGGCACACACCCACACACACTGGGATGTAAAAGGAATGCCACCACCCCTGCTGCCATCATCAGGTGGGTCAAAGAGCCCCTCCTTAGAAAAGATCGTGGGTGCAGCTGATAATGAGAACATCAGATAATCTTATCAGAGCTGCCTACAGGGGCCTAAAGGTCCTCTGCACAGTCACACACAGTAGGATGAACTCAATCTGAGGCTCGGGTGAGTCCTAGGAGAACCTCCTTACCATGGAAAATACCCAGCGAGGGAAGGAGCTGCTGCCTTTCAACAATGGAGGAGGAGGATGGTGGGGCCACAGCAGATTAAGGACATTTGAGGAGGAATAAAGCATGAGGCCTTTTCAGCTCTCAGGAAAGAAAGTGCCAACCCACCCATTTCAGGAAAAAAAAACCTTCCGTGCTTGGCATCTAAAATACTCTTTATCCTCTTGGGAATAGAAACTGCTTTAGAAGAATTAGGGGAATGCTCATTTTTCTTTTTTCTTTTTTTGGGGGTGTGTGTGTGTGTGTGTGTGTGTGTGTGTGTGTGTGTGTTTAGAAAAGAGAAATGCAGAACTTTTCATTTCCTGAAAGGCCTTTTAGCAGAGCATGTCCTTGTCCTCTTGTCCTCTCCGCCTTCCTCCAGTGAATCACCCTTCCTCTGGGCTCCCAGCACCACTCACACACCTTCCTGGCTGTGGGAAGAAGGACGCATTTCCAGCTCTGGCCTGTGCTGTGCACACCCGTAGGTGTTGGCAAACTGTGGGAAAACAAAGACAAATGGCTAAAGAGCTCTCTCCCGAGTCAGAAGACGGTGGAACGGAAGATAAAACGTTCGAAAGGGCGGGTGTTCTACTTGCATTTCAGACTTCTCTTTTTCTTGAGAAGTTGAAAAAATAAAAATAAAAGGGGGAATTCTTTAAATTCACCAACTCCAAACTGGCAATAAATGCAGGCAAGAAAGCCCTGTGTGAAGGCCAATGGGTGGCCTGGGGGCAAACAGACTCTCCCGGGGACACCTCTGGCTGCTCATCACACACAGCGAGGAGTTTCAAGCTCCTCCAGGGAGCCTAAGAAAATGTGCGGACTCCGGCCGGGCGCGGTGGCTCAAGCCTGTAATCCCAGAACTTTGTGAGGCCAAGGCGGGCGGATCACGAGGTCAGGAGATCGAGATCATCCTGGCTAACACGGTCTCTACTAAACCCCGTCTCTATGAAAAATACAAAAAAATTAGCCGGGCGGAGTGGCGCGCGCCTGTAATCCCAGCTACTCGGGTGGCTGAGGCAGGAGAATCGCTTGAACCCGGGAGGCAGAGGTTGCAGTGAGCCGAGATCGCGCCACTGCACTCCAGCCTGGGTGACAGAGCAAGACTCCGTCTCAAACAAACAAAAAAAGTGTGCGGACTCCTTTAAGACCTTTCCAGACTGCAGTACCTTCTCAGGTTACATCAGCCCTGGTCTTCTTTGGTTTCCTTCCACGTTACTCACAGAAGCCTGTTTTCCACTCTGCTATCCTTTCCAGAGCAATTATTCTTAGCATTGACTGTGTGGTACAGAATTCAGAGGAGTCCCTTACATTGAGAAGGCTCCATTTCTAATTTTTTCCACCTTCTCAGTTCAGACAAGATCAAAGGTTCTTAGGCCTGGCTGCACATCAGAATCACCTGGGAGCTTTAAAAATATCCTCAGGCCTCACCCAGACCTTTTTTTTTTTTTTTTGAGACTCAGTCTCGCTCTCTCGCCCAGGCTGGAGTGTAGTGTCCCGATCTCTGCTCACTGCAAGCTCCGCCTCCTAGGTTCACGCCATTCTCCTGCCTCAGCCTCCCGAGTAGCTGGGACTACAACCCAGACTTCTTAAACCAGTAAAAAAAAAGTTCCCCTCCACCCAACCCCAGCATCAGGGTGTTTTTAAATTTCCCCAGGTGATTCTAATACGATTGTAATAGGAACCATGGGGCTAGATCTCCATCAGGTTCTCACTGATCACTCTCTGAAGGAATTAAGCCCCTACCTTGACAGCCACTGCAGGAAATTAGTGATGTCTCCTTAAATCAATAGTTCTCAAATTCAACTGAATTAAGGAGACATCACTAATTTCCTGCAGTGGCTGTCAAAAATGCAGACTCCTGTTCTTCACCACAGAGATACATTCTATTCAGTAGGTCTGGGATGGGACCTCCATATGCATTTTCACCACCATCCCAGGTGATGCTGACGGGGGAAAGGGGGGGGTGTCTATGAACCTCACGCTGAAAAACACGTGTTTAAATCATTTTGGGGAGTGCCCTGGCTAAGCTTAATTTATTCCCGTGATATTGAGAGAGGAATTATCCACAAATCGCAAGAGCTGTCATAATGCCAAGGTAGCGAACAAAATACTGTGGGTCCTTTGGATCCTCCACCTATTAGATCAGCTAATATTCTGATCATGTAACATGTGTAAGCAAGGACTTCCTTCCTCAGTCCCAGGTGGAGTGAGAAGTCTACTTTTGCTATGCATATTCCTTTGAACATTTCACTACTCTAACACCTTCAATAACATCCTATTACTTCCTGATTAAATGACAAACTGGCATATTCATAGGCCTCCCCGCCAAATTTCTCCAACCTCTTCTCTCAAACCTTCCTTTATATTCAACCAGAATAGGTCAATCCCCCCACTCATCCATGTCAGTTACATGGCTGTAATGTAAATGCGCCCCACTTCTCTCTACAACTGCCCCTGTCACTACCAGCTGGGGATGCTTTCACCATTCCTCTATGCTACCTAAATCCTATCTGGGTGCCAAGCCTCAGCTCTGACCTCACAGCTCCTGTGCTCCTTTGTCTTCCAGATCCATCTCCCCTCTTCTCTGCCCTACTCTGCATCTGGGGAGGCTGATTGATTTAGATGGGAGGCTGACTTTTATGGGAGGCTGACTTGTAGGAATCACATCAGCTGAGCCCCGTTGCCCTCTGGCTTCTGACTGGAGCCATCAATGGGAAGGCGGGAAGAGAGAGGGACCAGATCATACATTCATTCCCTTGCTTCCCTGCCTGGCGGCTGTGGCTCTGGCTCTGGCTGAATTTTTGTACAGACACGGCTCTCACCAGGCTCCTACCCTTACCCCACAGGCCTAGGATGGTCACAGCTTCCTGCTGTTGCTAGTCCCTAGGTGCATCCCCATAACTGGTTGGCTCTCTTAATTCTTGTGCCTTCTGCATCCATGGATTCCACAACTGTGGATCAAAAATATTCAGGGAAAAAATTTAATAATACAACAATAAAAATAATGCAAATTAAAAAGGAATGAGATCTTGTCCTTTGCAGGGACATGGATAAAGCTAGGAGCCATTATCTTCAGCAAACTAACGCAGGAACAGAAAACCAAACACCGCATGTTCTCACTTATAAGTAGGAGCTGAACAATGAGAACACATGGACACAGGGAGGGGGAAAATACTCACTGGGGAAGGGTGGGCTGGGGGGAGAACATTAAGGAAACAAGCTAACGCATGTGAGACTTAATACCTAGGTGATGGGCTGTTAGGCACCGCAAACCACATGGCACACATTTACCTATGTAACAAACACACATCCTGCACATGCACCCCGGAACTTAAAAAAAAATAGAATAATTCAAAAAAATAAAACAAGACAGTATTACAACTATATACACAGCATTTACATTGTACCAGGTATTATAAGTAATCTACAGATGATTTCAAGTATACAGGTAGATGTACCTAAGTTATGGCAAATACTATGCCATTTTACATAAGGGACTTGAGCATGAAGAATTTGGTATCCACAGGGAGTCCTGGAACCAATCCCTCAAGGATACCAAGAAACAACTGTAGTTTCCTCATTAAACCCTGTTGGTTAGACTATTTTGAGAGTGCCATCTGTTTCCAGCCAGGCCCCTGACTGATATGGCCCCAGTGAAATCTTTTCCAAGGCTCAACTCACCCGGTCCTGGGAGATATATCCACAACCAAGTATTTCTGACACTGTCTCTGAAAGAGTAGCATTTCTTACACATGACCCTCTCCCACCCATCTCCATGCCAGTCACAACCAAGGGCCACCCAATCTGGCCAGCAACCAACCATATGGCTCTCTTGGGTTTCCAGTGTAAGAAACTTAGTGACTGACAACAGCCAGTGAAGGGTGTGAAGGCTCCTAGATGCACTTAGGGGTTGGCAGCCAGGCTGAGCCATGGGAAAGCCAAACTGTTTAAAAGAGAGAAGATACAGACAAGGTAGGAAAAAGACCCTGAAGACTCTGTGGGACCCTTTGGTTTCTAGAAGGTTCCCAAGTCTGGTTCCTTTGAGCTCAGTGTGTATCTCTTTTCCCGTGCCTGTGAATCTACTTGTGATATCCTTCAACAGCCCTGCCCTTCCCTTGAGTAAGCTTGGATAAGTTTTATGATTCATGCATCAATGAATTTGAAATATCAGAAATACTATCCTTATGAGAACCCAGTAAGGCCTTTGAGGGAATAGGGATATGAATCTTGCAAGCAATGGAACCTTCTAAACTCCAGGATTAAAACTGGGGAACCAATGAAGATGAAGAGATAAGTTGTCTTTCTTTCTTTTTTTTTTTTTTTAAAGACAGGGTCTCACTCCAGTTGCCCAGGCTGGAGTGCAGTGATGCGACCTCAGCTCACTGCAGCCTCGACCTCCCAGGATGAGGTGATCCTCCCACTCAGCCTCCCGAGGAGCTGGGATTACAGGCATGTGCCACCATGCCCAGCTAATGTTTTCTATTTTTGGTAGAGACGGGGTTTCCCCACATCCAGGCTGGTCTGAAACTCCTGGATTCAAGCAATCCACCAGCCTTGGTCTTTCAAAGTCCTGGGATTACATGTGTGAGGCACTGCACCCAGCTGGGACAAGTTGTCTTGATCCCGTAAGTCTGGGAGCAGATCAGAGGGGGCAACCCAGGGGACAAAGAGAAGAAATTTCTACCAAATTATTCTAAAGAGAAGAGGGGTAATAATAACAGAGGATAGCACAGAGCCACTGAATCCAGACTAAAAGCTGTGGGCAGTCACGAGCAAGGTGGTGACAGAGCAGGTGTGAAATGAAGGGCACTGCAGCAATAACACCCCACAGACACAGGAGCATTACGCTCATCCTAGCTGTCCACAAGGCAGACACGGTCTGGGAAGCAAAGGTTACTTATTCATTCAACATGCTTAACATATATGCGCCGAGTATTTAGGCATAATGCAAACTGCTTTTTGCACACATTGTCTCCCTGAATCTTAACTCCTCTGTAGGAGAGGGACAATTTATTAGTCCCATGCCACAGATGGGGAACTGAGCTGTAAGAGATTTGGTAGCATTTCCAAGGTCACACAGCTGATAAATGGCAGAGGTGGGACTCCTACTACAAAACCCATTTTCTTAACCACTCTGCATGTTTAATCCTTGCCCCTTAGCGGCTAACAATCTAGTGAGAGAGAGTTAAGTAAACCAGTTCTTGGTCATGATCTGCCTTTCCGATTAAGTAATAAGACACCCAAGGGCAGGGACTGTGTCTTGTTCCAGGACGACATCTTGGATTCCTATTTCTTGATTTAGTCCTAAGATCTCAATAAACGGTTTTGATGCTGATGAAAATGACAACACTGATGAAATCAGTAGCAGCTGGATGTCTGAGGACTAATCCTTTGCAACACTATGAGTCTAGAGCTGCTGACCAGGAATGAATAAATAAATAAAAAGATAACCAAGCAAACAAATAAACAAGGTGAGTTTGTTTCCGTTACTGAAGCTCCTTGTAATTCCATGCCTACTTCTTAAACCCCAATTCACTGGTAGAGAAGGGAACAAAGTCATGATAAACTCTTGTCTTTGATTGGTTGTGACCACATTTATTGTAGAAATGAATGGTTAGACTCACTGAGAGGAAACACACACACACACACACCCACTCTGCCTAGTTCCTTAGCTTCCTCTTTAACTGTGGGAGAAATTGAAAAATAGAATGGTACCCAATATTGACAGCAGTGAAAGCAACAGCAGTAACAAGCCTGGCCAATAAGCTACCTGGGCATGGAATTGGAGTCTGAGAGACATCACTGTCAACTCAATTATGAGTCGCTCTCATCTGAAAACTGGGAAAGTCCACAGCCTGTCTCTATACAAGATTATAACCACAATAAATAGCCTTTCTCCAAAGCCAGCTGGCAAAATTCACCCTTCATTTTAAAGATCTTAAAGATCATTAGAGAAGGGGACTTAACAGCCCTTAACTCTTTTCCGTAACATAATAATTCTCATTTTTGTATCCAACCTAAATCCTCCTCAAGTTATTTAAGCTTAGCACTTCTTTGTTTGTTTGTTTGTTTTTGTTTTTGAGACAGAGTCTTGCTCTGTCAGCCAGGCTGGAGTGCAGTGGTGCGATCTCAGCTCACTGCAACCTCCGTCTCCCAGGCTCAAGGGATTCTCCCACCTCAGCCTCCCAAGTAGCTGGGATTACAGGCATGTGCCACCACGCCCAGCTAATTTTTGTAATTTTAGTAGAGACAGGGTTTCACCATGTTGGCCAGGCTGGTCTCGAATTCTTGACATCAGGTGATCCACCCGCCTCGGCCTCCCAAAGTGCTGGGATTACAGGCATGAGCCACCATGCCTGACCACCTTTTTTTTTTTTTTTAAGCAGGAAAGAGCCATCTGCTTCACGATGATATGTAATAAATATAATTTGAGGTTAATAAAATTTACCCTTAGGCAAAATAATTTCCCTTTTTTTCTCCTGGGTTTTCTCCTGGGCTTTAAGAAGGTAGCTCTTCTTCAAGGCCCTCTAAATGTGAGGCCAAATGGCAGTAGGCTTTAGTAACAGAACACCAGATTAGAAATGTGGAGATCTGTCAGCTCTGCTGCTTACTGGCCTTGTGACTTCAGGCAGACCAGTGACTCCCTGGGCCTCTGCCTCCTCTTCTTTAAGAGGAAAAGGATAATGCCCTTCTGTGCAGGAACAGGGAAGGAGAAGGAAGGTCGGATTTTTTCAAGCCACCTGTGAGTTATATATTCTTGAAAGAAATATGCAATGTAGCTGGACAACTGAAAATGTCTGTGGAAGAAAAAAATTAAAGAAAAATTAAAAAGGAAAATATGAGGTAGACTTTATATTTGAAGTCCTGAGGTCTTCTATTTCTAAGTTAAAATGCTTAATAAAATAAATTGTTCACATTTATGTGCAAACTCACCTACTAAAGGGGTCCCTACACTCTTCTCCATTGGTATGGTGGTTGTTTGAGGGGCTTATTAGATGTGGCCTCATAGAGTTCAAAGAAATGCTGAACCTTGGGAACTAGAATAAAAGTTATGAAATAGTCCGTGTGTCTCTAGGTGTTATGGAAATTTCTAGAATGTTACATAAATACACACAAATTGTAAAGACTGAGTATCTTTCAGAAGTGGGAGCTTTTCTTTATACAGTTCTGAAATGCTAAAAAAAATTTTCACCATAAGCATGTTATTTTTATAATCTTAAAAAACTAAGTATTGTAAATAACAACCACTACCACCGAGACAATAAAAAGATTAGTTGAAAACTGTCTGTACGTGTAGATCTAGGCTGCTGTGCCATAATAAGAACAGGATTGCACAGCTCGCACATTTTACTGCCACTGCTCAATCCATATTTGCCAAGTGCTCACTGTTCAACAACATTTTTTTGATCACAAACTAAGTGCTGGAATTACGCTAGACCAGGGTTTGGCAAACTCTAGCTCATGAGCCAAATCCAGCCCACCACCTGTTTTCATAAATTAAGTTTTCTTGGAACATAGCCATACTCATTCATTTATGTATTGTCTGTGGCTGTTCTGTGCTAAAATAGCATAGTTGAATAGTAGCAACAGAGACAATATGGCCCACAAAGCCCGAAATATTTACTATTTAGCCCTTCACAGAACAAGTTTGCTGTCTTTGTGTTAGACAACCAGGATTCAATGGTGAGCACCAATAGTCCTGGCCCCTGCCTTCAGGGAACTTAGAATCTAGTTGGGTGCCACTCAATTAGTCACACAAATGAAAGTATAATTGCAACTTATTAGCAAAGAAAGGTGTGTTTGGTGCTACTAGAGAGTATCATGGGCAGTTGACCTACTTGGGAATATCACGGAAGGCAAAAAAAAAAAAAAAAAAAAAAAAAAAAAAAAAAAAAACACCCAGCAGGTACAAAGATCTATGATAGGAGAGAACATGGACATTTTAAAAAGAAAAAAAAAAGTAGGCTGGGCATGCTGGCTCACACCTGTAATCCAGCACTTTGGAAGGCCGATACAGGAGGATCACTTGAACTCAGAAATTTGAGACCAGCCTGGGCAACATAGCAAAACCCCATCTCTACAAAAAGCAAAAAAAAAAAAAACATAAAATTAGCCAGACGTGGTGGCACATGCCTGTGGTCTACTCAGGATGCTGAGGTGGGAGGATCGCTTGAGCCCAGGAGGCAGAGGCTGCAGTGAGCTGAGATCGCACCACTGCACCCAAGCCTGGGCAATAGAGCAAGACCCTGTCTCAAAAAATAATAATAATAATAACCAGAAAGAAGCCAAAGTGGCCAGAGTTAAAGACCTGCAAGTTGAGTGAAACCAGATAAGGCTGGAAAGGGAAGGGACACAGATTATGCAGGATAAGGAGCTGTGTAGAGCACGATAAGGAGCTGTGTCCTTATCTGAAGAGCACTGGGGAGTCCTGAAGGGTTTCCAAAGAGGCCTTCAGAGTAGAGAAAGGCTAGAGGAGAACCAGGTGGAATGGGTTAACCAGTCAGGAAGCTGTCTTGCAGAGACTTAGATAGATGATGGGAACTTGGGCCCCAGAGTTCAGATGAGTCTGTGCAGGACTCGTATAGGAGGGAAGTCTGTCCACTAAGGAGCAGAAAGTAAGGTCATCAACCACCCCAAACACCTCATGTCTATGAAGGAGATGTATCTGGTTCTATGATGGATACTATGGCTCTAGATACAATGGAGATATCCAAGAATGAGAATAAAAGTTTTTTATGGTTCACAAACTTGGCTTTCCTTTCCCTGTGTTTCTGCGTGTCCCGAGAACATAGTGGATGACCAATCTTTCAGAAACATCAACCATAGATATTTCATTATGGGGTTCCTATTTAACCATGCATCCTGGTCCATTTAATCAACAAAGTTGACTTGGATCAATTCCTTCCCTTAGTTATAAACACTAAGATAACAGCAAGCAGATTTCCTGAAACCAGTGCTGCCATCTCACAAACATAGAGGGAAGGCACATTTACCAAGCTGTGATAAAGTCGGTATAGAGACAAATGCAAGAACCTGCAAAGGTGAAGGACTTTAACTTACTAAACAGTCATAAAGGAAAAAGGAATTTTGGCACGTTCAAGGAGGTATATGTTCTGAGTTAGAGCAAAGTCCCTCCTCTTGTCCCAAAGTAGGACTTACTGCATTACTGGGTTATTAAGTTTAAGTGTTCTGCTGGTCTTCCTTCCTGGGAGCCAAGCTGGCTGCAGAGAAGGAGCTCCTGAACAGACTAGGGCTGGATGATGGATGTGTGGGTCTGCCACCTCTGCTCAAGGAGCGGAGCTCTGGAGGGTGTAGTCGGCCTGGGCACCTCCTTCCCACCCCTAGGGACAGCTGGCATTGAGACAGGAGATGGGCTCTCCTCAGGCTCATGCACCACATCCAATCCAACAGCCTGTCTGGCAGCAATGTCTCCATACGCCCAGAGATGCAAGACTCTATCCCCTACCCTCTTATCTCCGCTACTCACTGAGATGCAGGGGACAAAATCTGTTGCTCAACAGAGTTAACACAGTTTTTGGGTGATCCATTTTTCCCAGCTCTAACCTGGTGCCTTATGGAAAATGTCTGCTTGCATAAGGATAATAGGAAGAGCTCAAGATGGATCAGTATAGAACAAGACTGTACAAGGGGGCAGAGCACCCTCAGCCCAATGGAGTACTTGCAATAACCCCACCCTTCCTATAGCCACAAAGGTACACCTGGAGGTGGTGAGCCTCTGATATTCATGGGCGTGTGACTGCCAGAGCTAGAAACACACCCTCTATAAAATCCTGGTAAATGAACATGTGAACTTTTAAAAGATAAACTTCATTCAAGAGCATTCAATAGGAGCTCACCCAACACATCAACAGGTTTGTAACAGAAGCAGTCCATGTGTGCTCTGGTGTCAGACAGCTCAGGTTCAAACCCCAGCCCCACCACTTCTTAGCTGTGTAAAAATGCAATAGTAGTTTAACCTCTCTGGGCCTGTTTCCTCCTCTAAGAAGGATAATAATAGTACCTATTTCTGATGATGCTGAGGATTACATGAAAATACATGTGAAAAAAAAAATACTAGAAAAGTGCCTCCTGCTATATGATAAGCATCCAATGAGCTCTAGACTGTACTTACTTGAAGGTCAATTGAATACCTGAAGGTATCTCACACTCAGAGTGTCCAAAACTGAGTACCTTTTCCTCCTACAGCTGTATCAAAGTATAACTGATATACAAAGAATTGTACATATTTAATGTGATGAATTAAATGTGCAATAAATACGTAATAACCCATCACATAATTAATGTGCTGGGTTTGGATGTATGCAAATACCCATGGTACAATCACAACAACCAAGGAAGGAGACATGTCCAACACCTCCCATACTTTCCTTGTGTCCTTTTGTTTGTTTTGTGTGCATATTAAGAAAACTTACTATGAAATCTACTCTCTAAACAAATTTTGAAGTGCACAATACAATATCGTCAACTATAGGCATTACATTGTACAGCAGATCTCTAGAACTGATTTATCCCATATAACTGAAACTTTATACCCATTAAACAAGAGCTCCTCATCTTCCCCACCCCTCAGCCCCTGGTAGCCACTACAGGTTGAGCATCTCAGATCTGAAAATCCAAAATCCAATATGTTCCAAAATCCAAAGCTTTTTGAGTACTGACATGACATTCAAAGGAAATGCTCATTAAAGCATTTCAGATTTCAGATTTCCAGATTTGGGAGGTTCAGCCACAAATTCCAAAATCCAAAAACAAATCCTCAAACTGAAACACTTCTGGTCCCAAGCATTTCAGATTAGGGATACTCAACCGGTATTATATTCTTGCTCTTATGAACAAAAGCGAGTTCTTGATATGGCCCCCAAAACAGCCCCTCCTTTTGTATCCTTGTCTTATTCATGACAACTCCATTCTTCTGATTATTCAGGCCCAAACCCTTGGAGTCATCTCTTCCCTTTCTCTCACTCCAAAGACTATGAGCTCTTTCTTCACAATATATCCAGAATATACAGTGCTATCATCTTGATCCAAGATACTACTGTCTCGTCAGATCACTGAAACCTCCTAACTGGTTTCTTTGCTTCTGCCCTTAACACCACATGTCTATTCTCAATGCAGCAGCCAAAATGGTCCTATTTAAATGTAAGCCAGATCACATTGAAACTCTCTGCTCAGAACCCTGCATAATTGCTTCCCACTTCACACACAGTAAAACCCCAATATTTTACAAATAGCTCAGAAGAATCTAAATGATCTGCCCTCTCCTTCCCCACTTCTCTGACCTCATCTCCTGCTACTCTCTTCATTCATTCTTCTCTAGCCAAACCAGCCTCTTAGTTCTTTCTCAACACACTCATGCCTCCGGGCCTTTGCAATTACCATTCCCTTTACCCAGAACGTTTTCCCCCTCTATAGATGCCTGCATAATTGGCTTTCTTACTTCTTTCATGTCTATACCCAAAAGTCATCTCCTCAGTGATCTCTTCCCTGGATGGAAACCTTGTTTTAAACTTCACCTTTTCCTTGATATCTCATAGCCTCCTTCCTTGCTTTTTCTCCTTAACACTTATCACTGTCTAATATGCCTTTTTTTTTTTTTTTTGAGACAGTGTCTTACTCTGTCCCCCAGACTGGAGTGCAGTGGCATGATCTCAGCTCACCACAGCCTCTACCTCCCAGGCCCAAATGATCCTCCCACCTTAGCCTCCATGAGTAGTTGGGACTACAGGTGCATGCCAGCACACCTCGCTAATTTTTGTAGAGATGGGTTTTTGCCATGTTGCCCAGGCTGGTCTCGAACTCTTAGGCTCAAATGATCAGACCGCCTTGGCCTCCCAAAGTACTGGGATTACAGGCATGAGCCACCGTGCTTGGCACCTTGTCTTTTATTTATTTATTTTATAATCTATATTCTCTATTAGATATAAACCCTATGAGAGTAGGTATTTTTGTCTGTTTGGTTCACTGCTCTCTTTCCAGGGCTTAGAATAGTGCCTCACACATAGCAGATGCTCAATAAAGATTTGTTGACTAAAATGAATTGACAGAGGGCTCAGGGCTTTCTTAAAGCATTAGGTGTCCCTGCCAACTGGAAGTCAATAAAAACTGAAGACCAATCAGCCCTTAAAGTATAAGTCAACTGAAACATGTAATTACATTTACATTTTCAAATAATATTTCAGCCATCTGTTTATTCTACAAAGTAAAATGTACCCATATTTTCAGCTTTGATTAAAAATATAAACTACCCTCTGTTTGACCTTTTGATTGAGCCACACTTCTGTTCAGCACTAGGTCAATGAAGCATGACTGGAATATTAAACGGTGCTTCCTATTCTTGGTTCAGCCTATGAGTCAGTTTCTTTTTCATTTCTCCTTCCTTTCAGTGGCCAAATAGATATATCGACAGGCAATGAATTATTACTATGACAGATGTTAAGTTTCATGAAAATGAAAGGGTAAGTCACCATTCAGAAGATATAACATGCATCTTGAAGGAGGAAATTTGGAAAAAAAAAAAAAAAAAAAAAAAAAAAAGCTTTCTTGACTAACAGTAATTCTAGAAGATAGACCAGATAACTGAAAACAAATGCTACTGGCAAATAAGAGGATTTACTTTCTAAAATTTTCACTTTCAGAGATGAGAGTTTAAAAGGAAGAGAAATTTTATGCCCAAAGAATAGAATCTCAATTCCCCAAGGAAAGCTCCATTCAATCACCATGAATCACCAGTAACGGAGCTAAAAGAAATCTGAAGCTGGCATTTACAGAATGGTATGTTAGTAGTGAAACCATAAACCATCCAAAGAACTGGATTAAAAATAAAATAACAAGTCTAGTCAGCCAGTTTGGATTCTGGAGAGAAAAAACTAACATTTTAGTTAGAAAATAGTGTGATAGAGAATAAAGAGAGTTAAGAGCTTTGGATTTGGGCAGTCATAAACTCCTGTCCAGGTTTTGCCATCTAGAAGCTGTGTGACCTTGGATAAGTTACTTAACTACTCCAAACCTCAGTTTCCTAAACTATAAAACACAGGTCATAATACCTAGAGTTGTTATAGAGATGAGATGAGTTAGAATGTGAAGACCTTTGACATGGTAAGGGATCAATAAATGATAGTTCCTTGCCTAGATTGTCCAGATATAAGTCTAAACTGAAAGAATAGTATAGGGAATTGTCACCACTGGACTGCTTCAGGACAGACGTCCCTGAAATATTCTGCCAACGTAGGTAAATACCTTAACTTGATCCTGAGAATGGCCTGCAAAACAAAAGGAAACACTAAATCCAAAGGTGAAGAAAAAGCCAGAAGGGAAAAATTCAACAAAGGATAGCATGTGTGGTCCCTGTTTTGCTGTGTGCATCACAGTAAGGAAGAAATTGTGAGTGACTGCTTTTGGAACCATCCCCTGGGTCAGGCACTTCCCAGTCTTATCCAGTCTCAGCACAATAGACTGGAATGCCATTGCTCACTGTTTTCTGACAACACACTTCTTGGTTTTCCAGCACAGAGAGGGTGGAGATGTCTTTGGTACCTGTTTGGTTTGTTTTTGCTTTTAATCACTCAAATCCACCCTCCATCCATTCATTCAATCTTCCACACATTTCATCTCTCATCATGCATTTATGAAGCATCTACTGTATGAATGTGGGACATACACCAAGCATTTGAGAAGATACATGGATAGATATTTTACATTTTAGGAGAGATTTGCAGAATTGTAGGTGTCACCTATCTAATCCAACATTCCATTTGTGTGTGTGTGTGTGTGTGTGTGTGTGCGTGCACACGCCTAGCACCTACTGAAGTAACACCTTATACACATATTAATATTTACTAAGAGTTTACCATATTCCAGGTACCATGCCACATGCTCTCATGTGTTATCTTGTTTATTTGTCACAACCTCTCTATAAACACTTTTACAACCTTTAATGAACAGATCCAAAAAATGGGGCTGGAAGTCACATAGCTTGTAAATGGAAGAGCAGGGATCTGAATTAAGTCTCTTAATTAAGGAGTAAGAATCAGGATTTTCCTGTTCACTGCATTCCTTACACAGAGATTTAAGTGTATGATGCTCTATATATCTGTTCTCTGACACAATGAAAAGAAGGCTGAGGTTGGAACAAATTGAACAGTATTTCTGTTTCAGGTTGTAGAAGCCATGGATGGAAATTAAAAATCAAGGACTTAATCAAGGTTCTAACTTGAGACAACCGTTTGCATTTACTAAGATCTGAAGTAAGACCTCACTGTGCCCTCCAGGAAAATGTTTTTGCAGTTAACCAGAATATCCCCTTCATTCCAGAGTAAACTGACACTTGAGCAACCTTTATGCAGCCAAGTAAGTGCTCCCACTTGTCCTATGACTGTCAGAAAATAGAAGTGGAGTAGAAATTAGAATTCTCACATAAAAGATGAAAATTAGAGTCCTAAGACCATTAACGCAGTGGATCCATCGTGAGATCAAAGAATCTCCACAGTGTATCAGAAGAGTAATCAGTAATGAGTTCAAAAATAAGCTGTGTGACCCTAAAACACCTCAGTTAACCTCCCTTAGCCAGTTTCCTCCTTTCTACAATGAAGATAATATCTACCTCACAGTATTTTTTAAGATTGAACAAATATACACTATTGTTACTGAATATATAAATTATATATTATATAATTAATATGTATAATATATAATATATATTATATAATTTATATATTCAGTTCCTTCCATGTTTATAAAATGATAGAGCTTTATATGTTGGCTTCTGGCATAAATCAGCAATGCACTTTAGAAAGGTATCATTGGTATCTTATCTAAAAATTCTTCCATTAAGTGGAAAGGAGTCAACAAACTAAAAGGTTTGAGGCTTCCTGCACTAAACCAGAATCCAGTTCTCAGGTTTCTGGAGTCTTGACTAGAACTCCTCCAAACCATCTCCTGGAGGTAGAGCAGAGATCAAAATCATTTGGGATAGTTTCAAAGGCCAAAGCTAAGACTGATGGAGTGGCTGCAGAGCAGGGTTCCAGCTCTGCATAGGGAGCATGTTTGTAACAGTTGCTGCTGGCCAGCCATGGTGCAAGCTTCTGAAACAGGAAGCGCCCCACTGAGAAAACTGAAGCAGAACATCTCACCTGCTCCTGCCTGATGGATCCTCCCAACATCAAATTATTTTATTCAACACTTATCGCGTGCTTTCTATAAGCTGGGCACTAGGAAAAGAATGAGTAAGATCCTCAAGGGCTCAAGTTGGGGAGACAGATACATAAGCAGATAATTACAAAACAACATGGTAAGTATGAAAATAGAAAAACTATAAGAGCACTGAAGGGGTGAACCTAACTTGGGAGGTGGATACAGTTCAGGTGGGGAATTCTTTCTGGAGGAGGTGACACCTCAGCAGAGTCTTAAAGGATGGAGTAAGGGCAGGAAGTGAAGGATAAGATGGGGTCTGTGTAGAAAGGGAATTTGGGCAAAGGGAATCAGCATGAGCTAAGAAACAGACATCACAAACAGTCTGGTTTATGACAGGAACTCCAGGCAGCTGGATAATGCTAGAACATAAAATATGAGGGTGGGGCATGGTGAGAAACTAGATTGGAGCTGGAGACAGGAGCTAGGCTATGGAGGGCCTGTAAACTGCATTCTGCAGTGTGAACTTTGTCCTGTAGGGGCTGGGCAGGCAACACTTTACAGATTTTAAGCACAAGAGTGACTAAGTTTCTGTGATCTTTGACTTAGGAGATTCTTTTCAAAGGGAAACTGCAGTGTGGCCTCAAAAGCTGCTGAACTGGGCTTTGGGAATTCAGTGTCACTGCTGCCCTGCCTGACTCATCACTGGAGGCAAGCACTGAGTTCCTTTGGTCTCCTGCCTCTTCCTCCCCTGTGTGCGGGTCCTCTTGGTAACACTGACCTCATAAAAAGGTGATGTGGGTACAAGGAGACTTAGCATTATAAAATGCTTGGAAGCCGCCAAGGGTACACATTGAGCCCTGAGCATCTTTCTGCAGTGGGGATCTTGGCTGGGAGGCAGGGCCTCAGGGAGCAGGCAACAGTGGGGGCAGGTTTGCTGCAGTGCACTCCAGGCCCAGCTGCACCTCACACCTCCTCCTCCCTCCCTCTCTCCCAATACTCTCTGGATCCTGGCTGACTTGACTTGAGGTTGAGAGGGTGGGTGTGGGAGGCCAACCACCTTGCAGGGAAAAGCATCCTGCAGTGCTCAGCCACAGTGACCATTCTGACCTCTCAGCACAGCAGGAACTCAGGCCCCTTGTACTCTTCAGAACCACTGTACATCTTACCTCTCAAGCTGCCATTTGTAACTATTTCCACCCTCCCTTCCCATCTTCTTTAATCTCCACAGTCCCCTTCCTCATTATCTCACCCAGGGTCTCCATGTTACCTGGTTCCCTGTACTTCTTTCTGTCAAACTATGCTCCTTTACGACTCACTCCTTCCCTAGCTGCATAAATGGCTCTGCCTCCCTAAGCCTTCCTTGGTGGCTCCTCCCCACCTGATCCCTCCCTTCCATGATTCCTTTTTATTCTGAGCAATTGAGTGCATTCATCTATTTGTATTAGTTTACCTGTTCCAACTTCTTCATGCACAAATCCCTGAATCTGCCATGCCTTTCTCACTCATGATGTTTGTTCCCTCTGCTTGAAATGTCCTCCTCCTTGCCTCCCTTCTAAACTCTGCCTTGTCTTTCCACACACAGCACAAATGTCATCCTGACCCTATGGCTTGCTTCCATCACCTCAAAGACAGATTAAATCTAATAGGACTTTGTTCACCTTTATTAAATTATGGTTTTTTGCTTAGGTCATAGCAACAGCTAGTACTTAGTACTCATGTGTCACACACCTGAGAACTTTATATATGGTAACTCATTAAATCTTCACACCACCCTATGCTATTATCTCCAATTTAACCTGCCCAAGTTCATAGCTAGTCAGTGGAGCAACTAGGATATGAACCCACATAGCATGGCTCTAATCAGATACTACACCACCTCTCCACCCAGCAAACTCCACCTGCAGATCAGGTAGCCTTTGTTCCAGAACTGCACTCAGATCTCTTGGTATCCCAAATATCTGGCACACAGCAGGAGTCACTAAATGTGTTCTGAATTTAACTGAAATTTGTTTAGCATGCATTCCCATGATTTCCTCAGACGTATGTTCTGTCTCCCCAAGCTGTCCATGAGATCAAGGGGAAAGAACTAGCTCATCTGTTTTCTTCGCAGGCACACAATCACAATGCAAGATGAGAGGTGGGGAACACCCTGTGAGCTCTAGGGGTGCAGCTGGTGGAAAACTAATTTTGGATTTAAATGTGTCTTGTGTGTGCAACTGACAACGTCTTTTTCACACGCCTGATCTCGACAAGTGTTATCAACAGTTGAGGTAGGTGGAAGGATGTGAGGAAGATAAGAAAACTAGGTGCAGATTGTTTGAGACCTGGCCAAGACCTCAGAGCTAGAAATATCTGAATGAGATTACAACCCACAGGCTCTGAATAAAGCACCTGAAAGCCAGCCTCCTGTCCACTGGTGTGGTCCTGGGCAGCTGTGGCCGTCAGGAAAGGGAGAGCGTTGGGTCAGCTCTTCCCCCAGCAGCCTGGGCAGGGGTGGGAGGCTGGTGAGAGGGCAAAGGGGAGTCTGGCAGGGTGTTCTAGAGAGGAGGCCAACTGAGGAGAGGTATTAAGAGCAGGCCAGCAGGTTCGGAAGACTCTGAGGGCTTCTCAAGTGTTTGGTCACCTTTACCAGACGGGACAGAACACCATGAGAGGTGACATGATTTCCTAGTGGTATGATAATATAGATATGAAGAGTCAGGAAAAACTGGCTTATCTTTCCATCAGTTGGAGGTAGTCAATGTTTCCCTATCATTTTTAACTACCCCATTGCGTTTCTAAAAATCTGTATCTTTATTTCATTGTTCTAATTCAACACAACCGCAGATCGAATTTACTCAATGCCGTGGTAGAGGAAGGATTTTCAGGCTAGGATGAGCTCTGCAGAAGAGAAGCTTTACTTAGTAGAAAAGGCAGTGAATTTCTAGACAAAGACCTGCCCCATCTTACTAACTGGGTAGTCTTCCATATGTCTCTTCACCCCCTGGGTTTATCTCCTCTTCTGTAAAATGGGGATGAAAATGCCCACCTACCCACCTCCAAATGAGTGCTATGGCAATAACTTGCACGAAGGCCTGTGAGCGCCCAGCCTAGGCTTTCTGCGGATCTGAACGGTCTCCAGGGTCTCTGTATCAAGCTCTTCACCATTCAGGAATGAAACACTGCGGATGTCTGCTCAGAACTGCAGGGAGAACCTCCTCCCACAGGGGACCTCCCGCCCCTGCAGCTCATGAAGTGAAGGCTCGCAGATCGCCAGGCTCTTATTGTAGCCTCGACAGGGGGCGAGGCAGGCTAAACTCCGGGGACGCAACAGGGTGGACCTGGAACCCGGGTTTCTTGGCCCAAGGCACCGAAGGCGTAGGGATTGCTGTTCCCGGCCCGCCCCTCGCGGTAGCTGCAACTGGGGGGCAAGTCCAGCGGCACGGTCTCCGGCGCGCGCAGCCCGGCTCGGGAACCACTTCGCTTACCTGCGGCTCCACCAGCCATCGCTGCTCGGCGCCGCCGGGCGCAGGGCGCGGGGCGCGGAACGCGGAGTACACGGGGATGCGGTCCCGGGTGCTGTAGAGGGTGGCGAAGCGCTCAGCACCCTCCGCGCGCTGACAGATCTTCACGTGGGAATCGGCCGCCAGCCCCGCAGGCGGGGTCCCGGCGTAGAAGAACTTGTCACATTCGCCAAAGCCGGCTTCCTCCTCGCCCACGAGCCGGCCTTCCAGCAGCCCAGCCAGGGCGAAGAGGCTGCCCAGCGCGAGCCAGCGCGCGGTGCCCATGGCGGCCTCTGCGAGCGCGGCGGGGCCGAGCGGCTGGGCTGCCGCGGCGCGAGCTCTGCAGGCTGGGCGGAGAGCGCACTACGCAGCCGAGCAGGGTAGGGAAGGGAAGTCGCAACCTAGGCGCGGCGCTCTGCGGAGCCGGGCGGGGCGGCCCGGGCGGCGGGGGCGGGTCCGCGTCAGGAGGCCGCGCCTCCCTCCCTGAAGATGGCTGCAGAGGCCCAGGGCCGGGCTGCGAGATGCTGACAACGTACCCTGGGCTGCGCCCGGGACTGGAGACGCGGGTCACCTGCCGCCGCGCCGCCTGGTCTCAGCAGTCCGGGGGACGCGCGCGCTACCAAGAGTGGAGAATCCGAGTGGGGCGGGCCTAGTCCCGGGGCTGGGAAGAGATAGTCGCATGGACTGGGCACCAAGAAGCCTGCTGATCGCGCGCGCCCCACGGCCGCCCTGGTGATGCAGAAGGGTGGCGTGAGATGCTCGTGGAGCTGCGGCTGGTTCGGAGTGGATGGGCAGAGTTCCCCTCTGAAATTTCATGAAGATGCGTCTCCCACTCTCCACCGAAGTACTCAACGGCCAGCACACGCATACAATTTTGATGCAGTTTTTTGTTTTTTGTTATGTTTTTTTAGCTCACCAGAAACTCAGAGAGTAAAGAAATACTGTTAAAGGAAGTTCCTAAACTAGGCAGACAGTATAACCCTGTGTGGTTTTCTTGGTGCAAGTGTTAGAAACAAAACCGATACCAAGCAAGGAAGGAGGCCAGCCAACGTCATTGGTCAACAGGTTGGCCAATTCTTTCCTTCATTTATCCCTCTGAATGCCTAGGTGCCAGCCTGAGATAGGCACTGGATTACCACAGGGGTAAACAAGAGCAGGGCTCCTGCGGTCACAAAGACAGCCTAGTGGGAAAGCTTGTCATTAACCGAGGAAACATGCTATTAAAGGGATAACTAAAAACTGAACACAGATCTGTGAGACCCTGACAGCTACAGGGGTTCAGGATGTAATCCGGGAAGGTTTGCCTGAAGAAGTGGCATCTGAGCTGAGACCTGGAGGATGACATTAACTAGGCAAGGAGGAAAACCATGTGCTAAGTGGTCTCCCACAGAAGGGAACATGATGTATTGGAGGAATTTAAGGAAGGCTAGTGTGGGTAAAGCGCGGAGAACCGCGTGGGGGATGATGGGAAGTGGGGCTAAAGGAGGAGGCAGGGGTCATATTACTCAGGGTATTATAGGCCAGAGGCCTTCAAACACTTTTTGAGAAGGCCCATAATGAGAAAAGTTTGATGAAATAATTCTTATGCTTATGATTGGCATTGCAATTTCATATTTCTGTTCTACTTCACTTTTTTAAAAAAGTGCTGGTGTTGACCCACTAAATTGTTTCTGTGAGCCACTAATGGCTCATGACCTGCAGTTTGGAAAAAATATTGTAAATCATGTTGAGGATTTTCATCTTTTAAAGGTGGTGACTCGATTCTTTTTGCTATCAGGGAAGAGACTGGTAGATTGAAGTGGCACAGAATAAATGGGTGGCTCACACCTGTAACCCCAGCACTTTGGGAGGCTGAGGCAGGCGGATCACCTGAGGTCGGGAGTTCGAGACCAGCCTGGCCAACTTGGTGAAACCCGTCTCTACTAAAAACACAAAAAATTAGCTGGGTGTGGTGGCGGGCACCTGTAATCCCAGCTGCTTGGGAGGCTGAGGCAGGAGAATCGCTTGAACCCAGGAGGCGGAGGTTGCAGTGAGCCAAAATTGTGCCACTGCATTCCAGCCTGGGCAACAGAGCCAGACTTTGTCTCAAAAAAGAAAAGGAAAAGAAAAGAAAAGAAAACACCCCATAATTGCCACAATCCAGATAAGAGATGGTAGCTTGGACTAGGATGGTAGGATGGTGGCAGCAGAGATAGGGTCAAGGCAGCTACCCAGGGCCAGGGCCTGTGCTCATCTTACGATGTCATCTGTTTCCCCAGTGTGCCACTACAGGGACTGAGACCAGAGCCTGTTGATTCTTGCCTAAGCTGGCACAGCCAGTGAGTCCTAAGACAGATTTGAAACAGGTCTCTCTGCTTCCCAAGCCTGGCCTTTTCTTTTAACTCACAGCGCATCTGTAAGGTGAGCCCATAAAGAAGGAAGCTCTTCAAGAGATTATACATTGGAACTTAAGAACAAATTTCTTACAGGTTTTAATTCCGGAAAATGTTGACTATGTTTGGTCCCAGAAATGAAACCAAAGTTTGTATCTTAGTTTTTTTTTAAAAAGGAGGGGACACATTTAGCGTGATGTCACAGAAGAGGCTAGACTTGAAGTCCCCTTTGATCTGGATGATGACCCTGATCATCTGGTACTAGTATCTCAGTCATCTCATCCTTGTAGGCTTCAATCAAGTCCTCCCACAGGGACAATGCTGCTCCTGGGATGCTGGGAGGATTATAGGTTTTACAGGATTTTAAAAATATTTACATTATTTTATAAGGTTGAATATAGGGTTCCCCAATGTTGACTTACGATGTCTACCATAAAGATATATAAACACAGTTGAACAACTAGAAATCCATCCCTCTCTTCTCTGAGTTGTTTAAACATTTATCTGTTATGATACTTGTCATGGTAGAGTGTTAATGGTCCCTGTATCTGTCTTCTTTATTAAATCATGTGCTCCTAGGGACAAAGGTGGTTGGTGGATCCCAGTGGCTACCACAAAATCTGGAGTGATTAGATGCCAAATATGATTATGTTGTATTTTAACAAATGCAGAAAGTATAATACAATCATCATTGGCCTTTATGACTAAAGTATTTATAAGACTTTAATTCACTTTCTCAAAATTTCTTGATCCCTGCCCTCCACCTCTGATAAGCATAAATATCTCTGCCACTCAGTCCCTGTGGCAGACTTTAGTTTTTTCCCCAGCCCTCTATCAGTGACTGACACACATATAACACTGAACATTTGTACATCCCACAGCCAGGATGATTTTGTTTATTTTCTTTAGTTTATAGTACAAGACAATAGATTTTTCTTCCATGTGCTTGCCTTCCACAGATAAAATATTACTTTTGCAAATTACAAATGTTCTCACCCCAAGATTCTGGAACAACCTACAAGGTAGGAATGCCTTGATCTAATTAAAACATTTGCTAACTGCTGATTTTAGGGGAAAACTGTCTTTAGCAGCATCTGTATGTGTAAAACATGTAGGTCCATCAATAATTCACTGCTGTCTCTACATTTGGTCACTGACTCTCTTCTCACAGGGAAAGAGGTTTCAAACCAGATCCTCTTAGGTCTCTGCACTCAGACCCAGCCAAAGCTGGGTTCCATAGCCTTCAGCAAAGGCTTGAGGATGAAAAGTAATGGTTGATGTGGAATAAAACATTTGACATGCACTTCTGTGGTCTGGTTGGTTCTGTCCAAAGTTATTTAAAAATATGAGCCCAACTAGACACTTCTTTCCCCTGCCTCACTGCTCTGATGATAATTGCATCCCTACCATCACACCTTTGACCAAGCCATCCTCATTTGTCATGCCCAGTTTTTGTCCCGTCATCCCTTCTAATCCACTCTCCAGCTGGGATGACTTCCTAACATAAATCTGATGATGTCACCCTACCCTTACAGCACTTAATCACTCTCCATTTGCCTTGGGATGCAGCCTGACATACTAGCTGACTTCCATGACCCCAGAGACCTGGCCTTTCCCTCTCAGGCCTCATCTCTCTCCACTCCCACCTTGCCCACACGCTCAGCTTCTTATATTTCCATGAATGCACAGTGTTCTCTCTTTTGTTTTGTTTTTGACACAGGGTCTCTCTGTCACCCAGGCTGGAGTGCAATGGTGCAGTCACAACTCACTGCAGCCTCAATGTCATGGGTTCAATTGATCATCTCACCTCACCCTCCTTAGTAGCTGCAGCTACAAGCATGTGCCACCACATCAGCTAATTTTTGTATTGTTTGTAAAGACAGGGTTTTGCTATATTGCCCAGGCTGGTCTGGAACTCCTGAGCTCAAGCGATCCATCTGCCTTGGCCTTCCAAAGTGCTGGGATTACAGATTTGAGCCACTGAACTCAGCCTGATGCTCTCTCTAGTCTTTGAAACTTTGCATCATAAACTACTTCCCTTGTCCTGGAATTCTCACCACCCATTCTCATCCCTTCACTCATTTCATCTAGCTTTTTTTTTTTTCCCAATAGTCTAGCTGACCATCACTTCCTCAATCACTCACCTTCCTGACAAGCATGTCCTCAACTTTACTCCCTCTTCCCCTCTATGAGGTTAAGAGCCCCTTCTAATTATGCCTATTAAGCCAGTAACACCGTTTCGTAACTGCTACCTTTCCCCTTAGTCATGAACATAGTGCCTACTATAGAGTAAGCATCTAATACAGTGAGTGAGTAGATGAATGAAAGAAACTTTCTTTATGAAACTTCATTTGGGTCTTCATTGCTCTAATTCATTCATTCATCCTCAGAATGTTTTTTGAACATCTACCATGAGCCAGCAATGGCACTAGATGCTGGGTATTTAAGGGAAGCAAAGTTTAGCCTAGTTCCTGCTCTCCTGGCACTCAGGCCAGCACCTCTCAGTGTCATGTGGGCAACCAGAAGAGAAAACACAAGCTAGCTAATTATTTGCAAGTGGCTTTGCCCTAGACTAGGGCAGAGTAAAGCAGAGAAACCTTCATGCAGCTAGTGAGTTCTGTAACATTGAGTTCATGCTATACCCATCTTCATTACAGTGCAAGACTGACACAGACCTTGGCATCACAGAACTTGAAGTATGGTACGGAGGACAGACAGACAAGCAATTACAATACAGCATGAGAAATGCTCTGATAAGGGAAGTACTGTGTGTTGTGTTGCAGAGAAGTATAATTTAGGCGGAGAAGCTCTGGAAAGACAATGGGAATGGTGGAAAATCATACTTAATTATGAGATATGTTGAAACATCATTCACAAACTAGAATAACAATTAATTTCTAGACCCCTAGAGCTACTTCTTTGGCTCTCCTCTCTTGTCTCTCTAGCACATATAAGGAATTGCCAAATGATTAGGAAGCTAATACAGTTTGGATTACCAGGAGAGGTGAGGAAGCTGAGGAGTAGTTCCTATTGGGGTTAGAATGCCTGATTTTTTTTTCTAATAATGACCAAATCAAAGAGAGCCTGCCTGGCTGAACCCATGTGTGGGTGGCAGACAGTGTTTTACTGAGTCAAGAGAGTTGCTGATGCATAAGCCGCAGGAGGTTGAGTCATGTTTACCTGAAATGTGGGCAGAGCTGTCTTCTTTCTAGTAAAGCTAAATGTGGATGATGTTTAAAAATAATAGCAGTTGTTGTTTAATGGGTATAGAAATTGAAATTTGCAAGATGAAAAAGTTCTTGAGATCTTTTTCACAACAATGTGAATATACTTAACACTTAAAAAAATGGTTAGGATGATTAGTTTGATGTTTTGGGTCTTTTACCACATTAAATAGAAAAAACTAATATCAGACTTCACATCAATATGGATGTGGATAGAGGAGAAACTTATTCCTTCATTCAGCAAATACCGAGTGGACCCCACAGGCCAGGCTCAGTGCAGATTGCTGGGGCCACAGAGGGTATAAAACATGGTCTCAGCCATCCTGGAACCCACAATCTCAGCTTACCACCAGGTCATCTCTATTTTCAACACAGAACTTTATACATTTATTTCAGAAATACACCTGCCCAAGTAACAATTTCATTGTAATTACTTATGAGTTAAAACAATTGCTATTTATTTTAATTGGTAGAAAAAAATAGGGAAAACATTTAGTCCCATCTCTAAGTCTGTATGTGTCTGTCTTAGTTGACATGTAACAGCATCAGGGAATTATAAAAGACTCCCAAACAAAAAGACAGACAAATGGAAAAACCACAGGTCTTTGGCATCAGGAGGTTTTGGTTTAAATTTGAGCTCGGCCACTTACAAGCTATTTGAGCTCTCTGAGCCTCAAATTCCTCATCTGTAAAATGGGAATAGTAATACCTATTTTGTATTATTGACATGAGAATTAAATGAGATAACCAATATGAAGCATCTAACCTATAGCAAAACTCAATAAATGCTAGTCCTTTCTTTCATCTCTATAAGTAGATGGGCAGAGTTTCACTTAGAGAAAACAGAATTATGAAAATCTGGAACTTACAAGACAAGTATTTTAGGGCTCTGGTTTATAATTTCAGAAAGAGTAAATTCAGTTTATAAACTGGTTAGCTTCAGGATGCAACCTGACAATTCAATTCCAAATCAAGATAGGACCTCTGAAGCACAGAACCTTTCCAGTACAACTCCCTAAGACCAAAATACCCTTGATCCATTGACTTTGATTAAGTCTCAGGCAGTTTTCCAATGCAATAGCAGTGGGATCATTGTGGGCAGAGGAACACTCCTTAAGAAAATGCCTATGTGTAGGAGGTGACAAAGAGAGATAGACTCATTCTCTTTCGTGGTTTGCAATGTTAACTTCCATAAGGTTCAGGCAACTAAATAAAATTAGAAAAAAAAAAGCACATTGGTAGATATTAAGAAACACGTTCCCTTGTAGAGGTGAGATGACAGTATTCTGAAGACGAAGCAGGAGGGGAGCAGAAAATCCTAGTGGTTCATGCTTAGACCCAGGAGGTTCTTGGTTTGTAACCATGGAGGTTTACGATTTGTCTAAAAAGGCTTTATTAAGAAAAATGAAAAGGAGCAGAAGGAACCGTCTATGTCCATTGACATATCTATTGAATTCTTAGGCTTGCTACCTGGTTCCCCTGGGTCCAAATTTTGGCCACCAGCGGTGACTAGATGACTTGTCATTTTCACCATAGACCTGAATATTATTGCTTGTGACCCCTTGAAGATGCCTCTTCCTGGTGCTTCCTTCCACCTCCCGCCAACAGCTCCGCCTACATTTCCAATGGCATCTAGATGGTGGACTCAGTTTCTGGGCCTTTTGCAGGCCCGTGTCCCTCACCTTGCCCAGTGCAGAGTGAGCCCTTGTCCCTTGCAGCAAGTTTTGTTATTAAAGTCACTGGGCATTTGAGGCCTTTGTCTTTAGATTATTAATCTGCTCTGCATGTACCCAGGACCCAACAATGAGGGCATCTGTTGCAAATCTAATATTAGCAACAAACTCAAGTCACATCATCTTGTATAAAGAGAATATTGAGGGAGAAACATTTGATCACTAGCAGAGACATGGCAGCATTGAACAAGGAGCTCTGTCAAATGCTTGGCTCTCTATTATTCAGGGGAGGGAGGAGAGGAGGGGAGGGAGAAGACTGAAGAGTGTAAGCCTTTCTTTCTTCCCATCTGTTCAGCTCTCCCAGGGCAATATGACATACTCTGCACAACTCCTACAATATTTGACCCCAGGTCAGACATAGAGGTCCACTGCGACCCCAGGACACACAGAGGACTTGGATGGTGCCATTAGAAACAGCCACTTATGGGCCTGGGCATAGGAGGGCATTCCTTTGGCAGAGGATCTGCCTAACAAGCCCAGAACAAGTCACCTGAATTAAAAACTTTGGACACATGACTCAGAGGACCCCAGGTGTTTTACCTTTTCTACCAGTGCCAGAAGTAGAGTGAGATTATTTAAGTTAGTCTCCATGGCTTGGGGCAACTTCCCAACCCAAATGGGTCATTTAGAAAACAGGGAATGTTTCAGAGGTCAGTGGGCCAGCAGGTCAATTTGGCCAGTAGCGCTTCTAAGTTTTTTGAATTAGCTGCCAACATTGAAAAACCTAAAGATTTTAAAATAAAATTCCAAGTTCAAAGCTTCTCTTGAATGTTCAAAAAATGGCAGCCACATGGCCCTCATCCCCACATAACAACAGTCACCCCCACTGCCCAAGTCCTTGGCCTTATGATGAGGCAGGAGCCATTGTCCTGACAGCAACACTCACTTAGACAACTTGCCAGAGCCTGCTGGGATTTTGGATTTCCCACCAGGCATCAAGAGTCTCACATGAGAGGTTGAGAGGAGATCTCTGGTCGAGTTTTCTCCAACCAAGCAACCTCTGGGTGCTGTGAGCAGTGGGCAAAAACAGAAAAGCAAGGGAAGGACCTCATTTCAAGGAAAAACAAGCTTCTACCACAGAAAAGCCAAGCCCAGTTGGCACAGTGACTTGAGTGAGAGAGACACAGCCAGCCAGTACAGCTTGGATGCTGTGAAGTGCAACACAGAGAAACAGAAACGTTGGCCGACAAGCCTGTCCCAGCCTTGTCATGTGTCCTTTTAGCTGGAATGAAGACGGGGGAAGGGTGGGTGTGGGGAGAGAAGAATGTGCCCTCTTCATGTCCCTTTGTACTTCCACTTCCTTTAGGGCCTGAAAAGAAGGAAAACAAACCAGAACTCTCACTGGCAGTTGCTGAACAAACTAGACTCCCATCTGCGCCTGCAGCCAAACTCCCCATGGACCAAATGCTAGATGGGTGGTTCTCAACCCTCAGTGCATGTTAGTGTCACTCAGGGAGCTTTTAAACCCTTGTACTCCTGCCTATTAAAACAGAATTTCCGGTGGGGGGGCAAGGGGATGGGGGCGCAAGCATCAGTATGTTTCAAATATGATTCTAATGGGAAGCCGAGGCTGAGAACCAATGTGCCAGAGCAGTGCTTCTCAACCATAAACTTGTCCTTGATTTACCTGGGAGGATTAGTTAAAAATGCAGATCTGAGTCATAGGTCAGGGCCGAAGTCTGAGCTTCTGCACTTCTAACAAGCTTGCAAGTGATGCCCATGCTGCAGGATCCCAGCCCATACTTTGGTGACAAGGAGCTGGAGGACCTGTGCTTTGTCATTCTCTCTTCGAGTACTTCCATAAAGAAGATAGCGGGCCTATCACCTCTAAGCCTGAAAGTAACAATAGCAATAGCAATAAAAGTAATGATATTACTATTAAAATAATAAAATCATATCGATAACAGCAAGACTTTGATGTGTGTTTCTTCCTGCCAAACACTGTGCTCAAGTTACACTTTTTAAAAATATTCAACAAGAAGATGTAAAATAATTGCTCATTCTTACCTTGAGTTCTTTACTACTCAAAGTGTCTTACTTATATTAGCTTTTTAGACTTCACAACAACCCTTATTGTCCTAGGTGCTGCTGTTATCATTCCATTTTAGGGAAGAAGGAGCTGAAATACACAGAGATGAAGTTGCTTGCCAAGGCCACCCAGTTTACAAGCACAGAGCTGGGTTTAGACACAGGATGTATGCTAGTAATGACCCTGCTACTCTGTCTCTCCAGGCACTTGGGCCTTGGAGTTGTGAGTCACTTGCCCACAGTCATGCTAATCAATAGTGGAGCTAGGGTTCAAAACTCCATTGGCTTTACTTTACAGACTGAGCTATTGGGAGAGGAAATGAATGAGGTATAGAAAGTGCTAGACACAGTTCTTGGCACATCAAGGATACTCATAATTTATTTCTTTATTCCTTTTTCCCACTCCCCTAGAGCATTCCTTGGGGGCTGTCTTAGTCAGCTCAGGCCTCAGTAACAAATTTCCTTAGACTAGGGGGCTTAAATAACAAACACTCCTTTCTCACAGTGCCAAAGCTGGGAAGTCTGAGATGTAGGTGTCGGCTCTTGATAAAGGCCCTCTTCTTGGTTTACAGACAGCCACCTTTTTGGTATGTCCTCACATGACAGAGAGTGAAATCTCTCTTGTATCTCCCCTTTTAAGGGCATTAATCTCACTCATAAAGGCTTCACCCTCATGACCTAAAAACCTTCCAAAGACCCCACCTGCAAATACCATCACTTGGGGATTAGGGTTTCAACATATGAATTTTGGTGGGACACGTTCAGTATATGGCAGGGGGCTGGATAGTGGGAAGAGAGAATGGAACATATCAAATGGCATTTAAATGACCCTGCTCCCTAAAGGAGCCAAGTAATGTCAGTGGCATGGACAGAGGAAGGGAGAGGGTTGACAGTAAGTCACACCCACTTCCTAGAGTGAGGCAGCCAATGGGGTGATCAAAGCCAGCCCCCATATCTCTGCAGGCTGATCCTATGCCTGGCAGAACTGGCAGGAAAGGAATATAGGTACCCTAAGGCAGCTGTTGCTACCAAGAAAGGTGATCTGTGTCCATTTGTCAAGCATGATTGGGAGAAAGTGATCAAAAGGGCTGCAGTGAAACCAGGAATGGACTGAAGCAGCTCTGAGAGTCCATGTAGCTTTGGCACTGAACTTGAGGCTGACTCTCCCAACAGAAGACACATTTCCCCAGGGGTTCTAAGACGAGCAGCATGGAGGAGAGCCTGGATATTGCTATGGTTTCTTAGAAGAAGCTGTAGCATGGTGAGAGTGCCTAACTCCTTGTCTGTGTCTCCATCCAAGCTGACTATAATCTCCATCTTATGTTCTATCCTTAGCATCTAGTACAGTGCCTAGCATGGAGAGAGTGCTTAATTAACAATATTTGTTGAAAGAATTAATGAACGAATGGATGGATGAATGAATGAAAATCTTTTATTGAAATATGAGAAAGGATTTATTCTCTGGCTCTTCAGGTTATTTCAACCCCTGCTTAGTACTAGTTACATTATTTTTAAAAATAATGTGAAAGTAATAATGCTATAAGAGAGAACTATTTATTTTAGCTGTTTCTTATTATGCTAGCCCTTTTTTTCACTTTTATTGAGGTTTTAGGTCATTTATTCATTTAATCAACAACATTCATTGACTTCTCACTGCACAGAAAAAAAAAGAAAGACAACAACCAATTGTATTAATTTGATCTAATCAACAATGTGAAACTATAGATAAAATAAAGTACTTACAATTTTAGATGGCCATGTGTAAGTACAGTTAAGGTAATATCATCATGAGAGGCAAGGTTAGGCCACTTGGTTCCTAAGGAGTTTCTCAGGTGGGAAAAACTTATTGAGTAGACACTTGATATTCACAAGGAATGGATCCTGAGATCTTTGCAAATTCCTAATCCTAGCACTTTTCTAAATATTATCCTTATCTGGAGCCAGGGTTTTCCAGTGCATAGCCTTAATACTCCAAATCTATTGCCTGTTTGACTCTCATACCTGATCTCCCACCTAGTAGCTGTTTTTCCAGGAAATTCCTACGCAGGCTCTGATTTGAGATTGCTCATAAGCAGCTGAAATGACTGTTGTTAACTTAGTGAATGCCAGGGATCTGCTGTGACTGCTAGAGTCCAATCCAATTAGACAGTAGTATGAAGTGCCTGGTAGGAGTCAGATACATGTCATGTTAGCTGACACAGCAGGGAACCAAAAAGTATAATTCCTTCTCTCATAAGATTTGCATCTGGTAGGAAAGAGAGCCATTCACAGGGTTGGTTGTGAATTATGAGTGCTTTCAAGGGCTCTGTGGTCCCCAAGTTCCTCCACCCCCTGCTTACCTGAAACATCAACCACTCCAACTGCTCAGGGGTTTCTGGAGGAGTATGCATTAAGTGAGTTAAGACATTTATGCTTGCTTCATCCCCACATTCAGATCCCTGCCTTGGCTCCTACTCCCTCACTCTTACATGCCAGCCCCTTTGCTAATCTGTGAGCACATGTTGCTATCTCAGGGCATTTGCACTTGCCCCTCTGCCCACAATGAAGCCCCATTCCCGTGGTCACAGGTCCAAGGACCACATCCCCCGGAGGTTTCTGTAGCTATCCTATCAGATAAAGCAGCCTCTGTTACTCTCTCACCCCTCACTCTGCTTTATTTTTCCTCATAGCCCTTACAATTACTTGACATGTCATTATATATCACTCTTGATAATGAGAATAGATGATCCAAGAGAGTTGAAACTTGTCTTTTTCACTGTTGTGTTCCCAATTCCAAGAACAGAGCCTGGAACAGTAGGTTCTCAGTAAACATTTATTGAATGAGTAAATGAATAAATGGGTCTGAAATACATAGACAGACGCAATGTGAATCTTTTAAGAAGAGGCTCTGAGGGATTGGTTAAAAAAATAAAAGATTTTGGCTGGGCACAGTGGCTCACACCTGTACTCCCAGCACTTTGGGATACCAAGGGGGGCGGATCACGAGGTCAGGGGTTCCAGACCAGCCTAACCAACATGGTGAAACCCCCCTCTACTAAAAATACAAAAATTAGCCAGGTGTGGTGGCACGTGCCTGTAATCCCAGCTACTCAGGAGGCTGAGGCAGGAGAATCTCTTAAACCCAGGAGGCAGAGGTTGCAGTGAGCAGAGATTGTGCCATTGCACTCCAGCCTGGGTGACAGAGCAAGACTCCATCTCAAAATTAAATAAATAAATAAAAGATTGTGATGAGAACAGGAAAAGATGCTCTCAGAGATCCACAGGCCTGGGTGTGGTACTTTTTTGGCTGGAGGGCCCTGAACTATTAGGACACAAGGAAACTGAATGCCAGGATACCAGTAGTACAAATATTACATTTTTGTAAGGTGGCACCTCTAACAATGACACCCTTTCCCTACAGCACTCAGGTTTTCCCCTCCTTTGTCTACCTGAAACTGCTTATCTCCATAACATCCAGCACTTGCTGCGGATTAGTGAGAAGGGTCCCCAGGTGTTACCCTGACAGTTGCTACAGATCAGTGACAATGAGGAGCAACAAGAGAATGTTAGAAATTTCATCTTGAGAGGCTGGTGAGCAGAGTGGGATCCGTAAGGCAGCTGGAGTGAGGGGCTGTTCATTAGCCTGGTTCTATTCAACTCATATGGGTTTCCTTCCCACTTATCTCTGCAGCCAATTCCTAGCAACTGTTTGTGGTTTTCTACTTAAAGCAATGATAGGTAACTAAAACACTGAACAAAACCCCAACTTCTAATTTCTATATGGTCACAGCTCAGTGAAATACATGTCAGGGTGAAGTTATTTCTAAATATCTGGAAAGGACTTCTCACACATACACAAAATAGTTAGTGTAATGGTTAATCTTTATGAATAATTTAGTGTGGCCCGGTAGTCAGTCAAAACCTATAGTTAAAATTTTAAAATAAATCTTAGAGTCAAGACCCAAACACCAACCTCTACAAGTGTGCATTCAAGTGTAGTTTCTAATGCATATCTTACAAATGTGGGCTTATAAGTAATAATAGCCAACATTTATTGAGCACAAATTGTGTTTGCTTTGGTCTGAACTTGTTGTGTGCCAACTCTAGCACAGGTGCAAATAGCTAAGAGCTCCCTTTGCCCAAATAAGGAAGTGGAGAACCAGAGGAAAGAGATGATTTACTGAAAGATTGCTCAATAAGCTAGTGAAGGAGTTCTGAAGAAAGGTTGGCTCTTCCGGCTCCTGATTGTTTTTGAAATCTTGACCTTGCCCTGGCAGCATTGCAACAAGGCCAAGTACAACAAGGAGAGGAATTTGCAAATAAGTATATGTGAACTTTTGTACAAATACGTGGGTAGATCATGAGAAAAAAAGAAGTTTCCTACTAGTGAAAGTAATAGAAGACAGTTTGGCAGTTTCTTATAAAACTAAACATACTCTTACCATGTAATCCCACAAGCAAGCTCTTTAGTATTTACCCAAATGAGCTGAATATTTTCCTCCACACAAAAGCCTGCACATAAATGTTTACATCATTTTTATTCATAATTGCAAAACTTGGAAGCAACCAAGATGTCCTTCAATACATGAATGAATAAATGAACTGCGATACATTCAGACAATGGAATATTATTTGGCAATAAAAAGAAAGGAGCTTTCAAGCCACAAGACATGGAGGAAATTTAAATGTATATTACTAAGTGAAAAAAGCCAATCTGAAAGGCTACATACTCTGTGATTCCAACTATATGACATTGTAGAAAAGGCAAAACTATAGAGGCAGTAAAAACAGTAGTGGTTGCCAGAGGTTAAGGAGGGATGAATGGGTGGAACACAGAGGATGTTTTAGGGCAGTGAAACTACTCTGAATAATACTATAAGAGTGGATACTTATCATTATAAGTCATTTGTCCAGACTCAAAGAACGTGCAACACCAAGGCTGAATCCTAATATAAACTATGAGCTTTGGGTGATAATGGTGTGTTCATCAATTGGTTCATCAGTTGTAACAAATGTACCACTCTGGTGGAGGATGTTGCTGAGGGAGGCTATGCATATGTGGGGACAGGGTCTATAGAAGAACTCTAACTTCTGCTCAGTTTTGCCATAAACTATTCTAAAAAATAAAACTCATTAATTAAAAAAGTAATGGGTAGGGCTGTGGGAGCGGTGGTGAGGACAGTGGTATAACTGAGCATCACAGAAATAAAGGATATGAGAGTAGGTCCTTGCCCTCGGACTTATCCTAGAGGTAGGGAGAATGCATAAATGCACAGAATTCTTGCTCAAATCTATCAAGCACCTCCTACTTGCCTGTCACATTTACATCGCACAATATCTTCACAAAAATCCTGCACTGTAATTTTGGCTCAGAGAAAATCAACAATTTTTTTTCTGAAAGTCACATGACCACAAAGTGGCAAGGCCAGATTCAATTGCTGTTCAGCTGGCTCTACATCCAGTTTTCCTCTGTAACTAACTGCTGGAAAGGTAAAAGTGGTGAGTAAGGGAAAGGTTTGCTTTACTAAACACATCACGCTTCAGAATCAACTTTGTATGCATGATACACAGCATGCCAATGGATGGGCTGAGTTTGTGACGAGAGGGAAAACATAAAACCACATCATCATTTATTTATTTCACCATTAAAAGAAAAATAAGAGGCTGTGAGGGAGGAGGTGATGGAAGGAATAATTAACAGAGAATCATTATTACTATCCAGAGTAATTGCCTTCCTGGAATTTCTCGTAACAAGGATGCAAGGTCATTTGTAATGGACAAACAGAGGCACACGTTCCTGGGAGTCACCCTCTCTTTGATAGCGGGGAAGGAAACCCTCGGCAGCTCTGGAGCCATGCCAGGGAAGCTTGCTGCACAGCTGGGTGCCAATATAAGGAGTGGCTTGGGCCCAGGGAAATCTATCTTGGTTCATCACAGTCACCACTTTGGCACAGGCCTCTTGACCCTTCATGTACTGGTGGGAGGACTCAAGTGGCAGGAAGATGCAGAAATGCAGGGGAACAGAGGGGAAAGTAGTGGGAGAATTCGGAGTAGAAAGCTGCATGCTTTCAGGACTGGCCTTTAGCTTCATCTCAACACTTCTGTTTTGTGGCAGCCACTCCGAGAATCTAGTTCAGCAGTATGAACTGCTTTCATAGGGCCCTTCACTACAGTTACTGAAACCTTTTTAACTTTTTATCTCAGATGTTGTTACAACAGAGTTTTCTCCACCCTTTGAATACCACCTAAGGGACTGATTGTCTTCTTTGGCCAATGGCAAGGCTCCAGTCCCCAGAGACATTACCTAACCCACTAACCTGAGGCCCATCTTACATCAGGAGGCCTAATAGGAGGTGGGCGGAGCTTCTCCCACACAGTACCCTAACAGTGGACATTTTCCCCGACATCCAGAACCTTAATCCATAGTTCTAGTTATACGGTGAAAAGAGAAATCCCTCTCTGAACGTCCTTTCCAGCACCCAGTGAGGAATAGCACAGAGCCTTTGTTGTAACTAAGTTCCCCAGACCCCTCTAGACCCAAGCAGGCTTCCTCAAGTCTCCTTTCTTCTCTGTAGTATGCGGCTGGGACTCGGCCCATCTTCTTCACCTCTTTCTATGTTCACCCACCGTATTCTTTAATTTCCATCCTGGTGGAAGAGGGAGTTAAAATCTCCCTACCTGCCTACTTCCTTGCTACTCCAAAGGGAGAACAAAGGCTTCACTCCTTACTGCTGCAGGGAAGAAGAAGTCAATACACACATATACTCACACGCTTACACAGACACCACACAATTTTAGTACCTTACAAAGCTCTTGTCTGAATGTCATTAGACTAATTTTCCACTCCCGTCTCAGATGGTAATTATAGGTCCTTGTTACGGTTTAGAATATTTTCCCCTCCAAAACTCATAGCTCACTGCAGCCTTAAACTCCTGGACTCCAGGGATCCTCTCCCCTCAGCCTCCTGAGTAGCTAGGAGTACAGGCATGCGCTACCACGCCCAGCTTGGGAACTTAAAAATAGTGTTGATACCTATGTCCCACTTCCAGAGATACTGATTTAATTGGTTGAGAACCAGCAACCTATGGAGAACAGTGGTTTTCAAACTTTAGTGCATATTAGAATCACCTGGGGAGCTTGTTAAAACAGATTGCTGGGTCCTATCTTAGAGTTTCTAATTTGGTAGGTCTGGGAAGTGAGGCCCTAGAATTGGCCTCACCAATTCTGGGATTTTCTAACACATTTCCAGGTGATACTGATTCTGCTATTGCAAGGAGGGGAACGACACTTTGAGAAACACTGATGTTTCATATCAAGTTCCCACAGGAGAATCACAATGGAGTTTTCTACATCCTTGCTACTTAAAGAATGGTCCATGACCAGCAGCCCTGACAATACCTGGGATTTTATTAAACATGCAGAATCTCAGGCCCCAGACCAAACTCACTGAATTGAAATCTGCATTTTAACATGATCCCCACAGGATTCAAATGTACATTTCTGTTTGAGAACCACTGTTCTGGGTTTCTGAAGCAAATCCATGCTGTATTTAGTAGATAATTCTCCTCTTGAGTAAATGACAGTTCTCCATTGGAAGCTCTTCACTTGCTCTTGGGCCCTGGCAGAGATAAAAAAAACTTGACCATAAGTGAGCATATGACCTGAGCCTCCCATCATGAGCTGGGTGATGACTGACCCAACAAGACACAAAGTGAGTCACACCTGCCAGCTCTCTGCCCTCAAGCAGAAATAAGACTGAAATGACCAAGATGGGACATGTTCTGAAGACACAAGTAAATCACATAAGCAGGTGACTTACAGTCCCCAGTATGCCTGCTCTTGCCACTCTGCTATCCTCTTCCAGTATTCACATATAGCCTTGTAGGGAATTCTCTGGTAAGCAATTGATTGAGGAAGTAAAATTATCAAGCTCAGTTACAAATGGCTGTGCATAAGTGGCTACAACCATTAGTATGGGTCATGGTGGCATTATAACCTACACAGTATGTCCCTGAGCAATTCTGGAGAAGGGAAAAACCGTTCAAGGGGTAGAACTTTCAGTATCTCATCTTGTTATCCACTTCTCCTGGAAGAGGAACACCAAGAATAGCTAAGCCACTCTTGATGAAGACAAGATGAGAGAACTTGCTTTATTAGATATCAAGGTTTATTATAAAGCTGAAGTAATTAAGACAGTATTAGGTGCAGGCATGGAAAAAACATACTAATAGGGGCCAAGGCGGACAGATCACTTGAACTCAGGAGTTCAAGACCAGTCTAGGCAACATGGCAAAACCTCGTCTCCACAAAAAATACAAAAGTTAGCTGGATGTGGTGATGTGTGCCTGTAGTCCCAGCTACTTGGGAGGCTGAAGTGAGATGATGACTTGGGCCCAAAAAGTCGAGGCTGCAGTTAGCCAAGATCACACCACTGCACTCCAGCCTGGGCAACAGAGCAAGATTCTGTCTCTCTCTGTCTCTGTCTCTGCCGGTCTCTCTCTCTCTATATATAATACATAATTACATTATATATTTATATATTATATATAAGTATACATAATATATATGAAATATAAATAAAATATATTTTAGACTTTATATATAAATTTATTCTATTTACATAAAATTATATATGTTATATATTATAGAGACTATATCTTTTATATCTTCTATATATGATATCTACATCTTTATATATGTATATGTATGTGTATACATGTATATATACACACACACAGTATGTATATGTATATGTATATATCTCAATAGAAATAAATAGTGAATCCAGAAGTAAACTTACCCAGTATGGATACTAATATATGGTAGAGGTGGCAGATTGGATAGGAAAGGAGTTTTCAATAAATAGTGCTTAAAAAATTGATATCCAAGTAGGAAAAAAATTATGTTAGATTTTTACCTCACCACATGCACAAAAATCAATTTCAGTTGTGTTAAAGTACTAAATGCTGAAAGACAATACTATACTGAGTATAGGAAATAATGTATGAAACTATCTTTACTGCTTCAAATTAGAAAACAAGACACATAAAACACTAGCCACAAAATGTTTGAAGAATTTAGCTACACTAGTGTAAAAATAACTCATCAAAAGACATCATAAAGTGAATTAAAAAACAAGCCACAGAATGGGAAAATATATTTATAGGACATAAAGACAAATAAGATCCAGATACATAGAAAATACCTTTAAATTGTTAAGAAAAGACAGGTGACCCAATAGGAAGGTGGACAAATTATTGAAAAGGCACTTCACAAAGGAGGATATCCAAGTGGCTAAAAAACAAACAAATAAAAAGCTACAACCTTTTGGTAATCAGGGTAAAGAAAATTAAAACCAAATGAAATACCACTATATACCCATCAGATTTGCAAATATTAAAAGGTCTGACGTTAACAAGTGTTAATGAGGATGTGGAGCAAGTAGAATTCTCATCAATTGATGATAATAGTATGTATTGGTAGAACTACTTGGGAAAATAGTTGAAAATTATCTAACAAAATTGAATATGTACTTGACCTATAACCCAGCAAATGCACTTTTGGGATTGATACCTGAAATGTATATACACATGTACATCAGGTTTTATGTATAAAAATATTCATTGCTTCCTTATTCAGAATAACTAAAATAGGAAACAACCCAGATGTCCATCAATAGAACAGTAAAAACTGAATTATGATTTATTAATTAGTAAAACACTACACAGCATCAAAAATAAACTCAGCCACATGCAACAATACAGAGAATCTTAAAGACATAGTATTGAGCAAAATAATCAGTACACACAAAATTCCACTTATACAAAGCTCAAAAACAAAATTAAGCAATATTTTTAGAAATGCACTTATAAATGATGACTGACCCACTATCAAGGAAAGTATTTAACATTGCTCTGAAAGTTCTGGAAATTCTTGATTTTCCTTTCTCAATTTCTACACCCATCACCACCCCCAGTCTTCCCCAACTCACTAAACAGCACCCTCATCCGTTTAGCATTTCAAGCCAGTGAGAAGTCATCCTTAATTCTGTTTTTTCATTAATTTCCCTACTTCTAATCTATTACGTGTCTTATTAGATCTAAGATCAACATATTTCCTGAATATGTCTATTTATGTCCATTTCGAACACTACCACTGAAGTCTAAGCCATTGTCACCTTTCTTTCTGGATTACTGCAATAGCCTCACAGCTTCCACTCTTGACCACATACACTCCATTCTGCACTCAGCCCTCATAGTGATCATCATAAAGGATAAAATGGTGTGGCCAGTTAGCTCAGTTGGTTAGATCATGGTACTAATAAAATGTAAAACATGTCACATCACTCTTCTTCATGGGTTCATGTCCTCTGTGGGTCAGGTCTTCCACATGTAGAGTAGAGGTAGGGTATGTTCACACCTTCAATGACAACTACACATTTCTGCTCCAACAGGTCCAAAATTGTTCCTAGGTTTCAAAGTTGTTGTTTGTTTGTTTTTTTCCTTTTTCTTTTTCTTTTTCTTTTTTTTTTTTTTGAGATGGAGTTTTGCTCTTGTTGCCCCGGCTGGAGTGCAATGGCGTGATCTCGGCTCACCACAACCTCTGTCTCCCGGTTTCAAGCCATTATCCTGCCTCAGCCTCCGAGTAGCTGGGATTATAGGCATGCGCCACCATGCCCAGCTAATTTTTGTATTTTTAGTAGAGACGGGGTTTCACCATGTTAGTCAGGCTGGTCTTGAGCTCCTGACCTCAGGTGATCCACCTGCCTTGGCCTCCCAAACTGCTGGGATTACAGGCGCGAGCCACCATGCCCGGCCACAGGTTTCAAAGTTTTTAACGTATAAAGAGTTGCTGATTTTAACATCATATTTTGGTCACGTTTAAGATGTTCTACAGATATTTTTGCTTCAAAGCTTCAAACTCCAGCTATGCCTGGGTCTCATTCTATCCCCAGAAATTGACAATGCTTCCCTACCTTAGGGCTGCCCCGTCCCCGTCCCACTCGGTCCCATTTAATAAATATAGCTCACCTCCCTTCGCCACCTGCTGGACGCGAGGGGCTACTACGATGCCATGGGTGTCCTGATTTTTTATTTCTCAGACAGGACTGCTCTGTGTGTGTCTTTGGATTCTACGTAGATTTATATTTGTAAAATATTACATTTGTCATGACCAGAAGAAATGTCATTATCGTAAAATTTAGATTCTGGAGTCTATATATGAAAGCAATACTAACTACTAACTGTTATAACAACAAAATGTGGGATGTATATCTACAGACCACAGCCACCTTGCCAGTTCATTCAAGAATCGAATCCTGGATTTAGCAGTTTCTGCACAAAGGGAATGAAATATTTTTAATTGATAATTCAGTCAAAAATATTAGTGAAGATCCATATGATTGAAAGAATAAATTTATTCAATTGGCTCCAGTGTAATCCTATTGTCACCAGATCATTGACACCAAATTGTTATTTTTCCCTTTGCTAGTAAAGGCATAAGCAGAAACAATTGCAAAAGAACACATAACATCTAGTAGGGATAATGATGAAAGCCAAAAATGGATTATTTGAAAATAATTTTGGAAGTAAAAAAACCATAGGTGTGAGGAAAAAAGAGAGAAACTACAAATAAACTGCATTGTGATAAAACAATAAAGCACATAGCTAAAAGCCTATTAAGGATTTTTTAAAAATTATATTTTGAGAAACACTTGGTGCTAATAATTTTCTCAAAAGTACAAATATCCAAAAGTCATACAGAAAATAAAACAACCTACTTTCCATCAAAAGTTTCTAATTTTATTTTGAGAAAAGATAACACCAAGAAAACAATTTTAACTACAGAAACAATGGTTAGCGTAAAAAATTAATAATCAAAAAGATAAACCATGTTATAAGTACTTAACAAACTTAGAAACTATTTCTTCCATTACATTCTCCATATTTTAAGTTCATACATGTTGATATGATCAGATTTACAATTTTTCAGAAAAGACGGGGGAAAAGGTGTGATTATCATCAGCTAGATGTGCTCACTGCATGCTCCATTATTTATCTGCAAGGCCTGGGTGACTGGAAGTGCAGTTGACAGGCATTTTAATAAACTGGACAGCCATTTGTTCTTCAGGACAAGGCGTGTTTTCCCCAGGAGCAATCAGAAGAAAACAGGAAGCAGCTCAGCACTCTGCACTGCAACAGGCCACCTTAATAGCTAACCAGCATCACTCAACTGCTACGCAGCCGGGCCTGGTGCACAAAAACACAAAAGAGATTAGACCTGTGTTTGCTAAAACCCCAGTCCTTTCACATGAAAAATCTTTATACAAATTTGAGTCATACTACCTTTTAGACATGGAGGTAAATAAAATTATCCATATTAATTTACACCACCTTTTGTAGGTTTTTAAGGAATGAAGGCAATGTTGAAGCAATGTCTTGACAGCGTTAGGCTGTGTGTAATGGCTGCACACGTTTCCTTAAAAGTCAGGAGGCCACAAATTAGGTTACCAATCTGTTCATTTCAAACCAAAACAGTCATCACTATAGAAATAAAAATAAATTTTTGCCTCAAATATCCAAACCCAATAACGTAATCTTAGGTCGTTCACCTCCTAAGTTACAATAAAATGTGAATAACAACAAAACGGCACATAGAATGAATTTTGCCACCTGATGCAAAGCTTCAAACTGGCAAAAAGGTAGAAAAGTGTGACACAACCTTTTCAATAGGCAGCCTCTTCTTCCAGGGACGTTGCTTCCATAGACTGAGTATGTGATCCTTTTCCCCAAGTCCTCCATCACGTTGCTTCCTGATGCATCATTTTCTTAAGAGGACATCTGTCCTTCCTCTTCAGGAGACTTGGGGGGCCTCTTGGATCGCGACCTTGACTTGGATTTCCTCTTGGATACCCGGGGAGGACTCCTGGTCATAGATGAAGACCTGGACCGCGAGCGAGACCTGGAGACCGAGGAGGACTTGGATCGTCGCGCAGAGCTCGATTTGGAGGTTGATGCAGAGCGAGAGCTAGTGGAGGACCCAGACTTCGAGTGAGACCGGCTGCTGTGATATCGGCTGTAGCGAGAGTTACTGTAACCAGATGAGCTGTAGTGAGATCCGCCGTAGCGAGATTCCCTGTAGCGAGATCTGCTGTAGGGAGAGCGGCTGTAGCGCGACCGGCTGTAAGGAGATCGGCTGTAGGGAGACCGGCTATAGCGAGAACCCCTATAGCGAGATCGGCTGCGGGACCTGGAGCAGCTGGGACCCCGGGATCGGCTGCGGTGTCGCCGCCTGGGGCTGCGGCTCCGCCGCCCGTAGCTGCGGCTCCGCCGTCCGTAGCCGCCGCCTCTGGACCTGCCGCGTGGCTCTCCCTGGCGGCTGCGGGGCAGGTCCCGGCGGCCATAGCGCGCCACCTGCACCCGCAGCTCGCGTCCGTCCAGCTCCGCCCCGTCCATGGCGGCCTCGGCGTCTTGGGCGTCGCGCCGGTCGTGAAAGCGGACGAAGGCGAAGCCCCGGGGCGCCTTGGTGTGGGGCTCCCGCGGGATGTACACGTCGCCCACGCGCCCGTACTTCTCGAACACGCGCCTCAAGCTGTCGGGAGAGGTGCGGTAGGTCAGGTTGTCCACCTTGAGGGTGATCATGCCGTCCACGTCGGGAGGGGGGCGGCCGCAGCTCATGGCTCCGAGAGCAGCCCGGGCCCGGAAACTGGCGCTGCTCTGGGCGCTGACGGTGCGACCTGCGTTTCTTTCTCGCGGTTGCGCCCCGCGTGGGGACGCCGGGAAAGGCCGGACGGAGAGGCAGGCGGCGGAGCTCCGCAGGGAGCGCCCTGGAGCAGCAACTTCCGAGTTCCCAATTTCAGGCCAAATACTCCAGGACCCAGAGGAAGGTTTCCTTTTGGTAGCTGAACTCCAAATGAAGCCAGGTCCCGAAGATCCTGGCCTTGTACCTGGGCAACATCCTAACCTAATCAGCGCCCAGCTAATGTAATCACTGGGCTGGATTTACATTAGACGTCCCACCCTCCCATGCCCCTCCCTATTATTCTACGTTTTAAACCAATCTTAAGAACAAAGCTAACTGATTAAAGGTCAATTTATGGGAACAGGCAATCCAGACAAATATTAAACAAAAGAAACCTAGGGCAACAATATTAATATCCAGTGTATTGATAGGATCAAAGGAGCACATTTTATAGTTATTGAAAAAGAAAATTCACTAGGAAAACATTACAGTGATGAACTTAACGCACCTAAACACATAACAGTGACACATAGCCAAGACTGAGAGTTATAAGGTAAAACTGAAAAATCTGCACTCATGATGGAAGTTTTTTTCCCCGTAACACCGTTTTCTCAGAAAACAATAGTGCAGAGAACAAAACTAGTAATGCTATAATAATTTGCACAACAAACAACAATTTTGATCATATAACCTGCAACAACCAAAAATATATAGAAAACACTCAGAAGAATTTCCCAATACAAGACTACAAAATAAATGTCAATTAAAATGTAATAGGTCAATAAATTCAGCACATCTGGACCGCAGTGAAATAATATTGAAGGTTAAAAATAAAAAACCTGAATCCAATCATATTTACTTGAAAATTAATAACCACATTTCTAAAACTTTTTTTATGTTGAAGTCAAGCAATTAGTAAAACAAAACCAAAACAAAAAATAAAACATTAAAATAAAAATAGAATTACAAATAAAAGGGACAATATGTTTTTTTAAAAGATGATTAATAAAACTGAAATCTAACACTTTTAAAGAAAAAAACAATCTAGCAATACTGATGAAGAAATACAGTTTCTAAATCTGGAAAGGAAATATACAGAAAGGGCCGAGAGCATCTTGGAGTGCTGGAAAATAAGGATGTGATAAATAGAAAACAAACAAAAGCATTGATGGAGTAATTCTAGAGGGGTACAAAAACCAATAAAACAGCTCCCAATGGCCAAATCTTGAACAATTTAAGGAACAAACTAAAATACCACTATATCATATTCCAAAATATAAAATAAATATTAATCGTGCTGTTGTAAATAAATGATTAAATAAATTAACACATTGGAGAAAAGAGAGAAAACTCCTCTGCAGGAGAATTCTAAATTAATTAAATTAATTAAAATGTTGCTGATTTTGAAAATGTTATGTAACCTTATATACATAGAATTGTGCTTTTTATATTTTAATGTATTTTGTGTTTTATTTCCCTCATCTATGTGTTCCATGTAGCTGTACTTGATCCTGTTACCTTGCCGTAAGGCATTCAATGGTATAAATGTTTGTGCTGTTGATGGGCACTTGGGTTGTTTCCACTTTTGACCTCTTACAGTGTTGCTCAGAACACGCTTGGACATGTATACTGGAGCTCATGTGTCCTCTTAGGTATGAATGGATCCCTTGTCACAGAATACAGGCAGCCCACTGTAACCTCTGGCTTCAGCATCGGTGAATTCAGCCAACTGTGGGTAGAAATTATTCAGAAAAAAAAACAATAAAAATAAATAGAACATAATACGGTAAACAATTATTTACATAGCATTTTCATCATAATGTAAGTAATCTAGAGATGACTTAAAGTATGTTGGAAAATACGTATAGGTTACATGCGCATACCAAGCCATTTTATATACGGACTTGAAAATCCTCAGAATCCTCAGGGGTTACTAAGGACCGAACCCCATCCACCTGCAGAATATCAAGGGACAACTGTATGTGAATTCAAACTTTACCATGCCTGATTGTTTTTCAACAGTTTTTATCAATTTACACACAGGATAGCTGTGTATGAGGGTGCTCAGTGCTCTTCACTTTTGCAAACCTTTGGTGAATATCAGACTTTTTAGTTTTAGCCAGTTAGGTGAGGGCATTAAGATTTGTTTTACCTGTGATTTCGTCCCCACACAACAGCCTGGGGTGACACAGTGAGATTTTGTCACTTAAAACTTAAAAAAAAAATTCATTTCCCTAACTGCAAATGAGAGTGAGTAATTTTTTCGTGTTCATTGGCCATTTGGATATTCTTACTCATAAGCTGCCTATTATGTATTTTGTCCATTTTTCTATTGGGTTGGCGTTCTCTGCACTAGCTCTTTATATATAATGGATATCAGCTCTTTGCTGGATATGAGTAATACAATATCAGTTCACACTCCTTGGTTTGTCATTTCTCTCTTTTTTTCATATCTTTTGATGAACAGAAATCCCTCTTTATTTCTAATAGTAAAATATTATTTAAAATAGCTAACATACCTGGTGACTATAACATGGCAAACACTGTTCGGTTTACTCTTGGTACAATAAATCATTTAATTCTTATGACCTATAAGAAAATTCTTACCTCTAATTTTCAGATGACAGAACTGAGTCATTGAGACATTAAGTCACTTGTTCAAGGCGGTAGAGCTTGACTGTTAGAGTCAAATATTTAAATGACAACCCCCAAAATGATGCCTTAAAACAAAAAAAAGACTTCTCCCTTATCAAACTGTAATATTTGAGCTGATATCAACAGTACCTCTAAGCACAGATACTGAGACCAGACACAGATACGTGTACAGTTGACCCTGGAACAATGAGGGGGTTCAGGGTGCTGAATCCCTGTGCAGTTGAAACTCCTCAAATACTTTTGACTCCTCCCAAAACTGAACTACTAAGAGCCTGCTGTTGACTGGAAGTCTTACAGATATCAACGGTTGATTAACACAGATTTTGTATGTGACATGTACTAAATACTGGATTCTTACAGTAAAGAAAACTAGAGAAAAGAAAATGTTTTTAAGAAAATCATAAGGAGGAGAAAATGTGTTTACTATACTGTACTATATTTATGGATACCTTAACCGTTTACAAGATGAATAGCCTGTCTGAAATGGCTGGCAACCTCACTGCGGACCTCAATGTACACTACACATCAAGCAATTCAACATTTTCTTATACTGTCGTGACTTTTCTCTGCTTCCTGGGAACATTTCCAGCATCACTAGTGGCACTTCGTCTGGGCCCCATAGTAGTATTCAAGCTTTAGGATATTGCCGTAAACATGATACTCAAGAGATCACTTTTTACTGTGATAGACAATTTACCAGAGAGAAAAAAATTGCTCAGGCAGAGATGAGCATCTCTGCAGCATTTTAAGAGTATACTCACCACACGAGCTCACTGCAATGGCAAAAGGAAGAGGCTACAAAATTCTTAAAATAATACAGTATTACTATAGTTAATTTTATGCAGTTATGATTTAATACTATATCTTTGCATTTGTTTACATTTATCTCAACTTCAAATGGCATTATGTATGGTCTGTGTGTGTGTGTAAATTCTGATAAATTTTAGCTTTTTGTAACAGGATTGTACATATTTTATGGTAGCAAATGTTAAAATACACTAATATCTATAAATATTTTATGCATTCATGACACACCTAATTTTTTCTTATATTTTTCAATATTTCTAGAGTACAAGATACATCTGGGAGTTTTTTCAAATTGTTCTAAATCTCCAAAAAATTTACCAATACAGTTGTGGGAAAAAAAATCCCTGTATAAGTGGACCCATGCACTTCATTTGTTCAAGGCTCAACTGTATATGTGGGAGTCTGTATATAATAAAGGTGGCTTACCAATCCCATGAAAAGCAATAGACAATTCAATAAGAGATATTGATATTGGGGGGAAAAATAAAATAGAGCTCTACCGTGCACTACTTAGAAGAGTAAATTAGTGATGGATTAAAGACTGTATAAAAGAGAACTTTAGGGCTATTTGAGAATATACTGAAAAATGTGTTTATGAATTCAAGGTGGGAAAATTATCTTAAAGAAGAGCCAAAAGCACAAACCACGATGAAAATTTCTGACATATTTAACTCATTCCAGTGTAATGATGACATAAAAAATTGAGACAAGATACAGGCTGGAAGAACAGTTTTGTCATATGTAAAATGGACAATGAATAAGTATCCTGAAAACTTCCACAGATCAATAAAAACAATGAGTCAACCCAAAAGAAGGGATCAAAGCCTTAGAAAAGGCAACTCAAAAAAAAAGGAAATCCAAATGGCCAATAAATATGAGGAGATGTACAAGATCACTAGTAATTGAGAAAATGCAATGAGACACTTTTTCTCAATTTAAATTAGAAAAAGTGAAACGATCTGACAGTGTAAAAATGGGCCAAGATATGGGGAAACCAGAACTGTCCCACTGCTAATGGAGATAGAAATTGTAGACTGACCTAGCTATTCTTAGAATAATTGAAAACAAATATCAGTATAACCAAGGAACTCTAGTTCTATGCACACAGCTGTTCAAGAAAGTGTTGTTTGACATAACAAAGATGTGGAAATAATCTACATGTCCATCAGCAGGGGAATGAATAAAATAAAAAATTACACAGGTCTATTGACTCTGTTGGAGTCACTAGGATCTATATACGTAGCAATCTGTTCAGGCCTTGTAATATTGAGTTTTTAAATAGGTAGCAGGTGGAAGAGAAGTTGTTAAAACCAAACCTGACATATCATCTTGGCTCTGTAGACTTCCAACTATAAACATGAAGAATATGCATCGAACTCATAATTGTTATTTCTCAGAAATGAAGAGAAGCCTTCAGAAATGAAGGAACAAAGGTCATGGGAGAGGACAAAGATGGCTCTATACTTGCTTTTAGATAATTTTCATTATTAATGTTCCTTGATTTTCCAAAACAAAACAGTACAGAATAGCAAAAGCTTATGATTGGACATGGGCAAACAGCTAGATATGGGCAAATTTTACAAAGAAGAGTGACCCAAATTGAGATTGTCAGATGAAGTAACATAGAATTCTAATTGCAATTGCTTGAAGAAGCCCTGCACAGCCACCCCTAACTCCCTGAACTTTCCAGAAGACTAATTCAGAAGCAAGTTTAGCTGTACTATTGCTTGCTCTTATTTGGCAAGAGAATGTAAAATATTTATGAAAGTAGCTGAATAGAAACAGGAGGACAATAGGAGTAATATTTTCTACAAGTTATTTGTGTGTTTATGTTTCTTTTCTTTTACTATCCAAGATTTTTTTTAATGATAGCCATTCCAGGGCATCTATCTGCCTAGGATAAGATTGTGATGCTGCTGAAGATAACAAGCAGAAATTCAGTTCTCACATTCCAAGTTGGAACGTGAGCCAAGCTACCATCTCCAGAAATTGTCAGAATCCCTTTCTTTCCTGCACTTTTATGTCCACAATCCAACTTCATCACCTAATTTTAGCAACCTCCAATTCTCACCTGGAATATAGGAGCGAGAAAGTCTCATTTTCCACTGAAAGATGAGTGGAAGTCGTTGGTGGAAGTAGTCATCCAGATGCTAACTTGATGGAGCTGACCCAAGGAACTAAAGAAACTTCTCCAACAGATTTTTATCAAAATCTCTGTGTTTAGCCTCACTTTTACTTCCAACTCTGGAGGTACCTGGTGTCACAAAATCTTGATTCCTTTTGGTTCTGCCTTGGGGATTCCATTGCCCTCCAGGTTTTCTCTCTGCCAGCCTAGCATTCAGCTTTCCAGTGTTTCTTAAGATGGTTCCCACTTTTCCAGCTGCTCCTGTCTTGTCTCCTGTTCAGTTTTCTCCAGTTTAAAATACACGCAATAAAAATGCATACACCATAGGTCTCCACATCAGTGACTTTTAACATTCATATACACCCATGTAATCATCACCCAAAAGGAGATGTAGAACATTCCCATGGCCCCATCACATTCTCTCATGCCAGGAGCTTTCCAGTCAATCCCTGCTTCCCACCAGAGGCAATCACGTTCTAAACTCGATGACCACAGCTTACTTTGGTCTATATTTGCAATGAGTATGAATGAAAATATACAATAGGTTTTCACTTTGGATCTGGCTTGTTTTCCAAATCTGATGTTTGTAAGATCCAGCTATTCCTGTTGCATATACCAGCAATACATTCCTTTTTGTTGCTGAATAATATTCAATAAGCTACAAGTTTTAATAAGCTATGAGTTTTTCTATTTATATATTCAGAGATATATGAATTATCCACAGTTCATGATTCTTATAAAATGTGTAGGTATTTAGGAGGAGAACTGCTATGGATTGATGAGTGCTTAAGCTTATAGAACATTGACAAACGGTTTTTCAAAGGGGCTGTATGATGGTACATTCGCAGTAGCAATGCATGTGAGAGTCAGTTGCTCTGGAAATGGAACTGTTTCTTTCAGAGCCAGAGCGCATGGTTCTAGTAAATCGAGGTGTAAAACTGGGACTGATCCATCATGCCAAAGATCAGATGTTTGCTTCTTGTCCTTGTGACTTCTGGTGTTCAAAGTGGCATGTTTTCAATGGGGGTCACAACAATAGTTCCATACATTGGAAGCTGAGATTCTATCTCATGGCCATTTCTATCTCTTCACATCCCTAAATAACCATGCAAAGAAGGATTATAATTTCTCAGCAGGGGGACCAATCTTTATTCTCTCAAGGAAATTATGCCTTTGAAACACAAAGAAACCTAAAGTACAATTGCAGGTCAGGTCCACTACAGAGCAGACTCTAAGACTTCAGCACCAAGATCTTTAGAGTGCCTTTGGGATCAATATCTGACTAAGGGAGGTATAGGAAGCAGGTTTGAGCACAGAGAAAAGTTGATCTGTGGTTTATGCCCAAAGATAGTCAGCCGATCCTTCAGGGACTCTGGAGCTCAAATGGCCTCAGGATTGTCCTGAGTTCAGCAGAGATGGCCAAGCTTTATGCTCCAGCACTGAGCAGTCATTGGATGTGGGCTACACTCGGAAGAGACATGGCCTTGGGTAAGGCAGCTCTCTGCAGCTGAAGGCTGTCTGCCTCCTGCATTCCAGGGCCAATGAGGCTTTTTCCTATCACATAAAAATTGATTCCTTGGTCACACAAGGTGTACTGTAGGTCCAGCAGTTCTCTAGGGCTTCTCCCTTCCAGTGAATCCAGTATGCTTTCATCTTGTGGTTCCACCATCTCAGTATTAGCTTTAGCCCCTTTTCAGCCAGGCAACTCACTCCATCTTCCTGTGTGCCTGGAGACTCTGCGTTCAGCCTCTCAGCTTGAATTTTATAAAGAATAAACTTCCATCTCTTATTACATTAGAAATGACAAAGTTGTCTGAATGAGTGAGATAGGCAAGAAAATTTATGTTTTTCTGTTCTTTATTGAGAAGTTCAGGCAAGCACCAATTGTTTTTTACTTTAGCCCTCAAATTGCCTGGTGCTTCAACTTTGGAGCCTTAATAACATTCTGTAAGGGCAGTTAAGCAAGAGTAGTACTAAGGGGAGGGGTGGCTTGCTTCTCTGAATGTTTCCTTCTACATCCAAAACTATCACCTTCAATTTCAAAAATAAGTTTTGAATTTGTCCACTTCTGTGCATTTGCAATATGAACAATTGAGTCTAGGCAACTGTCACTCTCACTTTTAGATGGTCTGTTTCTCCTTCTGGCACATTCTCCACAGAGCAACTAAACTGATTGTTTAAATGTATAAATCACATCTTCACTGCTGTTTTACACTTCCAGTGCCTTCTCAATTCAAGTTGATAGACTACCCAATAATGCAATTAACATAAGTCACAGGGCCTAAGTGGTCTGATCTCCGCCTCTTCTTCTTCTATGTGCCCCAGATATAAATAAGCCTCTATCGTATTGCTGGAAAAACAAACTCACCAAGTTCTATATTAGGCCTATTGCACTTACAGTTCCCTGCAGGTGGAAAATCCCAGTATGGACCTTCTTATTTTTCTCAGTTGGGGCCCCAGAAGATCTCCTATTCTCTGAAGCCTTCCTGGACCAGCGGCTTGGCCAGCCTCTGCCCATTCTGCCCTGTCGTCCAATCCTGCTTTAGTTCCTACACAACACACATTCCTGACTGAAACTGTCTTATTCACTTGTTTGGGGGTTTATTTATTAGGCTGAGTCAATGAATTACCAGTGTGAAATATGCACACAGCTTGGAGCCTGGGAGAGAAGAGAGTCAGATGATGGCACTTTTATCCTAGGGCTGCTCATCTTTCCCAGCAACTTGGGTCCTGCTATTTGGCTGAGTGCCAGGCTGGTCCTACCAAGCTATCCTCAAAGCATAACTGCAACCCAGTGCTCCCACACAGCCAGACAGCCAGAACCTCATAACCATATGCTGAGCTCACTCACCACCACAAAATGTAACCAGCCCATAAAATATTCATAAGTGTTGCCTGAAATGTTCTCAAATAACTGTGAAGAAAAATGCATGGAGAATAACCTCTTCCTGCAATGTTTTTGAAATTACAATATTAGAAAGAAAGTCAGATTTTACATGTTGGTGACCTTTAATATATTTGTGAACAAATACTGGCGATATCACATTGTAAATATCTCAATGACTTAGAAATATGATGCTTTTTTTTCTGACTCTATTGACCTAATTGGCCATAAAAGGCTAGTTTTGCAAGAAGGGGAGAGTTGAGGGAGGGAGGGAGAGATAAGGGAAGAAGACTGAAGGGGAACCACACTCCAAATTCTTCAGAGGTTCAGCAGCCTCTAGAGTTGGTCCAGAGTTTGGGACACTGGGGTAGATGAGCTCTCGGCAAACCCAGGAAGACCTCGTTCTCAGAGATACTCATGTCCAGTGGATGAAATCTCAGCTGGTGACGCAGAAGTAGAAGTCTCAAGATAGTACAGTGTCTGAGAGGATGAAGAAAGTATAGTGAATTTGGTAACCACCTTGCACTCAGCAGTGCCCGGGGCCTCACCACAGGAGCTAAGCACTGGGAGGCACTGCAATTTTAGTGGCCTGAAAATTTGCGAAAATTCTGAGTTGTAAATGTGACCAATCTCAGGAAGCCCCCACAGAGCAGAGCAGTGGGATATAAAAGCTGACCATGGGCACAGGGGCGGGGCTCCAGCAGCACCCAGAATCCTTGGCAGGATGCTGGATCCTGGGCTCAGTGGTACAGGCCTATCCATCAAAGCTGCGTCTGTAGGCAGAGGCTTAGGTTCAGGGCCTGGAGGTGTGCAGTCTGTGACCACCAAAAGGCACCTCCTGGCCAGATGGAGCCTGGAGGATTGGCTTCTGAACCCCCAGTTACAAAGGATAAGGACCACAACCACATCTACCAGTTGAAAGGTTCAGACCAAGGTTGACAAAGCCAGGGTGGGCAGTGGGTCCAAGCTAAGGTCCTGGGCTAGGAAGCATCACTGCAGGCTAAATTGGCCACAGGAACACTGGGCACAGAAATGTGAGGCAACAGGCACCACAGCTGGAGGTCATAGGCTGAGTGGGTCATGGCCCTGGTGACACAGGTGGTGCCTCAGTCCAGAGAGCCCTCTCAGGCACTTGGATCTTCTACGAGGTGGGCATCTCCAGGCTGGCTTGTGCCCTGGATTCCATGGGGTCTGCAACTAATCCCTCTTGCCTGGGTTTCCACAGCTCATAGCACTTGGGTTGCAGGATGCCCATGACAGCATCCAGGGAAAAGATCACAATGGCTTCCTCACCACTGCACTGAGGCCACTTTGCTTATCACATGGTGGCAAAATTCATGGCCTCCTTGAAATTGAAGCCATGGCTGAAGTCAGCATGGTGGCCATAGGGAAGCCATTTAGATATTTAGCCCCCTCCTTGAGTTTTCCCTGCATTCAGCCTTATCAACTACAACTACAACAAAATAAATTTTGTCTCTTCCCTTCCATTAATTATAGCTCTAAAAATTTTTGCAGTGGTTAACAGCACTAATTCCATAAATTATTGACTGAAATGCCTCAAATACCTCACATTAAGGAAAATGCTGGCTTGGGTCTAAAATAGCTAACTAGTAGATAGAGAATTTTTGAATTTTATTTTAAGGAAGGATTCATTGCTTCCTTGTGGGTGTGTGTAAAACAAGACTGTTGAATTATATCAAATGCCTATCAACATCTATAAACATGATCATATAACTTTTCTTCTGGTTGTATTTACAGGATAAATTATATTTCTAGATTTCCTTCTTTAACCCATCACTGCCTTCCTGCAATAAACCCCATGTAGTCATTGTATGTCATTCTTTTAATTTATTTAGATTCTCTTAGCTAATATTTAAGTTAAAATTTTTACATTGATGTTCATCAATAAGTTTTGTCCATCATTTTCTCTCATTCTGTAATTCATCAGGATTTTCTGTCAATGATGTGCTTATTTTAAGGCTTGAATTTTTTCTCATTTTAAAGGCCTATTTATACTTGAAATAAAATTTTCACACAATTCCTCTGTGAAATTGTCTAATCCTTGGCATTTTTGAAGAGTCAGATCTTCCGCCATCTTTCTGTATTTCATACACAGAAATTTATGTCTTAAACTTCCTATGTAGTAAGTTAATTTTTCTTAAAAAATCCATATCATTGGAGCTTTATGTTGATTTATTATTTTACAGTTATTCTGACTCATTTTCTATGTATATGCATATCAATTCCTTCTTGCTAATTTCATATAATTGATCTTTTCCTAACTTGTAAATCAGAAGCTTAATCCAGTTAATTTTATTATTTGAATGTGATGAAGAAAATAATTAAGGCTGCAAGTTTTCCCCTCAGCACTATTCTAAATGAATCTCATATATTCCTTTTTGTATGTTATTAAGTTTTAAATTTGAAAACACTACAGTAAATGTTTATTGTATTCCAGGCATTGGCATTAACAAATTACTATATTCACTCATAGAACTGTCAACTAAACACATGAGGTAGGTGCTATCTCCATTTTACATTGAGGAAACTGAGTCATTAAGTAATTTTCAAGGTCACACTAGCTGGTAAGAGAAGCTGGAATTCAAAATCAGGCTATCTTGCTCTACAGTTCATATTCTTAATAGATATTTATTGTTTTGTGGAAATTTGGCTTTTATGATTTGTGCTTCCCTCAAATCTAAGATCCATTCAATAAAAAAAATTTAACCTACCAGGAAAAGGACCTTACATTTTCTGACTTTCAAAAATATTTCAAATTTTATTGCATGATAATTCAGAATGTTTGAATTTTTTTCATTTTGTTTAAAGAAGATATTGATATTTTCTATTCACACTGATATATTGTCAAATTTTGTGATTGATTCTTTGGCAGGATAGATTGTCAAGGACCTGACATATACTTGGGATGCAGTGACCGTGGTGACCATAGAGCCAATACAATAAGCCTTAGCAGTCATATTGTAACTGAGCTCACTCAAGCAAAGCTATCTTTAGTAGGGACTTTCCCTTCCAGAGAGCGTGCACATTTTGATTTTACCTGTCCTCAAACTGATCTTTTGCTCATTACAATAGTAAAAAACACACCCATGGGTGGAGATTTAAGATGCTAATGAGACATGGGATGTATGAATAAGCATGTACAGCTACTGTATATGTACAGAAGACCATCAGGACCTGCTTACTAGTAACACCTGTTACCACCTCCTTATGAATAACCATGTAAAACTCCCATAATGGGGGTTTCTCCAGCAATAATCAATGCTGTCTCACCCTAACAAGCAGCCCTCCCTGAATTCCTTCCCTCTCAGTGTGTACAGTCTATTCTGCACTTAACTTTCAAAATATTATTTTTCTTTCACAATAAATTACTCTATGCTGTTCTTCTTTTGCTGTATGTCTCTTGTTTAATTTATTTTAAACTAAGAAGAACCAGAGGTATCACAATAGCTGTCAACAGCACCTGAAGAGAGGAAGTATTTTCTATCATCTGGTTTGTCAATTCTACCTTATTGTTAATGTTGTCTAAGTTTTTCATATCCTTAGGTTTCTCTATTTTTTCTGGCTTGGATGAATAAGGTGGCTATATTAGTTCATTCTCACTTTGCTATAAAGAATATACCCAGGTAATTTATAAAGAAAAGAGGTTTAATTGGCTCACAGGTCTTCAGACTGTACAGGAAGCATAGCAGTGTCTGGTTTGGGGGAGGACTCAGGAAACCTACAATCATGATGGAAGGCAAAGGGGAAGTAGGCACATCTTTCATGGTGGGAGCAGGAGGAAGGCCGGGGGGAGGTACTACACACTTTTAAACAACAAGATCTTGTGAGAACTCTATCACAAGAACAGCACTAGGGGGATGGTGCTGAACCATTCATGAGAAACCACCACTACAAGCCAATCACCTCCCACCAGAGCCCATCTCCAAAACTGAGGATTTCAATTCTACGTGAGATTTGAGTAGGGACACAGATCCAAACCATATCAATCCTCCCCTGGCCCCCTCCTAAATCTCATGCCCTTCTCACACTGCAACATATAATCATGCCTTCTCAAATGTTCCCCAAAGTCTTAACTCATTTCAGCATTAACGGAAATGTCCAAAGTCCAAAGTCTCATCTGAGACAAGGCAAATCCCTTCTGACTATAAGCCTGTAAAATCAAAAACAAGTTAATTACTTCCAAGATAGAGTGGGGGTACAGGCATTGGGTAAAGACTCCTGTTCCAAAAGGGAGAAATCGGCCAAAAGAAAGAAGCTAGAGACCCCAAGCAAGTCTGAAACCTAGCAGGGCAGACATTAAATCGTATACTTCCAAAATAGGCTCCTTGGACTCCATGTCTCATATCCAGAGCACAATAGTGCATGGTGTGTACTCCCAAGGACTTGCATAGCTGTGCTCCTGTGTCTTTGCAGGGTTCAGCCCCTGCAGCTGCTCTCATGGGCTTGTGTTAAGTGCCTGCAGCTTTTCCAGAAGTAGGGTGGAAACTGCTGGTTGGTCTACCATTCAGGGATCTGGAGGAGAGTGATCCTTTTCTCACAACTCTGCTAGGCAGTACCCAGTGGGGACTCCGTGTGGGGGTTCCAACCTCACATTTCTGCTCTGTACCACTATAGTGGAGGTTCTCTGTGAGACCCTTGCCCCTGCAGCAGACTCCTGCCTGCACATGCAGGCTTTTCCATACATCCTCTGAAATCTAAGCAGAAGCTCTCAACCCTCAATTCTAGCATTCTGTGCACCCTTGGACTTAACACCACGTGGAAGCCTCCAAGGCTTATGGCTTTCACACTCTGAAGCAATGGTCTGAGCTCTGCCTGGGCCCCTTGAGCCACAGCTAGAGCTGGAGCAACTGGGATGCAGGCAGCAGTGTCCACAGGCTGTACAGGACAGCAGGGCTCTAAGCATGGTCCACAAAACCATTCTGTCCTCCTAGACATCCAGGCTTGTGATGGGAAGCATTGCCACGAAGGTCTCTGATATGCCTTCAAGATGTTTTTCTTAATATTTTGGCTATTAATACTTTCCTTCCTTTTAGTGATGTAAATTTCTGCAGCCAGCTTGAATTCCTCCCCTAAAAATGTGCTTTTCTGCTACATGGCCAGGCTGCAAATTTCTTAAACTTTTACATTTTGCTGCCCTTTTGTACTTTGCTTCACTGGAACTGGATATAAGTTCCACTTTCAGGTCATTTCTTTGTTCATGAATGTGAGCCTACGCTGTTAGAAGCAGACAGGCCAGATCTTAAACTCTTTGCTGCTTAAAAATTCCTTCTGCCAGATACCCTAAATCATCACTCTCAAGTTCAAAGTTCCACAGATCCTTAGAAAGGGGCACAGTGCAGCCAACCTCTTGGCTAACACATAACAGAAGTAAACTTTGCTCCAGTTCTCAATAAATTCTTCTTCTCAATCTGAGACCTACTCACACTGGAATTCATTTTCCATATCACTATCATGATTTTGGTCACAACAATATAACAAGTGTCTAGGAAGTTCCAAACTTTCCCTCAACCTCCTATAGTCTTCTGGGCCCTCCACACTCTTCCAACCTCTGCTGATTACCCAATTCCAAAGCCACTTCTACATTTTCAGAAATCTTTGTAACAATTACTATTCCTGGTACCAATTTGCTGTATCAGTTCGTTCTCTCATTGCTGTAAGAAAAATACTTGAGATTGGGTAATTTATGTAGAACAGTTTTATTTGGGTCATGGTTCTGAAGGCTATACAGAAAGCATAGAAGCTTCTGCTTCTGGAGAGGCCTCAGGAAATTTACAATCATGGCAGAAGATGAAGGAGAAGCAGGCACATCTTATAAGTCTGGAGCCGAAAGAAGAAAGATGAGGGGGAGGTGCTACACACTTTATTTATTTATTTATTTATTTATTTATTTATTTATTTATTTTGAGGTGGAGTCTCACTCTGTCACCCAGGCTGGAGTGCAGTGGCATGATCTTGGCTCACTGCAACCTCCACCTTCCAGGTCCAAGTGATTCTCCCACCTCAGCATCCCAAGTAGCTGGGATTACAGGTGCCCACCACCATGCCCAGCTAATTTTTGTATTTTTAGTAGAGATGGGTTTTCACCATGTTGGCCAAGCCAGTATAAAACTCCTGACCTCAGGTGATTCGCCCGCCTCAGCCTCCCAAAGTGCTGGGATTATAGGCATGAGCCACCACACCCAGCCATGCTACAGACTTTTAAACAATGAGATCTTGTGAGAATTCTAATGGGAGAACAACACCAGGGTGATGGTGCAAAACAGTTCACGAGAAACTGCCCCCATGATCCAATCACCTCCCACCAGGCCCTAAATCCAACACTGGGGATTACAGTTCCACATGAGATTTAAACCATGTCAGTGACTTCAATGTGCCTGTGTTTAATAAGTCTCTTTCTGTTTTATGTAAGTCATACTTTATCAAACTTACTTCAATATTCATGACTGCTGCATTGTGAAATTTAGCCTTTTACATTGAAGAGAAGTCTTCTATGTATCTTTGGTCTTCATTCAGCTTAGACTGATATTAAGATCTGTGACTCTACTTTTATGTTTGTTCTTTCCTAGGTATACTTTTGCCATTCCTTTATCTCAATCACTTTTCTTCATCACTTTTTTTGATACATCTTTTATATAATTCTAATATTAAAAACATGTATTAAGGATTTTTTTTCTTTGCAGATACACACTAGAGATAGCAAATTTAATACATATCAAAAACATTACAAAATATCTCTGGGGCCATGAATGGCTAGCAAACTCAGTTGGTCTACAGGTCTAGTTTTGTGCATGTACAGTGGATGGTGGCCTGGGGTGGAGTGCATGTTGCAGTTGAAGGATTGTGAGAAGCCCCAAAACTCCCTGAGGATGTAGCAATGTCCAGTGGAATCCAGGGCCAGAGAAACAGAGGACCAAATGGAAGGTAAAAATGAGGGATTCAGTGAGATTCTCAGCATCATCCAATGTGAGTCCAAATTACTGTGGGATCTGGACCCATAGCACTGTAAGGGAGGTATCCTGAGGGCACAAAAGCAACAAGTGCTGTCTGTGGCATCTGGCCATGGTGAAGTCCACAGGCACAATGATTAGGAGGAGACAGTGAGTCCCTGAGAGATATTACAACATCCTACGGCAACCTTTGGGGTGGGGAATTCAATGACCTCTGGGAGCCCTGGTTGTCACAATTGGAGACAGCATCTGGGGGCCTTGGAAATTCGTCAGTTATTGGAGGTAAAGAATCTTCACTGTGGAGAGGCCCAGGCCAGAATTGTGCTTGGCAGGAATCTTCTCTGATTCCTGGGGTTGGGATAAGAAGTAGATATCACTTGACATTTGACACCATATTCAATGGCCATGGGTCCAGATGATTGATCATGCATTGGAGGAAAATATCTCCAAATTCAGTGGCATATCTCTGTCTGGCTTTAACCCCAGCAGATGAGTCAGGGGCCCAGGAGATCCTGGAAAACTTAGTTGGGACCGGAACCCTAGAGGCATAAGAATGGTCCATTGCTACAACCTTGGCCAGATTCACCGGGGATTTCCAGTCTCCACCAGTGTCCCTGGACAATGTAATCAAAGGCACAGTGACACTGGGAGGAGTCATAGGGACAACAAGAGGAAGACTACTAGCAGTGCTGTCGAGGGATAACAGGCAGGGGCCAGGGTGCATGGGTTCATCAGGATCCAGTGGGGGCCCCAGGGGTTGAAGATCAGGGGCACAACAGCAGCCAGAAGCCTTTGTAAAATGCGGAAGGCCACTGCTCAAAGGTGCGGGTTTGTCTGTCAAAGCTTCATCGTCGAACTGGAGCTGAGGTTTGCGGCCTGGAGCTCTGCTCCCTGTCCCCACTGAGAGGCGCCTCTTAGCTGCAGACTGAACAATTGTCTCCTCAGTCCCCAGTTCTCGAGGACGACGACCACGGCCTCGACCACGACCTCGACCACGACCACAGCCATGACAAGGACCCCACCTTCCAGTGGAAGGGGGAAGAACCCAGGCTGACGTCTCCAGGGTTTGGATTGCAGATCCAGGCACAGCATCAGTACCACCGCCCTTTGGGTTGTAACAGAGTCTTGGGGCCGCAGTCCGTGTGGGACAGCTGGTTATGTGGTTCCGGAGATGCCTCAGGCCCAGAGCAGCTCTCCTAAGTGCTATGTCCTCCCTCCAGTTGCTCGGCTCTTGGCTTTCTGCAACCCTGGGCTCCATGTAATCCACAACAGTCAAGTCTTGCCTGTGTTTCCAGAGCTCATAGCTCTCTGGTTGCAGGATGCGCACGAAGGCATCCATGGAAAAGGTCACTCTCGCCTCCCCACAGCTACACTGTGAAGCCACTTTACCATAATCAATCCATCGTGGAGTGGCAAAGTTGATGGCCTCTGCGCAGTTGAAGCCGTGATTGAAGCCAGCATGGTAGCCATAGGGAAAGGTCACCATGAACTCTCCAGCCTCCTGAGTCATGCGATTGAAGGGGATCCCATTCTTTTTGAGAACTGTAGGCGAGATGAGGGCCACCTTGTGCCGCAGGAAGCCCTCACAGCACCGGGAATTGCCTGGGAAGAGCTCCCTGGCCAGGCATTCCAGGCGCTGACCATGTTCTGGGGGCACCACGTACCAAGTTTTGGGGTCCCCAAAGTGCAGGTAGTTGATGCTGTAAAGGTCCATGTCCTCCGTGTGCCAAGCAAACGTGGTCTTCCACATGCCAAAGTACAGGTAGGGTGTGTTGACACCCTCGATGACAACCCCACATTCCTGCTCCAGCAGGTCCAGAATTGTTCCCAGGTGTCCTAGGTTCCATTGTTTAGTGCTTTCTTCAAATAAGGAGCCGCTGATATCAGCAGCATAAATTGGTGGATTACCGGGGTGGCTCTTCCAGTATCGTTGCTCCAAATCTGCAAAATTATGGTGTGGCGGAGTCTGATATTTTTTACTGTTTGCCAAGCGGCGATACTTCCCCACGGTCATGGCTTTCTTCTTTTTATGGTATTGAGTAAACACACCTGCCTGCCCAGAGGTCACCTGCTGGAGGGGAGTGGCTACTAAGATGTCTTCGATATCATCATAAGTCTTTCTGGCTTTCCATTCCTTGGGTGGAATTACCTTGGCGAGGCCAGCTTGGTGTGCGCCTTGGGCCTCCATGTAAGCAACATATTTGTTGAAATCTGTAAATTCTTCCATGGTTGGGTAAAACGTCATGATGGTATGACTCGTGTTCTGGGGACTGGAGTGCACAGACTTCATGGCTGCACACAAGAAGAGCTGACTCCCAAGTTCTTCGGTGTCCTCTAAATGCCTGAGAGTGCTGGGGAGGAATTTCTTTTCTCTGCTTTGTTTTTTCAAAATACTTTGGTTTATCTGTGAGGGAGTAATTCACACTTGAACTTTTGAACAAGTGAGATCTTTCAGAGGCTTCTGACTTCCCAGGGGGACTCTGCTGTAGTCAGTATTTTTTTGTCCAAAGAAAATAGAATATGTCCCAGTGGGGCAGGCGCCCCAGCTGGAGTCCCAGCTCCACCTGCAGCTCTGTGAGTTTCCTCAGTTGGGGGTGTCACTGTGAGGCTTCTCTTGATTCTCAGGCTTGGGTGCCCCAGTTGCTGGTAACTCCACTGTACCCGGGCGTCTCTTCTAGGAAATCAAATCAGTAAACCTAAGCAACAACACAAAATACAGAATATTTGAAGATACATGTATAACCAGACAAAAGAAATACTCAGCTAGTATTAAGCTAAACTAAAGGGTATGCTGTGTTAACATCAGGATATAAGGTCAAATAATAAAACAGAAAAAGAGCAGCATCTAATCAAACTAAGAGCAAAAATGATCAAGTTTGCAAAGCAATGAATTAAGCAATCCACTCAAGAAACTGGATGCATTAACATCAAAGGAAACAATGAAAATAAAGACACAAGCAGAAACCATTGCAAAAGGAAACAGAACCTCCAATAGGAATGATGACAAAAAGCTAAAACTTGACTTTTCAAAAAGATGGTGAGAAGTAAAAAGCCACAGGCATGAAGAGAAAAGAAAATACAAATGAAACAATTGAGATAACTTAGGGGGCATAGCTAAAAATCTTGCTGAGATGTTTTAAAAATTTTAACTGAAACTTACGAGCAACTTGAGTGAGAATAATTTTCTCAGTAGGACAAATATCAAAAAGTGCTCCAACAGAGAAATAAAATGACCTAACTTCCACCAAAAACTCACAAGTCCTGATGAAAATACTCCAGGACCCAGAGAGAAGGTTTCCTCTTGATAGCTGAACTCCAAATGCAGCCCCACGTTGCAAAGACCCTGGCTTTATACCTGGGCGGCATCCTAACCCAATCAGTGCCCAGCTAATGTAATCACTGGGCTGGGTCCAGATTAGGCATCCCACCCGTTTGTGCCCCTCCCTTTTGTTTTACATTTAAATCCTATAACAATGCTAAGTGATTAAAAGTCAAGTTATGGGAACAGGGAATCTAAATAAATACTAAAAGAAACCGAGGGTAACAACGTTAATATCCAGTGTATATATAAGATTCAAGAGGGACATTTTATAGTTAACGAAAAAAAATTCATAGGAAAATATTATAGGAATGAACTTTATGCACCTAACCACACAACAGTGACACACTGAAGCCAAGACTGAGAGTTGTTGTAAGGTCAAATAGTAAAATCTGCAATCGTGCTGGGAGTTGTGTGTGTGTGTGTGTTTAACATTATCCTTTCAGAAACCAATAAGGTAGAGCAGAAAATTAATGTTTAGTAATATGTACAAGCTTAAGAACTTTGAGGATAGAGATTGTAACAATTAAAAACCAAATGTGAAATGCTTTTCGGTACATAGGTAACATTTATAATAGATAAATTTACCAATATAGGACTACAAAGTAAATATCAAATAAAAATTATATTAAATGAATATACTGGCCAAAATGAAATGAAATTGAAAGTCAACAATACAAAACCTGAATCCAAATTTATTTGAATCCATATTTATTTGAAAATTAATATGCACATTTCTAAAATCCTATTGATCTTCACGTTGAACTCAAGCAGTGAGTAAAAACAAAATGGAACAAAATTCTGCAGAAGAAAATGAAAGATAGAAGTAATGATAGAAAGATAAAAGGGAAAATGTATACTAAAAGGTGATTAATAAAACTAAAATCTGATAGTTTTTTAAAGAAAAAATACATAAGTGGAAGTATTGATAAAGAACACTTTCTAGACCTGGGCAAGTAATATACAGAAAGAGCCCAAAGCATTTGTAGCCATGGAAAATAAAAACTCCGTAAATACACACAATAAAAAATGCGGTTACTTCCAGTGGGACAGAAGGAAAACAATTCCCAATGGCCAAATCTCCAACAAATTGAGCAAGAAAATATGTAAATTGAATTATAATCCAAAATATGAAATAAATATCTATGAGTTCATACTGATATAAATTAAAGATTAAGTAAACAAACAGCTGAGAAGTGACAAAGCTCTCTTTCCTAAGAATTCTAAACAAATTAAATTAATTAAAATATTGTCTATTTTGAAAATGTTATGACCCTATATAAATATACATAAAATTGTGTTTTATGTATTTTCATGTATTTTTTGTGTGGCATTTCCCTCATCTATGTTCTTCTGTGCAGCTGTACTTTGTCTTGTTTCCTTGCTGTAATTTATTCAATGGTATAAATGTTTGCGTTTTTAATGGGTATTTAGTTCCTTTCTACTTTTGACCTCTTACAAAAAATGTTGCTCTGAAAATGCTTGGACATGGATAGCGCTTGGGGCTCACATGTACTCCTGTCTATGAATAGATATCTTGGTCACAGAAGGCAGTCAGGCCTCCATATCCTCTGGGTTCAGCAGCAGTGGATTCAACCAACCGAGGATCAAATGCATTCATAAAAAGAAAGAAACGGTGAAAAATAATGGTACAATAAAAACAACAAAAAATAGAGTAAACAACTACTTGCCTGGCATGCTAACCCAAGATTGAGCTTTCTAGAATTTAGTAAGATGGTTCTTACTTTTCTAGCTGCCCTTGTCTTGTCTCCTATTTGCTTTTCTCCAGTTTAAGATACAGGTAGTAAAACACATAGATCTTAGGTCTCCACTTTAGTGAGTTTTAAAAATTATATACACCCATGTAATCAACACATAAAAGATGTAGAACATTAGCACAGCCCCATAGGATTCTCGCAGGACAGAAGCTTTCCAGCCAATCCCAACTCGCCACTAGAGGCAACCACTTTCTAAGTTCTATGATTACAGGGGAGTATGGCCTGATTTGGGAATGAATAGGAATGGAATCATACAGTAAGTATTCACTTGGATTTTGCTACTTTTCCCATATGGGATGTTTGTGAGATCATCTATCCTGTTGCATGCACCAACAGTTCACTCCTTTCAATTGATGAATAATATTTTAATACACTATAGTTTTTCTACTCATCTTTTCAGAGATATATGGATTGTTCACAGTTCTTCATTCTTACCAGTTGGGCAGATACCTAGAAGGAGATTTGCCAGAGACAAAATGAGTGTGCAAGTTTATAGAAGACTGACACAGTTTTCAAAGGGGCTGTATGATGTCATATTCCCACTAGCAATGCATGTGAGAAACCATTGCTCTGGACATGAGACTGTTCCTCTCAGAGCCAGAGTTCATGGTTCCGGTAAATCCAGGCATAAAACAGGGACTCAATCATCATGCCAATGTAAGATGTTTGCTTTTTGTCCTCATGACTTCTGGTGTTCAAAGGAACATGTTTTCAATGGAGTCACAACAATAATGCCATACATAGGAAGCTGAGATTCCCAAGTGGCCATTTCAATCTCCTCACATCACTGAATAACCATGCAAAGAAGGAATATAATTTCAGCAGGGTGGTGATTGATCTTTATTCTCTCAAGGAAATATGCCATTTAAACACAAAGAAACCTAAAGTACACTTGCAGGTCAGGTTTACTACAGAGCATACTCTAAGATGTCAGCACCAAGATCTTTCTTAAAGAGTGTCCTTGGGATCTGTATCTGAGAAAGGGAGGAGGGGGAAGCAGGTGTGTGAGCACAGGGAAATGTTGATCTGTGGGTTAGGGCCAAAGATAGGCAGCCGATCCTGCAGGGAGCTCTGGAGCTCAAATGGCTTTGCAGGTTGTCCTGGGTTGAGCAGAGATGGTGAAGCTTTATCTTCCACTACCGGGAAGTCATGGGATGTCAGCCGAATTGGGAAGAGGCATGGCCTTGGGTGAGGCAGCTCTCTGCAGCTGAAGGCTGTCTGCCAACTGCAGTCCAGAGGTAGTGAGGCTTTTACCTATCACATAAAAGTTTATTCCTTGGTCATGCAAGATGTGCTGTGGGTCCAGCAGCTCTCTAGGGCTACTCCCTTCCTGTGAATGCAGCATGCTTTCATCTTGTGATTCCACCATGTCAGTGTTAGCTTTAACCTCATTTCCGCCAGGCATCTCACTCCATCCTCCTCTGTGCCTGGAGTCTCTGAGTTCATCTCTCAGGTTGAATTTTCCAAAGAATAAACTTCCTTCTCTTGTTACATTAGGAAAGACAAAGTTGCCAGAATGAATGGAAGAGGCAGGAAGGTATGGGTTTTTCCGCTGTTTATTGAAAACTTTAGAGAAGCACAAATTTCTGATTATTCTAACTTTAAAATTTCCTACTGAAATGCTGATAGGGGAAGAAAAGAAGGGTCCTATTACGGATAGTACTTAACGAGCAAGGTGGCTTTCTTCTCAGAATGTTTCTTTCTGTATGAAAACTATCATTTTCAATTTCCAAAATATGTTCCGTCCACTTTTGTGCACTTCCTTTTTGTTGCTGGTTTTAAAGACAGAGTCTGGCTCTGTCACCCAGGCTAGATTGCAGTGCTGCAATCATGGCTGACTGCAACTTTGACCTCCCAGGCTCAAGTGATCCTCCTCTCTCAGCCTCCTGAGTAGCTGGGAATACGGGCATGTGCCACCACACCCAGGTAATTTTTTTTTTAACTTTCTTCTGCAGAAACTGAGTTTCACTATGTTGATGAGGCTGGCTATGCAATTTCAAAACTAACAATTAAGCCTAAGCAACTGTCACTCTCACTTGTATTATAAATGGTCAAACTGCTTCTCCTACTTGCAAACTCTCCATAGAGCCACTAAGCTGATTATTTAAATGTGTCAATCACATCTTGTCAACTGCTGTTTTAAGCTTCTGATGCCTTCTCACTTCAAGTTGAAGGAACACCAAATAATGCATTTAACTTGAAACATGAAGCTCTACATGTTCTGTCCCCAGACTCTCTCCCTTCCCCTCTCTGCCCGAGACACAAGTAAGCTTCTTTTGTATTCCTGGAAAAAGAAAATCACTAATTTCCATGGTAGGTCTATTGTACTTGCTGTTCCCTGCAAGTGGAAAATTCTGCTCTGGACTTTCCGTTTGGTCAACTAGGTCTCAAAAAAGGTCTCCTGCTCTGTGAATCCATCCGGAACCCGCAGCTCAGGCAGCCCCTGCCCATTCTTCTCTGTCATCTAATCCTGTTTTAGTTTCTGCACAGCACACATTGCTGATAAAAACTGTCTTGCTTACTTAGTGAGGACTTGTTTATTGGACTGAGCCAATGAATTAACAATGTCAAATAACCCACAGCTTTGAAAAGCCAGTGGAATTTCGCTGTTTTGGCTTGTGTTTTTGTCTTATCTAAAGCTTGCCCAATAAAGAATGTTCACCTTTCAGAAAAAAGCATCTCTACATTTTCTATTTTTAAAACCAATTTCTAGTTTTATTGCATGGTATTGATTTTTTCTTTTTCTTTTGATAAATTATTGATGTTTTGTTTTCATCCTAATATATTGTCTAATTTTGTGAATCATTCATTAGCACTTGAAAAAGGTGAGTATTCTCTGTTACCAGGTGCATACATTGTACCTTGTTAAGCTTGTTTGTTTTCTATATCTGTATATGTGTCCATTTCTTTTCTGTCCTCAACACACTAAAGTGACTTAAATTCTCTGGTTTTTCAAACACTACTCCAACTTGTTTCTTACCAACTATAATTTTTCCTTAATCAAACTCACATGGGTTCTAAGCTAGATCTCAACCTTCTGGCCCTAAGCCTGCACCATGTCCTCATGGAGCTTGTTCTGAGGAGGAAAGGAGGAGGGAAATGAGACTTTACCAGGACTTTCTTCTCCACCTCTGTGGTACAATCCTCTCTGGACCCTGCAGCCCATGCCCGCCCCTCCCAATTTCCTCCTAGAAACACAAGCCCCAGCACGGAAAACTCCCTGGGTAACCCTCTCCCAAGTACTGCCTGAGCCCAGCACAGGGGCCTGGGACACCCACCTCTGGATTCTCTGGGCAAGCGCTCACCCTACGTGGATACAGTCAGGACTTTGGCAGCCTCTGAGACCAGAAAGCCAGGAAGAAGGAAGCCCACTAGAAGCAGTGCCCACTACCCACCCACGCTCGCTCTGAGAGAAGCACACAAACTTTGCACTGCCCGTCCTGTGCCAGGTAAAGGGATCCCGTGAGCTTCAGTGCATGTACAGTGCTGGCTGTGAGCTTGGCAAGAGCTTCCTGGCTCCACACAGCCACCTGGTCACCATGCCCAGCTTCCCACAGAGCCACATGGTACCCATAGTGAGTTACCACTAGCAGGAATAAAAAGATGTGGAGCACACCTTTCCCCAGGCTCTAACTGACTATTTGAAGAATGAAAATTCTGTTTCAAAGCCACGGAGACATCCATGATAAGGGGATATTGAAAGAAACTCTAGACTCCTAAACCTGGGACATAGGATAGAACTGAGAGATCCATGAATTCTCCCCCATAGTAATAAATGTTGGTGTGCATATAGTTGGTAGAGAAGTACAAGGTATGTTGCTGTCAGAAGTTTCCCCAAATTCATGAGAAGTGACACAATTAACTTTTAATCTAACATTTTAATTGTGTTTAAATTTAATTTAATTACAATTTTTGAAATTAAGATGATATTAAAAACTAATTTACTACAGATATATATCAGATCTCCAGTCAAGGCAGATGCAAAGGCATATTAATGATGTCCAAGGAAGAATATGGAACTTCTAAAAGATGATTAAAATGGTTTTACCAGGGACTCACACAGATACTTTTATACCAGTGTTCATAACAGCAGCATGCACATAGCCAAAAGGAGGAAACAACCCAAGTGTCAATCCATGGATGATTGGAATAAGCAAAATGTGGTGTATACATATGATGCAATATTATTCAACCTTGAAAATGAAGGAAATTCTGACACATGCTGCAACATGGATGCACCTTGAGGACACCATGCTAAGTGAAACAACTAGAAATAAAAAGATATTATATCATTGCACTTATATGAAATACCTAAAATTTATTCATTTTATGTTAAGATCTACCACCCCTCTTTTCTTTTGCTTGCATTTTCCTTGATCTAGTTTTGCCCATTCTTTTTTTTTTCAATCATTCTGAATCACTTAGCTTTAGGTTTATCTCTTCTATAATAGTGATTTTAAAATATGTTTTCAGGATATTCCTTTCTTTACTTGGTAGATACACACTAGGAAAAATTAATAAACAGCAGACAGGCTCTGGTAGCCTTGGGTATATATTAGTTCTTCAAGGTAAAAGAGACTGAGACAATCCCAGGCTCAAATTGTGCTTGGGTGGAGCCTTCTTTGGCTAGTAGGGTTAGGTTATGGTCAGAGGGACAGCCACATTTGGCAATATATTCAGTAGCCATGGGTTCAAAGGATTAAGATAATGTATCAGAGGCACATAGCTCCAAATTCAGAGGTGCAGCACTGTCTTGCTTCAGCCCCAGGAGATGAGTCAGGGCCCAGCATATTCTGACAACATCAGTTGGGGCCAAGACCCCAGAGGTATAAGAATGGTCCATTGCTACAACCTCAGCCAGGTTCAAGGGGCCTTGCACTCTCCAGCAGCATCTCTGGAGAATCTTCTCAGCATCATAATGATGTTGGGAGGAATCAGTGGAACATAGTCAGGGTGGTTCAGTGTCATGCTGTCTGGGGATGTCAGATACGCACACATCAAAGCATCAGATCCAAAGTTTCTCCAAAGGTTGAAGATGGGGTCACTGCAGCTCCTGGAAGCCTTGATGGGATACTGAGATGCAGGCATGAGAGATACAGGCTTGTCTATCAAAGTTCCATCCCAAGTAGGGGCAAAGCCCCAGGATCAAGAGCTCTGTGTGCTGTGCCACTTGGTGGGAGACTAGAGGATCCCCTCCTGAGCTCCTAGTTCCTGAAGAAGACCACCACGACCACCTCTTCCAGTTGACAGGCAGAGAACCAGGGCAAGCAGACCCAAGATAGATGGTGGGCTACGGTGTGTTCTTGGGAGCCTCTGGGGTCAATGACCTTTGGATGGGCATCAGTTTCCTGGGCTGCCACGGGGAACCAGGGAAACTGCAACTGGTACATATGGGCTCAGTGGTAGGTCCCACCATCCAGGACCACAGGCCTAGAAGAAGTCAGGTCCAGAGGAGCTTCAGGCCAGGTGCAATGTCCTCCTGCCAGGTAATGAGCTCCTGGCTGGCCAGCACCCTGGGCTCCCTTTGATCCACAATGGCCCCATCTTGCTAGCTTTTCCATAGGTCATAATGATCAGGTTTCATGATGTGCATGAAGGCGTCCATGGAAAAGGCCACCCTGTCCTCCCCACAGCTACACTGAGAGGCCATATTGCCATAATCTACCCATCCTGGGTGGTTAAATTGATGGTCTCTTTGCAGTTGAAGCCTATGTTGTAGTCATAGGGAAATGTCACTGTCAACTCTCCAGCCTCCTGACTCATGCTATTGAAGGGAATCCCATTCTGCATGAGCACGGTGGGCACGATGAGGGCCATCTAGTGCCACAGGAAGGCCTCATAACCCTGAGAACTACCTGGAAAAGCTCCCTGACTGAGCATTCCAGGTGCCGACTATGGTTTTGGGGCACTGCGTACCAATATAGGGGCTCTCTGAAGTGATGGTAGTTGATGTAAAGGTCCATGTCCTCCATGAGCTATGGAAAGGTGGTCGTCCACATGCCAAAGTACAGGTAGGGTGTGTTGACACTCTTTTCGATGAAAACCTCACATTCCAGAAAGTCCTAAATTGTTCCTATGTGCCCAGGATTACATTATTTACTGTTTTCATCAAATAGGAGGCTGAGGTTCTTCTGGTATTTTCTTTCCAAATCTTCAAACGTCTGGTATGGTCGAGTCCAGTATATTTCAGAATATTTGAAGACAAATGTGTGACAAACAAAATGCTGAGCTTTAAGCTACCTTAGTAACTTAGTGACGCCACGCAGGCTTCAACCACAGCTTTAACTGTACAGAGGCCATCATTTCCACCACCCAGGATGGATTGATTATGGCAGATTGGTATGGTGTGTTAATATCAGGATTCAAGGTCAAATCATAACATATATAAAGAGGAGTATCTAATTGAACTGAAAGAAAAAAATCATCAAGTTCAAAAATGATTGAATTTAGCACTCAACTCAGTAAATGGGATGAATTAAAATAAAGAAGGAAAGAAAATAAAGGTATAAGCAGAAACAATTACAAAAGAAAATATTACACCCAGTATAGGTAATAATGAAAATCAAAATCTGATTCTTTGAAAAGACCTTTAGAAGTTAAAAATCACAGGGAGGAAGAGGAAAGAAAGTGTACAAAGAAACTACATTGTGATAAAATAATAAAGCACATAGCTAAACCTTGTAGAGTTTTTTTTAATTATAATTGAATCCTATGAGAAACTTGGTAACGTAATTTTCCCAAAAGTACAAATAGCAGAAAGTATCCAACAGCAAAATAAAACCACCAACTTTCTACAAAATATTTCTAGTTTTATTTTGAGAAAAGGTAACACCAAGAAAACATTTTAATTCAATGATAGAAACATGGTTACAGTAAGAAATATTCATAATCAAAAACATACACCATGTTATAAGTACCTACAGTTACAAACCATTTCTTCCATAACATTCCCCATATTTTAAGTTCATGTATGTTGACATGATCAGATTTGCCATTTAACAGAATAGGGAGGGGGAAGAGGTGTGATTATCATATCAGCTCGATGTGCTCACTGCATGCTCTATTATTTCTCTTCCAGGCCCGGGTGACTGGAAGGGCAGTTGACAGGCATTTTAATAAACTGAACAGCCATTTGTTCTTCAGGACAGGGCTTCTTTTTTCAGGAGCAATCAGAAGAAAACAGGAAACAGCTCAGCACTCTGCACTGCAACAGGCCACCTTAACAGCTAACCAGCATCACTCAACTGCTATGCAGCCGGGCCTGGTGCACAAAAACACAGAAGAGATTAGAATTGTGTTTGCTCAAAACCCGGTCTTTTCACCTGAAAAATCTTTATACAAATTTGGGTCATATTACCAGTTAGATTTAAAGGTAATAACATTACACATATACATTTATACTGCCTTTTGTAAGTTTTTAACTTTAAGGAATGAAGGCAGTTTTGAGGCACTGTCGTGACAGCGTTGGGCTGTGTGTAATGGCTGCACACATTTCTTAAGAGACAGGAGGCCACAAATTAGGTTACCAACCTGTTCATTTCAAACCAAAAATATCAGCACTATAGAATCAAATATACGCTGGGCGAAGGGGCTCACACCTGTAATCGCAGAACTTTAGGAGGCCAAGGTGAGCAGATCACTTGAGCCCAGGAGTTTGAGGGCAGGCTGGCCAACATGGCGAAACCCCGTCTCTACTAAAAATCCAAAAATCCAACAATTAGCCCTCCGTGGTGGCTGGCGTCTGTAATTCCAGCTACTCCAGAGGCTGAGGCCTGAGAATTGCTTGAACCCAGGAGGTGGAAGATGCAGATGGCGCCACTGCACTCCAGCGTGGGCAGCAGAGCTCGACTACATCTCAAAAATAAAAAACAAGCAAAAAAGACAAATATAAATTTTCCCATCTAATATCCAAATCCAATCTAAAGTCGTTCACCTCACTAAATTACAAGAAAATTTGAAAACAAAAAAATGGCACATAAAATGAATCTTGCCATCTGATGCAACGCTTCAAACTGGTAAAAAAAGGTAGACAAATATCACCCAACCGTTTCATTAGGCAGTCGCTTCTTCCAGTGACTCTGCTTCCATGGACTGAGTATGGAGTCCTTTTCCCCAAGTCCTCCATCACGCGTTAGCTGATGATCATTTTCCTAGGAGGGCACTTGTCCTTTTTCCCCTTCAGGAGACTTGGGAGGACTCTTGGATCGCGACCTGGACTTGGAGTCCCTCTTGGATGGCGGGGGGAGGACTCCCGGACGTAGATCTAGACCTGGACCGTGAGCAAGATCTGGAGATGGAGGAGGACTTGGATCTTCGCGGAGAGCTGGATTTGGAGGTTGATGGAGATGCAGAGTGAGACCCAGACTTCGAGTGAGAGCGGCGGTAGGGAGACCTGCTGCGGGAAGACCGGATGTAGGGAGACCTCCTGTAGCGAGATTCCCTGTAGGGAGATCGGCTGTAGTGATGCCGGCTGTAAGATCGACTGTAGGGAGATCGGCCGTAGCGAGATCCCCTGTAATGAGATCGTCTGTAGGGAGATCGGCTGTAGCGAGATCTCCTGTAGGTAGACAGGCTATAGCGAGACCCCCCATAGTGAGATCTGCTGCGGGACCTAGAGAAGCTGGGACCCCGGGATTGGCTGCGGTGTCGCCCCCTGGGGCTGCGGCTCAGCAGTCCGTAGCGGCCGCCCCAGGACCTGCCGCGTGGCTCTTCCTGGCTGCTGCGAGGCAGGTCCCGGCGGCCATAGCGCGCCATCCGCACACGCAGCTAGCGTTCGTCCAGCACCGCCCCGTCCATGGCGGCCTCGGCGTCTTGCGCGTCGCTCCGGTCGTGAAAGCGGACGAAGGCGAAGCCCCGGGGCGCCTTGGTGTGGGGCTCCAGCGGGATGTACACGTCGCCCACGCGCCCGTACTTCTCGAACACGCGCCTCAAGCTGTCGGGAGAGGTGCGGTAGGTCAGGTTGTCCACCTTGAGGGTGATCATGCCATCCACGTCGGGAGGGGGGCGGCCGCAGCTCATGGCTCCGAGAGCAGCCCGGGCCTGGAAAGTGGCGCTGCGCTGGGCGCTGGTGGGGCGACCTGCGTTCCTCTCTTGCAGTTGCGCCCCGCGTGGGGACGCCGGGAGAGACCTGGGGGAGAGGCGGGCGGCCGAGCTCCGCAGGGAGCGCTCTAGAGCAGCAATTCCCAAATTCCCAATTTCAGGCCAAATACTCCAGGACCCAGAGGAAGGTTTCCTCTTGGTAGCTGAACTCCAAATGAAGCCAGGTCCCGAAGATCCTGGCTTTATACCTGGGCAACATCCTAACCTAATCAGCGCCCAGCCAATGTAATCACTGGGCTGGGTTTACATTAGACGTCCCACCCTCCCATAACCTTCCCTTTTATTCTACATTTTAAATCAATCTTACAACAACGCTAAGTGATTAAAAGTCAATTTATGGGAACAGGCAATCCAGACAAATATTAAACAAAAGAAACCTAGAGTAGCAATATTAATATCCAGTGTATTGATGGGATCAAAGAAGCACATTTTATAGTTAATGAAAAGAAATTTCATAGGAAAATATTACAATATTACAGTAATGAACTTTATGCACCTAACCACATGGCACTGACCATAGAGAGCCAAGACTCAGACTTAGATGGTAAAACTGAAAAGTCTGCAATCATCATAGGAGATGTTGGTTTTTTTTTTTAATGTAACAGCATTTTAATCGAAACCAATAGTGCAGAGAACAAAGTTAGGAATCCTATATAATTTGGCTGGGCGCGGTAGCTCACCCAGCACTTTGGGAGGCCAAGCACTTTGTAATCCCAGCACTTTGGGAGGCCAAGGCGGGTGGATCACCTGGGGTCGGGAATTCGAGACCAGCCTGGCCAATATGGTGAAACCCCGTCTCTACTAAAAATACAGAAAATTAGCCGAGTGTGCTTGAGGGCACCTGTAATCCCAGCTACTGGGGAGGCTGAGACAGGAGAATCGCTTGAACCCTGGGGGTGGGGGTTGCAGTGAGCCAACATGGCGGCACTGCACTCCAGCCTGGTGGACAGCAAGACTTTGTCAAAAAAAAAAAGCTATATAGAATTTGCCAAACAAACTTAACAACTGTGATCATTGTAACCTGCAACTACCAAAAACCAAATGGAAAATGCTTTTCAATATGTAGAACACATTTACAAAAATTTCCCAGTGCAGCTACAAATAAATATCAGTTACAATTCCATAAGTTAATAAATTGAGCATAATCTTGACCTTGTTGAAATAAAATTAAAGGTCAAAAATTTAAAAACTGAATCTGACTATATTTATTTGAAAATTAATATCCATATTTTCCAAAAACCTATAAATCTTTGTGTTGAAATCCAGCAATTAGTAAGTAAAAACAAATAACATAAAATATTAAAACAATGATAGAATTATAAACAAAAGGCAATCTAGACTAAAGATGATTAATAAAACTGCAATCTGATAATGTTAAAAAAAAAAAGGTGTGGCAATACTTATGAAGAAATAAAGTTTCTAGACCTGTGCAGGAAATATAGAAAGAGCCTATAGCCATCTTGGAATGTTGGAAAATAATAATGTGGTAAACACAAAACAAACAAAAGTATTGATGAGGTTATGTTAGAACATTTATGGGGTTATATTAGAAGAGCACAAGAACCAATGAAAACAGCTCCCAATGGCCAAATCTTAAACAAGTTAAGCAACAGAATAACTAAAATATTATTGAATTATAATCCAGAGAATAAAATAAATACCTGCGAGTTCATGCTGTTATGAATAAATGAGTAAATTTAACAAATTGGAGAGAAGAGACAAAACCCCTCTGCAGAAGAATTCTAAATAAATTTACTAAAATGTTGCTCATTTTGAAAATGTTATATAACCTTATATAAATAGAATTGTGCTTTATGCAGTTTAATGGTTTTTTTGTTTGTTTTATTTCCCTCATCTATGTTGTTCTGTGTATCTGTACTTGGTCCTGTTGCCTGCTGTAAGGTGTCCAATAGTATAAATGTTTCTGCTGTTGATGGCATTTGGATTGTTTCCACTTTGGCCTCTTACAGTGTTGCTCAGAACACGCTTGGACATGTATACTGGAGCTCCTGTGTCCTCTTATCTGTGAATGGATCCCTCGTCATAGAATACAGGCAGCCTTCTGTAACCTCTGGGCTCAGCATCAGTGAATTCAACCAACTATAGGTCAAAAATATTCGGAAAAAAAATAAAATGAGTTTGTAAGTAATTCCTCTTCCTCTACTTTTCAGAATAGCTTGAGTAGGACTGGTATGAGTTCTTCTTTAAATGTTTGGTGGAATTTAGCAGTGAAGCCATCGGATCCTCAGCTTTAATTTACTGGGAGACTTTTTATTACAGCTTGGATCTCATTATTTGTTATTGGTCTATTCAGGTTTTGAATTTCTTCCTCGTTCTATCTTGGTAGGTTGTATGTGTCTAGCAACTTGTGCATTTCTTCTAGGTTTTTCAACTTATTGCCATATAGTTGCTCATAGTAGCCACTAATGATACTTTGAATTTCTGCAGCATCTATTGCAATGCCTGCCTTTTCATTTCTGATTTTATTGATTTAGATCTTCTGTCTCTTTTTCTTAGTCAGCTAAAGGTTTCTCAATTTGGTTTAACTTTTCAAAACAACTTTGTTTCAGTGATCTTTTGCATTGTTTTCCTCATTTTGATTTCATTAATTTCTGCTCTGATCTTTGTTATTTCTTTTCTTCTACTAATTTTGGATTATTTTTGTTCTTACCTTTCTACTTCTTTAAGAGTCATCATTAGGTGGTTTATTTTAAGTTTCTCCTCTTTTTTGATGTAGGGACTTATAGCTATAAACTCCCATGTTAGTACTGCTTTTACTGTATCCTATAGGTTTTAATATATTGTGTTTCCATTATGATTTGTTTCAGGAAATTCCTCAATTTCCTTCTTAATTTCATCATTGACCTACTGGAGATTCAGGTGCATATTGGTTAATTTGTATGTGTTTGTATAATTTCCAAAATTCCTCTTATTTTTATTTCTAGTTTTGTTCCACTGTGTCCAGAGAAGATGCTTGGTATTATTTGAATTTTTGAACTTTTTAAGATGTATTTTGTTACCTAACATATGGTCTATTCTTGAGAATGATCCATGTGCTGAGGAAAAGAATCTGTATTTTACAACTGGTGGATGAAGTGTCCTGTCAATATCTATTAGATCCATTTGATATAAGGCAGACTAAATCTGATTTAGAGCCTTCTATTATACTATCTTGCTCTGCCAATTCCTCCAGTTTAAACTTCTATACACCCATGTAATCATCACTCTAAATGAGATGCAGAACATTCCCATAGCCCCACAACATTCTCACATGCCTAGAACTTTCCAGTTAATTCCCACTCTCACCAGAGGCAACCATGACCTAAGTTCTATGAGCACAGCTTATTTTGGCCTTTTTTTTTTTTTTGGAATGAATATAAAATGAATCATTGCTTTTTATAACTGAATACTATTTAATATGCTATAGTTTTTCCACTCATCTGTTCAGACACGTGGATTATTCACAGTTCCTGATTTTTAATGGTTGGGTAAATACTCAGGAAGAGAATGGCTATGGATAGATAAGTGGTCAAGTTTACAGAACATTGACAAACAGTTTTTCAGTGGGGCTGTATAATGTAACATTCCCACAAGCAATGTATGTGAGAGTCACTTGCTCTGAACATGATACTGTTTTGCTCAGAACAGAGTACATGGTTCCAGTTAATCCAGGAGTAAAACTGGTATTGATTCATCATGCCAATGGCAAGATATTTGCTTCTTGCCCTTGTGACTTATGACATTCAAAGGGACATGTTTTCACCAGGGGTCACAACAATAATTCCATAAATTAAAAGCTGAAATTCTCATGTGGCCATTCCTATCTCCTCACATCACTAAATAACCATGCAAAGAACTATGATTTCAGTAGGGGTGACTACTCTTTATTCTCTCAAGAAAATTAGGCTTTTGAAACACAATGAAACCTGAAGTAAAGTTGTAGGTCAAGTCCGTTATGGAACAGACTTCAGCACCAAGATCTTTCTTAACAAGTGTGCTTGGGATCCATATCTGAGAAAAGGAGAGGAAGGAAGCATGTTTGAGCACAGGGAAAATTGGAGCTGAGGATTAGGGCCAAAGATACTCTCGGCAAATCTGGAGCACAAATGGCCCTTCAGCAATGTGCTAAGTTGAGCAAAGATGGCCAAGATTAATGCTCCAGCACTGAGCAGTCATGAGATGTGGGCCAAACTGGGAAGAGGCATGGCTTTGGGTGAGGCAGCTCTCTGCAGCTGAAGACTGTCTGCCTACTGCACTCCAGGGCCAATGAGGCTTTTATCTATCACATAAAATTTCATTCCTTGGTCATGCAGGATGTACTCAGGGATCAACAGTTCTCTTGGGCTACTCCCTTCCAGTGAATGCAGTGTACTTTCATCTTTGGTTCCACCATGTCACTATTAGCTTAAATCCCCTTTCAGCCAGGCATCTCAGTCCATCCTCCTGTATGCCTGGAGACCCTATGTTTTCCCTCAGCTTGAATTTTCCAAAGAATAAACTTCTTGTTATGTTAAGAAAGACAAAGTTGCCTGAATGAATGGGAGAGACAGGATGATAAGAGTTTTTCTGCTCTTTATTGAGAACTTTAGACAAGCACCAGGTTTTTATTACTCATGCTTCAAAATTTACAGCCTTCCTGAAATTCTGGATGGGAGTGGGGAAGTTAAGGAAGGGTGGTACTAAGGTGGGGAGTGGTTTGCTTCTCTGAATGTTTCCTTCTTCATTAAAACTATCATTTTCAATGTGAATAATATATTCTGAATTTTTCCATTTCTGTGCATTTGCAATACTAACAATTAAGTGTAAGCAACTGTCACTCTCACTTTTATTATAAATAGTCTAATTGCTTCTCCTACTCACACATTCTCCACAGAACAACTAAGCTGATTACTTAAATATGTCATTCACATCTTTTCCACTGCTGTTTTAATGCCTCCTCATTTCAAGTTGAAGGAACACCACATAATGCACCTGACATGGGACACAAGGCCCTCCATGTTCTGCCCCCTGCCTCTCTCCCTTCCTCTCTGTGTCCCAGACACAAATAAGCTTCTTTTGTTTTCCTGGAAACACAAACTCACCACATTCTATGCTAGGTTTGTTGTACTTGCTGGTCCCTGCAAGCGGGGAATTCTGCTCTGGACCTCCCCATTTTGTAATTGTGTCCCCAAAATCTCCTGCTCAGTGAATCCTTCTGAGACTGGCCACTCAGCCAGCCCCAGCTCATTCTGCTCTGTTGTCCAATCCTTCTTTAGTTTCTATACAGCACACATTCCTGATTGAAACCTTGCTTACTTATTTGGGGACAATATTGGGTTGAGTGAATGAGTTACCAGTGTGAAATATACACACAGCTTTGAAAAGGCAGTGGAGCCCGGGAGAGAAGATAGTCAGACAATGGCACCTTCAGCCTAGGGCTGCTCATCTTTCCCAGCAATTTGGGTCCTGCTATTTAGCTGAGAACCAGGCTGGGCATAAGGCCAGCCTCAAAGTATGACTGCAACCCAGTGCTCCCACCTGGCCAGACAGCCAGAACCCCACAACCATGCCCTGAGCTCAGCATCACCACACAATGTAACCAGCCCATAAAATACATTTTGCCTTAAAAGTTTTCAACTAACTATGAAGAAAAATGCATGGAGAATAACCTCCTTTCCAAGTTGTTTGAAACTACAATATTAGAAAGAAAGTCAGATCTTACATTTTGGTGACTTTTAATTCATTTGTGAACAAATACTGGTGACATCACATTTTGAATACCTCAATGACTCAGAAAGATGATACTTTTTTTCTAACTCTACTGACCTAATTGGTCATAAAAGGCTAGTTTTGCTAGAAAGGGAGAGTTGGGGCAGGGGTAGGTAAGGGAAGGAGATTGAAGGGGAACCACATTGTGAATTCTTCAGAAGTGCAGCAGCCTCCATAGTTGTTCCAGCAATTGGGACGCTGGGATAGATGAGTTCCCAGCAAACCCAGGAAGACCTTGTTCTCAGAGATACTCATGTCCAGTGGATGAAATCTCAGCTGGTGACACAGAAGTAGAAGTGTCAAGACATTAAAAGGTCTTGCAGGATAAAGAATATATGATTAATATACTCAGCAGCACGCAGGTGCCTCACCAGAGGGGCTATCTCAGCACTGAGAGGCTTTATAATTGTAGTGGTCTGAAAATGTGCCCAAAATGCTGAGATGTAAATGTGAGCAATATCAAGAAGCCCTCACTTAGCAGAGCAGTGAGGTATAAAGACTGACCATGGGCTCAGAGGCAGGGGCCCAGCAGCACCTAGAATCCTTGGCAGGATGCTGGATCCTGGGCTTAGTGGTGCAGGCCTGTTCATCAATGCTCCATCTGTGGGCAAGGACTTAGACTCAGGGCCTGAGGCTGAGGGCCTAAAGCTGTGTGCCCTGTGACCATCAAGAGGCACCTCCTGGCTGGAGCCTGGAGTATTGGCTCCGGAGCCCCCAGTTACAGAGGGCAAGGACCATGGCCACGTCTGTCAGTTGAGGGGTTCAGACCAGGGTTGGCATAGCTGGGGTGGGCAGTGGGTCCAGGCTAATTTCGTGGGCTGGGAAGCATCATTGCAGGATGGAAAGGCCATGGGAACACCAGGCACAAGGGTAAGGCAATGGGAACCACAGCCCGAGGCCATAGGTTGTGTGGGTCATGACCCTGTTGACATGGGTGGTGACTGGGGCCAGGCTAGTCCTCTCCAGCACTTGGATCTTTCACCAGGTGGGCATCTCCAGGCTGGCATGTGCCCTGGACTCCATGGGTTCTGCAACTGCCCCAAATGACTGTGTTTCCACAGGTCATAGCACTTGGGTTACAGGATGCCCACAATGGCTTTCCCACCACTGCACTGAGACTCCACTTTGCCTGAATTGATCTATTCCATGGTGGCAAAATTCATGGCCTCCTGGAAGTTGAAGCCATGGTTGAAGCCAGCATGGTAACCATAAAGAAACCATTTAGAAGTTTAACCTCCTCCTTGAGTTTTCCCCACATTCAGCCTTATCAACTGCAACCACAACAAAATAAGTTTTGTCTCTTCCCTTCCATCAATTATAGTTCTAAAAATATTTTCAGTGGTTAATAGTGCAAATTCCATAAATTATTGACTGAAGTGCCTCAAATACCTCACATTAAGGAAAATGGTGGCTTGGGTCTAAAATATCTCACTATTAGATAAACAATTTTGTATTTTATTTTATGGAAGGATTCATTGCTTCCTTGTGAGTGAGAGCAAACCAAGACTGACTGTTGAATTTTATCAAATGACTATCAGCATCTATAAACATAATCATATAACTTCTGGATATATTTACAAGATAAGTTATATTTCCAGATTTCCTTGCTTTAAACTATTGTTTCCTTCCTGCAGTAAATCCCATGTAGTCATCATATGTTACTCTTTTAATGTATTTAGATTCTCTTAGCTAATATTTAAGTTAAAATTTTTACATTGATGTTCCTCAATAAGTTTTGTCCATAATTTTCTCTCATTCTGCAATTCATCAGGATTTTCCGTCAATGATGTATTTATTTTAAAATGTGAATTTTTTTTCTCATTTCAAAGGCCTAGGTATACTAGAAATGAAGATGTCACACAATTCCTCTGCAAGTTTGTCTAATCCTTGTCATTTTTGAATAGGCAGATCTTCTGCTCTTTCTATATTTCAGACACAGAAATTTAGTCTTAAATTTTTTGTGTCTAGTAAGTTAATTTTTCTAACAAAAAATCCATATTATTGGTGCTTTGTGTTGATTTAGTATACATTTTACAGTTATTCTAACTCATTAATTTCTGTGTATACATGTATCAATTCCTTCCAACTACTTTCAGTTTATCTTTTCCTAACTTGTACATTAGAAGTTTAATCCAGTTAATTTCATTATTTGAATATGATGGAGAAAATACTTAAGGCTGCAGATTTTCCTCAGCACTATTGTAAATCAATCTCATATATTTCTTTATGTATTTTATTAAGTTTTACATCTAGAAACACTCCAATAATGCTATTGTGTCCCAAGCATTGATGTTAACAAATTGCATATATTAATTCATAGAACTGTCAACTACACACATGAGGTAGGTGCTATCTTCATTTTATGTTGAGGAAACTGAGTCATAAGGTTAAGTAATTTTCAAGGTCATACAAGCTGATAAGAGAAACTTGAGAACAAAATCAGGCTTTCTTGCTGCAGAGTTTATGCATGTAATAGATATTTATTGTTTTGTGAAAATTCAGCATTTTTGGCACTTGAAGAGAGGAAGTATTTTCTATCATCTAGTATGTCAATACTACCTTATTGTTAATGTAGTTTAAATTTTCCATATCCTTATATTTCTCCATTTTTTTCTGCCTTGGATGAGTGACTGTTTCGTTCACACATTGCTGTAAAGAAATGCCTGAAGGCTAGGTGTGGTGCCTCACGGCTGTAATCCCAGCACTTTGGGAGGCTGAGGCAGGTGGATCACCTGAGGTCAGAAGTTTGATACCAGCCTGGCCAACATGATTAAACCCCATCTGCACTAAAAATAGAAAAATTAGCTGGGTGTGGTGGCAGGCACCAGTAATCCCAGCTACTCAGTAGGCTGAGGCAGGAGAATTGATTGAACCCAGAAGGCAGAGGTTGCAGTGAGCTAAGATTGAGCCACTGCACTCCAGCCTGGGCAAGAGTGAAACTACATCGAAAAAAAAAATCCCTGAAATTGGGTAATTTATAAAGATAAGAGTTTTATTTGGCTTATGGTTCTGCAGGCTGTGCAGGGAGCATAGGAGCTTCTGCTTCTGGGAAAGCCTCTGGAAATTTACAATCATGATGAAAGGGGAAACAGGCACATCATAAATAGCTGGAGCAGGAGGAAGAGAGAGGGGGAAGGTCGTACACACTTTTAAACAACCAGATCCTCCTAGAACTGTATCACAAGAATAGCACTATGGAGATAGTGCTAAATCATTCATGACAAACCACCCCCATGATCCAGTCATCTCCCACCAGGCCCCACCTCCAACATTAGAGATTAAAATTTCACATGAGATTTGGGCAGAAACACATATCCAAACCATACTGGTGACTTTAATGTTCCTATTTTTAATCTGTTTCTTTAAATTTGTCTTATACTATGTCGAACTTGAATATTCATGACTGCTGTAATTTCATTGTGAAATTTAGTATTTTGCATTGTGAAGATCCATGCTATGTACCTTTGGTCTCAATTCAGGTTTGCCTGATATTAAGATCTGTAAATCTACTTTTATGTTTGTTCTTTGCTTGGTATAGTTTCCCCATTCTTTTATCTCAATCACTTTTCTAAATCACTTTCTTTTTGATATATCTATTTTATATTATTCTAATTTAAAAAACATGCACTAAGACTTTTATTTTCTTTGGAGATATACATTAGAGACAGCAAATTTAGTTAACATCAGTATAGTTACAAAATACCTCTGAAGCCATAACTGGCTAAGTAACTCAGTTGGTCAAAAGGTCTAGTTTGTACATGAGCAGTGGATGGTGGCCTAGGATAAAGGGCATGTTGCAATTGAAGGATTGGGGGAAGCCCTGAACCTCACTGGAGTTGTAGCAATGTCCAGTGGAATCCAGAGTCAGAGACATAGAGGACCAGATGAGAAATAAAAATGAGAGGCTCAGTCAGATTCTCAGCATCATCCAATGTGGGCCCAAATTACAATGGAATCTGGACCCATAGCACTATAAGGGAGGTATCCTAAGGGGGACATCAGAAACAAGTGCTGTCCATGGCATCTGGCCATGGTGAAGGCCACAGGCAAATATGTGGAGTAGACAGAGAATCCCTGAGAGGTACTACAACATCCTATGGCAACCTTTGGGGAGGGGACTTCTGTGGCCTCTGGGAGCCCTGGTTGTCACAGTTGGAGACAGCATCTGGGGGCCTTGGAAATGTGTCAGTTACTGCAGGTAAAGAATCTTCACTGAGGAGAGACCCAGGCTACAATTGTCTTTGGCAGGAATCTTCTCTGATCCTGGGGTTGGAATAAGAGAGACACTGACATTTGTCACCATATTCCATAGCCATGGATCCAGAGGATTGATCATGTATTGGAGTAAAATATCCCTAAACCCAAGTGTCTTTAGCCCCAGCAGATGAGTCAGGAGCCCAGGAGATTCTGGAAAACTTAGTTGGAGTCAGAACCCTAGAGCCGTAAAAGTGGTCCATTGCTACAACCTTGCCCATGTTCACCAGACAAGTGTCCCTGGTGAACTTAATCAGTTCCAGTCCCCACCAGTGTCCCTGGAAAACTCAAAGGCACAATGACATTGGGAGGAGTCATGCAGACAACATCAGGGAGATTACTCGTAGTGCTGTTGAGGGATAGCAGGCACGGGCCAGGGTGCATGGTTTCATCACGATCCAGTGGGGGCCCCAGGAGTTGAAGATCAGGGACACAGCAGCAGCCAGAAGCCTTGGCAAGATGCGGAAGGCCACCACTCAAAGGGACAGATTAGTCATCAAATCATTGGCAAGCGGGAGCTGAGGCCTGTGGCCTTGAGCTCTACTCCTTGTACCCATTAAAAGGCGCCTCTTGGATGCAGGCTGAACAGTTGGCTCCTCAGTCCCCAGTTCTCCAGTACAACAACCATGACCACGACCACGACTGCAACCTCGACCTCGACCTTGACCACGACCACGACCACGACCAGAACGCCAGCTTCCAGTGGAAGGGAGAAGAACCCTGGCTGACATCCCCAGGGTAAGTGACTGGGTCTGGGTATGATATGCAGAGCTTTGGAATGCGGATCCAGGCACAGCATCAGTGCCACAGCCTTTTGGGTTGTAACAGTGCCCTGGGGACACAGGCTGTGTGGGACACTGGGCTGTGAGGTTTGGGAGAAGCCTCAGGCCCAGAGCAGCTCTTCTAAGTACTATATCATCTCTCCAGTTGCTCAGCTCTTGGCTTTCTGCAACCCTGGGCTCTGTGTGATCCACAATGGCCAAGTCTTGCCTGTGTTTCCAGAGCTCATAACTCTCGGGTTGCACAATGCGCACAAAGGGGTCCATGGAAAAGGTCACTGTCGACTCCCCACAGCTACACTGAGAGGCCATTTTGCCATAATCAATCCATCGTGGAGTGGCAAAATTAATGGCTTCTGCGCAGTTGAAGCCGTGATTGAAGCCAGCATGGTAGCCATAGGGAAAGGTCACCATGAACTCTCCAGCCTCCTGAGTCATGCAATTGAAGGGAATCCCATTTTCCTTGAGAACTGTAGGCGAGATGAGGGCCACTTTGTGCCGCAGGAAGGCCTCACAGCCCCGAGAAATGTCCGGGAAGAGCTCCCTGGCCAGGCGTTCCAGGTGCTGAGCATGTTCTGGGGGTACCACGTACCAAGTTTTGGGGTCCCCAAAGTGCAGGTAGTTGATGCTGTAAAGGTCCATGTCCTCCGTGTGCCAAGCAAACGTGGTCTTCCACATGCCAAAGTACAGGTAGGGTGTGTTGACACCCTCGATGACAACCCCACATTCCTGCTCCAGCAGGTCCAGAATTGTTCCCAGGTGTCCTAGGTTCCATTGTTTAGTGCTTTCTTCAAATAAGGAGCCGCTGATATCAGCAGCATAAATTGGTGGATTACCGGGGTGGCTTTTCCAGTATCGTTGCTCCAAATCTGCAAAATTCTGGTGTGGTGGAGTCTGATATTTTTTACTGTTTGCCAAGCGGCGATACTTCCCCACGGTCATGGCTTTCTTCTTTTTATGGTATTGAGTAAACACACCTGCCTGCCCAGAGGTCACCTGCTGGAGGGGAGTGGCTATTAAGATGTCTTCGATATCATCATACGTCTGTCTGGCTTTCCATTCCTTGGGTGGAATTACCTTGGCAAGGCCAGCTTGATGTGCGCCTTGGGACTCCATGTAAGCAACATATTTGTTGAAATCTGTAAATTCTTCCATGGTTGGGTAAAAAGTCATGATGCTATGACTTGTGTTCTGGGGACTGGAATGCACAGACTTCATGGCTGCACACAAGAAGCAGCTGACTCCCAAGTTCTTGGGTGTCCTCTAGATGCCTGAGAGTTCTGGGGAGTAATTTCTTTTCTCCCCTTTGTTTTTCAAAATACTTTGGTTTATCTGTGAGACAGTAATTCACACTTGGACTTTTGAACAAGTGAGATCTTTCACAGGCTTTCTGACTCCTCAGGGGGACTCCACTCTAGTCAGTATACTTTTTTCTGAAGAAGTAGAGTATGTCCCAGCTCTGTGAGTTTCCTCAGTTGGGGGTGTCACTGTGAGGCTTCTCCTGATTCTCAGGCTTGGGTGCACTAGTAGCAGCTAGTGTCCCACTGTACCTGGGGGTCTCTTCCAGGAAGTCGAAACAATACACCTAAACAACAACAACAAAAGATAGAGAATATTCATATTTTTTAAATAAGTATATAACCAGACAAAAGAAATATGCAGCTAGCATTAAGCTAAGCTAAAACATATGCTAACATCAGGATATGTTAACATTGTCAGGCCTCTGAGCCCAAGCTAAGCCATCATATCCCCAGTGACCTGCACATACACATCCAGATGGCCTGAAGCAACTGAAGATCCACAAAAGAAGTGAAAATAGCCTTAACTGATGACATTCCACCATTGTGATTTGCTTCTGCCCCACCCTAACTGATCAATGTACTTTGTAATCTCCCCCACCCTTACGAAGTTTCTTTATAATCTCCCCCACCCTTAAGAAGTTTCTCTGTAATTCCCCCAACCCTCGAGAATGTACTTTGTGAGATCTACCCCCTGCCCCCAAAACATTGCTCTTAACTCCACCACCTATCCCAAAACCTGTAAGAACTAATGATAATACCACCACCCTTTGCTGACTCTCTTTTTGGACTCAGCCCGCCTGCACCCAGGAGAAATAAACAGCCTTGTTGCTCACACAAAGCCTCTTTGGGGGTCTCTTCACACGGACACGTGAGACATTTCGTGCCGAAGACCTGGGTCAGCGGGACTCCTTTGGGAGACCAGTCCCCTGTCCTCACCCTCACTCTGTGAAGAGATCCACATATGACCTCCAGTCCTCAGACCAACCAGCCCAAGGAACATCTCACTGATTTTAAATCGGGCAAGCAGCCTCTTTTTACTCTCTTCTCCAACCTCTCTCACTATCCCTCAACCTCTTTCTCCTTTCAATCTTGGCGCCACCCTTCAATCTCTCTCTTCTCTTAATTTCAATTCCTTTTATTTTCTGGTAGAGACAAAGGAGACACATTTTATCCATGGACCCAAAACTCCGGCGCTGGTCATGGACTCGGGAAGGCAGCCTTCCCTTGGTGTTTAATCATTGTGGAGATGTGTCTCTGATTATTCACCCATGTTCCATTGGTGTCTGATCTCCGCATTCACCCACATTATCATTCACCCACATTCTCTTGATGGCAAATCAACTGTGGGGACAGCTGCTTTGGCTGCTCCCCTACGTTGCAGCTCAGGGCTGCTCCCCACCCCCCTTCTCCGTGTCTCTACCCTTATTTTTTAAACTTGCCTCCTTCACTATGGGCAACCTTCCACCCTCCATTCCTCCTTCTTCTCCCTTAGCCTGTGTTCTCAAGAACTTAAAACCTCTTCAACTCTCACCTGACCCAAAATCTAAGCATCTTATTTTCTTCTGCAACACCGCCTGGCCCCAATACAAACTCGACAATGGTTCTAAATGGCCAGAAAATGGCACTTTTGATTTCACCATCCTACGAGACCTAGACAATTTTTGTTGAAAAATGGGCAAAAATGGTCTGAGGTGCCCGACATCCAGGCATTCTTTTATACATTGGTCCCTCCCTAGTCTCTGCTCCCAAAGAGACTTGTCTCAAATCTTTTTTCTTTCTCTCCTATCTGTTCCTTCAGTCTCCACCCCAAGCTCTGAGTCCTTTGAATCCTTCTTTTCTACAGACTCATCTGACCTCTCCCCTCCTCCCCAGGCTGCTCCTTGCCAGGCCAAGCCAAGTCCCAATTCTTCCTCAGCCTCTGCTCCCCCACCCTATAATCCTGTTTCCCTTGCCTCCATAACTGTTGTGGGTATTGACAGCCAAGCTTCTAAACCTCTTAAAACTCCCCAACTCTGGTGCCAACTTGGACAACATTCTTTAATGCACTCATTTTTAGTTATCCCCACCTGCCCAGCTCCCTTATTAGGTCGAGACATTTTAACTAAATTATCTGCTTCCCTCACTATTCCTGGGCTACAGCCACACCTCATTGCTGCCTTTTCCCTCAGTTCAAAGCCTCCTTCGCATCCTCCCTTTGTATCTCCCCACCTTAACCCACAAGTATGGGATACCTCTACTGCCTCCTTGTCAACCGATCATGCACCCCTTACCATCTCAGTAAAACCTAATCACCCTTACTCCACTCAACGCCAATATCCCATCCCGCAGCAGGCTTTAAAAGGATTAAAGCCTGTTATCACTCGCCTGTTACAGCATGGCCTTTTAAAGCCTATAAACTCTCCTTACAATTCCCCCATTTTACCTGTCCAAAAACCAGAGAAGTCTTACAGGTTAGTTCAGGATCTGTGCCTTATCAACCAAATTGTTTTGCCTATCTACCCCATGGTGCCAAACCCATATACTCTCCTGTCCTAAATAACTCTCTCCACAACCCATTATTCTGTTCTGGATCTCAAACATGCTTTCTTTACTATTCCTTTTCACCCTTCATCCCAGCCTCTCTTCGCTTTCACTTGGACTGACCCTGACACCCATCAGGCTCAGCAAATTACCTGGGCTGTACTGCCACAAGGCTTCACGGACAGCCCCCATTACTTCAGTCAAGCCCAAATTTCTTCCTCATCTGTTACCTATCTCGGCATAATTCTCAGGAAAACACACGTGCTCTCCCTCCTCATTGTGTCCAGCTAATCTCCAAAACCCCAATCCCTTCTACAAAACAATAACTCCTTTCCTTCCTCGGCATGGTTAGGTATTTCCACCTTTGGATACCTAGCTTTACCATCCTGACTAAACCATGATATAAACTCACAAAAGCAAACCTAGCTGATCCCACAGATCCTAAATCCTTTTGCCACTCCTTTCTGTTCCTTAAAAACAGCCCTAGAAGCTGCCCCCACACTAGCTCTCCCTAACTCATCCCAACCCTTTTCATTACACACAGCCAAAGTGCAGGGCTGTGCGGTCGGATTTCTTACACAAGAGCCAGGACCGCACCCTGTAGCCTTCTGTCCAAACAACTTGACCGTACTGTTTTAGCCTAGCCCTCATGTCTGCGTGTGGTGGCTGCTGCTGCCCTAATACTTTTAGAGGCCCTCAAAATCACAAACTATGCTCAACTCACTCCCTACAGTTCTCATAACTTCCAAAATCTATTTTCTTCCTCACACCTGACACATACACTTTCTGCTCCCCAGCTCCTTTGGCTGTACTGACTCTTTGTTGAGTCTCCCACAATTACCATTGTTCCTGGCCAGGACTTCAATCCAGCCTCCCACATTATTCTGGATACCACACCTGACCCCCATGACTGTATCTCTCTGATCCACCTGGCATTCACTCTATTTCCCCATATTTCCTTCTTTCCTGTTCCTCACCCTAATCACACTTGGTTTATTGATGGCAGTTCCACCAGGCATAATCACCACACACCAGCAAAGGCAGGCTATGCTTATAGTATCTTCCACATCTAGCATTGAGGCTACTGCTCTGCCCCCCTCCACTACCTCTCAGCAAGCTGAACTCATTGCCTTAACTGGAGCCCTCACTCTTGCAAAGGAATTACACGTCAATATTTATACTGACTCTAAATATGCCTTCCATATCCTGCACCACCATGCTATTATACGGGCTGAAAGAGGTTTCCTCACTGTGCAAGGGTCCTCCATCATTAATGCCTCCTTAATAAAAACTCTTCTCAAGGCCTAGCATTCCAACTTCTATCCCTCACGGCAGTTTTTCTCCTTCTTATCTGGCCACTCCCACCTACTCCCCCACTAAAACTTCCACCTATCAATCTCTTCCTACACAAAGCAAATGGTTCTTAGACCAAGGAAAATATCTCCTTCCAGCCTCACAGGCCCATTCTATTCTGTTGTCATTTCATAACCTCTTCCATGTAGGTTACAAGCCGCTAGCCCATCTCTTAGAACCTCTCATTTCCTTTCCATCGTGGAAATCTATCCTCAAGGAAATAACTTCTCAGTGTTCCATCTGCTATTCTACTACTCCTCAGGGAGTGTTCAGGCCCCCTCCCTTCCCTACACATCAAGCTCGAGGATTTGCCCCCACCTAGACTGGCAAATTAGCTTTACTCAATGTGCCCCGAGTCAGATAACTAAAATACCTCTTAGTCTAGGTAGACACTTTCACTGGATAGGTAGAGGCCTTTCCTGCAGAATCTGAGAAGGCCACCACAGTCATTTCTTCCCTTCTATAAGACATAATTCCTCAGTTTAGCCTTCCCACCTCTATACAGTCTGATAACAGACCAGCCTTTATTAGTCAAATCAGCCAAGCAGTTTTTCAGGCTCTTGGTATTCAGTGAAACCTTTATATCCCTTACGGTCCTCAGTCTTCAGGAAAGGTAGAACGGACTAATGGTCTTTTAAAAACACACCTCACCAAGCTTAGCCACCAACTTTAAAAGGACTGGACAATACTTTTACCTCTTGCCCTTCTCAGAATTAGAGCCTGTCCTCAAGATACTACAGGGTACAGTCCATTTGAACTTTTATATGGATGCACTTTCTTGCTCAGCCCCAATCTCGTCCCAGACACCAGTCCTCTAGGCAACTATCTTCCAGTCCTCCAGCAGGCTAGACAGGAAATTCGCCAGGCTGCTAATCTTCTCTTGCCTACTCCAGATCCCCAGCCATATGAAGACACCCTAGCTGGACGATCAGTTCTTGTTAAGAATCTGACCCCTCAAACTCTACAACCTTGATGGACTGGACCCTACTTAGTCATCTATAGTACCCCAACTGCCGTCCACCTGTAGGATCCTCCCCACTGGGTTCACCATTCCAGGATAAAGCTGTGTCTGTCGGACAGCCAGCCTAATCTCTCCTCTTCCTCCCGGAAGTCACAAGTACTCTCCCCTACTTCCCTTAAACTCACTCGTATTTCTGAAGAACAGTAATAACCCTTATGAGCCTAATACATCCCTTCATTCTATTAGGTCTGTTCATCCTTACCCTACTTTTTACAACAGGGCTTTATGCAGTCACCCCCACTACTTGGACTGAGCCCCAAAAAATAGTCATCCCTACTATCTTCTTTCTAGTCATAGTCCTATTCACTGTTCTCAACTACTCATAAATGCCCTACTCTTGTTTACACTGCTGGTTTACACTGTTTCTCCAAGCCATCACAGCTGATATCTCCTGGTGCTATCCCCAAACCGCCACTCTTAACTCCCTCTTAAAGTAAATAAATCTTTGCTGGCAGGGCTATGCTGAACCTCCTTGGGCACTCTCTAATTGGATGTCCTGGGTCCTCCCAATTCTTAGTCCTTTAATACCTGTTTTTCTCCTTCTCTTATTCGGACCTTGTGTCTTCTGTTTAGTTTCTCAATTCATAAAAAACTGCATCCAGACCATCACCAATCATTCTATACAACAAATGCTCCTTCTAACAACCCCACAATATCACCCCTTACCCCAATATCTTTCTTCAGTTTAATCTCTCCCACTCTAGGTTCCCACGCCATCCCTAATCCTGCTCGAAGCAGCCCTGAGAAACATCTCCCATTATCTCTCCATGCCACCCCCCAAAATTTTCACCGTCCCAACACTTTACCACTATTTTGTTTTATTTTTCTTATTATCAGAAGACAGGAATTTCAGGCCTCTGAGCCCAAGCTAAGCCATCATATCCCCAGTGACCTGCACGTATACACCCAGATGGCCTGAAGCAACTGAAGATCCACAAAAGTGAAAATAGCCTTAACTAATGACATTCCACCATTGTGATTTGTTTCTGCCCCACCCTAATTGATCAATGTACTTTGTAATCTCCCCCACCCTTAAGAAAGTTTTTTATAATCTCCCCCACCCTTGAGAATGTACTTTGTGAGATCCACCCCCTGCCCCCAAAACATTGCTCTTAACTCCACCGCCTATCCCAAAACCTGTAAGAACTAATGATAATCCCACCACCCTTTGCTGATTCTCTTTTCGTACTCAGCCCGCCTGCACCCAGGTGAAATAAACAGCCTTGTTGCTCACACAAAGCCTGTTTGGGGGTCTCTTCACACGGTCACATGAGACAAACATCAGGTCAAATCATAAAACAGAAAAAGAGCAGCATCAAACTAAAATGAAAAATGATCAAGTTTGAAAATGAATAAATTGAGCACTCCATTCAAGAAACTGGATGCATTAACATCAATAGAAACAATGAAAATAAATTCATAAGAAGAAACCATTGCAAAAGGAAACAGAACACCCAACAGGAATGACAAAGAATGAAAACTGAGTTTTCAAAAAACATGATGAGAAGTAAAAAGCCATCGGCATGAAGATAAATGAAAGTACAAACAAAAACACATTGAGGTAAGAAACAAGCAGCATAGCTAAAAATCTGGTGGAGATGTTTTACAATATTTAACAAAATCTTAGAACAAATTGATGATAATAAGGTTCTCAGTAGGACAAATATCCAAAAGTGCTCCGACAGAGAAATAAAACGACCTACCTTCGGTCAAAAACTCACAATTCCATATGAAAATACTTCAGGACCCAAAGAGAAGGTTTCCTGTTGGTAGCTAAACTCCAAATAAAGCCCCACGTTCCAAAGACCCTGGCTTTATACCTGGGCAACACCCTAATCCAATCAGGGCCCAGCTAATGTAATCACTGGGCTTGGTCCAGATTAGGCATCCCACCCGTCCAAGCCCCTCCCTTTCATTTTGCATTTTAAACCAATCTGAAAACGAAGCTAAGTAGTTAAAAATCAAGGAATGGAAAAAGGCAACCCTGACAAATACCAAACAAAAGAAAACTAAAGCAGCTATATTAACATCCAATGTAGTTATAGAATTAAAAAGGCACATTTTACAGTTATTGAATAGAAAAATTCACCAGAATAGTACAGTGATGAACTTTATGACCCTACGCATAGCACTGACACATGGAAAGCCAGGACTGAGAGTTGTTGTAAAGTCAGACAGTAAAATATGCAATTGTGATGTAGTTTTTAATTTTTTTAGCATTATTCTTTCAGAAACCAATAGAGCAGAGTAGAAAATTAATAATGTTATAATAATATGTACAAGCTTAAGAACTTTGAGGAACAAAATTGCAACAATTAAAAAGCAAATGGAAAATGCTTCTCAGTACACAAGAAACATTTATAATAGATAAATTTACCAATACAGGACTACAAAGTAAATATCAAATTAAAATCCCATAGAATGCATATACAGAAAACAATCTTGACCAAAATGAAATGAAATTGAAAGTCAACAATACAAAAGCTGAATCCAACCATATTTATTTGAAAATTTATATTCACATTTCTAAAATCCTATTGATCTTCAGGTTGCATTCAAGCAGCGAGTAAAAATGAAACAAAACAAAAATATGCAAAAGAAAATGAAATATAAAAATGATCATGGATAAATAAGCAAAAGGGAAAATGTATACTGAAATAGAAATGATTAATAAAACTAAAATCTGATACTTTTAAATAAAAAATAAGTAGCAGTATTGATAACAAAGCACTTGCTAGGCCTAGGCAAGTGATATACAGACAAAGCCCAAAGCATTAGCAGTAGTGAAAAATAAAAACTTGGTAAATACACACAGTCAAAAATGGGGTTACTTTGAGGGGCACAAGGAAAACAACTTCCAACGGCCAAATCTCCAAGCCGAGCAAGAAAATATATAAATTGAATTATAATCCAAGCATGAAATAAATTTGAGTTTGTACTGATGTAAATTAAAAATTAAATAAATTAACAAATAGCTGAGAAGTGACAGAATTCTTTTTCATAAGAAATCTAAATGAATTAGGCCAGGCACAATTAGGCTGGGCGAGGTGGCTCATGCCTGTAATCCTAGCACTTTGGGAGGACGAGATATCGGCCTCCAGAGATTGGAATGACTTGAGGTCAGGAGTTCGAGGCCAGCCTGGCCAATATGGTGAAACCACATCTCTAATAAATATACAAAAATTAGCCGGGCATGGTGGCACATGCCTGTAATCCCAGCTACTCAGGAGGCTGAGGCTGAGGCAAGAGAATCACTGGAAGAGGTTGCAGTGAGCTGAGATTGTGCCATTGCACCCCAGCCTGGGTGACAGAGCGAGACTGTCTAAAAAAAAAATTCTAAATGGATTAAATTAATTAAAATTGAGAGCCTTACTAAAATTCTGTGGGGGCAATTAAGGAAGGCTAGTATTAAGGGGAGGGGTGGCTTGCTATAATTTTAATTTACAAAATATATGTGAGTTTGTCCATTTCTGTGCATTTTCTTCTTTTTTTTTTTTCTAAGACAGAGTCGTGCTCTGTCGCCCAGGCTGGAGTGCAGTGGTGTGATCTCAGCTCACTGCAACCTCTGCCTTCTAGGTTCAAGCAATTCTTCTGCCTCAGCCTCCCAAGTAGCTGGGACTACAAGCGTGCACCACGACGCCCAGCTAATTTTTGTATTTTTAGTAGAGACAGGGTTTCACCATGTTGATCAGGCTGGTCTCAAACTCCTGACCTCAAGTTATCTGCCCACCTCGGCCTCCCAAAGTGCTGGGATTACAGGCATGAGCCACTGCGCCTGGCCACTGCTGTGCATTTTCAATGTTAACATAAATCTAAGCAACTGTCACTCTCACTTGTGTTATTTAGATGGTCTAACTGCTTCTTCTGCCTACACACTCTCCACAGAGCAACCAAGCTGATTATTTAAATGTATAAATCACATTTCGTCAACTGCTGTTTAAAACTTCCAGTGCCTTCTCATTTCAAGTTGAACACACACCAAATAATGTACTTCACATGAGACTCAGGGCCCTACATGCTTTGCCCCCTGTCTCTCTCCCTCTCTCCCTCTTTCTGTCTATGCCCCTGTCTATGCCCCAGGCACAAATGAGCTTCTTTGTATTCCTGGAAAAACAAAATCACTAAGTTCCATGGTAGGTCTGTTGCACTTGCTGTTCCCTGAAGGTGGGAAACTCTACCCTGGACCTCCCAATTTTGTCAGTTTGATCCCAAAAAGGTTTCTTGTTTGGTGAAGCCTTCCAGGACCTGCAATTCCATCAGCCCCTCCCTATTCTGCTCTGTCATCCAGTCCTGCTTTAAGTTTCTGCACAGCACACATTCCTGATTGAAACTGTCTTGTTCACTTACTGGGGACTTGTTTATTGGGCTGAGTCAATGAATTAACAATGTCAAATAGACCTATAGCTTTGAAACACCAGTGGAGTTTGGCTATTTTGGCTTATGTTTCCCTCTTATCTAAACTTGCTCAACAGAGAATTTTAAACTTTCAGGGAAAGTGCATCTTTATATTTTCAGAGTTTTCGAATCAATTTCTAGTTTTATTTCATGGTAATTATACTGCATGTTCTCACTTATAAGTGGGAGCTAAATTATGAGAACTCATAGACACAAAGAAGGGAACAACAGACCCTGGGGTCTACTTGAGGGTGGAGGGTGTAGGAAGAGGGAGAGGAGCAAATATACACACACACACACACACACACACACACACACACATATACACACATATATATACACATATATATACACATATATATACACACATATATACACATATATATACATATATATATACACATATATATACACATATATATACACACACACACACACATATATATATAGTACTAAGCTTAGTACCTAGGTGTTTAAATAATCTGTACAACAAACCCCCATAACATGAGTTTACCTATATAAAAAAGCTGCACATGTACCCTTGAACCTAAAATGAAAGTTTTGTGTTTTTTTCTAAAAAGAATGTTTGGCCAGGTGCAGTGGCTCATGCCTGTAATCCCAGCACTCTGGGGGTTCAAGACAGGCAGATCACCTGAGGTCAGGAGTTCGAGACCAGCCTGGGCAACATGGCGAAATTCCATCTCTGCTAAAAATACAAAAATTAGCTGGGCATAGTGGCACGCACCTGTAGTCCCAGCATTTTGGGAGGCCGAGATGGGCAGATCACCTGAAGTCAGGAGTTCGAGACCAGCCTGGCCAACATGGTGAAACCCTATTTGTTCTAAAACTACGAAAAATTAGCTGGGCATGGTGGCACATGCCTGTAATCCCAGCTACTCACTCGGGAGCCTGAGGCAGGAGAATTGCTTGAACCGGGAGGCAGAAGTTGCAGTGAGCTGAGATTGTACCACTGCACTCCAGCCTGGGTGACAGAACGAGATCCTGTCTCAAAAAATATATATATTTTCTTATTCTTTTGAAATTATAAGTTATTCATGTTTTCTTTTAACCCTAATATATTGTCAAATTTTGTGAATTATCCATTGGTACTTGAAAATAAGGGGATATTCTCTATTACTGGGTACATAATTCTACCTTATGGTTAATGTTGTTTGTTTTCTATATCCCTATATTTGTCCTTTTTTTCTGTCTTCAATACAGTAAAGTTACTTAAATTCTTCTGTTTTAAAAGTACTACTCAAACTTGTCTTCTAGAAACTGCAATTTATACTTAATGAAACTCACATGGGTTCTAGGCTGGATCTCAAATTTCTGGCCTAAATCTGTACCATAAAAAGGAGAGCCCTATACCATAAAATAGAAAAGAAATAATACTTTACCAGAACTTTCTTTTCCAACTGTGGTAAATTCCACTTTGGACCCTGCAGCCCATGCCTGCCCCTCCTGTTTTCCCCCTAGAAAGACAAGCCCAGCACGGAAAGCTCCGTGGGTAACCGTCTCCCAAGCACTGCTCGAGCCCAGCACAGGGGCCTGGGACACCCGCCTCTGGATTCTCTGGGCAAGCGCTCACCCTATGTGGATTCAGTCAGGACTTTGGCAGCCTCTGAGACCAGAAGGCCAGGAAGAAGGAAGCCCACTAGAAGCAGTGCCCACTACCCACCCACGCTCACTCTGACAGAAGCACACAAGCTTTGCACTGCCCGTCCTGTGCCAGGTAAAGGGATCCCGTGAGCTTCAGTGCATGTACAGTGCTGGCTGTGAGTTTGGCAAGAGCTTCCTGGCTTCACACAGCCACCTGGTCACCATGCCCAGCTTCCCACAGAGCCATGTTGTGCCCATAGTGAGTTACTGCCAGCAGGAATAAAAAGATGTGGAGCACAACTCTCCCCAAGCTCTGCAGATTATGTGAAGACTGAAAACGCTGTTTCAAAGCCAAGGAGACATCCGTGATAAGGGGATACTGAGAGAAACTTTAGACTCCTAAACCTGGGACTTAGGATAGAACTGAGAGATCCATGAATTCCCTGAAATAGTAATAGATGCTGGTGTGCATATATTTGGTAGAGAAGTACAAGGTATGCAGCTGTCAGTAGTCTCTTAAAATTCAGGAGAAGTGACACAAGTTTTAATCTAAAATTTTAATTAAATTTAATTACAATTTTTGAATTTCAGATGACATTAAAAACTGATTTACTGCAGGTATTTAATCAGATCTCCAATCAAGGCAGACGCACAGGGGTATTAATGATGTTCAATGAAGAATGTGTAACCTACTCTAAAAGGTGATTAGATGGTTTTACCAGGGACACATGAAGATATGTTTACACCAGTGTTCATAACAGCACCATGCACAGAGCCAAAAGGTGGAAACCACATAAGTGTTCATCAGTGGAAGAACTGATCAACAAAATGTGGTATATACATACAGTGGAATGTTATTCAGCCTTGAAAAGGAAGGAAATCTGACACATGCTGCAACGTAGTTGAACCTGGAGGACATCATGCTAAGTCAAATAAGCTAGACATGAAAGGACAAATATTGTATCATTGCACTTACATGAGGTACCTAAAATACTGAAATTATTAGAGAAATAAAACAAGGGATACCAGCAGCCAGGGCAGGCTATAATGAGGTGTTACTGTTTAATGGGTAGAGTCCTAGTCTGTGATGATGAAAACGTTCTGGAGATGGTGTTGATGGTTGTACAACGATGGGAATGTCCTTAAAGCAGCTAAACTATACACTTAAAATGGTGAAAATTGTAATTTATACATGTATACTATACCAAAACAAAAATAATTAAAAGTTTAATGGAAGAAAAAGTTGCATGGCTATTTATAAAGGCTGTATTTTCATTGTGAAATTTAGCCTTTAGTATTATAAAGAGTCCTTCTATGTCCCTTTGGTCTACATTTGTTTGATATTAAGATCTACCACCTCTGTTTTCTTTTGCTTTTGCATTTTCCTTGGTACAGTTTCCCCCATTCTTTTAGTTTTCAATTTTTCTGAATCACTTAGTTTTAGATATATCTCTTTTATAATTGTGATTTTAAAATATGTTTTCAGGATTTTCCTTTTTTTACATGTCAGATACACACTAGGAGTGTCAAATTTAACAAACAGGAGGCAGCATTTGGTAACCTTGAAAATGTGTCAGTTCTTGAAGGTCAAAGAATCTAATACACAGGTCCAGACCCAAACTGTGCTTGGCTGGGAGCCTTCTGTGGCTTCTGTAGTTGAGGTCAGAGGGGCAGCCACATTTGGCAACATATTCAACAGTCATGGGTTCAGATGATTGAGATCTTGCATTGAAGGCAAATATCTCCAAATTCTGAGGTGCAGCTCTGTCTACCTTTAGCGCCAGGAGATGAGTCAGGGGCTTAGGAGATTCTGGCAACCTCAGTAGGGGCCAGGATCCTAGAGGCATGAGTGGTCCATTGCTTCAGTCTCATCCAGATTCACAGGGGCTGTGCAATCTGGAGCAGCATCCCTGCAGAACTTATTCAAAGACACAATGACATTGGGAGGAGTCAGGGGAACAATGTCAGAGAGATTCTGAGTAGTGCTACCCTGGGTTAGCAGGCACAGGGGCCAGGGTGCATGGGTTCATCATGATTCAGTGGGGACCCCAAGGGTTGATGATCAGGGGCACAGCAGCACCCAGAAGCCTTGGCAAGATGCTGAAGCCCCAAGTTCAAAGGTGCAACTTTGTCCATCAAAGCTTCATCTGTATACAGCGGATGAGGCTCAGGGCCCAGAACTAAGTGCACTATGCCCACCAAGAGGGGCCTCCTGGCCTAACCCAGAATGGTCGGCTCCTGAGCCCCCAGTTCCAGAGCACAACGACTATGACCACGACCATGTCTGCCAGTTTGGGGATGAAGATCTGGGGTGGACAGAATGAGGGTCAGCAATGGGATCCAGCCAGGCTTCTGGGAGCTGCAGGTCATGGTGGCCTCGCTATGGGAAGCAGCCCCTAGGGCCGCTGAAGGACGGAGGCATGGAGAGCACATAACGGCACCCACGGCCACAGGCAAACTGGGGCTTTGAGCTCAGTGAAGAGGGAGATGCCTCAGGCCTAACACGGCTCTCCTGGTCAACTGGGCCTCCCTCTAGGTGCTCAGCTGCTGGCTGTCTAGTGCCCTGGGCTCCATGTGGTCCACAATTGCCTGGTCTTGCCTGTGTTTCCGCAGCTCATAGGGCTCGGTTTACAGGATGTGCACAAAGGCTTCCATGGGAAAAAGTCACCCTCGTCCCCTGGCAGCCACACTGGAGGCCACTTTGCTGTAATCGATCCATAGCAGCGTCACGAAACTGATGTCCTTCACCCAAGGGCTAGTTTCCTGATTTGACTTATAAAGGTCCTTTTTTAAAAAGCAATTTTAAAACAGAGTTAACTAAGAGGCTGAAAATTAAGAGGTTGAAAAAGGCACAACAGGACAAATATTAAAAAAAGAAACCTGGGATAGCAATGTATTTATAGGATCAAAGTGGCACATTTTATAACTATCAAAAAGAAAACTTCACTAGAAACATATTACAGTGATGAACATCATACACCTAACCATATGGCATTGAGTCATAGAAAATGAATCCTGAGAATTACAAGGTAAAACTGATGATTCTGCAATTATGGCAGGAGTTTTGATTTTTTTTTAACACCATTCTCTCTGAAAGTGACAAAGGAGAGAAGAAAATTAATAATGCTATAAGAGTTTGAACAAACTTAACAACTTTGATCATATAACTCACCACCACCATAAAGCAAAGAAAAATGCTTTACAACAGATATAAAACATTTACAAAAATTTAGCAATTCAGGGTACAAAATAAATATCAATTAAAATTCCATACAATCAGTATATTGAGCACAATCTTGACCACAATTAAATATAATTTAAAGTCAGCAAAAAGGAGTTGAACCCAACCATATTTATTTCAAAATTAATATCCGTGTTTGTAAAAGTCTATTCATCTCGATGCTCAACTCAGCAGTTAGTAAAAACCAAAACCAAAAAAAACAGAATTAGGCAATAAAAATGAAAGATTAAAATAATGAGAGAATGATAAACAAAAGAGAAAACAAAGATACACAAAAAAAGAGATGATTAAGTTACTGAAATCTGATGCCTTTAAAGAAAAATAAAGAATTGGCAATACTGATGGAGAAAAAGAAATTTCTAGACCGAGGAAAGGAAATGTATTGGACAAGTCTGGGATATCTTGAAGTGCTTGAAAACAAGGATGTTTTAAATACAAGCAAACAAAAACCTTGATGGGGGTACGGCAACGGGGCACAGGAATGAACAGAAACAGCTCCCAATGGCCAAAGCTTGAACAAACTTAGCAAAAAAAAAAAAAAAAAAAAAAAGTCATCTTGAATTATAATCAAAAGTACAAAATAAATATCTATGAGTTCATACTGATATAAATAAATGATTGAATAAATTGACAAATTGAAGAAAAGAGACAAATCTATCTTGTAGCAGAATTCCAAATAAATTATATAAATGCTATACCCTAAATAATAGGGAGAATAATACCCTGCTCCTTTTTAAATTGTTTTCTTCAAATGACATATAAAAATTGTGTATATTGATGGTGTACAACATGACAGTTTGATATGTGTATACACTGTGGAATAAGTCAATAAAGCTAATTAACATATGCATTATCTCACATATCTTTTATAGTGGAGAGCACAAATCTACCCTCTTAGCAATCGTAAAGTGTACAATACATTATGATTAACTATAGTCACCATGCTGTATAATAAATCTCCAGAACCTGCTCCTCTCAAACTAAAATTTTGTACCCATTGACGAACATCTCCTCAATGTTCCCACCCTTCAGCTTCTGATAACTACTATTAAACTCTCTGCTTCTATGAGTTTGACTCTTTGCTCCCACATATAAATGAGTTCACGTAGTATTTGTTCTCCTGTGTGACTTATTTAACTTAGCATAATGTCTTTCAGGTTCATTGATGTTGTTGCAAATGACAGGATTTCAATCTTTTTAAGGCTGAATAGAATTCTATTTTATACATATGCCACAGTTTCTTTATCCATTCATTCATCCACTGAGAGACACAGGTTGACACCATATCTTGGCTATTGTGAAAAATGCTGCAATGAAAATGAACATAGGTGTGCCGTTATCTCTTCAACGTGCTGCTTTCATTTCCTTTGGATATATACCTGTCAAATAAAATTCTAAGAGGATTTGGACTGGGCTCCTGCACAAGACTCAACAGACCAAACCAATATAGAGTTTTATCATGATAGCTGAGCTTCAGTTAATCACAGAAGGTTCTGTAACCAATTAACCAACTAAGTTATAACTAATTAAGTTGTCTCTATACCTCACTTCTGTTTAAATGCTGCCAGATCACTTTTTTGGCCAGAGTCCTCTGAACCTGTTTTGGTTTTGGGGGCTGTCCAATTTGAGAATTGTTTTTTGTATTGTTTTATTTTGTTTTACTCAAATAAACTCCGGTAAATTTAAGTCTAAGGGTTTTTTTCTTTTAACAGATTGGCGTGGTCAGCGGGATCTGAAGCAGAACTCCAGTGATTGCCAGGGGCACTGGGTAACCAGGTATAGTTACCTGCACTGTGCTTATTTTTTCCTTGCTGCATCTGGGGCTCATGAGGAAGTTCTCTCTTGGATTCCAAAGCTCCACAGATTTGTGCTTTGAGCTATCTTTGAGCAAAGTTTTGATCTGGACTAGATTTGGAAGTTGATTCTAGAATCATGAATAAAGGATCTTTCTTTTTGCCTTGAGCCCAAATCCGAGGTTAATTTGTGCTATGAGAGAGCACGTGAACTTGAGCTGGGTACCAAGGATTATCCTGTGCTGTAAGAAGGCATATAACCTTTGGGGTTTGCCGTGTCTAGATCAGACAGAAACTGGACTACAAGATAGGGAGTTCATTTGGATTAAGGAGTCTAGAACTCTCTGTCCTAGCAGACCAGGAATCATGAGTTCATATGAATCTAAAAAGTCAAGAATTCCTCCATCTGTAACTCCAGTTAATTTTATATACAGTACAAGAATGCTTTTATAGATAAATGGATGAACCTTACCAAAGGTAAGTTAGGGTTCCTGTGGCCACAGTGGGGAAGTTTTAATTCAGATAAAGTTTTTCAATTTTGAGGCACATTAGAAAAGCAAAGGTGAATTTCAAAAGGTACAGAAAAAGCATTAAATAAAATTCAACATCCCAAGGCCATATATGACAAAGCCACAGATAGCATCACACTTAATGGGAAAAAGCTAAAAGCCTTTTCTCTTAAGATCTGGAACAAGACAAGGATGCCCACTTCCACCACTTTTATTCTTTATAGTACTAGAAATCCTAGTTACAGCTATTAGACAAGAATAAGAAATAAAGGGCATTTGTATTGGAGAGGAAGAAGTCAAATAGTCCTTGTTTCCAGATTATATACTCTTTTATTTAGAAGAAACTAAAGACCACCAAAAAACTGTTTGAATTGACAAATGAATTCAATAAAGTTCCAGGATACAAAATCAACGGGCAAAAATCAGTAGCATTTCTATACGCTAACTACAAACAATCTGAAAAAGAAATCAAGAAAACAGTTCCATTTACAATAGCTGCAAAAAATAAAATAAAATACCTAGGGATAAATTTAACCAAAGAAGTGACAGATCGCTACAATTAAAACTATAAAACACTGATAAAAAAATACAGGACACAAAAAATGGAAAGATATTTCATGTTCATGGATTAGAATAATTAATATTACTAAAATGTCCATACTACTCAAAGGGATCTACAGCTTTACTGCAATCCCTTTCAAAATACCAGTGATATTCTTCACAGAAATAGAAAAAAAATCCTAAAATTTATATGGAGCCACAAAAGACACCCAATAGTCAAAGCAATTCTGAGCAAAAAGAACAAAGCTGGAGGCATCACATTTCTTGACTTCAAAATATACTACAAAGGGATAGTAACCAAAACAGCATGGTACTGGTATAAAAACAGACATACAGACGAATAGAACACAATAGAGAATGCAGAAATAAATTTACGCACTTACAGCCAGCTCATTTTCAACAAAGGCAATAAGAATGTGCATTGGAGAAAGAACACACTCTTCAATAAATGGTGCTGGGAAAACTGGATATCCAAAAGTTGAAGATTGAAATTATGCCCCTATCTCTCACCATACACAAAAATCAAATCAAAATGGATTAAAGACTTAAATGTGTGACCTGAAACTATAAAACTACTAGAAAAAAATTGGAGAAATACTTTGGAACATTGGTCTGGGCAAAAATTTCCTGAGTAAGATCTTAAAAGCACAAGCAACTAAAGCAAAAGTAGACAAATGAGGTTATATCAAATTAAAAAGCTCCTGCATAGGAAAGGAAACAATTAACAAACTGAAGAGACACCCTGTTGAATTTAATTGAATGCTTTTCTGTATCTTTTGAAATTAATCCTACAGAATGGGAGAAAAGATTTGCAAACTATTGGGCATTTTTATTTATTTCATTGGCATCTAAAAGATTAAATGTATCAAAAGTTGCCTCCTTACAAAGGGCAAACAGGTGCATGTTTTTACAGCTTCAATAGCTACAGTGTCCAAGAGGGTTCTTGTACATATTTTGAACCAAAACCAAGGATTTCTAAACTAAAAAATCCCTGTGTCCTGGTATGTGTGACTTTATTGTAAACAGTCATGCCACTGGAAATGAAAGTGTCTACTTTATCCACTCATTTTGGCCTGGATTTCCCCTCTAAATTTCCCCTCTAAAGGAAACTCCTAAAGATTTTGCTGCTAGGGCAATAATCAACTTATTTAATTAGTCCTCTCTGCTTTTCTTTCTCTATTTGCTCCTGCTTCTCCCATAGGAACCTTTTCTCTAGTTGATCCTGCTTCTCCCATGGGAACCTCTTAGTCTACTAAAATCTCTCTTCTCAGTCCCCTGCTGACTATATGCACTGCCAACGATCTGTGTTGTAATGATCTTTGCTCTGCACCTCCAAACTCTTTCTTGGTTGTAAGAAAAATTTAAAAAGTATATCTCCATTTGTAAGGGAGTCTCCTTCTCTGCACCTGGAGGAGAAGGACGATTAAATCACTGGAAGCTTTTTAGAATGGAGAAGTCAAAGACTTAGGTCTGTGTAAGGAGTCTCACCTTTGACCATTTTGTCCTAACTAGGCTTCCTATATGCTTTTCTTTGTCTCAAGAGGTAATGGTGTTTAGGCCTGAAATCTGATGCAATGACAACCTAACAAACAATAATTAGGCTCGTCAGTCAAGGAAATTACAAGGACCCTTTGACTAAAGTCTTTTGCTGAAATGAATAAAACCCTCAGGGGTTGAAGAAAATATCCTCAGATAAATAGATTTTGAGAAAGATGAATAGACCCTTAGAAGGATAGATGATGGTTTGTAACAAGGTCTGTCTGGGTGTGGTGAAGTCTCCTTTCCCGCAATGAGTTAATTTTCAGAGGATTAATGACAATTGAGTTCCTTTTGTAAAAGCTATCTTAAGGCAGATGGAGGGACCCTCAGAGAGCCTTGCATCTTGTGTTTTTCAAGTTCCTGCAGCTCAAAATAATCATTATAATAAAGCAATATATTTTTAGGGTAGCATTACCTAAATTTCTTCAATGCTGGCTTTGTTTAATGAGCAATTTAAGGATAATTGTTAAGAATGAGTAAATTAGGAGGAGTATAAATGGGATGGAAGTTTGTGGATGAACTTGACATGGTTTCTGAGCCCTTTTAAAGTAAATTAAAATGCTGAAATATGCTGCTCAACCATTCTGATTTTGTGTTTTGGAAGAAGGGTCTCCGATGAAGAGAGGATAAATGTGATACTGACTAGTGGGGAATTTCTCAATTAGCTTTAATGATTGGGGTAGGCTACTAGAAATTGTAATGAAGAGAAAACAACTGTTCACTGCTTTCATTCAGAAAATATGGAATGTGTCTTAACTGGTTGGAAAACACTGAGTAATGAAATGATGAGCTGGTTGAGGCTGATAATCAATGCATGGCCATATTCATTTCTTTAACTGATATTTGACCATTTAGTATGTGTAACATCCTACCAGGGCCAGGGAAGTAATGGTAAACAAGGCAGATGTAGTTTCTTCCATCATGCAGTGTCACAGAAGAACTAGATGTACACATGTACGCAGTATAAGTCAGAAAATTAATAATTTTTTAAGTGCTATGAAGAAAAAGTATTATTCACTCCCTGTGTTCTGTGTTAGTATCTGCAAATAGATGAATGGTTGAATTGAACTCATGTCAGCCATTTTTGTTGTCATTTATCTGTCATAGGGTCATTTATTAGACAGTGCTATGACACTATGTCATTTATTAGACATAGTGCTAGTATCACAGGTTAATGTTTGAAAATAGATAAATTCTACTAGTGATACATCTTTTTATATGATGTAAAGAAGCTAGGTGTATCTGGGTATTAATAAACATAAAAGGGATTGTATTATGAGGAAACATTTTTCTAAAATTATGAAATGGGCTTCATCTACAAAATGCTGATATAAAACAGTTCAAAATTGCTCACTCTGGCTGGACATGATGGCTCATGCCTGTAATCCCTGAATTTGGGGAGGCAGACGCAGGAGGATTGCTACATAGCGAGACTCCATCTCTACAAATGTAAAAAATTAGCTGGGTGTGATGGGAGTAGTCCCAGCTACTCAGTAGGCTGAGGTGGGAGGATCACTTGAGCCCAGGAGGTTGAGGCTTCAGTGAACTATGATTGGGTCACTGCACTCTAGCCTGGGTGACAGAGCAAGACAAAAAAAAGAAGGAAAGGAAAGGGAAGGGAAGGGGAGGGGAGGGGAGGGAAGGGAAGGGGAGGGGAGAATGCTTACGGGAAGGGAAGGGAAGGGAAGGGAGGGGAGGGGAAGGGAAGGGAAGGGAAGGGAAGGGAAGGGAAGGGAAGGGAAGGGAAGGGAAGGGGAGAATGCTTACTCCCTAAGTTTTCACTAGAAACTAAAGTTACTAAGAGTTAAAATTCTAATTAACATTGGGAGGCCAAGGCAGGTGGAACACTTGATGTCAGGAGTTCAAGACCAGCCTGGCCAACATGGTGAAACCCTGTCTCTACTAAGAATAAAAAAAAAAAAATTAGCTGGGCATGGTGGTGCATGCCTGTAATCCCAGCTACTTGGGAGGCTGAGGCAGGAGAATTGCTTGAACTCAGGAGGCGGAGGTTGCAGTGAGCCAAAACCATGCCACTGCACTCCAGCCCGAGTGACAGAGCGAGATTCTGTCTCAAAAAACAAAACAAAACAAAACAAAACAAAAAACTAACATATGGTAATTAGAACTAGAAATAATCATGCCTTATTTGAAGAAAGTAAGACATGTAAGTGAAGCTGTAAGTCATAAAAGATGTGTTCTTGTCCAGGAAAAGAGTAATTATGTCTAGTTTGGAAGTTGCTTAAAGCTTGTTTCAGAATGAATAAAGGAAGGAAGGAAAGATAGAGATAAAGTCGAATGCATAAGAAGCCTGCAGAAGATGAATCTTGTGAAAGGAATTTTATAAGTAATCAAGCTGGCTACAATTAGAAGGGAATTATTTATAAGTTTTTCTAATAATTGAGCATTAATATCAAAAGTACATGAATGAAAAACTGGAATTTGGTTCCTGTGTTAAAGTTTTTGTCAGCATATTGATCTGCTCTGAATAAAAAATTGTGAGAAGTTTCATTTACATTTTAGGAAACTGGCCTAGGTAAACAAAGATTCTATGTTTACCAGGATAATTTCTTCTGATTCATGTTATTTGGTTTTCAGTCACTTAAGAAGACAGTTTTCTCTTAACAGAGCTGAGATTTTTCTGTGACTGTGTAGCTTTCTGTATTTGTCTTTGAAATATTTTGTAATTTTTGTTAAAAGAATGACTATTATTCACAGTGGCCTGTGTCTTCATTTTTATCAAGTGTTTTAAATTTTGAGATTTTTGAAAAACTTCCCAAAATTAAATTTTAAATTGTAAGTCTTTTGACTTTGAATTGACTTTGTTGCATTCCAGAAGGGCCCCTGAAATATCTGAAAGAGATATATTAAACTAATTAGGATTATTTGATATATTAAACTTTATGGAAAGCATTTTCAAATAGTAAGTGATGCTAGACCTTCTTTGAGTTATATTTGTATGGATGTTATTCATATGTATTTCAGAAATAGTATAAAATTTGTATAAATCTGATCATCCTGGATGCTGTCAGTCATAATTGTAGTTATTAAGATGTTGTATACAACAGAAATAATGGAATTTCCTTGTCAATTGCATCATTATTGTAATGAACTCTCATCAGATCTTTATTTATGGACATTTCAAGTCTTGTCATGCAAAAACCTCATCCCACACTACTGTGGATGTTTGTTGCCTCAAGCCTTTGGTCTTCATCTCATAACTCAGGAGAATCCTTCCAGACTTCTTGAACTGTATACTTGTTGGAGACTTTAAGGTAAAGCTGACTAGGGACAAGCTTCCCCAGAAGTAGACAGCATCTTAGATGTGAACAGCCTTTCCCAAAATGCAAGAACAAGACTAATCATAACAAGACTCTTACTTTTCTTAATTTTTTCTTCGTTATGGCTACCTCTTTTCCTTGGTAGGACAATACTGTAATCAGACTTCAAGACTCACTTGGTCTCACTCTGTTTTAATTTAACCAATTCATGGGATGCTAGAATACATACTAGTGAACAAGGAGGAGTTTGTCTAGTTGCTAATACTTTTTGTTGCTTGTGAATAAATACTTTGAGCATTGTAGGGACTCAGTTACCAAAAATATTAATGAACAGGCTATTAGGCTAAAATGAATAGACTAATCTGGCTCATTCTTTGGGTAATCAATTTTGATTGGCTTGGTTGATGAGGACCCTGGCTAAGGAACATACTTCAAATTTTTGGTATTATTCTCCTAAAAGTCACAATAGTCTCCCTCATGAACTGCATTTTCTCAAAAAGTCTCAAATGTCCACACTCAGCCATGTGATGAATGCTAAATGGTTTCCCTTCAGCCTGAAATGACAAAAACTTAAATAAATGTATGATTATGCGGACACCATAACCTATGAATGACATGTTGAGACCAGAAACCCAAGACAATGGTGACTGAGAGTAGCACCAATTCCCCTAATTTTGGTCACACTTTAGTTGCTAAGAGCATGACCAAAAGAGGGAAATTGTTAAGCAAAATTGTAAAAGGCCATTGATTTAGACTCAGCTCCTGCATTCAGCTCAACAGTCCAAACCAATATAGAGTTTAATCATAGTAGCTGTACTTCAATTAATTGCAGGAGGTTCTGTAACCAATAAACCAATGAAGCTGTGACCAATTAAATTGTCCCTAGACCTCAATAACATTTTTTATAAATGCTGCCAGATCACCTTGTTGGCCAGAGTACCCTGAACCTGTTTTGGCTCTGGGGACTGCCTGACTCAAGGGTTGTTTTTTGCTTTGTTCAAATAAACTATGTTAAACGTAAAAGTCTAAGGCTTTTTCCTTTTAACACCTGGTAGTGGGATTGCTGGTAGTTCTATTTATTAAAATTTTTTATTTATATTTAAGATATAAAACGTGCTTTTACAGAACATATATAGGCAATAAAAAGGTTACTACAGTGAAGCAAATCAACATATCCATCATCTCACATGCCCATTGTTTCATTGTTTTGTGTTTTTGTGGCTAGAGTAGTTGAAATCTACTCATTTAGCATGAATCTAGCACTATTTATTTATTTATTTATTTATTTTGCAGAGAGGGGATCTCATTATGTTACCCAAGCAGATCTTGAACCCCTGTGCTCAAACAATCCTTCTGCCTTGACCTCCCAAAGCACTGGGATTACAGGCCTCTGCAACCACATCTGGCAAGACAATTTTATTATCTATAGTCTTCATGTGATACATGAAATCTCTCAACTTGTTCATCCTATATATGTTACCTTTTATCCTCTGATCATTTCCTCATTTTTCCTCCATCCCACACTCCTGCTATTGGTGACCACTATTTTATTCTCTATCCCTGTATATTTGAATTTTTCTTTTTTTTTTTAACATTCCACAAATGAGATCATGCAATATTTTTCTTTCTGTGTCTGGCTTATGTCACTTAGCATAACATCCTCCAGGCTCATCCACATTGTGGCAAATGGCAAGATTTTATTCATTTTTAGCACTGAAAAATATTCCATAGTGTCTATGTATCAGGATTTATTGGCTGAGCATGGTGGCTCACACCTGTAACCCCAGCACTTTGGTAGGCCGAGGCGGGCCAATCACTTGAGGTCAGAAGTTCAAGACCAGCCTGGCCCACATGGTGAAACCCCATCTCTACTAAAAATAGAAAAATTAGCTGGGCGTGGTGGCACAGGCCTATAATCCCAGCTACTCAGGAGGCTGAGGCTGGAGGATCCCTTGAGCATGGGAAGTAGAGGTTGCAGTGAGCTGAGATGGTGACACTGCACTCCAGCCAGGGTGACAGAGCGAGACTCCACCTTAAAAAAAAAAAAAAACTTTATCCATTCATCAGTCAACAGCCAGGCTGTTTCCATATCTTGGCTACTGTGAATAGTGCCACAATGAACATAGAAATGCAGATATCTTTACAAGGTGAGGATTTCATTTCCTTTGGGTATATGCCCAGGAGAGGGATTCATGGGTTGTATGATAGTTTCTTTTTAATTTCTTTTGGAAACCTTCATACTGTTTTCTGTAATGGCTGTACTAATCTATATTCCCATCAACAGTGTATAAGAGTTCCCTCTTCTCCATACCATTGTCAACATTTGCTGTCTTTTTTTACTTTTTGATAATAGCTAACCTAACAGGTGTGAAGGGGTATCTCAAAGTGGTTTGATTTGCATTTCCCTGATTAATGATGCTAAGCACCTTTTAATATACTTGTTGGCTATTTTAATGTTTCCTTTGGACAAACATCTATTCAGGTCTTACATGCGCACATTTATAGCAGCACAAATTGCAATTGCAAAAATGTGGAACCAATGCAAATGCCCATCAATCAACGAGTGGATGAACAAACTGTGGTGTGTATATATATATATACACACACACAATGGAATACTACTCACCCATAAAAAGGAATGAGTTAACAGCATTCATAACAACCTGGATGGGATTAGAGACTATTATTCTAAGTGAAGTAACTCAGGAATGGGAAACCAAACATCAGATGTTCTCACTCATAAGTGAGAGCTAAGCTATGAGGATGCAAAGGCATAAGAATGACACAATGGATGTTGGGGACTCAAGGGCAAAGGGTGGGAAGGGGGTGAGGGATAAAAGACTACAAATTGGGTGCAGTGTATACTGCTTGAGTGATGGGTGCACCAAAATCTCACAAATCACCACTAAAAAACTCATGTAACCAAACACCACCTGTTTCCCAATTACCTATGGAAATAAAAAATTTTAAAATATAAATAAATCAAATTAAAAATCTGCACCACACCAAAAAAAGTAAGTTTTCCCCCTGTTTTCTTCTAGTAGTTTTACAGTTTCTGGTATTATGTTTTAACTCTTTCAACTATTTAGAGTTGATATCTGTATATGGTGTGAAATGAGGATTTCATTTCATTCTTCCCCATGTAGATTATCCAGTTTTCCCAGAACCATTCACTGAAGAGATTGTCCTTTCCCCACTGTGTGTTCTTGGCACCTTTAACAAGATCAAGTGACCAAAAATGCATGCGTTTACTTCTTGGCTCATTACGCTGTTCCATTGGTCTATGTGTCTGTTTTTATGCCACTGCCATGCTGTTTTGATACTACAGATTTGTAGTAGATTTTGCAATAAGGTACTGTGATGCCTCCAGCTTTGTGTTGGAGGTGGGGCCTGGTGGGAGGTACTTGGATCATGGGATTGGGTTTCTCATGAATGGTTTACCATCATCCCTCCTTGGTACTGTCCTTGCAATAGTAAGTGAGTTCTCATGAGACCTGGTCATTTAAAAGTGTGTGGCACCACCCCCCTCTCTCTTTCTCCTGCTCCAACCACATGAGGTGCCTGCTTCCACTTCGCCTTCTGCCATGATTTTTTTTTTTTTTTTTTTTAAGACGGAGTCTCACTCTGTCGCCCAGGCTGGAGTCCAGTGGCGCGATCTCAGCTCACTGCAAGCTCCGCCTCCCGGGTTCACGCCATTCTCCTGCCTCAGCCTCCTGAGTAGCTAGGACTACAGGCGCCTGCCACCACACCCGGCTAATTTTTTTGTATTTTTAGTAGAGACGGGGTTTCGCCATGTTAGCCAGTATGGTCTCAATCTTCTGACCTCGTGATCTGCCCACCTCGGCCTCCCGAAGTGCTGGGATTACAGGCCTGAGCCACCACACCTGGCCGCCTTCTGCCATGATTCTAAGTTTCCTGAGGCTTCCCCAGAAGCTGAGCAGATGCCGGCATCATGCTTCTCATATAGCCTGTGAAACTGTAAGGCAATTAAACCTGTTTTATTTATAAATTACCCAGTTTCAGGTATTTCTTTACAGCAATGCAAGGACAGACAAATCCACCATCCTCGAAGCATGACTGCAACCCAGCCCCCCTACCCAGCCAGACAGCCACAATGCGACAACCATCCCCTGAGCTCATTCACCACCACACAATGCCATAAATGTTTTCAAATAATTATGAAGTACATAAAGAATAATCTACACACACACACATACACACACAGGCTGAAAACACAATATTTGAAATAAAATCAGATTTTAACATTTTGGTTACCTTTAATATATTTGGGAACAAATACTGTGACAACATATTTTAAGTACATAAATAACTCAGAAAAGTCATATCTTTTATTCTGGAACTCTACTGACCTTATCAGTATAAAGAACCTAGTTTTATAAGAAAAAGGGGGTGAGGGAGGGGAAGAGAGAAATGGGTAGACTGAAGAGGAATCAAAGCTCAGGATTCTTCACAAGTGCAGCAGCTTCCACAGTTGGCCCAGAGGATGGTAGTTGCATATACCAGGTTATGCTAACCTCAACAAGACCTAGTTCTCACACACAAATGTGTCCAGTGGATAAAACCTCAGCTGCAGAAATAGATTTTAGCAATATCCAAAGACATTCCAGGGTCCGGTAGGAAGAACAAAAGTATGGCAAAATTGAAAACCACCATGGACTTGGCAGCATCCAAGGGCATCACCAGGGGGGCTCTTTCATGCATGCCCAGAGTCCTGCAAACTCAACCAAAGTTTTGGGATGTAAATGTAACCAGTTTCATCAAACTGTCACACAGCAGAGCAGTGGGATATAAAGACAGCCCATGGACTTAGGGCACAGGGGCCCAGCTGCACCCAGAAGCCTTGACAGGCTGCTGGAGCCCTGGGCTCAGTGGTACAGGCTTGTCCATCAAAGCCCCATTCTCAGGTAGGGGCTCAGGTTCTGGGCCCGAAGCTGTGCATGTTGTGCCCGCCAAGAGGGGCCTCTTGGCTGGAGTCTGGAGGGTCAGCTCCTGAGCTCTCAGTTTCTGAGGAGGGCGACCACGACCACGTCTAACATTTGACGGGTGGATAATCTGTGCAGATGGACCAGGGGTGGATGATGGAGTTGAGCTGGGCTTCTTAGAGCTGTGGACAGCAGCAGCCCGGGGCTGCGTAGCAGTGCCACTAACTGCAGATCGGCGTGGGAGTGAAGAGCACACAAGGGTGTGGCACCGTGTCCCACTGCGGGCAGCCATAGGCCAAGGGGAATGCCGGGCCCAGTGGGAAGGGAGTTGTCTCAGGCCCAGCGCTGCTCTCCTGGGTAACTGGACTTCCTTCTGGGTGCTCAGCTCTTGGCTGGCTGGTACTCTGGGCTCCATGTGGTCCACAACTGCCCGGTCTTGCCCACGTTTCCACAGGTCATAGCGTTCAGGTTGCAGGATGCGCACGAAGGCATCCATGGAAAAGGTCACCCTTGCCTCCCCACAGCTACACTGGGAGGCCATTTTGCCATAATCAATCCATCGTGGAGTGGCAAAATTGATGGCCTCTGCGCAGTTGAAACCATGGTTGAAGCCAGCATGGTAGCCATAGGGAAAGGTCACCATGAACTCTCCAGCCTCCTGAGTTATGCGATTGAAGGGAATCCCATTTTCCTTGAGAACTGTAGGCGAGATGAGGGCCACCTTGTGCCGCAGGAAGGCCCCACAACCCCGGGAACTGCCTGGGAAGAGCTCCCTGGCCAGGCGTTCCAGGCGCTGGCCATGTTCTGGGGGCACCACATACCAAGTTTTGGGCTCCCCAAGGTGCAGGTAGTTGATGCTGTAAAGGTCCATGTCCTCTGTATGCCAAGCAAACGTGGTTTTCCACATGCCAAAGTACAAGTAGGGTGTATTGACGCCTTCTATGACAACCCCACATTCCTTTTCCAGCAGGTCCTGAATTGTTCCCAGGTGCCCAAGATTCCATTGTTTAGTGTTTTCATCAAACAAGGAGCCACTGATGTCAGCACCATAAATCGGTGAATTATAGATGCGGTTCTTCCAGTATTTTCGCTCCAAATCTTCGAAATTCTGGTGTGGTGGAGTCTGATATTTTTTACTGTTTGCCAAATGGCGATACTCCCCCACGGTCATGGCTTTCTTTTTTTTATGGTATTGAGTAAACACCCCTGCCCGCCCAGAGGCCACCTGCTGGAGGGGAGTGGCTATTAAGATTTCACTGATATTATCATAGGTCTCTCTGGCTTTCCATTCTTTGGGTGGAATTATCTTAGCCAAGCCAGCTCTGTGTGCACCTTGGGATTCCATGTAAGCAATATATTTATCAAAATCATTAAACTCTTCTTTGGTTGGATGAAATATCATTATGTTACAATTTGGATTCTGGGCACAGTTGGCCTTAGACTTCATAGTTTCCATTTAATAAGCAGTAAACTCTTAGTGTTTAGGTATGTTCTAGATAGTTGACAATGTAGGAAAATGCTACTTTAAAAAAAAATTGACTGGTGTTATCTATGAGGTAGCAGGATCTACCAGCGTACTTTTTTTTTTCTGCAAATGAGATGATAATCTTTCTTGGGCTTGTTTATTCACTAGTGAGATTCCACTCTGGGCAGCAGCTTTGCCCAGGCATTGATGTTAGCTGACCCTGCAACTCTGTTATGTTTCGGTTGCTGCTGGGCTCTGTCTTCTTAAGTCTATTGAATTACTCAGACCTGGGGGTACGACCCAAATGTAGCAGAGAATGTCCTCAGTGTTTAGAACAAAATCTAAAAGAAAGAATACACAGAGAATAAAAATTAATATTTGGAAAAAAGTATTAGGCATCCAGAAATTAAATACCAGAATAGAATACTAATATTACAAAGAGAGGCTAAAATTTTATAAGATTGATAATTCAAGTGGAGGTGTGGATGTGGAACAGTGGGAATTTTCATACCCTACTACAGAGAATATGAAGCACTATAATCACTTTGGAAAACTATTTGGACAGTTTCTTCTAAAACTGAACATACATATGTTCTGTGATCCAACTGTTCCACATGCCTAGGAAATGTGTATGGTTGTGAGCTGAAAGTCACATCCAGTAATGTTCATAACAACATTGTTTCTGGTAGCCAAACACTTAAACAACCCAAATGTCCATCAGCAATAGAATAAATAAGTACACTGCAGTATATTCACACAACAGAATACCATATAGCAATGAAGATAAACCAAAGCCACATGAAAATGCAGTTTTATAAAGATCAATATTGAGTAACATTATCAAGACTCAAAAGAATACCTATTACACAATTGCATTTATATAAAGATGAAAAGGAGGCAAAGTAATCTATGTTTGAATTGCTTCTTGGCCTCTTGGCTAAGATCAAGTGTAGTAATCTATGTTTGAAGTCAGAGTAGTGGCTACCTTGGGAAAAGAGGGGTTGTTGTGTAGGGGGGCTTGAGGGGATCTCTTGAGTAAAGTTAATCTGTTCAGAACCTGGGTGCTGGTTTCATACCCATCAGAATAACTCATTGTGTTAATTCATCAAGGTATGATGATTTTCACAAATTTCTGTATGTTCATTTAAAAATAGGGTTTAGGAGGAAAAGCGTTAAAGACAACTAAGAGGCATATTTCATTGTATTAAAAGGAAAAGAAAGAACGACTGAAAATAAACTATACATTCAGGTGATAAAGGCAGCAAATTAGAGTTAAGGGAAAGAAAGAGGAAAGGTACGGAACTAACAAAGAATAAAGATGATGTGTTTCCTTAACTCATACTGTGTGACTTTGCAGTATGTGTCCCCTATCCCTCGCACAACTGGTATCAGCCCTACATGGACCAATCTAGCATGACAGGAATTTTCCCCATAGAGAAGGGCCATTCAAAAGAGATGAAGAAAGCAGATAGTAAGGTTCCATCAGGGTTAGGATTTTTCCAGGCAAGTATACCTCAGTGAGAAAGGGATAAGGTTGTTGATGGGTTGAATGGAGAATGAACCATTATATCTATCCTGGATAAAAAAGAAAATAAGAACTTGAGGGAGGTTCGTGGGCTAGATTTCTCTATTTGGTCAAATAGTCCTGTTAGGACACTAGGAAAGGGAAGCTCAAAAAAGATTGGGATGCTCGAAACAGATTTTTTAAACTAGGGGCAGTTTTTAACTGAGTGCCTATTTTACTGATGTCTTGACATCTTCCTGAGTTTTGACTTTATGCTATTATTCAACTTCAAACTGTTTCTCCCCTCCCACATTCTCTCTCCCAAACTTTCCCTTCTTTGTCAGTTCTTAAGTTCCACTCCTTCCCAAGTAGATGAACTTGACTGTTCATCTTCCTTTACTGTCCCAACAAAACAGCACATCTTCTTTCATATCCTGTAGTTCTCTTGCCACTTATCACTTCTACCTTATATAATGTGAACAGTGTCACTTTTATTTAGCACTTCATTTAGACAGACCCCTTATTAAGCACTTTATAGTATTCTATTCAAAACTCACAACTAATCTATGAAGTTGGTACTATCATTATCCCCATTTTATGAAGGAAGAAACCAAGGTATAGAGAAATTTATAACTAACTCAATAGCTTGTGTTTTCAGTCTCTACAATTATGTCTATCCTTGACTTATCTTCCATATAAAAGTATTGAGAACATGATCTGTGTCTTGTTCACTATTGTGTTTTCCAAGAATATTGGTTTTCTTATATATTGTAGGCACCCAAAACATTTTTATTAAATAATTAAATGAGTTGGCACACACTTCCCTCTGTCACCTATTGATTACATCCCATGTTTCTCACTGTTCTCCGTCCTCTCAGGAGAAAACACTGCTTTCTAGGGCTAATTTCTCCATTTGAACTCCTTAAATCAACATTTACCACTTGGTCCAGGACTATGTTGAATTAAATAATCAGTTATTTTTCTCTTTATTAAATCATCAGTCATCAATCTCTTTCCTAATTTAAGCTACTGTCCTTACTCCCTCTCTCCCTCCTCTCAGGCTCCTCTCTCTCTCTCCCCCACCCAACCCCAGGTCCTGCCCCCACCTTTCTACTGACATTGTTCTCCATAAATCATCAAACTGCCTCCCAAATTCTGCTCCAGGGGTTACACTTCACTGATTCACAGAACCAGTGGTTCTGTGAACATCTGGTTCACAGAACATCACTGGTTCACGGAACACCTCCCCCTTCCTCCTAAAACTCCTACAACCTCCAGGGCACTGATACTTCTTTTAACACTGGTTCTTTTCTTTCTTCTGGGTTCTACCTCCTCTTCTACCACACACATGCAGACATCTCAAAGTTCAATTTTTATCCCTCTTAACTTTCTTTCTCTCTTAAAATTTCCTATTTATATTCAGGGTTTCTGTTAGTACCATGCTGTTTCCCTTTAAACATGTTATTTATTGTCATAACTTTCTCCAATAACTGACTCTCTCCTAAGCTTCTGCTCTCCTTCTCCAACTTAGATGGCCCAGTGAGCCCCTGAAAGTCAACTGGTTTAATACAAATTGATGATCTTTCTCCTGAAACTAAGTTACTCCTTTATATGTCTTTTATTTCTATCAAGGGCAATAATGTGTTATCGTAGTCACCACTGACTATTACATCTCCCTTTTCCCAGACATATGGTCAGTGCCTGTCAGAGGATCCAATGATAGTCTTCCATGAGGCCCCAAGGACATCTAGACACCCCAGGGTGTGCTCTCTTTATCTTCCTTATAGAAGAACCCAAGAATCCAGCTTGTCTTCCTCTCCTACTTAAAGCTGTCACCACTCAAGCGAGACACTGAGGATGTACAAGTGATTACCTGTATCATATGATAGTCTTCCAATCTCATCCCAATTTTTAATCTTAAAAATTATTCTACAATGATTTTATTATAAATTCTTTATATTTTTGGAATATAAAATAAAATATTTCATTCTTTCTATTAGAAAACTTGCTCTAAAGAAAAGAAAAGAGAAAAGTGAGACAATTTAGAAGGATAATTAAATATCAGAAACTTAAATATCATGCTGAGGGTCTTTCCCTCAAGAAGTAACAAAATGCTGACTATGAAAATCACACAAACCTATATATTTTTTTGAATATACAAGTAAAATAAGCTTTGGGTTGAGCACTTTGCATCTGTTTTATAAACTGCGTTACTTCTTTTCTACATTTCTAAGGATTCTAGGAAGAATGATGCAATGTCTCCTTATACATATAGTCTTCAGATGTTGCATATCAAAAGAAAATACTACAATTTGTAAGTATGACTGCGCTCCAAAAAAAAAAAAAACTGCTTAGAATTTGCCAGGTACAATGATGGAGTGATCCTTCAGTGTTCTAGCCAAATGTGTCACTTCTCTATGAGTCTTCAATGGTTGCTTTTGTTGTGAGACTACTTGCTTCTTTCAACTGGAACCATAGCTACCAGTAGAGAATAATTACACTGTCACTTGATACTGTTCCATTTTACCCTTACCCACAGTAATCACAATAAGGCAGAATTCGTCATCTAAGAAAACTTGACAGTTCTGACAACCAAAGAAAAAGTATTTTCTTCTTATCAGAATAATTTAAAAATAATACTTGATCCCTTAAAATTAATGGATTTCTGGAAATTAGAAAGTCTTTCTTCGGGTCTTTTAGAAATAATGCCTCCTAAGCTTCTTGCTGTGTGTGTGTGTTGGGGGGTGTTAAACTGGGCAAGTTAAGAAGTGAAGCTGAGTAAGTTTAACAGTCCCTTTCACTGCAGCCCTTGCCCAAACTGTTCGTGTTTCTTGCTGCATATGTATTTCAAATCTATTACTTCAAGTGGGGGATTGTTAACAAAATGCCTCAGACATCAGCCCTTGTTTCTTCTGACAGTCAATATCTAAATGCTATGCTTAATCAAATTTTTTTCTCAGTTAGAAAATCTACTACTTATTTAAAATAATTTATAAGCATAATATATTTGATAACTGAAAAAATTCTACTCTGTGTAGACAAGTGATTAAACTTATCCTGTATTATTGGACAGCTATTTTGTTTTTACTTTTGCACGATTATTACCAATCACTTTTACTTAAATATGTAGTCCGTATTTCAGTATCTAAAACAGTACATCCCGTAAAATATTGGTTGAATGAATGAAATTTCTTAGATTAGATACTTATAAATGAAATTTATAAGTTATAGAATTTAAATATTTTAAGATCTTTAATACACGTTGCCAAAACTTTAAAGAAAAAATATATTTTACATCCTGAACACTGATCAAATTTACTTTGAAAAAATATATATTTTACTAATTTTGGTAAGTTAAAAAGTTAGATCAAGTTTTAATTTACATTTCTTGGACAACCACTAAGGTTGATTTTGATTTTTTTCATAAATATTAGTCTCTTGGATTTCATCTTATGTATTGGTTCATATCCTTTGCCTGTTTTTTTCTAATAGGGTCCCAGGGTGTTTTCTTACCTACTTATATAAACATTTTACATATTAATTACATGAATATTTTACATATTAAACCCTTTTGTTAGATATGTTAATAGTTTTTTTGCCAGTTTGTCATTTAACTTGTATTTCTTTAAATTTATTTAACAAAAATGTTTTTGACTTACAATATTTTATTTTCCTTTGTAATATTTTTCATGCTTTTCATGTTTAGAAAGTTACAATACTTCTTCATCTAGATGGAGATAAATATTATCCTATAGTCTTTTCCTTTGTATATGCTAATTGTACCTTTAATTCTGATTTTAATTATACTTTTAATTCTGTATTTCGGAGAGGGGGGGTTATTAACTTTTGAAATTATTGTGTGGGTATTGGTGTGAGCATGAGTATGAAGAGGATATGAATATGATTCTTGGTTCTTTACAGATGACCTGTTCATTATGTGTGTTGTTTATTTTAGGTTGTTTGTCTCTCTATCAACGTTTATAGAAGCTTTTTTTGAACCCATATTCTTACATTTTATCCATCTCAAAAATGAAGTTAATTTTAGGATTTTTTTTTTTTTTAGTTCTTTGATTTCCTCTACTCCTTTTCGTCTGTGTATTAACTCCTCTTATTTAGATATTGGACCTTTCATGGATTAGACCTCTAATGTTTACCTGTTTTCCCCTCCCCCAAATTTTCTATTCCTTTATCACTACATTTTATCTTCTAAAAAATTTCTTCATCTTTATCTCTAAACTTCCTTTCTCTTTGTCTTTTTCATTTCTCCAATCAAATTTTTAATTTCCAGTGATCATTTCTGTTACCTGAGAGTTCCTGCATGTATGTACATTGCTTTTCTTTCTTATTGTCTTATTCTTGCTTCATGGGAGCATTTCTTCTTTTATCTCTCTAGAAATACTAAAATCTCAATGGTTTTTGAAATTCTGTTTTGTTTTTCTCCCTGCATGGTCTGTTTCTTTGAAATTGCCTTTTGTCCTTTTTATCTTTCTTTTTTTTGCTTTGGTCTCTTTCATATTTAAGGCTTTCCTCACATGTCTGGTAGCCTTTAGTAATTGCCTTATATATAAAAGTACAGCACAAAAAAGGCAGATTAGAAGCTCAGGGTACATGAATTGTTTTAGTGATTATGCTTCCCTGCATGATATTCTAACTGGGCTGTTTCCTAGGTGAACTCCTAACACTGATATTTCTAGAGCTGGTCATATTCAATGCAAAAGATGCTTCAGTCTTTCTCCTGGAGAGTACAGGTCTGACTTCCCTCCCAAATGGCAAAAGAGGCTACACATTTCTAAAAGTACCCTACTTGTACAGTTCACTTTATCAACTTATTTTCCCTATGACAACCACACTCTCAAAAGTATCTGGAAATTCCCAGTCCAGAGGCCACCTTTTTCCCCACTCTAGAAAAAATGAAGCTCAATCTTCTGCCAGGGTGTAAGAGGGACAGTTTATCCAGCTGCTTAGAGGAGGGTGGGAACCTAGGGCTCTGTTTTGTTAGACAGATTTCAACAAATTCTCCTTAGCCTCATTTTAACTGTCACTCCCAGAGGTACCTAATGCCATGACATCCTAAGCCTTTTGGGTTCTGTAGAGACAATTGTGTTGCTTCTTGGCTTTCCTCATTGCCAATTTAGGACTCAACTTTCCAGTGTTTGATAAATCAGTTTACACTTGTCCATCTGCTTTCCAATTTCCAAAACTGGCCACTACCTGTTTTCCTTTACCATTTTCTGTCTTTGTAAGTTCATTTCTTAAAACAAAAATCCTGTTACTGTCACTTTAGTGAGGTTTGGAAAGGGAACAAAGTAAATGATTGTGTTTAAACCACATCTTTATTGCTTCTTGTTTCCCAAATTTCTCTCTCAATTTTCTTATACAAACGTAGTTCCAGTCAAATGGTCCTAATCACTGTCCTTGACTCTATGCTTTTCTTCCCTTGCTTCACTTATCTCTTCCTTCTCTTTTCTAAGTTATAAACTCTGCCTTCCAGACCAATCTGAGGCTCTCCTACATCAGGGTTCCTTCTATACCAACCTCAGACCTTGGTGAGAATTCTATCTTCTATACTCCATGAGTGCTACATTTATTTGGTGCTTAATACAAGCTGTTGAGGTGGCAGCTCTCCAGAATGTGTCTTACTTGACAAGCAGCTTTCATCTCTAATGGGCACTTGCCTTAAGGGAATAAGTCTCTTCCATGAGATGTGCTTGCTTCTCTCTCCAAAATATCTGCATGTCTCTGACCCAAAAGCTTTGACAGACCTTTCCTGATAAGCTGCATGAGAAAAGGAAGGTAAGGCTGGGCATGGTGGCTCACGCCTGTAATCCCAGCACTTTGGGAGGCCGAGGCGGGTGGGACACCTGAGGTGAGGAGTTCAAGACCAGTCTGGCCAACATGGTGAAACCCTGTCTCTACTTAAAATACAAAAATTAGCTGGACGTGGTGGTGGCCTGTAATCCCAGCTACTTGGGAGGCTGAGGCAGAAGAATCACTTGAACCTGGGAGGTTCAACCTGGCGGAGGTTGCAGTGAGCTGAGATCACGCCACTGCACTCCAGCCTGGGCAAGAAGAGTGAAACTCTGTCAAAAAAAAAAAAAAAGAAAGAAAAAAGAAAGAGAGAGAGAGAGAGAAAGAAGGTTAAAGGGCAACTTTTCCTGTACCTTTTGTGCCTACAAATGCCAATATTTGGTGTGGACTTCTTTTTATGAACATCTAGAGGAGTGTGGATATAAAGGAGAAAGACACACGGCAGCAAGTATCAGGCATGGACAGCATAAACTGTGACATAAAACCCAAAGTTTGGGACTTGGCCTTTAAATCCAGCATCTTAAGTGCAGCATTATTATTTCATTCTGACATATAATAAATTGAACATGGGATTATTAACCTCATTCAAATCATCTTTATTTTCATCTGTTGCATGGATACTGCAGCAGTAACAGTGGTATCTGGCAGCAGAGAGAGGCAGGAGCCAGAAGTCTTCCTGCTGAATCCATCTACAAGGACACACCACTCCATTGAGTTTTAAGGAATTATCTAATATATGCTTCTTTGGACTGTCAATACATTTTAAATACATGTCTTGAGTAGCATGTAAGTTTGGACTTACATGGACTCTCCCAGAGATTCTGTAAACTACTCAATAACTTTTTTAGCTTTTTAAAAAAATCCCCTTTGGCTTAAAGTGAATTCTATATACATGTATAAATTTTTCTTTATTCTGCAGTTAATAATTGTCTCATTCTTTCATTTGCTTGGCTTTACACTTTATATTAATTCATTCCCAGATTCATTTCCAGAAAGGTAAATCTCTTCTAAATGCATAAAACACATCTGGTACTGAATCAGATTTCTTTTCTCAGAAATATTCTTACTGGAGCCCTCAGATGCTTACTTAAATCTAGACTGATGAGTCTTCAGGTTGTTGCATGACGTGCATCTTGAGGTTTCTAGTCATTGTAATCCTGGGGGTTCCCTTTCCCTCTCTATTATGTTAGATCCTGATTCCCCCCATCTCAAGTCTCCTTCCTGGTTTACTCCCTTGTGTTGGTAAAGCATGTCTACCAGAAGCATCCTTAGAAGCTTCATTAGAGATTATTAAGTAGCTCACAGAATCTTCAGCAGGACCAGAGACTAGGGATTGGAGCCTGTGTATCCAGGAACAATATCCAGATTACCCAACAAACAATAGTTAGATATTCCTATACATCCTCTGGTCAAAGACACCAAAGACTCTGGGCAAGGGACATTTCCAATTAGAGTCTAAGCTACTGCTGCCTCTGAAAGGTCACTGTCTCTCACTACCCTTCTCCAGGAACAGATCCTTCATGAAATCTACTTCCTCATATTTCTTTACATTATAGTCCTCCATGGGAATGTCTGATTGGAAGAGTCTAGGTCATATCTCTATGTCTTCACTGCAATAGGTGCTGGATAATTGAGTTCCGGCTTTGACCTTGATGAGGCAGGGGTCATAAAGTTGGAGGTTTACCGAAAAATAAAAAGGGAATTTTAAAGTTATTTGATGGCCACAAATATCACAACTCTCTCCCAAAGTATGCATGTCTGAGTCTGAAAATGTCTTTGTTCTATCCTCATGCTTTTCTTTCAGGATTTTCAAGACATTGTTCTGCTGAATTCTACCTTCCAAAAATCCAAAACCTGTTTTCTGTTCCTTTTTGTAATCTGTCTTTACTCTCTAAACAGTATTAGCATATTCTTCTGTTCCTTGTTTTCTGAGATTTCATTAAGATATAATTGGTAAGTCTTCTTTGTCAATCATTGTGCTAGAATTTTCAATATAGAAACTCATGTTGTTCCTTGCTGTGAAATTGCCTCACATTATTCCTTTGGCATTCCTTTCTATATTTTCAGTTTTCTCCTTCTCTGGAAATACCATTAGACAGCAAATACTGTTAGACAGCAACCTCTTGATTGATCCTCTAATTTTCTTTACTCTCCATTTCCTAATGCTTTTTCTTTTGTTACTATTTTCCACACCTTCTGGCAATTATTTTTAATTTCCAGGATTTTTTTTGTTCTCTGAATATTCCTTTCATCATGTATTTCTGAAATTTTCCATGGCTGCAGATTTTCTCTTCTCTAAGTATTATAAGAATTTTTAAGTTTTATTTGCTCTCTACATTGTGTCTGTTTCCTCTGAGTTTGCCCTTCCACAATGTCTTTGTTTCTGTCTTTCATGTTAAACGTTTTCCTCGTATGTCTAGTTATTCTTGGCTTGTATTTGAGTCAGGCACTGAAGAGTTGCGTTTGCTATGTATGACTGGTAGGCATCACTGAGAGTGCTCCTACAGGAACCTATTCATTTCCTTTGAAGATGGGGGCACCTGTCAGTAGTTGAAGATAAGACTATAATGAAAAGACTCTACATTTATATGTTTATCTCCTTTGATATTGGGGCCCAAATTTGTGGTGTCCGAGTTTTTGTTTTGAGAAACAAAAACCTGCATTCCAACCAGCCAGAACTGAAACCTTAATATTTTATCAAATTTGCTTCAAGTAGTTTTTAAACAACTTTATTGAGATATAATTTACACAACACAAAATTCATCAATTTTAAGTGTACACTTCAATGATTTTTCGTATATTTACAACGCTGTGTGACCATCACCAAAACCTAATTTTAGAATACTTCTATCACTTCAAAATCAAACCTTGTTCCATTTGCATTCACAGTTCATTTCCACCCCCAACTCCAGGCAACCACTAATCTACCTTCTATCTCTATAGATTTGCCCACTCTGGACATTTAATATAAATGGAATAATAAAATAGGTAATATTTTGTGTCCAGCTTCTTTTACTCCACGTTTTTGAGGTTCAACCATGTTGTAGTATATATCAGTATTTTATTTCTTATGACCAAATCATAATCTATGGTATGGATATACTGCATTTTACTTATCCATTCATCATTTGATGGACAATTGGGTTGTTTTCATTTTGGGACTATTACGAATAATACTGTTATGAACATTCATGTACAAGTTTATGTGTGAACGTGTTTTTATTTATCTTGGGTAGATACGTAGGAGTATAATTGCTGAGCCATGTGATAACTCCATGTTTAACGTTTTAAGAAATTGCTACACAGTTTTTCAAAGTAAATGTAACATTTATAACCAGCAATATATGAGGGTTCCAATTTCTCAACATCCACATCAATACTTGTTATTGTCTTTTTCATTACAGCAATTCTAGCAGGTAAAAAGTCGTAATTTTTGTGGTTTTTAATTTTTTGTTTTTTAAGACAGGGTCTCACTCTGTTGCCCAGGTTGGAGTGCAGTGGCATGATCACAGCTTACTGCAGCCTCGACCTTCCAGGCTCAGGTAATCCCCCTGCCTCAGCCTCCCAAGTAGCTGGAACTAACAGGTGCACATCACCATGCCTGGCTAATTTTTTTTTTTAATTTTTGGTAGAGACAGGGTCTCACTACGTTGCCCAGGCTGGTCTTGAACTTCTGGGCTCAAGCAATCCTCTCACCTTGGCCTCCCAAAGTGTTGGGATTACAGGTGCGAGCCACCAAGGCTGGCCTCATTGTGATTTTCATTTGCCTTTCCTTAATGACTCATGATATTGCACATCTTTTCATAAGCTTATTGGCCATTCATATATATATTTGGAGAAATTTCTATTCAAATCCTTTGCTTATTCTTTGTTTTCTTATTACTGTGTTGCAAGAGTTCATTATGTGTTCTGGTTACAAGTCCTTTACTGGATATATGATTTGAAAATGTGGTCTCCAGGTCTGCAGGTGTTCTTTTCACTTTCTTGACTATGTCTTTCGAAGTGCACAAGAATTGAATTTTGATGAAGCCCGTCTTATCAATTTTTGTTGTTGCTTGTGCTTTTGGCTTTGTGTCTAAGAAGTTATTGCCCAGCTCAATGTCACAAAGATTTTTCCTGTTTTCTTCTAGGTGTTTTATAGTTTTAGCTCACATTCAGGCTCACAATCAATCTTAATTTTTGTGTATGCTGTGAGGTAGGAATCCAAGTTCATTCTTTTGTATGTGGATATCGAGTTGTTCCAGCACCATTTGTTTTCTTTCTCCATTGACTGTCTTGAAACTTTTGTTGAAAATCAGTTAACCATAAACCTAAGGGTTTATTTTGGACTTTCAATTCTATTCCATTGAACCATGTTTATCCTTATAGCAATTAGCAATGTCTATTAGAGCTTTTCTAAGTGTGAGCCCTCCAAAGTCTTTTCTTTTTTTTCAAGATTATTTTGGCTATACTGGTTCCTTCATATTTCTATATGAATTTTAGGACCGATTTTTAATTTCTGGGGGAAAAAAGCCAGTAGGAATGATGGTAGGATTGCATCAATCTGGAGATCAATTTGTAGAGCATTACCATCTTAATAATATTAAGTTTTCTGATCCATTGACATGGAATGTCTTTCCATTTAGCTTAACAATATTTTCTAGTCCCCAGTATATGTCTTGCACTTCTTTTGTTAAATTTATTCCTAAGCATTTTGATCTTTTTGACACTATTGTGAATGGAACTGTTTTCTAAATTTCGTTTTCACATTGTTCACTACTAATGCACAGAAATCAATTTATGTATATTGATCTTGTATCCTGCAACCTTGCTGGACTTCGTTTTTAGTTTTAGTGGTTTTTAGCAAGCTACCTAGGACTTTCTATATATAAGATCATGCAATCTGTCAATAAAGATAGTTTTAGTTCTTCCTTTTCAGTCTGAATGTCTTCTTTCTCATGCCTAATTACCCTGGCAGTGTAATGCTGCATAAAGTAGTAAAAACAGATATCCATTAAAAATCTTGCTCCTGCTACAAGTATTTTTAAGTAGAAATAAATAAATATTTCAGATGAAATGGGATTCCTTCTCTGATCTGAATCTTAAATCCTGTTCTCTCTCCCCCTGCCTATAAGCAACTACAGTCATGAATAGGCTACACTGTCCATGTTTGGGTGTCCATCAATAATACTGTTTTGTGTATCTGCTATTTTTTTTTTGAGATGGAGTCTTGCTGTGTTGCCCAGGCTGGAGTGCAATGGCACAATCTCGGATCACTGCAACCTCCACCTCCCGGGTTCAAGTGATTCTCCTGCCTCAGCCTCCCAAGTAGCTGGGATTACAGGTGCCTGCCACCAAGCCTGGCTAATTTTTTTTTTTTTTTTTTTTTTTTTTTTTTAGTAGAGATGGGGTTTCACCGTGTTGGTTAGGGTGGTCTCGAACTCCTGACCTCAGGTGATCTGCCCGCCTCGGCTTCCCAAAGTGCTGGGATGAGAGGTGTGAGCCACCATGCCTGGCCTGCTATTTTTATTTCATATAAATAATTTTAGGCTAAATATGCCCATTTTCTACAATTTTTATTTTTATTCATTTATTATGAGAAAGGGACTGGTTCTGTTGCCCAGGGTGGACTGCAGTGGTGCAGTCTTGGCTCACTGCAGCCTCCCTCTCCAAGGCTCAAGCCATCCTCCCACCTCAGCCTCTTAAGTAGTTTGGACCATAGGCACATGCTACCATGCCCAGTTAATTTTTCTATTTTTTGTAGAGACAGGGATTTGCCATGTTGCCCAGGCTGGTCTCAAACTCCTGAGCTCAAGCAATCTGCCAGCTTCAGACTCCCAAAGTGCTGGGGTTACAGGCATGAGCCACCGTGCCTGGCCTCATTTTCTGCAATTTTTAAATTCAACATTAACAGTTTCAAGATATATTCATATATACATACACGCACATATGCATAGGTACACATATGTATATATACATACATACACATACATACACTATATATGGTCTGTTATAAAAATATATTTTATTATTGCACTTTCCTATTGGTGGGTATTTACATTACTTCCAGTGTTTCCTATTACTTTCAGTGTTGTGTGTGTTCTCTTTCTTATATGTGACAATTTATCTAGGGTAGATACTTTGAATTATCATTTCTAAATGATAAAGAAACAACATTTTAATTTTACTAGGCAATGTCAAATTGCTCTACCTAGTGGCTATCCTAATAAACCTATGTACTAATAGGAGTTTCTGTTTCTCCACACCTCCAGGTGCATTTGATAATGTCAACTTTTCAGTTGTTGGCAATTTGGTAAAATGATTTATCTCCTTTTATTTTATTATTGTAGTTGTTGTTGTTGTTATTATTATTGTGTGACTTGTTTACTGGTGAAGTCAAGTAATTTTTCACTGATTTATTTCTTTTGTGGGTTTCGGTTTTCTGAATTACCAGTTATACCTTTTGCCGATTTTTTCAGTTAAATTGCTTTCTTTTTCTAGTGATTTTTAAAAGTTCTTTAAATGTTTGGGATAATTTTATGTCTATTGTATTGTTGCAAATAACTTATCTCAGCACACCACCTCCATTTACTGTTTATGTTTTTTTGATATTTGAAAAAATTAAATGTAGTCAAATTTATTGATCTTTTCCATTATGATTTGTGCCTTTGTGTACTATTTAAGTAATCCATGTATTCTTTGGGGGTCAAAAAGATCATATTTTCTTGTCATTGTTTTCTTTGCTTTTCACTTTTATTTGTTTTGCCTATTTAGAATACTGTGTTGTTATTGTAAGAAACAGAACTTTTTTTTTTTTTAAGAAATCCAGTTGTTTGCCACCATTTTCCCCATTCAGTTGGAATCCTTTTCTCACATATGCTAAGTTACAATGTAAGGATAGATGTCTTTCTAAACTCTTCATCTGGTCCATTTATTTATTTGTACATTTCTATGCCAATGTTAGATTGTTTTAATTACTAAAGCTTTATACTTAGGATAATTGGTAAGGCAAGTCTCCATGTACTTATTCAACTTTTTTCAAAATTATCTTGGGTATATTTATAGAGTAAAATTTCAGTATTCATTTTAGAATAAATCTGTCAGGTTCTGTCAAATACTGTTAATTTAAATTGGGAATGCATTGAAATTAAAGGAAAATTAGAGGTGTATTTTCATAGCTCCTGCATTGATCATTCCCACCAATTAACTGGTATATTTATACATTTATTCAGATCTTGTTGCATGTATATCAATGAAGCTTCAGATTTGCATCAAAAAGATAATGAATCTGTTTTCTTAGATAAAACCTTAGGAACTTTATAATTTTTTGCGTGTACTGTACATGGAAATTTTTTTCTATTAAGTTTTCTTATTATTTATTGATCTTACATCCCTTTTCAAACCTTGTACCTCTTATTTCCTATTAGTACTATTAGCTTGGCCATTAATTCTAGAATTTTCCACGTAGATAATATTTTCTAGGAAAAAAATCATAAAAATTATATCTCTTCTTTTTTTAATAGTCATGTCTTTTTTTTTTTTTTAGAAATAGGGAAGTCTTAAGTAACTAGATATGATCTCTAGCAAAATGCTGAATGTTGACTGAGTTGGTAGAAATTCTATACTCATCTAAGATTTTAATAAGAGTGGCTCTAAACTTTGACATTAATTATATCCTATCATTTACCATCTAAGCTGAGACACTTTTGAGAATAACAGAGACCCAAGGATGACAGGCATAAATCTGGACCCTACTGATCAAGCAGTTAAAAAGCAATAGTCATATAAAATTCAGTTCTGCCGAGCTGCAGAATATATATTTTTCCAAGTTCTATAAAAAATTTACAAAATTAACCATAACTGTGGCCATAAAACAAGCTTTAACAAATGTCAAATGGTTGAGAACAGTCAGAATATGTTATTTGACCACAAACAATGAAGTTAGTAATATCAAAATGATAACTAAAAAATTCCCCAAAATTTATAAAATAAAAAGTATATTTCTAAATAAATTTTTAATGAGAAAATAAAAAATGGAAATTAGAAAATATTTTGAACTAAATGAAAATACTACATTTCGAATCTTGTAGGATGCAGGTAAATAGCATTAAAAGGGAAATTTATAAATTTAAATAAATATTTAAGAAAAGGAAAAAGGTTAAAAAAACTAAATGAGCTAAGCACCCATCTGAGGAAGTCAGAAAAAAGTAACAGCAAAGAAAGAAAAAGAAGAGAAATAATAAGAGACCAGAAACTGATGAAATAAAAAGCCAATATAAAATATGATGAACAAAACCAAAAGTTGGGCTTTTTTAAAAAAGTCTAATAAAATTTAAAAGACTGGTGAAAATGAGGAAGAACAAAAATAGAAGGCACAGATAACCAATATCAACAAAGATAAAGAAGTCATCACTACAGATGCTGCAGACATAAAAGAGACAACAAAGAAGTATGAACAACTTTATGCCAATACAGTTTAACATTTCAATGAAGTAAATACATTTTTAGAAAAATATAACAGTGATACTGACAAAAGAATAAACAGAACAATAAATATATCCATAACCCTCAAGGACACTGAAGCAGTAGGTAAAACTCTTCCCAGAAAATATACTCGAGGCCCAGATGGCTACACCAAGAAATTTTAGTCAACATTCAAGAAAGATATTCCAATCTTAGATAAATTTTCTCAGAGAATAGAAAAAGAAAGAATACTTCCCAATTCATTTTATGGTACAAATCCCCAACAAGGATACTATGAGAAAAGAAAATAGGTCAATCTCGCTTATGAACATAGATGAAAAAATCCTAACTGAAATCTGAGCAAATTGATTCCAGCAATATATACATCATGACCTAGATGGGTTTATTCCAGTAATGAAAGGATGAAACTTTAAAAAATAATAGTGTAATAGCACATATTAACAAACTAAAGAGAATCTCATTAGATGCAGAGAAAGTATTTGATAAAATTCATCAATTCATCATTCTTTCAGCAAATTAAAAATAGTAGGCAAAAATCTTAATAAAGTGCATCTATCCAAAACCTTCAGCCAAATCATACTTAATAATGAAAGTTATACGTTTTCCCTTGCAGATCAGGAAAAAGACAAGGATGCTTGCTATCAGCATTTTTATTCAACATTATCTTGGAAGTCCTAACCAACATAAGAAGGCAAGGAAAAAAGAAGGAAAACAGAAAAGGAAGAAACAAAGCTGTCACTATTGGCAGATGACATGATTGTACATGTGACAAAATCTGAAAGATCTCTGAATAGACCCTTTGAATTAATAAGAGAGCTTAGCAAGTTCTCTGAATTTAAAATAGCTACATATAAAAATCAATGATATTTCTACACACCAGCAACAATGAGACAACCAAAATTTAAGGAAGACGCCATTTATAATAACATTAAGCATTAAGTAACAAGACTAATGCTAACAAAAATTTGCAAAATTTCTATGAAGACAACAATATGAATGTACTTAGAGAAGCATATTAATATAAACTAAAGACATCCTAAACAAATGGAAAAATATAACCTGTTAATAGATTTGAAGACTTGGTATTGTAAAAATGTCATTACATTTTTAAGAATGTTTTCTTAATCTGTAAATTAAATGTTATCACAATTAAAATTCCAAAAGTATTTTTGTGGAACTTGACAATTGGCTCCTGAATTTTATAGTAAAGTCCAAAGGGCCAAGAATAGCAAAGCCACTCTTATAAAAGTGGGACAAGGTAAGAATATCTGCTCCATCGGATTTCAAGGCCCCTTCTCCAGCATGCCACGCACAAAAATGAATTTCATGTGCAGCTATGAAACCTTTAGAAGATAATACCTGAGAATATCATTATGACTTCCCAAGTAGGGACATTCATAATCAAGAAATACCATGCATTAAGCAAAAAGGAAAAGAATGATAATTGAACCACTCTAAAATTAAAGATTGTTGTATATCAAAATACACCAAAAAGAGAAGCAGAGAAGTGGCGAATTGTATATGCAGCACAAATAAGTGACAGAGAACTATGCCTAAACTTAAGAAATCATAGAAATCCATAAAGAAAAGATGATTCAATAGAAAGATTTAAACAGATACCTCACAGAAGAAGAAATCCAAATGGACAATTAACATGTGAATTAATAATCAGGGAAATGCAAACTGAGACCTCAATGATATATCACTATATACCCACCAAATGAGCTAAAATTGAAAAGCCGGACAATCAAGTGTGGTGAGATTATAGAACAAGAACTCTCATCTCCTGTTGATGAAATATATATATGAAAAATGCACACACATGCACCTTTGCACATTTACAAAAATGTTCATTGTGGCATTATTTGCAATTATCACTACAATGAAAAGATAATTACTAGAATTAACAAGTTATGGTGTGTATTTTTATACAATGAAACCCTAAATAGTATATCAGAGCTACAGATAGCATACATTAAGTGGGAGGAATAAAGCAAAAACATAAAGGAATACATATTCATTTACATAAACATTTTGAATGTTTATATAAAATTTAAAAATTGGCAAGACTATTATCATTTAGAAATGCACACATTGGGCCAGGTGCGCTGGCTCACACCTGTAATCCCAGCACTTTGGAAGGCCGAGGCAGGTGTATCACTTGAGGTCAGGAGTTCGAGGCCAGCCTGGCCAACATGGTGAAACTCCATCTCTACTAAAAATACAAAAATTAGCCAGGCATGGTGGCACGCACCTGTAATCCTAGCTACTCGGGAGGCTGAGGCAGGAGAATCCATTGAGCCTGAGAGAAGGAGGTTGCAGTGAGCTAAGATTGTGCCACTGCAGTCCAGCCTGGGTGACAGAGTGAGACTCTGTCTCAAAAAAATAAATAAATAAATAAAAAAGGAAATGCATACATTGGCATTTGTTGAAATTTTGGGGGGGCTTTATACTTGATTACTTTTTGTAAATATTCAATGTTTATTGAAAAGAATATATATTCTGCTCTGATTACAGTGAACTTTTTACATGCACATAGAAATACAATAAGCATACATATATAATGCACACATATATGTACACACATATAACTTATATAGTAGATCAATGTTGTTGTTTGCTTGATCTGCTCGTCTGAGAGAAATTTATCTTAAAAAAATTCCCACCATGATTTTAGATTTGTCACTTTTTCTTACTTTTGCTTCATATTTTCTCAAGTTATGTCATTAGCTGCATACATGTCCGATAGTAATTTTCCTAGTGGATTTTTCTTCGTAATGTAATACATGCACTTCTTTGTCCCTATTAATGTTATTCAACCTAAGAATACTTTTGCTAACTAACATTGCTACATCAAGGTTTTTAAATTAGAATTTGCCTGGCATGTCTTTTTCTATCTCTATTTTCTACATTTTAGTTTTTTAGTTTTAACTATTTTTAATATGTTTGATTTTAATTGTCTTCGCAGTAGTACACTGGTCAGCTGGTGAGGTATTTATGTGATTAGATTAGATGAGAGGTGAGTAACTTATGACATTATCCAGTAACCCAGCCTGGACCATCAGCAAATGATATTTCATTTGGAGGCTGTCTCCAGGAAATAATCTCTCTAAGCCCTAGAATGTCTTCATTTAAAATCAAGATTTTGTTGGTACAGGGCTAGACACTTTATTTTTATATTCTCACTTGTCAAAACATCAAAGAAAGCACTAGTTTTTTATATTAGAAAATGTGTCATTTTCAGGTTAAAAATTTGAAGTAGATTTCATTATTTATGTTACTTTATTTTAAAATGTAATTTCTGAGGTGGGCATTCTTTTTTCGTATTCCTATTTAAAAGCCACAAAGAAACATTTTTAAGCGAAATGTTCACATTTTGTGGGCCAATAACTTGGTAAATGAGAGTTTAGTAGAATTGGAGACAGTGATTCAACTGGAAGAGATGGAGAGAGTTGGATTAGAGTTGTGATTGGATTAGGGCTGATTTAATTAGGATTTTGATGGTACATATAAAGCCTGATCTCATATGATTTTTTTCATTTAGAGATTCTCTCCCGAAAGAAAGTCATATTTCTGGGTCTTATCATATCTTCATTTGAAATCGGGATTTCAGACTAATACAATGTAAGTTACTTTTTTCCTTTAAAATATAAAATAGATTAAGGCAATAACTTTTTACAACAGAACACAATTTTTTCCTCTTAAAACTAATTCTTTCATTCGTCCATTCATTCTTTCTTTTATTCACTCATATGGAAACTGTTTATTGGGTAGCTATTGGTGCCAGGCATTGTTTTAATGCTTGGCCTATATTACTGAGCAAAACAAAGATCCCTGCCCTTTTAGAACTTATATTCTACATGGGAGAAGTAGAGAAAGAGACAATAAATGTAACATAACTAAATTATATAGGGTCATGGAAGATGATAAATGCCATGTCATTATATATAATATAATTTTAAAAGATAAAAAGAAGAAAGCAGGGGAAGGGAGATACGGAGTACAGAATGTTAGGGGACAGAGAGGGAGAACAGTTGCAATTTTAAGTAGAGATGCCCAAGGTTCATTGGCCTCCATTTGAACAAAGACTTGAGTAAGACAGGAAAGAATAGCCTTGGCAGAGAAAATAGCTAGTGTGAGGGCCCTAAAGCAGGAGCAGCTGTGTGCGTGTCCAAGCAACAATAGGAAGGAGGTAGCCATGAAAAGCATGAGCAAGTGATGAGGTCAAAGAGGTAGGGGAAAGGGTAGACCATAGAAAACTTTGGAAACCATTGTGAACACCTTGGCTTTTACTGTGAGGGTAATGGGGGACCAATGCCCCCCGCTGTCTGACTGGATCCCCTTTTCTCTCAATCCCATCCAACTATGTTATTAATTTTTTTAATTGTTGCCAATCGGATGCTGTAATGTGATAATCCATTTTTAGTTTACTTTCATTTTCCTCATTAGAAGGTTGAGTGTCTTTCATGTTTATTGACTTGTCTATTTGAAATTGCTTTTTCTGAATGGCCTGCTTATATCTTTTGTCCAATTTTTAATTGGGTAATTTGTGATTTTTATATTATGTGTATCACTAGCAGTAGCAGTAATCCTTTATATGTTATAGGCATTACAAAATTTATTTGCGAATCTAGAATTTATTGACTTGTTTTTGGCATCTACTGCTATAAAATTAATTGTTGGATAAATGAATTTTTAAAAGTATTTCTTTTAAAGCTCTTAAGGTGTTCTGCTTTGATTGAAAGGTCTTTCCAAATTCTAGGTTCTATAAATAGTTTCTTAAATTTTCTTCTTAGGTTTTTATGGTTTCTATTTTCCCTTTTAGGTGTTGATTTTGTTTAAGCTTTAAACTGGAATTCCTATGCTACTCCTGCCATAAAAATAGTAAGTTTTGCAATCAAGGGCCAAACTACATCCCTTTCACATTTAATTAAATGCTACCTTTGGCATACTAAAATGAAAGACCCTTTTTTAAGGTTAAGATATACTATACCATGTCCAAAAGCTGATAAAAATGATCTGAAAGGGATGGCCTCATAGATCATAAGAAAGAGAAAATATATAGCAAAATGCCAGCCACTAAGAAACCTGGAGGAATTAGGACCCAGAGCACAAGGGAGAGTGTGGGTCACCTCATCTCCAGTAATACATGGGAATCTGAGGATACAGGAATAGCCAAAGGCAGCTCGATAGATCTGCGGAAAAAAGGAGATGAGAAGTCCTTGTTTAAGAGCTTCTGTTTTCTCAGAGAACTGAGAAGATCTACTGCCAGGAAAGAGAATGCAGAGGGAAAAGGAGGTGAAAGAGGCATGTAGACTTGAAGAAAGGGGAATGTGGGAAATTATATTATTGCAGAGGGGGAAAATAAACAATTAGGAGAGCATAAGAGGACTGGCAGGCAGAATTAAGGGCCAAACTAGATTTTGTGGTAACAGGTTTAACATAAGAATTCTTGGGAGGTTATATGATTTTTGCCAGCTAGGTTAACTGATCAGATGAATTTCAAGATTTTAGTAAACTTAAGTTTCTTTTTCTTAATACTTTCAAACCATTTAAGTCAAAAGCTTTAGTTTCATTTTCTTATTAGCACTTTCGTTTAAGTCAAAAGCTTTTAATTTTGTGGATTGACTATATTGTATATTGGTGTTAATGAAATTATAGGGTGGCTATTTATCACCACTGGCAACCAAAAGATTAGGTTAGTGGGCTGGGAGTTAAATCAACGAAGTGATTCACTCCGGGCTAATGAGGACAGTTGGAACATAAAAACTGTGGGTATCTCCTATAATTGTGTTACCATCTTGCCATTGTTACGTCATTCCTCTACTTCATAGTGCATCATTCATTCATTCATTCATTCATTCAACAAATACTTACTCAGCACCTATTATGTGCCAGGCACTGTTCTATATGCAGAGGATACACCCAGTGAACAAGAGAGACAAGGTTCCTGCTTTCCTGGAACTTATGTTCTAATATAGGAAGATAGACAATAATAATAAAAATAATATTAATAAGAATAATAATAGCTAACATTTATTTAGCAAGTACTATTTGCTGAGACAGTTCTAAGCACTTTACAAGTATTAATTCACTTAATCCTTAGAGTAGTATTACAAGTTAGGGACTAGAATTACGCCCATTTTACACGTGAGGAAACTGAAAGCACAGAAAGGGAAAATGACTTGCCTAAGGTTATAGAGCTAGGAAAGGGCAGAACTGGAATTTAGAACAAAAATGGGCAGGCTGAAGATCCTTTTCTCTTAATGACCTTCGCATGCTGTCTCCTGAGAGACATGGAAATAAAAAATGAATAGAATAGACTCTGGTAATGTTTAGTGGTATGAAAAATGAAACAGGGTGATGTGATGGTGTACAAACACAAGTGTTGGAGGGGTGGGGGTAGGAAAACCTCACTGTGATACCTGAGACATGAAGGATGGTGATACAGTTATCTTGGGGCACAGGCAATAGAGAAAAGCCAGTGCAAAGGCCCTAAAATAGAAGGAATCTTGCCCTGTTTTGTAAAACAGAAATGCCCACTTGGCTATGTCTAGAGCTTAGTGCGTAAGCGAGTGACTGATTGGAAGTGAAGTCTGGAAGGTAGGCAGGAGCCAGACTCCGTGGGGTCTCAGGTCACATTAAGAAATGTGATTTTTATTCTAAGTGCAGTGAAATTGTACACAGGATAGTAACACCATTTTATTAATTTTAAAAGATCACTCTCTTGGCTATATGCAACACTGACTGTAGGATAAAAGATGACGCAGGAAGATATAATAGGAAGCAATTACAATCCAGGTAGGAGATGGTGTTGGCAAAGGCAAGGGTAGTGGCAGTAGAATAAAATTTCGGGTGAGTTTTAAAAGTAGAATTGTTAAGACCTGTAAATGAACCGTATGTGAAGAGTGAATGAAAAGGAATTTAAGTAGGCACTCCGGGATTTTGGTTTGAGTAACTAGCGTGATGATCGCGTCTTTTAGTGAGACGTGTTAAGACTGGAGGAGGGATACCTTCGGTAAGAAAAATCAGGATTTTCATCTTGAACTCTATGACTGAAAGGGCTTTTTCTGCTTTTCTTTCTTCATTAAAAAGTTGCAAAGAATTTAGGGGTAAGAAAGCATTTAAATATTCAATTTTGTGAGTTCCTTACATTTTAAACTAAGTTGGGGAAGTTGAATTTTCATTTGTTTAACAAATATTAATTGAGCAGCTACTATACGTCAAGGTCTATGTGATGAGATACCAAGATGAGCTAAACAACCAAGATCTCTATTCTCAGAATTTGTTTTTATGGAAGGGAGGAGAGACGACTGGTGGGTTTTTGGTTTTCGGGTTTTCTACTTTTCGTTGTCTTATTAAAACTTAACACTTAAGTAGCCATCTTAATAATTACATCTTGTGCTCCTGGTAGTTGGGCCCACCGTTGTAAACGCTCTCGTAAATACTGATATCTCCCCTCCCACTAAAACTAACGTTTTTTAAATAAGAAATTTTAGCAAACATTACGAATACAACCTTTGCTTTGAAGTGTTAATATTTTTGCAGGAATGGTACCTTTGTAAAGATCGTGGTTGCCCCGTACATATTTGTTCTTTCTTCATATCCAATTAAATGAAAACACTAGTTTTTCCGAAGCCCAACTCTCTAGGTTTGTTGGTTCTAGCTCAGGAGAAAGGATGGAAGCAGGAGTCGTTGGATTTAAACAGTTTGGTGTAATCCTTTTCCACGCTCTCTCCCGCTAGCCGGGGACGTGGTGTCGGCTACCCGGGGCTTTCCGTCCACGCAGTACCGGAATGAAGGAGTCTGGGAGGGGGTCGGGGACGGAAAAGACGGAAGAGACATTAAGTAATTGGTTCTTGAAGGTATAAAATGAGGTTTAGGGTCTACTCTAAGGCACTGAATTCAAACGCCCGCCCCCTGGGCCGCTTCGGCCCCGCCCCTTAGTGCCGTTACGCCGACTTCCACTTCGGCCACTGCGGATTGGTCGTTGCTTCCGCCCCCGAAGCGCTTGGATTTTGCTTCCGGGTCGTAGGCGCTAGCTCTGGGCGCAGAGGTTTCTGGGAGCCAAGAGTGGTAATGGCGTCCGTATGATCTTCGGAGCCTGCTGCATCGGACCTCGGCCAGTGTGAGCGGCAAGAGGATAGGAGATTATCTTTCTTATCGCGATGGGACGGGAAAGGGCAGTTGGGGTCGGAGTCGGCGGCAGAGTGCAGAGCGCGGGCGGTGGAGGCCCTGGAGCAGCGGGCTAGGGGCGGAACCGAGTGCCTGTCAGGCGCGTCTGGAGCTCTCGGGCCCGCCGAGGAGATCGCAGCGTAAAGGCAGCTCGCCTACTGCGTAAAGCGAACCCCAGGTCCTCCCTTCACTACCCTTCGCACCCCTGCAGTGCTGGGCACGGGTGAAGAGGCAGCGAGTTTCTGATTATAGCCAAAGACTAGCTCACGGGAGGCCGGAGTGATAATTCCGTGGGTGTGTGGGAAGGGGCGGCGCCCCCAGCGCCAGATAACCCTGTTTTCTTCTTTGTATACATGTCTCTACCCTTTTTGAAAGTTGAGAGAATTAGCACCGCCCCCCCCCCAAAAAAATCCTCCCAATTCGCCCACCCTCCCCACACACTTGCTTTTCCGACACTAACGGGGTTTTAGTGACTGCATCTGCTACACAGTGTTCTTGTGACTGCTCCAAGCAGAAAGTAACTTGAGGAATGAGTCCCTGATTTTTGGCATCAGAATCCTCTGGGGGTGAGGTTCTTGTTTTTTTTGAACAGGCCTTAAATTATAACCCACAAACGATCTGATTTATAGTATGATGCCTGTTGTAGGAGAAAATTGGCTCAACAAACGGTTGTTTAAGAATTTTTTTCTGTGTAACTGTCATTGAAGTTTAACACACTTTTCTCTGGGACATTTAGTAACTTTGTCAGTGATATTTTTTGTTTGTTTTTAGCTTTTGTTTCTACTAGCCTATTTGCTATTGTGTGACGTTTAGATAAAATGCAAACCTTACAGAGTCTGGTAGAGTAAGGTTGAGTTGGAAATTTTTAAAACTCAGTCATGGCAGTACTGTATTTTACTAGGGTTTTGACATGTCAAGTGTCATAATTCTTATAATCTATGAGGAATATCTCCATTCCACAGATGACAAAGTTAAGCCAGGTGACTTGCTCAAGCCCATATAGTCAGAAGGAGAATAGGGATGCAAACTCAGATCTTCATGACAGAATTTTTTGTACTAAGGCAAGCCTGAGAAGCCATATTCCTTGTACAGCCTAAGCCTCATAATTTGTTTTCTTGAAAACTTTTGTTTAAGAAGATTAAGCAGGTTTTGGGGAATGAGTTTTAGAACTTACTTTACCAGTATGGATATTGATTAATACTCTATAAAATGAGTGTTTGTAATGTTGGAAATAACTTGATTATATTTTTCTTCAAAGCATAAAAGATGACAACAGCAGCCAGGCCAACCTTTGAACCTGCAAGAGGTGGAAGGGGAAAAGGAGAAGGTGATTTGAGCCAACTTTCAAAGCAGTATTCAAGCAGAGACCTACCCTCTCATACAAAGATAAAATACAGGTAGTAAGACTTTCTTTTTTTATTGTTCACAAAACAAGACCAGATCTGTTAAATGGCGTGGTCATGATATAGTAGTATGTTTGAGTTATGTCACTTACCTATTTTCATAGGAATAGAATGCAATAGGATGTTTAACACTAAAATTCTGCTGTGATTTTAAAACGTGAAATTCCTACTAACCAGGAATTTTCATATGTAGATAGAACAATAAATAATAGAAATAATAATGCCTCAGAGAGATTATGCACTATGAGCACCAGTCAGTATATTAAAAGTATTACTGTTAAGTTCTGAGTTGATATAATCCTAATAAAAATTAAAGACATTTTAATCATTGTAAAGCCTTATTATAGGAAAATATGTGATTGAATTTGGACTTCTTGAAATATTGGGAACATCACAAGAGTGGCTGTTAGTAACCTTCACATTAAATTATGATCTTGTCTACTTCCCTTTTTTCTGCTCGAAGGACAAAGTCTCATTCCTGAATTGTCTTCCATTACTACAGTCTCTGTGTGTGTGTGTGTGTTTAAGTAACATTTTTGCCCTGGTTTGTTTCTACTTTAGACAGACTACTCAGGATGCCCCTGAAGAGGTTCGTAACCGTGACTTCAGGAGAGAGTTGGAAGAAAGAGAGAGAGCTGCTGCAAGAGAGAAAAATAGGGATCGTCCAACCCGAGGTACCAACACTATCCAAGACATTTGTCTCATAAAATTATGTTGTTGATAGTTTTTCATTATGTAGCAATTGGAAAATGTTAACCATTTACTTTTACAGATTGATGTGAGCTGTACTACTTTCTTAGGTCATCAGAGATAATAACAACAAATATTTACCAAAGGCTTATTTGCCCAGGCACTGTGGATGTGAGTTCACTGTGGATAATGCTTTTAATGTGGGCTCCTTGTGCTCACAGGTCCCTAAAACATTTTAAGAAATGAAGTATTTGTTTTACTAAGTTAAATGATTTTTGTTTCCCCCCAGAACATACAACCTCCTCTTCAGTGTCAAAAAAGCCACGGTTAGACCAGATTCCTGCTGCCAACCTTGATGCCGATGACCCTCTAACAGATGTATGTTTTGTTTCCTCCTTTCATCTCTAATAATTGATTTACCATGTTTTTCTAAAATACTTGTTATGTCTTTGCTTTAAGAAGTGACATATATTTATGTTTACTTACTGTTATTCAAATATAGCCCTGACCTCAGTGCTAAACTTTATAGTTAATTTTAAAACCAAAAGTATTATTTTGTGGGACTTTAAGAGCAAGTTTGATCTCTAGAGAACCAAATATGGAAGGAATCTATAAAAGGATATGCTTTCCCCCAAAATAATGTCCTGTACTAAACTACTGCACTACTGCTGTGTTACACACCTCTCCAGGGCACTCTTCATACTGGGCTTCCTATAAACAGTGCCCTCTAGAGTTGTACCTGGAGGCCTTTCCATATTAGATATGTCCCCTTCTATAAGTGCAATACACTTAATGGTTCCCACTGTGCTTAGGGAGGGAAGTAATCTAAGCAGAAGGTTTTTAAGGATTAGCACATCAGTTAATGTTAAAATTCTGTGGGACCCTAGAGCCTATAATCAATTTGCAGTTTTCTACATACAGGACAGTGAAAAACCTGAGTGGCATCCAATGAGTAATATCTAACTATGTATACATATCAGCAGTTAATTCTAGAGTTAATTGATGGAGTTACTCATAATAGTTAAAACAGGAAACCTAATTTCAACTGAAATTTAATGATTATTCATTTGAAATTATTTTCTTCTGAGAATTTAGCACACTTTTTTGCACTTTTGAGTATCTTTGCTGCTAGCTTAAAGTTGTTTTGAGCTACATAAAATTGTTTTGACTTTCTTAGGGTGATACGTTGTACATATGTACTGTGTTTTGGTAGTGTGTATTTTCCCTCCAATCTTCTGGGCTCTCACTGTTCTTTTAGGAGGAAGATGAAGATTTTGAAGAAGAAAGTGATGATGATGATACTGCAGCTCTTCTTGCAGAACTGGAAAAAATTAAAAAAGAAAGAGCTGAAGAGCAGGCCAGGAAGGTAAAACCAAAGTATTAAATATTTACATCTATCTTCTCACATACACTAAGGTAGAAATTTTTTTGAATATAAGTAATATCTTCTTCTATTAGAAATCTCCCTTACCGTGTCTAAATATTATAGCACTTGTAGATCTATAAATGTGATTATTTTTATGACATCCTAGGTATCCTCGTTATGTAAGAAATTCTTTCCAAATAGTTCAGATGCACTGAGTAATATTCACAGGCTTGCTAGTCATTTACTTGTTTATTCATTTGTTCAACATTTAGTCGATATCTGTTAATTGACAGGAGAATCAAAGATGATCAAGATATAGTTGTGGTCTACAAAGATTATCTCTCTGCTTGTCTACTGCCTAGGTACTATTAAGGCAATCAGTCAGTAGATATTATATAACCTAGGTCAAGCTACCTAACTTCTCTGAGCCCCCACAGTCTCTCTGTTTACACAATATGAGGAAAAAATATAAAACTCAAAGATAGTTAAAATTCTGAATAAATTACCCAGAGTGATAATAAGAGGTGAAACTGAGGAGGCAAGTGCAAATCAGAGCATTAGAGGTTTGCAAAACAATACTGAAGGAGTCTAGATTTTTTCTAAAGGACATGAAGAGCTGGTTGATTTCAGCAGGAGATTGATAAAATTGGATACGCATTTTAGAAAGATTACTCTGGCAAAATATGGAGGATGGATTGGAAAAAAACTGAGTTAGGAGGCTGTTCCAGTAATCCTCCCAATTAAGAGACTCTTAGCTTGTATGATAGGAGTTGGAATTGAGGTAAGTAATTAGATGCTGATAAAGCTGATTATCAAGGAGGTCAAAGTGGGAAGGGGAGCAGGAAAAAATAAAAAAGGAGGTAGAGTTGACAGATAGTGACTGATTGATTGTAGCAGCAGAGAGGACCCTCACTTTCTAGGTAAATGTTGGTGCCATCAATACAGGGAATGCAAAAGAATTGCCATATTTAGGCAGAGAGAAGAGGTAGTTGATGAGTTCTGTTTTGAACATGTTAAATTTGACACATTGTGAGACATTCAGGTAGGGTTGTCTGCCCCTGTTTTCAACCAGAGCAGCACAGCTTTTTCATAGATTTCTGTGTAAAATTTTATTTGAGGCAAGAATTGTTCTGTTTTTAAAAAAGAAAGTAAGAAAATATACTGCATGGTCAATACCAGGAATCTAGGGAAGTAGACTTCATGTGAATCAGGAGGGCCAGGGAAGAATTCAGAAAACAGGTAGAATTTGGGATAGACTTTGAAGACTTAGAATTCAGATTGGAAGAAGAAAAGCATTTCAAAATACAATTCTCATCAAAGTTTTGTATAAGAGAGCATAATTCCTGTAATAGCTTATAGTTTTTACATCTAGTTTTTACAAGTCAAAGAATTATAAAAACATTCCCAGTCCCACTTGCATACCACTAGAGGGCAATTGTTCCAAATTTTTTTTAGCTTGCCTAATAGTTCTGGACACATAGAGATGAGCAATTTAAATGCTTTTGGTTGACCTTGAGGGAAGATAAACATTTTAGACAGAAGGCCTTGCAGTTTTGTGAGTTTCATCTAATATCTGTATTAAAATGTGTTGATATTTCTTGTGGTTGAATGATAGTTTCTTTTATCCCTGTTTCCCTTTCTATTGGCTGGTTTTTGCCATGTTCCAAATTTAAGATTTTCAAACCATTTAGCCCTTGTCAGGGGTCAGCACCCTTTCTGTAAAGGGCCAGGTAGTAAATATTTTAGGCTGGCTGGTCATGGAGCCTCTATCACACCTACTCACCTCCACTGTTATAACATAAAAACACCCACAGAGTACATAAGTGAACAAGTGTGGCAATGTTCCAATAAAATATTTACAAAAACAGTTAGTTAGGATTTGACCTACATGCCATCTGACGACTAGCCTATATTATGAAACATAGTATGCCTGCTGTTTGAATATAGAAAGAGTTTATGCCTTTTTTCCCAGTGCTGTGTGTGGCAATCATTCAGTAACCCCAAAGGAAATAATATTCCAAACATAAAATGTCCATAACCTTTATATGTCATACACATTATAAGTTTGGATATATGGTATACTTAAGCTCCTATTTTTCTAGTATTTCAGAGAAATATCTTTTCCCTTTAAGCATCGGTATAATTTGTTACAAATAAATATATAGCTTTTAGAAAGCCACCTGTTCTGTGATGTATAGTTCCTGATTTAAGTTCTGACCAGTGACATAAAGGAATTTTCCTATTTCCTTACAAGTTAGATCTTCTCACCTCCCATTTTGATTTTTATTTTTCTTCATAAAAATGAAATTCATTGTTTACATTTGAATATTGAAATGAAGTATCAGTAACCTGTGTGAAAAATTAGATTATTAAAATAATAACTTTTTTTAAATGACTTCCATACCATCTGTTTTTCCTTGATCTATTAAGTCATCAATTTCTGTTATCCCCAAAACACAGCAAAATGGGATTTATATTTGGCTTAAGATAACATGTTAACAGGTAGATCTAGAAGTGATAGCTAAGGATTTTAGACATTTTATATTCCACATTCTGAGAAGGAAACTCAGGGTGATTTGACTTTGAAGAAGTTGATGCTAAAATAAAAGTGAAGAAAGACAGTGTTGTAACTGATAAAGGATGGGAGGTATAAAAATAGAAACTGAGGCCGGGCACGGTGGCTCACGCCTGTAATCTCAGCACTTTGGGAGGCCAAGGTGAACGGATCACGAGGTCAGGAGTTCGAGACCAGCCTGGCCAACATGGTGAAATGACGTCTCTACTAAAAATACAAAAATTAGCCGGGCATGATGGCACGTGCCGGAGGCTGAGGCAGGAGAATCACTTGAACCTGGGAGGTGGAGGTTGCAGTGAGCTGAGATCATGCCATTGCACTCCAGCCTGGGCAACAGTGAGACTCCGTCTCAAAAAAAAAAAAAAAGAAAAACTCAATAAGTCAATAAAAACAAAATAGATCAACCTCAGGTAAATTAGTAGAAATTCATGTTAACTGGATATAATTTTGTACATGGTAGTTTGTCCTATTTTAGGAGTTACTTCTTCATTCATAACTTGTCACCAAACCTAGAGATGCAAGTTTACATTATTAGTAATTCAAAATAAGATTAAAATTAATCACAGTTAGGTATGACCCTTTAAAATGGAGGTAATAGTTTTGCTAAATGTATCTTTTTGATATTCAATATGTTCTTAAATTATTAGAATATGCTTATTGATATATGCTTAAAATTTAAAGCAATTAATTTGACATGTACTTCAAGAAAGAAAATATATTTAAATATGGATCTGTAGCATTTCACAGTTGGAAGAGACTAATTACTGTATGATATCAACCATGAAATATTTATAATAAAAATGCTAAATTATTTTATTTTGATGAGGGAGACTTTTCTAGTATGCCTCGAAAACCAAAAAAAAAAAAAAAAAAGCCTGCCTTGATGCTTTTGTTGCCATAAAATCCTAATGAGCAGTTTTTTTTTTTTTTTCAGTGAACTAATATAAAAAAAATTGAACCCAGAGTTAAAATAAGTAAGTGTTAATCTTCCTTTGTCATTGACAGGAACAAGAACAAAAAGCTGAAGAAGAGAGGATTCGTATGGAAAACATTCTGAGCGGAAACCCTCTCCTTAATCTCACTGGCCCATCCCAGCCTCAGGCCAACTTCAAAGTTAAAAGAAGGTACTATACAGTAACGGAGTAATGGAGTGTGTGTGTGTGTGTGTGTGTGTGTGTGTGTGTGTGTGTGTATGTATGTGTATACACACAGGCATGCAGATTATAAGTTGGATAGCAAGGTGCATTGTAAAAAGCTTCTAAAAGTCCACCGTCCATTCACTGATACTCTTCTCTGTTCAATTAGGAATAATGGAAGAAGCCAAATGAAAGAAAATAAACTTATTTTCAATAGATAGTTGCAATAACCAGCTGTGTACTAGATAATGATGTAAGCACTAGGGACAGAGTAATAAACTGAGGCCCTTACATTTTAGGTGTGCATATCAAGGGTCCTCAAGATGGCCTCTCACATTCAGACACTCACTAGAAGAACTCAGGGGACTTGGTGTATAGTTAATATGCTTGGCTAAGGTAATAAAGACACACAGCTAGATTATAAAGGGAAAAGACACACACAGAGAATAGAGGAATCCATGTGCAGGTTTCACTATGCTCTGTCCCTTCCATGAGTGGTCACACAGCACATTGTTTCCCCCAGCAAGGACAGTGCAGCAACGTGTGCAGTGCTTCTGCCCAGGGAAGCCCATTAAAGATCCCGCGCCCAAGGTTTTTACTGGGAGTGGCTAGTCATTTACGCAGCTTTTGCTTAGCACATACCAAAGTCCAGACTCCTAAAAGGATAGTAGGTGTTCAGTGTAAACCACATTATTTGCAAATTATAGTCACAGTGACAGAAGATTTCTTAGATCCAAATTTTCAAATGCCAGCCAGGGGCCAGCCTTGCAAGCAGGCATTTCTTCTAAGGATTGTAGTACTAGGCCTGCTTTTTAAATTCTGTACAGTGTGTGTGTGTTTGGAGGGGTAAAAAAGGAGGGCTGAAAAGGGAGAAAATATAAGTTGTAAATACTGTAAATCCTTCAGATGGTGATCTATAAAATAAAACAGAAAAGCTTACAGGAAATGCTGAGGGAGGAAGATTGGTTGTTATTTTATATGCATTCGTCAAGGAACCACAGTGCTTAATTTTTAAACCATATTCGTTATTTTTCACCACCTCTACTGCTGTTATCTGCCATCTGGAGTGATGCAGTACTGCTGAACGCTTTCCCCTCTGGAGTGATGCAGTACTGCTACCTGCCCTCCTCTCTGGAGTGATGCAGTACTGCTGAACGCTTTCCCCTCTGGAATGATGCATTACTGCTACCTGCCCTCCCCTTTGGAGTGATGCAGTACTGCTGAACGCTTTCCCCTCTGGAGTGATGCATTACTGCTACCTGCCCTCCCCTTTGGAGTGATGCAGTACTGCTGACCGCTTTCCCCTCTGGAGTGATGCAGTACTGCTGACTGCTCTCCCCTCTGGAGTGATGCAGTACTCCTGATACAGTTCGGGAATTAGTCCAAGCTGGAGATAGTAGATTTGGAAGTTATCGGCTCAGATAAACTTTTTAAAGCCATAAGACAGGATGAAGTCACCTAGGGAAGGGTATAGCTAGAGAGGAGAAGTCAGAACTGAGCTTGGTATGTTTAGAGGTTAGGTAGATTATTAGTTACCAGTACCTGTTCTAATCATCTAGCCAACCTCTAAACATTATACAAGTGCCTGATAAATATTGATTGAGTTAATTTTGAATGAAAAAGTCTAGGCTAACAAGGAGCAGCCAGTTGGGAAGGGAGGAGAACTGAAAGAAGTGAAACAAAGTGTTTCAGGAGGAGAGGAGTGATCATCGAGGACAAATACTAATGTCAGGAAAGAGCATTTTGGTGTTAGGAAGGAGGGACAAAAAGCCTGTTTGGAGTTGAGGAAAGACCGGATACAGAAAAAACTGTACTGATTATATACAAAAATAAAGCTATATAGTTTGTTCTTTTGCCTTTTTTGAATGTAAATGGAATTGGAGATAGAAACATGTCTTATATCCCAGTCATATTGATCTGCTCAGCTTGTTATGCTTCTGTGTACTGCATCAGTGATGACTTTACTGCACTGTTTTCCAAAGGTGCCCACGTTTGTTGCTCATTGTGCACTTTCCCACATTTGTTCCCATGTGCAGTTTCTCCTGACATGTAAGCGCATGCACACATAAACACACACATTATATGGACTTGTGTTTTATATATATTTGTGAGGGTATCAATATTATGTATATGGGCCTGTATTTTATATGCTAGGTGATATTCTGAAATCATGCTTTTTATTTTCTATAACACATGTATTTTATAACTTATTTATGGGTGTTTTTTTTTTCATGCTTATACATTATGGAATCCAACCAGAGTTCTGCTCTGAGCTCTTCAGCTGGTACTTCTCCTTGGTTAATGTACATGTGGGCCATATCTGAGCCTTAATTATTATACCCCAATGATTCCTTCTCCTTTTGTTGGCCTATAATGTGAATATTACAGTAGATGATTACTAAACATTAACTGATAAAAGAGGAATATCTACAATCCTCAAAACCACATAATCTAAACTACATTAAATTGATTGGCTACTATCATGTACAGATGCCTACACTAATATTAGGGTAGACCTAGGTGCTGCTTCTTTCTATTAGACCTAAAAACATTAAATATTTATGCAATTAAAATCTATATATTTCTATTTTTTAACTCAAAAGTTTCTTTTACTGGAGAAATAATAAGAATGTTTTAATGTTCTAAGTAGGAATTGCCATTCTTGCTATAAGAAAGCAAGATTATATATTAAGGATGACATTATTCTTTTGAGTGTAATTGCTGCATCAGATGATACACGTGTTGAGCATCTTTCTGTGTAACTGACTAAGCCTTGCAGTGCATGTAGTATTCTTGTCTCCTGATACAAACATTTTCAGACGTTCTGTTTGCTTTTTCTTCCTCAGGTGGGATGATGACGTTGTCTTCAAGAACTGTGCAAAAGGTGTAGATGACCAGAAGAAAGACAAAAGATTTGTAAATGACACACTGCGATCTGAATTTCACAAAAAGTTCATGGAGAAATATATTAAATAGTACAGTTTTATGTGCTTAATTAAAGACTGTAAAACATAAAGGATCATTCTGACTTTTTTTATGAGTTTTTTTTTCTTTTCCCCTGTCTAAATTGTGTGTGGGCTTCCCCAGTTTTAAACTCCTATCTTTTTCTTTAGTGATACCTTACTTGATAATGGACTTGGGAATAGGTTTAACCCAGTTTGCATTCTCCGAATGTTTCCAGTGATATGTTTTCCTGGGAAAAGCAAATCTGCCTGTAATAAATATTTTTAATCTAAATAACCAAATCTGGGTGCCCAACTTTTTGTTGGAATTTATGCTGCTAGTAATACATTCCATAATTTCTTTTGAAAAGAAAAATTGCCATTGTGTATTGTGCTTGTGCATTAACTTGCCCTTTTCCCCCTGTTTCTCTCACATTTAAGATGAGTTAATTCATATTTTCTCTGCATTTTTTAAAAGAGTATAATGGAAGATGAGAGGGATTCTATTTTGGACCACATGTTGGTGTGGAGGAGTGTCATTGACAGTAAGCACCCCAAGCGTGTGTCTGGGAGAGCATTGGGTATCGCTCACTTCTGCAGGTACTTGTTTTTTTTTTTCTCATGGCCGAAGAGGAGAGCTCTGTAAGCATTCTTTTAAAGTATACGGTACTCACTTGTGTTCTGGATACTCAACTGCCATGTTTCCTTTGAAAGAGATTGAATATGCACCTGACATGCATTTAGTGCAAAGCCTGAGAAAGCTTCAAACAATATATAAAATAAAACCTTTGGAAATAACAGTTTTGTTATCTTGGAGGATGTGTCTATGCGAAGTGAGAGGAAGACTAGGCTATACTAAAAGCAGTAGTTCTGGAAAATGAAGTTTTTGTGAACCTAGGCTGTGATTTAAGAAGGCCACTTCTGATAGAAAATTTGAGACCAAAAATTGAGCCTTTTATAGATAGAGACTCATTCATAGGCTTCCTCAGCCATGAAAAATACTGAGGTTCCTAAGGTTAAAGATAGAAGTTTTAAAGCAAAATAATATGTTACTATTTAAGTCCATTAATACCTCATTTCCTAATTAAATGGAAAGTTCCATTTTCCCAGTGGAAGCTTGGACATTGGTTATAACTATCCTGAGTCCGGTGTAGAGCTGGAAATGGAGCCCAGGTCTGGATTCCACATTTATATTCTAAATTTTTTCAAACTGAGCTCCTAAACAAAATTTTGGATACTTCAGCTAGTGTTTTTAAGAAGCTTTTAATATTAAAACCTTTTTATCTCCAACTTTACAGCTTAGAAAATGAATTTACACATGGTAAAACCCTGTCTCTACTAAAAATACAAGAATTAGCCAGACGTGGTGGCAGGTGCCTATAATCCCAGCTCCTTGGGAGGCTAAGGCAGGAGAATTGCTTGAACCCAGGAGGCGGAGGTTGCAGTGAGCTAAGATTGTGCCGTTGCACTCCAGCCTGGATGACAAGAGTGAAACTTCATCTCAAAAATAATAAAAATTTAAAAAAGAAAATGAATTTACATTCATTTTTGGTTATCTTCATAGCAACCTTAGGTAGGAAGTGCTGTGTTATTCAAAGTTGAGGAAAATGAAGCTCAAGCCAAGTAACTTGTTTAGGATTAATGCATGATGGATCATGTATGAGCACCTTACAATTACATAAAAATATGCTTATAGATGTAATGGGCATTATCAGACTTCTAAAACTGTGGTTCTTGGAATTGCACTTTTTAGCATCTCTAGGGCCAGGGGTCTGACTTAGGTGCACTATTTCTCCAGGGTCCACTTGTTTCAGATTCCCTATTTGAGCCTGAAAGGTTTAGGAAGAATCAGAGTAAAGCTGATTTCATTGATTTCTTTCTTCCTTTCCCTGTGGTTTCTCAATGTAAAACATCCTATAACCTGAGTCAGATCCAGGAGATACATAAATGTGTTGTTAGCTTTCAGATTTACAGCGCGAGTAACAACATACTTAGCTAAATTGCCTTGTACCCTCCTTGTAAAATACCTCTTGTTGGAGTGGTTGTGGAATCTGTCTTATCCCTTCAAAAGCTGATGCTGATTGGAAAGAGAGGTCTTTGAAACCAGGAGGACATGGTGTGAAGCCATCTGTGCCACTTCAAGCTTTATTCAAACTAACATTTATTGGCCAGGTGTGGTGGCTCACGTCTGTAATCCCAGCACTTTGGGAGATCAAGGCGGGCAGATCACTTGAGGTCAGGAGTTAAAGACCAGCCTGGCCAACATGGCAAAACCCCATCTTTACTAAAAATACAAAACAAATTAGCCAGGCGTGGTGACTGGTGCCTGTAATCCCAGCTACTGAGGCTGAGGCAAGAGAATTGCTTGAACACAGGAGGCGGAGGTTGTAGTGAGCCGAGATGGTGCCACTGCACTCCAGCCTGCATGACAGAGTGAGACTCCGTCTCAAAAAAAAAAAAATTAAAAAAAAAAAAGAACTAAGATTTATTGAATGTTCACCAGCTGCATTTGTACTTTACTCATCTAATTGACACCACTCCCTATTAGGTAGCTGATATTATTTTCCCCATTTTATAGATAAGGAAACTGTCATTTGTAAGAAGTTTAAAAACAAGCAAAGTCATAAACGTAAGGGAGGTGGGCCAAGATTGAAACCTAGAACTCTATTCTAAGCCCATCCACTTTATTGCTTTGCTTGACTGCTTCTCTGTTAATGAGCCCTTTTGACTGTTTTCTCTCCTATGGAACAATAGTAATAGGACAATCATGAGAGAGTTTTGTGAGGATTAAATAACAAGGTTTAAATATCTGGCAGGCACATAGTAAACTTCATGCATGTCTATTCACCTATCTCTAGTAGCATTTAGCAGAGGCTGTGTAAAAGTTCAAAAGCCTATTGTTTTGTTCTGTCATAAAGTTTGATTCTGAATTAAGAGGCTCCCTGACCCCTCAGAACTTTGGTTGGGCCATAGGTATGGCCGAGACAGGCATTGCCTGGTCACTAGGATTAGAAACTCAGTCATAGCACTCAAGTAAAATGAAGACTTACCTTTAGAAGACTTAAAAGGCATTTCCTCTATTCAGCTCTTTCTTGGTTTCCCTCTATTTGTCTGTTCCACTTTTTCTGCAAGACTTGGTTTCTGTACCACAAAAATGGAGGTCACTCATTCATGCTTCTGGCTTCCTTGATAGAAGGACTTCATGTCTTTATAGCTCCACCGGCCAATAGAGCCTCTGTGTCCTGAGACAAAGCTGGTCCTGTGAGCAGTGGGCAGGAACCCGGCTACCTGGAACAAATGTGGGCACGGACAGGAAGACGTTGACAGTACAATCTCTTGACATATTCAGCTGTACATGTTACATAAAACCTGGAAACCAAAGATACTGCAGCTGTAAATCCGGACTCCTCAGGGGCAGTACCTGCATCTTCTCCACCATGCTGGGCACACAGCAAGGCCTGTCTAAAAACTGGGTGGCTTCAAATATGTGCTATTTTGGAGGAAACATTATAATAGAGTAGAAACAGCACAAGAGCCTGAAGAAACTAGATTAAATTTTAGTTCTGCCACTTGACAGCCTTATGGCCTTAACAAATTATTTAAATCTCTAAGCCTGTTTCCTCCTTTGTACAGTGACAATAACAACACTTCCCCCAAAAAGCTGAAGATTAGAGGTGATACAAGTACCTAGTTTATAGAATTGTTGGGCGCTCTTGGAGGGTGGGGGTGATTATTCCTTTGTCTTCCTCACCCAAATTTCCAATCATCTAAAACAGAGGAAAAGTATTAACTGAGGATCCAAATCAGCATCCTGGCTCCAGTGCAGTTGCTCACGCCCCACACTCAGGAGGAGCCCACCTTCAGGGTATAATGCTCAGCCGTTGCTGTCTTAAAATTGTTCATAATTTTATCTTTGAATGTGTGTTTTGTAATAAAATGTTATGGAACAGTGGAGCATGTGTCAGGGCTTGGAGGCTTGGGTCATATGAGGTCCCTGCCTCCTGGACTCCCCAGGACAGGTTCTCTGCTGCCTACTTCTGGTGCAGGCATGGGCACAGGCTTGGGGAGGGGCAGGTACCCATACAGGCAGGGTGGAAAAGCTGCAACTTAAAGATCCTGGCAGGACTCCCAGGATCAGGTCCTGCTGGGTCAGTTTCCTGCTGGATACCGGAAGCACAGGCACGAGTGGGCAGGGGAGGGCTTGTCCTGTCTTTAGGGCACCTTCTTAGAAATAGGGCAATCAAGAGCTCCAGTGGCGCAATCGGTTAGCGCACGGTACTTATACAGAAATAGGGCAATCAGGCCGGACGCGGTGGCTCATGCCTGTAATCCCAGCATTTGGGAGGCTGAGGTGGGCAGATCATGAGGTCAGGAGTTCGAGATCAGCCTGGTCAACATGGTGAAACCCCGTCACTACTAAAAGTACAAAAAAAAAAAAAAAGAAAGAAAAGAAATAGGACTAATTAAATTAAGCCACTCATGTTGGGAGAGGAGACAGGTAGAGCTTTGGAAGGGTGGGATATTGGCCAAGGTCAAGCATGGAAAAAATGGGATCCACCTCGGAGTCATCTTTTAGTAAATGCTTGGTGTCATTTTATTTGTGGTGCTGTTGTTATTTGTGGTGATGTTGTAGATGTGTCACCAGCATCTTTCCTAAATTACACTCCCACAGAGCCTCCACATACATCTATGTTCCTGAAATCTTTATACAGGGCCCTTTTAGGAGTTTTGTATTTTTTAAAATGTCCTGTTCTCTGTCACCTGACCTAGCTCTCAGAGGCACTTTAGGAGGTGAGAGGAGAAGGAAGAAACCTGTTGTGTTCACACTCCTGAGAGAGGCGTCTGCCAGGTTTCCTCTCTAGGGTGGTCTCAAACAGCCTCCCTTTTCAGAAAGAGGCAGAGAAATGGCTCCTAAAAGTCCTAGACTAATTGGAAGCAGCTTTCTGGGAGCTCAGCCATCTCTGTATGTGCTGGAGCCCAAGAAAGGGGGAAAGAGGGGTGGGGGCTTAAATAATATTTTGACTTTTTCAGAGAAGAGAATTCTAATGCACCTTGAGATTTCCTCTGCACTCACACCTTCAAAGTCTAACTCTTGGTCTCAGAGGCCTATTTCCAGAGAGTATTTTCAGTAAGAACTGGGAGGTGAGTCACTCTCTTGAAGAGTTTACATCAAACAAGTCACAAGGGAGGAAGAAGCTGCTAACGAGAAGAAAACTGGGATAGCAGACATGGCAAAGCTTGCAGAGCATCCAAGCATGTTCCCTGTGGCAGCAGGCCCCACAGATGCCCCAGTTCCTGAGCTGGCTTTGTGCCTCCTGCTAGGCCACCCTGACCCCACCATCCCTGTAGACCCTTCAATAAACAATAACCATTTAGGAAATATAATGGACAGACAATCCCATTCATGATAGCTACAGAGAATGTAAAATGCATAGGCATAAACTGAAGAAGAAATGTACAGGACCTCTTTGAAGAAAATGCCAGTACTCTCTTGTGGGGCATTAAATAAGACTTTAATAAATGTGGAGGAATACATATGTCTGGATGAGAAGACTCAGTGGTATAAAGATACCAGTTCTCTATCCAAAAGAAATTACGAAATGGGTTGGGATATTTTTTAACCCATGTAATTGGTGTTTTGACCAAATTCTTTTAGAATTTTTCATTAGAATAAATTTGTAAGAACATCCAGAAAAAAAAAATCTTGCAAGCAAGAATAATGAGAGGGGTTTTCTCTACCAATTTTTAAATGCATTACAAATGTACAAAAATTAGTGTGGTTCTATCCCCAGAATAAAGAGATGAAGGAAAAATGGACCATAATAAAAGGTCAGATACTAGCACAGCTACAAAATAATTTAGTATATAGGAAAAAAAATTCTAAAAGGAGAAGAAGTAAGAAAAACAATGGAAAAGAGAATGAACTATTTAGTAAATAGTGTCAGGAAAATTTACCAACAATTTGCTAGAAAATAGGTTGCTACTGTCAAGCACAAGGCCAAGCAAGGCTGATAGATTCAGTGAATAAGGAAACAACAAAATCCTTTTAGATTTAGATCGTTGGGTACTGTCAGACTCAGAAGAAAGTAGCCAAAGGGGCTAGTCCCTGTGACCCTGGTGTAGGGCAACACAGAAACAAAAGAGACCAAGTGACAGTGACTCTTAATGATTGGACACCCTAGTGTGACACTGCAGCTAACGTTTTATAGCTTCCAGGTGTACCCTAAGGGTGGTGAGGAAGAACACCTCCTACCTCACCAGAACCAGGAGATGAGAAACAAGTAAGGAATGCCCCTTGCAGCAGCTCCTCCTAAGCATCCTATGTTCTTAGGGTCCAGGAGAGATACAAAGTGTTCTGCCAAGATTCAGACCAGCTGTAGGTCACGTCCTGCCTATGCCGCCTGTAGAGATGGCTATGAAGTCATGGGTGCCAGCACAGGGCTGTTCTCCTACTGCTACCTCACAAGTTCTCTAGGATAAGTTGCATGTGGTCTAAAAAATTTGAAGGAAAAAAACTGTACTGGAGAAAAAATAGGTAAATATGTGTTAATATTGAGCTGGGATGGCCTTTCTAAGCATGGTATCAAAAGCAGAAATCATAAGAGAAAAACAAAACAGGTAAATTGATTACACAGAAAGATTTTGTAGATCAAAGAATTTAAAATGCCAGTATTATGATTAAATTTCCTTTTCAGATTTTTTTTCTTAGAATGATTGGCTTTCTTCTTGTAATTTCTTCATATATTATCTTTATTTTAAAAGATTGTTTCATTATATCAGATACACAATCAAGTCCTCTCTTTTCCAGCCATCCAGTCTGAGCAGTGGCCTGGAGATGAGTGTCATTTATACAACTGCCTTTAATGCTCTCCTATGTAGAATCCCCTAAATTTCCAGTGTTCCATGTTTTCTTCTTTCCTGATTTGCTCCTTTCTTTTCATGGAGTACATCCTAAAATAACTTTCTAAGAAAGAATGAAGGAGACTTAACATATTGAGCCCTTGTATGTGTACATCTAACTTTATTCTGCCACCCCTCCTCCATCATACGCACACACACACACACACACACACACGATAGTTTTCCTGAATATAGGTTAAAAATAAATTTATCCTGTTATTGAAAGCTTTTGCTATGTTTTCTTCTAAATTTCAGAATTGCTCTTGAAAGCTGATGTCAACCTCCTTTATATTTCTTTGTATATTCTATATATATTCGAGTCCTCTCTTTTCCAGAACCATCCAATCTAAGCTGTGGCCTAGGGATGAGTGTCATTTATGCGACTGCCTTTAATGCTCTCCTAGAATATATATATATTCTAGTTTTGTTTTGAATCTGTAATCTGTTGGGATCATCTCTTTTTTTTAGTCGTGAGTCTTTTACCACTTACTATGTTTGGTTCCCAGTGAACTCTTCAAGGATTCATAGGCTTCAGTTCTGGGAAAAATTCTCATTTTTTTTATAATATCTCCTCCATTTCCTCTGTTCTCTCTTTCAGAACTTCACTTGGTTTGTAGATTAACATCTGTCTTTCTTTTTTTTTCCCATGTTTTGGTCTCTATCATTTTGTTCTACTTTCTAGGGTATTTTCTAATTATTCCAATTATTTCACCTAATTAATTATTTCAATTAAGTTTTGTACTCAGATTTAAAATTGCCAAGACTTCTTTCTTATTCTTTGAACCTCTCCTATTATTCCAGTGATTCTCAACGTTGGCTGCATATTTAAACTACCTGGGAACTTTAAAAAATTCTGATGCTCAGGCCACATCCCAGGTCAACTGATTACAACACAGGTTTGAACTGCCCAGGTCCATATATACACAGGTTTTTCTCAATAAATATATTGGAAAAAATTGTAGAGATATGTAACAATCTGAAAAAACTCCCAGATGAACTGTGTAGCCTAGAAATACCAAAAAATTAAGAAGATGTTACATGTGTCGTAAATGCATATAGATAAAAACTAGTCTATTTTATAAATTACTACCAAAAATTATACACGAATCTATTTTAAAAAGTTAAAATTGATCAAAACTTATGCACACAAACAGACCATACATTATGCCATTCACAGTTAAGAGAAATGTAAACAAACATAAAGATGTAGTATTACAGCTGCATAAAATTAGTTGTAGTATATACTGAACTACTGTAATAATTTTTTAGTCACCTCCTGCTGCTACTGCAGTGAGCTCAAGTGTTGCTAGTATCCACCTAAAGTGCTGTGTGATGCTGATCATCTCCTCTTGAGCAATTCATCTCTCCAGTAAGTTGCAGGTTGCAATAAAAAATAATCTCTCAGTTCTTGAATATTTTTCATCATGTTTAGTGCAGTACCATAAAGCTTGAATATATGACCCATACAAAGTGCCACTAACAGTGCTGGAAGTGTTCTCAAGAAGCAAAGTGATGACATTACAAGAAAAAGTTGAATTTCTTGATATGCACTGTAGATTGAGGTCTGCAGCTGCACTTACCAGCCATTTCAAGATGAATGAATACAGCGTAGGTACATAAAAAGAAAGAGCGATTTGTGAAGTTGTGGCTGTTGCTGTGACACCAAGTGCAACAACCTTGAACTTTTTGTGAAGTACTCCTTCATTTCATATTGAAAATGCTGCTTTTATGTGGGTACAGGGTTGCTATAAGAAAGGCATACATATAGACTCTAATATGATTTGAGAAAAAGCAAAGTCATTATATGATAACTTAAAAGCAAAAGGATGGTGAAAGATATAAAGCTGGAGAATGTAATGCCAGGAAAGGATGGTTTGATAATTTTAGAAAGAGATTTGGCTTTAAAATGTCAGGATAATAGCAGAAGCAGTTTCTGCCTGCCAAGAGGCAGCAGATGAGTTCCCAGACCTGTTAAGAACATCACTGAGGGCTGGGTGTGGTGGCTTACACCTGTAATCCCAGCACTTTGGGAGGCCGAGGCAGGCAGATCACCTTAGGTCAGGATTTTGGGACCAGCCTGGCCAACATGGTGAAACCCTGTCTCTCTCTACTAAAAGTACAAAAATTAACTGGGTGTGGTGGCAGGCATCTATAATCCCATCTACTCGAAGGCTGAGGCAGGAGAACTGCTTGACCCCAGGAGGCGGAGGTTGTAGTAAGCTGAGATGGTGCCACTGCACTCCAGCCTGAGTGATAAAGCAAGACTCCTTCAAAAAAAAAAAAAAAATTAACTAAGGAGAAAGGATATCTGCCTGAACAGGTTTTTAATGCAGACAAAAGTGCCCTATTCTGAGAAAAAAAAAAAAGTATCACAAAGGACGTTTATTAGTAAGGAAAACAAGCCAGCAACAGGATTTAAGGCAGGAAGGGGTAGGCTAACTCTACTGTTTTGTGCAAATGCAGTTGGGTTTGTGATCAGGACTGCCCTTATCTATAAAGCTGCTAACCCCCAAGCCTTGAAGGGAAAAGATGAACACCAGTTTCCAGTCTTTTGGACTGGAAGGTCTGGACAAGCAGAACCCTTTTTCTGAATTGATTCCATTGATGCTTTGTCACTAAAGTCAGGAAGTACCTTGCCAGTAAGGGGCAACCTTTTAAAATTCTTTTGATATTAGACAATGCCCCTGGCCACCCAGAACTCCATGAGTTCAACATCGAAAGTGGTCTACTTGCCCCCAAACACAACATCTCTCATTCAGCCTTTAAATTGGGGGTCATCAGGACCTTTAAGGTTAATTTCACAGGGTACACTATGGAAAGGACGGTCAATGCTACGGAAGAAAATCCTGATCGAGAACATCATGAAAATCTGGAAGGATTATACCATTGGAGATGTTATTCTTACAGAAAAAAAGCATAAGCATGAAAGCTATTAAGCCCAAAACAATAAATTCCTGCTGGAAAAAGAAGTGTCCAGATGTTGTGCATGACAGGATTTATGACAAAGTCAATCAAGGAAATCATGAAAGAGATTGTGGATATAGCAAAAAAGGTTGGGGGCAGTGGGGGATAGGGTTTCAAGATGTGGATCTTGGGGCAATTCAAGAGCTAATAGACACCAGAGGAATTAACAGGAGGCAATTTGATGGAGGTTAGAGCTTCTGAACTAGTGCCAGATGATGAGAAAGATGTAGAAGAAGCAGAGCCAAAAAATAAATTGACATTAAGCAATCCGTCAGAAGAATTCTCATTATTCAAGACTGCTTTTGACTTCTTTTACAACGTGGACCCTTCTATGATATGGGTACCAAAACTAAAGCAAACGGCGAAAGGATCAGTATGGTGTAGAAACATTTTTAAAGACACATACAAGCAAAAAAGTCAGACAGAAATTACACTGTATTTCCACAAAGTTACACCTAATGTGCCCACCTTTCCTGCCTCCCTTTCCACTTCCTCCACATCTTTTGCCTCTGCCATCCCTGAGACAGCAAGACCAACTCCTCCTCTTCCTCCTCCTCATCCTACTCTACATGAAGATGACAAGGATGAGGACCTTTATAGCAGTCCACTTCCACTTAACAGTAAACATATTTTCTCTTTCTTATGAGTTTCTTTTCTCTAGCTTGCTTTATTGTAAGAATACACTATATAATACATATAACATACAAAATATGTTTATCGACTATTTACATTATTGGTAAGGCTTCCAGTCAACAGTAGGCTTATTAGTAGTTAAGTTTTAGAAGAGTTAAAATTATATGCAGATTTCTAACTGCACAGGGGAGGGAGGGGGTCAACTGTAAATCAGAATCTTTGGGGATAAGAGCCAGGCATCAATATTTTATAAAGCTCTCCAGTTAATACCAATACTTATCCTAGTTTGAAAACCACTGCGTCATTTCCTAGTTTGAAAACTTGCATAATTTTGTCTATGTTTTAAACCACCAAAATCTTTTTCTTCAGTGTTGTGTGTGTATGTGTGTGTATATACTATACATATATAAAATTAATATCTATTTAAACACAATTCCTGCCCTCTATATGGTAAATAATTCTCAGGCCACACATTCAGGCATGCAAAAATATATTTACTTTTGCTTTACCATAATTCAATGTAATTTGTGTTTCCTACCCCTATTCTCCAAAATAAGAAATGCAATCTTAGTCAATTCAAACTTATTTCAGTTCTGGGTTTAGACATGTAATTTAAAAAAATCTTTCTCACATTACTTATTAGAAAGAGGAGATAAAATGCTTGGTCATTATTTTTAAACCAAGACATCTATTGAATAAATTATTTATTTTGAAGTGAGGTCATCAACATTTTGGTTTTCATTTTAACTTTCTTTATGGAGTCCAGAAATGGGATCTCATTGGTTCAGATAGCATACACATATTAACACATATATTCTGTCTTTTATAAAAGTTTATTTGTGCTTTTGTCATATAGTAGACTGTATTTTTCCCTCTTGAAAGAAGAAATCCCATGTTATCCTTCTAAGGTTCCCAGCACTATATCTTACCCATAAGTCATTTTTTAAAAAATTGAATTCTGCATGTTTCTGTCTATATATCAGGGCAAGTGTACACAGGCTAGTCTGGGTTCAAAGTAGACATCATAAAATACTCTCACAGGCACACACACCCATGTGCACATATACACTTGTTTTTTGTCTCTCTACACACACACACACACACACACCTGCACATACATGCACATACATACACAATCTGTTTTCCTCAACCTACCCCAAATTGCCACAGTGCATGAAGATCTTACCATCCCAGTTGTTTCTCCACGATCTGGGAGGTGGCATGATGTCACGGCTGCACTAACTACTCCCTAAGAAAGGACAGAGAGAAAGGACTCCCCAGACCCCAGGGAGGATGGTGAGGTTAGAGTTGGCAAGGCGGAAAATCAAACTCAACTCTGCCTTTCCCTCCAGCAATTCATGCACTTTTGGTATTTATAATATATTTTTTAGAACAGCAAGGATAAGATGCTCTATCATGTTAGAAAAACATATAGGTTCTGAATGTATTTTTAACTCACGTTGAGGCATTCTTCAAAGTTAATTCACTGGTTAAACCCCAAGTATAGCTCGTCCGGAGGTACACTGACTACATTTTGTGTGGGAATTCTGGATCCACAGGGAAGCCCAAAGGCCTTAGGAGATCTGTGTTTCTGACCCTGAGAGAATGTCCTAAGGTCAGGGGAAAAATTTTATTGCTGCTGCATTCTCTCACTCATGTTGTACCTAAGACAACTAAGTGATTTGTTCTCAAAAATTCAGTTCTGGAATTTAGTGATGTTGTGACTATGCAGATTGATTTTTCAAATTTACGGATTCTTTTTTTTTTTTTTTTTTTTTGAGGTGGAGTTTCACTCTTTTTCCCAGGTTGGAGTGAAGTGGCATGACCTCGCCTCACTGCAACCTCCGCCCCACCGTTCAAGTGATTCTCCTGCATCAGCCTTCCAAGTAGCTGGGACTACAGGCATCTACCACCATGCCCAGCTAAGTTTTGTATTTTTAGTACAGATGGGTTTCGCCATGTTGGCCAGGCTGGTCTCCCAACTCCTGACCTCAGGTGATCCACCTGCCTCGGCCTCCCAAAGTACTGGAATTACAGGCCTGAGCAATCGTGCCCAGCCCCATATCTACAAATGTATTTTTAATAATGTTATAGTCCATTTAAAAGTGTGTGTGTGGGGGGGTTTGTTTTCGTTTTTTTGAGATGGAGTCTTACTCTGTTGCCCAGGCTGGAGTCCAGTGGCACCATCTCAGCTCACTGCAACCTCCACCTCCCAGGGTCAAGCAGTTCTCCTGCCTCCGCCTTCCAGGTAGCTGGGATTACAGGCGCCTGCCACCATGCCCAGCTAATTTTTGTATTTTTAGTAGAGGCGGGGTTTTACAATGCTGGCCAGGCTGGTCTCGAACTCCTGACCTCCCGCCTTGGCCTCCCAAAGTGCTGGGATTACAGGCGTGAGCCACCGCGCCCGGCCTTCAGTGATATTCTTAACAGGGTCTGGAAACTCGTCTGCTGCCTCTTGCTGCTTCTCTTGTTTTCTTGGCATTTTAAAGCCAATTGTCTTTCTAAAATTATCAAACCATCCTTTCCTGACATTATATTCTTCAGCTTTAGATCCTTCACCTTCTTTCTGCTTTTCAGTTTTTATATAATGAAAACACTATAAATCAGGGTCTTCAGTTTTTTCAGGGAGCCAGTATATCACTGGAGCAAGTTTACAATAATTTACGCAAGCAATCACCTGTTGATTAAGTGCTCATTTTATTTCTTTTTTCTATTTCTTTTCTGTTTCCCCCTCATATGAACAGTGTGGTAATAAACTCAAAGAGGATTTGAGCAGTGCTGTACTGAAGAGGTTTGGGCAGTCACCACAAAGTCATACTAAGTACTGGCTGGACAGGAGAACAGAGGAATGTCAGGCATCACCCCCAGCTGCGACAACTTTCTTGTTCCCTTTCATGCTACAAACAAGGGGACTTGCTGCCTCAAGTTTTGAGAATGCCCTGCATGGACACTTCCAATGAGGGTTTTTCATGATGTTGACCTTTCATTTCTTCCTTTCATTTCATTGCCTCTTCCACTTAAGCTCTTCCTGCCTGTTTCCCTAGGCCGCCTCCCCTACCCTTAACATTGTGAGCAAGATCCACATAGGATAGCCAGGTCACAGTCCCCGGGGTTTTGAAAATTCAGCAACCGGCCAGGTGCGGTGGCTCGTGCCTGTAAACCCAACACTTTGGGAGGCCGAGGCAGGCAGATCACCTGAGGCTGGGAGTTCAAGACCAGCCTGACCAACATGGAGAAACCCCGTCTCTACTAAAAATACAAAAAAATTAGCCGGGCATGGTGGCCCATGCTTGTAAAGCCAGCTAATCAGGAGGCTGAGGCAGGAGAATCGCTTGAACCCGGGAGGCGGAGGTTGCAGTGAGCGGAGATCGCGCCATTGCACTCCAGCCTGGGCAACAAGAGGGAAACTCCATCTCAGAAAAAAAAAAAAAAGAAAGAAAGAAAGAAAATTCAGCAACTTAGGGAATTGTAGGTGATAGGGAGGTTGAGTGGAAATGGGAAGAAGTTTTCTCCGCTTGGTTTAAGCTGTTTCAGAAGACGATGACACAGGCTTTATGCCGCTGATCTCTATGTCTCCAGCCCAGATCTATATTCCAAACTCCTATTCTTTATTTCCAATTCTCTAATGAGCATCTCCACTTATGGCCCAAAAGCCCTGAAAATTCAATAAACATCTCCAGAATATAACCCCTCATCTCTCCATCCGGTATCATGACTTAGGGCAGCACTGCCATTTCTTCATTTGTGTTTATCCTGGGAACGTGAATTTTTGTGGGGATTTAAAAGATCTTACGCACGTAAGAAGCTTAGGTGTTCAGCAAATGTTAGTTCTCTCGCCCTTCTTCCCTCTCACTTCCTTGCTTTCCTTCCTTCCTTCTCTCCTTTCTAAAGTAAGAAAACCCTCAATTTGGGGGAAAAGTTCACAGAATTGTCAAAGAGAATGTGCTGGCACTTAAGGTAAAAAAATGTTCTTTAGAGATAAACCAAGTCTGAGAGCCTTGAGAGGAAAGTGACACTCAGAATTGATACCTTTTACCACTTTGTCATTGACCAAGACTCAAGTGAGAGGCAAGATGAGGCAGGCGATGAGGTGGATGTGTAGTGAGAAGCAGACTGGGCTCTTCTTGACTCTCTTGCCACCAGCAACAAGGGGCTCCAGGTCAGAGCAGCCTGGAGGCAATTATGCAGCTTAGGACTCTAGCCTGGCTGAGGGAAATAGAGTTGTTTGAGGCCATGTAAATCGGAGAAAGAAAAAAAGGGTTCCGTTGAGTTTCTGTTTTTCTTACACTTGAAAATTACTGAAGACTAGCAGACCCAACCATCAGCCCTGGATGAACATAACTATATCCACCCTCCCATTATCTCTTGAGCTGGGTCATTGGAAAAGAGCTCATAAAACATGTGAAGGCAGAACATAATAATTTAATAGGTTGTCAGAAGGCTGAGAGTATCGAGGCCCAGCAGCATACCAAGAAAAGTGAAAGATCATTCGTGTGGAAAAGTTTGTGGTTTTGAAGCAGAGGGAGGGAGGGAGACAGAGGGAGAAAGAGGAAGAGAGCAGGAGAAAGAGAGAGGAAATGCAGTTGGAATGGGGCTTTGCTTATAACAGTGAGTCACCACTCTCTTTAGAGGGCAGGCCTAAAAAATGTGTTCTAAAACTGAGCACCTACCTACTATATGCAAGACACCATGCTAAATGCGGGGAAAGATGTTTAAGACATAATGCTGTCTTCTGACATGACTGTCAGCCTGTCTTGGATCAAACAGAGATGGGTTCAAGTCGCAGCTCCACCACTTACTGGCCCAGCCATTTTATCTCCCTCAGCCTCAGTTTACTGATCTGCAAAATGGGTATAATTATCCCATCCTTGTAAGAATAAGACATAACATATATACAGCTATTTGCATACTGTATACTGTCTGGTATTTAGTAAATGATCAGCAAATCTTAGTTCGCTCCTGCCTCCACCCCACCTACTCCCACCCCTCATATTAACAATAGCCATATCTATTTTCTTCACTGCTGTATTCCCAGTGCTTAAAGGAGTGCAAAGTAGCATGCAGGAGGAAGGCAGAGTGTCAAATAGTAAAGCTTCACTTTAGGAGAAATAAATGAACATATTCAGAGGAGAACAAGAATGTACAAGAAGCTGGGTGCGATGACACTCGCCTATAGTCCCAGCTACATAGGAGGCTGAAGTGGGAGGATGGCTTGAGACCAGGAGTTCAAGACTGTAGTGAGCTATAATCGAGCCTGCGAATACCATCTGCACTCTGGCCTGGGCAACATAGCAAAACCAGGTCTCTAATACACAAATAAGTAAAATATAGACAAAAAAATTTTTAGGAGACTGGGTCTTGCTGTCTCCCAGGATGGAGTACAGTGGTGTGATTGCAGCTCACTGCAGCCTGGAACTCCCGGGCTCGAGCAATCCTCCCGCCTCAGCCTCCTGAGTAGCTGGGAGGGACTTCAGGCCCATGCCACTATGCCTGGCTGATTTTTTAATTTTAATTTTTTTTGGAGTTGGGGGTCTCACTATGTGTGGCCCAGGCTACTCTTGAACTCCTGGTCTCAACAGATCTTCCCACCTTTCCCTCCCAAAGTGCTGAGATTACGGGCATGAGCCACTGCACCTGGCTTGAATAAAAGTTTAAAAATAAGTAAATTAGAAAGTACAAGAAGAATGGAGAATGGATTTAAAATTTTACCACTTAGGGGACTGTTGAAGAAATCTCATATTTAATCCAGAAAATAGAACATCCAGGGGTTGGCTAGAAGGGAACTGATGCCTGTACTCATCTGTCTGGAAGACTGTTGTGTGGATGGGCAATGAGCCTTGATGAGTCTGGACTTAAAGACAGATTTCAGCCTGGGGGAAGAAAGCACCATCCGAGGGCAGGGCTGTCAAGGTGCAGGGAGGCAGTGTTGTGTGCTGGCAAGGAGTGAGAATGTGGGCTAAATGGCTTCAGGTTGGGTTTCTGGGCGAGGGCGCTCAAGTGTAGCGTGCTGGGGAGGGCAGAGAGGATCTTTACCCCTTTCAACCCTAAAGGCTTTGATTTTGAGAATCCTGCTACATTAGGAACAGTTGTCTAGGGAGGCCAGTGTTTGCCACTTGTGGCTTATTCCAAGTCTCTCTATTCCCTGCTTCCTAAATAATGTTCTTCAAGATAATAATACCACCATTTAACTCAGGCCCTATGTTGGTCTGCTTGTAGTTTCTCAGGTATTCTGTCACTCTCCCTGCTTCTTGACCTCACTCAAACTATTCCTTCTCCTTTGATTGCCAACTCACTCATCCCAAACTGTCTTTCCAAGTTATGCTCATTCCTCCATGGTCCAGCTTAAATCTATTATCTTCTCAGGAACTTTCCTAGATGCCATTTACACAATCAGCACCTTTCCTTTCATATTTCCACAGTATTTTCTTTTTTGGTGTATCAGGGATCTCATGGGTCTAACTCTTCCATACCACATTATGAGCTCCTGACCTTTCACAGAGTCCTAGTGTTATTTATTCTCACCTCCTCCCATCCCTAAGAAAAATAGAGGGTCCTCAATATTTGATTAATTGCTTGAATATGGCAAGTGATTCCATACTGTCTTCCCCTTTCAAAACAAACAAACAAAAAACAAGCAAGCTGCTATGGTTTGAATGTTTTTGTCTCCCTTCAAAATTCATGTTGAAATTGAATCCTCAAAGCAATGTACTGGCAGATGTGACCTTTGGGAGGTGATTGAGTCTTAAGGGCTCTGCCCTCATGAATGGAATTAGATGTCCTTAAAAAAGGCCTTGACAGAGGGAGCCGATCCCTCTTCTTACCCTTCCATCTTCTGCCGTGTGAGGACACAGCATTCCCCACAAGAGAACATGGCATTCAAGTCACCATTGTGAAAGCAAGGAGCAGCTCATCAGATGTTGGTACCTTGATTTTGGACTTCTCAGCCTCAAGAACTGTGAGAAATAAATTTATATTCTTTTATAAATTACCCAGTCTGTAATATTCTTTTATAGCAGCACAGAACAGACTAAGACACAAGCAAAATCAATTTGCATCAGTTTCTGTTTGGCTTCTTCATATTTTGGGTGCATGAGAAAAAGAGCAATGCAACCATTTTCTACATTATGAACGACAGTGGGACAGTGCTTAATTCATAGTCTTAAGTCCCCAGATACCATTTTTACCCTTAGGTTCACTGTAACCCCAAACAGATCTTCAGTAGTGAGGTTGGCTAAGGTTTGTTCCCGTCCCCCTTCTTTCACTTCACATCTCCTGTAAATGCAGATTTAGTGCTTATGTGTTCTTCCAGGCACATAAGGCCCTTCCAGACACATGTCTTAATTCAATCTCTTAATGTTCAAAGGATAAATTTAACCCTGCCCTCTCCAGGCAGCACAAGAATTGGCAAAGCACAAGAATTTACCCCTTGTAGCCACTTGTAGTAGTTATACCTCAAGGTCCTGCCAAAGGCTACCACCATGAGCTTTTCCACATTTTAGTCATTATAAGAGCCTGATTTATGAAAAATCAAGTTAATGGAGCAATGAATAAAAATACCTTATTTCTTCATTCATCTACATATTATGAATTTTATCACTGGATGAAACTAGGACATGAAATAGCTGTGCTCTTAGACCAATAAGTTGGATGCCCACAGATTCACTTTTGCTGAACAGTTGCCCAAGGGTAGGCAATTGTTCTCCACTGTGGAATATCATGAAAAGCAGCCCTGGGCAAAATCCTATGGTAGCTTTTATGGGGTATTGTTTAGGACCATCTTCCACACTGCATACAACAAGGTCTTTCTGATGAGGAGTCATGGGAGTATTTCCCATGGCGCCAGGTCTTTCCAACAGGAAAAGCAGTGCATCTTCAAGAGAAACCGGATTGGTTTTACTCCACAGACTCAATGAGTCCTGTAAAGGCTAGATGCTCCTCTTTGCTCAGTCACTAAGAAAGTCTCAGATCTCTATGGATCCTTTTTGTCATGAGGTAGAAAACTTTTTCTACCACTCTTTTATTTTTTTAATTTATTTTTTATTTTTTCATATGCAAAGATTTTTGCAAAATCTACGACTCTTTTAGATTCAGGAGCTGGGGTCTGCAAACTAAAATAATAAAATACAGATTAACAGGAGAAAAAAGGTTTATTCACATGCATATGAGCTAACAAAAGAAGTAACTAAAGTAACTAGCTCATTAAAGTTAAAGTTGAGGTGGGGAGGAAGTGGGAAGTTCTTCCTATGGGAAGAACAAATCGTTTTTTTAAGAAAGACAAATTGGGTTTTTAGGAGAACAAGAAAAAGAAAGTTTGTGACAATGTTTGTTTCTGTAGGTACTTACAAGTGGTCTTTTTCAGGGCCATAAAACTCCAGGGGATTTATGGTAGGTATATTTCAGTTCTTCCTTCTGAAAGTAGACCCTCCTGAAGAGGGAATTTATGGCAGCCTCATTTCCCAGAAGTTGCTGATTTTAATCAGATAAAGGAAGCTCCAAGAAAACTTATTTCTGCATCTGTTGAATTTCAAACATCTTCAGCTTAAAATAATCTTCATACCAGCTATGGGGTTCCAAGTGGATCCTCACGCCTCACCCACTCATCCCAGTCTTCCTTTGCTAGTCACTCTCCAGCCTTATTTTCCCTTTGCCTGGATTCCCTCCACTATTTTTGTCTTTTGAGTCATATGTATTTTTGTAAGTAGCATACAACCTTTATGGTAAAAAGAATAAATGCTACATTTCAGAAATTAGAGGATGCCTTGAATGGTTTCTAATAGTTTCTTTCTTTCTTTCTTTCTTTCTTTCTTTCTTTTTTCTTTTTCTTTTTCTTTTTCTTTTTGAGACAGAGTCTGGCTCTGTCGCCCACGTTGGAATGCAGTGGTGTGATCTCGGCTCACTGCATCCTCTGCCTTCTGGGTTCAAATGGTTCTCCCACTTCAGCCTCCCCAGTAGCTGGGACAACAGGTGTGCGCCACCATGCCTGGCTAATTTTTGTATTTTTAGTAGAGATGGAGCTTTGCCATGTTGCCCAGGCTGGTCTCTAACTCATGGCCTCAAGCAATCTACCCACCTTGGCCTCCCAAAGTGCTGGGATTACAGGCATGAGCCACCATGCCCAGCCACTAATGGTTTCTTACATTAAATATGTACATTTAATCTTCTTAAATAATCATTAAAACAAGAAAGCCATATATATATATTTTTTCACTTCTTTTATGTCTCTCATGTGTCAGTTCAGGTTCTCTGAGAAGCCAATGTCAAGAGAGAATGAGATGTACAGGAGGTTTATTTGGGAAACACTGTAAAGGATATAAGGAGAGGAGCAGGAGCAGGTGAGGAAGGCTTCAGTCCCTGGTACAGGTCTGACACCTATGAAAGGAGAGAGGGAAGGAAGGAGGCAGCACCAGGTGAAAGGAGACCCTTCTCACCAGAGAAATCTGCACTGAACAGGGATGGCCAGGCCACAGTCCCCCTGCCATGCCTACCTCACTGGCTGGGAGCAGCCTGGGAGAGCATGGCTGCAGCATGAAGGCTTGGATGGACCTAAATGTGTATGGATGAAAGCCGTTGACCAGCGACCTCCCCATGGCAGGTCCTCTTGAGGAGATCCAAGCTGCACACCACAGTGGCTGCCACCCCCACAGAGCCTCCTAACTCAACACACTCTGACTCGGAAGTCACTTCAAGCAATGCCCGAGCGTCCCACCTTTCCGTTTCCCCTTAGCATCAAGACTGAGTTGTTTTGTACACAGTTCTTTTAAGATATTGTGTACCATAGGGGTCCCCAATTCCTGGGCTACTGGTCTGTGGCCTGTTAGGAACCGGGCCGTACCCAGGAGGTGAGCAGAGGGTGAGTGAGCATTAATGCCTGAGCCCTGCCTCCTTTCAAATTGGTGGTGGCATTGGATTCTTATAGGAGTGTGAACCCTATTGTGAACTGTGCATGTGAGGGATCTAGGTTGCACGCTCCTGATGAGAATCTAATATCTGATAATCTGAGATGTAACAGTTTCATCCCAAAACCATCCCACCCACCATCTGTGGAAAAATCATCTTCCATGAAACTGGTCCCTGGTACCAAAGAGGTTTGGTACCACTGGTGTACCATTTTCTGGGTACATTGATGCCTTCTCCAGGAAATGACTGCCCTAAGACAGTGGTTAGGAGTCTGGAGCCAGACTGCCTGGGTTCATAGCCTGGACTTTACCACCCACTAGCTGTGGGAACATGAGCAAAGTACTGAACTTTGTGTCTCAATTTCCTAATTTATAAAGTTGAGTGGGCACGGTGGCTCATGCCTGTAATCCTAACAGTTTGGGAGCCCAAGGCGGTGGATCATTTGAGGTCAGGAGTTTGAGACCAGCCTGGCCAACATGGCAAAACCCTGTCTCTACTAAAAATAAAAAAAAGTTATCCAGGTGTGGTGGTGCATCCTTGTAATCACAGCTACTGGGGAGGCTGAGGCAGGAGAATCACTTGAACCCAGGAGATGGAGGTTGCAGTGAGCCGAGATTGTGCCACTGCACTCCAGCCTGGGGGACAGAGCGAGGCTACGCCTCAAAAAAAAAAAAAAAAAGCACAGAAGCACTTAGTATAGAGCTTTGGTAATAATATGTTCTCAGTCAAAGCTAATATGACATATCTCCTGTTAACACCTTTGCCTTTGCAATTTTGCCTTTCAACTTGAGTATCACATTTGCAAACTTAGAGTATGCATTTCAGACAGACTGGCCAAGGGCTTTCAGGAACTCTTCAGACCATTTCATGCAGGCTAGTGATTATTCTGACTGGCTTTGGAGTCCAACATGTAATTGTTAGCATAACCCCTAACATGTAAAAAGAAAATGGTAGCTATTTCTATTATGTTCACTGTTAAAACTTAGTCTCTGCCTTCACTTATTCTTTTTCGTTCTTTCATTTACACAGCAAACATTTATTAAACATCTGTGGGTTTCAGGCACTGTGGTAAATACCAGAGAATCAAAGATAAATCAGACATGGTCCTTGCTCTCCACAAGTCCAAACTGTAAGAGGAGAGAAGGTACAGGAACAACTGCAAAAAAAAAAAAAAAAGTAACTATAATAAAGAGTGCAAAGTCATGAGAATTTAGTAGAGGGCTAGATAACATGCTAAGAGGGTAGAGAGAGAAATTACTTCCACCTGGTTTTTAAATGCCAAGCTCTAAACCCACAGGGCCTGGACAAGGGCAGGTAAGGAGCCCTTCTGAAAGGGGAAAACACTGGGCATCACATTTATCATTTGCTCTACCCTGGACTAGAGGAATATTATATGTGTTACAGGAAGGTGTTGCTTTATAGCAACCTCTCAAATCGCATTATAAATATAAATGGCAGAATTACACAGAGAATCAGAAATAATAACAATGATTGCGTCAAGCCTGTCATCTGTTCCTTTAAGCATTCTATAAGTAATGTTCACCTCTGAAAGCTTGCTTTTCTGGGACACATGGAGAAGTGCATCAGGGCCCTTTCTTTTCTTTTGTTGCAGATCATTAGCAGAATAATTGTAGGAGGTGCCAGTGCCCAATTAAGGATGTTGACACCATCCCTCAGCGGAATGGTGCCTGCCTCCTGCGCAGCCTGAATTTGCCTCAAATTCTGTTACACTCTTTGGATTTGTTCGTATTCTGCCTTCACAGCCTCCACCTCACACTCCTCCCCGACTAGGCTTCTTCTGAAATAAATGCAATCCGAGGGCTCACATCACTTGTGTCTGTCCTTCAAATTCTCCTCTTGGTGACTGCTGTGGTTGACGTTTCCAGCACCATGGGCTAGCTACTGACCACATTTTAATTGCCCCTATTTGGGGTCCCTTTTGTGGAAGGGCAGGAAACTCAGGGTTTTTTCTGTCCACCATTAATAACTGTGGGAGACATTGAACTGGCCAGGGGATCTCATTTAGGCTCCCAGATTTGATTGTGACAGTCCTGACTCAATCAAAGGAAAATGCAGGGAAGCCTACAGTGTTCTGTGAGGCAAGTGCGGGCACTGAACTCTTGGCAATGCTGTCTGGAGGTCCCTTTCACTGAGATGGGGAGCTCATGGTGGGATGAGCAGGGGGAAGAAGAATTCAGTCTGGAAAAGATTGGGATCCTTTTAAATCATCCCAAGTAGAGGTAAAGAGTAGGCAGTTAGGTATCTAAATATGAAGTTATGAAAAAGGTTAAAGTTATTGTAGCTAATATTTACAGAAAGAGAGAAATTTGGAAACCTTTAGGATGTAAGTCTTACTTAAATCCATGGGGCTAGATAAGGACATGAATGTTTATAGAGAAGAAAAGCCCCAGGACCTTCTATAGTCAGGGAATAGAAGAGTACCCAGTTAAAGAAGATTAACAAGGAGCGGCCAGTGAATCACAGAAAATCTAGGAGAACTTGGAGTCCTGGAAGCCAAAAGAAAGCATCATTTCCAGAAGGAAGAATGATCAACTGGCTGATAGGTCAAGTGAGGCGGGGGCTGAGAATTGACCATTGGATTTAGCGACACGGAAGTTAGTGGTGACCTTGACAAGAGCAACTTCAGGTAAGTTTTCTCTGGCTTCTAGGCCTACATTTCTGGTGTGCTACCTCCTGGATTCCAGCCCTTTGCCCACTAGGTCTCATTCAGCTTCTCCATGCAACAAATATCCTTGAGGCCTTTTGTCACTGCTTTGATCTTCTGCCTCTAGATATTACAGACATTCTTAACCATTTGGGATCAAGGACCCTTTGAGAAATCTATAAATATGTGCTCTTTATCCACATACATAAAATTATATATAAATGTATATACATACACATATATATACATAATATTATGTATATAATTTCAGGGATTCATGGACTCCCTAATCCCCGGTCCCAGGTTAACAAAGCCTTGCTCTAAGTTCACCAAACTAATTTCCTTCACCTCTAGCAACTCAGGTCTTGAAGCCCCAGTTTGTCAGACCCATGCCAAAAAGCCTCCTCAGATCATTGTTCAAATTAAAGACAATTAGAGCTAACAGCAAATAATGTTCTCACCACAAGCTCTCAGGGAGGCAAACTTAGAACAAACATCAGTAGACCCGTAACCCATTCTAAAATGTAGTAAATGTAACAGTTTCACTTATATTATACCTTCTTAGCCCAACTTGAGATCTGATTTTTTTTTCTCACCATCATAGGTGGTTGGACTAGGGACAGCCAAGTCCCCTAGGCAAGGATCTAAATTAAAAATCTGTGGGGACCAGGCATGTAACGAAAGGGGCTGAAATGCATGGAAAACCACCAAGTAAACAGGTCTACAGTAAAAAGGTAAAGGGGAGAGTACACACGCTTTTAAAAGAGCAGCTATTACTCTGCTTCAGCAAATTGCTGATATGCAAGAATTTCAGCTCAGCATTGCTAGAATTTCTGATTGTTCAAGATAATCCCAAATCTTGCCTTTCATACAGGCTAACCAAAATATATAAGCAGCAGCCTGCATGTGGTTAGAAGACCTAACCTATGTCAAGTCAGAGGGAAGACAAAGGTATGTTTATGGATTAATTTCAGTATAGTGTTCCCTTTAAAACTCTTTTTATCATTTCAACAAATTGTATTTTCCAAAGATGAGCAAAGCAATATTTCCAGTCCCACGTATTTTTTCAAAATCTTGACATTCACACCAAGTAAATCGGGAACCTGGGAAGCCTTTGTAACTACCTTGACAAATAGAACGTGGCCGATGTGGTGCTGCACAGCTTCTAAGATCAGGTCCACATAGTGATACGGTTTCTACCTAATTCTTTCTCACTCAGGACGCTCACCCTTGGAACCCAGAACCCAGGCTGGAAGGAAGCCCAAACTAACCCATGCAGAGATCACAGGGAAATATTTCAGTGGAGAGGAACTGAAGCCCCCCAAACAGCATCATCCTCCAAACATGTATGAGGAAGAACCTTCAAATGATTCTAAGCCCTGAGCCTTTGAGCCTTGCAACTAAGACCTCAGATAGCATGGAGCAGAGACAAGCTGTTCCTGCCATGCCTTGTCCAAATTCTTGACCTGCAGACTGAGAGCATGATAATGGCTGCTTTTTGCTATTAGGTTAAAGTGATTTGTTAGGCAGTCACAGTAACTGAATTTCCATTCACAAATATGGAAGTGCTTCAGCAAATTCATCTGTGGAACACATCTTTTAGAAAGATCTTTTCTCTCTCGGATCATTTTAGATTACTATTTTCTTTGGCTGGTGTCCTTACTGAGTCTCCTGTGGCTCTGAGTTCCGGACCTCTCCAGGACTGCCACATTCACTTTGATGGATGCTCTGATTGTTCTTCATGTGAGCACGGCTGGCTCTGGGCCACCTTCAGCTCCTCTCTGCTTTCCCAGGGACCTCTCTCGTCACGCACCAAAGCCGACTCCCAACTGTCTCTATAAATAAGTCTGTCCTGACTAGCCAAGTCATATTTGCATTCTTTATTTAGCCAAGTCATATGTGCATTATTTATTTTTTAGTGAGTGAAAAGTTACTTTTATTTTTATTACATAGACTTAAGTCTCAAACTAAATGCTGCATTTTTGTTGGAGTGCCTTCCTCCCCTTTGTCTTTCAGAGCCACAGCAGAAGCAGTACATTCTTTGGGAGAGGTGACCTAACATAATCTTCTCCAGACACAGTTCAAGGTCTTCTGCCCATAGCAAACAGTGTAGCACAGACCAATGTGGCAGTCAAGAGGGTTAAGGGCTGGTACCTTGAAGTTGGACAGACCTGTCTGTGAATCTTGATATGCCACTTAATTATGAGCTAACTGTCTACAGACAAGTTGGGTCCCCACATCTATCAAACATGGATAAGAATGCCTGTCTCTTGGTATGTTGTCGGGGGAGTGGGTACATAAGATACAGAAGGTGTTATCCCAATACCTGGCACATAGGTAGAGCCTGGTAGAGAAAATTATTGCTACCATCAACACCACCTGCAATAAAAACAACACAACCTCCACCAACACTACCACCCATACTACCTCTACCACTATTTTCATCTTTATCACCACTTCCACCTGCACCACCACCTCCTGTGCCATCCCACATGGCATTCATCCATTCATGTACTTGGCTGACCTACTGCAGGAAGCACAACTCAAAGGCAGGGAAAGTGACTTTGTATCTTTGTATCCACAGTGCTGCTCACTAAGCTCTGAAAGTAGTAGTAGACACAAATATTTTATGGAATAAGTGAATGAATAAACATGCCCAATAATATTTTAAAATCATCTTTAGCTCTACATAATTTTATGACAAGGATATGACCTAGCGCAGGTTGAGTGTCTACAGTGTAAAGGGTGCTATGCAAGCACTTTCTCTAGAATATTACGTTTAACCTTTCACCTTACCTCCTATCCCCTGCCCCAACCTCACCCCCCTGCAACCTGTCTCTATTAACCTTCTTCTCACAATCTCACCCTTGCAGGTCCACCCCAAGCTGAGCAAAATTACTATCTACTGCTCAGGGTCATCCTTTCCTTGTGTTCTTAAATTCATCTGTGTTCTTGGTGCCTTAAGAATGATTTGTGCTAACTTTAGATTGTATTCATGAAAACTCGTGTTTCTTAAAGTGTGGTCCCTGGACTAGCACCATCAGAGTCAACTGGAAACTTAGAATTGCAAACCCATGCCCCACCTCCGACATGAGTGCAGCCCAGTGCTCAGGGTTCTAACAAGTTCTGCAGGTGATTCCGATGCTCACTCAAGTTTGAGAACATTGATATAAACCATATATAATTAAATAGTTACATAAAAATGGTGAATGAAAAGTATTCAACTTGAACCATTGTAGTGAGGATCTGAAGCTATTTGATACCCCTAAGATAAAGGGTTTATAAACAATAATGAATTTGCAGGGGCAGGGGCAGCATGAGCAGTAGAATGAGAAGGAAAGAGGCAGAAAAGCAGGGTCAGAAATCACCTTCCAAGCAGCCCTCAGCTCTGACAGGTTTTCTTCTAGCTAGTTGGGGAGGTTTATAAAAGATTCCAACACTGCAGCAGAATTATGCTTTTCTTTTTCTTTTTATAAATTGTATACTGACAAATGATCATTGTACAGAGCAGTGATTTTTGAATGAAATTTTACATGGAGTCATATACAACGAGGGAACAGAGAAAAGCTCTGACTGAGGGGCTGGGGTGCCCTGACCCTACTGCAGTGGCCCCTGAGTCATTTAGAGAAACCATATACTTAGCTTCATTGTAGCTGTGATTCTATAAAGTGGATTAACAGAGCTGCAGGTCATGTTTTAGCCCTATGCCAGGGCAAGACCACTTAAAGCTGCCAGTGAGGGATGGGAGAATGCTAATAAAATAGCAGGGCGGCCCTGGTGGGATCAGGGGCACCATTAACACAGACTATACAGCAACCTAGTCAGTGTAGCAAGCCACGCCCAGTGGGAGCAGGAGCAAGATCGAGGACTAGGCTAGCCTAAACTGGCTGAAATGCAAAGGTGAGAGGGGGTGAATGGAGGACAGAGTCCTTGGGTAAATTTAGACCCCAGGAGGCAGGAGCTGACAAGGAGACAAGGCGCCAGAATGAATGTGGCACTTGGTCAGCTTGGATGACTTCCTCTGGATGGCTTTCCATTATGGAAGGCACCTTGGGAACACGTTACAGTTTATGATAGGTATGTGTGTAGGGTGTGTGTGCGTGTGTGTGTATGTTTATAACTAATTATGCTTTTTATGCCTTAGAGAGTTCAGTCATCCTCAAGAAGCCATTTTGTTATAAGATGTACCATGGTAACACACCATGAGGTTACCCCTCTACGTCTGCTTTTTCTGGAAGGCCTTTCTCTCCTTCTATTCATGTCAGGTGTTACCTCCTCCTGGGTTGGTTGGCTCTTCCCTTTGTTCCTATTGCATGCATTCCTGCACTGTATCAAATTGTTTACAGATTTGTCTCCTTCTCTAGACTATGAGCTCTTAATAGATGTTCACAGATACACAACAAGTGTTGAAGAAATGCTTGTTAAATGATGGGAGTCAGTCATTGGCATGGGGAGGGAGGTATCTTACCTGCATGAGCCCAGCAGGCAGTGGAGGTCAGTCTATGTCTTAGTTCATATGTGTTGCTATAAAAGAATACCTGAGGCTGGATAATTTATACAGAAAACAGGTTTATTTAGCCCACAATTCTGCTGGCTGGAAGGTTGGCCATCTGGTGAGGGCCTCAGGCTACTTCCCCTCCTGGGGAAAGGTGAAAGGCAGAAGGGAGTCTGTGAGTGCAGAAATCACATGGCAAGGAAGAGAGTTAGGGGAGGAGGAAGGTGCCAGGCTCTTTTGAACAGCCAGCTCTCTTGAGAACTAGGAGATCAAGAACTCACTCACTCCTGCTCAGGGAAGGCACTAATCTATTGATAACAGATCTGCCCCCATGATCTAAACATCTCTCATTAGGCCTTTCCTCCAACATTGGGATCAAATTTCAACATAAGGTTTGTGGGGACAAACATCCAAACCATAGTGGTCTGGTTACCGGGGCTCAGAGTGGCAGCTCAGCTCGATGTCACCCTTTACAACTGGGGCGGAACAGGGCCTGGTCCTGCTGGGGGAGGGGCACATGCATAGCAGGTTCCTGATTTTCTTCTCCTCCTACCAGGGAGCAGCTGGAGTCACAGATTCCCAGAGCCCAGGATGGGGCAGCATCCAGTTGGTAATACAACTTCCTGGGTAAGGAAAAATGTGACTAAACCAGCCCCAAGTTCACTGCCCCAGACTCAGAATATCAAATCTCAGTAGCTACAAGTTTGCTGTTGGCCTTGGAGTTTTCTGCCCAGTTGTTTTATCTCATGGGTACTTTAACCTGACTCTCACTGCCAGGACTCTTAGAAGGAAGGAAGGGGATTGAGGCGGAAATCAACTGCATTCAATTAATTTGATCAAGTGAGCTGTTTCCTTTTATCCTTTCACATCCTGTGAGAGAGTTTCCTTCTGCAGGAAGGATGCATGTCTGACCGCAGGACAGGAAACATTTTCTCTTTCATCTGGATATATATTAAGAACTTTGCTATGTCTTTAAAAATGAATAAATGACTACAATTGGGTTTAATTTTTAAAGTTGGTGTTTTTAACATTTACTAAAATGTTCGTAACAAATTCTCAGTAATTTTCAAATTCGGATGATAGAGAACAAGTCTCCTGACTGACACGTTACCCCCTAGCCTGGAAGGATTAGGGCAATCAAGGACAAAGACGGGAGTGAAATTGAGAGGGTAAGACCCAGGACTCAGCTACGAAACCACCTTCCTCCTGGCCTGTGTAGACCTAGGCCTGGGTTTTCTTAGCAGCTGGAAGTAGTAGTTGCTATGGCAACGGCACTGCAGGCTCAGGCTCAGGCCTGAACCGAGACTCACCCACCGCCTGCTAACCAGGATGGTCATGTGCCAGCCCCAGCCCTGCAACTCATCCTCAGATATCTTGCTATAGAACAGCCTAGAGCCAGGCTCCCTCTGGCTTTTTGAGCCAAGGAGCTGATAGTGTATGTTTGAGAGAAGTGGGAGATTGAAGAGGTTGCACACAAAATCAGCAACTTTCAGTTCCTGCCTTTCCAGTGGGTTCTAGGGAGGCTGATAACCTGGCTTGGCATGTTCCTGGATGCCAATGTCTGTTCCAAGGAATAGACAGTGTCTCTCTGTCAGCACAGGCTGAGCTCTGCTCCTCAGCCCTTTCACCCCACCAGACCCCACATCACTGCAGGGATTCAGGTAAGTTCAGAAAGGTTGTTACAGAGAAGAGGATTATATGGATCCAGTAAAAAAAAAAAAAAAAAAAAAAAAAAATCTCACCCATGAGATGTTGAATTCATGCAAAATAAGATCATAGGGCCCCCTTGTCCCAGGGGCTCCTTGCAAAGCAAACAGACCTCCAGAAGAAGTTTCTCATTTTTTACCTCATCTCCTGTGGCTGGCCTGACCCTTCCTAAGCTCTCCAGGGAGTCAAAGGTCATGGGGTGAGGGGAGCAGATGGTGACCCAGATCTGACGTGCTGGGAAGGAATTTCTTGTTTTCTTGTCCCAAAGGGCTTCCTCTTTCCCACCAAGACCCAAGCCAGAGGAAATTAGGTCAAATAGCAGCAAGAAGTGATTTCCATTAGAGGAAAGGGAATTTCAGACCAAAAAAATGAGGACTTTCTAGAGCTCAGTTCACCTGGTTTGGGGGAGCTTTCATTTCTGTTTTAGGAAGACACATGCAATACTTGAAGGAGAATTAGACCAGAAGTCAGGAAAAGTGGGTTCTAGATCTGGTTCTACCACCTACTAGCTGCGCGACTTTAGATTAGACAAGCCACTAAACCTCTCAAGGACTCAGTTTCCTCATCTATGAAATGGAGAAAATATGTCTTGTTTTGCCTGTTTAATGAAGTGGTCAAGATGATGATCAAACAAGAAAAAAATGTGCACTGAAGTTCTTTGTGGATGTCTGTTACAAACAAAACAGATTTTTCAAGCGCTTTGAATCACTCAAAGAAAATGTGTTATTAAAAACAGATGATAATAAATCTGGTAGCAGGAAGCAAAAGCCACTCTGAGCAGCAGCAGTTTGGTTGCCTAGTCACAGTCTGGCCTTGCTGTTTTGCTTGGTGCTGGCTACCAATTCTTGACTCACAACACTGGCTTGTAACTCTGTGTAGGACCCAGGAGAAGCAGCCCCTTCACAACTATGAGGTTGGTGCAAATGTAATTGTGGCTTTTGCCATTGAAAGTAATGGCAATTGCTTTTGCACCAACTTAATAATTTATCGAGATAGTTCAGGCCAACTGCTTTCCACCTATGGACAAAGTCAAGTTGAATTTTAGGCAGAATTGAATTGGCAGGTCGAGTATCAGCCAGGAAGCCTTGTCTGAAACAGCCCCAGAGGCATAGAAAAGCCTGGAACCTGGTAGCTGGAGCCACAGATGCTTTAAAGGTTTTTTTTTTTAATTTGTTACCATTCTTTTTTGATTTTTAAAATAATTTCAACTTTTATTTTAGATTCTAGGGGTACATGTGCAGGTTTGGTACCTGGGTATACTGTGCGATGCTGAGGTTTGGGATTGATTGATTCCATCACTCAGAAAGTAAGCATAGTACCCAACAGTTAGTTTTTCAGCCCTTGCCCCACCTCCCTCCCCACTCTAGTAGTCCCCAGTGTCTATTGTTGCCATCTTTATGTCTATGAGTACTCATTGTTTAGCTCCCACTTATAAGTAAAAACATGTGGTATTTGGGTTCCTGTTCCTGAGTTAATTTGCTTAGGATTATGGCCTCCAGCTGCATCCATGCTGCTGCAAGGGACATGATTCCATTCTTTTTTTAAAATTTAATTTTATTTTATTTTAAGTTCCAGGATACATGCGCAGGATGTGCAGGTTTGTTACATAGATAAATGTGTGCCATGGTGGTTTGCTGCATCTATCAACCCATCACCTAGGTAATAAGCTATTTTTCCTAATGCTCTTCCTCCCCACTCTCCATCCCCTGACAGGCCCCAGTGTGTGTTCTTCTCCTCCCTTTGTCCATGTGTTCTCATTGTTCAGCTCCCACTTATAAGTGAAAACATTTGTTGTTTGATTTTCTGTCCCTCCATTAGTTTGCTGAGGATAATGGCTTTAAGCTCCACCCATGTCCCTGCAAAGGACATGATCTTGTTCCTTTTTATGGCTGCATAGTATTCCATGGTGTATATGTACCACATTTTTTTTATCCAGTTGATTTCATTCTTTTTATGGCTGCATAGTATTCCATGGTATATATGTACTACATTTTCTTTATCCAATCCATTGTTGATGGACACTTAAGTTGATTCCATGTCTTCACTATTGTGAATAGTGGAGCCACAGATTTAAAGGCAGTCATTCTAAGGACACAGTGTAGAAGAAACTGATGACTACTAATGGCCTAATCATAATAGTCACTGTTGTTGCAATAATACTTTGTTGTTATTAGAATTGCTTGTTGACTGCTTATTACATGCCAGGCATTGTGGAAAGTTCTTTACAAATATTATTACCTCTTTTGATTCTCTGAAAAGCCTATAAAGTAGCTATTGCTATTTTACTTATAAAAATAAAATGAGAGCTTAGACTGATTCCAGGCGGTAACATGCCCGGAGTCACACAGGTGAGGGAACTGGAAATCAAATCCAGGTATGTGTGATCCTAAAACTGAGCTGTTAGCCAGTGTGCCACTGGTCTCCAGCCTGTCCCAGCCATTACAATCACCTGCAAACCTTGCTGCACCAACAATTTCTGGGCCTTGCACCCACAGTATTTGATTCAGTTGGTCTTGGGTGGCCCTGGGAATGTGCATTTCTAACAAGTCCCCAGGTAATGGTGCTGCTGCTGCTGCTGGCCCCAGAAGACACAGTGGAAAACCAGCGAGCTGTGGCATACCACCACGCATACAGCCAAGAAGCACTGGAGGTGGCTATGCTGGCCAGCCAAGAAACCCCACCTGGTGCTTTCAATGGCTGCTGAAAGGCCCACCTGTCCTCAACGTCCCTCCCAGAAGTGAGCTCCCTTATTCAGGAGTCTCACCTAAGCTAGACGGCAAACACAGGGGTTTTCATCTTTTTAGACAATTGTTTGCCAGCTTTCTCTCAGTTCCCTATCCCCCGAATTCATTATCTGTTCAAAACATTTATCCATCTCAGAAGTCTTACAGAATCTCAGAATTGGAAGGACCTTGGGGGCTTGCCTGGTGAATCCTTTCTTGGGTGCCAACAGAGCCTGATGAATAGCAAGCATCAATTATTGCAGAGACTGATGAATAGCAAGCTATGGTGGAAGATGATAAGTTCTAGGAGCCTGGCTGAAGGTTTTCTCAGAGGCTCTCTTCTTCTTTGGTAGGCTTGCTGGCTGCTCTCTGGCTGCTCATATCAAGCTCATCCCACCCTGTGCTTGAATTTCTGCCTTAGCCTCCTGTATTGTGTTGAATGTTGGCCCCCCAAGAGATATGTCCTAACCCTTGGATAAAGGTCATAGATATAGGACTATAGTCAAAACTAATCATGTTTTAAAAGAACAGCAGAGTACTCCAAAAACAAGTATTTTCTACTTTGCAGTTTTCTGAAATAACAGCTCAATTTTAGGGATCACACATACCTGGATTTGACTTCCAGCTCTCCCACCTTTGTGACTAATACTTTTTCCATGGAAAGGTCAAGAAACATCTTCAACCTTTATATGGTCTACACACACACACACACACACACACACAACTTTGCATCTAATCCCAGGTCTTACTCATTGCTCCTTTCCCACCATCACCAGGGAAGCTTGATGTCACTGTAGACAGGCCATCCAATGCCCAGCTCACAACACTAACAATCTCATCACTGTTCACCTCCTTAGCCCACTTTAGCCCCTTTACTCCATGGCCACACCTAGAACTTGCCACACCTGGAACTCTTCTATGAAAGGAATATCACAGCTCCTACCTGTTAAATAATTACAATCTCTCATCCTAATCTTGCATCCTTCCTGAACTTTCACTTGATTGCACACCCTCACCTTTTCTTTGACCTCACCAAAATCTCACCTTCCACCACTCCTTCATTCTCCCACCTCCCCATCTATCAGCCTGTCTTCCCATTCCCCATTTTGCAGTGTTGATCCTGTGGCCCATCACTAACATTTCTTTTTAGAGACAGGATCTCACTATATTGCCCAGGCTAGTCTAAAACTCCTGGGCTCAAGCAATTCTCCTGCTTCAGCCTCCTGAGTAGCTGGGATAATAAGCACAGCCACCTCACTCAGCTCTATTGCTAATTTTCATCTTTTTTTTTTTTTGAGACAGAGTCTCACTCTGTCATCCAGGCTGGAGTGCAGTGGCATGATCTCAGCTCACTGCAACCTCTGCCTCCCGAGTTCAAGTGATTTTCCTGCCTCAGCCTCCCGAGAAGCTGGGAGTACAGGCACCTGCCACCATGCCCAGCTAATTTTTGTATGTTTTTTTTCAGTAGAGACAGGGTTTCGCCATGTTGACCAGGATGTCTTGAACTCCTGACCTCAGGTGATCCGCCCGCCTCAGCCTCCCAAAATGCTGGGATTACAGGCGTGAGCCACTGGGCCCAGCCAGCTTTTGTCTTAACACTTCCAACTCCTTTATGCCATTGACAAGATTTGCACTGACCTGGCAAATCTTCAACTATGGATGATTTTAACCTATCTGCTTTCTTCCTTCTTATACTCAGACTTCTAAACATGGCAAGAGACTGTCACATGCATGTGCAGATTGAGGTCATCACAAGTGGGCACAAAGTTTTCACATTTAGAAGGGCCTCAGTGCTCTCTGCCAAGCCTTTCAGAGGTCCCTGGTCAGCAGCCTGGTGCCAGGGTCACAGCTATCACACCAAAACACTGGTGCAAATGACAAAGGGCCCCTTCTCCTGGGCTATGCAGAACTCAGGGCTTAGTGCAGGGCTGCAAGTGCTTTGGAAGAACGTCTTTTGCCTTTCTGGTTCCCTTCAATAACTGTTCTAGAAATTTCCTCTGGCCATCATTTCTACTGGCAATCTTGCCTCTACTTGACAGATAAAACAAAGATAATTAAGGGTTAGCTCCACAAATTTCTGGTTCCCAACCTTTAAAAACTTACCTGTATCTACATCCCCATTTGAGAACAGATTGTCCCCCATTTGAGAACAGATTGTCCCCCATTCTCAAGAGTCTCTTCTCCTCATTAAGGCAAATCCTCCCCCCACGTCTTTGTGACTCCATCCCCTCCTACCTCAGTCATCCTCATTCCTTTCCCTTTCTAGCCACATCTTTTTACCAGGATTTAAACATGTTTGAGTCTCTTTCATTAAAACAAACAACCCTCTGCCCAAACTTATATTCAACTTAGCCACTGCTCTACTGCCATCCTTTCCTTCAGCCAATACAATAAAATTCATATTATAAAAATTTTCAAACCAAAATAGAAGAGTATAATATATACCCATGTACCTGATTCACCCAGATTCAATATTTTGCCACATTTCCAGCCAGAGTTCTTGAAAGAGCTGCTGATATGTAAATTCTACTCCATCTTTAACCCTGAGATGTGGGTTTCCCCTCACTGCCTTAGTGAAAGTGCGCTCAGGTAGCTCCATTGATCTGATGGCCACATCTAGGAGGCACTTCTCAGTTTGTAGTTTCCTATGAGCCATTTTGCCCTTTGATTTTCGCTGCTTCCTTGCTTATACATCTTATTGCCCCCTGGTTTTCCTGCTACTCTTCAGTTTCCTTTGTGGCTTTCTGAGCTCTTCTTGTCTCTTGACTATGCCATTGGATTCTATTTTTAGTTCCTTTTATACTCACTCTTTACCCAGGCCTTTCCTGACACACACCCCAAAGTTGAGTAAAACACCACTTTGCTGTTTCTAGAGCACCTATCCTACTGTATTATACTTGCTTGCCTAGTTATTGGCATTCCACAGTAAACTCTGAATAGGGCCAGGGACTCTATTTTTACTAATGTATTACCAGAACACAGCTCAACGTAGGGCCCAATAAATACCCATAGAATGATGGATGCACTCTAGTCCTTTCATGCCAATGTCAACAGAACAAGTCCATTCCTACCCACCCAAATCACCCTCCACCAGGATGTGCCTATGAATGCCTCCACCATGGCTATGAGGAAGAGCAAAGAGAAACAGCTCTTGATTGTTCCTGCTAATTGGGGCACAAATAGGGAAAATTCCAGAGACATCCAGAGCCTCATGTAAGCCCAGAATTTCAAAGCCTCCCAAAATAGTAAAGCCATTCATGTCAGAGGGAGAGATTTATCTTTCAGATAGATACTTCCCCTGTCTCTGTAAACCAAATCACAGAGGCCAAGGAGCCACCATAAGACCTGCAAGCTGGGAGGAGGATGAAGCACCACCAAGGGCAGATTTTCCACAAATCCAGAGTAACTAGAGGACATTATTTCACTCTATGGATTTTGAGGCTAAGAAAACTCCCCTTAGCCCAGCAGACGTGGTCTCAGGTCAGCTGGTCTCTCTGAAGGATCAGGGGTGTGGATCACTGCTCAACTGGCTGCTAAATTGTCAATATTTCCGTCAATGTAGGCTGTGAGGGCCACACCAGGCTGTCTCCAGCTGATAATCAGGATCTCCAATCTGCCCTGGGGGACATAAAACTAGAAGCCAAATGGGCAGTTACCACGTTGCAGCATATAATGAAAATAACTGCCATTTACTGGGTACCTGCTGTGTGCCAGGTTCTGTACCAGGCTCTCTGCATATATTCAATCCTCCAACTAGCCAGCAAAGCAGCTGTTACTCATAAGGGCTTCAACAACAACCCAAACCATCCTCATCCCGTGATAGAGCTGGCATGCCACATTCTGAAAGCACTCACATTGGCATCTTCTTGTTTGATTTTTAGAGATAGGCATGGGGCATCCATCATTCCCATTTTATAAAGAGAACACTGAGCCCTACACAGCATCTTGTTTAGGGTCGCACAGATCATACTGAGACTTGAATATCCCTGCACTGTCTGCCTCCAAGGTTTGGGCTCCCTTTGCAGTGCAGCTACCCAGAAAGGTGTTTGGCTCTCACTGCCACATGGCTGTGTGGGCCTGGGTCCTGTCCTGTGCAGAGGGAATGAGCCCTGGAATGATTTCACTTCTGCCACTGAGCACCTCTGCAAGACACAAACTTTCTGAGCTTTGGTTTTTTCATCTGTAAATGGAGGCTGGTGACACAGGCCCCAGCTACTTTGTGGAGCTATGTGAGAATCACATGAGATTAGGTCAGTGAAGCCATTTTTAAAAGCACGGCATCAAGACAATTGTCCAGGAGCGTTATTATTAGTAGTGACGCAGTGTTCAGAGGAAAGTCAAATTTCTTTGCTTTTAAAGGTTTTAAGATGACCTTTAAACAAGGAGCCAGCTGGGTTCTTAGTTCACAGTAGTTTAGCACACTTTAATTCAGAGGCTTTGAAAGCAGGGAGAAATATTTGGTGGCATGGTTCCCAGAAATAGCCGGGGTGGAGAAACTGGAGCTCCCATGGGGAGTGGGGTTAGGGGGTCAGGAAGCTGGTCCAAATCTCCTCTGTCACCAGCTTCTCATCTCCAGACTCAGGAAATCCTTTCCACCCTGGGGCCGTTCCCACACTGACGTCCCACTTCCTCCTGCAAGGGCAGTTCCCTCCTCTGGCCTCTGGATCTTGAGTTGGGGGTGGGGAAGAAGATGAAGGAGAGTCTGTGTGTAGCAGTGGCCCTGCCTATGGGGAAAGCAGGAGGAGGGGTGTGTATGTGTGTTGGGGAGAACACTCTCATTTTCTGATCTTCTGTTGTATTAGGCCCTGGGCTGAGTACTTCATATATTTTATATTATATAGTATATGCATGAGCCCTACAAGGAAGATAACTTTATTTCCATTTCAGAAATGAGAAAACTGAGGCTCAGGGCTGGGACAGATGCAATGTGAGAACTAACACACAGCCATGAAGTGCTGGGGCTGGATTTAGAACACAGTTCTAGGTGACTACACAGTCATGGCATCCTGCTTCCCCTGAGGGTCTCTCTGTGTGTTCATTTGAGGGATCTGCAAGCCCAGCTCTGCATGTGGTGCCTGACACCCCCTTTGCTGCTAAACACTGAACAAGAAAGCAGGCTCTCCACCAACCTCAGCAGGGCTTTAGCTATTTGTAAGGACTCAAACCCACCCCTGCACACACCCACCTTCTTCAGCCTTGTGTAGGGCTCACCTCCTCCAGGAATCATTTTAGTATTGACTACCTCATCTGGTCTCCTCCTCAAATTGTATTAGCCGCCTGTCATGCTGACATCCTGTATACTTGTGTCATTCAACTGTCCTATATAATCATTCACTAAGTGCTGGGGCACAGCAGTCTTCAATTTAACTTAACCAGAGCCCTGAAAACAGCAATGGTTAAGAAATTCCCTCCTACCTTCCCCACACTTAGCTAAGACTTGCTGTCCACTCTTTCTCATGACTCCCTTAAGACTCTCAGTGAGATGAAATCTACTGAAAGGCCAGACACAGACCCTCCAACTCCCTGTTTTTTGTCTCATGAATGATTAACTGAGACTAGGAGTTTGTCTCCCTGAAACTAATTAGGCACAGAGATAAGCATTTCCTGTTCAGCTCACAGAGGCTCCCTCGATGGCAAAATCATCTCATCTGTAAACTACCCCACCTGTAACCCACCTACTCCTCCCTATAAAAACCTAAGGCAAAGCCACCTTCTGCAATTGATATGGTTTGGCTCTGTGTCCCCACCCAAATCTCATCTCGAATTATAATCCCCACGTATTGAGGGAGGGAGGTGATTAGATCATGGTTGTGGTTTCCCCATGCTGTTCTCATGATAGTGACTGAGTTCTCACGAGATCTGATGGTTTTATAAGTGTTTGAAAGTTCCTCCTTTGCTCTTCTCTCTCCTGCTGCCTTGTGAAGAAGGTGCCTGCCTCCTCTCACCTTCCTCCATAATCATAAGTTTCCTGAGGCCACCCCAGCCATATGGAACTGTGAGTCAATTAAACCTCTTTCCTTTATAAATTACCCAGTCCCTGGTAATTCTTTATAGCAGTGTGAAAACGGACTGCTACAGCAGTGCTCTGGCCTCGGTTCTGGGGTATTCTCCCTGTTGCAATATCTTAAATGAAGTTGATTTCTTTAGTTGTTTGTTTTTTGTCTTTGATAGAGGAGAGAGACAATAACCAAGTAAACAAAGCAGGTAATTTCTGGTAATAGGTACCATGGAGATGATAAAACAGGGTAATATGGCAGGGAGTTGAGAAGTTCAAGACCTGCAGTTGGCAAGCTGGAGAGCCAGGAGGGCCAATGGTATAGTTCTGGTCTGAGAGTGAAGGCTTGAGAATCAGGAGAGTTGATGATGTGGGTTGCAGTCCAAGTCCAAAGGCAGAAGAAGACTGATGTCTCAGCTTGAAGGCACCTAGGCACCATGGTGGGATAAAGCAAGGTAACAAAATCCATATGAGTAGTGAAAAGTGCAAGGAAAAGAAAGGAGGGGGAATGAAGAAAGAGAATAATAACACCTCAAGGAACAAAGCTGCGTAGCTGCAGAGTTGCCCTCTGTTCTGCCTGCACAGGGCTGCCTAGGATGTTTATAGGCCCCAAACGGTCTTATTTAACCCATTTCCTGTTTAGAAAAAAAATGCAGCTTGCTGCCAGTGCTAATTTAATTTTACATAAACAGGCTCTTTGAGGCTGAAGCAAATCTGACTAATTTTTCAAAGTGAAAATGAAATATAAAAACTGTTCTTGGAGTTATTTCTAAACAGAACTTGTCTCTAATCCTAATGTAACAGAAATGTATACAATGTTACATTAAGATTAGAGACAAGAGTATTCTCAGGGCAAATGGGAAATGGGTTAAACGCAGGTGCTAAAGCTCACATGCATGTGAGAGCGTGTGTGGCCTTTACAGGGGGTGTGTGACAGGTGACTGAATGTGTTTAAGATGCAACAGGCTGTGCATGATTTGAGGATGTTAAGAAACTTTAGATTGGTATAGCCTGTCAGGCATAATTACATCAACTCTCTTCACCATCTCTGTCATGCATGCTGTCATGTCTGTCCCAGATCCCATTCACCCACCCTCCTGCAGCGAGTGCTGGCTGCTAACAGCTTGCAGCTGCCTCATTCTACAAAACGTTGCCCTGTCCAGCAGAAGCCCAGGCTCAGGAAGTCCCCCAAGTTGGGGCTGACAGCCAACAATCAACTAAAGTGGGAAACCAAAGGCAGCCCTCTTGCCTTAGGGTTGGGGAAGGACAATTCTGCGGTGCAGCTGATGCTCCAGAGCCGACCTTTGCATCAGGCTGAGGACAGACTTCACCTGACATCACATCTTTGCCCAGCCCTTTCTCATTCCCCACCCTACTCCTTCTCCCTAGCCTCTCTCCCTTATGGGTTTCACCCGAGAAGACTCCCTCATTAAATGACATGGGTCCAAATCCCTGCACTGGGCTCTGCTTCCAGGCAACCTGGCCCAAGGCACACATGTCAATTCTTCTAACAGTGGTTCAGGCTAGTCTCTGGGAGTGTTAGTCCTCAGCCCATTCCGGAGGTCCAGAAGAAAATACAGATACACGCAAAGTTTGCAGCATGCCTCTACCTCCACCAACTCTTTCAGCCAGAGGGCAGCTGGCAGTGGAATGCGCACCATTGCCAGGGCTCAGCAGGATCCAGACCTTGCATCCTTGCCCTAGGCTTGAGCACCTGTCCTCCACCATGGCCCAGCCCTCAGTCCAGCAACACCCTCTGATACGTGGTGACCCTTTTCCTGCTAGGCTGCCCTCCAACTCTAGTCAATAGGATGAGTCCAGAGCCCTGAATTCCTGCATTGCATGGCCCTTTGCTGTATTAACCCCCATGTCTGCCTGGAACTAGAGGGTATCCCTCCCCCCAGTTCAGTCTTACCAGAGTCATTATTTTCAGCTTCTATTTTGGTCTATGTGGAAATATTCTTTGGGCAATGCCTTAGGTTTGTTTGCCCTCCACATTTCAGGGGTCTCTGCAGACCAAATTTGGAGCATGGCTTCTGGCTCTGCCATTTACTAACCCCATGACCTTGGCCATGGTTGCTTCAGCTAATAAAAGAGGGGGGCTCCAATTGTACCTGCTTCAGATAGGTTAAATGAGACAATGCATGTAAAGCACCAGTGCCTGGCGCATGGAGAGAACTCCACATATGCAGGTGACTCTTAGTATTGCCACTGTCTCCAGTAGCAGCAGCTACAGCTTGTTTACCACCCCACAGAATTCAGAAAGCACCTTCACACTGAGGATCTGATTGGACCCTCACCACAGTCTCACTAAGCACGTGGGGTGAGGTCTTGCTCCCAGTTGGCAGATGGGGAAGCTGTGATTGGAAGATTGCTCTGCTTGAGGTTACACAGCTGGTACACAAAATCAGATCATTCCTTCCTAGATCTTGTATTCCACCTCACTGCCTTGCGTCCAGCCTCCTGGGCCTTCAGTGGGCCTGGGCCATGTGTGGTCAGGGGAAGGGGGTATGTGATCATGGGAACTTGGTGTGTCTTCTTGAAAGGAGGAGTGCAGAAGAGACAGTCTGACAGGCGGATTCTGTGGTTCCTGTTTCTCTCTGGGCTCTGCATCAGTTGTCCTCCCTTGCTCTCTCCCTCTGTCCCTCCTCTATGCAGGCATTAACACCCACGGCATGCAGACACAGGGCTGCAAGATGCTTATTTATTCATTGAGAGCACATCAGCTGATTCCTTCTCTATTTGCCTAGAGGAGGCAGGTCAAGATGTGCCGACCTGTGCCCTGTCACTCCTGGGAGCTGGATTTGCTGGCCATACAGATATCCACAAAAAGAAAGCAGAAAGAAGATTTTCCTTAGGTAGGAGAGTACCCCGGAGATATGCATAAATGAATGCAATGTAATTTGCAAAGAAAATGCACAGAGGGGTGGGAAATGGAAAAGAGGTGAGATCTCTTTCAAGCCTCTGGTCACCATGGCAACAATGGCACCTTTTTTAAAAAAGGATAACTGATCATTTCAAGTCAGAGGCTTTTTTTTTTTTTAAACACATGAAGACATACTAGATCCCAGCCTCTTCCATAATCTGGAATAGATGCGTGGAAGGGGGAGTGTACAGCCCAACTCAACACACAGGTATAGAATCTTGGGGGCAAATGTGGATCTGAGCCAAGAAGTCCCTCATTTAGTCACCCTGACTCAGAGCATCCTTCTGAAAACACTTGGTCAGGCTAGTGGGAACCAAAAGATCCATTCCTGAGAGCCCATGCAGGGAGCAACTGTGGAGAGGTGGGATTGGCCTTTCCAGAAGAACCAATAGGGCTCACTCACCTGCAAGGGTTGGGGGTGGTGCTCACCACAATGGACAACAATATAGCAAGCTGTGTGGGACCTGTGTTAGGCTAAATAATGATGTCTATGTCCTAATCCCTGGAATCTATGAATATGTTACTTTATATGGTAAAGGGAACTTTGCAGATGTGATTGAGAACCTTGAGATGGGGAGCTAATGCTAGGTTACACCCATGGCTCAACATAATCACAAGGATCATTATAAGGAGAAGGCAGGAGGATCACAGCCAGAGAAGGTGATGTGTCAATGGAAGCTGAGGAAAACAGAGATGTGACGGTGGAGGCAGAGGCCATAGCCTCGAGAAGTTGAAAAAGTCAATGCAATGGGTTCTCCCCTAGAGCCTCCAGAAGGAAGGCAGCCCTGCTGACACCTTGATTTTATACTTCTGACCTCCAGAACTGCCAGGGAATAAGTGCATGGTATTTTAAGCTACTAAGTTTATGGTCATTTGATGTGGCAGCAATAGGAAACTCACATCAGGACTGATTTCTATAATGACATCCGTCATCATTGTTGAAATAAAGGGACCAGAAAACAATAATCTGCCAGTGAGTGATCATAGTCTCCAAACCTCTATGTGCCTGGCCCCTGACAGCAGGACAGGCCCCTTGAAATGAGTACGCCTGTGCTGGATCATGGAAGAAGAGATGCCTGGAGGAGAGGAAGAGCCCAGACTTCGGGGGAAGCATACAGTGTTCAGGAACACAGAGCCTTCTCCTCTTTTCCATGGAATATCCAGGGCAGGGGTGAGGGGGATGGGAAAGGGGAACATGAACTTCAGGTCTTTTGGAACCTCAGCCATGGTCAGAGGTCTCAAGTAGCTTTCTCAGCCCATGCAAACAGTTGGGGCCGGAAAATAGAACAAAGAAGGGATGTCAATATTGTCAGTGCTCATTAACAAATCTTGTCAATGATCACTTTCTAAATGTGGGGTGGCCATAAAGTCTGGAAATGAATAGTTACATTCTTGAATTTTAATGTAATAACAACTACTTATGCACATGCACATGTGTATACTGCATGTCTCTGGAAGCTGTCTTTCCTTCACATCCATGTGTCTCTCCTAATTCAGCCATCTTCATCTGTTACCTGGATTGCGGTAACAACTCCAACTGGTCCTCCTGCCTTTGCTCTTGCTACCCTCAAACGCATCCTCTACATGCTTTCCAAAATGTTGACGTTACTCTGTCATCTCCTAGATAAAAGCCTTTCCCTGGCTTCCCATTGCCCTTAAAGCCAAGATCCTTCACTTGTCTAGGCTAGCCCGTCCTCAAGGACAGTGATATTTGTTGGTTCAGAAGACTCACCAGCATGAGAACAGGGCATGTGCCTGGTAGACATCTTTGCATACTAACTAAACATCTTACAAAAATTTCTATGTCTTATCTTTTGCAACCACCACTTCTGCTCCAGACATACTAAAAATTTCTTGATTCCTTGCAAGAGTTCTGCTTGTCCTTCAAGCATTTGTACATTCCTGTTGTCTTGACCTTTAGCCCTGATTTCCTTGTATTACTAACACCCACTCATCATTGAGGATTCAGTTCAAACATCCTCTACTCTGAGACTTGCCCTAATTCCTAGACTGAGTTCCCTTATTATAGAATCAGACAGTGTCTTGAACTTCCTCCACCATAACACTGTTCATACTTCATTTTAACTATGTGTTTAATTGTCATAGACCTTATGCTCAATAATAAGTTTTCTCAACCTCAACACTGTTGACATTTGGGGCCTTGTATTCCACCTCACTGCCTCATGTCCAGCCTCCTGGGCCTTCAGTGGGCCCAGGCCATGTGTGGTCGGGGGAAGGGAGTATGTGATCATGGGAACTTGGTGTGTCTTCTTGAAAGGAGGAGTGCAGAAGAGACAGTCTGACAAGTGGATTCTGTGGCTTCTTTGTTGTGTAGTTCTTTATTGTGGGGGCTGTTCTGTGTGTTATAGGATGTTCAGCAACATCCCTGTAGCAACCTCATCCCAAGTCAAGACCATCAAAAATGTATCCAGACATTGGCAAATGGCCCTTGGGAGCCAAAACTGCTCCATGTTGAGAACCACCTCTCTGCAACAGAGCTATGACTACCTCATTTACTTTGGTATTCCCAATGCCTAGCCAAGTACTTGGGCCACAGTGGGTACTAATAACTAATTGAGCAATTAAAACTCATGGGTGCCTAGTTGTGACATTGTGATGTAATAAGAAATATATGTTTGGGATCTAACCCCAGTTCCTGACACAGAGCTCCCAAAGCATTTAAAATTTCCTGAGAGATAGGGATGCCAGGTATACCTTTTTTTCCTGGTATTTGGCCTTTGACCCTGGCTCCTGACACAGAGCTTCTATCCCTTGGAATTTCCTGGGTGATAGGAGCATCTTTAGTTATTTTCTTTTTGTAGAGATGGGGTCTTGCTGTGTTGCCCAGGCTGGTCTCGAATTCCTGGGCTCAAATGATCCTCCCTTGGCCTCCCAAAGCACTGAAATTACAAGCGTGAGCCACTATGCCTGGCTGGGAGCATCTTTAGTTCTAATGAGGCAACTCTTGGTGGGTTTCTGGATGGGGGGCTGGTCACTTGAAAGACCAAGTCACGATCAGAAGCCTGGAAATGTCAGCTCCCATTCCCCATCCTCTGGGGAGGTGAGAGGAGCTGGAGATTAAGTTAATAATATATCTTGCCTATGTGATGAAGCCTCCATAAAAATTCCTCAACTATGGAGTTTGGAGAGCATCTGGGTTGCTGAACACACGGAGGACGCTGTGCCCCAAGAGGACTTGAAAACTCCATGCCCCTTCCCCTATACCTTGCCCTATGCATCTCTTCCATCTGGCTCTTCATCTGGTCCTTTGCAATGTCCTTTATAATGAACCAGTAGATGTAGGTCAAACACTTTCCTGAGTTCTGTGAGCCATTTTAGCAAATGATTGAACCTGGGGAAGGGGTTGTGGGAACCTCCAATTTACAACTGCTTGGTCACAAGTACTGGAGGTCTGGACTTGTGATTGGCATGTCAAGTGGGGGCAATTCAGTCTTGGGGGACTGAGCCCTTAAGCTGTGGGATCTGATGCTAACTCCAGGTAGTGTCAGAATTAAATTAAATTGTAGGACACCCAGCTGGTATTGGGCAGAAAATTGATGTATGGGGGGAAAAAACTCATACTTCTATTAGGTCAGAAATGAAGTATTGAGTGCTGTGAGTGAGAATATAGTAGGAGAAAAAAGTTTGTTCTTTACACCAGGCCTTTGTAACCACTAGGTTGTTCTACCTGCCTTCTAGGCTGGGGTTCCTATATACAATGGCTTCTTCCCTTCCAGGGTCCATTATGTCCTTAGAGGTCTTGAAAATGGCTTCCCCTAGGGTGCTGGATAAACCTCTGAATCAAAATGAGGACTGTGGATGTTCCACAGATTTTAAGTGTCTGTCTCCCTTTAACATCATATCCCAGCTGAAGATGGCTATTAAGGTGAACTCTGAGGCTCTACACATTAGAAATTCTGCACGTTAAAAAGCTGTTTAGAATAGCGGAAAGGAGCAGTAGTCTGAGAGTCAGTTCTACCATCAGAAGCTCTATGACCTTGGACAATTCACTCTACCTCTCTGGGCCTCAACTACCTTAGCTGTAAATTAAGGGACTTGGACTGGGAGATCACTGGATTTTTCTAAACATCTACAATGCTGTGCTTCAGAAAATGGCATCATGGAAACTGCAAGAGAATAGCAGAACAGTTATGAAAAATAAATTATAGAGAAAGAAACAGCTGGCCTGGTACAGTGGCTCATGCCTGTAATCCCAGCACTTTGGGAGGCCGAGGTGGGAGGATCACTTGAGCCCAGGAGTTTGAGACCAGCCTGGGCAACAAAGTAAGACCTCGTCTCTAGAAAAAACAAAAGAAGCCAGGCATGGTGGCACATGCCTGTATTCCTGCTTACTCGGGAGGCTGAGGTGGGAGGATTTCTTGAGCCCAGGAGTTTGAAATTGCAGCGAGCTATGATTGAGCCACTGCACTTCAGCCTGGGTGGACAGAGCAAGATCTTGTCTCTCTCACACACATATACAAAAAGAACCCATTGAATTCAGTATCCCCCCTACAATACTCTGTTGTTCCTGTCTTAGGATATGCATTGATTTGACACTTGTATGATAGTATTTACATTGTGTTAGCTCCGCAGCTCAGCTCCCTGGAGGCGGGTACACTGTGTTGTACTTCCCTGTGTTACACAGAGCCTGTCACGCAGCAGTAGAGATAGCAAGCACTCAAACAGTGCCCACAACACAAATAGTGCTCTGAATAATGTCTAAAAGCACTCTTTTAATTCTGAACACTTCCCCGATAACTCATTTAGTCTTCAAACCAGTTCACAAGGTAGAATATATTATTATCGCCATTTTACAAATGTGGAGACTGAGGCACAGAGAGTTTAAGAAACTTACCCAATTTGCACAGGAAGCAGCCAAGCCAGGACTCTAGCTTAGGCAGATGGGGTCTGGTGTCTACTTATACTGCCTCAAGTAGGTGTTCAGCCAATATGTGGTGACAAATTGGTTGACTGAATAAGTAAATCTGTCAAGTGAGGCCTCAGGACAAGCTCCAGACTCTGCACAGAGCCATGGACAAACACACTGCAGGAAAAGCCCCCAGGTGAAGAGTTAGCCGCCCCAAGATGTATATTTTTGAATTGTGAAAAATAAGACACCTATAATTCATAGGCTCCAATACCCATACCCAGTACGGTACAGCATTTACCAAGATTATATAACCGGCCCAAGCACAAATATCCAAGTCTTAGTGAGCACTAACCCAGCTGTGCCCCAATTTAGCCCCAAACTTATCTCTTCCAAAGCTTCATTCATGCTCAGATTCAGGAGACACTCCCCAATATTCATCTCTAAGTTTTAAAGGAAACAAAAAGAAAGCCCACCTGGCTTGCTACACATTTATGTGTTTGGGGACTTTCTCTCCACATGTAACACATGTAAATGGCAGGCATCTGTTATTCACTATGTGCAAAGGGAGCCACTCTAGAGGTAAAGACTTGAGTTATCAACCCAGTGCTACCATTTACCAGCAGTGGAATTTATTTTCTGAGCCTCAGCCTACTTGGCTGTCACATTGGTGATAGTAGGATCAACCTCATAAAGTCTTGGGAGGACTAAATACACGTGAAAGTGATGAAACACGTTTGTTCAGAATTGTTCTGAAAGGGGCACTGTTTACATTGTCTGCTGTCCATCTTGGCCCTGGGATGGCAACTCTAGCTGTTTGTTGATTTTTATAGTTGTTGGTCCATCCTGTCTGTAAATTTTCCTGAATAATGTCTAAAAGGGCTCTTTTAATTCAGGATATTATGAGAAATGCAAAAGGATTAATTGGGCAGAGAAAAAACACATATTAAGAAATCAATTTCAGTTGGTTTTTTAAGTCTGAGGTGGCAATCTGCATGGTGGTGTAGAGCATAAGCCTGGGAGGCACTGAGGTCTGGGCTGAGTGTCAGCTCTGCAATTGTACCTCCTTGGGCCAGTTATTTACCTACTTAAGTCACAGTTTCCTGTTCTCTAAAATGGAAATAATAATAATAAATACTTTCGTAGGGTTTTTGTGAATATTAAATATGATGGTATTTCCATAGTGCTTAGCTGATTCAACATTAGCTATCGTTATTGAAACATACAACCATCTACATACAGTGAACAAGCATACCTATTACGAAGCCTTAGAAATAAGGCTCCCGTGTAATTGGTTATGCAAGTGGCTAGGGTTGTGCATGTCCAGGTTGGAACTCTTGCCTCTCAATATCCCATTTCTGGGTCACCCTCTCCAGGCCAGATCCCATTTTGGTACATATCAGTTTACAGCACAGAGGACTTCTTTGAGTCATGGTAGATCTGCTACTACAGATAGTTTCCGTCTCTGGATTGCTCAAAGACTTCTTGTCTTAGCCATGATGATGCTTTCAACTGCAAAAAATTCAATTGCTCTGGCTAGTTCAGTTTCTGTTTGCAATTGCTCAGAGAACATCATGCATTGAAAGAGAATGTTGGAGATGTCTTTAGTGTTTTGCCCAGAGAACGCCTGGATTAAAAGAGGTGCTTCATGAGTATTTACTGAATGAATGAATGAATAATGTTATTGAAAAATGCCTCCTACAAAATGCTTACAAATAACCCCACCACAAGTGTTGGCTGCAGCCACAGTGGAAGAAGTCCAGACTTCTGGGCGCTGCCCCATTTCTCAGGAGCCTTTTTCTTTGCTGGACATTGAATGTTCTCCTTAAATGCAGCAACTGCAGCTAAAAAATTGTGTCCTTTCAATAAAATGTGAATAATTTTTTAGTTTAATTGTTCGAATTTTTTTAGTTTAATCATTTCATTTTCATGCCATGGGGATTTCAAATGTAGTTTGAAAACTGGGAAGATCTATAATATAAAAGCATAGTACTATTGTTATATGTGAGTTAAGCTAGGAAAAGTTTAAAGCAAAAAGAGCCTGGAATTACTCTCTAGTGCTAATTTTCAGTAGCTATAACTATTTTTTTAACTTATCATTTTCTTTATCATTGGAGGGGAGAGAAAGAAAGCAAGCAGAGGTGGGGTATGGTTACACTATTTAAGGAAGAGCTGAATACAAAGACAATGAGTCTTCCACAGTCTCAACAGTGGAACTCCACAATGAATAACTGTGGATTATCTCATTTATAATTTACATTGGATAAAAAAAAATTGGTTCCCCTCTGTGTATATCAATTTAATTCAAACCTTATTACCTTCAAAATACAAAGATGAATACCATAAGATAAACTCTAATTGCAATAGGTATTTTCTAAGTAGAAGACCAAACACCAAAGGGAATCCCTCTTTCCAATGTCTTTTGATATGACAAGATTTTGCCAGAGTGGAAGTTTAACACTTAAGTAAGCATTCTCATGGCCAAGTAAGAAACTACAGTTGTTGTGGGTACTACCCTACAATTACCATACGTATTACATACTAAAATCAGCATTAAATATACTTGTATAATTATGATAGCAGTGATGATGCTGGTGGAAAAAGCCTGTCTTTAGCCCAAGAAAAGTAAGGGAGGAAAAATGTAACAAGCAGAAAGTAAACACAGAGTTGGGCATTTTTTGACTAGGAAAGAGAATTTTAAGCATAGAAGTATAAAAAGAAAAGTACTCCCTTATTTCCCCTATGTGGAGATAATATGAAACATTTATTAGATATACTGGACAAGAACAGAACTAAGTACTCCAACTCTACTGCAGCATTACAGAAAAATCATCCCTTCACCACAATGTAAGATTTAAGGGCAACCTGCCCAAGGATGCATATTATATAAAACACAGCAAGATTGCTGCTGCCCTGCCAAGTATTTCCCGTCCCTACCCAGGTCTTACTGAAATACTGGTGGTCCCATTTAGTTTTATTGAAATAAATCTTTAAAGAAAAAGATAAAGCATTTAAAAAGACAAGTCAAAATGCTTCAGGAACCACATATCCAACACAAACTTTATCCTCAAATGAGTTATATTTGCCTCGCAGTAATAAACTTTTTTCACTCAAATTAGAGCAATAATCTTCCATACATAAATATCTTCCCTGCCCAATAATTCAAATAAAAAAATCCAAAATGATTAGTAAAGAAAAATATAAGAATTAACAGACCCTTTAAATTTGTTTAAAATATTTTTAAGGTTTAGAAAGTGTTTAAAGTTTGTAATTCCTAGTAGGGAAACATTATCTGAATGAATACCCTAATGGCAAACCACTGTAAAATGCTTCAGCTGCATTTGGGGGAGAGGGGTAGGGATTATCTTCAAAGCACCCCAGCTCTCTTGATGAGAAGGTTAGAGGTACACTGGTTTGTATTATTGCGACGTCCATAAGGTGATCTAGGTTGCTTTTCCTTCAGCAAGGGCTTTATTTATCAGAAGGGCATTAGGCTTGACCTCCAGATTTGGCTGACAATTTACTGGTAAGATTCATAACCTTTGGGTTGCTCTGGTATTTTGACATATTTGCTGGGTTCTGAGCCACATCCTAGAAGGCCTTCATAACTTCTGGACCCTACATGGCTGCAAGAACCTCTGGATCACTAAGAATTTTATTGAGTCCAGGCATTTCAGCCATTCCAGGTATGCCCCCTCCCATTCCAGGCATTCTTCCAGGAAAATTACCAGGCATTCCCCCAGGAAAGTCACCTGGAAAAGACCCATACTGAGCTCCTGACTGTCTCTGGCTTATTCCTTGCTCTGGGCTCTCTCATGCTCTTCTCCAGCCTTCTTAACTCGTTCTATTCTTTCTTTGATCTCTCAGTCTTCATGTTTTTGCTCATACTTTCTCCGATGTTCTGCAATTTTCTGTGCCCTAGGTTGAACTTCTTTCAGCATTGCACTAGCATCTTCATCCTAATCCAATCTACAGGCAAGGGCAAGATCATGGGCTGCTTCTTCCCAGTGGCCTAGAAGTCTGTGTGCTTTCCCTCGCCATTTGCAAGGCTGAGCTGAATCAGGATTTATTTCAATGGCTCTGTCACAGTCTCAGATGGCAGCATTTGGCTTCTGTAATTTGACAAAGACACTGGCCCTCTCGGCATACAAAATGGCCAAGTGAAGATTCAGCTTGATGGCATCTGTGAATAAATCAATGGCTTTCTGCAGTTCACCATCATTTAGGGCTTCAACAGCAGCCAGTTTCTTATCATTTGCCTGATCCATCATCTCGTCTGTTATCTCTGCATTTTCATCTGCCATTTCTTGAGGGGCATCAGTGTCTGGTTCAATCACACCTTAATTATTAATTTCTAGATCACTTTCCTCACTTGATGTTTTGTATGCCTTTAAGTCTTCCTCCACCTTCTTGCTTTCAGGTTTTTCTTCCTTGGTATTTTCTTCTGATTTAGCTTTCTGAGTAGCAGGTGGTACTTTACCCCCCATGCTCTCCACCCACTCCCTCAGGAAGTGCATTTCCTCAGTGTGCAGAACGCTCGGATCCTACTTACACATTTTTACAAAGGCCTGAAGCTCGTTCATGGTGGGGAGGCGGTGGGTGAAGCTGAGGGGCTGCGGCCCGGTTCCAGGCCCAGGCGCTGGCTCGGTGTGACTGCGCAGAAGTGGGCGGCTAGCTGTAACTATTTTTAAAGGGGTTTATTGTAGCAAAATTGTGTTTGAGAGATACAAAGAAAGAGAAACACAAGTCTTCTTTTGACTGATTCACTAAACAGTAGTTTGATTGCTGGGGATCTCTTCCTACTGCAGGCAACAGACATCAGTTAAGTAAGTGGCTGAAGCACATCAGTACAGTCATGCCCTGCATGATGACATTTTGTTCAAGGACTAATTACACATACAAAGGTGGTCCCATAAGATTATGACAGAGTGGTGAAATTCCCTGTTGCCAAAATGCCTGCTGACATTGTAACTTTCTTAAGGGCACAGAACAAGCTATTACTCACATGTTTGTGATGACGCTGTTGTAAAGACATCTACTTCATGGCCAGTCATATTAAAAACTATAGCACATGCAATTAGGCACAGCACGTAATACTTGATAATGATAATAAATGACTTACTGGTTTATATATTTACTATACTACACTTTTCATTGTTATTTTAGAGTGTACTCCTTCTACTTATCAAAAAAAAAGTTAACTGTAAAACAGCCTCAGGCAGATCCTCCATGGGGTATTTCAGAGGACAGCATTGTTACGGGAGATGACAGCTCCATGCATGGTACTGCCCCTGAAGACCTTCCAATGGAACATGATGTGGAGGTGGAAGACAGTGATATTGACCTGTGTAGGCTTAGGATACTGTGGGTGTTTGTGTCTTAGGTTTTAACAAAACAGTTGAAAAAGTAAAAAATAACAATAAAGCATTTTAAAGTAGAAAAAAATTATAGAATAAGTATATAAAGAAAGAAAATACATTTGTACAACTATACAAAGTGTTTGTGTTCTAAGTGTTACTACAAAAAAGTCAAAGTTTTAAAAAATTGATGTTTATAAAGTAAAATTATAGCAAGCTAAGGTTAATTTATTATTGAAGAAAAAAGCCTTTTTCTATAAATTTAGTGTACATTGTTTATAAAGTCTACAGTAGTATACAGTAATGGCCTGGGCCTTCATATTTACTCACTACGCACTGACTCACCCAGAACAACTTCTAGTCCTGCAAGCTCCATTCATGATAAGAATAGGATTCATTCATTTTATTTTATTTTATTTTTATTTTTATTATTTTTGAGACAGAGTCTCGCTCTGTCACCCAGGCTAGAGTGCAGTGGCACGATCTCGGCTCACTGCAACCTCCGCCTCCCAGGTTCAAGCAATTCTCCTGCCTCAGCCTCCCGAGTAGCTGGGACTACAGGCGCCCGCCACCATGCCTGGCTGATTTTTTGTATTTTAGTAGAGACAGAGTTTCACCGTGTTGCCCAGGCTGGTCTTGAACTCCTGAGCTCAAGCAATCTGCCCGCTTCGGTCCCGCAAAGTGCTAGGATTACAGGCGTGAGCTACCGCGTCCGGCCTTCATTCATTTTAAGTTCACATTTGGTCTAGACAATTACCCTTCCTGATCAAAAGCAAGCAGAACAAAGTCATCACAAAACTAGAGTGCGGGCTTAGGGAGAGCCACGATCTTGCCATGAGCACAATAGGAGCTTTATGCAAAGGGTATCAGGGAGAAACAAACCTCCTGAGCAACAAGATAATAATATTTGCTACATAAAATGAATTTTGATTAATAATGGATGCAAAACTTCATTTAGTAACATGGGCTCTGCTACAGGGAAATAGCTGCCCAGGGCATGCCAGTGGGGGCAATAGGGCAGAACTCAGAGGAAAGAATCCATAGAGCCTGTCCAAGAAATCAATTGGAATTGAGTTGGAAATCAATACCACAATGTTATGGTATTCATAGTTATTTTTATGAGCTGCTTGAACAGTTGTACAGAATACAAACATGTTTTAGCTTTAATTATCCCCATCTCTGCCTTCACTGGTGTACCATGAAATCCAACTTTCCCATCTGTTAACAGCATGCTAGGCAGATTCTGTGGTGTAGCTGTGAATTTGAGGCATTCAAAGTCCAGTCCAGCCTAGTCCTGTGGAAAACTCCATCTCATATGATTTAAAACTTTCCTCATCCAACTGATGATTCAGAGAAAATACAGAGAACATGTTAAACACATACCTTGGGCATGCAATCAGCAAAATCCAGACTTTAAGGAAATGACATAAAACAAATGACCCAGTCTCTTCAAAACATAAATTGCAGGGGTTGCGGGAAGGGAAGAGAATGGTAGAAGATGAAAGAGGAATCTATAGATTAAAAGACATTTAAAAGATATACCAACTAATTACAGTGAGCGAACCCTGCTTGGATCCAGATTCAAACCAAATGTAAAAATTAAACATTTATTACACTTCTGACACAATTGGAATCTTGAACACTGACCATTTATTTACATCAAGAAACAGTGCAGTTTCCTTAAGTGATAGTACAATTGTGGTTATATTTTTTAAGGTATGTCCTTATCTTTTAGGGATATATCTTGAAATATTTATGGGTTAAATGACATCATGTCTGGGATTTGCTTCAGAACAATGCAGGATGGGGAAACTGATGAGGATACCGATGAAGTGAGATTGGCTGTGAGTTGTTAATTGTGGAGTAGCCGGACTTCTTCCTAAAGTGCAAGAGCGAAAGCTCGCCAGGCCTTCCAAAGGCTTAGGGGGCCTCTGCCTCTTCCTCTTTCTCATAGTCAAAGGGAGTCACAGGCCAGTCCTCCCTCAGTGTGGAGGGAGGCACTGTTCTCAGGAGGCACCTGCCACTGAGGCAGTCCTCAGAGACCCACACTATTCCAACAGGGCCTCCTGCCTTCCCTCCAAGCCCCACCCTTCTCACCTCTCAACCTATCCTCCCTCATAGAGCCCACAGAGGATGTTCTAAAACTCATCCCTAAGTGCATCTTACAAGCTACTATCGGATCAAGTCCAAACTCATTAATGTGGCCCACAAGACCCTGCAAGGTTCTTCCTCTTCCTACCTTTCCAGTATCATCTCTGCACACTGCACCCCACCACTTGCCTGAGCTCTGTTTCAGTCCCTTCCATGCAACCTGTCTGGCTCCTCCAAGCTGTCACACAGGCTATCACCTCTGCCACTTCCCACTCCCCATCCATCCCACCTTATTACCTGGTGGTTTGTCCCTCAAATCTTGGTTTAGATGTTCCCTACTCTAGGACGCCTCTCTCTGAGGAAGACATGACACTGGACGACCCAGATCCCACATCAAGGAAGGACTTGCTGCCCAGTCATGAGGAAAGCGTCAGGAGGCAGCATGTGGCTGTGGCTGTCAGCTCCACATCCAGCGACTGGCAGTTGGGACAGGGAAGCCCACAGTTTTAGCCTGACTCATAACCCTCTTGCAGGCAATCTTCTCTCCAGAACCCCTGCCTGGTTGGCCACAGCTTCTTCAGGATTGTACTGCAGTTCAGTTTCTTCCTCTGTCTGATTGGGCTTCATCCTGTTCCTTTCACAGAGGTTGATCCCTACTAAACATCTTGTACCCTAGACTCTGTCTCAGCAACTTTTTCCTGAGACTTCCATCTGCAGTACATTCCCATCTCACACCTCCTTCTGCCCCATTCTGGGTAAATGCCTCTTCTGGCTAATCTGATAACATGCCTTCTTTTCCCACCCTACCATGTCATCACTCTGCATTGCAACTGTTTATGTGAGAGTCTGTATCCCCCACCTAGACTCCACAGGGTAGGATGTGAGCATATCTTGCTCATCTTTGTATGCTCAGGGTATAGCACAATTCTTGGGATGTAACTGACATTTAATCAATGAATAGAAATCTTAGGTGGGCAGGGAATTGGAAATCAATATCAGAATCCCACCACTGACAGTATTCATAAATGAATGCCCCTTTCTAGAGATTTCCCAAGGTTTGGCTTGAAAAGCCATTGTTTATTAATGAAAGCAGCAACATTTCAGAGCTACAAATATTTTAAAGAAGAAGCACCATTTTTAAATGGGTGGATCATTAAGAGAAACATGTTACAATGAGGTATTCAATGGGTGAAGCCGTTCTTTGGAATAGTCAAGACATTTAGGGATATTTTCCTACAGATATGTTCAAAAGGAGGTTTTAAAAATACTCAAACTCTGAACACTGAATGGAAACTGGTATTCCCTGGGATATGGAGGGACTGAGAATAATGTGTGTGTGTGTGTGTGTGTGTATAAAAGACTAATATATATATTATACATATATACTATATATATATTGTGTGTGTGTATGTGTATATATATATATATATATATATATATATATATATATACACATACACACACATACATATGGCAGACTTTTGGGCACTTACTTCTTGTAATAGCCAAGGCCCTACCTGAGATCATTTTAGGCTCATTTTGTATAAGTAATCTGCAGCCAGGAAAAGACTGTCTGGATTCCCTTCATTAGTAGCTGCAGCATAATCAGAGCACAGAGAGAAAAAAGCAACTTATCCATCTCATTATGCTTTCTTCTCTCTTTCTGATGCCATCCCTCCGCCATCAAGCAGATTTGCCAAATCTCTGTAGAGCAAAAGTAATAAGAATATCTGGGCCAGGTGTGGTGGCTCACGCCTGTAATCCCAGCACTTTGGGAGGCTGAGGCAGGTGGATCACCTGAAGCCAGGATTTCGAGACCATCCTGGCCACCATGGTGAAACCCCGTCTCTACTAAAAATACAAAAATTAGCCGGCTGTGGTGGTGTGTGCCTGTAGTCCCAGCTACTAAGGAGGCTGAGGCAGGAGAATCGCTTGAACCCAGGAGGTGGAAGTTGCAGTGAGCCAAGATGGCACCACTGCACTCCAGCCTGGGCAACAGAGTGAGACTCCATCTCAAAACAAACAAACTGACATTTACTGCATCTTCAATTCATGCCAGGGCTGTTCTGGGAACTTGAAGTTGGCTATCTGTGTAAATCTCACAGCAGCCCTGGGAAACAAATGTCTCCAAACAAATGAGGAAGCTGAAATGCAGATTAAGTTGCAGAAAGCTTATAGGAACATCAGAACCAAGGTTTGAATCCAGTTCTCTCTGACCCCATAGCCCATCCTCTAGGCCAAAACAATGTCACCTTACAAACATGGCGCCTATATCCACTGACTGAGGCTGCTCTCAAGGGCAGGAGAAAGAGATGTGGGACAACAATGCAGACACTTCACAGGTGTGTGTTCTGTGGTGTCAGGAGAGGCCCTGTCGACAAGGTCCCAGGGAGCGGGCTTCTGTGCTTTCTGAAGCATGCCAACTGCATCTTTAGATGCAGATGGAGTAAGAGCAATTGGCTGAGAGCAGCCAAGACAACTGGCACAATACAATGGAAAAGAACACAGATTCTAGCATTAGACCTAGTTCAAATCCCAGTCCAGCCAATTCCTGGCTGTGTGTCCTTGGACAAGTGACTTAAGCACTCTGGCCTTGCCTCGTCTTCTCTGTAAATGGAGGATGGTTTTGTACATAACACAAGGGATGGAGAGGTTTAAATCACTGAGGTAATGCATGTTAAATGAATCATAAATGTAGATTCCCTTTTCCTCCACATAATATACCCTCCGAAGCCCCAGGGAAATCTCAGCAGTGACAAAGCAATGAAGACTTGGATGAGGATGGGCCTCTTGGGGACTGTGGGAAAGAGACAGGAAGATACTATTACCACCCCTCATTTTTTTCCCTTTACTAGTTTTGAAGTTTTATGCATATGTCTGTCCTTTAAGTAGTTAGCCTGGCCCTTTTTTCATGCATATTTAATAGACCCTAATGATAGTATCATTCATTACCTTCCTCCCAAACTATTACAGAATTGTAGAGTTAATCAACTGTAGTCACCCTCTCCCAACTTACTGCTATTTTTGTCTAATATTTAAGTTGTATCCCTTTTTTTCCACAATACAAATTAGATGTCATTATTCATTATTATCACTGTCTTTTAGTACATACAATGTTTGGATGTATACAATATTTAGCATATTTATTGTTCACTGTCATTTTTTAATAGTGGTATGTAGTTTTTAAAAATAACAGCTTTAATGAAATATAATGCACATACCATAAAACTGTACATTCAAAGTATACATTTCAGTAGTTTTTAGTATATTCACATGGTTATGCAGCCATCAGGAGCATCAAATTTAAGAACATTTTCATCACCCTAAAAAGAAACTCTGTATTCATGACCAGTCATTTCCTATTCCCCTCTGCCCTCAGTCCCTGGCAATCACTAAGCTTCCTTCAGTCTGAACAGATTTGCCTATTCTGGATATTTCCTATAAATGGAATCATACAAAATACATAGTCTTTTGTCACTGGCTTCTTTCACTTAGCATAATATTTTCAAGGATTATTGAGGTAGCAGGTATTAGTACTTCATTCCTTTTTATTGCCATATAATATTCCATTGTATGAATATACCACATGTTGTTTATCCATTTATCAGTTGTTAGACCTTTGTATTGTTTCCACTTGTTAGCTATTATAAATCATGCCACAATGACCATTTTTGTACAAGTTTTCTGTAGACATATGCTCTTATTTCTCTTGGATGGATATTTAAGAGTGGAATTGCTGGGTCATATGCTAACTCTATGTTCATCCATTTGAGTAACTGTCATACTGATTTCCAAAGTGACTGCACCATTTTACAGTCCCACTAGCAATGTACGAGGGTTCCAGTTTTTCTATATCCTTACCATATTTGTTATTGTCGGTCTTTTTATATTAGTCAACCTAGTGGGTGTGAAGGGGCATTTCATTGTGGTTTTGATTCCTTAATGACTGCTGATGCTGAGCATCTTTTCCTATGTTTAATGGCCATTTGTATATCTTCTTGGGGAAAATGTCTATTCAAATCATTTGCCTATTTTTAATTGGGTTATTAATCAGATATATCAGATATATTTTTTGCAGATATCTTCTCCCATTCTATTGGTTGTCTTTTCACTTTCTTGATAGTGTCTGAAGCACAAAAGTTTTACATTTTGATGAAGTCCAATTTATTTTTTTATTTTACTGCTTTTGCTTTTTGTGTCATATCTAAAACACTATGGCCTAAACCAAGGTCACAAAAATTTGCTTCTATCATTTCTTCTAAGAGTTTATGAGTTTTGGCTCTTACATTGGGTTTTTGATCCATTTTTAGTTAATTTTTGTATATGCTGTGAGATATGGATTTAACTTCATTCTTTTGCATATGATATCCAGTTGTCCCAGTATCATTTGTTGAGAAGACTCGTCTTCCCCTACTGAATTGTCTTTAACTCTTGTCAAAAATTAATTGACCATAAATACAAGAGTTTATTTTTAGATTTGCAATTCTATTCCATTGACCTACATGTCTGTATTTAGGCCTGTAACACACTGTTTTGATTACTATAGCTTTGTAGTAACTTTTGAAATGAGAAGTATGAGTCCTCCTACTTTTTTTCTTTTTCAAGGTTGTTTGAACTGCTCTAGGTCTCTGGCATTTTTATATGAATTTTATGGTCAGCCTGTCAATTTCTGCAAAAGAAAACCATAACTGGAGTTTTGATAAGAATAATATTGAATCTGTAAATAAATTTGGGGGTACAGACATACCTCATTTTTTTGTGTTTCATTTTATTGCACTTTGCAAAGACTACATTTTTGAAGGCAGTTTTTTGCCACAAATTGAAGGTTTGCAGCAACCCTGTTTTGAGCAAGTCTATTGGTGCCATTTTTCCAACATGTGCCGACTTCCTATCTTTGTCACATTTTGGTAATTTTCACAATATTTTAATTTTTTCATCATTATTATATGTGTTATGGTGATCTATAATCAGTGATCTTTGATGTTACTATTGTGATTGTTTTGGGATGCCATGAACTGTGTCCATTAAAGGTTACAAACTTTAATAAATGTTATGTGTAAATAACATCTATTAAATGTTAAAACTGGTTCCAATAAATGTTATGTGTGTTCTGATTGTTCCACTGACCAGCCATTCTCCTGTTTCTCTCAATCTCCTTTCAGTATTCTCCAAGAATATTGAAATTAGGCCAACTAATAAGCCTACAATGGCCTCTAAGTGTTCAAGTGAAAGGGAGAGTTACACATCTCTTACTTTAAATCAAAAGCTAGAAATGATTAAGCTTAGTGAGGAAGGCATATCAAAAGCCCAGACAGGCTGAAAGCTAGGCCTCTTGTGCCAAATAGTTAACCAAGTTGTGAATGCAAAGGAAAAGTTCTTGAAGAAAATGAAAAGTGTTATTCCAGTGAACACAAATAATAAGAAAGCAAAACAGCCTTATTGCTGATATGGAGAAAGTTAGTGGTCTGGAAAGAAGATCAAATCATCCACAGCATTCCCTTAAGCCAAAGCCTAATCCAGAGCAATGCTCTAACTTTCTTCAATTCTGTGAAGGCTGAAAGAGGTGAAGAAGCTGAAGGAGAAAAATTTGAAGCAAGCAGATGTTGGTTCATGAAGTTTAAGGAAAGAAGCCACCTTCCTAACATGAAAGTGCAAGGCAAAGCAGCAAGTGCTGATGTAGAAGCTGCAGAAGTTATCCGGGAGATCTAAGATAACTGATGAAGTCATCTACACTAAACAACATATTTTCAATGTAAACAAAACAGCCTTCTATAAGAGGAAGATGCCATCTAGGACTTTCATAGCTAGAGAGGAGAAGTCAATGCCTGGCTTCACAGATTCAAAGGATAGACTGACTCTCTTATTAGGGGCTAACGCAGCTGGTGACTTTAAGTTGAAGCCAGTTCTCATTTGCCATTCTAAAACTCCTAAGACCCTTAAGAATTATGTTAAATTGACTATCTGTGCTCTCTCAATGGAACAACAAAGTCTCAATGACAGCACATCTGTTTACAGCATAGCTTACTGAATATTTCAAGCCTACTGTTGAGACTTACTGCTCAGAAAAGGAAATTTCTTTGAAAATATTACTGCGCATTGACAATGCACCTGGCCACCCAAGAGCTCTGTTGGAAACATACAAGGAGAGGAATGTTGTTCTCATGCCTGCTGACACAACATCCATTCTGCTGCCCATGGATCAAGTTCTAATTCCAACTTTCAAATCTTATTATTTAAGAAATTCATTTTGTAAGCCTATCACTGCCATAGGTAGTGATTATTTTGATTGTTCTGAGCAAAGTAAATTGAAAATCTTTTGGAAAGAATTCACCATTCTAGGTGCCATTAAGAACATTCATGATTCATGGAAGGAGTTCAAAATATCAAAATTAACAGGAGCTGGAATAAGTTGATTCCATTCAATCCTCATAAATAACTATGAGGAGCTCAAGACTTCAGTAGACGTAAGTGTGCAGCTTTATTTCTGAGTTTTCTATTCTGTTTCGTTGGTGTATGTGTCTGTTTTTGTACCAGTACCATGCTATTTTGGTTACTATAGTCTTACAGTATAGTTTGAAGTCAGGTAGTATGATTCCAGCTTTGTTCTTTTTGCTTAGGATTGCTTTGGCTGTTTAGGCTGTTTTTGGTTTCATATGAATTTTAGAATAGTTTTTTCCTAATTCTGTGAAAAATATCATTAGTAGTTTGATAGAAATAGCATTGAATCTGTAAATTGCTTTGGGCAGTATGGCCATTTTAATATGATTTTTTCCAATCCATGAGCATAAAATGATTTTCCATTTACTTGTGTCATCTCTGATTTCTTTCAGCAGTGTTTTGTACCTCTCCTTATAGAGATCTTTCACCTCCTTGGTTAGCTGTATTCCTAGGTATTTCATATTCTTTGTGGCTATTATAAATGGGGTTGTTATCTTGATTTGAATCTCTGCCTGGACATTATTGGTATGTAGAAATGCTACTGATTTTTGTACATCGATTTTGTATCTCAAAACCTTATTAAAAGTATCAGTTCTAGTAGCCTTTTGGCAGTCTTTAGGGTTTCTAGATATAGAATCATATCATCAGTGAAGAGAGATAGTTGGACTTCTTTTCTTATTTGGATGCCTTTTATTTATTTCTCTTGCCTGATTGCTCTGACCAAGACTTCCAGCACTATGTTGAATGGGAGTGGTGACAGTGGGCATCCTTGTCTTGTTCTGGTTCTCAAGGGGAATGGTTCCAGCTTTTGCCCATTCAGTATGATGTTGGCTGTGGGTTTGTCATAAATGGCTTCTATTATTTTGTGGTATGTTCCTTCAGTGCCTAGTCTGTTGAGGGTTTTTATCATGAAAACATTTTCAATTTTATCAAAACCTTTTTCTATATCAATTGAGATGATCATATGATTATTGCTTTTAATTCTGTTTATGTGGGGAACCACATTTATTGATTTGCATATGTTGAATCAGTCTTGCATCTCTGGAATAAAGTGTACTTTATCATGGTGTATTAACTTTTTAGTGCTGGATGGTGCTGCTGAATTCTGTTTGCTGGTATTTTGTTGAGGATTTTTGCATCTATGTTAATCAGAGATATTGGTCTGAAGTTTTCTATTTTCATTTTGTCTCTGCCAGATTTTGGTATCAGGCTGATTAGGGAGGAGTTGGAGAAGAGCCCCTCCTCCTCAAGTTTTATGGAATAGTTTCAGTAGGATCTGATCTTCTACAAGGCTGACAGAAACAAGCAATGGGGAAAGGACTACCCTATTCAGTAAATGGTGCTGGGATAACTAGCTAGCAGAAGAATGAAACTGGATCCTTGCCTTTCACCATATACAAAAATTAACTCAAGATGGATTAGCAATTTAAATGTAAGATCTCAAACATAAAAATCCTAGAAGATAACCTGGGAAATACCCTTCTCAACACTGGCCTTGGCAAACAATTTTTGGTTTTCCTCAAAAGCGATTGCAACAAAAACATATATTGACAAGTGGGAAATAATTTAACTAAAGAGCTTCTACGCAGCAAAATAAACTATCAATAGAGTAATAACTAACAGTAAACTATTGTTCTATCAACCTATAGAATGGGAAAAAATATTTGCAAACTATGCATATAACAAAGGCCTAATATCCAGAACCTTTAAGGAACTTAAACAATTGAACAAGCAAAAACCAAATCATCCCATTAGAAAATGGGCAAAGGACATGAATAGACAGTTCTCAAAAGACCACATTCAAGCCGCTAACAAAACATGGAAAAGTGTTCATCATTGCTAATCATCAGAGAAATGCAAATCAACACCCCAATGAGATACCATCTCACACCAGTCAGAATGGCTGTCATTAAAAAGTTAAAACACATACTGGTGAAGATGCAGAGAAAAAGTAATGCTTACACACTGTTGGTGGGAATGTAAATTAGCTCAGTCACTGTGAAAAGCCACTTGGAGATTTCTCAAATAACTTAAAATAGAGCTACCATTCAACCCAGCAATCCCATTACTGGATATATACCCAAAGGGAAATAGATCATTCTACCAAAAAGATGTATGCACTCATACGTTCTTCACCACACTATTCACAGTAGCAAAGGCCTGGACTCAACCTAAGTGCCCATCAATGGTGGATTGGATTAAAAAATGTAGTACATATACACCATGGAATACTATACAGCCATAAAAAGAATGAAATCATGTCCTTCACAGCAACATGGGTAGAGCTGAAGGCCATAAACCTAAGTGAATTAATGGAAGAGGAAAAAACTAAATACTGCATGTGATTACTTATAAGTGAGAGGTAAACATTGAGCACACATGGACATAAACATGGGAACAACAGACACTGCAGACTACTAGAATAGAGAGGCAGAGATGGGGGTGTGGGTTGAAAAGCTACCTATTGGGTACTACACTCACTGTACATGTAGCCTCATATCTAAAATAAAAGTTGAAACTAAAAAAAGTAAAAGACTTCGGTGGAGGGAGTCACTGAAGATATAGTGGAAGTAGCAGGAGAACTAGAATTGGAATTAGAAGTGGAGGCTGAAGATCTGACTGAATTGCTGCAATCTCATAATAAAACTTGGATAAATGAGTTGCTTCTTATGCATAAGCAAAGAAAGTGGTTCCTTGAGATGGAATCTGTTGGTGAAAATGCTGTGAAATTGTTGAAATGCCAACCAAATATTTAGACTATTATATAAACTTAGTTGATAAAGCAGTGGCAGGATATGAGAGGGTTGACTTTGATTTTGAAAGAAGTTCTACTGTGGGTAAAATGCTGTCAAACAGCATCACATGCTACAGAGAAATCTTTCATGAGATGAAGAGTCAATCAATGCAGCAAACCTCATTGTTGTCTTAATGTAAGAAAATGCCACAGACACTCCAATCTTGAGCAACTACCACCCTGATCAGTCACCAGCCATCGACATCAAGGCAAGACCCTCAACCAACAAAAAAAATACAGCCTGCTGCATGTTCAGTTAATTAACATTTTCTAGCAAAGTATTTCTAATTAAGGCATGTACATTGTGTTTTTAGACATGTTATTACACACTTAGTAGGTTAGAGTGCAAACATAACTTTTATATGTACTGAGAAAACAAAAAATTTGTGTGACTTGATTTATGGCAGTATTTGCTTTATTGTGGTGGTCTGGAACCAAACCCACAATATCTCCTTGCATTGCCATCTTAACAATTTTAAGTCTTTGGATCCATAAACACAGTACATTTTCCTATTTATTTAGGCCTTATTTAATTTCTTTCAACAATGTTTTGTAGTTTTCAGTATAAAAATCTTGCAATTATTTTGTTATATTTATTCCTAAGTAGTTTATTCTTCTTGATGCTATTGTATATAGAATCATATTCTTAATTTCATTTTCAGCTTATTCATTGCTGGTATATAGAAATACTATCAATCTTTGTATATTTATCTTCTATCCTGCACCTAGCTAAACTCATTTGTTAATTTTAATATTTGTTTTTGTGATGGTGGATTACTTAGAATATTCTATATACATGATCATGTCATCTGTGAACAAAAATAATTTTACTTCCTTTCCAATCTGGATGTCTTTTATTTCTCATTCTTGCTTGATTGCCCTGGCTAGAATACAATATTGAAGAGATGTGGCAAGATCTATCATTCTTGTCTTGTCCATAATCTTAGGGAAAAAGCATTTATTCTTTCATCATAAGTACAATGTTAGCTGTGGACTTTTTTTTTTTCGTAGTTCTTACAGGTTGAGGAAGTTTCCCTTCTATTCTGATTTTGTTTAGTGTATTTTTCATGAAAGGGTGCTAGATTTTGTCAAATGGTTTTTCTACATGTATTTAGATGATCATGCTGTTTTTGCCTTTCGTTCTACTGATATGGTTTATTACATTGATTGCTTTTGAATTTTGAACAACCTCGCATTCCTAGAATAAACCTCAGTTAGTCATGGTATATAATCCTTCTTATAGGTTGCTGAATTTAGTTTCCTAGTATTTTGTTGAGGATTTTTGCCTCCATATTCAAAAGCGATATTGTTCTGCAGTTGTTTTTTTTTTTTTTCTTGTGATGTCTTGGTCTGGTTTTGGCGTCAGGGTAATACTAGCCTCATGGGATGAGTTGGGAAATGTTCCCACCTTATTCATTTTTTGGAAGAGTTTGTGAAGGATTGGTATTCATTCTTTTTTAAATGTTGGGTAGAATTCATCAGAGAAGCCATCAAGTTTTTAGTATATTCACAGAGTTGTGCAAAACTCACTAGAATTTAATTTTAGAGCATTTCTGTCACTCCCAAAAGAAACCCTGTAGTCACTAGCAGTAACATCTCACTTCCCTCAGCCTCAGGCAACCACTACTTTATTTTCTCTCCTTGTAGATTTGCCTATCCTAGACATTTTATATAAGTTAAATCATATAATATGCAGCACTTTATGACCAGTTTCTTTCACTTAGCAGACTGTTTTCAAGGTTCATCAATCCGTGTGTCACTACTTCATTCATTTTAGCTGCTGAATAATATTCTGCTGTATGAATATACCACATTTTGTTTATTGTCTGTTGAGAGACATTTGGGTTGTTCTCACATTTGCCTATGATAAATAATCCTGCTATGAACATTTGTGTAAAAGTTTTTGTATGGATTAGCAATGTTTTGTTTTTAAAATGATATTTGCAGATTTTTATCTAGCACTTTAGTTGTTTTTATCAGCTGAATTGCCAGAAACATAAATCAAATTTTGCTTTTCTCACTGAGCTTGTACTGCCTAATTGGAGCAAGGAATGTGGTCAAAGGATGTGGTGGCCTAGCATAAAGAGAATATCTAGCAGTTTCATACCTCAGGGCTTTATGCAGGGGAATACAGGACCCTAAATAAAGGAACAAAGAAATCCATCCATCCATCCATCCATCCATCCATCCATCCATATACTTCATTCATTCATTAACTAATAGTTTTGAGCATCTACTGCATATGGGCCAGGCCCTGTGTGAGGGAGGCTGAAAATTCAAATGAATGTAAGACAGACCTGGTCTCTGCCCTCTGAGAGCTTACATTTTAACAGAAAACAACCAAACAGGCAAATTTCCACACAGTATGATAGCTACAACCCAAATGGAAGAACAGGGGCCTATGGGAGCAAAGAGGAGGGCTCACCACCCAGTGGGGAGAGGGCAGGAAGTCTTCCCAGAGGCAATGGGAGCTACAGAAGAACTTCAATTGTGTATTGGTGAGGTAGGGGGTTGATGTGGGGATGAAACTATCCTGCAACATTGAGTTCTTTATCTAGGAACCCTGATGGAGCAATGAATTTCAAAACCCGGGTCCATCTTTTGATAGAACTGCCCAAAATGAGTTTAACACGGTGCTTGGCAGACACAGAACAGGTGCTCCGTGTGTGTGTGTGTTTGTGTGTGTGTGTATACACACATATATACATAATGAATCCACGGTAAACCGAACTGTGCACCCACCCCAGTTCATTGTAATTTAGGTGTCTTCCTAGATTTGCAAACCGCTGATAGAGATTTTTCTTTTTCAAGAGCAGAGATGAATTAGAGAATATAGAGCTTGTTCTTCAAATCAGTTATCTAAACTGCAGGGCTGTCCAGTAGAAATTTCTGTGATGACAGAAACGTTCTAGACTTGTGATCTCTTACATGATAGTCACTAGCCACAAGTAGCTACTGAGTGCTTGAAATGTGGCTAGTGTGACTGAGTCACTCAGTTTTAAATTTCATTTAATTTTAATTAATTTCAATTCAAGCAGTCAGATGTGACTAGTGGCTACCGCATTGAATAGAACAGCAGAAACACTGTTGCTAATAAAAGTGCATTACGAATGCACTTTTCAAAGAGCTTTACCTCTCTTATCCCTTATTGTCACTTGATCCTCACAACAGTCCTGTGAAAGATGTATACCAGGCACCATTCATCTCATTTTACAGATAAGGAATCTGAGGCCCAGAGAGGTTCCCAGCTAAAGACTGATATGGGCCTGGAGTCCTGGGATCCTGAACAATTAAGGAGACTGGTGTTCTTGCCCTCCAGCCATCAGAGGATGACTGTAAGGCCCAAATAATGTCTTGTCTCATTGCTATGAGTGTATAAAGGATTGAGCAGATGCCTGGAGCTAGCATTGGAGTAGCAGAATTTCCAAGTCCAGATCCCAGGGAGAATGGTGGTCATTCCCATGGTGGGCCACTAGAGGGGGCTTGCTGCTCTAACACGAGGTTATTTCTTTTTAGTTATTACCTTTATAGTTCAGGGTGCCAAGACTTCGCAACACATCTTTTCAAGGTGGAACAGATGGTTAACTTCTTGGCAATATTTCTATGTCATTTGCAGATGTTGGCTCAAAAATACCTTTCCTTGAGGTCCAAATGTACTGATTAAGTTCAGTTTTTTGGCCTAAAGTTATTTAGAGGCAAATTTCCAAAATATCATTAAGCCTTACCAGCCATTTTCTGAAAGCAGGCTTGAATAGGAGGAAAAAAGAACAAGTGAGTAATGGGAAGAGGAACAGAGTTGTGAAGAGGTAAAATTTATGGAAAAATTAGGTCATTGAAAAAGGAGAAGAGGAAAATGAAGATAAGCCTTATTATTAGTTTAATTCCTCTTTCACTGTAACAAGAAAAACACACAAGAACTTAAAGACACTCCAATTATCTTACCTGTGGCTGGATAGGGAGAACTGCATGTCCCCCTGGGACAAGGCCACAGTCTCTGATTTTTAATACTTCCATCTTATCCCAAGAGGAGACACTCTCCCCCAAGACTTAAGCAACACTTCTTGCCTATTTTCCTGTTCAAAATTATAAACAAGGTAGACAGGGAGGCAACACTGCTTGCATTCTATCAGAAACTGAGCCTTGGATTGCCCGATGACCTGCCCAAGACCACTGAGCTACTAAATAGGAGAACCAGATTTACAGCTGTGACTTAGCCTGACAATGTACAGTTGTGCAGGTTATTCTCTAGTAGCAGGAAGTGACATCTACATAGGTATCTCCATATATATATATTTGCTATTTTCCAGCAAATGGCAATCAACTGACTTGAGGGAGGAATACCCATTGTCTAATTTGCAAAAGATACCATTTGAGCTCTCAGTAGCCCTGGTATGGCTGCCGTCACTCCTCTATCCACAAGGAAGCGAAGCTATGACAGGCTGTTCCAAAAGCCCAGGAACTCAGCCTTGAGGGCTGCTCCTGCTCAGTCAGTGTCCTCATGCACATTTGTGCAGACTAATTTCAAAGTCTACTGAGAACCTTCTGACTCCAAGCCAGGCCTTTGGGTAGGGAAAGAGGCTAGAGGTCAGAGAAAGATGCCATTGGTGAAGAAGAATTTGAAAAAAAAAAATCTACCAAACAAGAACAAAAAATCCACTCCTTCTTGACCAGGAAGGAGCAGAAGCACAGTAGGGTGACAAAAATACATGGACTCTAGAGCCAGCCAGACGGTGGGCCAAATCCAGGCTCCGTTACTCACTAGCTGATTGACAGGCAGTGAGTCACCTGATTTCTCTGAGCCTGTTTCCTCATCTGTAAATGATGGGTGGTTGGCTGCATGCTTTTTCAAAGGTTGGTGTGATGATTAAATGAAATAATACATGTAGAGGATCTGACATAGTACCAGGCATGGTCAGGGTTTTTAAAAATTCAGCCACTGTATTGCTATTTGATGTCAGGTCAGCAGTCAGAGATGTCAGCCTGGAGGGCTGGGCTGGGGATAGAGAAGTCGCAGACGTAGAGCCAAGAAACCCTCTGCATTCCTGGTTGTAGCCCAAAGAGACTAGGCAGCTGGGGGGAAACTGGCCATCCATGCATCCCACCCTCAATTATTAACAGGAGGGTTTGGGAAGAAATGATCTGATATGGGTGCTAAGCATCCCTGCAAGTTTCCACTAGATATGCCAAGAACACAAGTCCCTGAGTGCTCTTTACCCAGATCATTTCTCAGAGTTGTGTTTGCAGCCAGCAATCTTGAGGGATGAGGTAATGTCTTCCTTTGGACAACGAGCAGGCTTGCTTACCACTCATTATAAAAGCAGTAGATTTCTTAAGCTCAGTGTCCCTCAGCAATAATGCAAACTCACTGCATGTATAGCATCTACCAGGGGCCCCCTGCATTGCCCTGTATGACTTGGGGGAATGGAAAACTGATGCCAACGTGGTACTCATGCTGCTGGCTATGTTATGAATAACAAAGAGACCTAGGAGTATCATGTCTTCTAAAAACATTCATAACACATTAACAAACTTGCTTATTACTTTGGAAGTAGGGTAAAATTCCAGACCCTGATAGGAGACTTTCAGAATCTTCTGGTTCAGAGGAGGGACGACAGGAACTTGTCATTTAAAAACTTTTAATTTTGAAGTTGCATTTGACTATCAAACACATGAGGGGTGGGGTAAAATAAAAAGAACTTATTGAAATTATTAAAATACCTGCCCCTCTCCCTAAAAGTCCCCTTTGACATTAACATAGCCTTGGATGGGACTTTATGAGTGCAGGCAGGCAGGGGAGTTGGATCAGGAGTTGTACCCCTGGCCAGGCTACCAGCTCTATCCTACAGGGTGGCTTTGGCTTGAGGGGTGGGGTGCAACAGTATATTAATGATGGAGTATACAGTCTCTCCTACCTCCTGGGAATAGAGGGCTGAGGCTGAGTGGCTCAAATTTTAAGAGATTTCAAAATTAAGTTACTGATCTTTAGTAGTATTAAAGAAGAGCTGAAATTGGGGATTTTAAGTCACGAATAACAAGGATCTTCTCGTTCTATTTTATTAACCATGTTGTATGTATACTTTGCTGGTAGCCCCTTTAATTCCTTGTGGAAAAGATAAAAGATAAAAAACAAGCAAGCAAGATCAAGATGGCTGATGGACCACCCAACACTTGCCTTCTCTACAAAGAAGGATCAAACAACAAATAGATAACCACACATTAAATACAGCATCTAAGAATTCAGTAAAGAAGAGATAAAGACACTCTGAGGCATTGAAACTTGAGATGTATAGGATGGGAAGTGAAGCAGCCAGCCAGAACTGGCTTGGAGCTGAGAGCCCCCTGCCCCATCATTGCAGGAAAAAGGTAGGCAGGAGATCCCCAGCAGTCCACATTCCCACCACAGACACCTGAAATCCTGACTACAGGAGAGCCCCACAGCCCTCACAGGCCCTGAGCCTGATATAGGGAGCTTCCTGGACTCCACATGACTGCATTGCCCCAGAGTGGGAATCTACATCAGGTGCCCCTCACCCTTTGGGACCCAGGCTGCTGCAGTATGGTACAATTTTAAGAGCTGAGCCACCACCAAACTTCATCTTGCCCTGAGCCCCAATAGCCCCCTGCCTCTCCACACCACTGGGACACCAATGATATCCACCCTATCACTCATCCAAAGGGCTGCAGCATTATGACACTAGCTGGACTCAGTGGTGAATTTGTGTTGCTGGCATCTAAGTCCATTCAGTGCGCTACATCCTGGGTAACAGGTGGTCCAGCACATCAGGGAAGCTGCCCACAGGATATAGGAAGGCAAAGCATGGGCTCCTCAGAACCCGAGAGCCACTTGCCTGGAGCTACCACTTCTAGCAGTGATCCTGCCCCCTGCAGTGTCAGGGCTACTATATGCCCATGTATGCCCCACCCAGGACCAAAGGATAAGCCTGCCCAGGGGCCCCAACCCCAGAAAAATTACCTGATGGCTTCCACAAACACAGACTAAGCCACTGAGGAGCTCGCAGACACCACTGATGTTGGATACAGCCAAAGAAATCATACAAAGACTATACTACTGTGTTCACCCAGAACCAAAACCAAAGTGCCCCAACCAGCCAACATTATAGATACATCTATGGGAAAACATCTTTTCCTACAAAAGCTACTCCATCAAATTGGAAGAAGTGACTGTTACACTATATGTGCAGATGTCAACATAAGGACACACACAAAAATGAAAATTCAAGGAATATGGCACCTCCAAAGGAACATAATTCTCCAGTAACAGACCCCAAAGAAAAGAAAATCTATGAAATGCCTGGAAAGGAATTCAAAATAATAATCCTAAGGAAACTTAGTGAGATATAAGAGAACACAGGTAGATAATACAAAAAAAAAACATGAAAACAACTCATGATCTGAATGAGAAATCCAATCGAGATGTATATAATTTTTAAAAAACCAAGCAGAAATTTAGAGCTGAAGAATTCAATGAATAAAATGAAAAATACAATGGATAGCTTCAACAATATACCACATCAAGCAGAAAAAAATTTCTGAACTCACAGTTCTTTTGAAATAACCCAATTTGACAAAGAAAAAAAGAATAAAGAAGGCCTACATGACATACAGAACACCCTTATGCAACAAATATTCACATTTTGGGAGTTCCAGAGGGAGAAGAGATAGGAAAGTGCATAGAAAACCTATATAATAAAATAATAGCTGAACAGTTCCCAAGTCTTCAGAGAGATACATCTAAATACAAGAAGCTTAAAAGATTCCCAAATAGATTCAACCCAAAAAGGTCCTCCCAGAGGCATATTACACTTAAACTATGAAAAGTCAAAGACAAAGAGGATTCTAATAACAGCAAAAGAAAATAATCAAGTCACATGTAAGAGAATTTCCACCAAACTAACAGCATATTTCTAAGAAGAAACCTTATAGGCCAGGAGATAATAAAGTCAAAGTGGTTTTTGTTTTGTTTTGTTTTGTTTTTAAAAAAAACCCTGCCAGCCAAGAATGCTACACACAGCAAAGCTATCCTTCAGAAATGAAAAAGAAATAAAGTCTTTTCTCAGACAAAAACTGAGGGAATTTAACACCACTAGACCAGTCCTACAAGAAATGCTTAAGTGAGCATCTGGAAACAAAAGAACAATATCTATCATCATGAAAACACACAAAAGCATAAAACTCACTGGTAGAACAGATATACAAGTGAGAAAAAAAGAATCAAATGTTATTATTATAAAAAACTACCAAGCACAAAAGATAAACAATAAGAGGAAGAAAAAGAAAATGATATGCAAAACTATCAGAAAATAATTAACTAAATACAGCAGTAAGTCCTCATCTGCCAATAGCAACCTTACATGTAAATTGTTTAAAGCTCTCAGCTAAAAGATATAGACTGGCTGAATGAATTTTTAAAAAGCAAGACTCAACTATATGCTGACTGCAAGAAATTCACTTCACCTGTAAAGACACACAGACCAAATGTGAAGGGATGAAAAAAGATATTCTATGCAAGCGGAAAAAATCGTGCAGGAGTAGTTATGCTTATATCAGACAAAGTAGACTTTAAGTCAAAAACATAAAAAGCAGAAAAGGCCATCATATAATGATAAAGAGATAAACTCAGCAAGAGAAGATAGCAATTGTAAATTATGTGCACCCAACATCAGAGCACCCAGATATATAAAGCAAATGTTATTAGAGTTAGAGATACCTCAATACAATAATAGTTGGGGACTTCAGCACCCCACTTTCAGAATTGGTTAACTCATCTAGACAAAATCAACAGAAACATGAAACTTAAACTGTACTATCAACAAAATGAACCTAACAGACATTTATAGAACATTTCATCCAACAGCTGCAGAATACACTCTTTTCATCAGCACATGAACATTCTCTAGGATAGACCGTACGTTAGGCTACAAAACAAGTCTCAACAAATTTTTAAAAACTGAAATTATATCAAGTGTCTTTTCAGACTACAATGTACCAAAACTGAAAATCAATAATAAGAACTTTGGAAGTTGTACAAATAATTAAAAGTTAAACAACGTGCTCCTGAACAACCAATGGGTCTATGATGAAATTGAGAAAGATATAAAAACATTTCTTAAAACAAGTGAAACTAGAAACACAACATACCCAAACCTATGAGATACATCAAAATCAGTACTAAGAGGGAAGTTTACAGCAAATGCCTACATCAGAAAAGTGGAAAGATTTCAAATAAACAAGCTAACAATGCACCTCAGGGAAGTAGAAAAAAAAGAACAAACCAAACCCCAAATTAGAAAGAAAGGAATTATAAAGATCAGAGAAGAATTAATCAAAAAAGAGAAATAGGAAAAAATGCAAAAAGATACATAAAATGAAAAGTTGGTTTGCTGAAAAAATAAACGAAATTGAAAAATCACTAACTAGATGAAGAAATAAGAGAGAAGGCCTAAATAAAAAACATCAGAGAAAAAGGAGACCTCATAACTGATATCACAGAAATACAAAGTTTCATCTGAGACTATTATGAACAACTGTATGTCAACAAATTGGAAAACCTAGAAATGGATAAATTCTTGGGCACATATAACCTACCAAGATTGAACCATGAATAAATAGAATATATGAACAGACCAATAATAAGTAACAAGATTCATTCAGTAATAAACAGTCTCCCAATAAATGTCCAGGAGTGGACGGCTTTACTGCTGAATTCTATCAAACATTTAAAGAAGAAGTAACGCCACTTCCTCTCAAACTATTCCCAAAAAATGAAGAGATAGGAATTTCTTTTTATTCTACAAGGCCAGCATTACCCTAATACCAAAACCAGACAAAGACACAATAAAAAAGAAAATTACAGGCCAATACCCCTGATGAACATAAACACAAAAATCTTCAATAAAATACTAGCAAACTAAATCCAGCAGCACATCAAAAAGATAATACAACATGATCAAGTGGGATTTATCCCAAGGAAACAAGGGTGGTTCAACATACACAAATCAATAAATGTGATACATCATCAGAATGAAGGACCAAAATCATATGATAATCTCAATAGATGCAGAAAAAGCATTTGATAAAATCCAACATTCTTTCATCATAAAAAAATTCTCAGAAAATTAGGCACATTAGGAACATACGTCAGCACGATAAAAGCCATATATGACAAGCCCACAGCTGACATCATACTGAACAAAGAAAAGGTAAAAACCCGAACAAGACATAAATGCCCATTTCTACCACTTTTATTCAACATAGTACTGAAAGTCCTAGCCAGAGCAATTAGGCAAGATAATAAAATAAAGGGCATCCAAATTGGAAAAGAATAAGTCAAATGGTTCCTCTTTGCAGACAACATAATCTTATATATAGAAATACCTAAAGACTCTACCAAAAAAACAACAACAACAACAACAACACCTTTCAGAACTGATAAATGAATTGAGAAAAATTGCGGGATACGAAATCAACATACAAAAATAGTATTTCTATATACTAATAACTAATTGGCTAAAAAAGATTTCAAAAAGGCAATCTCATTTATAATAATTACCAAAAAAAGACTTAGGAATAAATTTAACCAAGGAGGTGAAAGATCTCTATAATGAAAATTACAAATCACTGATGAATGAAATTAAAAAGGATGCAACAAACTAATACAGGAACAGAAAACCAAATACCACATGTTCTCATTCATAACTGGGAGTTGAACAATGAGAACACATGGACACAGCGAGGGGAATAACACACACCAGGGCCTGTTGGGGGGTCGGAGGGTGAGGGGATGGAACCTAGATGATGGGTTAATAGGTGTAGCCAACCACCATGACACATATACACCTATGTAATAAACCTGCACGATCTGCACGTGTATCCTGGAGTTTAAAGTAAAATAAAAATAAATAATTTTTAAAAATTAAAGAGGATATCAAGAAATAAAAAGCCACTCCATGCTCATGGATTAGAAGAATTAATATTGCTAAAATGACCATGCTGCCCAAATCTACAGGTTCAATGCAATCCCTATCAAAATACCAATGACATTCCTTTTTTTTTTTTTTGATGGAGTCTTGCTCTGTCACCCAGTCTGGAGTGCAGTGGCGCTATCTTGGCTCACTGCAAGCTCCACCTCCAAGGTTTATGCCATTCTCCTGCCTCAGCCTCCCGAGTAGCTGGGACTACAGGCGCCCGCCACCACACCCGGCTAATTTTTTTTGTATTTTTTTTAGTAGAGACAGGGTTTCGCCATGTTAGCCAGGATGTTCTCAATCTCCTGACCTCATGATCTGCCCTCCTTGGCTTCCCAAACTGCTGGGATTACAGGGTGAGTCACCGCACCTGGCCACCAATGACATTCTTTACAGAAATAGAAAAGCAATCTTAATATTTGTATGGAACCACATAAAAACCGAAATTGCCAAAGCAATACTGAGCAAAAATAGCAAAGCTAGAAGCCTAACACTACCTGACTTCAAAATATACTACAAAGCTAGTATAGTAACCAAAACAACATGGTATTGGTATAAAAACAGACACATAGACCAATGGAACAGAATAGAGAACCTAGAAATCCATGTGTTTACAGCCAACTGATTTTTGACCAAGATGCCAAGAACATACACTGGGGAAAGGACACCCTCTTCAGTTGCTGGTGCTAGGAAAACTGGATATTCTTATGCAGAAGAATATGTACCACCACATACAAAAATCAACCCCAAATGGATTAAAGACATAAATGTAAGGCTTAACACTGTAAAACTACTAGAAGAAAACATAGGGAAAATGTGTCACGGCATTTATCTAGGCAAATATTTTATGTATAAGACTTCAAAAGCACAGACAACAAAAACTAAAATAGACAAATGGGACCATATCAAACTAGCAAGCTTCTGCACAGCAAAGGAATCAACAGAGTAAAGACACAATCTGTAGAATGGAAAAAAGTATTTGCAAAGTAGACATCTGACAACGGACTAATATTCAAAATATATAAGAAAATCAAACAACTCAATTGCAAATAAAATTCAAATTGAAAAATGGGCGAAGGATCTGAATAAACGTTTCTCTAAAAAAGACATACAAATGGCCAAGTATACAAAAAAAACTTCTAAACATATCATCAGGGAAATACAAATCAAAACCACAATGAGATATTATCTTACCCCAGTTAGAATGGCTTTTGTCAAAAAGACAAAAAAAAATGCTGGTGAAGATATGGAGAAAAGGGACATCTTCTACATTGTTGGTGGAAGTGTAAATTCATTACAGACATTGTGGAAAACAGTATGAAGTTTTGTCAAAAAAATATATAGAACTACCATATGATCTAGCAATCTCACCACTGGTATTTATCCAAAGGAAAAGAAATAGATATACTAAAGGAATACCTGCACCCCATGTTTATCATGGCAGTATTCATGATAGCCAAGACATGGAATTAACCTAAATGTTCATGAGCAGATGAATGGGTAAAGAAAATGTGGCACATATATGCAATGGAATACTATTCAGCCATAAAAAATGAAATCCTGTCATTTGCAGCAAGATGGATAAGCCTAGTGTTCATAGTTAAGTGAATTATAATTAAGTGAAATAAGTCAGGCACAGAAAGATAAATATAGCATGTTCTCACTCATGTGGGGGCTAAAAAAGGTCAAGCTCATTGAAGTAGAGAACAGAATTGCAGTTATTAGAGGCTAGGAAGGGGAAGGGGAAAAGAAAGGCTAGAAAGAGGTTGGTAAACGAATACAAAATCACAGGAATAAATTCTAGTGTTCTATAGCACTGTATGGTGAATGTAGTTATCAATAATTTATTGTATATTTTCAAAAAGCTAGAAAAGAGGATTTTGATTGTTCCCAACACAAATGAGAAGTGTCTGAAGTGATGGATGTACTAATTACTGTTTTGATCATTACATGTTGTATACAAGAATCAAAATATATCTCTTCCGTAAATATTTGCAATTAGTACATGTCAACTAAAAAGGAAAGAAAACACAAGCAAGCAATCAAATGTGAGAGAGGCAAAAATGCCCATATTCGGATATACTGAGCAAAATGCTAGTGAAGTTCAAAGGAGATAAGAAAAAGGAGTGACAGATTTTCAGAACACAAAATTGATGAGCTCTTTGAAAGTTTTGGGTAAACAGAGTTTTTAAAAACTCCTACTTGAAATGCACTGTAGGAAGTAAAGGATCATTCCTTGTCACCAGATCTCAGGAAGCATGTGGCCACCTGTTAGGAAGGCTGGGTTTTTAAGCCAGGCATGTCTATATTCTTTATTGTTGTTGTTTTGTTTTTGTTTTTTTTTCTTTTCAGAAAGCAAAGGAAGGGATGGGAATAGGAGAAGAAAGGGAAGGAACAAAAAGTAGATGTAGCTGAACAGAAAGCCTGAGGAGTTGCTGATACATAAGGAGGGGATGGGTATCCCACCTTTGGAGCCTTTGGAGTGCTACTTCAGCAGGTCTTCCAACAGGAAGTCCACTGTGATTACACATGATGGACTGGTGTTGAAGTGTTTGGAAGGGAGGTTTTTATGGAAGCCTGAGGGGCAAGGACATATAATGTATCTTCTAATTACCCTTTATTGTGAGCCCTTGATATGGTTTGACTGTGTCCCCACCCAAATTTCATCTTGAATTGTAGCTCTCACAATTCCCACATGTCATGGGAGGGACCTGGTCAGACGTAATTGAATCATGGAGGCGGGTCTTTCCCGTGCTATTCTCATGATAGTAAGTCTCATGAGAGCTGATGGTTTTATAAAGGGGAGTTTCCCTGAACAAGCTCTCTTGCCTTGCCTGCCACCATGTAAGACATGACTTTGCTCCTCATTCACCTTCCGGCATGATTATGAGGCCTCCCTAGCCACGTGGAAATGAGAGTCCATTAAACCTCTTTTTATTTATAAATTACCCAGTCTTGGATATGTCTTTATTAGCAGTGTGAGAATAGACTAATACAGCCCTCCATGTGTTTGCCTTACTTGGGCCTTTTCTGGCACCAAAGGAGAGTAACCCAACATGCTAGCTAAGGCTAAAGGAGTGATGTATTGGTTCACATAACCAAATCAACTAGGACACCTGGTTGCACCTGGGCTGAGGATGATGGGAACTATGGGCAGGAACACAGCCAGGATACTCCTAGCTTCTCCTCTCCACTTCTGTCTGCTGTATTCTCTCTCAGACCTGCTTCCATAATGCTGGGTACCTGTCCAATGGCTGATTCCAGCTCTTCTGCCAGAGAGGACTAGAACCTGGTTCAAGCTGAACAATTCTGTATGGAGGGGATGCAGAATGCCAGCAGAGAACTTTCTGCCTAACAGGTCCAGCATAGATACCTGCGTCACCTGCGGTAAAGAGGAGGTGAGTGGTGAAGGAAGTAGCCTGAGCCTGCCAGTAACAGACAGGAAGTGTGGTCTGTAAGAGGACAGCAGCCCCTAGTCCAGCCATCAGGTTAGAGGCCCAGACAAAGGGGGAAAGGTGCTGGGCACCCCCACAATGCAACAGTGGATGTCCCCCAGGGTAGGTAAGCCAAAAAATAGGGACATTCTGGAGCTCTGGGTCTTGGTTCTCTATTCACTCTTCTGAAAGTACCCGTAAAAGCTTTTATGAAGACTGTGAAGCTCTTCTGAGGAGCTCCCTGCCCAGCTCCATTCAGTCTGGCTGTGGGCTGATTCCTTGGAGGCACTTGCCTGCTGATCTTAATAGAAGCCTCTCCATTGTAGCTCTATTTATTTATTTATTTATTTATTTATTTATTTATTTAAGACCACGTCTCTCTTTGTTGCTTAGGTTGAAGTGCAGTGGCACAATCATGGCTCACTATAGCCTCAAACTCCTGGGCTCAAGTGATCCTCCTGCCTTGACCTCCCAAAGTGCTGGGATTACAGGCATGAGTGCCCCCACACAGCTAATTTTTAAATTTTTTGTAGAGATGGGGTTTCACTATGTTGCCTGGGCTGGTCTCAAACTCCTGGCCTCAGTGATCCTCCCACCTTGGCCTCCCAAAGTGCTGGAATTACAGGTAGTAGCCACTGTACTGGGACTCTCTGTGCAGCTTTATTAACAGTAGGATGATACCCCAGCCAGGATGATTTTCCCATGTGACAGAAGACTCTGAATAGAGTCCCAGCTGGTAAAAAAATTGGACCTAATTCAAAGTTTGAAGCAGGTCCTTGCTCCATTGTGCCTCCTTGTGTATAATCAAGATACCTCCCTTCTTTTCTCCTCGAAGCAGAAGTGAGTTTGGCTAAAAATGAAGGTCCTTGCTTTGCTAAGCAAGACCACATAAGCCTAAATCCAGGGCCTCCTGCCCTCACCAGGCACAAGGGTGCAGGCCCTGACTCAGTGCATCAATTGCACCCCTGGGGTTGGGGCCAGCTCTCTGCAGGTTCCAGCATCCAAGAAGCTGCAGTGCATCTGCAAATTCCTCCCTTCACACCCTGACCTCATTCCCCATTTCACTGGTTGGTTGATCCTTTGTGTGTGCCTAGGAAGATTTACCCCCACCTCCACCCCAACAAGGCGAGTGTAAACAAGTTGCTTCCTGGCCCTCTGTAGAAAACAGTGCCGAACACTGAACCATGAAATCTCGTGGTCTGTGAGTCAAGCCCAAGCAGCCATGGGCATCAGCTCCATGTTAATAATGATAGCTGAACAGATGGAGAGCTCTTTCTGTGCCAAGGTTGCACTGAATACTGTTCAGGCTTGTCTCATGCTCCTCATGGGAACCTCTGTCAGAAGGGGACCGTTATTCCCATTTGATAGGTGAGGACACTGATGCACTGAAAGGTTAAGTGACTGGCCCAAGGTTACACAGCTAGTGAAGCTGGTTTCCAACTCTCCCAGTCTGACTCCAGAGAGAGAGACTTTCCTAACCACTCCATGGCCGAGAGTGCATCCGTTCAGGCTATCACACTGCTGGATGTGGAAAGATTTCATGTGGGTGGATGGATCCCTTGGGGTGATGTCCTCTCATGTCACATCTATTAATGTCTTTAAGCCTAAGAGTGATAACAATAATAATATCCATCTCAACAGTTACTGTGAATATTAAATTAGATGATGCCTGTAAAGGGCTTAGCACAAAGCCCAGCCCCTTGGTAAGTGATCTGTAATTGTCAGCTCTAAGTCCCTGGTGTGAATTTGGGGAGTGGATTTGCAGTGCTTTACAATGGCTAACACAATAAAAAGTCTGCCCTATAGCATATCTGATGCAGATACGGTATGAATTCAATTGGTCAGCAAGATCGGTTGATTCAACTGCCTGTACAGCTCATAAATCTTCCCTATGTAGTAGTAGCAACATTCTGGGACTGTCTCCATGCTTTCCTTCCTAAGGCTGAGGCAGCAGCAGTGAAAGGGTAAGAGGCTTTGGGGCCCTCAGGCTTGCACTTGGGGCTGGCTTCTCCACTTCTTGGCTGTGTGACTTCAGGCAGGCCACTTCCCATCTGCAAGCCTCAACTTCCTGATAAATGAGATGAGGAGAATGATGCCTGCCTCACAGGCAGAAGGGAGAGGAAAATGAGAAAATGTATGTAAAACTTCTGATGCTGCATCTGGCCCACAGCTGATACCACTGTAGCAGACTTTGTTTTCCAAAGTGGGCACAGCAGTGTTTCTGGTCCTGTGTACTTTTCTAGAACCTTGCCATTTTCATGTAAAGAGATGAAGTTTATCCCCTCACCCTCACCTCTTAAACCCAGGCAGGCCTTTGTAACTATCTTGGCAGTAGATGTGGCAGAAGTGAGGCTGAGTGACCTCTGAGGCTAGGTCATGAAAGGAGAAATCTCCTGCCTTGTGTTCTCAACATGTCCCTTTTGACATCCTGAGCTATCATGCAGCAAGTCCAGCTTCCCTGGACTATGCCAGAGGGACCCTGAGAAGAGACCACAATGAAATGAAGATGCCCCAGGACCCCCCACTGTTCTAGCTCCTGGTCTTTGAGCCAGCCCAGTGGGGCCCAGCAGAGATGAATTACCCCCATCAAGCCCTGATCAAATTGCAGTTATAAGCAAAATAAATGCATCTGTGCATGCTGTTCCCTCGCCCTCTAGCTTCAGCCCCATTTCCCTTCTCATTCTTCCAAGTTCAACTCAAATGTCACCTGCTTTTCTATTTCCCCACTCTTTTAGACCAATAGAACAGTTTACATTTCATGAGTTTGACAGTAAACACCATATTGTGGACCTTTCTTGTCTTTTTGCCAAGACTGTGAGCTTCTGGGGGTCAGACGCAGCATCTTATTCATCTTTGCACCCTTCATCTAACATAATGAGAATGTTAAACTAATGTGTGTATCTGTGTGTCTGTTACTTTTAAGTGTGTTTCTCAGTATGAATTATTTACATCATGAATTATTTGTGATGCCTTGTACATTTTTCAAATGCTGAGATTCCTAAGGAACCAGGTGCTACTTGTGGTCCCAAGTGACCTGGATTGATCAGACTGTGACAGGTAGCATCTCTCCAACCCTATATCTCAAAAGCAAAAGGGCACTGTATTTGCCATGAGCCCTTTTATCCCTGGGAAAGATCCCCTTTAGTTTTAATCGGCCACCTTGCTGCCATGACCATTCAGATCTCAGCCCTGATGTAAGGTAAATGGTTTCAAGGCTGTCAAAGAAAGAGTCCCAACGCATTTTCTGCTGTGATCTCACAATACTGGCCCACCCCTCCTGGCTCTGCCACTGGGGGAAATCCCAACTCCTCAGCCCTGAACAATGGCTTTGTGGAAGCAGTTGGCTCATTAGACATACAAGTAAGAACATGAAGCTCTTCTGAGGTGACTCCCTGGCCAATCCAGGCCAAGCCCATCACTTCTCAGTTTACTGAGCCACAGGCAGGGTAAGGTGCAGGGCTCAGAAAAGACCCAATGCCCACAAAACTTTAGCATAGATGGCCTACTTTGGCCAGAAAGCACCAACAGGGCTGCAAGAGGGCCCGCCTCTAATTGGCTCTGCTGGCCTTTCACCATGACCTTCGGAAAGCACCCAAGCTCTCTGTTTGCCTTTCTCCCAGTTATGTTAAAAGGAATCATGACAGCCATCCCTAGCTGTTTCTCCCAGCAGTGTGAATAGCATAAAACACATACCTGTGCTGTTTAGAAGAAGGGCATTATGCACAGGCTGGGGATGTTACTAAGCAGAGATTTCACATTCATTGGACACTCATTGAATGCCCAGTGTTACTCTACAGAAAACAGGAAACAGGAGTCTGTTTTTTGTTTGCTTGTTACCAGAAGCCCTAATTTAGTGGGCTTTCATCTTCCCCTCCAGAACACTGTGATGGTCTTGACTGAGAGGCACTTCAGACTTAAAGAAGTGGCTGGCTTTGCAGTTTCTGCTCATTACTTGTTTATGACTGATGTCCAACATAAGTTGTACATGCCTGGAAAGTTATATCACGTACCCAAGCCCGAGCCTGTGAATTTCATGGCGATGAGGAGCAGTGATGCAACAAAACATATTTGTTATTAATCAATATATGAAGTATTGACACCTAATTTTTTTAAAGGTACAAAGTATGGTTACCACCACTAACTAACTCTCTTCCAGGTAAAATTAGATTGAGAAATTACATAGACTAGCAAGAGAGGAACACAGGGGACACCACTGGCTCTTCTGAGGAGCCCCTCTCAGTGTCTTTTCTGGAAAGGCTTGGACAAGGCAGTAGATGGCCCCTGCTGGCGGCAATGGAGCACTCAGAGATAGAAGTGGGGGAAGATTCAGATTGGGTTCTCTAAATGTATCCAAATGTGAGACTTCCACATGCAAACTTTGGTGGGGCCTCTGTCTGCTCTACCCAGGCAGGTCATCTACCGTGCTGTCTCAGAGCTGGGGCCTGCAGTACATGGCAGGGTACCATCAGCCAATTTCCCTCCAAATGCCGAGGGTGGCGGGGGCTTGATAGATATGTCCAGAGATCCTGGTGTACATCCTCCAACAAGGACAAAGATCAAATTGTTTATCATACTTGTGACCTCAATTAGACTTGAACATGGAGGTTGCATGATGCTGTGGAAACGTCCTGACTTTTAAAGTCATCCAGGCCTGGGCTCAAATGCCACCCTGCTGCTTACTTGGGTAAGTGTAGACCTTGGTAATCTTGTTAGCCTCTCTGAATCTCACTGTCCTTGCTGTTATGAGGACCAAATGCCACGGTTGACATAAAATGCTTGGCGCACAGTAGGAAATCAGTCCACTTCCCTGCTCCTCGTCTACCTTCAGGGCAGGATCACCATGGCATTCTGTATTATCTGGCTTCCCCCCAAGATCTGAAGCATGCTGGGCACATAATTAATTTTTAGTAGTAACCTGATGAGTGAATCATAAACTGGGCTTCTTTTTACAGGCTATTCCTAAAGCTAAATATTTGTAAAACTCTGATAGATGCTCTGCAAAATGGAAGTGCCAGGGACAAGGGAAGGATCAATGTCATCAACTCACTGAACAAAGTCAGACTGGACTACGGCTGAGTCGAATTATGCCAGGAAAATGTGTTCTCTAGGCCAAAGGGTAGGGCACTGGATGGAAAAATCAGCCCCTCAGAGAGCTGAAAGAGGGTTTCTGGATGGAAACAGGGCATTCCAGGCCAGACTGGGCTGAGCCATCAAGCTGGGGCCATGGTGCTATTGAGTCCTTGGGATCCCAATGTCATCATGAAAATCATCAATTTTTTTAGTGCCTGGACAGGCGAATGGAAACATTTTGATGCACTGGAGGAACACAGGGCCAGCATTTGGCCAGGCCTGACTTATATATTGCAAGTTTTGGCCTCTTTCTTAGGAGAGAAAACATCTCCCCAGATTCTCCATGCTCTTAGCTCTCCCTTATTGCTGGGGAAATGCTCTGCGGAGCTTGGTGGTGGTGCAGGAGCACCCTCAGGTTTCGGTAAACTCCCCTTCCTCCACACAAAGGAACACATACCACCATAAACCACAATAAGAGAGATCTACACATGCTGCCTAGGAAACCTGTCTATGACCTACCGTTGAATGAAAAAAACCTAGTTGTATGAGTAGCATGGTCTTATATTCATTCACTCATATCTATTTATTTGGTTGTACGTATCTGTAGAGGAGCCTAGAAGGAAATCCTCCAGACTTAACAGAATGGCTACATGCAGCAATTTAGAGGAGGTAGTGGCTTCTTTGTATTCTCCTCTGTATTCTCATTTGATTGTTTTTAAAAACAAATAGCATTACTTGCACAGTAATTTTTAAATAAAATTTTACTTAAGGATCTCTGCTTCCAGTTCCTCTGACAACAGTCACTGAACATATGCAATAAGAAGCTTGGGAGAATTCACGGTCAGTTTAACTTTTAATGAGCATCTACTCTAGGTACAAGTCGGGGTTCCTACCCCAAACAGATGAGCTGACAGACACTTGTGTACGTTGTTCACTATAACAGGAGACGGCTTGGGGCAAGAGCTGGATGGATGCTACGATGCACAGCACTGTCATTTTAGATACATTACAACTCTTCTCTCATTAAATCCTTGACTCATTCAGTCAACACTCAAGGGTTGACTCATTCAGTCAACACTCAAGCACCTGTGGTATGCCAGCAACTGCATTAGGTGCCTGATTCACATTAATGAATAAACAGACATGGTACTTGCTCCATGACATCTTGCAAAGAAGTTTTCAGAAGTTCAACAACTTTCTCCAGGTGACTCAGCTAATAATGGAAGAGGAGCAATTAATTTTGACCCTGGTGACGGGAAATACCTTCCTGAGAAAAGTGACATTTGAGCCTCACCTTGAAGAATGAGTTAGATTGGACAGATGGACGTCGCAATCCCAGAGGCATCCCAATCCCAGGGACCCCATGGATAGGTGCAGAAATGGAAACACACAAAGTAGATTATGGACACAGTGTGGTTCCTAGAGCAACTTGAAGGTAGGGGTGGAAAGGGAAGTGGAGAGAAACTAGTCAGGGAAGAGGGCAGGGGTCAGACTGTGCAGGGCATGAATGCCACAGCTTTATCCTGAAGGCCACAGGGGGCTAATAGTGCTGTGGCAATTTCCCTCAAAAGAGTGACATTATCAGACATCCCTCTAGAAACTCGGGTTGGGGAAGAACAGTGTGGTCTAGAGGCTCTGGAGCCAGTCTATCTGGGCTTGGATCCCAGCCCTGCACTCACAAGCTCTAGGACTTTGGGCAAGAGGCTTAAATTCCCTACTTCTTAGTTTCTCCATCAGTACAATGGAACTATAATAACAGTGATTGTAAGAATTCAATGTGCTAATATGGGAAAGGCTCACGGGAGGTTGGGTGCATAATGACAATGAATCAATGTCATTATTACTCTTGTTTCTCTGGTGTCCTTGTCAATAATAGAGTAGGATGAGACAGTAGGCAGAAGGCTACTGTAATTGTCCATGCGAGAGATGAAGTCTTGAACTAAGGCCATGGGGATGGAGAAAATAAAAGTACAGAAGCAACATGGGAGGGTGAAGTAGGCAGGAACAGGTGACCAACTAGCTAAAGGAGAGAGCGGGGGAGGAGCCCAAGGTGACTGGGGACCCTAGCAGAGATGACTGAGTAGATGGGGCAGAAGCAGAGCCATGTATATGGAAGAGAAGGCACCAAGGTTCAGGTGATCGGGAAACCAGGCATAGATGCCTGTCAGGTACAATCAAGAATTTCATTAGACTCACAGACACTTCCATTTTACACTCAGCACTCCTGGACCACAAGTTCTGTGGCTTCACAAGGTACCTGGGGAAAACCAAGAGCAGGTACCCAGCCCCTGTGCAGACCTGACACAGCTTCTGCCTGTTGGTCCCTTCTCCACCATGCTGCCTACCAGGTGAATGTTAGTAAACAAAATCTAGCAGGTAAAGATTAAGTATACATCTCACAGACCAGAGCTACTGATCCAGCCTTTCTGTCCGGTATATGACTTTGGCCGAAAAAAAAAGTCACATTTCCAACAAGGGCCTCAATAATGTTTTTTCAGTTAGCCATCTGCTTACCAATTCTCTTTAGAGCGATTAAAAACAAACACAAGCAAACCATAAAAAAAAAAACCAAAAAACACACAACTAAAGTCAAAGGCAACAATTCAGTGCAGAGAGAGAACAAAGGCTTTAGAAATGAGCAGGCCTGGCTTCTACTGCAGAGCCCAAGTGCACACCTCACTTCTCTTGAGTCTGTTTCCTCATTTGACGTGCAGGGGTAATAATGTCCCATAATACCTACCTCTGGGGTTCTTAAGATGAAATATTATTCCAAAGCCAATTCAATAAAACTTAGATCCTGCCTCCCTTGCACATTCAGAGAGGCAAAACCCATCAGGACACAAAGTTAGGCACTGTTAGTTTCTAACAATAGGACTATAATTCATATTACTATACTCCAAAGCACTCAACGATGTAGTCTATGATCCTTATATTATCTGTATACACATTATGAGTCTCCAAAAACTTGGGGAGAGTTACCCTTTGATAGAACTCCACGTCAGATACGGAGGGCTTCCCAGGTTCCCATAAACTCCAGGTTCAATTTAAAAAATCACCTATATATCCTACCTAATGCTAGATGACGAGTTAGTGGGTGCAGCGCACCAGCATGGCACATGTATACATATGTAACTAACCTGCACAATGTGCACATGTACCCTAAAACTTAAAGTATAATAATAATAAAAAAATAAATAAATAAATAAAAATAATAAAAATAAAAATAAAATAAAATAAAAAATCACCTATATATCTCCCAATATTCTAAAAAGAGAGGAACTTTGAGGATGATAGACTCACCAAGAGAGGGAGTCCTGGCTCACTTGGAATGGTCTCGGGATGTCTACCTGCCAGGAACAGAGGCAGATAAAGGAAGCACATCAAAGATACACTGTCATGCTTGATAAAAAGGCAACAGAAACAGTAAACCATAATGACATTTTTTTTATGACAGAAAGCTTCTTTTATTTTGACAACACAGAACTTTAAGAAAGGAATTTCATTGCTTCTGATTTATTTCCCATTTGTGACCTAATTCCTTATCACGACGAGCCTGCGCAACTTAAAACGCATTGCTATCTCTTGTGGTTCCTGAGGCCCCAGCCCAGATGTCAGAATGGAGGCCAGTGTTCCTTCAGGGCACAGACGTGCACCACTTGGAATGACTACACAGAACCGCTGGGATTGAGAACTTCTCTCCTGGGGTGTACAAGGGGCCAAGAGAAAGGTCAGAGCTCAGGGGGTGGCTCGCATGATGTACACGTGTGGGATCAGTGTGGGAAGGTGACAACTCGGAAGGGTCATATAAACCCTAAACACAAATGCAGTCCTCCAGCTGTCTTCCTGGAGTCATCCTGACAGGTAGAGGCTGGGGAGCTGCAAGAGTGCATCTTTACGTGAATTGAGTCATATTTGCACGCACACACAGATGGCGCTCCCTGCAGAGGAGTCCTCGGGGTAGAAGCAGGACAGACAAGAAGCCAGGCAGACAGGAGCATGAGCTCTCCTGCCTTCCAGCATCCACCCACCTTGCACATGCAAGTCCCTTGACTCTGCAACAGGTAGACCTGGGTTCAAATCCCCACCCTGCCATCTTTTGCACATTACTTGCCCAAGGTTGTTTGAGTTTCAGTCTCCTGGGGTTTAAAGTGGGGATGATGACGAGGTTGTTGTGACTGAAGAAGATAATGCATATAAATCACACTGATGATTACTGGGGGGCTAGAGATGCATCCTTCACACTCCCCCAGAGCTCACATCAAGGAAGCTTTTCCTATGCTAGGGCTGGGGGTGGGTGAGGAGAGAGGCTTTCGCTGAAAAGGCATGACCAGAGAATAAACAGCAGGAACCACTCTCTCTTAAACAGTGATGCCAGGGGAGGGGCCTTCATGTGAGATTCTCATGAGTCTTACTCTGTTCTGCTTCAGTCCCTGAGGCTCCTGGCCTGGATTTCGCCCATTTACCGTGTGACTCCTTCCCACCAAAGTCCCGCTTTTTTCTCCTGTGACCCCAAGACACTGACAAAACAGCTCCCATCTCCCATTTCCATCCTCGGGCTCAGAGAGGCATGGCTGACTCCAGGCTGCCTGGGTGAATTCCTGAGACAGAGCCAGTTTACAGTGATCATTTGCAGGCTCTGAACTGAGGAACCTCAAAAGTGGACACTCACATGTGATCAAAGTGGACACCCAGGCACACAGTCTCCCTGCGTTTCCTTTCTCCTTATTTGTCTGGAGGAGCCAGGAGTGGGCGGGCTGCAAGCTGCGATGGTCTGGATGATTCATTTCCTCCTCAGAGTCAAGAGCTGCGTGTTGGTGTCAGCGTGAGGCCCACAAGGGGGGAGCCGAGGGCCTCCGAAGCAAAACATTAAGTGGGGTACAATGAAATGAAACATTTATTGAGCATCAGTTTATAAGTTCTTTAAGGAAGAAAAGAGCAAGCGAGAGAGAAGAGCCATTTTGCCATTTTATCCATTTATTATGTACAATATTAAGGCACAAGTTTAAGCAGCAAAGGAGAGGAAAATCTTTGGCTGACGAACAGCATCAATATTTGCTGTGGGGGACAGGCAGTGTTCTTGGAATCCCCACACTGGTACACAGACCCATTTGGCTGTATGGCCATGTACATCACCCCTCAATACAGACTGGCAATATGAAGACGTCAAACGTTACAGCCAGATACCAGTCTGCTGGGAAGAGCCGGCATGAGCACGGCACACTGCCACCAAGCACAGCGACACACACACACAGAGCAGGTTGGAGGGCAGTGGCACCAGGACAGCTGAAATCGGGTGCCCACGCTTACCACTGTTTCACAGAATTTTACACAATTCTGTAAGTGCTCATGGAGGAGGAGGCTCCCTGTTCCTCCTCAAAAGGAAAAAAAAACAAAAAACAAAAAAACACCTTGATTCAAATAAAACCAATGTGGATATATTTGCTTACATTCCGTTTTGTAATAAATACTTACAGGTGTCTCTATGTGAACAGACTCCTAGGCACAATCACATGTAAACACAACACCGGGCATCCAGACTTTGGGAGCTGATACAAGAAAACGCTGTATATGTAGTTCAATATAGAGAGAGCAGTATTCTAATTCTGTGAAGAAGCAAAGTTTCATGACAAAGAAACACCCCAGTCACATCATAACATGACAATAACATGCACTAAAGTAAACACGGTTTTACAGAATACCTACCAGATGTTTATATGAATGATTATGCACTTATGTCTGTAGTGTATGCAGAGATGTGAACACATAGGAGGCATGGCAAGAGAATTGATTTTTAAAAATCTGTGTGCTAATGAGGACGATCCCCCCTTGAAGTGGACACTTTGAGAGGCTCTGAGGCCAAAGACTCATTCCAAGAAATTTCTTAGGGATTTTTTTAGAAACAAAAATGGTGTAACTTACCTTAATTGCCATCTTTTTTCATCCAACTGTGCTATCAAGCACTTGAGATTATTTCCAGAACTTAAATCCATCCTCAAAGGAGGAGGATTTCTCATCTCTAAGGGGAAACCAAAGGAACATGCCAAGCCCTGAAGGCCATTCTAGTAGAAGAGTTCCCAAGATATTTTTACTTGGCAGCACTATAGTCAATGAGCACATAGTCTCCCAAAAGACACCTTTTAAGGAGGGCGGGGTGAGATGAACACTTTGATCTGTATGTTAGGAAAAGAAATTCCCACAAACAACCCTATAGTCATACCTCATATGTATGCACTCACTTATACACATGTCTTTATATACCATTAAATTACTAAGTGAGAAAAGGGTATACTACTTAAGAGAAAGAGGAAAAATTGTTCATTTGTTCCAGGAGAAATTCACCACTGAAATGCTAACTTTTGCATTTCCCCAGCCGACCAATTTCTGGTAACTTCTTAATTACTTTGCCTATCTCCCATGGAGCCACACGTCAGAGGCAAACTCATTAAACAATCGTCACATCTAATGAAGACATTTTAAACACTTTAATTACTTAAACAACAAGAAAAGAAACATTTATAAAGCATATACCAAGGCTGTCTCAGGTTTTAGGATGTGGAGAAGCCAATGGTAGGCTGGATACTCTCTGGCTACTTAAAGCCTTACCCATTTAAGAACATTTGTGGGATCCCACTGACTATGGCCATGGTACTTCTTTGCTTAAGAGGAGTGCAAGATCATTCAGAGAACACAGAGAAGCATGCTCCACTTACTCCAGCGTGGACACTGGTTTTGAACCCTGGTTTTGAAAAACACATCTCTTTGCTCAGCATAACTCCCTGCAGTCAAAACATGAGCCCCTGCCTCAAAAGCTTTTAATGCCCCAATCTATTATCCACTGCTTCTGAGGTCCACAGCCTCACCTGAAGTCTGTGTCCCTAAGTCTCTGGGACTCAGGTCAATGGGGAGGAAGAATTTCCCATTCTCTCAGCACCTGGCATGAAGGTGCTACAGCCACTGCATCATGAGGGTGCGCACCCAGGTGAGAACAAACAAGAGTAATGACTGGCTGCTCTGCACGGGGCATTCTGAACACCTCCTTCCTGAGTAACAGAAGCACTGAATTCTCTGTTCCAGGTTCAGAACTAATTTGGTGCAACTGTTTTGGTATCCATGCCAAGGCTTGTGGAGTCAAACTCATACATGAGTTCCAAAGAGCAACCCCAGAGGACTGCACCCAGAAGGGCTCCACCACTGCCTGCTCTCCCAACCAAAGCCTGAGGAGGGCCAAGGCAGCCCCTGCCCTGCGTGAATGGTTAGAACATGCTGAACTCCACAGTGCCACTGGCTGCCAGCCATTTTCTCTGGGAGGCAGAGAAAATGCTGAGAAGAAAACGCTAAGAAAGGGTTCTGCACATGCTCTGAAAGTTTTGGAAGATAATGTGTTTTTCCTGGCAGCTTAGCTATATGGACCTGCAGACAGTAATAGTTCTCATGTACAGAGGCATCTAATTAGTGAAACTCTAGCGTCAGAGACCTGACTCCAACTTCTCCAATTCCATATAATATCCTGGCAGCACACAGAAACTGCCAGACAACGCAGTCAAGGGTGAAGCAGAACAATGCTGGAATACCTTCCCGTGAAGCCAGGGCCTCTCCCCTTCACCCTGAGATAGGACCCTCAAGTTCTATAATCAGGCTCCACTGGGAAAGTTTGAAGTCCAGGTCTCTGGGAAATGCAGAAATATTTTTTAGGTATAGTTTGGAGCTGTGCTTTTGGTGGAACACAATAATTTCCATCTATGCCTGGCATTTATAGGTGATTCTAGGAGTTCTGGGCTTAGTCCTATTTCTTAGGCTCTGAGATGTGTGATAGCTGTGTGTGTGTGTGTGTGTGTGTAGTTACACGTGCACACACACATCACAGACAGGCATAGAGACTGCCAAGATGCAGTGCCGCATGTTAGAGGCTGTACAGCCAGGGTCTATGCCCAGTGCCTCTCCAAACTTTGTTTTAAATCATCCTTGCTTCTCCTGGCTGTGAGATTTCAGGAAGGGACTTAACCTTTCTGAGCCCATTTCCTCATCAGTGAAATCAGAATAATAAACTCACCCCCTGTACTCCAGGTGGGTGGAGGACTAATTAAAAGGTACTTACCACACTGTTTGCATACAGCTGGCACTAGAAAATATAGTTGCATTATTTTTCTGAAAATCTGTTTAAGATATTGTAAGCTGCCCAAAACTCAGAGCAGGTGCTCAGTATATGGCCGGACTTCAGGAAAGCTCTAATGAGGAAAGAATTTAGTGCCCTGGCTTGGCAGGAAATTTCCCATAGAAGAAGACATTTTAAAGCTATAGATCCCGTTCTTAAGGAAGAATCTTAGTAGGTTAAGAGAAAAAAAATACAGTCAAAGTCCAAAATACAATGCTGTTGAAGCCCTGAAACATGGCGATGTGTCTGTTTACAATGAAAACACTTGGCAGCTCAGGGGGACCTTGAAGAGCAAGCAAGTCTGACACCTGATTGGGGCAATGAGGTGTGTGAAGCATGAAGACCAGGCTTCGGGAGAAACGGCTGGGTCTCTCACTCTAACCTATGTCTAAGGGAGGCAGCCCAAGTTTGGGGTGGCCCAGACCTGATGGTAGGGGCTGGCAGAGTTGACTTACCTTCCTATCTCTAGACATTTTCCTTTCTGGTCCGTCCCCAACATAAACTGGGGTCAAAATGTCCTTAAGAGAGTTAGCTGCCATCTCCTAACCTCATCTCCTATGAAATGTGGTGGGAACAGAGATTAGGAAGGGATCTCTATGCCCTCTCCCCACCCATGTCCATCCTCAACCCTTTCCCCCATGGATGAGGCCTCCTGTGCCCTCTTCCCACACCCTATGGCATGGGGTGAGCTCCACGGTCAGCCTCTCAGAGCTCCTCAGTTTTCCTGTCTGCACAACAGGTACTCCGATGCTCAGTGTGAGACTAGAGGAGGTGATGAGCAGGTGGCACAATGTGCAGTGCCTACGGCCAAGCAGAGCCCCAGAGGGCCAGTTCCCACTCCTCTGTCGTACTGGGTGGCACAGAGGCTGGCCAAAGCCACTGATTTCTTCCCTTCCCTCTCCAGCTTACACCTCTTGTCTTCCTTCTATCACCTCAATTTGGGGAGGCTATAACTTCACCGGGGTTACACACCCAAGACCAGTCCATTTTAGGACCCAAGCAAAGTTTCCTGAGTAGCACTCTCTTGAGTGTTTCATTTAGAAGGTACTTGGAAAAGGTACCCCCCTTTCTTTCTTCCTCTAAGTAAGCATGAGCAAAGGGAACTGGGAAAACAGCGATCCAGCTGACCTGGAGGGACAAAAACATCAGGACCCTGTAGGAGCATCTCTCTGATGGCCCGGATGAGCTTCTCTTTTTTTCTAATCCAGCATCTCTTAGATTTGTAAAGGAAGCCAGTGTCCGCAGAGCTGAATATGCAATGTCACAGCAGAGGTCTAATGGACCCACCACCTAACACGCTCCTGCCTCTTTTCCGTGGCACTTCTGTCTCACTTTGAATAAACTGCCTCAAAACTGAAACCCTGAAAAACCTGACAACACTGTATATACAACTGGCCTGGTAGGTTACAAAAGAAGTTCACAACAGAGGCAACCTGGTGCCACGGAGGTCTGGATGCTGATCGAGAGCAAGCAGAGGCGTGCGCGGGGGAGGAAAGAGTGTGAATACGCTCATGAGCCTCAATACAAGAAGCTATACGGGAGGCTGGTGAGATTCTGGAAACCACTGAGACAACTGTCTGTAAATTGTCATCTGTTTCCTGGAGTGCTGTCCTAAGTCTTCCCCAAACAGAGCAATGCAATTTGGAAATGTCAAGCTCCTTGCAAGACAGCCGATGTGAGAGACAAAAAAGCAAGGGCCATGATCTTAATGCAATATGTCACAGGGACCCACGGAATCTCCTGCCTCCTCAAAGCTTGCTTAGTTCACAGTCAGAATGAGGTTTGCAGCTGCAACCCAGCTATGCAAAGGTGAAGCAGCCAGGAAGTCGGCACGTGGCTTTGTCCTACTGGTCACTATCAAACACAGCAGGAATGATGACAGTTCAGGTACTGCTCTCATAAATCCCATACCTAAGGAATTCTGCTATGTCTTATTAAAAAGAAAAAAATGAAGGAACAACAAAAAATTAAGGACTGTAAAGCAGAGACAGAGATGAACTCAGAAGTTAGGATGGATGGGGACCGAGATCATAATCTATCCTGTTTAGAAAATACTGCAGAATTCAGAAAAGCTAAGAAGCCCAATCATCTCTTGAAAATCCAAACCAAACAGGTAATTAGGTGAAGACCAGCTTTCATATTCCCCTCGCCCTCGATGCTTCTTCTCACTGCCACACTCACACACACGGGACACCCCATGGTTGGCACAGGTGACACTGCATTATGCCAAGACAGGCTCTCAAGATTTCCTGGAGGCTTTTCTTAAACCAAACATGCTAAGAGGCAAGGAGAATGGGGGTATTCCAAGGAAGATCCACATTTGGGTTTATCTGTTTAGAATCAGAGAATGGGGGTACACAGGCCCTCCCCAAGAGATACATTTTCTGTACAATGAAAAATTCAGTTTCCTATTTCTTAACTTTGTTTGCAAACCTACACGCCTCTTCTCTCTTCCACCATGTGTAATAAAATCCATCGCATTCTCTTCTATCTTCAGTCATGTAGTTTTTGTGTTTAACATTTATAAAATGTGTTCTTATGAGTCTGAAATCTTTATCAGTTCAAATCATTCCTGATTTCCCATCTACAACCTTCTAGGTCTTTCTTCTTTCTCTGCCGCTTTCCTTGTTTGTCAGTGTTCTGTACTGAAATTCCACAGGGATGGCAGTTAGATGAGGACTTCCATCATCTCTCCGTCAGGGAACTCGGGCTTGTGCAGCAAGCTGCTGACCCGGCCTCTGTGGTCAGGCGACTTCCCATGGCCAGGAGAGTTCTCTGCCAAATAGAGGGGAAACATCAGCTGCCCATTCCTCAGGAGGGGCATAGGCTTTCCAGGTTCTCTAAAATGGACCCACGTCCGATACCACTGCACACCCAGGATTCTCACCACAGGGCATGTGAGATGATCCAGCCCACAGTGGGAACATGCAGAATGACTGGGCCAGGATTCAGACACAAATACAAACCAGGATGGTGAAGGGAGAGGATTCAGAGGGTGAGGATGACAGTGGGACTCTGTACAGGAGCCCCTCACACCCTCTACTCAAAACTATCAGGTGCATATTCTGAGCCAGGCACTTTTTACATGTTCTCTGGCTTACTTGGAAAAGAATTACATCTTTAAAAAGTGACAGCATTGTATTTACTTGTCTACTTTGAAAAATGAAATAAACAACCCCCTTGGAGGAAACAGTTAACTTAGGGCCCACAGAGCCTACACCTCCTCAAAAGAATTCCTGAAAAGGGAGGTCCCCATGACCATGATTAGTCTCAGGTTTTAGGATGTGGAGAAGCCAATGGTAGGCTGGTTACTCATTGGCTACTTAAAGCCTTACCCATTTAAGAACATTTGTGTGATCCCACTGACCATGGCCATGGTACTCCTTTGCTTAAGAGGAGTGCCTTAAGAGGCCAGGTCTATTCTTACCCAGGACACTTAGGGACTCACTGCAAAGATCACCTCTCCCAAGTTGTCTTCCCTTAAATATTTTAAACAGCTCGTTAGTCCTGGCCCAAGTGCTGTGCCACAAGTTAACCAACTCTGCAGGTCAATCTACCTTCTCCTTCCATCACAATGTCCTCCACTGAGGCCAGAATCCCTGGTAAGTTAGAGCCCTGAAGGCAACAGTGAACTTGTGCCTTTGATGTACCTGGTGCCTAATTCTGGCTCCCAAACATACCAGAGGGCATTCAGCCCCTCAGAGGGTCTGTTGTCACTCCATCCGGGGAAAGGTTAGTTAAAAAGTATGCATTGCCAGGGTAGTCTCAAGCCGTGCACTCATTTCAAATAGTAATAAACTAGATGTGTCTATATGCATATTTATTCCCGTAATAAGAAAGGGCACACATATCCTAAGTGCATTAGAATAGCATCCCCGTAGAGTAAGAGCTGATGGGTGCCCCTGCTTCCTCTCTAGCTCAACAAAAGATTCTCTTAGGCCAGACAGTTCCACAGTTTTCAGGGGCATCAAGGTGGGGTAGCCCACGTACCCAGTTTCTCTGCAGTCCCTTTGGCCACTGGGTGTTTCAGGACGGGGCTGTGAGCAGGGGTCGTGCTCAGCCGGCCGCGGCTGGGAAGGGAGGCCATGCTGGGCCAGAAGAGCTCGGCACTCTTGTCAGTCTGTGTGCTGCTGTCCTTGCTGCCTGTCTTGGCGTGGGCACTGCTGGCTGCCGTAGTGGAGGCTATGGAGGACAGTGCTGAGGTGGGTGGGGGTGGCAGCAGTGGGGCAGAGGCATGCTCATGGTGCTCCTTCCCCAGCAGCAATCCTGAGGGCAGAGAACAGATTTTTCAACGACATTCTTTTTTTTCCTTTTTTTTTTTAAAAATCTAGTCTTGCAGATCTGTTCCTTGTTGATTGATGATTGCTTCATTCATTCATTGATTCATTCCCCAAGCATTTAATAAACACTTATTACAAGGCTGATAAAATAACAAACACTGAGAGAATAAAAAATGGAAGACCTAGGCCCCTTCCTAAAAAATTGTAGGTTTTTTTTGTTTTCTTTTTTGTTTGTTTTTTTTTTTTTTTTGGAGTGGAGAAGTAGTTGTCAAGTAAACTGATTATAACTTAATATATAAACTGTAGGATACAAATAAATTATTCACAGGGTGGTATGGACTAACAGAGAAGTGCCTAATTGCCAGCAGGAGGGGTAGGGAGGTTCCCGCAAGGCTTTCTAGAGACCATGCTTGCTGTCACCAATGTGGCCCAGAAGGGCTGGCCTGAAGCGTGGCAGTGTGCTTAAGAAAAACTACAAGGCTTCCCCGGTCCTAGACATGTTCCCATTGGCTTGCTGCTCTTCTGAATAGTTCACAATTCCACCCCACTCCTTGTAATGGATGATGGTCCCCCACAGGCTTGCATTCAAAGATAAACATGCTACCTGCACATTTCTGCGGTGGAACTGTAGCGTCCCAGAAGCAGAAAGCCAGCCAGCCTCCTAGGAAAGGCCACTTAGCCCTCTCCTTACCCCCTTCCTCAAGAGTAGTGAGGCTGGGGTGGGGAAGAGGGGATGCTGGCTATGGAAATGGGAGGCGTGGTGTGCAGAGGTGTCCATTTTCCTCAGAGCCTTCCTGGAAAGCTGGGCGGGAGGATAACTTTTTATTTTTAAAAACAGCACACGCGGGAAAGTGCCAGCACCCTAGAATGCTAGCCTATAGAAAATGCGGTAAGTGCAATCAAGTATTTGTTCTCTTATCTGGTTAGATAGCCAGCAATTCATAAAGTATCCTTGCCAGAGCTGTTTTAAGGTGCCCATTTAGAACTCAGGGCAGTTCAGTTTGTCGAGAGCAGTGCTTTTCAAAATGCAATGTGCATAAGAATGACTTGGCTATATCGTTAAAAGGAAGACCTGATCCAGCAGGCAGGGCCTGGGATTCTGTATTTCTAAGAAGCTCCCAGATGGTGCTGGTGCCGCTGGCCCACAGACCACACTGAGCAGCAAAGGCCTTCACCTGTGCTTCCCACATCATCTCACTTCATACTGCATGTCATTCCTGCGAGACAGGCCTTATCCTGTCTTATGGAGAAGGAAATGGAAGCTCACAAAAACTAACATCTCACAGCTAAGAAGCAGCAGAAATGGGACTCAAACCCAACTGTGCCTGACTTGGAGTCCAACCTATGTTCTTTCCACTTCATCGCCCGGCCTGTGGAAACTCCAGAGTCTGCAGGATGTCCTTGTAGGGAGTGACAGGCTGAATAAGTCACTAGCCAGCCATAGCTCCTGGGATACCCTGGGCAATTGGGAAGGTATATGCTGTCACCTCCACCTCCTTCCAGAGCCTATCGGGCAAGCAATGGTGACAACATGTGGGGAACTGTGCAGTCACCCATGAACCTGCCTCAGCCCCTCGGAGAGTCCCTCCCTGTGTTTGTGACACGTGGACACCAATGACAACAACGAGGAGGAATATCAGTGCAGGGAACACAGCAGCTCTTCCTTCAAACAAGTCCTCCGGCTCCCAGGCCTGGTTTAGACATGCCAGGTCCTGGGGCATATGGGCACAGACACCAGAGATGCCTGCCTGGCTGCACGTCACAAACAGGGGAATCCCAGGGAGGTTTCTACCAGAGCTGAGCAAATTTTCAAACTCCTTGACCAGGCCTGGCTCAGCACTGCCTCCCAGCTCTCTGGCTGGGGTGGGAGCTAAATGTCCTTGGGACAGTCTTTGATGATCTCAGCTGCTGTCCACACACGTCTTCTTTGAAGTGCATTTCCTTTGGGGGCAGAGGCTGCTGAAGCCACCAGTGGAGGGACTTCAAACACAGATTCTGGTTGGGAGCCTTTGATCCCCCCAACTCTGTCGGGTTCATATGGAAGCTCTTATCCTCTCTGGCCCAGAGCAGCCAGTCTCCTTTGGGGTCTTATGCTGAGGACAACTGGCTCTCAGCTGCACAGAGAAACAAAAACACGATCTGATGTGGGGAAATGCATCAAAGAAGGGCCAGACCCCTGGAGAGGCCAGAGTGCAGGGGAAGGGTGTGGAGGACCTGTGTGTGAGCATGCTGCCTGCTTCCCCTCCAGCTTGGCTAGCCCAGCCAGCCAACAAGCCTGCCTGCCCCCAGGAAACCTACTCCTGGCTAAGACCACACTTAGGGAATTCTGCCCATGCAACAACAATACAGCAAAAACTTACCACCCCTACCTTATGCGAGAGAGCACTTCTTCCAATGTGCTCTCCCCATTATCCCATTCTTCCCTCCCACGCCCCATGGGGTAAAGCAGGCAGACACTGTCCTCCCTTTCTAGACGCGGAAGCAGAGGTGGAGCCGTCATACAACTGGTCTAGAGCAGAGCCAAGTTCAGAGGCATGATGTCTCTAGGCTTTTCTATGAGAGCCTTTTGTGTTATAAGGGTCACCTCAACTTACAACAATAATAGATAATTCTGATCTGAGTCAACCCATGGCTAAGAGCTACTCCAGTGGTGCAGTCTTTAGAATTTACACAATGCTTCCACATATCTATAACTGAAGTATGACTGATTTCCCTCCCCACTTCACAGATGAGTAAACTGAGACCAGGAACTATTTAGGGACATTTCCGTGTCCCATGAGTGGCAGAGAAGCTGTCTGGTCTTGCTTTTCCAATCATGGTCTGACAGAGGTGTGGGGCTCACCTATGCTTCCCTTCCAGGTCTTCTCTTCCTTCTTTTCCTCAGCCAGCTGGCTGCTGGTAAGAGAGGTCTGGCGAGAGTGTGTCCCAGTAGCTGCTGCTATGGATGGAACGGAGCGGGCAGGACGCAGGCTGGAGGAGTCTGTCTTCCCGGCATCTTTACGAGATCGCTGCTGCAGGACCTTTATCATAGCATCTTTCTCTATGATTTTGGCATGGAGATTTTTAATACTGTAAAACAAAACAAAACAGTCTCCATAAAAAGCCACTTGGCTAGAAAAACTTGAAACATTTATCTCAGGCTGTCCCAAGGACTTTAATTGTAATTTAGGGATACAGGATGAAGCACAGTACGAGTCTTCAAATGTTGATAATCTCCAAATTGTTAAGACAGGTCTTTTGTCATATGTCAAAAGAGTACACCTTCTCTGGCACCTTGGGAGACTGGGACTTCAGGGAGGTACAGTTAGAATGACCGTGGCCACATTCCTGGACCGAAGTCGGCTGGGGACCATATTTAGAGGGTCTAGCATTGGCGGTGGGGGCCAGGGGTAGGTAGGGGATAGGGAGGCATAAAAACTCTAAAGCCTCAAACAGGGTGAGCTTTCAACTAAAGTCAATTTCTCTATTTTCTAAGAAAAAAGAACCAAGATGAACAGGTTCTCTGGTAGAAGATGATTTTTCTGGAAGAATGCTGAGTTATTTTCACAACTTTGATAGTAACTCACTGAGCCTATCTATCAATGGCTCAACTACTCAGCCCTATTTTCACATCTGCAAAATAAGAGGCCTAGGGCTCCCAGGGTTCCACAAGCCCTTAGGTAGTGAAGGGGGACAGGCTAGTTTTATTATGTCAAAAAGTCTGCTGGAAATTTTGTGTAGCCCATCAGAAGAGTGCATTAGCTAAATATGTTCTTTATTTTGGACTGGAATGTATAAATTCTGGCTCAAAAACTCTGAATCTTTGGGATATAATGTTTCCCCCTTTCAGCTCATAATGTCATAGAGATAGACACCAAGAAATAACACAGACATCTACATTCTTCTGTCACTAGACTCAGCCTGCATCTTAAAACCTGCAGGTGACACGCAATTTCCTCCAGAGAACTCCGGCACCAGATCCATTGCTGAGTGGAACCACGTGCTTAGGTTGGAACCTTTTCCTTCTCTCCATGGCACAGCATGGGGGAGGAGAGTTTTTGGAGACCTCATGCTCACAGCCTTTCAGAACAGGACAGAGAAGCAATCTGTTCTGGAAGGCCTGGAGTGTGAATGCAGCGGGCCCCACACGTCACACATAGCCGTCCCTTACGTGTATTCCATGTCCTGACACCTTCTGTTGGCCTGCACCACCTCCTCCTCCTCTTGCCAGATGTGGGCCTCCAGCGAGCTCTCTCCGTAGCTGCCATTCCGTGAGTGGTTGATGATCGTGGTGTCCCTGGCAACACAAGGATATGCGTTTGATCATAGGAAACCTTCTTGCTTTGTCTCAATGCAAACAGACACAGAACGAAGAGGCTGGTGTTCATGCTGGAACAGAGATCAGCTCTGCATCTCGCATTGGCTCATGAAGCCTTTCCCTCCCAATTTCCCCAGCTCAGTTATCAATCTCATATGATGTCCATACAGAGAAAGGTGTAAATGCTTGTGGAGAGGTGACCACAGGGTGCCGTGCTAAAACTCCACAAACTCCTTCACCCACTTTTCCTCTCCTGAATTCTGTCCAGTTCTCTTCCTTAACTAGATAGAATTAAGCAGCATCTAAGGAAAACAAAATAAAATTCAAAAATCAAGTCCCCTCCCCCTTCTGACTACATTATGTATGTAGCTACATGGCATGTTATGAATATGTAAAATGGGCACCTAGAGATTTAATCTACTGACTTATGGACACTATTATTATTATTATTGTATTTGTTGGTGTTTCCATGCTTGTACTTTTTCATGCTTGTCCTATACCTCACTTTTCCAATCAGAGTTTAGGTTTTATTTCTGTTTATCATCCATACAGCATAGAATGCCTACTTCAGTATTTTACAGTAAAATGGGGGCTCAGTAAATACTTAAAACTGAGACTGGTCCTCTCAGAGAGTGAGGCTCCAAGCTGAAGTCTTCCTTCATGTTGTATTCTGTCTCACTTCTTGTTTTATGGGCCCTGCCTGGGATGCAGGTCAGGACAATGTAATAGGCATGCCAGGGTCCAGGACAGAAAGAAGGCAGACACTGTCCTTGACAAGTTCAGGTGAGGTGGGTGCAGTGAGGGCAAGGGCAGACACGAGAAGATCAAGAAGCAGTTTCACTGCAAGCATCTGTCTGACTATAAACAACCAGTCACAGATAACTATTCCTGCCACTGGTTTTGACAATTTAATTACTACTAACTAACAATGATTAGTAAAAATAAGATCACTGCGTCATCTAAGTGATATATCTCAAGATGAAAGGCACAATAATGGCTCTGACTACATGAGTATTTAATTAGTAAGACATGATGTAGCCAAGTATTTCACATCTTTTAACTTCATATTCCAATGTACAATCATACTGAAAAACTTTTTTTTTTGAGATGGAGTTTCATTCTTGTTGCCCAGACTGGAGTGCAGTGGCGTGATCTCAGCTCACTGCAACCTCCACCTCCTGAGTTCAAGCGATTCTCCTGTCTCAGCCTTCCAAGTAGCTAGGATTACAGACATGCGTCACCACATCTGGCTAATTTTGTATTTTTAGTAGAAATGGTGTTTCACCAGGTTGGTCAGGCTGGTCTCAAACTCCTGACCTCAGGTGATTCACCCGCCTCAGCCTCCCAGAGTGCTGGGATTACAGACGTGAGCCACCGCGCCCCGCCTGAAAACTTTAAAGTTTTTTTTTTTTTTTAAACAGAATAGCCCAAAACAGAAAAATAGAGGCCCCTTTAATGACAGCTATCAACATTAATGAGCATTTACTTCATACAGGGACTGGGTAGGGCACGGTACACATGGTCTCTCATTTAGTTCTCACAACTTGTGCACAAGGTATTATTATCCTCAATTTCTGGATGAAGAAACCAGGGTTAGGTGACATTTCCAAGAATACTCAGTTAGTGAATAGTGAAAATGGATTCTAACTCAGGTATTTATGACTCCAAAGTCCATGCCCCTAACCATCGCTCTATACTCCTGCAAGTTTCATATGTCTTTAAGAAGAAGGTCTCAGCAAAGATGAGTAAAGATAAAAACAAACCAGAGGGCATATGTGAGAATGTGGCTCAGAAAAGTGCAAAGTGTCATTGAAAATATACTAAAGGCCAAATGATGTAGAAAGCCAACAAAATGCTTTAAACATATTTGCAAAATTATAAATTCACACTATGGTGCACAAAATCATCAATATAGAAATTAGTGGCTAGAAACATTTTCAACAAATTTACTTTTGGAGACTTTACATGGAGCTGGAAACAAATCTGAAAATTCATGTTTACATTGCCAAGTAAGGAGAGCAAACACAATTAGAGGAAAGCAACTTAGATAGTAAATATATAAAACTCTGAAAGAAATATTACATTGCTTTGAAATTTTTAAAGATTTTCAAAACCTTCTGCACACATAAAAGATAAGCTGACTCTCTAAAAATTCTGACCAACACCATCAAGATGCATAAAGATGGGAAAACCAGTTGGTTTACAGAAGTTATTTTCTTTGTTTAAAAATCATTGATTATAAATATAAAGCATGCATCTGTGGTTGAAAAGTCACAAAACTAATGGCTGGAAATAGTCATTTTTACCAATTTGACTGTGGCCATTTAGCACCTAGTCAATAAGAGCTCAAAATGTGTACCTTTCTCAAAAACGCTTCATTTTCCTTTTTTCTCTTACTGAAAAGAAAAAAGCAATTCTGAAATGACAGAGGTTTTCTTTGAAAAGAACATTAAGATTGGAGCTATCTGAGGTTCTCTGAACCTATTCCCCCACCCAGAAGGGGTAGTCTGTAATGGGGAGGGTAGTTGCTCACAGAATTATTAGATGCTCAATAAATATGCGTAAAAGCAAAGAAGGAGGGGTGACGGGGATGGAAAGGGGCTCCCTCTGCCCATCCAAGACTCCAAATAAGGCAGAGAAGGGGAACAGTGGGACTGGGTAAATCCCACAGAACTCCTGTTCTCTGGGGTAAGAGTCATTTCCCCTTGCACGGAGGATAAGAACAAGGCTGGGCCTAGAATCCTGTGAGTGGCTGATTGTGATTGGGTCTGGTTCTACTCGCCCCCTACCCTCCCTCCTCTGCCCACTACAGGGTTTATGCTTTGGACTCATTCATTTCCCGACTTCTGAATTTTACTTTCTAGTCCCATTCATACCCTCAGGGCCCAGGATCCCAAACAGACATCTAACGTGATAAACCCACAGACGCTGAAACAACAATGACACGGGGAAGCCCCTGTGTCATTCCTCCAAGGTCACACATTTACACTGCTACTGGGGCTTTAGTGTCCTCAGCCAAAGCAATGTGGTCAGGTTCCCTGCTCTCATCATTTATATTTCACATGTGATGTAAGCGACACTCAGAAGGGCTTGTCCCAGATCACACACGCACAGTCAGGAAGGGAGGGAGAACCCCTGAGCGCAGGTGTCCTGCCTCCCTGTGCAACGTTCTTTCCATTAAAGCATTCTTTCCATTAAAATTGCAGGGAGGAAGGAAACTCCCAGGGCAACCGTGGACAGCAGTGCACTAGACCACATATGTCCAAGAAGACCAGGTCCCTCTGTGACTTTATGATGACCTGTTCTCTTCCTCGGAATAGAGAGGAAATTTAGTTATTAGCTTAGAAAACAAAAAGCTGAAAAAAAAAAACCATTTCAATTATGTAAAAATCAACCAATGTTTCAAAAGGCTTCCCTGTGCCCATCCATATACTGCAGGGACTGAACTGGAGGCTGCAACTTCCCTCCAACTCTCAACCCAGGACCCCGGGGCTTTACCGCACCATCTCAAGTGTCTATCTCCACTCCCAAAGCCTCACTCTCGTGGATGCTGCAGGCTGCTTCCCATCAAAGTGTAGACACACATAAACAACGTAGAAGCACAGAAAAATGATTCCCAAATGGTCATTTTCCACATGGGTCTGTAGGTCTTTCTCGGTGCAAGTGTGCTGTGGCACCCACTGCAGACACCAACGCCCGAATGGTGGCAATGCTTTCTCCAATTCCTGGTGCTAACATCTGAGCATACCACTGGGGATTCTCCCCTACTTTGATAATGAGCCTGAGAGTCCGTGAATAACTTCAAGAGTATCCCCTGTGCACCCCAACAGGCCTTCTCGTAGTCATTAAAAATATAGTAACCCATCCCAAGGCAATGTGGCTTTTACTCCTCTCTCGGTTCATGTCCTGTCATCCAAATAGTACCATAGCCCTTATTTATTAAGAAGTCCCGTTTTCTGGATGCTCCTTTGAAATTTGAGGATCCTTTCCACATAAATTGATCCTGAATTGTGAATTCCAAACAACTTTAAGTTAAATGTCCAATATAACTTATGGGCAGAAAGCAAACTGGGTGGGAGGCAGTGAGGGGCTGGATGGGTCCCCTGCACAGCCACCCACGTGTGTGCAGCGACTTTGCATGCAGCTGAGATCCAGTGGCCAAAGGTCAAGAGTGCCTTGCTCACTCTGACAACAGTATGTTTTAACAGAACATTTGGGAGCTTTTTGTGTGAATTACTGCACACTTTGAGCTAGTTTATAAAGACAGAATAAGCCATGCACCTACAAAAAGAAGGTAAGGTAACAGAAGTAAAAACTGACAGCAGCAGAAAAGAATTTCAAACTAAATAAAATGTTTTCAAGCCAGGCAGATCTCCATTTGACACACAGCCCCATCACTCACTACCAGTGTGATTAGGAATCAACCACTGTACCTCTCTAAGCCTCATTTTCTTTGCTTGTAAAATGAAGATGATAATAATATACCTGCCCTCAGGGCTGCTATGAGGATTATCTATTCTTCTAGTTTGGCCCGTGATATAAACGCAGCATTAAAAAGTGCCTTAAATATACTTTCACAACATCATTCTTGGTGATTGCACAGTATTCCACTGTGTGATGTACTTTAAATTATTAAATGAACCTCCTCTTGTTGAAATCTAGGCTATGTTAAATGTATTGATATTTTCAACAACACTGAGATTAACTCTTTAGACATTCATCTTCTGGCATGTCTATGATTTTTTTAAGATAACTATCTAGAACTAGAATTGTGGACTCAAAGGAAAGATATATATTGCCAAATCATCCTCTAGAAATGTTATACCACTTTGCTCTCCAACTAGCACTGTAACTACTTAAAAATAATTTTTAGCTGACTTCACTCCCTAGGATGGGCCTTGGAACTCTCTGGATAGCCTGTTTGTTTTGTTTTGATTTTTTTAACTGTGCTTTTATGACCACCAGAGTTCCACTGGTCTCACCTCTCAGCTGCTGCAGTGGCTGCGGCATTCATGGCAAAGTGTCGGATGGTGCTCTCCTCCAGGTACTTCTGCTCCCACTTTGTCATGTCGGCCTCCAGGGCCAGGATCCGCTCCTCCTTCTCCCGCACAAGTTCCAGGAGGGCTGGGGCATTGTATTCCGGCATGTTGGCTGGCTGGCCATTTCCATGTTTCTGAAGGAGTAGAAAAAAACATCTTGATGCTCAAAACCACATCAATGCTGTCTACACAACTGCCCATACAGAACACATGAGGTTCCCCAGATCCTGCAGCAATTCACACACCATGCTACTTCACCTCCAAATTCCTCTGTTGTAGTTAATTCTCATGGCGCTCTGCAAAACGACAATATTATCCCAGTTTTACAGATGAGAAATGAAGTTTCTGATGGATTACATTAATGATGCAATGTCTCTCAGCTTATCAGTAGTAGGGTCAGGATTCAAACCTGGGTCTATCTCCACAGGTCAAGGCCTTTGCATGACAAGAAGTGGCTTGTCTAATGGCATGCAGTTAATTACACCAAAAGCAAGAATAGGAATTAAGTCTTGGCCTCCTGGTCTAGGGTACTTTCTCCAGAATTCCACAAAGTGATTCCAGTTGTTTGTTTCCCCTAAGGCTGGTGGGGGAAATGGAAGGCAAAGGAAGTGGGAGATGCCCCAGATTGCATCCTCCCTAGCTGCAATGCTGGGAAAGGAGGTATTCACACCTGCCCCACTCAGAGGCCTGAGAATGAGAATCAAACTAGATAATGCATATGAAAGCAGAAGACCTCTAGCATAAGGCAAGCTCATTTTTCGGCCTTTTCATCTGTGTCAATAAGAGAAAATAAAGCCATTTTCTGGATTGCTCACAAACTGAGGATGTTCATACTTCAGAATCTTTTTCCTTTAATTAGGTACACTATTTCCTCTAAAGAGCATGACACAGAAGAAGATGGCGCTCTGAGAAAGTTCTGCCTTCAGAGCAGCAGCAGAGATAAGTCATCTTGGGGTCTCAGGGTTAGGGGCCCAGTCAGAGTGTGGACCAGGCTCCTTAGTACTCCAGGGAGAATGATTTCATCCCAGTTAGTCTATGTCCTGGGGTACACATTCCCCTCCTGTTTTCCAGTGGTTGCAAATTTTAAATGCAGAGCTGGGTGCAAGGTGAGAGGCACATGAATGTTTTACCCAGAACCACATAATCCCCTAGATTAAGAAAAGGACTGGGGAATTACCCAGAGCAACAGCTGGGCATTCAAGCTGTACTGACGGAATCTAATCCTATCAGAGAGGAAAAAAGAAATGGGTGTATGGGTTTTTTGTAAACCAAATTTTGTTTTTATTCAGTTTTTTAAAGCTACAAATATAAATTATTCTAGGAAGTGTTATCTTGCCAGTGACCAACATTGTAAGTAGGAACAGAGCAGAAGGGCATACCTGTCCTCACCTGACCTGTGCATAAAGGGCACTGACTCCATCTGGCCAGGCACCTAGCCTCAGGCAGGAGAACAAATGAACCAGTCCAGCAAGATGAGACGCTCCCTTATTTTTAGAAACTTTCCAAGAAAAGTCTCCCATGGCCTCACTAAGCTGCCATCTATGCTTGTCAGTTTCTATCTAAATCCCTTTTGTTACCATCTCAGCTGGCTTATTTTTGCAGAATCCTCTTAACCTCACATGAGATCATGACAACTCTTCATAGCCCCCCCTAATTCAGGTCATTAAGAGTTATTTACATAAATGCATGAATGTCAACATTCAAGGGTACAGAGCTAGCATGGTCTAATGGGTAAGTGTGCTACCGAGAAAAACAGATTGACGGTCAGGTGTGCCAGCTACTGCCACCCATTCAGCCATCTAGACGATAAGTATTGACTGATCATGTACCATGCACCAGGGTTGCAACAGTGAACACTACAGATTAAGTCTTCGCCCTCAGTGTGTTCACATGGGAGGAATGTCCTCATTAGCTACATGACCTTTAACTTCCCTGTGCCTCATTTTCCTTTCAAAGAACATTCTTCAAGAACCTTCTCTCTTCTTTCTCATAGGACTACTGTGGAAGTAAGACGCGAAAATTAATTTGAGCTCTTTGTAAAAGAGATAAAATTGTGAGTTCTTAAAAATATAAATTCCCCTCTCTCTTTTATCTTTTTTCTCTTTCACTTCCCTCCCAGTTTCTAATGATGCTGAAGTACTATTTGACCTCCCATGGTAGAGGGGCAATTACTTATAAAACAGGAACTGTTGATTAAGAGCTTTTCTTTCTGCTAGTCCTATTGTCCCAACCTATCTTTCTCTCTCCACCCCCCTTCAATAAGCCACACTTCTGTTGACCTTGTTTTCAATGAGGCTAGAAAATCCAGGATAAGTGTGGAATTTGGGAGAGGGTACCTACGAATGCCCTAAAACTTCAAATGACTCTGAAGGTAATGATGGCAATGAGAACAGCAGTGAGAGTGATTTGTTTTTAATCAGTTGCTAAGTGCAAGGCATTCCAAAAAGTACTTTGTTCAGATTTTATTTGTAGTTACAAGTGTGAGGTAAGTATAATTTATTTGCCTCACTTTATAGACAAGGAAGTTGAGGCTCAGAAAGATGACTTACTCTAGGCTACTTTTCTGGTGGGAGGCAGGATTCAACCGTGGCTGGTTTAACCCTGGGGCCCATGCTCAGAATCAACACACGATTCCATGCCTCTCTGCTCATCCTCAGCGTACCAGCCCTTCTGGAAAGGTCCAGAAGAAATAATTAAAATAATTGGAGCTGCTCAAGGGCTCTGTGTTGTTAGAGGGGGCCAAGTAGATGGGCTCAGTTGTGTCCCGGCATAAGTCAAAGGGCAGAGCCCTTGTCTGGGCTGTTGATTCAACAAGAACTCTAAGCTGTGCTCTCAAAAGTCTCTTCAGAATCATGCCCTATGGGAAGTGGTGAGTCCATGCGGTTGGTCTGTTGTTCTATTGAGGGTGGAGATGACCAGGAGCTTTGTGACAGTGTGACCCCAGCATGCTTTCTAAAGCTGTCAGATAACTGCCTTGGACACAGGGATGAAGGAACAGGGTGTGGTGTGGACGGCGGAAGTCTTTCCCGAGGCTGCTGCCCAAGAACTGGCAGGCACATTCATGAGTTGCGTGAGGGTGAATGAGGAGGAGGGGATCAGAGAGGCCCTGGATCCCCTTTCCCGGACAGGCTGAGTTCCTCAGATGACCCCATGTTCTCAAGTGGATTCCGAGTCATCCCTGGTGAGACCAGCAGAGCTGCCCCCCAGACCAGCCCACAGGCCCCAAAAATGAGTTTAGATACACTTTGCCCTTTACACAGTATCTGCCACATGGAACTAGTAAAAAACTCAAGATGTTTCCAGTGGATTTTTTTGTAATAACATTTTAACCTTTTTTTGGTTATAAGATAATGTATGCTTACTGGGAACATTAGAAAATAAAGAAATATTACAGGAAAAAAAATAATAAGATTGAGCATCCCAAACCTGAAAATACAAAATCTAAAACACTTCTGGTCCCAAGCATTTCAGATAAGGGATACTCAACCTCTACTTATCTTTTTAATGAGTATCAAGAGCAACAGGGACATAATCCCTGAATGTATTTCATATCATAGGAGGCAGATTAATGCTCTCATTAAAACAACAACAACAACAACAAACTGCAATGTTATTTTTAAAGAGATGCTGAGCATCACAATTCTGTTTAGAGACTGTCTCCTCCTCTTCGGTCTCATGTCAGCCATACACAGCTGGGGATCTGCCATCAGCTGCCGAACACAAATCCAAAATGAAAGCAGAGTAATTTCCCAGGAGAGCCTCAATTCTGAAATTTCTGTCCCCCACTGGCGCTCCTCAGCCTGTCAGCAGCCTTCATGCACAGCAGGAATATTGTTTTTGCCTGCCTGAAGAAACTGTGTGGGTGAGCGTGCATGGGTCTGAGTGTGCATACAGCCAACTATCCTCTGTGGCAATTAAGATATTTTTCAAATAATTCTAACATTATGTTTCTTCTTGATAAACAACAAGGATAAAGGAGGTGAGTCTGGTTTCACAGCACTCAGAAGAGCCAAGGAGAAGTAATCTAACTTTAGGGTGTGGACGGCATATTAACCAGGAAGGAACATTCTTTATGTGCTCTAAGAACCGAGATGTGCCCATTTGGTTAGCCAAAGAAAGACTCATCAGTGTCTACTGTGGGCCAGTGCTGTACCTGGAACCAGGCAGAACCCCCGTCCCCAGGTGGGGAAGCGAAGATCTCAGCAACTGAGTGACAGAGAACAGCTGAACGGTGTAACTCTGTGCCAAAGTATGTGGCACAGTTTATCAGTATTAGAAGTCCACAGACAGACCTGCTTTTTCTTACGAGCTATCCACCAAGCCAAGACAGTGGGAGGCGGAGGTGGGTTTCTTACTTTTCTGGGCAATCTCACTAACACCTCCTTCTCCAGCCAAATGCACATACCCAGAGGGAACTGCATGGGCCTGCCCTGTGAGAGGGCTGAGCTGGCCTGAGTGCATGCGCTCAAGTGTTTTCAAGTGTTTCAACCACAACCACTATGCCCTATCCAGTAGATAATTCCATGGGGCCCTGCCTTGCATTTCCCTGGTATCCCAATTTAGAACACACCCTTCACCAGCTACATAAAGGCCTCTGCTCATCATGCTGGGTGATGGTGGACAGGCTCATCTGGGGCCAGGAGCCTTTGACCAGTCTTCTTCCTGCTTGCCGTGGTGCAGGTGAACCCCAGGCTGGGCTTTTCACTCTGTGCTTACTCATAGCTGAGTTACATGCTCAGCTGTTACCAGCAGAGAAGGACAGGCAGCAGGAATAGGGAATTATGGCCAAATTTATTTTCTAGGGATGGTCTTACATCCCTTCCTCTCCTTTACTTCTGAAAACTCACTGATCATCATGTGCTACTAATGTCACCCGCTTATTGGCTCTTCCCTTCAACTCCTCCACGGGTTCTCACTGTCACTACACCCTAGGCTGCACCGACAACCTTCAGGCTGGCCTCTGCAACTTTAACATGCACCCTGTGGATGGTCCTCTGACATCAGAGGGCTCTCTCCCTGATCTCTTGCATCATGTTTCTCTCCAGCTTAAAAACTTCCCAGTTGTTGGTACTCTGTTGACTATAAGAAAAAGCCCAGTATCTCAGCTTGACCAAATGTCCTCCACAAGTGGCCTTAGTCTCCTCACCAGACACTGCACTGGGCACTTTCCCCTAGCTACCTGCACCCTGCTGCTCTGGACGTGCCATGTCGTTTCATGGCCCTGTCCTTTACCATATTCTCCCTCTACCTATGAGGTTCTTGCCCTTGAATGCCCAAAAACTCATCTGTCAATGTCCAGCTCAAATGTCTTCCTCTCTGAAGTCATCTAATGCTGCATTCCGCTCTCCCCAGCCCCAAGCTGGCGACCACTTTCTCTCTGTGAGGACATCTGTCACTCCAGTGAGCGGACTGCTCGCCTTCTCTCCTGGTTGTTGTATGGGTTCACTGAGGACAGGGAGTTCTTGTTTCCCTCTGAATCCTGGGAGCAAGGTGCAGGATCTGGCCCATGGTAGAACATCCATACGTTTGCTGAGTGAACATATCTAATTCTTTCACCAGTCCATGCCCAGTTCCTTACCTGCTGGGTTCTCAGTGCATCCAGCTCTCTCTCCAGCCAAGTCCGCAGTCTCCGCTCCATCTGTTCTCGCTTCTCACATGCAGACTGCAGCTGGGTCAGGGCCTGCTGCAGCTTCTCGACTTTCTCAACATATGCTTGCTTCTCTCGTAACTGAGTGAAGAAGAGTAAAAAAGAGCACAGAATTTAGACCACTGATTCTCAAAGCTGGGGTGGAGGAGGTGGGGTCAGATTACTTGGAGATCCTATTTAAACTACAGGTGCACGTACCTCCCACCGCCCTACTCCTATCCTTCAAGTGCACTGGAACAGAAAAGATTTACACATAGACTGCCAGTTATACCTACAATGGCTAGGATGTATGAAATTGAAGACTCTACTGGGGTACCTGCTTTTGGTAATTTGTGCAGCTTTGAGCTCAATACTCATTTATTGCTTAATAATTTCTGCATTTTCAGGCATTGGAAGTGAGGTAAATAAAGAGTTTTTGCACGTATGTTTATTGCAGGACTATTTACAATAGCAAAGACATGGAAGCAACCCAAATGTCCATCCAAAGACATGGAAGCAACCCAAATGTCCAAGACAATGTGGTACATATACACCATGGAATACTATGCAGCCATACACAGGAATGAGATCACGTCCTCTGTAGGGACATGGATGAAGCTGGAAGCCATCATTCTCAGCAAACTAACACAGGAACAGAAAACCAAACACCACATGTTCTCACTTTAAGTGGGAGCCGAACAATGAGAACATATAGGCACAGGGAGGGGAACAAAACATACCAGGGCAAGTTGGGGGCTGGGGGTGAGGGGAGGGAGAGGATTAGGACAAATAGCTAATACATGTGGGGCTTAAAACCTGGATGATGGGTTGGTAGGTGCAGCAAACCACCATGGCACATGTAGACCTATGTAACAAATCTACACGTTCTGCACTTGTATTTTGGAACTTAAAGTAAAACTAAAAATAGCATAAAATAGATAGAATTAAAAAAAGAGTTTTTGACATCATGAAGAAATGCTTATTCTATAATGTCAAGTGAAAAATCCAGAATCAAAAATTATATACAACATTATCATAACAATGTCTATCCATGAAAAAAAGGCAGGAATGAAATACTTAGCATTAAGCATGCTTATCTATATGACAGAATGGCAATTCTTTATTCTTTTCTATATTTTTTCAAGTTTTCTATAAGCATAAATTACATTTATAATAGAGAAATTAGGCATGTATTTATATATGTATGTGTACCCATTTATGTATGTGTGCATAAATAAAAAATTTTTCTTATTACAGTTATCTATGGAGTAACTTTGTTCTAAAGATTTCAGAGTCCTTTATAGAAAGGTAGTTGGAGCCTTGAAGAGATGGGAAGTGCACAGTGAATATTCAACAACACAATAACTGAGGAGATGGAAATTAAGGTTAAAATAATTTATGGAAATGTCACATCAGCTATGGATTTAGAATTATGACCAACAACTTCCAACTCTTACTCTCACACTTTGTTTTCTTCCAATTAGGAGTTTGGCCCATGTTCATAAATCCTGGGCATACTGACAGCATTCTGAGAACTGGCTAGTGCCAAAAATCAGGCTTAGGCATCAACTTGATTTGGTCCTGGGTGAGAAGACACCAGATGCTATTTCCTGTCATTCCGCACCTGGGTGTATTCAATCTTAAGTTCAGTGATGACACTGGCAAGCTGGAACATGCTAGTGATTTAGCTGCTAGGTGAGCTTTCTGACTCAGCAGGCAGCACTGCTGTGAGTTATACCTATATCCTGTCCTAGCTGAAGCCACTGGAATAAAATGGAGATGCTTTGACCTTTCAAGGAGGAGAGAGCAACTTTAGACCTTTTACACCTGTTCTTGGGATTGATTTTCATCTGGCCCTTTCATTCCTTGTGATTTTGATTGCTCAATTCCACTGGCTTCTGAAGACCTACTAAGTGAAGGTTCCTGCAGCCTCATCTGACAAAATATTTTGTGTGTGTGATTCATACACCACTTACCATATCTTCCACTGAGTATACTTTTCTGAATGTGCAGCTACTAGAATATAAGCACCAAGAGATTTGCCTATTTTGGTCTCCACTGGGCAGAGTGAACAGGGCGTACCCAATGCCTGGAATAGCGCTCAGCATTTAGTAGGCACCCAATAAGTATTTGTTAAATGAATAAATACTATCCTTAAGCAATTGCAAGAAGCTTGAAGGCAGGAATCTGTCTCCTTCACCTTTGTATCAACCTTAATTCTTGCAAGGCATATATCCCGATGAGGATGATTAGTAACAGTAATTACATCAGCCAACACTGTTGGAACACTACCATGCCAAGCATTGTGCTTTATATGTAGTATCTCATTTAATCCTCCAAGTAACAACAGGAAGAGGAGGTAAAGTCCTTTATTATCTCCATTAGAGATGAGAAAAGTCTTCAAGGTTACGTGACTTGCTTAAGGTCACACAGCTGACAGGCCATAGAGCCAGGATTCTCATTTACAGCTGTCTGCTCTAGAGTTCACTCTTACCCATCATGGTAAATTACAGTAGGCTCTCAGTGTCTGAACTGAATTAAGACCCTTAAAGGAAACTAATTAGAAAGGAGTGATGCTGGAAGCAGACCTATGAGACATTCTGGAGAGGCTACATTCAACCAACCAAAGATTTCACATAAATATAATGATTTTAAAAAAAGACCCATATTGGTTGTTATAACTTGTCTTCAAGAAGCTCACAACTAATTTTTACTTTAATAGAAATATTAAAACTAAAAGATTTTAAAAACCATGATTTTCCTTAGCTCCACTCATGGAGATGGAGATGTCATTTCAGTGATGACAATAATGAGAAGCCCCAGCCTCCCTTAGGCATAACAGATCTCCTGTCTTTAAGGGGTTGAGGTCACTTTCTGTGGCAAGTGTTTTCATATTTAATACGTTCCTTAGTGGCAACATGGAAGGCTGTTGCCCCGGATCCTTATGCTAGTATTAAAATGGTAGTTTCTATGCAAGACTTATGGGGTTTTAAAGGCTTCCAATGGGCAAGACCCTCGTTTACTCCATCATCTTCCTCTTCAGCTGCTTTATCCTTGTGTTTGAAATCTGATGAAACATCCCTGTTACTTAGCATCGGGGGAGGTTTTCTGAAGAGACAGTTTTTTTAAATTCAACAACAGTTGGGTTAGTAACAATACTGTTTCCTTTGTGCCCAGCAACAAGCTAAGCACTTCAGGCAGACTTTCTCAGTTAAGACTCTTATAGACTTTGGGCTTCTACTTCCTGGAACGGATCCTGCTCAGGTAAGCCTGTGTAACACAGAGGCACCTGCCGCCACCACCACAGGGTGCTGGAAGGTGTGAGGCAGCTGGTCCCTGGCTGCCTGGCTAGGCCTCTGCTCCTTTTCTTCTTCTTCATCTATAGCCTGGATTCCTTGGCTTGGACCTCGGAAATGGTCATTTTAATTCCTCAGTCAGGCTTTAAGGAAAAGGCTACCTCATAACGCTTAAGCTAAAGGGTTGATTTCATCAGAAACTACTAAATGCAATGCATGATGCCTGAGTAGGACACGTGTCAACCGATGGGCTGTAGGCTGGGCTTCACACCGAGTGTGAGTGCTTTGCTGATGGGATTCCCATGTGCTTTTCATACTTGGCCTGGCTCTAGAATGCATAGACTCTGTTTTTATTCACTTTTATTTGAGAAGTTTCCCATATCCCTCCCCTGTCTCAACTCCTTGGAATTGGCTCTGGTTAAAGTAGTTGGGTTAGGAAAAGAAAGTGGAAGCCCTCTGGGCTCTGCTTGCCCTCTTCCCCACCAAATCCCCACAGCCTGGTCTCACCTCCTCTTCCAGCTTGATGACCCTGGCCTGGGCATTGCTCAAAGCCTGGTCCAGGATCTCGATGTGTCTCCGATGGTCCTCACTTGCAGTCCGCACTGCTGCTAACTCCATTTCTAATTTCTCCTTTTCCTTCAAGAATTCTTTGTCTAGAAGGGAAACAAGAACAAAACTACCTCTATCAGAAATTGCACACCCTCTGGGCTCACGGCCAGTCGACATCTGGCAAGGATTAAAAATAAAAAAGCATGCAAATAATGGAGGACTGAATTGCTGTTTCTGCTCCCTTTTCATAGTGGTGGTATGGAAGGTAATGGTTTTCTCAAAAACCACGGTCAACAGTAGATACATTCCAGGCCACACTTGTGAACAGTACACAAAGAACCAGTGACCCTATATTCTCGATAACTCACTTCTCTACAACATTGACTTTCATACTTCAAATTAATCTTGTATCTACTATTACATTTTATGCTTACAACATTCCCTGCTTCCATTTTCCAAATCTGTGATGAAAGGGTGGGTAATATTAATAATAATATTAATATTCTCATTCATAGAAAAATAAACCAAGGTCCAGAGAGGTAAGCTCTTTGCCTGAGGCTAGACAGCAGAGGGGAGCTTCAAGCTCAGGCCTCCAATCTCCAGGTAGATCCTCTTTCCATATGACCTGGCCCCACAATTTCCCCTTTTCCTGCTAAAAAGGGGAAAGGGACAAGGCTTTAGATTTAGGAAAACTGCTTTTCTCTCATTCAATGGTGATGTAATGATGGCGATCACTGCCTCTCTTTGCATATGGGAAGCCAAGGCTGGTATGCTCTTAGTTACCCATCGTCCTATACAGACTGCTCTACTGTTGTAGTTTAAGCAGGCAGCGTCGATAGTGTCATGGGATGAGCATTTCTTATTGAAAATACTTTTCATGTTGCAAAAGCAATATGCTGTTTTTTAAAACTAAGACTATTTAGATACGTTGCTTATAATATGGAAAAACTTGAACAAACAGTATGTAAGAGATTGGCCAAATAAACTTCTAGAAACTCTCTGATAGGATGCATCCATTAAAATTAAATAAGAGAATACTAGTGACATGAAAAAAAGTCTCCTTATTGAAAACAGGTAGTTACAAAACCGTATGCATACTATTCTGTATTTATAGAAAATGAGGCATAGAATTACAATAGTAGCAGCAACAATAGTAGTTAGAAATGGATTTCTATGTGCCCACACCATTTCAATGTTCCATACTAGCTATCTCAATCCTCCTAGCAACCCACACTGAACCATACAGAACCCAAGTCTGGAAGCAACATCAGTGGTTAACCAGTGGTTAACAGTGTTTGCATTCATTCATATTTCTGTCTATATTCATTCGTTAATTTAACGAATAGTTATTTAGGACCAGCACTATGTGTTCTGAAGCAATAGAAAGAATGCAGCACACTAACAGGGCAGAAAAATGTGGTTTTAAATACAGGGCATGGAAATTAAAATGACACTGTAAGGCTGCAAATATCAGATAAACTCACAACTTTAGAGCCAGAAAGGATCACAGGAAACATCAACATCCAGTTCTCCCTCTTTTGCTTCATTGCTGAGAAGAGGAAAGTCCTGAGGAACAAAGGCACTTGTCCAGGGTCTCCCAGCCAGTGGGGACAGAGCCAGGGCCAGAATCTGGTTCTCCTGATGTCCCAGTACAATGTCCTTCCTTCTTGACTGCACAACCCTTGCATTGTCGAATTATGTCGATGGGATCAGAAGGCAATGGAACAGCTTCTGAATCGATAGACTGAAGGAGCTGACTTGTAAAGCTAAGTAGTGGCTGTGCTTCCTAGAAACAATGGCATCCCTGAAAACAAGATGAGGCCACCAAGATCCTGACTCAGAGCACAGCACTACTTCTGGGCTCTTTATGCCCCACTGCAGTGACCCACTGCACTGCCCCTTCTTCCTTTCTGCAGCATTTGAAATGGTGCCTCTGAAACTTCCTTCCCAATCCACTGGCATGTGAGACCTCAGCCATAACAGGCATGTGAGAGACCTAAACAAAGGGGTCAGTAGCAGCCCACTAGCGCTGCCCGTCCCCATCCACAGCCCTGAAGGGATCAAAGCACCTCACTCTTTCTGTGCAAAGTCACTGATATTTGACCACCTAACCCTAGGTTTGGACAACATCTCAATGGGCATAGTGGCTGCTGGCCTTGTCCAAGCTCTAGAGGGCACTCAGGTATTACTAAGCAGGCATCCTGGAGATGAACCACAGGATCTCAGAGCTTCTACCTGGTTATCAACCTAAGCATAAAGGTTCTTCTCTTTGTTGAGGGCCACCAAGTATACACTAATGTTGACCAGAAGTAATAAAATGATAGTCTGAGCTCAAGAATAGAAGCCACAACCAAAGCTTCTCATGTTCTGCAAATCAGTGATCACTATTATTGATTGCTATGTCACAATGATAGCTATTTATATAGTCCTGAGTCAACAAACACCCCACCCCCTCCAACACCCCCCCACCACATATATATATGATCTCAGCATTTGCTATTTGCTTGATAAGCAGTATCATATTGTAGCTAAAGAAAGGATTTTTAGCATGAGAAAGACCTGGATTCAAATCCTAGGCTCACTACTTTACAATTATGAGGCCTCAGGTGAGGTATTTAACCTCTCTGTGCCTCAGCTCCCTCAACTATCAAATGGCAATGGTAACATCTACATCACAGTGTTATTACGATGATGCTGTTGATGATGGTGATGCTTATAAAGTATAAAGGACTTTGTTTGGTTATTATTGATTCCCTGGGCCAATAAGAGCATCTGGCTCAAAAATATTGTTGAATGAATGAGTGAGTCTCTATTATGTGCCAAGTTCAGTGTCCACTGAACAATAAATTATAGCTCCTGTTAGCTATTAGGTATTCAGTATCCTCATGACCTCCTAACAGCCTTTGTTATGCAGTTGTCCACTCGACCTTCGAACCCACTGCTCGCTTACAAGCCGCAACATATCAGATGACTGGTACTGACCATGGATACCTCTGGTTCCTTCCTCTGCCCAGGCTCCCTAAACCCCACAGTGTACACTACAGACAAAGATGTGGAGACTGGACAAAAGCTACATTCGTTTCTGGGGTGTTTTGTAGACCTCTGAAATTCATGGGTCAAACATCTCTGTCCTGAATTTGGTGACTTTAGATTTCAAGCTCCAGCAGTACCATTTAGTATCACTCACACTGGTTCAGAACTCCTTGTCCACTGATAGGAAGTAGTGTTGTCAATTATAAAGTTTTAAAAACAATGCTCATGATAATAGTAGTAACAATATCTTCCCATGTTTGTTGAATAAGTATTGTGTTCCAGGAATGGTTACTTATAGTAGTCTCTTTATTCTAAGTTTACTGTATGAGGTAGGCACCATAATTTTTATTTTCCAGCTGAGGAAAATGCCACTAAAAAAAGGGTAACTTGCCCACAGAGGTGATGATCATCAATGGCAGAAATAGAAGTTGCATTTATATCTAATGCGTGTTCCCAAACACAGCCCTGTACTGCCCCTCCTCTCCAAGCACACATAGGGATAGAAGAGCCCCATTATAACATAGTTTATTATTGCACAGATTTAAGTTATGTCACAGGTCATATATCTCTGAAAACATAGCAATTACATTCACATGTGTATCCATTTACAAATATTAACTAATGAAGCATCTACTACTCAGAGGCATCAGAGTACTGCCTGGGTTCATACCCAGCTCTTCCACTTATGGTTCTGTGACTGAGGTAGTAAACAAACCTCTCTGTGCTTCAGCTTCTTTGCCTTTAAAGTAAGCATCACAATAGTACCTATTTCAAAAGGCATATAGTAAGTTCCCGATGAATGTCAACTTTGATAACACTGGTTATTATTGTTGTTACAGGAAGTATGATAAATTCTAGGGCTATGAGGTGAGTAGGATGTAGCATTCTGCACTTGATCTGGTGGGAAAAGATGTAAGGATATGGGCAAAGGCAATGTGACAAGGTGCTCTAACAGATGCATGCACAGGGTGCTATGAGAACACAGGAAAGACAGCTAATTCAGGGCAGGGAGTGAGGAAGATGGGGTATCAAGGCAGTGAGCCTACAAGGTGGGCTAGCTACGCTCCCCAACTCTTGGAGACATGGGGACCATGAAGTGTATCAGACTCACTCAAAGAAGTCATCTTTCGGGAGATAACAAGGGAGAGTCCCATGGTGAAACCACCTCATAAGAAGGTCCTTCAGTTTATTAGCTAAGCCTCTTAGGATGGATCTCAAGAAAGACAAGTCTCGTGATGAATTTTTGGTAGGGCTCCAATATACATACTGAGAATTCCTAGAACAGGCAAGTTGACACAAGGGAATTCTTGCCCAGAATGGTCTGTTTACTCAGTGGATATGAACTACCCTGAACTGTGTGGCACAGGGAGCTGTTTAGCTTGATGGCTCTGGTCCCATTTACATAGAAGGATGTCTGCTCATACACTGTTTACTCTTGAAACCACAGTGATGGCACAGGCTGTGTGGCCAGGCCGACCTGGTTTGACTTTGGCACCTTCACATAGCAGCTCACCTTGGACACATGATTTTACCTCTCTGAGACTCCATCTCCTCAAATGAAGCTCACAAGATCTATTTTGCAGAACTGCGGGTGAGGATTAAAATAAGTACCCATAAAATGCCTACCACAGGACTTGGCACATAATACTATACTTGATAAATAACAACAAGAGCTAACATATATTCCTGGGGACTTACCATGTCCCAGCTACTGTTCCAAGAGCTTTACAACATATAATCCTCACATAAGCCCCATTTTGACAAATAGAAAACTGAAGCAAAACAAGCTATGACACTTGTACAATGTCGAATGGTGGTCCCATTTGTGTCTCCACCCATACATTAGTCTCCCTTGCTTGAGGAAAGAACACAAGTGGTGGAAAGTAGAAACAGGCCCAATAATTCAAAGATGTCCCCTTTCTGTCTTACCCTTCTCCTTTGTCAGTTCTGGGTAAGGTTCCAAGTGGACACCCTGCTGAAACTGTTTCTGTGATTACTATCTGAGCACTAAGCCTAACTGCCAGCTGATCCATGGGACAGACGACCCTGTTCTACCATCTTAGCCACTTCAGTTAAGAAACATTGAGGGTGGATGTGTGTATAAGGTCAGGGCTCTATGTGCTGTGCTACAGCTTCATATTCAGTGCTCCCACTTATGGCTGGGGCTTCTGAGGACAGCAAACCTGTAAGCCAGCACTTCCTACATAGTAATTAATTTCTAGGGCTTTCTGATATAACGGATTTTCGAGAAGTTTTTCCCTACCCCATGTAGCTGGAGAGATAGAGGAGTCCAGCTACTGCCTGCTTGATCAAGGAGTGTCTAAGTCACTGGAGTGCTTGGTAGGTAAAACATAGGTGTTTGCTATGGTTTGAATATGGTTCCCCAAATTTCATGTGTTAGAAACTTAATCCTCATTGTAACAGTATTAAGAGGTGGCGCCTTTAAGAGGTGATTAGGCCATGAGGGTTCAGCCCTCATGAATGAATTAATGCTGTTACTGTAGGAGTAGGTTGGTTATTGTAGGAATAGGCTACTGATTTAAAAAATGAGTTCTGCTTGATTCTGTCTCATGGGATCACTTCTGCCTTCTGCCCTTTGGCCATGCAATAACAGAGCACAAGGCCCTCACTAGGTGCCAGCACCATGCTCTTGGACTTCCCAGCCTCCCGAACTATGAACCAAATAAACTTCTATTGTTTGTAAATTACCTAGTCTGTGGTATTCTGTTACAGCAGCAGAAAATGAACTAAGACAGTATTCTTTTCCTTTTTCAGCTGGGATCAAGGTTTGATCCTTAACCAACTGGATTTGGGGGGTTTAGGTCTCTCAGAGAGAGAGAGGGAGAAGAAAGGAAGAGAGAGAGAAAGAGAGAGGTATGAAGGCATAAAAATAGGCCAAGCTAATTCTGTTCAAGCTCCAAATTCCAAATGCTCCCATAGTGATACATAACTAGCCCATTCTGGCACCTGCTTCTGGAGAGTCAGGTATCTCTCTGGCACTTCTCAAGGAAGGTTCTTGGATGTGGGAAGAGGGGGTGGTGGTGGCAGAGTTAAAGGAGGAGGAGGCAGGCACAACAATGAACCTCAGAAATGCTAATAACTGATTTTAGAGGACAGTCCCTGGGACTCTCTGAGTGAAGATAGCTTAAAGGGCATTACCAGAGAAGAGGCCATAGACAAAGGAGAGGCCGAGTAGGGAGACTGATGGGAGCCATGTACAACAGTGTCCAGGCCCTCTATGTACCGTGCCAGAGCCCCAAGTCCAGCACTGGAGGTTCACTCAGAGAATGAACCTCTGTGTGAAGAGGCCAATGCTTCCTAACCTGGAATGCTCTATGAAATAGACAACTTTCATGCTATCTGCCCAGCTAGTCCAGTGCTGATCGACACCAATGGCATCAATTCTGTTAACTAGAAACTTCTCCACAATGCTGCTGAAATGAACTCCTCTTATGAAAAGATGTCCAAATAATTATCTGCCACACTATCCCTCCCTAATGTTTCTCCTCCATTTCTTCTTCCTCAGTGATCCCTCAGCTCCAAGATACCTGGCACCATATCTGATAATACTAAACAGATGTTGGAGAGGATTCTATTCCAAGGGACAGCTACAATTTATAGGGCAATTGAAGGGTCAGATTTATTAGAAAGTTCTTGTTGATACCAAAGGTAATTTCTTTTTTTCTGAGGTTGTGGGAGTGGAAAGACAATAGGAACATATTTCATTTACTTTACTGTCTACAAAACTATTTAGGTTCCTTCTGCCTCAAAGATATTCCACACTCAGGGGCCCCTTCTTAACATCTACCCCCACATCCTCACCCCAGTTTGAGTCAAAATGATGAACCTAGAAAGAGACTCAAAAAAAATAGAATCCAAAAAGAGCACTGTTTACAACACATACAAGTGATCTATTCACATGAGGCTTATTTGATGCAAAACAACATGAAACACGATCTACTTTTTAAAGCCACACATTAATTCACAAACAGAAAAGCAATATGATACAACGCTGACCTTAGAAGATGCTGGTTTGATTTTTTGTTGTCTTTTTAAAATTTGCTGATGGTTTCTTGGGTAAGGAGGCTTGTTATTTGGGGAAAGGGTCTTCAGCTTTCTGCTGTCCCTGAGCTCTGGTGCAGATTACCAGGGTTCTGCCAGGCAGCTGGATACATAGGCTGCAAGTGGGTGGTTAAGGTGGGTCTATTCACAAACAGGAACACTCCAGCGAGGGCTGGTTTTAAATGGCAGAGAGAGTGGAGTGTTTTTAAATGAGTTATGTAATAAGGAAAATTAAGAAGCGGAATGCAAACCAAACTGTTCTGCAGAACCCTGGGAGAGGGACAGGGAAGGGAGCGAAGGGAGAGAAGGGACGTTGGGGCCAAGTGGGAAGGAGAGGAGTTCTGAAGATGAACCCATCTCAGCCAGAAATTTCTTCAGCTGTCCTTCATTTTACATATGCTTCCACACTATCTGAACAAGAGTTCTGAGTTTGAAAGCTACTAGTTTAGTCATTACAAAAGAGACAAAGATTTGTGGAAATGGCTGCCGTTAAAATGTGGGGAAGAAATCTTCTGGAGAGATGGATAATATGGGAAAATGAGGTAAAGCCTAAAGTGCAATGCATTTATTCAAACTCTGTTGCCTAAATGTAAAAGAATAGGAATGTCCCTGTTGACACAGTGCTGTGCAGCAAAACTCTTCTAAACTGTTAATGACTTTTCAAGGCCCACCCTAAAGGCTATAGGCTTCTCCCCCAACCCACTTTTTTTTTGAGGTGGGGGTTCTTTTGAGTGTGGTTCTCTAACAGGTCCTTGCCACATTCTGCCTTGCACTCTAGGTCCAGTGGCTGACGTGTGTCTGTCTCATTTTTCCTACTGGACCTCTTCATAGTGACTAAGCTCTCTTCACGGTGCGTCGAAACCCTTCTATCTTCGTAGGACTCTAAAGATCTAAGATAACCGACGTGTCTTATATGTGAAGAAATTAAGTTTAGGCAACAGCTTATTGAATAAGAGGATGCTATTGGTATATAATCAAATTCTAACTGAGTCTTTAAAACAGTTTTCAAATACTTGTTACTGAAAAGTAACAAAGCCTAACCACAAAATCTTCTATTGGTCTAATATAGGAAAACAACACATTTTTGTCTTAACATAGTTATAATATTTTTGTTATTTTATATAATTTATCTATTGCTCTTATCTAGAACCCGCAGTGAGTTTAAAGCACCAAAAGTAAAATATCTCAGGTAGGATTTGGTAAAATATTTATTTGACTCTCTACCTGTAGAAGTTCTCTTAAATACAATTTTCTCTGATCTAGTTATTCTTCACATTGCATTTTACTTCTGGAAATTGTGCTTACACATTTAGGTGTAATTCAGAGGTTTTTTTTACCCACCCAAGTTTATTACATATGCACTTACAAACTTGCTTGACTGAGGAGACACCCATTCATCCAGCTCAGCTTCCAAATGTACTGTTCAACCTTTCACTTTATTTTGTTTTACTTGAAATAAAAATGTACTGCTACTTTGACATCACTGCTGACAGCATAATAAACTAGGCAATGAATTAATAATGCCACATAAATATAGGATGCCCAAGGCTCTTGGTTTCGACTATATACATACTAGTGATTCCATCTTAAATCAAACCTGAAGACTTAAACTTTTTGTAACCACCACTGAAGAAAAGTGCTTTTTTGCCTTCTTTTTTCTTTCTTTCTTTTTTTGAGACAGAGTCTGGCTCTGTGGCCCAGGCTGGAGTGCAGTGGTGCCATCTCGGCTCACTGCAACCTCTGCTTTCTGGGCTCAAGCGATTCTCCTGCCCCAGCCTCCAAAATAGCTGGGATTACAGGTGCGTGCCACCACGCCCAGCTAATTTTTGTATTTTTAGTAGAGATGGGGTTTCATGGTGTTGGCCAGGTGTTGGCCAGGCTGGTCTTGAACTCCTGACCTCAGGTAATCAGCCTGCCTCAGCCTCCCAAAGTGCTGGGATTACAGGTGTGAGCCACCGTGCCTGGCCTTGCCTTCTCTTTTCTTAACATAAAAAACTGACACTTCTAGTTGCAGATATGACAAAGTAAGACCCTCCTGGACGATTTGGCTCCTGTGCAGAGAACAACCATAAAACCTGGCCATAATATAAAGAATAATGATCTGAAGGTGTTAAAATGTGAACAGAAGCAGACAGTTTCTGATGGGGAGTAGCAGCTCACTTACAGAGGTGAGGAGAAGCCATACTAGCTATATAAGTTCTGTACCTTGATTGTGCTCATTGTTACATTTCAGGAAATAGGACATTTAAGTGTGTAAATTTTACTGGATGTAAATAATGTCTTAATTGAAATCAATATAGGTATAAAACAAATATAAGTATATAAATATGTATATAACATGTATATACTTATATTTGTTTTAACTAAGGCATTAAGGCATTATTATAATATGTGTGTGTACATATATATGTATATGTGTGTGTGTGTGTATATATATATATATATATATATATATATATATATACACATACGTTTTTTAAGTGGCCCCTCTGAATGCAGATATGGCTTAACCAAAGCTTGCCCCAAAGATAGAAGTTATGCTGGGGAAATCATTACATCCGGCGGAAAAAGTTGTTTATGCTAGGACTGATCAGGGATAAAGAAATGTGTTGTCTACAATTATATTCTCTCCCTTCTTTTAACTTCTGTAACCCCTCCCACTGTCATTTTTGCAACTTGCTTTGAATAGATTCCTTTTTTTCCCCCTTCTTTCTACCAAACCAGTCTTTGTAAGCAAAAAGAAAATTAGTAACAGATGCAAGCTTATTTTTAATGGTCTACGACCAAATTTTCTGGACTTAAAACAAACACTTTGTCCCCTCAAAAGTTCTCTGAATCCATTAAGATACAGCTGTAGGCTCTCACTATAATTCACGAACTAAAAATAGTTTTGAAAACTAATTGTAAGAAACCACACCATGGAGTTACTCGTTGTATTCTGCTTATTTTTTAATTTTTATCGTCCAGAGAATAAAGTTTGATTTCACAGACATTTTGAGAAAGCTTTCTTTCTTTCTTTCTTTCTTTCTTTCTCTCATTAACTCTAAGCTCTATTCTGATCTCAAGAAAATAAATTTGGGGCAGGGGGTATCTGAAGAGGATACACTGGATTATCCAACAAGGCCTTTTATTATAATTGGCTCTAGTTCAAAGATAGATGTAAAAGCCAAAGGCACAGAATGTTAATTCCAGTAGTTGGAACTCACTTGAGAAGATCTGAATACATTAGTATTAAGTCACAGCGCTGGGCTAAATAATTTGCAACCAATTAAGACTTCTAGTATAAAAATTTTCTAGTATAAAAGCTTTGTTCATTTACCATCCAGGATCCTTCGCAGTGTAAAAACATGAAATCCTCGGTCAATCCCAGAGCCGACAAAATTGACCTTTTGGAAAAGGGGAAGCAAAAAATAAGAAAAAGGAGGTCCTAATTCTAGTTGTGGTTTAGCCATTAAACACTTGATCACTCCGGTTGCAGTTTCTTCTTTGTAAAATGTGAACACTACACTAATGAGCTCTAAAATCACCAGGAGTTCAACATTGCCACCTCTCACATTCTAACATCTCTCCACTCACCTGGTCCGTAGGAGATGGCTTCCCCATAGCAGTTCAGTATAAGTCTGGGCTCCAGAATCGAATGACCTAGGTTCAAAATCTGTCTGCTTCAGTTATCAGCCTGTATGACCATGGACAAGTTACTTAATCTTCCTGTGCCTCAATTTCTCCATCTGTAAAGTACCTGCAATACTTACCTCAAAGGTTTGTTTGGAACAGTAAAAGAGACAATGTACCTGTGAGGGCTAGCAGAGTGCTTGGCTCACAGTAAGTGCTCAATTAGTGTTCAGTTAGTGTTGGCAGCTGTTACCGTTGTTAAATGACCACAGCCGGTCTGGCCTGAACCAGGCAGGACCTGAAGGATGGAAACTGGGGAGCAAACCTGCAACTCCACCTGAGGATACACTTGTAACCAGCAGCTCCACAGCCTCCAAAGACACTGACACTTGTGGCGGCCATCAGGTGGCTGGTTACTGGGCTCTGGTTCTGAAGACACAGGCATTGCTGGTAACCACACTTGTAACCTTTAAGGTACTCTCCAAATCTGATATCCAGATCTGCAGACCTCATTTCACAGTAGGATCCTTATGGTGAGAATTTATGGCACCACTGGGAGAGGCACCCCTAAGACTTCACTATCCAGCCAATTAACTATCATGGATACCCACAGGGCTAGTCCTGCCCAGACCTTTCTCCATCATTAGCTAACTGTGAATCCTCACTGGGAAACTAAAATTTTTTACTGCGTTTCTATGTCTCAGTTTTCTCTGTTTTTCTAAAGTGATAATAATTATGTTCCCCTGATGTGGGATTAAGAGAGAAAATAACAATTATATCTTGATTTATACATTAAGACAATTTACGAAGTAAGATCTAGGGAATACTTTTGAAGTTCTTTATTTTGCATCTTCCTTCAATATTTTCTCCTTTTGTTAAGGTTCTTTCTTCTTCTTTTTCCATGACTAGGTTCCTGGAACCGAGGTCAGCAAAGTATGACCTGCAGGCCAAACCCAGCCCACAGCCTGTTTTGGTAAATAAGGTTTTTATTAGAACAGGGCTACACCCATTTGTTTATGGATCATCTATGGTGGCTTTGGGGCTACAGGGACAGAGTTGAGTAGCTGTGGCTCTCAAAGCCTGAAATATTTACCAGCTGGCCCTTAACAGAAAGAGTTTGCTGACTTGTGGCCTAAAACACAGTGAGTTGATAGTAGATAGCCTATATGACTGTTTGCTTGAATAAATGATAATGATCATTTCATTCGATGTCCAGCAAATATTTATTAAATGACTCTAAGTGCCAGGCACTATGCCAGGTTCTGAACATACAATGAGTTGGGACTCCAATGTGAAGATGACAGACAGGGCCCCTCCCCTTATGGTGTGTACAGTTTAGTGGAGGAAGATAGAAAAGGATTATCCAAACAATTACTTATTTACAGTTGTGATGAGTGTTTACAGTGGAAAAAAGTACACAGTGCTGGGGGAGTATATAAAAGGAAGATCTAACCGTATCTTGAGATCAGAATAGAGCTTAGAGTTAATGAAAGAAAGAAAGAAAGAAAGAAAGAGAAAGCTTTCTCAAAATGTCTGTGAAATCAAACTTTATTCTCCCTAAGCAACTGCCATTTAATTTAAGCTTAGGCCTGAAGGTGGGTTTCCTGGTTCTGAATTATTAGGGAAAGCAAGGATTCCCTGATGCCAGAAGAAATGCAAATGGATTTCAGTATGTTTTCCAGTTTGTGCTTACTCCATCCATCTATCTGGCTATGTAGTGCAAGGAATGTTCAAAAGTTTAAGATGCTTGATTTTTCAGCCTTATATATAACAGGAAAGCCAAGCAAATAAATAATTTTAAAACCAACAACGTGAAAATCATAACCCATGTTTAGTTGTTAAAGGCCAGACATCAATACATGACCAAGAGGCACTTCTTCAATCAGCTCCATTCTTTAAGCATGGCAAATCAGAGCCTAATTTGAGCCTAAATTGAGTAACATTAATTTTCACACTTGGGGAGGAGATGTGATTGAACATAAACAGATGCCCTGCAGGCTGTGCGCACTTCTGGTTGTCATGTAGGTCTGAAGTTTCTCAGTGCTGCCTGTCAAGGTTGATCAAGTGGGCTTAAGCACTCACATGCTTTGCTTTCCAAAGTCAGTGAGGCTCAGTAAACCACGCAGGCATTCTTTGGGAACATGGCCCACTCTCCCACCCTGAAAGCTGGCAGGTCCTTCTGGAGAAGGTGCATGCCAAAATAGATGCAAGAAGGCAGGGAGAAGTGTTGCAGAATACATGTATTTTATAGACACTGCTTCACATTTCCTGTCACTGGTTAGCCCTCAGAGCTCTGGCGGCTAAATTGGGAGATTCATTCTTCTATTACTTTAAAGGAAATAGAGGTGCAGGTAGATTAAGCATCTAACTTCAGGTCTCTGAGCCTGTTAGTAAGACACCAGGACTCAGGAGATGTGGCAGCTTATCCAAGACAATTTGCTGGAGCCTGGACCTACAAAACTTTGATTTTTAGAACTGCATAGTCCTACTACATGTAAGGGTCATTTTCAGGAGAATCAGTTAAGACAACTTTCTTGATCAAAATGATGTCACCCTGGCAGGCTTCTTGGACAATCCTTCCCCTTTGCTCATGGTGTAGATCTGCAGTGTCCAGCATGGCCTATGGATTGGTTGGTGTGAGCACCTGGCCAGTTGTTACCAAAACCTTTATCTACCAGACCAATTCTCACCTCCAACAAATCCACAGCAGGGTAAATGGGAAGGAGTTAAAGGAGCCAAAAATGGACTATACTAACGTCACCTTTCTTGAGAAATACTATTGTTCTTAATAATGAAAGACTCCTATTATCTGGATATTCTTCTATTCTAAAAAAAAAAAAAAAAGAAGAAGAAGGAAGGAAGAAAGAATGCAAAAAAAGAAATTCAGCTATTTTTAAATTGCTTTTATTCTGATAGTAGTTTAATAATTTTACCCTAATATCTTGAAATAACAGAGGATTACCTGGGGTTTCTCTCAACATGACTGGAACATTGAGTTTAAAAGAATATTTTGATACTGACACTGCATAAGGATAATTTCAAGCCTATTGTCACCAGGATTTTCCACTTTTACTCATTCTCTCAATAAACATTTATTGAATGCCAGGTACATGAACATGCAAGGGGTTTTGGTGGGGGATGAATACTGGTGAAGAACGTCTATAGTTCTCCCATTTAGTGGAGCGTCACCCAAATAAATCATGACCTTACAGGATGCAGAATAAATGCTGTAACAGGAGCTTCACCCCAAGGAGCCCAGAGTCACGAGCAGCTGCAAGCACTAGTGCTGATTGGTCCATAAGAGGAGGTAAATCAGTGTGTTCACGTGTGACAACATCTAGCCTTCCTTCCTAATGATGCTTGATAGAAACCCATAGCATCTGATGTAATGAAACCTAATGAGGATTCAAAATAATCTCCTTATGCTCTATGTGGGTCAACAGAATAAATGTTTATGTCATCTTAATTTCTGATCTGTGGTTCACACAAGACCTTATAGAAATAAAAAAACCAGGAGGCATTTTCTTTTAGAAAATGATTTTAGTCTCCTTTAAGTTCTATAAGAGACAGAAAACGAAAATAGCTAAAATAAGATTCAAGGGTAAGATGATGATTGCCAGCCAGCTACATTGAAAACAGCAAATTATTATTTTTAAAACAATATGGTCCAACACATTTTTTTCTGTTAATTTTTAGACCTGCAAGAATTTTAAGGGAAATCGAATGCATATAGTTCTGACTCATTTACACCCATGACTCATCAATATGTTGTTTTAAACAAATCATTGAATGTCCAAGAAATCTTCTGTTTTTAGAGAGGCACATCATTTAACAGCCAGAATCTTAACACAAACTTGAGTTTAACCAGATATGTTGAACCTGCAGTGCCTAGCAAATCCCAAAGCGGTGGAGATAGGCTCTTGTGCAACCTTTAAACATGATTTGGGTTTATCCCAAAATAACACAAACATGACAGAGCTAATCAGGTCCCACTCAATTCAAGAATACAACAAAGCTCCAACATACCTATTTAAAAACCCCAATAAAATGAAATTTCATTTCCACCAGTTCAGTTTCTTCACATCTAATATTTTATTTTTGGCTTTCTGGCCTAGAGCTGATGGGAATTCTGCAGCGCTATCCATTTTCGAAAGAAACAGTTTTAAAAAGTTTCCGTGACTGAGAAGACACAGCTAAGAATGGTAAGAGGTATTTCCAGGGGTTCTGCCTTTAGCAGACAGTAACCTGCCTCTGGTATGCATGTGTGTATGTGACAAACAAATGGGAAAAATGAGAACCTTAGTTAAGTTGAGGGACAAAGAAGCCCGAGTTTCTCACAGCCAGACCAAACAGGAGTTGGCTAGAGGCCCTGGTTTTCAGGAGCAATTTGGCTTTGACATCACCATCCTATAAGCTACAAAAACATTTGGAAAAACAAACAAGCAAGACCAGAGAATTCACAGACAAACAAAAAGCTGAATTCCTCCAAAGAGAATGTTACAATACCATGAGGTGACAGGGGAAAAAAATTCCTCAAGGGCATCAAGCTCCTAAGCACTTAATTCCTCAAGATTTTTTGTATAGACAAATCTCATGACTGGGGGGAGTACAATGAGCCTGTTTCATGTCCACTTCAGTCTTTAGAATTAAGTAGTAATTACCCAGGCAGTCCACCAAGGCCTTCATAAAACTCTAACTTAAGAGCAGAATTCAGTTTTTAGAAGAAAACTACCCTGAGCAGAGGGAAATGTTTAAATCTGGCCAGGAAGGAACTCCTCCCTCCATTAACTGGGAGATCTTTCAAGTCCCGCCTGCTGCTTGAACTGCAAGAGTTGTTTGGGTGTTCTTAGACTTGGATGGCTAGTTTCCGTGCGAACACCTAGCAAAAAAGCTGAGCATGTTATTCTCTACTTCTCCCTTCCCTCTGACTCTCCCATTGCCAAGGTGGCTGGCAGAAGCTTCACAGCCTAACTCGGGCTTCTTGGTATGTATTACTCCAAGACATAACTTTTTTTTTTTTTGAGACGGAGTCTCGCTCTGTCGCCCAGGCTGGAGTGCAGTGGCGCGATCTCAGCTCACTGCAAGCCCCGCCTCCCGGGTTCACGCCATTCTTCTGCCTCAGCGCCCCACCCCGAGTAGCTGGGACTACAGGCGCCCACCATCACGCCCAGCTAATTTTTTGTATTTTTAGTAGAGACAGGGTTTCACCGGGTTATTCAGGATGGTCTCGATCTCCTGACCTCGTGATCCGCCTGCCTCGGCCTCCCAAAGTGCTGGGATTACAGGCGTGAGCCACCGTGCCCGGCCCGAGACATAACTTCTATTGCAGTCTTGCCTTTCTTCTAACCAAGTGCTAGAATCCCAAAAAAAACTCACTTGAAAAGGATGGCTTCCCTTAAGTGGGCAATATTTATAATTATAATCACTAGGTGTTTGAAATTTACTCTAACAATAGGGTTTCTGAACAAATATACAGATAATGGAACACATTAATAACTAGGAAGACAGGCAGTAATTCATGCCTGCCATTCTGTACCCACATGCTAAAATGAAAGCCTGACAGAGAGCACCATCCAACCTTCTGAGTATCTTTGCACCTATTGTTATACCTGCTCACTGAGCTGTGGGTTGCAAGGTGAGATGACGAACATGTTCAAACCTTAAGTCATTATCTAATCCCAACCTCCTCCTCCTTCATTTTATTGGTAAAGGGTGATCATCCATCCAGCTGCTCCAGTCACATCCCTTTTTCTCACTGCCATTATTCAATTGGTCAACCAAGTCCTACTAAGTTGTCATTTGTTTATCTGTCCCCTACTCTTCCTTGCTATTTCCACTGGCTTAGTTCATGACCTCTCTGTCTCCTCCCCAGATACTGTACTGAAATACCTGCTAACTAGTCTCCTTGCCTCTAGGATAGTCCCTCATGAATTTCTCCTCTGCTCTGCCTCCCAAGTTAGCTGCCCAAATATGTGCCTTGGAAACAATGAAATCATACTCATAATTTGAAGAAAACATTGGTGAATATTATTATAACCTGGGAGGGTAAAAGGTATTTCTAAGCAGGACAGAAAACCTAGAAGGCATAAATGTGGTCACTTAAAAGTGTCTTCTATAAGATAAAGAACAAAGATTAAAAACAACTGGAGAAAATATCTGTGACATATATATGTGGGGGACATGCTAATTTACTTAATAAAAGAATTCTTACAACTCACTAAGAAAACAACCTAACTATAAATTTGAAATAACATCTTGAGTCCATCCCTTGGCCACACTAGGAGAGGAAAAACTAATGTAAATAATTATAAAGCTGTGAAGGCACAAAGTGTCCTGCAAAGATTAGGTGTAAGAAAATTGGTTAGGTATCACCATTACCAAACCTGCTTCAAATGCTCTGCCTAGATTCAATTATATTACATATCGACACTGAGATCCTTTAAGCAGTTGAAAAATGCCTCTGGTCTCTTGTGTTTGCCTTCAGAACACAAGTGGAGCATATTTGCACAGAACAAATAATTCCTTGTCAAGCTGGAAGGGCCTCTTTGCTTGATAATTGATGTTTCAGCTTTGAGCCAGAAGGTTAAAGTCTTTCTGAAGAACATTTCTGAGTTCACACAGCACTAAACCCTATTACTCTATTATTCTATACCAGCCTTGGCTGGGAGGCCAGAACAATGCCCATCAGGTGAAACTGACTGGCTTTTCCATTTTGACCTGAACTAAGTAATCAAATTATGTCCCTTGACAAGAAGGCAAAGTATCCACAGAGTGTACAACACTGGCATTGCTAACATACCTGCCAAAGACACTAACTATACCTAGGCATGCGGTCATCCAGAAGGAATGTGTCACGATCTTAAATGCAAGTAGTAAAGACAACTCACCTTTCAAATGAAACCAAGGTGAGATCTATTGCACCCACAGGAAGAGACATAAGATAAATTTTGTTACAAAAGCAAGTAATTCAAAGTGCCGCTATAGCCTTTTATGTGAATCTGGAACATGGGCCAATCATCTGAGACCACAAAGGAATCCCAGGCAAAAGCCCTAGATAGTATTAGTGTCCATTTGCAAAAAACGTAATTTAAAAAATATAGCTAGTATTAATAGCTGGAATGCAATAATTAATCAATCTGGGGGACACACAAGAGGTTAAACCTAACCAAACAGTATTGGAAATCAGAAAATTTAACCAATTATTTTCCAGTCTTTAAAATGTAGGGCTGCACTGAGGAACCCACACATCAGAAGACCCCTATCATAAGACAGATGGCTAGTGCCTGAATACATTACTTTTTGTTGTTCTGAATTGTCTTAACTTTGTGAGCACTTACTCATAATCTTATTGAGAATTATGATATAGATATGAATTCCATTTTCAAAACAGCTTAAAAAAAGACAGTTGGATTTTTAAATTTCTGGCTAGTGCAATGAATCTGCAGAAATTCAAACCTTGACCAATGGTTTCTCAAAATCCATTTGATTCTATCATTTGCCTCTGCTAAAATTAATAAAATATTCTCCCAATAAATCAAGGCTTACAAAGCCACTGTTCATTATTCCTGGCTGAAATGGTCTCAGTGGCTTCTGGAAATGAGTGTCACGCATGGAGATATATAATGCGATCACTTAGATGGCTTGCACACTGGCAAGGGGCAGCCAGTCTAGAACTCCACAACCTATACGAGGACAAAACCTCCCTAGAGAGAACCAAACCCCACCACTAGGCTGCCTTCCATTTCCTGGATAAAAAGGGTTGTAACTTATCTGAAGTAGTGAGTGCCAGGACATGCTGTGATGTTGCTATTACTTGAAGGGTATTATAGAGAGAGAGAGAGAAACTGTAGGTCAGAGAGACAGAATAAACATTACTAAAGCAACACATAGTGACCTCAGCTTTGTCTCGGGCAGACCTAGGAGGGCCTCATCTGAGATCAATAGGTTGTATGCTAAATTAACAAACAAAAAGCATACAGCACAAAACCCACTTGAAACTAATATGATTCTTCCTTCAGGACCCCGTTTTTAAACAAACAAACTTTGGGATAAATAAATAAGTGGAGACTCACTCTGGGAAGCATAATGCCCCTCTGCAGCTTTGTCTTCATGCCCTTCGTATTCCCTGCTGGATAGTTGCCTGTTGGCAGTCTCTAGTCGATCTATGAACAAAGAGGAAATGATCACAAAGAAATGTATATGGATTGAAGTCATCATCTAACCAAGAAATGAAATATGTGCCAAGAGCTGGGGAGGAAGAGATGCTGAGGCAGGAGCCCAAAACTGAACAACTTGGGGACAGACAGTAACTATGTCCCAAAATATCAAAAGAAAAGGCTTCAGATGCCACACTGTGTCTTTATGCGATCTAATGCCAAATGATATGCACGAGCAGCAGGCAGCTAGGGAGAGGTGCTGAGAAAAACCACCTCACTGCCTCCAAGGCCAGCAAACCTGATTTGAAGTATTCACAAAGACAGTCTCCTTGGCCTCAAACCCAGCCCTAGTCTAATCTTGATCATCAGCTGTATATTTTAGCCAGTGACAGCTTTTTGTATCTCAGAATCAAAGAAAAAAAATAACGAATACCAAAAAAAGTCAAAATGACCTAATGTATGAAGACTGTACACAGCAAGTTCTATGTTTGCTCAAACCACTTGGTAAATCTTTAATTATTCAATAAATAATCCAACTCAACAAGTATTCACTGGATGCAGATGATACCCAACCCAAAAGAGTTTGTAGCAACAGAAAAGGTGGGATCTAGCTACTGGGTACTACCAGGATGTTGAGTGTTTTGACATATGAAGCAACTGAAAATGGCTTGGCTGAAGGTGAAGTAACATTTATAGGTTAACTCATTGTGCATATTGGAGACTGCCAAAATCCAGCAGCAGGTGGCTCCTATCTTTCAGCAAGTTTATTGTCTACTTATTTCACAACTGTGGGGACTTTTTCCCCCCAGGGGGAAAATATGTCTAGCTCTGTCTTCTATTGTCCACCTAGCAATAGTTAAGTGCTGCTTTTCAAAGTGTGCTACCAAATGACAGCCCCATGTGGAAAGGGTTGTGCGTCTAACATTGATCTTTTCAAACATTTGGATTCTCATAGCCATGAATCGTGGTTGAGTACTTTCAAAGCAAGAAGGAGCCGCAAACAGAATCCCTTCCTTTGATAGACTCATGCATACAGGCTGTCACTTCCAAAGCTTGATGCTGCAATATACAACCCACAAGGCAGAAAAGAACAATTCTGCTTTTTGAGCACCTCCTCCCTTCCCCAGATCATTGAAATACACAAGATTATCCAACACAGGTAGACCAGCACCTGTGGCAAAGCACTCTGGCCTTGAAGTCGTGCTTTTAGCTACACTAAAACTCTACAGGTAGTTTAGATAGAGAGAACATGAATAAACCTGCCTCGGAGGTCTCTGTTGAAATCATGAAGTCTTCTAATCTCGCCTTCCAATTTGTTTCTCATGGCCTTGTCCAGTGACTCTCGCTTGGTGGTAGACTTGACCAGACTTTCATAGGCTTCCGAAATTCTCTGAAGTTCTTTTTCAAACTAAAAGAAAGAACTGGCATTAAAGTGGTACCTTTGACATTCATGCTGGTGTCTTGGTAAAATGGATTCTTAGACATTGCCAGTGTGAAAGCTGTATCTTCAATGCAGTCTTTCTGCATCTCAAGTTTCATGTGTACCAAACTGTATAATCGATTTCATTCCCCCACCTGCTCTCTAAAGACTACATTAGGATCTTGTAAATTACAGGCTCACAAGTCTGGCTGAACTGTCTGATGTCACCTTGTAAAAGTCCCTCTGTACCAATATTAGAAAGGGGTAAATCTAAACATAACTTAAACCTCTTACACTTTTAATGGCAATTTATAGCTATTATGATTATTTCCAGTTAACATCAGGAAAATATTAAAATACAAAAAAAGAAACAACTATAATTAGAACCCAAGTTTCCAGACTCCAAGTACAGTGCACTTTCCAGAGACACTTCTATCTGTCCCCAAAGGAACATAAAATCCACTGGAGGAAAGGCTTCATTACCTAGTATTTTTATTCCTTTGTCTATAAAATTATCTATATGGTGCAGTGGCTCACGTCTGTAATCCCAGCACTTTGGGAGGCTGAGGTGGGTGGATCACCTGAGGTCAGGAGTTTGAGCAGTCTGGCCAACATGGTGAAACCTTGCCTCTACTAAAAATACAAATATTAGCTGGGCATGGTGGTGGGTACCTGTAACCCCAGCTACTTGGGAGGCTGAGGTGGGAGGATCGCTTGAGCCTGGGAGGCGAAGGTTGCAGTGAGCAAGATCACGTCACTGCACTCCAGCCTAGGGCAACAGAGTGAGATTCCGTCTCATCAAAAAACAAAAAAAAGGATTAATGGACATGTACCTAATCATAAATAAATATATCACAGACAATCTCTTTATATTCAGGAATTGATAGCCAAGAAATTAAAATCATTAAAAAAATATTTCACGAAATCAAAAACTAACTGGGGAAGCGTTTAATCTATGGCACATATAAATTGATAACAAATAGCTCTATTCTAACAGGAGTTTGATGTAATAGTGTGATTTTGATGTAGATATCAATAAATCCCATTGTATTGTTATGTAACATAAATGCAAGAGAAAGGGTAAAGACCAGGTGAGGGTGCCTGCAAACATGGATGGATGCTTGATGAGATGCTGCTAAGGTCAGAATCAAAGGCAAAGCTGATGGGGTTGAAAGCACTAGTGCCCTTCACTGGGTCCCAGATCACAGCCATGTTTTCAGTCCTTCCATAAGACAGCAATGGCATCAGGAGCCAGGGACCCTCTTTTCTGAGCCCCAACTGCCCAGATCAGAAAGTCCTGCCAAGACTCCTATAAATAATAAATATCTGAACAGATATTCATTGTTTGCTTACATGTCAGGTGTTTTTCCAGATGCCAACGATACAGAAATAAGGACAGCAATTCCTGGCCTTTAGGAGCTAGGAGTCTTAAGTTGGCCTGTAAATATTACAAAGAAATGGTAGTCCAGGAATGAGGGCAAGGTAGAAGTGGCAGGAGGTAGGGCCAGAAGGAAGGACTTTAAATTATGGGCAGGGGAGGCTTAGTGGGGGTGAGATATACTGGGGAAGGAAGATTATAACTCTGATCTCATCCAAGTTTTTATAGAGACAAAACTAACAGATGGGGTTGGAGGGTGGGGGTTTATGGGAGAGGAGGTAGAAGAGATATCCAGGTAAAAAGTTAATGTAAACAGCTCAATGACAGATGACAAGGGCCTGAACTATGACACTAAAAGGGCAAATTCCAAAGACACTAATGAATAGAATCAACAGGTTTTGGTGACTGGGTGCAGACAGTAAGGAAGAAAGAAAGCAAATACAACATAAACATTCACAGCTTAGAAGATGGGGTAAGGAGACTTAACCAAGATAAATGATTCTAAGAGAAACAAGCTCAATAAAGAAAGAAAACCAGTCTGGGTTTGGAGATACCATGTTTGAGGAACCTGCTGCACATATTGGCGAAGATTTCCAGTTAGCAGGTGAACATACAAGTCTAAAAGCCAGGAGAGTGGCTGGGTGTCCTCAACGTACAGATGACAGATGACATCAGAAAGCGGAGACCACTCAGGGAGGTAAACAGAAGATTAGAAGGCCAAAAAAGCATTCACGCCAAAGGAGGGGCAGGGCACCAGGGAAAAACTGAAGCCAGTGGAGCCGTAGGAGCCTAGAAGCCAAAAACTTAAAGGAATGAGAGATACTGTGGTCAGCACCCTGAGAGGTTACAGAGGAGCCAGGATACGGCTGAGAAGAGGCTGATGAACAGGCTGGAGAGCACGGGGGCTTCTGCTTAGCGGCAGCCAACTGGAGCCGAGCTGAGATAACCAAGGTTCCTTTTGGTACCACCTTATGTTCCCAAAGGCCTCCTTATACCAGAGTTGGTTCTTCTGTGGTCCCCTCATTTCAACAAGGCCTTTCTGATTCGTCCACAGATATCATGAACCGCTGGTAATGCAGCAGCACAGAGGACGGTATGTCCTAAATCCTGTTCATAGCCTTAGCATGAATTATGATCCTGTCTTTAAATTTTATTCACAAAAGAGATGGCTCCCAGACACACTAACACTTCTTTGCTGATTTTATCTATAAAAGGTGGCTTTTGTTTTCAGACAGCTGGGCATGTCACAGGAACAGTCCCCATCAAGACCAAAGGGCATCATCAAGTCACCAGGGAAGCTGAGAGTACCACACACTTTGAGGCATCCACCATGAGAGTGGTGTTCAGGCTTCCAGTCTAGGACAACTAGCGAGGCTTCCTTAGCTACACCCACAGGGACCCTTCCCTTGGTCTGATTTTATAGTATTTTTTATCTGTTGTATTTCCCTCATTGGAATTCTAATCTGCATCTGCACTGTGCGGCTCTGATTCGACTACTAACTCCTTGAGGGTAGAATAGCTCTTACTGTCCTAGAACTATGCCTTGCCCATGACAAAATACTGACTGATTAATTAATCTTTAAATGTATAACTTCTAAAGACAGACTTGGACACTGAATCATGCATTCTTTCCTTTTACTCAAAGAACTTCCCTCTGCATACTGTCAAAGGAAACTTCAGGATCCCTACCATGATATAGTTTACTATCTCAAATCCTAAAACAATCAAGACCTGACATAAGGTTATCTGCTTAGAAGGGACCTAGAAAAAAAAACAAGGATCTTAGTTCAGAACAAGGTAATTCCTATGAGAACTGATAGCTGTAATGGTAGAGAAAGACTAATCCCCTTCAGTGCATGCTATGGATATGGTTTGTCCCCACCAAAACTCATGTTGAAATTTGATTCCCAGTGTGGTGACATTGGGAGGTGGGGCCTAGTGGGAAGTGTTTGGGTCATGGGGGCGGGTCCCTTGTGAATGGCTTGGTGCCTTTCTCGCAGTAGTGAGACTAGACTGGATTTTGCAGGAATAGATTAGTTCCCATGACAGCAAGTTGTTATGAAGAAGGACGTGCTCTTCACGTTTTGCCTCTTTATACATGTCCGCTTCCCCTTTGACCTTCTGCCATGTTGTGACACAGCATAAAAGCCCTCGCTGGAAGCCAAGAAGATACCAGCGTCATGCTTCTTAAACTTCCCAGCCTGCAGAATCACGAGCTAAATAAATCACTTCTCTTTATAAATTACCCAGTCTCAGATATTCGGTTATAACAACACAAAAGGGAATAAAAAAGTATGATTACAGAGGACAGAGTTATGAGTAAATGTAGGAAGTTAAATAGATGCAGGGTTTTTTTGTTTTTGTTTTTTTGACAGTCTCATTCCATCACCTAGGCTGGAGTGCAGTGACACAATCTTGGCTCACTGCAAACTCCACCTCCTGGATTCAAGTGATTCTCATGCCTCAGCCTCCAGGGCAGCTGGAATTACAGGGGTGCATCACCATGGTTGGGTAATTTTTGTTTTTTTTTTTTTTTTTTTAGTAGACATGGGGTTTCACCATGTTAGCCAGGCTGGTCTCGAACTCCTGATCTCAAGTGATCCACCTGCCTTGGACTCCCAAAGTGCTGGGATTACAGGGGTGAGCCACCACACCTGGCCAAGATGTAGATTTTGACTTAACATAAAGAAACATTTCCTAACTACATTTTCCAGAAGTGTAGTATACCCATTAGTGAGCTTCTCTTCTCTGGAAGCATTCAAGTAAAAGATGAATACCTCCTTTCAGAGAATGACGCAAGGATTACTAAGGAATGGGAAGTTGAAGTAGACTCATTTTAAGAATTTTAAAACTAAAGCTTTTTATTTCTGACTGTACACTGCTTCAGAGTAAAACCACACCTTCTTCTTTCTATTACTCCATGTTCAGAACATCTTAAGCACCCTCTGATATTTGTTAAAGATACAGGGAGGGTTAGACAGGCTGGTTTGATCCAAAAACTATCCAGACCAGCTCAGACTCTGAGTACAGTGCAGGAGGGGAATCCCAGTTTACCTTCCCAGCTCTCATTCTCCTTTTTGGCCTAGGTGTCAGGGAGCTCTTAGGCCAGGCCGTAAGAATCCCTGCAATCACAGAAATACACTCAATGTCCCAGAGACAGAACTACAAGCAGAGCAGAAAGCCCTGCATGACTTCCACTGGCACTGTTGTAATAAGCAAATGGACAGAGAAGGCCCTGAGAAAATCTCAGCCATTTCAAGCTCCAGATACTGGTTTTTTCCCCTGAGCACCTTCACGTGCAACACTCAGGGATCCACAGGACCAAAGAAAGGCCTGCTGTGCAAGCCACAGACTGCCCAATCAAAGCCACCTTTGTTTCACTCACAAAAGAGGGTCTTCACTAAAGCAAGCCTGGGGTAACTGTTAATACTTGGCCCTCTCCCATCAAGTGCCCGTCTATTCCCTGATGGCTTTCAAGGCCAACCCACTCAACAGCCCACAGTCTGGCCCTGGTAGAAACTCCATCGTTAATTAAGTTTCAGGGAAACCGGGAGGAAAAAGATGCAAAAAACATAATCAAAAGGAAAGACTGAAAACAACATCTCTTTCTGGGGGTCCTCAACCATCATTCCAACATTAACAGTGATAATCACTGCCTTGAGCCTCTTTGGAAACAGGGTCTTCATAACTAGGCTGGGATTTTATAGTCTCTGAATTTAATCGTTCTCTTCTGCTGTGTTCCTGGCACAGTATGCATAGGCTAAATTCTGCAATTAAAAATTCATCTATTTTTAGTTCTGCCCTTACAATGCATCTCTGCAAGGGCCAAAACGTTCCCAATGCTGCGAGGAACTCAGATGGGATGAAACTGTGGGCATAGCGGGGTCATATCCTACAAGATTGTATAGCAAAACAGGGGTCACATCCATGCCAGAAGAACTGGCAGCTATCATCCCTGAGAAGCAAAGTTGTCACCTCATCTGACCACCCTCTCCCCAGACCTAAGGCTCAGGCAGCTACACTGAGTGGCAAGGCTGGGGATGAGGGAAGATCTGGGACTAGGGTGACCTTAGGAACGCAAGGCACAAAATGTTATGTCACGAAGTTCATGCAACTCTTGTGTCTCTTGGTCCTAGTTGTCGAGAACAGTTCTCCAATTTGTGATGAGTATGCAAGTATCCATCAAAATCTGAGGTTTTGAATCAATAATTCTGGTTTTACATATGACAGATTAATGTAGTACAGTAAGTCCTCACGTAACGTCACTGACAGGTTCTTGGAAACTGCAACTTTAAGTAAAATGACACATAGCAGGCCCCCAAATAACATCATTTCATTGTGATGTTGATGAGGAAAAAACTGGCTTTGCTTAAAATTGTAGCTTCCAAGAACCTATTGATGATATTAAGTGAGGACTTACTGTACTTGTAGAACAATTTATAACATTCAAGGGACTGAAAAAGTTTTGGGTTCAAGAAGGGACACAGCTTTTGATTTGTCTCCTCTTCCAGAAGTCATCAAAATCCTTTAGGCCACAAGTTTTAAGAACCATCCTCTGTGCAGGAATACTGAGACACTGGGAGATTAAGCCACTTTAGTTTTCAAAATGGAAATGTGCATCAAAATCAAGAAAGAGATGTATGTTATAGGTCAATAAAAAGTACATGTTTAACCCTAGCACTTTGGGAGGCCGAGGTGGGCGGATCACGAGGTCAGGAGATCAAAACCATCCTGGCCAACATGGTGAAACCCCGTCTCTACTAAAATACAAAAAAAAAAATTAGCCAGGTGTGGTGGTGCGCAACTGTAGTCTCAGCTCCTCAGGAGGCTGAGGCAGGAGAATCGCTTGAACCTGGGAAGCGGAGATTGCAGTGAGCCGAGATTGCGCCACTGCACTCCAACCTGGCAACAGAGTGAGACTCCATCTTAAAAAAAAAAAAAAACATGTTAATAAAAAGGCAATGAAAAATAACAAGGCCTCCAATTTCTGCACCATTTGTGTAACTCTTCAGAAACAGCCTTGGGAAAAACCCCAGCACCAAACTCTGCCTTCAAGTGGGTCTGTATAGCTTCTGGACATGCCTGCCTTGAAGCTTCATTAGGAGAGAAGAAAGAGGTCCTTGTTTCCCAAGAAGTGCTGAGTCTGCACTTCCCAATTTTCAGACCATACCTAAAAGAAGCTGCCCAAAAATGTCAGAGGCAAGCTTGGGCCTGTGCAGCGTCTTATAGGCTGAGGGCTGTGAGACAACACGCCTATTTCCCAACTTCTAAGGGTGTAAGAGGGGGTAGGAGTGAGGCCACAATCTTTAGGCGGCCCCTGTCTGTTTCTGGCTCTCATTTTTCCCCTCCAATAAAGGCAGCCAGAGCTCCCTCAGCCAAGTCTGGTCTTGACTCCAGGGAGCTCCAGACCTTTTCAGTGGAAGCTCTGCACAAACGTGCTGGGACAAATTGTCTGTAAACACATGCACCATCAAATCCACTACTAGAGCCTACTACTCTAAAACCCTTGACCAGCAAAATGACCAGCTTGACCTGTGAAATCAGCACTAACTCATGAACACTAACACTAAATCGGCCAGCCGGAGCATTGTCACATAGAGCCAAAGTGACAACATTCTTGTAGTCAGAGGGGGTTTATACTCCTACGCTTTAACTTTACAGAAGCCCTTTATTGCCAAGGGAAGAGCCCGCACTTACTCTTAGAGGATTGCTACTACTACACATGCCTCCTCACCCCCAGAAAGGAAACTCAAGTGCTCTATGGCTGTCCTGCCCTAAAACATCCTATTACCTTTGCCCAACCCCCTTGCATCCTACCTGTAGCACATCAGATGCTGACCTGAGGGGCATAATGAAATCACTGCCCAGCAACAGCTCGTTCTTGCTGGACGTTCCCCTATTTACTTTGGCTCTCAGCATAAATCTGTAAGAATAATGGCTGCCATACATTTAAATATTCCAACAGTAACTACACAGGCTGGAATTACTAAGCATCTCCCCATCTGATAAGTCACAAACATGCAGAAAGCACACAATAACTCGTACTCTTGACCGTCTCATGTTGAGGCAAGGCTGCTTTTTGCAGAGACCGGCTAATGAAATGAACATGACAACACAAGGTTCCTGTCTGAGATTCCTAAATTTAAAGGAAAATTTGGTATCTCTCACTTCATTTCTCTGTGGTTTTATTTATTTTTTATTTTTGAGACAGGGTCTCACTCTGTCACCCAGGCTGGAGTGCAGTGGAGCGATCTTGACTCACTACAACCTATGCCTCCCAAGCTCATGTGATCCTCCTGAGTAGCTGGGACTACAAGGCATGGGCCACCATGACTGGCTAATTTTTGTAGAGACAGGGTCTTGGCATGTTGCCCAGGCTGGTCTCAAACTCCCGGGCTCAAGCGATCCACCTGCCTCAGCCTCACAAAGTGGTGGGATTATAGGCATGGACCACCGCGCATGGCCTCCTCCGTGTTATTTACTCTCCGTGTTCCCTCTTCTACATTTGTCCAGGTGGGGTAATCCTACTTAGCCTCTGAGTCTCCGGTCAAGAGCCACCTCTGCTGTTCCTACAGTAGACCCTTCACACTCTTACTGAAGGTGTTAGCATATGCAACTCTCTCCCCTTTTTGGAATGTAAGCTCCTCCAACGCAGGAACTGGGTCATATTTATTTTCATCTCCCTAAAGCCTTGCACAGGGCCTAGTATAAAAAGGGGTCTAGTGCAATGTTGGCAAGTCAGTCAGTGCATCAACTCCCCATGACCAGGTAAAGAATTTGTCTCCCTCCCATTCCCCAGGGAAGTCACGCACCTTGTGGAGCTTGTCGGCATTGTCGTAGTAACCCTGAAGTTCCTGGTGAAGCACCCGGTTCTCCTCTGTTAATATCTCCACCATTTGCTGGGCTCGCTCCACAATCGCAAAGGCATCTGGACCAAGCTGCTGGCTGGGGGAGGCGGCAGGCGGGGGCTGTGGAGCACCCAGGGCCATCGGGAGTGGAAGTGGCAGGGAGACAGAGTGCAGTGGCCCGCTGGCGGAAGAGGTCTGGGAGGACATGGGGCTGTGCTGCTGCATGGTTGACGGGAACGGAAGTTGGCATGGGCGGCTGCAAGGCAATGGAAGGCAGCAGTTAGAGCCCGGGGAAATGGTGGGAGCAGGAAGGAAGCCCCAACAATACTGGCACTGTTGATGGCTTCCACGGTCAGAGGCCATCAATGCACTTCCCAGTGGGAGGTATTCACTGTGCTCCCATCTCAATTGGCACCATTCCGGCTATTGGGGAAACAGCGAACAAGACAGACCAGGTCCCTGCTCTCAGATGTTTACATGGTAGGGAGAGAGAAAGGCAAGCCACCCAACAATAAAGTCAAGTATCAAAACATAACAAGTACTCTCCAAAGAATAAGGTGGAGTGATGTGACAGGGAATGACCCCATGTGACAGGGAATGACCCCATGGCTACTTCCTACTGAGAGAGCAGAGAAGGAGTCTCTGAGAGGGGTGGTTTGAGCTGAAGTCACACTGACAAACAAGAACCAGTGGTTTGGACAGAGCGGGTGAAGAAGTCGGGGAAAGGAGTATTCCAGGTAGGAGGTGTCAGCTAGCACAGTGGTCCCCAACCACTGGGCCATGGACCAGTACACATCTGTGGCCTATTAGGGACTGGGCCACACAGCAGTAGGTAAGTGAGCAAAGTTTCATCTATATTTACAGCCATTCCCAATGGTTCACATTACTGCCTAAGCTCTACCTTCTGTCAGATCAGCAGTGGCATTAGATTCTCATAGGAGCTTGAACCCTATTGTGAATTGTGCATGCAGGGGATCTAGGTTGTTCCTTATGATAATCTAATGCCTGATAACCTGTCACTGTTTCCCATCAACCCCAGATGGGACGATCTAGTTGCAAGAAAACAAGCTCAGGGCTCCTACTGATTCTACATTATGGTGAGTTGCATAATTATTTCATTATATATTACAATGTAATAATAATAGAAACAAAGCGCATAATAAATGTGATGCGTTTGAATCATCCTAAAACTATTCCAACCCCGCGATTGTCTGCGGAAAAATTGTCTTCCACAAAACGGATCCCTGGTGCCAAGAAGGTTGGAGATGCTAAGCTAGCACACAGGGCCTGAGGCAGGAATTAGCACTGGCACAAGCAAGTAGTATGAAGCACTGCCAGCAAGTAGCAGTGCAAGATAAGACTAGAGTGATGGGCAGGTGCCACAGCCAGACTTTACCTTGGAGTGTACAGAGGCCAGGGGAGGAGCTGCCTCTCCTGTAGTGTGCACAGAATGCAGTGCATGGTGGCAGGAACACTCGTGTGGAGTCCAGTGAGGCCCAGGTGTGGTCTAGGTGAGAACTGAGGAGAGCTCAGAGTAGTGGCAGAAGAGAAACACTCAGAAATTGGGATTCATTTTGTATATATCATGGATGGGGAGAAGGGAAGTCGGGAAAATTAAAAAATTACTCCTAGATTTTGGGCTCTACACAAATTGATAGGGGCACCATTTAATGAAGTGGGAAGTCTTGGGGAGAAACTGATTTGTTTTGCTGAGGTAAGGGAGGTCTAGAGCTCAAGAGTCTAACTTTAGCCATGTCAAAAAGAACACATAAGGGTGTCCCTTCATGGCTCAAATACCTAGTATTAGCTCCTATCTTTGAGATCATGAATTTCCATCCCCGTCCCCATTCCTAACAAGTCCATCCTAACTATTCAGTTAACCTGTTTCCTAAGAATCACTGTATTTTCTTTCAACCTAAGCCAAGGGCTCCTAACAACATTTAGAAATATAAAGGGTATGAACCAAAAAGTATCTGAGACAGATCTCAATCAATTTAGAAAGTTTATTTTGCAAGGTTAAGTATGTGCCCATGACACAGCCTCAGGAGGTCATGACCACATCTGCCCAAGGTGGTCTGGGTACAGCTTGGTTACATACACATTAGGGAGACATGAGAGACACGAGACGTCAATCAGTATGTAAGATGAACATTGGTTTGGTCTGGAAAGGCTGGACAACTCCAAGTGGGGTAAGGGGCTTCTAGGTCATAGGTAGATAAAGAGACAATTGGTTGCATTATTTTGAGTCTCTGATTAGCTTTTCACTGAATACACAATTTACATGTGAGAGGAGGGTAAAAGAATAGTCACTTACACCTTAGTCTGGCTTAGTAAAACAATAGGGCAGAGGAACTAATCACATATGCATTTGTCTCAGGTGAGCAGAGGGATGACTTTGCGTTGTGTCTGTCCTATGTCCACAAGGAATTTCCTTGTGGGGAAATTGTGAGGCAGGTATGTGGCTTTTTTTTATTTTTGTAGCTATCTTATTTAAGAATAAAATGTGAGGCAGGTTTGCCTGATGCAGTTCCCAGCTGGACTTTTCCCTTTGGCTTACTGATTTTGGGGTTCTGAGATTTATTTTGCTTTCACATCTTTCCGAAAAAGCATTTTATAAGAAAATGAGTGAGCCTCTGGTCTCAGGTTTTGTCTGATCTCTCATGGCTAGGACAGTTTACTCCTAGAAAGGTAGGTGTCAGGTTATTAGGAAAGATCATTTTAGTAGGTTGTGAAATCTCATATCCTATGAAGAGAAAATAGGAGGAGGAAGAGAAAAAAACAAACAAAAAAGATGAAGAACAATCCTGGAAAATTGATATAGGCCATATTATCTGAAGTCCACACATCAATAGGCAGGTATGAAAGTGGTTTATATATGTAAATAAGTTGCTGTTATTTTCTTCTGTAGTTGTCTAGCTTCAGTTTGCAGGGCTTTAAGAAAGCACAGCTTCATTTTTAGGGATTTTAAATCAAGAAAAAAATGGAGGGAAAATAGGACAGGAAAGAAAGAAAAAATCAATTAAAAACATTACTTTGGAGACGTGTAGCCAGGAAAAACTTTAGAATTCAGTACAAACTATAGAAAATAATAAACATTGAAAAACATTAGACAAGATTAGAATCTAATAACAGGTGTAGTCTAGTTTATTTTGAAACATAATTTTTCTCTCTCCAGTCCCCATTTTCACTAAAGACAAATCACAAGACAAATTTATGCATAAAATAACTGTTGGTCTTACTATACTTGGCCTGAGTATTTGCATAAAGTCAGCAAAAAAAAATTATTTGCCATATAGGCTCTTTTCTTTTTAATTGGCTTTACTGCAACTTTATTCCACAAGGAAACTCAGATTAGACTTCGATGCTTTGAGCTCAGCCTGTGCCTGCAAATACCTGTACTAATTGGGTGAATTCCTCACCTCAAGGGCCCAAGAAAACTTAGGGCTCCTGGGCCTGTCAGAAAGTGACATTCTTTACTTACTGCAGGTCAGGAACCTGTACAGGGACTGTGTAGACATGGTATAAGGCCAGCTTTCCCAAAGGGTTTTATTTGGCTCTACAAGTCAACCTCAATTCCTTAAAGCAATCTGGTTCTATCTAAAAGTATGCCATTCCAATGAAAGCCTTGGTAAAATAACCAGTGTCTCCAATTGTGTTCTATTACAAAGAAGAAGATTCTTATTGAACTTATGCAAATAACTATACTGCTATAAATTAAATATACTTGCAAATAGTTTTCAAATTCTGGAGAAATCAGGTAGAGAGATATATGCTTCAGATTTTGCTCACAGGAGTGTAGCTGCCCCAATTATTAAAAGCTGTAAACAGCTCAAAGAAAAAGGGTTTTCTAGATGCAGAAACAAAAGAATTAGCAACATTTCAAACAAAGTCATAAAAAAGATTATTTCAGTCTTTCATTAGTCTACGTAATTAAGTCATGTTCTGCTCGATGTTTATGAACACATTAGCTTTCTATGGGAGTCTTGCAAGTTTTTCCTCTATTCTAGTGTCACAGTCTCCAAAGTTATCAGAAACCTGCATTCAAGAACAACTGTCAGAGTCCTATAGTTGATTATAAAAAACACCTTTTGAAAAGAATAAAAGTGAAACAACTAGATGACAAAAGTTATGGTTAAAGATGCAAATGACAAGGAAATTGGGTTACTTCTATGGCATACAATTTTATATCAGAATCACCATTACTACTGATAACATTTACTAAGATATATTAGGCTCACAGGAACCTCATACAATTCTGGAACACATACTAATAACACATTTATATAAATATAATCCAAAGAAGGTTAAACCCCATTTCATATTTGACACTACTTCCTGTATGATTTTATTACATCAAATAAGCTGAATATGTCTTTTTTGGACTTCAAGGGACCAAATATCAAAAGATTAATGAGGACTGAAGTTAAAATTTGATTTCAGAAAGTGTGTCTAATATAAAAAGTTTAAAACACTTCATATCACAAAACAGGATCACAAGTTGTTATAAAATAAGTCAATCATTTAGCCAAAATGATAACTCAACGATTTCCAAAAAAAAAAGCATAAACCTTTATTCTTTGAGAGCAATTTAACTTCCCAAACAACAAGCCCTAATAAAGACAGCATGAGGCCAATTAAATGTGTCTTTTAAAATTCTGTAAGTAAATTTATTAAATTTTAATTATCTTGAACATAAGATATAATTTCCATAAATCTTTTTATAATCTTTATAACCTTTTATTAAGGAGTGAGTTAATGCTCCAAAAAAATTGTGTTCATCTGACACAGAGGCTCATATGCTGGTCTTGCATCAGTGTGCGTTTGGTATTAATGGTTAATTTATAGAGAAACTGAACTAATTTTATCTCTCAACATTGGCCCTTACAATCTCATGCCCACCTCTTCCACAATAGTCTCTGGGTCTTGAGGAGTTAGATAGTTTTAATTTCTGGCCCTGTGTCTCACAAACACAGTTTATTTTGGTTGGCATCTTCTACCGGATCTGAAGATAAGGTTTTTAACTGCTGTCAGGGTTTAAGACTGAAGAGGACTTGGTGTCCTATTTAGCCCCAGAAGTCAAAGCTCTATAACTTAATGACACAAGGACTTTAAAAGCAAAATACAGAAAGTTACACAGATGTGATAACTTTAATTTTAAAAAAAATTTAATCTCAGTTTTTTCTAAGCAAACCAAAACTTAATAACAATGGCAAAGGAATTATTTCAATAAAATATAAAATGTGTTTGTTAGGCCAGTTACCAAAAGGCAAAAGAAAAGATCTTCTGCAGTGCCACTGCTATTCCCTGTGGGGTATCCATTTATTATCAATAACCTGAAAGTCAAACTAATAAAAAGCGTACTTCAATTAGACATAGGAAGAGTGTTTCTTAGGTAACAAGTAAAAATTTCTAGATTCACAGAACCATCTAAAGCCAAGAGCACAGAATGTTATGCTGGAGAAGACATTTCCTTTAGGCCTTTAGGATAAAACATTTTTAGTGTAAGGCCACAACAAACAAACAGCACCCGAGGAATAAAACTTACGGGAGCCAAAAGTGAGTTGAAGGAGATATTTACTATTTCGGGGCTTTTAAAAGGGGAGAGGAAGCTGAAACAGCAAGATACAATAAAAGTTAAACTTTGGGTTAAAAAAATTAAAATGTCTTGTAATTTTGTTAAGGGTAAATCAATATCTTAAAAAAAGTTTCATTGTACTACCCAATTCTTTAGTGCATAAGTGTTTTTTTAAAATATCAAAACACAATCTCTAGAAAGACCATTATAAATAATTTCTCTTTCATTACAGACAACTTGATCATATAAAGTTTTTCTTCCCCCATAAAACTTTACTTTTACAAACCTTGTTATGACTTACACAGACCATTCATGGCATACGTGGACTTTCTGGTTTGTCCTGAATATCCCTCTTTCTTAACCAGTCATTTTATTCTAGGACAAAAATTTACCATACAAGATTCTTTCTCATATAAAATTATTTTCCTTTTTAACCTTTCTTGCCAAAAATACCTTTTTATATTTATAACTTTCTTTACAATGCTTTTATATACTGGTTACCATTACCTTGTTTTATAAATAACTTTTAAATAAACTTTGAATTAGACAAATATTATTTTCCTTGAAATAAGAACACATTTCTTTTTTAGAAAAACATTTTTCTATAATTTATTTAAAAATTGGAAATGACCCAGACATTCAATGAATATGTATTATGTAACTTTAGATTTTAAATTATATGATAAGTTTATTTATAGGCATTTATTCCACTACATTTATCTAATTAATTGTTTTTTCAACCAGATTACTTATTAAAACTGTGATAGTTATCATTAAAAATGTTAACCATTTTATAACCTGTGGAGTTCAGGTTTTCCTAAGAACCTTAACATTAGACAAATTTTTGTTTGTTTGTTTTTGCCAATAACTCAGGATTTAGCTGTTTTCATTAACTGAACAATATTGAATTCCTTATTTATCAAAGTTTACATAAAAAAAGATAATTTTCTTTTGTGCTACATTCATAACTTTATAGCCCTCATGCCACATTTTTACATCTAGCAGAGATAAATATTAAGCCACTTTACCAATGAATCTAAATGATAATTTATGTTGACAATTCTGAAGCCATTTCTAATTACATTTCATGAATACTTTTAAAACTAGCTTATTTATTAAAAATTTACTTAAGTCACATAAACTTGAAAAAGCATTTGGCTCAAAGTCCACTTTTTTCTGGTGGCTGGATTGTAAAAAGTGTTCAATAAATGTTTGCTGTAATAGAAAAAATTTACCAGGCTTCTCATGAATGCCCAGTGCTAGGCTCTGTATTAGGGGGTGTGGGATACAATGATAATAATTATAATCATGGTGAGAATATCTAACATTTATGCAGTGCTTACTATGTATCAGACTCTGACAACTGAATAAGTGGCATTATCGTCCCATGAAACGGAGATACAGGATGTCTAGTAAGCTTCCTCTCTGATTTCACAATCTAATAGGGAAACAGGCTCACAAATAGACAATTAGAACATGGAGTTCTAGTCACAAGTAGTTTATCAATAAGTGTGGGCTCCCATCCTCTCTTTTCCCCTTTTCTTTGTGTCCCCATTACCTGCACGTGTTTATCGTAATAGGGGCCCATCAATAACATTATCTTTGCAAGCCGAGGATAGGCTGTTTCATAGCACTGGTATGATTTTCTGTGAAATTGTCCTGTTCCCTTCTGACACTCCTTCTCCCTCGTTTACACTAAGCTCAGATCTGCTTGTACAGACCTTTGAGCTCACTCACCCCAGTTGGCTGAGCAGTGGAGCCAAGGAATAGAAGTTTCTCTCCTGCCTGCACATTGTCCATCGTAATGTGGTATTTATTAGCATGAATGCGTAACTGAGTTATTTGTGAGGCCAGTGCTCTCTGTTTGATAGAAAATTTCCCATTTTGAAAAAGCCCATTCTTTTCTGTCCCTTAAGCTTGGCAAACCTGCCTTTTCTGCACTGTCATTCAGGTAACTAGTCACCATCACTGATGACGTATGCTGGCATCAAGAAAGCACTATCACCTGATTTCAGCCTCTCTCGTTGGTTTTCCTTGTAATTGCTACCTGACATAAAAAGATGATGGAGAAGATAAGCTCCCATTGACCATAAGTGACTTCCAAATCCCAGAGTTAAATAAATGTTAAAAGATAGAAGCCCCACCTGAAGCTACCTGAGTAGGAGGGGAGGGAGTTGTAGACTCATCTGTGCCCCTCAGCCTGTAGGAGACAGCTGCGTTTCCTCTTCACATTAAGTGAAGTGTGAAAGGGAATACTCAGGAGGTGGGAATGGGTTTCTGCCCTTTCATTCAAAAGCAGTGGTGTAATTTGTGGCATTTTGGCTCTTACCAAGAGAACCTCTTTTCCCTGAAAAATGTATTATTGTAGGATTTAGCCAGCCTGCAGGAAGCACTGACTCAGTGACAGATGTGTAGTGTTTTGGGTCCATTCCTGATCGAAGCTCCTGTGACCTGGGGTGAAAGCAGGGCATTGCGAATTTCACTCTTGTGGTGGAGTTGGACTTCCTTGTACACATGGGACGACATGTATATTCACACGCACTTCAGTGTGGAAGGGGCACAAATTCACCAAGATGCAGAAATGCTTTGTGTCTAAAGAGATGGCAGGTTATGCAGTGGGTGTGTAGCGAGAGAGGGGAGGGATGGTTTAGGTGTGCCCACTGATAACATTCCTTTCTGAAAACTGCGGATGGTTGTAAGTGAAGTCACTTATGGAATAAAGAATTGCATTGAGCTCTCCAGTTCTTTACCTTGCCTGGGGAATGTTGATCCCAGTTATTTCAACATGAAATGGGAGGGCTGCTAAACTGAAGGCCTAAGGAAATCCAGCTGGGAAATACATCCTGAGCCCAGATGGAGTGTCTTGAGTTCAGTTACCAAGCAAGGCCTGAGGCTAATTATTCTGTTAGGATCTGCTGGACTTATTCTGAGGCCATCTCTATGAAGGTCTGCGTATCCATGTAGGGAGGGCTGAAGTGATCCTTGTCAAATTGTCTTCTAGAGTTTGACATTCAGCTGTTAGGAGCTGGCATTCAGAGGAAACCTGGCTATGAGAAATACTTACAAAATGAGAGCTACAGAGGCTGACAGGCTCACAAACATTTCAGCAAACATACTTAAAAGGAAAATATAAGGCTAGGTGACCTCCTGGGGAGAATGGGGGTAGCTCTGAGAGCTTTCGCTATGGATGGCTACAAGTTATGGAAGGTTGCACATGTCACTGTTACTGATTAGAAGCAGCTGGCTCTTCAGAGGACTGACTCAGCCCTTTGATACGGAATGTGGATGATTTGGGATTTCATGCTAATGCTTAGTATCTAACCTGCAGTTCCCAGATTGCGACCCAGTGGTTGAGATCAACAGAAAAATGAGTTTCCCAAGTCTTTGCAGAAGAAACACAGCTGTGGTTGGAGAACTACATATCAAGACTTTGTTTGCTTTTGTGAATGGCAAATAAATCTTGGGACCCCAAAATCACTAAGCCAAAGGGAAAAGTCGAGCTGGAAACTGTATCAGGCAAACCCGCCTCCTATTTTATTCTTAGATAAGATAGCTACAAAGACAAAACAAAACAAAACAAAAAACTATATACTTTCCTCACAATTTGCCCACAAGGAAATTTCTTATGGACAAAGGACAGACACAACTCAAAATCATCCCTCTGCTTACCTGAGAAATGCATGTGATTGCTTCCTCTGCCCTACTGTTTCACTAAGCAAGACTAAGGCATAAGCGACTATTCTTTTACCCTCCTCTCACATGTAAATTGTGTATTCAGTTGAAAGCTAATCAGAGACTCTAAATAATGCAACAGATTGTCTCTTATCTACCTATAATGTGGAAGCCCCCTCCCCCACTTCAAGTTGTTCTGCCCTTCTGGACCAAACCAATATACATCTTACATTCATTGGCTGTGTCATGGGTGCATTCTTAAGCTTGACAAAATAAACTTCCTGAGATCTGTCTCAGATACTTTGGGGTTCACAAATTGGAAACCTGAAGGGATTCTGAGTGGTGGTTCCCCTGTACTTTGACAAATCTATGGGTGCTTCGTAGCAGCTTAAGATACCTTTATGGCTCGGATCAATAGGACAATTTGCTGAGGCCTGGCAACTTCCCCTCCGGAGAATCCCTGATCTCCCCAAATGTGATCGAGATCTAAAGTTTATTTTGCTGTACAGCTCCTTTTCTGGAGTTTTGCTTTCTTCCAACAAGGAAGGCAAGTTTTTCTGCATGATGGAGTGAAGGTAACTCCTTTCTGGAGTTTTAGCTTGCTTCCAACAGGGAAGGCAAGTTAGAGTTTTTTCCTGTTTATAGGATGGTAGAGAGCAGTCATTAGCCTGAGCCCCACTCCTAGGTAAGTAGCTGAATTGGGGTTTTGTCTTGGCTAAACTTAACAACCAGCTGGTCTTAATTTCTCCTTAACTTTAAAGTGCTCAGTAATTGTATAAATTGTGAGATTGTTTGTTTTGTGTAACTGTTTTGTTGTTGTTGTTGTTGTTGTTGCTTGTTTGTTTCTGTTGTTGTTTCCATCTGTTTCCTATTGGGTTTGACCAGCTCTATCTGACTTGATCAAATCCAAGGGAAAGTTTCAAATTATGGGGAACAAGGCCTCTGAATTGGCTAAATTCCCACAACTGAAAAAAAAAATGGGAAAAGGAAAATGACAGCCAGCAAAAGGTAAAAAAAAGAATTTTTTTTTTTTTCTCGGAGGCAGAGTCTTGCTCTGTCGCCCAGGCTGGAGTGCAGTGGCATTAATCTTGGCTTACTGCAACCTCCACCTCCTGGGTTCAAGGGATTCTCCTGCCTCAGCCTCCCGAGCGGCTGGGACTACAGGCGTGCACCACCACACCCAGCTAATTTTTTTGTATTTTTAGTAGAGACGGGGTTTCACCATGTTAGCCAGGGTGGTCTCAAACCCCTGACCTCAGCCATTCCACCTGCCACGGCCTCCCAAAGTGCTGGGATTACAGCACTTTCAGCAGGCCTGAAAGATTTTTGATTTTGACCACTTGAGGGGCTTTATTTACATAACAAGGGCACCTTTATTTATGTAACAAGCCAAGCCAAACTGAAGTAGCAATGGCTGTTGCCCCACACTGCAGTTCAGTAGCTAAAGGTAGCTAAGGTTCTGCCCCCAATTTTTTGTCACCACGATAGCCTGGGATTGTTCCTAAATCAGGCTCTTTCTGGTTTGACATTTGTATTAGTTTTGAAATATCAGCAATTTGTTTTAGCTAAAATATGGTAATGAGACTTAAAATTTTTTTTTTCTTAAGTAGCTCAATGGTTAGCAGTCAATTAAAAGCTAATATCCAAGATATGTGTGTGTATGCATGTGTGTGTGTGTGTGTGTGTGTGTGGCTTTTATTATTTTTCTCTCCTAGGATCTTTTTTTTTGAGAAAAAGTTTTTTTCTCTTCTCAGTTGACTGAATTCTGTTTTCTCCATTTACTTCTGCTCTCTCTCCTTTCTCTTGCCACACTCTGCTGCATAAGGGACCTGAAATAGTTTCTAATAGCCCAGGATTCCTTGAAGAAAACAAAGAAGGCGCCAGACTCCCTTTTGGGGAGAAACCTCTGTTTTTCCTTATGGAACCCCAAGAGTGTAAACAGATAAGTTTGTCTCAGATCTTAAACTGCTTGCTTTAGTAGTGTATTACCTCATACCTCATTTCTTTTCTTTTTTTTTTTTTTGGACTAAAATAGTTATTGTAGCAGAGATTACTCTGGGGTGTTTAAAGTAAGAAAGAGAGTAGTTTAGACACTCAGAGAAATGTCTTTGTTTGAAAAAAAGTGCACTATGAAAGCGTCACGTGGTCTAGCCCCGTACTAGTTCTCTTTTTGGAGACCCAGGATTCAGCGTGGGCTCTGCCCAGAGTTCACAGATCCAGTTAAAAGACAGAGACTAAATTTAGAACTACCTATCTAAATAAAATTGGTTTCCTTATACAATTCTATGATAGATTTCTGTAATTTTATGTTTGACTTGGCATCCATTTTTAATCTCCCTGTAGTACCACCAGACTCTTTCTCTCTGTACCTTGAGATATAAATTTCACTATCTGATTTTTCACAAGAGTTGGCCCTTTAATATGCAAATTTAGGGCTATGTAGCTGACATCTGCCTGGAGTAATAAAACAGGTTATCAAGAAATTGGAAGTCTAAAATAGGAGGAAAAAAAGAGGTGTTATGAATCTATAAGATCTATTTCTATCTATGTGTCTAGTATATCTATGTATTTGTGTCATGTATATGTTTCACTACTAAAAATACATAAAAGCTCTAATTAATTGGCTTAAAAGAAAAAGTGCTTAAATCAAACACTTTATCAGAAAAAAACAGACTTTGAGCCAAATGCTTTTTCAAGTTTATGTGACTTAAGTAAATTTTTAATAAATAAGCTAGTTTTAAAAGTATTCGTGAAATGTAATTAGAAATGGCTTCAGAATTGTCAACATACATTATTGTTTAGATTCATTGGTAAAGTGGCTTAATATTTATCTCTGCTAGATGTAAAAATTTGGCATGAGGGCTATAAAGTTATGAATGGTTAGCCTGTGTTATCATCACACACTGCTAATGGATGATAGAAGAAAGGCAATAAGCACCACCCTTGGATTGCCCTTCCTCTTCGGAGACCATGAGCTAAGAATCACAGTCCCTGTCCCTACAGCCCGTGTGAGGAATCACGGCATGATCCAGCACCACGGAATGCAATGCCATGCACAACCAGAGCATGGTTCTGGACTGATGTCGGTGCATGTCAGTACACGTTCTCAGACACAGATTCATATTCCTTCTAGTCCTACACTGTCCAGACAGTGGCCACTAGCCACTAGGCTATTGGGTACTTGAAATGTGGCTAGTCTGAACTGAGATGTACTCTAAGGGTAAAACAGACATCAGAACTTGAAGACTTAGGGCCAGGCGCAGTGGCTCATGCCTGTAATCCCAACACTTTGGGAGGCCGAGGTGGGTGGATCACTTGAGGTCAGGAGTTCGAGACCAGCCTGGTCAACATGGTAAAACTCCATCTCTACTAAAAATACAAAAATTAGCCAGGTGTGGTGGCACGTACCTGTAGTCCCAGCTACTTGGGAGGCTGAGGTAGGAGAATCACTTGAACCCGGGAGGCGGAGGTTGCAGTGAGCTGAGATCGAGCCACTGCACTCCAGCCTGGGCAACAAAGTGAGACTCCATCTCAAAAAAAAAAAAAGAAAGAAAGAAAAAAAAAGAATTTAGAGACTTGGTAGAAAAGGAAAATACCTCACTGAGAGTTTTTAATATTGATTACCTGTTAAAATGACAATATTTTGGATATAATGGGTTAACTAAATTTTTTTAATGTTTCTAAATGAGTTAACTAAACTATGCTTTAAAATTAATTTCATTTCTCTCTTTCAAACTTCTTAAGATGTCACTGCTAGAAAATGTTTAATGAGATATGTGGCTCATGTTACATTTCTATTGAACAGTGAGAGCTGCTCTAGACCATTGTGCATGTACCCTAGAAGGCCTGGTTCTGGAGAGCCAGTTCCAGATTTCAGTGAGCATCAGAGCAACTCATGCAACAGACTAGCTGTTCCCACTCTGGGGTCCCCAGATTCTCAAGCGTGAATGGTGATCAGCAAGCCACAGTCAATATATTAAACTCTATGTTCCTTTATAATTAGGCTATTAGGCTAATATGTAATAAAAAATGGCTTGTTTGACAAAAATTTTGCAAAACATGACAGGAAAAGAAAAAAAATCAATGGGTAAATAGAAAAAGGATGTAGTGAAGTAATTCATAAAGAGAAAATGCAGGGGGCTAAACACACATTTTCCTATGCAAAATTAATAGAGAAATTAAAATCAAAACATTTCTCAGTTTATCAATATTAACAAATTTCTCAAGATATAATATATATTAGGCTTTTGCCTTTGTAAAAAATAATGCAGAGAAAAAAGACTGGAAGGAACTATTACAAAAGGAAAAAAAGACTGGAAGGAGCTATTACTGCAAGTGATGGGACTATGGATTTTTCTTCTACTCTTGATACTTTTCTGTTCTTTACACATTTTCTACAATGAACATGTATGGCTACTTAAAAAAATTTTATTATCTAAATAATACATGTACATTATAGAAAAATTAGAAAACATGGATAAACCAAAAAATCAGCATTGTTATTTTAATATTCAGAAAAAATGTAAACAAAATGAAATTTAAAATGAGGTTAAATAATATAGGGCTTCTTGGCTGTGAAGAGGTTCAAATTTGAATTCTGTTGACTCAATAAAAATACCTCTTATTTATATAGAGCTTTGCAACTTAAAGTATTTTCTTATAATTTTCTAGTCCTTGAAGCAACATAGTGAACAGAGGGTTTAACAATGGTATCTCTGGATAATAAGACTGAGGCAATTTCTATTTTCTTTCTTTTGGGGGGCAGAATGGGAGTTGTCTGTATTTCTAAATTTTGTGCAATGAATATGTTTTATTTATCGAACGAAGAAAATCAGTTATTATGGCAAAAACCACAATTACTTTTGCACCAACCTAATAGTTTTAGGGGAAAAAAATCAGCTGTAACATTTCACAGATAAGGAAACTGAGGCTCTGAGAACTTATGCAATTTGCTACCAGAAGGAAGAGTCAGAGCCCAAACCCCCTGAAATTTTTTTTCCAAACTCATGGAACTCCCCACCTGGACCCCTGTGGTCGTGTAGACACCTTAAATCTCATAACTGTTCAAATGAAGACTCTACTCTTGGGTAAACTAAGATCAAAATCATTGCTATCCAGGGTGGCTACAGATAACCCTCCTGTTTAGAGAAGTCACTCATTTAATACATTACAGCTGGAATTGTTAGGTTTCCTGAGAAAGTAACCTGAACTTGACCCTAGCTTCTTGAAATACCCATGCTGCAGAGCCGTTTGTCAGGACACACAGGGCATTTTATTTCCTTCATCCAGCCATAATTCAGCCTAAATACTGGAGAAACTCCTGAGTTCCCATGCTGGTATTCAAAACACATGTTTAGCTGGTGGAATTTAAATAAGGCTCCATGGCCTCATTTTCGTTAAGGGCAATGCATCATTTTTAATTCAACAGCCATGGGTCTGGCTTACCTTTTCATCCCACAAAGCAATTCATTTTCATGACTGCATAAACTGCAAATCATAATTCCCCATTTTGGAAACACATACTTACTCCCAAGATTCTCCTCCCTCCTCCAGCCATGTCCAACACAAAGTAAGACAGGACCATCAAACCTTCTTTCTTGTAATATGGCACATTCCAAACACAGAGCCCACTAGGAGTAAGGCCTGTGATTTAGCAAATATCTTCATGCTTGTTCATGTTTAGACTGGACTTGCTGCACTGCTGGGCTGACAGGGTTCCCTGAGGACAGGAGTTATCTTTAATTTGCCAAATGTACTCTTGGGCTGCCCCCACTTTACTTGTCCCTCCTCCCTGCACTGTCAGTGGGCATGTACCCAGAGAATGTCAGTGCCTCTGACTCTATCCTCAATGAAAAGAAATCAGGTTTTCTGGGGGAAAATGCATAATGCATTTTTTTAAAGGAAAATAGTGATTTGGGGAATAGGTCATACCACAGGTTCCCTCACTTAATGTATGACACTGCAAGCCCCCTGCCCTGATGAGAAAGAAGGTGGTGGTGATGGCTGTCCTGGGACAAGGCAAGAAGTCTGCTCTACGACAGGAAATCCACAGCTCCTCTGGCTTTGACATCATCTTATATTTTCATCAACCTAGGATGGGAGCGCTGGGCCAAACACTACCATGTCATGCTTTTATAAAATATCTATCTACACACCAAAAAATCAAATTAATGTACTCATAGATGAACAAAATATTAATAAACAGTTACCACTCTTCTCTCCACTTCCCGGAAGCTAGTAAATCAAATCCCCTATGCTGAACAGACAAGATTGAGCCAAGATAAAGGCCAAAAAGGCAATGTACAGGCTGAGAGAGTGGAAACAAAGCCTTAAGTGTTCTTTTCATTGACAGGAGTCATTCTTAGTCTTTTTCCAAATGGATACTGCCTAAAACATACAAATTAGTCTTAAGTTAGTATTTATCATCTTCCATAATGGAAACATTCTAATAAAAATGTCTACAGAAAACCCGCAACCCTCACCCTAGGAATGAAAGCACCTCCAAATGAAAGCAAACCAAAAGACAGACGAAAGCCCACACCCAGAGCTGTCAGCCCCATTAAGTCTGGTCTGTGACAGTCTTCCCAGATATCTGAAGAAAAAGAGGTATCCAGACAGCTTTCTTCCTAGAGTCTAGAATACTTCACCAGAATTCTGGTCCTGTTGAAAAAAACAGAAGGTGGGCAGAGCACAGGCTGGACATCACATGTGATATATTCTATAAATCTGATTAGAAATTCACCAGATTTAGTGACCCCAAGTGAAAGCTTAAATCTGCGGCTCCACTGCAAAGTACAGTGGCCAAGTGTTTACACTCGTGGGAGACGCAGTGTGCAGCAAAGCATTCCAGGTCTGCACCTGGCTCCTGCACTTCCAAGCTGCTGGCTGTGATCAAGTTAGTTAACCTCCCTCTCTAAGCCTAAGTTTTTATTGTATGTAAAAATTGTGATAATAATAGTACCCACCCTTTAGAGTTGTAAAGATTAAGGAAGATAAGTAACCCACACAAAGTGCCTGGCACACAGTCAGCATTCGGTGAAGGTTTCACCCTCCTGCTATGACTACCACCACCACAACTACTCCACTCTCACCTGCTAAGGGTGAAGACAGAGTTCTAGAAAATGGACAATGAGAGCAAGTGTTAGAAAAAACAGATTTTAGTTTATGCTGAGTCCATTATAATATATAAGTCTTAGGAACAAGAAACACAAAAAGCCTATTTTTGAGATCAACTAAGTCTAAATAGCAAAACATACTCCCTTCCCCACAAAATTAACCTAGCCAGTTATAACAAATTCAAATAGGAAGTTAAGACTATTTGCAGGCAGGGTGCAGTGTTCACCTGTAATCTTAACACTTTGGGAGGCCAAGGTGAGTAGACTGCTTGAGCCCAGGAGTTCAAGACCAGCCTTGCCAACATAGTGAAACCCTAACTCTACCAAAAAAGAATTACAAAAATAGTTGGGCACGGTGGCACATGCCTGTAATCGCAGCTACTGGGGAGACTATGATGGGAGGATCACTTGAGCTTGGGAGGCAGAGGTTGCAGTGAGCTGTGACTGCACTGCTGCACTCCAGCCTGAGCGACAGGCATCTCAAGACAACAACAACAAAACACTATTTGCCTATTAAATTAGCAAAGATTTTGCAATTATAATGATGTAATAACTAACGTTGGTCAAAGTGCAGTAAAACAGGCACCGTAATATTTTTACAAGGTTTTCTGGCATCAGAAGCTTTTAAATGTTTATTATAATTTACCCAATAATTTCATTTCTAAATAATGATTCCTAAGGAAGCCAAAACATAGATAATTTGATATGCATGATGATGTTCGCTCTATCATGGAGAAAATGGTGTAAATGGTATACTTTATGAAATATTATACAGCAATAAAAATGTTGGTTTTGAAAAAATAAAGGATTGTGGAAAAAAGCTTGTGATACAATGCTATCTTTCAAAAGCAAGGATACTAAACAATATAATTTATCATTATAATGTGAAAAAATTAATTTGTACAGGAAAAATGTTAGTGGGTGTATTAGGAAAGTAGGATATTTTAAGTAATTTTTTTAGCATCTCTAGTTCCCAAATGTTTTGAAATATGGATTTCTTTGGAAAACAAATATGCATGTTGACTAATATACTCCAAACTGCTTTGATAAAAATTAGATCATCCCTTGGTATTCATTCATGCATTCATTTCCATTAACAGTGCAGATTGCATAAGCCAAGTCACTACTTCTAGAAGTGGTCTGTTTCCACAAAGAGTCATAAGTAATATCCAAATGCTTGCCTTTGCCTGGGGGGTTGGGAGTGGTCACAATTCTCCACAGTAACAACCTGTTTAATTCCCATCTTGTCCTCATTCTTATCCATTTACACTTTCAGGTTGAGGAAAAAGTATAGTAGAACAAGAGGAAAACCAGAGCCTTCATCCCTAGCCAACACATGTTCCCTGCAGGCCCCTGCTGCCTTAGCACTCCCACCCCCACCAGCCACAGTAGCTCACCCACATGGGCCAAGGTGGGTCAAGTCAACGAGGTCAAGGCCTCATCTCCCAGAGGGTTCCCAGGAAAGGAGCCTAAAGGGCCTTACAATCACCTACCAGACATCTCCATCTTTAGGGCATCAGAGCAGGTGAGAGAATTTGTAAGCTATGGTGAGTCAAGAGTGATCACAAAAAACTCAAATTCTTATTCTTCTCATAAGTTCTATCACTTGTCTCTTTGGAGCTTTCTACCTCTAGGCAAAAAGGAGTGAAGTCTCAACAATGTAATGGGTTGGACCAAACTACTGAATACTCATTACATACTGAGCCCACGTTTGCAGCACCAGCCAGGGAGATGGACTCCATGATCTCCATCAGAGGCGTCTCTTTCTAGTCCAAGAGTCTATGTGGTTGTACGTATGTACACAATGGCCTGCAGCTTCCTAAACCATCACGATCAATGACAAACAGATAACCCTTTAAGCACAAGATAATGTGTCAGTGAAATGAAGGGGCCCAACTTGTCTTCTGGGTCACAGGCAAGTTGAACATGACACACTGCTAAGTTTCAGGTCCAATCCTTCGAGTTCAGGCCACGTTAAATGTGTCTGAAGCAGGGCTGGTGTGGATGCAATATTGTTTACCCAGTCAGCCAAGGGCTGCACCACTGGAGCCATGCTGGCTAGCCATGGCCCTGTTCACAAAGGGGCCTTGTGGCTCTGGGGCCCAGCCTCAATGGCCTGTCTGTTACGTCTCCTGAGACATTTGATGCGTCATATTAACCAGCTGCCAAGCCTGGCAGTCAGCTCAAATCCCTCACACATTTCTTCTTCTTTCTAACATCATAACTTTGAGAAAAATGACCTCCAAAAGTGTTCCCCTCCTCCCCTGACCATTTCTCCCACCTCACATCACACCTATTACCAAATGACAAAAGGCAAAGTGATCCACTGTATGCATTGCACGGTATGCATATATTACTTTACAAATAGTAAAGCAAAGAAGAGGAAGGGGATTTCATTTCAGGATAGTTTCCCCTCTATCAAGCTCTAGAGGCTGAGTTAAGTTATTGGGGAAAAGGGTGAAATATAATAAGCCAAACTCTGGTATGATGGTGGAATAACATCATGGCTTATTTTAAACAACTGTGGTAAATCACTGTGATGCAAATACCAGGGATTTGATCAAGGAGCTATAAAGGGGGAAGAAGAGCCTCCTGGATCCCATCTTGGATTCCTGGGAGGAGTCGGGTTATGCCCACTTAGGGAGAATGCGTTCTCCTGCCTGGCCAAGATCTCACAGTTGGTTATGCTGCTTCTGAGCTGGCATTCTCAGTCTAATGTGGGGAAATGTGTCAGTGCTGGGAAGCCAGTGGCAGATCAGGCCACTCTCCCTCTGCCAACCTCCAGCCTCTCCTTTTTCAGAAGATGTACAGCCAAGGTATGTCCTGCACATAGCCACTGAGGTCGCTTGGGAAAACCCTGGCTTGTTCAATTTAGAAACAGATAAATAAAGCCCTTCATGAAAATGACACATCCAATAATAGGCAGTGGCCACATGTCTTTTCTGTTCATGTTCCCTGCCCCTCCTTCAATGTCAGCAACATCTAAACATTTCTGACTCCCAAAGTGTGATCTTCAGACCCAATTTCTCTCCTGAGAGTTTGATTCGTAATTCCCTTATTTCCATCATCCCTATTCCAGAATTTCTGTATCTAACCAATCCCTAAACCCTGTCAGTTCTATTTCCCTACCTCTCTTAGCACATAATGCTCCTCTATTCTCCCTGCCCAAGCTTTGGCCACCCTCACCAATTCTGATCTGGACTACTGAAAGCATCCCTGGAGCTCCTTGTGGCGTCGGGCTCCCTTTCCTCTAATTCATGCACTGCCACCAAAATCAGCTGTTAGACATCCACTTACCATCCCTACCTAAGAACACCGTTTTTCCCAATTGCTTATGGATAAATTCTAAACTCCTTAATACGACACCCAGAGACCGTCATCATCAACTTCCCTGTCCAAACATACCTCAACCAAACGGGTCCCAACTTCCCTGTCCAAACATATCTCCTGTCACTTCTTACCACACCCTTGCCCACCAGTGCTCTGCATTATTGCCACTCATTCCAGACAAAAATCCTCATGACCTCTTTGTCTGAAGACACGGCACTCCCTCACACAGCACATACTGCTACTTCATCTCTACCCTACAACTCTGATTTATCCTTCAAGTTCCAACTCAAATGTCACCTCCTCTGGGAAGCTCTCTCCAGCCCCTCCAGTTGTGAGTTATACTATCCTACCTGTTACCCTAGCATCCTCGGCCCATTTCTCTCCTAGAACAGCACATTGAATGGCAATGATCTGTTCAGATGCTGGTTTCCTCCAAGACAATGCTATAGGGTCCTGAAGGGCAGGGACCCCATCTCTGAACCAGGAACAGGGCTTCAGAGTACAGCATACACTCAGTAGGTGCTGCTGAATCCATCAATCAACTGGAAGAATACAAGTGAAGGCTGTAGGAAGAATTAGGGCAAGGGAGTGAATAGATTTTGGCAGTCAGGATACTTGAGTGTAGCCCCCAGCTGCCTCAGAGTTGTGTCTATGAAATTCATTAATCTCTCCAGGCTTTAGTTTCTCATCTGTTGAGTGAGGGATGGGACTATGTGATTTCTACAGTCCCTTTAACTCCTCCATTCTAGCATTCAGACTACATTTTCCTTTAAAATCTACAATGAAAAAAGACTATAAAACCCTCTGGTAATAATATGTTCCAGGAGTTTGGACGGTCTCCACAAAGCCATTGGAAAATTGCTACTTTGCCAGGCCACTAGGCAGAGCTCCCAAGGACAGCTAACAAGTGAGGTCCCTCCCCTAAACTCATAAGTCCCCAACTGCCTGCTGCTATGTTTGGAGAAAATCCCTCAGTTGCCCTCTACTCTATTTCACCCTATATATTCTGGCCACAAAGTGGTTTATTAAATATCATGCATAAGGGAAAAAGCCTGATGACAAAAACCTAATCTGCTCTGAAAATAATAAATGCTAATAACATGACTATTGAATTTTGAAAAGCCGCACGAAACGTCTGCAGTTGATAATCACCTCGTTACCCCATACTCAGGGGGTGGCTGGTACCGCAGGACGGCCACATCTGTTCTCACAGGCTGAGGAGCAGGGTAGGGCTTGACCATCTCGTGGAGCATCCCGGGGTGCTGGTCACCATAAAAAAGTCCGTGCTCCTGGGTCTTGCTGACTGGGGACATCATTTGCTTGGTCTTGAAGGGGTACTCAGGTGGAGGACCCCGAGGGTCCAGCACTTTACCTGCAGGCTGGGCAGGGGAGGGCCCCCCTCCTGCTTTGAAGCCCTTTCCATTCCCCGAGCCGGGAAGGTGTTGCTTGGCCCCATTCCTCTCCAGGGACAGCTGCATGATTCTCTCGCTGAGTGAGCGGACGTGGCCCTGCTTCAGTTCCTTCAGCGCCTCGTCCTTATGCGCCTGTCCACTGTTGGCACGGTTCACAGTGGGCCTCCCCTCAGTTCGGGACTTCTGACTGGTGCCCCCTGCCATGTAGTAACCATGGCCCACCGCCCCCTGCTGCTGTTGCTGCTGCTGCTGCCCCCTGAAGAACTGCGACTGTGCTTTGGCCTCCTCGTAAGTGGGCAGTTCCTCGTTGTTCTGCTGAGGCTGCGTGGACCGGACCTGTTTCTCCATCACCGTATTGTCCACCTGGTGTTCTTGACCCTGCGGTTCTTGGCGTGCTGACTGGTAGACCATTTGTGGGTCTTCTTGAGTGAGGTTTTCCGTGGAAGAAAAGTTGTTTGTAGGATGGGCTGGTCCTGCACTCCCTGTGGCCTGGTGCTGAATGGCCAGCAAGTTCATGTTCTCGGTTGGGGTGCCATACCGCAGTTGTTCCTGGATCAGCCGCTGCAATACTGTTCCAGCTGCCGCATCCTCGGAACCTCTCATTTCCACCTCTGAGATCCTCAGGAAGTTTGGGGAGTGGAAGTTACAAAGAGGATCTTCAACTAAAAGATAAACATAGGAAAAAAAGATATCAGGCAGCTCCACAGGAGATATATGTCTGTGACTATGTGGTACATAATTAACATTCTAACTACAGCAACATTTAAAAATAAGATTTCAAATGCATCATCACCTCCATTTACCTGGCAATGTCTCATGGAATTTTCTCCAATTCAAAGCGAGTCTACTATTCTGCACTCCCACTCCTCTGCTTCCTCTTAAACATTGTTCCATCCTTCAACCCCTCCCTTTTCTCTAATCTCCCCACTGGTCCTTTCTCTTCATCACATAAATATACCCAAGTCTTTCCTATTTAAAAAAAAAATACAAGAGAAAACCAAAATCAAACCAAAAGAAACCACCTTTTCTTGGCCCTCCCATATACCTCTAACTACCACCCTGTATCTCACTTTTCCTTCTCGTCTAGTTGTCTTTGGTAAGTACCCTAAACTTGCTGTCTCCCCTTCCCAAATGCTCCATCCACTAACCTCCCTACTGCTCTGACCAGTAAGCAAATCCAATGAGAATTTTCCAGCCCTCATATTATACACCTAACTTTTCTGAAGCATTTGACATGGTTGGTTACCCTCTTCCTGCAGTGCTCTCCTAATTCGGCCTCCAGGTCACCCCTCCTCTTGGTCCTGGCTCCTGCCTCTCTCTATGCACCATCTCTGGCTCCCTTCTCTCCACCTGTCCCTTAAATTCTGGTGTTTCCTACAGCTCTGTCCTGAATGCTCTTCCACCTTTATGCGTCTCCCAGTGACACCACACCTACCCCTCGTCATCAACTACTGACTCATGACCCATACATCTACAACTGCCAGACAATGGCCCTGAGTCCTTCTAACTCAACATGTCTTCCTCGCCCAAAATACTTAACCACCCATGCCAACTCCTGTATTCCCTGCCTCATCTACTTTCTGTCAAGCCAGAAAACTGAAGGTTTTCCAAAATTCCTTCCTCTCCCTTTACCCCAACATCCAGACAGCCACTGCCTGTCAATTCAACCTTCTCAACATCTCTGCCAACCCTCTTTCTTATTCCCGTGCCAATCTCCAAGTTCATCATTAATAACTTCAATACAAGCATAAGAACTACTTTAAACATGTATATGATGTGCCAGGTATTGTACTAAATTCTCTCCATGTGTTATTTCATTCATTCCAAATATAACACTAAGAGGTAGATAGTAATTCCCTCAACTTACAGAAGAGGAGAGATGTTCACAGAAGGTAAATTGCCGAGGCCCCCAGGCGGGAAGAGGCAGAACTGGGATATGACACCAAATCTGTGTTCATTCCACATTACAAGCTCTCAGCAACACATACCCAGGTCATTCCAACAGCCTCTTTATCTATTTCCCTGACACTCATCTTATTCCCACTTCCAAACCCACCCCTCTGACCCCAATCTATCTGGCACACTACCTTGAAAGATTGTTCCAATAGAGAAATCTAATCATGTCACTCCTCTGCACCAAAATTCCTCAATAATCAATTACAGGATGAAACTGACATTCTATCATATGGTGTAGCAGGTACTACCTACCTATCCAACAACATTTCATGCTGCTCCCAACTCCCACTGGCAATCCTTTGGCGTTTAAGCTCCAGCAATACTTATGTACATATAGTTTCCAAGACATGCTAGCTCTCTCCAGCCTCTGGACTTTTGCTTGCCTTCCCTCTGCCTAGAAAAATGCATCTCACCATATCTCTTGGGAAAATTATTGGACAAGTGATAGCTCCAAAACTACCTTCCAAGTAAAACCTTTCCTGCTGCAGCCCTGCAGGCCTGAGCCTTTTTCTCCAATGTCCCCACTCCATTTGTATATATCTCCATTGCAGCAATTCTCACAGTAGATGGCAATTATTTATTTATACAAGAATCTAAACTCCTCAAAGGCAAAGATCATGTCTTCTCATCTGGGTCTCCCCAAAACAAAGCCCAATGCCTGGATGTCATAGGGGCTCAGATATTTAACCAATAAAAGAATACCTACATGAGCTCCATGAAATAAAAAATTTAGCCCATTTCACAACAGGACTATTAAGTAGTGCATTAAGGATATTATTATAGCATTATGAAAGTAGAAATTCTACCACTAACTACTGGCATGACCTTAAACAAATCGCTTTCCCTCCCTGAGCCTCAATATCCTCCTCTGTAAACCAAGAGAGCTGAACTAGATCATCTCTAGGCAGCCTTCACTCTTATAGATTCATGTAATGATGGCTCTATGTTTTATGTGTACATATGGCACATCATTTTCCCAAAACAATCTTTCTTCCCCAAGTTCATCTTTTCTTCCTATAAATGGCATTCTCAAATATGAGTCATCCAGATAGAAGTGTCATATTCACTTCTGACCTTTTTATCCTTTGCTCTCCACATTTAATCAACTGCCACGCTCATTTTTCTCAGTCTACAGTGAAATGAGAAAAAAACAAAGGTGGTGTGATATGCTTATATACAAGATATATACATATATGTATATTAATACATCTATATGTGTATGTAAATAGATATATGCCATTAGAAGGTTCATAACTGCCCTTTTTGGGGCAAGAACTGTCAAGGATCACATCCCTCCTACATTTTTGGTATTAAAATATGAAAAAAAGGTGACAGCAGATGACATTGTTACTGTCCTTGCAATAGCAAAATACTGTAACTCCGTGATGGCCCCCTAATTTTCATTAAGAAATTTCACATTTATAACAGTTACAAATCACAACCAAGCCCTAGTTTCTACACCAACAAGCTCCCCCATCCAATCCATTCTTCCGTGCCCTCAGTCACTCTCCGGGTTCCAACTCTCCTTGCCAGCCATTTAGACATGCTGAATGGCCTCTCAATATCTCTTGCCCCTGGCTCCTTCTCCTTTCAATTCATATTGCATTATGACCTGTCTTCCTCTACCAGATTCAAACTCCAGGGAGCAGAGAGTTCTGTTTGTTATATTTATGTGTTGCCTCCCCAGTGCCTTGAACCCTGTCCTGATACACAGAAGGCGTTCAGGACATGATTGTTGAGGAAATGAAGGGAGTTTACACACTGGTTCCTAAAGCTCAACTTTGATCATAAGGCTCTCCCTGTCACCCTTACCCCCAAAATCTCACCTCTGTGGCTTCTCTGAACCTCTCTCCTCTGAAAAATGGAGAAACTTTCATATCTGCCTCATAGGAATGTATGTGAAATAAACTGAAATTTATCCCTTACCGTCAAAGAATCAATACTGTAACTGAGATATAAACCCAAAGTTCAACAGCAAAAAAATTTTAAACAATAAAAACAAACTATTAAAACTCTACACAACATGAATTGCCAAATATTTGTAATAAACCATTAACTACCCAAGGAAAGACAGATCAATGTGGGTTGGACTGGTCTGCTCTTTCACTCTACCATATTTACTGAAAACGTGTTATAGTTCAGGCATTGGGACAGGTGCTGGGGTTACGAGAGTAAAGAGGACACAGTCCTCCCCTCAGGGTAACTGATCTGAAAGACTTAATGGAACAAGCACATTCAAATAAAAAAAATTTAAAACATTTTAAAATAAAATGAATGCAACTTCAAATCAAAATATATTTCCAAAGGAAAATGATGTATTTGGATGAATAATAAAGGAATAGATCTCAACAAGCATGGAAACTATTGAATTCCCCTTTCACTGAAGTAAGAGAGAGATGAGTTATAAGCACATTTAGCAAGAACCATGACATCCTTCCCTAAAGTGGTTTAAAGATTCCCTCACAGTTTAACCAGTCTCAAAAGCCCTCAAAAAGAGATAGGAAGTTTTTACAAAGGAGACAGCTCCTTCCTTGCTATAGTTCTGAATTACTTCTTTTAACTTCTAAATTATTTGCAAAAAGAGATAAAAACAAAAGCAGAGAAGGAAAAAAGAAATGAGATTCTGAGAAAGGGGAGAAAAAAGTATTTAGGAATCAGAGAAAAACTGAAAATAAGTGGTATAATTCTGAAGTTCCTACATGTTTAGGTATGATGCTCTCAGACAGAGTCACATATTAGAGTAAAGCAGTCTATTAACACCATAGCAAAACATGATTAAAAATAAGGCATCTATGAACAGACAATCAATAATCCAATATGATGATTTAAAAAACAAGATTAGAGAATAAACATCTGAATTATGCAAAAGAGCTAAAGATGAGAAACGTAAGATCATTTTGCTTTTCCAACACAAGTGCCGGTAAAAGGACTTACCAACTTTTTCCCTGATGCTACTGGTTGCCTCCACCGTCAAAGCAGATGTTTCATGCCTCCCAGAATAAAGCTGAAAGTCTGGGGAAAAGTAGGTGGAGTCTTCTAGAACCTGGACAGGACTACTGGGGCTATAACAAGCAGAAGGGGACCCTGGGGGAAAGAAAGCAAAGTGAATATGAGTGCCCATCAAGTCCTCCTTCCTTCCTGTGTGACTCACAAGAACCCACCAGGCATTCTCCCACAGTGTTTCAACTTGGCAGAGGGAGCTCTGTCTTTTTGATTCATAAAATTCCAAAGTTACTATTCAGAATTATCACAAGTCCAGCCACCCACCAAAATGACCCGTGAGGTCAACATAACAGTCCTCAAGACACACTGAGTGAAGGCACGAATGCTCTAATGCTCTCACACAACCCGGTTCCAAGGGTTGCAGCAGCACCAGCGAAAGTCAAGTCCTCTGCGGGACTGAATGTGTCACAAAGTTCTGAATGGTCAAGGTTGAGTACAGAAAGGAGGGAAGCAGGGAGGCCACTGAAGGAAAGCAAAACAGGAAGAGCAGCTGTCTTTCAAAATACCTAAAAGATACAGAAAGGAGTGGTCATTCTGCCACACCATGTGTTAGCAAGAGAATGTGCTCTCTGCCCCACTCAAAGACTTCTGGAGTCTAATGTTACAGTGTGGAGCTGGGGCAATGGGGTCTGGTCTTCTGCCAAGCACTGGCCTTTCAGCTCCAGTTTATCTGCTTCACACACAAACTGGAGTGTGCTTCCTGTTCCAATTAAATGTGACACTGTGTTCAGTCCTTCAGTCACTGAACATGAGATAGTACTACAGTAACACCGATACCGCACACACAACATCCGTGGGAACATTCAGCAGGACGGGCCCAGGCTGTTTTCCCTCTCCGCACTGATTCCTCTAAATGGGCACCAAGTTTAAGGCTCTTTTCAGCTAAAGTAACTTATTTTACTCTGGGGAAAGAATCATAGTACTTTTTTAAAAAATTAACATCCTTGCTCAAAAGAAAATTCCATTAAAAGAAAAATCCTGTTTTTCAGCAATGGCTTCCAACTGGTAATTTGAAATTTCTCACTAGGTTTGTTATCTACCCATTTCCCACAAGGTCACAGCTAGTAGTAAGTGACTAATTATTGATACCAAACGACCATAAGATGGGAATGTCCTCATCTCCTTCCTGAGTTTCTTTGCCTCAACACATGAAACAGTATTTGCGTGTGTGCTCACATGTATTACAGGCACATTTTGGACTAGAAAGAAAAAGGATTCTGACAAGAATTTTTTTCTTATAAATTAAAAATAATGTAGTTGTAATGTCCACTTTAAAGATGAACATAAACCAAGTATGGATGATACTATATGAAGATCAGTCTAAAACTACAGTTCCAATGCATGACAGTATCTGTCAGCCTTCTCCTTTTGGCCAACCTACAAAGACTAACCTGAAAAGAAACTCAGCCCCTTTCCGGGCATCATCCTCTACATCTATAAATCTAGAAGCCTAGGGCTAAAATTAGGAATCATGGATGACCTGGATGCAAAGGCAAGTCCTAATCTGGCTTCCTCTTTCAGGCAGGTGGAAAACAGTGGAAAATGAAAAAGGTACAAGGTGCAATTGTGGCTGCACATTAAAATCACCCAAGAAACTTTTAAAATCTCTGTACCCAGGAACCACCCAGATCTATTCAATCAGAAGCTCTGAGGATAGGGCCTAGGCACCTGTATTTTATACAGCTCTTCCAGCAATTCCAATGTGGAGCGAAACTGGGGAAGCTCTAAGCAAGAGGGAGAACAGCAACAAAAAAACCAAACCCCAAAACACCTTTCTGTGCCTTCATTCCCATCCCTCCTACCAAATCAGAGTAAGAGAGGAGTTGAGAGCCCATATGCTTCAATCAAAGAAAGTGTGATGTTTTCTTAAAATAGACACTGAGTCAGGAATGCCATGTGCCAGCATATTACAACTTCGGGCGATTCTATCTAGTCACATGACTAAGAATGTTAAATGAAAACAGAGCAAACTGATAATAAAACTGAGGTCCAACTAAAATATATATGTGTGTGTATATATATATGAATATGTGTATAAAGAAGAGTGTAGGGCTGTGTGTGTGTGTGCTTTCAATGTGGAGCTCAGTATGGATCCCAGCACTAAGCCATTCACTGTCACTACAATGTCAGTATGAGTTACTTTTCCACACTTTATCTCATGGCCTGCCAACTAAGAGTGGGTTTAAGAACTCCAAACCACAGAACACTACAAAGAGGGCAATCCTTGAAGCAGGGCCGGAGCACAGAGGACACCAAAGATATGCCTTTTCCCTTCACCACTGTTTCCTCAGTGTTATGAAAGAACTAAAGCATTTCACACACCCCCACACACACCTGAATTCACACTGAAGGACAGGATGCCTAACTATTAAGACATGTCAAAGATCACTTAGGACTTCTTCACACACACCCAGGGTCCCGCACGTCTACTGAGTTACACTCCCACTGCTGCTGACCACTCCTCAGTGCTGAAGAAAGGCTGGAGAGCAGAGCAGATGACAACAGACCCAGCAGATGGACATGCCCAGGTACCATCCACTCGTCTAAAGCCAAGAGACAACCAACCGGCTGAGCTGTCCCAGCACTGACACAGCCTGAAGGAGTCACTTTATTTATTTATTTATTTATTATGCTTTAAGTTCTAGGGTACATGTGCACAACGTGCAGGTTTGTTACATATGTATACATGTGCCATGTTGGTGTGCTGCACCCATTAACTCGTCATTTACATTAGGTATATCTCCTAATGCTATCCCTCCCCCAGTCCGTGTCAGTGTCAGGCCCCGGTGTGTGATGTTCCCCATCCTGTGTCCAAGTGTTCTCATTGTTCAATTCCCACCTATGAGTGAGAACATGTGGTGTTTGGTTTCCTGTCCTTGTGATAGTTTGCTCAGAATGATGGTTTCTAGCTTCACCCATATCCCTACACAGGACATGAACTCATCCTTTTTTATGGCTGCATAGTATTCCATGGTGTATATGTGCCACATTTTCTTAATCCAGTCTATCATTGATGGACTTCTACTACGAGTCACTTTAACTGCTAGCTTTCTCACTTGAAAGACAAGGAAACGTGACAGTAATGTGAGTCACAGAGTCTACCCCAGATTCCGGGGCCACACAACAAAAATCTAACAGAGGTCGCAGTTCCATTCCACATGTACCTAATCCTTCCCTGCCTATTTTAATTCACTGTCTTCACTGGGAACTCCTGCAACACAAATTGAGTCTACTTTCTTAGGCAAAATGCAGGGCACATGATCTAAGCGACAAGGTCAAGGATATCTGAAATGAGGAATTGGAAAGAAACCTATGGTATGAGAGGGACTGCTGTTTTCTATGTCAAAAGTTCATGGCCAGGAGCGAGAGCTGGGAGAAACCACAGAAGCCTCCCAGATACCATTACCACCCAGAAAGCCCCTGCAAAGCCTGGCTCGGTACCAGGGGCTGAGCAATGGTGCCAGTTTATAGGGGAGCCCACAGCCTGCCAAGGACCCCCCTGGCTTTACAGTGTGTTCTGTGTACAGTGTAGCTGCCTGTAGGGGCTTCATAAAGACCATTCCCATATAAGCACTTCTGGACTTTGTAGGTAACTTTTAGGTATTTCTTTCAAACCAGAACCTTATCTAAGAATCACCACTCACAGCTTTAGTATGCATAGGGAAAGTGGCAAAAGCAATGGAAAACAAGCTAAGGTCTGAGTAAAGGAGTCAGCTCTCCGGGGAGTCTCCCACTGGGGAGGAGAAAGTACAGTGCCTAGGGCCCTTAACCTGAAGAAAACCTAAAGATCTGTTTTTGCTGCACTCCACAAAGGATGAAATTCTAACATTCTAGTTTAAGGGTACAACATTTCTGCCTTATGTTGCCTATGACCCATTTCACCAAGAATGGCTCCTTTTTCTTAACAAAATCTGCACGTCATTTGTCAACATGAAAACTCCTTTGCTTCTCTCTCTTTGAGCATGACTGCTTTTTTGGCTTGCTTTTCTGAAGCACTGAAAACTTCCTTCCCATATGGTTTTATGCACTGCTTTCTTTGTAACAGAGGCCTTTAGGTAATGTGACTCTGAGCAAGACTGTTTTCCCTACTCAAGAGTGGCAATAACAACGGCTTCATTGTTGAAGGGAAAAAAATGAATTAAGGTGAATGAAGTGAGTTGTCTGGGGGAGGCAAGAGGAGCAACAGAAACCGTGGTGAGCCACTCCTCTGATTCACCTGCCACTGGAACTACTAATTCCCAAGGGTCAGTTCCTGAATCTGTCCACAGGCCAATAATACAACAGGCTCAAAGTCTCCATGAGGTTTAAACCCTGGAGGACGTGAAACTGTCACTCCACTATCATACAATACACACAACTAGGAAGTCCCTTGTCCTTAAATTCCACTGCCGGCATGCCACTCCCTTACACATAATGATTTGGGCTATAACTTCAGGGTGGAATTTTTGTGGTTTTCAAGGCTGTCTCTAAACAGGGCCCCCCTTTAGCTGTGCATAGTCCTGCTGGTCCCCTCAGCATCCTAGCATCCTGTGAACATGTCATCCTCATTCTCCAAGTGCCATCTTCTGGCTTCACATGCGCCCCTAACTACTCTAAAGTTCATCCTAGTAAATGCACCTCTTCAGTTTACCTCCTCTAGAATGCCTCTCAACACCACCCCCCATGCCCTGACTGATCTCCCTTCCCTCAACTGTCACCACACTTATGATCTGAGGCACACAAAACTTGTGGTACTTAAGTTTCACCTGCCTAGTATTTTGCAGTAGTCATTTAATAGGGTGGTGTTATGGCCCTGGTGAAGTCATTAGCCCTTTGAAGACAGGCAGTGTACTGTGTACTTGCTAATTTCTGCAAGCATGTAGCATGTAAGACATATGCTTCTTACTACGTGCTGACTGATGGCAAGAACATGGCGGTATTCTCTGGAATGTTCTCAGTACCAAGTAAGAGTTAAAGAAAAGACAAAGATCCCTCCAAAGCCAGTCTCTATGAGAATTCCAGATAATTCCTTGTACCTTGCAGCTCCGTAAGATGAGGGGGCCCTTACTCTCCCCTATGCAGCAAATACTAGTGCTTTCAACTCTACAGGCCAGTGACCCATTCCTCAAAGAGACCACTAACTGCAGAACAACTCCCAGGTGTTATGTCACCAACGGGCAAAGCTTTCTGCCAGCTACATGTAATCCAAAACCTCCTAATGATTTAAAAACAATTTCACTGTCTAGATTACAATAACCTCCTATAACTTTATAACAGAGATTTTAACCACAGCAACAAACAATTCTGTGGCTTCTATCTTACCTTTCAAAGAGCTAAGGAATTTGCTGAGTGTGCCAGCGGCCTCAAAGTTAAATGTAAGCCATCAAGCCTTCTGATTCTGGCAGAACTCGAGGTTTTTCTAGGGAGCCGAATACTCCACTCAAGGAGAAGGATACCCTGGAAACAATGTTTTCAAAAGGGCTGGAGAACCTATGACCAGTACCTGAAAAATAAGGGCCAACCTGTTTAGGAGTCCTCATGTGAAACCAAGCCAGCTCATCTGGATTAGCTGATTCACAATCTTAAGGGCAGCACTGACAGGCGGCAGTGCCTCCTCCAAACACCTGCATGCAACACACGTTTTTAAAAAGGAAACAGTGCCCGGCACGGTGGCTCAAGCCTGTAATCCCAGCACTTCGGGAGGCCGAGGAGGGTGGATTACTTGAGGTCAGGAGTTCGAGACCAGCCTGGCCAACATGGTGAAACCCTGTCTCTACTAAAAATACAAAAATTAGTCAGGCATGGTGGCGGGCGCCTGTAGTCTCAGCTACTCCGGAGGCTGAGGCAAGAGAATCACTTGAACCCAGGAGGCAAAGGTTGCAGTGAGCCAAGATTGCGCCACTGCACTCCAGCCTGGGTGACAGAGCTAGACTCTGTCTCAAAAAATAAAAATACAAAAATAAATAAAAAGGAAACAGTAAGCTCCACCACTAAACTAAAAGCACTCCCTGGAATATGCTTTCTCACTCTCTCGTCCCCCAAGCAACCATTACCTGAAACCCGAGGTTTGGAGTTGGGGGTTGAGGGGTGGGGTTTACAAGATTCCCAACCCCTACATGGCAGGTCTTTTGAATGGGCATCAAACTTGAATTCTAAACCCTGGACCAATCCATATGTTCCAGAAAACAAGTGAAATCAAGACCCCGACACCTATTTAACTTAGACTCTCTCTCTGAAAGTGGAATGTGTGTTGAATAACTTCAAACTTGTCTGAAGTTTAACTTTGTAATGCTTACTTAAAAATCTTTGAGATATTATCAATATAAACCAAAATGCAGAGCACATGCTTAACCTTTAAAGTAACAATTGAGTCCAAGAGATCACTGTGAGTGGAGCTATAAATAGCAAGAAATGAGTAAGACTGTCCTTGGCCCTTAGGATTTTACGATTTGGTTCCAGAGACCAACGTGCACACAACTACCCATTTTTATTGCAAAGTATGTTAAAGGAACATACTGCTTTGGAGTTCCATGAGTAATCATTACTACCTGTTGACTGACGGAAGGGACATAGAGCTTCAGTGACAAGGAGAAAGAGATATGTGGGCTGAAATTGAACCGGAGGGAAAATGAAGAGGATGTTAATCCACTGTGGGGTGTGGAGAAGGTGGTAGTGAGGGAAGATCGGCCCAACATGGGAAAAACAAAAGCATAGGACTGGGTTATGAAAGTGTTGTCTCTTTAAGGAATAGAGAGTTCAGCGTAGCTTAGTTATGGGTAAGGAGAAGGATGAAGCTATACCTGTAGACCCAGAGTATCTACTGGCAGGAGGAGGGGGTTAAAAGCATTAGTACATTATTTTCCTAACATGTTAGAGCTGGAAAATAAATTAGAGATTAGGTAGTTCAACTTCCAACTATTACCTACCATGTTCCCTTCCTGATAGTCACCTAAGTAAATCCTTTCAATGTTAGGGAACACTGAACTCACTGTCTAAGTCTAGGGGCAGGTTCTATCTACCTTCCATTACAGAAGCCAACCCTGTTCCAGCAGTTAGAACGACCTAGGCTCAGTCAACTGGATGTGCACTGAATCTTGAGGAAATGATGCAAGGACAAAAAGGTGTTGATAAACAACCTGCGATAGCACTATCCCCTGGAGTCCAGGAGCAGCAGCAGTCTCTATGGTGACCTCATCCTAACAAGACAAGTAGCGTATCTCTGGCTGGGTTCCCAGTGGCTATCTGCCTAGATTCCTGCCCATTTTCTGAGCCTTCCAATTAATTTGTGAGCTGCCTGATATATTTCCAATAAATTTCTCTTTTGCTTAAGTTACCCAACGTCACTTTGTGCTTCTTACAATCAAGAATCTCTGATAGACTTATTTTTTTAAGCAATTGTTCTGATTCTCATTCTAGTACAGCATTTTGTTTTGTATCTTAAGTACTACATGACTTAGCACTATCTGCCTGGAATTATAGTAACTCATGTCCATTGCCCTACCTATCCTTGGCACCAACCTTGTGCAAATACCTGTGAAAAAGACTTGTAGTTCCCCGATGGCTTCTTCATCTAGAGGGCCTGTCTACCCTTACAAATCTATGAAACTTTTACTTTGGCACATACTAAATGCTAAAATATATACTAATTATGAGAAAGTCTTTTGAAGCTCTATTCTAGTGCCACTTCCTCCAGGGAGTCATCTTTCCCTCCTCCCCCCAATTTCTATATGCTACTCAGTGCTCCCCCAGCATTCTATGCATACTGATATCATAATGTATTAAATTGCCTATGTATTTAGTTTCTTTCCCACCCCTCCCCCCTTAACTCATAAGTTTATAACAACAGAGACTGTGTCTTATTCACCTTTGTATCTCCAGTTACTAGCAGAAATAAGATCACAGCAAGTACTCAACACATATTTATTTTACCAATGAATCGTCTGCATATGTTCCTAGTACCGAAGAGTTTCTGACACATCATGTGGACTCAACAAATACATTAGCTTAATAGATATATTCAGATACATTTTAAAATAACTAGTTATAAGCATGTTCTTACTACAGAGCTTAGCTCAAAGTTAAGTTTGCCTTTTTTAAGGCCCTTCAAACTACTCAGGAAACGAAGGTAAAAGCTATTGGGGGGAAAAAAGAGAAAGCCACCTAGTGCTGAAACAGGTTAATTACAAGTGTGCTGTGATCCAATTGCACAAAGGCTTTGTACATAATGTTAGAAGTAACATCTTAAAACTTAAAGTGTAATAATAATTAAAAAAAAAAGAAAAAAGAAAAAAGAAGTAACAACCACACAGGGATTCTGTAGCTTGAGCACAAACTCACACTTCAGAGAAAGGCGTGCTCCCCTCCTCCTCAGCCCCCACAGGCAGGTCCTGAGCCCACAGGACTGTGCCCTAAATGCGGCCCTTGCTTGGGCTTCCTCCGCAGGTCTGGGCACCAGGGCAGAGGCAGGAGTCCTCTCTTCTCACTTGCCGTAAATAAAAAAAGGAATATTCCCAGTCCCACCTCTCACACAGAGTCACCGTGAGAATGCAGTGGCAGTATCCATAATAAAAAGGCTTTCTCTACAAAAATAATTTTTAAAATTTAGCCTTTAACATAAAATCCAAAGGTCCTTAAATATCTTGACTCAAATTGTATATAGTAACATTATAATATATATTTTATGTTGATATATTTGTTGCTTAACTTATCTAAAACAAAAAGACTGAAAGTACCTGAACTCCAGAGATTCTTTTCCTCAGATAAGTTTTAATAAATAAACCCTATATTTAATTAAGTTACTGAAATTTAAATAATCTTTCATCATAACCTGTTTGTTTATACCTATATAGAAGTAAGTATCTCAGGACCACAGTAGTATTCTTTTGGGTGGCTCTGGCACACACTGTGGTCCCACTGAGAGTGAACAAGTATCACCAGTGTGTAATACTCAATGCAGACAGTAAGTACTTAATATTTTTTGAACAAAGGAAAACAAACAGGATAGAAAGCTTTAAAATAACCCTCCAGACATGAAATGACAATATGTCTGTATAATTATGCTCTGCAAAGCTCCCTCTCTCACTCCCACTAAGAGAAAGGAGCAGTTCAGATACTTCCTGTCTGCCACGGATTCCTCCAGCTTTCCGGATCCTATTAGTGTGTATTGTTGCAGACGAGTGACACTGGGATGCCTGTCAGGCAGCGGCATCCCACAGGGACTGGGACTCTCTCAAGAGGCAAGCACATTGCTTCTAATCACACTCACCCAGCTCCTAAATCAGTATGCGTTCATGAATGAATTACATAATTTAAACAACCAATATCTCCAAGAAACTAAACATCCCTTAAGTAATAAAGAGTATAACCAATAAGAGCAGGAGCTACCATTTATTGAGTGCTTATTAGTGCCAGGATGTTATAAAAATCATATTATTTATCACCACTCACTCCCATTTTGTTGATAGTGATACTGAGCTCACAGAGGTTACATAATGCCCAGAGTTACAAAACCAGCCAGCAACACTGCTCCTCCAACAGAAAAGCTCTTTTGACTACACCATTCTGCCCTCCAAAGATCCCTCAATAAATGCAAACTAATTGTAAGTCTTTTTTTCCCCACCAAATTTCTTAGATTAAAATTAGGAGAGTGTTAATGAAATGTTCTTAACTTGTGAATAAAGGGGAAAGGTCCTGGGAAAGTTTATTTCTCTCCATGTATGAGGCAGAGAAGGATCCAGAACATTCTCTTTGTGTTATTTTTTATAAAAGCTTCAGGGAATAACAGGGCACTCCCTGACAAACACCAGAACACCAAGACAATTGATGAAACCACCCTTCCTCATCACTTCCATCTGGCTGCATATTATTTTCTTTTCTTTTTTTTTTTTTTTTTTTGCACATTATTTTCATGGCTGTGTTGCCACTTTAACAATGAATCCCAAACTTACAGTGTGTCAGAAACACTCATGGAGCTTGTTAAAAACATCACTTCCAAGTCCCCACATCAGACCTGCAACACTGGCTTCACCACAAGTATAGACCAGAAATGATGTTTTTGGACCATCTTTTACAGACAATTTGAATGCAGTCAGGTTTGGGAAGTTTGCACTTCTCTGCCAATATAAGCTCTTACACAACAAACATATACACTCCTGAAAAGTTGTGGTAAACTGAAATTTTGTAAATCAATCACATTTTAAGTACAAAATGTGTTGGATTTAATAAATCCAAAAAATAATGGATAAGTAAAGGAGATTAAACTCTTTCTAAAACTAACCAACCAACCTGCAATAATTCCTTTAGTAATGTGAAGAATACTTCCTATAATTTATTACTTTTCAATAAATTCAGATTTAAAGTCAGTAGTTTTAGTGTCCTATATTTTATATGTGCAAACCTGAATGACTGGGTATGAGAATATGGCTATTTCAGTCACATCTAAAATACTGTTAAACAGAAAAAAGGTGATTATACTAATAACAAAAACTATACACTCATTTCAACAACATGATGAGATAAAGCTGTGAAAATGCCTAGCATACCATACATAAATGCTTGATAAATCTGAAACTCAAAAATCCTCTGCTAAGAATGGGGGGATAATCCTCATAAAGTTGTTATGAGGATTTAAGTGAGTTAATGTGAACCAACTACACACTAGTTGGTTGTAGTGGCCAACTGCAGCCAAAAAGTCCCAGTAATACAAGCAGCTATCTAGTTATAGGGAAGGAAGACACAGAAAGAAACATTACTGAGCATGACATGCTACAAGCATTATCTCAGGTAATCCTCATATTCCTGAGAATTAGGTTTCTTTTTCTCCTTTGTACTATACAAAAACAGGAATGACAGGCCCTGGGTCACAGGGCTCATAGCCATAAGGCTAAGAGGCAAACTCAATTTTGACTGCTCCAAAGCATTCACAGAAAAAACAAAACAAAACAGATACATGTGATAGTAGGAGTTACAAAGGATCATGGGTCGTTGGCAGCAAAAGGCAGAATTATTCACTCATCCATTTGTCCATTCAGTCATTCATTCCACAAAGATATATGACATTGAGCATCTGCCATGGGCAAGACACTGCTAGATATAAGACCCAAATCTGAAAGTCTATCAAGACAGACAAACACATAAAGCAGAAAACTGTCTAACAGTGCAGAAATAACAGGATCAAGGAAGTGTGGAGTGGTGAGCTGGGATACCAGTGCCCACGTTCATCTCAAAGCACACACACGGGATCTAGAACTGTGCTTGGGGCTATACCTACCTCTTTCTCCTCTCTGACTTTCTTGTTTTGGCTCATGATACCCCTTAAAAAATCTGTCTAAAGCAACAGAACTTCTCCCTAGGTCTAGAAGGTTGTACACACATATATTTCGTGTACAATTTCATGGAGTTCACCACAAAGCCCAGTGTAGTAACCCCTAATTTATCATCAGCCATGATGCTGAGAGGGAGACTAAGAGGGAAACATGCTGGAAAATAAAATTTTCTAGGGACAAATCAACTACAGGCAAATGGACGTAACCAAATACTGCTGGGAATTTTCTATGTGGAGGGCATTGTTCTGTTCTGAACAATTTGTATTAACTCACTCAATCCCCATGACAACTATATGATGATTATCCCCATTGTTCAGATGAGGATACTAAAGCACTGAGAGTAACTTGACTAGTGCCATACCATCAGTAAAGAATAAAACTATGATTCAAGCCCAGCTAGCCTGGCTCTAGAGTCTATGGCTTTTGCCACTGTAGCAACAGTGCCCAAACTTTTTGGTTTTAGGATCCTTTTATACTATAAAAATTATTGAGGACCCAACGAGTTATTGTTAATGTGAGCTAAATCAATATTTAATGCATTTGAAACTGAAGCTTAGAAAGTATATGCTAATTCATGTAAAAATATCAATAATAAACCCATGATATGTTACATAAATATTTTTATGAAAAAAAAGTTTTAAAATGAAGTGAGAATTTTTTTATAATTTTGCAAATTTCTTTAACATCTGGCTTAATATAAGACAGCTGGATTCTCATATCTGCTTCTGCTTTCAATCTGTTGTTATCTAATTTTTGATTGAAGTAAATGAAGAATATTTGTCCTCATACAAATATGCAGTTGGCAAAAGAAAGCGTATTTTAATAGCCTCTTCAGATAATTGTGACTATTCTGTGAAACCACACCAAAACTCAACAACTGGCATTTTCTTAAAGGCAATTGCAACATAAAATATGAAACCCTGACAGTGGTCTTTTCATGGATACTCCTCTGTACTGTATTACATTAAAATCTATTGGCCTGTCTTTCACTTTGAAGGGAGTTGTTATTTTTTACATATGAATGTAACATCATATGTGGTCATCTGGAAAACAATGGTTCAATGAATTATAGAGATCTTCCATACATTGAAACATTTCAAGTATATAATATCAACAAAATCCCATTTGTTAATATACCATGGATCTCAATCATCAGAAAAGTCTTTTACATATTGGGAAGTTGTCCAGTTCACGGTGGCAGATACAAGTTTCCAAAAATTCCAAAATTAAATTTTCACTTGAAAGCTTGAGTTTTATCAAATTCAGCAAATAGTAGTTTTTCTCGAAGTGACAAGTTCCCTTTATTTATTTTGGAGAAAATATCTACCAAATGCCCAAGCCAGAATAACCACAGTTTGTCAGTTGTTCTTTCAAGTAAATATGGATTCCATGAGAAAAGCATCTAGTTTCATATTTACATCACAATTCCATTACACAAGGGGTTTTTTCAGTTTGCAGCGGAAGCACTTCATGTATCTTCCCATTTCATCACACAGGATGTTAAAAAGACATACTCAAGGTTTGAGATTTAATATAATCATCTGTACTGCCTCAACTAGAACGTTCCTAAGTGGAAATGAGCTTTTTTGTTATTCTGAGTATCTGACTAATTGACTGACTACTACCACTGTCTTGATTCATGGTGAGAGTATGTCTTAGCATTATTATGAAGATAGTTTTTTTCTTTTTTTCTTTTTTTTCTTCTTTTTGAGACGGAGTCTCGCTATGTCACCAGGCTGGAGTGCAGTGGCACAATCTCGGCTCACTGCAACCTCTGCCTCCCAGGTTCAAGCGATTCTCCTGCCTCGGTCTCCTGAGTAGCTAGGATTACAGGCATGCACCACCACACCCAGGTAATTTTTGTATTTTTAGTAGAGACGGGGTTTCACCATGTTGGCCAGGATGGTCTCGATCTCCTGACCTCATGATCCACCACCTCGGCCTCCCAAAGTGCTGGGATTACAGGCGTGAGCCACCGTGCCTGGCTTATTATGAAGAGAGTTTTTAGGTCTCAGAGACCTCCTCCCATAGGGTTCCACAGAACATACTTTGAGAAACGTTGTTCTAAATGACACAGCCTCCCCCATGGGGAAAGTCCAAAAGATGTAAAAGTCATGGAGAATTTTAAGATGAAAATGCTGACAATCAATTGTAACTGAGAATGAGTTATCTCCCTGCCCAGGCAAAGGAAGATGGCCATGGCCCCTGGAAGTCAGTGAAACCTGAAAGAGGCCCTTTGATATAAAGCACTGCTTGAACTCTATTAGTCAGGCGAATGGACCCCTGTTGGTTAAATAAAATGCATCTGGAGAGAGCTAGACGCCCACCCAGAAAACACCTGCACAAGAATGCACCTTCGGGTCCTTGAGGAATTCTTATGAAGGGGAATATAAGTCAACAATGATTATTTCACTAGGGGAAAAAAAGGCTCCATGAGATTAGTTTTAGGTGAGGAGAAAAGAAATTGCAATAACTTGCCCAGCTGGAAGTCAGGTGATCCTGGACAAAGGGAAGGATGTTAAGACATGATGACTGAAGGGGAAAGAGAATGATGTTGTCAAGCCAAAAGACCACACTATTAGAAAGATTTAAAGAATAAAGAAAGATAGAGGAGAAAATATCCACCAAGCAGGAAGAAAGGACATGCCATACTTTCTGTTTTTGTTTGGCAAATCTGCTTTTTAAACAATGTAAGAATCCTGGCTCTGCTGTTGATGAGCTATGTGAACATAAGCAAATGGTTTAATTTCTTGGTACCCATTGCCTTATTAGTAAGTGAGAATAATAATAGGGCCTACTACATAGGGCTGTTACGAAGATTAATTGAGACAACAGAAAGGGCTATTAACAGTGTTCCAAGCACATAGGAAGTGCTCGGTAAATTTTAGTTTCTGTTCATGAAGACAGGAAAAGATAACAGGAATCACCCCCGTAAAGTTCACTTTCAAGAGATGATCAAATCAGTGAGCTCTTTAAAATAGAACAGCAGCAAGATGCTCAGGCAGATAAGAGATGAAAGCTTTTAGAGTTTTGTTTAGGTCAGACTATTCAGCTAAAAAACTATGCTAAAATTACATTTTCAACTTTCCAAGAATTTGGGATGAGGGAAGACCTATAATACACCATTACTCAGAAAATAAGCTTAAAATGTCCAGTTCCATCAAAGAACAAAATAAAAGGCTACATGGTATCGTCAAAAGGTTCTTCAAAGTCTCCTTACCTGGCCACCTTGGCATGCAAGTCAAGGGCTAAGTGGCCCTGGAGAAGGTATCAGAAACTAGACTAGCCTGAATACCCCTCAGCTGCCTAAGAGGTTCCATCTTCAGAGACAGTGACAATAGGGTAGTTACTGAGGGAGGGAGTGACAGATTTGTCCTCTGTACTGAGCATTACAAACAAGAGGAAAAGAATTTTCCTCTCCCTAGCACCTTTGTTCCATAATTTTTCTTTCATTTCATCTCTGATATAATAGGACAGAGATCAAAACATGAACTTCAAATCTCTTCTTTGCAGTGATCTGTTCCTTTCACTGACAACATAGGAAAAACTCTTTACTACCAAAAATGCAGAAAAGTCTATTCCTTCAGGATCATAACATACATGGCAATTTAAAGCCTATTTTCATCCTCAAAACCGTGAGTCTTTTAACGGCCTAGCCAATTAAACGATCAATTTTTTTTTAAAAAGGCCAACCTCACTTCAAGGTATATAATGTGTAACATTTTCTTTAGTATCCTATGCAACAGATAACTGGATAATTTTTCCAAATCAAGGGTCTCAAAATGGATTTACAATAATTATTTGAAAAAAATGTCTAAATCAATGTGACCAGAACATAATATAACATTTCTGGAGATTCTGTCCTATTCTGTGGGTGTTGATCAAGTTCTACCTGACAAGTGCCCAGGGGTCTCACGGTACAATGTCTTAAAGGGAAAAAAAAAATTACGAAAATAGGGCTTTCAAGTGTATTACCCATTACCTCTTGCTTATAGAGCATATAAATGCATTTTATACTAATTCTATCATCATTTTGTACCTTCAGTTACTGTCTATTTTGGAATCATAATCTTGACTATGGAAAGCAAAGCATCTTCTTGGAAGAAAACTATCTTGCGTACTTGTATTATCTATATGTCTCTCCCCACTCCTGATTCAAACAACACATCATATTACTGATGTTCATAATGATTTTCTGAACCATCAAGAAAATGTTACATAAGGCAGGAGGTAAAGTAGTGGGGAGGGGATCAATCTTACAGAAAAACCACCACCAAAAATATTTGCCTTCAACTATACAGAAATTCACATCTTCAGAATAATGCAGTTTCCAGGTAATCCAAATAGTTAAAGACTTACTGTGGGCTACGTTTTCCATACACTTTATCTAATGATAACATGATAATGATGATGACTGTAGCAGTTTAATACATGTCTGCAAATTCTCTGACACACCCGTAGAAAGGTGGGTCCACATCCTTGAATTTAGGCAGGCTTATAATTATATCTATTTTCCACTTGGCCAAGAGAAAATAGAGGAGTAACCCTATGTGACTTCCAAAATTAAATCATAAAAGGCAATGCAGTTTCCATCCAATTTCTGGGAATACTCACACCTGGAGCCCTAAGCCACCATATAAGATTCTAACTAGCCCGATCCTATAAGGAAGCCAAGCCATGTGGAAAGGCAACTTGTTGACACTCTGGTCTGCAGACCTAGCCTTCAAGTCATCCCAGCCCAGGTGCCAGACATGTGAATCCAGTCACAAACCACTCATGCGCTCTCAGTCTTCTTGCCCCAGAAGTCCCAGGAATGATGGAGCAGAGACAGGGCATCCTACAGTGCCTTGCCTGAAGTCCAGACCCATAGAATCTATAAGCATAATAAAATGTTGCAATAGTAACTGCAACAACCATGATAACTAACATTTAACTCTTCCAATGTGTCAGATATTGCTCTTATACCTAGCATGTAATTCTCCTAACAATTTTTTGAGGTAGGTGTAATTAAGATCCCTATATATCACATGAGGAAATTCTACTTGACAGAGAGGTTAAGTAATTTAGCCAAGATTATAAAGCTAGTGAGTGGCACAGTTTGGGTGTGAATACAGGTTTCCAGTTCTGGAGTCTTAACCATTAAGCTCCATAGATAATTACTGAAATCAAAAAAAGATATCCAAAGGGCACACCACAGTTAGCCTATTAGGGTCCTCTTCCCACCATCAGGCAGGACATTACATCATATTTTCTCAATTTAAACAGATTTCTAGTAAGATACCCCCACACTTCTATTAATTCTTTGGTTGCCTCTTTGCCCTCCATATCCTCCTCATCTGTATTTATCCACCCTCCCCAGCAGAGAACTCTTCTAAGCTTCTAGAAGTCATGTTATCTGTGATTTAAGCTCATTTCAAAGTGAAAATAAAATAAATACTTGAAAGACAGTTATGAATCCTTTCTTCTCTTCTTAGAGCAGAACGAACCCAGTTCATTTGTCTTTTGTTTTCTAACATCTTAATACATTACATTCCTTTTATAGAATATGAATTCCATGGGAGCAAAGGATATATATCCCACACCTAGTCCAGTTCCTGGCACATGACAGACCCTCAAATATCAGATGGATGAACTATATATCCTTTTATTGTAACCCCATCAAATTCTCCACCTCAGTATTGACTCGTACAAACCAGAGTTATTCACTCAACAGATATTTAAGGAGTGAGTGATTCTGTATCCAAATTTCTGCCTAATTTATATTCTGTCCAAAATAAGAAATGTCATGCTCCCTAATGTCTCTTCTATAAGAGAAATTGAAAATATTCAAAGTAAATTCAATTAGCATAATTGTGACTACTGCCTAAATAAATTACTAAATTTAATACAAGAAATTCAGTATTTTATTTTATGAACAAACAATTACACATAACCCATTTTTTGTTCCTAAACTAATAAAGTTATTTTAGTCACTTAATAAATGTCATTAAAATGTAAATATTTGTCTTTATTTCAATTTTTTTCTCCAAAATCCTGGAATTTATTTTGGAGAAATTTGAAAGTAAGAAATGTTAGAATCTGGGGAAATGTAATGCCTCAACTCAGGGTTAAGCTAATATGTACCTCAAAGTAGACTTTTTAGACTCTATTCTTCAGTTTTTTGATGAATATCATACAGGATCAACTCTAAAAGTCAGCTAAGGTATATTTATTCACCATTTTTATGCCACTTACCACTCATTTTTGATCTGCCAGGCCAGTCAATACCACGGGAAGATAAGCCTGACAGGATTATGTCCTTTAACAAACCTACTAGTTTAAACAAACCTGACACCGCCATTATCTTCAATGTTTGTATAAATGGTTTTGTGATGCTTTTAAAATTACTTTCCCAGGTGTCTTAATTGAAGCTTACTGTGATTTCAGAAGGCATTTTCTTTGCTCTTTTAGATAAAAAGACCATTAGACCATTTCTCTTTTCAAGAAGCTAGATTGGTTTTACATGTGTTTTTCTGCAATGAATTTAATGATATACACTGAGTGCAGCATCCAGTAATTTCCATAAAAAGCACATTTCCTAATCTCTTTGTCTGCTCTTCTTCTATCTTCCAACCTTTCCCACATCACCAGGATGAGTAATCAACCTATAACTGCAGTGATATTTAGGAGCCAGTCCCTCAGGAAACAGGGCCTTACCAGAGGATTTCATATTCTCTACTTTTCCCAAGACCAGCAGATAGAGGAGGCTTGCTCACAAAACACTTGGTTCTCAGAGCCCTCCAGAACACCACCCGTGTCAGAAAGGAAAAGGCCTGCTTCACACCTGCTGTCAGGGGTCATATTCCTGGGTCATACCACCCAGAGCAGCCCTCACAGCTGAGAAGCAGCAGCTGAATGTGAGATGCCTCCTTCCTCCCTGGCACGTGGCCACAGGGCGTGTGCAGAGCCCTACCTCACAAAGAGAAAGCAAAGCAAGCTTGGAAGACAAGATATCTATCATCCCTGTCTTGCTGGGCCTATTCTGAGAAGGGTGGAGGAAAGGTGGCAGGAAGCAGTGAAAGAAGGAAGGACAGAGTAGGTCAGAAGAGGTGCAAGAAAACAGAAGTGGGAAGACCTGTTATGTGAGTGGCTATCACAATAGTCCAGGAAACAGGTAATTAGCCCTTAAACTGGTTTAGCTGTAGAGACATGCAAAGGAAGGGAAAATATGCAAGAAGTATTTTGGAGGTCAACTGCAGGACCTAAAGACTGACTGGATGTAGGGTGGGCAAGGAGATGAACCTTATTACAGTTTACAGAACACTTTCAAAGGAGACAATAGGATGATGAAGTGTGGGATGGTATCTGAGCATGTGCAAACACTGGAGAGATGAACTAGCGCCAGCTGCCTGCCTCTCATTGACAAAGGTTGGTTCAACAGTGGAACAGATCCAAGGTGGAGAAGTTCAGGATGACCTTTGATGGTCCTCTTCAGGAGGACCTTTCCGTGCTAATTCCACCCAAGCATTTCTATTTGCTTCTCTCAAGGACCATATCCCTGGAAGAATCCCATGAATGGAACATCCCTAGAAACAGCAGACATCTCCTGATAATGGCCTGGTAAGCTTTGCCGCCAGCATAACCCAGTTGCCATGCTGACCCAGCTTTCAAATGGAATGAGCCTCCAAAAACAGAAGTGGTAAAATGGGGTTCAAGTGAATAGAGCATTCCCAATCAGTTCATACCAGCCCTCCAAGGGAGATGTGGTACATTTCATTCAAAAATGTGTCCCTGTCTTATCATCTGAAGCCCAGTGGTGTTGCCATCAGATAACAGAGCCAATCTCACTATAGAACAACACTCCTCAACAGAAATTGCTGCAATGATGGAAATGGCTATTAAGCACTTGAACTGTGGCTAGTGTGACTGAGGTCCTGAATTTTTCATTTCGTTTAATTTTCATTAATTTAAATAGCCACAAGTGACTAGTGGTTACTACGGACAGCATAGGTCTAGAACTTTAAAAAAATAGATGTGGGCCAGATCACATCTGTCCTAAACTGCTAGAAAAAAAAAAAAAAGTCACAGAGTTATATTTCTCTACTCTGAGGAAGCTGAATCTCTAATATTTCAACATCTGCTCAAGCAATTTTCCAGCACTGGGCTCTCCTTTGGTCCTTACTATAACTATTTATCAATCAGCCTCCAAAACATTTCCATTTGGAAGGCCCTCAGACCCTAGCTTAACCATCCATCCACTGCAGGAACCTTCTTCATGATGTCCCTGAGTATGTCCATGGTCCCTGCATATGTCTATGCAATCGTTACCAAGTCCCCCAAGTAGCAATGAAACTTACCGTCAGTCAGAGACACTGCTCCAAAAAGATACTGATGACGCAGAAAATAATTTTAAGAAAACTATTTTACACAAAATTTCACTTCTTATGAAGCTCTTTCACATTCACTATGTCATTTAAGCCACACAATAACCTTAGAAGATAAATATTTAGTAAATACACTTATTTTATAGAGCCTAAGTGATTTACCAAGGCAATATGGTAGCCATATATCCAGTTGTGGCATGTCTTCCAAGGAGTGAGAGACAAATGATAGAAGAAAAAGTCATGGTCAGGAAAGTGAGGCACAAAAGAAGAGTGGTAAGAGGAAGAAATATAGCTATATCAACTAATAACCTTAGAAATAGATCTGTTTCAAACTCAATTACTTAAAGATGAACAAACTCCATTCCAAAGGGTAAGCATCTCAGTCCAGGCCCAATTTAAAGGGGCTACGTTTTAAAATGGTCATTCTTAACATGTGTTTCCAGGACCAGCAGCATCAGCATTGCTTGGAAATGTGTTAGAAATGCAAAGTCTTAGGCCCTATCCTCAATCAACCAAGGAAACAGAAACTCTAGGGGTGCGGCCCAGCAATCCATGTTTCAATAAACCCTCTGGGGTATTCTGATGCTCAATCACATTTGAGAACAACTGTCCTGGAATTGTACATCTAAGACCCAATTAATTTCCTCTGAGAAGTAAACAACTTGGTCATCAAGAAGGAAACAGAGCTGCCAGTTATGAAATTTGAGACACGGCCTGGTGACATCAGCCCTGACTTACTGCACCTACAGTACCAAGCACCATAAACTCTGAACTAGCCTTCTGAATGCAGACCCACCTCCTCCTGCCTCCTGTGCTCAAGGGCACAGAGGAAATCATTCTTTCATCAGAAATCATACTTTTATAGAAGCAAAGAAAGGTTTATTTTATAGATAGTAATAGATTGTGAATAGGGTATCCTAGCTTCTATCTCATTCACTAAGTAGTATTCACAGCGCTCCCAACTGTGAAAAGGAACACTTCCATGAGTAAGAACCGGGGTTCCAGGTTCTCAAAGAAGAGGGATACATGCGAATTTACATAACATTATAAAGTGTTTTGCTTCTCTGCTGTTTTAATAATAATAATGGTAGCAGGTATTTATTGAATGCTTTCAACGTGCCCAGCACTGTGCGCATTGCTTCACTTTGCCCTCATGCAGCTCCATGAGGGAAGAACTATTATTTTCCCCATTTTACTCATGAGGCTTCAGCATGTACAATTCCGAGGTCACACAGCAAGGAGGCGGCAGGGCCAGGATACACCTGTTCTCAATCCAAAATACTACCTCTCCTTTTTCATTTTAACATATACATAACTCTTAATCTATTCAACTTCATTCATACTGTTTATGTTACTGAGTTTTAAGTACTGTGTTTTCACCTTCTTTTAAGCTATCATGCCATGTACTGTTCAAAAAGGTCCTCAACCATCAGTTTATGCCAACTCAATCAGCATGTGCTCAAGAATCAGAGTAACACACTCTAAAGAATTCATGGCAATAAAGATCTAAAAACTGGATCAAAAGCAAACCAATTTTATTCCCACCATGGTTGGGCAGCATGCCCAGGGAAGCCCTCCCTGACCGCCTGGACCAAAGTGAGCCCTCTCTCCTCAGAGCACCCACAGTACATCACATGTGTCCCCATCATAGTAGTAACACATGGTAATGTCCACATGCCACACCCCTAATCTGTGAGCACTTCAGAATGGGAACTACACCTGATAGTCCATCTGTGCATATTCGAGACCTAATAGATGGTTTATAAGCTCAACAGCAAGACATACAAACTCTTAAGACAGACAAAAGTGAACTATAACTTAAAAATAAAATGTAAAACTATAAAACTTTTAGAAGAAAACACAGCAGAAAATGTCTGAGACATGGGTCTAGGCAAAATGTTCTTAGATGTGACACCAAATGCACCATCCTTAAAGAAAAAAGGAATCTATGAACTGGACTTTATCAAAATAAAAAACTTTTGATCTGCAAAAGACCTTGGTAAGGACATAAAAAGACATGCTACATACTTGGGAAAATATATGTGCAAGCTACAAATCTGACTAAGGACTTGCATCTAGAATATATAAAGAACTCTTAAAGCTCTAAAGTAAAATAAATAATCCAGTTAGGGAATGGGCAAAAGGCATGAATAGTTATTTCGCCAAAGAGGATATATGGATAGCAAATAAGCACATAAAAAAGACAGACATTCAACATAATCAGCCATTAGAGTAATGCAAATTAAAACCATGATAAGATTAGAACACCTACTAGAACACCTATTAGGACAACTAAAATAAAAAATAGTGATAACATCAAATGCTAGTGAGGTTGCAGAGAAACTGGATCTCTCATACATTGCTAATAGGAGTGGTGCAGCCACTCTGGAAAAGTTTGGCAATTTCTTAAAAAACTAAACACACACTTACCATACAATCCAGCAATCACAATCATGGGCATTTACGCCAGAGAAATGAAAACTTATGTTCACACAAACACCTATATATAAACGTTCATAAAAACTTTATGTGAAATAGTCATGAACTGGAAAAAACCCATAGGTGAATGGTTAAACAAACCATAGTACATCCATATTATGGAATACTACTCAGCAATGAAAAGAAACAAACTATTGAGAGATGCAAAAATTTGGATGGATCCCCATGGCATTATGCTGAGTGAAAAGCCAATCTCAAAAGCTCACATACTACATGATTGTATTTATGTAACATTCTCAAAATGATAAAATTATAGATATGGTGAACAGGAATAGTGGTTGCTAAGCATTTAGCAACAGAGTGAGAATGGGGAGAAGAGGACTAGTGCAACTATAGAGGTGTAGCATAAGGGAGATCATTGGGGTAATAAGATAGTCTGTACCTTGATTGTGGTAGCGGTTACACGAATCTACACATGAAAAAATGCATAGAAGTACACACAAAGAAATACAAATTTTACATGTGCATGTAAAACTGGTGAAATCTGAATATGCTCTGTGGACTGCACCAATGTCAATTTCCTAGTTCTGCTACTGTACTATGGTTATGTAAGATGTTACCAATGGGGGAAACTGGGTGAAGGGTACACAGGACCTCTCTACTATTTTTGCAACTTCCTATGAAGCTATGATCATTTCAAAACGAAAAGTTAAAAGTAAACAGCAGACATTTTACTTAAAAACAAAATGAAAAAATAGAGGTATATAGCTGCAATATTGGCCAGTGAGGTCTCAAACACAGGTTTAAACACACACCGTAGAACGACAGTTTTTGAGCACTTAAATCTAATTCTTCAGTATCTTAACAGGGATACATTTCCAACACCTTAGAGCTACTCTCCTACTCTCTCCTAAAAGATGGGGGGAAAATGCCTGATGTGTGAGCCCCTTTAGGAGTCCAGGAGTCCTGTCCTGAGTGTCCAAAATGAATATACCCTAAGGTTACACAAGGCCTGGCCATGAGGGCAGAGCCAAGGGTCTCACAAGTTAAAGTAGAACTCAGCTTGGTGCCAACACATAAACCAAGAGCAGGAGTGGCTTCCTTCCAGCAAAAGTAGAGGACTGCCCTACCCACAATGGCCAAGATTTACATTGTACCTCTCCTTCAAAACAAAACAAAGCCAAGCCAACAAAATTAACTTTAAAAAAATCACTAGGCAAACAAAAAAACAAAACAAAACATAAAACCACAACAACCTCAGACTATTTCCAACAAACCTTGTAATCAAATATCTCCCTTTACTTGACCTCCACACTACCCCTTGCTTTTCAAGGATTTTATTACCTACTAAATTCTGAGTCATAAGAACCTGCCAAAATTAATGAAAAATAGGAGAAAAATTATTCAAAACACTGCAGAATTTTCTGACCTGAGCTTCCTTATGCATTTAAAATGCAGATAGCCACACACCGCACCCCCCCGCCAAAAAAAGAAAAGAAAAGAGAAAAGGTTACTTTAGGGGAATTTTATATATCAGAAATATTAGCAGGTCTTATAAAGTTACTTCTTTTTAATTTATTGGCCTGAAAAATCAAACTTTTACAATTTTCACTAGCAATTCCCATTTCATGTCATTAATTATTTTTTTCAAAAGTCTTTGTTTTATCATTTTCAAAGCATTTTCACAAATTACTATGAAGAAATGCAGCACTGATACCTAGAGGCTGTACCTTTCAACAGAACTCTCACCAGCCAGACTGCTCATTTCAATTAGTTCAGCCATCTTTTCCCTAGGCCCTGGGTCCACACTTTTCCACAGGGGTAGACATCAGAAAAGCTGAGCTCTACCCACAACAGCCTCTAGACTAACTGGCCCAGGGCAGACACTCTCAAGTCTGATCAGCAGAGTGCCTTCCCATAAAATCACTCACATTTCTGCATTCATGTGTTTTTCTTAACGACAGCACTTTAAAATCTCATTTAAACTGAAAATCCTCCATTAGCCTCCGTGAAAAGATGTATTTTTAAATGCTTTGATCTCCACATGCCCTTTGGAAAATTAGTATGCTACATCCTCCATCATCTGCAAAGAACCTGAAAGACCAAGACTTCTGTGCATTTTAAAAAGAAGGGGGAGGGAAAGGGGCGTTACAGGTACAGCACCTTCTCTCCTATCCACCTGCAGGTTTACAAAGGTTTCCTTATTTATCTTGAAAAATGCATCACAGAAAAACAAAAGTGCACTCCAAGAACTAAACATCCTCATCCCTCCCCCCAACCCCCACCACCATCATAAGGAAAAGTAGAGCCTGTATAAAGCCTTCTACCTATGTCCTACCCTTTTCATTCTGGTCGAATCGGTGTTTTCCTTCATTCTAGTCAAATCAGTGCTTTTCCACCCTTTACTAACAGTTCAAAGTATATTAAACTACTGTTCCCACGTTATTCTCATAAAGAGCCTTCAAAGTAGATACACACTATAAGGCTCAGAGCACCTTACTAGGAAGTAAATGTCAGTTGCTCTAGATTCTTTAAGACCTTGCAATCTAGAGAGCTCCTTAATCGTTAACCTGGGTCTGACTTCCACAGCTGCCCGGGCCCAGGAGTGGTAGGCAGCCAGGGGAAATCTTAGCCAGTTTGGCAGTGACCCATAGGCCAGTTTTGGAAGCAGGGAGCCATGATTGTTTAATATTTCAAGCCCTGACTTTTTGCTTCCCGAAAAGGAAGGAAATTTTCTGTAACTGTAGCTATTAATATCCCTCTATTCTGATTTAATTCGTTTATGGTGAGCAGGTTAGCACGTTACTGTTTTAGTTAGCCGAAAGCATCTTCGAGGTATCACAACTGGCTCTCGAGACCACGTACCCCGCCACCACCAAGGCCTTCTATAAGCAGTACAAAAACTCAGTCTCATAACATGCCTCAGGAGAAGAAAATGGGAAACCAAGGCCTCACAGAGGAAGGGAGCTGAGGGACCATGGGGACAAAATGTTGGGTCCAAACCGCATGGTCTCAGGAGGCCGCACGCTCAGGGCCCACCTCTGAAACCCCAGTCCAGGTGATCCACACGCTAGCCCGGCCAAAAGGTATTTGCCACGCGGAGACAGGAAACCAACACCGAAGCCAAAAAGGCAAAAATCTTCGAACAAAAATGGAAAAGGAAAGTCTTCCTAGTCATCAATAAAGATAGGAAGAGTAGGGTAGGCGAGGCGCGGGAGCATTGCGCAGACACCCGGGATTCTCGGCCTGGGGCTCTGAGGGGGGAAACTTGGACACGTCGCCGCGAGCGCAGTCCAGGTAGCGGAGGCCCTAGAGGTGCGCGCCAGGGCTCGTCTGCTCTGCCGCCGCGTCCTCCAGCCCGGCCGCCTATGGGGCACGCTCGGTCCCTGTCCCGGCACTAGGCCCCCGTTCCGCTCGGCTGTCATCGGCCGACGTACCACTCTCCCTCCTGCCACAAATGTCACATTCCAAGAAAAAACAGTTCCATTTGGAAAGTTTAAATTTTTTCCCCCCTGAAAGCAGATTATTGTAAAGGCAGCCCTAACATGCAAGCGGGAGCTGGATGTAACTCTCCAGTTTGTCAAAGAAACTTGTCTGGGGAGAGAACAAAGAAGGAGCAGCAGCTAACGCGATCCGAGCGTCTGGGGCTAGGGTGCGACCCTTTCGTCGCCCCCACCCGCCAGAGCCGGGTCTGGCCGGCGGGCAGAAAGGGTCCAGTCCAGAGCGCCAGAGCCCGTCGGGCGGGCCGGTGCGCGCGCCTTTGTCTCGCGCCGGGGAAAGCGGCACCGGACACCCCTTTCCGTCCCCTCCCTCGCCGCGAGACCCGCGCGCGGGCGCGGGCGCGCCTCGGAGTGTCTGGCCATATGGCTGCGCCCCTCAGGAAAGGCCAGCCCCTTGTCGGGCGCGCAGCACCCCGGGGCCCAAACCCCGGGGCCACAACTTCAGTCAACGTGGGTCGCGGGGCGGCAAGGCGCTGAGGCCCGGCCCGCAGGCAACTGGACCTGGACCGGGGCAAGGGAATCCGCTTAAAAACAACAATCTGGGATCTCAGCCCCGGGCCCCCAGAAGCTGCCCCCTTCCGTGAGCAGCAGGGGCCCGGGGAGCCCGGGGAGCCCGGGGCGACTGGGTTCTTCGCGTGGGAGACTCGGAGACGCCCTCCCGGCACCTCGAGTGGGGGCTGGTTACCTTTCACCGCAGGCTCACAAGTTCCCCGGCGCAACTTTGCCCTCCACATGAGGCGATCATGGCTAGTTCAGTCCCTCGGCTGGGGAAGGCGGCCGCCGGGCAGCGCGCAGGACCTGGCCTGGGGCAGCGCGGGGAAGTGGCGCCGGACAATCAACCCCATTCACACAGGGCTTCACCTCCAGCCCCAAACCCGACAACCGCTGCTGGGTCCTAGAGCTTCTCGCGCGCTCCCGCCGCCGTCCGCGCTCCCCGCTCCCCGCGCGCGGGCCGGGGAGGGTCGCCCGGGCTCGTCACTATAACCCTACACTCCACCCCCGCCGTGGCGCCCGGCCGCTGGGCCCTAGAGCCCGTCTGCAGACACCCGCCGCCCCTCCCCGGGCCGCGAGACTGCCAGGCTGAAATTGCCCAGAGCTCAAGCTGACGTGTCTCCCTGAGACTTAGGAGGGCGACAGCCTCCCTTGCTTTGTACCCTGCCGGGTTTTGATTAATTTCAGACTCACCAGTTCTCCCTCCACTTTGTCTTCCTTCCCCACCAGCCCAATGCCGGCCAAAATTCTGTTTCCGGATCTGCCCAAAAGTCTAGATCTGCTTAGGTTGGTTTTTTTCTTCTTAAGTGGAATTTCCAGGTGGAAAGTGGCCACACTTTTCTCAGCATTCCCCAGGCCCCAGTGCTTCCATCACGCACTTGAGATTGGGCGATAAGCTGCTACTGTGTGCTCCGTTGACAAACAGAAGGGCCAAAACAGACCTGACAGCCTCGGATATTAAATGTGTTCGCAGAACCGTACATCCTCTGGCCATAAATCCCCAGGCTGTTATCTGCCTGAGTAGAGGTAAAGAAAGTAAGCGACTCTGGGAAAATGTTGCCCCACCTCTTAAAATCAGGCTGTGCTGAGAACTACTCATCCACCTCATTATATTGGTTTATACTGGCGGCTCTCTGGAGCCCTAATCTGGGGTGCCCGAGCCTGCCCCATAGCACTTCTGCCTGGCTTTTTCCCGGCAGCTCTACTGCTTGGAGAAGAGAAAGCTAGGTAACTGTGCAGTTGCTGCCCAGGATGTTAGTGGGAGAGTTAGCGCACACCAAGCCTCTCTTATCTGGTGCTCCCTGCCTCTGTTTACCTGCTATCTAGGTCCGGCCTTCAGGGACTCCTCCCTGGATTGTGGCAGTTCCCTAACTAGACTGACAGCAGTTTTACCTCTCATCACTTCTGGTGGGTTGCATGTCCTGATTCTGATTCCCCTGATGGGCCCTCCTACTGAGTAAACTCTGCTCTCAAGATAAAGCCCAAATGTAATCATTTAACAATTATTTATGAAATACCTACTCCATTTAAAGTCATCTACCCTGGTACACACAAAAGAAACTTAGCACACAAAAGAAACTTAGAGCAGCTGACCAGCCCTTCAAGGATCTGTTATCTGTCTAAGAAGACAAGATGTGTGAACAGGAAACAGGCAAGCAACAAAGCAGGAGATCCAAGTATTGCAGATGCCTGGGAAGGGCGGAGAGAGGCACTGACTACACAGAAGGAAAAGCCTGCGAGGGTGGTGGAGTTCAGACACAGCAGAAAGAGGAAAAGGCAGCACTGGGCAAGCAGAGGCAACAGCCAAGAGGGAGATGACAAGGTCTGGGTGCTTGGGAAGAAGGCATAGAGGAAAGCGTTTTTACCAGAAACGAGGAGAAAACAAGGGAAGGCAGAATAACAACGTCACAAAAATGTAGGCCTGGAAAGAATCGAAGAAAGTGTCAACTAAACCTTTCACTTGCCGGATGAAGAAGCTCAGGCATAGCTGTTGAATGACTTGTCCAATGTTACAGAACAAGTTTAGTAGCAAAGCCAGGTATGGAAACAACCTCTGCCTCAATGTGCCTTGTATTACACATTGTGAACCCTGAATCGCAAATTAGGAGCTGAAGTGGTTATCTTATGCACAGTGAAGGGACCACTGATTCACCTAACATTTGCGCGAATTTAATACAAATCGGGGAAGAAGTGATGGATAGAAAAAGAAGAAAGGAAACTAATCTTTACTAATTGCCCACTCCTAGATACCATCCTATAGTCTAGGAAGCAGCAAAATTTCCAAGTTACAACCATCAAGTTTAGAACAAAACAGGCATGAGCTGAGTCGCAGCTCCACCATTCAGTATCTGTGTGACGTTGAGCAAGTTGCCTAACTTCTCTAAACCTCAGTATCCTTTTTGGCAAGATGAAGAAAATAGCATCTCACAGAGTGGTTGTGAAGACTGAATAAAATAACAAATGTAAAATACTCAGCACAATGCATGTAGTATTCAATATACATTTGCTATTATTATTTCAAGAGACTATCTAGGATAGTTGCAGGAAGCAATGATAGGTGAGGTTGACAGAGGTGATAAAAAGGAAATGAGAGATACCATATCTTTGGAGATACCAGATGTCATAAAGAAAGGTATCAAATCTTTGAAGCAAGATTTTATTCTTCTCATTGACTCGTTGTTTATCCTGGGGAAAAGGACAAAGTAATCAAGTTAACCTAGGCTTTGAGCCCTGTCATAGGAAGAATAGATCTTGCAGTCTTAGAAGAATGGATCATTAGACCAATGACAGATGAAGCACAGTTGAGAAGAGGAAACGGTTTGAGAAAGATGCTGAGTGACTTACTATCCTCTGGGCAAGAGGAAACAAGGAACAAGGGACTGGGTGAGAAGTGGAGGACAGAGGTGTAGACAAAAGGAGAGATGAAGCTTTGAAGATCAGTTCATTAGGAGAATGTCCACAACTGGAAAATAGGGAAAGAAGGAGGGAGAAGAGGAAGAATCTGGAGAAGTAGAAGAGCTGGGAAAAGGTAAAGGCATGGAAGCCAGAGAAGTTTTAAGAAGTGGGTCCTTCTATCAAATGTTACAGATTCTTAGACCTGCAATGAAGTGCTAGGCACAGCTTGTGGGTTCAAGGATCTTCTGATTCAATCAGGTGGACCTAGCCTAGACTCCTCAAATTAATACCCAGTAATCAGATACATGGAAGCACAGGCAGAAAATACTGCTGGAGACCAATGTTTCCCTCCTGTGCCTTAATTTCCTTATCTGTGAATAAGCTCTACATCAAACGCAGAAAACAATCTTTTCAGGCCTTAACTTAGTTCCTGAATCTATTGTTCAGGAACTAAGGCCTGCAAAAAAAGACTTTGAATTTCACTAGCAAGAAGTTATCAATAACATCTTTCAGTAAGCACACTTGGCTGGAGATTCTGATGTCTGGTTTGTGTCTAATGGAAACAAAGTATGTTTACAATAAAAATTGAACACACCTTCATTAACAGCAAGGTAGTGAACCAGTCCACATCTGTGCCTTCTTTAGATCTATGCACTCATCCTAAAGGTCAGCATCCTTTCTAAAGTGACCCAAGTTGTCATTTACTCATTCCTAAGAAAGTTAAGAAGATGATGGGCCAATTTTAGTGCTCTTTGGGGCAGCCCAGAGAGCAGTCTTTCACTCAAAACAGGACGAGTACCAGGATGTTCCAGTGATACCAAGCTGTTCCCAGCAAGCATAGAGGCGGGAAGAATATTGAAGTAACAGAGGCATCTGGATAGAGGAGAATGAGCAGGGCCCTTACAGTAAGACCTGCTTCTAGTCCATGTTCTATCTATTTCTAGACACGGAGAGCCTCAGCTTCCTCCTCTATAAAATAATAACATTTGCCTCATAAACTTATTGCAAGGGTTAAATGAGATAATACAGGTCAAGTGCTGGGCACATCTAGGAATTCAGTAAAAGTTAGAAACCCTCCTCTTCTCCAGTAATTTGAAATACCAAGGAATTTAAATACTCTATTAAAATGCAAATCTCTTTCCCCTCTCACTTTTCTCAGCACCCCTTCTTGACAAACATTTAGTCTTTACCAGCTAATACTTTCACTGAATGGGCCCTAAGAATGGGCTTGGGCTTGCAAAGACAGAGAAGCCAAACAGCAAAAGAAGAGTGGATGAACATGACTACGTAAGGAACAGCTACTACACACAGCCTCACCTGGGACCATCACTACAACTGGTAGTTCTCCATTAATGACTGTTGAATGAACAAACCAATGATTTGATGCACCGAGGCTGCTTTGATCAAAATGCTTGTTTTGCTCCTAGAACAAGTAAGGATATTTTTTAAGTTCAATTTCAAGCACTTTCTGAAGTGTAACTTATGAAACCAAAGCATGTAAAAATTTAAACTCCTCATGTTCCACCTCCAAATTTCTGAATCTCTAAAGGTGCAGTCCTAGAATCCACTCGAAATGACTCCTAGCACATTGAGGTTTCCAGCTGGCTCACTGGGGTTAGTCAGTGCTCCTGCAATTCACTTTCAGAAGTATTTACTACATCAGAGTGTAGTATGCTAAAGATAAAAAATGATGGTGAACACACTAGAGATTGGACACAAAGCATTATGGGAGCATAGAGGAATGACGCACAGGAAAAAAAAGGGCAGGTTCCAAGAAATCCAGGTGCTGACAGGAGGATATTTCGAGCAAAGGCATGGACACAAGGAAGGAAAGCATATGCTGCCATGCTTCTAAACACCTTTTCTTTTAATTTCTTCTTTTTATAAACATCAAATGGTCACATCAACCCCAGAGTTAATAAACCCCTATATGATCACCAGGTGAGAAGTTTTTTTCCAAGCTTTTCTTTCAGTTCTCTGTTTTACAATGGCAATACAGCAGACCCTTGCACAACACAGGTTTGAACAGTGCAGGTCAACTTACACACAGATCTTCCTCCACCTCTGCCACCCTGAACCAGCAAGCCCAACCCACCCCCTTCTTCCTCCTCCTCAGCCTACTCAATGTGAAGATGACAAGGATGAAGACTTTTATGATGATCATCTCTGCCTTGTGATTTTCTTAATAACATTTTCTTTTCTATGGCTTATTCTTTATTGTAAGAATACAGTATTAATACATATAACATATGAAATATGTGTTAATCAACTGTTTGTATTATCGGTAAGGCTTCCAGTCAACAGTAGGCTATTAGCAGTTAAGTTTTTGGGGAGTCAGAAGTTATATTTGGATTTTCAACTGTGTGAGGGGGTCAGCGCCTGTGACTCCTGCATTGTTCAAGGGTCAACTCTAGTGAGTTTTTTCCTGCCTTTTTCTAAATATAAAATCATATTCTCAAATAAGCTTTTTCACACAGCACATGTCTCCTCTGAAGATTCTGACACATGCCCTGTCCTGCAAACTGTTGGCAGGAGCATAATTCAGGGAATACTGGCAGTGTCTAAAGCAGAGAGTACTGAGTGTACATTGTTGTAAGGAGAGGAAAGGGCAAGGGGATGAGCCTTTGTCAGGACCAGATGGTCTCAGAGTGAAAGAATGAAAAACAAAAAGGAGGACAATGTGGAGGGCAAGTGGGAAGATACACAAGGTACGACACTTGTGTAGTTCTGGAAATATCAGGTGCCTGTGGATGAAGAAACTGCTCCTGGAACAAATAAAATGTTATGCAACAGAAGAGATCATTTGAACACCCTGCTCCATTTGAAGCTTATCAAGGACTCTGTGTGGATTATGAAAAAAGTTTCCCAACAAATATTTATTAAGTACCTACTGAGGACCAGGCTCTGTGCTACCATGCTACATAGGTAGTTTGGCTGGATCGTTAAGTTATAGATCTGAGGCCTGTTTGTCGGGATGTTTTTAGTTTCACACCCATAGTGACACACCAGTCTCTTCTTGCTTGACTGCTTTCTCCTGTAAGCATATTACCTAATATGCACTAAACACATAATTTTATCTATATAAACACAAGAAACTGAGGATAGATATGCTGATGTCCAGAGAAAATGCACCTGTACCAAATGGGGTAAGGAAGAAGAGTAGAGACGTTGGCCCCAAACAAACTGGTGTCAGACCCGGACTGAGACAGACCAGCTGTAAATATAAAGATCCCAGCATGGAGTAGATATTCAATACATGACAGTTATTCTAAACATTATTTGCTACTACTACTACGGAAACCTTGGGAGTACTGAAAACTCATAATACTTTTTTGGCTGATGTTATTGCAGGGTTTCTCAAACCCGGCCCTCTGACATTTGGGGCTGATGATTCTTTGTTGTGAGAGACTGCCCAGTGCATTGTAGGGATGGCCTCTACCCACTAGATGCCAGTGGCAACCACCCCCTCTACCTTCATTTATGAAAACAAAAACTGTCTCCAGACATTGCCAAATGTCCCCTAGGGGGCAAAATTGCCTCTGATTGAGAACCACTGAGTTAGTTGATTAATTGATGTTGCCCACTTTAAAAGAAGCTCCCAAGCTTCTAATCATATTGATCATTCCATTGAGATACTGGGTGAATCTAATTGCATACTAATAGCAGCTTCAGTTCCATCCACCCTATAATATATCATTCTATTATGATTGCTTCCCTTTCCTCTTTTCATGAGCAAAAAAACTAATCATGTTTTCCTCTCTGATTTCCAGTGATGATACAGACACATTTTTGTTTCTAAAACTGGAATCATACTGAGTTTCTAAAACAACATAAAGCCACTATTAAAAATAAGGAGTTTCACAATAGCTGAAGTTCAGAATGTTCACCCTAAAGAACCCTTGCAATCCCCATTTTGAAAGTAATTATTGGATGTTTATACTGAAAACATATATTTTCAGTTCATAGAAAGAACAGTGAGAGAAATGACCCCTCCACAACCTGTACAGCAATTTTAGTTCTTCTCTCTCCAGAATATGCACTACAGACCAACAGGTCTTACACCTTTTTAAAAGCCAAGGAAAGACCGAGAAGTGGGGAAATTCTCACCATTCCTAATGGCTCCAGACACTCTAGATGGTTCCATTCAGGAGAAAAATTTGTTTTACAGCATAAACTCAAAGTGAGGGAAGAAGTTAAAATTCATGTCTTAAATGTTCTATAAGTTATTGATTAAGAAATCAGAAAGCATTTATTGCATCTCAGCCATACAGCCAGTATCATGCCAGGTACAAGTCTTCAGAAAAGTCCAAAGTATGGATTGGGAGAGAGAGAGGAATAATTAAAAATAACTAGAAAAAAATAGAAATAACTAGAAAAAATAAAGTCCTGGCCAGGCGCAGTGGCTCATGCCTGTAATCCCAGCACTTTGGGAGGCCAGGGCGGGCGGATCACTTGAGGTCATGAGTTGGAGACCAGCCTGGCCAACATGGTGAAACCCTGTCTCTACTAAAAATACAAAAATTAGCCAGGCATGGTGGCAGGTGCCTGTAATCCAAGCTACTCACGAGACGGAGGCAGGAAAATCACTTAAACCTGGGAGGCGGAGGTTGCAGTGAGCCGAGATCACGCCACTGCACTCCAGCCTGGGCGACAGAGCAAGACTCTGTCTAAAAAAAAAAAAAAGAAAGAAAAGAAAAAAGAAAAAAATTAAGTCCTAAACGGAGGATTAACTGAAAGCACAATAAAGTTTGAAAGAAGGCAAAGTATGTGAGAACTATAATGGTTCATTCATTCATTCAGAAATATTGGCCGAGCACATTGACTTATTCCTGTAATCCCAGCACTTTGGGAGGCCAAGACGGGAAGACTGCTTGACACCAGGAGTTCAAGACCAGCCTGAGCAACATAGTCAGACCCTGTCCCTACAAAAAATAAAAAGAAAAAGAAAAAATTGACCAGGTGTGGTGGAGTTTGAGGTTACAGTGAGCTAGGATGGCACCATTGCACTCCAGCCTGGATGACAGAATGACACCCTGTTCCCCCAAAACCATCAAAAAAAATTATTGATTACCTTGATAATCCACATACTCTGCTAGATGCTCAAATACCCTGGTATGGGCTTTGTCTTACTAAAACATATAAAGAAGTCTACAATTACAAACTAGCCTATGTGCAATGAAAAAAAGGAGCAGACTAGGACTGCAATAACAGAGGGGTTAACAATTAGGGAGAAAGTGGCCATTTAGAGAGGATGAAAGGGGAAGCCTTCTCCAAGGAGATATGTAAGTAAAGACCTAAAAGACAGGAAGGTTTGGCCACATAAAGGAGGCAGGAAGAGCATTCCAGGCCAAGCAAATATCATGTGCAAAGATCTTGTGGCAGAAAAATTCTCAGAAAGTTCCCGGAACTTAAAGGAGGCAAAGGAAGTATAGTCCCTGCAGGTACCCTGTGCTGAGGATGCAGGGATGGCCCAGGAAAGCTCTTTAGGAATGTTACTTGTCTCCTTTACCTGGGTGTCTGGGAATGGCCCCTTTCTATTCAACCTATGTGATGTAAGGTATATACAATAGGGGTTTCAAATTAAATAGAGGAGAGAAAGAGAAATCAGAAAATGGCCAGTTTGGGATAAACAACAATAAAAAGATTAAATGGAAACAACCTGAAAGTAAACTCCACAGTCTATGTATTTGATTACAATATCTATCCAAAAGATGCAGCCTCTTTAGAGCTTTAACTGAGTCCTGTTGAAAACAGGAGAAGACTCAGAATCTTCAGTGCCATTAGGGCAGTAGTTCTTAAACTTTAGCTGTATCAGTATCACCTGAAGGGCTTGCTAAAACACAGATTGCAGGGCCCCGCTCCAGAGTTTCTGATTTGGTAGGCCTGGATGGGGCCCAAGAATTTGCATTGGCAACAAATTCTCTGATTGTGCTGATGCTGCTTGTCCATGGACCACACTTTGAGAACCACTGGTTTAGGATATTTGAGGGCCTATATTTCTATGCATTCAGAATTTCAACCTAAATAAGGAAACAGGCACATGATATTGTACAAGAAGAAAGATCATAATCCAGTTTTCTATGTTGAGCTGGCACATATGGAGTGTCTCCTCTGAACCAGATGATTTCATTCACTATCTCATTCCATCAGTATGGTAGATATTATTACCCATATGTTACCCATGTGGACTGGAGGCTAGGCGAGGTCCTGTGAATTACCTGAGATCACATGGCTAATAAGTGACATAGCCAAGATTCAAGATTCAAGTCTGGTTTTTGCAGAGCTCTTGCCCTTTTTTTTTTTTTTTTTTTTGCACCTAAAAGATGAAAAACTTTACTCTGCCTCAAGGTATCTGGAAAATGAAGCTGATTTGGGGCACATTATAGATGAGGAATGATCCATATATGGTGAGCAGAAAACTCAACTATAGAATTATTTCTTAGCTAGTACCAGATACTCCAAACTACAAATGCTTAAGTAAAAGTAAAATATGATTTGCCATACTAAAAGTCTAGAAGTGAAATATGACAGAATTTAAACCAGAAGATATAAATGCAGCACCTATGTGTATATTTTTAAAAATCAAATATTGAGGAAAAAAATCAAATATTGAGAAAAGCTCTGGCCTTAAACACATCTCACCTGAAATCCAACCAGAAAGCCAGTCCATGATTTTAGCAAATTTTAATTCATTGTATGAAAAAAAAATTACGAATGCTAGGTGAATCCAGTGACAAAAAGGGTACTTTTTTGGTTAAAACTACAAAAGAAACTTGTTTTCTGAGAACATTAAGGAAAACATTTTAAGTCATTTTCAAAATGTCTAATTGATATGATCTTCAGAAAAAAACATATCTCATCTGTATAGAAATTCATCTTGAAATAAGAATGAGGCAGAGTGTTTTTTTTAAAGTGTTATGTATATATATGCCCTTCAGGTCAGTGTAACATGACTGTGATCATCTTACAAACAAAACTCAAAATCAATTCAGAGATCAGCGTGGCCTTGGAGACCACCCACAGTCAACACAGTTGTACATACTGGGCTTTGCTGTCAAGTTAAGGAGTGAGCAAATGAGTTCAGTATCAAAGGTCATGTTTTCACAGTCATTCAAATTATATCCCAAAAATTTCTTGTATTCTCTACTTTTTGACTTTTCTTTCAAAGAACTGATTGCAGAGTATACAGAAATCCTGCTATACTTTATGTACTACTTTAGGTGGGGTCTAATTTTTTTAAAATTTATCATTGCTTAAAATCTTCAAAATAGCTTAGTGAGGCTCATGACAGTGCTGGCCACATGGAGATGTAGCCTTTTGTTGCCTTTAAACACTGTCACACCATCTATGACTGTCCCATTGGTCTGAAGCGTACTGGCAAACTAAGCATCCTGTAAGACAAGCTAAAGCTTGCTTTTTGCCAGTCAGTTGAACGTCCTGCATCTCTTCACTGATGCACTTTCTCTAGGCATTGATTGTCAAAAGCACAAAGCATTTATTACGCTTTCAATCATAGCTAAACAAAAAACTGAAGTCTCCTGAAGCCATTTAAACCAGCCGTTCCAAAACCTCCTGCCACCACTTTGTTCTGTTAGTACCATCAAAAACTTCCCGAACTATAAATGAAAGAATAAATGGTAGTGCTGCTCTCCAGACATTAGGCACTGCTCCATATCTTTGAACATTTGATTTTTTAGCTAATAACTGTGTCAAAAGCCTCAAAAAACCCTGAAATTAATTTGAAATTAATTAAATGAAATTAACAGAGCCAAGATTCAAGTCTGTTTTTGCAGAACTCTTGCCTTTTTTGTTTTTTTGAGATGGAGTCTCACCCTATTGCCCAGGCTGGAGTGCAATGGCACAGTCTTGGCTCACTGCAACTTCTGCCTCCCTGGTTCAAGTTATTCTCCTGTCTTATCCTTCCAAGTAGCTGGGATTGCAGGCATGCGCCACCATGCTCGGCTAATTTTTGTATTTTTGGTAGAGACGGGGTTTCACCATGTTGGTCAGGCTGGTCTTGAACTCCTGACCTCAGGTGATCCATCTGCCTTAGCCTACCAAAGTGCTGGGATTACAGGTGTGAGCAGCTCTTGCTCTTAACTACTATTTTATGTTGCCTCCCATCTCATGGGTACAAGAAAGATGTTTCTTGACTCCAGACCTTACTTCCCGACTGGAAAGCACTCTGAGGCCTGCCCCACTGTGGTTAGTGATGAATCTAGACAGTTTTCACAGACTCCTGGGGACTCTTAGTGGCCTGAATTTGCTACTAAGCTGTTCCCTTTTCTTATAGGAGACAGTAAGATCTATTTATTAAGCCTCCATGTAAGCATTATTCTAGGCATGTTACAGGCACTCTCTCTTTTTAAACCACCAGAGGTGGTTTCCTCTCTGTGGGAAGCAGTTACAGATTTTAAAACACAGACTTAGCAGCCAGATGGGCCTGGAATCACCCCTCCTCTGCCACTTAGTAGTCCTATGATATTGGCTGAACGACTTAACTTCTGTAAAGCCGTTTTTCCTCATTTCATAAGCGGTGGTTACAATAGTATCCACCTCACAGGACTGTGAGAAATTCATGAGTAAATTACATGTAAAGCTCTTAGTCCAGTGCTTAACTTGCAGCAGGTGTTCTAGAAATATTAACTATTATTAACCTGTTAGCCATTTTCTTACCAAATATGGTCATTTTCGTGGAGTTTTAATTATTGCTGTGCTAGACTGTGCTAGACACATAGTTTCTTTTTGTTTATATTTCCTGAGTTTTGGGCAGATCCAGGAAACATGAATAACTGTCATCTTGATTTGAGCTCCCCATCCCCCCACCCCAATAAATAGGAAAAATATTTCAAGATACCAAAATAGACAAAACAGGAAAAAAAATGGGCTAGGTTAGGTATTTTAGGTAAATTAGTAATTATAACTATACCCAAATGAATATTAATTAACTGATTGATATAAACTCAGGCAGGGGAGTTGAAATCAAGAGGTCTAATGGTCCCACAATGCCACGTATTGGCCAAGTTATATGTGAGGTGATGTGCTCATGTCTCAGTGCCAAATTTTAAGTGAAATGTTTCTCAGCTAGAAAGCACTCAGAAGGTGTTGAGCAGGATGGGAATGGATGGGGAAACTCGGCCATATCTAGCGTAGAAAAGAGAAGATTAAGACATAATAATAATGACAACCTTCAAATATTTCAAAATCTTTTAGAAAGAAATGAGGAATAGACTTATTCTGTATTTGCTCTGTAACACTATATAGCAATAATGTTTTTCAAACAGTAGTTGGTCACCCAATTGTGGGTCATGAAATCAGTTTAACGGAGTCCTGACCCGCATTTTAAATAAATGAAATAGAATATAATAGGAAATACCAGATGCAGCCGAATAAGAGTAATTGCTATTCCATGAAATTCTGTTTAATTATATTTGTATTTGTGTTTGTGGGTCTAAACATAAAATATATCCTTATGTTGGGTCATAATAGTGATACAGGACGAGGGCAGGGAAGTGCTGGGTAGAGAAGGGCGGGGTCCCTGGCAAGGGCTCCATCCTCGGGCCTGTGCCCACAAACCTAAATGAGGACAGGCATTTCTGTTTTTGCACCCAAAAAGCTGCTTTTGGCCTGCCACGCCCCCCATCCTGTGCCCATAAAAACCCGAGACCCTAGCAGGCACAGACACAAGCGGCTGGACGTTGAGAGGAGCAGAAGAGCACACCACCAGACACCATCCAATACTGCAGGCCATCGACAGCGGCATTTGGTTGGGGGCAGTCAGAGGAGAGTCTGGCTGCTGAGCAGCCTGACTCCAGCGGAAGGCCACATTCCAACTCCATCCCCTTTCTGGTTTCCCGTCCACCTCATTCAGAGCTACCTCCACCACTCAATAAAACCTTGCACCCATCCTCCAAGCCCACGTGTGATCCAATTTTTCTGGTACACTAGGGCAAGAACTCAGGATACAGAAAGCCCTCTGTCCTTGGGATAAGGCAGAGGGTCTAACTGAGCTGATGAACACAAGCGGCCTGCAGACAGCAAAACTGAAAGAGCACACTGTAACACACACCCACTGGGGCTTCGGGAGCTGTAAACAGTCAACCCTAGATGCTGCCGTGGGGTTGGAGCCCAAAAACGCTCCCTACAACCTGCCTGTCTGCATGCGGCCTCTCGGAGTTTGAGCAGCGAGGCACTGAAGAAGCGAGCCACGCCCCTGTCGCAGGCCCTGTGACGGGGATACGGGAACTCCTCCCATTTCAGTAAAATAAATGTTGGAAAGCTCTAGAAGGCAAAACATGGACAACTGTGTGTAAGAAACAGTAAGTCAGGTTTCAGCTCTCTATAAAGAAATCGTTATAATAATGATCACTGTGTAACAATAGACCAGGTTTTCTCAGGAAGCAGGAGCTCCTCCTCCCCCACTCATACAACACCTGCTCAGAAGATGTTCTAGCAGAGGCTGAGTGATGGTGCATTAAGGAGGACGGCATTGGGTATTCCCTCCTATGAGGACACTAAGATGCTCTAACTCTCCAAAATGGAGTCGATCAGACATGAGCTTCTGCTAAAAGAAAGAATGGAAGAAAATCAAAACCTTAACATTCAGACCCCAGAAGCCATATAACCAGTCCAGGAGTAGGCAGTCTTCTGTGTTTATATATTGAGCACAGTGGAGCACGCATCAAATCCCTGAAGTTGTTCAGGATTTCTACTGTAGGAAGGGTTAATTTCAAGCATCCATTTTCTAACTGAGGTGATAAAATAATATGCATAGCAGCAATCAAGTCTCATCGATGTAAGCACCTAAATGGAGTCAAGTGGCAACTGAATACCTGGTGACATGGAACTGAGTCACCATTTATCACACCTACTAAGAGCAAGCCAAAATCCAATGCAAAGAGCAGAGCATCCCCAGATGTTGCTCCTACACCTAGGGCTGCCAGATGAAACACCAGTTGGATCTGAATTCAAATTATCTGTTTATCTGAAGATAAACAACAAAATATTTTAGTATTATGTGTCCAAAATATTGTAGTGGACACACTTATACTAAAAAAAATATTCACTGTTTATCTGAAATTCAAATTTGACTGGGTCTCCTGTGTTTTATTTCCTAAGTCTGGCAAATACCAACCTACCTACACTAGGTTATATCCCTAAAATTCCTTTAGTGGAGCCCTTAGTCTCTCATTTGGTAAACAGTGTGGAATGTCAGCTGTAAGAAGCTGATAGTAATAAAAAGCAATACTGATAAGGATGGAAAAAGGAGTGAAATGCAAGTGAGCATGGTGTAACAGCTTTGTCCCACTGAATACTACTGAGCCAAATTTAAGGACCTCTTAAGAGTAAGCAAAACAGACACTGTGAGGCATGAGGGTGTGGACAGCATTTGAGGAAGGAGATAACAAGGTTACAGTCCCACTTCGGAGCGTTCCCATGCTAAATCTGGGTTTGTATGGGAGAGAAGATTCAGCTTCATTCTTCTGCACTTTATTATTCAGCATTTGGTCACAGGGACCCCAGAGGGAGAGCTCACAATGGCTGCCGCCAGCTGTTCTGAGGCATACATGATGCCGTTCGGGTCACACTGTGATGGATGAATCTCATCTGGAAAGCCAGCCTGGCCTCTCCTTGACCTCCATGACTGAGTCGGGTTCCTCTTCTCTGGGGTCCCATGTCCCCCTTGCAGTCACCATATAATAACAACAATAATTGAAATTGCTCATAGAGTGCCAAATATGTGCTGGGCACTCTACATATATTATCTCACTTAACCCCTTCCAATAACCCTGTGAAGTAGATATTTGCCTTCCCATATCACAGATGAGGAAACTGAAGTCCACAGGGGTTAGATCACTTGCCCAAGGTCATGCAGCCCATCAGTGCCCACTGGCCTGAAGGAGCTAGAACTCCATGTTGTAAATGTTCCTGTTAATAGATCTTTCTTCCCAATTAAGTTACCAGTTCTTTGAGGGAAGGACTGTGTCTCACTCACCTTCGCATGCCTGAGCCTAGCTTGCAGTGTGTGGCAAGTTGTAGGCAGTATTGTGAGTGAGTCAAGCTAAGGTTTTGTAGTCAAACATACCTAGTCACAAATTAGGGTTCTGCCAAGAATCTGTTATTGAGAATCAGGAGTTTGGGTTCTAGTGACTTGCTCTGGAACTGAAGATGGTGGTTAGGAATCCTAGCAATAGAGAAGAACAGGGCTGGGTTTAAGCCCTGGCCCTACCACTTACCAGGTATGATTTGGCAAGTTATTTAACTTGTCTTAGCTTCAGTTCTCCATCTGTAAGATGAGGGAAGTAATAGTACCTGTCTTACAGGACTTGTTTTAAGATGACTGACATAATGTTATAATCTAACACATGAAAAGTACTCAATAAATATTAGCTCTTTTTATTATAATGCATTTAATAAAGCCATTTGTAATTTATTTTCTTTTTCTATCTTTTTTCAATGTCAGCAAATGAATTAAGAGAGTAGAAACAAAATGAACTTCAGGGTAAGAAGCCATACTTGAGAGTGACAAGGCAAGGAGGGGAAGACAGGAAAAAAAAAAAAAAACCAGGAAAGCAGTAGAATGAGAATAATATTTATTAGATGCTAGTCATTTTCAGGCACTATTCTAAATGATTTAAATGTGCTAATTCTTTTGATCCTAATCACCCGCCTACAAGATGGGAGGGGAACCAATGGAGGGGGAGGTAGCCGGTGTTCACCTGAAGTTAACCCCCACCACAGCCAGACAGCGACATAAAACTGCCTGCCACACTCCTTAGTTCACAGCAAATACTCAGTCTGGAGTTCCCGTTTGAATTTGAGGGAAAATGACTTTTAGAGCTAACAGGTAAATATTTTTATAAAAGGAGCCTAAAGTCTAACTCTCTGGCTGACCAACGACAAGAGCAACAATAATGGACATTTATTCATGGTCAACAGACAGTAAACAGCAAACCCTTGGGAGACAGACAAAGGAGCCCTGGCAGGTTTACAGATCCCAGCAGTAGACTATTGTACCCCACCCCACCGGCCCCAAACCCTGTATTTTCCACAGGATTCATTCCAGACCAGGTTTTGTACCCACATGTCCCTTCTGTGTTTTCTTAAGAACCTAAAGTTTCCAAAAGCTATTGACTGTTAGACAGCAACCTGAAAGCAGTCTCAGTGTCCACTCTTCCCAGTAATCTTTTAAAAAATCCCTGAGAAAAGGTTAATAAATCTTACCATCAGGTGATCAGTAATCTTGTCCACTCTAGATTTGGGGGTACAAAAGTCACAGGGGGAAGAGAATTAAGCAGAAATAAATGTTTATACATATTTGACATTAACATAACCACACATATGTGCCATGGGGATAAATGTTCATAAGCAGGGGTCCTGTAAGGAGTGTATTTCCGCAGGCAGCAGACAGCAAGAGACAGCAAACCATCCCTGAACATGTTTTCCCCATTTTGCCAAGGAACATTCTTTTTTTATCCCCTTTTATAATCTGACCTATTCCATTTTCTGGCAGAGAGCCCTAGGAAGGCAAGCACTGCCTTTTCTGTCCATATTCCAATATAAGATGGAAAAAGGAGGAGGGAGCAAGAGGAGGTGAGTGGGGGCTGAGGAGGGTGCAACTGACTTAGGGAAACAGAGACAGAAACGGAGGAGGGAAAGAAGAGAGTGAGAAAAGGAGAGAAACTGGAAAGGAGAGGGGGTGAGCAGGAGAGAGAGAGCAAACCATGAATATCAAATTAATTTAATGTGTCCACACTGGGCAAAACTGATTTGAGGAGTGTGAGAGTAATAAAAAACAAACAGGATAAATTCCACAATGATCATCCAGCAAGAATGTGCCCCAGAAACCATAATCATAGTATCCTTGAACAAATCACACTAGTAATTTATACACTCTTTAGACTCCCTTAGTGCTTAACAACTGATGAAATATCGTTTCTGGGGAGTCACGCTTGTGTTTAATTTTCAGGAATGAATGGCCACTCTTCCATTTATTTCTAGTAGAAACATCTTTTTGGCAGGGAAAATGCCCTTCCCATTTTCCTATGTGTGTGTGTGTGTGTGTGTGTGCACGTGTGTGTGTGTGTGTGTGTGCTGTGTGAATGCATGTGAGCATATATATGTTTTATCCCATTACTCCAGATCTCTTTCCTTGATCTTTTTTTTTTTTTTTAGCCAAAGCAGATAACCATTTATCTTCAGAATTTATTGTCATTTTCCCCCTTCCTACTCCATTCTCTCTCCCAACTAGAATACCCTGAAATAAAACTCACTTCCTGAGCAATGTGTAATATCACTTTGCAAACCAATATTAGGGGAGTGGTGATCAATTTTACATCCAAGTTTGAGTCCACCTGCCCTGAATTGTCCTTTTGTATTCTCCTTAGGCTTCTACCGCCTCGCCCCAAATTGTGCTGCTGCAAAGGTTTCGTTTCTTTTAGAAATAGTATCAGCACTATTGGGAAACCAGGGGAGATTTCGTGTCCCAGGGACTCTGCTGCAATACATAGGAATGAATGGATGGAAAGGGCAGAAAGGGCAGGAAATAAATGAAGGAAGCAAAGAGGAGTTTTTATGGTTGTTGTTTCAGATCAATATTCAGATAATATTGATCATTATTTGGTGGTCTAAAAAATAAAAAATATATATATATAGTTTTGAGTGCCTACCAGTCATTTTTTGTCAAGAAATACGTACTGAATATCCATGTATTATACTGCCTGTCCCTGTGCTGGATACTTTAACATATTTATTCAATTCCCAATACAGTCTCCCTAGGAGGAGACCAACTTGTACATTCTCCTTCCTAGAAAACCGAAACTGGCTCTGGAGCCAGAGATTAGATGTTGAATCTAATCTTTGCCTCTAGCCAAACGACTCTGGGCAGATCCTTTAACCTCTCTGAGCCTCTGTTTCCTCCTTTAGAAAATGAAAATAATTTCATCTGCTTCACTAAGTTGTTCTGAGAATGAAATAAACTAATGTGCCCAACAAGATTAATCATGGAAAAGACTGAGTTACTCAGATTTGGGGAAGTGTAACAACGCTGAACTATTCTGTGATTGTTTTGTTGGAACAGGAGGCCAAACCACACCCCCGTGGTAGGGTGAGGTTTCCTGTGAAGGGAATTGAATTTTCCACTGTCAATCATCCTGAGAAAAAGTTAGCTCTCAGAAGCTGTGTTCAGGGCTTGAGGAGGATGGCAGGATACATAGGCTTCTAAAGGGTGGAGAGATCTAGGGTACATCACGGGAGCAAGGCAGGGGATAGGGACGCCCCTGTTAGTTGGAGGCCAGCTCAAGGCTACGCACACGTAGCCCACCCAATCCCAAAACCTAGGACAGGTGTAGGCTTGTGTCGCAATCAGGAGGACCTGGGCCCACTCAGAGAGTGCACAGGAGAGTAGCATTCTCATCCCTGCAGCCAGGAGAGAGTAGGACCCTGGGAAACCAGTCAGGCTCTCAAGTAAGCAAAGGCCAAGCCTCCAAGTTCTGGTGTGAGTAGGGGCAGAAGCAGCAACAGCCAGTGTCAAGTGGAGAAGAGAGGGCATGGAGCAATTATCATGGTGTTCACGGGCCTCAATATGGTGTTTCTGAATCCCAGCTCCCCTGACAAGACACTAGAGCAGCCAGAACTGACTCTGTGCATGCAAATAAGCACCACCTAAGGATTCCTGGACCATAAAACTGCAGGGTGGCCTTTAAAAAGACTCCATTTCTTAGTAAGATGGGCAGGCAAATGCTTGGAAATTGTTATATTTGGGGGTACCACTGTGGGTAACATGACCCAAGCCATAAGCTGGGTACAATGGTTATATGTATAAAGTACAAAGTGCCTGACACAGTAGGTGAATCCAGCCTGGTTCCTGTCTCCTTTTTCATCCCCATAAAAATGAGAGGGAGGAAAGTTTACATTTGTCTTAGAACAGATTTGTTCAAAAGTCTTGAATCTCAACCCATCCTTCTGAAACAGGATAGGGAAGAGGAGATAAGTGACAGTATTATTTAACTTATATGCCAAATCTTTCAGAAAGCTTTGACCATACTTGGAGGTATCAGACAGAAAGACATTTAATGGTGGTTACCACAATCAGGCATTTCTCACATAATGCATTTAATCCTCACCACCATGGGCTGCGGTCAGTACTATTATTATCCCCATTGTATCAGTCAGGGTCCTATCAGGAAATAGACGGTATGTGCAAAAGGAGTGACTGAAGACAGTCTAATGAAGCAACTATTTACAAAAGGGTTAAAGGAAAACAGCAAATGATGATGAAGCACCCTGGGGCTAGTCACTATGAGGAGCTGCTACCATCCCTGTGATGGTTAGTTTTAGGTGTCGACTTGACTGAATTCAGGGATACCTAGAGAGATGACAATGCATTATTTCTGGGTGTGTCTGTGAGGGTGTTTCCAGAAGAGGCTGGCATTTGAGTAGGTAGACTGAGTGGGGAAGATCTGCCTTCAATGTGGATAGGCACCATCCAATTGGCCGGGGGCCTGGATGGAACCAAAAGGGCTGAGGAAAGGCAAATCCTTGCTGTCTCTTCAAGAGCTGGGACGCTCTTCTTCTGCCCTTGGACATCAGAACTCCAGGTTGTTTGGGTTTTGAACTCCAGTACTCGCACCAGTGGTTACCCAGGTTCTCAGGCCTTTGGCCTTGGGCTGAGAGTTACATCATCATGTTCCATGGTTCTGAGGATTTCAGACTTGGACTGAGGCTCACCATGGCTTCCATAGTTCCCCAGCTTGCAGACAGCCTGTCACGGGACTTCTCACCCTCCATAATCACAAGAGCAGATTCCCCTAATAAATTCCCTCTCATCCAACTATACCTATATATATCCTATTTGTTCTGTTTCTCTGGAGAACCCTAATGCAACCCATAAGCTGGAAGAGGAAGTTATCAGAATCCAGCAAGACAGGATGCTATAAGAGAAGGCCATTCTATAGTTATGTGCAGCAGAATCACACAGCCATATTATCCCACAGCTTGATGGGAAGGAAGTAGGTACACTGAGTTCTCTTTCTTACCACCCTCCTGTATCCTGCCAGTGCCTCTTATTGGTCAAATACAACAGGAATCCAGGTGATGCATTCCAAAAGGTAAGTGTTTCAGAGCACAGAGAAGAGTGATAAAGGATGGTAAGTGGGTCTGGAAAAGCATCAGAAAATAGTACATGATTTTAAAGTTTAGGAAAAGAAGATACAGATTAAGTAACTTGTCTATGGTCATAAAGCAAGTAAGAGGTGGAGCTAAAATTCATCACTCAGTATGGCTTGATACCCATGCTCTTAACCACTAAGGTGTGCTTCCTATAACTTGTTAGGAAGATTGCTAGTCATCCAGCATCTCTTTCTCCCTGTACCCTACCCAGCTATTCTCTGATAATAGACTCCATCCTATCCCCACCCAGTTTTCCCAGTCTTCCTGGAACTGCGGGTAGCCACGTGACTAAAGTACAGGCCAATGGAATATAAGTGAACACCATTAGATGTGTGCAGCTTTCAGGTTGTGCCCACCACAACCTCGTCTATGGACTAGAATGCGGATGTGATAGTAGAAGCTGAAACAGTCACCTTGAACCACTGCATGGAAATTACTTTTGAGGATATAGTGCACCCTGAAGCCACCAGATCAGCACTGGACTGTTCATGCTCTAAGTGAAAAAGAAATAAACTTACATATTGTTTAAGTAACTGTCATTTTGGCCTTTGTTATAGCAGCCCAACCTATATCCTAAATAATACCAAGACCAAGCACCCACATGGCCCAAATGAGGCTCAGTCATAATGGTTTGAGCAATAAGAGAAATATGACTGGTATAGTCAGCTAGTGATCACCAGTGTGTGTCTTCTCCTCTTTTTCCTGGCATATAACTAGACTACATTTTTCCACCCCACCCCATTCCATCTGGGTGAGGCTGTAAGACTAGTTCTTACCCTTGGAAAATGAGGAGAAGTGAGTATTTTGCCTCCAGGCTGAGGCAATCAAAGGTGAACATTCTTGCTCACCTGATTCACTTACCTGACAAATGGATGCAAACATCACTGAAAGAATCTGAGCCCCTAGAAGATGGTAAAGCCAGGAAATGGAAGAAGCCAGGGTCCTCAATGACACATGAAGCACAGCCCTCTGACAACTCTACATTTGACCATTGCACAAGCAAGAAACGCAATCTTCCTTGTGTTAAGCCACTGACACTGGGGTTTAGCCTATCCTGACTAAGGCATAAACACTGTGATCCAGAGCTGCAATCTCATCCCATATTTTTGGAGGACAAGGGGGTAGGAGGAGACTGGGAAATATTTAAGTTATTATTTTAAAGAAGTTATACAAATGTCATAATTTGTCCTAATAAGACCCAGCACACATCCTGCCTGAATGAGGAAGGCCAGAATAGCACAAGAAAACACTTTCTCCTTGCATATTGGCCTTCAGGGGAGTTAGCCCTGGTGGCTCCAAGAACGCTATTCTCATGACACACTCCTCTCCTGGCACTCATAGGCCAGTTCACCAGGTCTGAGCAGAGACAGCACCAACTGAGCTCCTTGAGGCATGCCAGAGGGTCAAGCAACCCCAAAGGGCAACAAATTATGAAAGGTTAAGAAAACAAGGAACCAGTTTGCTTGTGGGTGGTGAGAGTGAGCTCCCCCACCTATTCTTTCTAAAGTCCAGATTTTCTAAAATAAGCACATACTGCTTTTATACTAAAAAACTAAAGTTTAAAAATTGGACTTTCAAAACTTCAAGTTTTAAGAAAGATAAAAAATAAGCTGGATAAGCCCCAGGAATAAACATAGGAGATAGAGGTCACAGAAGAAAGGATCCAGTCCTCAAGGCACTGTTACAACAAGCAGAAAGGCCAGTCTTAGAGATATACAACTGAAAAGATAAAGTGTCTCACGGGTCACACCCTCACTCCGTCATTCAACAAATATTTACTGAAGATTAACTTGTGCTGGGCACTGTGCTGGCTGCTAGATTTACAAAGAAGAATAAGGTGGCCACAGTGTAGCGCAGTTGTTCACAATCTTAGCTGCACATTGAAATCACTTGAGATGTGATTAAACCCAAGCAAACAAACAAAAAAACACAATAACATTGATGCTTGGGTCCACATCCCAGAGATGTGGATGTAATCATTCAGGATTCGGAACTGGTCTCAGGACTTATAAAAGCTCCTCCTGATTCTAATGTGCAGCCAAAATGGAAAACCACCAGGAGGACATGACACATGGGATTAGGGTTGAAGGCTAGATAGGAGCAAGCCAGGGGAGAAAGGGAGAAGGGGGAAGAGGGGCATCCAGGTGGAGGAAACCAAGCTGAATGTAGAGGATTGCCCCATAGTTCCATACAACTAGAATGTCATAGTGGGTATGAGTGATGCAGGTTATGGTGTTCCTCCTATGTCAAACCAAATATCTATCCTCCAGGTAGAGGAGAGTCAGTCAAGGTTATTCACAGGGCAGACATGGTCACATCTGGGTTCATCCCAACTCTCCACACATCCTTTCTAACCCTCTCAGATGACCGTAACTTCTAGCTATGCATGGAACTACAGAAAGGCTATGGAAAGGTGTGGGCTTTGCCTCCTCAGAAAATGGTACCACCATCTCAAGAAAGAAAGCATATTTCTTGACACTCCATCATGACACTTCGATACAGCATTCATCCAGAGACACACCCCTTTCTCTACTGCCTTTTAAAAAATCCCCTTTTTGGTGACTTAATTTTATTATATGATCTTGCTGCAACACTGAGAATCAATCCCCCAAGGAGCCAATAGTTATTCACTTGCAGACTGATATAAAAATTCAAAGGTGGAATGGACTATCAATCATGAGGCAAAAAAGTAGTGGAACTATCACCAAAACCTCAGATGGAAAACCATTCCACATGTGGCTCCAGGGACGAATCACTAAATAATTCCACTGACCTAATCACCATTCCTGACTACCTCCTTTTGGAGACTAGGTAAGTTGTAGAGAAGCTTCCAGAAATAAAAACCGCTTGATTAGTAGGTGGGATAACTGGTAAAAGCTATTTTATCCTTCAATCTTGGGAAAGAAGTACGTTTTAAATGAATAATAATAATAAAACAATAAAATAAAAGCACTTCCTGAATTCCAAGCACATTCAATACATGGACTTTACATACACCATTTACCATATCCACACAAGGTCCCAGTTGAGTTGATTAAATAACTGAGGCTTCAAGCAGTTTAATCACCTGCCCAAGGTCACAAGAAACTGCAAGAGAATTCAAACTAAATTTTTAGGACTTCTGTGATGACACAATATAATAAAAAATATACATATATTTGGTTTTCATCCCTGGTTCTCAGCACAGAGCTCCTAAAACCCTTGAAATTTCCTGAGTGATAGAGGTGATAGGAGCATCTTTTTTTTATTCATAATAAATACCTTTTAACCATACCTGAGTTTATGCTAATGAGATAACTGGTGGCTGAAAGTCCTTAGACAGCTTCAGGGTGGGGGCTGGTTGTGGGAAGAACCAACCATATTATTAAAAGGTTGGAATTCAATTAGAACACTTGGACACAGAGTGGGGAACATCACACACTGGGTCCTGTCGTGGGGTGGGGGGATGGGGGAGGGATAACATTATGTCATAATGTCATAATGTATGGGGGATGGGGGAGGGATAGCATTGTGTCATAATGTAAATGACGAGTTAATGGGTGCAGCAAACCAACATGGTACATGTATACCTATGTAACAAACCTGCATGTTGTGCACATGTACCCTAGAACTTAAAGTATAAAAAAAAAAAAGTTTGTTAGCAGGTCAAGGAAAATAAAGATCAAGAGCCAAGGAAGGCATTCCCTGGGATAAAGATAATAAATTTCAACAAATCGACACTAAAAGTAACTTTACAATATTGATTTAAAAAGCCATATTTCTTCAATGCTAAGGTGTCATCTTTTCACATTTTAATATCATAGATGTAATAGCTAACATTCATCATGCACTTACTTAGTACCAGGTTCTGTTATGTGTGCTTTACATGTGCTGACTCATAGAATATGGGATATTTCATGGAGTGAAAAATTTCATCTTTTGCTCTCTGAAAAGTTGTTATTAAACCAATGTTACAAACTTAAACTCCATGACTGTTTAGAATCCAGGAACCATTGTAGGTGCAGAAATAAATAGTGCTTACAGATATACATTAATAAAAATTACATTGAGGAAAAAAAAGTTGGAATTTCCAGCCCACAAACCTACTCTCCCCACTTCCCCACCTACTACCCCCCTACCCTGCCACACACATACCTGACCTCTGGGGAGGGGAAAGGGACTGGGGATTGAGTTAATCACCCATGGCCAATGATTCAATCAATCATGCCTAATGGAACATCCATAAAAACCCTAAATGAGGAGGTATGGAGAGTTTCTGACTTAGTGAACCTATCCATGTGCCAGGAGGGTGGTGCACCCCAACTCTAAAAGGACAGAAGCTCCTGTGCTTTGGACCCTTCCAGACTTCACCTTTTGCATCTCCTCATCCAGCTGTTCATTTATATCGTTTAAAATAACCTGGTAAACATAAGCATAGTGCTTCCCTGAGTTCTCTAAGCTATTAAAGTAAATTATAGAAACCAAAAGAAGGTTGTAGGAAGCCCTGATTTGTAGCCAAGTTAGACATAAGTGTGGGTAATATGTGGACCCACCACTTGCCGTTGATATCTGAAGTGGTAGATAGTCTTGCAGGACTGAGCTCTTAACCTATAGGGCCTGTGCTAACTCTGGGTAGTGGTAAAATTTAATTAAATTCTAGGACATCTGGTTGGTGGCTGCAAAATATTTAAGAATTACTTGGTGTGGAAAACCCACACATTGGGTGTCAGAAGTATTGTGAGTACAGGCCAGGCACAGTGGCTCACGCCTGTAATCCTAGCACTTTGGGAGGCCGACAGAGGGGGGCAGATCACCAGAGGTCAGGAGTTCGAGACCAGCCTGGCTAACATGGCAAAACCCTGTCTCTACTAAATTTCCAAAAATTAGCTGGGCATGGTGGCGGGCACCCGTAATCCCAGCTAGTTGGGAGGCTGAGGCAGGAGAATAGGTTGAACCCAGGAGACAGAGGTTGCAGTAAGCCGAGATCATGCCATTGCACTCCCATCTGGGCGACAGAGCGAGACACCGTCACAAAAAAAAAAAGAAGTATTGTGAGTACAGAAATAATTTTCTTTTAACTTTGCTCTGCTTCTTCTTATATTCCGGCCAGGAGTGAACCTGTGCTCATCTGTGCTCCCAAAAGAATGGCTGCTTGACAAGCTCATCAACTGCTGTAAGAGGCATTTTTCCTGCTGTGTGTCTAAGAAAAGCACCAAAAAACCACCATGACTCTTTCCAAGGGAGAAATGACAGCTCCGTCTTTGACCTGAATAGCATGAAAACAAGGCAGTCTGATCCAGAGAGCTGCTCTGTCATGGACAGAATAACCCTTGGGGACACCAAGTACCCAAACAGCACAGCACATGAATATAAACAATGAATACCCAATGGCTATAGGCCTCCTTTGGCTTACAGCCCCTCACAGCACTTTAAGAGGTGAAAATAGAACTGGAAGACGCCTTAGGGATCACCGGGCACAACCCCCGCTTTTTGCAGATAAGGAAACTGAGGCTAGTTAACATGTCTATTAAAGAAGCTGGAGCAGGGTGAAAGCTAGAACCTTGATCTCAAACTCTCAGGCTTCTGTTTTATTTTCTCTATCACCCTGCAAGCCCAGATCCCAGAAGGGAACCCCATGGTTCCCATCACGCTGCTATAGACTGAATATTTATATCCCCTCAAAATTCATGTATTGAAACCTAATCCTCAATGTGATGGTATTTGGAGGTGAGGCCTTTGGGAAGTGATTAGGTCATAAGGGTGGAGCTCTCACCAGAGGGATTAGTGCCCTTAGAAAAGAGACCGCAAGAGCTCCCTGGCCCTTTTCTGCCATGTTGAGGACACAGTGAGAAGATAGACATCTATGAACCAGGAAGCAGGCCCTCACCAGACACTGAACCTGCCAGTTTCTTGATCTTAGAATTCCCAGCCTCCAGAACTTGTGAGAAATAAATTTCTGCTGTTTACAAACTACCCAATCTGTTTTTGATATAACAACACAAATGGACTAAGACACACACTCTAATCTCCTCATGAGAAACTGGGCTTTTACCATAGGGGAGCTGAAGAGAAAAAAACATTGTTTTTTATTTTCTACTGCTAATTTGAAAGGGTACTCATATTTATCAGTGCCTCATGGGGGCAGTCCAGTCTGTAAGTCCCAGAGGGAGATATGGAGATGAAAAAGGGTCAAATACCTGGGCCTTCCTGAAGCACAAATCATTCTGTGAAGGCAAACAATTTAGTAGTTATACAGTCTGATTTCCCAGAGTAAGCAATGCTCATCCTACCATTGCTTATGTTTATGTACAATTTAAGAGGACCAAATGGCTTCGTCGCACTGTGGAGTGTCAATGCTGGTGTCATTAACATACAATTATACATGCGTGGAGCAGATCATCGAGTACCTGTCCTCTTAATAAATCACATCATGCAAAGCTATGGTTTAGATGTCACTTTCATTTCATAAAATGATTCACCACAGTATGTCTTAAAAGCTAGTTTTGCTCATGCATTTAGTCTACAATTCCATTGATAGAGATGTGATTGCCTCGCAACTTGTCAGAAACACATCCTCTGAATAAAACATGGTACTCCTCCCTGCCACAGAATGCCAACCTTGATCCAGATCTATTTTGGACGCTTGGCTCCTAGAAATGAATGAAAGTCGTTGTTGAGGTGGAATTTTGCTTCAGGTCCTGTGGGACTTGATGAGGACATTCTTCCCAGCACAAGAAGCTGACCAGGGACAGGGTGCCACAGCTGAGTGTGTTACTGAGGATAAACATATTTAAACCGCTGTTTGTGGACAGTTCCCCTCCTCCTTTACTGTCAACATATATCATAAAATAAATCCTTTCATTTCATCTTAGGAAGGCAAGATATTCAGGCTAGTGATGAAAGAACAGTAAGGAGAGACTTGATAGCCCAGACCAGTAGCAGCTAAACTAACCTTGAAAGCAGAAGAAAAAAAAAAAGAGAGCCACTAAGCCACCGAGTGAGAATGGGTGGCAGGAAGAGTTAGAGAGATCCTGCCCATTCGCATTTCTTTCTCTTCACTCTCTCTTCAGCCTGTCTCTTGACAAGAGTGTCCTGGTTCACCCATCGCAAATCTCCACTTACCATGACAGGCATGAGGATGGAATGTCCTATCTCGAGACACCTACAGGCTAACTGAGGAATAGAAATCAGGGAGGGAAGCAGCTCCTAGGTCTTACAGTTTAATGATTACACCGCCGTTTTCAGCCCCTGACTTCATTAAATTCAGGGTAAGGACGACCCACACGGACGTCCTTCTCGTGCCAGGTACTTGGCAAGTCAGAACCAGTCGCCGCTGTGTCCTCCCGGCAAGATGAGCGAAGGTTTCAGAAGCCCCAGGTCTGGAAGTTTGCTGTGCCAGGCTCCTCGGAGCAGCACCACTGCCCCAGACGAACACGCACACACACGCACTCACACACACGCACACGCACACACACGCACGGTTCATTGGACACTTGCCCTGCCACCCCCGAAAGCACAGCGCCGAGGAAAGGCCGGTTCCGGCCGCGAAGGCAGCAGGTGTCCCCTGACCCTTTCCCTCCGCCCTCCAACCCCAGCCCCATCCCTAGCTGAGTTCATATGGACGCCCCCCAAACTCGCAGTTCTCGGGCAGAACTGCGACCAAGAAATAAAAGACAAAATGAGCAGACTTACCTAACTCGTCTGGGCTGTAGGATGCGGGCGAGGCTTCCACAAACTCACTGTCTGGGGGAGAAGAAAAGCAGAAAACAACTCGAATCGCTACCATTCAGGACGAACCCACCAAGCACCAGCTCAAGCGCAGGTCCCCGGGAAAAGCGCGGGCTTCTCTCTCCCAGCGCTCAGAATCCCTGAGCCGGAGGCCCCGCGGGATTCAGACCGCCAGATCCCCAGGGAGTGACAAATCGCCGCAGAAACTTGGGGGGGCAACTCGGCCCTGGCACCGCGCGGCTTCCAGGCGCGGTCAGGCGCGCGCCAACTTTCCCCGCGTGCCACCCCGCGGCTCCCCCGGCCGGGCGCTGGGCCGCGGCCGCATCCTCTGCCCTCAGCCCGCGGGGCGCATTGCTCTGTCTGCCGGGCCTGGCGCCGACGCCCCAGCGCCGAGGAGCCGCGAAGTTTTCCCGCGGTCCCGGGGCCCGAGGGCGCGCGGCGGCGGCGGCGAGCACCCCTCGCCCACCCAGGCGCCCCGCGCATCCCCGCTCGTTGCTAGGCGACCGTGGCCGTCACGCTCCGCAGAGGCGCGCGCGGCCTCCCAACTCCCGGCGGGCGGAATCCTCCCTAGTCCCCGCCCCGTTTGCCCATTTTCCAAAAAATCAGAGCATAACCCGTTCTAACCCGATTCCCTGCTCTGTTATGTTATGTCTGCCCTCCTCTGATGCTTGGGAAATCGTTTGTTCTGTGGGCTTCTCCTGAGGAGATGGACGATTTTCAGAGCTTGCAGAAAGGTAGGAGGAGACCCAAATGCCCCCCAATCCCCTCCTTTTGGAACCAGAATTCCAACTCCAGTCCAACATTATTTCCTACTCTTCAAGAGATCACCTGGCTCAAGTGGGCAAAGTAATATGAGCTGCATTGCACAGGTTGGGAAACCGAGGCTGAGAAGTTGTTAATTTATGCGTGACATCATTATGGTAGGGGTATGTGAGGGAGAAGTGGGGGAGGAGAGAAGAGCAGTGCTCCTTCTACTCTATAAAAGATTGACTGCTTTCAAATACAGAATGTAGAAGCAATGGTTATGCTCTGAGAGCTGTAAATTCTAAAATAATTAATGTAACACTGTGAGAACCTCCCCCTCTGAGTCAGTAGCCTGATAACTTGGACAGATGTGTTATGTATCTCCCCCCAGCCCCCAGGACTGACTGTGACTGCTCTGCATTAAGGGGGCGAGGGTGCTGGACTTGGGGTGTGCTCCAGAGAGAGCCCGGAAGCTGATGGCCCATAACAGGGTCAGTGGGAAGGAAGGAACAAGTATGGAAATGGTTGTCCTTTCTCCATCCTTGGAGAACTATTGGAGGGTCAACAGTCTGGGCAGCCTCCTGGGGGCCTTCTATTGTCTCAAAGTGATCAGAGCACCAGCTGCTGCAGCCTAAGGGCCCCGATCTGAGCCAATGTGCTCTCATCCTGTAAACACTCAGCCATCTCTGGCTTTTCCACTGTCAGTTTTTGGTTTACAAATCACCATGAAGGACAGAAAGCCCCTTTGGCCAGCATTGCTTAGGGAGCCCAGGGAAGCAGGGGTGGGGCTGTCCTCCCCAAGCAAGGCAGCATTCTTGAGCTGCTGAGCCTATCTCTCCAACCTCTTCTTTTTCCTGCTTCTTATAATCTGAGCTCCCAAATCCAGGAATTAAATATGTTTGGGTGAAGGTTTGCACTCATCACTCCATCCCCTCCCAACTCCTAGAATCCTCCCATTTGTCCTCTGGAACTCATGGTTCATCGCTAGCAAAATCTATATATCCTCAGCCTCCTCTCTGAATGTTTCTTTCAGTGTTGTGCTCTGACCCATACCTGGCTTTCCTTGAAAATAACAGGCTGCATTACTTGCCTCTACTTATTTCAGCCATCTATGGATCCTCCGGTTGTTCTACCTCATTTCTTGAAGATAATGGCATCTGATTCACTGTCACTTTTCCCAGTATCATTCCTGTGATTATTCTTATTTTTCTCCATCTACATAGTCACACTCTGATCTCTCAACTCTTCTGCATCTTATCCCTTTCTTGACCTGCTCCAACCACACCAGCCCCCTGCTGTCATAGCGACACCATGCATAATATCAAGGTGAAGTAATCCACTCTCCTACCTTTCCAGCTTATCCCCTCTGTTATTTTAATCCAATGTGTCCTTGACCCCACCAGCATCTATAATTTACTTATCCATGACCTTTTCTCTGCCCCTCACTCTCCTCATGACCCTCCTTCCTTCCTTATGGACTTTAGTTTCCAGTTTCATTATTATTTCTCTCTTACTTACACCTTCAAATCCATGTTCTGCTCTCTTTCCATGCTATTTACCTGGTAAAAACACAACCCTAGTAAAATATAACTCTCCACCTTCTTTCCATCTACACCCAGCTAAACATGATTGAAGAAGCACAAAATTGGCGGGCATGGTGGCTCACGTCTATATTTCCAGCACTCTGGGAGGCTGAGGTGGGTGGATCACCTGAGGTCCTGAATTTGAGACCAGCCTGGCCAACATGGTGAAAACCCATCTCTAGTAAAAATACAAAAATTAGCCAAGTGTGGTGGTGCATGTCTGTAATCCCAGCTACTCAGGAGGCTGAGGCAGGAGAATCGCTTGATCCCAGGAGGTGGAGGTTGCAGTGAGCAGAGATCACGCCATTGCAGTCCAGCCTGGGTGACAGAGCAAGACTCCGTCTCAAAAAAAAAAAAAGCACAAAATTATGCTCTCTGGTCTTATTTTCGATTCATGACCACTAAAATCAAATGGAGCTAGTGCAGCCCAGCAATCACTCTGCATTTGCCTGTTTATTTACTCTCCCACTCTCTTGTTGCTATGGATGAATCATCTAAGGCCATTATGGCCTCCTGTATGGATCAGATCCCATTTATGTGGCTTTTCCCTCTCCCCACCTGGATTAATATTTTCTTCTGTCCTTGATCACTCCTGTCAGTATACAGACATACTACTATGATCCTGTCTTTTTAAAAATCCTTTCTTGACTCTATGTATCTCCAGCCATTACTCCAATTCTCATCTCCCCTTTACAACAAAATTCATTAAAATAATTGTCTACACTGATAGCACCCATTCTCCATTTTGCTCTTACAAGCAGCCTAAATAGGTTTCTACCTCACTCTGCCAGAGTAGCTCTTGTCAAGGTCAAGAATGGCTTTGCCATTGCCAATTCCAATTATCAGTCCTAGATCCTAACAGCAGGTTTTGACCTGCTGATCTTATGAGTGGATGGGCTCAGATGGGCTGTCTGCAGAATCAGTCTCCTCTGGTTTCCCATAGAATCAAGCAAATAACATTTGTGTCTCAAGAGAGGTGGCCTATAGAAGGCCTTGGGATCAGCCAGACCTGGGTTCTAATACCTCTTCCAAAACTAGCTAGTAACTTAATTTCTTTCAGCCTTAGCTTTGTGTAAACATGGAGATAATAATCATACCTAGCATACCAATGTGGTGAGAGTGCAATAAACTAATGCACTTGGAGCCCCTAGGAGAGAGAGTGTCACACTGTAAAAGTCAAATAAACATTAGTTATTATTGGATGCCATGCTCCTTTACAGCTGACACAAATGGACTCTTTTTATCCCTTAACAATTTTGAGTTACTAAAAGAAGATATTAACCACAGAGTATGTTTACATTAGAGGAATGTTCGTTGTCTCCAACTTTTAGTTTGCATTCCAAGAGTTGGCTTGAAAGCTGGTTACTTGGAGCTGGCAACAGGTTTACCCCTATGAAGAGCGTTGCCAGTGCTCCACAGGGTGATTAGGTTCTGGAGCCTGCCAAACTGTTCTCACAATGGACTTGCCTTCAATTTGTTCATATAAATGGATGACTTGTAAACTAGGAACTATCCTTACAACATTTTAGTTATTTGAATTTCCTAATCAACTGAGGGTTAATGAGAAAACATTTCTCTTGTTTCAGTATTTGCTGTTGAAAATTCTCTAAAGTCAATGATTCCAATTTTCTATCTTAGGAAGTAGAATAGAGCCAACAATAATGTTTCATATTAATTAAACAAACATTTATTGGGAATTTACCATGCTTCCAGCGCTGTGCAAGGCACTGCAGACACAGAGGTGATCAGTGCCCTTCTAATAAGGGATTCCATGACAGACCTTATTGACTCTCAGGGCAATGTCCAAAGTGCCTACCCACACTTGACTTTTATAGGTCTCTTATAAAGAAATGGTTCTGCTGGAGTGTCACTGAGTTATAATAAACAGTGCACAAGTTTACGGATTTGCATCTCAGCTCTGTGAATATTGGGTGGCGGGCATTTTCAGTTTCCTAACAATAATACATACCTCACTGGATTGTTAGGAGCAGCGAAATAGGTAAGGTATGAGACAGACCAGGCACAGTGTCTAGCACACATAGGTACATAATAAATATTCATTTTCTGGCTGGGAATGGTGGCTCATGCCTGTAATCACCACACTTTGGGAGGCAGAGGCAGGCGGATCACCTGAGGTCAGGAGTTCAAAAGCAGCCTGGCCAACATGGTGAAACTCCATCTCTACTAAAAATACAAAAATTAGCTGGGTGTGGAGGCAGGTGCCTGTAATCCCAGCTACTCAGGAGGCTGAAGCAGGAGAATCGCTTGAACCCGGGAGGCAGAGGTTGCAGTGAGCAGAGATTATGCCATTGCACTCCAGCCTGGGTGACAGAGTGAGATTTCGTCTCAAAATACATACATACATAAATAAATGTTCATTTTCTTCCCACATAGAGGGCTAGAGCATGCCAGATTGCTCTCCTTTTCATCCCAGGTGGCAGGTGGGCCTCCTGCTGCCATGGCCCCAGCAGACACCAAGAGGGAGTCCCTGCCCCTGTTTCTAGGGAAGCATATTTATTAGAGGTGGGACGTATGGGGAGGAAACGACAAGGTGGAAATATTTCTGGAGCTCAAGAGGAAGTTTACCATAGAAACAGATTATACAGGGGCCTGGTGTCTAATGGTCACTGTTACTATTGCCATGATATATCATGAGTTGATGGGCTTTTGGGAGCTGGCCTGGGAACCCAACTCCTAACTCTAATGTTCTTTCTTTCCTTATATTATTGTAAATGTTTTAAATTTATTTTTATAATATAAACAAATAAAATGTGTTTGCTGTAAAGGAAAAAACATTTGGTATAGATGAGTATAAACTGAAAAATAAAAGTCTCCTTTCCTGTCCTCTCCTAATCTCCATCCGCAAACTAAAAACCATCCACAACTTCTTATGTGTCCTAGTAGGAATTTTTAAGGCATATTCAAATGTGTATACGAATTGTTTAAACAAGTTGGATATTATTATTATGGATTCCAAATTAAAGGCAAAAATTTCTAAATGAAATTTTGCTCCACTCCCAAACATAAGCTGGGGTATGACTATTTTCTGTTTAGGAAGGCAAGAAAGTATATTAAAAAGTCATAGAAGAAAAGTCTTATCAACCATTAGAAAACAGTAAAATCTTAAACAAAATTTAAGTGTTTAAAGGGTAACACATAACGCTTCAGTTATCTGGAAAACTCAATCAGCTCCCTCGTTCCTCAGTAAATGAGGTATGGTTATATAGCAACACTGGACATAATGCCAGGATCAAAGGAAATCTTAGCTGCATTTCTAGAGCTAAGAGCACACTCTACATACTTTTTTGGGGGTACAATGCCCATCACAGATATTCTGCTTAGTGTGCAGGGACTCCAGCTGTAAGCCGGGAACCTGCCCTGTAGCAGTCTGGGAATGCCATCAAGCCCCTGCCCAGCCTCTGCTGCAGAGGTGGCAGGGTCTGCTTTGACTGCAGGCTCTACTTGGAGGAGCAGACAACGGGAGGGCCTTTACAGGCTGTTCTCACTCAAGGGGCCCCCAGGGGTTACATAGCTACTTGATGGTGTTCAGAAGAGGAAGAGACGGAGTCTCACACAGATATGCTTCTTTCTCCAAGAGATGGGTGAGGGGCTAAATGCCACATGGGGAGAAACTTTATCCAGCCAAATGATGCTATTAATTCTCTTTGCAAGAAAGAGCTGCACAAATGCCATAATAACAAGTTAAGACAGTAGCTAGGGCCCACTAGGATGTGTGTATGGCCTTCCCATCCCCAGCCCCCAAGGAAATCACCAATTTCAAGCATGAAAGACAGAAAGAAGTGAGCTGAGCTGAGTCATCTCTCTGCCTTCCTCTCCTTCCTGGTATTGCCCTTTGATCATCTTCTCTGCAGGTAGCCTTCTCTCTCCTGGAGGCCCTCTGCTAGTTAACAGTAGAGCAGAGCGGGGAAGCAATACCCGCTCCTCCTCCCCTCCTCTCCCAGGGGAGCATGGGCAGGACTGATTTAGAGGGAAGAAGGGCTAAGGCTGCCTGAGCTCAGCAGGACTCTCTTCTGTTATCCTTGTCTCTTATCTGCACCTCCTAGGACAAGCCAACAGATAGGACAAACACATGCCTATCAGTAAGGTTTCATCAAAATGAAATTTGCAATTGATTGGTTGAAGCATTAGCTCCCAGGCTGAATTGGCCCAATAGGCATTTCTTGTTCTCTAGGATTTAATAGTCTTTCCTTTTAGCACAACTCCACTTCTTTATAAGACTTGATGAAAAGGAAAAAGAAAACACAGTTGTTTTATTTTCCTTAAATGAAAATCAGGCCTCAGGTAACTACTTTGTTTCGTAATTTCCAGAAGACAGGAGTGGGCTCCATAGGAAGAATAATTAACCATATCTCACCTAAAAAAATCATTATCCTAAGCAGAAACAATACAGATGTTGTATGGATCTGCCTCAAGGCCAGCGACCAAGAGATGAAATGAAATTAACTCTGACAGGAAGCCAATGGTTCATTTTGGTAAAAATGCCAAATGTGTCCTCTAAAAATTCCAAATGTCAATGCAGGAGGTGCTATCAACAAAAGCAAGGTGTTTTGGGAAATATATAAATAAATTAAATTTGTCCCGTTCCTGCACTGCGTTCCCCACCAGATTCCTGTTACCAAGTATAGTCCAGAGAGGAAGATTTAAAAGAATCTTCACTCAATATCATATCAAAGGAAATAAAATCTGGCTGAGCCAAGAAGCTACTAGAAGGTGTACTTGGACATGAGTCAGAATAAAGAACGATTCCAAAAATACATACAAGAAAAGGTCCCTGCAGAGGAAAATCATACACTTCCGACTTACACTCAGATCTATTGAGTGAAATCAGACAAAATACCCAGTGTTAAGATTAAGGACAAAAACATTTGCTGCAATTGAAATCTATGACTAAACTATTAAAAAACAAAATCTGTAGGATAAATGTGAGTTTCTGCTGAAATGCAGAGACCATGATCTTATATTTCCAACCCAGCATCTAAGGCAGAGGCCTGAGGGGGAATTGCTTCTTTCAGAGCTGCAAATCGAGTCTTCCTGGACCACACAGAGGCTTCTCTTCTTTCACAGAAAAGGGGTTTTCCCAAGATGCTATTGCCTTAGCAGTCAGCATAGTGTGGGTGGTGGAAGGAAAAGCAGGAGACCTTGCTGTAGCCCTGTTTTTGCCACTAATCTTTAATAAGTGTCCTAATCTGCTTATACTGTGCTCTTCTCTGTAAAACGACAGTTGAAACAGATGAGGGACTTTAAGGAACTAATTGAAACAAGTGCCAGTAGGAGATCACAGATAATGGATTCCATTATATGCATCTGTTCACTACAGAGTATGCAAGAAAAATAGACAAAAAGGATCAAACTTCTCAGAAAGGTGGAGATGCAGAGTAATGTTGTCCTTAGAAACTGACAGACAGGAGTAAAATGGATAGAACGCAGCTCTGGAGTATGAAGACCTGAGTGTGAATCTGCTGTCTGAGCTGGGCTTAGTTAGTTTGCCTTTGCAAGACTCAGTTTTCTCATCTGCAAAATGGAGATAATACTAACTACTTCACAAGATTTCAATAAGGGTTTGAATGCAATGAAATCATGTACATGGAAATGTTTGGCACACAGACTGCTGTCAGGAAAAGTTGCCTCCTTCCTCCTTGACCAGTGTTAAAACTCTCCCTGACCCTGAGAGGCTTCAGAAAGGAAATCTGCTCCTTCCTGTTTATATAACCATAATGGGAACAGTACCACTGAATTTCTATGACGCACCTGGCCCACGCTGCCAGGCCGTGTTTCCCAGACTTCCTGCCTCTCCCCTAAAGAGGAGCTTAAGCAGGTTGAGTTCCCTGGGAAGCATGGATGACAGCAGGATTCCCAAACAGCTGAGTGAGCACATCTATAAGAGGAAGAAGAAATATTTTATAGATTTGCTGAGAAGGAACTCCTCTTCCGTACCAAATCCCCACATACTTGATATGGCTGGTGGCCGAACAGCCCAATTAACTTGTAATGCAACAGTCAGAAATGCGACAGTGGCCAAACACTGTCTCCCTTTTGTTTCATATGTCAGGGACTGCATGTGATTTCTTTTGGAAAATGTGCTCCAGACCTTTAAAATGAGTTTGAAAACCCTGTGGCCCAGATCACTGGGAATATTTTTAGGAGTGTCAGAAGCAGGAGTGGAAGAGGGACTTTCCTTCAGAAACTCCTTATCACCCCCAAACATCCTGGGTTCACAGCTAGCTTCCTGGAAGCTCTCCTACCCAATTGCAGCCCGAGATGCTCTGAGGATAATAGAAGGGCAGATGTTGTGTGGATCTGCCTCAAGGCCTATGACTCAACAGGATGACAGAGACTCCCTGGAAGATAATGCAATTCTCTGTGGACTGCAGGAAGCCAACAACAAAACCCCAAGGTTTGGACACTCCAGGGCTTTCCCTGGTACTCCACTAGAAATGCAAACCCCACCAGCCCATATTGAGCCTCAGAGATAGAATAGCTGGCACTAGCCAGTGGTGGGGAGAGGTGAGGTGGGGAAATGGAGTGTCGAGGAAAGATGCTTTGAAGCAGGTGGGTCAAGGCCTTGGCTATGCATGAGCTGAGATGGCTGTAGGGGAGAGCCCTGCTGTGAGCTTGGATGAGAATGCACATGTTACAACAGCACTGTTTATTTTCTGACCCTGCTCAGGGCTAGTTTTCATTTTAACTGTGACAAGCAAATAACCAGCAATACAAGTTTGTAAATGGACCACCAGAGCCTTAAGCTGTGAAGGCAGAGTAGGGAGTGTTGGAGAGGGAATTGGAGGGACAGAAGCCTATGGTGGCTAGGATTGGACTGATCTCAGTTTAAATTCCAGCTCTGCCATTTGTGAGCTGAATGATGTCGTACAAGTTTCTCAGCCTCTTCAGGCCAATTTTTTCATTCATGAACTCAGAATAAAGCTGTTGTGAGAATTAATTGAGATAGTCTATATCTATACAAAAAAGGCTTAGTGTAACATCTGGCAATATTATATATCTAATAAATGGTTAAAATATTTTTCTATAATTCGTCCATTTCTGACTTAGCTCTGGCACATTACACTTCCTCTCCAAGTGCCAGTATCCTCATCCTACTTCAACACCTCACGAGGTTCTCATTTTGGCACCTGACTCTGTCCTCTGAGGACCTGCACCTTTCTTGGATCTCATCCCAGGCCTCTGAGAACCACCTTAGTATCAGCTGCCCACAAGGATTTACAGATTTCAGCCACACTGATTCCTTGTGTCTGTGCTTCACCCACTTCACCACAACACTGCCCTGCTTTGTCTTGGATGCCTTCATATTTGCAGGATATAGACTGATTATCTGAACTGGAACCAGATATTATGGTGTCTGTTGCCTACCAGAACTAAGCTTTTCCCTCAGCCCCAGAAGCTCATCACTTACCCAAAAGCAGTACCTTCTCTTTAGGCAAACCTAGACACAGGTCTGGTTTCCCTTCCTATGTTCCAGCCTTGCCCCAAAGATTGCAGATAGATGACATGGTAAACTCACAGAGGGATAAGGCAGAGCTTGGAGATGGTCACAGTATGGAGTTTTTAGCCACCCCTTTGTTACAGTGATCCCTAAGGCTTCTTTCAGTTCTAAAATTCTCTGGTGGATGATTCTATTGCCTAGGTTACAAAAGCACCAAGCACCAGTGGGAAAACCACTTTCTTTCTCTCCTCTGCCTTTAGGCTTTGGTAACAAGCCTAGGGTCATTGAATCAAATGCTATAGGTGTGCTGAAAGCAAGGTGAAGTGATGTGGTGGTGCCAGAAGCAGTTGTATAATCAGATAGGTTCCCACAGCCAAAAAAGGTTTTCAATGAAGGCAGAGATATTCAGAGGATGTGGTCCCAACTGTCATTCATTCATTCATTCATTCATCCAGCCACACAGCCAGCCAGCCATCAAATATACACCATGAATTTGCCATGCAACAATGAAAGGGGTACAAAGATGAATAAAACAAGGCATCTGTCTCAAGAAGCACACAGGCTGTTCAGGATTCAGGCAAGCACAATACAGTGTGATGATACGTGCTGTGACATGGGAATCTGCAGAGGCTATGGCAGCACTGAGGAGGGAGGAGAGACTCTCCTTCAGACCAGGATGGGGGTTGGTAGGAGGTGGTGGCAGGAAGAGATCCCAGAACAGATGACTTAAGCAGAAGCTTCAAAGATGAGTAGGAACTGGCCAAGTGGAAGAGAGATGATAATAGCAGCCTTTGCAAAGGTTCACAGGCATGTGAGGGCAGGATGTATTCAGGGATCCAGGAAAAGGCTGATACAGTGAGAAGGAGGGGGTTGCTATTAGTGATGGGCAGCAGGAGATGAATCTAGAGGGGCAGGCAGAGGTCAGATCTGGAAGGGCTGTGTGTTGAACTAGGGAGGTTTAGTTTTTTTCCATGGGGTGTGAAGAGATGCTGGCTTAAGAACTTCTAAAAAGAGGCTGGAATGACAGTATGACAGTGCACAGGAACAAATGACAGTTGGTTTTTGGGTGGAATGCATCCAAATTTCCTCTCTCAAAGCTTCCTGTCTTCCCTTTGGAGACTATCTCATTGTGTGCAGCAGTGTTGGTTGGAAGACATATCCTGGTGTAGTGCAGAAGGTCTGCAAATGTTTGTTGCCATATAAGTTACCCTGTTTTAGAGGTGGGCACATCAGAGAGTATAGTCTGCTGTTCTCTATGTCTATCTTGCTCTCGTTCTTGTATTACTAGTGCTTGGCATAAAATAGATACTCAATAATATTTGTTGAATAAATGAATAAACAACAAACAAATGGGAGACATATCCTTGTGAAAACATCTGTGAGTGCATTAACCTCAGCAACCTTTCATCATCCATCTATAGAATGGCTCCTACCATCAAAGTAGGTCTCTATCAGATTTGAGGGATGGAGGAGGGAGCGGACTCTTAGACCTGACAGAGGACCACAGCTCTGTGTCAGGGTATGGTTCTTATATTTGTATGCTCTGCTCCAGGAAAGTAACAATATCTCCATCATTTAATGCTGAGTCACATTAATTGGATAATCATAAAGAAGGGAAAGAGCTGACCTACTCTGTTTATACTGGTTGCTTTATCCTCAACTTGAATGTTTACAGGCTGCTGAGAGGAGAGATGAGCAAAACAGGAAGAGTGCCTAACACATGTTAGGTGCTCAAAGATGTCTGACCAGCTTCCCACCTGGCCAGGGCAAGAGCTCATTACATGACAGCTGATGGTCCTCATGATAACACTGCAAAGTGGGCATTCTTACTCTCATGTTAGAGCCCAGGGAATGACAGATTTTTCTCAAGGCCATAAAACTTGTAAATAGTGAATTCGGGATCTGAACCCAGGTCTGTCTGACTTCAAAGTCCATTCCCTCTCCTCTCCACTCAGCTGCTTTTGAAAAGACAAACAGCACGGGCATGTACTGAGTACAGTGGATTGACATAATGAGGTGCAGAAGCTGAAGAGTACCATGCTATCAGGGACATCAAAAACGGCCATACCCACTCTGGTGCTGGCAAAATGATGAATTCCAGCATGGGATAACCAGGCTCCTTCCTCCAAAGTCCATTTTTCACTGAGGTCCATGCTTCTAGCCCCTTGTATGTATAGCTTTCAGATCAAATGGAAGCAATCTCCTGAAATAAATAATGAATACACAAAAGGGATTTGAATTACCACTGATGTTCTCTTTGTGAAGAGAAGCTTTCTTGAAGGAAAGTGGTCAGTTTCTAGCTCATTTCATTCCTTTGGCACACAAAGCTCGTTGTCTAGATTTGGGTATGGCCTGAGTGTGAAGTTGCTCAAGCCCACAAACCAGGTTTTCCTCACCATTCAGTTAACAAATATTTGTGGAATGACTATTGTATGCCAGGCTTTGAGCAAGAAATTTACTATTTAGTTGTGCATACTTTATAGACTCCTAGAATTTCAGGGCAGGATATAGTGGGATCTCAATTTTATTTAAAAGATACACACTCTTCTATTTGCCTGAAAAATGACTAAAAAAACTTGAACTAATAAGTTAGAAGCAGTTTTCATTGTATTAGAATTATGACTACTTTTTATCTTCCTTGTAATTTTCTGCATTTTCAACAATGAACATGTATTGCTTTTGTAATCTCAAAAAGGTATGCAATAAATATTATTTTAAAAGAACACTTCAGAGCCAAGAGGGACCGTGGAGACCAATTTTCCTTTTCCTTTTGAAAACTATGATAGAAAGGCACAGTTACAAGGGCTCTTGGCTTTCGTAAAAAGATCATTCCCACTCCATTGGCCACCACTGAGAAGGCCAGCCTGAAGAATCTCTCTATATGCAAACTGTACCTGGGCTGATTACAACTCATGGCCAAACTCTTGCCCATATTACAAAGAGATCTTGATAACGCTCTGCATGTAGCAGGTTCTCAAATGAAAGTGATTGAATAATTGAACATGACTGATTCATCACATCTGTGAATGCAGCAAGTGGGACATCCACACAGCAGAAGTCCTGTCAGCCTAATTAGGATAGGCACCAATCATCATTTGCTGTAGTCAGCCCAGCTGGCTTAATTTGGTCTCTAGAATGCTGTTTAGAGTTGCCCTGCGGGTTCCTGCACTGCCTGCCAGACTGCAGACATGGTAGATTGACTTGTTGCTTTTTGGCTATCTGCCTGGAGAAATATGATACTTATGGGAGATGCACCAAACAAATAACAATATCTAATAAAATACTAGGAAGTACCAAAGAATGTAGTGCACTTTATTGGGTACTGCTTCTCTAGCAATTTGTGTTGAATCCAATTACCCAAAAATTTTGGAAGGGAGTTCTAGACCAGAGTGAATATGGCACAGTGTAATAGTGAGAACGTTAGACTTATCAATAAATCCAGATTTTAGCCCTGACTCTGCACTAACTGGATGACTTTGGGCAAACCAGTTACTTTCTCTGGGCTTAGTTTCCTCTTGCAAAGACCTCTTCAGGCCTCCCAGACTTGCAGCCTATAATAATATGCTTTTGTATACAAAGGCTACCTATCCACCCATGTCAGTGGATTGAGGAAGCTACATTATTTATCCATTAGCCAACTGAGACATCAGCACACAAGAGGTGGCTGATTGAGGCTAGAAGTAGTCTGCCATTGAACCAGACACGTTCTCTGTGCAAAACTAAAAACATGTCTGGAGTAGAAATCCAATATTGGGCCATAATCACACTGGTATCATCATTTAATCAACTGAAGTAAATATCCAACATTTTATATCTTTGCTGATTATTAAATAGTATTAACAATAATACTACATCCTTAAAAAGCAAAACTTATTTACAACAGGTAATTCAAAATCACTTCATTAATCTTTGCAGTATCTTTGGGAAGTGAAATAGAGACTCCAAGAGCTTTGTTTGACAAAAATAGGCTTTAGTGATTAACCAAAGAGTGGTTTTCAAAGAAGAGTCCCATCTCTCTTGGCCCAGTGGCCTAGGTACCCTCTGGCTTCCAGGAAACAGATTTGCAAGATGATATGGATGTGTGAGGTTAGGCTCTCACATCCATGATTTTATTTTATTAATCTGAACTACATAGGCCCATGGTGAGTGTTTTATTAACTTTAACCTGCAACCCCTGCTGGTTTCTCTGATGCTTGAATTTCACTTCAGCTTGGGAAAACCAAGCACTAAATGTAAAATGAAATGGCATCAAACACATGTATTTTGAGGAAGGTTTTGATCCATCACACCTGTTACTGAAATTCCAACACCTCCCTTTAGCCACAGGAAGCCCCAGAGTTGCTCAGGAGATTCTGGAGCCTAGAAAAGAGTTTTCAGGCCTCAGGCCATATAAAATAACTTACTAAAGAATTTCTATTGGGTATTTAACCTCCATCCAAGTCTAAACCCTGCCATAGACAAAGTCCATGAAGAAGAAACTAAAAAGTAATGCAACCTTGAGAATTTAATGAAAAACATAATGCAACCATGGAAACAGGAAGTGAAGAAATACTTTCTGCTGAAGCAGCTAATGACAGCACAAATACTAATATGCCTGATAAGTTGGGGTGGGTGAATGGGAAAGACTATCAAAAACTTACAGATGTAATTCTGGCTTTGAGAATCACTTTTTTAGAACTAAGCTACCTGCATAGATGGACATTGGGGTCTATGGAATACTGGAATACTATGAATACATAATTGGCACTTCATAAATATTGGTTGATTGAATGGATGAATAAATGCCCAGTGTGGGTGAAGACTCTACCTAGGTATTAGATCTCATAAAGCTCTCAAAGGAGATTTGTCTACACCGATAGAGTGGTGTGAGACAGACCAGCAGAATGGACCTTTGGATTTAAGAAGGTTTAACTCTCCTGTTAAAACCCGTAGACCAGAACTCTCCTGAAACTGACACAGCCTCCTCTTTTATGGGTCCATCTACCCAGCTGCCCAAGCCAGAAACTTGGCCATCCTTGACTTATTACATCTCACATCCAACTGATCACTATGCTTTGTTCATTCTTTCAAATGTCTCAATAATCCATCTGCTTCTGTTTTCATTGCCTCAGCCTTTGTTGAACTGCCATCATCTCTCACTAAGCACTATGACAACTTCAGTGAGTCCCTGGTATTCATTTCCTCCAACCCATTCTCCACAATTTAGGTGTAGTAGTATTTTTAAAGCACGCATCTGATCATGTCACTTCTGGATTAAAATACTCCAGTAACTCATTGTTCCCAGGAGAAAGTCTGGACTATTTAACATGGTATATAATGCTCAATTATTACAAGGCATTTGCAGTCCCTGAATAAGCTCCCTTCTTCAGTCTTTTGTATATTCAGCCATTCCTAGAGCTCTAGCAAGACTGTTCTTCCTGCCCACCCTCTTCATCTTGCTAACTACAACTTATCTTCCACATCTCATCTTAGACTTGGTTCTGTGTTCCTCAGAGGCTCCCACAGGCTCCCTGTGCTTACCTCATTATAGCATTTATCACACTGCATTGCAATTTTCTGTTAATATATCTATAGTTTAGTTCATAGTTATGCACTTGAGAGCAAAGATCCTACCTTATTTTTATTTGACCCTAACATTTGCACAGTGTCATCATAAGGGAGGCACTTAATATAGATTTGCTGAATGAATGAATATGTGAATGAATAGTGTTGTTTGGCACAAGTGTATTTCAGCTTAACATGTCTTTTTGAAGAGTATTCTGTTTGCAACCTCACCCATTGCCTCAGCTTCTCTGGGAATTTCTCCATCTCAAAACCACACCCAAGCTGCCTATGCTTCCTGGCCCCATTCTGGCCTCCTCATCCAGTCTAACTTGCCTACATTCCCCCATGTCTTCTCACACTTCAGCTTACATACCTGCCCTTGTACCCAGCATGCCACTGGAGTCCCTGCCACTCATACTCCTGCCTCCTTCCCCAAGCTTGGGATGAATCCGTATGCTTGATTATCCACAGGATACACCTGCCACCTAATGCAGCCAAGTCACACTGGAACTTCTAACCACCACTTCTAGGGCCATTTCTGGCACTGAAGACTTGATCTAAAAATACAAATTCAGAAAAACCCTGGTCGTACATTGACTATGCCTTAATTGCCTCTATATGGCCCCATCTGTAGAGAGGGAATTCATTAACTAGAAGTACCATGTCTGGGGAATCAGGTAGCATATTCCATCATTCAGATATTCAAGCAACCCCTAGTTCTAACGCATATGAACACCATCACAGCAAACAAGTGTACTTGCTGGTAACTTACACTGTAAATCAGGATATACATAAATGTATATATACTGACATACAAAAATGAATTCATTCATTCATTTGATAAATACTAACTTGGTGTCTCCTAGGTACTAGTCACTGCACTAAACACATGGAATAGAAAAACAACAAATATTGTATCTTTCTTCAAGTAGCTTTCAAACTTGAAGAGGAGACACGTATATGAACGTATCATTACAGAACAACATACTAAGTACAAGCATAGATGCATGCACAGGGTAAACCAGGGATCTGCAAATAATGAAATCTGGAAGTTGGAATGGATCTCAGGGCCTTTAGTCCAACTCTTGCCTTATGCATGACTTTCCAGTATATGCTTATTCAGCCAATACTTAAATACTACCAGTGATAAGGAGCTCACTCCCTCGCCAGATAGCCCATTACATTTTTTAATGCTTCTGTGAAACAATTCACTTTCAGAGTCTCAACAAAATATTAATATTCACCAGCAATCCTCAGTGCTGCTGAGCTGTTCCCAGAACTCCTGCCCCTTGTTCTGTGCTTCAAAGGATGCTTGAAGGAGAGATGCTCTCCAGCCTTGCAGATGTAGACCTCCTTCTTCAGTGAGTCAGGAATCAGAAGGAATAGACTATCCTGGTTACAAGTAGAGGGTGTAAATCTTTCTGGTCACACCCAGAAGACAAACCAAACAACCCACTGAAGCACAAGAGGGAAGAGGTCACACAATGGGATCTTCCTTCTCCACCAGAAATACTTAAGATCTCCGTCATCTAGGATCTAGGTCTAGTTTATGTCAGCTATCCAAAAATCCTAATCATCAGTGGCCTGCAGACCACAGTAGAACAGAGGGAAGTCTCCTCCTGGGCTGCTCCAAGGGTTTGGTTCTGACGAGTTTCCGTTTCTAAGCTTGAAAAGTTATTTTCCTTCTAGCTCCAAATAGCTCCAAACATATCAGAATCTATCTTCACTCTTAATATTCAAGTGATAAAATTTCAGTGGCACCTACAATAATCTTACACTTGTTTGGAATAGAAAAAACATTCTAGGTATTCACTGTGAGAAAAAAAAATACCTTTTTACATGAATAAAAGTACATGAAATGCTAGAGGGATAGACTCCTCCTCTGTCTAAAATGGCTGATGTTTAGAGAGTTGAGATACTTATTCTAGGCTTCTTGTTTGTATCCAAGAATTCTTACTGGCTTTGTAGAATTGAAGAGTTTGAGTCACTTGGAAACCATTATTTCAGATTGGTTTATCCAACTGGGCAGAGTATTTGTGAAGCTGCTGGGGAATTTATTGATGTTAATATTTTAAATATTCCAATACATAATTTATGCTATCTTCTCTCTAAGGAGTTGTGTCAACAAGCATATTTTTAGTAAGCTAATGAAGTTTTAAAATTATGTGGTCCTTTGTAGAACTCTCAGTGACTCAGGCTTTTCATCTCTGAAGTTGGTTCATTGAGACCACACTCAGAAATCTCCTCTACCATGAAACCCTACCAGGCAGACCTATTTCTTTCTTCCTTTGTGCTTCTCACAGCTTTTTATATTCCATTAGGACAATGATTTTTCCATTGCAGGATAATACTCTTCCATTAGAAGTTGTCTCCTCAGGATAAAATCACATCTTGTTCACCCTTCCGTTCCCACTGTTAGCATGGTGCATGGCCATACTCAGGCTCAGGTAATTCTTGTTGGATGAAGGAGACTGACATACCTACAGCTGAGAAACTCAAGTGAGTCTATACTTGCAAACTCCTCACATAAAGCAGGGTTAAATCGGAAATCATAACAAAAGATTTGTCATTAACTTCTGCCAGTAGGCAGCACAATGCCCAAGGACACTGATGAGCAAAGAAAAAAGAAAATAAATATTCCAAAAGAACTGGGTTCTCATCTGGTTTGTGGCTTTTTAATGTAATGACTCAGGACAAATCACCTTATCTCCCCAGAGCTTAGTTTTTTATGGGTATGAAATAGAACTCATAAAGTTTATTCTTCCATCTTTGAGTTTTGTGAAAATCAGATGCCAACTGGAGAATCATCAAAGCAGTGCACAAATACATAGTACTGTTATCATTTCAGCAAATTTGCTTATAGAGCTCACTTGCTATGCAGCACTGAATTCCAACTTGCTTGCTTAACTTGGGAAGTGATACAGAATGTGGGAGGCAGTATATATATCGTGGATGAGAGCAAGGACTTTGGAGACAAATCTGGATTTAAATTTTAGATCTACCATTTATTAGCAGTGATCTGTGAGCAAGGTATATAACATCACTCATCCTAATTTTTTCTATCTGTAATAGGGTATCATAGCACATGCTTTGTAGGGCTATGGTAGGGATTAAGTGAGAAATGTCTGTAATTTACCTAGTACAGATCCTGGCCAGAAATAAAAACTAAGTAAATGACAATAGTAGTTGTTTCTATTATTATCACTATTAGCATGTGAAGTAGATACACTTCTGGAAGTGATGTTGTCCCATCTGCAGACTGCATTCCATGGAGAAACAGAATAAAATGTGAGGAGTCATTTATCTTAAAGGATAAGCTGCTGGCTAGAAGACACTTCTCTGAAAAAAAGATGTGTAAAAAATGGGTGAGAGTGCAAACAAGAATCCATTGATATGTGCTAGTTCTAGAAAGGGAGGGGAAAAACTAGTCAGGAAAGAGCAACAGAGGTGAAGAGGCAGAGGAATGCTCTGTAAGGACTTGCTGAGATGGAGCCATAAACAACACCACCTGGGTGTGGGAGGTTGGGAAACCCCAGGAGAGGATTAAGTGTTGCTATGTGAGAGAAGGAGCTAGGCTGAAGTCTATGAGGCAAAGAGACAAAGAGCCCGAATAAGATAAATGGCCACAGCTCTCTGATTATGAGCCAAGAATAGGATATTGACATGGGCCCCACAGCAAAGGGCTGTTGTTAATATACAGATCTTTACAGCCATTCCCGAACAGGTGAAAACATCACAGTTGCCAACCAATCCAGCACTGTCCATTAGAAAGAGAATGTGAGCTGCATATATAATTTTAAATATTCTAATAGCCACATGTGTTAGTCAGCTCCAGCTGCTATAACAAAATACCACAGTCTAGGTGGTTTCAATAACAATTATTTATTTCTCACAGTTCTGAAGGTTGGGAAATTCTAGATTAAGGTCCTGGTCAATTCTGTTCCCTGGCAAGGACTCTCTTCCTAGGTTGCTGATGACCACCTTCTCCCTGTGTCCTCATGTAGTGGAAAGACAGAGCACTCTGGACTCTCCTAGTTCTTATAAGGATACCAATTCCATCATGGGGGCCTACCTTGAAGACTCACCTAAATTTATTCACCTCCCAAAGGTCCCACCTCCAAATACCATCTCCTCAAGGGTTAGGGCTTCAACATATGAATTTGTGATAGCACAAACATTCAATCCATAACACCACATTTAAAAAAAAAAGTAGTACAGGTGAAATTAATTTTAATAATATATTTTATTTAATCCACTTTAGTCACAATACTATTTTAACACACAATCAGAATAAAACATTATTATTGAAAATGTTAGATTTTTTTCCATCCCAATCTTCAAAATCGGTGAAATCGGTGTCTATTTTCACTTATGCCACATGTCCACTTGGACTATCCACATTTCAAATGCTCAATAGCTACACATGGTACAGATCCCATCCCAAAGGAAAATGAATTTTATTCTCCTGACCTCCTAGGCTCTTAAGATCTTTTAAAAGCCTAGATTCTTACAGCCAGAAAAGGCTTTTGGAATTGTTGTGTTCAGAGAGCTCTACATATTCTCAACAGGTTTCCCCTTAGCATGTTTACTTTAAGCAATTTTATACCTGTTGAAATTTACCCTCCAATTCAATATTCACTGAAGGCTGACTTAATGCTTGGCCTGGACAGGTTAATCATGGTTTATGTTCCATCCGCTCTCTCTTCTAAGGGAAACTAACTTACGCACACCCTCCTCCTTCAATCCCTAGGCACCCCATTTCTTCTTCTGCTCCTCACCACCTCTCTAGCCCAGCTGATCAAGAGTGGACACATGACTCCACCTGTGTAGTCACCTCGTGTGGAAAATCTCGCTCAATCAGGGCAGACAATTGACGGGCTAATCAGATGCCCTGTCAGGAATATAGAGGCAGAATCAGCAGATAGGGAGAAGTACCAAAAGACACACACAAAAGAAAAAAGAGAGGGAAAGAGAGAGCTACAAATATTGGGTTTCCAGCCACTTCTCAGATTTCTTCAGGGAGGGGTTTTAGGTGAGGGAGGTATGTGGCTTGGAATAGCTCCTTCTCAATCATGTTTCCACATCAGGTTTCCAAAAGCCATTTCATTTTAACAAAGTGATTCTCCAGATGAAAGACGTTTGAAAGACTCCGGTGAGAGATCTCAAAATAACTGTGATTCCTGGAGCTCCGGTAGAACCTTCCGGTACCAGCCACAGTCTGGGCTTCTGAGGTGCAGCTGTTTCGCTGTTTCTGGTTTTCCATGCAATTCCTGTACCTCTCATGGTCATGACTAGTTTTCAAGAATCCTTTATATGCTGAGGGAGCCTAAGTGAGTCTACCTTTCAACACAATTGCCTTCCACAGAGAGGGATATTTTCATATATATATTTGAGCAAAGTTCTTTTCCACATCTCCCCTTGGACTTGTTTGCTCTCAATCTCATGCCAGGACTTAGCCTGCCACAGAAGTGATGGATTACCTTGGATCGCATCCCCAAGTAATTATATTCTGAAAATACCTCAGCACAGTGGCCTTCTGGGGACTCTTTTAAGTCTCACATCATCTGCAGCAGTGGTTCTCAGCCGAGGCTGCACATTCAAACGGTCTGGGAAACTTCTAAAATATGCTGATGTCCTAGGCCCTCCCTCAGACTCTGAAATCAGAATCTCTGGGGGCAGATCCTTGGGTGCCCGTATTTCTTAAAAATCTCCGAAGTAATTCTAATGTGGAGCCACAGTTGAGAAATACTGTGTGATACACCGGATGTGCCCTCACATAGACTTGGGTTTCTATCACAGAAAACCAGATTCTGTTTTTAATTGAAAAAGAAATGCGTACTTATTTTTTTTAAAGAATACGTAGTGAGGAATTATCCAAAGTGAGAAGGCTCACTCATCAGTAGTATTCCCAACGGTTCCACTCCCTAGAGGTAACTATTGCAGTTTTTTAATGTGTCCTCCAAATATTGCCTATGTTTCTTCCAATATTTAAATCTCTCTCTCTCTCTCTCACACACACACACACATTTTCGCTCTGGCTTTTTGTCTTACTAACATATCTTGATTATTAGCCTAGAATTTCTTTTTGTATAAATCTATGGGGCACAAGTCTAATTTTGTAACATGCATACATTGTATAGTATGTATATAGATTGTATGCATTCAGGGCTTTTAGGGCAGCCATCACTCATATAATGTACATTATACTTATTTAGTAATTTTTTATCATACACCCCACACCCTACCCTAGCCTAGACATTTTCGATAAAGGAAAACAGTGTCGGGGTTTGAGTACTTCTTTTTCCAAATAATAAAACAAAAGTAAAACTAATTAAAACAGTGTGATCTTATTACTGGAATAAATAAATTATTTGGTAGCACAGAATAGGAAGTCCAAAAAATAATCAATAGAATTGATGTGGTATATGAAAAAAATTGGCATTTCAAATTAGTGGGGAAATAAAGGATACACTATTCAATAAATAGTATTGAGATAATTATTGGGACAATTGTCTATTCATTTTTTTAAATGGATTCCTATTCACAGCATATAAAAATTAATTAAAGATGAATTAAAGTCTTCACAATAAAACTAAGCATGTTAGAGGACATAATTTTACAATTCTGGCATGGGAAAATCTTACTAAATAATACATAAAATCTAGAAGTCACAAAATAACTATAGACAGATTAGGCTACATCAAATTTAAATTTTCTCTAAAAAGAAAGAGTAAAGAAAAGTAAAATAAAAATAAGAAAATGAAAGGTAAAATTTATAACGTATACAAAAGATTAATATCCATATTTAAAAATGTTTCTATATATCAATAAACTGACAATCAACAGAAAGCTAGACAAGGCTATCAACTGATAATCAATAGATAAACAGATATTAATTATAAAAGTATAAAAAGATATTCAATGCAACACTCAAAGAGTCAAAACAATCTTGATATCTTTTTTTCACTTATCACATTGGCAAAATGTTTTAAAAGATTAATATCAAGAAACGGTGACTATTTGAAGAAACAGATATTCTCTAACTTTGGTAGAAAAATATGCTAAAAACAGTTTTTAAATGGCAATTTGGCACATCCCCACATCCTCTAATATACAAATTCATATGTCATTTGATTTAGCAATTTCACTTCTAAGTAATCTATTCTACAGAAAGCAATTACAAAATAAGTGCACACAAAGTTATATGTAATATGACATTTTTTGTAATAAAAAATTTTAATGACTGTCAATAAATAAAGTAAGGTATAGTTATATTGTAAATCTCACATAGCCATTAAAACAAATAAAATGACTCTATAAGAACTGATAAGTCAGGAAATTGACAAATTTCCTGTAAATTGTAAAAAGCCAGGTGCAAAACAATTTACAAAGAGGATCCAATTTTTTTCCAAGAAAGATACACATGCACACTTTTAATCACATAGAGACAGGCCTTCAAGGAATAGCAGACTTTTAATAGAGATACTTCTAGGGAAGGGAGTGAGATTTCAAGCTTGAGAGTATGAAGCATAGAAGGAAACTTAATTAACACCATATATTTTATATATTTTTATAAGGCATAGTTATTAAATTTGTAATTTTTTAAATAATGAGAGGAAGAAAGTTTTCTCACTGCTTTAATTTGTTCTTTATAAATTCTGAGTTTATCTTTCTTTCATATGTCTATTGGCCATCTTTATTTCTTTTCTTCTGAACAGCCTGTTCATGTACTTTGCCCATTTTTATTCAATTTCTTTCTTTGTACTGAATGTACTATTTAAAATTTTTAAAGTATATTTTGATCTTTTTTCTATTTATTGTTGTATTCTGATTTCATTTATACTACTTTCATCACATATGTTTTATTTATATTTTAGATAATTAAATGTATCAGTTTTTTCTTTGTATAGCATCTGAGTTTGGAGCCATGCTTAAAAAGTTATTTTCTAATTCAAGATTATTAAATAACTTACCAATTTAAAAATTCTTTTTATTGCTTAATATTTAATATATGTTGTTATTAATCGGGAATTTATTTGGAGACAGGAATACAGCTTTAACTTTCTTTTCCAAATGTCATTTCCCTCAATACCACTGGGTTGAAACACCATATTGCCACTTTTGTTGGCTCTTTCTGGACTCTTTATTTTTTCCCACTGATCTCTACAGTTTTGTACCCGTACTTTAATAATTATATTTTGTGACATGCTTTAATTATCTAGTATGACTAGACTTCCTCTCTCATATTGCTTTTCCTGCCAGAAATTGTTTGTCTCTTCCCATTTTTCAATTGTAAAAGTTTATTGTGAGATAAGATGTTACAGACTCACTTTTACCTCTCCCTCTCCTCTAAATATAACTAAATACTCTGGAAATAACTCAACAGATGATTGTAAAAGGACTCTGAAATATGGAAAAAAGAAAAGTTGACTGGCTAGGGATTTCAGGATGTGAGACACCGTAGTGATTTCCCTGGGTTTTCTTTTTATCTCCCATATATCCCACGCTGAGCACCAGGGAGGCTTACAACCCCAAACCACCAACAGGCATAGCATTGAAAAACAAACACCAAAAGCCTGCTGGCTCTGGCCAGAGGCAGGGAAAGGGTAAGCCCAGAAGAGTCCTACCAGAGAAATAATCCTCTGGTCCTCATGCTGATCTGTGGCAGGACCAAGAGACTGATCTGCCTGCAGCAGCAATAGTAGCACAGCAGACTGAACCATTCCCCACCCCACACATGCTGGCAAGCCGCACTCTCTTCAGTGTCAACATCAGCAAACCCCATCCAATAATAGAATGGTGGTGGGTTCCACCTGCATCAACATCAGTAGGGTACCTATCCCATATCCAAGACAACAGGTAGGCCAATCCATCCTCAGGCGAAGCATTAGCAAACCTGAACAGGACCTATCCCTTCCTCCATACCCATCAAACAGCCCACGAGGCACCTGCAGTAATAAAGCAGGAGCCCAAATAGCAGCAGAAGAACACGGTAGACTATTAGCATAGCAAGAACTCTGAAAACAAATTGTCATGGAACTATAACTCAGAAAAGTAGACCAGAACTTATACGCTAAGCCCCAAAAGGGTGACTGCTTACTAAAAATAAAAGATCTAAGTAGTATGAAGCATGTTCTAAAATAATACCCAAAATGTCCAGGGTACAAGTGGAAGTCATTCATCTTACCAAGAACAAGGAAACATACAACTTTTATAAGAAATGACAATCAACTGATGCCAACTTTGAAGAGACTCAGATGTTGGAATTATCTGAAAAGGATTTTAAGGCAATCATTATAAAAATGTTTCAACAAACAGTTACAGATTTTCTTGAAACACATCAAAAACACACAATTCCAACAAAGAAATAGAAGTCATAAAAAAGAAACAAATGCAGAAAATAGAATTTAAAGAGACAATAACAAATAAAAAGTCACCAGATGAGGTTAGTAGTAGAGTGATGATGATAAGACAGAATCAGTGAACTTAAGGACAAATCAATAGAATTTACTTGTACAAAAAAGGAAAAATAAACAAAAAATTTAACAGAGCCTCAGAGGCTCTGTAGGATCAAAACAAAGATATAATATTTTATCATTAGCATCTCAGAGAGAGAAGAAATAGACTGTGTTGCTGAAAAAGTATTCAAAAAACATACTGGCTGAAAACTTTCAAATTTGGTGAAATGCATAAACGCACAGATTCAAGAAGCCAAGTGAACCTAAATAAGATAAATCCAAGGAAATCCACACTAAGACACATTATAATTAAACTTCTGAAAACTGAAATGAAATAAAACAAAATCTTAAAAACAGCCAAAGAGAAATGATGCATTACCTACAGACAAACACAAATTTGAATGACAGAGGATTTCTCGTTTGAAACTATGAAGGCCAGAAGGACCTGACACAATATATTTCAATCCCTGAAAGAAGAAAATCCAAAACCATGAATCCTGTATCTAGCAAAACTATCCTTCAAGAATGAAGGGGGAAATAAAGACATTATCAGGCAAAGGAAAACTAAGAGAATTTGTCACCAACAGACCTACCATTAAACAATGGCTAAAGGAAGCTCTCAAACAGAAAGAAGGTGAGAACAAAGGAAGGCTGGGGCTGGGTGCAGTGAGTCACACCTATAATCCCAGCACTTTGGGAGGCCAGGGTGGGAGGATCACTTGAGGCCAGGAATTTGAGACTAGCCTGGGCAATATAGCAAGACCCCAGTTCTACAAAAGAAAAATAATAGCATTAGCTGGGAGTGGTGGCATCCATGGAATATTCATCATAATAGACTATATACTGGGTCATAAAACAGCTATTAACAAATGTTAAGAAATTGAAATCAAATAGAGTATGTTTTCTAACCTTATGGAATAAGACTAGAAATCAGTAGCAAAACAAAAACAGAAAAACCTTTAGGCACATGAAAGTTAAATGACACACTTTTAAATAAGCCATAGGTAAATGAGAAAGTCTCAAAGGGCATTTTTACAGACTAAATACAACTTAACAAAAACGAAGAAACAACATCAGAATTTGTAAGATGCAGCTAAAGTGGCAAAAGAAAAATTTATAGCACCAAAGGCTTACATTAGAAAAGAGAAATAATCGCAAGTCAGTAATTCAAGCCGCTAGCTCAAGAAACAACAAAAGGAAGAGCAAAATATACCGAAGTCAAGCGGAAGGAAAAAAATTAAGATAATGACAGAAATAAATGAATCTGAAATAGGAAAAGCAATAGAAAGAATTCATGAAATAAAAAGCTGGTTATTAGTGGAAAAAATTAATATAATTGATAACTCTCTAGCTAGACTGGTAAAGATCAAAAGTAAGAAGACACAAATTACCAATATCAAACAGGAGATATTGCCACAGATTTTACAGTCATTAAAAGAATAATATGAAATATATGAACAACTTTACACTCATAAATTCAACAATTTCAAAGAAATGGACTAATTCCCAAAAATCACAATGAAAACTCAGCCAAGACGAAATAGAAAATCTGAACAGTTCTACAACTATTTAAAAAATTGAATTTATAATTACAAATCTCTCCAAAAAGAAATTTCCAGGTCTAGATGATTTCACTGGAGAATTTTGCCAAGCATTTAAAGAATTAACACCAATTTCACACTATCTCTTTTTCAAAATAGAAAAGAAGCAATCACTTTCTAACTCATTTTATGAGGCCAGTACTACCTTGATATGAAACCAGACAAAGACAGTACAAAAGAAGAAAAAATACAAATCAATAATTCTTATGAACTGGGATGCAAAAATCCTTAACAAAATTTCATTAAATTGAATCCAGCAATGTATAAAAAAGAATAATAAGCCATGACCAAATGAGATTTATTTCAGCTATGTAAGGCTGGTTCAATATTTGAAAATCATTCAATGTAATTCACCATATCAACAGACTAATATAAAAAATCACATGATCATACTGATCATTGCACGAAAAGCATGTAACAAGCAAACACTCATTCAAGATAAAAACCCTCAGCAAAGTAGGAATAAAGGGAAGCTTCCTCAGCTTGATCAAGAACCTCTACAAAACATCTGCAACTAACATCATATTTAATCGTGAAAGACTGAATGCTTTTCCTTTGAGATTGGAAAGGATTTCTGTCTTATCTCTCTTACTTAACATAGTACTGAGAGGTCTAGCCAGTGCAATAAGGCAAGAAACCAGAAAGATCATACAGAATGGAAAGGGAAAAATAAAATGCTCTATTTTCAGATTACATAATGGTCTGTGTAGAAAATATCAAGGAATTTACCAAAGAAAAAAGAAAAAGAAGAAGAAACCTAGACCTAATGAGTTCAACACAGTTGCAGGATTTAATATTAACATAAAAATTAATTGCATTTCTCTATATTAACAATGTATATGTGGAAACTGAAGTATAACAATGCAATATCATTTTCAATTGCTCCAAAGAAAGTTAAGTACTTCGTATAAATGTAACAAAATACCTACAGAATCTGTATATTGAAAATTATAAAATATTCATTAAAAAAAAACAAAGAAGACCCACATAAGTGCAGAAATTTTCCATGTTAAAGGATTGGAAGACTCAACATAGTAAAAATGTCATTTCTCCCCAAATTAAACTACATGTCTAACAGGATTCCTTTCAAAATCCCAGCAAGGTTCTGTAGATAGAGACAAGTTCATTCTAAAGTTTATATGGAAAGTAAAAGTCCCAAGGATCTCTAAAACTTTTGACAAATAACCCTGAAATGGGAGGAAGAACTCTACCTAGTGTATTGCTTATTATAAAGCTACCATGCAACTTACTATATAATATTAGTCAAATACTCAAAAGAGTGTGGTATTGTCAGAGATATAGGCACATCAATGGAAGAGAATGGAGAACCCAGAGATAAAGTTATACAAATATGCCCAGTTGATTTCTTGACAAAGCTGAAAAACCAATCCAAAGAAAGAAGGAGAGCCTTTTAAAAAAACGGTGCTTGAGAAATTGGACATACAGAGGCAAAAAACAAAACAAAACAAAAAACAACAAAAAAAACTAAATTTGACTAAACTTGACATATTATATACAAATTAATTCAAAATAGATTAAAGACCTAAATGTGAAGTATAAAACTATAAATCTTTTAGGAAAAAGTAGAAAATATTTGGGAACTGGGGCTAGGCAAAAAGTTCTTATGCTTTGCACTAAAAGCACAATCCATTAAAGGAAAAATTGATTAACTGGACTTTATGAAAATTAAACACTTTTGCTCTGTGAAAGACCTTTTCAAGAGGATAGAATAAAAAATTACAGAGTGGGAGAGAATATCTGCAAACCATACATCTAATAAAGGACTTATATCTAGAATATATAAAGAACTCACAACACTCAACAGTGAAAAACAACAACAACAACAAAACAACTAGAAGATAGTCGGGTTATTTGTGTTTTGGTTTGTTTAAGTTCTTTAGAGATTCTGGATATTAGACCTTTGTCAGATGCATAATTTGAAACTATTTTCTCCCATTCTATAGGTTGTCTGTCTACTATGTTGCTAGTTTCTTTTGTTGCACAGAAGTTCTTTCGTTTAATTAGGTCCAACTTGTCAATTTTTCTTTTTGTTACAATTGCTTTTGGAGACTTAGCTAAAAATTCTTTACCAAGACTGATTTTCTAGGTTTTCTTCTAGGATTTTTATAGTTTGAGGTCTTACATTTAAATCTTTAATTCATCTTGAGTGAATGTTTGTATATGGTAAAAGGCAGGGATCCAGTTTCATTCTTCTGCATATAGCTATCCAGCTATCCCATTTATTGGGGCAAAAGGCATAAATAGACATTTTACTGAAGAGGAAATACAGATGATAACATGAAAAGATGGTCAGCATCATTGCCCATTACGCAAACACAAATTAAAACCACAATGAGATATCACTATCCATCTATCAGAATGACTAAAATAAAAAATAGTAATAACACCAAATTCTGGTAAGGATGCAGAAACTCTATTACTCATATATTGCTGGTGGTAACATAAAATATTATGGCCATTCTGTATAAACATTAATAGTTTGAAGTTTCTTTTAAACTAAAAACTTAGCATAAAACCCAGATATCACATTTTCAGGCATTTATCCCAAATAAATGAAAATTTATGTTCATGCAAAAAACTTGTACATGAATGTTCATAGCATCTTTATTTGTAACAGCCAAATATTAGAAACTACCCAAATGTCCTCCAATGGATAAATGAGTGAATGCTTAAGCAAACTGTAGTACATCCATACTATTCAATACAACACAGTAACAAAAAGGAACCAACTATTGATACACATAACAACTTGGATAGATCTCAAGATTATTATGCTGAATGGAAGAGGCCAATATCATAAGGTTACATAATGCATGACTATATAACATTCTTGAAATAAAATTATATAAATGGACAATAGATTAGTAGTCTCAAAGGGTTAGGGATGGGACCATGGCTTTAAAAGGGAAGTATAAAGAAGCCTTGCAGTGATGATATGGTTAGTGATATTTTGATTGTGGCAATAGTTACATGAAGCTAATGTGACAAAAACTGTATACAATCACACACACAAACACACACACACACACACAATGAGTACATGCATAGCTGATAAAATCTGATAAGGTCTGTGGATCGTACCAATGTCAATTACCTGGTTTTGATATTGTACTATAGGTATGTAAATGTTAACAGTGGCGAAGGCTGGGTGAAGGGGGGCACTCATAGACTCATGAATCTATAAATATTTCATAATGTTTTTTAAAAATATACAAGCCAGCTGTTCTTTAACAGCCAGAGTGTTTGCATGATTCTTTGTTTACAAAATCCACAACTAGACCAACCATAAATTTAATGAGATGGATCTGTCAAACATCAATTCATATATTAAAATTACACAGATTAAAATTTTGTATTCACAAGGTCTGAATAACTCAAGAAAACTTAATATTCACATTTGGCTCTCAAGAGTGATTTTATCCTTCACCCTGACCTACCAAAGTGGTAGCATCTATCTGTATACTGGTAAACCTAAAATGTTTGGAGTACCTTGGGCTTTGGATCCCCGTAGAAGTCGTCTAACTTCAGTTTCTGCTTAAACACAACTTTAAAAATAGTAATAAATAGTTATAATATATTGAGCACTGAACTATTCAACTACCTGCTACAGAGTGGAAGGTAAGAACAGGACTCACAAGAAATGAGAAAACATGGTCCCAATTCATATTATTTTAGATACAGAGGATGGGATGCAGAGGTTGTTTTTAAGCCTTTGGAAATGCATTTAGGAGCAAAAAGAGGAAAAAAAAATGGCAGTAGAAGAGATATTCAGAATGTAAATATTCAGTGTGATATAAGTATTTATTGAACACTTATCTTGAGCACCTGTAGAGTGATGACCAACTGAAGCTCTGGGTTTGCCAGGGAGCCTGTGGCTTTGGGACTTGCAACAACAGTATCATTAGTACTGCTCCAACGCTGTCACTACTGCCACTGTTAGCTGTTATTCATTTACATAACACAGATGTATTAGGCACTGTGCTAAGCACTCCACAAATATCATCTACAAATATAATCGCCACACGAACCTTGTGAGATGGCATTACTATCCGGATTTTAAAGAAGAAGAAACTGAGAAGACATGTCTAGATACTTTCCCAAGGTCAGCAACTAGAAAATGTCAGAGTCCTGATAGGAACCCGGGTCATCTGACTTCAAAATTCATACTTTTAACCAATAGTCTATGTGTCTTCACCAAAGCCTGTTTAAAACCCTCCTCTTTGCTACTCTTTTCTCATGGCTTCAGGTGCTTTCCACCAGGCCTCAGGTGGCACCTCTGGGCAGTTCCCTGACTTCATATTGTCTCTGCTCTACCTCCTTCCCCTAACAAATTCCATGTGGAGGATGGGGCACAGCCAATATAGCAGGCAAGGCAGATCTTCAGCAGAGCCTTGTATGAGGAGAGTTGGGTGGGTAGGTATGGAGGGAGATGATGAGAGAAGAGTGTATGTGTGAGTGTGAGAAATGTTTTTTCCCTGATTTTATTATAACGGTAAAACGAGTTAGTAAATGAGTCTCTTTCTCAAGTCTTTTTAACTAAAACATTTGAGTTAGTGGTATAAGGCCAGGAAATATGCAAGGACAAAGAACTACCTGGTTGGATTCTTCTATTTCTGACACCATCTCAGGGGCTTGATCTCAGCCGGCTTCAGAGTAAACAAGGTTACCACCTTGTTCCCATTATCTAATGCTACATAAAAACCACCCCCAAACTTAGTTAATATACATTGTTATTATCTCTCAATGTTCTATGGGCTGAGTGGGCTGAGCTGAGTGGTTCTCATTCAGGGTCTCTCATATAGTTGCAGTCAGATAGTGGTGGGGGCTGGAGTTATTTAAAAGTTTCTTTCCTTACATGTCTGAAGGCTAAGTTTGAATGGCTGGAAAATCTGAGGACTGGTTGGGATTCAATCCTTGTAGCCTCTCCATGTGGCCAACTTGGACTTTCTCACAGTATGCTGGTCTCAGAGTAATTGGCAGTCATGGGCTTGGGCCAGCTTGTATTGGCTTATAAGAGCTGATTCTGCATATCTCCTCCCAAACCTGTGTTCAGTGCTATCATTTTGGAAGCCATGGTGGGAGTATTTACACCATGAAAACTGGCAAACACTGCAAATTAGGGAACTTTTTTTTTTCTCCAGAGAGCCAGTTTACTAGCACATGACTCTACATGGTAGTTGGCTTCTGCCAAAGTGACTGAGACAAGAAACCCAGAAGGAAGATGTAAACCTTCATAGAACCTAGCAATGGTTGTCCCAGAATGTTGCCCTCTTCTCTTTCTATTGGTCAACCAAGTCTCTAAGGCTAGCCTATATTTAAGAGGTGGAGAATTAGCATTAAACTCCTGTGGGAAGAGTAGCAAAGAATTTGTATAGTCTAGGAGCCAGCACAGAGTAGGCACTCAATAAATGCTTGATTAATGAATGAGTGTATAGTCATTTTAAACACTGATCTGCACATCCTTAAGCCACTCTAAATGCACAAGTCCTTTTTGAAACTTTTACTTCAACCAATGATTTTTAAATCTCTGAGTAGCCTAACTCTAAAACTGCTTGATATAGATCTATTTACACTCTGTCCGCAGGTATTTGCAGACCTGTTTACTCAGGCCTTTCCTGGTTAACTGTACTGGTTTCTTGTACTCAATTGGTAGTACTACACACATTACAATCACAGATTGCTTGCTTTATAGACGTTTATAGATGTGCTGTTTAGGTTGGCTTTATTTCCTTAAGTAAACTGCAAGTTTCTTAAGAGAGTTCTCATGTATTTCTTTGCCACTCCTCCTTCCTACCATGCCAACTACAGATAGTTTTAAACACATACACATGAATACTTACAACATAGGTGGTGGTTAGAGATTATAACCCTTAAAAGTGAAGGAAAGAAGGAGCGGTACTAAAATTTTTTAATTGCTATGTTTTAGAGCCTTCCATAAATGTTCTCATTTAACTCTTCTATTTACCTAATGAAGCAGGTATTGTTTCCATTTCACAGTTGAGGGAAATGAGCCTCAAGAAGGTTTAGACATTTGTTCCAAGCCATACTGGGAGGTGGAGAAGCTGGGATTCAAATGAAGACCCACATGGTTCCAAGGTCTGAGGCTTACGCATTCTTCAGGCTGCCTTCCCACTGCTTTCTACATTCCCTATCCTCTCGCATTCTGGCCTCTCTCCTTAAAGCACCTACAAGAGTCATAAAAATGCTAATGCTTCTAAACTCCAAATACAGTAATAAGCATTTCAAGTTCTCTGGTAAAAATGTCCTTAGAAAGCTTAGTAAAACAAGAAGCTTAGAGCGTCTTATACTAGGAGTGGAGTGAGTCTGGTAGCAGGGGGGACGAGCTAAGGGGATAATGTAATAACTCAGGCAAAGCGTGTTGATGGGTTAGACCAAGGTAGTAGTGGTAGGGTAGAGAGATGTAAACCATTTGGAGAGATATTAAGAAGACTGACTCAACAGACTGGTGATTGATTGGATTGTGCAGGTGCTGATCAATTATTTTAGAACCATCATTCTGGATGCTGCTGGGAGGTAAGACTGGAGAGAGGAGGCCCAGATGTGAGGTTTCTGTATTCCTAGAAAAAATTGATAAGGGCTTTAAACTAGGGTAATATCTGTGGAGGTGGGGAGAAATGGATGGATTTGAGAAATAATATGGAGTTCGAATCTGCTGAATGTGTTCCCAAATCAGATGTGAAAATGTGAGGAAGTTTGGAGGGGTGTTTAGGGTGAAATCCAGAAATCTACCACCAGGAACTTTTCACAGACCTAGGGGACACAGAACGGGGAGCAGATTTCAGGTGAGGATGAATTCTGGATATGGTCTAGTCTGAGGTGAATGTATAACCAGGCACTGGCAGCCAGTATGCAATTGCATTTAAAACAAAGCAAACATCTCTTATCTAAATGAGTCTTTGCTCCCTGTATTGGTTATAGATGATTGTGCCAAATACTATATGTGGCAGGGTTCTGTGCCAAGAAATAAAGGGCTCTGCAATTCTCAACGTTTTCATTTGACAGTGGTTCAACTTTCTTTCCAAAAGCCGTTTATCATCCTGTAGGCACCTCTGTCATAAACAAGATGTCTTTATTGAGCCTTCCAAAGCTAATAAGAGTTGTATGATTCAATCAGTGACAGAGACTCATATAACTCATAGGAAGTGTTGCAGGGAGATTTCAGTGGTCTCTAGGAGCACAAGGTCTGCCTTCACACACATACACACACACACACACACACACACACACAGAGAGAGAGAGAGAGAGAGAGAGAGAGAGACCTCATGTATATTTTCTTGGAAGAACTCATAGGGTCAGGCACTAAGATGTGTTTGTACACTTCTGCCCTGCATGCGGCAGCACAGCCATTGTTTGAACAAGGTACCTGCATGTCAGAACAGGCATCGTGGGTCCCTTTTTTTCCTGCTACACTCCTGAGAAAGAAGGGAAGCATTCACACCAGCGAAACAGCAAATCAAGGCTCTCCAGAGAGCTGCTTTTCTGCACATATTTTATAAGAATCAGCTCTCTAAGAGTCTACCCAATCAGTAGGAAGGCAAAGGAGGTATGGATGGCCCTAGCCCAAAGGAGTCCACTTACAGTTGCTTCACTAACATGCTCATTATACAGCTCTTAGAATAGGCACCTAATACCAAGCCCCGATTAGATTCCCACACCCACTGTGAGAGCCCACCACTGCAGCTCAAAGCTGACTTCGCCTAGCCATGGTCTGCCACCCCACCAGGTGGGGACCGGCTGCCATGGAAACAGCCACCCTCCCCACCCAATGGAGTATTTCTTGATCTAATTCCAACTCTGCCCATAGATGCCTTCCAAAGTCCCCCCCTCGTGTTAAGGTTCCCTAGAGTGAAACATACTAAATAAGAATTTTCTTACCTGTGAGAAGTCCTGGTGACCGGCAGTGGAAAAAATATTAAGTTCTAACAGAAGTGACAGGGACTCACAGAGCAAATGTGTTCGTTTTAAAAGAAGAAAGGTGACTTCATCCCTGGTGCCGTGGAGTTTAAAAAGAGCAACGAGTGCTGCCTGGCTGAGCCAACTCTGCTTCATCAGTGATGACTCCATCCAAATTATGCAGCCATTGCCCAGACATGCTCAGCCTTCAGAAGGTAAATCGCTGGAATCTGACTAACCCTGTTGTTTTCAAAGAGCTTCAGAAAATCCTAAGGCACCAATTGCCTTAACCGGCACCAGAGAAAGAAAAATTATGCACTTATTTCCTTGAGTCATGTCATTATCTCCCCCAAATCCAACTCTGAAAAACAGTACTCTAGGGAAGGAAAATAGATATTTAGACTTTCTGAGAGGTGAAAATTACTGGGGAAGTGGAAGCAGGGAGGAAGAAGAAGCGAAGGTATTTCAGCCAGGAGGAGGGGCTGTAAGAAGCTGGAAATGACCAAATTGCTAAGAAATTTTCAGAGCTATGAATCTGTAAGCAAAGGTGACAAACAGGTGACTGGACTTTGCAAAGGGAAAAATATTCAGTTAAGAAAAGGAGGTTAGTTGCTACAGGAAAAAGTGTGACAGCCTTTCTCAAAAATGCAACCAATTTTTATTTTCTTTTTGTTGAACATAATGCCACTCATTCAATATGGGGTCATTTGTAATATTAACATATCAGTTCAAAACATGCCTGCGTTCTAAACAGAAGGATTTGGAGAAAGAGACACGATTTTTTTTTCTTCTGTATGTTAAAGGTGAGGCTGGAGGAATTAGATTTGTAACATGGGATTCAAGGTCATTTCAAGCTACCCAGTGGGCCAATCACCTACTCTTGATGCCAAGTCCTTGGTCTAAACTTTGGACAAGAGTTCTGGCTGGGGTGCTAGGGAAAGGAATGGTAATGAGTGTGATCTCTGTTGGAAGTGGGGCAGAGGGTTGAGCTCAGCAGCCAGCTGCCCTTTCTCCCAGGCTTCTATTTCAGGAGAGTATAAGGTGACTCTGGGTCATTAGGCTTCTACCTAATTTCTTGCTCAGCTATTTTGAGGCTTTGAGATTTTCCTGTGTCAAGTTTCACTCCAAAGAGGTTAAAACAAGAAAAAATGCCCTTTTTATTTAGATAGAGGTATTCAGATCCAACATTAGAGATTTTCGAAATCACAGATTTAAGACATGTCAAAGTGGCTTACAAAGGGAACTTGCAAATCTTTTGTTTGGGGTGTGAATAATGATAGGAGTAAAAGACGGGCAGCGTTTCATCAATGGTAAGAACAATGAAGGCAGGAGTCATTTTTATTTGGTTCATCATAATGTCCTTGAAACCTAGCAAAGAGAGTACCATACAGTAGGTGCTCAGCAGAAGGAGAGTGAATGGTGTCAGTCCTTTTCCATTCCAGGTCTCTAGAATAGATCTGCTGAGAATGCTTAAAGTCACCATCTTGTTGGTGAGGCATTTGGAGAGAGCATGAGCCAGTGGGTCTTGTAGAATGAAAAAGAACTTGGTTATTTGCTTTGTCTCAGCCTCTAGGTTCGTTGCCAAAGTTAGAATGGAGCAAAGAAGGCCAATTGCTGGACTCAGGAGCCTCCTTTCCTCCCCAGGAGCCTCCTTTGCCTATGAGCTAGACTCTCATGTCTTTTCCTAAGGCCAGGACTCAACCCAATGGGTAATCTGCCAATTGTCTTCAATTTTTTTTTTTGTTCTCAAAAGCCTATTAAAATTTTCAAACTTAGAGAAAAGTCAGAATAATTGTACAGTGAACACCTATATACTTACCACTGGGTTTCTTCAATTAACATTTTGCCACATTAGTTTTATCCCATGTTGATTCTCTGCTCATTTCTCTATCCATCCAGCAACTCATTTAATTATTTTTGTTATTGTCTTTCAAAATAAGTTTCAGACATTAGTATATTCCCCCCAAATACTTCAATATTATTAGCCAGAGTTCAATATTTATTTACAATTTCTTTGTTTCTATTCAGATAAAATCTGTATACAGTGCAATGCACAGATCTTAAGTGTATCATTTCCAAGTTCCTCTAGACACATACACCTGTGCAATCCAAACTCCTACCAAGATACAGAACATAACCATCACTCTGGAAAGTTTCTTTATGTCCCTTCCTAGCAAACCCCTATCTCACATCCCAAGAGATAACCAATCTTCTGATGATTTTCACCAGATTAGTTTTGCCTGTTTTAGTATTTTATATTAATGGAACCATACAAATTATATTCTTTTATGCAAATTTGTGTGCACTCAGCATGTTTTGGGGGTTCATTCATCCATGTTGTTGCTTGTATCAGAAGTTGGTTTCTTTTCATTGCTGAATAGTATTTTACTCTATGAATATGCCAGTATTCTAGTAATGGATACCTGGGCTTCCAGCTTAGGGCTATTAGGAATGAAGCTAATGTGAACATTTTTGCACATGTCCCTGTGAACATTTGTTTTCAGATCCTTTGAGTAAATACGTAAGAGTGAAATTGTTGGTTCTTAGGGTAGCTATATGCAATTTTATACAAAATTGCAAGATCTTTTCCAACATTCTTATGTAATTTTCCTCTCCCACCACCAATGTATAAAAGCTTTAATTGCTTCATGTCCTCACCAACATTTCATGTTGTCAGCCTTTAATTTTAGCCACACTGGTAGATGTGGAATGGTATCTCATTGTGGTTCTAATTTGCATTTCCTTGATGACTAAAGATATTTCATGTTTTTCATGTGTTTATTGACCATTCACTTATTACCTTTTGTGAAGTGTCCAAAATTTTTGACCATTTAAAAAAATTTTAAATTGTTTTATTATTGTTTTAGATGTTCTTAGTATATCATGGACACCAATACTTTTTTATTTTTTTGAGATAGGGTCTCACTCTGTTGCCCAAGTAGGAGTGAAGTGGCTTGATCATGGCTTACTGCAGCCTTGACCTCCCAGGCTCAAGTGATCCTCTCACCTCAGCCTCCTGAGTAGCTAGGACTACAGGTGCACGCAACCACACCCAGCTAGTTTTTGTATTTTTAGTAGAGGCAGGGTTTTGCTATATTGCCCAGGTTAATCTTGAGTTCCTGAGCTCAAGCAATCCAGCTACCTTGGCCTCCCAAAGTGTGGGGATTATAAGCATGAGCCACCATGCCCAGCCAGATACCAATACTTTTTAAGGTAAGTTTTGCAAATATTTTCTTCTGTCCTGTGGTTTGTCTATACATTTTCTTAATGATGTTTCTGTGCTTCTTTTCATTTCTTTAAATTTTTATTATCTAACATAATATTTTTGCTTTTTTAGTTTTTACCTCACTCAAAGTCATACAGATATTTTCCTACATTTTCTTCTGGAAGTTTTTTAAATTTTAGCTTTTATATTTAGGTCTATGGTCCATCACAAATTAATTTTTGTGGATGGCATAAGTTAAAGCAAGGTTAATTTGTTTCCATATAAAATGTAGTTATTTCAACACCATTTGTTGAAAAGACTTCCTTTCCCAATTAGGTCACTTTGGCACTTTGTTGAAAATAAAATAAATGTATAAGCATGTGTCTATTTTTATTTCTGGGTTCCTTATTCTTTCCATCAGTCTGTTTGTTGATCCTTATACCAGTTGCAGACTCTCTTGATTACTATAGCTTTAGGGTAAGTCTTGACGTCCAACAATGTGAGTCATGTGATCTCATATCAAATTGGAGGAAGGTCCTGGTGGAAGGTGATTGGCTCAAGGGGGCAGATTTCCCTCTTATCTTCCCCTTGCTGTTCTCATGATAGTGAGTTAGTTCTCACAAGATCTGATTGCTTAAAAGTGTGTGGCTCCTCCCCTTTTCTCTCTTTCCTGCTCCACCATGGTAAGATGTGCCTGCTTCCCCTTCACCTTCTGCCATGATTGTAAGTAAGTTTCCTGAGGCCTCACAGCCATGCTTCTGTACAGCCGGTGGAACTGTGACTCAATTAAACCACTTTTCTTTATAAATTACCCAGTCTCAGGTAGTTATTTATAGTGGCTTGAGAACAGATTAATACATCATCCAACTTAAATTTCTTTTTTCAAGACTTCTTTGAATATTCTAGCTTCTTAGAATTAGAATCATCTTGTCAATTTTGACCAAAAGGAATAGTAGAATTATGATTATCATTTTATTGAATCTTTAGATCAATTTGGTAATTACAGCCATCTTAAGAAAACTGAGTTTTTCAATCCATTAACATGATTATCTCCCCATTGATTTATATCTTCAATTTTATTCAGCAATATTTTGTTGTTTTAATATAGAGGTTTTGCATGTCTTTTGCTAAATTTATTCCCAGATATTTTGCTTTTGACACTAATATAAAATTATTTTTTAAATTTAACTGTCCAATTCTTTGCTGCTAATACATAAAAATGCAATTGACCTTTGTATATTAATCTGATATCCTATGACTTTGCTAAATTCACTTAATAGTAAGTAGTTGCTATGTAAATACAATAGGAATTTCTGTAAGAATACTCATGTCATCTAACATAGAGATAATTTTACATTTACTTTTTCCATTCTGAATTCTGAATTCCATTCTGTATGCGTTTTGGAATTTTTTTTTTTTTTTTTTTTTTTTTTTTTGAGACAGAGTCTCGCTCTGTCACCAGGCTGGAGTGCAGTGGCGCAATCTCAGTTCACCGCAACTTTTGCCTTTCGGTTTCAAGTGGTTCTCCTGCCTCAGCCTCCCGAGTAGCTGGGACTACAGGCACACGCCACCATGTCCAGCTAATTTTTGTACTGTTAGTAGAGACAGGGTTTCACCATGTTGGCCAGGGTGGTCTCAATCTCTTGACTTCATGACCCGCCCACATCGGCCCCCCAAAGCACTGGGATTACAGGCGTGAGCCATCGCGCCCAGCAGGTTTTAATTTTTTAAATATGCTTAAGTCCTCCTGTCCATTGTTAAACAAAGTGGTGAGATTGGGCGTTCTTGACTTGCTCCCAACTTTAGGGAAACAGTGTTCAATATTTTGCAATTAAGTATGATGTTAGCTGAAGGCCTTTTGTAAGTGCTCTTTATCAAAATAAGGACGTTACCTTCTATTTCAAATATCCTGTGTTTTAATTATAAATAGGCATTGAATTTATTTAATGTTTTTCTTCATTTACTGAAGTGACTATGTGATTTTCCTTCATTATTCTTTAGCGTTAATAGCATACATTTCTGAATGTTAAACCCCTCTCTCATTTATGATGTTGGTAACTTGTGTTCTCTCTGCTTATTTCTTGATCAATCTACCTAAGGATTTGTCAACTTTGTTAACTTTTCCAAGATATACCATCCAGCTTTGTTAATTTTTTTCTGCTTTTCTTCTTGTACTGACTTTGGGTTTATTTTGCTTTTCTTTTTCTAGATTCTTAAGGTAAAGTCTTGGGTCCTTGGCTTTAGACGTTCTTCTTTTCTAACATATTATTTGATTTAAAGCTAAAATTTCCCCCAAGCACTGCTTTAGCTGCATTCCACAATTTTGAAATGTATTTTATTATCTTTCAGTTCAAAATATTTCCTAGCTTTCCTTGTGATTTATTTTTAATCCATGGATTATTTAGAAGTATGTTGTTTAACTTAGGATTTTTCTTAATCTCTTACTCATCTCTAATTTAATTCCATGTGGCCAGAGGACATACTCTGTATGACGTCAGTTCTTTTAAGTTTATGGCCCAGATCATGATCTATCTTGATGAACATATCATGTGTACTTAAAAGAATATGTATCCTGCACTTGTTGGGTGCCATATTCTGTAAATATCAATTAAATCAAAGTGATTTATACTTGTATTAGCTATCTAGGGCTGCCATATAATTGCCACAAACTGAGTGACTTAATCAACAGAAATTTATTGTCTCACTATTCTACATGCTAGAAGTCTGAAGTTGTTAGGGAAGCAGGAGCCTGGGAGAGCCAAAGTAATGCCATTTTAAAATCAACTCCGTCTTAAAACTAGCAAGACACATTCCTTGTCAGTCATGACCCATGGTCCCAAGATGTTTACAGCTAAGGAAGCAGCTTGGTAATGCCTGCAAGGACAAACTCCTACAACAACAAAAGGTCCAGATGTCCCAATGCCCATAAAAATATATGCTTACAGATAATTATAGTTATGCTTTGGTGTACTTAACACACTAAAATTTCAAGGATAGTTTTCTTTAAATCAACAGAATAATAAATTTTGTCATGCTGTCAGCCCACCTACATGTAGGCATCACTTAGTTTAGTCTTTACATAGAGAAAACCCCTATATAACTTTTTAAAAAGTTAAAGAAAAACTTAAAATGAAGATGGTAAGATGGTGCATTCCTCTGCTTGCTTTCTGAGGACACCCTACTCAGTAACTGAGTAGCTTTCAATAAACCACCTCTTTTCACTGCACTCTGCAACTTGCCCTGAATTCCTTCCTTCCTGAGATCCAAGAACCCTTTCTTGGATTCTGGAATCCCTTTTCTGGCAACAAAATCAGGTATCAACATAGCCATGCCCCTCTGAGATTTTGGGTAAAGTCATTCCTTACCCTTCTTAGCTTCTGGTTATGGCTGGCAATCCTTGGCATTCTTTAGCTTGCAGCTTCATCAGTCCAATCTCTGACTTCATCTTCACATGGCTTTCTCCCAGTGTGTCTTCACAGTATCTTCCCTTCCACATCATCTTCCTTCCCACAGGCTCTGCCTGTATCCAAATTTCCCCTTTTTATAAGAATTAATTATGGTCCCACTCTAATACCTCATTTTAACTTTGTTACCTCTGTAAAGCCCCTTCAAATAATGTCACACCCTGAAGGACTGGAGGGTTAAGACTTCAATACATCTTCTTAGGAGGACGTAATTTAACCCACAATAATAGTGTTGCTCAGATCTGTGTCATCACAGCACTTTTGTTCGATTGTTCTATCAGTTGCTGAGAGTAGGATGTTAAATTCTCCATCTGTGATTGTGGCATTTTCTATTTTTCCTTTTAATTCTGTGAAGTTTTGATTCATTTATTTTGAACCTCTGTTTTTGGATACATACACATTTATTTTTGTTATTTCTTCCTGATGTATTGACCTTTTTATCATTATGAAATGTCCCTCTATTTTTGTTAATACACTCTATTTTAAAGTCTACTTTATCTGATATTAATATTGCCAATCAGTGTTTTTTTGTTTGTTTGTTTGTTTTTTTGAGGTGGAGTCTCCTCTGTTTCCCAGGCTAGAGTGTGCAGTGGTGCAATCTTAGCTCACTGCAACCTCCACCTCCCAGGTTCAAGCAATTCTCCTGCCTCAGCCTCCTGAGTAGCTGGGATCACAGGCGCCCACCACCATGCTTGGCTAAGCCAATCAGCTTTCTTATACTTACTATACCTGCAATATTATTTTTTCATCCATTTGTTTTCAAACAATTGGTGGTTTTATGTTCAAAATGGATTTCTTGCAGACAGCATATAATTGAGTTGGTGTGTTTTTTAAAAATTTCATTTTAATAATATTTTATTTTCATTTGGTATGTTTAATTAATTATCACTTAATGTGATTACCGACATGGTTGGATTGAGGTCCAAGATATGGCTGGACTTAAATCCAACTTTACTATTTGTTTTCTGCTTGCTTCTTTGGCTTTTTGTCTCTCTGTTTTTCCCTGTGGGCTTCTTTTGGATTAAGTATATTTTAAAATTCCATTTTAATTATCTATGAGCTTTTAAGGTATACTTCTTTGCATTACATCTTTAGTGGTTGCTTTTAAGGATTAAATATATATATGTATATATATTTTCTATTTTTTATAGTTTACTGGGAGTTAATATTGTATACCTCACATAAATATGTAGAAATCTTGCAACCAATTTGGTTCATTGACTGCCCCCTCCTCATCCTTTATGTTATCCTTATCATATGTACTTCTTTACATGTGCTATAAACTACACAATACAATGTCATATTTGTTCTTGAACTAATCATATTTTAAGTTAAGCAGAATAATAATACTTTACAGTTACACATATTTACCATCGAATGTATTTTACTCTTTCCTGAGTAATCGAGTCTCTATTGGGTTTTGTTTTACTTTACCCTGCATTCCATGCCATGCAAGTGAAAAATTTTTCTAAAGCTGTCTTATTTAATCTTTATTCATCAAGGACATTTTCACTGGATATAAAGTTTTGATTGATAGGCTATTTTTCTTTCAGCACTTTAAAGATGTTGATCCACTGCCTTCTGGGCTCCATTGTTTCTGATGAGGTATCAGTGGATAAGAAATAATTGTTAGTGGATTTTGAAATGATTCAGGCAATGCCATTTTCTCTGACTGTTTTCATTATTTTCTTTTTGTGATTTATTTGCAGCACTTTGACTATGATATGCCTAGGTGTTTTTATTTTTGTCTTGTTTTTGATACTAATCTTTCTTGATGTTTCTTGAGGTTTTAGAATCTGCACATGTATGTCTTTTACCAAATGTGTGAACTTTTCACCCATTATTTACTTAAATTAGTTTCTGGATCATTCTCTCTCCTCTCCTTTTGAAACTTCAATTATATGCATATTAGACCTTTTGGTATTGCTGCAAAGATCCCTAAGTTTTTGCACATTTATTAATATTAAATCTCTGTTTCTCAATCTGATCATTTGTGCTGATCTATCCAGATCATTTCTAATGATCTATCTTCTAGTCCATTGACTCTTTATTCTTTCATCTCCCTTGTGCTGTCAAGAGCATCCACTGAATTATTATTTTAGATATTGTCTTTTTAAGTTCTCGTATTCTCATTGGTTCTTTTTTATAGTTTCTATATCTGTGCTAAGATTTTCCATATTCTATATTTCTATATTCATTGTGAACACATTTTCTTTTATGTACTTGAGCATGGTTACAATGACTTTTTAAAAATTCTTGTCTGCTAATTCCAGCATGTAGGTCATCTTGGAGTTGATCCCTGTCAATTATTCTTTCTCCTTAAACAAGTCATGTTTTCCTGTTTTGTTTTATGTCGGATAATTTTGGAGCATATCCTTGTTATGATGAATGATATGTTGTAGAAAGCCTGAATTCTATCATGCTCTCCTAAGGAGTATTGACTTTTCTTTAATTAGGGCTTTAATGTGGCTGAACACAAATGAAATGTAAGCCTTCTTCTCTGCCTTATATATTGCACACAGGGTCCTGTTCTTAGACTAAAAGCTATAAATCAGAAAACTCACCTCATAAAACTTACTCTTCTCCCAACTGTTATTTCTCCTCTAGTTTCTGCTTGCTTTTGTTCTCTCTCCAGTGTCTTCAACCAGTTGGTCTCATATTTTGTCCAGAGTTTATAGCTGTTATCTGTAAGAGATTTGGTTCAAAAGAGCTATATGGACATACCAAAAGCTCCAGTTACATTTTGAGTCACTTAGTTTATCTTCTACAAAATAATTTATAGCTTTTTGCTATGAATTACCTTGCATCTCACCCTTTTCCTAGTAATGCTGAATAAGATATGGAGCTTCTGCAGAAAAGGGTGACATAATCAATAAGTATTGCCTGCCTTGGGCACAGGACCGGATAGTTGCAATTTTTGTAATAGTTACTTACAAAACAATGTATAATACTCAGAAGTTTGTACCTACTAGAACATATCCTTGAAGTAAGAGTACAATATTTGCTTGTTTGATGGCTAATATTCCCCACTAAATGAAGGGATTGTGCTTGTGAAATTCACTCTTATATGCCCAGTGTCTCTCATGTGGAACATAGTAGTCACTCAATAAATAGTGAATGAGTGAGAGTAGTGTCTAACCAGGACCCATCCCAATTTAGTATAGTTTATCATCAGTGATCTATCCCAGAAAAAGTAGACAGCTTAGGAATACCTCATTCAGCCTAATTTTTGTTTTAGTTTCCCTTTTAAAAATTAAATAATCAACATAGATACATGGAGAATACAAATTAGCAAAAATAAATCAAGCCAACCCATTTTTTCCCTCTCAGACATACCATTGCTATCTTTTCCACATAGTGCCTTGTTATTCTTCAAATTTTCATTCTCAACCTCAGGTGTACATTAGAACTACGTGAGGAGCTTTGAAAAGTCCTCATGCTCATGCTACAACCCATACTAATTAAATCACATTCTCAGGGATTGGGACACAGACATTTGTGTTTTTTAAAGTTCCCAAGATGACACCGGTATGCATTCAAGAGGACCTAAAGATGTAATAGCCAGGATAGCAGAGCTTTTTCAGATGTCAGTTTCTATCTCCTGCATGGCACAGATCCTGTCCTTCAAGAGAGTTCAGACAGGACAGTACTTGAAGCAATTAAACATGAAACAATTAGAAACAAAAGGACAGCAAATATACAAAATTAGGTGCCAATGTGTGGAAGCTGTGAGCTGAGCCTCTGAGGGCAGACACCTTTGAGTGCAATCAGAGGTGGGCTCATCTTGGTGGATCCCCACCTGCCACACTGAGGGACTCTTTTCTTTCTTAGAGGTTTCTAGCAGCAGGTTGGAGAAAGGGGTACAGTGACACATTAGAATGACAGGTGGCACTGATTCTATTCCTGTCTTCTTTGAACATTTCTTCTTTATAAAATCCCAAGATCCCAGGTTCCTGGCCTCTGATCTTTCTTTGTGGGAATGCTGTTTTAATTCCTTACCTGATTTCAGAATTTGAGACCACCTTCAACCAGAGAAGCCTCTGTGGAAATGTGCCGTCACTGGCCAGTTGTTCTGTCTGTCTGCTGTGGAACCCAGGTGAGTTAAGTATAAATATCTGGCCGGGCACGGTGGTTCATGCCTGTAATCCCAGCACTTTGGGAGGCCGAGGAGGGCGGATCACGAGGTCAGGAGATCGAGACCATCCTGGCTAACACGGAGAAACCCCATCTCTACTAAAAAATACAAAAAATTAGCCAGGAGTGGTCGTGGGCGCCTGTAGTCACAGCTACTTGGGAGGCTGAGGCAGGAGAATGGTGTGAACCCAGGAGGCGGAGCTTGCAGTGAGCCGAGATTACGCCACTGCACTCTAGCCTGGGCCACAGAGCAAGACTCTGTCTCAAAAAATAAATAAATAAATAAAAATTAAAAAAAAAAATCTATGGCCACCCTACTTCTCCAGCTTGCCCAAGAGAGTTGGACAACAACAAAGCATACAGTGTGATTCTTGACCTGAGCCACACAAAATAATCTCTGTGAATATCGTGAAATAGCTATTCCAAGGACCCACCCCAGAATAATTAACTCAGAACCTCTGGGTGATGAGGTCCAAAAACTGGTATCTTTTTCCAGGCTCCTCAGGTGATTAGGATTTGATCCAAGGTGAGAAATATTGATGATGTGAATTGGTGGGCCATTCTCCTGGGTTGTGCATTTGAAATCCCCTTCCCTGCTACTCCTGGAGACAACATAGACAAAAATGTCAGGCTTTATGTTAAATAGGCTAAGGTTTGAATCCCTGCTTTGCCATTGACTAGCTGTATGACATTAGCTAAGTTGCTGACCATCTCTGACACTCCATTTAGTTAATGGTACAAGAGGCAAAATAATAGTACCTACTAATGAGGCTCAATGTGATGCCATATATAAGTCAACTGGCACGCAGTGCGTACCGATAAATATCTGCTCCCTTCTATCTCTGCACTCCTCACCTCCTCCCCCTGACCTCAGCATTGTAATAAGAGCTATGGACAATTCCGGCTTGTTTCTGAGCTGTTTCTCCTTGACTGACCATGACCACATCAGCCTGGATTTGCATCCCTGGTCCCTGGATCTGGCATCCTGATTCCAGCTTCTAAACTTGATCCAGCTTTTCTTTCCGGGCCCAGTTTCCATCACCTGTTTCTGTTGCTCAGCACTAAGCCACAAAGAAATGGTTTCTAAAAGTAGCTGGGCCCCGTGCTGCTGCTGCTCCAGCTGAGTTTTAGCAGCAGGAGGGGGTGTGGCTAATTTTAGACTTGTCCTGGACTAGCATCTGAGACAAGGCAAGGCCAGGCAAGTCCAACCTGCCTCCTCAGTACCTTTGGGTTGGAGTTTGGAGAGAAAGTTTGGGGAGATTTTGTTATAGGGCTTGTGTGTCTGTATCACACCAGGCTCCTTATATGGAAATTTAATATATGCAACCATTTGCCTCAGCATCTGTTGGGATTTGAGTCTCAGGTGCTGTACTGAGTGGGAGTAACCACAATGTAACCTGGAGTTTTTGATATGCTAATGCTTGTACTGAGCTAGGATAGATTGTTTTCTGCCTAACCCAGGGACAGGAATAGGCAGGTGTGAGCAGGATCTGAGATTCAGCAGGAAAAGGGCCGATAAGAGAAAAGATAGAAAATGTTATTGACTTATTTATGTTTAGAGAAATTAAAAAGGAAATCAGATGGAGCAGGGCAGAGACAGAAAGCCTCACTAGGAGAAGCAAGGACAGCATCGTAGCTCCTAGGACAGACCTGGCCCAGAGGAGGTTTGATGATTGTTGCACAAGTGTGGAATGAAGGGCTTCTAAGGTGGGGAAGAAGAGATGCTTTGGGGCTGCCCAGTGAGCATCTTGGTTGCTTTGGAAGGAAGGGCAATCATCTTAGAGCCAGCTGGGCTGTCCATGGGACCTAAAGCATCAGAAGAGATTTGTGTCCTCTAGGTCAAAGTAAACTAGCTCTTGCATGGTCAGGCCCATAGAATGAGGATAGCTAACAACAAAGAAGGGTTGAGCACTCCTAGGATTAAGAGATAAACAAGACAAAGAGTAAGAGTGAGAAGAGTAGAGGGTTTGCAGTGAGTCAAATTAGTTTCTTCATTCCACCACTTAAAGTTGTGTGATCTTATGTCAATTACCCAACTCTCTGAGCCACGGTCCCCCATACATTTATAGTGTTCACCAATATATATGAATTCAACATTTCAAGATTCATCAACAATTTATTGAGAGTCTACTATATGCTACAGGCCATTTGGCCAATGGAATGAACAATGCAGACAGATGTCTTGCCTGTATGCATCTAACAATCTGGAAAATGCAGACAAGAGAAAAGGGCATGAATAAGTGACAACATATGGGTGGGTGCTGCTTAGTGCCATGAAGGAAGTAAGCAGGATAAAACGAGACAGGTAATTTGGCTGGAGAAAGCCTCTGTGAGTAGGTGTCATTGAACTGAGCCCCAAATGTGAGAAGGAGCCGACTCTGTGGAAGAACACTGCAGGCAGAGGGACAAGAAAGTGCAAAAGCCCAAAACACAAAAGAACTTGACAGCTCTGAAGAATAGAAAGGGGGTCAATGTGGATGGAGGGGAGTGAGTCAAGAAGAGATCTCTCTGAGACAAGGTGAGGGTGATCATACTGGGCCCAAAGAAGGAGTCTGGGTTTTGCAAAGGGAGAAGAGTTCCCATTTCTTGGAGAGAGAGGACAGGATGGACAGGAGCTGCTCCTATGGAGGTGCTTATGTGGTGCTTCTATGGAATAGATGCCACTGGGACATGGGATCCTTAGAATGGAGCCCAGATGTCAGCAGGGGGCAAAAAGGTTTGAACCCCTGTAAGAGAAAAGACATTCTAAATCTAGTCTAGGACAGAACCTTTTTAGTTGATGTAGTTCAAACTCTACTTCTGAGAAGAAGTGAGCTTTCCTGATAAAACACTTAATCAATTTTCTAATTAAGTTTAATGAGATTAAGATTTGTTCTGGGAATCTAATCATCCACCCACCCACCTGCTCTGTCAGTCAATTGTCTCAGTGTTTAGGCAATTGTTTACGGGGAAAAAAAATCATTTCTTTTTGCATCTTAGCTTAATAATAATCCATCATTCTCTTGTCCTATAAAATGTCCCTGACAAAATTGAATCTTTGAGTTGGGCTTCTAGTGGCCTTTTCACTTGCAGTAAGACTATAATGAAACTTTGACATGTGCTTTGAAATTGATTTTCTGAAATGTTTTCTATAACACCATTTGGTCAATGGCTAGTGGACATGTGAGGACTTCCTCAAGTTTTCTTAGTCCATGGGCCCATTGTCCTCTGAGCTCCTGCTTGTGCACGTGCTCTCTCTAGCTGCAACATATGGCCCTAGCCATGGGAGTTCCACTAAAATCCAGCCCCCAGACCCTTGCTCTTTGGCAAGGAGTGAGAGTAGGGCTATTATGTGTTGACTTGTGCCCCCTACAAAAAGAAGTGTTGGAATCCTAAGTCTCAGCACCTCAGAATATGACTTTATGTAGAAATAGGGTCTTTACAGAGGCAGACAAGTTAAAAGGAGGTGACTAGGGTGGGCCCTAATCCAATAAGACTAGTGTCCTTGTCAAAAGGGGCAATGTGGAGGCAGACATGCACACAGGGAGAATACCATGGAAGATGCAGGTAGAGATCAGAGGGATGCTTCTACAACACAGAGAGTGTGTGATTTCCAGCAAACCACCAGAAGTGAGGGGAAGAGATTCTTTCTCACAGTCCTCAGAAGGAACCAGCCCTGATGACACCTTGGTCTGACACCTTGGTCTTTGACTTCTAACCTCCAGAACCAAGAGATAATAAATTTCTTTTTTTAGTTTTATTTTTCATTGATACATAATAATTGTGTATATATATATTTATATATATATATATGGGGCAAAACGTGATGTTTTGATCTATGTTTGGTATGAAATAATTAAAGCAGGCTAATTCTATTCCTCACATACTTATCATTTTTTTGTGGTGAAAATATTTAAAATCTACTCTTTCAGCAGTTTTGAAATCCACAATATATTATTATTTATTATAGTCAGCATTCCATGCAATTGATTACTAAAGCTTATTCCTTATGTCTAACTGAAACTTTCTACGCTTTGATCAACATTTCCCCTTTTCCCAACCACCCTTCTCCCCCAGCCTCTGGTAACCATCATTCTACTCTCCCCTTCGATGAATTCAGTATTTTTAGATTCCACATATAAGTGATATCATGTGGTATTTGTCTTTCTGTGCCTGGCTTATTTCACTTAGCATAATGTTTTCCAGGTTCACCCATGTTGTTGCAAATAATAGGATTTCTCCCTTTTTTAAGGCTGAATAATATTCCATATTCATTGTGTGTATGTACTTACATTTTCTTTATCCATTCACCTGATGATAGACATCTAGGTTGCTTCCATATCCTAGCTATTATAAATAATGCTGCAATGTACATGAGAGTGCAGATATTTCTTCAGCACACTGATTTCAATTTCTTTGGATATATACCCAGAAGTGAGACTGCTGGATCATATGGCAATTCTATGTTTGGTTTTCTGAGGAACTTCCATACTGTTTTTCCATAATGGTTGTATAAATTCCCACTAACAATGCCAAGGTTTCCTTTGGCCAATGTGGTATATATAATACTCTCACCAACACTTGTTATCTTTTGTCTTTTTCATTAATAGCCATTCTAACAGGTGCAAGGTGATATCTCATTGTGGTTTTAATTTGCATTTCTCCGATGATTAATTATAATGAGAATTTTTTCATGTATGTGTTAACCATTGGTATATCTTCTTTCAAAAGAGTCTGTTTAGCTTCTTTGCTTATTTTTGATTGAATTATTTGCCTTCTTGATATTGAGTTGCTTAAGTTCCTTATATATTTTGAATATTAGCATCTTATCGGATGTATGGTTTACAAATATTTTCTCCTAATCCGTGGGTTGTCTCTTCACTCCATCAGTTGTATCCTTTGTTGTGCCAAATCTTTTTAGTTTGATGCAATCTCATTTGTCTATTTTTTCTTTTGCTGCCTGTAGTTTTGGGGTCATATTCAAGAAATCTTTGCCCAGACCAATGTCGTGGAACATTTCCCCGATGTTTTCTTTTGGTAGTTTTATAGTGTCAGGTATTATGTCTAAATACTTAATACATTTCAAGTTGATTTTTAATACAGTGTGAAAAAAGTTTCAATTTTATTCTGCGGTGGACATCCTGTTTCCCAACACCATTTATTGAAGAAATTGTTATTTCTCCATTGTGTATTCTTGGCAACTTTGATGAAAATCAATTAACCATAAATATGTGAGTTTATTTCTAGGCTTCCTATCCCATTCCATTGGTCAGTGATTCTGTTTTTAATGCCAGTGCCATTCGATTTTCATTACAATAGCTTTGGAATAGATTTTGTGACATGAGGTATTGTGATGCCTCCAGCTTTGTTTTGTTTTTTTGTTTTCGTTGTTGTTGTTGTTCAAGATTGCTTTGGCTATTCAAGGTCTTTTGCAATTCCATACAAATTTCAGTATTTTTAAAAATTTTTGTGAAGAATGACATTGGAATTTTAATAGGGAATGCCTTGTATCTGTAGATCACTTTGGGTAGTGTAGACATATTAACAATACTAACTATTCCAAACCATGAACAGACAAAACTTATTTGTGTTGTCCTCAAATTCTTTCATAAATATTTTATACTTCTCAACAAACAGATCTTTCAACTCCTTGGATAAATTTATTCCTATGTATTTTTTCAAGCTATTGTGAATGAAATTGATTTCTTAATTTTTTTATAGATAATTTTTTTGTTAAAGTAAAGAAACACTACTGATTTTTTGTGTTAATTTTGTGCCCTGCAACTTTATTAAATTAGTTTATCAGTTCTAACAATGTTTTGGTGGAGCCTTTAGAATTTTCTCTATATATGATCATGTCATCCGCAAACAAACAATTTCGCTTTTCTTTTTTAAATTTCTTTTTCTTGTCCAATTTTTCTGGCTAGAACTTCCAGTACTATGTTGAATGGAAGTGGTGAGAGTGAGCACCCTTGTTTTGTTCCTGATCTTACAGGGAAAGCTTTCAACTTTTTTTTTTTTGAGACGGAGTTTTGCTCTTGTTGCCCAGCCTGGAATGCAATGGTGTGATCTTAGCTCACCGCAACCTCCACCTCCTGGCTTCAAGCAATCATCCTGCCTCAGCCTCCCAGGTAGCTGGGATTATGGGCATGCGCCACCACGCCTGGCTAATTTTTGCATTTTTAGTAGAGACGGGGTTTCTCCATGTTGGTCAGGCTGGTCTCAAACTCCTGACCTCAGGTGATCCACCCACCTTGGCTTCCCAAAGTGCTGGGATTACAGGCATGAGCCACCGCACCCAGCCAAGCTTTCAACTTTTTATGATTGAGTACCATGTTAACTGTAGGTTTTTCATATATATCCTTTATTGTACTGAGATATATTCCTTCTATACCTAATTTGCTGAGAGTTTTTATCATCAAAAGATGTTGAATTTTGTTATATTCACTTTCTGCATTTCTCAAGATGATCATATGTTTTTGTCCTTCATTCTGTTAGTATAATGTATCACATTTATTGATTTCCATATGTTGAACTATTTTTGCATCCCAGGGATAAATCCCACTTGATTATAGTATACTTACCTTTTAATGTGCTGCTGAATTTGGTTTGCTAGTTTGAAGATTTTTGCATCTATGTTCATCGTAGACATTGGCCTGTAATTTTCTTTCCTTGTAGTGTCCTTGTCTGGCTTTGGTATCAGGGGAATACTGGCCTCAGATAATTAGTTGGGAAGTATTTTTTCTTGTATTTTTTGGAAGGATTGGTATTATTTCTTTAAATATTTGGTGGTAGAATTCTGCTGTGAAACCATCTGGTTCTGGGCTTTTGTTTGATGGGAGTTTTTTTTTTTTAATTATTGATTCAATCATCTCACTTGTTAATCTATTCCAATTTTCTATTTCTTCTTGATTTAGTATTGGTAGATTGTATGTTTTTAGGAATGTATCCATTTCTTCTAGGTTATCTAATTGTTTGGCATACAATTAATTGTTCATGGTAGTTTCTTATAATCATTTGTATTTTTGTGATATCAGTTGTAATGTCTCCTTTTTCAAGTTCTGATACTGAGTTTTCTCGTTTTTTCTTAGTCTAGTTAAAGGTTTGTTGATTTTGTTTAACTTTTCAAAGAATCATCTCTTAGTTCCATTGATCTTTTCTATTGTCTTCTCTCAATTTCTTTTATTTCTGCTCTGATTTTTATTATTTCTTTCCTTCTACTGATTTTAGGTTTAATTTTTTCTTTTTTTCTAGTTCCTTCAGGTGTAAGGAAGTAAGTTGTTTATTTGAGATCTTCCTTCTTTTTCAATGTAGGCATTTATTGCTGTAAACTTTCTTCTTAGAACTGCTTTTGCTGCATCCCATGAGTTTTGATACATTGTGCTTCTATTTTCATTTGTCTCAAAATGCTTTTTATTTCTCTTTGAATTTCTTCTTTAACCCATTGGTTATTCAGGAGCATATTGCTTAATTCCTGTGTATTTGTGAGTTTTCTAAAAGTTCTTTTGTAACTGGTTTCTAGTTTCACTCAATTGTGGCTAGGTAATATACTTGATATGATTTTGATATTCTTAAATTTGCTAAGACTTGTTTTGCTCACTAACATATCATCTATTCTGGAGAATGTTCTGTGCTTGAGAAGAATGTGTATTTTGTTGCTCTGGGATAGAATATTTTATATACATATATGTTAGGTCTATTTGGTCTAAGGTGTTGTTCAGGTACTCTGTTTTCTTATTGATTTTCTGTGTTGATGACCTGTACATTGTTGAAAGTGGATTATGGAAGTCTGCTACTATCATTGTGTTGCAGTCTATCTCACCCTTCAGACCTATGAATACTTCCTTCATGTATTTAGATGTTTTGATGTTGGATGCATATATTTTTAAAATTGTTATATCCTCTTGATGTATTGACCTCTATCATAATATAAAGACCTTCTTTATCTCTTTATACGGTGTTTTACTTAAAGTCGACTTTTTCTAATATAAGCATAGCCACCCCTGCTCTATTTTAGATACCATTTGCCTGGAATATCTTTTTACAATCCTTACTCTCAGTCTTAGTATGTTTTTCAGGCTACAGTGGGTCTCTTCTAGGTATCATATTGTTGGATCTTGGTTTTTATTTTATCCATTCATCTACTCCATGTCTTTTTATTGGAGAATTTAATCCATTACATTCAAAGTAATTATTGATAGGTAAGGACTTCTGGCATTTTGTTAATATTTTACTGACTGTTATGTAGTTCTTTTGTTCTTCTCTTCCAATTTTGTCATCCTTATTTGTAATTTCTTGTATTTTTTTGTAGTGGCATGCTTTGATTTCTTTATCTTTAGTGTGTCCATCAGAGGTTCTTTCTTTTCTTTCTTTCTTACTTTCTTTCTTTGTTTCTTTCTTTCTTCTTTCTTTCTTTCCTTTTTTTTTTTTTTTTTGTTTTTTTGAGACAGAGTCTCACTCTGTCACCCAGGCTAGAGTGCAGTGGTGTGACCTTGGCTCACTGCAACCTCCACCTCCCAGGTTCAAGCGATTCTCATGCCTCAGCCACCCAAGTAGCTGGGATTACAGGCATGTACCACTATGCCCGGCTAATTTGGGAGTGAGGGAGGCTTGTTGTTGTTGTTTGTGTTTTTTTGAGATGGAGTCTTGCTCTGTTGCTCAGGCTGAAGTGCAGTGGCACGATCTCGGCTCACTGCAACCTCCGCCTCCCAGGTTCAAGCCATTGTCCTGCTTCAGCCTCCTGAGTAACTGGGATTACAGGCACCCGCCTCCCTGTCTGGCTAATTTTTGTATTTTTAGTAGAGATTAGGGTTTCACCATGTTGGCCAGGCTAGTATCGAACTTCTGACCTCATTATCCGCCCGCCTTGGCCTCCCAAAGTGCTGGGATTATAGGTGTGAGCCACTGCGCCTGGCCTAATTTTTGTATTTTTAGTGGAGACAGGATTTCGCCATGTTGGCCAGGCTGGTCTTGAACTCCTGGCCTCTGGTGATCCACCCGCCTAGGCTTTCCAAAGTGCTGGGATTACAGGCATGAGCCAAGAGGTTTTTTTCTTCATTGTTATCATGAGGATTATACAAAAATCTTATAATTATAATATCCTAATTTAAGCTGATAGTACCTTAGCTTCAATCACATGCAAAGACTCTAAACTTTTACTTCTCTCCCTTACATTTTATACTATTGATGCCATTTATCTCTATTTTATTGTGTATCTATTAATCAGAAGTTTATCACTGTTTTTCATGCATTTGTCTCTTTAACTCTTATCCTAGAGTTAAGAGGGATTTACACAACACCTTCACAGTATTGGAGTATTCTAAATTTTATATGTATTTACCTTTACTAGTGAATTTTATGCTTTCATATATTTTCATATTGCTACCTATTCTTTTGCTTTAACTCAAAAAACTTTCTTTAGCATTTCTTGTAAGGGCGGACTCATGGTGATGAACTCCTTCCACTTTTGTTTGTCTTGGAATTTCTTTGTCTCTCCTTCACTTCTGAGGGATAGATTTGCTAGGTATAGCATTCTTGGTTGGCATTGTTTTTCTTTTAGCACTTTGAATATGTCATTCCACTCCCTCTGGCTTGCAAGGTTTCCGATGAAAAATCTGGATAGCTTTATGGTGGATATTTTATACGTAATGAATTTCTTCTCCTTTGCTACTTTCAAGATTATCTGTCTTTGACTTTTGACAATTTGATTATAATGTATCTCAGAGTGTTATTTTCTTAATTTATCTTGTTTGGGGTCCTTTGAGCTTACCGAATCTGTATGTATATGTCCCTCCCAAGATTTTGAAGCTTTTCCAATAGGATTTCTTTTATTATCATTATTATTTAAATATTCTTTCATTATTTGTTTGTAATTTTTTGCTATGTTTCCTGTGCTGGTCTTGAACTCCTAGCCTCAAGCAGTCTTCCCACCTGAGCATCCCAAATTCCTGGGATTACAGGTATGAGCCGTCACACCTGGCCTCTCAGGCAGTATTTCTTTAAATAAGTTTTCCGTCCCTTTTCCTCACTCTTCTTCTTTGAGTAATCTCTAATTTGTATACTCAAATGTTTGATGGTGTTGGGTAGATCCCTTATGCTTTCTTCACTCTTTTTCAGTGTTTCCTTTTTCTTTTTATTCCTCTAATGGGTTAATTCCAAGTGACCTGTACTTGAGTTCACTAATTCTTCTTTTTTTTGAGACAGAGTCTTGCTCTGTCGCCCAGGCTGGAGTGCAGTGGCTCGATCTTGGCTTACTGCAAGCTCTGCCTCCTGGGTTCACGCCATTCTCCTGCCTCAGCATCTCGAGTAGCTGGGGCTACAGGCGCCCACCACCACACCCAACTAATTTTTTGTATTTTTTAGTAGAGACGGGGTTTCACCATGTTAGCCAGGATGGTCTCGATCTCCTGACCTTATGATCCACCTGCCTCGGCCTCCCAAAGTGCTGGGATTACAGGCATGAGCCACCGTGCCTGGCCGAGTTCACTAATTCTTTCTTCTGCATAAGCAAGTCTGTTGTTGAAACTCTGAATTGAATTTTTCAGTTCTTAATTAAATTATTTTGCTCCAGGATTTCTATTTGGTTCTTCTTATATTTTCTATTTCTTTATTAAACCTTTCAACCTTTCCCTTTGTTCATGAATTATTTTTCTAATTTTATTTAATTGTCTATAGTTTCTTGCATCTCTCTCTTTTTTTTTTTTCTTGAGATAGGGTCTCAGTCTGTCACCCAGGTTGGAGTGCAGTGGCTCAATCGAGGATCACTGCAGCCTTGAACTTTCAGGTTCAAATGATCCTCCCACCTCAGCCTCCCAGGTAGTTAGGATTACAGGCACCACTATACCAGGCTAATTTTTGTAGTTTTTGTAGAGATGGGGTCTCCCTATGTTGCTCAGGCTGGTTTCAATCTCCTGGGCTCAAGTTATCCTCCCATCTCAGCCTCCCAAAGTGCTGGGATTACAGGCATTAGCCACTGCATCCAGCCTCATTGAGCTTCTTTAAGATGATTGTTTTGAATTATTTTTCAAACAATGTGTGTATATCCATTTCTTTGGGGTCTGTTATTGAAGCTTTATGAAGTTCCTTTGGTGGTGTTGTATGTGTCTGATTCTTTGATATCCATGTATCTTTGCACTGGTGTCTGTGCAATTGAAGTGAACTCTTCTTTCAGTTTTTACAGACTAGTTTTGGCAAGTTAAATTTGTTTTCTGTTATGTCTCTGGGCTGATGAGATTGCCTCTGGGATAGTGGTTGAGTTGGGTTGGGCCTGAGTCACATGACTGATGCTAGTTTTATAGTGGAGATCTCAGTTGGTAGGTCTGTCCCCTGGGTGGCCTGGACTGTCTCCAGGACCTTGGTCTTTGGGGCTGGTGCTAAGGTGAGGCTCCATTTCAGGATTCACAGCCAGTGGGCCTATTACCAGGTGTGCTGATGGGTGTAGCTTCCTGCAGACCTCTGGGAAGCCTCCCATTGGATGACTGGATGGTTCTTTACTTTACTGCCCTAGTCTATGGCTGAGGTAGGCTGTAACTAAATTGCAAGGCTCCCACAAGGAGACTTTTGTCCGTGAATGGGTGCAGAATTCTAGCTGTTATTAGGGAATATGAGTGAGTGAACTCCTATTTTGCCATCTTACTGATGTCACGTCCTGACAATAAAATAAAGTTCTATTGTTTAAACCACCCAGTTTGTGGCACTTTGTTATGGCAGATTTAGCAAACTAATACAAGAGCTTTAAAGGGAATACTACCAAACATGATCTTCAGCAAACCTTCACATGGAGTAGCAGAGGTCCTTCCAGTTATGTTGTCCTATCCTCTCTCCACCTTGCTGGCTCTTTCTCACCATCTCCCCTACCCATCCCTCCATGATTCTGTCATTTTTCTCCTGCCTCCCTCTCAAGAGAAAAGCAAAATTTCTCTTATAACAGGCATAAAGTTGTTGCTCCCATTTGAAACAGCTTATCAAATTTTATTTTTAAGTACATATTTATAGGATTATAATATAAATGCACCGATATCAAGGTACCACCTGACGAAGCCCAGGCTTACTGCTGAGGTTTCCTTCTTTTCCTTCCTCCTTACAGGCCCCAGACACTCAGTTTGCTACTGATGCTCTTCAGAACTGCTACTACCCAAACCTTGAGTTTCTCCTTTCATCCAGAGAGGGCTTTAAAAATTTTAATCACCCAATGAAAGCAGGCAGAAAACATCAAAAAGATAAATGTGAGAGATTAACAAAAATTAAGGTGTCTTTCAGTTGTTTTTCTCAGCCTCTGGCTCCATGTTGACATGGAAACAGAAAATGCCTTTGGATTTTTGTCCTCTCCTTTTATTCCTGAGGGTGGTTCTCATCTCATACTCTTCATAGAAGGGCATGATGACCCTTCTCCCATAAAAGTTCTTTGCTTCAGCAGAGGGATTGCAAGGTAATTAGAGCAGAAAAATGGGTGCCCCATGGGTAGAGTTACATGGACACACAGACCTTGAGAGTTAGCGTGCAAGGTGAAAATTGCATAGAATTCAAAATAGCATGGAAACTCTTTTATAAAGGTATCATGTTGGAAATTGAAATACCATTTTCATTAAGTCCAAGCCAACAGTTACAAACTGTACAGAAGTAAAACACAAGATGAAACAACTGGCTTGTAGGGGTCATGTTGTGTAAACATTGTTCTGTCTTTTTTTATTCTAGAATCACATTCATCATGGCAAGTAGTTTGCACTGGAACTGACTGAGGGAACAAAAGATTTATGTCTCCTATCTGATAATCAGAAGCATATCTTCATTAAATAGAGTGGTTAGAAGATTTTCCCATAATATTTAAATGGTTCTTCTCCCTCTCTAACCCTAAGTGTATATGACTGAATTTGCTTCATACTGAACCTTTACTATGTGATTCAGCTGCATTTTTATCATCTTAAGACCTAACTAGAATTTCTCTTTAGGTAAAAACCTTTATGTGGATTTTTTTTTTTTTTTTTTTTTTTTTTTTTTTGAGATGGAGTCTTGCTCTGTCACCCAGGCTGGAGTGCAGTGGCGCGATCTTGGCTCACTGCAAGCTCCGCCTCCTGGGTTCACGCCATTCTCCTGCCTCAGCCTCCCGAGTCGCTGGGACTACAGGCACCGGCCACCACGCCCAGCTAATTTTTTGTGTTTTTAGTAGAGACAGGGTTTCACCATGTTAGCCAGGATGGTCTCGATCTCCTGACCTTGTGATCCACCTGCCTCGGCCTCCCAAAGTGCTGGGATTACAGGCGTGAGCCACCACGCCTGGCCATTATGTGGATTTTTTAAGAGAAGCAACTGACTTTACTTTCAGCTGTGTCAGTTGCATCAGACTAATTTACAACAGACCAAACCTCCTACTAACAAACAAACAACAGAAAAGCTTAATTGTAAGAATGGTTGAAAGCATTAGAGTGTTACCAATGGAAGCCAGGACTTGAGGGGCCAAGTAAGGTGTCTGAGAGAAAAGGAAACTCATTGAGGTGAGCCTAGCCTGACATTCTATGCTCCTTTCCTTCTCAAGGAATTGCTGGCTTAAAATCAGTTTAGGATGAGACATTAAGCTGCCAAGCAGAAAGTGGTGGCTAAGCAGAGGTTTGGGCATAATTGGAGCTTAGGGTTACCAAAGGAGAGAGGGATTAAGAGAGAAGGCAGCACAAAGAAGTGAGTATAATAATAGGAGATATTTTTCTTCTCAAAACATTTGTCTATGCATGAGTAGCACGTAGTCAGGCTGCTAAACCAAGCAGAAAGCATTTGATAAGAAGCTGGCTTAAGCAGAGCTTCCACAATCTCACCATGCTGAGCAGGAGGTAATCTAGAAAACACCTAGGCTTTCACTTGCCAGATCAAGAGCTATTCCCAATCATAGGGACAAATCAGAAATAGACCTAGTTTTACAAATATTGAACTGCAGCCTTGAGTCAGTCCAATCCCTGATTTGGCTGTAAACTGACACTTGGTTGCTGTTGCCCACTGAACCCTGGTTATAAAAATCAGCAAAGGTGGCCGGGCGCAGTGGCTCATGCCTGTAATTGCAGCACTTTGGGAAGCCGAGGTGGGTGGATCATGAGGTCAGGAGTTCAAGACCAGCCTGGCCAACATGGTGAAACCCCGTCTCTATTAAAGATAAAAAAAATTAACCAGGCATGGCAGCGTGCACCTGTAATCCCAGCAACTCTGGAGGCTGAGGCAGGAGAATCGCTTCAACCCGGGAGGCAGAAGTTGCAGTGAGCCAAGATCGCACCACTGCACTCCAGCCTGGGTGACAGGGCGAGATTCTATCTCAAAAAAAAAAAAAAAAATCGGCAGAGGCTCTAACACAGTTCACAAAGACAGCCCTTTGCAGGAACTCTAGAAGACCTCATATGCTCCCCACAAAGTTCAGTCATTTAATGAGACATGTTGACATCACTTGTTCATGTGTTTGGCATGGCTCTGAGTGCAGGTACACAAAGGGTTGTTAAGATGTCTTTGTCCTCAAAACACTCATCATCTACAGTGGGAGAGACTGACAAGTAGAGAGCTGATGGCACTGAGTGTGACAAGTGCTATGAAAGAATTAAAAGGATGTCCCAGGAGCTTAGTAGAGGCACACCTAATCTATTCTTGATGTGGGGGTAGGTGAAGCCAAAGTGGGCTTCCCAGAGGAAGGGACACTTCAGCTGAGCCCAAAGGGCTATTAGTGTTTTCCCAGATGAAAAGATGAAAGGTATCAGGCAGAGGAAATAGCATATGCAAAGAGAGAAAGAGAGAGCATGGATTGTCTAAAAAACAGCAAATAATTCTGTTTGATAAATGTGCAAATTACCACAGAGAGTGACAGGGGCCAGATCATGAAGGGTTTCTTGTATCACAAGTTAAGGGGATCTCCAAGCCATGCCCAGTAGCTTTAACCATCTATTTGAAATGATACATTTACCAAGGGCAATGGTGCTCAGAACCTCATTGTTTGGTTCCTTCTGGAAACACTGGTTATCTCACATGATGAACTCTAATTGTCAGGCATGCATGTCTTCGTTGAATAAAGAGGCTAGTATTGCGATATATATTGCATATTATAATGGCTTGATTAGTGAAGAGAACTTGAAAAGGGGACAGATATGAGAGATATTTGGGCGTTAGACCTGTCTTACTGGCCTTGATGAATGTGAGACAGACAGGAGTTAAGTATGACTCCTGGGCTTCTAGCTTGGAAAATTGAACTAATTTTCTTATGACAAATAATTATAGTCTTGTGCCTTGTCTATCTACCTTCCAAGGTGTAAGCTTCTTAGGTGAAGCAATTCAGAACCGCAAGAATTTACTGAATACTTTCTACATGTCAGGCATTTATTATCTCATTCATTCTTTACAACACGACAAAGAAGTGAATACTGTTACTTTTTACCACTTGGCTTCTTATCTAAAACTACACTAAATACCATAACTTGCAAATGGGTGAGTTAGAATTTGAGTTCAGTGTATCTTACCTTAGATCCTGGAATCTTATTATTAGGCTTTTCTAGGAGACAGTGCTTGGATTTGAACTTAAGTCTCCTTTGAATCAGTTCTTAAATCTACCCAATTGGTGTGGCTCATAAAGATGGCCCCATAAGCTGTGGAACTAATGGATATTTCTAGGTCCGTTTACACTGACAGCCCTAGATTCTGTATGGACAGAATCTGTTCTAGCGGTTAAGATCAGCCCAGCTCTGTGAATGAAACTCCAGGGGCATGGCCATTTTCTTAGCCTCCTCTTCCTTACTGGCCCCATTCTGGGAGGCTGAGAAACACGGGCTCTTCCCAGCTGTTTAGTGCTTCTGCTGAGCAGCCAAACTTGCATTGAAGAAACAATTGGTGCCTTCTGGGATTTCAGGTGTTTCTGGAAAAGCAAACTGCACCATCCAGGGTGGGAGAGTTCTGATTTGAATTTTCTGTTTGGCTATTGTCAGAAGTGGTCAGGGAACTAATTACAGTGGAGCTTCCATTACATCTTTCTTCCTCTAGAGAGAAGACATGGAAATGCTACCTTGCATAGCTCTCTGAGAGTAAAGCAGCACCCTTCACTCTCTATCCCTAAAATGTCAGTCAGTGCGTTTTCATCAGCACATCCCCGTGACCCTTGTGGGTTACTTCCTGCAAATGGTCTGCAGACTCCACCTGGATTCATTCCTTGGCTCTCAAGTCCCAAATAAGGCAGTGGACATACTACTATATTAATAATTGTGAGCATAATTATAGTTCAGAATTTGCAAAACACTTTCACCTGAATTATCTCATTTAATCTTCACAACAGGCCCGTGAGAAGAGCAGGGGAGGTATAGTCATTTCCCTTGTTTTAAGGCAGAGGAAACTGAAGATAAAGCTATGAAGTGAAGCTGGCTAGTGGCTGCCTCAGGGTTACTACTGATATCACTGGACCCCTTCAGAACCAAGCATGAATGAAGGTAGGACATGCTGACTCAGTCAGGCTATGGGGCTCCAAGCCCAGGGGCCAGTGGGTGGGGTGATTCTCAGAGAGGAGTGGGGAGCTGAGTGTTTGGGATGGAGCTGGGCTGAGAGGCCCAGACTATGGGGGATTCATTGGAAAGGGAGAAATTCTGAGCCTTTTCCTTTCTTTTGGTGCCTAGGGCTCATGTTAAGAGCTACCTGGGGGCTGCCTGAATCTGTCTGCACATGCCTACCCCAATCTTTTCTGCATGACAGAGGGCCAAGGATGTTAAATCATAGCTATTGGGACAGGTCTAGATTCCTCCAAGTTAGCCTGAAAGAGGGGTGTTAGTCATCCTTCAGTACCATGCTGAAAGGCCACTCTTCAATACAGCCTCCAAGGAGGGGACTGAAAATGGGTACCTCCCTGTCGCTGTCACCCTTAGGAGCTTTTCACGTGGAGTTAGAATAGAGCCTAATGGAAGTGGGCAACTTGAAGCACATTCTTCCCAGGTAATGATTGCTCTCCTCCTTATGCACATTTGTTTGTATAGAGCTTATATGTCCTTTTGAAAGATGCATGTTCCTATCTCCCAGCTCCCTACCCTGGGCCCCAAAGCTCTTTGTGGGATCTGAATCTCTATTAAAGCTAGCTTTCATTACCTTGGATTAAGTCCCATGCCCCTGAGCCTGTCTCTTTTTATTCCCAGTATTCCACTAAATGGAAAGAAGGCAGGAAGGAAAGGAAAAACTGAAGGAGTGAGGCCCCCTCGTCAATTATATTACTTTGGTCTACAAGGAGCAGCAATATAGCTTTAGGTTTAAGAAACCTGGCGTTGAATTTAGTTCTGTGATTGTAAACAAGTATTTCCACATTTTTTAGTTTGGTTTCCTTGGCTATAGAATGGAGATATTAATACCTTCCCTGCCTGACTCATAAAAATGTTGCCAAGATCACATAAGATAAAACAATGCTAAGTGCCTTGTTGTAAGCCTAGGACAGCCTTGTGGCTGGGACTTTCTCTATCAGTAGTTCTTAACAGGAGGGCTGCAACACCAGCCCTGGTTTTGGCATAGGCGTTGGAAAGACAGAAATGAAGCAGTGGATTGGTGGTCCTCAATTCAGGAAGACTGGCAGGCCCAGGGCATCACGATAGAGGAAAGCCTTGCTTGCAAATCCATCTCCCACTGTTTCAGCTTTGCTCTCAGCCATGAGCTTTTTATACAAAGAGCTGTCACATTTATGGTCTTGCTGAGCTTCACCTCAGTTCTAGGAGGAGAAACCTTTCACTGACAGGAGCTACACAGGAATACAGGAACTAAGGGACAGGACCTGGGACTACACCCCATGCCTCCTGAGGCCCATGCCTGCACTCTTTCTCTGTATGAGCCACCCTGTTGGAGAGGGAAGTTTTGGTCTGGGGATAGAGAAAGGAAGGGTGATAGTACTTTGGAGAATGGGTCACTTCAGAGAGGATAGGTATAGAGTGAGGGAGCTTCAGGAGGACTGTCTAAGAACCACAGCCTAGGATGAGGATCCTGGGGCCTGAGTAAGAAGTAGGAGAGAAAGTGGAGAGAGCCATTTATTCCTTCATTCTGGGAGCCCTTCCAGACAAGTGAGAGCTAAAATGATCAGACCCAGACTGATAACTCGGGCTAGAGTCGCTCAGAGAGTGAGGTAAGGATAAGGTAGGGATGAGGCTGCTGTTGGACCAACCCACAGAGATTGTCAGAGGCATCAGTGTGAGTCTTAGATAATAATCAAAGCCAGGCAGATGAGCAACCAGTTTATTAACCCAAAGGGACTGGTCAGAGGAAAATGTGGTTTCAAGGCCTTGGGACTGACACTGGGGACTCCAGAGCAGGGTGAGAGGGTTTTAAAGGCTGGAGCTGGCAAGCGGGAGGCAGTCTGGGGAAACCCCCTAAGTTAGGGGTTGAATGCTGAAAAGAAGGCTGGAGAAGTGAGAAGTCAGACAAAAAGAGAAAGGGCATGCCTGGGTTTTCCTTTTAGAAAGGCCACTCTAGCTGCACTATGGAGGATAATGATGGGGTAAAAGGGGCAGGAGAAGGCTGAAGGAGGCTGCTGAAGGCCTCATTCAGTGACAGTGGAGACAGAGAAATGAGAGACATGAAAGAGGCAGAATCCACTGGATTTAGTAATAATTTTGAGACAGAGTAGGGACTCCTCTTAAAGGCCTGCTGTCCCCAGCTCTAAGCGTGGAAATAAAGGAAAATCTTGGGTTCATTCAGGGGAAATTCCAGGCACCCAGGTAGTCCTGAGAAGTAAATGAGCAACTTGATAAGCTAGAAGGTAATAATAGCTTAAAACAAGAGCCAAGGAAGTTAGAGTCACGAGATGTTCCCTCTAAAAACTAAAGATGACTCAACTTATGTCCCTGAGCTGTTTTGCAGAACCCCAGGCCCCCATCAAATAGACCCACTGCCACATAGGCCTCAGATAAGGGAGGGCTGAGAACTGAACTCTGACCTCTGTTCTTTGCTCTAAATTTCTTCCTGAGGGACCTGGAGGTAAGGCTATGCCCCTGAGCAAGAACCAACGTTCTTTTCTGACCTCACATTTTTAGACAAAGCTTTGTCTCCTAAGCCAATTGCAAATTAGAAAATCTTTGAATCTACCTATGACCTATAAGCCCCTGCTTTGAGATGTTCCACCTTTTTAGGTTAAACCAATGGATAGCCTCTGTGTATTGATATATGACTGCCTGTAATCTCTTCCTCCCCACCTTTAAAAGCCCTTACTTGCAAGCCATCAGGGAGGATGAGTCTTAAGCATGAGCTGCCCAGTTCTCCTTGCTTGGTGCCCTGAAAATAAATGCCTTCCTCTCTCCTGCTGCAAACCTCTGTATGGATGTTTAGCCTTACTGCACTGGGCAAGTGGACCCTAGCTGGGTTCTGCAACAATTTGAATGGGAGATGACTTGTGAAGATGTCAAGAATGACTTCCAGATTTGCTGACTTAAGAGACTAGAAAACTTAATTCAGGCCCTCACTTTGCCATTATTTTCAAACTTTTAGACCATAAGCTGCTTTTAGGCCTCAGTTTCTACTTCTCAGGATAGGAAAGATGATGTAGAGTAGTAGTGTTCCAATGATGGTCATGGGGCCATCCTTCAGGTGTGGCTGGGCCTCAGGGAAAGAGCCCCAGAGAGGAGTCAGAAGATCCAGCTCACATCTTGACCCAGCCTGTAATGTCAGGAGGGCACAGTATTTCTGAGCCTAGGTCTTCATTTGTATAAATGGAGATAATTATTCATTTATTCAAGAAATACACATTTGGGGCCAAAGATAAAAGGAAGGAAATATGGTCTGTGCCATCTGGAGTGCACAGCTAAGGAGGAGAAGCAGGCATACAAACCAATAGTTATAAAGGAGCTGAGTAAGTGCCAGAATGATGTAAACTAAACAAATGGAGGCAGTCCAAAGGAAGGAGGGACCAAATGCAAGAGCTGCATCTAGAGATAGGACAAGGGGTAACCAGGAAGATTGAGGGAAAGGTACTGTGGCCTGAGAACTAGGCTGAGCCCTCCCTTGCTGGACCCCTGTCTTTTGATTGCCCTTCCTTGATCCTAACCTCTCTCTCCTGTCATCTAAATAGCAATCCTTTTTCCCACCTGCAAGTGAGGCTCTGAGGGATTCTTCAGAAATCAAGACTTCGACCCACTCCATATTATGAATGCCTCAGCCTACAAAGAGCTTGCCTAACCCAACATCAAGGGGTGGACACATGATGCTGGACTTCCAGGTACCAGAAACAGGCCTTACTCCACCTTCTATGAGCATATGCCTACACAGGTAGGCTGGGTATTGCATTTTCTGAAGAGCAGATACTGTATTTAATTCATAGTTGTATCCCCAGTGCCTTATGGCAAGCCTGCCATGTGGTTGTGACTAATAATTGTGTGGTGAATGAATCAAGTTCCATAAAGTCTTTAAATTTCAAAGGGTTATTGGCTCCTTTCTCAGCCTTCAGGCAGGATTGTATCTTAATCACCACACCTGGCAGCTGTTCAGGCTCCCTGAACAGGAGGCACCCACCTGAGAAATAGGCAGAGCGAACACAACACTTTCTATAATTTAACTTTCATTCACTAGACAAGTACGCATTGAGAAGCTCCTCTGTGCCAGTCTCTGAACACATAGATGACATCAAGAACATTACAGCCTAATTGGGGGACAGATATTGCATTCATAATTGCCACACAGTGGAGGCCCAAGGGGGAGGGAATTGGTTCTGCTACAGAGATCTTGCTTGGGAGATGCTTGAGCTGTATCTTAAAAAATGAGTAAGAGTTCAACAGTTGGATAGGATGACAGGGTTAGGGGAGAGCAGGGTACCTGGGATAAGGGAATTTAAGGCAAGAGATGTCCATGTGTATTGTGTTTACAGCAGTGCTATTCAAAGTCCAGATCCACAATGAGATGAGGAATTTGCCCCAGCATTACATCCTTAAATGAGAAAGTCTTACTATAAAAATACTGTCACCTGAACTAAAGTATGTTTGTGACTATTGATTTGCATTCTGGCCCAGGCCCTTCTGTGAGTTGGAAACATTGTTTCTGAACAGGCAGCAGATCTGGAGACTACATCACTGCTTTATAGTTAACCAACTGCTTTTCACACAAGTTCAAGCTCTTTTGCCCCTCAAAAAAAATCCTCTGAAGTTGTCAGAGCAGGTATCATAATCCTCACTTTACAGGTTGGATATTGAAACTCAGAGAGGTTAAGGTTCACATCACCCCACTGGTGAGCAGGGAGGCTGAGATTTAAAGCCAGGAGTGCTCTCCCAGCCCTTTATTCTTCTCCTTCATCAATGGCTTAGGAAGAAAATGAGACTGACTTGAGTAATGACTTCATGGCCAGCATGGCCCTAGCAACAAATGTCAGAGTGTGGGGCATAAGTGTGTCATGCATGTGACCTCCCATGGTATTTCTCATGTTCCTCCGTCTCATATTGCTGTCATGTCTTAAATAGAGACAGGATGACTTTTCCTTTCTAGCCACCCACTCTGGAGTCGCCTCCACCTGCCCTCCCAGGGGAGTTTCCTCCAGCACAGCCTGTGCTTGATATTTCACTACCTGAAAGGACTTGGCATTGGTCCCATGCAAGGAGACTGTCTCATGCATTCACAGAGACAGCAGGCATCTACTCAAAATAGGCTTACCATTCCACGAATGCCATTCTGGGGTATGCTGCTCTTATCCTGGTAGGTGGGGCCATGATGCTGTTCTGAGCTGTCCTATCTATTCCCTTGGAGTACAGCTTCCTGAGCACAGCCTTTTTTTTTCCATGCAAAGAAGCCAAAAGCAAATGGAGACAACTACAGGGAAGGTCACATGGGCCAAGAGAGATGGGATCCTTCCAACCAAAAGAATCATAAATCTTCAGTTATGATCTGGCCGTTTCTCTAAGCAGCAAGCTAGTGGGGAAAACTCAAGGGGCCTGGGCCTGTGATTCCCATGGCCCTCTGACAGTGGGCACATTCTACAAAACTTGAGTGAGCTGCAGATGGTCAATGGCTCTAACAGCTGGCCTCCTGGAATGAAGCCATGCTGCCCATCAATGTCCTGGAGGGGTTCCTACCTGGACAGGGGCTCAGCCAGGGTTTCTCACACCTGCAGACCCTCAGCTGGGAAGTAATCAGAATCTTCAGCCTTTTAAAAGCTAAGTCTTAGAAAAAGCAATATAGACTCACACTGCCAAGGAGGATTAAAGAAAACTACTGGAGAGATTCTTGCTATATGTGTCTTCCTTCACCTTGGCCTGGAGTCACATATTCTGAAGTAGTGCCATAATGAGGAAAGAGAAAGAGCACTGGCTGGCAGTCAGAAGGCTATCCTGGCCTTAGTGCCAAATCTCCTTTGGCCCAGGGAAAATCCGTTAACCTTTCTGGGCCTCTGTTTTCTGCCATATAAAATGGGGTACTGTCCTAGCTACCCCGGGAATGGGAGATGATCCCAACCAATGCCCAAAGGCTTTGATGAGACATCAGACTTCAGCTGGCCATATCTTTGGCCACAGTATCTGCCATATTATTTACCTGTCTATTCTGTATACCTATATCTATTTTCCCAATATACTTCTCCTCTGATTATTACTCTCTCTCTGTTCTTTAGAAAAACCCTTTAAGATCTTCCCTTGCTATCTTCATTCCACTGTGAGCAGCTTGAAGTCAGGACCCTCCCCTTATTTTTGTTCATAGAACCTAGCATAGTACCTACCTGACCCAATAAGTGTCCATTGAATAAGAGATTGATATTTTCCACAAACAGAACATGACTCCAAAATAATTTTTTTATATTTAACAAGCAAGTATATCAATTTACTATGCACCAGGCATTATTCTTAGCATTAAACACGTATTAACACATTTAGTAGTGTCACGGGATCCTTGGGGTGTCGCTTTGCCAGCTGGAAACCTCTGTGGCTGGTGGCACCTTCTGCCTGAGTATTGCTTGCACCGACTGGGTTCGTTCCACCCACTCAGCCTGGCAGGCTGTGCTTGGCTCACGCTCTCAGCCCTGATCCCACACCTGCCAAGGGCAAGCCAGGTGCAGAGTGGCAAGGGGTGTGTGGGCAAGTGAGTGTGGGGTCTGGCCACTGTGCACATCCAGGCGTGCTGACTGCTGTGGCAGAGCAGGCAGCTCCAGATGCTGGCACAGGTGCTGGCTCCATGTGAGACTCCAGCTGGACCAGATGTACCACATGCAGCTTCCACTGCGGGCACCCATTTCCGAATGAAGGGAACACAGTGGTGCCTGGAATCTTGGAGACACCAGGGACTGCAGAGCCCCAAAGAGGGTGTCATAGCCCTGGCTCAGGGAGCCCCTAGTTCTGAGCTCCGTGAAGGGCTGCAACTCTTCTCTCCTTTTCATTGCCTGCAATGTGGTGAGCCGGGGGGAGTGTTTCAGCCCCATTTGTGTTATAGCTCCTTCAGTCCTGCCATTTGGCAGGTCCTGATTTTTTGTCCCACATCCAGGAAGAATGAGGTATACATACAACTGGAGAGTGAGCAAGGCAAAGAGAAGCTTCACTGAGTAACAGAACAGGTCTCAGGAGACATGCAGTGGGTAGCTCCTTTCTGCAGGTCGTCCTGACTAGTGTCCAGCTCTCAGCCGAAAAGAGACCTGCAGTGGTTAGCTCCTATCTGCAGGCAGGTCATCCCAACATCTCTGTGAGTCTGGCTGAGTCTGGGGTTTTTGTGGGCTTCTGAAGGGAGCAAGTGCATGTTAACGTATCCATAGGTAGCCATAAGTGGGCCTAGATAAAGCATCATAAGCTCTCACTCCCAGCCACGAACTCCACCAGGAACTGGCAGCCCAGCCCTCATGTTTCAGGTCATCCCTTGCTTGAAGGTGGGACATCAAATGGGGCATGCCCCTTTCTGCCCAGGAGCCTGTCTGCCTCCTGTTGCCAACAACATGTTGTCCACAGCACACAGGCTGTTTGTGCTGAGGGGTTCCTGCAGGCCTGCTCCGAGCTACCCTCAGCCCTGCCTTTGGCCTCCCTTCCATGATCATTGGTGCCCAAAGTCTAGAGGGGGCCAAGGCAGCAGGGGACTGGCATGTCAGTGCTGCCCTGAGCATGTGCCCACCCAGCTGAGTCGTAATAGCAACTGGGCTCAGCCACAACATTGCTCTGAAATCGGAGCAGGCACTGGGAGCAGGAAGAGGCCAGGCAGCAGGAGCAGGCACTTCCAAGCCTGTGGGGGTTGAGGGGGGTTCCCAGGCCCCTGAGAGCACAGAGATGCCCAGTCTGCAGCCATGGCTGGGTGGCTGCAGCTGCGCCCAGCAGGGTGGGGCTCCCACCCAACCAACTCCAAAGGGGAACAGGGCTCCCACCTGTTCCTAGCTCCCATGGGCTCTATAGAGCATGTAGCCCCTGCTGTGCCTCCCCTGCTGCAGCCAGCATCTTCACAGCAGCCACTCCAGATGGGCCACCACTGCCATCAGTAGCCATCATTGTTATACCTGTTTTGTATATTAACATTTATGTCTAATAATTCCAATAACTGGCTCCTCTATTGGTCTGTTTCTCTTGTCTATTTTTCTCTTGTTTTCATCCTTTCTTCTTGATCTCTAGTATATCTGATGATCTGAAGTTGAATGCCAGTAATTTTGCATGAAAATGGTGGAGGCCTTTCAAGGCTCTGGATGATGTTATGTTTTTCCAGAGAGGATTTGCTTCTGCTTCTGAAGGCAATCCAGATCGAGACAAGTCAGTTAATCAACTCCGTAATTGAACCGATTTGAATCTGTGCTTTAGTCTTTGTGATGTCCAGCCTGTTTCCAATTCATCATTGCTCCTGGAGTGTTGGCCTTCCATTTGTTTACCAGTGTCCCTCCACCTTGGTGGGCTCTTAATCCCAATTTTTAACTTCCAAAAAATGACCACTGAAAGCTCTGGTTAGCTTCTCAGCTCTTTAGCCACCATTTTCTGCCCAGTTTTTGGGTCTCTTGGCTGCCTCTTAGAAGTCAGAAAATACCTTGAGGGGTGTATCAGTCTGTTCTTGCACTGCTATAAAGAACTACCTGAGACTGGGTAATTTATTTTAAAAAAAGATGTTTAACTGGCTGACAGTTCTGTGGGCTGTACCAGCTTCTGCTTCTGGGGAGGCCTCAGGAAACTTACAATCATGTTGAAAGGTGAAGGGGAAGCAAGCACGTCTTCAATGGCAGAGCAGGAGAGAGAGAGTGAAGTGGGAAGTGCTACACACTTTAAAATAACCAGATCTCATCAGAACTCACTCATAATCACAAGAAGAGCAAGGGGGAAATCCACCCCCATGATCCAATCATCTCCCACCAGGCCCCTCCCCAAGATTGAGGATGTCAATTCAACATGAGATTTGGGTGGGGACAGAGCCAAACCATATCAAGGGGGAAAACTGGTTCCAAATGTTGGGGTAACATTTTCTTTCTCTTTGGGATTTTGACAATTCCAGTCATCACTGCCTTCCTGCCAATACACTTAAAAATAATATTTATCTATATATTATTTTAAAGGTATGTATATTTAATTTTAAAACATATATACATACAAATAATATGTATATATTATTTTAAAGGCATGTATATTATATGTGTGTGCATGTTATATATATATATACACACACATACTTTTATAGTTCTCAGCAACATGGTTATTTTAATTCAAGCTAGTCCACGAGAGTTGGAAAATAAAATACTTATTTTTATTTTATATACAAAGAAACTGAATCATAGGAATGTTAAATAACTTCCCTAGTTACTATGTTTTAAGTGAAACATTTACATATTTATTCAAAAATATTTACTAAGCACCATCCATGTATTAAACACTGCTGTGGGCATTGTGGATGCACAAATTAATAAGCCAGCCCTTGTCTTCCAGGATCTCAGGGTTGAGTGGAATCAACTCATAATTCAGTGCAGTCAGTGCAACTACTGAGGAAGGGGCAGTTGCTCAGGAGCTCAGGTGAGGGGTCTGGCCTGGGTTTATCATGCTCACCCAGACTTCTTTCTCTACATAAATATCTCCCCTAGGACACAGTGAATTTCTTGAGGTCATAGTCTGGGTCATTCATTTCTCCATTCCCAGTGCCCAACATGGTGCCTGGAACAAAGCAAGGGCTCCATAAATACCTGCTGAGTTGCATTCATTCTCAAACAGGGAAGAAGAAAACAAGGATAGCATGAAGGCTGTAAGACAATGGATAGTACCTTAGTTGCCAGTCAGGAATACCTAGTCCACCTTCTTCCCAGTAACTTGTGTGAACAGGGCAAGTCACCTTCCCTGTCTGGGCCCATTTTCTCACCTGGAGACTGGGGAGATTGGACTGGATAATACCTAAGATCCCTTCCAGCTCTGTGTCCCTGTAGCTAAGTGTGACCCAACTGATGAAGATGAATGGCCGTAGCCTAACCCAGTGTGTCCCCGTGTGCCCTCTCCAGGCTGCAGTTGCGGTCAGATGGTCTTTTAGACAAAACTAGGGTGGCTGTTCCTAGGTCTATCGCTCTTATTTTTTACTGTGGAAAAATGTAGAGTGAAAAGCTTTTCTCTGATAAATGCCAGGAATTCTGCACAGGAGAGGCCTGCTTAAGGGAGGAGGAGTATGAGGAGACATTTTCTACGTCCTCTTCCCCTGGGCTGGCTCCAGCCTGCCTACTCTGTCTCTCACTTTTCCCAGCACAGAATTTACTTTCCTGTTTGAGAAAACAGTGCTGTGTCAATGGCAAGTGCGATGCTTAGGGAGGAAGCCAATTCCCTCTGCTAGTTTGGCTAAGTGGCATTTCTCTGTCTGGGAAATGGGGTTGCCCAGGTCTCACAAAGGCATCTCCAGAAATGAGTGGACACAGATTTACACTCAGCTGATTAGTGGGGTGACCTGCACCCCCATTACCCCTGAGAAAGAGTATTTGCCTCCAAAAGGCTCTGTGAAAGCAGAGAAGTATTGGCACTAGAGCAGCAGGGGAGGCTTAGAGGTTCAGCCAGCTCACCCCATCTCATGGATGAAAACCTGGGCCCTGAGTGGGTTAGTGGCTCTCCCAGGTCACACAGTTGATTTGCAAGGTAGAGTATAGAGTTTAATGTTACAATGAGACAGCTCAGCTGGCCCCCTGGGTGGGAGCTGGGCTTTATTTCATTCTTGAATCACATCATCAGTTTCAGTCTCTGTCTCATCACAGGTGCCATCAGCCTCCCAGCATTGCCAGGCTTGAGTTCCCACCCCAGACCCTGAAGTCTGCTGGGGGGAAATGACTGGGCCAGTTATGTATTTCCAAACATACAACTCCCAAGGTGGGAGGAGGGAGAGGAGGCAACCAGGGTTGCTTTTGTGGATTATGCAGTTACTGACCTAAATTTCATGTTGCCAGGGGGCTGGGGGCGGGGGGGCGAGAAGAACTGCCACAGGTAACACTGACATGTTGGAGAAAGTGCTGAGGAGATGAAATGCTGACTAGGGTCTTTGAAAATGTTGTCTGTTTTAATTGGATGTGTCTCTTCAGAACCCACTGGTGGCAGGCCCATCACAGGCTCCTTTTAATCAGTGGAATCCACATTTCCCCACTACAGCTTTGCACAGAAGAGAGAGCAAGGGGGCAGAGGCCAGGGGGAAGATGTGGTTCTAATTGGAAATATGGTAATTTGGGAAGAGGATTCTATTTCAAATAGAATTGCCAGGTTTCTTCTGCTTTATGCCTTACTGAGTAGATTTTTCGAAGGAGAAAGAAACTGTTCATCTTTTGGAGCAAGGGCCTGGGGTGATATTCTGACCCATTTTATTCTCTTCTTCTACAATGTACATATGTGTATGCTGTCCTTTTCCAAGGTTTCCAGTAGCAGAGTTCACTGTTCCCCCATGCAAGGGGCAGTACAGAGAGGAGACAGACAGGTACATCCAGCAAGGGCAGGAAAGGAAGGGCCAAGCAGGAGTGGGAGAAGCCAAAAGACTGGGATCTCATACCAGGGGTCAGGATACAGAATCTCTGACCAGGGTGAGGCTGGGATTGACCCTCATGTTCATTCTTCACTCAACAAACATTGGTGGGCAGAGCTACTCACTGTTAAGACCTGGAACTCTCCCATTATAAGTCGTAAGGACCCCCACGCTACATGCCAAGCTCATCTTGGGACAAATCCAAACACTTGGGGAGGTCTTAGGACTAACAGAGGTATCTGAAGCGTGTGGAGACCCCAACCACAGAGTACCATCAAAACCCTGTGGACCACTCAACACCATAGGCAGGCTCGCAGTTAGGTCCACTGACCTAGTCTGCACAAGCTGCTATAACAGAATACCATAGACTGGGTGCTTTGTAAACAACAGAATTTTGTTTTTTTCAGTTCTGGGGTCAGGAAGTCTAAGATCAAAGCACTGGCTGATTTAGTGTCTGGAGAGGGCCTGCTTCCTGGTTCATAGACGGCTGTCTTCTGGCTGTGTCCCAACACTGTAGAAGGGGAAGGATGCCCTCTGGGGCCTCCTGGATATTTATCCTGTTCATGGGGTATCACCTCCCAAAAGCTCCACCCCCTAATACCATCACTCGGAGGGGTTAGAATTTCAACATATACATTTTGGAGGGATATAAACATTCAATCTATAGCACCCACATCCTCAGGACAGCCTCAGAATCAATCAAGATTGAGAGATAGGTAGGAAGAAGTAAAAAGGGAGAGCGCTTTGGGTTGGTTTGTTACATAACAGTGGATCACCAAAACAGATGGCAAGCCAGTAGAATAAGAGTCAGCAAATTTTTCTGTAAAGGGCCAGGTATATTTTGGGTTCTGCAGGTCAAATGGTCTCTGTGGCAATGACTCAATTTGCCATTATAGTCAAAAGCAGCCACAGACCATACTTAAACAAATGAGCATGGCTGTGTTGCAATAAAACTTTATTTATGAAAACACGTGGCAGGCCAGATTCAGTGCACCAATTGTAGTTTTCCTGCCTGCAATGGAGGGTTTGAAGCAGCAGAGTGATATGCTCTCGTTTAGACCCAGAGAGCTGTTTCTGACAGCCATGTGGAGGACCGACTAAAGGAAGTAAGAGCTGAGGTGAGGCTGTCGTCAGGTGAGAGATGATGATGACTCAGCCTAGAGTTTTACTAGTAGAAGTGGAATGATTTCATTGTAAATCTATGTTGGAGGTGGCACTGACAAGATTACCAAGACAGCTAAGCAAATAGCCAATTGATGATTGCTTTGAGGGAAGTATGCAAAAGGAAGCTATGGGAACTTAGAGAAGGGGTACCCAGATTATGGGGATTATGACAGGCTCCCTGAAGGAGGCAACTGCTGAATAGGAAATAACCAGGGGAAACACCTGGAAGGATAATCTTTCAGGAAAGCAGAGTAGTAGCAGCTCATAATGGCTAAGATTGGAGGAGTCCAGAGTGTCAAAAATAAGAGGTAACAGATGGTAATGACTCTGGAGGGCGGGCAGATGTCAGATCTTGAAAGTTCAGGAGGCCATTCCCTGCAAGATTAAAGATGGAGCAGCCAGCTAAGAGTCACCAGTCCTTTTCCAGGCCTTCTTCCCAACCATTCTTTCCAAGACTGCCCTAGGACATCTTCCCACTGTGAGTTTTGAAACTTTCCTCCTACAAAGGGAGCTCAGATGCGTTATCAGGAGCCCTGGCTGCCACACTTGATAGGTATGGGCCATATCGCAGGTCCTGCTGACCCTGAGTTTCCTCATCAGTAAAGTTGCGGTAATAACAATCTCACAGAATCGTTGGGAAGATCAAATGTGTATGAAAATGCTTTGCAAATGCCACAGAAATGCCAGGGTTTGTTAAGGTGACAATGTTGATTATTAAAACAGCATCCTGCCTCTCCTACAAGTTTATTTTGTTGTTTTCTCATTTTACGTCCTCACAATTCTCTCCTGATGATTTTTCTGAGTTATGAGAAGAGCTCTTTGTTCCTTGCTCCAAAGTTCTATGGGGATATGGTCATCCCGCCCCACCGCTGGGAAGAAAGCTGTTTTGGCTTTATTCACTTCCCCCAGGATGCCCAGGAACTAGCGTGGATGTTTCCCAAGCAGTTTTCAACTTGGCCTTGAAGCCATTGCTGCAGGCTGGCCGGCCCAAGGAGCAATCCTCCACTACTCCTCCCCACCACCAGCAGAGTCTTCCTCATCCTGCACTAGCAATTCCTCTCAAAGAAAGTGCTTTTCCAAGAGACAGGTAAATGGCCTTGAAGTGCTTACCCTTCATCTCTCTCCCTCTTGTTCTGTTTCTCTCCTGGCATTTCAGAGAGCTTTTCAGAAGGCCTGTGTGCATGTGGCATTTCAGTTCCGTGGCTCAGTGCACAGTGTGGTTTGACAGCTTACCTGAGGCAATTTAACCCTCCATGTTGCTCCATAACCTGCAGGTGTTCCAGGCTCAGCCCAGAGACACAGTCCTCAGCTCAGTGCAGACCCTCATCCCTGAGTCCATAGCACTACACAGCTCCTGGGAAGCTGTTCATGTAGACTTTAATGTGAGTGATGCCTCTCAGGGTTGACAATGCACAACCTGTGCAGCTGTCCATGACAGCACTGCTCACTGTTTCTTAACCATGTGTTTTTATGGTTACTATCAGAGCTCAGAATCTGACCTGTTGAACTGACCAAGCCTTTAGAGTCTGGTAATTCAACAGCCTTAATAGAGCAAGCACAGGCTTTGCATCAGCCTGACCTAGGTGCTAATCCCGGAACCAGGCTAAGAAACCTAGGCAATTTCTTTTTGCTTGTGTGGGAATAATACTTACTATATGGGGTTGTTGTGAGGACAAAATTTCAAACATGGAGCTTATGTTACAAATAAAGAGAGTGAAGCCACTGAGGTTGAGGGCTGGCTTGAACATAGTGTTCTGACACCAAGTGGCATGTGATAGGTACTCAATAAATGCTTGATCAATTGAGGAAGCACATCAATAACAGGCCCTCAGGTGGTGATTCTGTGGGAATTTTATTTTACTTGTGTAATTGTGAATGTTTTCCAAATTCCCCACCATGAGTGTGAATTACTTTTATAATCAGAAGTTCAATAAGCATTATTAAATAAATGCAAGCAAAAAAGCAAGAGACACTAGTAACAGGCAGAGATGAATCTGACAGTATGAATTACTTATGAATTAGGAAACTGGAAGTGATTTGGAATCCTCCTTTGTTGAACTTTGGAACAAGTTCCTGTTAGTTTCCCTCCACATGGCTATTTCTTGCCCCAAAGGAGTCCGCAGTCTAGAGGAGGAAAGCCTGAAAAATCAATCTGTATGATAAAGGGAGTCATTGTGAAAGCTACAGGGACAGAGGAAAGGCTGCCACCTGGCCTGGAAGGCTAGGGGCTTGTAGGTTAGAAAAGGCCCCACAGAGGCATGGACAATTAAGCCAAGCTGTGACTCATGACCAGGAGTTATCCTGGTGAAGGAGGGGCAGGTTACTGTGGGGTCAGCATGGCACATGCAGTGGCAGGGAGCTTGGCTGTTTGAACTGGACAAGTCATTAACCTCTCTTGGCCTCAACATTCTCTTCTGTAAAATGAAAGGGTTGGACCAGTTCTCTGGTTCTCAATCCTGATTACAAGTTACAATGATCTGGGGCATTTAAAAAAAAAAAAAACACCAAAGCCCAAGCCCCACCTTGTATCAATCAAATCAGAAGCACTAGGGGTGGGATCTAGGTGTTGGTATTTTTAAAGGGCTCCATGTGGTTATAACGCACAGCCAGGATTGTGGACCACTGGACTAGAAGTTTGCTAAGTTGCTTTCTGACTGTTCCTCTGACAGCATGTTTTGAGGTTGAGATAAACATCTTTAACTTTTTCACTAATGCAAATTTATCATTATAAAATAATGCTAAATTATTTAAATTATTTATTATAAAATAAACCAAAAGTAAATTGATTTCTTTAAGCCATTTACAATTAATGTGAGAGTGGTAGAAGAAAACAACAATGACAAAAGGATTAGAAGAGCAAGACAGAAATCTTGTTTCTATATGGAAGTTAACTGCTAGTCAGTTATTATATGAAAAGAAGATGGAAACCTGCTCACTCAGGAACATTCACCCCAAACTGCTCACTTCAAGGTTACATAGGTCTTCCACCAGGACCAGGGACTTGGCAGTTCATTGATCAAATGTAGAGACATAAGCCATAGTCTCCATCACAGTAACCAGACCTGCCTCAAATGTGCACATGGATAGCTAACTGGTTATGTTAGTTTACTAGGGCTGCTGTAACAAAGTCCCACAAACTGAGTGGTTAAACACAGAATTTGTTCTCTCTTGCTTCTGGAGGCAGAAGTCTAGAATCAAGGTCTAAAAGCAAATCTAAAAGCAAGGCTGTGCTCTCTAGAATGGCTCTAGCGGAGGATCAGTTCCGTGCTTTCTCTTAGCTTCCAGTGTAGCCAGCGAGGCTTGGCATCCCTTGGCTTGTGGACACTTCACTCCCTTCTCTGCCTCTGTCACCACATGGTGTTTCCCCCATGTGTCTTCACATTGTCTTCCTTCTGTGTATATCGGAGTTTGTGTCTCTTCTCTTCTTATAAGGACGCCAGTCATATTGGATTAGGACCCACCCTAATGACCTCATCTTAACTTAATTACATCTGCAAAGATCTTACTTCCAATATGGTCACGCTTACAGGTACTGAGGGTTAGGTTTCAACATATCTTTTTGGAGGGCATACCTCAATTCATAACTCCGGCCCTACTTAAGCAATTTGGTGAAGGCCTTGGGCAGTTCAGAAAATCATCAAAGGAATTGTTGACCTGAAATACCTGATCTTTGAATTGACCAATGAAGCAAGATGATGAACTGACTAGGCACATTTTCAGTTTTCATAGCTGATAGGGTGATTATTTTTATTTATTTACTTTTTAAAAGTTCTCTTAAAAATTATTTCAATAGCTTTGGGGGTACAAGTGGTTTTTTGCAAGAGTGATTAAAGAACAAGAATGCAACAATGATAACAGAAATCTGACCCAGCTTGGTATGTGAAAAATCCAAACTTCCAAGGTGGAAAAATTATAGGAGGGTTATTTCCCATATTTACATATTTACTCCCATTATTACAGAGGAGTGCTTTGATTTATGAAAATGTTTTTCTGCTTAGTCATAGACCAATATTTAGACATCACTTTATACTTTATACATCATTTTCATATATATCCAGATAATCTTCTCAATAACCCTATGAGTTAGATACCATGAACCCGTTTTACGGAAGGGGTGAGGAGGCTCCTTAGAAATGGGAGAACTGGGGCTCTGCACAGCCCAGCACACAGCAGGAGCTCTCTTTGCCCCCCAAACCCCCTCTCAGGGTCCTTTGAAGAGTAAGCTCTCCTCATGCATTCTACATTCATGAATTTAGGGAATGTTGATCTGCAGCTTTTTTGGGAAGATATTTACTGTGTAAAACAAAACTTACCTCTGCTTGTGGCCAACTCTAAAGCACTATAAAGAAAAATTGGGTTATTTTGAAGAAAAGAGAAAAGGGCTTAGAAATTTTTACTCAGATCTTGATGAATTTAGTCTTCCATCAATAGTCTTGGTGACAGACAATATCTGTTGTCACCACCACCTAATGCTGTTCCCTCGGGTCCCCAGGCAATTACTGACTCCTCCCACTATTTAAAGCAGCAGACTGGTGATTTTCTATTGACATTCGAAAGTAAAATTGGCATTAGGTCAGTTTGTTTTCTCTGACTAATTTGGAAAGATGTCACATTTGAAAAAAAATTTCATTAAGAATGAGCTTTCCATTTGGGAAACCAGTATCACAAAAGAGCCTGTGACAATGATGCTGTTCTTAATTTATTTCTCACATTTTCTTGCACCTTACTCACTTCAGTGAAGGTATTCATAACACATATGATAGAAGTCCAGAATCATATACATGCTTTAAGGACCAGACTTCACGACATCCTGCTGTAATGTTAGACAAATACTTTTTGAGTATCCAATGTCTCCTAGGTGGGAGACACACAGTAAATAAAACAGAGCAAAATCCTTGCTGTCTTGTAGAAGAGAAGAGAGACGATAAGCCTACTAAATAAATAATATATGATATATCAGTAGGCAAGGACGTGGGGTGCAAAAATCACATAGGACCTTATAAGTTGATGTAAGGACTTTGGCTTCTACTCTGAGAAATATGGCGATTTTTAACAATGAGGTCTTAAGAGGTTTTTGAACAAAGAAGTGACATGATCTATGTTTTGAAAGCACCACTTTGACTGCTGTTTTGAGAATAGACAGTAGGGTTTGTGGTTTGTGGCAAGTGTTGAAAAAAAGAAAATGAATTAGGATGTGCTTGTATAGTCCAGGAGAGACATGAGGTTTATTTGATCTAGGGTAGCAATGGTGAAAAGTGGCTATATTCTACAGAGATGTTGAAGTTAGAGCTAACAGAATTTCCTGGAAGATTGGATGTGAGGCATAAGGGAAAGAAAGGAGTTAAGGAAGTCTCCAGGGTTTTTGTCTAAGCAACTGGAAGGATAGAGTTGTCATCAACTAAGCTGTACAAAGCTGAAAATGAGGTTTGAAGGAGAAGATAGAACTTTGGAGACATTTCACATTTGAGACGTCTATTAGATCATCTACATGGATATTGCTGTTTGGAGTTCATGGACATTGTCAGCATATAGGGAAAAATTAAGCCTGGAGACTGGGATAAGACATCATCAAAGAAGAATATAGAGACAGAGAGTAGACCAAGGGAGGCCCTAAGTACTCTGGCATGTAGAGGCTGGAGAGATAAGGAAGAACCAGCAAAGGGGACCGAGAAAGAGACTCCAGTGAGGTGGGAGGAGAACCAGGCAACCACGGTGGCCCAGAAACACCAAAGAAAGAAATGGGATCCACTCTGCCCAAAGACGTGGAGTCTGTGGATTGCTTTTCAAATTTAGTGATGGGAGGCCATAGTAGAATAGGTTTTCAATATTTAGGGCTGTGCCTAAAGATCTGTGTCCAGAAAATTTGTCATGAGACCATCAAGAATTCCTGAATTTGCAAATTCTTCTCTAACAATTTTCCCCACTGTTTAATTTATTCAAAACCATTTAAAAGCTAAGAGTAATCACATTTTAAAAATGTCTTCATAGTCTTTATCCCTTTTCACCAACTTCCGAAATCACCAGTGCTACTTGAGTTCTCTTATTCTCTATTTCATTCTGTCAGGTTAGAATCTGTGTTTGAGTCCTAACTTCACTTGCTAGCTGTATAAATGTGGGAAAATTTCATCTCTTAAGTGTCAATTTCCTTACCTCTAAAAATGGGAATTGTAATAAGCACTCATAGCAATTTTGTGGGGTTAAATGAGAAGATATTTGTGCAGCGTTAATTAGGTAACATTGTAGGGGTAAACCAAGTGTTTCATCCCTCCATGAGATTGCTGCCCACATGACCACAAGCACAGAGGACAAATCACACTGAGAGGCAGATGCTGGATGGTTGACTAAGTTCCCTCAACAACCATTGACCACTTCCTAGAAACCTACCTCCCAGCAGATGTAATCCAAACTGGAGTCCTACAAAATTACCAAATTTTTATATGTAATGGATGTTCCATTTGCTTGATAATATTTGGAATTTAAACCTGCAAATGCTAATAAGGGCCAACTACATTGGTTATAGTGAGTGCATGAAGGAGCAGGTAGGGAAAGGAGGGGTGTAGTAATTAATTCTGCTTGAGTAGGTCTTCCCAGAAGACCCTTAGATTTAGTCTTGATGACTTAAGAAAGAAAAATAAAACTAAAAAAAAGTATTCCAGGTCAAGGGAACAGTATGTGCAAATGTACAGTCTTTAAAGAACATGTTCTTTATAGGTAAACAGTTCAGTAGGACCAGAGTCAAGGGTTACAGGGTCAGGGGAGGGAGTCGGGGAGTGGGTAATGAGCACAGAGTTGAAGCTGGAGAAGGCAAGGATCACATCAGTGAGGTCCCATGGGTTGTGCTAAGCGGGTGAATATTTTCCTGAATGGAAGTGACTACAGTCTCTGAATGGCTTTATGTAGGAAGTGGCATGGCCAGGTTTATATTTTAGTGCTATTGCTTGGACAGCCAAATGGAAGACAGTCTAGAGAGGAGAGAACAGTGGGACGAAAGGCTGCTGACATCATATCCAGTTCCTTCTGTTTGACACATTTCATTTCTCTCCAATCTCCAGAGATATTATGCAAATATTCTTCTATTATATACTTTAAAAAATTATCAGTTCAAATGTTATCACTCTATTATCTATCATATTGTTTATGTTCTTCACAGACAACCCTGAAATTATCCTAAGGGATTTCCTTTGCCTTCTTCATTAGTATTCCAGTGATATCTCCAAGAGTTCTAAATAATGGTTGCAACTTCTCCAAACTCAGGAACTCCAATCTGGAGTAGTAGATGCCACGATGGATACCTCCCCCCTACCAGCCCCCATCTTCTGCCTATCACTGGGGATCCCTGGGTGAGCACAGGCCATATGAGCTGAGTACTAGATTAAAGATCTTCCAATTAAGCCTTGCCCATACTCTGAACCCCAAGAAGTGTCCTTTTGGGGGACCTTGATTTTCCCTCTGGTATAACTAAGACCCTCAAAAGGACTCTCCTTGGGATTCAGAGTATAATAATTTTGAGATAATTCCTCCTAAAATGAGCTTGTGTGATGTAAACAGCAGCCACTTTGGAGTTTGTGTGCCGGCTCAGTGGTCTGCCCTACTTTCTGGCACCTTCTTTTGGTTCTTGAGAGGCAAAGCTGCTTCTCCCCACCTGCTCCTGCTGCCTCTTCCTCAGCACACAGCTGCTGAGAGCAAACATTCACTGTCCTTGGCCTAATAAATGACTTGAGTCTCTCGACCTTCTATTGAAAGTCAACTCACTTCATTCACACCCCAGCATTCTTCCTATCAAATCTCATGCATGTTCTAGTTCACTTGTAATTAGCAAAATGTACGACCTTCTCCAGAGACCCCCACAGCCTGTTTACAGTCTCCTCCCAGAGGCCTCTCAGAAGCTGGCAATGTTGTTAGTAGCCACTTCTCACACACTTAAACTTGCTGAGATTTCAAGCTTCTCAAGACTCCTTTCTCCCAAGAATTTCAATATTTGGTTTCCTTTGAATATCTTATGGAAGTGCTACCTTGATTACTTTTCCAGTTCCCAGAACCTTCCACAATTACGTGGAGTAATAGAATCGCCAAACTGACTTCTAGCAGTCCTTGTGTCTTTTCTGCCTCTGGGCAGGACAATAAAGGCACAAAGTACTTTTCCAAGAACAATAGGACACAATACCTGGCAAGGCACAAAACGTGTATGCGCATGGCTGAGAATGGCCTGGGAACCCATACAACATAAGCAATTAATAGAGACAGGCACACAGTCTTCTCTGGGGATCTGGGGCTGAGCCAAGGAGGAACTGCTGCACAATTAGTGCATTTCCAGGTACGTTTTTTTTTTTAGGAGGGAATAAGACAAAGTTTTTTCTTTGTCTTTCTCAGAATACTGTATCTGAAAATACAGAAAAAGATTATAGATAAAGACCAACTTCTGGCTAATACTAAGACTAGCCAATTCATCTTGATATTTGCCTTAAGTTCTTACTAATGATCCTAGAAAAATAAGATGTAGTTGACAACAAATACAGCAAAGTTAACATCATTAAAAACAGGATATTTGTAAATTTTCAAGTATGTGATTAGTAGCTGGCCTTATTGAGCCAAGGGTTTGACGCTAACCAGAGTGAGGGAGACCGAGGAGCTGAACGTAACCAGGCTTTCTCGCTGGGCACTCAGACTGTCTTGCTCTTTAAATATCTAAAGCTCTTGATAAAGCACATAGAATTTATCCCCATTCAAGTATAAACAAAGAGCAACAACCTAAAATATGTATCTGTTTTTGAACAAGGATCAAAACTAGCTAAAAGTAGACTCACTGAATAATGGCAAGGGGGAATTTGGGACAGTGTGTCCCATGCACTGCAAATCAAAAATAAATCATGAAAAGTTTCCTGTGGCTCTCTCCTGCTGTGAGCCAGGTAAGGTGAGGACTGTTTAGAGTTCCAACCGCTTGTGATTCCCTGAACGCTGTTTCACACTTCCCTCATCCTTCTGTTGAACCCTACTGTTCTCACCTCAGACCCACCTCAGACATTTCCCTCCCTGTCTCCCTGCACAGTTAATCAGGCACCCCTCCTCTGTGTGACCTCTGATCCTAGAATACATCTCTACTGCTGTACTCTGCACGCTATTTCATAATTTGCTTGTTCACATGCCTGTTCCCTCCATTAGCCCACAAGATCTTTAACAGGAGTTTGGACCCTGCAAGACTGGTACAGGGTAAATGTTCAGAAAGTACCTGTGACCTTTAATGGAATCAAAAATTGGTAGTGTCACTGGTAGAAGGTGTCCAGGTTCTTGGCGTCTCAAACAAAGAATTGGACAAAACACTCAAACAGAACGAGGAAAGCAAAAGCGGGAATTTATTGAGAACAAAAGTACACGCCACAGTGTGGGAGCGACCCGAGTGTAGACGCTCAAGAGCCCCACTTACGGAATTTTCTGGAGTTTCAATACTCTAGAGGTTTCCCATTGGTTACTTGGCGAATGTTCTATGTAAATGAGGAGAACGAAGTGCAGTCAGAGTCATTGACTCGGAATGCGCCCTACTGTAAATGGAGAGGATGTTACTTGGTGTGTGATCTATGTAAATGGAGAGGATGAAAGTGAAGTTACAAAGTGGAAATAGCATTAATGGAGAGGAAGAAGTTACAAAGCCATTCACATTCCTGTCATTGCTGAGGAGCTTTCATTTAATTCAGTTCTAGGAAGTCAGCGTGGATTGGCCTCAAGTACCCTGCCTGCATGCCCTATTCTCTTGCCTCATCTCCCCCCTGAAAGCTGTGATCCCCATAAATCTTTATGGGAAGCAGAGGGACCAATGGTCTTTCTTCTGTAACTGCTTCCTGCTGACTTGGGGTGTAGTCCCTACCTATTGGGGATCACACAACTTTCGCCCTGCTCTGTTTAGTGAAGGTAGGGAAGATCCTTGATGGCCTGGGGTGGTGTCTTCACCTGGAGTGGCTGGCACCCTTGTCACACAGCTCGATGATCTCTAGGTGAGAGGAAATACTTTAGGTTAAAAGATTTAATGGGAACCTTGGGGTGGATACTTACGCCATCAGGAATATTTGTCATAGAAATGTATTTTTTAAATTCTGTTTAATTATTACAAAGGAAGTGATTTTTATCTATTTGGAAGAAGGCAATTAAACTGCAAAGATAAAAATGGCTACTATTTTCCAGCCCTCAGTAACTATGCAACAAAGACACCAAAGAAAGTTGGTAGGCATTTACTTATCTTTTGGCTATCTTTTAAACAGGTACTTCAGGTCCTCCAGTGGTTCACAGGTGTACTGGCTGATGGGAACTTCAGGTTCCTGGTCTGGAGCTTCTGGTATTGATGGTTTGATCCTTGAAAGATGTATCCAGCTATCTAATCCTAGTACTTTGACCACAGAAGACGTGGCCAGTATTACTGAAAAAAGTCCCTTCTATTGGGGTTGTAATTGTTGGGCAGGTGATCCCTCCTTCCATGTTTTAACAAGTACCCTATCTCCTGGCCTGATTTTGGGTTGCTGGTTAGTTCCAAGTGTGAGGAGCCTTTGAATTCCAAACTCTTGTAAACCCGCTGGAATTGTTCTGGGTTGACTAGGTATTTAATTAAATACCAACTCTTTCTGGGTCAATAATTAAATCATTAGTTAAGAATGGCCTTCTGTATAACATTTTATATGGGCTTCTGTTAATTTTTGAGCTAGGGGTATTACAAATTCTTAAAAGGGCTGTGAGCAATAAGCTAACCCAAGTTTCTGATGTTTCCTGACATAGTTTAGCTAGTGCTTATTTTAGAGTTTGGTTAACCCTTTCCACTTTTCCAGAGGATTGGGGCCTCCAGGCTGAATGTAAATAGTATTTTATTCCAAGAGCCTTAGCAACCTCTTGAGTTATTTGGGAGATAAAGGATTAGCCATTATCACTTTGGAGACTCTGAGGTAACCCAAACTGGGGAATTATTTCTTTTAAGAGGACCTTAGAACCTCATTAGCCTTTTCTGGGGTAACCTTTGACCCAACCTAAAAGTATCTATTAGTATTAACAAAAGCTTGTATCCTCTGCAAGCTGGCATATGGATGACGTCTAACTGCCAGTCTTCCCCTGGATAAGTTCCCCTTCTTTGGACTGGTTTTATTAGAGGGGGCATTTTGTTGCCTGGATTGTTAAATGCACACAGTGAGCAGGCTTGACAGACCTGCTTAGCCATTGAAGCTGAGTTAAACCCAGTAAAGAACTTGTTTACCATGGCCAGTGCCGCATCCCTCCCCACATGGAAAGAGTCATGCAGGGCTTTTATAACTCTCCACTGGGCTGCCTGAGGGAGATATATTTTTGGCCCCATATGCCACCAGGATCCTTGTTTTTGTCTCCCTTGGTTTTTTTATTAGCTGTTCTTCCTGTGGTGTGTATTTGGGTTCTACTGGGGAATTGTAGAAAGGAAGCAGTGCTAGGATCTGTTGGGATTGCACGCTGAGGGCTTTTGCTTTGGCTTCCATCAGCCTTTCCATTCCCTTGTGCTATAGGGGTTAAGTCCCTTTGATGCCCCCTACAATGAATGATAGCTATGGCCTTTGGCAGGTGTATTGCCTTCAATAGCTGCAGAATTTCAGGCCCATGCTCTATAGGGGAGTGCTTGCTAGTAAGTAATCCCCTTTCTTTCCTGATGGCGGTATGAGCATGAACCACAAGGAATGCATATTTAGAATCTGTATAGATGTTAAGTTTTTTCCCTTGTCCCAACATTAATGCTTGAGTAAGATCAATGATTTTAGCCTTTTGTGCTGATGTGCCAGGGGGCACTGGCTGGGCTTCAATGATTGTGTCATGATTTACTGCCGCATATCCAGCTCTGTGCTCCCCATTCAACAAAGAACTACTGCCGTCTGTGAGCCAGTCATCTTCAGAATCTGGGAGAGCCTCATCTTTTAAATCAGGCTGGCTAACATATGTATGTGCAATGACCTGCTCACAGGAATGATCAATTATTGGGCCTGTGGGCAGCAATGAAGCTGGATTTAAAGTGTTGCAGGTTTTAAGAGTTATATCTGGATTGTCTAGGAGCATGGGCTGGTATTTAGTTAACATTTCCCCTGTCATCCAGATGTGTCCCTTTATTTCTAAGACTAACTTTACCTGATGGAGTGTTAGAACTTCCAGTGGTTGCCCTAGGGTGATTTTAGTGGCTTCCTCCACTAACAGCAGTGGCTGCTATTGCCTGCAGGCAACTTGGCCATCCTGAGGCCACTCCGTCCAACTTTTTTGAGAAGTAAGCGGTTGGTCTGGGTTCTGATCCTAATTTCTGGGCTAGCACTCCCACAGCTATGCCCCTCTTCTCTGCTACATAGAAGGAGAAGGCCTTAATTAGGTCTGGGATACCAAGAGCAGGAGCCTGGGTGAGAACCTGTTTTAACTTGGCAAAGGCTTTCCTCATTTCCGGGGTCCATTCCATTAGCTCATTTTCAGGCCCCCTTGTTGCTTCATATAGGGGCTTTGCTATGAGCCCAAAATTTGGTACTCATATTCTCCAAAGCCCGGCCATCCCCAAAAAGGAACAACGCTGCTGCTTGGAGGTGGGTCAGGGTGGGGTCTGGGGGTGGTGCACGCAGCCAAACCACATATAGCTTGCACTCCTTCTGGGGATATTTGCCGGGTTCCGGGTGTTAAGACATATCCTAAATAGTGGACCCATTGGAGGGTAATCTGAGCCTTCTTTTTGGACACTTTGTATCCTCTGTCTGCCAAGAAATTCAAAGTTTTTATAGTATTTTGGTCAGAAACCTCCTAGGTTGGGCTACACACAAGAAGGTCATCCCCATACTGAAGAATACCTCCATTTTCTAACTGGAAATCCCTCAGATCCCGCTCTAATGCTCAGACAAAGAAGTGGTGTTATGCCCAGACCGTTTGTTCCCCAAAGAAGACCACCAGAGTCCAGAGTCAAAGCCAAGCGGCAAGGATCTTTACTACAAGTTCGAACCTGGTCCCTCCATTCCACCGCATACAAGAGGGCCCCGAACAATGCGAGTGTTTGCTTTTTTATAGCCTGAAAGTTACAGGGGAACAAAGGAATTCTTTTGGTTCCCGCTCTTTCAGTAAAACTTTGAACGGCTGTCCCCTCATCTGTCCCCTTATCGGAGACTTTCCTGGTGGTGTTTGTACTGGGCTTGTTTGTTTTGAGCCCGGGGGAAGTTTAAGAGATATATGGTGATATGTGGTGGGATGGGAGGATGGGATGTGTTTGTACTGGGCTTGTTTGTTTTGAGCCCGGGGCTAAGGAATGTGCCTGGCTCTTTTCATTCCCCCCTTTTCTTTTCAGGTATTTTTTTACAGCCAATCTTGGGTCTTATAAGTCTGATTCTGTTTCAGCATTTACAGGTTGGTATTGGGCTCTGAGGACCATGAGTTGTACAGTGTTAAACCTTTCTTTAACGAACCGCAAAATTCTGTTAACAACACAAGGTCCTACAGTAAGCAGAAATAGTAGACTCAGCAGGGGTCCAAGGAAGGGGACTAACAGAGAAAACATAGATGAGTTCCACCATTGGTCTGCAGCTGAAGCAAACTGCCGTGTTCTTACTTCTGTGCTTAACTTGCGTAACTGTTGGACTCGGTCTTCCACGAGTCCTGATTCATTTATGTAGAAACAACAGTCTTCCTTTAGAAACATACACGTTCCCCCTTTTTCAGCAGTGAGTAGGTCTAAGGCCCTCCGGTTCTGCAAGGTTACCTGTGCTAGGGACGTGAGCTGCCGCTGGAGGGAGGCAAGGGACTCAGCTGACTCCTCCATAGCAATGGCAAATTGTTGGTACAGCTTGTTACTTTCTATAAGGGTGTGACCTAGGGCTCCCCCAGCCAGTCCGGCCGCCATGAAGGATGCGGTGAGGGAGATTCCTGCAATGAGGGGGAGAAATATGGCTCATGCAGGTCTCGGTCTAGGGTCTGGGTGAATAAAAGCACTAGTCCAGTTACCGGTATACCCTAGGAACTTGCCGGCAGTAAGTAGAGTTAACCGGGGAGCTAATGTGACAGGAAGACACAGTAGGTTGGTAACAGAGGGGCTTGATAGGTTTTTAGATAATGTTCCATTACACCAGAAGAATATGCCTGACGGAGCCCTTAAGGTGATGTTAGGGGGCGTTGCAGTGATGTTGCAGAGGCTGGAATTAGTTCCTGAGAAACAGTAGGGAAACTTCTCTTGACTGGGGTTTAGGTATAGTGGCACGTTAGGGATAGGGGCATATGAGAGGTTTTGGTGGTTGTTAGCTTGGGCAGAGGTGGAGGATCCCCATGGCAGGGGGACAGCGGTTAGCGGTGGACGCCCTAGAGTGGCACACAGAAAGCAGCCAGACAGGCTGTGAAGTCCTGTAAGGTTGGCAAGTTCTAATCCTTCTTGCAATAATTTTAACCAGGAAAAAGGACGTAAATCTTGTGTCAGGCAGTTTTCTTGTCACTGGATATTTCCATGGACCAGGGGCCGTACCTGCACTAGACCCCGCCACAGATAGAGGTGACTGCTAGGCCATGTGGAGGCGGAGGAGTAGTATACAGCCCCGTGTTGAGGCGTGGTCCAGCGGGAGTTCCAGGGGTCTCTAACTATCCATGTATATGAAAGGTCTCTATCTCGTCTGCGATGGAAGGGCCATCTGGGATCTATCTGTTCTTTTCCACCCCACCATTGGTATTTATGGATGTTACAATAGTTATAAGGGCAGCCGGCACTTTGGTGCCACCAATAGTGCTTACAATTGTATTCAGTCTGATCATACTCGAAGCATATTATTGGTGCCACTGGTTTGGCTACTGGGAAATCAGTAAAATTTAGTAAAATTGGGCTATTGCACCCTGAGGAGGGGCAATCTGCACTGGCCACTAGTTTCCCGGGCTTATGAGGTTGCCCAGGGTGGGTTTGGTTTTCATAAAGCCAGAATCTCTAGACAAAGGGATTAGGAGCTGGCTTTATGTTTTCCCCAGCGGCCACTAGGGCGACCAATGTTAGAGTTAGACTACCTAACTGCATGTTTGCAGTGAGCTATGCTGCCAGCGCAGGGTGAGTTTTAAGGGGTTGTTCTTAGCTCTGTCCACAGTCCACGTGTCCGGTGCTTCAGCCGCCGCCGTGATTGGCCCCAGAAGGTCGGAGGTTGGGTCCACTGGCTTGACGTGGTTGTAGTGGATCCACGACGCAATGCCTTCTACCTTCAGGGTGGTGGGTGTGGTCAGGAGTACTTGGAGTGGTCCTTTCCACCTGGGCTTTAGGGTCTCTTGTCGGTGTCGCTTAACCAGGACCCAGTCTCCCGGCTGGTACGGATTGGGTGTCGGTGGGGGACTGGTCTCATATAGCTCTTTCAGCTTGGGCCAGATTTCTTGGTGAATTTTCTGTAAGGCTTGTAAGGAAAATAAGAATTCAGAGACATTTTCTGTTTCAGACTTAAGCAGGTCATCTTTTAAGCTAGGAACCAGGGGTGGAGGTCTGCCATACATGATTTCGTAAGGGGTAAGGCCCAGTTTGTAAGGGGTATTACGGGCCCTGAACAGAGCATAGGGGAGAAGGACTACCCAATTAGCGCCAGTCTCTATAGTCAATTTAGTTAAGGTCTCTTTTAAGGTCCGATTCATCCTTTCTACCTGTCCTGAACTCTGGGGCCTGTAAGCGCAATGTAGTTTCCAATTTGCCCCAAGGATGGAAGCCAAGTCCTGACTTACCTTAGCGACGAAAGCGGGCCCATTATCTGACCCTATCTGGATGGGGAAGCCATACCTGGGAAGGATATTTTCCAGAATTTTCTTTGCTACGACCTGAGCAGTTTCTCTTTTGGTTGGGAATGCTTCAGTCCACCCTGAAAAAGTATCTACAAAGACAAGTAAGTACCGGTACCCGTACTTTCCTGGCTTTATTTCAGTAAAATCTACTTCCCAGTAGATACCGGGCCTGGTTCCCCTGAGCCTTGTTCCTGTTGCAGCTTGAGATTGGGGGTATGCGTTGTTAAGCTGGCAGACTTCGCAACTTGTCACGATACTGCTGGCCGTCTCAGCTATGTCTGATTTTGAGCTTGGAGCGTCTGATCAGGTCTATCATCCGCCGGGCCCCCAGGTGGGTGGTTCGGTGGATGTGTTCTAACACCTGTTGTCCTAATTTTTCTGGTAGGATGGTTTGGTCATTAGTATCAGTCCACCACCCATTCTGGATTTGTTTCAGGGGAAGTTTGTCAATCCACTGGAGATCTTGTTCTGAATATTCAGGGAAATATGGCAAGTCCCGGGGGCCCGGGTCAGGGAGCTGGAGTGCAAGGAGTTGGCTGGGAGCCTTCGCCACATTTCTTGCAGTTTGGTCTGCCACAAAGTTGCCTTGAGCAGTTGGAGTAGTTAGTTTCTGATGTCCTGGGCAATGTACAATGGCTAATTTTTCTGGCCTCCATAGGGCTGTTAGCAGGGCTAGGATCTCTTGCTTGTTTTTTATCTCTTTTCCTTCAGCCGTCAGTAACCCTTGCTCCCTGTAAATGGCCCCATGTATATGCGCCGTTGCAAAAGCATATCGGCTGTCTGTATATACTGTCAGCTTTTTCCCCGCCCCTAAGGTAAGAGCTTGGGTGAGCGCTATCAGTTCGGCCTTCTGGGCTGATGTCCCCGGGGGCAGGGGTTCCGCCCAGATTACCTCAGTCTCTGAAGTTACTGCCGCTCCAGCGTACCTCTGGCCTTGATGCATGAAGCTGCTCCCATCAGTGAACCAGACGAGGTCGGCGTCAGGAAGTGGGCGGTCCTGCAGGTCTTCTCGAACTCCGTGCACCTGAGCTAGTATCTTGGTGCAGTCATGGAGTGGGGCATCCAGGTCCGGGTTGGGCAGCAGTGAGGCAGGGTTTAAGGTCGTTGGGGGCAGGAAAATTATCCTGAGAGGATTTAGTAGTAGTCCTTGGTAGTGGGTGAGCCGGGCATTACTCATCCATCGATTAGGTGGCTGTTCGAGTACACCTTCGATGGCATGTGGAGTAACGACCCGCAATTCTTGCCCCATGACAAGTTTATGAGCATCTTGCACCATCAGAGCCGTGGCCGCAATCATTCGGAGACAAGGGGGCCACCCGGCAGCTACTGGGTCTAACTTCTTTGACAGGTAGGCAACTGGCCTCCGCCAGGGGCCTAAGTTCTGAGTTATTACCGCCTTGGCGACACCCTTATTCCCATCCACGTATAAGTGGAAGGGCTTGGTAACATCAGGTAGTCCTAGTGCAGGCGCGGAGAGTAGGGCGGTTTTAATCTGTTGGAAGGCCAACTCGGCTTCGTCTGTTTAATTAAATGGCTGTTGCCCCCGTGTTGCCTGATACAAGGGTTTAGCCAGTTCTGTGAACCCAGGTATCCATAGTCTGCAAAATCCCGCCGACCCCAGGAATTCTCTCACTTGTCGGGTGGATTGTGGCCTGGGGATCTGCAGAACAGTTTGTTTCCGGGCGTCTGTTAGCCAGCGCTGCCCTCCCTTAAGCAGGTACCCTAGATATGTTACCTCTGGCTGTAGATGCTCTTTCTGTACCACTGCTGCCAGGACCTTAGTCATTTTTTCAGTGGCCTTAAATTGCTTTTCCTCTGGAGTATCTCTGTTATTGTAAACCCGCTGGGCTATCTGAAGGAGGTCCTGAATCCGCTTTCCCTCCAAGTCTTCTAATTTCTGGAGTTTTCTCTTAATATCTGGGGCTGCCTGATTTACGAAAGACATTACAATAGCTGCCTGACTTCCTGGAGCCTCTGGATCTATGGGGGTGTACTGTCTAAAAGCTTCCATTAATCTTTCTAAGTAGGTAGCTGGGCTCTCTGTCTTTCCCTGCAGAATAGAATATACTTTAGCCAAATTAGTGGGCTTGCGAGCAGCTGCCCGGAGACCTGCCATTAGAGTCTGGCGATAAAGGTGTAGCCGTCCCCTACCTTCTGCCGTGTTGTAGTCCCACGCTGGCCTGGTCAGAGGAAAGGTTGCGTTTATGAGGTCGGGGTTGGCAGTCGGTTGACCGTCGCCCCCTGGGACCAGCTTTCTAGCTTCTATCTGTATTCTCTCTCGCTCTTCCGTGGTGAACAAAATTCGGAGGAGCTGCTGACAATCATCCCAAGTGGGCTGGTGGGTGAACATGACACTATCTAGTGAAGCCAGTAAATCTTTGGGGTTGTCTGAAAACCGAGCACTCTGAGTTTTCCAGTTATACAGATCACTGGTGGAGAATGGCCAGTACTGGAGCCTGAGGATTCCTGTGTCATCCGGGGGTCCTATTTCCTGAAGGGGTAAAGCCACCGTGGAGTCAGGCGGCTGAGGAGGGCTGGTCCGCGAAGTGCGCCCTCGCGTCCTCCCCGCCGGCCCTTCAAAGTTACTTTCCCTTTCAGCGGGCCCGTGAGTGCCGGCCGCCTCCCGTCCGCCTGCTCCCTCCCGCAGCTCAGCCAGGGGGGCTGGGGCCTGGGGCCCGGAGGGGTACGGAGGGGGTTCTGTGAACAGTGGGTACCCGCTGTCAGGTAAAACAGGATGGGGGGGGCAGTTGGTTGCTTGGATTTTAGTGGTCGAGCAACTAGTGCCTTACAGGGTTCAGAGGCCAATTGGAAAGGGGACAGCCAAGGAGGCGGGTTCTCAACAAGGTCCTGCCATATGAGGATATATGGGATATGATCTAAGTGGCCCGCACGCCCAGGTAGGAAAATCTTGGACTTTACCCTAGTGATGACAGCAAGTCGGAAGGTCCCTTCGGGCAGCCACCCCACATCAAAGGCAGGCCATTCGGAGCGACACAGAGTAATTAGCTTTCCTTTCCTGATTTCTATACCAAGATCATGGCCCCTTGCTCTAACTTCTTTGAAATTACTCGTAAGGAGAGATAGAGGAGTGCTCTGGGTATTACCCATCCTGTAATAATTTGTAGTCTCTTCCTGTAAAGGAATGTGGGTTTGAATCCCTGTAAAGGAAATCTGATCTGACTTACTTATTAATGATATCTAATCGCAGGCACACTTTGGCAGCCCTGGTCAGAGGCAGCTGCTGCCCGCCAAACCGGGGCAGTTCAGATCGCAAGCGCGCACCGGAAGCCCGGGTCAGAGTCAGCTGCCTGGATCGCGGTCGCGCTGGGGCAGCCCAGGTTAGAGACAGCTGCTGCCCGCCCAACCGGGCAGCTCAGATACGGCTGCTGCCCGCCAAACTGGGGCAGCTCAGATCAGAGACAGATGCTGCCCGATCAACCGGGCAGCTCAGATACGGCTGCTGCCCGCCAAACCGGGGCAGTTCAGATCGCAAGCGCGCACCGGAAACCCAGGTCAGAGTCAGCTGCCTGGATCGCGGTCACGCTGGGGCAGCCCAGATTAGAGACAGCTGCTGCCCGCCCAACCGGGCAGCTCAGATACGGCTGCTGCCCGCCAAACCGGGGCAGCTCAGATCAGAGACAGATGCTGCCCGCCAAACTGGGGCAGCTCAGATCAGAGACAGCTGCTGCCCGCCCAACCAGGCAGCTCAGATACGGCTGATGCCCGCCAAACCGGGGCAGTTCAGATCGCAAGCGCGCACCGGAAGCCCGGGTCAGAGTCAGCTGCCTGGGGCAGCCCAGATTAGAGACAGCTGCTGCCCGCCCAACCGGGCAGCTCAGATACGGCTGCTGCCCGCCAAACCGGGGCAGCTCAGATCGCAATATAGATCAGATGAGAGCCAGGGGACGTCTCCCACCGGTCTCTGCTGGCCGTCCTATAGCGCATCCGCCAGGACTGTGCCAGCTCCAGTTTCAGACCTCGCGAGTCACAGATTCGGATTCAGAACAGACACGGACAGACAAACGGAGACGAGCCAGCTCACCTATCAGTAGATCGATCCTAGCAGATCCGTTGACCAGGGGTCTGGTGGGCTTGGGGAATCCCGGACGGGCCCCCAGATGTTATGCCCAGACCGTTTGTTCCCCAAAAAAGACCACCAGAGTCCAGAGTCAAAGCCAAGCGGCAAGGATCTTTACTACAAGTTCGAACCTGGTCTCTCCATTCCACCGCATACAAGAGGGCCCCGAACAATGCGAGTGTTTGCTTTTTTATAGCCTGAAAGTTACAGGGGAACAAAGGAATTCTTTTGGTTCCCGCTCTTTCAGTAAAACTTTGAACGGCTGTCCCCTCATCTGTCCCCTTATCGGAGACTTTCCTGGTGGTGTTTGTACTGGGCTTGTTTGTTTTGAGCCCGGGGGAAGTTTAAGAGATATATGGTGATATGTGGTGGGATGGGAGGATGGGATGTGTTTGTACTGGGCTTGTTTGTTTTGAGCCCGGGGCTGAGGAATGTGCCTGGCTCTTTTCAGTGGGGGCTATCCCGAAAGCCCTGAGGAAGCACTGTCCAAGTGTATTGTTTTTATCTGGTATTAGGATTTTCCCATTCGAAAGCAAAAAGGTACTGGGGCTCGGGGCCAGAGGAATGGAGAAGAAAGGTCTAGGACTGAGAACCATTTTGCATGCCCTGGCACCTGAGCCAGGAGGGCATATGGATCTGCCACCAATGGGTGGATGGGGATAACAGCCTCATTCATTATTCTGAGGTTCTGTACTAGCTGGTATTCCCCCCAGGCTTGAGAACAGGTAAGATGGGGGTATTGCAGGGAGAATTGCAGGGTTTTAAGAGTCTATGGGTAAGTAATATCTCAACTATGGGAGCTAGACCTTTGCTTGCTTCCTGCTCAACTGGGTATTGTTTTCCATTGGGAAAATGGCTGGGGTCTTTAAGCTGTATTTTGACTGGCACTGCTGTTTTAGCCTTCCCTGGGTTTCCAGTATACCATGCCAGTGGGTTAACCTGTTTATTGACATGGTCTGGGACATTGCCTTATTTCTTACTATTAGCAGTTTCACCTGCTAGTATTGCTTAAATTGCAGTAGTGTCACTATTTTCACCATAATATCTCTTTCCCACAGGGGAATTGGGCAGCTTGGTACTACTAAAAATTCCTGTTGGAAGATTTGTTTCTCAAATTGACAAACCAAAGGAGGAGTAAGAATCTTGTTTGTGGCTTCCCTTCCATCCAATATCACTCATGGACCGAGAGGAAAGTTTTCCTGCATAAGCAGTTGTACAGAATAATTCACCTTGGTATCACATAAAAACTGAATTTGGGTGCCCATGATGTCCAGAGTTACCCAGGGTTCCTCAATAGTAATTACGATGTTCCTAGACGGGGCAGTGAGGAAGGCCCCAGGCCCCTTCAGTCTTCATCTGATTCCTCCTTGTGCACTGCCAGAGTTTTGACTGACTGAGCCCCTTGGTGGGAGCAGGGACAGTCAATTCTCCAGGGCCAGGAGCCACAACTGGTGCTTTTACATTGACGGCAGGGGACTGGCGGGGGCTTAGTGCATTCCTGTGCCCAATCGCACTTTTCTTGCATTTGAAGCAAGAGCCTTTGCTGACATTATCCTTATGGCCCTTTGAGTTTCCCTTGGACAATCTTTGTGCATTTAGGGCATCACCAGTGATGGCTAACATAATTTTGGCTTGCCGTTTTTCTTTACTCTGTTTCCCTTCTCCTTCCTCCAGGTCACGATTGTTATACACCATGAAGGCAGTACCAAGAAGCTGATTTTGGTTAGTTTGTGGCCCCATGTGTAGCTTTTGGAGCTTACGTCTAATGTCTGGTGTGGATTGGCTAATGAAACGTTGTGCCATTAATAACTTGCCTTCAGGAGAGGAAGGGTCCAAATTAGTATATTTTTTAAAAGGCTTCCCGCAGCCTGCCATAAAACACAGCTGGGTTTTCCTCCCTGCCTTGTGTAATCTGCCTTACTTTATCATAATTTACTGCCTTAGTTATTCCCTTTCTCATTCCTCCAAGAGCCTCAAGAAATTTAGCCCAGTTGTTCCTTCCTGCGGGGGTGTCTTGGTCTCAATTAGGATGCATAGTGGGAACTGTGGCTGGGCCTGGGTGACTGCCTTTATGGTTTTGGGTGAAAAATTCGTCCACTTCTCGGAGGGCAGCCTCAAAGTTTCGTTCCTTTTCCAAGGAGATACAACAGGTTGCTAGAGTGAATTGAACGTCTCTCCATGAGAGATAAAAGGCTAAGGTCAAAGTTTGGAACCCATCTGCAAACTTCCCGGAATCCTCAGAATAGCTTCCTAGCTTTTCCTTACATTGTTGTATATCAATTATAGAGAAGGGGACCCGCACTAGGATTGGCCCCTCAGCCCCTGCTATTTCCCTGAGAGTAGCAGGGCTGGATAGAGAGTTGAATACGGTGTTCCCCTCCAAGTGAGAGGGGGACTTAGTAGGGTTCCCCATGTTTGCCCCTGGGTTTCAGCCTCAGGAGCACTTGGTGAGGGGTTATATGGGGACAGTCACTGCTCACTCTGAGAGACAGGTATCCCTTGTAAAAGGGGGTTCATCTATAATATCTAGTTCTGCCCCAGAACTTTCCTTTGGGGAATGGGTTCTGGGAGTTTCCTAGATTCTTAGGTCTTCGTATAGGGTCATGAAGGCCTGTATATATGGGACTTCTGACCATTTGCCCTGCCTCTTGCAAAATAGGTCTAGATACAGGATGGTATCGTAATTAAGGCTACCATTGACTGCCCATTGTTCCGGATTGGGCAGCTCATAATTGGGTCAAACAATATTGCAGTAAAAAATCATATGCCTTTTCTTTAGATTGTTAGGGTCAAATTCATCCCAATGGTGGAGGATGTAGCCAAGCGGTGAATCGAGTGGAATAGATAGGAAGTTGTCCACAGTGACACCAGGTAGAATAGACAGGAAGTTGCCCATAGTGGTCTGGAAAAGAGAAGAGGACTTTGAAAAGTGGAGGGTTTATTAGGTGACCCAAATTTTACCCGGGGCATTCCCCTGGAAAAATTCTGGGCCCAGCACGGGGTCCCTGAGGGCTTCCCCCTTAAGGGCCTGACTTAGTCTGTTGCACGTCTCCAACCTTAGATGGGTGCCGGCACCACTTTGGAATGGTTCCCTCCTCCACTGAGGACCTACTGTTAACTTTTCCTTGAGGATTTTCTATCCCAGTTAAAGCAACCCTTTAACTCTCTAAATTTGGGCAGTAAACCTACATGTCAGTTCCTGCATAAATCCCCTTTGTTAATTTCCCTAATTCTCACAGACAATTTATGACATATCTGAACCCTCTATCTTGTCCTTAGACAGCTGAATGGAGGAAGGGAAGAATTTGGCATGAGGAAAGAAGGTTTAAGTTGTCTGAAACATGTGTGAGTTCACCCTGGATGAGCTGCCACAGCAATTGCGTCACATGTTGGGATGAGGAACTCTAACCGGAGAGATAGAAAAAAGTCCTTCCCCCTTCTGGGCAGGGCAGCCATCCCTTTTCGTTTCTTGGCCTTCAGAAGGCACCGGAGAGTGGCCCCGGCCAGCTGTCCTCAATTACCCGGGAGCTACTAGGAGTAGCTGAAAGACCGAAACAGGAAAAAGAAAAATAACTCAGTAAAAGGGAGAAAGGAATAGGACTCAAAAAAACAAAACCAAGGAAAAGGACTCAGGTCGCCCACCCAGCCGGGTGGTGGTGGTCAGATGCGTCACATGGAAACCTGTAGGTTTCACCAGAGAGTGGCCCTGGCCGGAAACTTGCAGTTGTCTCTATGTTTAGACGCTGATCACGGAGGGTCCCAAGTTGGAAAGGAAAAAGAGAGAGAAAAAGGTTTCCCTGTATGTAAAAGGGGAAAGAAAAATAAATCCCAAACTTTGGGCCTACCTTGTCTCCAGGCTGGCTTGCCAAAATATATGTTACCAGTAGAAGGTGTTCAGGTTCTTGGCATCTCAAATGAAGAAGTTGACAAAATGCACAAATGAGGCAAGGAAAGCAAAAGCAGGGATTTATTGAGAATAAAAGTACACGCCATAGTGTGGGAGCGGCCCAATCATAGAGGCTCAAGAGCCCGGCTTACAGAATTTTCTGGGGTTTCAATGCTCTAGAGGTTTCCCATTGGTCACTTGGCAAATATTCTATGTAAATGAAGTGAATAAAGTGAAGTCACAGAGTCATTTACTCAGAACGTGCCCTACTGTAAATGGAGAGGATGTCACTTGGTGTGTGATCTATGTAAATGGAGAGGATGAAAGTGAAGTTACAAAGTGGAAATGGTATGAATGGAGAGGATGAAGGGAATTTACAAAACCATTCACATTCCTGTCATTGCTAAGGTGCTTTCATTTGATTTAGTAAAGTCAGTGTGGATTGGCTTTATGTTCCCTGCCTCCAGGCCCTAGTCTCCTGCCTCAGTAGAGCCCTCAAATCTCTCAGGGTAGGTCTACTCAGGCTAAGTTTGTCTGAAAACTATTTCTCAAGCTGATTTTTTGGTTGTTGTTGAAAACTCATTGAGTTATTTATTTTATTTATTTATTTATTTATTTTTTGAGACATAGTCTTGCTCTGTCACCCAGGCTGGAGTGCAGTGGCACAATCTCGGCTCATTACAACCTCCACCTCCTGGGTTTAAGCAATTCTCCTGCCTCAGCCTCCCGAGTAGCTGGAATTACAGATCCCCACCACCATGCCCGGCTAATTTTTGTATTTTTAGTAGAGACAGGGTTTTACCATGTTGGCCAGGCTGATCTCGAACTTCTGATCGCAGGTGATCCACCTGCCTTGGCCTCCAAAAGTGCTGGGATTACAGGCATGAGCCACCATGCCTGGCTGAGTTATTTATTTTAGAATAGGATAAATGACTCCTGCTTTGCAGATAAATATCAGAGCAGTAATCGCACACAGCCTGAAGCTGCCATATTTTATTCTGACCTACTTCATAATGACTCTTAATTGCTCTGAAAAAAATATTCTTCCTTATTTATTCTGAACTGGCTTTTAGGGGTTGCATTTGGACAGGGGAAGAGTAGATCTTATCATTCAGGCCCTGCCAGACAGCAATTCTTGTTTCTGAAAGCACTTACCTTCTCCAGTCTCGCTTGCAACTCAGCCAAGCTAGATCTAAGGAGCTTCCTTCCTAGATGAGCTTCCTTCCTAGGTCTTTGCTTTTATGTCTCACCCACTAGTCTCTATGTTTGTATCTTAATGCCTCTTTAAGTATCTCACATCACCTTACAAAACGATTAGTGCATTATAGATTCAACAAATACTTAACTTTTCTGAAAATCCAGTTACTTGTTTTATGAGCCTCCAATTGCAAACTGAAATTATCTTCTCCATTATTGCTAATGACAGTGAAGAATTTTCCATTCAGCATCAAAGAGTCAAAAAATACCTAAAAACATTTTTCCTTGCATATAGCATATTGGCAACATTGTCTCTCACACCTGTTGAATGTTTTTCCTCTGTGCCTAGTACTATGCTACCCTTGAATGCGTGTCTTACTTTTTATAATAACCTGTGAGATAGAGGTTTTTTAAATTGTCATTTGTGACACAGAAAAAGCAATTTAAGATACTCATCTACATGCAGCTAGTAAATGAGAGAAGCAGGATCTGAACCCAGCTCAGATTCCAAAGCCTAAGTATTTTCTACTACACCACTCTCCAACAGACAGGAGCTAAAGGCCACCTAATTCCTTTCTTTCCAGTCTGTCACTCTCAATAGTGCCTTGGCTCTGCTTACTTGGAAGCTCTTTCTCCCCTAGAATTTTGAGGAGAAAATGTAAGGACAATTGTTTTTTAATTCTAAATAATTCTCTTGTCACTGTCACAGCAGCAGTCTTGGTGTTCAGAAGCTGTGGTAAGACCGGTGGACTTAACATCAGGACAGGAGTTTGGGCATCTTATGTAACATGACATTGACCCTTTTGTATAGTCTAAAAAGTTATTTATTTTTTCTTTCTGGGGAAAAGTTTGATGTCTTCCTCAAAGAGTCTGACCATCTAGGTGAGCATCAAGGTGAAATATTTTACCTGCTTTCCTGATGTATGAATCCATAACAATGGGATATTTGAAGAATTTTTATGAGATTATGTTGAGGCTTGGCTGATCTTCCTTTGTGTTCCAGCTACTGTGTGGAAGGGCCCGGTTTTGTCTTTGTTCTGCAAGAAGGAAAGCAAACACAAGAAGCCTAGCCTGGGAGATAGAAACACCCATGGGAGGATGGAAATCTGTGACCCCTCCTCCCTCACCAACACCACATCCAATCAGCCACGAGGCCCCCCTGCTTCCCCAAATCCCCATTGCCATTACATTCACCATTATCCTTTGCTGGGAATGTTGCAACAGCTCCTGATTTATTGCCCACTTTCCACCCTTATCTTCGTCAGCCTCCAGCATCATTCCTAAACAGCAGCCAGTGTGATATTTAAAAAATAACAAATCTAAATATAAGACTCTTCTGGTTAAAAACCTTCAAGGCTTCCCATTACTCTTCAAATCGTGGCAAACATTTTTAAGCAGAGCTTTTAGGCAGTTCGTGGTCTGGTCCCTGCCTGCCTCCCTAGCCTCATCTTGCTCCATTTCTCCTTTTTTCCACCCTACCCTACAATCACGTTAACAGATTTTTCTCTTCCACAAACGTGCCAAGCTATTCCCTGCATCTGGAATGCTCTCCCTGCTGCCACTCTCCTGGATAACAACTTTTGTCTTTCAGATCTTAGCTTACATGGATGTGACTGCCTCATAGAGACTTTCTCAACTCTCCAAACTTGGTTAGAGATCCCTCTACTAAACCATTGTAGAAACCTGTGTCTCTTCTTCATAATCTCATTTTAACTCACGTTGTTATTTCTGTGGTTGTCTATTTGATGGTTCAGGGCCACGCCTGGCCTGTTTACTCCCATGTCCCCAGGAGCCAGCACCACATCTGGCACCTAGAAGGTGCTCAGCAAGTCTTTGGAAAAGGAATGAATGAGCCAGGACTTGCATGAGGAAGGACCTGGCTTCCAGCCGTGGTTCTGCCACTTACTAAGCTGTGTAATCTTAGGAAGGTTGTTTAACTTCTCTGGACCTCAGTTTCTTCATCTGTAAAACAGGAATGATGATTTTCATGTGCGTCCATGTAAAGAGACCACCAAACAGGCTTTGTGTGAGCAATAAAGCTTTTAATCACCTGGGCGCACGCGGGCTGAGTCCGAAAAGAGAGTCAGCAAAGGCAGATAGGGGTGGGGCCGTTTTAAAAGATTTGGGTAGATAAAGGAAAATTACAGTCAAAGGGGGTTGTTCTCTGGCGGGCAGGAGTGGGGGTCACAAGGTACTCAGTGGGGGAGCTTTTGAGCCAGGATGAACCAGGAGAAGGAATTTCACAAGACAATGTCATCAGTTAAGGCAGGAACAGGCCATTTTCACTTCTTTTGTGGTGGAATGTCATCAGTTAAGGCAGGAACCGGCCATCTGGATGTGTACATGCAAGTCACAGGGGACATGATGGCTCAGCTTGGGCTCAGAGGCCTGACATTCCTGTCTTCTTATATTAATAAGAAAAATAAAGCGAAATAGTGGTAAAGTGTTGGGATGGCGAAAATTTTTGGGGATGGTATGGAGAGATAATGGGCGATGTTTCTCAGGGCTGCTTTGAGCGGGATTAGGGGCAGCTTGGGAACCTAGAGTGGAAGAGATTAAGGTGAAGGAAGAGTCTGTGGTAAGGGGTGATATTGTGGGGTTGTTAGAAGAAACATTTGTCATTTAGAATTATTAGTGATGGCCTGGATACAGTTTTGTATAAATTAAAAACTAAACGGAATAAGAGAAGAAGAAAAACAGGTATTAAAGGACTAAGAATTGGGAGGACCCAGGACATCTAATTAGAGAGTGCCTAAGGAGGTTCAGCATAGCCTTGCCAGTAAAGATTATTTATTCACTTTAAGAGTTAAGAGTGGTGGTTTGGGGATAGCACCAGGAGATATCAGCTGTGATGGCTTGGAGAAACAGTGTAAACAAGAGCAGGGCATGTATGAGTAGTTGAGAATGGTGAATAGGAGTATGACTAGACAGAAGACAGTAGGGATGACAAGTTTTTTGGGGGCACAGTCTAAGTTGGTCTGGTGTCTGGAATGAGACTGGGGCCTAATAAAAAGGAGCATCTATACAGGAGCTCAAATGGGCTGTACCCTGTAGCATTCTGAGGACAGGTCTGACTTCTGAGAAGGGAAAGTGGTACAAGTATTGTCCAGTCCTTTTTAAGTTGGTGGCTGAGCTTGGTGAGGTGTGTTTTTAAAAGACCTTTAGTCTGTTCTACTTTTCCTGAAGACGGAGGACCGTAAGGGATATAAAGGTTTCACTGAATACTAAGAGCCTGAAAAACTGCTTGGCTGATTTGAGTAATAAAGGCTGGTCTGTTATCAGACTGTATAGGGGTGGGAAGGCTAAACTGAGGAATTACGTCTGATAGAAGGGAAGAAATGACTGTGGTGGCCTTCTCAGACCCTGTAGGAAAGGCCTCTACCTGTCCAGTGAAAGTGTCTACCTAGAGTAACAGGTATTTTAGTTATCTGACTCGGGGCATGTTGAGTAAAGCTAATTTGCCAGTCGTGGGTGGAGGCAAATCCTCGAGCTTGATGTGTAGGGAAGGGAGGGGGCCTGAATAATCCCTGAGGAGTAGTAGAACAGCAGATGGAACACTGAGAAGTTATTTCCTTGAGGATAGATTTCCACGATGGAAAGGAAATGAGAGGTTCTAAGAGGCGGGCTAGTGGCTTGTACTATAGCATAGCCTGCCTTTGCTGGTGTGTGGTGATTATGCCTGGTGGAACCGCCATCAATAAATCAAGCGTGATCAGGATGAGGAACAGGAAAGAAGGAAATATGAGGAAATGGGGTGAATGTTAGGTGGACCAGAGAGATACAGTCATGGGGGTCAGGTGTGGTATCAGGAATAATGTGGGAGGCCGGATTGAAGTCTGGGCCAGGAACAATGGTAATTTTGGGACTTAACAAAGAGTGAGTACAGCTGAAGGATCCGGGGAGCAGAAAGTATATGCGTCAGGTATGAGGAAGAAAATAGATTTTGGAAGTTATAAGAAATGTAGAGAATAAGTTGAGCATAGTTTGTGATTTTGAGGGCCTCTAAAAGTATTAGGGTAGCAGCAGCCGCTGCATGGAGACATGAGGGCTAGGCTAAAACAGTAAGGTCAAGTTGTTTGCACAGAAAGGCTACAGGGTGCGGTCCTGGCTCTTGTGTAAGAATTCTGACCACACTAACCATGCCTAGGAAGGAAAGGAGTTGTTGTTTTGTAAGGGATTGAGGTTTGGGAGATTAATCGGACACGATCAGCAGGGAAAGCACGTGTGTTTTTATGAGAATTATGCCGAGATAGGTAACAGATGAGGATGAAATTTGGGCTTGACTGAAGTAATGGGGGCCGTCTGTGAAGCCTTGCGGCAGTACAGCCCACGTAATTTGCTGAGCCTAATGGGTGTCAGGGTCAGTCCAAGTGAAAGCGAAGAGAGGATGGGATGACGGGTGCAAAGGAATAGTAAATAAAGCATGTTTGAGATCCAGAACAGAATAATGGATTGTGGAGGGAGGTATTGAGGATAGGAGAGCATATGGGTTTGGCACCATGGGGTGGATAGGCAAAACAATTTGGTTGATAAGGCACAGATCCTGAACTAACTTGTAAGGTTTGTCTGGTTTTAGGGCAGGTAAAATGGGGGAATTGTAAGGAGAGTTTATAGGCTTTAAAAGGCCATGCTATAGCAGGCGAGTGATAGCAGGCTTTAATCCTTTCAAAGCATGCTGTGGGATGGGATATTGGCATTGAGTGGGGTAAGGGTGATTAGGTTTTACTGAGATGGTAAGGGGTGCATGATCGGTCGCCAAGGAGGGAGTAGAGGTATCTTATACTTGTGGGTTAAGGTGGGGGAATACAAGAAGAGGACGCAAAGGAGGCTTTGGATTGGGAAGAAGGGCGGCAATGAGATATAGCTGTAATCCAGGAATAGTCAGGGAAGCAGATACTTTAGTTAAAGTGTCTCAGCCTAATAAGGGAATTGGGCAGGTGGGGATAACTAAAAGGAGTGCTTAAAAGAGTATTGTCTAAGTTAGCACCAGAGTTGGGGAGTTTTAAGAGGTTTAGAAGCCTGGCCATCAATACCCACAACAGTTATGGAGGCAACGGAAACAGGCCCTTGAAAAGAAGGTAATGTGGAGTGGGTAGCCTCCGTATTGATTAAGAAGGGGATGGACTTACCCTCCACTGTGAGAGTTACCTAAAGCTCGGCGTCCGTGATGGTCTACGGGGCTTCCGAGGTGATCGGGCACTGTCAGTCTTCAGCCGCTAAGCCGAGAAGGAGTCAGCCTTGGGCCAGAGTTCCACGGGCTCTGTGAGTGGCTGCCAGGTGAGTTGAACAGTCCGATTTCCAGTGGGGTCCCGCACAGATGGGACACGGCTTAGGAGGAATCCTGGGCTGCAGGCATTCCTTGGCCTGGTGGTCAGATTTCTGGCACGTGTAGCAAGCTCCTGGGGAGGAGGTTCTGGAGGAAAGCCTGGCCGCTGCGGTTCAGGCGTTTGGAAGTTCTTGTGTGCTGGAGATGTGGCTGGGGTTTGTCTCACAGTGGAGACAAGGAATTGCAACTTTTTTCTATTGTTGTACACCTTGAAGGCGAGGTTAATTAAATCCTGTTGTGGGGTTTGAGGGCCGGAATTTAATTTTTGGAGTTTTATTTAATGTCGGGAGCAGATTGGGTAATAAAATGTATATTGAGAATAAGACGGCCTTTTGACCTTTTAGGGTCTAGGGCTGTAAAGCCTCTCAGGGTTGCTGCCGAACGAGCCATGAACTGGGCTGGGTTTTTTATATTTGATGAAAAAGAGCCTAAATGTTATCTGATTTGGGATAAAGAAAAAGGAGCATTAACCTTGACTATGCCTTTAGCTCTAGTCACCTTTTTAAGAGTAAATTGCTGGGCAGGTGGGGGAGGGCTAGTCACGGAATGAAACTAAGCCAGACCTTGTGTGAGGAGGGGAGGTGATAAAAGGATTATAGGGTAGAGGAGCGGAGGCTGAGGAAGAATTGGGATCTAGCTCGGCCTGGCGAGGAGGGGAGAGGTCAGATGGGTCTGTAGAAAAGGAAGATTAGAAAGACTCAGCGACGCTTGGGGTTGGGACTGAGGGGACAGGTGGGAGGGAAAGAAGGAAGATTTGGGATGAGTTGCATTGGGAACAGAGACTAGAGAGGGACCGATGTGTAAAAGAATGCCTGGATGTCAGGCATCTCAGACCATTTGCCCATTTTATGACAAGAATTATTTAGATCTTGTAGGATGGAAAAATTGAAAGTGCCATTTTCTGGCTATTTGGAACTACTGTCGAGTTTGTATTGGGGTCAAGCGGCATTGCAGAAGAAAATAAGATGCTTAGATTTTAGGTCAGGTGAGAGTTGAAGAGGTTTTAAGTTCTTAAGAACACAGGCTAAGGGAGAAGGAGGAGGAATGGAAGGTGGAAGCTTGCCCATAGTAAAGGAGGCAAGCTCAGAGAAAAGAGTAGAGACACGGAGAAGGGGTAGGGAGTTCTTGCCCTCCAGAAAAGCAGAGAAGGGGTCGGGGCACAAAGGTGCAGAGATATAAGAGGTTGGAGCACGGAAATAAGGGATTGGGGTGCAGAGATATAAGAGGTTGGGGTGTGGAAATAAGGGATCGGGGCACAGAGATATAAGGGGTTGGGGTGGGGAAATAAGGGATGGGGCACAGAGATATAAGGGGTTGGGGTATTTGCCTCTCCCCTAGAAAAGCGGGACTTGCCGCTAAGGGTGAAGGAGAAGGGGTTGGGGGTTTCTTGCCCCCCAGAAAGGTGAAGAAGGGGTAGAGACATGGAGAGAAGGGGTTGGGGTATTGCCCCTTCCCCAGAAAAGCGGAACTTGCTGCTAAGGGTGAAGGACCAAGACAGGTGTCCCTGCATGGTCTGACACCTCTGAAACTTGGGTGAATAATCAGGCATCCCTGCAATGATTAAACACCAAGGGAAGGCTGCCTTCCCTAGTCCGTGACTGACACCGGAGTTTTGGGTCCACAGATAAAACGTGTCTCCTTTGTCTCTACCAGAAAATGAAAGGAATTGAAATTAAGAGAAGGGAAAGATTGAAGAGTGGAAAGGAGAAAGTGGTTGAGGGACAGTGAGAGAGCTTGGAGAAGAGAGTAAGAAGAGGCCGCTTACCCAATTTAAAATTGGTGAGATGTTCCTTGGGCTGGTCGGTCTGAGGACCTGAGGTCGTAGGTGGATCTTTCCCATGGAGCAAAGAACAGGAGGACGGGGGATTGATCTCCCAAGGGAGGTCCCCCGATCCGAGTCCCAGCACCAAATTTCATGTGCGTCCGTGTAAAGAGACCACCAAACAGGCTTTGTGTGAGCAATAAAGCTTTTAATCACCTGGGTGCACGCGGGCTGAGTCCGAAAAGAGAGTCAGCAAAGGCAGATAGGGGTGGGGCTGTTTTATAAGATTTGGGTAGGTAAAGGAAAATTACAGTCAAAGGGGGTTGTTCTCTGGCGGGCAGGAGTGGGGGTCACAAGGTACTCAGTGGGGGAGCTTTTGAGCCAGGATGAGCCAGGAGAAGGAATTTCACAAGACAATGTCATCAGTTAAGGCAGGAACAGGCCATTTTCACTTCTTTTGTGGTGGAATGTCATCAGTTAAGGCAGGAACCGGCCATCTGGATGTGTACGTGCAGGTCACAGGGGACATGATGGCTCACCTTGGGCTCAGAGGCCTGACAAAGACAACTGCTTTTCTTCCAGGGCTGATGAGAGACCCAAAGGATAAATAGAGCTTAAAGCAAGTTGGAAGCTGTAGACCATTATGCAGATGCCATATATTATTACTTCTTTACAGTTGGGTTGGTTACTAGAGGACTCACCAGCCCCAGCACCCAGATCTCATGCCTCCTAGCTTTCATGGTTTCCAGAGACATTCTGAATAGCCACGGGCCGGCTGGTGCTGACAACTTGGTGTATTCTGGCCAATGGGGGAGGGAGCTGAATGAAGGGATGTGGGCAGGGAGCCATAGTTCTTCCTGCCAAAGCAGAATCTTTGCCTAATTTCCCCATGACAGCCCTATGTCCATGAAGAACTGAGGAGAATGACATCAGTAAGTCTTACACTCAAGTTTTCTGTCAGAGCAGGTGCAACTTCAAAACTGCTTCTGCCCTCAGGACCAGGCATTTCCTAAACACCCCTCCTCCTTCACTTCTCTTCTCACTGCTGCCTGTGGCTGAGGTATTCTTAATGACAAGCCATCGAGTCCATGATAATCAGCTGAGGAGTGATTCTCATTAGATTTCAGGGAAGGAAAAGGCTCAGGCCATGACTGAAGGATGGAAAATAAGAAGGAATATAGCTAACCTGGCCTCTTCACCTGACTCTACTTAGAGTCCATCTTGACAAGCAGATTGGAGTCATGACAGTTCAGACCTGAAATGCTGGTTGTTATTTAAAGGAGACAGGGGGGAAGAGGGGGATTGGAATAACAAACAACACAGCCATTTGCTGCATAACAAATTACCAAAAATTAACAGCTTAAAACTTAAAACAGCTCCCATAGACCAGGAGTCCAGGTTCCGTGTCTCACAAACTATAATCAGGGAGGGTCTAGCGTCCTATCTGAGGCTCAGAGGGGCGGGGGCGGGGTGGGGTGCGGGTGGTGGTGGTGGTCGTCTTCCAAGCACACGTGGTTGTTAGAATTGATTTCCTTGCAGCTGTAGAACTCAAGCATCTTGCCTCTTCAAGGCTAACAGGAAAGAGTGAGTCTCTGACTCTAGGCTTACTTCTTACTTGACATTCTCCAAGAACTCACCTGATTAGGTCAGGCCCACCCAGGATTATCTCCCTTTTCATTAACTTCACCTCAACTGCAGGATTTCTTCACCTTTACTATATTCTACTTTTCAGAAGCAAGTTATACATCCCTCCCACAACTGAAGGGGAGAGGATGACACAAAGATGTGGATACCAGGCAAAGAAATCATAGAGGCCATTTAAAAATTCTACCTACTACATCCTCCGTTTGCTGAGCTCCATGTGTGTGTTGCAGGACTTTCTCCTTAGTTCAGCTAAAGACGGGGTCCTTGTCAAACATCCATGAAATATTAGGCTTGCAGACACTTTGAAGGGTGAGAAAAATGGTATTTATTGGGCGAAAAGGAAAAAAAAAAAAAAGGAAAAACAGAGACTCTCCGGAAAGCCAGAGTCCTGCTAGTGCACTTCCTGCCTGGCGAACTGAATCCCAGGTTCTACCCAGGAAGAGGGCGGCAGGCTCCTCCCCACTGCAAACCACGAGAACCTCCCAAGGCTCCACCCCAGCGTGCATTCCTCCCAGTGTGCAGGTCAGGGAGGCTCTGCCAGGGAGCACTTCCTACCTGGCTGTCTCATGTGGTGTGTGTGTGTGTGTGTGTGTGTGTGTAACAGAAATCAACTTGTTCCGACTCACCTTAGCAAAATCAGGGGGATTGGTTTTAAGGAAACGATGTCTTGTGGACCCAGAATACAAATGCAGCCTGACCTGTGGAAGGACAAGAGTTAGGGTGAGGAAAGCCATAGGGAAACTTGCATCCTTATGGCTTCATCATTCTCTCTCTCTGTGAACCAACTTTATCTGCTCTCCAATTTGTGCTTTACAGTTCCAGCCATGGTTCCAACAACCATGCTATCTCATCCCATTGTCTCTGGTAGAATCAGTATCTCTCTCTTTCTCTCCTCCATTCCCAGTTCTAAATTCTTAGAGAAGGAATCTTGGGTGGGCTGCTCATCTGTATTGTAGTTGTCTGTGGCCAGAGAGGACAGGATGCATGTTACAAGCATGGCTGCTGGGAATCCACCCATGGTGATCATGTAGAGAAGGGAGGATGGGGTCAGTTCCAGGAGAAAGAGGCTGAGGTCCCAAGAGATGTCCACTGCATGGTGTCAGGCTTTGTCATTAGTGGCCAGTATGTGCATATGCCACATCATCTGGTGCACAACTGAGCAGCAAGGCCTTTTGCTGGTGGAGGGGGTGGAATGAGACATGTTTAACAGTGTTCCACAGTTAGTACCATGTGCTGCATAAACCAGGGACTTGTTTCCAGCCGGAAGTGATGCTTCCTGTCAAAATCAGTTTACAGCTATGTTCCCATCACCCCAGCACTTACAAGAAGGCTGATCCCACAGAAAGAATTCAGCAGCTGCAGAGAATGAGGATATAGACACACGGGGCCCAATTTAGAGACACAGCCCTGCAGCATCTCATAAACCTTTTTTAGAAATGGCTGAGAAAGAGCTGCTTTGAGCAAGAAGTGAAAGTAAAGAAGGATTGGGTAATCAAAAGCCCGGAAGAAGGAAGGGAATCTTCCAGCACAGAGTGTAATGCTCATGTTTTGCTAAGAAGAAAGTGAGACACACAAAAGGCTCCAGACAGGGCAAGTTATTAGACCTCAGACATGCTGCTTAAGAGCTCTTACCAATTCTTACTTATGAGGAACTGGCTTCCAGATCTCTCGTGTGTCTTATAGTTGTTTTATACAAGTGTGTACAGGGAGGTATAAACTGGATGTGATTCTCACCCCAGGATGTGGGTGCTTACCAACCAGTCCTTCTGTGGTCTTCACATAGTTCAAAGCCAAGGGATCATTTCCAACGCTGACATATTTGTGGAATCTTCAAGGGAAAGGAAAAGGCCAACCCAAGGCAAAGTGTTATTTGCTCACATCACTTAAGGAATTTTTTCAAAATTCTAGAGATTAACGGGTAAGTCTATAAAATTCAAAAGGAACTACTATATTAAAGTAGGGTTGTCATCACTTCTCCTTGCAGTTATTGTCTCCCTGTCCCCTGGCTCCAAGTGCATTGCATCATGAAAGGAAACTGTCACTCTTTCAGCATTGGCTGTTCTGACTTGATATTGTACTGCATGGTGAATTGATGCTGTTGGGGAGACAGGCATGTGGAGCATTTTAAGCCACGAAGGAAGGAATGTGAACTAAATCCACAACTCACCTCTTAGGAACAACTGCCTGAGGATAGGGTTCTTTCAGAAAACATAAGCTCTGGTGACAAATTCACTCAACTGATTGCTGCACCTTGTTTTAGAAAATGCTTCTAGAGGTAGCAAAATAATTCACATGAGTATTTATGAAGATGCACTTCATCCTTGATTTGGGAAGAGGTGAGAGAGACGATGTCCACCTACCACGGTTCACCCATGCAAACTTTCTTGTACTCCTACTGTGTCATCCAGTCACTGAGCAAAGTCCTGGGCACACTTCATTAAACACAGTACCTGCTTTTGAAGAATTCACAGTCTCACAGAAGAGAAGTATGTGTAAACTGATGGTTAAAATACATCACAGTGTTAGGTGTTGCAGAGGGGAATGGGCAAAGCATTATTAGATCATAGAAGGAGTGACTAGGCATGCAGCTCCTTCCAGACTCAGCTTGGGAATCCTCCCAGTCCGACGGCTGTGCTCTACCACTCTCTGCTCACTTTCCACATGACATTGGTACTTTGTGCTCCTGTGTCTCTCTCCCCAACAAGTCTTCAAGCCAGGGTTTCTCAGCTTTGGCATTATTGACATTTTGGGCCAAATTTTTGATGGTAGGGAGGGGGAGCCGTCTTGTGCGTTGTAGAATGTTTAGCATCATCCCTGCCCTCTACCCAGGATCCCTGCCCTCTGTCTGCCAGTAATACACACACACACATACACACATATGACCCACACACAACACACACATGAACACAGACACACACATACCCCACACACTATTAATGGCAATACAAAGTCTCTGCCAAATGTCCCCTAGGCAGCAAAATCGCCCCAGTTGAGAGTCCCTGCTTTAAGCTGTTCCAGGGCAGCAATGACATTTTCTTCATCTCTGAATCCCTGGTGCCCAGGACATTTCTGTCACTGTGAACCAAACAGAATATGGCTTGGAGGGATGAAGGAAGCCTTAAATAAGAGAACTATCTGATTCGAAGTATAAAGAGGAATCATCTAGGTCAGCAGTCTTCTATAGAACTTTCTGTGATGATGGAAATGTTCTATGTCTTCACTTTCCAATACAGTGGCCGCTACCTGTGGCCTTTGAGTACTTGAAATGTATGACTGAGGAACTGAATTGATTTCAATTACTTTAAATGTAGCCTTCAAAGGCCACATGTGATTAGAGCCTCCATCTTAGATAGCACAGCTCAAGCACTGAGTGGCCTGGCCCAGGGTAAGCACTACTCATCAAATGCAAGTTTGGGTTTCAATAGATTCCCAGATGATTCAAATACATATTCATACTTCCAGTTTTTCTGACCATTATCCAAGCCTAAAGCAATATATTTTGGAATAAATTGAACATTCCCATGCTTCATTCTAAAGAGATCATAAAAGAGGCTGATCCCACCTATTGTAAAGCAACCAGGGATGCCATTATTGAGGGGCTTGAAGATAGATGCTGATGAAATTCTTAGAATCACCCCATTTATTTAAAAGCAGCCCATCTGACTATCTAAGCTTCCATGCATTTATCTAAATAATGGATATTGAGGGCCTACCAGGTGCTATTGTTCGATGAGATCACAAAGATATGCAAAACAGCCAGAGAGAAAAATGTAGAAAAAACTATGCTGCACTGTTAGAAGGGCAGGAATGGAGTTGTGTGTGTGGTACAGGGAGGATACAGGGAAGGGAGATTCTAAGTGCCTGAGATGGACAGAGAAGTTTTGACAGCAGAGCTGACACTGAGCTGAGCTTTAAGTGAGAATTAGCTGAGTCAGTTCCCTAAACTTATCTGAACAGCCACCAGACACACACACACACACAAAAATCACCTAGGGACTTGTTAAAAAATAAATTCTCAAGTTTCTTCCCTGGAAATTCTTAGTATAGAACTCAGTTTTAGCAAACATCTCGGGCAAATATAGGAAGTGAGTGTTAGGAGAATGGGGCCCATAATTACCATGTGCTGATAGAAACGGTGCCAAGGTCTTGATAATGTTTCTGATAGCTAAAACTATCAGTATATCACATTTGACATATATTAGAAGGCAGGAATTTGAAAAATAAAAGAATGAAAGAGAAACGAAAGCTACCCATACTTCCACCATGTAGACCTAATCATTGATATTTTTGATAAATATTCTGCTTGTCTTTTTGTGTACACTCACACACACTCACATGAAACTGGAAGAATACTATACCTATTCCGTTTTTTACATACTTTTTTATCTTACAATAATTTTAGATTTAAAGAAAAGTTGCCAAGATAGGACAAAGTGTTCACATATACCCTACACCCAGTTTTCCCTATTATTGTCTTACATTAGTACACTGCCTTTGTAACAGTTAATGTACTAATATTTATATGTTACTGTTATCAAAAATCCATACCTCATTCAGATTTCCTTAATTATTATTCATTGCTCTTTTTCTATTCCAAGATCGGATCCAAGATATATTATATTTAATTATCATGTCTCCTTAGGCCTATCTTGGCTGTGACAGTTTCTCAGTCTTTTCTTGTTTTTCTTGACCTCGACAGGTGTTTTGTAGACTTTCCTTAAACTGATATTTTTCTGATATTTTTCTCATGGTTAGATTGGAGTTGTCTGCTTTTGTTTTAATTATAATTTTAAGTTTGGTAAACTTTTAAATTACAGAAAAAAAAAATAAGACAAGGATGCAAATATCATCAACCCATAATTGACAGTTGTTATCATTTTTGTATTTGTTTCATTTTTTAAGAAAACTAATAGAATTATAGTCAAATTCCCTTTATTGAGCATCCTTACCTATAATTCACAACGCTCCCTGCCTCATAGATGTAACCACTGTCATGAATTTAGTGTGCAATCTTCCATTTCCACTTTTTCCTTTTGTATGTATGTACACACACACCTATAAAACCAGGGAAATATGTGGTATTTACATGTATGTTAATTCTTGTCTATGAATGACATTGTAATCACATCAGACCAACTGGTTCAACTTTTATGTGACAAAGTTGTGAGTTGTTTTTCAGTTGCCATGGACCCCCAGGTTAAAGGGCACATAATCTGAGCATGCCCAGATGAACCAAATGTGCAACCACAAGGGGAACCTAAGTGCTGGGATGAAGGAGCAGGACTGAATTAAGAAGCAGCAGACACAGCATGGCAGGATCCAGCCAGAGCATGCGTCCTGGCCTCACCTCAATGCCAGATCCAATCAGATCATGCCTTATTACCCATTTTAAAATCTGACCCACCCCCAGCTCAGGGAGACATTTGAGCATTTCCTCCTCTCATGTGGCCAGTGGACTTGCGATAAACCTTTCTCACAGCAAAAACCCAGTGCTTCGGTGTTGGCTTTCCACTGCACGTGGGCAAACAGACCCCATTTGGTTTCAGTGACAGCATGATGTACCCATCATTCTTTAACTTGATTTTTTTTCACTTAACCTTTTTTTTTTTTTTTGATAACTATTCATGTAGATGTACATAGTCTGAGCCAGTTCATTTCTTTTCATTGCTATATCGTATTCTGTAGTATGCCTACAGTATAGTTTATCCATTTTCTTCTTATAGACAGGTGCAAGAAATTCTCTGAAGTATAAACCTCAAGGTAGAATTGCTGATTTGTAGGATATGGGCTTCCAGATATGATTGAACCGGTTCATGCTCCTAGCAGCAATGTTTAAGAGTTTGTTTCTCTGCATTCTCAACAACAGTTATTACTGACAGATAGTTTAATTTTTTCCGAATGTATAAGAGTGAAATTAAATCTCATTGGTATTTTATTTTTAATTTTCCTTATTACTACTGGTGAAGTTGAGTATCATCTTAGATATTTGTTAGTGAATTGCTCTTGGGCCCTTTTTTCTACTGGGTGTTTTTGTCTGTTTTTCTTACTAACTTAAACTTTTTTTGTTTTTTGTTTTTGCATATTTGGGTTAATCATCCTTTTCTTGTTGTGTATGTTACACATATACTGTTTTAGCCTACAGTTTGTCTTTTAGCATTACTATTGTCTCATTTGTCATTCAGAAGTTTACATTTTGACAAAGTCATCAGTCTTTTCCTGTATAATTTATACTTTTTTCTATATTGCTTAAGAAATTTTCCCCTACTTTAATATCTTAAAGATATTCCCTACATTTTCTTCTAGTTTTTGCAATTCTTTTTCATGTTTAAGTCTTTAAGCTACGTGAAGTCTCTTTTTGTTTTTCATGTGAGCTAGGGGTCTAATTTTCTTTCTATATGAAGCCTAGCTATCCCAGTATCTTTTATTAAGTACTTCATCCTTTCAACTGTAACGCCAATTCTACTAAATGACAGATTCATATATGCAGCAATTTGTTTCTGGGATTTTAATCTGTTCACCTGAGCTTTTATCTATGACTCAGCCAAAACCACAGTTTTACTTAATTAGCTTCATAATAAACTCTGATACCCGGTAGAATAAGCAACCCTTTCTTGTTATTCTTTTTCAGAGATGTATCAGATATTTTTGGACTTTTGTTCTGCCACATAAATTTTAAAATGTTTATAAAGTTTTATGGGAAACCATGTTAGGATTTATATTGGAATCACATTGAAATTATAGATGCATTTGGGGGAGGATTGCCATCTTTACCATATTGAATCTTCCTATTCATGAGCAGTTTACCTGTCCACTTATTAAGACCTTCTTATGTGTTCTTCAAGTTTTGAAATTTTCTCAGCAAAAAAAGTTTTACGAATGTTTTGTCTTATTTACGCTTAGGCTTCCAATCACTTTTATTGCTAAATTAGTTTTTTTTCAAGTTTTGTGTAAATACTGGGTTGTTAGGAATGCTATTGATTTTTGAAAGTAGTTTTATATGATTTAACTGTTGAATAATTTTATTAGTTCTGAAGGTTCTCTTAGGTTTTATAGACACCATACCATGAAGACATAATGATAATTTTCTCTCCTTTTTAATTGCTATATCTCCATTGCTTTATTGGCTAGAACCTCTAGCATAGTATTGATAATAGCTGTGATAAAGGATATCTTTGACTTGTTTCTGACTTTCTGGGAAAATCTTTTAAACACTTAGTTGATGATATATAATAAAATTTATTATATAATGTAGGTTTTTGTGAGATGTCTTTTTTTATGCCAAAGATAATCAAGTATCCTATTATTTATACTTTGTTAGAAACTGTCTTTTTACCTCACAAATGAGCACTAAACTTTTCTGAATTCTTGGTCTGTATCTGTTACAGTAGTTATACGGATTGCCTCTTAATCTGCTATGTGGCAAATTACATTGATACATTTTCTAAAGTTAAATCTGTGCATTCCTGGAATAAACCATGCTTAGTCTTATTTAAAACCTGTTTTTCTATGCTGCTAAATGGAATTTCCTAATGTTTTACTTAGATTTTTTTTATATCAATGTTTACAAGTGAGTTGGCATGTCGTTTTCTTTTTTATACTGTCTTTACTGGTTTTGGGATTAAATTATATTGTCTCATAAAATAAGTTGAATGGCTTTGTCTTTGTCTATTATCTGGAACAGCTTGTATAACATGGGAATGATCAGTTCTTTGACTATAGTAAAACAGTTGCAAATCTCTCTGGCTCTGTTTTCTTTTGAGGGAGGTCATTGTTGACTACTGATGTAATCTCTTGTTATTTTGTTATTACCATATTTGCAATAGGATACACCTATACCATGTCAGGCTTCCTTCTAATTAAGCATTTCTACAATTACTACTAATCTAATCAATACAACAGTCTTATAAGCTAGGTAAAATTATTATTACTATTTTACATCTGAGGAAACTGAGGCAAAGAAGCAGAGCCAAAACTGAACCCAGGCAGTAAGAGTTCTGGTTGTAGAATCTATGCTATTAACTACCACACTATAGTAAGTTTTTCTATTTTTTCTTGGGCAAATTTTGTTAATTTACATATTCCTAGAAAATTATACCTTCATTTAAAATTTTTAAAATTATTGGCATAAGGGTGTCGTAGTATTCACATGATATTTTGAAGTCTTTACTACACCTTTTTTAAATTCCTAACATTGTTTTATTTGTGCCTTCTCTTTTTCAATTCATGAATCTTGCTAAAAACCCTTCTGAGTTTTTACCCTCAGAAAACTAGATTTTAGTTATAAGATGCCTAGGATTTGCTATAAAATAAAGTAAGAAGAGTGCTGGGAGTATATATGAAGGAAGATTGTCCATAGTATGGTAATTACTGAAACAGTGTAAATTGGGTTCATTGTACTATTCTCTACTTTTATCCGTATTTGAAAATTTCCACAATAAAAACTAAACAAAAAAAATCAGATTTTGTTCTTTTTCCCATAATTTCTATTGGGTTTTAAAATTCATGTTATTTTTCACTGATATATTATATTATTGTTATTTCCTTTTTTTCCCCTTGGGTTTTTCCCTATTGCTCTGTAGCATCTTTTAGTTAGTTGTTTGGTTAAATAAATTTCAGTCTTCTTTTGTTTTCTAGTATGCACATTGAACACTGCAAATTTCCTTGTAAATATCAGTTTAACTTTACCCTACAAGTTTTTTATTATTTAATCTTCTTTTATCATTTCAAAAATTTTCAGTGTGATTTATTTTAAGCCATAAACTGTTTCCCTCAATGTGTCTATATAGTATCAATTATTTGGAATTTGTGGAGAATTGCTTTGTGTCTCTTAAATCATGTTTGCTAACAGCTTTTTCAAATCTATATAATTTCTAATAATCATGTCTTTTTGGCCAATTTTTAAGAGATACATATTAAAGTCTCCCTGTTTACTTGTGGATTTAAAAAGTTGGTAAGTTTCTCTTTGTAATTCTTGCAGTTTTACTTTTGTGTTTCAAAGCTATAGTTAAAACATATGCAATAATTCATGATTGCTATATCTTCTGGGGCTTTGTTTTTGCTACTTTTATAAATATATAATGTCCTTACTTTCACCCTTAAATTCAATTTCATTTGATATTGCTATCCCAGCTTTATTTTAGCTATTTATTCAAAGTACAGTCATCCCTGGAATATGTGGGGAATTGGCTCCAGGACCCCCACATATTCTGAAATCCAAGCATACTCAAGTTTCACAGTTGGCCCTGCAGAATCTGTGAATACAAAAAGTTGGCCCTCTGTATACATAGGTTTCACATCCTGAGAATACTGTATCTTCAGTCTGCGTTTGTTTGAAAAAAATTGCATATAAGTGGATCCATACAGCTCAAAAAAGTTGTTTCATGCTCAACTGTATATCTTTTCCTATTTTTTTACTTATAACCTTTCTATGTTTTTCATTTTAGATGAGTCTCTTATATACAATATATAGATTTTTAGATCCACTTTCACGGTCTCCAATAAGTAAAATTAATATTTTACATTTATTAACATTGATTATATTTGTAAGTGTATATATGTCATCTTATTTGGTATTTTATATTTATCATATTCTTTTTTCTTTGCTCCTCCTCTTCTCTTTTCCTCTATTGAATTGATAGTATCCCAGTAAATCAAATAAGCAGTCCATTAGCCTGAGGCTGTCTGTGTACTTCGAGTTCCTGTGTAAGAAACCACAACCTAACTACAGTTGACTCTCGAGCAGCAAGGGTTTGAACTGAGTGGGTCCACTTAAACATGGATTTTCTTCCACTTCCGCCACCCCTGAAAAAACAGCACCAACCCCTCCTCTTCCTTCCTTCTCAGCCTACTCAGCATGAAGATGACAAGGATAAAGAACTTATAATGACCCACTTCCACTTTATGAACAGTAACCGTATTTCTCTCTTCCTTATGATTTTCTTAATAACATTTTATCTTCTCTATTTTAAGAATACAGTATATAGTACGTATAGCAAACAACATACGAGTTAACAGACTTTGTTATTCATAAGGCTTCTGGTCAAGAGTAGGCTGTTAACTTTTGGGGGAGTCAAAATTTATATGGGAACTTTCAGTTGTGTGAGAGGCTGAAGCTCCAAACCCCACATTTTTCAAGGGTCAACGATATATTTTTGTAATAAATATAGCAGAGTTTCAGCCAATCATAAGCAGCTGAGCTTCAGCCAATCACAGCTAATCATGAATCAGTTCATGCCAGATAAGGCAAAAGCCTAGCTGATCAGGTGATTTCTCAACTTTGCTTCATATTTGGCCTATAAAAGCTGGCCGCTCAACTGCTGAGTGGAGCTCTGTGAATCTCTTCTGGTTCTGAGTGCTGCCAGATGCATTCTTTGTTCAAACAAACTTTGTTAAATTTAATTTGTCTAAAGTTATTCTTTCAACAATCCTTATCCTCTTTATTTTCCTTCCACTGAATTCAAAGTTATAGATGGTGCCTTAATTCTTTTAGAAAATAATCACATACATATTTAACTTTACTATATTCTAATCAAATGTAAAGTTAGAATCTCTAATCTCCTTTCTAACAACATAAAGACTTGAGCTCACTTTAGCTTCCCTCTAAATGCTATCATCTTGCTTGTGTTATGTGCTTGTATTGCCCATGCTGATTTCTAAATTTTATTAACATGAAAAAAAATTTTTTTTTTTTTTTTTTTTTTTTTTTTGAGACGGAGTCCCACTCTGTCACCCAGGCTGGAGTGCAATGGCGCGATCTCGGCTCACTGCAACCTCTGCCTCCCGGGTTCATGCCATTCTCCTGCCTCAGCCTCCCGAGTAGCTGGGACTACAGGCATCCACCACCACACCTGGCTAATTTTTTGTATTTTTAGTAGAGACAGGGTTTCACCATGTTAGCCAGGATGGTCTCAATCTCCTGACCTCATGATCCGCCCGCCTTGGCCTCCCAAAGTGTTGGGATTACAGGCGGGAGCCACCGTGCCTGGCCTGAAAAAATATTTTTTAAACAGCCAATACAATTTACATTTGCCCCATATTTAGTGGTTTCTTTGCTCACCCATCCTTTATTCAATGGGTTTATTTTTTGTTCTGCTGAGGTACATTCTTTAGTAGTTCTTTCAGCAAGGGCTGTGGGCAGTAAACTCTTATTATATTTGAATTTTTAAATATATCACTCACTTGACCAGGTGTGATGGCTCACACCTGTAATCCTAGCACTTTGGGAGGCCAAGGCAAGTGGATCACGAGGTCAGGAAATCGAGACCATCCTGGCTAACACAGTGAAACCCCGTCTCTACTAAAAATACAAAAAAAAAAAAAAATTAGCCAGGCGTGCTGGCAGGCGCCTGTAGTCCCAGCTACTCGGGAGGCTGAGGCAGGAGAATGGCGTGAACCCAGGAGGCAGAGCTTGCAGTGAGCCGAGATTGCACTACTGCACTCCAGCCTGGGCAACAGAGCAAGACTCTGTCTCAAAAAAAAAAAAAAATTTATCACTCAGTCTTCAAACATCATTTAGTTTCACATAAAGTTCTAGCTTCATTATTCTTTCCCCTCAGGACTTTAAAGATATTATTTCATTTTTTCTTATCTTTTCTTGTAACATTAAGCCTACACAGTGTAATTTCTTCTTTGCAGGCAGTCTGCAAGTCTGCATTTCTTCCTTGAAATCTTAAGCTTTTCCGTTTATAGTTGATGTTATGCAATGTTATGACAATGTATTAGGTATGAAAATTCTTATTTATTCTACTTGTGATTTTTTTTTTCATTCTAAGAATGTGTATTTCAATGTTGGAACACTTTCAAGCATTGTCTATTTAAGAATTGATTCCTATCTCATTCTTGATATTTTCTGTATCAGGAACACCTACCAAATCTGTGGTGGGTGTCTACTTTTACACTCAATGTCTATCTACTGCATTCTAAGTGAGTTCCTAAAGTCTGCCTCCCAATTTACTAATTTTCTGTTCATCTGTTTTTAGTCTACTGCTTAACAAATCTCTTGAAATTTTTACTTCAAATATTTTTTTCATTTTTAGAATTTCTACTTTCTTTTTTAGTCCACCAATTTTTTTCCAAAATTACTTGGAAAAAATAGTTTAGATTCTCACTTTACACTAAAATGTAATATAGATAGATTTACAGAGTTAAATGAAAGGAAATTAAAACCATAAATAGTTAATATTTCTCAAATCCCTACATCGAGATAGATTTTCTAGGTTTCAAATTCCAGCTCTGCTTTTATAATTTTGAAGGAAATAGTAATAATTTGAATATAGAAACTTTAAATGTCTGTAGCTCACAAAGCAACGTAAACAAAATTTGAAAGTACAGTAAATTAGGAGACATAGCTAGAAAAGGATAACAAAGTTACTATTTTAAAAATGAAAAGGCCTCATAGAAGCTTATTTTTAAAATACAAACAAAAAAATGCTAATGGCTAATATACACTTTGAAATTATTTTCCCTATTAATATATTATTGTAAAAACATAAAACTAGCATCTACTATATTAGGAAAGATTATTTACTTTAATGGGAATATGCAAAACTTGCTAGGGTGCCACTGTGAGAACCTAAGATGAGACTTAAAAAAAATAAAAAGAAAACAAGGCAACATATACCAAGCACCTTAAAAGAATTCTAACTTTTCGACTCAGTAATTTTACCTTTAAGAATCTAAACCAAGGACCCAATACCAAATACTTGGATAAAAAAACTGTGCCATGTTTTTATAGCCAAAAAAAAAAAAAAAAAAAAAAAAATTGGGAATGGCCTGGGGACACAATAAAGAGGGGAGAAAGTAACTTGTTACATCTGTGCAGTAAAATATTATGTCATTAAAATTTATGCTTATAAAATTTTTTGGTAAAATAGGAAAATACTCATGCCGTAATCTTATGTGAAAAATGAAGTATATAAAACTATATATCGTACAACTGTAAAAGACTAGTAGAAAAATACATATTAAAGTGTTGACAGTATATACTTCTATGTAGCAGCTGTGTTGGTGATATTTTTCTTTATCTCTTTATACTTTTCTGTGCTTTTCAAATATTCCATACTATACATCTATTATTTTTATAATTTTAAAGTCAATGATTTTTTGAAAAAAGCTTTCCCAATAAATTGGAAGGATATTGATTCAGTCATAAATTCTTTAGTCCTTCTCATCCTCTGTCCCTTCAAAATAAGTCCTTTCCTTATCTTCCAGTAAGAGCTGTTGGATTATTCTTGGCCAGTGGGCCCTGGGTCAGATGAAAATGCAACATACAGGTTAACAGTGCAACATACAGCTTTTGACAACAGCTCTCAAAAGTTGTTTACATTTCATGTCTGAGATCTTGAAGTGTGTTAGAAAGATTTAAGAGAAAATTTTCCCAAAGGAAATTGTTAACTCAAAACCCAGTGATATGGTTTGCCTTTGTCCCCACCCAAATCTTATCTTGAATTCCCACGTGTTGTGAGAGGGACCTGGTGGGAGTAATTGAATCATGGGTGCAAGTCTTTCCCGTGCTGTTCTTGTGACAGTGAATGAGTCTCATGAGATCTGACAGTTATAAAAGGAGAAGTTCCCCTGTACAAGCTCTCTCTCTTTGCCTGCTGCCATCCATGTAAGACGTGACTTGCTTCTCCTTGCCTTCCACCATGATTGTGAGGCTTCCCCAGCCACATGGAAACTGTAAGTCCAATTAAACCTCTTTCTTTTGTAAATTGCCCAGTCTCAAGTATGTCTTTATCAGCAGTGTGAAAATGGACTAATACAGTAAATTGGTATCAGAAGTGGGGTGCTGATGAAAAGATACCCAAAAATGTGGATGCAACTTTGGAACTGCATAACAGGCAGAGGTTGGAACAGTTGGGAAGGGTCAGAAGAAGACAAGAAAATGTGAGAAGGTGAGAAGGTTTGGAACCCTCTAGAGACTTGTTGAATGGCTCTGCCCAAAATGCTCATAGTGATAGGGACAATAAGGTCCAGGCTGAGGTGGTCTCAGATGGAGATGAGGAACTTGTTGGGAACTAGAACAAAGGTGACTCTTGTTATGATTTAGCAAAGAGACTGGCGGCATTTTATCCCTGCCCTAGAGATTTGTGGAACTTTGAACTTGAGAGAGATGATTTAGGGTATCTGGTGGAAGAAATTTCTAAGCAGCAAAGCATTCAAGAGGTTAGTTGGGTGCTGCTAAAGGCATTCAGTTTTGAAAGGGAAACAGAGAATAAACATTTGAAAAATTTGCAGCTTGACAATGCAATAGAAAAGAAAATCCCATTTTCTGAAGAAAATTTCAAGCCGGCTACAGAAATTTGTGTAAATAATGAGAAGCTGAATGTTAATCACCAAGACAACGGGGAAAATGTCTCCAGGACATGCCAGAGATCTTTGCCACAGCCCCTCCTAGCACAGTCCTGGAGGCCTAGAAGGAAAAAGTGGTTTTGTGGGTGAGGCCCAGGGTCCCTGTGCTGTCTGCAGCCTAGGGACTTGGTGCCCTGTGTCCCAGTCACTCCAGCTGTGGCTGAAAGGAGCCAACGTAGAGCTCAGGCCATGGCTTCAGGGAGTGCAAGCCTCAAGCCTTGGCAGCTTTCACGTGGTATTGAGCCTGTGAGTGCATAGAAGTCAAAAATTGAGGTTTGGGAACCTCTGCCTAGATTTCAGAAGTTGTATTGAAATGCCTGGATGCCCAGGCAGAAGTTGTATGCAGGGCTAAGGCTCTCAGAGAACCTCTGCTAGGGCAGTGCAGAAGGAAAATGTGGGATTGGAGCCCCGACACAGAGTCCCTACTGGGGCACTGCCTAGTGGATCTGTGAGAAGAGGGCCACTATCCTATCCTCCAGACCCTAGAATTGTAGATCCACCACAGCTTGCACTGTGCACCTGGAAAAGCTGCAGACAATGCCAGCCTGTGCAAGCAACAGGAGAGGGGGGCTTTACCCTTCAAAGCCACAGGGGTGGAGCTGCTGAAGACTGTGGGAACCTACCTCTTGCATCAACATGACCTGGATGTGAGACATGGAGTCAAAGGAGATCATTTGGGAGCTTTAAGATCTGACTGCCCCACTGGATTTCTGGTCTGGCATGGGGCCTGTAGCCCCTTTGTTTTGGCCAATTTCTCCCATTTGGAAAGGCTGTATTTATCCAATGCCTGTATCCCCATTGTATCTAGGAAGTAACTAACTTGCCTTTGATTTTACCGGCTCATAGGCGGAAGGGACTTGCCTTGTCTTGTATGACACTTTGGACTGAGGACTTTTGAGTTAATGCTGAATTGAGTTGAGACTTTGGGGAACTGTTGGGAGGGCATGATTGGTTTTGAAATGTGAAGATATCAAATTTGGGAGGGGCCGGGGCGGAATGATATGGTTTGGCTGTGTTCCCACCCAAATCTTATCTTGAATTCCCACATGTTGTGGGAGGTACCCAATAGAAGGTAATTGAATCATGGGGGCAAGTCTTTCCCATGCTGTTCTTGTGACAGTGAAAAAGTCTCATGAGATCTGATGGTTTTAAAAAGAGGGGTTCCCCTGCACAAGCTCTTTCTTTGCCTGCTGCCATCCATGTAAGGTGACATGCTTCTCCTTGCCTTCCACCATGATTGTGAGGCTTCCCCAGCCACGTGGAACTGTAAGTCCAATTAAACCTCTTTCTTCTGTAAATTGCCCAGTCTCAGGTATGTCTTTATCAGCAGTGTGAAAATGGACTAATACACCTAGTATTTTAAAAGTTATGATATCTCTAGGTAAAAGGTTTTTAAAAATGTTTTATGTTGTGGTTGATAAAGTGCTTAAGATTAAAAATAGACTTATTTTTATTAAAAGGTAAAGAGTCATTTAATAGGGAAGAAAGTTGTGTCAGTTTGGGTCCCTTAAGAAGCACACACCAAGACAGAATTAAGCATTCAGAAGATTTACTGGGAGAAACACCTGTGAAGAATACTGGTGAGAGGAAGTAGGAGTGACTAGGGAGGGCCTTAAGACCTCAGTGCTAATCTGAAATACATGAAACGGAGTGGGAAGGAAAGAGGATCAGTAGAAAAAGCTCAAAACTTTAGTGCAGTTCTTAGAAAACCTTGGTCAAGACAAAGTGGGTTCCCCTACTGTGTTAGTCTATTCTCACACTGCTGTAAAGAACTACCTGAGACTGGGTAATTTATGAAGAAAAAGAAAAGAGATTTAATTGACTCACAGTTCCACAGGCTGTGCAGGAGGCATGGCTGGGGAGGCCTCAAAAAACTTACAATCATGGCAGAAGGCCAAAAAGGGAGTAAGGATATCTTCACATGGCAGCAGGAGAGAGAGAGAGAGAGAGAGAAGGGGGAAATGCTACACATTTTCAAACAACCAGATATCGTAAGAACTCACTCACTATCATGAAAACAGCAAGGGGGCAATCCACCCTCATGGTTTAATCACCTCTCACCAGGCCACTCCTCCAACACATGGGGATTACAATTCAACATAAGCTTTGGGTGGGGACACAGAGCTAAACACAGCATATTACCTATCAGAGACTAATAGTGGAGTCCCATGTTGGGCAGAAACAACCCAGATCTATTACCTCTCCTGTGCTCAGTAATGGGCTAGAAGCAGTCTGGGGAGGGTATGGTCTCAACATCACCCCTGTGGTAGATCCTGAAGCTGTAGCATTTAGAGGCTGTCAGCCAACTATGCTCCTTGCAGAAGGTTCTTTTAAAGGATAATCTGATGGGCCACTCCATGGTGGCCACAGAAATGTATTTAAAGTATACTTTCTTCCAGAGTCTCTCCCTCAGCTCTCAAAATAAAAGAAAAACTACAAAATCCTTTCTATAAAATAGGAACTGGTAGATTGTTTATTTCTAGAGACAATATTAAGCTTTCCCTTAAGTAGAATTCAGAATCTAGTACAGTGCCTGGCACAAAATAGAAACCCATAACTATTTGTTAACTAAATTGTGCCATTTGATTCATTTCCTCTCCTCAGGTCTAATAATATGATACCCTTTATTAAGGCCAGATACTTCAGATTTGACATTTCTAATCCTTACAACAACTCTACACTGCAGACATTGTTAGACATTTTTACAAGTAGATACACTGAGGCTCAGAGAGGTTAAGTAACTTGCCCAGTGTCACACGACTATAAGTGGTGGTTCTAGGATTCAAATCCAGTGCTGCTCTGAAGCCTGGCACAGGCTCCCTTTCCTCTTTGTCCTTGGTAGCCTAAGGAAAACTAATTAATGCATGTGAGAGGTGGCAATCACATAACGTGAAGCTGAAATAGGTCTCATATATTATCTAAACCAGTATTCCTCAGCCCTGGCTGAACATCAGAACCATTTCGAGAACTTTTAAAATATTCGGATGATCAGGCCCCATCTCAGACCATTTAAATCACTATTTTGAGAGGTAGACCCAGGCACCTCTATTTTTTTGTTCTAAAGCTTTTAAACATGGGAACTTCTAATCTTCTCAAGATTAGGCACCACTGGTCTTGTCCAAGCCCTCTCATATTACAGATTGGGTAACTGAGTCCCAGAAAGTGAAGTTATCACATCTGACAACCAAACGTGCTGGAACCAGAGCTCATATGAAGATTTCTTAGTCCCATGTTGCCCTCTAGGAGTTTACCTGAAATTGTTTGTTGAAGCCTATGACACTGCCATGATGAAGGACTCTATTCACACAGCAGTCCTTGTGTGCCCTCTGGTGGGTTAAAGGCGTAAGAAGTCATTTCCTGGGGCAGTACTTAAAAGGGTGGGTGGGCGCTCTGCAGAAGGTTGTATTGCCTAATCAAAATGTTTCGTGTGGATTTATACAAGCTGGCTGGTTAGGTAGTGGGGATTTATATCACCGTTCTACTTTGAAGGAAGAAAACAACAAGATAAACACAAAAACAAAACCCACCACCCTGAATTGGTTCAGTGCCTTGTCTGCAAAGACCTGCTATATAATGCCATCTTTTTTTTTTTTTTTTTTTTTTTTTTTTTTTCTGAGACAGACTTTTGCTCTGTCGCCCCAGGCTAGAGTGCAGTGGTGCAATCTCGGCTCACTGCAAGCTCTGCCTCCCGGGATCACGCCATTCTCCTGCCTCAGCCTCCCGAGTAGCTGGGACTACAGGCGCCCACCATATAATGCCATCTTCAAATCCCATAAGGCACTACCTCACATTAGTGCTCTGGGAGAAATTTTTTAAACCTTAGAGTATCTTTTATCAAGGGCGTAGACTCTTTTGGTTCATCTTACAGGTTTTGCAAACAAACCTGAGGACAAATTCTAGCTCCACAATTTATTAATCTCATAAACTTCAGTGAGTCACGTGGTATCTTTAATCCCCAGCTTTACCATCTGAAATGGTCATTATAACCTAATTTATACAGTTCTTGTGGAGATTAAATGTGTATATGTAGGCGTGGCACTGGCCCTGAAACTTATTAAGTCCCCTCCACCCTCATGCTTCACAAAATGGTTATCCTATTATTGGTAGACCCATGTTGGTGCATTTCTACTATGTCTGGACAAAACTCTCAAATAGGAAAAGAATATTTTCAGTGCAAAGTGATGTAACCTGTGCATTGGCATCCCTCCTGTGGCCTGCTTCCCTTGTCCCCAGAGAGCACTTGCCACTCTCCCGCCACCCTTTGTTGCAGACTTCCACAGACCTTCCCGTGGTAAGCAGAATTTGAACTCTGATCTATCCCTCATCAAAATATCTTTTGCATGTAGCTGTATTCTCATTCCTGGGGCATTCCAACATGAAAAGGGTGAGAAGATGAGGAAAAGCCACAAAAGGAGACAGCATGAGTGATCAATATGCAGTAGGAGAGAAACCAGGAGAGTGTTATTCTACAGGCCAAATAAAGAATGTCTCAGAGGAAGGAAATGATTGACTGTGTCAAGCAAGACAAGGACCAAGAGGTGACCATTGGATTTAGCAAAGTGGAGGTTATTGGTGGTGTTGACTAAGGCAAGTTTGCTGTAGTGGTTGTGGTGAAATTGTGATTGGAATACAGAATTGGATACATCAAGCACAGACTCTTCTTTTGCGATGTTTTTCCTGTAAAGAAGTGCCAGGCAATGGGGTGGAAGCTAGAGGAAATGGCTTTTTAAGATGAGAGAAATAACAGCATATTTATAATGCCAATGAGATTGATCCAGTAGTGAGAGAGAAAACTGATGATGCAGAAAGGAGAAGGGAGAACTGCTAGAGCAGCATCCTTCATAGGTCAGAGGGAATGAGATTTAGTACAGAGGTGGAGCGCCTTATAGGAACAGACATGCTGCACTCATAATAAAGGGAAGGGCAGGCAGAGTCTATGGGTACAGATGCCGTTAGGTGAAGGTAGAGATAACGAGAGGCTTGCAAAAGTTCTCTTCTGATAGCTTCCTTTTTATCAGTAAATAGGAAGCAAGGTCATCACTGGGAGAAGCTGCTATTAAGTGAAATAAAGTCCCATCAAGAGAGCAAGTGATCAGCTCAGTTTCCGAAATAGAACTCAAAGATTAATGGTGATGTGCTCTAGTGGGTAAGAGGTTTTGCTGAAAATACTTAAATTATGAGGTTCACATGTAATATCAACGTAAAATTCAAATAACAATAAAAACATTATGTTCTGAACTTTATTTTCAACTATTTAAACCACTCTACAAAATGCTCTACAACATTAAGAAAACCTCAGCAAAATTTGGGGTGGGAATTAGACTCTGTTTATCTATCATCAAAATATCATGCAAACACTTATTTTAAGTGTTTAACTTAAGATATTTAACTCTGTGGAATTCTTTATAGATGATGGTATATTTAAATTCCACATACGACAATGAAAATTTACCCCAAGCATACAACTCTTTAAAACAAAATAACACACATTTTTTAAAACTGTTTCAGATTAAGTTGTTTTGCTTTTTTTCCTAGACATGAAAACTAAGCTCAATCTTTTTCCCCAGTCACAGCCTTGAGCTTATGGCAGATTTGCACAACACCAATTTCTTCTTGGATTGTTCATCTAGTGATGCCAGTGGTTCATGCCATCACAGGTAGAAGAGATGGTTGGCTAATTCCAGACTGGGTTCTTTATGAATGCTTTGTGCCACCAGAAAGGTCAGCTTGTGAGCATACTGACATGGTGCTGGGACACTGACTATGCCCTGAGGAGAAAAAAGTATTGATAATAATTAAGAGATTACCTTGTTCTTCAAAGAGATTTTTTCTGATTTTACTTTGTCTACTGGTTACACAGATAATAGAATGGGTTTCTGGGTAAACAACAGGTAACCTCAACCAACAAAAGGTAACCTAACTTACTGGGAACTTAAGCTCACTGGGGAGGATGGAGTGAAAAGTCACTCTGGCTTCATGGTGCTGGGAGTAGGGAGCCATCACACTTCAGACTAGTCTTTGTTCCTGTGATCTCAAGTTTGGAACTCCTTGGAGGAGCTTCGTGCTAACCTTGGGCTTGGCCTTTGGGAACAGCTCTTGGCCTAATGCCCAGGAACAAAGGGCAGACCCAGGCCTGTTAACACTTCCCCACCAGGCAAATCTGAGTTGGCTTCAATTTCTTCATCTGTAACATGTAAATAACAATACCCTGATTTCCTCCCAGGTTTGCATAAGATAATGTATATAACAAAGTCGTCTAGAAACTGTAACTATTAATGTATTATAATAGTTATTATTATTTTGTTTCTATGATAGACTGCTTTCCTCCCACTGTGGACTCAAGAAGTGATTCATTCATTGATTCATTCATTCATTCATTCCTTCTTTAGGAAATATCAGGTATTGTGCTATATCTAGGGATACAAAGATGAAGTGTATGACAATTCCTAGGTGGGACTCTTGAGTATCATATTTACATTAAGTAAACAGCTTTCACTCACCGGCCAGTTGTAGTACAGGTGGCACAATTTGAATGTAAGTCTCTGCATATGGTCGGGCTTCAAGCCGTTGTCATCATAGATGACATTATAGTAGGTAGGACTAACAGTTCCCCGGCAGGCCACCTGGCTGATCAGATAAAAGTCATACCTGAGGGGGAAAATGGAATGAATGTAGGAAAGAAGGCAAACAGAATAAGGTCAAACATAAACTGGACGCAATGAATGTTTTGTTAAAAATTGATTTCCCAGCGGCACTTGCCATTCGTTACGTGTTGCTTCTGAATCCACAACAGTGCCAAGTGGGGGGTTCTGTACAGTGCGGTTCATTTCGGTAAAGAATCGTGGCATGCACTTCTTCCTGACCACAATCACCGACAGTCTTGAGCTAAAAATTAGAGGCAAAATATGCAAAGAACTCAATCCAATCTATACAGCTTTCTATTTTTGTGTAATTTAAAAAATGAAATAAATAAAAATTCCATTTGAAAAACACTGCAAAACAGAAAATAAAAATTACCTACAATCCCTCCTTCCCTAGAGATACATACAATTTTTTAAATTAGGGATTGTCCGTATTTGTTGCAAAAGGATGCTATCCCAAGTCATTTGCCTAGTTTATACCACTCAAAGGGGGCAGGAAGGAATGCTGGACTTCAACTGGCACTTTTGCGAAAGACTTTCCAGAATTATCCATGGAGAGAAGATGTGTGTGTGTGTGATTAGTGACTCAACCTATTTTCCCCTTCGCTCTTCCTCTCAATTTTATTTCCAAGTAGGAAAGGAAGAACCACAAGTTCTTCCTATTCCTCTTGTCATCCCTTCTGTATTACACAAAACTCATGCCTGGGTGGATGGATGGATGGACCAAATATATGTTCTGGCCAAATGCCAAATGGTGAAGTGTTAATGTATTTGGTAAAGCCAAGGTGAAATCCTAATATTTGTCATTACAAAAGGCATCCTTACATCTTCTGGGATGTAAGGATCACTGTGGAGTTTCATTTTAAGCATTATAATTATTTTTAAAATTTATCACGAATGTTTTCAATATTGAAACTATCAAAAGTTGATGTTATAGTGCAAGAAAAGTAACTCCTTAGCACTGTCAGCTGCTAAATTTACTCCTGCATCCCTCCGTTGCATACCTGTGATTCTTAATAAACACATGCCCCTGAGATCAGTGGAGAGCGAGGTATTTTGGCCCTAACAGTTGGGATAAAGCTGCAGATGATACTGCCACCAAACTTTCAGGCTTCCCCTCCACTCTAACAATAACCGACTGAGGTCAAGACTCAGCTCCCTTGTGACTTGTGGCTGTGACCCTTTGGTTGATGGTGATGATGATGATGTAACCCTACAGATAGGGCTATGTGTCCTGCTTAGAATAAGATGCTTTGCAAATATTTTAAGAAGCTGACTTAAGATTAATTGTCCTCTCCTATTTTCCATTTCCAACATTTTCTTGAACTTGCCATTTCACATAATCACTGCAGAAAATTTTGTACTGAAACACAGAATCTAGAAATGTAACAGTGGAGCAAGAAGCCTGGTGTTCAGGATGGTCTGATTTCCATCTGCAGCTTAGCTTTCATGGCACTCAAACCCTTTGAGAACCTTCCATAGACCTTAAGTGCACATCAGTGCCTGCAACTCAGAGGCTTTGGTTCTGTGTGTATTAGGGCCTTGAATTTGAAATCACGGTTTGTTTTCTTCCATGTGATATTAATATGTATGAAGTATTTTCACTGCCAGCAGCCCTGCAGGCTTCATGCTGAATCTGTGTCAGCTGCTCTGAGGGTACCTTTCTTTGTCTAGGTTTCCCCTCCCAGGGCCCCCAAAGCTTATACCACCCAAGCTATTTATGTTAGACCATCCCAACTACCCTCCAATCTGAAGGAAATGGAAATGATAGAGCTCTACTGGCATGATACAGAAACACAGCAAAACTTAATTGCATAAAAAACAAAACTTATGCTTGAATACCTTGTGTGTAATAGCTACAGCTGAATATGCTATAATTGGGAGTATGGAGGAAAGAACAATAATTGAATACCTGGTATTTGAGCTGGATTCTGCCACACTGCTCAGCAGCTGTGGGACTTCATATTCAATAAGTGTTTTCAGCTGACCATCCCCTACACCAGCACGGTACACAATTATCCGTGCTGGCAAATCATGATTGTACTTGTACCATTTGTTGAGTGCTCCTGCAGAATTTGGTGTCAGTAAGAAAAGAATTACTTTTCTAATGCCAACAAAAAATAACATTCCCATATATTGCAGAGTTTAAATGGGTTTGCTATTTCAGACCACTGTAAAATAGGGCAATACATAATTTGGGTTATATTTGCAATAATATAACAATGGATAACTTTAGGGAGCATTCCTCTGTCTCTGCTATTCAAGGAATCACAATGGTTTCTATGGCATGATATATTCTTAAACTTGGCCTATCTCTTTAAATAAAATTTTAATATTTAAGCAATAAATTAAAATTTAATTAATGCAATAGACAAACGCCTAAAATCAAATTAATATTAGTGTCTTCAAGTCTTTAAATCCTCTAATTAGATATAAACTAATTTTATGTCATTTTCTTTCCTAATGAGAATAAATATGAAAATCTAAGGAAATGGCTTTGCTGTTCCTCTGAAAACATATCTTCACACTGACTCACCCAATTGATTCCAATTCTCACTGAGGAAATGAACTCTGAAAACATTTCTACTCACTGTAACTATGAATTTCCTAAAGAACAGGGACCATAGAGTAACTGCTACCCAATGAAAACCTTTAATAACTGCTAAAAAAAAAATTACCTGCTAAAAAAATTTACCAGGTTTCAATGTGAGGGGAATATAATAGAATGCAATAATTATTTTCATGTATATATCACATAGTTATTTTAAGAGTTTATTGTTTAGGAAATTCATTTTAGTTTGATAGAAGGTAATCATATATATAAGTCCATTACCAACATGTCTAAGCAAATTCATTTTTTAAGAAAAAATATTTACAATACCCCCAAATTTACAGATGGGAAAATGCAGATCAGGAGAGGGAAGGGTTTGTACAAGTCACACTGCTAGGAAATAGCAAAGCCAGACCTAGGCCAGGACTGGGGAAGAAACAGAAACCCTAGATTTGTCTTTGCATTGCATCCTGCTATGGATAGGGCACCTTTCCTCATCTGCTGTCTTTCCCTTTTTCTCTTGCTTTGCCACTTTATCTGTTAGCACCCCTATCCTAGCCCTGTAGGCTTCCCTCCTAGGTCTACACTTAACATTGCTCTGTCATAACTCGAGTTCCTCCAGGGTTGGTTTCTTTTGACCTTCAAACTGCTTGTCAGGGAAACCAGCAGCCACAAATTTTCCTTCCTTCTGGCTTCATGTTATCACACACAGACAAATGTAAATGTAAATGCTACATAGTCTGATTGTTGGCCTAAATCGGCATGCAGCTTCAGAGATCTTCAACTGGGTGACAGTTGACAAAGACAGGTGTAGAGAGTTTGCTTTGACCTATGTGGTCTTCTATAAGCATGTGGATTTGAGGTCTGAAGGAACAGTCCTTGGAGCCCACCCACATTGCTATATTTTTAGTACCAGTCATGAAAACTTTCAAGCAATCTGCAACATCAGTCATTGTTCTCTGAAGGATACAGCGGGAAAACCACCTAAAGTTAAAAAAAAAAAAAAAAAGTAAAATTCAACTTCAATTTTTCTACCATAAATATTCATTATTATTAAATTAAGAAACAGACATTATGAGTAAAAATCAATGTTCACAATTTTGTATGTGTTATGTGTTCACAATTATATCAAAGAGCCCCTTTACCCAAAAAGAATTTATTGAGAAGAGAAGCTAAACATAGTGTTGGCATCAGCCATATCGAGCTTCAAATCCTAGTCAATATACTCACCAGCTGTGTAACTTTGCTATGTGAACCTAAGTCTCAGTTTCCTCATCTGTACCAAGGAGATTTACAAGGTAAGTAGATTAGTTACTACCTCATAGGGTTGTGGTAAAAATTAAATCACATAATATTTGTAAAATATTTAGCACAGTACTTTGCATATAGTAAAGAGTAATAGAGGCCACTATTATTGTTATAAATTAATGTATTAATTTAGCAATAGAGCTTCTACTGTCAAAATATTCAAAGATTTCTGAAGCATAAACTTTCATTTCTATAGGTGATCCTTTTGGATTAGAAATCTTAACATTATTGTGTAGATTTCAGAAACAAGTTCCCTTACTACCACCATTAATTAACTTAAAGCACTTGGAAATGAAGATCATGACTTCATGTTAGGTATGTTCCAGCATTATTATACCTCTCTAAATATATGCAACAACAGTAATACAGCTACGTGTGGTGGCACGTGCCTATAGTCACAGCTACTTGGGAGGCTGAGGTAGGAGGACTGCTTGAGCCCATGAGTTCAAGGCTGTATTGTGCTATCACTGTGCCTGTGAATAGCCACTGCACTCCAGCCTGGGCAACAAAGCAAGACCCCATCTCTAAACATTTTGTTTTTTTGTAAAAAACAACAACAAAACAAAAAAAAAAAACAGAACACAATTAGGAATGCTGCCAACAAACTAGAAGTCCTGAGTGATATTAGCAAGGTGGAAGAATAGGAGCTTTCTACCATCATTTCCCTTCCAGAAGCATCAATTTTGACAATTACCCATGGATGAGACTAACTCCAATGGTGACGTTCCAGCACATCACTGGAGTAAAACATCAGAGAATGGATGCATTAAAGAGGGTAACACAAAGAGATTCACTTTACCTGCATTGCTCCTCCCCTAGGGAGGGCACAGCTCAGTGCCATGACAGATCACATCAGCCCATGATTTCTCTTACAGGGTGAAAATTAGAGTGTAGTGAGTGAGCACCCAGCTCCCTCACCCATTCAGGATACTGCCTAGGATGCCCACTTTTTTCTTGCCTCAACCAGAACAACAAGATTATCAGCACAGCTGGGAGGTTAGGAGAGTCTGGGGGCAGAAAAGAGTGGCTGCAAACCCTACTGACTGCTCTATGAGCTTCATCAAGAGGCCCTCCTGTGGGTTTCTTAGGATACCTTGCCTATGGAGCACCTCAACTGACTCACAGGCACCCCAAATGCTACATGTATCTCACCACCACCCCTGACCAGGCTGGCTCCCTAGCCACATTTGTTCAGATGTTGAGTGCAAGCATTTCACACAAACAGATAGCTTGACTCTTCAGGATTTGGAGAAGGTACACAAATGAGCATTTCAGGGCACCACCCTAGGGAAAACAGATGAGAGCCTCTTGACAGCTGGCCTGGCTTTGTGGGATTGAGAAAGTGCATGCAATTTTAAGGATCCCCCCACCAAGTGAGAACCAGAAGTGTGGAGTGGGCGCATGAATAGAAAACGTGTAAGAGAGCCTCAGAATCCCTAGCTGGGCTGACTGTTAAAGGTTTTTCTCTCCCAAAGATAGCCAATAAAGACTGGAAGAAATGACTGATTCTTCAAATGCAAAGACAGCAATGCAACACTTCAAGAAACATGAAAAATCAGGAACTGACCGGGTGCAGTGGTTCATGCCTGTAACCCCAGCACTTTTAGAGGCCGAGGAGGGAGGATCACCTGAAGTCAGGAGTTCAAGACCAGCCTGCCCAACATGGCGAAACCCTGACTCTACTAAAAATACACAAAATTAGCTGGGCATGGTGGCAGGCACCTGTAATGCCAGCTACTAGGGAGGCTGAGGCAGGAGAATCACTTGAACCTGGGAGGCAGAGGTTTCAGTGAGCTGAGATCGCACCACCATACTCCAGCCTGCATGACAAGAGCGAAACTCCGTCTCAAAAAGGAAAAAAAAAAAAAAAAGAAAAGAAAAGAAAAATCAGGAACTATGACACAACCAAAGGAACACAATAATATTCCAGTAACTGACCTCAAAGAAATGGAGATTTGTGAATTGCCTGAGAAAGGATTCAAAATAATTGTTTAAGGAAGCTCAGCAAGCTACAAGGGAATGCAGACAGACCACTCAATGACATTAAAAAAAAATACAGAAACAAAACAATAACTTCAATATAGAGATAGAAATCATTAAAAAAGAACCAAGCAAGCTGGGCCTGGTGGTTCACACCTATAATCCCAGCACTTTGGGAGGCTGAGGCAGGTGGATCAGGAGGTTAGGAGTTTGAGACTAGCCTGACCAACACAGTGAAACCCCCTCTCTACTAAAAATACAAAAAATTAGCTGGACATTGTGGCAGGTGCCTATAATCTCAGCTACTTGGGAGGCTGAGGCAGGAGAATCACTTGAACCCAGGAGGCGGAGGTTGCAGTGAGCCAAGATTGTGCCACTGCACTCCAGCCCTGGGCGAGTGTGAGACTCCATCTCAAAGAACCAAGCAGAAATTCTGGAGCTGAAGAATACAATTAATTAAATAAAAGCAATAGAAAATATCAATAGCAGACTTGATCAGGTAGAAGAATCTGTGAATTTGAAGATAGGTCATTTGAAAATACACAAAGGAGAAAAAATAAAAGGATGGAAGAAAGCCTATGGAGTTTTTGGGATACCATAAAGAGGGCTAACATTTGCATTACGAAAGTTTCAAAAGGAGAACAGAGATAGGTGGAAAGCTTATTTCAAGAAATAATGGCTAAAATGTTCTTGAATCTGGAAAGAGATAGGAACATCCAGGTACATGTAGCTCAAAGGTTCTGAAGCAGGTTCAACCCAAAGAAGAATTCACCAAGACATATTACAATCAAACTGTCAAAAATCAAAGACAGAGTATGTTGAAAGCAGCAAGAAGAGAGGCTTATTACATACAAAGGAACCCTCATAGGCTATCAGCAGATTTCTCAGCAGAAACCTTACAGGCCAGGAAAATGAGATGATATATTCCAAGTTTTGAAAGAAAAAACTACTGATCAATCAAGAACACTTTTCCTTGAAAAGCTGTCCTTCAGAAATGAAAAAGAGATAAAGAATTTTTCAAACAACAAACTGAGGAAGTTCATCACCATTAGACCTGCCATATAAGAAATAACAAAGGGAGTTCTTCAAGCTGAAATGAAAGGATGTAATAAGTAACATAAAAACATATAAAAGCATAAAACTCACTAATATAGGTAAGTATATCATCAAATTCAAAATACTCTAATACTGTAATAGTTGTTTATAAACTACTTATAACTCTAGTTGTAGGGATAAAAGATCACAGTATTTTAAAATATAGCTACATAATATAAGAAAATAACAATATAATAAAAATAGCTACACAATATAATTAATGCATATATACACAATATAAGAAGATGCAAATCATGACATCTAAAACATAAAATGTAGGGGAGAAAGTAAAAGTGAGGAGTTTTTGTATGTGATAAAGTTATCAGCTTAAAATATACTGTTATAACCATAAGATGTTTTATGTAAGCCTCATGGTAATTATGAAGCAAAAATCCATAGTAGATACTCAAAACAAAAAAGAGAAAGGAGTAAAGCATACTATTGCAGAAAATCATCAAATCACAAAGGAAGACAGTGAGAGAGGAATAAAGAAACAAATAATCTACAAAAAAGCCAGAAAACAATGAATAAAATCACAATAGTGAGTCATTACTTATCAATATTTTAAATGTAAATGGATTAAATTCTCCAATCAAATGACACAGTGTGGCTAAAGGGATAAAAAAGAAGACCTAACTAAATGCCACCTACAAAGAGATTCACTTCAGCTGTAAGGACACACATAGATTGAAAGTAAAAGGATAGAAAAAATATTCCATGCAAATGGAAACCAATAGAGAGCAGGGGTAGCTAAACTTAGGCAAAATAGACTTTTGTAAAAAAAAAAAATACCTCACAAAAATCAAAGTCGTTGGATAATGATAAAAGAATCAATTCATTAAGAGAATACATCAATTTTACCTATGTATGCACCTAATAGTTGAGCATCTAAATATATAAATCAAATATTAATATCTGGAGAGAGAAATAGCAATACAATAATAGTAGGGAGCTTCAATACTCCACTTTTAACAATAGATAGATCATCCTGACAGAAAATTAATAAGGAAACATTGGACTTGAATTATACTTTAGACCAAATGAATCTAATATATAAAATGTTTCAGCCAACAACCACAGAATACATATTCTGCTCAAGCACACATGGAACATTCTCCAAGACAAATCATAGCCAGTATTAACAACTTTAAGAAGACTGAAATTATATCAATCTGTTAGTTTTGTATTGCTATAAAGAAACACTTTAGACTGGGCAATTTATTTAAAAAAAAGGTTTATTTGACGCATGGTCTTACAAGCTGTACATAAAGCATAGTGCCAGCATCTGCTTCTAGCGAGGGCCTCAGGAAGCTTATAATCATCATGAAAGGCAAAGGGGGGCCAGGGTGTCACATGGTGAAAGAGGGAGCAAAAGAGAGAGATCAAGAGACATGCCAGACTCTTTTAAACCGCCAGCTGTTGCATGAACTAACAGAACAAGAACTCACTTATTACCATGGGGAGGGCAATCTACCCCCATGACCAAAACACCTCCCACCAGGCCCTACCTTCAACATTGGGGATCACATTTTTTGGAGGGGACAAACTATATCAATATTTGAACAAACTATATCAATCAAGCTTACTATTGTCTGACCATCATAGTATGACACTAGAATTAATAATGGAGGAAAACTGCAAAATTGAAATATAGAAACACAACATACTAAAACTTATGGGATGCAGAAAAAGTAGTTTAAGATGGAAGTTTATGGCAATAAATGCCTACGTGAAAAAAAAGGAAAGCCCTGATAAACATAAATGTAAAAATCCTCAACAAAATACTAAAAACTAAATTCAACAGTATATTAAAAGTTTCACAAATGATGAGAAAATGGGGTTTATACCTGGGATGTAAGAATGGATCGTTCAACATATGCAAATCAATAGCTAGATGCATCACACTTCCTGATTTCAAATTATATTACAAAGCCATAATAATCAAAACAGCCTGATACTGCCATAAAAACAGACACATACGCAAATGGAACGGGATAAGAAGCCCAGAAATAAATCCACACGTATACAGTCAACTAATCTTTGACAAAAACACCAACAATACACAATGGGATAAAGAAAGTCTCTTCAATAAATGGTGTTGAAATAACTAGATATTCACATGTAAAAAAACGAAATTGGACCCTTATACCATACACAAATATTAACTCTAAATGGATTAAAGACTTAAACAAAAGATCTTACACTGCAAAACTTCTAGAAGAAAACATAAAGCTCCATGACATTGATCTTGGCAATGATTTTCTGAATATGACACCAAAAATACAACTAAATAATAAAAGTTTCTGCATAGCAAAGGAAATAATTAACAAAATGAAAAGCAACTTACATAATGGGAGAAAACATTTGCAATCACATATCTGATACGGGGATGATATCCAAAATATATGAAGAACCCATACAATTCAATAGAAAAAAAATCCAATTAAATAGACATTTTTCCAAAGATGACATATAAATGGCCAACAGATACATGAAAAGGTGCTCAACATCACTAATTATCAAGGAAATGCAAATCAAAACCACAATGAGATATCACCTTACACCTGTAGGATGGCTATGACCAAAAAGTCAGAAGATAAATATTAGGGAGAATGTGGAAAAATGGGAACCTTTATACATTGTTGGTGGGAATGTAAATTAGCATAGCCATTATGGAAACCAGTAAAGAAGTTCCTCAAAAAATTTCAAGTAGAACTACTATATGATCCAGAAATCCCACTCTGGCTATATATCCAAAGGAAAAGAAATCAGTATGTCAGATATCTACATTCCCATGTTCAATAGCCAAGATATAGAATCAACCTGTGACAACTGATGGATGATTAGGTAAAGAAATTGTGAGATACACACACACACGATAGAATATTATTCAGCCTTAAGAAAATCCTGCCATTTGCAACAACATGAATGAACCTACAGGACATTATATTAAGTAAAATAAGCCAGACACAAAAAGACAAATACTGTACGATCACTTATATGTGGAATCTAAGAATGTCAAACTCATAGAAACAGAGAGTAGAAGATAGTTATCGGGGGCAGAGGATGGGAATATTTGATGTTGTTCGAAGGGTACAAACTTTCAGTTATAAGATGAATATGTTTTGGACACAATGTACAGCATGTTGAGTATAGTTAATTATCATGTACTATTGTATAGTTGAAATTTGCTAAGAGAGTAGATCTTAAGTAGTCTCACCACACACACACACAAATGGTAACTATGTGAGGTAATGGATATGTTAGTTACCTTGACTGTGGTAATTATTTCACAATGTATACATATATGAAAACATCACACTGTACATTCAAAATATATATAATGTATGCATCAATTATCAAAACTGATAAAAATTATAATAAATTTTCTGATAAATGGTGACCATTTCAGGAAAAAAACTAAAGTGGATCCCTACCTCACTCCCTATATCAAAATAAATTTTAGATATACAAAGAAAAAAATGAAAGTCCTTTATCAACTTGATTAATGATGTGGCATATATAAGAAGCATCTCATACAACCTGGAATGAAGTTGTAGGCATGCAAGTATGGTGTTATTATGGTGTTCCTTTTTCTGTTTCCCACAATCCAAAATACATACCTGACCATTAATTTAATGGAGTAAATAAAATAGCTTAAGCCAGGAAGAAAACATTTTGCAAAGGGCTGCTATAGCCTCAAAACACATTGTTCAATTACAAAGGTGGAAACAATTCTAAGACCCATAATTTAATGAGTACTATTAGCCAATGTTTAAGGCATTATCCCTGATTTTGCCTGTTTTTAATAGCTGTGTGAACAACAGCCACATCAAATGTCTGCAAATGTTAATAATCATAACAAGAAGTATGTATTGAGTATTTACTATGGGTGGAGATGTTCAATGCACCTTATTTTAGATAATTCCCATAAATGCCTTATGAAATAGGCATCATTATTATTTCTATTTTACAGATTACCATAGTGAGGCACAGCAAAGTTAAATAACTAGACCTCAGTCACAGAGTAAGTAAGTGGCAGACCAGGGTATAAATCCAGGCAATCTGATTTCAAAGATCAACTGCTCGACATGATATATGTAAAGTACCTAGTTCAGTTCCCAATATGGTGCAGACACTCAGAAAATAAATGCACAAGAATTTGTACACATCTATCATTTGGGGAAGATGAGCAATAGCTCACCCTAATGAATATATAAAAGATTTTTTAATGAGGCTACATAGTACCCCAATATTATCAATCACATTTTTATATGTAAGTGTAATTTATGAACATAAATGTTGGTGTTTAAAATGAGTGAATAATACAAAATATTCCTTGCTGTTACATTCTTTAGTGAAACCACAATTAATAGTCTAACTAAATGAAGCATGTGTTCAGGTAGTTTTAGCAGTACCTGGTGATTCTGGGGTTAACACTGGCCACACATCCAACAACCATCACGTCCTTGCTGAGTGCATCTTTACAGACATCAATACCGACCACCATCAGGGACTTTAACTATAAAATTAAATTTGTCATGATTTAATGGGATGAGGTATCATTTCCCCTACCAATGGTTTAATAGGAAAGTTTTTAAAAACAGACTCCCGTTACTGAATTCTTAAAGTTAAGCTATGTGTAAGGGAGATTGAGATCCGTGAGCCAGATTATTAAACCAGAAATGAGAGAGACTTAAAGATGGCAGGAAGAATATGGTACACACTTATCTTAAGAGAAACACTACCGTCCAAGATAACCATCATCCTTTGTGGGGTGGGGAAGGGGCACCAGTGGCTAAAGAGATTCTGGGAGTGTGATCAGTGTATTTATCGCTTGCCTCTGGTCTGGAGGAATCTGAAGAGGAATTCCACTCTTCATTCTTCAGATCTCTAAGGAATCCTCACTTGGCTGTGCACCTTTGTGGGGAGTGGGAGAGAGGGAGGCTGAGGGTAACCATGTTCATTCTGGTTATGGACATGTAAGGAAATGGGCAACACTCCCTCGCTTCTCCTCCTCCTCACTTACTCCCATGGTGGCTACAGTTCAGGGAAGAGAAGAGGATTTTCTCAGTACCTACCACAGTTTGGAGGTTCAGATCATAGGCTATGCCAGCTCCCCAGGCTCTGGGGAGGCCCCATCCAGGGTGCAAGGCTATTCTCAGAGTTAGCACCCTGATGAAAGCAAGTAAATGTGGAGGCAATGGAACACAGATTTTAAAATAGCAGCCAAGAGGATTCAAATCAGGTCCCTATGCTGAGTTAGCAGCTTAACTGAAGCTCGCTGAGAAGTATGGAGCCTCTTTTGAAGATTCACAATGGCTTATGGAATGCCAGAACCCAGGGCAGAGGCTCAAGAAACAAGCAAACCAAATAATTCTGGGATCATGTGATAACATCTCCTACTTTAATCTTTAAAATACATTTATTAATTACTAATAGAAAAAATGTGACAGGGTCCTTACAGGTATTTCCACAGCCCACAGCTCGCCTCCGAGCTTGCAAGTCATCTGCATAGCGATCTTGGTGGCGATACTCATCATCATGCCCTGTTTATTCAAGGTCCGAGCAAGCACACATTGGCTTGGGACTGGGCAGTCTGAGCTCAAATATTTTTTAATGGAATCATAATAGGTCTTCTGATTAGAAGGCAGAATGCACATTACCTAAAAGCAAAAACAGCAAAAGATTTTGGAAGTTAATTTACTTCTGCTAAGAAGTTGCTTTTTAAAGAAATGAATTCATGAATTATTCTCCAAACATCTTTTACCCTTAAGTTCCCAAGAAGCAACACTAACATGCCTACAGTTCTCTTAAATGGCCATTAAAACACTGGTGAATTAATCAATCCATTTGAAATGCCTTCTCATTAGCCATTCATTCTGCAAAGCCCCACCCACTCCTACCCATTTCCCTTGGCTTTTCCTTTCTCCTCATTTCTCTCCTGATTTGATTCTGTCAATTCCCTCAAATTCCCTTCTCACAGAGCTGCTTCTCCAGCTATCTCCACTCCCTCACCCCCAACTTTGCAGTGATCCTTTCCTATGGTTTTCAAGTTATCATTCCCATTGGTCCCTCCCTGACCCCACCCAAAGATAAGCAAAGTTGAGAATTAGCTTAAACTATGGTGCTTTTCCCATTAGGTACAAGATAACCAAAATAAAGGACACAAAAATACACTTTTTAAAAAAAAAGCTGAAGTTGAGAGTATGGATATGAGTGGGGGGTGGATAGAGAAGTTTCAAGTCCCCTGGCTTTTTTTTTTTTTTTGAGACAGAGTCTCACACTGTCACCCAGGCTGGAGTGCAGTGGCATGATCTTGGCTCACTGCAACCTCCACTTCCTGGGTTCAAGCGATTCTTGTGCCTCAGCCTCCCGAGTAGCTGGGATTACAGGCGCCTGCCACCACGCCCGGCTAATTTTTTCTAATTTTAGTAGAGACGGGGTTTCACTATGTTGGCCAGGCTGGACTCAAATGCCTGACCTTGTGATCCACTCACCCCGGCCTCCCAAAGTGCTGGGATTACAGGCGTGAGCCACCGCCCCTGGCCTACTCCTACTTCTTATCAGATGCTTTCCGCACTGAAGGGCCTACCTCCGCCTCCTTCTCATCTTTTATTCTCCACTTTCAAAAGCCCCCAAATTGTAGAAAAGACATGCACTGTCAATGATTAGCAGAAGAAAACAAAGTAATTTTTCCACCTATAGAATTATTTAAAGTCACAATGTCAAAAGCTAAAATTATTTACATTTAATTATATAAAGTGAAGAAAAATATTTTTAAATTATCAGCAAAAGGCTCTTAGAGGCCTTCCTTCCTTCCAATTCATGAGTTTGGCTCCAAGCAAGAAAAGTGGTAGAACAAGGCAGTGGCCCAGTGGGCTGAGAGAAGATGGGAGCCGAGTGAGACTGGTTCCACACCAGGGGCTGGACAAGTAAGCAGGTATGTGGGGAATAACAGGAGCCATGCAACATACATTTCCTAGCTATGTCCATTGAGAAAGCCTGGGGATAGCAACAACCCAGTAGCAATGAAGCACACCAAGTGCCCCAAATCTTTGTATCTAAATACTATCCTCTGCTAAAAGGAATCAGGACTCCTGGGAAAGATATCTGATTCCAGGGCGGGGAAGCAACACTGTAAGATGAGCCTGGAATATCTTATTTTGCCAGAAAATAAGAAAGTGTTCCAAGAAAGATGGAGACACATGAAAAAGACACAGAAGCCAGCTTGAAGGGGAATCCCACTGGCAAAATCAGGTACAATATTAAGAGCAACAAAATAAATAATAAGAGTAATGGACTCTAACAAAATAGGAATCTATGAGTCTATGCAGATATAAAGAAACAAACGAATAAATGGGGAGAAGAGAAAGTTCTTCCTATGCCACCTAATGACTGTAGAAGGACTGATGGAATGGAATACCATCATTTGTTAATCATCATAATAATGATGGATTCAGGCAAGAATTATAATAGATGCTAAGACAAATGGGTAAAAGTTTGATGAGGAACAGGATTATTTATATAGTCTCAAAATATCTACATATGTACACATGCAACTGATAAAGCTTAACTTTACAGTGGAGAAATCGGGCAGATATCACCATAATCAGTGGAGTGACACCTGGTAGGATGCACTTAGAATATAGGATCATTGCTGTGCTACTCTTGCCAAAAGTGCATAACATGAATTTAATCATGAGGAGACATCAGACAAACCCAAATCGAGGGACGTTATACAAAATAACTAGTCTGTACTCTTCAAAATTGGAAGGTCATCAGAGTCAAGGAAAATTAAAGAGCTGTTCCAGATTGAAGGAGAGACTATAGAGACTGGACAACTAAGTGCAGGACAGTAAAGCCTTTTCCTACAGAGGTGACAATTGAGACAAATGAAGAAAACTGTTTCTTAATTTTGATGATTGTCATATGCTTCTGTAAGATAGAGACCTTGTTTATAGAAAATATGCACTGAAATAGTCAAGGGCACTGGGGCATCATGCCTGTAACATATGCTCAAATAGTTCAGCAAAAAAGATAGAAAATAATAAAGCAAATATGGTAAAAGGTCAATAATTTGGGATTCTGGGTGAAGGGTATATGAGAGAGTTGTTTGTACTGTTCTTGTCGCTTTTCTGTAAGTTTGATTTGATTTAAGTAAAAAATAAATGCTCTTAGGGTGAGAATTCTCTGTTTCATATAAGATCCTTTAGAGTAAAAGAGAAACTCACTAAAAGAAAAGCAAAGAGATAGCACTTAGCTAGTTCAGTTAGTTTGCATGACATAAGAACAAGAATGTTGGAAGTTGAACTGAGTGAGCGAGGGAGGTAAGAAGGGTAGATGGAACGGACAGGAAAAGCCCTACAATAGCCTGGGGGTGCTGAGGTCTGGTAGAAGAGTAAACATTACTGGGAAATAGGAATCGTTGAAAGATTTTTAAGAACAGGGATGTCAATTCTAATTTTTCTGGAATGTTGGGATGTGATGTAATCATGCCTTGGCCCCAAACAGTCTGCAAAGTCAGCTACACACACATGCCCTTTGGGAAATGAGGCAACTGTGGATGTCCCACCAGGTGATGCAGCACCGGAGGAAGTGGTCCTCTCTGAAATGCACAGAAGGTGGCAAGAATTCAGAGGAAGCAGGAATTTGGGGCCATAGGTCACTTGGAAAAACCTAACCCTCCAAGAATCCCCTGAAATATAGGGAACACTGGATACCAACATTTATGTGATGAGGTGGGAGTCAGTTTATCTTAAATCTTAAGGAAAAGATGACCCCAATGAGTTGCAAAATATGCAGACACCAATGGCTGTTATAGGGGTAACAAGAAGTACTGTATTTTAAAATTAATATTAGAAATGTGTAAAGGAAATAAAATATTGATTAAAATACTAAGATTAATATTTTCTTCGGTGCTTTGGAGAAATGCATGGCAATTTGCAAGTATATCATGGGAGGGTATGTTCAGACTGTAGATATAAAGCAGAACTAAAATTATAGATTAAAGGAGTTCAAAAAGTATCCTGTACTTACCAACTGAACATCAGGATCAACATATTGCTGTATAGCTCTAATAAATGCAGCTGGATTTTCTTGTACTTTTATGCTACATAAAAAGATTAATTTTGAAGCTATGTAACTTCCTTAGTAGCACATACTTATATGGCATTAGAAATAATACAAATAAATTTTCATAACACACTAGTAGTTTTAGGAAAAATTATTAGAGAAAATAACCTTTTGAGTCTAAAATTGTTTCTTAAACTACAAAATATGACAAAAACATTTCACAATAATTTTTACAGTGTAAAAAATGGTTTGGTAGAAAATCAGATCTTCTCAATTGTCCAGAATCCCTATAATCAATAATTCTGTTGTTCAAAATGGGGTTGAAAGTGAACTTTTGAAATCCCAAGTCTCACAGTATCAAATGTCTGAAAGAGTGTTCAAGCTCAACCAGGATTAAGATTTCTGTAAGAGTGAATTGCTATAGGAATCTAAAAACGAATGTTTCAGAAAACATCAGGTTAATGAGACCAAGCTATTCAGCTAATTTGCATGATTTAGACAAAAATATCTTTATTTTCCTTAGTGGTTGCTTGTCTGGAGCCTGGAATGTCTAGCCTTAATCAGCGCACAAGTACTCAACAATGATCTGTTCTGTGCTTACATTATGTTAGGGGCCAGCAGCTCCAAAAGTAATTCTCACACACATAGGAATTTGTAAAACTAGTTTCTTTATGTAGAATCAGCCTCTTTTATGCGTATATAAGTGAACTGTCCCAATGCCCAGTGGCTTTTTAAAACTCGCCCAGCAGGTGGCAGGACCATCAACCCCATGACTGCAGATACTAACAGACCTACGTGACTGGCTGGCAGAACTGTCTTAGCAACTAGATGGTCCTGACTCATCCAATTCAAACTCTCGCACTCTGACTCTGCTGCACTTACAGTCCACTCCTTCTAAAATCATCAGGTGAATGTTTTAGAAGACAGAAGCTATGCATATAAATCTAACAGGTAAATGGATACTTTATGGAAAAAAGAAGGTTGAAATAAAATATGAGCTTTCAAATAAAACAGGCCAAGGACAGAACATAGCAATGGGCTTGTTCCAGAATTCACGTGAGAAAGAGCCTGTGACGTCAGCCCAGGATCTGCGGACTGTGGCTTCTTTCATAATCATTTCCTGCTTTATTAGCTCATGGGTTTAGAGAAAGTAGAGCGGGTGAAACTCAATCCAGGCTATTTATTAACAGATTTGATAAGAGGAGAGTTCTAAACAATGGTGTTAAATGAGACTTTGGGATTAATACTTGTGCTGCTGATGCAATTAATTAGTAACTATGTGTTTAAAGAATAACTCCATTATAACAAAGAAAAATAAGTATCTGTTCCTCTTTTCTAAGCATATCAGTTTCAGTAAAGTGAGGCATGACCAACTTTATGGCTTTTCTAAAGCAAAACAGTATTTATTTTCAGTGTGATTGTATATGTATCTCTTACTCAATGAAAAACAATTTATTTATCTTTCTCATTCCCAGCAACTGGCATAGTATCTACACATATTAGTACTCAATAAACATTCTAAGAATAAATGGTTGACCTTAGTCTTATCAGAAAACTCTCTGAATGACTAATAGTATGCTACAGTAACAGAATCAGAAAAGCTTATTTGAGATCTATTTTCATATTAAATTTTAAAGCATAAAATCAAGTAAAAGTCAGGACATGCAACTTTTGTTTTTTAATATCCATTTCCTATTAAGTAAATAACTGATATGAAAAACTGATCTGAAAGAAGGAAAAACAGTTGAGAAGACAATATATGGACTTATTAAAGATTTATATCCCAACTGGTACTGGAAAGATTTTCAGGTAATGACACTACTGCTTAAGAACTGGGTACAAGTTTTACAAAGGCCAACATAAAATATATTCTAACTTTATAAAAGTTTAGTCATTACAAAATCTATCTACTTATGACTACTTTCTTGGCACTTTACATTAGGAAACTACTGGGATAAAGAAGCTTTTGTTGATACATCTGCCATTATTCCCTACCTTCTAACCAAACCAAATTAATATATGAACAAAATTCAATGTATTCTCACATTTTGGGGTAGTCCACATTAAATCCCATGGAACCTGCAACTCTTCTCAAGCAGTTCAGAAAGCTCTCGGCAACATATTCAGTTCTGTCACTACATAAAATCAACCAGGTATTCAAAGACTGTGCATTTAAAATCTTGCAAGTTCGAATATCCTTGGACCAGTCAGCAGCAGACACAGGTCGACACTGAGAAAAATAATGATCATGAAAGGATTGAACAAATTTATTCAGAGAGCAGCTAAATAAAGACAGTGTGAAGATGGCCAACTTTTGTTATAACTGTTTAACACAGTTTGCTATTCAGTCTTAAAACACAGATGCAGGCACTGCACATCCGAACAGAATACATGTGCTTTCTGGGAGTGGAAGCGTCTGGGCATCATCCCAGGTCTTCCAGGCACTGGTGGCCCTTGGAGGTCCCTTTAACCTCATGATTCTCTGCGGTGCGCAGAGAATGGTGTCTGATTCAAAGATCTCTGAGGTTCCCTTCCAGCTCTGAGTATCTATGCCTTTATTATGAATGACTCAGGCAAACAGCCTGTATCATTTTATCTTTTACTTTAAGCATCTAAATATCTCAGAGAATGCTGATTATCAATACTCTAGGTCATCATAATAAAACTAACACACCCTACAGAACAGTTAAGTGTTGCAGGAAGTCAGGGACCCCAAACGGAGGGACTGGCTGAAGCCATGGCGGAAGAACGTGGATTGTGAAGATTTCATGGACATTTATTAGTTCCTCAAATTAATACTTTTATAATTTCTTATACCTGTCTTTACTGCAATCTTTAAACATAAATTGTGAAGATTTCATGGACACTTATCACTTCCTCAATCAATACCTTTGTGATTTCTTATGCCTGTCTTTACTTTAATCTCTTAATCCTGTCATCTCGTAAGCCGAGGAGGATGCATGTCGCCTCAGGACCTTGTGATAATTGCATTAACTGCACAAATTGTAGAGCATGTGTGTTTGAACAATATGAAATCTGGGCACCTTGAAAAAGGAACAGGATAACAGCAATGTTTAAGGAACAAGAGAGATCATCTTAAACTCTGACCACTGGTGAGCGGGCGGAACAGAGCCATATTTCTCTTCTTTCAAAAGCAAATAGGAGAAATATTGCTGAATTCTTTTTCTCAGCAAGGAACATCCCTGAGAAAGAGAATGCACGCCTGGGAGTAGGTCTCTGAACTGGCCCCCCTGGGCGTGGCTGTCTTTTATGGTCTGTAGACCATAGAGGTGAAATAGACCCAGTCTCCTATAGCGCTCCTAGGCTTATTAGGAAGAGGAAATTCCTGCCTAATAAATTTTGGTCAGACCGGTTGCTCTCAAAACCTTGTCTCCTGATAAGATGTTATCAGTGACAATGGTGCCCGAAACTTTATTAGCAATTTTAACTTCGCCCGGTCCTGTGGTCCTGTGATCTCACCCTGCCTCCATTTGCCTTGTGATATTCTATTACCTTGTAAAGTACGTGATCTTTGTGACCGACACCCTATTCGTACACTCCCTCCCCTTTTGAAAATCCCTAATAAAAACTTGCTGGTTTTACGGCTTGTGGGGCATCATGGAACCTACCGACACGTGATGTCTCCCCTGGATGCCCAGCTTTAAAATTTCTCTCTTTTGTACTCTGTCCCTTTATTTCTCAAACCAGCCGATGCTTAAGGAAAATAGAAAATAACCTATGTGACTATCGGGGCAGGTTCCCTGATAGTTAAGATTATATATTAAGCTAGGAGTAGGTATGCTTAGAAGCAAAGATGAAGCCAGGATGGAGGCTCCTTTCTCACTCTCAAAAGGTCTCTCATGTGACCAGGAAAAACAGGTTTCCTGCGCTGAAGAGGGGGAATGTTAGCCTGCTTCCCAGACCTCTGCTTATATCCTCAGACTGTAATTGAATGATGCCTTTGGCACAGCAAGTGGGGAAGATCCACTGTTAGAACTAAAAGGGACCACATTGTATGCTAATCTCCTGCTACTTGAAGTGCTGTCAAGCGTTACTTGACCAGCAGCTTGAGCACTGCCTAGAAGCCAGTTAGAAATGCAGACTCCTGTGCACCACCCGAGACCCACTGAATCAGAATCTGCATGTTAACATGTCCCCCAAGTGATTCACATGTACATGAATATTTAAGAAACATCCCAATCCTCTTGTTTTACAAACTAGAAAGCTGTGACTGAGAGGTTACGAAACCACTTGGCAGCAGCGACAGGTTTAGAATGCTGGTCTCCTGACATGGCAGCCAGGGCACTTGTGACCAAGCACTCTGACTTCTCTGACTTCCAACCATCAGCCATCCTCGTGATGCCTTCCACTGGCTGGGCTGGATTCAGCCCCAGGAGTCCACCTACCTCGGCCTGAGAGCAAAGGAGAAGGGCTAGCTTTCCATCAATGGCTCACTCTGGAGTCAAAGTTCATTCCTGTCCATTAGGGCATGAGGAGAGCTGTACTCCTTCTGCCCACAACACTTCTTCCTGCTGTTGTCTTATGGGGCTGGGAGGAGACCCAGGACAATGTACCCTGAGACCTGTGAACTTTGAGTTCATTCAGTTCCTAGGACCTAATTTCAGAAAAGCAGAATGGGCCAAGAAGTTGATGACACTGTCATCTTAGACACCTGCTACCTCCAGTGCATGAGTTCTCCTGTTTTAATGCCCTTTCTCCTATGGACACCAGTTTCTACACCAAAAAAATGCAAACAAATACATAAAAATGAAAGGCTCTGGGAAATATGATTTTACTTATAGAAATTATGAGATGGATCATTTTAAGTACATAAGTCCTTCACATGTGGATCTGAAACTGAGCTTCTCTTTACTGAACTCTCGCCAAGATCCTAATGGGTGTCTACATTTTAGTACTTTACCATAAAGTTTTGTTTTGTTTTGTGTTGAAAAATAGTACTTCCTTATCTTCTCCAATGAGAGTTTTTGTAACTTGGATAGATTATTGTAAAGATATGACAAGGCCAGGCATGGTGGCTCGTGTCTGTAATCTCAGCACTTTGAGAGGCTGAGGTGGGAGGATGGCTTGAGCCCAGGAGTTCAAGGCCAGCCTGGGCAACACAGGGAGACCTGGTTTCTACAAAAAATACAAAAATTAGCTGAGCATGGTGGCGCACGCCTATAGTCCCAGCTTCTTGGGAGGCTGAAATGGCAGGATCGCTTGAGCCCAGGAGGTTAAGGCTGCAATGAGCTGTGATCATGCCACTGTGTTCCAGTCTGGGCAACAGAATGAGCCCTGTCTCGAAAAAAAAAAAAAAAAAAAAAAGATGAAAAAAATTCCCCCCATTCTACCAACATGATACATTCATTGTTCAGTTATATCAGTTAGACATACTGGTTTATTATACCCAATAAAGGCAAGAAGAGAGCCTTTAAACATGAAATGTGACTGGTGTTTTAAAGTGGGCAAAACTGAGGGGGAGGGGAGAAAGATAATGTATAATTTTTGCGTAAAATATTGATAGGTTCATTTCTTCAGCCGAAGTCTGGAAGTGGCGATGATTTGTCTCTTCAGGTTTCAGAATGCCTCTCTCCCCAAGTACTATGTCTGGGGCTGGGTTCTGTGCATACTTCTTGATTTTAATGTCCATTGAGCAGTGTTTTATTTCGAAAGATTAACATACATAACTGACATGGCAACTAAAAGTCATTGCAAAAGCTCATTGCAGCCTTAACCTCCTGGGCTCAGTTTTGGTATCAGAAAACAATCTATTAGAACTAATGTCCACCAGCTAATAGAATTTCCTCAGATGACTATGACTTTTTTTTAAGAGCAATGCACCACCCAACAGAAGATGGGTATGTTTTAATTGCAGTGATTTGAAATACTGTCTTCTGACTAACCTAAATCATGTCCACTGGGTGCCGCTAAGTCCGTGCAAGTAAATTCAGATTGAAAAGGAAACCACAGGGGATCTGAAGTCTTAGGATAAAGAGATGGAAGTACATGGCCAAACCAAATATTATAAGCACACAAGCCACTCTGGCCAATGCACAAACTTACACATATTCAAGTAAATACTTTTAAATGAAAATAAAATCACAGCACTTACTATGTGGTCTTGCATTAATATTTTTTCTGAAGGCACAATCCGGCCAGTCAGAGATATCTGACTTCCAAAATGCAGTCCCCAGGTCTCTAGTTCAAAGCGAGCATTGGTATTCCTGTTGATAAAGTTGTTTTAAATCATTAAAGAGAGATATAATTATAACTTACTGAATTAGTCAGGGGCTGATTTTCTGTGTCTTCAGGATTCCTGGCTTCTAATTCTACTCAGCATATTTTTTCCCTGCTTAAAAGAATTACGGGACAACTGTGCTCATTTGGGATGTTCAGGAATGGGAAAAGGATTCCAGTGGGAGTACAGTGGTTAGAAAAATAAGCTATCGAGCCAGACAGACCTGGGTTTAACTCCTAGCTCTAACATTTAATAATATATGATCTTGAGCAAACTATTCATCTTTAAGGCCTTGGTTTCCTTACTGGCAAAATGTAAGGATAATAAAAGCACCTACTTCGTAGGACTGACATAAAGATGAAATATGATAATGCACAGAAAGTGCTCACCACAGTCCCTGGCACATGGCATGTGCTCAAAACCTATGAGATATTATCATTCCTGATAACACACTCGTTAATAAGGAGATATTTTGGAGCCAGTGGATGTGGAGATGTCTTTTGTGAATATCTGAATTTCTTGGGTTGAGAGTCGAAGAAGGATGATAAAAGAAGGGAACATAAGAATGTAAGCTTCAGAAGATTCAGGATCTTCCTATTACCCTCTCTATCCTATGAGGAGAATATTAATATCAGCAATAATAACACTACTTTCTATTGTGTAGTACTTTCCATTTATAACTTAATAAGCTTTAATCATAGTTGATGTTTTAGCTCATGGGAGTATGATATATGATAACTTCCACTGAGCCATAAGCTCCTTGAAAGTGACAACCATATATAGGACTCAGCACACAGTAAGCCAGGCATTTGCAGGACATGGAGGAGATCCCCACACTTTTGTTTCCCTATTAAAGCTCTACCAATTTTTTTAGGGAAGCTCAAACCTCTTCACCACTGTCTCTCTGCAATAGCTCACTATTTCCACCTATTCGGATTATGTCCTCTCTGGTCACATTAATTCCTTTGAGTTAATTATTTTGCTTCAGATACCAACTGCCCAAGATGAGATGAGTGAGGCCATCATTGGTCAGGAAATGGGGTGAGGTGGGTGGTATTACTGAAAGGTGGCAGATAGATGCATCAGGAAGATTAATCCACAGTCACTATACGGGAAACGAACCAGGAATTCCTTCTCAATTCGGCATAAGTCTGAGGGACGTCCAGGGTAAATGACGTAAAGTATATCCATGAAATTAAAAAACTATGAAAACACTAGCATGATAATAGAGATCATGTTTATCATATGGAAATGTTTGAGAAAAACCCTGAAGTGAAAAGAGCAAGCTACAAAACATGATGTACAGTATTATACCATTTCTCTTTTAAAAAATAGGATTATATGCGTTTGCAGAGTCTGAAAGAATATTACTAATATTAATTGAATTAATTATTAATTCAATTGTGATTCATTTGTTAAATATTTACTGAGTAAACGCACATACACACTCTTTTCTCTCTCCTTTCTTTGTGCTACGTAAGTTTCCAAATCCTCCATGAGCTAGTACTACTTTAAAAAAGATTAAAATAAAAAAAAAGACTGTTGATCAACAATATAGCCCAATAGGAATATAAAGCAAACTACATACATAATTTTAAATTTTCCAGTAACCACCTTAAGAAAGTAAAAAAATGACAAGTGTGAAATTACGTTTTAAATATATGTTATTTAACCCAATAGATTAAAAAACTGTCATTTCTAGATGTGTCACTAGCCACATTTCAAGTGCACAGCAGCCACCCTAGACAGTCCAGTTTTAGAGGGTCAGAAAGGAAAACCAAGGAGAAGCTCAATTTTCCAATCACATGTTATAGCAAACTGTCATAAATAAGAACGGAAACATAGTCTGATAATCAGATGGGCAGAACCAGATGGCACAAAGGTATATCTCAAATTTAAAAGGCACATAGTGGGGTTTTCCTAAAGTTCAGCCTGCTGAGGCCATTGTATTAAGAGCTGAGCATTCCTGACCCTGAATACTGGGGGCCTGGTGTTTTTCTGGTTGCTTTGTTTGCTTGAAGGTTGTTGTTGTTGTTTAGATTATAACCTTTTTCTTTATTCAACATTTTATCCAGACTTCAATGTATGAAATAGATGAAAGCAGGGCATGGAGGTAAAGCAAGTGTTATTCCTATCAGCATGGCCTCCAACTCCCTTCAACCCCTTAGTCCTGAGACATCTCAGATGAAGGGCTGTGGACAGCACAATTCAAAAGCTCCTTGCTCTGAATCAATATGAATGACACATTTCCTTCAAGGAATATATCAGTGTTACATAGGCCATCTAATACTAAAAACTCAGCCCCAGGAAGGATGCATGCGGTGATCCAGTACCTCTGGATGTTGTCCACAAGCCTGGCCAGGCGCTGCTGCCGGCCTGAAGGACTGAGACGTGTCTTTTCAGCCACAGCCTTCATCAGCTGGAAATCAGATGTTGCCTGGTCAGTCAGCCCTATTAAATGCAAATGAAGACAAAGTGAGAAAATGAACATAAGCAACTCAGCCCATCAAAGGCCCAGTTTAAACCTTTCCACTTGAATGCATTCACCATCTGTATAGCACATCCAATAGAAATGAAAACCACGTATGTCATTTTAAGTTTTCTGGTAGCCACGTTAAGAAAAGGCAAAAAAGAAACAGACGAAATTACTTTGAATAGTGTATATTATTTAGCCCAGTATATCCAACATATTATCATTCCAACATGCAATCAACATAAAACATTTATTGTTGAGGTAGTTTCCTTCTTTTTATTCATACTAAGCCTTTCAAATCTGGGCTGTGTTTTACACCTAAAGCACACCTCCTCTCAGTCTTTTAGTAGAGCTAGTCCCAATTCAAGTGTTCAGAAACTCATGTGCTACTGGCTACTGTATTGGGTCCTGCAGACCTACAATATCAGAACACCATTAAGAATGAGCACCCCTTAGGCCGGGCGCTGTGGCTCATGCCTATAATCCCAGCGCTTTGGGAGGCCGAGGCGGGTGGATCACCTGAGGTTGGGAGTTTGAGACCAGCCTGACCAACATGGAGAAACCCCGTCTCTACTAAAAATACAAAATTAGCCGGGCGTGGCAGTGCTTGCTTGTAATCCCAGCTACTCAGGAGGCAGAGGCAGGAGAATCGCTTGAACCCGGGAGGCAGAGGTTGCAGTGAGCCAAGATCGCACCATTGCACTCCAGCCTGGGCAACAAGAGTGAAACTCCATCTCAAAAAAAATAAAAAGAATGAACACCCTTCCCTTCAAGGATTATATCCTCATTAATTTTTCTTTCTTTCCTTTCCTTTTTTTTGAGACAGAGTCTTGCTCTGTCACTCAGGCTGGAGTGCACTGGCGTGATCGCGGATCACTGCAACCTCCGCCTCTTGGGTTCAAGTGATTCTTCTGCCTCAGCCTCCTGAGTAGCTGGGGTTACGGATGTGTGCCACCATGCCCAGCTAATTTTTTATTTTTAATAGAGATGGGGTTTCACCATGTTGGCCAGGCTGGTCTGGAACTCCTGACTTCAGGTGATCCGCCCGCCTTGGCCTCCCAAAGTGCTAGGATTACAGGCGTGAGCCACCACGCCGGCCCTTCTTATTAATTTTTCTAATGGCAAAATAGATATATACACATCATAACTGACTCAAGGAACACACAAATGCAAAATGTAGAAAGTCTTCACTTCCTAGGCCTACCTGTTAGTCAAAAGAACATTGTTAAAAGTACTCGAGGCAGTTATTCAGATTTTACTGTATAATGAGGATTATATTCTGAAAATTCATGCAAAAAGAAGGTATGGATCATTCTGGCACCACTCTACTGATACACCTGAAGAAAATCTAAGTCACATTCCTTCCTATACTAGTAAATTCAAATAATGGCAAAGAGAAACTTGGTTTTAGGATGATATCAGGGGGTCTATTTTACATCAAAGTAATACATGGAATATATGAGATAAAGGAAATCGGTTCCCCCAACATGTCTCTATTATTGAATAAATTACTTAAAAGGACCATCCTCCATGGGTTAAATCGATGTCCTGGCATTCATGTAACTTAAAGAGGGTCTGCCCACTGCCAAGCATCAGGGGCCTGTATCCAGGAGCCTGACAGAGATATAAAACACAAACATTACCTGTTAGAAAGCAGAGCTCAGGTATCAGGTGGGCGAGCTGAGCCTCACTGTTGTCATTTCTCTTCTTCTTTAACAGACTAACAAGCATGGGCTGATTTAGGTCAGATACAGTAATATCATACTGCTATAAAATGCAAGATTAATAAGTAAAAAGTTAACATGGAAGCACCACCAGGTGAGCATCCTTACATTCAACAAGGTGATCCTAACATTAATATATAAATAAATCTAACCAATCCCATAGTTACCTACTTATTGCTACTTTCTTCCCAGTACCTATCTTTTATATCTGAGGGCCAGTTTTATTATTTTAATTATCTTTTCTAATGCAACACCATTAAAAATATCATTTCCCTGCTGTCTCTCGGTTTCAGCCAGATTCAGAATAGACTCCAGCTGGTTCTACACATAGTTCAATGACATCACTGGGACTGACTCAGAGCCAGCATTTCCACTACTGATGACTGAGGCAGACTGCCCCATGCTTAACTATCTGGCTCTAAACATCTATATTCATTTTGAAAATATCTATACACAAGCTGGAGGCGAGTTATATTGAGACAATCTCAGATTTCCCAAAAGAGCATGACTGTCCTTACCTTCTAGGATAGTAGGATGTTACAGGGAAGCAGCCCTGAAGTCTGACAAATGTGAATCTGATCCCCAGCTCCTCTATTTGCTTGGGCTGTGACACTGGGGAAGTGACTTAACTTTCCTCATCTATGAAATAAGGATAACAGTAGCTCACAGGTATCCTGTGTAAACCACTAGCATGGGGTCTGGTTTATAATGAATCCCCGGCAACTGTTAGTTCATATTCCTCTCCCTTTACCATCCTAAACTTCAGTTTCAGCAGTCTCACCTTGGCAAAAGCTCATTTACCCTCTAATGACAAAGGTTACAATGAACACTCATTTCCATTATAATTTAATCCACATTAGTGACAGAACAACTGGAATTATAATTTATAAAATGCCTGGGTATTGTGACACTGAGATCAATAATCACAATTAAAGAAGTCAAATGTGAGCATTTCTATATTTCAAGAAAAACTTTGTCATTAAAATAAAAACCAAGTCAAGAATCTCATTTGAAAGTAGCAGGTGCAACTGATGCTATGGCTAAAAAGTTTGGAGAAGGCTTTGTCAAGTGAGTTTGTATGCATGACTCCATTAATTTAGAACACACGGCATGCTTACTGTGTTCCAGGAACGGCAGTGGATAAGAAAATAAAAGAGGCACAGTCCCTGCCTTTCTGCATGAATACATTATCTACAAAGCGAGGTCCACAAGAAGCACAAACAATGCTTAACAAAGCACGATAAAGCACAACAAACCAATGAAAGAGATACTATTATTGTCCCCTTTGCAGATGAGAAAACACTGTGAAACATTAAGCAATCTTCCCAAGGCTCCATAACTGGAAATTAGCACAGCTAGGATTGATCTGTTAAGACTCTGCTTATTATACCACTCAGTACTGGATCCCTGGGCTGGAGTGGGAGGGGTGGGGAGGAAGAGGAGATGGTGGTAGTGACACAATTATGGCTGGCAAATCAGGGAAGCCTCCTTGCAGGTGGAGACCAAGAGAGGACCTTGAAGAAAACATGGGAGTATGGATAGTCTCAGGTAACAGCTCCAGCAAAACAAAGGCATCTTCCAGGAAGAAGGACTCTACCTGGAGCATGGTCAAGAACTCTAGCCCCTAACCTGCTCTCACAAGGTAAATGTGACCCTTTCCCTTGCCCCAATTTTCTTAGCATTTGAAAATACTTTGTATGATAAGATAAAATAGAGAAATATAAAGGTCAATATCAGGATGTCTTCCACTTTGAAAACTGACTACATAATAATCAGTCTTTCTTTCCTGGGACAGGGAGGAGGGCATACTAGAAGCTGTCACAGTTTTCTTTCTTTTCCTCCCTAATTACAATATATATGCAGTGAAGCACAACTCATTTCAAAAAAACAGTGACTGGGATTTTTACCATGATTCCCATTTCAGAATGTCACAGGTCCTAAAATACTTCTGTTTAAATATGAACAAATTTAATCATGCAAGAAAGAAACCCAAATGTTTAACAAACTGTTGGTTTAATAAACACAGAACACATTTTATGCACAAGATGTTTTGCTAGATACTATGCATCAAGGATTAGCCAAACACCATCCTTGCTCTCCAAGGAATATGTGTTCAAGAAGCAATGTGATGGATGCACAGGTACTTAGGAGAACAGCTTGCTCTTCTACGTGTGTGACAGAAAGCAAAGTCAGAGAGGACTTCACACTTGGCCTTAAAGCTAGGATTTGACCTAGGGGTAAAGGAGAAAGGTACGGCGTGGCTTTCTGCAGATGCCTAGTGAACACACACAAAGGCTGAGGAAGGTGTAGGCCAGTGAGTGGATGGGGTGATAAAGGCATGGGCTGCATAGGAGGGATGCTGAGAAATATAAGAAAGAAAAAGGGGGCCAAACTATGCAGTGCTAGAGAGGAAGAAGCAGAGGATAGAAAAGGAGGAGCATGGTCTCCACTGTTCTCCCAGTGCTCACAAAGTGCAGGCACACTTCAGTGCTCTGTGTGCATAATTATCTTATTCGGTTCTTACACTACACCATGAAGGTAGACAGATAAACTTCCTTTACACATGACACTCTGGGTTTAGTGATTTACCCAGGGTTACACAGCTGGAGCCAGGACCATCTTACTTCAGAGCTTATGCTTATAATCAGATTTCTGGGCAGCACTTCAGAAAGATCTCTCTGATGGCTGTGAGGATGAGGGATCACAGTGAGGAGAGAGCTAGGGCATAAAGAGTGATGGTAGGGGGAGGGGATCCACGAGATGGCCTGCATTAATGCAGTGGGAACGGGGCTGGCAAAAAGAAAATTCACGGATAAAGGATACAGAACTCGTCTTGGTGACAAGTGAATGAGGAGGTTAAGGTGAAGAAGAGGAAGAAAGCAAAATCATTCCTATCTGAGCTACAGAATTTCCAAGGAGAAACAGGAATGGGAAAGACAATGAATTCAGTCTGAATTATATTAGTTTGAGATGCCTGCAGGGTATTCATGCAAATATGTTCTGGAAATGGAGATGAATGCTAGGCAAAAACACTATATTTGAGCCATCTCAAAATACAATGAAAAGGTTCTATATGAGGGAACCATGGTGAATAATGGTTCCTTTGTGAGGAAGGAAGGAGGAAAATGTCAAAGGAGACTAAGATAGAACAACCTGAAAGTAGCAGAGAACCGCAGGGATGTGTCCCAGGAGTCAAGGAAGGAAGAGATTCAGTTCCAGCCGGTGGGAGAGGTCACAGGTATCAAATGCACTGAAAGCCCTTTAGGATAAGAACAGTAACTGAACTTGACCTTTCTAGAACTACTTCTAAAGCAGCATTACTGGATACCAGACTGCTGAGGTTTCAGGAAGGAAGAACAGAAAAGGTGCTTGGAGCTAGTGTAAATGACTTTCTAAAGTTAGCTAAGGAGAAAAAGAGAGCTTTTCCTGAAAGTGTACAATGATCAAGAAAGGGTTTTTGTTTTTGTTTGTTTGTTTTAACCTGAGTATTACTATACATTAAAGAGAAGGTGCTTTCAAAAAGAATTGAACATGGAAGATGAGGGGTAAGAATAACTGCTGCAAATGCGACTAGAGCTTCTAGAGGCAGCAACAGATTCCATCAATAGTTTCTTGAGTATCTAATATGTGCAAAGCACTGAGCTAGTCCTGGGAATCCAAAAATAAGGAGCCCCCTCCCCAGAGCTCAATGTCTAGGATGGGGCTCAGACCATTCGTGTGGTGCCTGTGATGACCTGAGACAGGGAGGGGATTCTGGGAGGAACGCTTTGGGGCTCCCTTGAGACTTGATGGCTGAGCTGAGTATGCAAGGGTGTCTAGTGTTCGTCTGGCTGTGAAGGGGTATCCAGGAAAAGGAAGCAACGTGTGAAAATGCACAGGGGAGAAACTGAGTCATGGAATCACAACAGGCAATTACATCAGAGCCAGGGAAGGGAGCAGGGGAATGGGAAGAGATGAGGCTTTAAAGGCAGGAATTGGCCACATCATAAGGAGATTTGGAAACTCTGCTAAGGGGCTTACGTGTGGTCCTAAGGCAATAAGGAGACATGGAAATGTATTAGCGTTGCGAGCAGTGTGATCAGATATGCTTTAAAGGGAGATTACTCACACTACAGGAAGAAGGAAACAGGAGATAGGATGAGGGTCAACAGGAGACCGGGAGGGTGGGGATGAAGGAGAGAGACAAGTCAGAGAATCAGGTCCGAGGCAGACTCAGCCTACAATCTGGGGGACCTCTGAGACTTGGAATAAGGAGACTTCTCTGAGGTAAAAGGAAAGGAGATAGAGATGCATGAAGAAAAGTCCTACCTGCTTGTAGTAATCCACATAGGTGATCTCGGTGCCATCCCGCTTCTGAAAGGTGTGTGTGGGCTTCACTGACCAGTCAATGTCATCAATGGAGTAGGTTCTGTTATTGTATCTGCCAAATATAAAAAGTCTTTAAATTGTTTTTTAATCATCTAACATAAGCAGCTACTTCACCACACTTTTAATTCAACACATAAGATAGACTCCAGAATGTCAGAAATTATGAAAACAATAAAACAAGAATATTCACTTTTTAAAAAATACTCAGCTCTTATCTGAAAAGGGCATTCCTTAATAATTTCATATACAGGAAGACTTCTGTCCACATTCCAACAAAACCTGTGGGAAAGTCCTTAGACCACAGTCTAGTTTTCTCACTGATAGATACTCTAACTTCAGGTAAATCATTCTTAAATGTTCAGAGGCTGAAGCATTGCTCAAAACTTTCCCATTATCTTCTGGTGTCACTCAAGAGTTTCTGACCTCCCCGGTAGTTTTGCTGATTAAAAAAAGCACCAAAAGAAGGCCAATCAACCCACAATGCTGGCGTCTTGCTTAACCTCCCCACTAGGGCTGGCCCTTGGCAAAACTACAAAACAGGTTAGCTAAGATTACTCTAAGCTCCTTCTCCCCTTCAGCACTGTGTAGCCTGGACTGTCCTCTCAGGATGACCTAGCCTAGGGGCAGAAACTACCACAGCAGGTTTCTCTAGAGCTTTTGATTCTTTCCAAGATGACTTTGAAATGTGATAAGCTAATCCATCAAGATCATGACAGGAAGATAAGAGGGTAGCCTTCTCATACCGAGTAGTGTGGAATCCAGCCAGTCCCACCCCTCTGCTATATATCCCAGAAAAACAAGTTTAAGTGGAAATTCTAAGCCAGAATAGAAGGCTAACAAGTCCCCTAAAAGAAGTATTTTTGCAGCCATAAAAAGGAACAGGATCATGTCCTTTGCAGGGACATGGATGGAGCTGGAAGCCATTATCCTCAGCAAACCAAGGCAGGAACAGAAAACCAAACACCGCATGTTCTCACTTATAAGTGGGAGCTGAGCAATGAGAACACATGGACACGAGGAGGGGAAAAACACACGCTGGGGCCTCTCAGGTGATAGGGTCGGGGGGAGGGAGAGCATTCTGAAAAATAGCTAATGCATGCTGGATTTAATACCTAGGTGATGGTTGATAGGTGCAGCAAACCACCATGGCACACTTTTACCTACGTAACAAACCTGCGCATCCTGCACATATATCCCAAAACTTAAAATAAAAAATTTTTTAAAAGTGTTCTTGGACTAGCAGCAGTATATGGTGAGCTTTTTAGTACTCAGGAGGTCATCTAAATTTTCCGTGTTTAACTAAGCTCAGTGTGCAATGAGGGCAAATTTTATATACATAAACCTAGAGGTTGCAAAGAAGTAAAATGTGGTCTCAACTTAAAAGACTCCTGAATCTAATAAAGAAGGTGAAACATGGAACTAACCTTCTGTCCTGTAAAATGAAATAAGATGGCCACAACAAGGTAGCCATAAGCAAAGTGCTATGGGCGCCGCCCAGGGGAAGAAACTGAATAATTCCAACTAAGTAGGCAAATGGAGGTGTCAGAAAAGCCAGGACATTAGAATTGAGCTTTGTGAAAACTGAAGTTTAAAAGGCAGAATTTGGGGTAGGGAATCCAGGCAACTGAAGTGAACGGAATTGAACTGAACTGAAGCATGAAAAGTGCAGACCGCTGGGGGTTAGAATAGAGAGTGGCATTAGGGGAAAGGAGGGTACAGCAAGCGAGAATTTGGAGCTTGTGCACAGTCCAGAATGCCACACAAGGACATGTGAACTCCAGACAGCAAAACAACCAGGTCTTCTAAACAGATGAGTAAACGGATTAGATCTGTGATATTGGGCCAATACTCCAACACTATTCCTATTCCCAAATACCATCAATGATTGATTTCTGAAGAAAAGTTTATTTAGACGCAGGCTTGTACCTTGTAAGGACAATGAGCCCTATTAGCTGCTTCTCACACGTCTGGGTGAAACAGGACAAGCCAGTTCTTTGACAGAGAGCAGTCATGAATTCCAGAACCGTCTCATTCCGGAGGACTTTGTAACTCACATCAGCACTAAACAGGAGCTTCCTTTCAAAATATGATACAGAAATGGCAAACCCAGGCCAAAGGGATAATCTTTAAAAACAAAAAAGAAAAAAAGGAATATTGTCAATGTTATACCGGAAACACAATAAAGATTTTTAAATGGTGATTTTCTGTTCTAATTCTCGAGATCTTAACAAGATAATTTTTTTCTTTAGTCTGATTTCTTCCAGTTGTTGACTGAAAACTTTTTTTCAGCTGCAGTGTCTTTAAGCATACATTTAGGATAAAATACCTTACTGTAAAGCAGTTTCTCAGCTTTGGCACCACTGACATTTTGAACTGGATAATTCTTTGTTAGGGACCGTCCTGTGTACTGTAGGATGTTTAGCAGCATTTCCCTGGCCTCTACCCACTAGATGCCAGTAGCAGCCTCCCAGCTGTGACAACCAAAAACGTCTCCAGACAATACAAAATGTTCCCTGAAGAGGCGGGGAAATGTCCCTGCCTGAAAACCGTAACTATAGGAATAATATATTTATGGAGTGATCTGTCCCCGCAGGAAAACATCTAGGTTCAGAAAAGCACCCCAATTCAAAGGTGAGGGCAGTGGATAGATTTAATGACGAGATTAAAAAATACAAAAGTGATACCACAAACAGATATACAAGAGAAACCGGAACACAGCCTACAGTTTCTTCCCACATAAACTTAAAAATCTTGAATAAGAAGTTACAGAAATGGCATGAAATAATAGACTACTATTTTAAAAAATAATTCCAGTTTATATTTTGTAGACTATTAAGTAGTCACTGTGATACTAAGCCAGCCTCCAGGACAGGCATATGTGCTGAGCACCTAGGGCAGTTTAGTACAATCAGCACCTATGAGATTTTCTAATCCAGGTGGACAGATTAGTGACAAGGACGAATTGGGTGCTTTATAGAGAGCACGCTGACACTCTGAATGAACATATGGAAACTCCCATCATTTTTCCTCCACCAGGCAGAAGGCCAAACACCCCACTCCCATTTTCTATCTTTTATGCACTTCTCCCTTTAAGAATCTACATTTGGGCTACCAGTTGCCTCTCTGTCTATAGTTTGACCACAGTATTTTTGAGAGCTAAGTAACAACCAGTTCAAGACATAGCTGACCACTTTCCCTGAAGCCTCGAATTCCCAGTTTAGGTAGAAATTCTGCAGGTGTTCATAAGGATTCTATCCTTCACCAGAGTTATTTGGTTGGCTTTTCTTTCTGACCTGCGCTGCCCTGACGATTTCATGTCAACCACTCTGGCTGTGCTAACAACCTTTCAACAACAAAATACAGCTCATCCTGCTTTCATTATTACTTATTACACACAGAAAATTCAGTTTCTGAATTCCTTCTAGGATTTGTGATAATTATCTATCACACTAATATAAGAAAACAAAGCTGCTAGCTTCACGTTCACATGCACCATTTTATTTAAAAAACTTGAAAATTATAAAAAATTCATTACATTTCATATCACAGAGTCTCTCACAGGAGGCATAATGGTATAATATTGCATCATAAATTATGTTGCTCACATTATAATAATTTCGGAGTAACAGAAAATATAAATAAACCTACTTGTGCTGGGGAATTTCCATTGGCTCTGAAGGATTATAGAAGTTCCGTCCAATTTGGTACATGGACAACTTTTTGAGGATCCTGCAAGTACATTTTTTGGAATTTTTGGTAAATATCAGTCAGTAACAGTGTAATTCTAAGTTCATACCCTTACTGAACATAATGTTAAAAATATATAGGAAATACAGACCTCTCATTCTCACAGGACTGCAAGGTTTAGATACTAAATATACATATGAATGTCTATAAAGAACTATCACTTCTTCATATTTGAGAATACTACAACTGAAATTATTTTTATCTGTCTGGGTTTAGCTGCAGTGACAAATATGTGGTCAATTAGCCATTATGGATGGCTGCAGTAGTAACATTCTGGTTAGCTTGGATGGGGTGAGATAAGCCATGCCTGCAGGCCTTTTTGACCTCTTCCCTACTTGGGGATGAGGACCTTATTTCTTTTTCTTTTTTTGAAATGGAGTTCGCTCTTGTTGCCCAGGCTGGAGTGCAATGGCGTGATCTCAGCTCACTGCAACCTCCGCCTCCCGGGTTAAGCGATTCTCTTGCCTCAGCCTCCACAGTAGCTGGGATTACAGGCAAGAGCGCCACCACGCCCGGTTAATTTTGTATTTTTGGTAGAGACGAGGTTTCTTCACGTTGGTCAGGCTGGTCTCAAACTCCTGACCTCAGGTGATCTGCCCACCTCTGCCTCTGCAGTAGCTGGGATTACAGGCAAGAGCGCCACCACGCCCGGCTAATTTTGTATTTTCGGTAGAGACGAGGTTTCTCCATGTTGGTCAGGCTGGTCTCGAACTCCTGACCTCAGGTGATCTGCCCGCCTCTGCCTCCCAAAGTGCTGGGATTACAGGTGTGAGCCACCGGCCCAGCCGAGGATCTTATTTCTAATGAGGCTGCTCAGGCTCCCCAGGTACTGCCAAATGACCAAGACTGTGTCTTCAGCAAGTAATCCTGGTCACCTTAGGAATTTGACCCACATGGGGGTTTCAAGTCAGGAAACAAGAGTTCCAACTGTGATTTTGGCTGCCAAATGTCACTGAGCCTAAGCCCCTTTCTCTTAAAAATAAGGATTTTAATAGCACTTGCCTCGGGGTGCTCTAGTGAGGGTAAAGTAAGATAAAAGACAAGTGAAAGAACTTTCTCACTGAAAGAATCTTCCAAATGTCAGCATGCAAGACTGGATTCTGAAGAGCTGATATGCAGTAAGCTGAGGCTCAAATATGACCAAAAGGTGCTGGACAAGACATCTGACTGGAATTAGGAATTAGGACATCTGGGTGGGGGAAGTTCCTGATGTGCTCATACGACTCAGGAAATCCCCAAACTTCCCCATCTTCATGCCTTCCAGAGGTCACTGTTGAACAAAGGACTTGCCTGTAAGGTTTCTAACAGATCATCTTAATGATCCACACTAGCAGCATGTAAAACAGTGGTTCTCAAGCTTCAGTGTATCCTAAAAATGTGAATTTTCAGGCCTATCTGTGAACTTCTGTTTACTAACTAGATTCAGTGAAGGTCCAGGGAATATGCCTTTTATGGAGCTCCACTCCACCCCTAAGAAGACGCTGGAGTATGTGATCCTTAGACCAGTCTGCAGAACACTGAAGAGCTGAGCTACAACCGTGTAGGTGTGGGGGAAAGAAATGGGCTGAGGGTGGAGCCAGGGCAGAAAGCAGACAGTGATCTTCTTTCCTAAATCAATCCGCTAGGAGAAAAACAAATTCTTCAGTTTATTAAGCCAAACTTAACTAAGTTTGCTAAATGAACTTTTAAGTCTGGGAAAAGACACAGAAAAAGAAGAAAAGGAAAAGGGTACCCTCCCTGCTACCAGTGAGACAGCAATAATCCCCGTATTATTTGTCTCAACTTAGGACAATACTGGATATTAACAGTCTGTGCCACTGAGTGGCTGTAATGGGCTGCATTGCACATTATTGTTCGTGTAGGAGAAGGTACTTGAGAAATTGCCCTAACGGTGGCGTCACTGCTGGCACACTGCCTACAAAATGGTCGATTATTTTAATACCCAGGCTCTATGCTGAAAGGTATCATTAGCCCAAATTAAATTCACATTTCCAGTGCCTTACTTTCTGAAGATGATATTGAAGACCTGGATGCACACGGGAGAACTTGATGGCAGCTCCCTCTTCAGGGTGATAGTCATCTTTACAGTCTCACCTCTTCGAGTTTCACTTGACAACTCTGTGACCTGGGAAAAAGAGGTACTTAATATGCACCCTACAAATTATCCCCAAGTGTGCAGAATGCACACTTATAAAGCCATCACAATGTAATATGCATTAACAAAAACAAAACTGCAGGTGTTAGTATATGAGTAATAATCTAATCATCACATTATGTTCAGAGGGCTTTTTTTCTCTGTATCTTGCCAATCCTAAAAAAACAACACATCTCTCTACTCTCTAACTTCTCAAGGGAGAATTAAAGCCAGACTCATGGTTCAAAGTTTGGTCCAAAGAGAGTTCCAGAGCAGTGGTTCTTGATTTTTCTAGGAAGCGGGAGGGAGATGGGTCACAAATTATTTTGAGAGTCTGATAAAAGTTACAGATATTACTCAATAAAATTTCACACACACACACACACATATATATACACACACCACAACAGTGTACATAATTGTACCCATTTTCAGGGTATTCATTGATACTCAGAAGCCCACTAGTGGACTGTCCTGCCCATCCCAAGTTCATGGATTCCAGAGGACAGCCTCCCAAAGTCTTTTTATAATGTAGAAGAGTAGAGAACAAGAGAGAAGGAAAGAAAGGAGAGAGGATAAATGACAGGGAAAGTAAACATGGGGAGAGAGAGGAATAAGTGGTGGAAATTAGAACAGATCAGAAATCTGATTTTATAAATTGCTGAAAGGTCTAGAGAAACCTAGAGTCCTTATAACCTGGAACAATGTTCTAGCAATATAATGAACACATGAATATGATTCTATAACAGCTCCCACTAAATTTAAGGCTTCTTGAACCAGAAAGGACTCAGAATAGGTTCTTGAAATAAAGGAATATACAAATCAGTCAATAAATATCAATCAATGATCATGGATTTTTCAAAGGGATAAGCAATTAGATAAAGTCAGCTAATTAGCAAGCATTTATGTATTCTGCCTCTACTTTCTACAGCTACAGAATGGTTTTAACCACTTTTAGATTGCATCAAGAATGTAAGGCAGGAACCAGTCACTGCATGGAAACAAAGAGAACCTGATCTTTTCACAGGGATGTAAGATTTCATCGAGATAATTTCTTGCTTCAGATAAAATTGTACAGAAATCAGAGGTGGACAGCTATAGAAAGAGCTCATCAACATGGGGAAAACTCTGGCAGACAGAAGGGATGCCCACCTCTCAAACTGCTGCAGGAGCTTTGGAACAAAGGATTAAGACAACAAAGGATGTCTTAATCCTTTGGGATGAGTGGTTGAGGGGAGGTGGCAGCAGATGGTCTCAGGAACTGCATTTTCAACAACCACCTAAGATCAAACTCTTCAGCCCCCTTTGTACCTCTCCCACCAAACACCCACTCCTCCTTCACTTCCTACATCTCTTATTGGGCCTCAGACCCTCCAGTCCCCAGGCTGCTAATCTCAGAGTAAACTTTCATTTCTCCTCCTCAATTCACAATCTAATCAGATGGCAAGTCTTACTGTATCTACACCAGGAATGTCTCTGATCTATCTCAGCTGTTCCAATACCATTATTTACCACAGTGCTTAAGAGCACATGATGTAGAATTGGATGGACCCTGGTCTTCTGCCTCTTACAGCTGGTGTGATGTGGAACACCTTTCTGGTACTGAGTCTAACTAAAGTCACAGGGTTGTGACGATTAAATGAGATAATGCATTGATTTTATTTCCATCCATTGCACAGGCACTCAGGAATTCAAATAAATAGCAGCACTTTGTATCTCTTTTCAAGCCCTTTCGACACCCTGCCCACACTATTTCAGTGGCACTTTACTACTCTTCCCACCTCCTTCTGTAAACCATTCAATAGGATGTGATCAGAGTAACTGTAATTTAACACAGCTGCCATGGAAATGCTCTCCAACGTCTTCAGTGATCCATGGAAGAGTCTCTATTCCTTGGCAGGACATTTAAAGTTCTCTTTACCTTTGAAATCACAACTTCCACACCTTCCTAGCTAAACCTGAATGAGCAAAAGTTTCTAAAATATGGCCCTCACTTCCCATCATTGCATGTTTGCCTCTTCTGCCTAGGAATCCCATATCTCCCATTGTCCACCTCACTGATCAAAATCCTAAACAAGGAACTATCACTCTCGCTCAAGTGTCCTGCTAGAAATAATCTTGCCTTTCATCAGGCTCCCTCTGACAACCTTGGGCAATATATTTAGCCTCACTAGGCCCCAAGGGTGATGACAGGATTAAATGAGATCATGCTATAAAGAGCCTGGCAGGCCCCTGGGCGTGGTGGCTCACACCTGTAATCCCAGCACTTTGGGAGGCTGAGGCGGGTGGATCACCTGAGGTCAGAAGTTTGAGCCCAGCCTGTCCAATGTGGTGAAACCGCGTCTCTACTAAAAATACAAAAATTAGCCGGGTGTGGTGGCAGGCGCCTATAATCCCAGCTACTCAGGTGGCTGAGGCAGGAGAATTGCTTGAAACCCAGGAGGTGGAGGTTGCAGTGAACCAAGATCATGCCATTGCACTCCAGCCTGGGCGACAAGAGCAAAACTCCTTCTCAAAAAAAAAAAAAAAAAAGCCTGGCAGAGTAAGTGATCAACACATGTAATCTGATAGGTGTAACTGGTAGTAGCAGTGGTGGTAGCAGCTACTTGTGGGACACAAAGTATAGATCTGCTCAAGAGAGAGATGTTGAGGATAACCTGGAGAACAAAGAAGGACAGTACTTAACACCTAGTAAGTGCTCAATAAATGCTAGCATAATAAAGATACTAATTATTATGACACTTATTTCATTCTACCTTACATAGTATTTATTTGTAAAGAACTTTTATTCGAAATTGAAATTTTGGAGAACAAGTACTCTGTTTTATTTATCTTTGTTTGCTCCATGGTCGCAACACCCTGCCAGGTTCAGAGTAGGCTCTTTATAGGTATATGAGAGTGGCAAATAGATGTGGACATGAATAGCAACACCAGTCTGGCTGCAGGTGCACAGATAGGGCCTGGACAGTGGAAGGCTCGGAGGCAGCTGAACAGGAATCCTGGAACTCCTAGGAGTTCATTGCGTCAACTAGTGGCTGAGATGTTTCAACTTAAATAAGCATCCTAGGACATGTGTAGGGGATGATGAGGATGCAGAATTAAGCCTCAGTCAATACCAAGATCAGAATAAAAAGGTGAGAGTAGCAGTATCTTCATTAGGACACTTTCTTTTGCACTGTAACTGGGTGACAGGTCATATGTTTATAAGAAATAAGACAACACTATTCTGTTTAAACCTAGTATCCCCTATATCTGCGAAATAAAATAAACAGGCCTGATTTGTCACACCATGTTTTTATGGTCTATTTTCTCACTTGTCCCCTTATTAGGCTCCATTCCCAGCAACAGAAAGGTGTTTGACACATACTACATGCTCATTTTGAATGAGAAATGAGTAGCAGTAACATATTCTTAGCATTTGTAGCGTATACGTTCTTCATTCTGTTTAGGTACAATGGAAGTAAGCTGGACACTTCAAGGGTAGTATTTAATAATTTCAACATATCTAAATTTCTAAACTAGTGCTAGAAATGTATCTACAAGAACATTTTTAATGGTAACAACAGATTTAAAATATATCATTTAAGTATGAGAAGCCATATTAGCGTGCTATCAACATCTGGTCATAGGACAAAGAATTGAAGAATCAATAAAAAATTATGGTGAATAAAAATGTTTCTTAATTTACAGATCTAGATTTTCTAAGCCATTAAATTTAATCATATGGTATAATTTTAATGTTCCATATCCAATGCAACAATCACTCAAGCAGCTCCTATAGATCTCAGGGTCTCATAAAAGGCAAAAGGCCCAAGAGTGCTAAGAAACACATTTCATGAGGAAATTCACAAAGACTTACCTAGAGTCTAAAAATTTAAATCTAAGCTATTGGTACCAAACTCTGCAAACAAACAGCTGAACTAAGGGACTAAGATTTCTAAGGGATAGAAGCATAAAATTTTAATCCAATGCTCTGTTTTAGTTTTTCACACAGAAATTGGTTCTTTTTTTCTTGTAATAATTGTAACATTGTTTTAGAACAAAACATATGTTAAAAACATCCATACCATCTTTATTTTAGGACTGAAGATGTCAAATGTGTAAAAAGGTGGATAAAGGAATATGAAATACACAATAGCTATTTCCAATGGTTGCATTAAAAAAACTTTAAAAATTGATATAAATAACTCATAATTTCTTATGATCGAGCAAGTAGTTAAATAAACGGCAATTCTAGAATCAAAAATTGATGTAAAATTATTTGGACATACAGGCACAAGGGTGCAGGAGCAAAAAAAGGTAGAATTAATTAAAAGTTCTGAAGCCATAGGCCAAATGGTGTTTCTTAGTCTTGCCTACTTTGGGAATTATTTTTTAAGGTGCCAATTTCAAGGACACTTACAGCTCTTATTTTAAAAATACCAGACCACCAGCTTCATAATTAAGAAATCAATTACTAGTGAAATCTTAATTAGGAAGTCTTTTTTTAGCTCTCAGGCAAGGGAACAGGAAAAAGGAAAGGAGTGATTCACTCATTCCAATTGTCATGAAAATCAACTAATCTCTTAAATATGTAAGTATATATGAGGAGACCTCAAAAAGTTCATGGAAAATATGTATTATGAAAAAACTATACATGGATTTCAAAAATTTTGCACCAAAATAAACTCATACTAACAGGATCCAGTGTGAGACACTAAGAATAAGACCTCAATTTGAAAAGGGCCCCTGTCAGAGCAATATGAATTCTGCTAAGATTGAAGCCAGAACAGACATCAAATTTTTGGCGATACTTGGGTAGAAGAATGGCAAAATCACTGATGTATAATGAAAAGTTTATGGGAACAATGCCCCAAAGAAATCAGCAGTTTACGAATGGATAACTCATCTTAAGAAGGGATGAGACAATGTTGAAGATGAAGCCTGCTGCAGATCATCTATACAGATTTGCAAGGAAAAAACATTCATCTTGTTCATGCCCTAATTGAGAAGACCAAAGATTAATAGCAGAAACAATAGCCAACACCACAGACATCTCAATTTGTTTAGCTTATACAATTCTGACTAAAAAATTAAAGTTGAGCAAACTTTCCATTCAACGCTTGCCAAATTCATTGCATTCAGATCAGCTGCAGATAAGAGCAGAGCCGTCAATAAAAATTTTAAATAAATGGTATTAAGATCCTGAAGCATTTCTTCAAAAAATTGTAAGAGGAGATGAAACCTGGCTTTACCAGTACGATCCTGAAGACAAAGCACAATCAGAGCAATCGCTACCGAGAGGTGGAAGTGGTCCAGTCAAAGGAAAAGCCAACCCATCAAGAGCAAAGGTCATGGCAATAGTTTCTCGAGATGCTCAAGGCATTCTGCTTGTTGACTTTCTGGAGGGCCAAAGAATGGTAACATCCGCTTATTACGAAAGTGTTTTGAGAAACTTTGCCAAAGCTTGAGCAGAAAAATGGCCAGGAAAGCTTCCCTGGAGAGCACCACAACAATGCTTCTACTCATTCTTCTCAACAAGCAAGGGTAAGTTTGCAAAAGTTTCAATGGGAAATCATTAGGCATACACTTTACTGCTGATTTGGCTCCTTCTGACTTTTTTGTTTTATAATCTTAAAATATCTGTAAAGGGCACCCATTTTTCTTTCGTTAATAAGCTAAAAAAGACTGCACTGATGTGGTTAAATTCCCAGGACCCTTAGTTCTCTAGAGATGGACTAAATGGCTGATATCATTGCTTATAAAAGTGTCTTGACCTTGGTAAAACTCTTGGTAAGAAAGGTAGTTTTTTAAATTCTTACCTTTTAATTCTATTTTTCCACAAACCTTTTGGAATCTCCTTGCATATGCATATATATGTGTGTGTGTATACACATATAATAAACACACACCCACATATACAGTAAAAAAACTAGTCATACTATACCTTTTCTTCTAGCTTTTGTGACAGAAAAAGGACGGCACCGTCGAATGCTTTTGCTTTGTTGGAAAGTTCACTATGACTATAAAGTAAAGCAATTCTCAGCCTTCTAGATGCTAAATCTGGAATATATGTCACATGGTACTGGTATAGCTGCCAGTCTTGGGGAAAATCTAAGTTAAAGAGGTTTGTAACCAGTTTCACAGGTATTCCACTGGAACCTGAAGAAGACAAACAAAAAACAATTTTTTAATCAGGAAATCACATCATGTTAATGTTAATCACACCATTTAAAAATGTATTTGCCTATGCATAGTAGTTGCTTTAAAGCAAGGATTTTTGCACAGTGACACAGGATAAATCCTAAAACTTGCAGCCTAATAACACCTTTGGGAGCTAAAATGGGATCATGCATGAAACAGGTCTCTTAAGAACATACGAGCAGACACTGACATTCCTGTCCTTGTGAGACGACAAGCGTCTGAACTCAACCATTCCAGGACACCTTTCAAAGCTTGCCTTCCCGCTCTCCTTCTCTGCAATTCAAATCGGCTCAAGTAATATTTTCAGATGCTGCTCTGAAATTATACTGCTCTCATATTATAAAGAAACAGTCTGGTTCTTACTATGAATATACAACCCCCAACCTCTGGGAAATCCAGATAATCAAAAGTTAATCATATTTCTGAAAATTCTGAAAAAGTTATATCAGTGGTTAGACCAAACAATCTCAGAGAAGACCCTCAGAGATTAAGGGGAAGGCTGGGGAGAGAGGAAGGAACTGTCATTTTTCCGACGTGAAAACAGACAGGGTTTCTGGGCTTCTGTTTTCTGCAGACACATGGAGGCCATGTGTGCTTCCGGGACTTCCAGCCCCTTACAGACATTTTTATTCACATCTTAAAAGTCTATAGGACAAAATCAGAGATGGCCACGATATAGTCAGTTAGTGATCAGGATGGTGTAAGCTCCCCCCAGGGTAGAATCCAGGAGGGTACAAAGGAGGTTCTTCTCACTTCCCCTTATAGAGAATCATCCAGTTTTGGTCTTATAGAAAAGAATGATATAGAGGCTGGGCACGGTGGCTCACACCTGTAATCTCAGCAGTTTGGGAGGCCAAGGCTGGTGGATTGCTTGAGGCCAGGAGTTCGAGACCAGCCTGGCCAACCTGGCAAGACCCTGTCTCTACAAAAAATACAAAAATTAACTGGGCATGGTGGCCCACGCCTGTAATTCCAGCTACTAGGGAGGCTAAGGCACGAGAATCGCTTGAACCTGGAAGGCAGAGGCTGCAGTGAACCAAGATCGCACCATTACACTCCAGCCTGGGCAACAGAGTGAGACGCTGTCTCCAAAAAAAGAAAAGAAAAGAATGATATAGAATAGATGCTATTTTGCTTTTCTCATGGAGGAAAGCAACCCAGAGACTCCAAGGTGGTGAGGAATACAAGGTATCAGCTGTGCTTCAGTATTTCCTCAGCTTCAACCTGGGGTATATATCTGGTAGGAGCAAGAAATGTCCGTGCTATTTTAGTTAAATAACAGATCTCTTTTGTTCTCCCAGATCCTGAGGAAATGGCAAAGCAACATATTTTAGCTGCTCATATAAATAAAGAGTAGTCAACCTAGACTGTCAGAGCCAGAAAGACCCTTCAAGATCGTCTACATATGATAGTTTTCAAACGGCAGCTGGGTCCCATTAGTGCTGCAGTTATGAAATCAGGTGAGGTGAATCGCATGTTTAATGAAAAGTCCAGAATAAAACAGAAAGGAAGAGATGCATTGTTTCATGAAACTTTTGCTTCAATTGTGTGTGGACAGTGTGTGTATGCTGGATAATAATATGTTTCTTATTTTGGTTCAAAAAGTTTGGAAAACACTGATCCGCATCAGTGAGTTTTAACTTTCGTGAGGTGGCCACAAAGACTTTTGAGAATCCAATGAAAACAATAGACCTACTTCCCAGAAGATACATATACTGACAATTTGCATGCAATTTTATGGGTGAGCCTGGAATCTGGGTAAAGAATCCCCCAAATAGGTTATGTCTTTCTTTTTACAGCTGAAGTCCAGAAAGATTATTACTTCCCATGTTGGGAAAGAAATGAAACATCTTTTTAACTCCCACCCCAGTATATGAAGAAAATCTTTTCCAAAAGTGAGATGTCATTTGGGGGAAGATATTATTTCTATTAATAAAAGAGAAAATTAAGGCTAGAAAATTAAAGCGTCTAACAGTGCCTTGAACATAGAAGACGATCGGTAAATATCTGTTAAGCAAACATATGAACTTATTTATTTTAGACCTAGAATTTGGAAGTCCTTAAGCAAGATTTGGTAACATTAAAAAAGTAAGTAACATAAAACTGGGTACCTGTTTTACAATTTCTCACATGTGCCAATTTTTCTCTGGTACAGATACTCAAATCCATAAAGTCCTGTTTGTTTTTCACACCTCTTTCCATGAAGGTACTTCCAGCATCACCAGAAGATATCCCATATTTATCTAAAACATGAAGAGAATGTGGTAACAGCTAATATTTCATTCTAGTGATACTGTTTGCAACTACTATGTCAAAAATGCATTGCAATCCAAACTTGTGGTTTTGAATACAGTTTGCCCATATTGCTGAAACCATTCATGACTATTACAGAAGTCTTCAGCCTAAAAACGGAAAATTGTGAAGAAAACACAGAACGTTTTGTTAAAAATAACAGATCCTGGCCAGATGTCGTGACTCATGCCTGTAGTCCCAGCACTTTAGGAGGTCATGGCGGGCGGATCGCTTGAGCTCAGGAGTTAGAGACCAGCCTGGGCAACGTGTTGAAACCCTGTCTCTACCAAAAACACAAAAAATCAGCTGGGCGTGGTGACATGTGCCTGGGCTGAGGTGGGAGGATCACTTAAGCCCAGAAGGTGGGGGTAGCAGTGAGCCATGGTCACGCCCGCACTCCAGCCTGGGCGACAGGGCGAGACCCTGTCTCACGAAAACAAAAACAGATCTTGAGTTAGTTCTTGCCCTTGTAATATTGTAGACTTTCACTTCTTGGCTAAGGAGAAAGCCCTCCCTCCCCATTCCCTTCTCCATACCTATTTAGGGAGGGCAGCTCTCCTGCCGTTAGCTCTTGTGTAACACCCTGAAGGATTACAGACTAACTTCTGTCCTCAGCAACTTCTGCCCAGAAAGAAGATGAATCTGACATTTCCCAAAGAAAAGAAGAGAAATTGCCCAGAACATTGCCATCAGTTTTTATTCTAGGTCATTCCCCCTAAGAATAAAAGCCAGTGTTTCACCTCAGGGCATATCACTTACTGACAGCTTCTAGAAAACATGAAATTAAAATCTGTTTCCAAATGAGTATTTTCTGTTTAAATTAGTACGGGAGATGCTGACTTTCTGGCATGTTGAAAATAACTTTATAAAAATACAAAATGTTACTGCAAAGTAATATGAATTTCTAGAATTCTATTACCCTCACTAAATTGTCCATATAAGCCATTGCTCGTGGTTTCAAAAGATGTTAGGTGGTTTCTGAAAATTCAAGCTACCATAGTATGGCAGTTACCAGCAGCTGGAGGGAGGGGGGAATGGGAGTAATTAATTAATGAGTACAGAGTTTCCATTTTGCACGGTGAAAAAAGATCTAAAGTTGGATGGTGGTGATGATTGCACAACAAAATAAATGAAGTTCATCTCCCAAGACTGCACATTTAAAAGTAATTTAAATGGTAAATTTTATGTTATATATATTTTAAGATAAATAAATAAAACTCCAATTTTCCCTCCAAGGATGAAGGATTTTCATCATTCACTGTTCATAACAATGTGCGCATATCAAAAAGCTTATCCACCACGATCAAGTTGGCTTCATTCCTGGGATGCAAGGCTGGTTCAACACACGCAAATCAATAAACGTCATCCATCACATAAACAGAACCAAAGGCAAAAACCACATGATTATCTCAATAGATGCAGAAAAGGCCTTCAACAGAATTCAACAGGCCTTCATGCTAAAAACTCTCAATAAATTAGGTATTGATGGGACATATCTCAAAATAATAAGAGCTATCTATGACAAACCCACAGCCAATATCATACTGAAGGGGCAAAAACTGGAAGCATTCCCTTTGAAAACTGGCACAAGACAGAGATGCCCTCTCTCACCACTCCTATTCAACATAGTGTTGGAAGTTCTGGCCAGGGCAATCAGGCAGGAGAAAGAAATAAAGGGTATTCAATTAGGAAAAGAGGAAGTCAAATTGTCTCTGTTTGCAGATGACATGACTGTATATCTAGAACACCCCATCGTCTCAGCCCAAAATGTCCTTAAGCTGATAAGCAACTTCAGCAAAGTCTCAGGCCACAAAATCAATGTGCAAAAATCGCAAGCATTCCTACACACCAATAACAAACAGAGAGCCAAATCATGAGTGAACTCCCATTCACAATTCCTTCAAAGGGAATAAAATACCTAGGAATCCAACTTACAGGGATGTGAATGACCTCTTCAAGGAGAACTACAAACCACTGCTCAACGAAATAAAAGAGGATACAAACAGATGGAAGAACATTCCACGCTCATGGATAGGAAGAATCAATATCGTGAAAACGGCCATACTGCCCAAAGTAATTTATAGATTCAATGCCATCCCCATCAAGCTACCAATGACTTTCTTCACAGAATTGGAAAAAACTACTTTATAGTTCATATGGAACCAAAAAAGAACCCACATTGCCAAGACAATCCTAAGCCAAAAGAACAAAGCTGGCAGCATCACGCTCCCTGACTTCAAATTATACTACAAGGCTACAGTAACCAAAACAGCATGGTACTGGTACCAAAACAGAGATATAGATCAATGGAACAGAACAGAGTCCTCAGAAATAACACCACACATCTACAACCATCTGATCTTTGACAAACCTGACATTAACAAGAAATGGGGAAAGGATTCCCTATTTAATAAGTGGTGCTGGGAAAACTGGCTAGCCATATGTAGAAAGCTGAAACTGGATCCCTTCCCTACACCTCACACAAAAATTAATTCAAGATGGATTAAAGACTTAAATGTTAGACCTAAAACCATAAAAACCCTAGAAGAAAACCCAGGCAATACCATTCAGGACATAGGCATGGGCAAGGACTTCATGTCTAAAACACCAAAAGCAATGGCAACAAAAGCCAAAATTGACAAATGGGATCTAATTAAACTAAAGAGCTTCTGCACAGCAAAAGAAACTACCATCAGAGTGAAGAGGCAACCTACAGAATGGGAGAAAATTTTTGCAATCTACCCATCTGACAAAGGGCTACTATCCAGAATCTACAAAGAACTTAAACAAATTTACAAGAAAAAATCAAACAACCCCATCAAAAAGTGGGCAAAGGATATGAACAGAGACTTCTCAAAAGAAGACATTTATGCAGCCAACAGGCACATGGAAAAATGCTCATCATCACTGGCCATCAGAGAAATGCAAATGAAAACCACAATGAGATACCATCTCACACCAGTTAGAATGGCGATCATTAAAAAGTCAGGAAACCACAGGTGCTGGAGAGGATGTGGGGAAATATAGGAACACTTTTACACTGTTGGTGGGACTGTACACTAGTTCAACCGTTTTGGAAGACAGTGTGGCAATTCCTCAAGGATCTAGAACTAGAAATACCATTTGACCCAGCCATCCCATTACTGGATATATACCCAAAAGATTTTAAGTCATGCTACTATAAAGATACATGCACACGTATGTTTATTGTGGCACTATTCACAATAGCAAAGACTTGGAACCAACCCAAATGTCCAACAATGATAGACTGGATTAAGAAAATGTGGCACATATACACCATAGAATACTATGCTGCCATAAAAAAGGATGAGTTCATGTCCTTTGTAGAGACATGGATGAAGCTAGAAACCGTCATTCTGAGCAAACTATCCCAAGGACAGAAAACCAAACACCGCATGTTCTCACTTATAGGTGGGAATTAAACAATGAGAACACTTGGACGCAGGGTGGGGAACATCACACACCAGGGCCTGTCGTGGGGTGGGGGAAGGGGGGAGGGATAGTATTAGGAGATATACCTAATGTAAATGACGAGTTAATGGGTGCAGCACACCAACATGGCACATGTATACATATGTAACAAACCTGCACGTTGTGCACATGTACCCTTGAACTTAAAATATAATAATAAATAAATAATAATAAAAAATTTTTAAATAAAAAACCTAATAACAAAAAAAAAATGTGTGGCAGATGTGAAAAAACATTTGCAAGGATAGAATAATGTTTGAAAATAATGGAGGGCACTGGGCCTGTCAGAGTAGGGCTTCTGTGCTCAGAGGCTGCACATTCATTTGTGTGTTTGGATCACAGGGGTACATACACAGGACTGGAAAACTCCCAGTGAGGAACAGCAGAGTCAGACATGAGATGGGTGGGGGGACCAGACCCTCAGAGTCTGGGAGAACCTAATGCTTAGAGCTTCCACATTTATTAGAAATCAATTGCTTGTGAAAATAAAAAACACCGGGGTCAGAACAAAAGAGATGACTAAATTTTTTTTTTGTTTGTTTGTTTTTGTTTTTGTTTTTGAGATGAAATTTCCCTCTTGTTGCCCAAGCTGGAGTGCAAGGGCGCAAGCTCGGTTTACTGCAACCGCCACTTCCCGGGTTCAAGCGATTCTTCTGCCTCAGCCTCCCAAGCAGCTGGGATTACAGGTGTGCGCCGCCATGCCTGGCTAATTTTTTGTATTTTTAGTAGGAACGGGGTTTCACCATGTTAGCCAGGCTGGTCTCGAACTCCTGACCTCAGGTGATCCGCCCGCCTTGGCCTCTCAAAGTGCTGGGATTACAGGCATGAGCCATCACGCCCGGCCTGGCTAACTGGTTTTATTCAGGGTCACAGGCTACACTGTGTTCCCCCAAAATTCATATGCTGATGTCTTAACCCCCAGTGCCTCAGAATGTGATCATATTTGGTGACAGGGTCTTTAAATAGGTGATTAAGTTAAAGTGAGGTCATTATGGTGGTTCCTAATCCAGTATGACTGTTGTCATAAGAAGAGGAATCAGGACATAGAAATGCAAAGGAAAGATCATGTGAACACAAGGAGAAGACGGCCTTGGATAAACCAAGGAGAGGGTCCTCAGAAGGAACCAGCCCTGTCCCCACCTTATCTCAGACTTTAAGCATCCAGATTTGTGAGAAAATAAATTTCTGCTGATTAAGCCTCCTACTTAGTACTACTTTGTCGGGGCAGCCCTAGCAGATTAACACATGGGGCATGCCAACTCACAGTGTGTGATTGTGGTGACTTGGAGTAGCATGTTGACAAGTATCCTGAGACCAAATCTGGCTTTGCTGTGAGGACAGCTACCATTGAATGGTGATGTTTACCACAGGAGGGGAAGAAAGAGAGCAGTGGCTACATGCATACCAGGTTTCTACCATCCTTCCAAGCAATGGCATTGGCATTTATATGCCGTTCAGATTTTTTTTTCTGCTTTTTAAAAAATGCGTATACATTTAAGGCATAAGAGCATAGTTTTGTTACATGGATATATTGCATAGTGTGAAGTCTGGGCTTTTAGTGTAACCATCATCTGAATAATGTACATTGCAGCCATTAAGCAATTTCTCACTCCCCTCCCACCCTCCCAACCTTCCGAGTCTCCAATGTCTATTATTCCACACTCTATGTCCATGTGTACACATTATTTAGCTTCCACTTATAAGTAAGAACATGCAGGATTTGACTTTCTGTTTCTGAGTTATTTCAGTTAAGATAATGGCCGCCGCCCGGGGGCGGTGGCTCATACCTGTAATCCCAGCACTTTGGGAAGCCAAGGTGGGCAGATCACCTGAGGTCAGGAGTTCAAGACTAGCCTGACCAACATGGAGAAACCCTGTCTCTACTAAAAATACAAAATTAGCTGGGCGTGGTGGCACATGCCTGTAATCCCAGCTACTTGGGAGGTTGAGGCAGGAGAATCACTTGAACCTGGGAGGTGGAGGTTGCGGTGAGCTGAGATTGCGCCATTGCACTCCAGCCTGGACAACAAGAGCAAAACTCCATCTCAAAAAAAAAAAAAACAAACAAAAAAAAAACCAAAAGATAATGGCCTCCAATTCTATCCATGTTGCTACAAGACATGCTTTCATTCTTTTTATGGCTGAGTAGTAGTCTCTTATATATGTTACCACATTTTCTTTATCTAATTATCCATCGATGGATGCTTAAGTTGATTTTATATCTTTGCTATTGTGAATAGTGCTGCAATAAATGTACAAGTGCAGACAAATTTTTGATATAATGATTTATTTTCCTTTGGGTAGATACCCAGCAGTGGGGTTGCTGGATCAAATGGTATTCGTATATAACACCATAAAGATTTTTAAAGCATTTTTTCAAAATCCTTCAGTGAATAGAAAGAAACAGAAACTGGCTTCCTAATATCTATGGAGTCCCGTCTACCAAACACTGTCAGGAAATTCAGCACGTGCTTCTATGTTAAAGAGTCCCAAAGGAACATGACAAAGGGGATCCTTCAAGGAAAGGAAATCAGGATGTGCAAGAGGTGGGCCTACTGCTGTAAGGCCTGGCAGGGCTCCTCTTGCTCCATTCAGGTTGAATGGTACTAAATGAACAGGCTGAGCTGCACTTACCGTTGGTTGAGATCCTGCTTGTTCCCAAGAAGCCATTGCTAGAGGATGCTTCATTGTTACTAAGATCAACAGATCTAGGCTAAAATGGCAAAAAAAAGTTTTGTTCAGATTTACAATGGTAAGTCACAAACCAAAAGATTATCCTAAGAACAGTGTCAGGTCTTTAGATTACCATGAACTAGGCAAAGAAAATGTTAACAGGTAAAACCCTTGAGAGATGAGAAGAGAGTGCCCATTCTAGAAAAGAGGATAAGGACACGCTATAGTTTTCCTCACTCATCAAACTTTGATTTTAGTACCAACTGTCGCCAGATATAGCTGGAGGTGTAAAGAAGCAGAGATGAGATCCTTGTGCCCAGGGAGCTCACCAGAGGGCATGCGGCACAGATGCACATGGACCTCATGCTTCCATGGCCCACGGACATAAAATGAACAGAGGCCCCGGGTCAGCAGCTCAGATCATGACTCTGCATGAATAAACAGGGCCAAAACAGGTTCACAAAATAGGCCAAGGGAACCATTAGCATTTTCTCTTTTCATAGTAACTACTTCTCTTTGTTCAAGAAGTTACTCCATCTTGGCCTGCTAAAAGATGAACAAAGTCCAGAGAAGACCACTTCATGAGAATAAAGGCATAAGGACCACAAACTATTCATATGGATACTTGCTCCAAATGCTAAGAATATGTAGTTGTATTAATAACATCACTCCAAAGTTGCTTATTGGCAGGTCAATCTAGTTGCCTAAATCCAGCAAGGAGCTTTCTCTATAGTGGTTGCTCAAGAAACAGTAGTTTAATCTAAACCACATGTGTGAGAGTACTTATTTTTATATACTAATTAGCCAGAAAAACTGCATTAGATTATATGCCGTGTAATGTTATGAAAGCACATCACTTTTTACAAGGCAATTTAAAACGAAATCATGAAATTAAAACTCAGAAAGTAGAAGAGAATGACATATTTGTCCCCAATCTTCAGTCCTCTTTACTGGCTAATATACCTACGTTAATATCTTACTCAGACAAGATCCCTAGAAGGAGAAAACTGTTAGAACAAACCTTGGAAAGACTCAAACTTGAGAGAAAAGATAACGCACTACTTCGTAACAGAGAGGAGGAGATACATGCAGAGGAAGGCATTGTTCAGGCTAGAGACAGAGGTAGGAGAAAACGAAACCATGCGCAATAAGCATTCTACACACCAATGGCGAGGCTTGGATGCGCCCCACTTCTGTGGCACTGGGGCTGCGGGCGATGCCTCTGGCCTTCACTCGGGCTCTTCCACTCATGTTCCCGGTGAGCCCAGAGTGGCCACAAGAGCTGCAAAGTCTCAGTTAGGATATGTTTTGCTTTGGCTACAGATGGCGACGGTGTGACGGCGAAACTGCCTGGAGGCGGTGGATGTCCAGCATCCACAACCAACGCCGGGGCTGGAAATGCGTCCGAGGCCCGTGCGTGGGTGGAGAAGGCGCGCTGGGGCGTAGGGGTTGGCGCGAGCACGTGGGCCTGTGCAGGACTTCCTTTTTCTTCCCATTACTTCCACCCCCACCCCCAAATTTGGCATTATCCAGCTTTTTCATTTTTACCAATCTTATGTGTATTGGGTGGCATCAAACAATAATTTTTTTTTCAGTCTGTATTTTCTGCTCACCAATGAGGGTAAGTACCTCTTCATACATGTGATAGTTTTGGAGTTTTCCATTCTGCAAATTGCCTGTCGTATCCGTTGCCCATTTTTAAAGTTGAGTGTCTCATCTTTGTGATTTGGAAAACTTTTTTTAAAAAAATTGCAAATATGCAAATATCTACTTCCTATCTATCACTTGTTAATTTTTACTATGAAATGCTTTAACCAAAATCCTAAATTTCGATGTTGTCAAATTCAGCCAATTTAAAATTCGTGCTTTTTGGGTCTTTTTAAAAGAAAATTCCACCTGTCCTCAGTTTACAAGGACAAGGACATTATATAATATTTTCTTTTTATTAACTTCGTAAGTGTACTGTTCACAGCAAGTATCTTCAATCCCTCAGGTATTTACACTCACACATATGTAAGTATACATGCAATGTGAGTGAGATAGAAGTCCAACTTTATCTCCATATAGTGAGCCATTCTTCCTTGACATCATCTGTTAAATAGCATATACTTTCTCTAATACTTTGTGAAGCCACCTCCAGCAAATGACAGATTCCCACGTATCAATAGATCTAGTCTGTGCCTTCCATTTCTGCACCAAGACTTTAACACTTTGTATCATTATTTCTTTGTGTTATTCATAGAATCTGGTGGTATAAGTCTTTGCATTTTGATATTTTTTCCAACTGATTTATTTATTCACAGACTTTATTCTTCCATATAAATTTTAAAATAAGTTCGTCAAGTTTCTTTAAATATCTTGCTTAAATTTCAGTAGCATTGTATCCAATATATAAATCAATTTAGGAAGAACTTACATCTTTACAATGTTAGATTTCTCCATTTATTCAAGTCTTTCTTTTTATCTTTTAATAGAGTTTATTTTTTTCATAAAAGTCTTATATACTGAGTTAACTTTTGAAAATTTCATAGTTTTTGTTACTATTGTGAACTATATCTTCTTGTCATGTTTCATACTTGGTAATTATTAGTGTAGACACATGATACTGGTTTTTGTAAAGTTGATATTGTTTATCAAGCTTGCTGAATTCCTCAGTTCTTAGAGCTTGTCTTTTGATTTCATTGAATTTGTATGTAGATAATCATATCATCTACAAATAATGATAATTTTGTCTCATCCATTCTTATTCTTTTTCTTTTTATTTGTTTTTCTTGTCTTATGTTGCTCAGATTTTTCAGTACAATGTTGAAGGTTACTATGGTAGTTGGAATTCTTGTTTTCTTTCTGATTTTAAAGACTGAAATGTCTCCATTTTGTTTGATATTTGCTATAAAAATCTATTTTATAGACCTTATCATCTTAAGAAAGCTTTCTTCTATTCCTGCTTTTCAAAGATTATTTTAATTATAAATGTGTGTAGAATTTTATTAAATACTACCCTGGATTTGTTGAAAAGCTTGTGCTGAAGTTATAAGGGCACATGTACAGGCTGTTCATCAGAGTATTATTTGGAGTGGCAGGTAGTTGCAGGCAGCTTATGTGCCCATCAGAAGGGCAACAGGTAGGTAAAATGTGGTAGACACATGGAGTGGATTACTAGGCTAACATTCAGGAATAATGACCTAAAAATATATTTAGCAACATGGATAAATCTTAAACACATTGTATTGAATAAAGGAAAAGCTTAAAAAAAGATTGAGATCTATACAATGGTAAAATATTACATTAATTTTTAAAACATTAAGGACACCTGTATATGGGATATGTACTAATTTTTTAAGTAAATATATATATCCAAGAACAGACACAATAGATTATGTACTTATATAAGGGAATAAAACAGGACTGTGAATGGGGCAGAGAAAGAGAAAGCAAAAGACAGTATAATATAATATAGAACTTGCACAGGCCCGTGAGAATCATACAAAATGAATCAAAGAATATGATTAATTCAATTTTCTGTACTTGGGGACTGAAAATTTAATAAATATAATAGCTAATGTTTATTGAATACCTACAGTATGCTAGGCATTATTGCCCCAGTTTTATAGATTAGGAAATTAAAGCTTAGGCAAACTAAGTGACTTGCCCAAGGCCCTACATTATGTGGCATAGCTGGGATCCCAATTCAAGTCTGTCAGCCTGTAAAGCTCACACTGTATCCACTCATCTTCTACTCTCCTCCCTCCAAGAAGGTGATCTGCCTTACTTTTGATGCAGCTCTTACTATAGGAAAAAGCCCAAAGCCTGTGTGTTATACCCTGCTCTGCCATTCTATTTATTCTCCATTAGAATACCCTTTCATCAGGTTCTCTTGGAACATATTAACCCTGACTGCTGGCAAGTGCAAGAGACAATGATGGCCTTGGGCAGAGATGGCCAGCCTTGGACTTGGTTCAGTGAAGCTACTCTAATGAATAATAATAGATTTCTTTGAAAATGAAAGAGTCTGAAAGTTGTGAGTGATCATAAACTGCTGTGCTACAAAGGAGGGGCAGATGGAAAACACAGCGTGGACAAGGAATCTACTTCTGAAAATCTGTGCTTTGTTTCTGAATGTAAGAATAGTCTCCAGCCCATGTTTTCCAAATTTACCACCTCTTGATACCACATTCCTTTTCATGTGACCTGCATTGATGTGGTAACATGACAGAGTGACAAGAAAGGCTAAGAATACATGAGACCTTTGAACAGTCAGATCCCTTCAATTTTCCAAATACTAATGTGTTATAAAATCAGAAATATTGATGATTTCTAATTATTATCTGCATTTTTCAACTCTCTTCTATGATTGCTATGATAACCGACATACAAATCAGTCACATTGTGCCTTCCACATAGGGTTTTTTAAATGCACGTGTACTTTCCCTGTGGTAGTGATAGATGCAGGAGGAAGATAAGAGGGGGGTTCCCGGAGAACCTCTGACTGGCCTGCACACTGGGAGAATGGGGTTGGAGCCACAGCAAGTTGGAACCAACCGCTTGCAGTGGGGAGGAGCCTGGGCTCTTCAGTTCCTATGTGTGGCCTGGAATGAATCTCTGAGGTGGGGGCCTGTCGCTTTGCTGAAAGTTTTTTTCCTTCTCGCCCAATAAATTCTGCTTCCTCACCCTTCAATGTGTCTGCATGCCTAACTTTTCCTGGTCATGTGACAAGAACTCGGTTTTAGCTGAACTAAGGAGCAAAGTTCTCCATCAGTAGGGAGGCAGTACGGTAAGGTTACAGGTATGCATGGCATAAGGTTAAAGTCAGGCAGACCAGAGTTTGTATCCCAACTCCATTGTTTACTAGCTTTCTCACCCAAGGAAATTTATGTAATCTCATTTAGCCTCAGTTTATTTGACTATAAAGTGGGGATAGTGACACTAGGATTTCTCAGCGTTAGCAGTATTCACATTTTGGACTGGAAAATTCTCTGTTGTGGAAGGCTGTCCTATGCCTTGCAGGATGTTTAGCAGTATCTCTCGCCTCTACTCACTAGATGGTAATAGCATTCCCTCTAATTGTAACAGCCAAAAATATCTCTAGACATGACTCACTGTACCCTGGAGGGCAAGTCACTCCTGGTTGAGAATCGCTGAGATATGTCTACCCCAAGGATTGTTTTGAGGATTAAATGAAATAATAATGATGTTTGTATGGTGTTTGCCACACAATAAAAATTGCATAATTTATTATTATTATTATCGTGTGTGGTGAACAAATTTTATAAAAATGAATTCAGTACATTTTTTGCAGTGTGTCATACTTTTGAACTTGCATCAGATCACTCCATGTGCATGTATTGGCTCAGGATACTGCTAGTCATAGGTGCCTCTTGTCTCATGCCACCCTTCCTTCACATTTTTCTCAGTCCACCTTTCAACTCCAGCCATTGCTATGGCAATCAACTGCACACAGTGTAACCTGATAGCATCGCACCTCAACTGAATCCTGTATCTCTCAGTTCTGTCTAGGGCTTCTCTGCTACAGCAGGACACCCACTCAGCCATACTGACACAGAAGCAAACCTCAAGTTAACACCTTCATGGGGCAACCTTTCGCCAAAAGGGGTGGGAGAATGTGGATAAATCCTCCCTCTTCCATCCACTGGGCAGACAATTCTACAGTGCATTCTTTAGCCTCACAGAGGGTCCGTAGTGGGGTCAAGTACCAGATGCCACAGAAGTGATGAGCTTGATAATGCATTCTTGAGTTGAATTTCATCCTCCCTTATTTCACTCTTCCCAGGCCCTCTCTCCTGTTCCTTGCTGTCACTAAAATAAACCACCCACTTTCAAGCCCTTATCTCAGGTTTATTTGGGAGGAAACTTAAGCTAACATAGTTCAGTAGGAAAATATAGTATTCATTCTAAAACAGATTCCATGCCTGCTGTGAAATACTGTAAATGGTAATGGTTCCAAGCATTAGTATCTAAATGTCCAAGCATTAGTGTCTAAATTTTATCAATGAGAAGGCACAGTCCGAAGATTTGCCTAAACTCATCCTGCAAGTCAGCTGTAAAAATTAGTTTTTCAGTTATTCAGTCTTGTCTGTGGCTGTAACTTAATTTTTTAAATGATTTTTTATTAGGTAGACCCTGGTCATGTACAAGTGTAGGCCTGTTCACATCAGCTAATTTATTTGACAATACCCATGGTTCCTGCTAACACAAAATTAATTCCTCAGGCACAGGTGTAGGTGGTTCAACATCTGTAGAATTAGTGCATCAATATGTTACCTTCATTGGGCCTTCTTTTAATAATACTGGATTAATTTTGAACTGTCTCATTCTTTTAACTTTTTATTTTGCAATGTATCACATTTACAGAAAAGTTGCAAGGATAACGCAAAGAATGCCCATAAACCTTTTACCAAGATTCACCAATTAACATTTTGCTATATTTGCCGTATTATTTTTTCTTTGTATGTGTGTGTGTGCATATATATATATATATATATATATATATATATTTTTTTTTTTTTTGGTCCATGTTGCAAAGAAGTTGACATCATGACCTTTGACTCTTAAATAGTTTAGTGTGCACAGCAGATCTTTGAATAATGTTGCTTCATTCAACATCATTTCCTTATAATGTTGATGAGAAAAAAATCTATTTTCAGCCACGGCCCCTGGAGTGGGCATATTCTTCCCATGTCTACATGAGTTTTATCTGGGTACTCCAATTGCCTCCCACATCCCAAAGCTGTGTGTGTTAGGTTCATTGGCATGTCTACAAGGTCCACGTCTAAGTGAATGTTGGTGTGGATGTGAGTGTTCCCTGCAACGGAATGGAGTCCTGTTCAGGAAGGGTTCCTGAGCTGCTGGGATAGGCTCCAGCTACCCATGACCCTAAACTGGAAAATGTGGGTAAATAATTATCTTACTTGTTTTTATTAATCTTTCTTAAATGTATGTATAGCTTACATTTCAATGTTTAATATTAGAAGTGTTTTGAGTCTGTATTTAGAAGTTTGGTGATATCTTTGTCACCAGAAGTAAGCCATAGGAACTTAACTCTTGTTTACATCAATTAGCCTATGGTAAAATTGGTTTCGTAATACGTTGTTTGGCTTAAAGTCGAAGTTTCCAAGAATCTACTGACAACGTTGAGGACTTACTATATTTGTTAGGTGTAAGAATATTTTTCATTCCCTTATACAACAACAGTACAATTATCTAGATCAGGAGATTTAAAATGGGTAAATACTACTGATTAAACTATAGTCCATAGTTAACTTTGCTAAGTGTCCTCAAAAAAGCAATTTTTTTTCTGGCCCGGAATATGGTTAGGTCAGAATAATGCATTGCATTTAGTTGTCATGCTTTTTTTACTCTTCTTGAATCTGTAACATGAATAGTCTTGCTTTCTTTTTTAAAACAAATTGTGAGAAATATATTATTGATATGTTCAGAGAAAGAAAAATTCACATTAAGCATTAGATGTTAAACTGCTTAAACATTGTAATGGAAATCTTTCCAAAATGCATCATCTGCTTCCTTGTCCCATTGTGCTCCAGAAAGGATTTAAGATTATTTCTGTATGTACAAGATAAAAGAGGAGGAAATGGTTACAAGAGAGAGCTTTTCTATTCCCTAGTTCTTCCCCTAGTTTCCTCTCCATTAGGTTTGCACTTCCTCACATAAGCACTCTCTTTCCCTAAGAAAATCCATCCACCTCCAACAGGAAGTCCCCCATTCCAATGACCCAGTGATGTCATTTTGACTTTCCTCAGCTGTAAGCACTTTCCTTTGTGAGCTCTTTCTTCCATTACAAGAAAAAATTCTCTCTCTCTCTGTCTCTCTCTCTCTCTCTCTTTTTTTTTTTTTTTAATAGATGGAGTCTCACTCTTGCCGCCCAGGCTGGAGTGCAGTAGCACGATCTCGGCTCACTGCAACCTCTGCCTCCTGAGTTCAAGCGATTCTCCTGCCTCAGCCTCCCAAGTAGCTGGGACTACAGGCATGTGCCACCATGCCCAGCTAATTTTTGTATCTTTAGTAGAGACGAGGTTTCACCATGTTTGCCAGAATGGTCTCAAACTCCTGACCTCAGGTGATCCGCCCGCCTCGGCATCCCAAAGTGCTGGGATTACAGGCATAAGCCAGCGTGCCCAGCCAAATTTTTTCTCTTTTGATTTTAAAAGAAATTAAAACATTTTCATGGGCCCCCAAAAGCACTGTGGGCCCTATGCACTGTGCTTATGGTGCCCAACAGGTAACACTGGTCTTGCCCTCACCCCCATATGCATTCTGCAAACTGAGTCATTAGATGTAGAAGCACACTCAGTGAATGCAGCAATCAGGTCAGGGATGGCCACTGGCTCCCAGGCCCTACAGAAGCGTGCAGAAGGTGGGGTGAGGGAGGATCCCTGGCCCTCTAATGTCAATGGCCAGGGTAGACCTGGGTCCTTTGCAGTAGTCCCTTCTGTGTGAGCTGCAGGCATGTCCACTTACTCTGTTTAATTATGGAATGTGTTAGAGCAGTGCATGCATCTCTCCCAAGGACAGGTAACATATAGAGGAGGGTAGGGAGCAGGACCGCCTCCACTCATACTGGGAAAGGAAATATTTTCTCAATTAGCAAAGCTCTTCCCTCTTTTCCCCAAGTCAGTACTTCCGCCCTTATTGTACGGAGTTGTACTTGGTGTCCTTCCAGCTCCAGCTTGGGGCCTACCAGGATAAACAAGGAAGTTAGATTCCCTCAACATTGGCTGCTTATTTTGTTACCCTAAGAAGGGTCTCCCAATTTATGACTATAGTAAGGACTCAGTTAAAACTTTTGATTTTCTCAGTGCTGGGTGATTGGAATGGAGGGATATCTTTCATTAGCAACTCTGTAAATAAAGGAGCATTACCAAGCGTAACAAACAGGCCTAAGATCTACAAAGTTCAGAGTTGTTGACCTCAGTCTGAAAAATTGGGAACAGTAAGCCTTCTGTTAACCACTGAACTCAGCCCCAGTAATTCCCTTACTGAACTCATGCCTCAAATAACAATGACCCCAATCCACACTATTGTCAGACTTCATGGCTAGTCAAGTCTTCCCACATGGAGTATGAAAGCTGAGATTTCTTGAGGTAATATGATTCAAATTTGGTAACATCCTAATTGGTTCAGACCCTGTTTTGGCCTAATACTATGGTAATATTCACTAGGCAAAGAGAAGGTTGTTGGGACATTGGGGCTTAGTCTTTGAGGGGGAATTTCCTGAGGGGGTGGGTGAGGGGAGTCATGAGTGACTCAGCTCCAACAGGACTGCTCTATTCTAATCTGTTTCATATATTGGGATTCTACATAAACTTTTGTTTGAAAATTAGATTCTGCTCTTTTAAAAAAGAAGTTTGAAAGCCACCAATACAGTCTTTTTTCTTACTTTTATTCCAGAAACTACCTAAGCAATCCTAAACACAAGCTTAAATATTTAGAATGTTGATCTTTCATCCACCTAATCTCAAGGTGGTTCACAGGGAAAACCAGTAGCCTTGGAGTCCAAGACATGTAGAATCAGCCTTTGCTGTGCAGTGAGGAGCTGTGTGATCCGAAGTGAGTAGCTCCGCTTCTCAGTTATCTGTAACAAGAGGATTATAAAACTTAGCTCAACAGGGGGTGTTGTGAGTGTAAAATGGGATAATGTATGTAGGGAAGTACTCAGCTTAGATAGCCATATTGCAGCTTCAATAGAGTTCACCTTCTCTGAGCTGCCGTCTTCCCACTTAGGTCAACCTCATGTACTCTCCCTGTTAAAGGAACTTCTTCGCTACCCCATGGTACAAAACTCATTTTCTTTTATGTGGGTCTCAGCAAAGATAAAAGATGCTGTTACCAGAAAGGGGTCCCAATCCAGACCCCAAGAGAGGGTTCTTGGATCTCGCACAAGAAAGAATTTGAGGCAAGTCCATAGAGTAAAGTGAAAGCAAGTTTATTAAGAAAGTAAAGGAATAAAAAAAATGGCCACTCCATAGGCAGAGCAGCAGCATGGGCTGCTGGTTGCCCATTTTTGTGGCTTTTTCTTGATTATTTGCTAAAAAGGGGTAGATTATTCATGCTTCCCCCTTTTAGACCATAAGGGTAACTTCCTGACGTTGCCACAGCATTTGTAAACTGTCATACTGCTGATGGGAGTGGAGCAGTGAGGACAACCAGAGGTCACTCTCATCACCATCTTGGTCTTGGTGGGTTTTAGTCTGCTTCTTTACTGAAGCTTGTTTTGTCAGCAAGGTCTTTATGATCTGTATCTTGTGCCAACCTCCTATCTTATCCTGTGACTTAGAATACCTAACTTATTGGGAAAGCAGCCCAGCAGGTCTCAGGCTTATTTTACTCAGCCTCTATTCAAGGTGTTGTTGCTCTGGTTCAAAGGCCTCTGACAATGCTGGATATCATTCTGAACAATGAGCCCTCATATGCTATAGAAAATTACTTCTTTAGTTACTTGTTTATTTTCTCTTTCCTCCAGAAGATTCCACCACGAGTACTTGAGCCTTGCCTGAGTGTTCACTGCTTTATCCCCAGCAACTAGAACAGTGCCAAGCAACTTGGCAAAATATTTGTTGAATGATTAAAGATGCTTGAAGACCATGAGAAAATTCCCCCATAGCTTTTTCTTCTCTGGTTTATATTGTCTCATCACTTCACATGCTTCCATAAAGAACCTTTATTCCAACTCCTTAATCATGTTTCTCAAATGACTCAACAACTTTGGCAATTAAGAAAGCAGAATACTAGTTAAAGTAGGATGAAACTGTTTACTCTCACACATTATGATATACAGAAATAAGTTTAATCTTTCTTCCTTAATTCAACTTGCTTACTGTCTAGGGTCTAGGCACCAGACTGTTATACTTAATAAATAAAGTGAGATATTATATTCATAATATCAAGAGAATGCAAGTGGAATTTTAAGCAGAATGGCAGGATTGCCAAAGTTGATGTCCAAATAATTGTGGTTAATGGTATCTGCTACATGCTTATAGAATTACTGGTTAATAAAGGACATTAACAAATCTTTAAAGAAGACACCTAGGAGAGTACATCTAATTTTCCAAAATGCTATATAATACTTTAGATTATTTTAGCATGAAACAATGAAAAATAAGTTTAAAACTTTATTAGTCATGCTAGATGAATGCTGGCAAAATAAAGTGCTTTCAAACAGAGCAAGGAAGATGTAATGAGTAAGACATTCATTTCTTTTGGCTTCAAAAGGAATTTGTTAAGATTCATGGGAAGCATAAATATAATGTAGAAAAGTATAAAAAGAAGAAACATTTAAAATGGCATTTGAATTACTAAGAATTTTATGTTTAATTATGTATGGGGCATGATAAATAGATACTCACTTAAAACTTCAGAAAATACTGCCAGCCAAGTGTTTATAGTGCTCTGAAAACTCAGATACATAGCCCAGTGAAATACAGGGGAACTTTGTAGTCAATCTCTCTGATTTGCTTTACAGACTGAGAATCAGAGAGCAAAGCTGTCTGTGCTACTATGAGTTAATCACCTTTGCATCACACCAGTCCTTTTCAATAAATGAATAATATTATTTCATGCCAAGATTTCTGCCTGTCATTTGTGTGGGGTAATCTATTCTAACCTTCCTAACCTTCCTAATGTGCTGGCTTGACATCTAGGATAGCGCCACACAAAGCTATTGGCACATTGGCCAGTTCAGTCTCCTGATTCAGAGTATCCCAAACTGGAATAGCATTGAATCTATTCCTATTAAACCAGCAATGACATTCTTCACAGAACTGGAAAAACTACTTTAAAATTCATATGGAACCAAAAAGAGCCCGAATAGCCAAGGCAATCCTAAGCAAAAAGAACAAAGCTGGAGGCATCACACTACACAATTTCAAACTATACTACAGGGCTATAGTAACCAAGAAAAGCATGGTACTGCTACAAAAACAGACACACAGACCAATGGAGCAGAATAGAAAGCCCAGAAATAGGGACACACTCCTGCAACTATCTGATCTTTGACAAAGCCGACAAAAACAAGCAATAGAGAAAGGACTCCCTATTCAATAAATGGTGCTGGAATAACTGCAGGCCATATGCATAAAATTGAAACTGGACCCCTTGTTTATACCCCATGCAAAAATTAACTCAGGATGGATTGAAGACTTAACTGTAAAATCCGAAACTATAAAAACCCTGGAAGACAACCTAGGCAATACCATTCTAGACATAGGAATGGGCAAAGATTTCATGACGAAGATGCCAAAAGCAATTGCAACAAAAAAATTGATAAATGGAATCTAATTGAACAAAAGAGCTTGCGCACAGCAAAAGAAACGATCAACAGAGTAAACAGTTTACAGAATGGGAGAAAGTATTTGCAAACTATGCATCTGACAAAGGTCTAATATCCACAATCTGTAAGAAACTTAACCACATTTACAAGAAAAAAAAAACCCATTAAAAAGTGGGCAAAGGACATGAGCAGACTTTCATGAACAGACTTTTCAAAAGAAGACATACATGTGGCCAACAGGCATATGAAAAAAAAACTCAATATCACCAATCATTAGAGAAATGCAAATCAAAACCACAAGGAGATAACATCTCACACCAGTCACAATGGCTATTATTAAAAAGAACAGGGCTGGGCGCGGTGGCTCACGCCTGTAATCTCAGCACTTTGGGAGGCCGAGGCAGGTGGATCACCTGAGGTCAGGAGTTCAAGACCAGCCTGGCTGACATGGTGAAACGCTGTTTCTACTAAAAATACAAAAAATTAGCTGGGCATGGTGGCACGTGCCTGTAATCCCAGCTTTGTCTCTGTGATCCTTGTGCATTAATAAATCTGATTGACTGACTGATTTTGGATTTCTAGTTATCCCACTACCACTCTGTTTTCAGATATGGAATTTATACAGATTAAGCTAAATTGTAATCGTGGTAGAAGATAATATATGCCAGGTCGTAGGAGACACACATATTTGGACATTGATTGGCCACAGATAACCTTTATGGCAGCATCTTTCTGGAAATACTAGTCTTATCACTTGCACAATATCAAGATGATCAGGCAAATCAGACAAGTCAAAGCTATTACATACTGTTCCAATTACATCAAGAGTCTATAGGTGCAGATTTAATCAAGTATAAGTTCAAATAACTGAAATATAACTAGAATTCTGCCCAGTCCACATTGAGGAAAAAGGAGAATTATAGGAGTGGGAAGAGAGGGAGGAGGAGGAGACACATTGATTATTGTTTGGGGACACAGCTAGTCTTAGACAAATGAAAAAAAAATGAATAAATTAAGTAGCTACACATGAAGGAGCAACCTGAAAATTAAAAGTACTTTGAACATGTACTTTTGGCATCACAATGGCTTCTTCTAAGTTTAATAAATTGGTATAGTATATAATCCAAGTAATAAAAATAACTATAAATATGTGCATAATGAGTTATGAAAAGAAAAGCAACGAATTAGTCTGGGTTTTTTTTTTTTTCATTTTTTGAGACAGGGTCTCTCTTGCCCAGCCTGGAGTGCAGTTGTGTGATCTCAGCTCACTGCAACCTCTGCCAGCTAGGCAGGCTGTTATTATTAAAATAATACCGAAAATCAGAGTAAAAAAATTTGAGCTCTGATAATTGGAATGACTAGTGTCCAAATTTTATTACAGCTTCTAGTTATTTCTGTTTGCCTGTAGCTTAAATTTTAAGTAATATAAACCTATTAATAATAGAAACATAATTCTCAACAAAGATGTCTTACATATGATCATAGTTCCAGCATAATGACATGATAACAAGACAGGACATAGCTGATATTTAAGAGGAGATAGGTACATTCTAGTGTTCCAGTTGTAGAAAAATCCACATAAGGAACAATCCACAAATCCACACTACATCAACAATACTTAGGCCAAAATGTTGCGGACAGCTACCAAATTCCTTTGCCAAGTGTTCTTCAAGTTTTTCAGGTTAAAAATTTGGGGTTCAGAAGTCCCAGTGGACAGCTCAGCAGCATCACCCTGCTCACCCCCATGCCCCCATCCCAGTACACACACACCTCCCCTCCCGCTTCACTCACAGGCAAAAAGATTTTGTTAAGATTGGATCCTATCCACTATAGATGGCCTAAACCTGCAATCACCAATCTGTGAACAGGGAGGCTGTCCTCCAAAATTACAGTACCACATTTCCAAACCCAAAATTGGGAAATATGGAGGAATAGGCACATATTACAAAATATTATAAATTAAAAGTACCTGAGGAAATCCAGGACCTGAAATAAGTCGGGACCTGGAATCAATGGGCTTGACTCTGTATCACTCTAGAGCCAGTACTATTTCTTTATATTACCAGTGTTCCCTGTCCATCACTGGGAATGCAGAAAATTAGAAAGCTCGTAGAATGATGAGGAACCCAGTACCAGAGCGACCCTGGACCCTGATTCCTGTAATCCTGACCAGTGATGGTGATTATACTCCAAATCACATGGACTGGATACCTGAAACAGCAAGGCTGCTACCCATGTGGCCCCATGTCATGTCCACCTGGAGAGTATTATATTTATCTCACAAGATCACAACTGCTGTTAACCTGATACTGGCCCTCACCATAAGGTTTGTAGGCTCTTGTAAACACCATAAGAACTGCTGGCAACCACCCAAGGCATTGCCTCTAGTGAGTCAGCCCACCTTGTCCAAGAAGCCCTTCCCAGTCCTGTCTCCTGCTTCATTCCAAATATCCAGACACTGAGACCCCACAGAAGAAACATATATATAAAAACATATATATTATATATAATATAAACATATATATATATACACACAAAAAATAAGCCGGGCGCGGTGGCGGGCGCCTGTAGTCCCAGCTACAGGGAGGCTGAGGCAGGAGAATGGCGTGAACCCGGGAGGCGGAGCTTGCAGTGAGCTGAGATCGCGCCACTGCACTCCAGCCTGAACGACAGAGTGAGATTCCGTCTCAAAAAAAACAAAAAAACAAAAAAAACAAAACAAAACAACAAAAAAAACAGCTTAGACTTAAAGAGTACGATACACGGACTTTGGAGTCAAATAGACCTGTTAGAATCCTGGCTCAGTTACTATCTGCATAATTGTCCATGATTAACATGTTTGATTCTCAGTTTTCTTATCTCAAAAATTGAGATAATGTCTCCGTTATCTATTGCTGCATAACGAACAAACCCTAAAACAAAAAACATCTATTATCTCATAAATTCTGCGGTTCGAGAATCCTGGTGTGGCCTAGCTGGGGGCCTCTAGCTCAAGGTCTCTCGTAAGATTGCAGTTAGGATGTCAGCCTCATCTGAAGGCTCACCTTGGGGAGAATCATTTCCAAACTCACTTGTGTGGTTGTGGTTGGCAGGACTCAGGTTTTTTTGGTGTTTTATTTTATATATTTATTTATTTTTGAGACAGAGTCTTGCTCTATCACTCAGGCTGGACTGCTATGGCGTGATCTTGGCTCACTGCAACCTCTGCCTCCCAGGTGCAAGTGATTCTCCTGCCTCAGCCTCCCGAGTAGCTGGGACTACAGGTGCACGCCACCATGCCCAGCTAATTTTTTTGGTATTTTTTTAGTAGAGACTGGGTTTCACCATGTTAGCCAGGATGGTCTTGATCTCCTGACCTCGTGGTCTGCCCGCCTCGCCCTCCCAAAGTGCTGGGATTACAGACGTGAGCCACTGTGCCCAGCCTGGACTCAGTTCTTAGCCAGCTGTTGGGCCGAGGATCTCAGAGGCCTTTCTCAGTTTCCTACCACAGGGCAGTTCACACCACATCAGTTGGCTTCTTTCAGAGCAACGAAGGTAGAGGGTGAGAAAGGGATCCCAAGAAAGCAAGCTGGTCTTTGTATAACCTAATCTCAGAAGCTTCAGCCTTGCATTTCTCCCATATCCTGTTCATTCGAAGTGAGTCACTAAATCCAAACCAAACTCAAAGGGAAAGAATACAGGAGGGCATGGATACCAGGAGGCAAGGACCAATGTCAGTCATCGTGGCTGTGTACCACAATGCCTTTAACTAAAGAGTTAAAAAACAGAACAATACTTAGGTAAAGCATCCTGTGTATAGTAGGAGCTTAATAAATAACAAATATTAGTGAATTAAAACATCTGGCAAAGAATCCTAACTTCAAAGCCACAAATTTGTACCTCCCCAAGAAGGCTTGATAAACCCTAAGTTATCTAAAGTTATCTAAAGGTGTTACTATTTGATCACCAAGATGGATGTGCTTAATTATATTTCAGAATAAGTTTCAGCTAATGGAACAGAGATTTTTAAAACATGTACTTAACATATGAGAACCAGAAAAATCATAGGGTAAGGGCAGGTGTTCCTAGTTGCTAGGAGAACAAAATCCCTATAGAGATTAATCATTTTGAAGGTGATGCTTAATAATAACACTTATTTTTAACTGCAGTATTAGTGAAAACCATCAAGTGCCTAAAGTACTGAGACTGGAGCCTGCAGCACTTATATTTCCCAGAAATAACATTAAGATGACTTAGTTTTTGATGAAGGACATTCATTCCTGAAATGCAATCCTCTGACAACTCTGAGGCTCCTACTGACAGTTATTTAAATTATTTGGTTCTACATTTGATCTAACATATATATCATGTGTTGGGATTATTTCTCAACACGACTGTTTCCCTGACAAGGCATACGCTTGTCCAACAGACTATTTTGAGTGCAGGGTCCCTGCTTTAATTTTATTTACATCCCGAAGTCCTAGCACAGTGCCTGCACATAGAAGCCACTCGAAAAATGTTGGTTAAAAGTTGCTGATTTTAGTCCCATTTCTTCCCCTTTTAAAAATAATTCAGATTAAGATGCTTAGCACTCATGGTCTCATAGGGCATTTTTTTTTTTTTTAGTATATTAGGTGAGATTCAGTAATTTTTTTTTGGGATAGGATCTCTTTGTCTCCAGGCTGGAGTGCAGTGGCGCGATCTTGGCTCACTGTAGCCTTGACCTTCTAAGTTCAAGCGATCCTCCTGCCTCAGCCCCTTAAGTCATTGGGACTACAGGTGCGTGCTACCATGCCCAGCTAACTTTTGCATTTTCTGTAGTAACAGGGTTTCTCTGTGTTGCCCAGGCTGGTCTTGAACTCTTGAGTTCAAGGGACCCGACCACCTTGGCCTCCCAAAGTGCTGTGATTACAGGCATGAGCCACTGCACTCAGCTTCAGTAAGTTTTTAAAACATTCATTTGAAGATCTGAAAATAAATCCATCATAAAAATCCAATTCTTTAAAACTTACTTGAAATAGCTTTTTTTTTTTTTTTTTTTTTTTTTTTTGAGATGGAGTCTTGCTCTGTCGCCAGGCTGGAGTACTGTGGCACAATCTCAGCTTACTGCAACCTCCAAATCCCTGGTTCAAGCAATTCTCCTGCCTCAGCCTCCCGAGTAGCTGGGACTACAGGAACCCACCACCACGTCCGGCTAATTTTTTGTATTTTTAGTACAGACGGGGTTTCACTGTGTTAGCCAGGATGGTCTCCATCTCCTGACCTCATGATCTGCCCACCTCAGCCTCCCAAAGTGCTGGGATTACAGGCGTGAGCTACCGCACCTGGCCTTCTGTTCTTTAAAACAGTAAATTGGTGATTATGACAATATAACAAAATATACTTCTTTAAAAGTGAATATTGAGTACAGATGAAATATGCTGTCTAGAAATGAAAAAGTGGCCATGAATGCGAATTTTCCAAGATGAAGAAAAGGACCATTCATTCAAGTTCAAGAATCTGTTGTCATGAATCAAGGGACAGTTCTATATTTCTGCTAAAATGTTAGGTGATTTCTTGTTAAGTTTCTGACTTTCCCTGTCAGTGAGTTCAGACTTCTTGATTTGACTCCCCATTTGCTGACAGATGCTGCGTTTCAAGCTGGAGCAAAGGTTTCTTTTCAGCATTGTGGCAGAGAATGGTAGATTTTAACCTATTTCCTCATTCTTGCCGCATATGTTCCTCCTTTGTCCTGCCACTCTTGCCGTTTAACACTTATCTTTCCTCTACTTTTCTCATGTTTCCTAGCCTCTGCCTTTCTTCTATCTGATCGTCTCTTCACTTTGTACTTTTATCCCCACCCCCATCTTTCTTTTCCTCTTCACTCCCCATCTATGTTCACCACCTGCTCTATTTTATAATGCACTTTTCTTTTTACTCATTCATTATTGAATCCTTTTTTCTTGCCAATCCTGCTCCTATCTTCAGCTGGCCATCATAATTTTTCAAAGTCTGTGCTTAAATGAACATGTCAGAGTGTGTGTGTGTGCATGCATGTGTGTGTGCGTGCGTGCGTGTGTGTGTGGTGTTGGAGGAGGGCAGGTAGGAAGGAAGAGACAATAGTTAGTGTTTATTACCACTTCGTATTTTCCTATTTCAATAATTTAAGCATCGGCTGTTAAGAAGAAAGCTTGCCTCCCCTTCTCTCTGCCCATCATCATGTTCCCAGTTCTGATCCTACTCTTTTTAAAATGGCATTTAATTTAGTGAACAGGAGCTAGAGACAATACATGGAGGGCATCACATCAGAGCACTCAGTAAAATAAACTGGACTGAGAGAAAGGAGTATACTACTTATGCCCTTGGAGATGATTCCTCAGAATAAAGTGGAAAAGACAGGCAAGAAAGAACAAGAGGACAGGCTGAATTGGACTTGGTGCAACACAGAAGAGGCAAAGCCATCACATTCCAATTACCAATCTAGAACTAGTGAACTTACAGAAACTGCCCCAAGCCAAGAAATATCCCATGGGTGATGACTGAACACATTAGTGCATGGAGGATATACATTATAAACAAAGAGTCATTTTCCATCTCATTATTTTAATCATTTTGTCAAAAAATCTGAACATGTGTACATAAATACTTGATTTGTTAAAAGAATGTGTAGCATAGAAATCCCTGAGACACATTCAAAAATGACTTGACATCTTGACATGTATTCAATGCAAGTATTCACCAAACTAAATACCAAGGACTTGGCTCCTTTCCCTGATATTTGAGGCATATAAAGCTTTAAAAATATATATAATATACTATATATATAATTTACATCTTTAAAGTTAAATTATATTTTCTTTCTCTGATTGCTGGTTTTCTGCCAGTTTACTGCTCCTGCATATTGTCAGTTCCAGACTGTAAGGAAGCCACATTGGAAAGCAGATAAGCACTTTCAACCTTAGGGTGCCAGTTAGTAGAATGATAGCACGTGGAACTAGGAGGTCCCAAGAGATGATTTTGTCTAACCCACTCATTTTGCAGTTCAGGTGACAGAGGCTCAAAGAGGTTGTGATTTGCACAAGCATGGCTGGTTCTGCCACTGCTACTGTAATGTTATGCAAGTCCTTCAGTGGGCCTGGACCTTGGCTCCTTCCTCGGTAAAATGGACTGATGGTAATCACAGCGAATATTTTCCAGGTGATTCCTACATGCCAGGCACTATCCTGAGTACTTCAAGTGTCTAATCTATCCTTTCAACACCTCCATAAATTATATATGCAAAGCGTAAAATATTTACTCCCTGGAAAAACGTTTGCCAATCCCTGGTTTAGATCCTTGAAAATTTAGAACATCTTATAATTATATAGCACTTTACAATATACAAAGCACCTTGGCATACATCATCACATTTAATCTTTGTTTTGTAGGGGGATAGGCATTCATGCATTGTAAAGGAGAAAGCTAAAACTCAAGAGTTTAAATAACTTGCTTCATCAAGGCCACAGAGTCATACCCAGGTTCTGACTCCAAACTGCATGCTCTTTACATGAAACTCCTCTGTCTCCCCTAAATTACTGCTAGGAAAAGACTTGGAAACTGGAAAGAACTTGTGAATACTGAAAGCAAGTCAGACTGTCTTCTGTTACAAATGTCATTCCAGGTGCATTCATGTAATTAGAGTCATCAAGTACTAAAAATACTAAATTTGTAATAAATTTGAGGGAAAAGCCTTAAAGGAGGACATGACAATCATAGGAAAGGCATTTTGAAATACATACAGTGCACCGATATGCATTTTTCTTAAGGTATGTTAGAGCTGAACCTACTCAATTTAATATATGCAAAATAAAATGAGCAATTGCCACATTCATCTCGCTCTCTGATGAGATTAGTGTTAACAAATTGTTCCACATTAACAATGTGTATGTGAATAAAAATGCAATGGCTGGGCACGGCAGCTCACACCTGTTAATCCCAGCTCTCTGAGAGGCCGAGGCAGGTGGATCACAAGGTCAGGAGTTCAAGACCAGCCTGCCCAACATGGTGAAACACAGTCTCTACTAAAAATACAAAAAATTGGCCAGGCGTGGTGGCAGGCGCCTGTAGTCTCAGCTGCTCGGGAGGCTGAGGCAGGAGAATCGCTTGAACCTGGGAGGCGGAGGTTGCAGTGAGCCAAGATCACGCCACTGCAGTCCAGCCGGGGCGACAGTGCAAGACTCCGTCTCAAAAAAAAAAAAAAAAAAATGCAATTATACCTTCCTCATGCTAAATATTCCATAAATAATATGGTTAGTTCTAAATGGACTTAATACTAAAAAAAAATTGGTAAAATAATAGATACCAATTTAACTATAGAGCTTTACCAAAACGAACCAAAAAAATATTTTCAAAGAAAGCCTAGGTGCTTCTTCCTAGTTTGCAAGCCAAGCTTAATCTAAATGGTGATTTAGATTATCCTTTTTATTTTAATTTATTCCACAACATACCTTAAGATATAATTTTAGACCTATAAATAGATATGAGGACATCCTGAAATCACTGCAAGCAAAGAAGGAAGATATAAAATCATCAATTGGGTGCCTGCTATTTTAGGTACTTTCACTTACTTCCTAAAGTGCTCAAAATGAGCTTGTGAAGTATTTTCGCCATTTTATAGATGAGGACGCTGAGGCTCAGGACTACTACTAATTTACCCAATGTCACATAGCTGGAATTCAAATCTAAACTAGGTTACCTTCAAAACCTGAACTCTTTCCCACTGCCCCATGTGGAATCCCGGTAACACCAAGATCACTGACTGTTATCTCATAAAAACTCATTTTAAGAACTGAACTTTTATCTTTATTCGGTGGCTGGCACTTTGTAATTGTAATTCTGCCCACACTTTAATACTTTAATGAGGACATTTTCTCCACAGCTTTTCATTTGTCCTCTCAAGAAAGTGAATTGAAGCACCTAGATTTAAGTGAGCTTTTCAAGTATGTCTGCAAAAACATGTACAGAGAGGTAAAACTTGCTTTATGATTCAGAGAACTGCACTAATCAAATGCAAAATGACTATTTACAGCAGAACTCTGTATAAAACTAGTTAATCTTGACCCTACCCACAATAATTAGTCACTGAGGGTCCTTATTCTAATAAGTGGAGGAGAAAACTCCCATTATTTCAGGCTTTAAGCCAACTAGCTTTCTAATATTGATTTATGGTATCATTAAGACTGTCACAGTAATCAAACAGGTTCTGCCAATTGTTTTATCAGTCACCATTTACTTTTTGGAAGTGCTAGATTGTAAGAGCCCTAAAGAGAAGGACTTTGCCTTGTATAATTCTCTATCTTCCCTAGGGCCCCAAGCTCAGTGTTTGGCAGAGTAGGCATGTAGTGGCACCTGCTGAATATGCTGCTTACTCAGTAACTTGTCAAGTCAATGCATATATGTTCAAGATTGGTTCCATAGCACAGTCTCAAGGGCACTGGAAATGTGAGGATATGCTATACCACTGCATTGACTGTGAGGGGAACCTGCTGGCACCAGGGAGAAGCGCAGATTTAGCCTTTAACAAGACACAGAGTAAGTTAATAGTAGGCACTAATGTAGTTCTGAGGATCTAAACATTTAACTAAAAACTGTCAGAGATAAACAAAAACTGCCAATAACAGATATCATGAAACTTTTTTTTCCTTTTGCATGATTCCATAATGTAGTGCAATACCTTTCACTGTTCTGCAGAGGGTAATGCCAGCACTCCTGCAGGACTGGCATTGCAGTTTAAATTTCAGGTCCAGTAAAGACATGAAATAAATAATTGTGTGGAAGTGACACTATGGCTTCCTTCTCTTCTGTCTGTAAACACAGACTGGTTTTCTGGGAAGAGGGAAAAAGGTTGCTTCTGCTTTATTTTCACATCTGTAATTTTAATATGATTTTAAAAATCCAGGTTATAGAAAAACATAAAGACAGAAGAAACAAATTAGGAGATGACTATTCACATTGTAAAGGGATAAATTCTCCATAGGGTTTCATTAAATACTGAACTCCCCTAAGTCAATGAATTTGGGACTTGATTTAAATGCAGCTTTTCAGGAATACATTTCTTATGTAAAGTGAGGTACACTCATGTATTCATCTTAAGTTTCCTCCAAGGACAATCCAGCACTTTGCTTCCATTCACAGGACAGGGGAACAGATAGTACTTGTGAAAGTCAGCGGCCCCTCTTGGACTGCCCTCCTCACCTTTCTCAGGAGCCAAGGCTGTGAGGAATCCAAACAACAAAGTCCCACCTGCAGCCACAGTCCTTCCACTCTCCACCAACAAGGCTCCTTCTACAACCAGAAATTTGCTTCACCTTGGTCCAGAAAAACGTGAATCGGGAACAGTTGTGTATGAGATTTGGAGGCTGCACGGGCCACAAATATGGCCTGTGGCAGATGGGGAAATTTAGGAAACCGCCTCAACGGCTTCTTGCTGCTAAGCTATTTCATTTCTGCACTGGTCACAAGGTGAGGAAGAGCCCCCTCCTTCACCCCTAAACAGTGATGCCCATCAGCAGCAAAGGGAGCCCAATTGCTAGCTGTGCAAAAAATATGGAAACCGGGCCCCCATCTCTGTGCTGAGTAATATTAATTGGTAAATCGTTTTTTTCCCATAGAGCAAAAATGGGTGTTTGAAGAACTTACTCCCATGATGCGGCAGTCAAGGAGATGCACAGTAGAGGATCAAAAAGCTGACAACTTGGCCTCCCCTGGGTCGCTTCCAGGGGAGCGCGGCTTCACCGCTCGAACCAGCTGGCCAAGTTCCGTATGCTCTTGGGCCGGTCCCCAGCCCTCTGTACAGCCTGGCACACCCGGCACCAAGGCTCGTCCCAGAAGGAGGTGATGTGGACAGCGTAGCTCCGGCGCCAGTGGAAGTAGCGGCGATAGACCGCGGGGTTGCGGTCGAGGAAAAGCAGGTACGAGGCCAGGGAGGAGGCACTTGGGAAGTCGTCCACGTGGATGAAGGCGCCGCGGGGCACAAAGCGCTCGTAGTTGGCACGGTCTGGGCCCAGCACCACCGGCACCGCCCCAGCGAGCAACGCGTTGCGCCAGAGCTTCTCGGTGATATAATCCAGGTGCTGCGAGTTCTCGAAAGCCAGGTAGAACTTGTAGCGGGCCACTGTGTGCAGGAGCCCAATTTCGGGCACCGGCTGCCCCGGCCCGCCCCGGCCGAACACGTCCACGGTCACATGTTGGCTCAGTTGGTGGTAGTAGCGGACCCGGGCCTGGCGCTCGTCCCAGTGGCTCACCACCCATGCCACCAGCCCCTGTTTCCTGGACAGTGGCGGGGCCAGGCCTGACGGCGGGTCGCCGGGGTGGCTTCTGGGGTAGAGGTAGCCATAAGGCACAAAGACGTCCGAGTCCGCCCGGTAGGAGAGCGTCCAGTTGAAGAGGTTACTTGCCAGGCTTCGCAGCCCCGGGGAGTGCGAGGGCGACTCGAAGTTCATCCAAACCCAGCGCTGGCCCGGGGGCCTGGGGCTGGAGGTCGCCAGGGCTTCTGCCGCCGCCGCTGCCTCCTCGTAGTCCAACACGCGCAGATCCACCTCCTCGGCAGTGTGCGCCTGGACGCCCCAGGGCGGGGGCCAGTCGGGGGGCCCCTTCACGAGGTCGCGGTGGTGGAAAAGCACGGCCTGAGCCTCTCCGTAGGACGCGCGGTCGGTGAGCAGGCGGCAGCCGCTGATGTTGAAGCGCAGCCGGCAGTCAGGGGGCGGCCTCGGGGCGCTGTGGCGCCCCGCAAAGGGCTCCCACCACAGCAGCACGCCCACCGGTCGCGACGGGGTTGGCGACGCCCAGGGCAGCGGCGGCAGCTGCCCCCAGCAAGCGTAGGTGATCAGCGCCGTACACGTCAAGCCGGCGGCCGCCAGCACACAGACGGTCCATGGCAGCCCCCGGCCTCGGCGCCACCTGCGCCGCCCGCCCGCCGCCGCCGTCGGCGAGCCCCACGGTGCCCCCATGGCGCGAACAGGCAGCGCTGCCTCCGCTCGCCACGCGTCCGCAGGCGTGGAGGAGCGGCACCGGCTCTCATGCTGTAGCTGCGGCTCCAGCCGTCGCTGCCGCTCGCCGCTGGCCCGGGAATGGAAGGGGGCGGTCCCAGAATCCAAAGGCCGCGGGCCCTGCCCTGCTCCTCCCAAGTGCCGGGCGGGGCGAGCCGCCAGGGCAAGGTGAGCTGGCCAGGACGCCCAACCGGGCACCGCCCGTCCCTTTCTTCCACTGCGCCCGGGGCCCAGCCGGCCCGACCAGGCCCCGGGAGCCTCCTGCGGCGCCTCCGCCCACTCCTTCTCCCAGCCCGCGCCCGAGGGCTTCCGGGCCGCGCCCCACAAGCGCCTCATCCGCTACTCTTGATTCTCTCTCAACTGATCCGGTTTCCCTCTGCGCGCGCCCACCGCCCTGACCCTCGCTCACTGTGGCCCGAACCCTCGCCTTCCAGAGGGAAGGCCCGGTTCATCCCTGGGAAGGTACAGGAGGCTCGAGACCTTCCAAAGCAGCTGCCGCGCAGGAGCAGGCGCTAGAACAGACGGAAGGCGGACCCGGCGCCGCGGAACGGAGGATAGCGTCGGCTTCCTGCCGTTGGGCCTAGCCACCCGCCAGCGACGCCCGCCGGAGGGAGGGAGGGATTGAGGGAGGGAGGGAGTCCAGAGGCCAGGGGAACGTGCGAGCAGAGGCGCGGCCACCGCATCCGTGGCCAGGATCTCGTGGCCCGCCGAGACGGTCGAATTGTGGAGGCAGCCCGCAGCGGCGTGGCCTTCAGAGTCTCTGCATTTGGTGAAGAACTTAAGTTTTCAATGTGAGTGCTCATAAGAACATTTCCTTTGCCTGCCAGCCCAGTAAAGGATAGAGAACAAAATGTTTTCTTAGCAATCAAAACATGTTCTTTCCTTTGGTCCCCTACCAAGTAAGTCTGACTTGCCGGCTCATAGTAGTATTGCTTGTACCAAGACGCACAGGACTCATAAACCAAAGATGAAGATGTGGCCCCCCAAAGGCCCTTGTCGTCAAGGAATTTATTGCCTGTTCAGTGAGATGAATGAATGAATATCACTATTAATTTTACCAAGCACTTAAGAAACAATTTCTGCACCCATGAAAGTTATGCAAAATAGTTTGGATGATAAAATGATGACGAAGATAAATATTCTAGCACCCAAGTTAAGGGTGTAAAGACAGTATCGCACTGGCCTCTTCTACTTTATTAGTGAGGCGACACTGGAGACATCTACGTCTACAGTCACTTGAGAAATTTTTTACCTACGGGTTGAATTTGAATTTCTGGGTGTTCGCTTTGGTTTATGATATTCAACTTTTATTCAGGGGATTTCCAAATAGATCAGGGGCGGGGCTGCTGACCTAAGGAGAGGAGAGTTTTGAGAGAAGTTTTAGTAGATCACAGCTGTGCATCAGTGGAGTCCCACTGATACTAGGGGAGAAATAGACAGTGCTGGGAATGGGGCAATCCTGCCAGGTGTTTTTGATGTTATGCCTACAGAAAATAAATTTGCGTTAGCCATATGAATTTAAGAATGTTTTCATTAAAAATCAAGTATAGGCCAGGCGCGGTGGCTCACGCCTATACTCCCAGCACTTTGGGAGGCCGAGGCGGGCGGTTCCCGAGGTCAGGAGATCGAGACCATCCTGGCTAACACGGTGAAACCCTGTCTCCACTAAAAATAAAAAAAATTAGCCAGGCTTGGTGGCGGGCGCCTGTAGTCCCAGCTACTCGGGAAGCTGAGGCAGGAGAATGGCGTTAACCCAGGAGGCGGAGCTTGCAGTGAGCCGAGATCTCGCCACTGCACTCCAGCCTGGGCGACAAAGCGAGACTCCGTCTCGAAAAAATAAAAATAAAAAATCAAGCATTGTGTGTAAAAGCTTCTATAAAAGTGGCTTCCAGTGGCGCTCTCTGCAGGGCCACAGCCTCAGTTTGGAGACTAGATGGAGGATGTTAGGTGTTCTGGCTAGGCCCATCAACCTAGTAACTTTTCCTCCTGCACAGTAAAACCTTTCATAATGCTTCTGGGGTTTTTTTGTTTGTTTGAAAAACAGAAATTAGAAATCAAATATTTTATTTGAAATTAGACATTTCAGTGACTTTTTTCCACTCTTACTTTTAATTAAAAGAAAAAGCTATAAATGCACAAATAACTTGTTTAAACGAAATAAAGGAAAAAGTGCATTGGCTTCTCTTTTTATGCAATTCAAGAATCCAGCCATTTACTCACATTCTTCTCCCACTTCAGTTAAATAAGACATCACAGATAGAGCCTAACATTGTGTCTGGCACATGGCCGGTAGGCATTTGGGAAATATTACCCTGCTTGATTGCTTCCTTCCACCACTCCCGATTTTCTCTTAAGCCTCCGAATGTTCCAATTAAGCCATCTTTTTACCTGAAGAATGCCCGAGGTCTCATGCATATCAATTTTCTTTGTGCCCTCTTACCTCGGTAGGGTTGAGACCACAAACTGCCCCTACTATACCCTTATTTGATGTGGGAGGAGGGGATACTAGGTAGTAAGGTGTGTCTGGATCAATGGAAACCAGTCATGACTTCGCAAATTGCTGGTTGAAGGTCATACGTGATCATTGTGCATCTCATACATGCACAAACATTCACAGGGGACTGGATTGTTCTTATTTTAAAAGAGCCATTGGTAGGGTAGAGGGGAAGGAAAGGGAGGAAAGGAGTTATGGGAAATTAATAAATTTACTCACTTGTTCATTTAACAAATTGGGAAACAAATGCAAAACACGGTTTCTACCTTCAAAAATCAACGAGAGAAACAGATAGTGGGGAGGGAAGGGATCATGGAAGGCTTTGAGAAGGTGGCTCCTGGAATAATTAGGAATCATTACAATGCAGAGGAAGAGGGCTGAGGTGTTAGTTGCCACAGAGGGAGCAGCACTGCAGAGGCCAGGGAGGGAAGACTGGGGCAGTAGGCGAGGAATTACTAGCGTATAGTTTGGCGAAGGAGATGGTGTTTATCCTGCAGGCTGTCGAGAAAGTCCTTGGAAGGCTTTAACAAAGGAAGGAAGCGATATTCATTTTTAAAATGAATTCTTATTTTTATTACGTATAAGGAGGGTGAGTATATGGATGGGGACACGGGGGGGGGGCTGCGGAATGCTGACTGTTAATGTAGGCTCTGGTTAATGGGTGTGTTTGGTTATGGAAGTTCATCAAACTGTATGCTTACATATGTACTTTTATGGGTGGACATTATACTTTAGAAAAAAGTTTCTAAGAAAAAATCATTCTGTCATTAGTAAAGAGTGAGTTGGGTAAAAATAGGGTAAGAGTAGGGGTGTGGTGGTGTTCAGTTGGAAAGTTATTGCTGTAATTCAGATGTGAAATAAAGAGGGCCTGAACTGAGACAGTAGCTGTGAGGATGAGGAAGAAAATTAAAGGAGGATAGATTCAGAGAGATTTAGGAGACTGGTTTCTTTCTCTGGGAAGCCTTTCTGGATACCCACAAACATATATCCAGGGTAGTTTACATGGCCCTCCTGTGCGCTCTCACACATGCTGCACCTTTCAGAACATCATGGGACATCCAGAGATCATGACTGTTTCATTCATAATTCCATCCTGAACACCCACCACGGAACCAGGTTTCTAGTAGTGAATATTTGTTGAATGAATGTATGCCCTTAATGTATTACCGAAATTATCTGTTGGTATCTCTTTCCCCACTACAAAATGAGAAGACATCCGGAGATCTTGGCTATGTGAATGACTTGCTATGACCTTGAAATGTCCCTTAAGCTTTCAGTGGAAAATATTGTACATGTATTAAGCATAGTCCTGGCGACAGGCATCAGAAATGATATCAAATTAGACTGCTGTCATTGGCCAAACCTGGGATGAGTGCTCATTCTTGAAGTAATCACTGTGGTCAGGGAATGGGTACTCTCTTTAGACCCTCCTCTGGAGCTAGAATCAGTCCCATCTGAATAACAGATGTGGAATAATCTGTTATTCTTGAATAACAGTGCGGGGAGAGAAGTTACCCAAAAGAAAAAATGAGGTCGTGTTACCTGAAAAAGAGGGAAAGGATGCTAGGTGGGAAAAAACATGTCTGCTACCCATGAGGAAGGAGATATTACTATTCTTACAATGAAGAGGCTGGACTAAATGAACTCTGAATCATCTTAGATTTCGAACATGGAAGAATAGTCCATGATTCTTTTACATTTGGTGACAAATGATTCTTTGTGCATTTAAAGGCCTCTCAGTTTCCACAAAATATTGCACAGAAAGAACTAGCTTTCAGTTGCCAGCATGAAGATGAGATCAGGCATGGAGAAGGGTCTTTGGACCCTGAGGGTTGCAAAAGTAGTGTAGAAGAGAGCTCCATAATTCAAGACTTAATTTATGACACTGAATGAGCAATGAACTCACAACATGCCAAAAGTGACCTATTCGGTTCCAAAATTTTATATTGGACAGAATTCTTTGGGAGCAAGAACCAGGCCAACTGTGGTTCCTAAAATTCGAACTCATTCCTTATTCTTTCTCAAGGATATAGTTCATTTGATAATAAGACCATCCTAGTTCATTTTAAAGGCTCTCCCAGTGTTACTCACCAGAGACAGATTTGATATTTCCTATGGAAGCCCCAGAATAGGTTCTGACTGCCTAGCTTTCTAGGTGGAGCCAAGCTCTGTCAGCATAAACTCCCTGAGATTCAGGCTACCCTCAAATGGGTTGTTACCCTTGGTTGGCTCTGAGATTTCTGTGTCTGAACATTGGCCTGCTAAGTATGTTTTAATTTTTTTTCCTTGAAGAGAGAAAAAGGCAGTTGAGTCCCTTCCTACATTGTGTACTTACCAGGAAATGCTGAGGGCGTCAGTGAGCAGGTGTGGTTGGAATGGCTAATCTGTGTGCAAATAGGTGGAGACAGTTTCCTTTGTCAGGAACAATTTTTTAACCTTGCATAGTTGGACAGATAAGTATGGAATGGACTGTTGGTTAAAAAATCAAAAATTGTGTACAATCAACGACACCCACAATCTATTGTTCATTGCCCTGCAAAATCTTTTACAGAAAAATAAAACTGCTGGAGCGGTGGCTCACACCTGTAATCTCAGCACTTTGAGAGGCCGAGGTGGGCAGATCACATAAGGTCAGGAGTTCGAAACCAGCGTGGCCAACATGGTGAAAACCTATCTCTTCTAAAAATACAAAAAAAAAAAATTAGCTGGGCGTAGTATCGCATGCCTGCAGTTCCAGCTACTCGGGAGGCTGAAGCATGAGAATCACTAGAACCTGGGAGGCGGAGGTTGCAGTGAGCCGAGATCATGTCACTGCACTCCAGCCTGACTCTGTCAAAAAAAAAAAAAAAAGAAAGAAAAATAAACCTAACACAAATTTGTAAGTGCTTTTCTTTTTATCTAAGTGTGATAATGTACTGGCCCTAAAAGAAATTGTTATAGATAGTCAATATGGGAATTTATTATATTTACTTTAGTGTTATACTTTTTATGCACTCAAGTTCTTCCTGTACACTTACTTGACAGAATAGGAAATGCAAGAATTGTGGATGCTCAGAAAAATGGACATAGTGAAGTTTTGGTTAAAATCGGAAATGCAGTCGTCCTTCCATATCCATTTGCACAGAAAGAACTAGCTTTCAGTTGCAAGCATGAAGATGAGATCAGGCATGGAGAAGGGTCTTTAGACACTGAGGGTTGCAAAAGTAGTGTAGAAGAACCCGCATGGATATCAAAATCTATAGATGCTCAAGTCCCTTATATAAAATGGTATAGTATTTGTATATAACCTGCACAATCATCCAGGGTACTTTAAATAATCTCTAGATTACTTTATAATATCTAATACAATGTAAATGCTATGTAAATAATTGTTATACTCTATTGTTTAAGGAATAATGACCGAAAAAAAAAAAAGTTGTGTACACGTTCAGTACAGACGGAACCATCCTTTTTTTTTCCGAGTGTTTTCAATCCAAGTTTGGTTGAATCCAAGGATATGAAACACACAGATATGGAGGCTGACTGTATTTTCATGATATTTTAAATATTTCAAGGGTTTACCTCTACATTCTCATTAAACTACCTTTTCCTAAAATAGAGTTTATTTTCAGTCATGTGGAAAAAATTATAGCATACAAGGCTTACACAAAATAAAATTATTTTGACATTGAGATAAACATGTTAACATCATACAGTGCAATGCCTGGCACATGCCTGACAAATATTTAATACATATTTATTAAATAAATTAATAAATGAATGAATGAACATCACTATTTATTTTACATTTCTTGAGGCACTAATGAAACAGTTTAATTCCTGCACTTATGAAAATTTATATGAAAGAATTTGGACTATAAAATAATGATTAAGATAATATTATGGTACCCAAGTATAGGGTAAAAATGATAACTATCACATTGTCCTCCCCAGATCTAATCCAGATTCACTAACACTGTTCCTTGCCACCATCCCAGGTCTACTTGAATCCTCAAATGAGTTAGCACAAATCCTGTACAGTTTCAGAAACTCAAATATGTGTGGTCTGGGCTTACTGTGGTACCTGCTCTCAGTACTTCTACATGGCTGCACCCTAACTCAAGGTAGCCAGAGTCTAACTCAGAGAGGTAGACCAACTCTCTCCAGATGGAGGAAGGGATCTTGAGTACCCTCTTCCTCCCCTTTTCTGGCCTCATTTCTTACACAGACCCAGGACATGCTTCATGGAAGAAAATAGAGAAATGATGTCTTTTCCCTACAGGTAAGGTAATTCTTCTTTGACCACACCAACAGCCAATTAGCACAGAACAGTGGTTCTAACTGGGCTCGGTCACATTCCTTCCTATGATTCTTCCTCTAAAAGGGCCTGGGGCACTTGCAATATTAAGAAATGCTTGTTGAATTGAAGTGGACAAAATTAGGGACATATAGTAGATTTTTGACAAGTATAGAAAATGAAAGGGTAAATGCATGTTGCTTATGTTACAAGGAAGAACACATTCCTGAAGTCGGACAGCCAATTTTATAGTTCCAGATCATGCTTTCTGTGGCCAAATAAACCACAGCCCAGAAGTCTTGCACAATGTATAAGGGTGAAATCACATTAATAATGCTGGCTATAATAATATTATTTTTAACCACTCCAGAGAAAATGTTTGGTCTGTATTTAATCTTAGTAATGTTTAGTGCAAGTCAATAAACTTTTGGTCTTGGGCTGGGGGAGGGAGGGAGGGGGAGAGAGAGAGAGAGAGACAGAGAGACATAACTGCATTGCAGGAACAACTCTTCTGGCAGCACCATTGGGCACTGCATGAAAAGATAGCCTCTTTCTTGAGTGAGCTCACTGTTCAAACACTTAGTTTCCTGGATCATCCAAGGCAGCAGGGAAATAGTGGCAAGGCTTCAATGAAAAACGTAGATGCATTCTGACCACCCATTCACTGAGCCCACTCTTCATCTTCCACCACTGAATAGCTGTTTAGCTTCCTTGGCTCCTTTGAAGCTCTCCCATTTCCCAATTCACAGTTTGACAAATACTGATGAAGATTGCTAGTAGAGATTTTGATATGATGATCCTAGTATTTGCTGAGTTACTTAAAAAGAAAACACTTTAGGTTTCATTTACTTTTATATAATATGGCATGACTCCTTTATCATTAGGAGGCTTGTGGTGCTATTTTCAAAGTGTTTCCAAGCAATACAGGGCTGAGAATTGTTCTATATTGATATTTGTAGGGGTACATTAGGGTCAGATCTTATTTGGGCTTACAAATCTGCAAAAGCTATAACTTCCATTCAGTAACATTTATTGAATGCCAATTATGTGCCAGGCATATGACGTGTAACTGAACAAACAAAAAATATCTGCCCTTGTAGGACATGCCAGCTATCATACTCAACCCACCCATTTTAATTATAGCTTCAAAGCAATTCCAAACCTGAGTCCAAAGGTTGATGTCAGAAGTTGTGAATGTATTAGACTTTCAGTAACCCTGACCAGATGCCTTTTGAAACCCTATTTCCTTGATTGCCTTATCAATTCATCCTTTATGACTTCTGTATTGATCAAGTGTCATTGTCAGAGTAAAAAATTAGACACTCGTCTTTGCAACTTTCTCATCCCCATGTACCATTTGTTAGGCAAGGCTTTTCAGAATGTCAAAAAAAAATTTCAAGTTAAAAGGAAGCAAGTTTCCTTTGGGGGAAGGAGGTAGACATGAGTCCCTCCACCCAATACTTTCCACTCTCTCTCCTTTAGTTATGGAGATGTGATGTGGAATTATAAATTAGAAGGAAGCTATTTAGCCCACAGACATGTGCTACAAGCAAGAACTGTAATTAAGCCAGATAAAACTAAAGGTAGCTGTATTAATTAGGATTTTTTTGGTTACAAACAGCACATATAGAGAAAACCAGCCATCACAAGCCCTGCTCTCTAGACACAATGTTCAGCAGATCTCTATAACTTATTCACATTGCACAACTGAAATTTATGCTTTTTGACTAGCAATTCCCCCATTCTCCCCAGCAGTCCCCCACCCCCGCCCCTGGCAACTGCTCTTTTCTTCCATGTGTTTGACTGCTGTAGATTCCACATATAAGTGGAATCGTGCAGTATTTGTCCTTCTGGAACTGACTTATTACATTCAGCGTAATGTTCTCCAGGTTCATCTATGTTAACCTCCAATCCCCCGTCCCTGTGTGTATGTGTTTTGATAGGAGCTGAAGCATTCTGGAAACTAAGGAGGCATAGTTCTTGAAATGGACCATGTTGACTACAAAATTGATCACCCTATTTTCATCCAAAGTCCTACTGATTTCTTCCTTCCAGAGTGTAAACTTGCAGATTTCTGTCAGGATTAGGATTAGGGTGAGAGTAATCTAGGCTATGAAGAACACATAAGGGGTTTTGTATGTGTTGTATGGGAGGAGGTGGAAAAACTCCTTAAAATGCCAAGTGTAGAAAAATTGGATACAGAATGAATGCTCATCAATAAGGCCGAGGTTAAGTAAATTTTGGTACAGCCATATCATGACATATAACCTGTAAAATCATAATTTAGACAAATATTTTACATAGGAAAATGATCATAATGTATGGCTAAGTGAAAAAAATGAGGGCCACAAAATGTATATAATATGATACCACTTTTATTAAAACCAAAAACCTCTTCATTTTATAATTTCTATCTCTATAAATATTTCAGTTGTAAGATAAAGGATGTGTTAATAAGATAAACCATGGGATAGAGCTCTTTAAAAATAAGATTTAAGGCCGGGCGTGGTGGCTCACGCCTGTAATCCCAGCACTTTGAGAGGCCGAGGCAGGCGGATCACGACGTCTGGAGATCGAGACTATCCTGGTTAACACGGTGAAACCCTGTCTCTACTAAAAATACAAAAAATTAGCAGGGCGTGGTAGCGGGCGCTGTAGTCCCAGCTACTAGGGAGGCTGAGGCAGGAGAATGGCGTGAACATGGGAGGCGGAGCTTGCAGTGAGCCGAGATCGCGCCACTGCACTCCAGCCTGGGCTGTTAACAGAGCGAGACTCCGTCTCAAAAAAAAAAAAAAAAAAAAAAATTAAAAAGTTGTCTAAAAAAAAAAAAAAATCTGTCCCAACGGATGCAGCTGTAAGAAAATAGTTTTCCCAATCAATTTGGTTTTTTATTTTCTACTTTTAATCTGTGTACTTCAAAGATGCTTTTGCCATGACTATTTGGCCAAATTAATTAGTGGGCTGTGGCTGGGCATGGTGGCTCATGCCTGTAATCCCAGTACTTTGGGAGGCCAACACGGATGCATTGCTGAAGCCCAGGAGTTTGAGACCAGCCTGTGCAGCATGGTAAAATCTCATCTCTACTAAAAATACAAAAATTAGCTGGGCATGGTGGTGCATGCCTGTAATCCCAACTACTTGTAGGACTGAGGCAGGAGGATCGCTTGAGCCCAAGAAGCCAAGGCTGCAGTGAGCTGTGATTGCGCCAGTGTACTCCAGCCAAGGCGACAAAGTAAGAGAAACAGAAAAGCAGGCTGTAAGCCCTTATGACACCAAGTTATCCAGTATCTGCAGTGACTATTTCTGGCATGAATTGAGGAAACTCTGAGGAAACGGAAATTGAGGACCCTAAGACACAAACAGAAACTGAGACAGAAATAGAAACTAAGGGCCGTGAAACTCAAGGACCCTGGAGCCAGGAGGCAGATAAAATGAAAAGGGAAAGTGAGCAAGTTGCAAACATGTTTGGAAAAAACAGCATTTTTGTTTTATTCCAGATAATAGTAGGAGTGTTTCTAGGGTATTACATCATTAAGTATGAAAATGACTGTTGGCTTAAGATTGCTGTATATTTTTATAATTTTAAAGAAACCTCCTTGTAATCCTGCTTTATTAAGAAAAATACTTATTGAGTTAAAAAGCAAAACAAAACAGTTGCATCATATTATATAGTAACTTTAAAAAATCATCTCCTATCGGGCATTTTAGGTGGCTTCAGTTATTCACTATTATAAATAATGCCTGTACATGAATCTAGTTGGGAAAATACGCAATGGGGCAATGAAGAACAGAATTCAACTACAAAAGGAACCAGGTCCCCAGAGTGGAATAAGAATGAAACTTTAACACAGAAACAGTGCCATGAGAACAACTCTTAGTAATAGAGGATGGTCAGAAAAGGAGAGACCAATTCAGAGCACCCAGCCCAGGCAGCAAATCTGAAAATAAATGACAAGGAGCTTGTTTATTGGCAGGAATATAGTGGAAGTGAGAAAGGAAATCCCTGAGCACGTTTATAAAGTCATACTGGGAACTCAAGTAAGAACAGGATATCATTTCCAATGGATTAACAAAAGTCTCCCACCCATTGCACTCTCTGTGTGACATCCTAACATACATGCGATGAGGTTGGGGGTAAGAATTTTTAGAAGCTTAAGATTTTAGATTTCTACAAATAGTAAATGCTTTGCCCTAACTAGGCAGTTTTGGGTGTTATATTTCTTAACCAATTTCAGATGTAATCCCTCAGTTTTAGGCATTGCCCTGTAACACTGTTTTGAAGTAGCCAGTGATGAAAAAGTTCCATAAACAAGGTGGTGGCTGGAATTGGCTTACATGTAGGATCTCATCTAGCAGGCAGTAACTAAATGGAAAATTTTATATTAAATCTGGAAAGGTTTGGATCTTGACTCAAGATTATTGACTGTTTCATAGTGCAAATATTTTTAAGTAGGGAAGGGACATACTCAGTCAAAAAATCTGTTGACTAGATTTGTTACATTAGAAACAATTATGAACTTGGGAACAGGGAACTGAAGTAAGTTTTATGAGCTGAGTCTAGAGAGGAAGGAGAATGAAAAGTGTATAACCAGAATACTAGAAAAAAATAACTTTGTAAGGGGTAGGGGCTGGGAGTGTAAACAAATCACAGCAGTTATGTATAAAATGAAAAATATGAAAAACCCAAATATTAAAAAAATAGAGTAATAAATAAATAAGTTCAGAACAAATATATTAAGAATTTATGTAATTATTTAACATGATATTTTAATGAATGGGACAGTATGTAATTCAATAGTTCTTTCTGGAAATGGAATTACAGATGAGTTTTTTTCCTTTACATATCTTCATTTTCCAATTTTTCTATATTGCACATATATTACTTTGACAAATGGTGGAAAGGGAAGGAGTTTTTTTTTCTTCTTTTTAACTTGGCAGTATTATTTAAATACTTTTTTTTTCTTTTTGAGACAGTGTCTCACTCTTTCACTCAGGCTGGAGTGCAGTGGTGTGATCTTGGCTCACTGCAACCTCCGCCTGCTGGGTTCAAGCGATTCTCCTGCCTCAGCCTCCCAAGTAGCTGGGATTACAAGAGTGTGCCACCATGCCTGGCTAAGTTTTGTATTTTTAGTAGAGATAGGGTTTCACCATTTTGGCCAGGCTGGTCTTGAACTCCTGACCTCAAGTGATCGGCCCGCCTTGGCATTCCAAAATGCTGGGATTACAGGTGTGAGCCACTGTGCCCAGCCTAAATACTTTCTTTTTTAAGATCTTACCATAAATTTCCTGGCTCCTTACTATTTAGTGAACAAGTTCTAGAGAAATGATTAGCTCTACCAAGGTTACCATAAAAATGTTTGTCTCTGAGTCAAAGACTTTTCTTCTGTCATTCATTTACTCACCATTATCTGTATCTGGATTTAGTTCTGTTTTTTAAAAATGGGCTAACACATTATGCTGTAGTAAAGGGTTAAGGTTTATAATGTTTGCCTTGAAGTAAATACTCGGTAAACGTGCCTTTGCTTCATCATTGTTTCACATAGTTAATAAAATAACCTGAATTAAAAGCCAAATGAATTATAACTGTGACAACTAAAAATAAGTGTATTTCCTTTATTGTTTTCAGGTACTTACTGAACATTACCAATAGTCTTTCATTACTTTGGATTAATTTATAGATAGGTATTAATACCAATAATAGTAATTACAGGCTATCATTTTTTTGCACACATCTTAAATCCTGAAACAAGCTTGAGTTTCTTCTCCGTTCTTCAGACATCAGCAGAAAGAGGTTCCTTCTTAATGGAAAATCTAATTCATCTTATCCTAGAGTTTTAAAAAAAAGTGAAAAAACAAGTGTTTTACTTCGGGGAGATGCTCTTTAATCTCACCCATTTTAATCTAACTTTGACTTAATGTTCCCATTTGATTGAGCAGAATGTAAGAGCCACACCCATGTCATCCCAGTAACCAGAAAAGCCACTACTTAGTCTTCCAAACCCTCACGAGTGAAGCATAGTTTCCGGACAAGCAGCATCAGCATCACCTGGGAGCTGGATGGAAATACAGAATCTCAGACCCCACCCCAGACCTATGGTATCAGAGTCTGAATTTTATTGAGATACCATGTGATTTGTAGGCACATTCAAACTTAGCACCAAACTAGACAATGCTTTTTTTTTTTTTTTTTTGGCTTGTTTTGTGGCACAGAATAAGAGGGAAACGATAAAAGGTTTTTTGTCATCAACCATTACCGTTTGTTTGTTTGTTTGTTTGTTTGAAACACAGTCTTGCTCTGTCACCCAGGCTGGAGTGAAGTGGCCCAATCTTGGGTCGCTGCAACCCCTGCCTCCCAGGTTCAAGCGATTCTCGTTCTTCAGCCTCCTGAGTAGCTGGGACTAGAAGCGTGCGTCACCCCGCCTGCTAATTTTTGTATTTTTAGTAGAGACGGGGTTTCGCCATGTTGACCAGGCTGGTCTTGAACTCCTGGCCTCAAGTGATCTGCCCGCCTCGGCCTCCCAGAGTGCTGGGATTGATAAAAGTAAATGAATAAAACCTCTTAGTGTGATGAAAGCAGTAGATGCTTCACAGTCTCTAATGGAAACATGATTCAGAACTACAGTTGGATGATCATAATTCTAAATTTAAACTTTAAATGATGTGTATTATGTGTTGGAAGAGTCCCAACTACCATGATCACATTGTTCATGAGAAAGAGAGAAGAAAAGCACAAGCGAATTGTTTAAATTGACAGCGAGATTTGACTGAAGTATCTAACTGAAGCATATTTTATGGGAGAAGTTCCTGGAAAACTCATTGTAAGCCACAGAAGACCTCTCTTTGAAAGTGTTAGTTCCAAGATGTATTTAAAATATATGCAACGTTTCAAGATTCACACACTGAAGAGAGTAGGTTGCATTGCTTTTCCCTCTATTGTTTGCATTTGGTTTAGTGGTCTCAAGTAGAGAAAACGATATACTTTTGAGGGAGCAGGGGATGTATGTGAGTTAGCAGCAAGAAGATTCTAAACATAAGGAGGCACTTAACACATACTTACTGGTTCATTCATTCATTGGTCATTCTCATGACGAATAGCAATTGAGCACCTACTGTGCCAGGCACTGTGCTAAGTGCCAGATACACAGTGGTGAGTAAAACACAGTCTCTGCCTCCATGGAGTTTGTGATAGTGTATTAATTACTACTGACAATTTTTGAAAATTATCTATGGATTTTGTTCATCTATGATATTTCTGTGCCTAGCATCTTCCTTTTTCATTGATAATGAGAAAGGTTGAATTCTTGGTTACCAGTCTGACATATAGATTGATCAATTGTGATTGTACAGCAGATAGTAGCAGCTCATATGATATCACAAAAATGCAGCTGGCAACCTAAAGAGATGAAGCTAAGCTATGTGTCAATAACAGTTACATATTGTAACATGACCACTGTAAGGGCTTGGCACCAGCTGGAAATAAATGGAGGGCCGAGGGCTACTAGGAATGTAGTGTGGATGAGTACAAATGAGCGGGAGCCATGAAATGTCTCTTAAATTGTATGGATGAAAGGAATGCAATTATGGTCAAAATGAAACATGCATTTTTTATCATATGTCCCCAATCAATAAATTGGATAATTTATTGGACTTGTATGTCTTTAAATAAAGGAAATTTGTTATTCAATCAGTCTCATAATATGCATGCAGAAAACCATTCATCTTTAAAACAAATTACTTAGTGAGTTTTCTTGGAATGATGGAATTACCTACGATAAGTGGAACCTAAGAAATTGAGTGGAAAGTTGAGATAAATAGCTTCCAATAGGCAAGTGGCCCAGACTTTGGTTGAATCAACCATTACTACAGGACACTAATATCTTTGTGGATTATGAAGGTAGCTGCCTCCCAGATTCCTAAAACCCTGTGTTTCCATATCCCTGGCATTTGTACCTATTTAACCGCAACATAACAACTGTTGCTTGTTGCACAGTGACTAGATTCTCTGCCATGATGGCCCAGTAGTGTTGGGCCATAGTCTTGGAACTGAGGGCATAGTTTTGGAAGCCAGATGGACATGGGTTTGTAGTTCTGGCTCCACTACCTGCTAGACATGGGATTGTAGGTAGTAAAGTGTCTCTATGCCTCAGTTTTCTTACCCAGAAAATGGAGATTATAATCCTCAACTCATATGATCATGTGGATTACATAACTATATAAAACACTTGCTGCCATGCCTGGCTCCTGATAAATGGTGGCTACTACTACTTTATTATCATTAAACTGAAGTCTTCCTAACTGGTTCCTGTTTGCTACATGAATCCCCTTTAGTAACAAGTTTTGTGTTTGTTTTTTTAACCTCTTGTTTCAGTTTCTTAGTGGCTGTATTTTTTCCCTTACTGAGTCCGTATCCCAGAGGCTGCATCCCTGGCCTCCTGGGGACCCTACTCCTATGTGACACTTTTATTGAACTCTCATCTCACTTCAGGTTCAATAGACATCCTAGCTCGTGGGCACTTGGCTCAGAGATGCAGTAGTGTCTAGTGGTTGAAAGCACGGACTTTGGAGACAGGCTGCTTTGGTTCAAATTCCAGCATTTCTACTCTTCTACTTGCTAGCTGAGCGACCCGGGGTAAATTATTTCACCTCTCTGTGCCTGAGTTTCTGCCCACCTTGGCCTCCTAAAGTACTGGGATTACAGGTGTGAGCCACTGTGCCCAGCCTATTATTGTATATATTAAGAATCTAGAATAAGCAATGCTATATAGCATTGCTATTATGATTCATATCTTGGTTGAGTACCCAACCTTGAATTTTATCTACTTCTCCCTTTTTACCCAGGGGAATCTCCCAATTGTAGGTCTATTTTGAGGACTTATGTACACAGCTGCATGTCTCTAGATTATCTGGACACTGTGCTTCCATATGAAGACCTCTGTCTTCCCCACATCCTGCTACAAATGTTCCTGGCAGACACTGGCTATGACAGTGAGGAATGAGTAATATTTTGTTCCAAAGTTTATGTCTGCTAAGGAACAACGGTATCCTGGGCCCAGTCTGGTGGCCTCATTCCTGGAATAGGGCGAAACTAAGAGAGCCAAGCAAAGTGGCTGCCATGTTCTTCCTTCATTCCCTCATTTCCCTTTCCTCATTTCCACTGGGAAACAAAGATCCTCTATCTAGAAGAAAAGACAGTGCAGGATTCCTCTTCACAGAGGCTGACTGTGTGCTAGAAAGTCTTGTGTAGATAGAAAGTAAAGAAAAAAGTCATGAGTGTAACTCAGAGGAAGAACATCTGTTGTATCCATGGGGGTAAATTGGTTAGGTGAATTGTTACGGTTTGAGTTCCATAATCACATAATATGGCCAAACTAAAAGCAACCCAAGAGAAACAAGTCAAAGGAAGGTTGAGTTTTGATTGAGATCTTTAAACAGAGCATATACCACTGGTTTGTAAACTCTAAAGTCCACTCAGGGGCTTCAGTGGAAGTCAAGGGCATCAGGGTCTTACTTCTGAGTCCTCCGTGCCTGGAGTAGTACTTGGCTTGTGGCAATAAACTGTTTCTGCTCGGCAGTCCTGGCTTCAAGCCTCCCACAGGCAGATTCCTTTTAATGCTCCAAATCCCTTCCAGGGCCACTGTCAATATTTTTTAAAGCAAGAAAATAATTATTAGCATATTCTCTTTTTAGCACAGAGTTTTTGAAGTATTTAATTGGTGATTTTTTTATTTATTTGGGTGGGGGTTTATTTGGTTTGACTAATCAAACCACTCAAATCTTTATCATATGTTTAATCTTTTATTCCATTTCATTTATTCAACTATTCTCTATGCAATTAAACCTCTACAGTGCTCTTAGATAATTTAACTTGCCCCTAAATAAATAGATGAATAGAAACATACATAACAAAACAGAGAAGGATCAGAAATAACAGTTAATAAATGGAATTCATTTAGTCAACTTTATCTGATTCTGATTTAATTCCTACAGTAAGAGAAAATATTTCCAAAGACAATAGGACCAAAAACCACCACATTAATTCATCCAGTAGATCCAAGAATCCTCTAAAAGCCACAAACTAGATGCTGTTTAATCTCCCCTTGAAAAAGAGCAACAATAAACTCACTGGATCCTACATTTTAAAAATCATTGCAAAATACCTGTAAAGTGATGTTTGCCCATTGATAATTATAGGTCTTGGGTCCTGATACCTTTCAATAAGGTTTAGCAAAGATTTGCACTTGGTTATCCTCCATATCCTAAAATCACCTGGTTAGGTTTTGAGACTCAGCAAACAAGCATGTGGTGAATGTCTACTGTGTAGAAAACTGCAACTCAAGTCTAGTAAGTTGGTGAATTTGGGTGAGTTGCCATAAGTTGTTTTTCCCATTTCTAACGCTGCAAATATTAATGCCAAATATTCTCCACAGATCCAAGGCTGCCCACTGGCATCCTCACTGATATTTGATCCCTCTCTAAAGGATTCCATAGCAAGTAATTACTAGCAGCATAGTCTCTGGGTTCAGAGGAGATCTGGGTTTTGATCTGAGTTCTACCATATATCAGTTCCATGATTTTGACCAAGTTATTTAACCCACTATGTCTTAATTTCCTCATTTTTGAAATAGGGATAATAATATCTACTTGAAGGATTATTGTACGATTTAGATGAGACGGCTGTAAAGTGCTTTGTACTCAATAAATGATAGCTATTTTTGTACAGGGAGAATGATTTTACTATCCAAGCATAGACTAAGATTCCGTGACTGAAGGTACAGTCATTGAGCTGACTTGTCAAGCTGAATGTCAATACTTGCCTCTCCTTTCCCACTCCTGAGTGGAGTAGCTGAAGCTATCTGTCAAGATTAGTTTCTCTCTTCTTCAAAGACCTTCAAGGAAGATTGCACAATCTCCTTCTGTTTAAGACCTTACAAAGTTTAAGCTGTTCCTTCTATCTAACCTAAATCTTCCCCTGCCATTCAAGCCAGTTTCCTCTTCTATCCTGTTCAGAGATAGAAAAGGGCTGCTCCCCAGCCTCTGGGTAATAAACTCTCAAATTTAGGAGCCTATGACATTTATTCAATACCCCCAGTGCATGATACCCTGTGGGAGACCAGGGAAATAGATTTGAACTTGTGGTTGACACTTTGTGAAGATCCAGTACGTGGAAAGCAGTATAAAATCAGGAAGCAGAACCGTGAAGACAAATCACGTCAAATTAGATGGAAGAATTGTACTAAATGAAGTATGCTCTTTCAGATGCAATCACAAGAATGTCATAGAGAAAAACACCTGAAATATAAATGCAGATGCCCAGAAATGCATTTGAAACTCTCAAAGCAAAATATGGTTATGCATAAATATTTATTATATTCAGGGATAATGGTTGCAGGAAAAAAAAATAGCCCTCCATACATGTGAAGTGATGTTTGGGTGAAGAAGTTACAGAAGGTGATATATTTGACTGGATAAAAGGGGGTCTAGAAAAAAGCATGGATGCTCTCTGAGGCAGCTGCTTCTTTTAAGAGAAACTTAACTCCCTCAGCTCAGGGCACGTGCATTCCAGAAGGAGGAAGGCAGACAAAGCGGGCACGGAGCCAGAAAGACTTCAAGTGTCAACTCCTCTCAACTGAAAAAGAAAGGGCAGCAGGCACAAGGGGAGAAGCTAGAAGAAAAGAATCAAATTTGTTCTTGAGGCTCAGAATCTTCTAGCGATTCCTCTTCTCCCCTTCTCATGCCTCCAACACCTTCTACTCAGAAACCTTTATACGTGTATTTTTATACTGAATTTTAAAATGACTAAACCATGCCTTTATGCCCAAAATTTTAGCCAGTAGGACCTGGCCTGGTCTTATAGGGAAGGTAAGCTCACACCTTAAAAATATTTTAGTTCCTTTCAGCTTTCTTTGGATTGTAAATAATGAACATTGGAGCTTGAAAAGCCAGTTTAGAGCCATATCGTCTGTACTTCTCTTGTGCAAGCAAGGTCAGAGTTTGACTAGAGAAAGAAAAATATAAGTAATTTTAATTTATGTCTGGTGACTCCTAGGCTCTATAATTGTCTTGGCATGCCTTTGGTGTCTAGTAAATTCCTCCTACATTTTGGGTGCAGAAGACATTTTAATTGAATGAAATAATGAATAACTGGTGTCTAGTAAATTCCTCCTATATTGTAGGTACAAAAAACATTTTAATTGAATGAAATAATGAAATATATCCACATTTGCTTGGCAACATTTTGTACTTTCTAAGCTTGTACTTAAGTAGTAAATAAACTAGATTCAAAATTTAGTTTTCATGTATTAACGCACATGTAGACACTCATTAATGTATCTGGCAATACACTTCCGAAATTCTTTGGAAAAGGAAGTGTTGTGTAAGGGGAAAATTAGTAAGTTTAGTAATCAAATTTTTCATGACTACTATAACCTCTGTAGGTTTTAGCCAGAAAAATACAAAAGACCTTGCAACTGGAAAACATTAAATTAATACATCACTTTATTTCTGCAAAGTCCTTTATAGAATAGAAATGCAGAAATAGTTTTAAAATAAACAATACAATAAATGCACTATTTCCATAATGAATGTCTCATAAGCCTACATTTTTATTTTCTTTCTTTTTTTTTTTTTTTCTTTTTTTCTTGAGATGGAGTCTTGCTCCGTCATCCAAGCTGAAGTGCAGTGGTGAGATCTCGGCCCACTGCAACATTTGCCTCCTGGGTTCAAGCAATTCTCCTGCCTCAGCCTCGAGGGTAGCTGGGACTATAGGCGCACACTACCATGCCTGGCTAATTTTTGTATTTTTAATAGAGATGAGGTTTCACCATGTTGCCTGGGCTGGTTTTGAACTCCTGACCTCATGTGATCGGCACGCCTTGTCCTCCCAAAGTGTTGGGATTACAGGCATGAGCTACTGAGCTCAGCCAATTCTACATTTTTCTTTTTGAAAAGTTGTAAAGAAAGGAAAATCTTCAGGAAATCACCGAGAATACATGAATGATGGACATTAGCTAAATTCTTCCTTATCCAGAAAGTTCTATAAGTTGCCCAAATTCCATTTTATCTGATTAAAAGATCTGATGAGAAAACTACACTCCCTTTTTTTTTTTTTTTTTTTTCAGGATGAGGTTAATCTTTTCAAGTAGACACAGGTTCTTTGCCCTTATCTGATAGGAATGCAGAAAGCCTCTGAAACCTGTTTTTACCTCAAATTTGAACCTGGAGGCTAAACTGAAACTGAACCTACAGAAAACTAGTAACATTTCTTTTTTTTAACTGAATAGAACACTACTTGCTACTAAATCAATTTCAAATCTCGGTTCCTCTCCGAAGGCATAATCTTATGTTTTAAAGAGAGATAGAAGAACCCAATGGCTAAGAGCAACAACATCAGCTTCTGACAAACCTGCATCCAAGTATCAGTGTGACATTGGACAAGTCACTGCATCCCCCTGAGCCTCAGCTTCAAGTTCTTCAAAATGTGAATTAAAAGAGCATATATCTCACTGGTTATTGCAAGAATTAAAAGAGATTATTTGCAAAAAATTTATCACGTGCAGAAGAAACTCTGCAAATGATAACCATTATTACTATTATTATCACCATAATTCCCAACATCAACATCATCATATAAAAAGACATCCCTACCTCTCAACCCAGCATCCAGTGCTTCTAACTCAGCCCATGTATCAACACATCAGGAGCCTACAAGGAATCAAAAGTCCACAGAAGGGAGGACAAGAGGCCTGTCAGCCCATTATTTCTATTGTCACTGATGGCATTCCCTAGACCCAAGTATAGAGTGCAAAGTAACAACCACATGAGACACCTTGTCCATTTCAGTGTCTTCACAGCCCTTATTAACTGTAGTCACAATATGACCACAAGAACAAGTAGCACAGTTCATTCAGGTAAGAGCCCCAGTCTGAACAACTATTTCTCCTGTGTCCCGCTAGCTATGCAACCAACAGTATCCCAAAAGAAATATAATGTTCATTCTATTCAACATCTATAAAACTCAATTTCTGAATCTTTTGATTTTTTACCAATTTCATTCAGCCAAAGGAGAAGAGAAAAAGCACAGAAATGACCCCACAGCTTCCGGGTACTTCCATAATTGTCACTGTCAACTCATTCAAAAATAAAACGTGCTATAATTTAAGTTGTCTACCTCCAGGACAGATCGCCCTCTTAATAGACTCTTCAATAAGTTCATCTATGCTTTGCTACATAGCTCAGTATTGCAGTATTTTATCTATGGTTAAGGAAAATCCAATCTGGACTCTTACTGAAATCTCACCTTCAACAATAAATTACTTTGTTGTGAGAGTATGTGGAGTTGATTGTCTTAAAATTCAAACAAAGCCAGCTAATTCATACATAGCTACAAATATGCTTAGATCCATGCATATATGTTGGGGTCCCTAGAATTTAGACAGGCTTGGGAATATCTACAAAACAGTATGTAGCGTTTATCCAAAGTCACAAATTCAAATATACATAGGAAGAGGCCAGGCAGGTAATATGAGTAAAGCTGGCTTGGGGTAAGAAATAATTGGTTCTCCCAGTCTTTCTCTTTTTTACTACTTTTGATGGAGGCATCATACAAGAGAAACAATTTTTTGTATTTCTACGATGAGAAGAAAAAACCTGCAGTGGGCACGTGAACATACATAGCTTGTGATGTTTCCCACTGGAGTGGGGAACTTGGTGTAGGATGCTGAACAGTGGAGTGGGCAGGTCAGCACGGGGCATTGTAACCCAACCCCAGCCACTGTTGCTAATGCAAATGGTGCCTTGATGGTGTCAAATCAACCTTTATCCTCCGTGCTCCATCCCTGCTCAAGAAAACCTAGACATCTAGATTTGTATATAAAATTTCTAATTTTAAAATATTGACAACTGGTTCAGATATTTAAAAAATATACTGCGGGGCAAATAAATATGTCTGCAAGGTGAACCTGGCATATGGGTCAACATTTTGGGATCTTGAGCCAAACTACGGTACCCCTCACAGTCTAATTAGATGTGGAACATGATGGTCTGGTGTGGAGATAGAGGATGGCTCTCTGGTTTTGCATTTGGACCATAGGCCATGCCATTCATTGAGATGGGTGATATAGGGGAAGCAGCAAGTCGGGGAGAGGTGTGAATTGTTTTGTTTGTTTGTTTGTTTGTTTTGAGATGGAGTCTCACTCTGTTGCCCAGGCTGGAGTGCAATGGCGGATCTCGGCTCACTGCAAGCTCCACCTCCCGGGTTCATGCCATTCTCCTGCTTCAGTCTCCCGAGTAGCTGGCACTACAGGCACCCGCCACCACGCCCAGCTAATTTTTTTTGTATGTTTAGTAGAGACGAGGTTTCACCATGTATGTTTAGTAGAGACGAGGTTAGCCAGGATGGTCTCGATCTCCTGACCTCGTGATACGCCCGTCTCAGCCTCCCAAAGTGCTGGGATTACAGGCGTGAGCCACCATGCCCAGCCGAGAGGTGTGAGTTTTGTTTTGGACATGTTGGGCCTGAGTTATCTTATGACTTATGGGACATCCAGGAAAAGAAGTTTAGCCTGCAGAGACACATTTCAGAGGCATCCTAGAGAGGCCGTAGTGAAAAGTATGAGAAAATCCCAGGAAAGCTAATGGAACAAGATTACAAGACTGTGGGAAACACTCCGATAAACATCAAGATTCGGAGAATGTAGTGAATAAAAAGAGTGCTTAACAGAGGATGAGAAAGAAGTAGAGGGAGAACCAGGACAGTTAAGTATCATGGAATTTGAGAAAGGAACAAGGTTGAAGGAGAGAGCCATCGACTATGTGAAATGTTGCAGAAAGCTCAAGCCACCTAGAGGCAGAACAGTATCCACTGCATTTAGCCATAACGTGTCACCAGAGACACCACAGTGAGTAGAAAGCCAATGGGATTGGGGGTCAGATCTGAATTTGGATCTGGTTCTGCTACTTAATGCATAACCTTGGGCAAGTTAAAAACCTCTCAGAATCTTAGTTTACTCATCCTAAGATGGGGATCAGAATATCAATATCATATAGCTTTGTGAGGATTTGGGGTAAGCAAAATTAAGCCCCTATCCTCAGATAGCTTGTGTTCTAGTGGGAGAGATAGCCAATAAAGAAGTATGTAAAGAAATATGGATCCTCCTCGACTTACGACGGACTTACATCCTGAAAAACCTATCATAAGTTGAAAAAAAATTATAAGTAGTAAATGCATTTCATACACCTAACCTGCCAAACATCACAGCTTCGCCTAGCCTACCTTAAATGTGCTCAGAACACTTACATTAGAATGGCTAACTAGAAGCTGCGGCTCATGGCCACTGCCCAGCATTGCAAAGGAGAATCATAAGGCAGATCGCTAGCCCAGGAAAAGAGCAACATTCAAAATTTGAAGTAGGGTTCCTACTGACATGTATCACTTTCACACCATCACATTGAAAAATCATAAGTTGAACCACAATAAGTTGGGGACTGTCTGCATAAAATTTCAGGTAGCAATAGAAAACAGGAGAAAGAAGAAAGTAGTATAGGGATTAGAAGGTGACCTGGAGGACAATTTCTATTTTGACCTGGTGGAGTGGAAAGGCCTCTCTGAGAAGATGGCATACGCAGTTGAAGGCTGAATGAAGAGAGAGGAAGATATCTGAATGTCTGGGTGACCTTTAAATGTCCTGAGGGGTGAAAATGGATTTGGGACTTCCAGAATGCCAAGAAAGCCTGTGTGGTTAAAGTGGAGTGGGAAAGTATACGAGATGAGATCAGAGAGGTGAGCTGGCCATAGGAGCATGAAATCTAGTCTCAGAATAATAAAAAGCCATCAGACAGCTTTAAGCATGGAGGTGACATGTAGTGATTTATGTTTGTAAAAGATCCCTCTGGTTTCAGTGCAGAGAGTTAACAGTAGCAGGGGCAGTAGCAGAGGCTGTTATAGGATGCTATTGCCAGGCCTGCAAAAGGTGACAGGGGCTTGGCAACGGTGCTGGTGGGGGATTTAGGATATATACTGAATTCAAAAGGATTGGCTGATAGACTGGATACGGAGTTTGAGGACTTGACTTCTAGGTGTTTGGTGGTACCATCTCATGATATGGGAAAGACCTATGGGTTTTTTTAAAAGCCTGGGAATAGAGAATAAGCCTTCGGTTCTGGACATCTTAAGGTTCAGAGGCCTATTGGACATCCAAGTGGAGAATCAAGTAGGTTTTGGGATTTAAGGGGAAAAGTATAGGGTAGAAATAAAAAATGCTGGAGTCATTAGCCCAATAGGGCTAGATCTCCCACGGTGTGAGGGTAGGTAGAGAAAAGAGCCTGTGACTGAGCCCTTTAAATTATACAGGCTAGGAGGAGGGAGAGCCAGCAAAGAAGATGGAGACAGAATAGCTAAAGAGGTAGGAGTAAAACCAGGAAATTGGAGCATTGTGACCTACAGGCCAAGCTAAGAAAGTGTTTTTAGAGGGAAGGAGGAAACAACTACATCAGATGTTATAGAGAGGTTGAGTATGTTGGAGGGATCATTGGATTTGACCTTCAAAAGGAAGGCTATTTGCAATCTTGGAAAGAACAGTTTCCCTGGACTCATGGGAACAAATGCCTAGTTAGAATAGGTGAAGTAGCAAAGGAGAAGTAAAGGGGAGGAGAAAATGGTTAACATGTACTTATCTTTAAAAATAGCAGCTATAGGAACCACACATTCTCTAAAAGTTTTATGCAGAATTCTGCATGTATGTGACAAACTGTGTCTTCCAGGAAAAGAAGCCATGGCTGTCATCAGATATATAAAGGTGGGGTCACTGCAAACTGAATTAGAAGCAAATGTCCAATGGCTGGCCTCTAGGCTCTGAGGCTGGGCTGGAAGAGTGTGGCACCCTCTCTAGATGCTAATTCCCTGTTCTGGCCAATGGTATGTGGCTTCTAGCCATGATATATATTTTAAAAAGAGCAGGATTTCCCATAAGTAGATCATTTTAAAACCCAAATTTATAGAATCTATTCTCAGCATTGAAAGATTTTTCTAGGCTAAAATAGTACCTCTGTGCGACCTCTAGTGGATGTTATTTTAAAAAGCAGCCCAGACAGTCTTCATTTTATATAAAGGATATTTGAAAAGATTGCTTAGGGAAATGAATTTTTATAAACCAAATGATACATCCTATTCACTCAGACTGTCTCACAATCTAGTGTATCCAATAAGAATAATACAACATACAGCTAGTGCTAGTGTATAAACTAGCTTTTATGTAGATTTTTAAAACAATGAAGATAAATCCAGAATATAACAGTATAGACTTAGAAAAAAATGTTAAACACCACGAAAATAGTACATGTAGGCGGGGCTTCCCAGCTGAAATGCAGTAGGTCATTCTGCATCCATTCATTAAGTTCAAAATAGACTTTAAAACTTTCCTTGAAGATATTATGGGAGCAAATTTCACCATTTTATTGGTCTCTCCTTTTATAAGAATGGGTCATACGAGAAGACCCAAAGGAGTTTCTATGTCTGCTTTAGAAATGTAAAGTGGGGCCGGGCGTGGTGGCTCATGCCTGTAATGCCAGCACATTGGGAGGCCGAGGCGGGCAGATCACGAGGTCAGGAGTTCAAGACCAACCTGACCAACATGGTGAAACCCCATCTGTACTAAAAATACAAAAATTAGCTGGGCCGTGGTGGTGTGTGCCTGTAATCCCAGCTACTCAGGAGGCTGAGGCAGAAGAATCGCTTGAACCCAGGAGGCAGAGGTTGCAGTGAGCAGAGATCGTGTCACTGAACTCCAGCCTGGGTGACAGAGTGAGACTCCGTCCAAAAAAAAAAAAAAAAAGTAAAGTGGGCACAACATACATCATGTAATCTGAAATGATGGACTTCTGGGCCTGCAGCCTCTCTGTTAGGAATCCTTAGTGAATTTGGACCTCACTTGCAGGTTGACCAACAATTCTCCACAAATGAAGGAGTCTATGTAATAGTTTTGTTATTTCTTCTAGCAACTGCTGATACCCAAGAGTGTCACAATAAAAATCTGATGATTTGAGAGCATGAAATATGCATCTAGTAATCGTTGAGAAGGAACCATGAAAATGAAGGATGCCAGCAGTTTCAAACTAACATCTGGGATTCTGGGGCTCCTAGAGCATCTCTTTCACACATGAACCATCAATAAGAGCTATCAATGCTCAGATCCTCTATGGGATGAAATCCTTGGATGATCTGACCATGTAAATGACTTAGGTTCTGCTGAGTCAGTGATTTGCAAAGTCGGGTACTGGACCAGCAGCATCAATATCACCTGGGAAATTTGTAGAAATCCAAATTCTTGGGCTCCACTGCAGACGTACTGTGCCACATATGCTAGGGGTGGGGCTCAGCAATCTGCTTTTAACAAGCTCCCAGGTAATTCTGATAAAAATCTAAAGTTTGGAAACCACTGTTACTTGTCATACCTATATTGATAAAGATTAAAGATATTATTGTGTTTTTCAGGCACTTGGAAAAAATGGTACATGTCATTAAATAGAAATAACTCCACCAAGAAAGTGGGACAGCAAAGTACATATTGATATCTAGCTCTTTTTTTTCTGATATGGAGTCTCGCTCTGTCACCCAGGCTGGAGTACAGTGGCGCGATCTTGGCTTACTGCAAGCTCCGTCTCCCGATTCACACCATTCTTCTGCCTCAGCCTCCCGAGTAACTGGTACTACAGGTGCCCGCCACCATGCCTGGCTAATTTTTTGTGTTTTTAGTAGAGACGGGTTTTCACCGTGTTAGCCAGGATGGTCTCAATCTCCTGACCTCGTGATCCATCCACCTCCGCCTCCCAAAGTGCTGGGATTACAGGCTTGAGCCACCGTGCCCAGCCCATTTTTTTTTTCTAGATATGAAGGTTTATTTGGACATAAGCAAATTAATTATAAACTAGTTCAAGAACTTTCCAAAAACTTTTTATTTCAATAGTATGGTTTTATAATAAAATACTCTGTCATCAAGTAGGCAATTTCATATTCGTTTCACAAACATACTTCATTTGTCACTGAGATTACCTGCAGCTGGATTTTTAGTGTGGCATTTATCTCTCTTAATATGAAGTTCTTCTTCCAGTACTTCCTTAATTCTCTTATGTGGCTCACAATATAAAAATTTCTTCCCTATAAAGGCATTAACAAAATCAATTACTTAGTATAAATTCTGCCCGATCTTCTAGCCATTATATCTACATGATAACAATTTTTTTAAAAGAAGACATGTTATTCCATACAAATATCAGACAATTTGCCCTGAAGGCTCTATCTTGGAAAGATCTCTTCCATGGAAACTTTAGGTTCTTTTGGGACTTCACATTTTCATGTAATTCCTGAACTTGCAGGGTAAGTTTCAGGTACCTCTTTTAGGTGTTATGAAGAAATAGATAAAGTTTTCTCATTAGCTTCAAGAAAACTTGCACTCATTTATTCAATGAACTCTTATTAAAGACCTACTCTGTGACAGGCATTTGGCTAGGGGCTGAAGACAGAGCAATCAGTAAGACAGATGTGTGTATAGAGCTTGCAATCCAGGTACAGAAGAGAGAACAAAATCTCAGCATTTTAAAATCGTCATTTTAAAAGATTGAAACTGAATTGTAGTAGTGAACCACTTATGGACATAGCACTTTTCCCTGGCCTTTAAATCTGGACCTATAGGACATGACTACTACAGTCAAGGACTGAATTGTTTGTTTTAAACACTGTAGCTACATTTCTTCTCAGAAATGTAGCTCAGCCCAGATATCAGAACTCCAGAGAAACAAAAGAGCTCTGTGCTATTGGGCCTACCCATATCCCTAATCTCTCCGGTCAGCCTCTCTCTCTTGCTCTCTGAGCTCCAGCCACATGGCCCTTCTGTTCATTCCTACCTTTGCACATGCTGTTTTTGCTACCTGAGCTGCCTTTCTCCTGGTTTTGCCTATATAACTTCTACTCAAATTTTAGGTCTTGGCTTAAACATTAGTTCTTTAGGAAAACTTTCCCTTACTCCACAATCTGGAAATGACTTTTTATCATGGCACCCTCCTTTATTCTTTCATTTTACTTATTGCAATTTGGATACAGCTTCATTTTTATACACAATTATTTGTGTAGCTATTTATTTAATATATAACTTCTTTACCAGATCACAAACCCCATGAGGGCAGGGATGTTGTCTCTTCAGTTCATCAGAGTCTTAGAACAGAGCTTGGCATGATAATAAATGCTCAACAAATGTGTGTTCAGTTAGAACTAAGCACTGATAAATTGGAGCTCTAACTAAAGACTGTGTGCATGTCTGTCAATGCAGTTATACGGTCACTGTGAATGTCAGTGAACCGATAGTTCTAATCTCAGTACCCAAAAGCTCAATTCAAGGAACCAATGAAAACCTAAACAACCAAATACTTTAGTTGTTTATGATTTGATTTTAAACTCACATATATATGGGCAGGTATCTCATCTTTTCCAGACTAATCAATAAACAACAGAAGTGAGTCAATTTGACGGGGATGCAGACTGGCAAAAATGGGGCAAGAGACCTGCTGCTTCCGGCAGTGATCCCAGGTCATTCCTGGTCATGAAGACCCAGACACACCCTCAGACATGAAAAAGTTAGAATTACATACTTTCAGGGTCTCATTCTTGTTTCCCCGAAGTTGGAAGTCATATGAATAAAATATGGGATCAGCATTACTGAAGCCTAACTTTGGTTTAATCTGTTAAATCATGATCTTCAGGCAGAAAAAGGGTTCACAAACTTGGCTAGGAAGAAAACTAAGCCTATAACAGTACAACAGAAAGGAAAAGACCACCTGCTCTCAGTTCAGATCTCCTGACAAATTTCAGCCCTGGTGCTAGGAAAATGCACAGAAGAAATCACTAAAGGTGATTTGAAGAATTGTGGTAATTGGGAGAGTACTAAGGAGCTAGTACGGGTAAATATCTCCTGCTCAGGAGAAGAAAGGAAAGGAGGGGAGAAGGGGCAGAACTTTCAGGCAGAAAAAGGTTTCACAAACTTGGCCAGGAAGGAAAGGAGAGGAGAGGAAAGGAAAAAGGGAAGGAAAGGAGAAAGGACAAAAGAAAGGAAAGGAGAAAGGAAAGAGGAAAGGAAAAGGAAAGAAAAGGAGAAAGGGAAAGGAAAGGAAGAGAAAGCAAATTTAAAAAAGAAAGAAGGAAGAAAGGGAAAGAGAGAGAGAAAGAAAATTCTACAAACTCTACCATAGCAGTTTGATGTTGATCTTTACCAGCATTTTGAGTGGATTGATCGATAGATGTCTTGTGTGATGATGAGAAGCTGTGATCACTGAGAAGTATGACTAAGAACAGTATTATTCCAGAATTTCTTTTGAAACAATGTTATTCCAGGTTTTTTGGATTTTTTTTTGTTGTTTTTTGTTTTTTTTCCTGAGAGCTAATAACAATTGCATCTTATATATATTATTATTTCTCTTTCTCACAATGACCTATGGGCAAGTATAATTATTCCTGTTTTATAGTTGAGAAAGTAGCTTCCTTAAGTCATAAAACTAAAATCATGAAAATGAGAAGCCACACCTACCTGAGTCTCCCAAGCTCCTAGGGTTATTAAAAATTATTTATCGTTTATTACAACGCATAGTTATAGATCCACCGCACTCTACTAATCGGTTCATACCTAGAATACAGGTTTCAGTGATATGATACACTGGAGATTGTTGGAAGAAGTGGCCGGCCAGCCAGGTTAGAGCACTACAAGTGATTTTAAAGGTGACATTGGCCAGGCGCGGTGGCTCATGCCTGTAATCCCAACATTTTGGGAGGCTGAGGTGGGCAGATTACTTGAGGTCAGGAGTCCAAGACCAGCCTGGCCAACATGGTGAAACCCCATCTCTACTAAAAATACAAAAATTAGCCAGGCGTGATGGTGCGTGCCTGTGGTCCCAGCTACCTGGAAGGCTGAGGCCAAAGAATTGCTTGAACCCAGGAAGGGGAAGTTGCGGTGAGCCGAGACTGCGCCACTGTACTCCAGCCTGGGAAACAGACTGAGACTATGTCTCAAAAAAAAAAAAAAAAAAAAGGCAAAAATAAAATAAATAAAAAATAAAAGTGACATTAAGTGTATGAAAGATTTGGTTGGTGCTCAAAGGCTGCCCTTATATAATTCAAGGATGTTTACATGGCAAACAACCACACTTCGTGTTTGAGAACAGGCCTGTGATTAGGGAATAGAAGCTGTAAAGAGACTGAAGACTTTTCCAATAATTACAGACATTTGAAAAATTGACTGAGTACTTTGTGCTTGTGCGAACAGCCTGTCTCTACTTAGGCTGAGGCCCTAAAAGGAGGTTCTGAGGGAGGCTGAGGCAGGAACTCTTTCATTTTCCCACCCCAACTTTGTGAGCTTGTGAAAGTTTGGACACCTGCCTTACGTCATTAGTTCTTTCCCTGAAACTTGTGGAATGCCTGGCATGTAATAAAGACTCAATATGTTAAACTGATGAGTGAATGTTAATCCCACCTTTTACTCCTAGAGCCACAGGACTAAAGAAACTTAGATACTAGCATCTTTAATGGGGAAGTTTCCTGATAGAATTTGAAGTAGGAGGCTGGGCGCGGTGGCTCATGCCTGTAATCCCAGCACTTTGGGAGGCTGAGGCGAGCGGATCACTCGAGGCCAGGAGTTGAAGACCAGCCTGACCAACATGGCGATACCCTGTCTCTACTAAAAATGCGAAAACATTAGCCGGGCATGGTGGTGTGTGCCTGTAATCTCAGCTACTCAGGAGGCTGATGCATGAGAACTGCTTGAACCCAGGAGGCTGAGTTGCAGTGAGCCCAGATCATGCCACTGCACTCCAGCCTGGCAACAGAGCTATCTAAAAATAATAATAATCATGATAATTTTAAGTAGGAGTAAAGAATCTCCATTACCCAAGTATACTGAATTTATGTGCTCTAAGCAAGGCCTCTGCATGCTGCTGATAATAGTAACAAAAGGAATGACATTTCATAGTCATACTGGAGCTGATGCCCGGGGAAGAGGCCTCTTTCACCAGGAGGCAGTAGTTCTGTAACTTCTTGATGAGGTCTCTGGGGAGGAGAGTGTGTGGTCCACCAAGCACAAGTACGGAGGTGCTTCAGCCCAACCCTCCCTCCTGGGGCCTCCCAGTGCAGAGGAACCTTGGAGAAACCCAGTCTGCTCTCCAGAGATGCAATCAAGAAGGTGCTGCAGGAAGGCTGGAAACTACTCTGTTCCTCTGACTTATTATTCTCACCATCATTCCTTAGCACCTACTGAAGACCTGGGGGTGCAAGAGGCTATGAAATATCTGTTAATTCATGAAACAGTATGGGTGAATAACAGCCTGGCTAGGACTCAAATTACAACCACTTCCATTATGGCTGTGGGCCAGAACTGTCCTTACCTATTTGAATATTGTGTGTTTGGCAGGGCAGAGAGCAAAGAACAGTGCGTTAAAATGTGGCCCATAATTATGAGATTCTAAAAGGATTGGGTAATTGTAGACTGAGAGTCCAAGAGATGGAAGTTAAAAGTGATTTTAGTATTTCGCCTGCACTGACTGGCTGTGGCAAGTCTCTTTCCTCTGGTCTAGATCTCAATTTCCTCATCTGTAAAATGAAATAACTGGCAAAATGAGCTGCGTGTTTCTAAGGGTGTCTACGCATACATACATACACACACATATACATATACAAATGTGTATATAAAATGGTATACATATAAATGTGTGTGTGTGTGTTAATTCCTTTCAGAATAACGCCACTACCGATTAAATTGGAGCTGATGCCCAGACCCTGAATTCAGGCAGGCTATCGGGAAGGAGGGCTTGGAAAGATGGACCTATGCTTTCTGCCACAGTGCCATCATCACTGGTTCTGCCAAAAGCAGCAGCTCCACCTCCCCTGCCCCAAACCTTCTCAGCCAGTCCCACTGCGGTTTCCCCCAATTGCCCTGTCACTCGTTCTCCACGCCCCTCCTCCCAGTAGCGTCCGCGGCTGGAGCTGAACTCACACTGCTGGCCGTGCTCTAGGAGGCCGCGGCCGGGCTCCCCGCGCGCCCCGCACCCCAGCCCTGCTGGCGGAGGAGGCTGCTTCTCTTCGCGACCCGCCTCGGGCGCCACCACTGCGGTCACCACCACCGCCTCCTCGCTGGTCATGCCGCAGCGGTCTTCCGAGAGCCCTGGGCACGGTTTCCTTCTCAGCTCAGTCGCAGGCAGCACAGCATGCGAGGCGTCTCGGGTTGCCATAGTGACTGCCGATTCTCCCCGCCCCCAGCCGGCCTTCCGAGGCCCTAGGTATCCCGCGCGCCAAAGAAGGTGCTGAAGTTATGGGGCTGGGGTTATTATTATCATTGACCAAAGCAAAGGACTTTCCATTAATTTCTCGTTAATTTCTTGTTAATTTCTCACAAGAGCTCGGCAAGAGAGGCTTTACTCTTCCCAGAGAATCCGAGATTCAGAAAAAGCGAAGGAAACTGCATGAGGCCTCATAGCTAGGAAGCGGCACCGCTGGAATGTGGACTCAGAAGTCTGGTCCCAAGCCGACAGAATAGACCACTGCCCAGAACAGAAAAGTTAGAAGTGGAACCGGTGTGCAGGTGAGTGCAAGGCACCGTCGCTGGTTTCACGCAGCCTTGTGCCTGTCGCGTCCTGCTCCCTGCTACGCACACGCAACGTGATTGAATAAGTAAATATTGAGGATTCCCAACTTTCACGTTGTGAATTATTATATTAAGCACATTGTAGTTTCCAAGCTCTTTTGTATTCACAAAATAACAAACTAATAACTAACTTTACAGATGAAATTAAATTCAGCAAATTTTAATTTGAAGAGCAAGTAGAAAAATTCAGGGTTTTATTTGGAGCATAAGGTTGCTTTTGTCTTGGTTTGGTTTTGCAGGCCTTAAAAATGGATTACGTTGTGGTGTTAATTTTATGGAAGTTGAATGTGCATTGTTTTATAGTATTAAATCGTTTTACAAGGCTTGCAACCAAATATAGGAGACCTCTTCTGTCCCCACTGTACCCCAGAGCCAAACACTTTTAATACCAAATCCTTATATTGCTGCTTTTTATGTTTTTCAATTTTAGATATCATGTTGATTTCCTACGATGAAAGACGAGATTTCTCTCTCTTTCATACCCCCTGTGTCACATATACTTATTGCTCCTTTATACTCCCATTATAGATAAATTGAAATTTTGGCTAGAGTAATATTTGTTTACATTACTATGACAATTGTATTAGGCTAGTCTTGCATTGCTATATACCTGAAACTGGGTAATTTATAAAGAAGAAAGGTTTAGTTGGCTCACAGTTCTTCAGGCTTTACAGGAAGCATGATGCTGGCATCTGCTTGGCTTCTGGTGAAGCCTCTGGAAACTTACAATCATGGTGGAAGGCAAAGGAGGAACAGGCAGCTCACATAGCAAAAGCAGGAGATCGCTCTCTCTTTCTTTCTCTCTGTAGAGAGATATCTATCTATATCTATCTATATATAGAGAGAGAGACAGAGCGAGAGGCAATTAAAAGGTTGTGTGGAAAGGTTGCGTTCCTTTTTTATATCTCTGTATTTTTGCACTATTTTCTGAGAGATCTTTCTTAACATGAGTTTGAATTTCAAACTGCTCCCCAGTACCCACAGTGTTTCTCCAGGCAGTTCAGGCACTCCTCATTCATTTAATACATATTCATTGAATGATGGCTTTGTGTCAGGAGCTATTACATGTGCTAAGGATGCAGCCATGAACAAAACATACAAAAATCCCTGCCCTTATGTAGTTGAGTTCACATTCTGCCCAAGATTTGATTTGAACAGAGTTGTTGACATGTTTGTACGTGTGTGTATAACTTTTACCTAACATGTTTGGAGTGAATTCATCGCCATTCTCACTCAGCTATGTTACTGCCAACATGCCTTGGCTTTTGCTAAGCCCTTCGCCTATCAGAAGTCCATATGGCTGAAAGAATTTGATGAGTGAGTTATGGCAACTCACCATGAGTTCTGATAGGTGAATTATGGCAATTCACCTATCAGAAGTTCAAATGACAGAAATAATTTCCAAAAAGTTATTCTAAATGACTTATATTCACTATATCCTTACCTAATATGGGTTTATATAATTTGAAAGCAAAAACATCTAGATTTCATTTGATTGACTCATGATGCTATTTTAACATTATGTTCTTAGTTTTTATCAAGAAGCAGTGGGAAAAAAGTCAAATAAGAAATATTTCTGAATTTTAAGTGAAACTATTTTTAAAGATGCTGTTCATTCTGTCAACTGTCATTTGTTAGTTCTCACAGAATAAACTTCTTTAAGATTAGTTTCACCGATATCAGAAATGGTAAATCTATACCTAAAGATCTTACAGGCATTAAAAAGATAGGAAGATATTTTGAATAATTTGATGCTAGTAAATTTGACAATTTAGATAAAATAGAGAAATTACTTAAAAGCTTTCCAAAATAGACAAAAGAAGAAATATAGCTTTAATAGAAGTAGTTATAAAAATATAACTACTAAAAATATGGAATTTAAAATTAAAACACATTCTACAAAGAAAAAGCCTCACTGGTACATTCTTCCAAACATTTAAGAATGAAATAACACCAATTCTATCTAACCTCTTGCAGGAATTAAAAAAAAGTTAACACTTCCCAACTCATCTTTATACCAAAATCTGAAAGAACATTACTAAAAAGGAAAATTATAGGTCAATATCTCTCAAGATCAATTCAGATATTAAATAAAATATTAGCAAATATAACCCAAATGTAGCATGTTAAAAAATGGATAATACATACATCACGATCAAGTTTTGATCATTGCAGGAATGCAAGGTTGTTTAAAATCAATACTGTATAACTTACCACATTAAAAAAATAAAAAAGGAAGAAATTAAACTGTTATTAGCTGTCAACATCGCTGTATACATAGAAAATTCAGGCCAGGCAAGGTGGGTCATGCCTGTAATCCAGCACTTTGGGAGGCTGAGGCGAGTGGATCACGAGGTCAAGGGATCGAGATCATCTGGCCAACATGGTGAAAACCCATCTCTACTAAAAATACAAAAATTAGCTGGGCGTGGTGGTACGTGCCTGTAGTCCCAGCTACTCCGGAGGCTGAGGCAGGAGAATCGCTTGAACCCGGGAGGTAGAGGTTGCAGTGAGCCGAGATCGCATCACTGCACTCCAGCCTGGCAACAGAGCAAGACTCCATCTCAAAAAGAAAAAAAAGAAAATTCAAATGAATGTACAGGTAAGCTATTGGAATTAATAAATTTATCAAGGCCAGTGGACACATGATCAAAAGAGAAAAATAAATGTTACTTTTATATAGTAAAAATAATTAAAAATGGAATGTAAAAGACAATAACATTTATAACAGCATTGAGAGCCAAAAAATACATTAAGGATAAATCTTTAAAAAGAGAGAACTCCAACTGAATACTCTAAAACGTTATCAAGAAAAAGTAATACCTAAATAAATGCAGAAATGTATTACAGTATATTCAAGAATTGTAACACTGAATATTACACTGATGTTAATTTTCCTCAACTAGATCTAGAAATTTCATGTAATCTCAATATGAATCTCAGCAGGGTTGTTTAAAATACATGTTGGCAAGGGGATTCTAAAATTAGAAAGTAAATGTAGCACTTTGGCAGGCTGAGGAGGGCGGATCATGAGGTCAAGAGTTTGAGACCAACCTGGCCAACATGGTGAAACCCTGTCTCTACTAAAAATACAAAAATTAACTGGGTGTGGTGGTGCGTGCCTGTAATCCCAGCTACTGGGGAGGCTGAGGCAGGAGAATGGCTTGAACCCAGGAGGCAGAGGTTGCAGTGAGCCGAGATCGTGCCACTGCACTCCAGCCTGGGTGAAAGAGCAAGACTCTGTCTCAAAAAAAAAAAAAAAGGTAAATGTAGTGGGCCAAGACTGGTCAAAACAACTTTGAAAAATAAGAAAGAAGTTGGAATATCTACACTACCACATAATAAGACTTATGATAAAGCCAAAATATTAAAACTGTGGTATTGGGGCAAAGATAGCTCAATGAAACAAAATAGAATCTAGAAACAGACCCAACTAAATATGATCACCAGATAAATGATAAAAGTGTCACTGCAATGTAGTGTGTGTGTGTGTGAGAGGCTGTTGCTTTTAATAAGTGGCATTGATAAATTGGATATTAATATGGGAAAATGAACTTTGACTCCTACCGCATGTCAAATGCAAATATCAACTCAAAATAGCACTAAAGGCAAAACACAAAAGCTTCTAGAGTATAACAATGAAAAAAACCTTCATGATGTCTTCCTCATGTCTACCCTTTGGAGTAGACAACTATTTTTTAAACAGGAAACCAAAAGCACTAATCAAAAGAAGGCAATAGATAAATTAGAGGTCGTTAAAATTAAGATATTCTCAGGCCAGATGCTGTAGCTCATGCCTGTAATACCAGCACTTTAGGAGGCTGAGGCGGGAGGATGGCTTGAGCCCAGGAGTCTGAGAACAGCCTGGAGCAATATAGCAAGATTCTCTACAAAAACAAATACATGAGTTAGTAGTCCTAGCTACTTGGGAGGCTGAGGCAGGAGAATTGCTTGAGCCGCAGAATTTGAGGCTGCACTGAGCTACGATCACACCAGTGCACTCCAGCCTGGGCAACAGCACAAGATCCTGTCTCTATAAAGTAAATAAATAAATAAAATTAAGATATTCTCTTCATTAAAATCACCAGTAAGAGTGTGAAAAGGCAAGCCACAGACCGAGAGAGCATATATCCAAAAAATAACTAGGATCCAGAATATATAAAGAACTTCTAAAAATAGGAAACATGTGCACACATCCCAGAAAGAAAATGGAGAAAGATGAAGCACTTCATGAATGAGAAGATCCAAGTGGTCAGTCATCACACATAAAAACATTGCTTCACATCATTAGTCACCAGGAATATGCAAATTAAAACTACAATGAGCTATTACTACATGCCCACTAGAATGGCTATTAAAAAAAAAATGAAATGAAAATCAACAAACCTGGCAGTAACAAGAGCCATGGGTGTGTGGAGCAATCGGAACGTTCACTTCTGCTGCTAAGAGTGTAAACTGGTAGAACTACTTTGGAGAACTGTTTTGGCAGTTTTTACTAAAGTGGAATATAAGTATATCCTGTGGCTCAGCAGGCTTTACTAGATATGCACTGAAATGTATAGTATGTACACCAAAACCATGTACTAGAATGTTTATGGCAGTGCTATTCATAAAATCCCCAAACTGGAAACAATGCAAAATCCCCCCAAAAGTTAACAATATCATGTATATATAAATTATTACATATTCATATAACAGAATACATCAATAAAAACAACAAAACCCTGCTACATGCAGAAATGGAGAAATCTCATAGATGTAATGTTGAGTGAAATAAACCAAACGCAAAAATATACACTATAAGTTATTACATTTATGTAGGCAAAACTAAATGATGGAAATAAAAGTTAGATTATAGTTACCTTTGAGGGAACACTGAGTGGAAGCACAAAGTAGCTGTTGGAGGTGCTGATTATGTTCTAGATCTTGAGATGGGTGATAGTTACATAACCCTATTCACTTTGAAGAATTCACCAAGATTTCTGAATTTTACTTTGTGTATGCTATAGTTCTATAAAATTATACAAAAATTAAGAATATTTTATTTAGAAAAAATGTCTAAAAATATTTTTACTCATAAAAATGTGGTTTATTTGATCAAATTTAAAAATATGCACAAAACAAACATAAAAAAAGGCTGGCACCGTGGCTCACACCTATAATCCCAGCACTTTTGGAGGCCAAGGCAGGAGGATTGCTTGAGGCCAGGAGTTTAAAACCAGCCTGGTCAACATAGCAAGACTCTGTCTCAATAAAAGAAAAATTAAAAAATTAGCTCGGCGTGGTGGCTTGCACTGTAGTCTTAGCTACGCAGGAGGCAGAGGCTGGAGGATCAGTTGAGTCCAGGAGTTCAAGGCTGCAGTGAGTCATGATGGCACCACTGCACTCTAGCCTTGGTGACAGAGCAAGACCCTGTCTCAAAAAAAAAAAAAAGCAATTACTGTCTTCCTCTTTTTTCTTCATTACCAAAAACCTTAAAGATAATCTATCAATTTTAATAACTATATTGACTTAGGTGGTTTATTTCCTTCTTTCTCTTTCTAAATGGCTTTTGATTTTTTTTGTTTCCAATTGTTACATGTGTGTCTTCAATTACATACCAATGCATAGTCTCTTGAAAGAAGTTACTGACACAAATAAGTATAAAAGGTACTGTTTTAGGTATGAACTGTGGTTTCCATTTTTCTCTTTTTAACTTTTTTTTTAGGTTCAGGGGTACATTTGCTATATAGGAAAATTACATGTTGCAGGAGTTTGATGTACAAATTATTTCATCACGCAGGTAATAAGCATACTACTTAAAAGTTTTTCAGTCCTTAACAAAAAAAAACTAAAAATGAACAACAAAAACAGAATGAAAAAATCCAGGATCGTTGGCTTATCCTTTTAAAATTTCAATTACAGTCATGCGTCGCTCAATGGTGGGGGTATGTTTTGAGAAATGTGCTGTTAGTCAATTTCATCGTTGTTCAAATATCAGAATGCACTTACACAAACCCAGGTGGCTAGGTGGCACAGCCTACTACACACTTAGGCTACTTGGTATAGCCTATTGCTCCTAGGCTACAAACCTGTAGAACATGTTACTATACTGCATACTGTAGGCAATTGTAACACAAGGGAAATATTTGTGTATCTTAAGAAATTTAAACATAGAGAAGGTACAGTAAAAATATGGTATAGTTGACTTTAAAATGTACACCTGTAGAGTGTGTACTTCATGAATGGAGCTTGAAGGACTTGGTGTTGCTCTGAGTGAGTCACTGAGTGAGTGGTGGGCAAATGTGACGGCCTAAGACATTACCGAACACTACTATAGACTTTATCAACACTGTTCACTTAGGCTGCACTAAATTTATGCAAACATATTTTTCTTTCTTCAATAATAAATTACCTTTAGCTTACTGTCCTTTTTTTACTTTATAAACTTTTAATTTTTAAAAACATTTTAACCCTTGTAATAACTTAGCTTAAAATGCAAACACCTTGTACAGCTATGCAAAAGTATTTTTTATACAAAGCCTCATTCTATGAGCTTTTTTTTTGTATTTTCAATATGCATTATTTATATATTTTTTAATTTTAAACTTTTTTGTTAGAAACAAAGACATAAACACATACTTAGTCTAGGCCAACACAGGGTCATCATGATCACTGTCTTCCCCCTCCACATCTTGTCCTGCTGGGAGGTGTTCAGGGGCAATAACACTCATGGAGTTATTCCTATGTCATCTCCTATGATAATAATGCCTTCTTCTGGAATACTCCCTGAAGGACCTGCCTGAAACTGTTTTACGGTTCATTTTTTTTAATAAGTGGAAGAACACCCTAAAATAATGACAGAAAGTATATTATAGTAAATACATAAACCAGTAACATAGTTGTTTATTATCATTATCCAGTGTTGTGTACTGTACATAGTTGTATGTAAACATGACTGGCAGTGCAGGTTTGTTTACATTTAGCATCACCTTGAACATGTGAGTAATGTGTTGTGCTATGACATTATGACAGCTACAACATCACTAGGTGATAGGAAATTTTAGCTCCATTAAAATCTTATGAGATCACTGTCAGTATAGGCGATACATCATTTACCCAAGCCTGACTGTAAATGGAAAAGACCAACATGACCACTAGATGGAGACAAAACCCAAGACTAAAGTTTTCTTATAAAAAGTTACACATTCATGTAAAAAATGAAGTCTTTATCAAAGAAATAAAAAGTTTTAATATATTACCAGAGTAAATAGGTTACTTCATATTACTTGTGTTTAATTCTATAGATCTAAAACACGTCTGAAGAAATCATCTCAGTTTGTCTTATAGCACAACTGAATAAACAATGGGATGTTGAATGCTATCATTTTTCTTTGGAAAAGCAGATGCTAAAACCACTTTGGTATCCTCTTCTAGGTTCTAACAGTCCTGATTTAAATTAAAAGCCAACCAAATCCTTCTTATATAGTAACTAGCCATCTTTTCAAATTTCTTGAATCCGGCCAAATGGACTAATTATTTTAAAGCAATTATTTTGTTTCCCATTCTGTCATTTAATGGAGAAATTGGTCGTTCTGATTATAAAGGTTGTGTTACTTGGAATTTTAAAATTCCAGTGAATTGGTGAAATGTATTTTTTAAAATAACAGGCCCCCCTGAAGATATATCCCTAGAATTTGAGGATGAGGTCATCTTATGCTTGCCATGGAAATTAATAAAAGAATAAAATTAGTCATATCTGGATATCTATTTTTAAAAATCGACTTCATAAAAATATAACTTATGTACAAAAACCCTGTATTACTCTTTAAAACCCGGTGACTTTTGACAGTTGTGTACACCTGCAAAATCATTGCCACGATCAAGCTACGGCATATTTCTATCACCTCCAAAAGGTTCTCTCTGCCCTTTTGTAGTCCAACCTCTGTCCCCGTGACCAAGAAACCACTGAACTGCTTTCTGCCTATAAATGAGTTCATGTTTTTTCCAAGAAGATATTCAGTTGTTCCAGCACCATTTGTTTAAGAGAATGTCCCACTGAATTCCTTGGCACCTTTGTCAAAAATTAATTGATTATCTATATCTGGATTTATTTCTAGACTCTATTCTGTTCTATGGATCCACATGTCCTTCCACCAATACTACATTGTCTTAATACTGTTGTTTTATAGGTAGTCTTAAAATTAGGTTGTAAAAATCCTGATTTTAACGTTTTCTTTTTCTTTTTTTTTTTGACACGGAGTCTCACTCTGTTGCCTAGGCTGGAGTGCAGTGGCGCGATCTTGGCTCACTGCAGCCTCCGCCTCCTGGTTTCAAGCAAAAGCAATTCTCCTGCCTCAGCCTCCCGAGTAGCTAGGACTACAGGGGTGTGCCACCATGCCCGGCTAATTTTTTTGTATTTTTAGTAGAGACAGGGTTTCACCATGTTGGCCAGGATGGTCTTGATCTCTTGATCTTGTGATCTGCCCACCTTGGCCTCCCAAAATGTTGGATGGTGTGAGCCACCGTGTTTTCTTTTTAAATATTGCTTTGGCTCTTATGATTTTCAACTACTAGGATTTTTGCTTATCTATGTTCGTGTGCCATAAAATGCAATTCTCTCCTTATTGCATGAGTTCTCTTATATGAGGTGTCTAAAATAGTCATGCTCCTAGAAACAGAGAGTAGAATGGTGGCTGCCAGGATCTGGGGCAAGGGTAAATGGGAAGTAGTTATTCAATGAGTATAAAGTTTTAGTTATACGAGATGAATAATTTCTAGAGATCTGCTGTACAATCTAGAATCTCTGCAGTTCTAGAGATCTACAAGCATTGTGCCTATAGATAAAAAAAAACTATGAACTATAATTTTAACAGGGCAGATCTCATGTTAAGTGTTCTTCACACAATAACAAGAAATTTGCACATAAGTATGGAATCTTACATGGAAGGGGAATATAATTAATAGATTTAGTGGCCAAGCATGGTGGCTCAAGTCTGTAATCCCAGCACTTTGGGAGGTCGAGACCAGCAGATTATTTGAGACCAGGAGTTTGAGACCAGCCTGGCCAACATAGTGAAACCCAGTCTCTACTAAAAACATAAAAAATTAGCTGGGCATGGTAGCGCACGCCTGTAATCCCAACTACTTGAGAGGCTGAGGCATGAGAATCACTGGAACCTGGGAGGCAGAGGTTGCAGTGAGCCGAGATCATGCCAGTGCACTCTAGCCTGGACAATAGTGAGAGTCTGTCTCAAAAAGAAAAAAACAAAAATTAAAAAATAAATAAATTTAGTTATAGCCTATGTACAACATATACTTCATATGTGGATAAATGGCAAGCATATTTAAAAGTAGATACAAGTAACCAAATTCAAAAAATATAAACTGCAGCTTTAAAAGCAAATGCAGTTGCTTGTGCTCCTGATAGTAATTGTTATGTCCTCAAACCCTACTATAAATAAACTACATAAAAATAATATTAAAGAAAATGGAATTTTGGTTATTGTGATAGACAAACTGGTGGTATACAGATAATATTCAAAAACACCACAGGTAAAAAGCTGTGACATTTGAACATGAGCTTTCTAGGAACTTAAGAAGATACACTAAACATGCACCAAATGATGCATTCTTTAATCAACTTTACAAATACATATCAAATACTAGTGTGTGGTGAAGAGGAAAGGTGGTAGAATCAGATAGACAAACCTCCATCATGCGCACATGGCATGACAATGGGCAATCCGTGTAAGTTCTATAAACCTGATTTCATTTTTATACAATGATATCTATCTCAGAGAGTTGTTGTGAGGCTCACATGATATCACACACGTGAAGCACATACAGCATAGTTGGCCCACAGTGAGCACTCAGTTGTTAGCTATTAATATTGTCACAGAGGTTTGGTGTACCACATCTTATATATATATAAGAACTTTCATGAAGATCGGATGAGACTATTTCATTCATAAAAGATGACTGGAGGACATTGATAAACACGTAGCTTTTTTAAAAAACAATATGATTTCGATGTATTTCATATTGATATTTATTTTTAAAGTATTAAAGAAATTGACAAAATAAATAACACCATATGATTTTTACATTTAAATAACAAACTAGCCTACAACAAGATAGATATTATCCCTGATTTACCTATGAGAAAACCGAGGGTTTTTTTTTTTTTTTGCCCAAAGTGACCCACAGGTGGCACTGAGGATTTGAACTCAGTTTGTCTCACTCAGAGTTTAATGCTCTGTGTAATCATCCTTCTGTGCCTCCAGGGAATGATTTCAGGCATGTAGATCTGTGCTTTCAATGGAGTAGCCATTAGACAAACATAGCTGAGAACTTGAAATGTGACTAAATCCAGATGTGCTGTAAAATACACCCTGTATTTTGAAGACTTACTGCAAAAAAAGTAAAACATCTCAAAAAATTTTAAATATATATCTTATATTTTGGATGTATTGTCATATATATATATAAAATTAATTTCACCTGTTTTTGTTTTAATATGGCTCTTACGATTTTCAACTACTAGGATTTTTGCTTATCTATGTTTGTGTGCCATAAAATACAATTCTGTCCTTATTGCATGAGTCCTCTTATATGAGGTATCTAAAATAGTCATGCTAAAAACATAAAATTACATGAGGCCCACGTTTCTATGTGTTGGCACTGATTTAGATCATTTCTACTTAGGTTCTGAGAAGTAAAATTTTGGAGTTTCAAAGGGAAATTTCCAGGAATTTAAAACATCAATCAGCTACACTTAATCCTTCTTGGTTTACTCTCTTCTGAACTTAATAAAGATAGACCTTAAATATCCTTTAGAGAAAGCATTTCATATTGAACAAATTGAGTGGTCATCTCATAATCCTACAGATGGACTGGAGCATCTTATTATAAACTAAACTAATTATAGCAAAGACATAATGATTTGGTGATCTTATTTTGTAGGCAGTTGCATAAATTCCTAGAGCCATTGCAGGTAAGGCGAAGATGGTATATGTGTTGATCAGGAATCAAGAGTTGATCCAGAGATTTCATTTTGGTATGGGACATAAATCTCAGTATAGTCTCTGGGCTTCTTTTGATCATGATTTTCCAGCATAGTGTTAGATAACGTAATAGATGTCAAATAATACAAATAAATGTCTTCATATTGTAGTATAAAGACTCTAAATCCCACCACTGTGGTAGGCTGTGGGTTGGAAGGCTCCCTGGAAAAGCATATTTAAGATTCATAAAAGCAAAGGCAACTAGTTCCACTTCAGGCCTAAGAATGACACTATGAACCTTGAACATTCACAAAAATTACCTCTTCCTCAAGCATATGTTAATCAAAATTAAACCCTTAGTTATGAAAAACTCAGATTTTATTTTTTAATAAGTCTTTGTATAGACTTTCCAAGATTAGAGAAAATTCTCTTTGTAAACTGAGCTATTTAGCCTGCCTAAACTGGAAAGTAGAAGTAATCCTTTCAAAGCACAATTAGTGACTGGCTTCTGTGCACAGAGCAGTCTAGTAAATGCTCTGGAAAGTATAAAGGAAGCAGACAATACAAATTCTGCCCTCAGGGGTGGGATTTGTCTTATGTGTAGAGTTTGCTCTCTAGCATCAGTGAGTGTTGAGGTCTGAAAACAAGGGAGTAGACATATCTTAGGTCCTTATTGGAAACAAGACTTCTTTGGCTCCATACTTAAATGGAAAGTTTACATGGAATCATGGGTACAATCCATTCTCAAGTGAGAAAGGAGCCATCAGCTCTGTGACTTTCAGGCTAAGCAGCCTCATTCAGCAGTCTGCTTGGATAAATAAGGTCTTATTCTATCATCACTGCCTGTCAGCTGTATCTGTCATTTGGTGTCACTAACTTAGGCCAGATCAAACAGAAAGCAACCTTTGCCACAAAGCATCTCCCTAGGAAGAGATCACAACATAAACTAAAGCACTAACTCTCAAGATCCTGTTGTCACGATGATTCAGTTCATATATTATCTCTGACTTTTCTGAGATGATCTAATAAGTTCTAAGCAAAAATAAATATTTAATCTTTGATTAAATAACATTATTACTTAGTCTAGGGTGACTGGGTTACATAGGATGGCTTGAAAGAGATAAGCCTTGGTGGACATTTTAAAAATTTAACTGAAGTAAAGAGCAATTGGTTTAGTTCCCTTCCCCTAGAGTGTTGTGGTGTTGAGAAGACAAAACTTTGGGAATAATCACAGAGGGGCTAGAAAGACAATGCAAAATTGCTGCTGGAGAGACTGAGAGAGTAGATGTTAAATAACTAAGTGCGTGCTGGATGAATAATGTTCTGGATCCAAGAAAGACATACACAGGTAAAAAATGAATTCATGCCTTTTGTGTTGTTCAAAACTTGTACTTTATTTTTCTCAAATATTTTTACTTATGCTTTTTGTCATTATCCACAGTGTTTTTTTTTAAAGCCTGAGCCACTTTGTGGTTTTAGCCTCAATATAATAATCATCCCCTTACTCTTAGACTAATTCCTTTTCCCCTGTCACTTTGCCTGTATAGTCTGTAAAAATGAGGACCTTAGAAAATCAACATTTCCTGTGAACTTGAGAGACTATACAAGCAGTGCCCAAATCAGTAGGATTAGGCAGGTAAAACCAGTTGGATAGCAGATATATTATGATCTGTTGGACAAAGGTATAGTTGTGTGCATGTCTACAAGGTCATCGTGATTCGCCATTAGCTTAAGGATCATGTAGGTTGACCAGGGTGAGGTAGGACTATCCACAGGATTGTGTAAATTGTGGTAGGGGAGGCAGTATACAATATTCATGAATTAAACACTTAGCTAACTGCTTTCCTGAAAATGGTCTGTGTTCTAAAAGACAAAGATCTAGGTTTTTTGCTGTTTTTTTCTTTAACTTATGAAGATTCAAGTCACTAATATGTTACTTGCTCTGGTTTAAAATGAAAGCAACTGGCTATGGTAAGGAAGAGAAGACAGCTGAATTGTATCAGAATATTTAAGACTTTTAAATTAAGTTCTGAGTTACCTCACCTTATAAAAATATATGTCAATATACTAAATACCCAACAAAGATCCAGGATGTGGGATATTTAAAAATACATTTCTCTTGTATCAGCACCAAAAATACCAGTTTCTGTACAACCCGTGTCAAGTTTTTAAGTATACACACATTAAAATTATTTCTGATAAAAAAATCACAAACTCCACAGAAATCATTAAAGATATATGCAAATTACTTTCAAATACATTTTGACATCAAAGTCAGGCAATTCACTTGGAAGAATGTTATAATGAATATCACTGAATTTTTGTAGTAAGATGTTTGACGTCAACTTTGATTATGGGAATACATCTCACACACAGGAGGCACTGGTATTTAGAAACTTAGGAAAAGTACTAGAATTGTTAAGACTGAGGTGAAGAATTTGTACAGCCTTCCACAATTTCAAAGAGGTAGTGATAGATACTTGTCCTCCTGGCAATATCAAATGCAGTTTCTTCCAAGTTGTTTTTCAGCCCTGGTTTGACGTAACGGTTCATCAGGAGGAGTTCTAGGGTATCCTTGCTGTCTCTGTTCCCAGCAGCAAGATGCAAGGGGGTCAAGAGGCCTTTTGTTTGGGCATTGATATCTGCATCATGCTGCAGTAAGAAAGAAGCCACTCTGGTATTATTCCACTTACAAGCACTATGCAGGGGCGTCCAGCCATCCACAGTCACTGCATGAACATCTGCCCCCTGTGCAATGAGCTCCTGGACAATATCTAAGTGTCCACTGTAGGCTGCTCGATGAAGAGGGGTATACTCATCTTCATCCCTAGTGTTCACATGAGTGGCCTTTTCAGAAAGCAGTCTCCGCACTGTGGTAAGCTGAGAAGAAAAAAAAGAAATCTTTCAACTCAACTCAAACCAAAACAATAACTAAAACAAAATTGTCTTGTGGTGTTAGATTTAATTAAGTTGAATAAAAACTTACTTGTTAGTAGATGACTTTAAAACGAAAATAATTTAAGATCTCTTTTTTGGGAGGAGAGGACTACTGATTTAAGAATGAACAAGTTAGTGTTAACTACACTTTGTTGCTTCTAAGAATGAGATTCTCTGAATATCAAACCATACATTTACTCCTGGTCCAACTAAGGTTTATTGCATACAAGCTTCAGTCCAATGAATAACATAGGCTTTCTGTTTAATATTTTATGTGTTATCTGTGAAAAAACATAACTGCTTGATTTTTCTGTAGGATTATCACACCAATATACACACTGTATGAAACTTTTAAAAATAAAACTTTTAACAGAAGAATAAAGTATTAATAAGGAATTCTAGGGATTCAAGAGCTCAATTCCTTCTCAATACAACCTTAGAAACATCCTTTTAGGTTGTAATTTTTAGTTTGTTCTATGGGCCTCTGGTTAAATGTGGCATGCTCTTGGGTTAAAAAGCTATTTAAAATGCAAGACCCTTTTAGTTATTAGTTTACTAACACAGACATGGGGAAACTTAGTAAAATGAGGTGGAAGTGGCCAAGCAGAGGGAATAGGCTTTTGATGTTCATTCCACTTCGATGATCCTGGGCAAATTAATATTCCTGAATCTCAATTTCTTACTCTATAAAAGAGAAGAATATTACTTATAGGGATACATGACGATTAAATAAAATAATGTAATAAGGTACCTGGTATAGTTAGTATTTAATAAATGTTAGTTTCCATCCTCTCTTTCCTAAATGATCCTAATGACTTTATATAAATGATTTTAAAATATAGATGATTGCTTGCTATCTTTATAGATAATTATCCTTAAACCCCCAAATAATACCTAGCATGACACTCTGCAGCTTAATATGTGCTTTCATGTACATTGTCTCATTTGGTCCTCACAATCAAGAGATAGGTATGATGGCCATAACAGTAAAGGCAGGTCTTCTGGCTTGAACCCAGTGCTTTTCCTACTGTCACACTTCCCTCTGTAATTTTTTTTTTTTACCCGATTTTTTTCAGCAGCCCAAAGAAGCAATCTGCTTGGGTCTTTTTCCATTTTTTTTTCTTGCAATCGATACCACTCTTCATTTTTGTCATCTTGCTCCTCATCTTCATCAGAATTGCCTACCCAAAGACTTTGAGTACCAGTAGGAATAAGGTGTCCATGTGTTTCCAACAATTCAAGTTGGTTAAAGTGTTCAGAAAAATCCAAGGAATTCTCTTGGTCTGGTATTCCATCATCATTTCCTTTTTCTTTTTCCATTTTTACTACTATTCTAAATAAAAAGCATTTCAAATGCCAGGATATAAATCTTTCTAGAGATGAATTATGACTGCTTTGTTCATCAAGATCTGAAAACACAAACACAAAAGTTATTAGTAAAACAATAATTCAGGCTTTATCAACTGCATAGATAAGTCTTGCAAACATATACAATTAAACCCTGTCTAAACTCTTGTTTTTCTCATGATATCCCTTACATACACTAAATACTGATGCTGACAGAAAACAACAAACTATGATCTAATAGTGGTCTAATGCTTCTTACTTTTGTTGTTTTCTTCTAAGTCAATTATATTATTATAACTATTATTTTTAATCTACTGGTTTAGGTATGATGGTGTTATGCTAACAGTGATGAATGCTTAAAGATTTTGAAGTATAACTAATACAATGAAGACAGGTGCATTCAAGATTTTTATAAACTAGACACACAGATAATATAGAGCAGAAATAAAAACTTCTAATTCCTAAAAATACTATTTCGAAGAATCAGGGATTCTTGAAGATGGAATAGCCCCCAAAAGGACATCTGTTCCAATCTCTCATCGGTACATATATCTTTATCACAGCATCTACACTAATTATCCTATTTCTACTTTGATAATTTCAGGCCTAGGAAAATTCACTGCTTTAAAAAGTGGTCCTGTTTATTGATAGGCAACTATAGTTCTTAGTTGGCTCCTTGTTTTCAACTGAATTTTGGCTGTCATTCATTCCTTCATTCAACTAATATGAATAGAATGTCTGGTATGTGCCAACTTCTGGGTACTGGGATTCAATAATGAGCAAGATCCATGTCTTCACCTCAGGAAGCTTACTCTAGTGTAGGTGACTGGCAAAGACATCATGTGTCTGGCAAAGACAACATGATAAGTACTGCTACAAGACCTTGTCTAGAAACCATGAGTATACAGGAGGTTCATAATTCCCCTAGTCCTAAGGGATTAAAGAAGGCTTCCTGAAGGAACTGATGTTTATTCTGCTAAGCTGCCATATTAATTTTTAAACCAATATCAGCTTAAAGGGTTACACAACATATAAACCTTAATCAATTAAAGAAAAGGAGAATAACCAATAGATAATTTACAAATACGAATTACCAGCCTCCCAACTCTATTTGTTGAAATATAATCAGTCTTTCAAGGCTCTTCTCTGATGTTATCTCTTTCATTCTTTCTTGATCCTCTCATTTAGATCGCTTTCTGCTTCCTACTTTTTTTGGTGCTACATTTCACCTCTAACTTTGTTCTTGTTTTAGCCCCTTAAAAGATTATAAGCTTAAAGATAAGGACCACATTTAACTTATATTTATCTCCTACTTGTCTATAGAAGGCATTAAGAAGTATGTGTAGCATTACATTTAATTAAAGTCTTGTCACTTGATTTTGCCTGGAATGGATTCTGAGAAGTTCCAGAGTTAGGCATAGCCCCAAGATACAGATTTCTTGGTACCTAATCTCACAAGTTTAACAGTATACAATCTTAATGTGGTATTAAACTTTATTACTAGTGGCAATAGCACTAAACTCAAGTTTAATGTATTACTCATGTCCAGTAACTTTTCTGGACCTGTTACTTTATTGTAAAATGTAAGAATTTTACTAAAGTATTCCTAAGGCCCATCCGGCTTTTCAGTCACCCAATCAGAGACACCCTTGGAATCAGAGATATCCAATCAGAATTGCTCTGTGTTTTATTAATTCTCCTGGAGCTTCCACTTTTTCTTTGATTCTCAAACTAATTCCTGAACCTTGCAACACAAAAATGACCATACATCAATTCATTAAACACTTAACAGATGCTAATAAATAAAAGTTCACTTGTAATTATATCAAATATAGATCTTACCCTCTCCCCCAACATGCTTTTCCTTTCAATAAAAACTCCCTTATATAAATTTTGAGTTTACAGATCCAGATACAAAAAATTATGTATAAAATTTTACTGGTATATTTAGTTAAAAAAGCCAAGCCTAGGCGCATCTACCCGACTCACAGTTAAGAAACAAAACTGATGACTTGATGATGATATTCCTGATATTCCATCAGGAATGTCAGGGTATGTTTCCTAACTTAAAGGGCATATCCTATTTTGAGAGAGATCCGAACTATGTCAACTCCTTACAAACAACTCAGTGATAGGCGGGGCTATAAACCTTACTGGTGAAGGAGGTTCAGATAGATTAAAACAACTTGCCCTAGATCAAGGACCCTTCAATGGAACTGAAAGGGCAGACGTTCTAATTCAAAAGTTCTACATTATTTTTCGCTGCACTATACATCTTACTGCTCTCAGCACAAAGCAATGCAGATGTGCTGAACTCAAGGACCTAGGGGCGACACCTGTAGAGGGTCTGGCGACTGGGAGGGAGGGAGAGGGGATCCAGCTCCAGCACTCTGCCACCAGCCGGGAGCTCACAGGCCCGCGAGCTCCGCCTGCGGCCTTCCAAACAGCCAAGAGCGGAGAAGCGGCTTCGGTCCTACCTGGGGACCACGACGCGGCCTGACCTGCAGGGCTCGGCCTGTGTCCACAGGCTACCCACCCCCACGGGCTCAGGAGTTCTTAGATGGCGCCGGTCCATCAAAAAGCGAGGTCCGGGACAGGGAATAACTACCCACCTGACAGAAGGGAAAATCGCCGCCTTGCATCTCACTTCCGGGTTCGTCTCCTAACCTGCTCAGGATTGGCTCCTGCGTGAGGGCGGGGCCTCGCCGCTACTTTCCCCGCCCCCTCACTGCGTGCGGTAGCCAATGAGAGCCGAACTGGACTTGAAGCGTCTACGTTATCCATGAAGTGTCGCGAGAGAAACGGACGCCGTTCTCTCCCGCGGAATTCAGGTTTACGGCCCTGCGGGTTCTCAGAGGCAGGTTCAGACCGTGTTGTTTTCTTTTCACGGATCCTGCCCTTTCTTCCCGAAAAGAAGACAGCCTTGGGTCGCGATTGTGGGGCTTTGAAGAGTCCAGCAGTGGGGTAATTTAGGAATCGCATTCGTCTCCTATTTCTGCAGGTTCCCAGGCGGAAGCCCAGAGTTAACTGGAACCTCGGGAAGAGCGGGCCGAGTGGGCCGGGGAGGGGTCCTGGCGGGCTCAGCGTTCTGATTCCGAGGTTCCCTGCGGTGAGGGCGTGTTGAGGCTTGGAATCCCGACGGAATCTGGAGCTCCAGATGTGGTGGGGGTTGTCTCGCGGTGGCAGCCACTCTTCCCCAAACCTGGCTATTTTCAGTCATCCTGCTGGTGCCTAAAGGTGTTCCTCCGCAGACCACGTGTTTGTTTATTTACACTCGCTTTAAACGCGGGCCCGTTCCCTTTTCCAAACTAGCCAGGTCCTTTAAAAAAAATCGTGGGGTTTGAATAGGAAATACAGGATTGCCTCTGTTCTCCAGAGTAACCTATGCGTGCAACTTAAAAATATCTGCACATCTAGAGTTGTTTGTGTGTTGAACCAGAACCGTATGTGACCCTTTCTGCCCATTTATTTAGCATACATTAATTTCCCATAAGAGCACGGGAAAGGAAAATAGGAGTTTAATCATCTTGGTGAAACTAGGAAACAGGATGTACACTGGAGATGTATTATTTTCTATGCTCAGTTCATTAAAAAAATAAAAGTATAGTGGGTGCTTAGATGAAAATGAGACTTCTAGATTTGCCAGTCTAATTAAGACGTCTGTACCTTGTGCAGCGTAAATCATGTTGGTTAAATACGTGCAGGCTTTTTAAAAATGTGTTTTATGATGTAATTTTGTTTTTAGAATTTCTAGAATTTGGAATCGAGTGCATTTTCTGACATTTGAGTACAGGACCCAGGGGTTCTTGGAGAAGAACCTGGTCCCAGAGGAGCTTGACTGACCATAAAAATGAGTACTGCAGATGCACTGTAAGCACCTGACTTCTGGAATCCCTTGTTATTTGGGGTTTCTAAAGCTCGTCAACTGTGATCACAGTAAAAGAAAACTTATTTAATAAGCAGTAAATAAGGAACCTGCTTATCAACAGAAATATTAGTCATCAAAAAGGATATTTGGAATGTTTTAAATATTTATCTGTTTGTTAACTAGAAGCTAATATGCAGCTATAGATTGGAGTCTTGCAGTAATTTGATATATTGATATAGTATTGTTTATGTTCTTAGGCTTCATCTTAAATTATTGAAGTGATAAATATTCTTGAATTTTCCTGACAAATTCTTATTAGTCAATGCAGTTCTGTTTAAGATTTTTAGAGTAAATTCCTCTAGTATTAAATAAGCTGGAAATGAATTTGAATGGAATGGGAATAAATAAAAGGACTGTAAAAGTTATGTGCACTTTTACACATAACTCGGGAGCCCGAGGCTGGCGGGATCATCTGAGGTCAGGATTTGGAGACCAGCGTGACCAACATGGTGAAACCCCGTCTCTACTAAAAATACAAAATTAGCCAGGCGTGGTGGCGCATGCCTGTAATCCCAGCTACTCAGGAGGCTGAGGCAGGAGAATCATTTGAACCCGGGAGGCGGAGGTTGCAGTGAGCCGAGATCGTAAAAAAAAAAGTTATGTGGGAAAGACTTTAGACTTGGAGTCTTTTACCCTAGTTTCAAGTCCTTGGACGTTACTAGCTGTGTGACCTTGGGCAAGTCAGCAGTTCTCTGAGCCTTGCCTTAATTTTGCCATTGGTATAATTGGAATAATTATACCTTTTTCAGATTAATTTTGAGGCTTAAATGAGAGAATTCATGAGAAAATACTTCATAAATTGCTACAGAAACATATAGTATTATGATTTGAAAAGTATTCTGACCTACCTTCTTGGATATATCAGTGAGAACTGTGTGCATATCATTTTTGAAGTTTTTGAAGAGAAATCGTTTGTGGAAATATCTTTTGTTTGTAAAGATTTGAATTTTGGAGATATATACAGAGATTTTTTAAAAATTCATTGTGGTTTATTGAAAATAGCCTGAGTTTTCATCATGGGTTTTAGTCCCGTTTCTGTCACTAGTTATGTGATAAAGCAGTTAATTTCTCTGGGTTTAGCCTTCTCATTTGTCAGAGATAATAATGCCTGACTCTTTATCTGTGAGGGTTGAGATGAGATCATAAAAATAAAAGTATTTCATACAATTAAATTTAGTGTAAGAGTATTAATAACTATTACATTGCTACTTCACATTAAAATACCTTTGAATATTACCAAATTCAAACTGAAACAATTCTGTGTTGGCCAACTTTATTAATGAAATCTAACTCTGTAGAGAGTAGAGTCATGCAAGTGTCTTCAAGGGCCTGAATGTAAATTATTGCATATTAGTATAAAATTGACTCATAAACTTAGAGGAAGGCTTTTTAAATTAACTTCGATTTTCCTGGAAGAGTACGAAGTCAGATAAATAACAAGTTTATTTATCTGAGGAAAACAAGCAAACTTTTGGGCCTGGGTTACATGAGTTTGTAAGACTGGTTATAACAAGGTTATAAATTTTTGAAGCAGTTATGGAACCTTGTAAAGATTTATGTACATTTGTTCTATATTGAACTAGTGGTTAGGAAAACTGTAATATATATAACGTTGAATACTTCAGATTTTCAGATGAACTCTAAGGCTAAAAAAATGATTTTACTCTATAACTGTTATTATTTATAAGTTTAAGTCTCAATTTGTTTGAATATCCTTTAATGAATTATTAATATATTGAAATGTTTCTTCTTTCTTAATATAGTGATGATGAAAACACATTTAAAATATTAGTTGCAACAGATATTCATCTTGGATTTATGGAGAAAGATCCAGTCAGAGGAAATGATACGTTTGTAACACTCGATGAAATTTTAAGACTTGCCCAGGAAAATGAAGTGAGTGTGGTTTGTATTTGTGCACTTTCTACCATATTCCCTTGGTTAACAAGTTATTTTTCCTTCTAAAGTTAGAGCTTATGCTCAGGTGCTTACCTTGCCTGCTTGAATATCGATATACTGAAAGCTCAAAGCCGATTTTGTATGCTTTGTGTCTTAAATTCAAGTAGGAGCTACTTTTGTAAATAGTCTGTTAAAATTTACAAATGTTTTTGGGGTGTTTACTGAATGCAGGATCCTGTGGCAGTGTCTATTTGAAATGTAAGGTGACTGTCAAAGCTTCTGCTTTCAGATAACGTAGACGAAAACTGGTGTGAAAGACAAATATCCACAATCCACAGATGCAAGGTTGTATGTGATAGGAGCCCTAAGAAAATTGTAAATAGCATTTCCTTTGAGTTTAGAGGCAGAAAAAATCACGTTTAGATTATAGCAAGATGAGTTTAATGAAGAAGGTTGTGTTTAACTTGGGCTTTGGAGGAAGGGTAGACTTTTGGCCAGTGGGGAGCATAGAGAATGTACATCCATGTGAAGCAGGAGTGAGGAAACCCATGAGACAGTATAAGGTATGTTAGGGGCCCTGTAGTCAATTTGGCTCACCAGCAGGTCATAGTTAGCAAGCATGCTGAGAGACTAGAAGGAAGGGTTTGAGCTGCATTAATGAGGACTTCAAATATCAGATTGAGAAATTTGTATCCAGTTCAATAGAAAGTCTTCTGGCAGCGGAGTATAATACCATGAATTGGAGACCAGTTAGAGGCTTTTTTTGAAGTGTTGACCTTAGGGATGGAAAAGAGGAAATGAATGCAAGGGATACTGCAAAAAGAGGATTTGTGTACTTTGGTTAGTTGTAGCGGGGTGGGGATGAGGGCAAAGGGATGACAGTGACTCTGAAGTGTGTGGAGTTTGGGCGAATAGTTGTACCAAAAATAGAAATAGGTAGATAAGGAAGAGGTACTTCTTCATGTGGGAAGGTGACAAATTCTTTGTTTGATTTCGACAAACTTAGAGTTGGAGACTGCAGTGGGACATTCAGGGAAAAATTTCAGCAGGCAGTTAACACGCCAGCCCAGGAGAGAGTTGGAGAATAAATGTAAAAATTGACTTGCAAATTAACACCGCCAGCCTTGACTTTTCTGGAGAGTTCTCTTAAGTTTATCTGCTAGGTCCTTAGTTCTTCCTCCCAAATATATATGGTTCCTCTCTACTACTCTTTTCACACTAATAAACTTAGTCCAAAACTTGATCACATTTCACATGGCCTGCAGGAGGTCCCCTTCCATCTTTCTGCTTCTATTCTTTTCTGCTACATCTACTCAGCATAGCAGCCAAAGTGAACTTTTAAAATAATAAATCAGATCATGGCACTCTGTTGCCTAAAATTTTCCAAGTGTCCTTCCATTGAATCTAGTATAAAATTCAAACTACAAGGTTCGACTTGATCTTGACCCCTGCCATGAAACTTCATCTCCTACTACTCTCTGCCTGATTTACAGTGCTACATCCACACCGGCATGTTCTACTCTGAGGCCCTTGCACATCTAGTTCTTGCTGCTTGGAGCACATTGATCTTGGTGGGGCCGACTTCTGGGAGTTCAAGTCTTACCTTTTTGGAGACGTCTTCCCTGATACTTCCAAGCACTGTTTTATCACATTACTCTGCTTTTTTTCATAGCATATTTTTAATAGCACTATCTGAAATAATTTATTGAATTATTTACTTGTTTATTGTCTGTTGTCTTCACTAGAAGGAAAACTCCATGAGAGTGGAAATCTTTTGTTTGTTCATGCTGTATCTTAGTGCTTAGAAAGAATCAGAAAGCAGTGGGTATACATATTTTAAATTTCTTAATTAAGTGAGGCAATGGCTGGATTCTTTTATTTTAGGTTCAGGGGTACATGTGCAGGTTTGTTAACGTAGGTAAACTCATATGACAGGGATTGTTGTACAGATTATTTTGGCACCCAGGTATTAATCCTAGTACCCATTCATTGTTTTTCCTGATCCTCTCCCTCCTCCTATCATCTGCTCTCTGGTAGGTCCCAGTGTCTGTTGTTCCCCTCTTTGTGTCCACGTCTTCTCATCATTTAGCTCCCACTTATAAGTATTTGATTTTTCTGTTCCTCCATTAGTTTGCTAAGGATGATGGCCTCCAGCTCCATCCGTGTCCCTGCAAAGGACATTATCTGGTTCTTTTTAATGGCTGCATAGTATTCCATGGTTTATATGTACCACATTTTCTTTATCCAGTCTACCATTCATGGGCATTTAGGTTGATTCCATGTCTTTGCTATTGTGAATAGTACTGCAGTGAACATATGTGTGCTGTGTCTTTATGGTAGAATGATTTATATTCCTTTGGGTATATACCAAGTAATGGAATTGCTGGGTCAAATGGTAGTTCCATTTTTAGCTCTTTGAAGAATCGTCACACTGCTTTCCACAATGGTTGAACCAGTTTACACCCCCATCAACAGTGTATAAGTATTCCCTTTTCTCCGTAATTTCACCAGCATCTGTTCTTTTTTGACTTTTCAATAATATAATGTAAGGTGCATTTTTCCTTCCTTGAAGGCAAAAAAACTTGTGGCCAAAGGAGGTCTGTTTCCTGCCAGAGAATCCTGCATGTGCTCTTTCTTTTTTAACTCTTGAGCCCTAAAACAGAATCTTCTCCTGAGTGTAAGCTACTTAATTCTACTTTGCCCTTTCCTTCACTTCTGCTTCCACTATTTCCCTTCCCTGCGTCCCTTAATTGTAACTGTTCCACCCCCCATAACCCCAGGTAGGGACTTTTAGATGCGTATTATATTTACTCATTCTCTTGATTTGTATTTAGTATTTCTTATTATTGAATCTAAATTCTTCCTGACTTTTAAGTCCCTTATTATGTGGGCCCATGCCCACTAACCAGTCTTAGTTCTGTTCCCTAGTTTCTTGGAGTCTTTTTTGAAAAAAACTTTTTATTTTGAAACAACATCAGTCTCACAGAAAAGTTGGCAAGAATAGCGCATAGAATTCCTTACCCGTCACCCAGGTTTTCTAACATTTTGTCACATTTGCTTTATCTTCTCTTTACAAATACACACGATTTTTTTCCTGAACCATTTGAGAGTAAACCGCATGTATAATCATAGAAAACCAGAAAATTAGTATTGATTCAGTGCTATTATATAATGTTAAGATGTTGCCAATTGTCCCTGTAATGTCTGTTACAGCACTTTGGAGGCTGGTTGGTGGTGTCCAGGATCCAGTCCAGGTTTACATATTGCATTTAGTTGCCATGTCTGTTTGTCTCCTTTAATCTGGTACATTTTCCTGCATCTGCCTTGCCTTTGTTTTTCATGACCCTAATATTTTGAAGAGTACACAGGCCAGTTATTTTATAGAATCTTCCTCAAATTGGCTATAAGTGGTATTTCCTCATGATTAGGTTCAGATTCTGCACTTTCGGCAAGAATACCACAGAAGTGAGTCGTGTTCTTTTCAATATTTCCTGGAGTCACTGCCAGCCAGTTTAAAAATTTTTTTTTAAATATTTGAATGATGGCAAAATATATTAAATACATAACATAAAATTTCCCTTGTTAACCATTTTTAAGTGTATAGTACAGTAGTGTTAAATATGTTCATATTGCTGTGCAACCAATCTCCAGAATTACTCGTATCTTGCAAAAATGACACCCATTAAGCAACAACTTCTTTTCGCCCCAGTATGTTTTTCATTTGGTTTGTTGTTTTTGTTTTGTTTCTTCCATGCCTTTGATTGTGATCATTTTCTTCCTTTTACTCAAATAGTGTTCATTCTGGAAGGCCTAGCTTAAACCTCACATTTTTATTAAAGTTATCCTAACTACCATACGCACAGTGATCTATACCTTGTGTTCTTTTGTGTGATTAAGAACTTCAGTTTCTTTAGGTGCATCGTATACGTCTTGAAAGCCTGTGTTAGACTTTTTCTGTATGATTTCCGTCCTCACTGAAGTTATTCCTAGAATTCTCTTCCTCACAATCATTTATCTTTCCTAGTGCAACTAACATGCCACCATGTTAGTTCATCCCTTCTAGACTTTCTGTCCTCAGGCGAATTGTCCTCCCTTGAGTTCAAATTCATCGTAGTGTCATCTCTGCTGCTGGTTGCTTACGTGTCCATTCTAGTGCACCCCAGAGTTTGACTTATGTTTAAATGTATAACAGTTTGCCTCTTCCATTAGAGTTTGAATATATTTAGGATAGGGATCATATTTTATTCATCATTGTATCCTCAGGACTCAGTAGAGGGTCTTGCATAGAGTCAGTATTTAATGAGGGCAGGGATATAATCTATTTTGTAGATTGCTATTTTTTGAGCTTCTAGAACCTGTAGGAATTCTGTAAATAAATGCTGAATTAATTAAATGAATGATTTGGATTGAATTTGGTATCTCTTCCCATACGTTCTGTTAAAGTGCTAAGTTTATGTTTGATTCAAATAATAGAAAAAATATGATCAGCTTGTGTGGCCTGAATCAGAGACTTGGTGTAATTGGAAGATGGCTTTTTTGAAGATAGCTTAGTCAGCTAAATTAGAGCCAGATTAATTACCAGATTGAAAGTCCCTTTGAATAAATAAAATGTAAATTTTTAAGTTGCCATATATAATAGTGTCTTTTGTGAGTTTTTTTTAATCTCTTTCATCTGTAGTTTACAAAAATTTTACCTGTAAAACATACTAATTTTAACACCTTTTTCTGTTGATCAGGTGGATTTTATTTTGTTAGGTGGTGATCTTTTTCATGAAAATAAGCCCTCAAGGAAAACATTACATACCTGCCTCGAGTTATTAAGAAAATATTGTATGGGTGATCGGCCTGTCCAGTTTGAAATTCTCAGTGATCAGTCAGTCAACTTTGGTTTTAGTAAGTAAGTATATTTATTTACTTGAGTGAGTGATTACTTGTGTTTGGTATTTGCTGTATAAGACACGTAAACACACAACTGTTTTGCCTTCCATATAAGCTATATTCTTAGTAAATATCATTCTTTGAATTTTTTTGTACATCATTGTATTAATTTATATTTTCCTAATTAATAGTGGAACTGACCCAGCTACTCGGGAAGCTGAGGTGGGAGGATTACTTGAGCCCCAGAAGCAGAGGTTGCAGTGAGCCAAGATTGTGCCATTGCACTCCAGCCTAGTTGATAGAGCAAGACTCCATCTCAAAAAAAAAAAAAATACATGGTGGGACTGAATATCTTCTCAGGTTTATATTGTACATTTTGGTATCCTCTCCTGTTCATATCCTCTGCCTGTTTTAAAAATTGAGATTTTTTTGTTTGTTTTTCTACCTGAATTCCAGAAGTTACTTATATATTCTAATTAGTAAACCTTTGTGATACATATATTTTTTCCCAATCAATGGCTTATCTTTTGACTTTGTTTATGGACTCTTGTTGACAGAAATTTTTAATTTTTATGTAGTTAAATCTATTGGTTTTTCTTTTTTTCCATTTGTGCCTTTGGGACTATTTATGATATTTGTCAATCCCTATATTATAAAAATATCATCATGTGTTTTTTCTTTTTTTTTTTTTGATGGAGGCTTGCTCTGTTGCCCAGGCTGGAGTACAGTGGCATGAGCTTGGCTCACTGCAACCTCTGCCTCCTGGGTTCAAGCAATTCTCCCTGCCTTAGCCTCCTGAGTAGCTGGGATTACAGGTGAGTAGTTGGGATTACAGGCGAGTAGCTGGGATTACAGGCGCCCATCACCATGCCTGGCAAATTTTTTGTATTTTTAGTAGAGACAGGGTTTTGCCATGTTGGCCAGGCTGGTCTTGAACTCCAGACCTCAGGTAATCCACCTGCCTTGGCCTCCCAAAGTGCTGGGATTACAGACGTAAGCTACCGCTTCCGGCCCATCATGTCTTAAACATTGTACAGGATCTCACATTGCATTTAGTAGAAACGTTTCCTTAATTTCTTCAGCCCTTGTCAGGTTTTCTGTCTTTCCTTGTCTTTCATGACCCTGATACTTATAAAGAGGTCAGGTATTTTGTAGAACGTCCCTCAATTTGGTATTGTCTCCTGCTTTCTATGATTAGATTGGGATTACAGGTTTCGGGGGAGAATATTCAAGAAGTGAAGTACCCTTTCAGTCGCATCACATCAGGAGGTGCATGACATCAACCTGATTTATCACTGGTGATTTTAACCTTGATCACTTGGTTAAGCTGGTCTCTGCCAGGTTTCTCCAGTGTGAAGTCATTATTTTTTCCTTTCCATATGCTGTTGGTTAGAATTGAGTCTCTGAGTCCAGCTTACTCTCAAAGGGCAGGGAGTTAAGTTTCCACTTCTGATGGACATAAGTTAAAACCACCAAAGTAATTAATAAATATTTTAGGGTAGATATTTTGAGGCTGTGCGACTTTTCTGTTCCTCCTTAAATTTGTTCATTAATTTTAGATTCATCAGTGGATCTTACCTACAATAGTTATAACTGTGATATTCTAATTGTGATTTTCTATTTCCTGTATTCTTTCTACATGTATTAATTGGGATTCTTTTGTAAGGAAGATTTGTCCCTTGTCCCACATTTGTTTATTCAATTGTCTATATCAGTAGAAACCCATTTTTTTTTCTTTGGGTTATAATTTAATACTATCATAATTTACTTGTGGCTTAAATTGTTCCAGCTTTAGCCATTGGGCTCCTTTTGAGATTGGCTCCTGTATCCTTTTGATATATCCCACCTTTTCTTCTGATTTTTTACTTCGTCTTTCTTGTCTTCAGACTCAGCCATTTCTTCAAGGAACCCTGGTTCCTTTTGGAGAATGGTATTTGGAAACCAAGATCTGGATGTTACATGTGCACATTACTATTGTATTGTTGCTTCTAGGCTCTCAGTTGACAGAGCTAAGAAAAATATGTGTACATACTAACCCATGAGAATAGACATACTCATGTTTATTTATTTATTTATTTATTTATTTAATTTTTGCTTTTGAGACAGGGTCTGGCTCTCTTTCTTAGGCTGTAGTGTAGTGGCATGATCATAGCTCACTGCAGCCTCAACCTCCTGGGTTCAAGCTATCTTCCTGCCTCAGCCTCCCCAGTAGCTGGGACTATATGCATGTGCCACTGTATTAGTCCGTTTTCATGCTGCTGATAAAGACATACCCGCCAAAACTGGGCAATTCACAAAAGAAAGAGGTTTAATGGACTTTCAGTTCCACCTGGCTGGGGCGGCCTCACAATCATGGCTGAAGGCAAGAGGAGCAAGTCACGTCTTACATGGATGATGGCAGGCAAAGAGAGAGGTTGTGCTGGGAAACTCCCATTTTTAAAACCATCAGATCTCTTGAGACTTATTCACTATCACCAGAACAGCACAGGAAAGGCCCACCCCCATGATTCCATTATCTCCCACGAGGCCCCTCCCATAACACGTGGGAATTATGGGAGCTACAAGATGAAATTTGGGTGGGGACACAGAGCCAAAGCATATCAGCCACCACACCCAGCTAATTTTTAAGAAATTATTTTTGGTAGAGATGGAGTCTCACTGTGTTGCCCAGCTGGTCCTGGGCCCAAGCAATCCTCCTGCCTTAGCTTCTCAAAGTGCTGTGATTACAGTTGTGAGCCACCATGCCCAGCCCATATTTATTTCTTATTTAGTTTTTAAAGTGTGACTTTATATTGGGAGGTAAATTTTTTTTTGAGATTTTGTCCACATGAAAATGTTTATGTTCACTTTCCCCTTGATTGATAGTTTGGCTGCATATATAATTGAGTTTTAAAAGATTTGTATAATACTTAACTTTGTCCTTGTATTTCAAAATTGTGATCAGTGTCTTTACCCTCCTTCTATTCAGATCTAAAACTTGGGACATTTTTTATTTTTTATTTTTGAGAAGGAGTCTTACTCTCTCACCCAAGCTGGAGTGCAGAGGCACGATCTTGGCTCACTGCAACCTCCACCTCCCAGGTTCAAGCAGTTCTTCTGCCTCAGCCTCCTGAGTAGCTGGGACTACAAGTGTGCACCACCATGCCCAGCTAATTTTTTTATGTGTTTTTAGTACAGATGGGGTTTCACCAGGTTGGTGAGGCTGGTCTTGAACTCCTGACTTCAAGTGATCCTCCCGACTTGGCCTCCGAAAGTGCTGAGATTATAGGCGTGAGCCACCACACCCAGCCAGGACATTTTTTAACTTCAGTATTTTCTTTCTTTCATCTTATTTTTAAATTGCATTCTGTTTTGAAAACTGTTTCCCCACCCTATATACATGTTTACCTATTTCTTTGCTCACTGTTGTTTCTTGTATTTCATTTCTTTTGTGTAGATTCAGTTTCCTTCTTTCTGAAGTACAGTTTTCAGTAGTTTTTTCATGGAGTGTCAGTGAGTGGTAAACTCTTATTTTTTGTTGCTGTTGAGGAGTCTACTGTTAGTTGAGTTGCTAGAAAGTTTAGCATAGTGATTAAGAGCATGGGTTCCGGTATAAAACAGTTGGAGTTCAAATCCTGGTTCTGTCATTTAGTAGTTGTCAAATTATGTTAGTCACTTAACCACTCTACCTTAGTTCTGTCCTTCATAACATGGGAAAGAAATGTGCCAATCTTACAGAGTTGAGAAGATTGAGATGATAAGAAAAATGCCTAGAGTAGTGACCAGCATAAAGACAATACTTGGGTAACTTAAGATTTTCTCGTTGTTCTTAACATGTTGCAGTCTTATTTAGCTGTGGATTTAATTCTGTTTGTCCCACGTGGGCTTTATCGTATATTCTAATGTAATATTGTTTTTCAGCAACTTGGGGAAATTCCTATTCTATTCATTATGTTTTCAAATATTGTTTCCCTTCTCTTTCTGAATATCATTTATATAGCACACTATTAAAAAAAATATTGCCCATAACTTTACCTCTTTGTGTTTCATTTTGGATAATTTAATCTTCCAGTTTACAGTTCATGTAGAAAATAGGCAAAGATAGGGAAATCCCGAAAAAGAAGACTACTAAGGAGTTAGTAGCCAATTAGATTTGAAGTATAACAATGCTACAATAATTGAAAATGTGGTATGGCTCATGAATTAGTAGATAGGTAAGTGAAAGAGAATAGAAACTCTAGAAATAGCCTCAAATACATGTAGGAATTGAGTATTTGATGAAGGTCACTGTCTCACAATGTAGGGGAAATAATGGATTCAGTAAAACTGCTAGGAGAAAGTGTTACACATATTTAAAAAATCTAGATGTGGGGAAGGCTTCTAAGTATGACACAAGACCCAGAAGCCATAAAAGATTCATACATTTGTCTTTGCAAAAATAAATTTCTGCATGCCAAAAACTGCTTGAAGCAAAGCCAGAAGTCACAGTTCAATCAGGAAGAATATTTGCAACCAATTGCAAATTAAGGTTGAATTCCCCAATAAGCAATTCTTTCAAGACAATAAAATTCATGAGTTAGTAATAAATAAAGAATATGGACATACTTCACAGAAAAGGAAATAACATGACATTTAAACTCTTTTTTTTTTTTTTCCGAGACAGAGTCTTGCTTTTTCGCCCAGGTTGGAGAGCAGTGGCACGATCTCGGCTTACTGCAACCTCTGCCTCCCAGATTCAAGCACTTGTCCTGCTCAGTCTCCCAAGTAGCTGGAACTACAGGCATGTGCCACCATGCCCGGCTAATTTTTGTGTTTTTAGTAGAGACAGGGTTTCACCATGTTGGCCAGGCTCATCTCGAACTCCTGACCTCAGGTGATCTGCCCACCTCGGCCTCCCAAAGTGCTGGGATTACAGACGTGAGCCACCGCATCTGGCCTAAACGTATTTTTAAAAGTTTGATCTCACTCATAAGAAAAAGACAGAGCTATACTGAAATATTTTTCTCCTATAAGGTTGGCATAGGTCTGTGACTCTCAATCCTGAGTGCACAGTACAGTTACCTAAGAACCTTTGAAAATATGGATGCCCCATCTCCAGGCCAACTAACTTAGAGTCTCTCCAAGTATGTCATGGGCATTGGCATTTCTTGAAAGATCCCCAAGATAATTCCAACATGCTGCTAGCATTAAGAACTGCTAGCATAGATTTAAGAGCTGGATGACATACTATGTTAGTGAGGTAGGGGAAAACTGTCCCTCCTGTGCATTGCCATTGCATTATGTGTAAATCTCTATGGTGGGAAATTGGCAGCGCCTATCAAAATTACAAATACATGTACTCTTTGACCTAACAATTCCCTTCCAGGTATTCCTTTACAGGTCGACTCACCAGGGCAACAAGATTACTCACTGTACAAGATTACTTTGTACAAGATTACGGACTATAGCATTGTTTGTAAAAACAAGACTGCCAAGAATCTAAATGTCCATTGGTAGGGAACTGCTCAAACACATTGTGGTAATCCATGCAATGGAGTATTGTGTGGCTGACAGAGCAGAAGAAAGGTCTTCATGTACTGATGTGGAATGATTTCTAGAATATGTTGAGTGATAAAAGCAGGATGCAGAAATGTATATTTTTCTATCATTTATGTAAGGAGAAAGAAAATCTGTTTATTTGTGTGGATAGGTATAGGATCCTTTTGAAAGATGCACTAGAAATTGCTAACATTATTTGCCTCTGAGAAGAGGAGCTGGATGGCTGGGGGCAGGGGCTGACAGGAGACTTTAATTTGAACAGGTAATAAGTGATAGAGCTTGGAGTTTTTATCTACCTCTTTGGGATTCTAAAGTATATGGATTTTCTTCCCTCCCCCCACTACGAATAAAAACCATATGCTAAGTTTTTAAAATTTTGAAGGCTTATTAACTTTTCATTAATTAGATATACTACTCATACATACCACAAGCACTGTTTATTATAGTTGGGGTTTCTTTAAAATGTAGTGCTTTGAGATATTTTCAAACTAATTGAAATGAATTGTCGCCTGTGATTTTATTTTTTAAAGCTCTAAACTAGTGGTCATATGCCAATGTAGATTATGCAGTTTGCCTATGATTGCATTAATATTTTGGAGGAGAATCTTAGGGAAAACAGCTTTTGTCCCTTGTAGAAATTTTAAGTAACTTTTTTTTTTTTTAAGGTTTCCATGGGTGAACTATCAAGATGGCAACCTCAACATTTCAATTCCAGTGTTTAGTATTCATGGCAATCATGACGATCCCACAGGGGTAATTATTGTTTTCTTACATTTTTTTGGAATTTTGGAAATGATCAGTTTAGTTTGTCTGTGGAAAGCATGCCTTCCCTTTTTCTCATTGTGTAGTCAAATTGAGTCAAAAGTCAAGTTGACTTTTCACATTCATACAAGCTTTTATACTGCTTTTTAGATTTTTTAAAAATCTGAAATAAGAATTGGTGTATGAGCTATGCTTTTATTTCATTAATACTGATGTTAACAATAAGAAGCCAGGAGTAGGAGTGAACACCTAACATCTGTATAGTGCTTTACAGTTTGTCAGTGTTTTTATAACTATCTTATAAAATCTCACTTTTAGGAAATGATTGTTCATGACCATCTTTAAATCTAAATTAGATTATCTTATTACCTGCTTGATATGGAAGTAAGACTAGAGATCCTACAAGTATTTTTTCATTTTATCTGGTCATTAATATTATGAATTGCTTATTATCTATGGTCTTTTTTCCCCAGGCTTTAAGACGGTTGCTTAATATTACAAAGCATTTATCTCATGGCTAATTTTTATTTTTTTGTGGCCAAGACATCATAAGTTTTGATGAGATATTAACCTTGCATTTGGCATGTGATTCCAGTTGCTGTAGGTGATTTGTAGTACAAAAATGTAGCAAATACTTTTACTATTGTAATTTTGTTTTGAGAAGACACTATCCTCATCTATGTTTTTGTAAGTAGAATATGGAGTATGCTTTTAACAGGTGATACGATATTCATGCAGATACCTACTTTTACATACACACTAACATTCTTTGAAATTATTTTGCATAGGCAGATGCACTTTGTGCCTTGGACATTTTAAGTTGTGCTGGATTTGTAAATCACTTTGGACGTTCAATGTCTGTGGAGAAGATAGACATTAGTCCGGTTTTGCTTCAAAAAGGAAGCACAAAGATTGCGCTATATGGCTTAGGTAAGACAGTTTTATTTTACTGTTTATGTCCATGTGTGATTCTTTAAACAATTGAGAAATTTGGAGATAAGTTTGTATCTGTTTGGAAAAAATGGGGCAAACCTTATTATTCTTTATTGGTGACTATAAAAAATGATGGATGGTTTTGGTAAAAATTTTTGGTGAAAAAATGTCTTTTCGTTACTATTTATTATTTTGGGTTTTTTTTAGACTCAGGTGTAGAATCCTGAATGTTAGAATTATAGAATAATTAGCAAAACTGCACTTTGATATCTTGGAAGTCTTTGAAAGGTCTAATGCTTCACTGTACAATACCGCTAGCTTATAATTTTGTGCAGCTTTCATAATACCTCTGGCAAGTAGAAAAGCATCATGGTTATTTATATTTTAGAGATAAGGAAAATGAAATCTGGATGCTATATCTGATTCTGCAAGTGAAAGAGCAGGAAGTGAAATATACTTTTCTTAAAAAAGCTATTAACAGTTGTTTTAATCACTGCAGTGTTATTAGGGATCATATCTCCAGAAAATTGCCTTTCCTCCTCCATTCAGACTAAGGACAGATTCCATTATGCCTCAGTCACCACCAGAAGCACATCTCTCCAGTCATCCATTTTCTCCCAAACTTATCTTATCCTGTTCTATTATACCTTCCTTAACTGGACTCTGTCTCCACCCTGCACCCCTCCCTGTCCCCCAGCCCTTCATTATAAACTCTAAAACTCTTTTTGTAATTATCAGATTCCTCATTATTATCAGTCTCTTCTCTGAATGTTACCTCCACTTTCTAACCTTCAGTGAAGCCCAGCTGTCCCCTGAGGTTCCTATGTCCCATGCAGTTCTCTTACCCCTGGGCTTTTGGAAGGAAGCGGGGATCACTGTTCTCCTTGCTCCACCCACTGCTTCCTTTTCTGCCTGCAAACACACTCTTCCCTTTAAGCTTCTGCCATCTGGCTAAACCGCATTGCTTTTTCTCTCAGGCTTTTTACCTACTTACCTACCTTCAATTTTGCCAGTGTTTTTAGTGTTTCAACACTCAAGTAGATTAATCTTCTAATGCCTTGGGCTTTGTGTGCCTTGACTTTTTTGTCTCCAGTTACATGTTCTACATTCCACCTCAGCCATGTATTCCATTGGCCACTCCTGTAGCATTCTCCTTGGGAGCTAGGCCACTTCTAACTTCTAGACTTCTACATTGTTGGCTTTTCTTCTGAGACCCTCTCTAATCCGTATATAAAGTAGCAGTGTTGTCCACCCTTTTAATTCCATAGTGTTAATTCGCCATCTTAGCATCCTGGCTTTTTCTCCTTTTATAATATTTAATATTTGTAACTATTTTGTTGACTTGTTTTTGTTAGTTTCTTTCACTAGATCAAGGTGAACCTGTGGAGTATGAGAATTGTTTGAAAGTCATTGAATTATTTAAAAAGCACAGTATATTAAAACAATGTAAGAATATTGTTTTTAAATACACTTTTATCATCCCTTTTAATATTTATTTCTGCACATGTTATAATGTATATATTAGATCAAAAGTATATATAATTTATAACAAAGGGATGGTGAAAAATAGTATTACTAGAAGTTTTAATAAGAATTTTACCATAGAAAACTCACATTTTTATTCTACATTTTGCTGGTTTTGAACATGTATATGTCTGAAATGGAAAATGTTTTTCAAATGCAACTAACTACTGTTATCAAGAACCTGGAACAGGCCAGGTGTGCTGGCACACGCCTGTAATTTCAGCACTTTGGGAGGCCAAGGCAGGTAGATCACTTGAGGTCAGGATTTCAAGACCAGCCTGTCCAACGTGGCAAAACCCCATCTCTACTAAAAGTGCAAAAATTAGCCAGACGTGGTGGTGCATGCTGTAATCCCAGCAACTCAGGAGGCTGAGGCACAAGAATCCCTTGAACCCAGGAGGCGAAGGTTGCAGTGAGCTGAGATCACACCACTGCACTCCAGCCTGGGCAATGGAGCAAGACTCTGTTTAGAAAAGAAAAGAAAAGAAAAAAAACCCTGAAACAGCTAGGCATGGTGGCTTATGCTTGTAATCCCAACACTTTGGGAGGTGGAGGTGAGAGGATTGCTTGAGCCCAGGAGTTTGAGACCAGCCTGGACAACATAGCAAGACCCTGTCTCAGTTAAAAAAAAAAAGATAAAAAAAGAACCCGGAACATACCCACTTATAAATTATTCCAGAATTCAAATATATCTCCCAACAGTAAAGTGAAATACTTTGAGAAGGACATAATTTAGAAGCAAAATAGATTCATTTTTTAAGCCGAAGTAAGAAAACAATTTAAAAATAATGTAATGTCCATTTCAGGATCCATTCCAGATGAAAGGCTCTATCGAATGTTTGTCAATAAAAAAGTAACAATGTTGAGACCAAAGGAAGATGAGAACTCTTGGTTTAACTTATTTGTGATTCATCAGAACAGGTAAAACTTTTCTCTGAAAAAGTTTGAGCCAAGTGCTGAGGTTTCCCAAATCTGTTTCTGAGCTTACCTATTTTAGTGAAATGCCCTTAATCTTTCAAGGTTGTCAATGCAAGATTAGACAAAACATAGATTTGCTTTGTGTGATTTCATTTTGAAATTGTTTTTAGTATAAATACCTACAAGAATATTTGTAACATATGGATAAGGCATACACATGAATACTCCTCAATTCAACAAAAAGGGAGAATCTTTTTGTCGGATTATCCATCCATTCCTTTATCCCATTCCTTTTCCCTGATCCCACCTGCTTCCCCCTATCCCAAAGGGAAGCATTATTAATTTTGAATTAATTATTTCATTGCTTTTCTTTGCTGTTTAATCACGTGTACTCATATTATGCTATATTTACAGCCAACTTATGTTCAGCATTACATTACTGAGATCCATTTTGATGCTTGGAAGTGTAATTTATTTTTACTGATGTGTACAGTTATGCTTTGCCTCCTGTCAGTGAACAGGAGTTTTTTGCTTTTATAAACCTTGCTGTTATGAACATTCTTAGACATGTTTCCTGCTACATATATGCAAATGTTCTTCCAGGATATACAAATATAGCTAGATTACCTTTCTTTTGTTAGTAGTTTTAAGAAATTTAATCTGTTGGCAGGGTATAGGATTGATTGAAAAGAAGACAGACTTGAAGAAGCAAGATTTATTATCTGATCACTGCAGTAAAAATGTGAGGTGGTGACAGTGATGGCAATGAAACAGAAATGGGAGGGACACACCTGAGAAGTTGTCAGGGAAGAACTCAAAGGATTTGGGGCCTGATTATATAATTTATTACAGTTGTCCCTTGGTATCCACGGGGGGTGTTGGGTCCAGGACCTAAAATCCTGGGATGCTGAAATCCCTTGAATAAAATGGTATAGCATTTGCATATAACCTACATATATCCTCCTATGTACTTTAAATCATCTCTAGATTACTTGTAATACCTGATACAATGTAAATACTGTTTAAATAGTTGTTATACTGTATTGCTTTAAAAATTTATATTTTTTGTTGTTATTTTTTATTGTTTTTTTCCTGAATATTTCGATCTTTAGTTGGTTGAATCCACGAATCTGCCAATACAGAGGGCCAGCTATATTTATTGAACACATTTATTGAATGCAGACTACTCTGTGCATTCAGTGAATGCAGACTTAGGTTAAATACTCGGTAAAAGAAAGGGTTTAAGAGGCTGACTTGTGTTACCTTATGTGTGAGTTCTTGAATAAACTGTGAGTTTCAAAGGAGGAGCAGGCCAGAGTTTAGATATGTGTGTGGTCTTCATATAACTTTGCACCACTGGGATTTGTTCCTTCTCTTCCATAGAGCTTCCCAGGTCTACCATTTTTTTGTACTATGCCAAAGTAGGGATGATGAGTTGAAAGGAAAACTCATAAGTAATTCTAAGAATTTAAGCCAAATGAAAGGTAGAATGGCAGCATTGGTAAGGGGAATGGGTAGTCACCATATGATGTTGATTTTTCTCATTGCCCCCCTCATCATTTGATTAAGGGAATGTGTAACAGGTTTCTCTGCTGTAAAGTTCCCATTTTGTACTTTTCAATTAATAAATATTTTTGGGAAAATACTTTGAGACTATGCAAATATCCTGTTTCACCTTAAACTTTTACTCGCTAATTTTAGCATCCATGGGTGATCTTATTTCCAGTAATTAATACTGTGGTATTTTAATTGTAAGTTTTGATTTCCTTCATTCTTTCTATATTTATTAATGGAATTCTTCTGTAAGGAAAATTTGTCCCTTCTTCTCTATTTACTTATTTATTTATGTCATTATGGACTTGAAGATCCAGTACTATCAGTTTTTTGGTTGCTACTGTTCCTCTGATTGTTGCAGCTTTGACCATTGCATTCTCTTTTATGTTGGCCTCTGTGTCCTTTCAGTGTCTCCCCACCTGTTTTGGGGTCATGACCTTAGCTTTTTGGCACCTCAAGATGATCTAGGCTCTTGGCTCTTGTAATGGCAAAAATCACAATTACTTTTGCACCAACCTGATATTTTCCTACCTAGCCCTGGAATCAACCATTTCTCCAAGGTGCTCTGATTCTTTTTATTGGAGAGTGGTATTCAGAAATCCACAAATACGTACTAGGTGTGCTTACTGCTACCAGGGCTTGTTCAGCACTCTGAATGAACAGAGTTATGGGAATAGATATATGTGTATATAGTAACCCATGCATGCATACATGTCTATATATGTGCTTAAAAAACCAATGATAAGTTCAGACTGATTCTAATCCAGCCCTACAAGGTCCATTTTTGTCTTCTCCCTTTCCTTACTTGTGACTTCTTTGTCTAACAGAAGCCTGGATCATATTATAAATATATGTATTTACTTATTTTTTCAATCTTGGTTTAATTATATTTCCAATCCTGGTATAATTTGAAATTATAAAGTAATTTCAAAATTGCTAACTCATACCCCTGTGCAAAACAACTTTCCCAACTAGGTTACAATGTTTGTGTAAGTTATTTTAGTCTTTAGCCTTTCTGTATCTAGTTGAAACCTAATTTTTCAAACTTTCTTAGCTCATTTTCTCCCCACCCCCTTCACTGTGGTTATGTGGTTCTTTGGTAATGCTGTTAGATTCATTTGTCACCCTGTGCATTCTCAAGATACTTCTGCTTTCATATTTAAAACAAAGAAGGTTTTCACAGATTGGGTGAGAATCTTGAGCCTTCTGCATTTTGCCTTATTTCCCATTTGTTTCTCTACATCAACTTTTTTTTTCTCTTGTTTCAAAGAAGAAAGAATCTGAATTTGGAGATGACTTGGTCATGCAAAATCTTTCAACAGGATATTGTGATCACTTCTAGGTCACAAATTACAGTCAGCCTACCAGCATCATCCTCCCTTCTTCTTCCGGGAAAGAACCAGCACTCAATGAAGGCACAATGGCATCATGTTGTATTTGGGAATTATTCTGCTTTTCTTTAGTAGTTGTGATAATCTCATACCTTAGATGTATGTTTTTTACATAAAAACATTCCTGGATACACAAGCCTGTATATTCTGTCTTCCCTGCATTTATTCTGCTTAGCCCTTCTGTTCTCCTTGCTGTTCCTTGAATTCACTGAACACATTCCCACTTTAGCACCATCTGCTCTTCTACTGTTTAGGACTTTCTCTCTCCGCGTACTGATGCTTCGTCTCAGTTCTCTGCTCATTTGATGCTAGTCAGAGAGGTCTTCCTGACTACCCTGTGTATGTAGAGAGGAGTATGGCACTTCTATGTCACTTTTCCCTGTATTTTTCTTTACAGCACCTATCACTAACTGACAAGTTATACATGTGCATACTTACACACATGCATATACATCTTGTATTAGAGATTGAGTATCCCTTATCTGAAATGCTTGGGACCAGAAGTGTTTAAGATTTGGGATTTTTTGGATTTTGGAATATTTGCACATATGTTGGGGATGGAACCCAAGTCTAAGCATGAAATTTGTTTACATTTTATATATACCTTATACACATGGCCTTAAGTTAATTTTATACATGTTTTAAAATAATTTTGTGCATGAAACAAAGTTTGTGTTAAGTATTTATGTGTGGAATTTACCACTTGTGGTGCCATGTTGGCACTTAAAATATTTTGGATTTTGGATTTTCAGATTAGGGACTCAACCTCCATTGCTTGTTTCCCACACTAGAACAAGGACTTTGTTCACTGCTGTGTCTTCCATATCTAGAAGAAGCCTGGGACATCTGACATAAAGTAGACAGTGTTTGGGTAACAGTATTTGTTGGGTGAATGGAAGAATATTGGTTTGGATTAAATGAATGCTTGGTTAAACTATGTGAACACTTTTACTTGAATCTCCAGTGATGTAAGTTAATATTAGGGAAAACTATTCCTTCTTGTCTTCTGTCACCTTGCATTTCATGTATCTTTAAATAATAACTGATATAGGTATAAGACCATAGTTTGCATATCACTTGTTTATTTAATATTTGATATTGAAAACTCTTAGCACTTATGTGAGATTGATGTTTTTACTCCCATTATATTTATTAGTAAAAAGATAATGTTAAGAAATTGCTGGACATATTTATACTTACTTGCATTTTCTGTGTGTTTTCTCTAGTATATAGTTAGACTGATTTATAGATTTCTACTATTGATAGAATTCATGCTTTTCTGATTGACCAAAGGGGAAATCCTTCCTATGTAAAACCTTTCATGATCTTCCTCCAAATATAGAATTGACTGCTTTCTCTTTTCGGGTTTCCACTTGTCTGTGTCCAATAAGTTTGTAAAGCTCTCAAGGTCAGGAGTTAGTATTGATGATCTTTACATTCCCAATCCTGTGCACACTTTCTGGTACATAGAAGGATGCAATAAAATCTTTAGTGAATGGAGAAAGAAAGATCTGTATAGACTTCAATAATATGAAATTTTTCTAATCACCGAATTTATATTTTTCAAAATCTTGATACAGGAGTAAACATGGAAGTACTAACTTCATTCCAGAACAATTTTTGGATGACTTCATTGATCTTGTTATCTGGGGCCATGAACATGAGTGTAAAATAGCTCCAACCAAAAATGAACAACAGCTGTTTTATATCTCACAACCTGGAAGCTCAGTGGTTACTTCTCTTTCCCCAGGAGAAGCTGTAAAGAAGTGAGTGTTATATATTTTGAGCCAATTTTTAAGAAATCTTTGCTATAATAACTAATCATCTCATAGGTTTAAGGCCTATGTTAAGGTTACCGCTAACTGGCAGTATTGTAATTTATATGATAGCTTAATTTTTGAAAATTGATCATTCTATGTAGTCTTATTGTTTTTCCAGATTTTAAGCCATTTTCAAAAAGAGAGCATCCAATTGGTGTTATTTTGCTGCTCATTAGGCAAATTCAAGATGCACATTTTAATTATATTTCAAGTTAGATGCTTTAGGTTGATGATTACTAATTTCACAAAGTTCATTATAAAAAATTATCCTAAAACCATTTAATTGAAAATTTTCTGATTATAAGTGCAATATAATAGATCTCATTTTAAAAACATTTTTGGGGGAATGATATGATTGTAAGAAGTAGTTAACAGTGATTAAACTCAATTTTTATTATGGGTTTTATCTTTTGAATCACTTGAGTTCTGATTGTTACAATGATAATAGGATTAAAGAATATGGTAGTAGAATCTATGTTGGTTGGTTTTTTTTCTTCATGAGTCCACTGCAAAATCATTTTGTCTATATGTGTACATGTATGTACATATACATAGGTATATAGATGTAATACTATAGTCTACATATGCTACCATCATAGTCCTGATAACATTTTTTTATGCTTATTATGTCTATCTTACAAGACTGATCAGACAGGGATAATAATGGATGAGTTGCTTTTACTCTGGGGAAGGAAAATGTCTACCATCTTTTCCTGTGATGATAACATTAAGGTTAAATTAGCAGAAACATTTATTTTTAAGAGTATGATTTTATAAAGAAACATTTTGTAGAAACTAAGAAATATGAAAGCTTTCGTATGCACATCACCCTGAGGAAATTTACACTGTGACTCGGTGTTCATTTCTCTCCACTTCAGACATGTTGGTTTGCTGCGTATTAAAGGGAGGAAGATGAATATGCATAAAATTCCTCTTCACACAGTGCGGCAGTTTTTCATGGAGGATATTGTTCTAGCTAATCATCCAGACATTTTTAACCCAGATAATCCTAAAGTAACCCAAGCCATACAAAGCTTCTGTTTGGAGAAGGTAATTCTTTTTGATAAAGTCAATGAGATCTACTTTAGTTGAAGAATTATTCACCTTCAATTAAGTAATTTAATAGAGTAGAGGGAAGCCTTTATGTTGATTACATTCTCATGAAGCCTGTAAGGACACTGTTCTTGAGTGAATGTGTTTAATTGTGTCCAAGATTTTTTTTTTTTTTAAGTCTTTGAGAGAGAGGAATACTGGATGTTAAAAAAAATTAAATCTCTCTCCTAGTTTCTTTCTTCCTTTTCAAAAACATAATACATAATCTTTTCTCCTTTTTAATCCTGATTTGATGATTTGTTCATTTTATTTATGAAAGCAGGCAGTAACTTTGATGGAGGAATGGGAGACTATCGTGTGTGAGAAAAGCCTTAGCTTCTAATAATCTGTATTAGGCGTCCCTTTCACCCTGAAAGCTACCCCAAATGAAATGTGAAAAAGTGTGTTTGCTATCCACCCTATTGCTGCAATGTAAGTCCCAAACCTCCCTCTCTATGCACATTGCCACCCCTAAATCTCTAGAAAATTTCAGCCACTACTAAGGTTGGGTGGATTAATGCATTTAATAATATGTGGGTTGACAGCTTAATTAGCATCACTTGCTGACACTCAGTTCTTAACTCTGTGTCAGCTGTCCTACTATGTTTTCTTTTCATGAAAAATCATGTAACATAGTAACAATGATAATAATTATGACCAGTGATACTTACTGATTTACTGTATGTGATGTGCACTGTTGACAGCATTTAATCTAGCCAACAATACTATATGTGAGTAGTTTCTACCATCTATAGTTTAGAGGAACTGAACCTTAGATAAGGTGACTCATTCAGTGTCACAGCTTTTTGAGCAGTGTGTAGCTCACGTAACCAAAAGTGTACGCTTGTTTCAAGATGATTGACTCTAGAAACTCAAACATAGATTAAGATTCTGGCATCCCTAAATCCAATCTCTCAAGTCAAAGAGATAGAAAATGCATTAATTGCTTTTGCATTGATTGATCCAGCCTGAGTCATGTGCCCTTCCCTGGAGTCAGACCTGGGTTTTTCAACTTTGGCTTAGTTGACATTTTGTACTAATAATTCTTTGTTGTGGGAGGCAGTTCTGTGCACTCTGGGATGTTTAGCAGTATTCTCCCTGGTTTGTACCCACTAGATGCCAGTAGTACCCCTTCTAACTGGTCGTGATGATCAAAAATGTTTACAGACCTTGCCAAATGTCCTTAGAGAAGCAAAGTCACCTCTGATTGAGGTCTACTGTATGAACTTCACCTAAATCCTGTGGGCTTTGGTGACATGAATCCAGAGAGGAAAGTAGACGCTGGTGACACAAAAGTAATAGAGGTTCATTTTAAACACCAGGTGTGCACATAACTTTCTGTTATCTCTGTATTTTATGTACATTTCTGTTATTGTACTTAAGTTATATTATTTTTTATAAGCATGTGAGTCTCTTCTGAACTCTTTGAGGACAGGACCCATATCTTACTTTTCTGTCTCAGCACTTGACCTAGTACCTGGCAAAATGATGCTCTATAAATGCTTGTTGGATTGAAATAATTGACCTAGGAGATCATATTCTTATAGATTTTCTCTGTGCTGTCTGATATGTATTCACTAGCACATGTGGCTGTTTACATTTAATTATTTACATTTAAATTTAAAATTCAGTTTCTCACTTGTACTAGCCACATTTCAAGTACTCTGTATCCACATATGGTTTTGGCAACCATATTGAATATGCACATAGAAAAAATTATTGCAGAAAGCTCTTTTGGACTTCATTGTTACAGACAGTTTAAAGGACAAGATTATAAAGTCTTAGATGTGAAAGAAATCTGAGGACAAAAACACTTGTTCTGTATTGTTCTTGAGATCAGGACCAAGTTATAGGAAGGCAGTTTTTGTTCCAATACAAGAACTTTCTAAGAACTAGAATTGTTCAGCTATGAAGTTGGCCATCTGAAGATATCTAATCACTGTGCACACAGCCATTTATGAAAATAATCTAATGCTGTCTCCTTGTAACTTGGTTTTACCCTTAAGAACAATATAGAACAAGTGCTTTTGTCTTCAGAACTCTTTCAAGTCTAAGATGTTATAATCTTGTCCTCTCAGAGTATGAGACAACTCCACATATTTGAAAACATCAGTCTTATTTTCTTTTACCTTGAACTCTTCCAAGATAAATAATCTAAAGTCCTTGCTTATAGATCCCTAAATCTTCTGGTGAGTCTCCCATGGATCATATGACTGCAAAAACTAGACTTACTTGGTTTTAAGTTGGTAAGCTGAGGAAAGCCTTATTGAAACATGAGTAGAAAATTGAAACATGAGTAGTAATATTTTAAGTTTTATTCTAAAAGAATTATTTTAGAGATTGAAAAATTATGAAGAACTTTCATGAAAGGAAAACATTAAGGAATAGTATTAAAGGAGCATTACAAGAAGGTATATTTGAAAAGGTGTCATAAATGACCTAGGAAATAAAGATGATTATGTAGTTCAGGAAAATTCCTGTGGTAATAAGCTGCTATTCAGCCAAGTTAAACTCAGTTTACTACGTTGTTTTTTAATCTTTTTAAAAATTTTGAGATTGAAGAAATGCTTGAAAATGCTGAACGGGAACGTCTGGGTAATTCTCACCAGCCAGAGAAGCCTCTTGTACGACTGCGAGTAAGTCCTATTTATACAGATTGAATATTATTAATTTTCAAAGCATAGTAATGTACAGTTTACATGGTTTCTTTGAAAAGTAGTGAGGAGAGTGCTCATAGTAATAAGAAGAGCAATCACCATCGGAGGCAAAAACAAAGATATAAGGATTTGAGTTAATCACAGTTTAAGTGATAGGTTTGGTAACTTATTTTTCTCATTTTCTAAATAATTTGTTGTTATATTTAATAGATTGGCTGAGCTCTCTGGCTTCATCTTTAACTACCTCCTCTACTCACTTCATTCCAGGCATCTTGGCCTTCTCGCAGTTTCTTGGGCATGTGGGATGTGCTCTTATCTCCCTTTAGTCTGCTCCCGTGTCACCTCACTGAAGCCCTACCATCAAGATTGCAGCCCCTACCTTCTCTCCAGTGCTCCTGATTTCACTTACCTTCTTCTGCTTCCTCTTTTCTTCTTATTTTTTCCCCCGTAACACATCCTTCTAATCTATGTACGGTTTATTTGTTTTGGTTATTATTAGGATTGTTTCCTGTGCCTATAAATCTGCTTATCCTTTCTATCGTGTTATAAACAAAGAAACAACAACAGACCTCTTCTTTACCACTATGCTTTTCCCTTTTCCAAACTCCTACCCCATGTTGCTTACTCTCTTTAAAAGCCCCTAAAAGTATATAACCTATATCTCTCTTAACTTTCTCTTCTTCAGTTCACTATAACCAAGGCTCTGACTTCACCATATCCAGTGGAAAAGATGACCTTTTATTGTTCAATCCAATAGATCGTGTCTCATCTTGCTGAATTACTCTTGGGCATTCTCTGAGTTATTTGTATCCGTCCCGTCTCATAGTTAGCCCTCTTTTCAGTGTAGGCATACAGCTTTAATTACCACCAATAGAGTGATGACTTCAAAATCTTTACTTAGACCTCCTTCTTGTTCTGTATCTCCAGGAGTCCTCTGAGGCCTGGTACTGAGGAGTGTAGTCTTTAAACCAGCAGTGTTGTTGTTGCCTGGGAAATTGTTAAAAATGCAGAGCCTCAGACCCTGCATCAGAACCCACTGTATTTTAACAAAAATCTCCAAGAAATGTATATGTTCATGAAAATTTGAGAAGTACTGGGATGTAGACTGTGGAGGTAAAGAGTACAGTGTAGAGCCAGACTTCCTGAGCTTCATTCTGGCCCAACCACTAGTTGTATGACCTTGAGCAACCGCATCCCTTATCCCTTGGTTTGTATTAGGTTGGTGCAAAAGTATTTGCGGGTTTTGTCATAGAAAGTAATGGCAAAAACTGCAGTTACTTGTGCACCAACCAAATGCTTCGTAGATTTATGAGATCTAAATGGATTAAATAGTGTCTGTTGCACAGTAGGTAATCTGTTCCTGTTTCTTTATCCCACTGTCGCTGGCATAGTGAAGCGCTTATTAATACTTCCTGGCCTATTGCTGCAGCCTCCTACCAGGACTCTGCCTCCAGTTTCCTTCTCTCTCCACACTAATGCCAAAATGATCTTTGTAAAACACAGTTTTGCATGTCTTTTCTGCTAAAAATAACTTAATTATTCCCCAGCACTAACAGGAAAAAGTCTAAACTTTTTAGGTTAGCATTCAGGGGTCTACATGATGTGGTCTAAACCAAAAAAGCTGCCGTCCCCTGGGTGCAGTGGAGTTTATTTCACTGGAACCTTTGTCCATGTTGATCCTGTTGCGTGGGACACACTTCTCTCCTCCTTTCTCTATACCTTCTTCAGCACCCACCTAAAGCCCCCGTCTTCAAAGAAGCCTTTCTTGACCTGCCCACAGAGAACATGCTTCTTCCTTTGTGTCCTCATTCAACTTTGTACATACCTCTTATAGCACCACTCACAGTCTGCTTCCAGTGATCTGTTTACATGTTTGTCTTCCCAGTCAGTTTGTGAATTTCTTGACAGCCAAGATTGTATTTATTTATGGTTGTATCCCTGGCCCTGAACAGCATACTTAGAACATTGAGGACATCCAATAAAATTTGTTATGACCAAACATTTATAAATGAGAAGTTTGAAGGAGAGACCTAATAGCTTTAGCATTTAGTATTTTGTCTTTTATAACATGGTAGCTGTAGAGATGATCTGGGTAAGGCTGGGCATGGTGGCTCACGCCTGTAATCCCAGCACTTTGGGAGGCCGAAGTGGCTGAATCATCTGACGTCAGGAGTTCGAGACCAGCCTGGGCAACATGGCAAAACCCTGTCTCTACTAAAAATAAAAAAATTAGCCAGGTATGGTGGTGCATGCCCGTAATCCCAACTACTTGGGAGGCTGAAGCATGAGAATCGCTTGAACCCGGGAGGCAGAGGTTGCAGTGAGCTGAGATTGTGCCACTGCATTCCAGCCTGGGTGACAGAGTGAGACGCCATCTCAAAAAAAAAAAAAAAAAAGAGAGAGAGAGAGATGATCTGGGTAATACAAAAATAATTACTTTAAGGGAATCACATAGTTCTCTTCATTATGGCAAAAGATCCCAATTTTCTCATCTGTGTCTGCCTCACAGCATTAAAACTAACCAGACTTTAATAGAAAATTGGCATTTCTTTTCCTAAGCACAGTAAATTACGAATTCATTCATAAAACAGCACATATTGTCATATAAGTAATATTACAAAACTACATTGTACTGACTAAAAGACATTCATTAATTCATTGACTAAATCTTATTGAGTACCTGCTATTATGGATGCTGCAGGATATAGGGATGATAAAACAGATGAGGTTTTGAATTCGTCGAGCTTACAGGAGGTGGAGGTGCAAAGAGAGACATGATACACAAATATCAAATAAATGAACAAAAAACCTTAGCAGATAGTGATGATGAGTGAAAGTGGGAGCACTTTAGTTAGGGAGCATTCTGGATAAGCTGTGAGGTGGTGCAGTGCTGGTCCCCATAGCGTACTTTGGGAACAGCTAGTTTAGGAGAACATATCTCTGAGAAAGAAAGGTGGTATTTGTCTTTGTAAAGGTCTGTTTACCACTACAGACTTCTGTAGAAAGAGTCTACCTTGAGAGAAGTTCTCAGTTTCAGTGAGATACCATGTTTTGGAGGTAATCATTTCTCAAGGCTCACAGATTTGATTCTTTATTACCTGGATGTTCCTAGCATTCATCTTTCTCTTGAGGCACATCTCTAAGATGATAGACCAATTTACTAATGCATTTAAGGCTAGTATTTTATTTTGGTGTGTGTTTCTTTGTTTGTTTGTTTTGAAAGTTCAGAAAATTGTTTTCAGATGGTTTGCTTGGTAGGTACCTAGACTATTAGTGTTATCAGGGGGAGATGTAATCATTCTGCATTGTGGAAATTATTGCGATACCTTGATTCCATCGAACAAAGTATTTTGCTTATGCTTATAAACTTTTCAAACATTAGTTTCTCAATAGGATAAATGATATAGCTCCATCATGATCTACTGTAGAAAATTAATTCATAAATTTGAAAGTATCAAGCATAAACACTGTGAATACTGAAGGATTAGTGTGTGTTTTAAAAATTGGCAAATTGTTGTTTCCTAGCCTTCATAGATTATTCTGTGTTTTCAGGTGGACTATAGTGGAGGTTTTGAACCTTTCAGTGTTCTTCGCTTTAGCCAGAAATTTGTGGATCGGGTAGCTAATCCAAAAGACATTATCCATTTTTTCAGGCATAGAGAACAAAAGGAAAAAACAGGTAAGCTAGTTATTTTTACGAGTTAAAAAAATGTTCTTATAGGATTCGTGAAGGAATCTTTATTAAAAACTGTAACATAATAATGGAAGATGTTTTAATATGATTGTAATGTCTTAAACAAATTGACAGTGGGAATAATTCTCTTGTCTTCTAAAAATTAGATAGCAATCTTTTTTATTATTATTATACCTTAAGTTCTAGGGTACGTGTGCACAACGTGCAGGTTTGTTGCATATGTATACATGTGCCATGTTGGTGTGCTGCACCCATTAACTCGTCATTTACATTAGGTATTGCTCTTAATGCTATCCCTCCCCCATCCCCCAACCCCACGACAGGCCCCGGTGTGTGATGTTCCCTGCCCTGTGTCCAAGTGTTCTCATTGTTCAATTCCCACCTATGAGTGAGAATATGCGGGGTTCGGTTTTCTGTCCTTGCGGTAGTTTGCTCAGAATGATGGTTTCCACCTTCATCCATGTCCCTACAAAGGACATGAACTCATCATTTTTTATGGCTGCATAGTATTCCATAGTGTATATGTGCCACATTTTCTTAATCCATTCTATCATTGATGGAAATTTGGGTTGGTTCCAAGTCTTTGCTATTGTGAATAGCGCCACAATAAACACATGTGTGCATGTGTCTTTATAGCAGCATGATTTATAATCCTTTGGGTATATACCCAATAATGGGATGGCTGGGTCAAATGGTATTTCTAGTTCTAGGTCCTTGAGGAATCACCACACTGTCTTCCACAATGGTTGAACTAGTGTACAGTCCCACCAACAGTGTCAAAGTATTCCTATTTCTCCACATCCTCTCCAGCACCTGTTGTTTTTTATGATCGCCATTCTAACTGGTATGAGATGGTATTTCATTGTGGTTTTGAATTGTATTTCTCTGATGGGCAGTGGTGATGAGCATTTTTTCATGTGTCTGTTGGCTGCATAAATGTCTTCTTTTGAGAAGTGTCTGTTCATATCCTTCACCCACTTTTTGAAGGGGTTGTTTGATTTTTTCTTATAAATTTGTTTAAGTTCTTTATAGATTCTGGATATTAGCCCTTTGTTAGAAGGGTAGATTGCAAAAATGTTCTCCCATTCTGTAGGTTGCCCGTCCACTCTGATGGTAGTTTCTTTTGCCGTGCAGAAGCTCTTTAGTTTAATTAGATCCCATTTGTCAATTTTGGCTTTTGTTGTCATTGCTTTTGGTGTTTTAGTCATGAAGTCCTTGCTCATGCCTCTGTCCTGAATGGTATTGCCTAGGTTTTCTTCTAGGGTTTTTATGGTTTTAGGTGTAACATTTAAGTCTTTAATCCATCTTGAATTAATTTTTGTATAAGGTGTAAGGAAGGGATCCAGTTTCAGCTTTCTACATATGGCTAGCCAGTTTTCCCAGCACCATTTACTAAATAGGGAATCCTTTCCCCATTGCTTGTTTTTGTCAGGTTTGTCAAAGATCAGATGGTTGTAGATGTGCATTGTTATTTCTGAGGCCTCTGTTCTGTTCCGTTGGTCTATATCTCTGTTTTGGTAGCAGTACCATGCTGTTTTGGTTACTGTAGCCTTGTTGTGCAGTTTGAAGTCAGGTAGGGTGATGCCTCGAGCTTTGATCTTTTTGCTTAGGATTGTCTTGGCAATGTGGGCTCTGTTTTGGTTCCATATGAACTTTAAAGTAGTTTTTTCCAATTCTGTGAAGAAAGTCATTGGTAGCTTGATAGGGATGGCATTGAATCTATAAATTACCTTAGGCAGTGTGGCCATTTTCACGATATTGATTCTTCCTATCCATGAGCATGGAACGTTCTGCCATTTGTTTGTGTCCTCTTTTATTTCATTGAGCAGTGGTTTGTAGTTCTCCTTGAAGAGGTCCTTCATATCCTTGTAAATTGGATTCCTAGGTATTTTATTCTCTTTGAAGCAATTGTGAATGGGAGTTCACTCATGATTTGGCTCTCTGTTTGTCTGTTATTGGTGTAGGAATGCTGTGATTTTTGCACATTGATTTTGTTTTTATTTTCATTTTTTTGAGACAGAGTCATGATCTGTTACCCAGGCTGGAGTGCAGTGGCGCGATCTCAGCTCACTGTAAGCTCCGCCTCCCAGGTTCACGCCATTCTCCTGCCTCAGCCTCCCGAGTCGCTGGGACTACAGGCACCTGTCACCACGCCCCTGCTAATTTTTGTATTTTTAGTAGAGACAGGGTTTCACCGTATTATCCAGGTTGGTCTCGATCTCCTGACCTTGTGATCCGCCCACCTCGGCCTCTCAAAGTGCTGGGATTACAGGCGTGAGCCACGGCGCCTGGTCTGCACATTGATTTTGTATCCTGAGACTTTGCTGAAGTTGCTTATCAGCTTAAGGAGATTTTGGGCTGAGACGATGGGATTTTCTAAATATACAATCATGTCATCTGCAAACAGGGACAATTTGACTTCCTCTTTTCCTAATTGAATACCCTTTATTTCTCCTGCCTGATTGCCCTGGCCAGAACTTCCAACACTGTGTTGAATAGGAGTGATGAGAGAGGGCATCCCTGTCTTGTGCCAGTTTTCAAAGGGAATGCTTCCAGTTTTTGTCCATTCAGTATGATATTGGTTGTGGGTTTGTCATAAATAGCTCTTATTATTTTGAGATACGTCCTATCAATACCTAGTTTATTGAGAGTTTTTATCATGAAGGGCTGCTGAATTTTGTCAAAGGCCTTTTCTGCATCTATTGAGATAATCATGTGGTTTTTGTCTTTGGTTCTGTTTATATGCTGGATTACGTTTATTGATTTGCGTATGTTGAACCAGCCTTGCATCCCAGGGATGAAGCCAGCTTGATATGGTGGATAAGCTTTTTGATGTGCTGCTGGATTTGGTTTGCCAGTATTTTATTGAGGATTTTTGCATCGATGTTCATCAGGGATATTGGTCTAAAATTCTCTTTTTTTGTTGTGTCTCTGCCAGGCTTTGGTATCAGGATGATGTTGGCCTCATAAAATGAGTTAGGGAGGATTCCCTCTTTTTCTGTTGATTGGAATCATTTCAGAAGGAATGGTAGCAGCTCCTCTTTGTACCTATGGTAGACTTTGGCTGTGAATCCATCTGGTCCTGGAGTTTTTTTGGTTGGTACGCTATTATTTATTGCCTCCATTTCAGAGCCTGTTATTGGTGTATTCAGAGATTCAACTTCTTCCTGGTTTAGTCTTGGGAGTGTGTGTGTCCAGGAATTTATCCATTTCTTCTAGATTTTCTAGTTTATTTGCATAGAGGTGTTTATAGTATTCTCTGATGGTGGTTTGTATTTCTGTGGAATCAGTGGTGATATCCCGTTTATCATTTTTTATTGCACCTATTTGATTCTTCTCTCTTTTTTTCTTTATTAGTCTTGCTAGCGGTCTATCAAGTTTGTTGATCTTTTCAAAAACCAGCTCCTGGATTCATTGATTTTTTGAAGGTTTTTTTGTGTCTGTATCTCCTTCAGTTGTGCTCTGATCTTAGTTATTTCTTGCCTTCTGCTAGCTTTTGAATGTGTTTGCTCTTGCTTCTCTAGTTCTTTTAATTGTGATGTTAGGTTGTCTATTTTAGATCTTTCTTGCTTTCTCTTGTGGGCATTTAGTGCTATAAATTTCCCTCTACACACTGCTTTAAATGTGTCCCAGAGATTCTGATATGTTGTTTCTTTGTTCTCTTTGGTTTCAAAGAACATTTTTATTTCTGCCTTCATTTCGTTATTTACCCATGGTCATTCAGGAGCAGGTTGTTCAGTTTCCATGTATTTGAGTGGTTTTGAGTGAGTTTCTTAATCTAGTTTGATTGCACTGTGGTTTCAGAGACAGTTTGTTGTGATTTCTGCTCTCTTACATTTGCTGAGGAGTGCTTTACTTCCAATTATGTGGATCCTTCCTCTGCAAGCTTCGTCTCAGAGGGGCACCCGGCTGTATGAGGTGTGAGTCGGCCCCTACTGGCAGGTGTCTCCCAGTTAGGTACACGGGGGTCAGGGACCCACTTGAGGAGGCATTATGTCCGTCCTCAAAGCTCAAACTCCGTGCTGGGAGAACCACTGCTCTCTTCAGAGCTGTCAGACAGGGATGTTTAAGTCTGCAGAAGTTTCTGCTGCCTTTTGTTCAGCTGTGCCCTGCCCCCAGAGGTGGAGTCTACAGAGGCAGGCAGGCCTCCTTGAGCTGCGGTGGGCTCCACCCATTTCGAGCTTCCTGTCTGCTTTGTTTACCTACTCAAGCCTCAGCAATGGCGGACACCCCTCCCCCAGCCCACTGCCTTAGCAGTGAGCAAGGCTCCGTGGACGTGGGACCCGCAGAGCCAGTCACGGGATATTATCTCCTGGTGTGCTGTTTGCTAAGACAGTTGGAAAAGCGCAGTATTAGGGTGGGAGTGTCCCGATTTTCCAGGTACCGTCTGTCACTGCTTCCCTTGGCTAGGAAAGGGCTAGAGAGCAATCATTTTTAAACCTGTGGATATCAATAAAGAAATGGAAGACTTTCTCTGAAAACGTTTTTTTTTAAACAGTCCTGCTAAGTAATAATATACACAGACTTTAGAGATTTACTGCTCAAAATACATATGTATTACTTAGTATGTATTATTAATGTTCAATTTTTGCATTATTAAGCATTTTGACCTTAAAGTATACAGTGATTTAGGACGACTTCAGACTTTGGGAATAAGAGTTGTTTCATAGTTTGATATTTCTGATGATCCAGGTAATTAATTTCCAATTAAATTTCACAAAAACTAATTCCCCTTTTTTTAGCATTTATAAAACAGGGTCATCTGACTGAAATAGTGCTTTTTCACAAGAAGTATTGGACATATAAAATATAGAGACTCTTAGAGTTATTGAGTCAGAGAATTTTCATAGAAATGTATGGCTGTTTACAAGTAAGCTACCTAGGTTTTTATGAGCCTAGATTTGATGGGCTTCTATTTTTACTGTCAAATTGTGACCAGATATTGGGTATGCTATGAATTCAACCTGAAACAATCATTCAGATATTTAAGTAGACATCGTGTAATACTGCTTTAGGAGGGGGAAATCCATATCAGAGAATTATATTTTTATGTTATAAATTTTAATTAGTTGTTTCTTGATAATAGTTTACTTCCATTATGCAATAGATTATGCATCTATATCAATTGCTTGAAATTTTATTAGTGTAACATTTAGAAGAGAAACAGAATATACAACTAGAATATACAAATATCTTTCAAGAATTTAATCTATAGTGAGTTTTGTTTTAGTGATTTCTAAAAAATTTGTTTAAACCTAAGTTGCTCAATGGAAACAATGGCATTTTTGTGTGTTTTATTGAAAGCATTTTCTGTTGCATTGCCAGCTCTGCCACTTAACTACACCATGCAAATTACTAAACCTTTGCTAAGTTTTCTCATCTCTAAAATCAGGCTAAGGAGTGTACTGGTCTGATAGGATTGTTGTGAGGATTAGATGATAACAATGTATATAAATGGTCTTAACATAGTGTCTGGCATAGTAAAATGTAGTAATCATATTTGTTTGGTAATATTAACTCTCCTGCCTTGAAATTCAAAAAAGATTTTTGTTCACCTGTCCCAGCATTTGGCAAGAAAAACACTGAACATTATTTCTCTTTCCCTTCTAGGCCTTTTCTGCCTGAAATTTTTTCTCCCTATTTTGCTCAGTGAATCTTGTTCATTCTGCAAGTGTTGATTCAAATGACAGCTGCATTTGATACCTATACATGATTTTCTGCCTTCTTTGAGAAGAATTAATTGCTTTCTTCTCTATGTGTTATATTCTCGGGAGCACTTACCACTTTGTATTATAGTAATTTTTCTTATGGGCAGGGATCCTATCTTTTTACATGTAGACACTTAACATGCATTTACCTGACAAGGGTTATTGACAGAGTAAATACTGGATTCTGTGCTTCCTAACTTCGTACTGAGTGCTCTTTCTAGTCTGTGCCTCCTGTTTTTGAGACAATCATCTTGCTTAGTAATGCAGCAGAAGTGTATTAAACATACTTTCCCTTTGTCTCACAGGATTTTAAAAAGATATGTGCTCAAGGGCTGAGATTTAATTAAATTAATAATTTTAACCGTTAAATCAGAGACATTCTTAAGTGAAAGTGTTGTGTTGTGTATTGAGCTATGAGTACATGGTCGTGACTACCATTCATAGTAGAGTTTTATGCTACTACCTTGACGTCACAAGGCACCAGCAGTACCCATGATTGCTTTTGCATCGTCAGTGTAGCAATGATGGCAGATGGCAAAATGGCAAATAACATCTTAGGATTATTATGAAAGTATTTTTGACGTTATTACTCCCTGAATGGGTCTTGAGGACCTCCAGAAGTCTGTGCTTCACCCAGTGAGAACAGCTACAAGACACCTATCCTGGAGGTATGAACGAGAAATACTGACTGTGGGGAAAAGACCGTGGCTATTAACAAAAATGGCTTGTTTTGCCTCAAAATTTACCATGTTGAGCAAGCTGGCAGTTGATAAAGTTTGGCCTTACCTTCTCCACTGACAACTTGCAATGAGTATGCGCATTTTAACATTATGATAGAAGCTATTTTTTGATATACTTCTTTTTTTCTAGGAGAAGAGATCAACTTTGGGAAACTTATCACAAAGCCTTCAGAAGGAACAACTTTAAGGGTAGAAGATCTTGTAAAACAGTACTTTCAAACCGCAGAGAAGGTAATTTCTTACAGTTCACATTTCGAATAATGGCTACCTTATAGTAACAGATTTTAATTTAGGATATGTTTAGTTGATAGTTTAAACAAAATGAATCCTCAAAATGTTTCTATGAAGTAAGTAGGGTGACAATTAATTACATTCATTTGCAGTTGCTGCACAGCAGGGAAAATTAGTGTTTAATTAATGTTAGTTATTAGTACTGTTATTAATATAGCTGTTATTGTTGATGTTATTCTCTTTGTATCTCTGTTGCAATTATTAAACTGAATAATTTTAACTTAAATCAGGGACATTCTTAAGTGAAACTTAGAAGTAAGTAGGGTGACATTTACATTCATTTGTAGTTGCTGCACATCAAAGAAAATTAGTGTTTAATTAATGTTAATTGTGAATACCATTATTAACATAACTGTTATTGTTGTTGTTATTCTCTTACTTTATTTGTATCTCTGTTACAAAGATCTCAATCCAGATTTAGTTTTCTCACATTTGGATGTAATTTCAGAATTATTCTACAAACAAAGACAGCCACATGATGGTGAAGCCACTGAAACTTATGTCATAAGTATATGCCACTCTAAGATCCTCCGGTTGTATTAGTTTCCTATGGGTGCTGAAACAAATTTCCACAAACTTAGTGGTTTAAAACAACACAGATTTATTATCTTACAGTCGTGTAGGTCAGAAATCTTACACAGGACTGGAATCAAGGTTTTGGCATGGCTGTCTTCCTTTTTGGAGGCTCTAAGGGAGAATCCATTTCCTTACCTTTTCCAGCTTCTAGAGGTGCCTACTATGTTCCTTGGCTCTTGCTCTCCTATTATCTTCAAATCCTGCAATGTTGTATCTTTCTAACCATTTCCCCAGAGTTATTTTTCCTTCCAGCTCCCATCTGCCTCCCTCTTCTGCTTTTCAGGACCCTTATGATTACACTGGGCCCACCTGGATAGTCTCTGATACTCTCCCTATTTTACAGACAGCTGATTAGCAACCTTTGTTCCTCTTTGCCATGTATTCACAGGTCCCAGAGTTTAAGACGTGGACATCTTTAGGGGGCTCTTATTTTGCCTACCACGCTGGTTAATTTCATCTCTATTAATCATAGCTGCCATTTTTGGACTCCATATCCTAGCCATCAGGCCTCTACATTTCACGTGTCCTGTACTCCTCCCCCATTTCTGGTTTTGACTTTGCTTTTTCTGTTTCCTGATATTAGTAGGCTTAACTACAGCTGTTCACTATATTTTTTCTCTGGTAACATATTTGGTAATTTTCCTTGCTCATCTATAATTATTTTGTAAGGAATAAAAACTATTTCTGCATCCAGTGATGTGTATCTTACAGAATGTGCAGCTCTCACTGCTAACAGAAAGAGGGATGGGTGAAGCAGTACAAGAATTTGTGGACAAGGAGGAGAAAGATGCCATTGAGGAATTAGTGAAATACCAGTTGGAAAAAACACAGCGATTTCTTAAAGAACGTCATATTGATGCCCTAGAAGACAAAATCGATGAGGAGGTAAGTAACTAATTTGAGTGTCTAGGTCTATTTAAATAGTCTGTCTTTAAGAGTAGCTCTGAGATTTTTTTCTGGTAAATCACTATTTAACCTCTCTGATTTGTTTAGTTTTTCTCATCTATAAAATTGAAATGATAAAATGAAGGTTAAATTAGAAAATGTAGAAAATGCCTAGAACAGAGTCTTGCATATGGTTGGTACTAAAGTGTTTTGTTCCCCATGGATAGTATCTTCTCTTAAAGATCCTTTGAAAGGGCTTTAAAGTGAACCTTGTAGGATGGTAATTTTTGTTCATTTTAATTTTTTTAGTAAGTTTTGATTGAGATCTTGAATTTCATTTAGAAAATTTCTGCTAAGCAAGAAGCAGTGGAAAAATTACAGGAAAAGCTGTCTAGACTTGACTACATAGAAATTATAAATGTTTGCATATCACATTGTCAAAAAACAAAATTAAAAGATATTGACATGAAAATATTTGTATGTGGGCAGAAAAAAAGTTTAATATTCTTAATATTAATGAGCTCTTAGAAATCTTAAAAATAATTAAACATTTGATAGAATAGTGAACAAAGGACATGAATAGGTGGTTCATAAAAGAAATATAAATAGCTAATAAGCATATGAAAATGGTGTTTAGCCTAGGATAATCAAAGAAACTCAAATACATCTTTTGTTTGTCAAATTGGCAGCAATTTGAGAAAAATAGTATCTAGCACACTGCTGGTAGTAGTATTACGTTTGAATAGCTTTACTGAAAAGCAGTTTGGCAGAGTATATTAAGAGGCTTAAGATTTACCCTTTAACTCAGCCTGGGAAATTTCCCTACGAAAATAGTGAGGTAGAGATTTGTGTATGGAGTGATTCATCTTAGTGTTGTTCATAGTGGGGAATAATTGGAAATGTTTCGATACAATAAATGTTGGTACATATACCATATAAAATTTTACACAGCTTAAAAATGACATTTTGGAAGAAGAACATGAGAAGATATTTCTAATCTAATGTTAATTGGGAAAAGAATTTCAAAGATAAAAAACTGCGTAGTATAATCTCAATTATTTTTATTTTATATGTAATTGTGTATGTTTATGTAAATAAAATATCCCAGATATACTATCAACAGTTATGTCAAGGTAGTTATATTACAGGGGATCACTTTCTCTATTTCCCAGATTCTCCCTAAGCAGAAGAACAAAACAATATTATTAAAAAAAAAAAAAAAAAACTCATTCCCTTATTTTAGTGCTTTTGGTTAACACGGTTCTCTTAAAGCCTTATGGTGTCAATGTGTAACTAATATTATTTAATACCAAGTACTTCCAGAGGTAGGACAGGCAGTTCACACTCTAAAACCATTCACTCTATGACTCTGGATGTGTTGGGTTTGCTAATTTATAGCATAAATAGATTTCTCAGGTACATACCAGAAATAAAACATAACCATCCCCACCTGGAGTGACATCATGACTCCTGAGCAGCAAAGTCTGTGTGGGGTGTGTGTGTGTGTGTGTGTGTGTGTGTGCGTGTGAGAGAGAGAGAGAGAGGGAGAGAGAGAAAGAGAAAGAGTGTGTGTGAGTCATGGTGGCTCTGACCAGACAACCCGTGTTCAAAATCAAAACCCTTATTAGCTGTGTACCCATCATTGAGTTATCTAAACCCACCTATCCCTCAGTATCCTCATCTGAGGATAAAATGGTGATGATAATAGGCCCTCCTTCAAGGTTGTTGTAAGGATTAGAAGAATTAATCCATGTAAAATCCTTAGAATACTGTCTGACACATAGTGCCTGTTCAGTGTTCCCACTCTGACTCTCATTTCTCTTCTGTGAATGGCTTAGCACCTTTGGTATGCTACTTATCACCTAGGGCACGATTACATACTGTGTCATCTTTTAAAATATTGTTATTCTTGTATTTTTCCTCTACTAAATCATAACAAACATGCTGTTATTTCTTTCAGCTTAAGAAACAAACAAAACTCTCGATCCCATTTTCCTTTAGCTACTGCTCTCTGTTCCTCTTCTAGAGCAGAATCGCTTCAAAGAGTTTTCTGTATTTGCTGACTCATTCTTCTCTCTCCATTTTCTATTAAATCTATCCACTCAGGCTCCTGATCCCATCATTCTAGTGAAGCTGCACTTGTCAAGATCACCAGTGACTGCCATTGCTAAATCCACTGTCAGTTTTCTATCTTACATCTCACTTGACCTTCTTTGAAACATGTTTTTTATTGGATTTCAGGATACCAGACTCTTGTTATCTTCCTGCCTCGCTGGCTGCATATTTTCAGTGTCTTTTGTTGATTCCTCTAATTGCTCCAGCCTCTTACATTGGAGTCTTATTTGCTGTTCCCTCTCCCATATCATCAATTGATTATAGATTCCATGAGAGCAGCTTTTTGTCTGTTTTGTTAATAACTGTATTCTCAGTTTCTACGATAATATATGGCACATTGAAGGTGCTCAGTAAATATGTGCTGAGTAGATTATTAAATAAATGGGCTTAAAGAACGTATACATAGCTGTATAATAAGAGCCTTGTGAGCAGGAACCATTAAAAAAGAAACCTGTAGTCTCCTTCTTGATACCAGGACCATGCTCAGCAAACCTTCATGAGTTGACTCTTAATAAAAATGGATCTTCAGGGGCCACCCACTTCAGATCCCATTTCACAGAGCCTCCTGGATGTCTTGCAGCAAGGTGCACAAGAGTGATTTGCAATGTAATAAATATTTCAAGCCTTGTCAAGGAGATATTTTTGTTTTTAACTAGTTTACTGAAGTGTAATACCCATAGGGTATTAGAATTTTTCCTGTACAGTCTGAAAGACTTTTTCAGTGATGCGAAACATTTTGGCAGCAGGTAATATAATTTTGCTTCGGGTCAATATGAGTTTTTTTTTTTAAGAGTACATTGTGCAATTCTAACGTTAATAATTGGAAAAATATGATTTACTTTTGTGAGACATTGTTAAATTTGCAAGTTTTATAACATAAAGCATTTCTTAATTGTAGCCCCTTGTTTTATATTTACATAACTGGAATAGGCAGCATGTTTGTGATTTACTCTGTTATGATCTAGGTACGTCGTTTCAGAGAAACCAGACAAAAAAATACTAATGAAGAAGATGATGAAGTCCGTGAGGTAATTATTCTGCTGCAAATTCTTGTGTTTATATATCACTTTCTTAAACTAGAATAACCAGTAGGTTTAGTTAGAACAGTCAGTCCATAGGTCTAGGGGATAGGAGTGAGCTGGGGTTGGCTTAGGATGGCTGCTTTTGGTTGATTTCAGTTCAGCCTACAAATATTCTGCTCATTGCTCTTTTTTTCCCTTTTGTTCTTGTCTAAAACCTGTTTAGCAAGTGCAGTGACTCACACCTGTAGTCTTGGCTACTTGAGAGGCTAAGGTTGGAGGGGATTGCGTGAGCCCAGGAGTTCAAGGCTGCAGTGAACTATGGCTGCACCACCACACTCTAGCCTGGGCAACAGAGTGAGACCCTGTCTCTAAAATAAATAAAAATAAATAAATAAAACCCATTTAATTGTATGTGTGTGGGGATATATACAACAAAAGCCCCTATTACTCAAAATAATATCTCTTTGTTAGCATCTTATAGATAAAATCTTATCTTACTGAGCTGATATTATTTTGGGCAAAAAAGAAACTTAAAGTGTTTTGGTTAGCAATGTTAACCATAAGTAAGCAAGCATGGGCAAATAGACAATTTCTATTATCTATTCTAAAATATTAAAATTAGCTTAAGCACCATCATCACTGTCTTCTCAGTCTCATTGCAGGTTTGAATCTACAAGTTAGCAACCATTTACTTAAATTTGGGGCCTCTACCTGGTACTTGTTGAATTTATGATTGAAATGTATTTTCTTATTTTCTGATTGCCCTTAGTGTTTTATGATTGCTGTCTAGTATTTAAAAGTTATAAACTATGTACTGTTAGTTTTGTCTTGATTGCTTTCATTCAGCAAACATTTTATATTGTCCCTGTTATGGGTTAGATATTCTGCTTTATATTAGGACTGTACATATAAAAAAGCTAAGGTCTGTATCCATAAGATTTTCTCAATTTAGTAGATAAGAGACATTTGTGTAAGGAAGATATTTATTGAATTATTTTTCCTTGGTGCCCATTTTATAAATGAGGAGACAGACCAGACTCAAGGTCATGGAGTGGGGCTAGAATTTGAACATATTTCTGACTCCAAGTGTAGACTTTCCTATCATCCTGTGTCCTATTAAAATTTTAGATTATTATAATATTAATTCGGTGCATTGCAAATGGATGGTTTTCTAAAAATGAAAAACTTCTAAAAGTGTCATGCAACACATCAGAATCACTGTTGAAATACTCATAGTTGCAACCACTGTATCTTTTACAGGTTGTTTTTTGGAAGCTAAGGAAAAGAAGCTATAGATTAGAAATGGCTTAACACGTTTATTATATTTCTATTTATCTTATAAGGTGCATTTAAAATAGAAATAGTTTGCCAAATTGCAAGAATAATGCTAGGAAGAAATGATTCCTGATTCTTAAATATCTAGCTTAAATTTGATTAACCCTTTCAATTTAACAGGGTACAGAAATATTTCTTTACGTTTGAGTGAGTTCTTCATATTTGAAGCCACAAACCTCAATTTTTCATTAAGCTTTTAAAAGAGTAAGAGTGAACGTCTTATACAAGGAAGGTGGGAGAGGCTGTGACAAATTTCATATGGGAGTTTTACAGAAGAAATAACTTACGAGTTCAGATATTCAGCTATATTTTAAGACTAAAATGTAATTGGGGCTTCCTAGGTAATTTTTCAGCATATCATAAGATATTATATATTTTTTCATTTTCAGCATACTATTTAGAACTTAGGTAATGGAGTCTGAAACTCTGCCAAGCTGTAATTCACAGCTTTGCAGAATCATTTGGCTTAGAATATGAATCCCAGCGCCATGCTTAAATTACTTATACTGACAAGCAAGACTATTAGCTCTTCTATTTGGAGAAAAAACATTATGCTTTAAAGTCTTTTAGGCTGGGCATTGTGACTCACCTGTAATTTCAGCACTTTGGGAGGCCGAGGCAGGTGGATCTCTTGAGCTCAGGAGTTTGAGACCAGCCTGGGCAACATGGCAAAACCCCATCTCTACAAAAAATACAAAAATTAGCCAGGCTTGGTAGCTCCCACCTGTAGTCCCAGCTACTCAGGAGACTTAACTGGGAGGATCGCTTGAGCCCAGGAGGCAGAGGTTGCAATGAGCCGAGATGACGCCACTGCACTCCAACCTGGATGACAGAGCAAGACCCTGTCTCAAAAAAAAAAAAAAAAAAATCTTTTGTTCACATAGAAAAACTCTCAAATCTTTTCTTTAATGATAAATTCATATTTGAATAAAAGAGCAAACAGTAACCATTAGGCTTTGTGGGACATGTATGGTCTCTATCACATATTCTTGTGTTTTTTTGTTTGTTTGTTTTTTTATTAATGGCCCTTTAAAAATATAAAAACTATTCTTAGTCTTACCCACAGTCGTTAGTTTACCTGGCCTCTGATTTCTTATGTTCTACCTCAATTTGAGGTGGGTTGATACCCTCTTTCAAAATATAATACCAGGCACTATCAATAGTGAAGAAGTGACCCACAGAATGGGAGAAAATATTTGCAAATCATACATCTGATAAGGGATTAATAAGCAGAATATATTTTTAAAACTTCTAAAGCTCAACAGTAACAATAACAAAAAAACCCAATTTTTACAATGGGCAAAGGACTTGAATAGACATTTCTCCAAAGAAGCTTTACAAATTATAGCACATGAAAAGACACTCAAGATCACCAGACATTAGAGAAATGCAAATCAAAACCACAGTGAGATACCACTTCACACCCATTAGGATGGCTGTTATTAAAACACCATAAAATAACAAGTTTCGGCAAGAATGTGGAGAAATTAGAACCATATACATTGGTGGTGGGGATGAAAAATGGGTCAGCTACTGAGGAAAACAATAGCAGTTCCTAAAGTAATTAAACATAGAATTATCATGTAATATAGCAATTTCACTTCTAGGTACATAACCAAAAGAATCGAAAGCAGGAACTTATTTGTACAGCAGTGTTCATAGCAGCATGATTCACAATAGCCGAAAAGTGGAAACAACCCAGTTGGTCATCAACAGATAGATGGATAAACAAAATGTGGTATGTGCATGTAATGGAATATTATTCAGTCTTGAAAAGGAATGACATTCTGATACATGCTACAATATGGATGAAACTCTGAAAACATTATGAGTGAAAAAAAACAGTTGCAAAAGGACAAATATTATATGACTCTACTTATATGAGGTACCTAGAGTAATCAGATTCATAGAAACAGAAGGTAGAATAGTGGTTACTGGGGAGAGGGAGGAATGTGAAGTTACTGTTGAATAGGTATGGAGTTTCAGTTTGGGATGATGAGAAAGTTCTATAGATGGATGGGGGGATGATTGCATAACCATGTGAATGTACATAATGTCACTCTACTATACCTAAAAGTGGTAAAAAGAGTAAGTTTATGTTATGTATATTTCACCACAAAAAAAAGTGTTTAACAGTAGAATAGTATATTTTCAAATCTCACAAAATGTATATGGAAACATTTTTGCCATTGGCTCTAGACCTGCACTCATGAGTTAAGCTCTTAGAAGTAATACATTCCAAAGATAACAGTAAACTCTGTTTGTCATAGGAAAGGTAGAGTTAAAATACAATTTGAATATACAATTTGAGATGATAAAAATGAAGATACAGTATTTAGACAAAGGGAAAATACAAAATTTAGAAATGATGGTTAGTAATTGATTCCCAGAAGTAATCATAATAGGGCATATTTATTTTAAATTTTGCTACATACTGCCACATTAGTCCAAAGATGTCTTAACTAGTTTATATTCTCACCATTAGTATTTGGGAGTGCTTGTTTCCTCACATCTTTACCATCGTGATGTATTACTGTATCTTTTGATCTTTACAAGTCTAAGGGGTAAGAAATTATTTCCTACTGTTGTTTTCAGTTCATACTACTTTTTTTTACTAATGAGTCTGCCTAATTTTTATGTTTATAAATCATTTGCATTTATATGAAACACATGGTCATTTTATTTGGCCACATTTTCTCTTTCGAGTAGGGTATTGGTCTTTCTCTTTTTTTTTTTTTTTGAGGCAAAGTCTCACTCTGTCACCCAGGCTGGAGTGCAGTGGTGTGATCTCAGCTCACTGCAACCTCTGCCTCCTGGGTTCAGGTGATTCTCGTGCTTCAGCCTCCCGAGTAGCTAGCGTGCGCTACCATGCCCAGCTAATTTTTGTATTTTTAGTAGAGACAGGGTTTCACCATGGTGGTCAGGCTGGTCTCAAACTCCTTACCTTAGGTGATCCACCCGCCTCGGCCTCCCAAAGTGCTAGGATGACAGGCATGAGCAACCGCGCCTGGCCGGGTATTGGTCTTTCTCTAATTGATTTGTAAGAGCACTCACTTGAACACATTTGTGTGTGTGTGTGCCCTCTCTTTCTCTCTCTGGATATATACACATAGTAATATAGCATATTTAGGGTTTTTTGACACATAAAGTATCCACTTATTCATCAGCTTATTTGTTTAAATCAGGAATGATTGGTGATTACATGGTTCTGATTTTATGAAGATATACATTTGGGTTTTTTCTTTCTTTGTTCCATTAATATAGTGAGTTATATTATTATGTACATAGCTTATTGACCCATCCTGGTAATATATCCATTACCCCCTGGTAATGGATATATTGGTCTTTCCATATGCTTCTGGAGTCTCTATTTGCTTTCATAATTATAAATAAGATTCTGTAATTTTCTTTTTGTGCACGCAGTTCTTTGTCAGTACTGTGTCATGCTGGCATTGTGAAAACAGTTTGGAAGCTGTCTTTCTGTATGCTCTGGCACTATTGAAATAGCAGTGGGCTTATCTGTTTTTTGAAAGTTTGGTAGAATTTACCTACGAAACTTTCTAATTGTGGTCCTTTTTTGGGAGTATTTTTCTTTTAATAATTTTCTCAAAATTTTCTTTGATAATTGGTTTGTTGAACCTGTTTTTTTCCCACCTTGGATCAGATTAAGTTATTCATTTTCCAGATTATTTAGAATTGAGCATTCTCTCATAAGTCTTGGGTCTTCCCTCCCATTCTTCTTTCTTTCTTTTTTTCGAGACAGGGTCTTGCTCTGTAGTGTACTACCACTCCCAGCTAATTTTTAATTTTTTTTTTATATAGACGGAGTCTCGTTATGTTGCCCAGGCTGGTCTCTAACTCCAGGGCTCAAGTGATCTTCCTGACTTGGCCTCCCAAAGTATGGGGATTAGAGATGTGAGCTTCTATACCTGTAGTGCTAGGATTAGCGATGTGAGCCTCTACGCCCGTCCCTCTTATTTCTAATGATGTATATTTGCGTTTTCTTCCTTTCTTTAAAGCTTTGTGATTTTTATTAATGTTATTGTTTTGTCCCAAAGGACCAGTGCTTATATTTATTCATTCTAATGTGTTTTTGTTTAAAATCTATTAATATATGGTTTTATCTTCATTCTAATACTTGGATAGGCTTTATTTTGTTTCTCCTAACTTTTTGGATACAGAATTAACTTATTTACATTTATTCTTAGCAGGCTATAGGCTTTCTTATAAGCATTGCTTTAGCTCTCTCATATGTTGTGATGTGCAGTATTCTTGTTATGATTTTCTAGATGTTCTGCAACTTTCGTTTTGTTTTATAGTTTTGACTCTGGTTTGTTTTCAGGAGGCAGGTTTTTGCTTTATTATTATTAATTTTTTATTTTATTGCATGATGATTAGACAGTGTGATAAATTTATTTCTCCTATCAAAAATGTATTGAGATTTTTGTTTGCACCCTGTTATGTATCAGCTAAAAAGTTTCATGGGGTCTTGAAGTATATTATTAATTTTCAGTGTATAGAATTCAACATTTATCAGTTAGATCTATCTTATTAATTATGTGATTTAGATCATCTTTTTTCTCTTAAGTCTACTTTCTAAAAGCATACAGCTGGTTCCTTTTATTTGTGGTAGTTATGTCGTATAAAATCACTTCCAGCACAGAATTAGCAAATGGTGAATCATTGCTCCTAGGGGAAATACAAAATTAGCTTTCTATGAGCCACTGATAACGTTTTTGTCAGCTGATCAATACATAATCTTTTTAATGTGTTTCTGTTTAAAGATACTGTATTTAACATTTGATTCATTAGCATTGAACTCATAGCTAGTAGCACTTTAACTTATACTTGAATGAAGTTTATCTAATATACCTTTTTTCTCCAGAAGTCATATTGCAGCCTTTTTGCATGTAGGAATGAACACTAAACATGTTGAGGGGGTCATTTTAAAACACCACATTACCAAAGCAAAAGTACAAAAATGCAAAAAATGCAATAAATATGTAGTCATGTGCCACATACAACATTTTGATCGATGTCAGACTGCATATCCAGTGGTGGTCCCATGAGATTATAATACCATATTTTTACTATATCTTTTCTATTAAGATATGCTTAGATACACAAATACATAGCTATGGTGTTATAATTGCCTGCAGTATTCAGTACAGTAACATGTTGTACAGGTTTGTAGCCAAGGAGCAATAGGCTATCTCCTATAGTCTAGGTTTGTAGTAGACTGTACCATTTAGCTTTGTGTAAGTACACACTATGATGTTTGCACAATAATGAAATCACCTGATGACACATTTCTCATGAGGCATCCATCATTAAGCAATGCATGACTATCACAGAAAGGACACTTTAAAGTACACAAGTGGAAACAAGAAGGCAGAGTGGCTCATTGTTCAGCCTCAGCTGGGAATGTGTGTGTCAGGTAATTCAAAATATTTACCACTCTGCGTCTCCATAAATGATGCCAAAAGTATCGTGAGTGTTGATTTTTAGGGTTACAGAGAAATTTTGGCAAGTCGGTGAATTTGCAAATATAGGATTAATGAATAATGAGGATTAACTGTATTTCATGTGGGACAGGAAAGATGAATTGAAATCACTGTTGTTTCTTATATTTTTTGTTGTATTTCCTAAAGTGTTTTCTTTTTGCATTGTAATGCTGTATTGAACCCTGCATGCAGTGAGTTAGCTGTGATTTCACCTCAGCTGAGATCATCTCATCATGAAGTTGCCACTTCAGTCCCACTTTATGCTGCCTGCCTTGTTCACATCTCCTCATTTAGCCCTGGGTCTCCTTACTTTATGGTATCACAGAGCTTAGAAATGTTCTGGTCAGCTATTCTTAGACCCAGAACTGCCATTCCAAGCAAGAGAGACTGCTATCATGTCTTCTTGGGATTTATACATCAGTTTTGGAGAGCTGTATAATACCTGAAACTCTTCTCACCTTTCTCCCTTAGCTAGGTCAAATATTTATCATATTCATTAACTCTTCTTTATAGTTTGTGTGTTTGGAACTATTTTTTAATTTTATGGAAAATGTATTTTGTTTTTGTTCTCTTACTACCTTTTGATTGGTTTAAGGGAAGATCAAGGCAAAATTGCTTTTATTTATATTTTATTTTATTTTTTGGTGACAGGGTCTCACTCTGTTGCCAGGCTGGAGTGCAGTGGCACGATGTCTTTTCTAAATGGATTCTTATCAAATTAAAAATGCGTGGCATGTTCTTGGTCCTAAGGTGTTTATTCCTTCTTAGGCTTAGGCTTTCAGTTGATATATTCTCCTTAATTCTTCCGTTTCTTTTCATTTTTTTTTAGGCAAGGTCTCACTGTGTCACCTAGGCTGAAGTGCAGTGGTGCAATCTCAGCTCACTGCAACAACTCCCCTCCCCACTGCTTCCCCCAGGCTTGAGCGATCCTCCTACCTCAGCCTCTCAAGTAGCTGGGACTACAGGCGCATGCCATCACACCTGGCTAATTTTGTTCTTTTGTTTTTTTTTTTTTGTATTTTTGGTGGAGGCAGGGTCTCGCCATGTTGCCCAGGCTGGTCCCTAACTCCTGATCTCAAGCAATCCATCCACCTAGGCCTCCCAAAGTGCTGGGATTACAGGTGTGAGCCACTGTGCCCAGCCCTTAATTCTCTTTACCATAAATTTGTGAGAGATTGTTACTCATGTTTTTTTCTGATTATAAAACTAATTTTTTAGAAAAAGTGTAATATAGAAAATATGTAATATTCAAGAACAAAAAACAAAAGCACCCTAAAATATTAGTGCCCAGAGATAACGGCTATTTTTTGTAAGTTTTTTTCTTATTATTTCCTAGGAGCCGATTCTAAAAAGTAGCTCAAATGATGACAGTCTGTTACTGTCAAATGTGGCATTGAATTAGGGATGATTGCCAGTATTCCTTCTAGTTCTGAAAATTTTGATTCTGTAAAATTTTATTTTTCTTGGTAAACCTTTTCAAAGGGTCTCATTTTATAGGTAGTATGGTAGATTGATCTGACAGATAATAAGTATTAAATTTGATTGGTGGGGAGGTTCTCCTTTACACGTATATAAATATTTTTTGTTTTTATTTTTATTTTTGAGACAGGGTCTCTCTTTGTCACCCAGGCTGGAGTGCAGTGGTGTGATCATAGCTCACTGCAGCCTGTATCTCCTAGGCTCAAGTGATGCTCCTGCCTCAGCCTCCTGTGTAGCTGGGACTACAGGTGCATGCCACCATGCCTGACTAATTTTTTTTTTTTTTTTTTTTTTTATGTAGAGACGGGGTTTCGCCGTGTTGCCCAGGCTTGTCTCAAACTCTTGGGTGCAAGTGATCCTCCCGCCTCGGCCTCCCAAAGTGCTGAGATTACAGGCATGAGCCACTGTGTCAGCCTCCTTTATGTTTTTATAGTATGATTAGTTCATGTCAATGCCTAAATTAATGATTTGTAGGATGGTACATTATCTCGTTGTGTGTACTTTCTCCTTCTTCTCCCTCTTAGGCTATGACCAGGGCCAGAGCACTCAGATTTCAGTCAGAGGAGTCTGCTTCTGCCTTTAGTGCTGATGACCTTATGAGTATAGATTTAGCAGAACAGATGGCTAATGACTCTGATGATAGCATCTCAGCAGCAACCAACAAAGGAAGAGGCCGAGGAAGAGGTCGAAGAGGTGGAAGAGGGCAGAATTCAGCATCGAGAGGAGGGTCTCAAAGAGGAAGAGGTGAGCACTGAGTTCAGTCCTGTGCACATTCACACTTGGCAGTTGAGTGGAAAATACAGAATTAGATCTTGTCAGAGTTGAATTATAAGTTTTATTTCTAAAACACGGTTCTTTAAAAATCTATTTTTATAATATATAAAGACGGTCTTTAAGGCAGTTCTGACATGTGCCTTTTACTTAAATAAATTTTGAATGGCCACATGCACTTAGGGTTTTAATTGTTCTTAGCACATACCTTATAAAAGCTTCACTGTGTTTGTCACGTAGTACCTTTTGGATACATTTAATGTCGTATGTATTTTCACATGTGCAAAGTAATAGGCAAATATGAGTTGTTAAAGAAAACAGCTAAAAGCCTTTGGCAACAGGAGGAAAACTCCAGATCATACAATTATTATTTTTGTTACTGTCATAAGATACAAATACACATATGCTTATCAAGTAGTCTTTATAAAGTCAGTTTAAGAAAGAAAACTGCCCCCAATTTGATTCCTAAAACTAGTCATTAACATAGTCAACATTGTATTTACTGTGAGACTATTGTCATTGAATAGTTCACGCCATTAGAAATTGGTCATTCAGTGACTTTCTCACACATTATGTCAGTTCATCTCTAAAGATTTTTTAAAATTGTTTTTATTAAATATGCATCCATAGGAATTTTAAGCTGGTGAAATGAATATTAATTTGGTTTAAAATCTCCAGGGAGAGAAATCCTCATCTTTTAATGATGATTATTTTCACTATTCTTACATTTACAAAATTTTTCCTTAAAAATTTTTATTTTTGTTTTTTAATTTTTCTTGAGATGCAGTCTTGTCGTTGCTCTGTTGCCCAGGCTGGAGTGCAATGGTGCGATTTCAGCTCACTGCAACTTCCGCCTCCCAGGTTCAAGCAATTCTCCTGCCTCAGCCTCCCAGGTAGCTGGGATTACAGGGGCCCATCATCATGCCAGTTAATTTTTGTATTTTTAGTAGAGGTGGGGTTTCACCATGTTGGCCAGGCTAGTCTTGAACTCTTGACCTCAAGTGATCCTCCCACCTCTGTCTTCCAAAGTGCTGGGATTACAGGCGTGAGCTACCACGCCCAGCCTATTTCCTTACATTTTAATTGGATAAATTAAATTGGATAAACTGAAGTGTGGCCTAAAAGAATAGTCTCTGAAAATTGGTCAGACTCTAGATGTTTGTTCTTATATATATGTCTGGCTTTTTACAGACAAACTATTTGACATAAGTTTATTTAGCTTTCATTTTTTGGTGTTGTATGAAATAAACCTTAGCTGCTGATAGGCTTGTACACTGACTGTTCATTTTTCTAACAGCACACACTGGTCTGGAGACTTCTACCCGTAGCAGGAACTCAAAGACTGCTGTGTCAGCATCTAGAAATATGTCTATTATAGATGGTGAGTATAGACTGCAAGTGATTATTTATAAATTCCAACATTAGAAAGACCAAGGTAATCACCATTGGTAGCCCTTATTTGTGTTGCAATCATTGGGAAGTTAAAAGGGCAATTAGGATCACAGGATAAATATTTTTTAAAAGATCTTTGCTATGCATTAGAGTTACTGAAGAGGGTAAGCTTTTAAAATTATGTTTTATAGGCCAGGCACGGTGGATCACACCTGTAATCCCAGCACTTTGGGAGGCCGAGGCAGGCAGATCACGAGATCAGGAGATCGAGACCAGCCTGGCCAACATGGTGAAACCCCGTCTCTACTAAAAATACAAAAATCAGCCAGGCATGGTGGCGCATGCCTGTAGTCCCAGCTACTTGGGAGGCTGAGGCAGGAGAATCACTTGAACCCAGGAAGTGGAGGTTGCAGTGAGCCAAGATCATGCCATTGGACTCTACCCTAGCAACAGAGAGAGACTCCGTCTCAAAAACAAAACAAAACAAAAATTATGTTTTATAATTTCTTACTTTCAGACAAATGTTGTTTCTGTTTGGCAGAGAGACCCTGGAAACAGGAAAGTGAAGTAGTTGGTCACTATATGGACAGTGGTCGAAAGAGAGAGGAACTGTCTCTACTGTTTCCTTGCTTCCCCCATACTGCCCTGTCAGTCTCTGCTTTCCATATAGAGAAGTCATGTGACCTATATTTAAGAGAAATTATGGCTAGGCCCTTGGAATTAATTTGTGTATATCCTGTGGTCTAAAAATTGGCCTCAACTTAAGGGGATCTGTTTAACTATTTTTAATATTATAGATGATGAGATCAGCCTAAAATGTTAGTCATATTTACAAAAAGTATGCATTAAGATAGGTGGTGATACTTTTTTCTACCTAGCATTTAGAATATATTCATATGTATATTATTTATATTATCAGTTATTTGAGGTTATCGTTTCACTTTTATATTTATAAATATTAATTTATTAAATATAATATTTATAAATATTAATTATTAAATATTATAATTATAATATTTATAATCTTATAGCTAGGATTAATTGTTGACACACTGGGGAGCTGAACTAATTCTCAGAAGATGAAGTTTATCAAGGGTAATATAAACCACATTTATGTCCAAAAGGACAGCTGCACAAGTAGAGTTGTGAGAGGTATGTGAGTTTAATAGCAACCCAGGTGAAAAAGACTTAGGTCAGTAAGAGTTATGCAGGCATACCCAACTGTCCAAATCTATTGATATTTTAAACAGCATTTAATGAGTCTTGCAGAGGTGTCCAAGGGAGAGAATACAGTCATGGATTCTTAGTTTCTGTTTCTGGTTGGGCCAGTAAAGCTCTTTTCTCATCCCTCTTTTCCTCGTATCACTAGCGACAGAAACTAAAAACCATGGATTCAGGCTGCTAAAAGCCTAAAACAAAAGAAAACAGAACAAAAACAATAACAAAATGAGGTGGGTTGGACAAGCTTGCACAGCAAGGAAGTTCTCCCTGTGTACTAAATTGGCCATAACATGCCAAGGATACTGTACTCCTCTTTGGAATTATATTTCAAGGAGACTGTCAACTATATATGATCATTTAGAAGAGATACCAAATAATATAAAAAATGGTTGGCCAGGCGCAGTGGCTCATGCCTATAATCCTACCACTTTGGGAGGCTGAGGCGGGCGGATTGCCTGAGCTCAGGAGATCGAAACCAGTCTGGGCAACAAGGTGAAACCCTGTCCCCTACTGAAAATACAAAAAATTATCCAGGCATGGCGGCGTGCACCTGTAGTCCCAGCTACTTGGGAGGCTGAGGCAGGAGAATACTTGAACCGAGGAGGTGGAGGTTGGAGTGAGCCGAGATCATGCCACTGAACTGGGTGACGGAGCGTCTCCAAAAAAAAAAAAAAAAAAAAAATGGTTGAAGGAACTTAGGATTTAGGATATCTAACCTGGGAAACATTCAGATCTTTATGTAGATTATGTTCTATCGTGTAAAATGTGGAATGAATAGATTTGATCTGTTTAGTCCCAAAGGCAATGCTTTTTAATCTATTTTGGCTTATGGATTCTCTAAAAATCTGATGAAAGCTATGTCTTCTCTCCTTAAATAAGTACTCACATGCAATTGCACCCAATTTCGAAGGGTTCAGCCACTCCCATGAAGCGCATTCGTGTTTTCCAGCTTAAGAACTCCTGGCCCAATGGGGATGGATGGGAATAGCTAGAAACATACTGATTTAAGTTTCTCATCTGATAGAATGGACCTGGAAGATTTAAGAACAACTTTGTTCCCCTGTTTTATATGTGAGGGAACTAAGCCAAGCAGTTTTGTCCTGAGTTGATAAAACCACTAATAGTAGCAATAATAGCTAATATTTATGAAACTGCATGCCTCTTAACAGGTCTGTGGGGTAGGTACTTACTATATTATTTCTGTTTTACAGAAAAGGAAACAGGCTTTAAAAAGATAGGTAGCTTACCCTAGATCTCATAACTTGTCAGTACCAGATCTGGGAATGATCTCACATTCTCTGCACTCTACAACCAGTAGTTGACCACTGTACTAGTTTCCAGAGCAAGGTAAGATTAGAGACCTAGCTACTAGTTCTCCATAGAATAATTTTTGCATTATACAGAATAACCTATGTAATTAATATAAAGATGGACTAATTTGCCTTGGAAGTAAGTATCACTCCATTAAAGGAATTTTCAACATTTATCAAATGACAGCTGACATTGAAGAAAAGATACAAAATCAGGTTGATTAAATGACTCTTAAACCTTACAAAAAATTCCATTGCTATATTTTTACTCAAGTATTATTTAGTACTTCAGAAGAGCTAGCTAAGATCCTTAGCTTTTTGCTTCACAAACATGTTGTCTTTATTGCCATTTAGGAAGTGGTATCTGGAAAGATGCTCTTCCATTCTTGCTAGGTTTAATATAAAAGCAGAGAGGAAGAAAGAGAGAAAAGGCAGCCTGGAAAATTGTAAAGGATTCATGCTGAGTTCAACCTTGCGTTCAACAAATGACAGCTTTGTGACTTGAGACAAATCAGTCACTCTCCTAGTTTGTGTAGATATGATTGGAAATAATAATCTCTATTGTATTGGGTTATTCTGAAGATTAAATGATCAAAAAGCCTGGCACAGTAGGCATTTATCAAGTGTTCTTTTAAAAATGAGAAAACAGGAACATAGAAAAAGAGTGAATAAAATAATGAACACTTCCATGTTAAACCACCAAAATTGGTTAGCATGCAATCAACAGAGTCATAGATGTAGATTACCCACCTTTACCTTAGCCCAAATCGTCTTTTTTTGTCCTGTCTTGTTTTTTTTTCTTTTTTGTTTTTGTTTTTTTGTGTCCTGTGGAATCCAGTGTCCTGGCTTGTTTTATGTTAAGCTTTCCTTGACTCCAGTGGGTAGAATTCATTACTTAAAGTGAGTCTTTGAGTTTCCACTGTAATTAAGAAATCAGATATCAGTTAAGCTTGTTGGTTTTTGTTTTTTAAAAAATAACCTGTTTTTCTCTCAGCTTGCTGCTTTTGGTGTTCTGCAGTTTCACTGTGATGAATCTAAAGATGGTACTCTTGTTTATCCTGCTTAGCAATTATTGGGCTTCATGAATCTCTGAACTGCTATCTTCCGTCACTTCTAGAAAATCCTTAGCTATTATCCCTTCAGATATTACCTCTATGCTATTCTTATTCTCCTTCTGAGTCTTCAGTTAAATAATGATAAGACCTTTTTACTCTCTCCTCACATGACTCTTGTATTTTCTGTTTTCTCTTTCTGTGCTACATTCTGAATAATTATTTCTGATCACTTTTTTTTTTTTTTTTTTTTTTTGAGAGAGAGTCTCTCTCTGTCGCCTAGGCTGGAATGCAGTGGCATCATCTTGGCTCACTGCAACCTCTGCCTCCCGGGGTTCAAACAATTTTCCTGCCTTAGCCTCCCGAGTCGCTGGGATTACAGATGTGCACTACCACACCTGGCTAATTTTTGTATTTTTAGTAGAGACACGGTTTTACTGTGTTGGCTAGTCTGGTCTTAAACTCCTGGCTTCATGTGATCCTCCTGCCTCGGCCTCCCAAAGTGCTGGGATTACAGGCATGAGCCACCTTGCCCAGCCTATTTGCTTCCTTTAAAATATGCTCTGTCGCTTTTAATAGTTTTTAGAAGTTTTCTGAAGATATTTTTAGGCCTGTTTTAATTTTTTGTGTGTACACAGTAAGGACTTTTTTTATTTTGTATCTAATAACCTAGTGTCTGAATGTCTTTGGCCTCTTTCTGTTGTCTGTTTCTGTTGGTTCTTATTTATGGTGACTTATTTCCTTCCATGCTTTGTTACTTACTGTCCCTAGAAAATTATCAACAGGAATAATTTGAGACCTTGGATGAAGCCATCTTCCTTCAGAGAAGATTCACGTTTGTTTCTCTAGGTTTGTAGGGCACCACAAGTCTTAGACCACTTTGAGCTAAATTTGAGGGTTTCTTGGACCAGTCATTTGATACGTACTTGTAACTGAAATGCAGGTTCAGTCACTTGCTGCTTGCAAAGTCCAATTAACAAGAGCAAGGTGTGGTATAAAGAAAGTGACTTTTTATTCCAAAGCTAACTTAGGGGAAGAAATACAGGCTTCCTACTTTAAGGGTACTGCTTCCCCCTTTGCAGCAGAAAGTGGACTCTTTTAAAGGGGGCCTATCAGGAGTGGCATGCAGGGGAGGAAGCGAGCAAGTGGGGGGTTTGCATTCTAGTTTGGTGTCTTATCTACCAGGCAGTTGAATTGGCGTCTTCATGGGTAGAAATAGGCTATAAAGGTGGCCGAATACTCTAGGTTGGTGAGAGTTTCATAGCAGGACTTTGGGTTGTAAATTGACTGTTATCTCTAGAGGCAACCGCCTGGTGGGTGATAGTTCAACTCTGGAGCTTCCAAGCACATAGTTAGATGAACTCCCCTTTTAGGGAGTCTCTGATGAAGAGGAAGTAAAAGACTATGGTTGCATTTCTAAAGAACTAAGTAGAAAGTGGGGGAAAGGAGAAAAGAGAGAGAAAAAGTAATGAACTACCTCTTAGAAAAAGGAGGGTACTCAGTTACATGCTTATGAAATCCTGTTTACCTCTGCTTCTCTCTTCAACCACTGGGGCTCCACCTTAGGAAGGGAAATGCATCAGGGTTTTCACTTTGGGCAGCCGTGGGCTGTGATAGCCCTCTCTCTTTTTCTTCAGGATTCTCAAAACCAATGTTAACATTTTCCCAATTGAAAAGTGAACTCAGGGAAAGGACTCTGCTTACCTCTCTGAGTTCTAGCTTTTCTTCAGTTTTGGCCTGGTAATTCCTTGGTATGTGATCAGCTCTTCAATGCCATTGAGAATTTTTTTTTTTTTTAATGTTTGAGGTACTAATTTGGATTGTTGTCAGCAGAAGTGAGTTTGAAGACAATGAGAGGTCATTTTGTCTGAATAACCTAGCCTGCAATGACTGTTACCTATTGACAACATAGAATAAAGCTTCTATTTGTGTAGAAAGACTGGAGACCAGTTATGATGCCTTAAAAGTTTTACAGAATGGCTTGACTAATTTTTTTAAGGAAACAGTATTCATCTATGAAAAGAGGCTATGTAAATAATCTAAATCTGATGTAAATAAACATCAGATTTCCTGAATTATGTTGTAAGCAAAAATCTTATTATGGTACCTTTTGCAGCAGAGCATGATGGTTAAGAATGCAGGCTCTGGAGTCAGGTCCATTGGATCAGTCACAGCCAGCTCTTTACTGCTGGCTTAACACCCTTGCACTGTAAGTGCTGTGAGAAAGGGGTCTGCATCATTCCTCCTCATCACTGTATCCACTATATTTGGCACATAACATAGTAGATGCTTGTTAAATACTTGACAATGACTGAGTAAAAATTACTTGGAGATTGTGTAGCATAAGGGTGAAGACCATGGTTCTAAAGTCAGGAAGATCTTGGTTTGGATCCTGACTTCTCAATTTTACTAGTTGTGTGTCCTCCAGCAAATATGTTAAGTTTTTCATCTTTAGGAATGAGTGTTCTCATCTGTAGGATGGGACAATGATTGCATCCACCTCATTGCATTATTTTGAGGATTAATGAGAAAATGCATGTGAAATATCAGGCAGTGTCTATGCATATTAAGCCCTCAGTAAGGGCAAACTGGTGTTATTCTACAAGCATCAGATCCCTTAGCTATAAAATTTGACAATGTTGTACTGACTTCAGAGTAATTATATTAAATGAGCTTAAGTATTTACAGTACTGATCACAGCACCTGGTAAAAATGCGATAGATGATAGCTGTTATTAATATTAGTGGTAGTGTTTTGCAATAAGATTATGAAGATGAATATTATATGAATCATTGGTCTAAATTTGTCTTTTATCTAATTGATTTGATATAATGGTTTCGCTAACTTAACTGATTACCTCCAGTACTAGGCCTTGTTTTGAAAAATGAACTGATTTTTTAAGTATAAATTTGTGAAACATTTTTATCAGGTTGGATTTGGTGGGGTTTTTTTTAAGTCTCTGACAGAATACCTGTGAAGTAGTAACTATACTTGTCATCACTTTGGGACAGAAGCAACAAATTAAGACTGTAACTTCTAGATCTCTGTTTTAAATGGAGGAGTGAAGAGATAAATAAAGGTCAAATTCTCTTATAACAAGGTCCATGGAGTATGGAAATTTATTATTGTGCTGCAATTTTATTGGAAAAGATAAAAATTACACTTGTAGCCACAGGAGTTGTAAATAGGAGTTGACAGCCCAGATTTTTCCATTGAAGTTAGTCAGCAGACTATAGTGGCTAGGTGAATAAAAGTACCTCTGAAGTCACTGCCTTTACATTTCATTTATACCACTGTGGGTACCACTGCTGCTACTGTGTTTGCTACCCAAATAGCTACATGTATTTGAATGCTTTCTATCTGCTAGACACTTCCTCTTACCCTCTCAGCAGTTTTCTGCATGAAGTATTAACACTGTTTTACAGGCGAGGAAATTGAGTTTTAAAGAAGCCAAGGAGCTTGGCCATAGTCAAGCTAGTAAGTCAAAATGAGTCTAACTCCAAAACCAGAGCTTTTAACCACCACACTTTATTGTCTTCCTAACAGAACATATTGCTTAGTTTTCTGATAAAATTATTTCACAACATCACTCATCTTTTGCCTTCCAGTGGGATAAAAAGAAAGGTATCTTGTTTTCTAGGATCTCAGAGTTAAAGGAGTCAGTGAATAAATACTGAACAGAAATATTCTTTGAAATCATCATGATCACTGGATTTTTTATTCAGTTGCTCTGTCTAGCCTTTTGAGTAGAGTAGGATGTGAAAAAAGTAACTGAGTAAAGCAGATAAGAACACTGTTTCTGCCTCTCGTTTCTCCTCTTAGATATTACAAGTTTGGGGACAGAACCTAGAATAGGAAACATGTGCAAACACAATAAATTTAGGTTAGATAGAAAGATTCGTTAGTTTTCTGACTAGGAGAATTTGGACTTTGCAGGATTTTTTGAGTATTTGTTTGTTTTTCTGTGCCCTATTTAGTTTGTGAGTTATCTTGGGGAAGATATTTTTGATATTAGCAAACTGGTAAGGCATAGGAGAAAATAAACCTAAATTAGACGTTTGAAATTTATTGTAGGTTTTGTTTTGTTTTGTTTTGTTTTGTTTTTTGAGACGGAGTTTCGCTCTGTTGCCCAGGCTGGAGCACAGTGGCACGATCTCGGCTCACTGCAACCTCTGCCTCCTGGGTTCAAGCGATTCTCCTGCCTCAGCCTCCCAAGTAGCTGGGATTACAGGCATCCGCCACCATGCCTGGCTAATTTTTATATATTTTTTAGTAGAGTTGGGGTTTCACCATGTTGGCCAGGCTTGTCTTGAACTCTGGACCTCAAGTGATCCGCCCTCCTCAGCCTCCCAAAGCACTGGGATTACAGGGGTGAGCCACTGAGCCTGGCCTTATTGTAGGTTTCGATGTCAAGGAAAAAGAAAGGGAAAGATAAAGAGCTAGCTAAACTTCAAGTATCTAACCAAGTTTAAAAGGAAAAAAGGTATGGATACAAAGGAATTTTTATCATAGAATGCTGTTTTCTAGAATTCTCCTCTGGAATATTTCTTAGATATTGAATATGGCTACTAAGGTAGAGGAAAATGAGAAACTACTGGAACCCCATGGCTCCTAATGTAGCAACAGGGATAAAGGTATCGTCAACAACAAAGAAGGGATTAGGAGGCTTTCCTTCAATACATTTGTAGTTCATTTGGTTAGGTGATTAGATTTTATCCTTCAGGTATTTTTCTATGAAATATTTTTATTTTGTGTGTATTTATAAACACTACAGTATCTCAATAAGCTGGGAAATAATGAGACTGACAGTTGGGCATTGAGTTATGCATACCTATAATTCTATCTCCCTTTAGATTTTTAAAAATATCAAATAGTTTTATAATTAGGCATCATGCAGTTTTGCAGCTAGGACTCAGAAAATCTTTAGCTAAAGAAATATGCAAGTTTTTCTAAGTTATTTTAAGAATAACATAACGCACATTTCATCTTTTTCATTCTAGCCTTTAAATCTACAAGACAGCAGCCTTCCCGAAATGTCACTACTAAGAATTATTCAGAGGTAAGAAAAAAAGTTTTATAGTTGTGTATTAATAATTTATGTTTTCTGCATTATGAATTGTCAACTCTCTGATTTACAAAGTAAATAAAAGAAGAAAAATTATGGAACATTAAAGCTGGAAGGAGCTTTACCAATTATCTCTAGGGCTTCTAGGATTTGATTTTTTTTTCTTGATTGCTCTCTTTTTTAAAATAATGGTTATTATAGAAATCCATAAATGTTATGTATACAGTAATGTTTTCAAGGATAACAGTGTTGAACCAAAAGAGCTCATACATGGAATACTATTATTGAAGGTGAGTTCAATGGTTATAGAGGTTTTTTCTATACTGGGTTTCCTTTTGTTACTTATCTTCCGAAAATACTAGCTGTGCCTTAACAGCTGTTGCTAGACTTAAGATGAATGAGAAGGCTGGAGTCCAGCGATCCATGTGGTTTGCCCTAGGTTTAGCCTGGGCCTTCTGCTCTTCCTTTCGATTCCAAGAAGAGTCCAATATGGGCTTGATTCTCTTATTACTTCACTTTCAAAACTGTGTGTCTTAACTCCTGAGCCAATACTCTTCCCTTTACATCAGGGTTTCTCTATAGTAGCACTGTTGACATTTTGGACTAGATAATTCTTTGTTGTGAAGGATTGTCCTATGCATTGTAGGATATTTAACAGCATCCTTAGCCTCAGGGGCTGTTCGTTCAGTATTTGGTCTTTGGCTTCATCCTCATCTGTACTTAAGTTAGATGAAGATATGGCAAATGTATGTATCAAATGTCAAGATAACTAAATGTAGAGAAATAGTATTTTGGGTGGTAGAATCAACAGTCAGAAATATCTTTATTGGGTCTTAACACTAACAAATGGTATTTAAGAGGGACAGATTTAACAGAAAGATATCTAGTATTTCCCACATGGTCTGATACCTCATTTAAAGTTGGAGATGGAACACTGATGGTCTCACCTCTCATAAGAAACTAAGAGGAAAGTCATAAGGTCTGCACACGAGCCTATGCAAGTCATTCACCAGTGTAACTGTGTTCCCTTAGGTGCTCAGGCTCCTGGGATGGCCAGGAGAGAGGTGAGCAAAAAGTAACATTTGTGAATGAAGAGGGACATTGGAGGGAGGTCAGACTGAGTGTTAGTTTTAATGGTTATGGCTTTCTGTCTCCTTTTTTGTGGCTCATATATAACTAAGATTTAATCGTGTAATTCATTTCTTCATTTTCATTTTTATTCAGAGTCTGTTCTCACAAAAACTGTTTGTTGCTTTGTTTCCTTGCCAGGTGATTGAGGTAGATGAATCAGATGTGGAAGAAGACATTTTTCCTACCACTTCAAAGACAGATCAAAGGTAGGTGCAGTGATTTTCTGCAAAAAGAAACATCTGAAAAAAATTAAAAATTATCCAGAATTCCAAAGTTACACATTTTTCTATGCCATGTAAGTTTAACAGACTTATTTTCAACTAGTAAAGTATGTAGAGGAATGAAAACAGACCAAGGGCTAGTTTATAGAGTTGATGCAGCATTAGTACAAGGATTTTCAGTGAAAATTGAAATAGCCTGTAATTTTTTTCCTTTTGACTTTATTAGTGCTTTTCTTTCTTTTTATTTATTTATTTATTTTTTGAGACAGTGCCTCATTCTGTCGCCTAGACTGGAGTGCAGTAGTGCGATCTTGGCTCACTGCAACCTCCACCTTCTGGGCTCAAGCAATTCTCCCACCTCAGCCTCCTGAATAGTTGGGATTACAGACGTGCACCACCACACGTGGCTAATTTTTTGTATTTTTGGTAGACACAGGGTTTTGCCATGTTGCCCAAGCTGGTCTTGAACTCCTGAGCTCAGGCGATCCACCCACCTCGACCTCCCAAAGTGCCTGGATTACAGATGTGAGCCAGTGCGCTTGGCCTCAGTGCTTTTCTTAATGGAAGACTGTGTTCTCTCCAAATAACAGAAAATAATTTTGTATTTTGCTATCATTTGATTTCAGCTTTTTGTCATTGTCTTATTTTTGTATTCTTAACTACAAATGGTACTGTACTAAACACTAAAAAGGGGATCACGTAGACTCAGTCTGCCTTCAGAGGACTTGCATGCTCTTCCTGTGTGTTTTGGGATTTTTTGCCTATTGCTGTTAAGCTTAACTTGATTCACTATTACCATTTGCTTTTATACGTTAACATTTTGGTTGAATACTGCTTAACTAAAGCTCGAATAATGAGAATTTCTACTTAATAAAGTAATCAACTGCCTTATTTTGTACTTATTTTCTGTTTGAGCATTATATTAGGTCTGATGAGAGAGGGGCATAACGAATGTTTTAATATGGCCTCTGCCTTCAGGTAACTTCAATTATAGTGGAAAAGAGAAATGAACATACTTGGATTCATCAAAGAATGAATTAGTACATAATTAGGTGTAGAATTTTATATTACAGACCCATAAGTGTTAGTGCTTATGGGCTGGTGAAAAAAGGAACAAGGAATGTGGGCTAGAAGAAGCAGCTTCATGGAGGGAGTAAAATTGACCTGAGGTTTCAAAGATAAGATTTGGCTTAGTAGGGTGGAGAATGGTGGTCCCAGCTGAGAATAAGGGCATGAGCAGGAAATCCAGAAAGAAGGATGATTGAGGAAAAAGCCTTATATCAGTGTTTCTCAAGCTTTTTTTCATGATCTCAGCCATTTCTTGATTATCCAAGGAGAAGAATTAAGTAACTTAGATGTAAGTCAATTTCTCCCTAACATTAGAAATTAAATACTTAAAGAATGAAATTTTTTTTGGGTATAGTTGAGTCTGAGAGGGCCAAAAACCGTAGCTTTTTCATCCCACTCTATCCCCTGGAGCCAATTTTTGTTCTTTATGATACTGACCCCACTGAGAATATAAGCTGTATGTGACTTAAAGGTTAATGTTAGAGCAAGTGTAAGTATAGTTCCACGTTCACTTATTAGATCCTTCAAACATCATGCTAGGTTCTGGGGATAGAAAGATAAAAGAAATGTTTCTTCCTTCAAGGAATTTACACTTTAGTGGTATGCTAATTACAGGGCACTGCTAATCCACCAAGATAAATGTTTTCTTCAGGTGTAATGAAATCTAAGGGACGTGCCAGTATCTTCCTGGGAAAGGTCATTGAAGGTTTTACAAAGAAGATAGGTGACATTTGAGCTGGTGATCAGCCTGTCAGTTAGCATGCATTAAAGGAAATGATCTGGTGTAGAGAGAAGAAACAGTGGCACAGGACGGGCATCTACTTTGAAGGATGGTCATGGAAAGCCTCTGAGGAAGCTACATTTAAGCCGAAATTTTAATAAGGGAAATGTGGCCTTGCAAAAAGCAGAGGGACAAGTGCATGCAGACTGTATTAGTCCATTTTCTCACTGCTGATAAACACATACCCGAGACTGGGCAATTACAAAACAAAGAGGTTTAATGGACTCAAATTTCTACATAGCTGGGGAGGCCTCATAATCATGGCAGAAGGTGAAAGGCATGTCTCACATGGCAGCAGACAAAAGAAGAGAAAAAGAGCCAAGTGAAAGATCTTGTGAGACCTATTCACTACCACGAGATTAGTATGGGGGAACTGCCCCCGTGATTCAATTATCTCCCACCAGGTCCCTCCCAGAATACTTAGGAGTTATGAGAGCTACAATTCAAGATGAGATTTGGTAGGGACACAGCCAAACCATATCACAGTCTATCGAAGAAGCAAGTTTAATAATGTTATTTAGGAGCCAATGACTAATGTGTGGTGGAAAAGGAGGTTGTTTGAGATGAGAATAGAAAAGAGAGACAGGGTAAATCATGCTGCAGGAACATGTGAGCACTACAAAGGTATTGGATGTTGTTATAAATGCAGTGGGAATCCACAGAAAGATTTTAAGAGAGGAGTGGCACCTTGTGATTTACATTTACAAAGGATCGCTGTGGTTGCAGAGCAAGTGTAAACAAGCTTATCTGAAAGGAGGGTGCTGCAGGTAGTCCGAGCTAAGAGAGATGATGGAGGCTTGCACAGGCTGGTGGTAGGTGAAATGGAGGAAACAGATGGTTTCAGGATATATTTTGAAGATAGACATGACAAAACTTGAAGATGGATTAAATATTTGGAGTAAGGGAGAATAAGGAATCAAGATTGATTTTCTGATTTCTTGCTGGAGCATTTACATTGTGCCATATATTGAGAAGGGCACAAAAGAAAGGACAGATGTGTTGTAGGGAATGATAGGCATATAATTAAAAGTTGCACTTTAGATGTGAAAAGTTTGAGATGCCTAGAAACTTACATGAAGGGAAGTTATAGGCAATTGAATGTGTGAATTCAGAACTCAGATAAGGGTTTTTGTTTTGTTTTGTTTTGTTTTTTGAGACGGAGTCTCGCTCTGTCTCCCAGGCTGGAGTGCAGTGGCGCGATCTCAGCTCACTGCAAGCTCCGCCTCCTGGGTTCACGCCATTCTCCTGCCTCAGCCTTCCGAGTAGCTGGGACTACAGGCCCTGCCACCATGCCCGGCTAATTTTTTGTATTTTTAGTAGAGATGGGGTTTCACCGTGTTAGCCAGGATGGTCTGGATCTCCTGACCTCGTGATCCGCCCGCCTCGGCCTCCCAAAGTGCTGGGATTACAGGCATGAGCCACCGTGCTCGTCCCAGATAAGGGGTTTGAAATGGTACTTACATTTACCTCTGGACAGCATGCAGATGATACTTAAAACCATTGGGATGGATAGGATCACCTCAAAAAAGAAGGCAGAGCAGAAGAGTGTTTGTTTTCCTAGCCTGCAGTTTTAACCTTACTCAGCCTTTGGGTAGAGTAGAAAAAAACAATAAAGACATGAGAAAAATCCGGGAGAGTATAGAGTTGCAGAAGGCCATACTGGCCTTTATAGGAGTAAAAAATACCAAGATGGGCACAGATGCAAGTCAGTTTATATGTTTATGGTAAGTAGTGGAGGGACTTATTTTAGCTCACGAAGGTTTACTTGAATTTCTCAGGCTCATTTATGTGTATTTAACAGGACTCCTTTGGTTCCAGCTGATAGAAACCTAACTCAGATTCTCTTACAGAAAAGGAGATTTATTGGAAGATTATCAGGATACCTCAGGTTTTGGAAGGAAGTAAGGGCCCCTTTCTGAGTCCTTGTTTGGTTGTTCTTGTCTTTGTAAATTGAAGCACACACAAATCAGATCTAGCTTTCTAAGTTTTTTTTTTTTTTCCAGAAATGGATCAAAATGCTATTTTGATATTTTTGATATATGCTTAAGGATATTAAAGAAAAAATAGTTTGCTTTTGATATCACAGTAGATTGTTTACTTTTCAGCTGTATAAATGTCTGCCGATTTCTTTAGACATGAAATAGTAATATAACTCACAGTTGTTTGGCACTTCCTATGTGCCAGGCACTTCTCTGAGCATTTTACACGTGAATTAGCTTGCGTGGTGCTCACAACTTCCCCAGGAGATAGATTATAGTTATAACTTTATCATCCCCATTTTACAGATGAAGTGTGAAGCACAGTGGCTAAGTGACTTACCTAAGGTCACCCAACTAGTCATACAGTCCAGGCATTCTGACCCCAAACTCATCTCTGTTGTTGCTTCTTGGTATGGTAACTAACTTCTCTGACCATTGTGCAAGCAATAAGAATCATTTAAGTTTTGAGAGGCTGTTTAAAATTTTAGAGGCAATTTCCAAAATTGAGATTTTGGAAACACATCAGAAATCAGCTTTGGCAGATTGGTGTTTCTAATTACAGCATCTAAATGATAATTTAGACTGTTTTTGCAGAATGTTTTAGTAATTGCAGGTTATGCATGGTGTTTTATTTATAATTTAAACTATTTAAGCTCTGCCACTTACCAGAGTGGACCTTGATAATTGTGCTAATCTGCTACCTCTGAACCTTAGTTGCTCTTCAAGTTTGCCTGATAAATCCTTCTGTCCTTTCCTTTTGTGCAAAGGACCTGTGAATTTTTCTATTTACTTCTGACATAAGATCTCGTGATTCTCATTCTTTTTTCCAGATAAAACCTTTGGACATATTTCTTTTGCTATAATGACATCCCAAAGCATGTTAATAAAATTGTAGACTAAGAATTTATAAACACTACTTTTATTGAAGACGGGAATCAGCAGACTTTTTCTTAACAGGCCAGATAGGGAGTATTTTAGGCTCGGCAGGTCAGGAGGCAAAACCGGGGATATTATGTAGGTAGACACTTGTATAACCATTTAAAATGTAACCATTTCAAAATGTGAAAACCATTCTTAGCTTATAGGCCATAAAAAAAACAAAACCTGGTGGTGGGCTAGATTTGCTTACTGGCCCCGATCTAAAATGACTTAAATTTCTTATTAATTAAAAGACATAGGAATTTACTGCAAGTTAAGCTTTGTAAGAGTAGGAATCGGCTGGGTGTGGTGGCTCACGCCTGTAATCCTAGCATTTGGGAGGCCGAGGTGGGCGGATCACGAGGTCAAGAGATAGAGGAGATAGAGACCATCCTGGCCAACCTGGTGAAACCCCGTCTCTACTAAAAATACAAAAATTAGCTGGGCATGGTGGCATGCTGAGGGGGCTGATGCAGGAGAATCGCTTGAACTGGGAGGTGGAGGTTGCAGTGAGCCGAGATGGTGCTACTGCATTCCAGCCTGGTGACAGAGCAAGACTCCATCTCAAAAAAAAAAAAAAGAGTAAAAAGAGTAGGAATTATGATTTTCTTATTAACTGAGATTTGAATAGAAAATATTTCAATGTTCCCATGGTTTTCAGAAGTGGAAGATGGTAATGGATACATTTTGGTACATGATAAGTACTATAATAATATAAGTAAGTATCGTTGTAGTACTTAATATGTGTCAGGCACTGTTCTAAGTGTTTAAGCATATTAACACATTTAGTCTTTATAAAACTATTATCCCCGTTTTACAGATGAGGAAATTGAAGCACAGAGAGGTTAAGTAACTTGCTCAAAGCCACATAGGTAGTAAAGGGCAAAACCAGAGTTCAAACCTCGGTCCCAGAGTCCTTTTCCTTACAGTTAAGTTTTATTGCCTCTAATGTAGATTTTAAGGGAATTGTGTGTTATTTATATTCGTGGCAGCTGCTGGATTGAAAAACTTAGCCAGAAAGGCACACTTGATGAATTATGTAGTTCATTGTGTTTGTTTTTGTTTTTGTTTTGCCTCAGGTGGTCCAGCACATCATCCAGCAAAATCATGTCCCAGAGTCAAGTATCGAAAGGGGTTGATTTTGAATCAAGTGAGGTAAATAAGTAATATTGTTAACTTTTAATTAATTTTTAACTTTATAAAATTTAAATAGAGACTGCCAGCTAGTTGCTGAACTTTTTTTTCTTTGATAAATAACTTCATCTTTTATGTTCAGGGAGTACATGTGCAGGTTTGTTACATGGGAATTGCGTGATGCTGAGGTTTGGTACAGATCCCATCACCCAGGTAGTGAGCTGTAGGCAGTTTTCCAACACACATCCTACTCTCAGCCTCCACTCTCTAGTAGTCCACAGTGTCTGTTGTTCCCATCTTCATGTCCATGTGAACTCAGTGTTTAGCTCCCACTTGTAAGTGAGGACATGTGGTATTTGGTTTTCTGTTCCTGTTAATTTGCTTAGGATAGTGGCCTCCAGCTGCAAAGGACATAATTTTGTTCTTTTTATGGCTGCATAGTGTTCCATGTTACATATGTACCACCATTTTCTTTATCCAATCTGTATTGATGGGCACTTAAGTTGATTCCATGTCTTTGCTACTGTGAGTAAGTGCTGCAGTAAACATGAGTATATGTGTCTTTTTGGTAGAATGATTTCTTTTCCTTTGGTTATATAGCCAGTAATGGGATTGCTGGGTCAAATCGTAGCTCTGTTTTAAGTTCTTTGAGAAATTTCCAAATGGCTTATAATGGCTGAATGAATTTACATTCCAACAATGTATAAGCATTCCCTTTTCTGACAACCTCACTAGCATCTGTTGTTTTTTGACTTTGTAGTAACAGCCATTCTGACTGGTATGAAATGGTATCATTGTGGTTTTGATTTACATTTCTCCAATGATTAGTGATGATAAGCACTTTTTGTTTGTTGGCTGCTTTGTATGTCTTCTTTGTAACGTGCCTGTTCATGTCCTTTGCCCATTTTCTGATGAAGTTATTTGATTTTTCCTTACTGATTTATTTACATTCCTTTTAGAGTCTTGATATTAGACCTTTGTTGGATACATATTTTGTGAATATTTTCTCCCATTCTGTAGGCTTTTTGTTTACTCTGTTGATAGTTTCTTTTCTCTTTTTTTTTTGACATGGAGTTTCGCTCTTGTTGCCTGGGCTGGAGTGCAATGATGTGACCTCGGCTCACTGCAATCTCCGCCTCCCGGGTTCAAGCGATTCTCCTGCCTCAGCCTCCCGAGTAGCTGGGATTACAGGTGCGCATCACCACGCCCACCTAATTTTTTGAATCTTTAGTACAGACAGGGTTTCACCATGTTGGCCAGGCTGGTTTCAAACTCCTGACCTTATGATCCGCCTGCCTCGGCCTCCCAAAGTGCTGGGATTACAGGTGTGAGCCACTGTGCCCAGCCTGATAGTTTTACTGTGCAGAAGCTCTTTAGTTTAATGAGGTCCTACTTGTCCATTTGTGTTTTTGTTGCAGTTGCTTTTGGGGACTTAGCCAAAAATTATTTGCCAAGGCCAGTGTTGAGAAGGGTATTTTCTTGGTTTTCTTCTGGGATTATTATAGTTTGAGGTCTTACTATTAAATCTTTAATTCATCTTGAGTTAATTTTTGTATATGGTGAAAGGTAGGGATCCATTTTCTTGTGCACATTGCTAGCTGGTTATCCTAGCACCATTTACTGAACAGGGAGTCCTTTCTCCATTGCTTGTTTTTGTCAGCATTGTCAAAGATCAGATGGCTGTAGATGTGCAGCTTTATTTCTGAGTTCTCTGTTCTGTTCCATTGGTCTGTGTGTCTGTCCTTGTACCAGTACCATATTGTTTCGGTTACTGTAGCCTTATAATATAGTTCAAAGTTGGGTAGTGTTATACTTCCGGCTTTGTTCTTTTTGCTTAGGGTTGCTTTGTCTATTTGGGTTCTTCTTTGGTTCCATGTGAATTTTAGAATAGTTTTTTTCTAATTTCTGTGAAAAATGACGTTGGTAGTTTGATAGGGATAGTGTTGAATCTGTAGGTAGCACTGGGCAGTATGGTCATTTTAATGATACTGATTCTTCCAGTTCCTAAGCATAGAATGTTTTTGCGTTTGTGTTATCTGTGATTTCTTTCAGCAGTGTTTCATAGTTCTCCTTGTAGAGATCTTTCACCTCCTTGGTTAGCTATATAGCTATGTATTTAATTTTCTTTGTAGCTATTGTAAATGGGATTGTGTTCTTGATTTGACTCTCAGCTTGAACGTTATTGGTGTATAGAAATGCTACTGACTTTTGTACACTTTTTTTTTTAATTCTGAAACTTTGCTGAAGTCGTTTATCAGTTCTAGGAGCCTTTTGGCAGGGTCTTTAGGGTTTTCCGGGTACAGAATCGTATCATCAGCAAAGAGAGAGTTTGACTTCTTTTCCTGTTTGGATGCCTTTTCTTTCTTTCTCTTGCCTGATTGCTCTGGCTAGGACTTCCAGTACTATGTTGAATAGGAGTGGTGAGAGTGGGCATTCTTGTCTTTTTCCAGTTTTCAGGGAGAATGGTTCTAGCTTTTGCTTGTTCAGCATGATGTTGGCTGTGGATTTTCATAGCTGGCTCTTATTATTTTGAGGTATATTCCTTCAGTGCCTAGTCTGTTGAGGGTTTTTATCATGAAGGGATGTTGGATTTTATCAAAAGCTTTCTCTGTGTCTGTTGAAGTGACCATATCGTTTTTGTTTTTAATTCTGCTTTTGTTGTGAGTCACATTTATGGATTTGCATATGTTGAATCAACCTTGTATCCCAAGAATAAAGTGTACTTGATCATGGTATATTAACTTTTTGATGTGCTGCGAGATTTGGTTTGCTAGTTTCTTAAGGATTTTTACATCTGTGTTCATCAGGGATATTGGACTGAAGTTTTCTTTGTTTTGTTGTGTCTCTGCCAGATTTTGGTATCAGGCTGATGCTGGCTTCGTAGAATGAGTTAGGGAGGAGCCTCCCTTGATTTTTTTGGAATAATTTCTGTAGGATTGGTACCAGTTCTTTGTATGTCTGATAGAATATGGCTGTGAATCCATGTAGTCTAGGGCTTTTTTGGTTGGTCAGTTTTTTATTACTGATTAATTTCAGAATTTATTATTGGTCTGTTCAGGTTTTCACTTTCTTCCTGGTTCAATCTTAGGAGGTTGTGTGTTTAGAGGGATTTATCCATTTTAGATTTTCTAATGTGTGTGAATAGTTATTCATAGTAGTCTCTAAAGATCTTTTGTATTTCTGTGGGGTCAATTGTAATGTCATCTTTGTCATTTCTGATTGTACTTATTTGGATCTTCTCTTTTTTTCCTTTGTTAATCTAGCTAGCAGCCTATCAATTTTGTTTATTATTTTAAAGAACCAATTCTTGATTTCATTGATCTTTGGTATGGATTTTTGCATCTCAGTTTTGTTCAGTTCTTCTCTAATTTATTTCTTTTCTTCTGCTAATTTGGGGGCTGGTTTGTTCTTTTATTTCTCATTCCTCTAGGTACAATGTTAAATTGTTAATTTGATTTAAATTAACAAATTGTTAATTTGATTTAAATTAACAAATTGTTAATTTGATTTAAATTAACAATTTGTTAATTTGATTTAAATTAACAAATTGTTAATTTGATTTAAATTAACAAATTGTTAATTTGATTTAAATTAACAATTTGTTAATTTGATTTAAATTAACAAATTGTTAATTTGATTTAAATTAACAAATTGTTAATTTGATTTAAATTAACAAATTGTTAATTTGATTTAAATTAACAATTTGTTAATTTGATTTAAATTAACAGATTGTTAATTTGATTTAAATTAACAGATTGTTAATTTGATTTAAATTATCAGATTGTTAATTTGATTTAAATTAACAGATTGTTAATTTGATTTAAATTAACAGATTGTTAATTTGATTTAAATTAACAGATTGTTAATTTGATTCTCTTAATGAAGGCATTTAGTTCTGTAAGCTTTCCTTTTAACAGTTTTAGCTGCATCCCTAAGATTTTATAAGTTGTGATTCTATTTTTATTTTCATTAATGAAGTTAATTTCATTAATTAATGAATGAATTTTTATTAATTTCAAAGAATTTTTTTATTTCTGCCTTAATTTCATTATTGACCCAGGAGTTATCCAGGAATAAATTGTTTAAGTTCCATGTATTTGTGTAGTTTTGAGAGATCTTCTTAATATTAATATCTCTTTTTATTGCACTGTAGTCCAAGAGTATACTTGGTATGATTTTGATTTTTTTGAATTTATTTAGACTTACTTTATGACTGAACATGTGATCTATATTAGAATATGTTCTGTGTGTAGATGGGAAGAATTTGTATCCTGCAGTTACTGGATGAAGTATTTCGTAGCTTTCAATTAGGTCTGATTGGTCAAGTGTCAAGTTTAAGTCCTGAATTTGTTAGTTTTCTGCCTGGATGTTCTTTCTAACACTGTCAGTGGGGTGTTGAAGCCTCCCACTATTACTCTGTTGCTGTCTGAGTCTTTTTTTAGGTTAAGTAGAACTTGATTTATGAATCTGGGCATGTATATATTTGGCATAGTTAGGTCTTCCTGTTGAATCAAACCGTTTATCATTATGTAATACCTTTCTTTGTCCCTTTTTACTGTTGGTTGGTTTAAAGTCGGCTATATCTGATAAAAGAATTGTGACTCCTGCACTTTTTTGTTTTTCATTTGCATGTTAGATCTTTCTCCATCCCTTTACTTTGAGCCTGTGTGTGTCATTACATGTGAAATGGGTCTCTTGATGACAGCAGTCAGGTCTTGTCCTTTTATCTAACTTGCCACTGTATTCCTTTTAAGTAGTGACATTTAGACAATTTATATTCAGAGTTAGTATTGATATATGAGATTTCGATCCTGCCATCGTATTGTTAGCTGGTTGTTTTGTAGACTTGATTATGTAGTTGCTTTATAGTGTCTCTAAGCTATGTCCTTAAGTGTGTTTTTGTGGTAGTAGGTGGTGGTTTTTTGTTTCCATGTTTAGCACTCTCTTAAGGACCTCTTGTAAGACTGATCTAGTTGTAATGAATTCCTCAGCATTTGCTTGCCTGAGAAGGATTTTATTTCTCCTTTGCTTATGAAGCTTAGTTTGGTGGGATATGAAATTCTTGGTTAGAATTTCTTTTTTCTTTAAGGATGCAGAAAATAGGTCCCCAGTCTCTTCTGGCTTGTAAGGTTTCTGCCGAGATGTCCGCTGGTAGCCTGATGGGGTTCCCTTTGTAAGTAACCTGACCCTTCTGTCTAGCTGCCTTTAAGATCTTTTCTTTCATGTTGACCTTGGTGAATCTCATGACTGTGTGCCTTGGGGATGGTCATCTTATATAATGTCTGATAGGAATTCTCTGTATTTCTTAATTTGCATGTCAACCTTTCTAGCAAGATTGGAGAAATTTTTCTGGACTGTATCCTCGAATATGTTTTCCATATTGCTTATTCTCTCTCTCAGGAATGCCAATGAGTCATAGGTTTTGCCTCTTTACATAATCTCATATTTCTCAGAGGTTTTTTTTTTTCCATTATTCTTCATTTTTTTTCCTTTATTTTTCTCTGACCAAGTAGATTTGAAGAACTGGTTTTGAAGCTCTGAGATTCTTTCCTCAGTTTCATCTGTTATATTGTTAATACTTTCAGTTGTATTATGAAATCCTTGTAGTGAATTTTTCAATTCCAGAAGTTCAGTATGGTTCTTTCTTAAAATGACTATTTTACCTTTCAACTCTTGGATTGTTTTACTGGATTCATTGGATTGGGTTTTAACTTTCTCCTGAATCTTGATGAGCTTCCCTGCCATCCAGATTCTAAATTCTATGTCTGTCTTTCAGTAATTTCAATCTGGTTAAGAACTATTGTTGGTGAGCTAGCAGGCTCATTTGGAGGTAAGGGGACATTCTGGCTTTTTGAATTGCCAGAATTCTTGCACTGATTCTTTCTCATGTTAGAGGGCTATTGTTCCTTTAACTGCAGTGTAAGTCGAGTATAGTCAACTGGCCTTGTTTCTGGGTGCTTTCAGAGGGCCACAGCTCTATATAGATCTTTACTGTGGCTAGATTCTTGCCCTGGGTGTCACAGAGATGTATATTGGCAGAATTATTTTGGTGTTGTAATTTTGGCTGTGATCCAGTAGCTGGCATTTAACATTAGTGTCCAGCGGATAGGCTCTTACTCAGCTGCATAGTTCTTTTGTATTTCTGTGTGTTCACAGCCGTGCTCTGCGGTGGGGTTGGGGAGAGAGATGACCACTCACGAGGGCCACTCCTGGGCCATGGGTGAGGTCCCTCCTATCACTGGCACTGCACCTGCATTACTGTTGTTTGGTGTCTTGGGTTGCAGGGCTCCCTTAGACAGAGGCCATGGCTGCCAGACAGGCCACACCCTTCCCAGACCAGCACTGTGGAGGAAGGCATGTCCCATTCCTGCACTGGCCCACGAACCCACGTGTCTCACTCCTTTCAGTGTTCTGAAAGTGGGATTTCTCCCCCACTTGAGTGCCAGCCCCAGCTCTTAGCTCGACAGCCCCAGCTGTGTGCTGTAGCCCTGTAGCACTGGGACCAGCCTGTGGCTCCATCGTCTGGACCCTCAGGGTCAGGCACCAGCTGTGCTGGGGAATCCGAAATGCTCCCAGGCTGCCAGGAAGGTACTCAGGTGGAACCACCAGCAAAAAACAAGGCTAGGCAGCAGAGGCTGCCCTGTGCACACATTCCTGCAGGGCAGCTTGGCAGGGGCCCTGGAAGGGGCTGTAGGGGAGGAGGGCCTGCAGAACAGATGTTCCTCTGTCCCACAGGGAAGCTGGCCCCAGTCTGGCCTGCCCCAGCATTCAGGTGGGGCTAGTCCTACTCCAGGGGAAATAAGAAGTCTTAGGGGATGGGCGCCTATGGCCACCTTCTGCTGCAGCTGCCTTAGATATGAAAACCCCTGGGCTCCATGTATTCTGGAGCTCTGTCTCTGCCTACTGTTTGGGCCAATCCCCCTGCCAGTTGAAACATCTCCAGGGTGCATGGAATCTTGTAGCTAGGATCTCTGAGGTCCATAGTGAGAGTGTGCTGCCCCATCATCCATTCACTCACCCCTTTCTAGGAGCCTTTCAAGGCCAAGAACCAGCCCTGGCATTGGGCAACCCCCACAAGGTTACCAGCTTCCTCCCTCTTCAGCTTCCAGTTTGTATCACCTCTCTATCAGCTCTTGGTGCTTTTTCTCCAAAGATCTGCTCAAAGTATGTTGGCTTACTCGATATTTTGGTCTTTATCAGTGGCAGTGGTGCTTCTTGGCCCTGTCTAGTTGGCCATCTTATCCTTCTTCCACTAAAAATTATTTTTAAAAATAGTTTCAGGCTGGGCGCGGTAGCTCATGCCTGTAATCCCAGCACTTTGGAAGGCTGAGGCAGGCGGATCACCTGAGGTCGGGAGTTCATGACCAGCCTGACCAACATGGAGAAACCCCGTCTCTACTGAAAATACAAAATTAGCCGGACATGGTGGCACATGCCTGTAATCCCACCTACTCAGGAGGCTGAGGCAGGAGAATCGCTTGAACCTGGGAAGTGGAGGTTGCAGTGAGCCAAGATTGCACCATTGCACTCCAGCCTGGGCAACAAGAGCGAAACTCCATTTCAAAAAAAAAAAAATAGTTTCATTGATAACCTTCCTTTGAACTATAGTTAATGTTAAGAGTTAACAAGTAACATATGTTGAGTGCCCATCAGTGTAATACCTCAGATATAAAAGTCCTGTAGATTTTTAAAATATGATATTCACTCAGTTCTTATTTGCCCAGTTAACAGTGGGATCAGAATTTTTTTTAGCTTCTACCATTTACTTATATTTGGAGAAATGATGATGATGATGATGATATCCCAAGAGCTTTTAATATTACTTTAATGAATATTTATTAAGTACTCACTATATGCTCTACATGTGTCATGTAGAGGGTGGCGCATGGTGGTGATTTCATGACATATAGGTATTCAGGCATTGTCCGAAATGTTCTCTGGGAGGATGTCTGGAAAAAACTCCAGTTCCAGATTGCGTCTGCAACCATGAAATCTCCCCACCATGAATGAGGAGGAGGAGGAAGAGGAAGAGTTATAAGTCAGGACTTGCCTCTTGCCTTTATTAATTTGCTGTTTCCATTAAGTTTAAATAAAACTACATGACTGAAGGATACTGCCCTTCCCCTTTCCTTCATGGCTGCCATTTGAAGGGCCTTTGCTAGTTTTTGTTGATTTGCTTGAAAGTGTTTCTCTTAGGCCCATGACCCCTTTTATTTATTTTTTTATTTAAAAAATTGTTAATTGTAGCAAAAGCATAACATAAAACTAACCATTATTAAGTGTACAGTTCAGTAGTGTTAAATAGATCCATATTAAACAGATCTTCAGCACTTTTTCATTTTGCAAAACTGAAAATCTATATCCCTGAAATAACAAGTCTCTGTTTCCCCTTCTTCATCCCCTGGTAACTACCATTCCACTTTCTCTTTCTATGAATTCAACTACTCTAGGTACTTCATATAAGTAGAATCATATAGTATTTGCCTTTTTGTGACTGGCTTATTTCACATCGCGTAAGTTCCTGAAGGTTTATCTACGTTGTAGCCTGTGACTTACACCTTTCATTTTTAGCTTTGGCTGCTGCTGCCATGTTCCCTATATTTAAGCTGTGGTTTAAAACAGCTTGAGAGGACTCAACTCAGGCTGCCAAGAAAAATGGCAGCAAGAGCTCATTCTACCTATTAAATACTAACATGTTGCTTCCAGGAGGGAAGTGAGCAATTATTGTTTGTTTATTCCAAAACATCTGGATATATATGCGGTTATATGTTACAGTTAAAAATTTGTATACTAGTTCATGTTAACTGCAAAGACAGACTATTAGCAAATTATCTATTAGATTTCATTTGGATTTGTCTCTGGTTTATTTAAGTTTTGTCTTTGATAGTAGCAGAAAATGAATCAATAAATGAAAATGAATTTATATTTCTTAAGGCATCCATTACTCATCAGAGATAGTTAATTTAGCTAACATTTGGAAGTGCTGATACCACCAACAAAGCCTAGCATCAAATAATTTCTTTTAATTTCTTTTAGTGTCTTAAACACAAATAAAAAACTTACAAACAAATTTGCTTTATTTTCTGAATATTTATAGAATACGTAAGAATTGGTTTTATCTTCATAAAATTGTATAATTGGGCTTATCTGAGGTTTGTTTTCATTCTCTTTAATTAAATTATTAGTTAATATCTGATATTCCTATTTATTCTTACCATGCATACAATCTATAGCCCAATAGCATGGGAACTCTTTTTTTTTTTTGAGATGGAGTCTCTCGCTCTGTCGCCCAGGCTGGAGTGCAGTGGCACGATCTCAGCTCACTGTAAGCTCTGCCTCCCAGTTTCACGCCATTCTCCTGCCTCAGCCTCCCGAGTAGCTGGGACTACAGGCACCCGCCACCACACCCGGCCAATTTTTTGTATTTCTAGTAGAGACGGGGTTTCACCATGCTAGCCAGGATGGTCTCGATCTCCTGACCTCGTGATCCACCCGCCTTGGCCTTCCAAAGTGCTGGGATTACAGGCGTGAGCCACCGCGCCTGGCCAGCATGGGAACTCTTGAAATAACTGCAATGTATTTCTTTTTTTATCCAAAAAACTATTTGAAAGCTTGCTTTGCTAGGTTGCTTTTTGTATGAGTGTGAGAGTAGCTAGCTATTTCTAGTATTAAATGGTAATGGGAAATAAAATTACAGCTGTTTCTGAGTTGGATCTCCATGTGGCTTCATTATTTTTTCACTGTGAATTTCCAGAAGAGTAGATACAACTGTAATAAAATGTAAATGAGAAAATATATTCAAAAACCAAATATAAAATGACTTGAATTATTTTTCTGGCTTACCTATACTTTATTTATCTTTATTAAGGTTAGTAAGGGAAATGTGTGTGGTTTATATTGTAGATACATGCACACACAGCAGGATAAATTTTCATTTTAATGCTCATTAAGAATTTAATTGTACTTAATATATTTTGCAGTTATAAAGGAAATAGAAAAATAAAGTCTACCCCATGTGAAATGACTCTCACTGGTATTGTTTTGCCCATAAGAACTTCTGTCTTGTTTCAGTGAAGCATGGAACAATCACTAATACAACATTTGTATCTCATTTCAGGATGACGATGATGATCCTTTTATGAACACTAGTTCTTTAAGAAGAAATAGAAGATAATATATTTAATGGCACTGAGAAACATGCAAGATACAGGAAAAATGAAAATGTTACAAGCTAAGAGTTTACAGTTTAAGATTTTAAGTATTGTTTCCTGAGCATAACTCCATAAGTAAGAAATTTCTAGCTCACAGACATATACAATAGCATTGATTCACCTTGTTTTTTTAACCTGCTTGTTATAGTAAGAGCTTTGTTTCAATATCACTCTTGAGTAAAGATTAAAATAAAGCTACCATTTTACATTTCTATTTCATAATTAAAAACTATGTCAGTATTTTAATATGGTTACATTTAGCCAAAGTTGAGGGAAAGAGCTTATAAAATTTAACTTCTTCATAATTTTAGTAATTTCCTAGAGGTTCTGGGTTTTCTGAAAGTAAAACAATTTATGCGAACCTATGTCTAAATTCACTGTTTGTTACTATGTATGTTTTTTTCCAATGCTTCTTATAAGACTAAATGATTAGAAGTACCTAATAGTTTGAACAGATACGTTTTTATTTAAAAGAGTAGAATAACCTTTCAGAATTACTGAGTTTTTTATTCCAGTTGTAGCAAAGATTTCAAAAGATTGTGTTCCCATTAAGTGGTAGTAATTTCCTTTATTATTCTGTATCCTTAATGGTGTTCTCTCTCTCTCTCTCTCCCCCGTTCCCCACTCTTCCTTTCTCCTTTGCTTTTTCTTCTCTTTCATACATATATGTGTGCCTAGTTCTAGGAGGAAACGGGTTAAAAATTGTTTTAAACTACATCTTCTTGAAAATATTGAAGAATTTGTTTTAGGTAGAGTGGTCAGTTGAATCTTACAGTAAAGTATAGAAATATATTTAATGTGGAATGTCAATGCCAGGATTTCTCATTAACAATATTTTATCTCAACTTTGGTTCCTGTGATACATTTCTGAATGGGCAATTCCAGAACTCTTAGTAGCCCATGTTAAGTTTCTATTTTTTACTTGTTTTTGGGGAGAAATAAGAATTAGACATCTTCAGATTTAGGTTAAATAATCCCATTCTTTATAATCCTCTGTAAAAAGATCCCTGAGATTATTCCTTCTTCTAGTCTTATGCGACAGCTTTACTTTAAAATTCAAGTTATACATCTTGGGAGTACAATGGCCCGACATTTCTTCATAGGTAGAAACAAATACTTGACTCAGTGATAATCATGACCATTAGAATAGTCATACCTGGAATGTGTCAAATTATAAGAGACAGCCACTTGGTTAGTGGCTGCCTCAGATAGCACTTTTGAGGAGGCCTAAGTCAAAACTTGCAATATAACATTCTATTGACTTTCTTAAAAATATTTTTTCTGTACCTAACTTGAGCATAAGGGTTATTTGAGCAAGTAACATTAACTCAGTAGAAGGCATTGTCCTGTGAAATATTCTTAGGCAGATCTGCCCACATCTTTATTGAACTTGAAATCTAATATTTCTAGTAATTGAACAAAGCAGAAGGTTAAGTCAGGGAAGAGCAGTGCTGTCCATGATGTAATGGAAGCTACCAGGGGAGGCAGTGTCTGGATGATGCTGTGCTACCTACCCCTGCACAAGCCATGCTGGCTCAGTCTGAGCTGTGGGCCACATCAGCTAGTGACTCTTCTCATGCATCAGTTAGGTGGGTCTGGGTGAGAGTTATAGTGAGGGAATGGTCACTAAAGTATCCTGACAAGTTCCTAGGAAAAAAGGAATAAAGCTTTTTTCCTTAAAAAAAAAAAAAATTGCTCTTGGCTGTGAAAAGAGGTACTAAATGCGATTCAGTTCACCGCTAAGGAAAGTGATGCCATAGCAGTTACAGAGGGTGATAAATCTCTCCAGCTATTTCAGGTCATTTTGTGAATACTATGTATCAAGCCCTGAAAATATGGTAAATAAAACGTGACAGGGAAACCTTTTTTTGATTGAATATTGTTACATAGTTAAATGTGCTATATATCCTTAATATTTTATATTGATCCTGCAAAATCTGTTGGTTTTAGGGGAGTTTTGTTTTTTGTTTCTAACAATTTTCAGACCTGTTGGTATAGGAATGTAGAGGTCTTTCGGATGATTTGAAAGCAGCTGCATTTGCTCTTGGGGGCTTTGGGAGAGCAGGAATGAAAACATTCAGAGGAAGACATCTGTAGGGAATTCTTCTGTCACTTACCAAAGAATAAGTGTCTTTCCGGTGTTTTATTTCCTATCATAAAAATACAACAGTGCATTTACAAGGTTAAAGATTCCTCGAAGTTCTAGGAAATTCTTGAAAATATAAGTGGTGCTTAGAAAATTCAAGCATTTAGGAATGTGACCTTTAATTCGGGTATGTAAAAGACTTTTTTCCCGAACTTTTAAAAGTAGGAAATACAATAAATACAGAAAAGTCATATGGTTGAATAAATAATTATAAATTGAGCACTGATGGAATCCCTCTACAGGTCAAGAAATAGCGCAGTGTCCTGGACGCCCATTATATTGTTTTCTCCTTTCTGGGTAACAAGCCCTGACTTCTGTAATTTAAAAGCTCCTACTTTTGCCACAAGGTGGTGCTTCTGCCATTAGACGCAGTTAGGAGGATGCAACTGCAAATCTAAAATTACGAAGTTAGTGTAGTTGCAATAAACTTAGAACATATGCATTAATACTAAACCTATGCAGTAATACCATAATTAGCCTTCTAATCATGTAATTTGCTTTACTTAGGTATTTCATTTGGTTCAGCCTGTTATGGAATTTACCAGCTTGATAAATTTGCATATAAAGTTTTATAAAGAAAAGGAGTATTTTGTTTTCATAAAGAGAAAAATCCATTCTTAGAAAAAAACTGAGTAAAAAAGTATCTCAATGGGCTGGGCGCAGTGGCTCATGCCTTTAATCCCAGCACTTTGGGTGGCCGAGGAGGGGGTTCACCTGAGGTCAGGAGTTCGAGACCAGCCTGGCCAACATGGTGAAACCTCGTCTCTACTAAAAATACAGAAAATTAGCTGGGCATGGTGGTGTGTGCCTGTAATCTTAGCTACTCAGGAGGCTGAGGCAGGAGAATCGCTTGAACCCAGGAGGCGGAGGTTGCAGTGAGCCGAGATTGTGCCATTGCACTGCAGCCTGGGCAACAAGAGCGAAACTCAATCTCAAAAAAAAAAAAAGTATCTCAATGTAAAATATCTTCTTTGGAAATATGGAATTTAAAAGCGACTTTCCCTCAAAGTAATCTGATGTCCTTTTTGTATCTGTCATAAATTTAATTCATAGTATTTTGTGGGTTTTTTTGTTTTTTTTTTTTTGAGACGGAGTCTCGCACTCTTGCCCAGGCTGGAGTGCAGTGGCACCATTTCGGCTCACTGCAAGCTCCACCTCGCAGGTTCACGCCATTCTCCTGCCTCAGCCTCCCAAGTAGCTGGGACTACAGGCGCCTGCCACCACGCCTGGCTAATTTTTTTTTTTTTTGTATTTTTAGTAGAGACAGGGTTTTTCTGTGTTAGCCAGGATGGTCTCGATCTCCTGACCTTGTGATCCGCCCACCTCAGCCTCCCAAAGTGCTGGGATTACAGGCCTGAGCCACCACGCCCAGCCTATTTTGTGTTTTTTTAAAGCTATCTACCATTAAGATCATTATAGAAGTTTGGTATAATGAAGATTTGGGTTTTTCAGTCCAATGAGTTTCCATATTCTCGAATGAAAAAGATCCACATTTCATCATTTGCCTGTTTCATTTTCTTTTAGTACTTTTGAACTTACTTTGGTCAGAAAATACTAGAATTTTAGTTTGATCTAAAGAACCAGCTTATATAACTTGCTGTTGCCATGTACATTTGTATGTCTTTGCTGTGTCAAATAACTGGATCTGATTTTAGTTCTTTTTAAGTGGTGAAAGCAATGCATTTTTATTCTTCAAATTCAGACATTGAATATGTGTTAAAATGTGTGTGCTTACCTGTAATCCTCTCCCCACCAACAATTAGGAACATGTTTCTCCAATTACTGTTGGCAAGACTACCAAGAAAAATTGTTGAATTAGAATCCCAGCGCCGGGCACGGTGGCTCACACCTGTGATCCTAGCACTTTGGGAGGCCGAAGCAGGCGGATCACCTGAGGTCAGGAGTTCCAGACCAGCAGGGCCAACATGGCGAAACCCCGACTCTACTAAAAATACAAAAATTAGCCAGGCATGGTGGTGGGTGCCTGTAATCCCAACTACTCAGGAGGCTGAGGCAGGAGAATTGCTTGAACCTGGGAGTTGGAGGTCATGGTGAGCTGATATCGCGCCATTGCACTCCAGCCTGGGCAACAGAGCAAGACTCTGTCTCAATCTATCCATCAATCGATAAGAACCCCAGATTGTATAGCTACATGTTTTAGCCCCCTTTTCAAAGTATATATTCTCCTTGGTACTTATTTTGACATTCTGACTTTTCTACATATGCTTTATCAACCTCTTAATTAAACCATCATTGTCTATTTTGAGAGATAACTGTGCTGCTTCCCATTGTGTGTTTTAAATGTTATTGTTCAGTTTGAGTCAAATAAAAGGATATTTAATCTGTGGTGCCTTGACATTAAAAGTGGTAAAGTAATTTTTAAAGGGCTCTTGGCTGGCTTTTGCACATTATGGCTGATTAACAAAAGAGGTTTAATGGATATTAGGCTGGTTGGCCCATGCAAACTTTGTTCTGCCTCTGAGCCACTGTGTAGTCAAGATGGTTCATGTACAAATACCCAAAACTAGTGCATAAGTACCCTTGATCACAGTGCCTGTTCAATATCAGTACCAAGTGTTTCATGTTTATATTTTATGTAAAAATCAGAATTTTCTACATAGAAGCTTATAACTGCAGTCTACCTGTTAGTGCATTTGAACTGATGGCATGGTATATCTGACTTTGAGTACATTTCGCTAGAGGCAAAAGGCCATTGCTTAATAGGCTGAGAGGCCCAACTGCATTTCCGTTGGTTCTTGGGTAGTCTGGAAATGAAGGCATCCATTTTACACTCATTAAAGTGTTTTACCATAAACGATGAGATAAATAAATAAACCCATCATAGGTATCCTGAAAGTTTCTAGTGGTTTGTCATTCCAGTACTGATTTCTGAGGTTTTTAGTAGTTTTAAGTCCAGATCATATTTTTAAAACTTGAAATAGTATCAACTTTACAGAAAGTTGCAAGAATAATGGAGAACTTTTTATCATTTATTCAGATTAACCAATTTTTGACATTTTGTCATTAAAAAAATTCTATATGTGCATATATGTATATGTTATATACATATATTTTCATGTCAAATGTGAACACACACATACAATTTCTCAATCTTTTGACACTAGGTTGGAATGTCATGTTCCTTTACTCTTTAATACTTCATTGTATGTTCCCTAGGAACAAGAATATCCTTTTATAACCACCATACTGTTAATCTACAGTCCATTTTCCAATTTTTTAATTTGTTCCAATACTTTCCTTATATAGCATGTTTTCCCCTCTAGTCTAGGATTTAGTTTTATTCTGTGAATATGTAGAGTATCAACGTGCTTCCTGAAGTCTAAATCATTCAAATGCACACTCAAGTCTTACCCCCTTCCCTATTCCTTTCATCCCTTTTTGCCCCACCCATTGTAGGTAACCAATTTCATTTTTGTTTATTCTTTTCACCAAAATATGCAAATTTGTACATTTTTTCATGTCCCCTATTTTCTTACATAAAAGGTTTTATGCTATATATACTCTTTTTGTCTGAACAAATGGAGTTTTTTGTCCTACAAACTACTCCATGTCATTTTATGGAGATCTTCCTTTTTTATAGCCTCATGGTACTCCATTGAGTTTAAATGCCATAGTTGATTCTGTCCTCCTATATTTGTGCCTTTTGGTAGTTCTGATATTTACAATTACAAATAATACTGCAATGCTAATACTAGTATTTTTAATACTGCAATACTAATACTAGTATTTTAAAATTTTTAGAAGTGTTATCTTCAAAGTAAATTCCTGGAAATGTGATTATTCGGTAAAAGAGTAAATGTACATGTAGTTTTGTTAGGTGTTGCCAAGTTCCTTTTTATAAAAGTTGTATTCCCACCAACAATATGTGGACTACCTATTTTTCTATAGCCTCACCATCAGAAGAATGTATTGTCGTCAGATTTTTGATTGTTTGCCAAACTGATGGACAAGAAATGGCATCTTAGTGTAATTATAATTTGCATTTCTCTTATGAATTAAGTTGAATTTGCAAAAATATGCTTAAGGCACATTTTTACACCCATTTTTGGTGAATTGCTTGTTCGTGTATCTTACTCATTTTTCTAGAATGTCTAGTCCCCTTTTTCTTCACTCAATATAAAAAATATTTTTTAAATATTAGATATTAACCGTTTGTCTATAATATATTGTAAAATTTTTTCCCAATTTCTTGTTTGTATTTTTATTTTGGTTATGGTGATTTTTTTGCAGTGCAACAGTTTGTTTTTAATGTAGTCAAATTTATCTGGTTTTGCATCTGGAGTTGGTTTTTGTTGTATAAATGGTGTCTAATTGAACAGAGGGTCTTTTAAGGAACATAGCTTTTTTATTTTTATAATTGCATAATTGGACTTTATGAAGTCCAACTTACATTGATTAAGGTGTAACGTTTTTGTGTTCTGTTCAAGAAAAGCATTGCTTACCTTAAGCTCATGTAACTTCTTCTGTGTTATCTTCAGAACTTTATGTTTTGCCTTTCCAATTCAACTCCACAGTCCAACTGGGAATTGATTTCTATGCTCTTAATTGCTATTGGGCTATTTTTTTCTATTTTGTTTCTGCTATGTGCTTTGTTTCAAATCAGATCCTCAGAACATGAAAGAAAATAATTATCTGTTAATTTAAGCCATTGATTAATATTGCATCTTACAGATGGGGAAATAATGATTAAAGTGGATTGTTTTTGTTTTAACAACAATACCATGTAAAAAATGTCTTTAAGGATATTTCTAGAAAACATGGCCAGATCAGCAACTCATTTTCACAGGATGTAAGCAATAGCTATCATTGATCTTACATGCTTTTAAAAAATGCTTCTAATAAGATTTTTTTAATTGCCATTTGAGACCATTATTTTTGAGCACCAGAGAAAGAAAAGTTGTATTTTTTCATACTGGCTCTAACTGCCTTGTGTTTCATAAAGTTCATGCTATGATAAAGACAAATTCTAGCAATTACAGTTGAAGACGCAGCTTGCAGGCAGTGGAACAGGGAAGGTTGTGATGATCATATATCTCAGGGGAAAAGTCTGTACACAGTGAAGGAAACATGTAGGATCTGAAGGTGAAAGTCCATTCTTGACCCACCAGTTAGACTATTTGACAAAATCATATGATATTATAAAAGGCTGAAATTAAGGGTAGAGTGATAAAAATCGAAATTGTGTGAGGAAAATGACCATGTCTTTTTTTTTTTTTTTTTTTTTTTTTTTTAAGTTCAAGAGAGTTTTGCTTTGTCGTCCAGGCTGAAGTGCAGTGATGTGATCTTGGCTCACTGCAACCTCCATCTCTCCCAGATTCAAGTGATTCTCCTGCCTCAGCCTCCCAAGTAGCTGGGATTACAGGCATGAGCCATCACACCCAGCTAATTTTTTTCTATTTTTAGTAGAGACGAGACGGGTTTTCATTGTGTTGGCCAGGCTGGTCTCGAACTCCTAACCTCAGGTGATCCGCCCACCTCGGCCTCTCAAAGTGCTGCGATTACAGGCATGAGCCACCATGCTCGGACCATGCCATTTATGCTGTACTTACAAGTTTAATTCCTAAATAACAGTTCTTAAGAGCAAGTGCCTTCTGGCAGGCTGTGGACTCCCAGCCTGGGTTCATCCTGAATTCACCTCTTCCACAACCTTTTATTATGTGATGCCATAACTCTCGACACTGCCTTTCCCATTAAATTGAGTTTCCTTAAGGGAAGGCCCCTTGCTGTTTTTGTCTCTGAACCAAGCCTAGCATGGTGCCTGGCACAGAGCAGGCTCTTAGTAAATACTTAATGCATGACTGTGTGAAGACATAAATAGATTTTGTTAAAAGAAAAAAATTCCAAAGCACTCACACAAATAAAGCAGAGCTGTTAATTTCCCCCTCACTCCTTGACAATGGAAATAACTCTCATAAACACAAATGACTGGGTTATGCAGTAGAGGCATTAGAGTCTTAAGTTATGAAGTCAATGACTTGATTTCCAAACACCTTCTTACCCAAAATTGCCACCCTAGTCAGATTGGTTCAGTTGGCTGATCAGACCAGTGACTCATCTGTGACAGTGGCAATAATTAGGAACCTGTTACAGATAAAGATGGACTGTTATCCTCTGTAAACTACTGAGTTTTTTCCGAGTATAAATAGTATTTGTGAAAAATGCAAAAGAATATGAAGAAAAAGGATATCAAAATCCTGCTATTAACATTTCACTGTGCGCCCTTTAACTCTTCACATAATTGAAGTGAAATTGTATCAGTTTGTGTCCTGCTTGTGTTATTCTGAAAGCATTTTCTGTGTTACTAAATTTTTCTCAAAAACATTTCTTTTAATGGTTGCATAGTGTTTTGGGTCATGGAATACCACAGCATAATATATTTTTCACTATAATAAATAATGCTTGATGGAGTCATCTTTTTACATATTTTTATACTTTTTAGGTGGAGATAGGGTGTGAGAAACCTACATATATCCGTCATCCTGCTTCAATCCATTTCTCTTCCCCAGGTCCAGATGATTTTGAAGCAAATTCCAGACATTGTGTTATTTAATCTGCATGTATATATGCACATGCGTATATACAATAAACAACAAGGACTCTTTTTAAATAAAATATACTGTCAGTTGTACATAAATCTTTGACCACATTTTAAAAATTATATCCATAGGCTAGGATAGAGTAAAAAATAGAATTTCAGGTAAAGGAGATGAAAATATTTTAAGACTTATGACAGTTTTACCAGATTCCTTTGCAGAAAGGATATGTCCATTTATACTCCCACCAGCAACATGAGAGCACCTCCTTCACTGCACCCTACCCAATACCTAGTCATTTATTTGATTTTGTGAACTTCACAGTAAAAGGTTTCTTCCATTTGGTTTTAGGCTTTAACAGTACTCTTCACCCAGAAGCTAATGATAAGATTGTTGATCAGTCAGACCTGGGCTTCAATCTTTCAATCCTTTTAGCTGTGTGACTTATACAAGTCAGTCTCGGAACATCTGCTTCCCCATTCAGTAGATAAAAATGCCTACCTTGTATGTTTTGTGATTAGATGCAATGATGCTTATGAAGTGATTAGCACAGTCCCAGCATATAAAACCTTCGATGATTCCATTGGCTGCTAGCTGCATCTTCAACTGTAATTGCTAGAATTTCTTTTATCATAGCATGAACTTTATGAAATAGAAGTCAGTGTAAAATTAATATGAAAAAAGACTTCCTTTTCTGATGCTCAAAATTAATGACCTCAAGTGGTAATTCAAAGAAATAAAAAAAACCTATTAAAGCATTTTCAAAAGAGCCTAAGATCAATGATAGCTGTTGCTTACATCCTGTGAAAATGAGTTGCTGGTCCTGTGATGCTTTCTAGAAATATCCTTAACAATTTTTTTACTTGGTATTGCTATTTTTAAAAAAAACACTTTATCATCATTCTCCCTCTGTAAGATGCAATATTAATCAAATAGCTTAAATATGGCTAATTATCCTCTTTCTCGTTCTGAGGATCGGATTCAAAACAAAGCACACAACAGAAATGAAAAAGAAGTAGAAAAAAATAGCCCAATAGCAATTAAGAGCATAGAATGAGAGCTGATGTTAAGAAATGTGACTCAACCTATAGAATTGTAGAAAATCCCCTTGAAACATTTAATTGCACGGCTCTACTCATTAGAGGAACTGTATCTTCCTTTTGCCCCCTCTGAGAGCTGATGAAGAAATTCTCATTTTATGAGAACACTTGGACACAGGGCGGGGAACATCACACCCCGAGGCCTGTCGTGGGGTCGGGGGGAAGGGATAGCATTAGGAGAAATACCTAATGTAAATGACGAGTTGATGGGTGCAGCAAACCAACATGGTACACGTATACCTATGTAACGAACCTGCACGTTGTGCGCTAGAACTTAAAGTATAATTTAAAAAAAAAAACCTCATTTTAAGTGGTTATCCAGCAACAGAACCAGAAAATTGTTACTTTTACAGAAGGTAGGTTTTATTGCATATACAAAATGGATATTGTTATTTTAAATTAGATATGTCCAAGGTAAACGATCATATCAGCAAACAAGAACAGTTTGACTTCCTCTTTACTGATTTGGATGCTCTTTCTCTTTTGTCTGATTGCTCTGGCTAGGACTTCTGGCACTATGTTGAAGAGGAGTGGTGAGAGTGGGCATCCCTTTCTTGTTCCCATTCTCAGAATGCTTTCAACTTTTCCCCATTCAGTATTATGTTGGCTGTGGGTTTGTCATAGATGGCTTTTATTACATTAACGTATGTCCCTTGTATGCTGATTTTGCTGAGGGTTTTAATCATAAAGGGAAGCTGGATTTTGTCGAATGCTTTTTCCGCATCTATTGAGATGGTCATGTGATTTTTGTTTTTAATTCTGTTTATCTGGTATATCACATTTATTGACTTGCGTGTGTTAAACCATCCCTGCATCCCTGGTCTGAAACCCACTTGATCATGGTGGATTATCTTTTTGATATGTTGTTGGATTCACTTAGCTAGTGTTTTGTTAAGGATTTTAGCATCTATGTTCATCAAGGATATTTGTCTGTAGTTTTCTTTTTTGGTTGTATCCTTTCCTGATTTTGGTATTAGGATGATGCCGGCTTCATAGGATGAATTAGGGAGGGTTCCTTTTTTCTCTATCTTGTGGAATAGTGTCAAAAGAATTGGTACCAATTCTTCTTTGGATGCCTGGTAGAATTCTGCTGTGAATCTGTCTGGTTCTGGACTTTTTTGTGTTGGTGATTTTTAAATTACTATTTCAGTCTCGCTCCTTGTTATTGGTCTGTTCAGGGTATCTAATTCTTCCTGATTTAAGCTAGGAGGGTTGTATTTTTCCAGGAATTTATCCGTCTCTTCTAGGTTTTCTAGTTTATATGCATAAAGGTGTTCATTGTAGCCTTGAGTGATCTTTTGTATTTTGGTGGTTTCAGCTGTAATATCTCCTGTTTTGTTTCTTAGTGAGGTTATTTGGATTTTCTCTCTTCTTTTCTTGGTTAATCTTGCTAGTGGTCTATCAATTTTATTTATCTTTTGAAAGAACCAGCTTTTTGTTTCATTTATCTTTTGTATTTTTTGTTTGTTTCAATTTCATTTAGTTCTGCTCTGATCTTGGTTATTTCCTTTCTTCTGCTGGGTTTGGGTTTGGTTTGTTCTAGTTCCCTAGTTCCTTGAGTTGTGACCTTAGATTGTCTGTTTGTGCTCTTTCAGAATTTTTGATGTAGGCATTTAGGGCAATGAACTATCCTCTTAGCACCACCTTAGCTGTATCCCAGAGGTTTTGATAGGTTGGGTCATTATTGTCTTTCAGTTCAAGAATTTTTAAATTTCCATCTTGATTTTGTTTTTGACCCATAGCTCATTCAGGAGCAGGTTATTTAATTTCCAAACCCTAAGTGTTCCCCCAGAAAACTACTAGAACTGATTATATAATTCAGCAAAGTTTCAAGATACTGGATGAATGTACACAAAGCAGTAGCTCTTCTATGCATCTACAGTGACCAAGCAGAGAATCAAATCAAGAACTCAACCACTTTTACAACAGCTGCAAAAAAAAATAAAGCAAAATACTCAGGAATATACCTAACAAAGGAGTTGAAAGTCCTCTACAAGGAAAACTGCAAAACACTGCTGAAAGAAATCATAGATGACACAAACAAATGGAAACACATCCTATGCTCATGGATGGGTGGAATCAATATTGTGAAAATGACCATACTGCCAAAAGCAACCTACAAATTCAATGCAATCACCTTCAAAATACCACCGTTATTCTTCACAGTTAGAAAAAAAAATTCTAAAATTCATATAGAACCAAAAAAGAGCCCGCATAGCCAAAGCAAAACTAAGCAAAAAAAACAAATCTGGAGGCATCACACCACCTCACTTCAAACTATACTATAAGGCCATAGTCACCAAAACAGCGTGTACCACTATAAAAATAGGCACATAGACCAGTGGAACAGAATAGAGAACCCAGAAATAAACCCAAATACTTAAACAGCCAATTGATCTTCGACAAAGCAAACAAAAACATAAAGTGGGGAAAGGACTAATTATAGAAGATAACATTGGAAAAACCCTTCTAGACATTGGCTTAGGCAAGGATTTCATGACCAAGAACCCAAAAACAAATGCAATAAAAACAAAGATAAATAGCTGGGACCTAATTAAACTAAAGAGCTTTTGCATGGCAAAAGGAACAGTCAGCAGAGTAAACAGACAACCCACAGAGTGGGAGAAAATCTTCACAATCTATACATCTGACAAAAGGACTAATATCCAGAATCTACAACCAACTCAGTAAGAAAAAAAACAATCCCGTCAAAAAGTGAGCTAAGGACGTGAATGGGCAGTTATCAAAAGAGGATACACAAATGGCCAACAAACATATGAAAAAAATGTTCACCATCACTAATCATCAGGGAAATGCATCAAAACCGCAATGCGATACCACGTTACTCCTGCGAGAATGGCCATAATCAAAAAATCAAAAAACAGTAGATGTTGGCATGGATGCAGTGATCAGGGAACACTTCTACACTGCTGGTGGGAATGTAAACTAACACAGCCACTATGGAAAACAGTGTGGAGATTCCTTAAAGAACTAAAAATAGAACTACCGTTTGATCCAGCAATCCCACTACTGGGTATCTACCCAGAGGAAAAGAAGTCATTATTCGAAAAAGATACTTGCACACGCATGTTTATAGTAGCACAATTCACAATTGCAAAATCGTGGAACCAACCCAAATGCCCATCAATCAACAAGTGGATAAAGAAGCTGTGGTGTATATATATATATACAATGGAATACCACTCAGCCATAAAAAGGAATGAATTAACAGCATTTGCAGTGACCTGGATGAGATTGGAGAAATTATTCTAAGTGAAGTAACTTAGGAATGGAAAACCAAACATTGTTTGTTCTCACTGATATGTGAGAGCTAAGCTATGAGGACGCAAAGTCATAAGAATGATACAATGGACTTTGGGAACTTGGGGGAAGAGTGGGAGGGGGTGAGGGATAAAAGACTACAAATATGGTGCAGTGTATACTGTTCGGGTGATGGGTGCACCAAAATCTCACATATCACCACTAAAGAACTTACTCATGTAACCAAACAGCACCTGTACCCCAATAGCTTATGGAAAAATAAAATAATAATTAGCTATGTCCCAGGAACTTACTAGACAGATAAAAGAGTATTCAGAGAGATAAAGACCTGCATCCTGGGTTGTCTGATTCCAGAGACAGTATCTCAACCTTAGTACTACTTGTTTTCCCTGTCTTAGTACTAGGCTGTAGGAGACAACATTAGGAAGACAGTAGTTCCTGGCCTGGTAATGCTGACAGTTTCATAGGAAATACACGTGTAGCAAATCATGAGACCCCAACAAGGAAAGTATAGTATCAGAGAATGAATCATATGTTATGGGAGCACTTTTAAAAGAGCAGATTTGGGAACACTGACTTTGCTTGTTCTGGGGTTGTGGCAGTCAAGGGGGTCAGACAGTTTTCAGAGGGGAGATAACATTTGAGCTGGGTCTTGAAGAATAGAGTTTTTCTGGCTCTAAGGTGGTGGAGTGGATGACTGTAGGCAGAGAAACAGCATCCTCAAATACACAGTGTCATGTAATTGGTGATGTGTGAGATGACCACAAGATTCTAACCATGGTGGACAAGTGAATAGGAAAAGGAGCAAGTACAAGAAAGTGAGGGAAGAGCAGGACATAATGAATTGAGTTTGGAGCTTGTTGAAGTGGGTGGGTATTCCAGGTCATAATGTCCGATCAACAGTGAAATGTTACATAATACAGATTTGGAGCTTTTAACAGGTGGTAAGTGAGGTACAGATCTTGGAGTCATTGGTGAGTAATGGACGGTTAAACCAGTGAAGGTGGCTGAGATCACCCGGGGGGACATTTAATTCAAGAGGAGCAGATAATGGAGCATAACATCTTGGAGCCCTGAACTTTAGCTAGCAATCCTACGATAAATGCTACCATTTATCCGTATATGGGTTAAATGGGTTGTTGGAGTTGGCTTAAGACCCTAGCCACTATTTAGAAAAGTTTCTATGTAGAAGTGCAGAGTAAGTTCAAGCAACTTAGAATTTAATTTGGGGCCACAAACTGAAGTTGGAGCTTGGTTGTACTTCTTTTTGCATATCCTAAATATACCTTTTTACTCTATGGCTCAGTGTGCTGGAACTTGGAAAGCAATTCCTAGCTTAGCCTGCCTACACACTTTGCATTTTTATTGCATTTGAGCATATCTTCAGCTGTACTTGGTATTTCAGGCTTACTTGGTTCATTTGTAATTCAAGTATGATGACATACAACTGGTACAATTAAACTAGGATTGACTGTCATGTGCCTGGCACTGTGTTGAACTGCTGTTTGTTCCCTTCTGCCACTGTGATTAGTACCATAAGGAAATGTGAGTGTGGTGAGTTTTTAACTCAAGTAGGGCCTTTTCAGAGAATAATATTGGTGATAAAAAGGCATTGTTTGCAGCGTCAGGAATACTGATGTGGCGAGACTCTCAAAACCTCTTTCGTAGGCCTCTATGTGATGTTACAGTAGTCTCACTTTATCCAAGGTTTCGTTTTCTGCAGTTTCTGATGAAATCTTGCACCACCCTACTCTGTCCACTCAGGATGTGAATCCTCCCTTTGTTCAGCATATCCATGCAGTACCTCCTCCTCAGTCACTCAGTAGCCACCTCAGTTGTCAGAGCTCCCGTCAAGGTATTGCAGTGCTTGTGTTCAACTAACCTTTATTTTACTTATAGTAGCCCCAAAGCTGCAAGAGTAGCAATGCTGGCAATTAGCATATGCCAGCTAGAAGCTATAAAATACTTCCTTTATGTGAAAAGGTGAAAGTTCTTGATTTAATAAGGAAGGAGGGAAAAATCGTAAGCTGAGGCTGCTAAGATCTGTAATAAGAACGAATCTTCTATCCATGAAATTGTGAAGAAGGAAAAAGAAATTCATGTGTAGCCTGTATAGGGTTTGATACTATCCACAGTTTTGGGCATCCACTAGGAATCTTGGAATGTTTACCCCATCAATAAGGGGGGACTACTGTGTTCTATAATTCTTGGTCTCATTTTTATTAAAATAGTGTGAAGTGGTTTATTGGTTTTTTTTGTTTGTTTCAAGTACATTTGAGAGAGTGAAACCCTCTGCTCTTTTCTGTGTTTACTGTGTGTGACTATTACTAGAGATCTAGGAATATACTTACTATTTGGCACAAACTGACTATTCAGTGTCTTTGGTTTTATTTGTAATGTACAAAAACAAGAGGTTGATTCACTGTAAGAGCTGCTTGTATCTTCCCGTAACCACTTAGTAAGAGCAACAGTGATTTACCTTAACGCCTCTGAGAAAAGAACTACTTTTAATAACTCAGCCTTTGTGTGGGGTAAGGTGAGGGGATATTCTTGTTTCATTAAAGACTGTGACTTCGGCCAGGCACAGTGGCTCACGCCTGTAATCCCAGCACTTTGGGAGGCCGAGGCGGGTGGATCACGAGGTCAGGAGATCGAGACCATCCTGGCTAACACAGTGAAACCCCGTCTCTACAAAAAAATAGAAAAAATTAGCTAGGTGTGGTGGCGGGCGCCTGTAGTCCCAGCTCCTTGGGAGGCTGCGACAGGAGAATGGCGTGAACCCAGGAGGCGGAGCTTGCAGTGAGCCGACATCACACCACTGCACTCCAGCCTGGGTGACAGAGCGAGACTCCGTCTCAAAGACTGTGACTTCAGAAGTTCAGGATAAGTTTGGGACAGTGGTGCTGGGCTAAGAGGAGGGCTTGGCAGGGCTCAGGAGGCCCAGGCCTGGCTGAGTGGAGAGCTGAATGCCTGGGGAAGAGGAATAGGAAGAGGAAGTGATTCCACACCTCATGCCTACCCTTGGATTTTCTCAGGACCGCCTCCCCCTTCAGAGCACACCAGTGCAACTTGCAACTGCCAGCAGTAGCATTTATTTGCCTGAGCCCTTGTTTTGCCTCTGGAGCCCATTTTGGCTATCCACATGGCAGGCCAGAAGTTCAGGAGCATCCTGGGAGAAGGAGCAGACCCCTAGGAGAAGCCTTCAACCAGTGACTAACAGGAGGTGGAGTACACATACCACAGCTCTGTCACCCCTTGGCTTGGATAGCTCATGTGTACACCTTACACTGGCTTCCCAGCACGCTTCAGCTTGTCACCCACAGTGGTAGCTGGCTTGACAACACTCTATTGGTTGCTTTCCCTTTCTTGTCACACTTCTCCACTTCCCTATTGGTGTTTGCCTTCATCTCCCAAATGAACCCTCTCACTAGAGTATTTGTCACAGGAGATGCTTTTGGGGAAAGCTAAGAACTAAAACACCTCACCTCTTTCAGAAAGAAAGTTTCAGGCTTCTGGTGTAAATGCCCTCACACTTACAAGGTGGGCATGATGAGCAGGGAATCAAAGTGAAGACATTAGTTAGGTGGCCCAGATTACAAATATGCCTGCTAGCAAGCACCTTCTGTGGTACTTGGAAAAGAGTGCTTGGAAGGGCACTGGCTACCTTTGATTTCTTTCTCTGAGCTTGACGCTGACTATTCCTCTTCTATCCATACACTCTTTCTTGACACTGGGCACAGTCAATTGACTAGCATTCTGTTTTCTAAATGACCATCATATTCCGGCCTTGCCTCTCAAGATGATGCCAGGTCATCTTGATGGAGCAGCAAGTCTACCTAAGGTTTTTTTTTTTTGAGACGGAGTCTCGCTCTGTCGCCCAGGCTGGAGTGCAGTGGCGCGATCTCGGCTCACTGCAAGCTCCGCCTCCCGGGTTCACGCCATTCTCCTGCCTCAGCCTCCTGAGTAGCTGGGACTACAGGCGCTCGCCACCATGCCCAGCTAATTTTTTGTATTTTTAGTAGAGATAGGATTTCACCGTGTTAGCCAGGATGGTCTCGGTCTCCTACCTCGTGGATCCGCCCGCCTCGACCTCCCAAAGTGCTGGGATTGCAGGTGTGAGCCACCGCGCCCGGCCCCCAAGCTTTCAGTGTTCACAGGCAGTCTCTTGGTTTATTTCCTGGAGCTAAAGATGTATTATTTCATCGGCCTAGCACCTTGTCCCTTCTAGGATCTATCACATAATCCCCTATTTCAGCCATTTAATCCTGTGAGACCTGCCAGGTCCTTCAGTATAATTGAGGGTTATCTGCTAGCCATCCTTTCCTCCAGACACAGTTGCTTGAAGAGTACATGTGAAGTGGAAAACTAGAGACAAGAGTAATACCTAGGTTTGAGTCATTGTTTGGGTCCCAGCCCAAGGACATTGCTCCCCAGGGCACGTTGACACAATGTAAAGAATCTACATGGTGTTTCCTGATGGGGGTCAGGGGTGGTTACTAGTAGTCAACCAGATATTGCATGTCTTGCACCAGAGGGCAATGCAGTGAGAGATGTATACAGGGGTCTCTGAAAACCTCACATTTAGGAAAAGAAAGCCTTTTAACCAAGGCCAAAAATGTTAAATGGCTTGCCCAAGATTTCACAGCTAGGAAGTGACAAAGCTGGGATTAAACCCTAATTACAGAGCCCATGGTCTTTACTACAGGCTTGTGGGTGGCAGAGGACCCAGTGACTGGGAGAGTTTTCACAGTGGAAGTGAAAACGGGTGAGCAGGATAGCAAGGTTTCCTGGAGAAGTAGATGGGGAAGGAAAAACAGCATGGGTCATAATATCCCTTAAAGATAAGCTTCAAGGACTTCCATGGCAGAAAAATTCAAGTTACCCAAGAGGTGAGCACACAGCTAAACTCCTCTTTTCCTTCGCTTCTTTGATGGTATCCGAACTGCTTTGAAGAGTTTCCTTGAAAAACAAAGCTCCCCAGATTGCATTCCTGGGGGCTGTCAAAGAAACTGTAATCCTTTAATAAGCCCTCCAGCACCTCTGGTATCTGGATACTCCGGGGACTTGGAGAATCCTTAACGTCTCTATTTTTTGGTTTGCCTTTTTCCTGGGACCCCCGGGACGCAGCGATCCACTTCGATATTGAAACTGTGCCAAGGCTAAGGCTTAGGTGGAAACAAATGGAATATATCCTTGTCACTGACCCGGCTTTGCCAGCATGCCCCCTCATCATCCCAAGTGCCCCTGTGGGCTTCCTCCCACCTGCCTGCCTGCTTCCTTTACAAGAGGCTAAGCCGACACCACGCGAGTGTGTACGCGCTGGGGACTGAGCCCCCGAAGCGAAGCCCTGTCGGAGGAGTTTCGGGCGGGAGTGGGAACGGCTGGGCGTGGGGTCAGCAACGGCGCCACCCGGTAGGGTGGGGGGAGCCAGGCTTGTCAGAGCCAGAGCGCGTCACCGTCGCCGCGAGAGACGCCGCGCTGCCCAATAGGCAGAGGCGCTCCCTAGCAGCCTGGTGGGAGCAGAGATATAAAAGTGCTCCAACAAACCCGGAGCTGGCGTGCCGACCGCGGGCTGGTGGCGGGCGGCGCGGTGCTCCGCGGGTCCGGGCTCCCTGATTCCTCGGGACGGCCTTGTATGCTGTGCGCCCCGCACCCCGGCTGCGCGCTCCGAGCCCAGCGGGAGGGGACGCCCGGCCCGCAGGCTCCCAGGGGAGGGGTGGCTCCTGCAAAATGGTCCCTCACCTCTTGCTGCTCTGTCTCCTCCCCTTGGTGCGAGCCACCGAGCCCCACGAGGGCCGGGCCGACGAGCAGAGCCTGGAGGCGGCCCTGGCCGTGCCCAATGCCTCGCACTTCTTCTCCTGGAACAACTACACCTTCTCCGACTGGCAGAACTTTGTGGGCAGGAGGCGCTACGGCGCTGAGTCCCAGAACCCCACGGTGAAAGCCCTGCTCATTGTGGCTTACTCCTTCATCATTGTCTTCTCACTCTTTGGCAACGTCCTGGTCTGTCATGTCATCTTCAAGAACCAGCGAATGCACTCGGCCACCAGCCTCTTCATCGTCAACCTGGCAGTTGCCGACATAATGATCACGCTGCTCAACACCCCCTTCACTTTGGTAAGGGGCCCGCTGCCTGCCGCCCCACCTTCTGTCTTCGTCTCCCTTTCCTCTCTCAATTCTCCGGCCTCCCTCTGCCGTTCTGCGTCTCCCTGTGGGTCCCCACTTCTCTCTCCACGTCTCTCTTCCTCTTCATTTGTCCTCTCCTCTGCCTCTGTCTTCCTGTCCTAGTCTCTTTTCTCCCTCCTCTGTCATCTCGGTTCTTGTCTCTCTCCTGTTTTTCTTAGTCTTTCTTTCAGTCTCTGTCTCTCTCTCTGAAGTCTTTCTGTCTCTCTTCTCTGTCTCTATCTCTCAGTGTCCTCATCTTTTTTTTTTTTTTTTTGTCTTTCGGCGTCCCTATTCATCTGTCTCTGTCTCCTCACCTGTTATCTCTTTTTCTTCTTGTCAGTCTCTCTGTGATTTTATGCTTCTATTCTCTCTCCTCTCCTCTCCCCACCTCACCTCTCTTCCTCTCTCCCCTGCCTCACTCTCTGATTCCTCCCCACTTTTTTCTGTCTCATCGCCTTATCAGCCAGAGCTTCTGCGGCAGTGGCATTGGGTCAATGGTTTGAGTGTCTGCAGCCAGCTGGAAATGAATGACCATTTCCTGTTTAATCTCACTGGGTCTGGGCTTGCTTGATAATTGAGCAGTAAATCAATGCCCCTGAAATGTCAGCAGAGATGATCAGGTCCCCCTCCCTCTGAATTGCAGCCTGTTCAGTGCCCACCCGTACCCATGGGATACTGCTTTGTGCTACAACTGAAATATCAAACAATTGCTAATTGTTAATGGAACATTAAGTGCATTTTCCCAGACCACTTATTTAAAGTGCATTTCCCTTCTGTGGGTTGATAATGAGGCTGTGTTTGAGGTCTGCATTGAGGAAGAAATGAGGGGAGGTGGGCTTGGGCCCCAGAGATTGGGCAGGCTGGGGGCATTTGCACATTGGCAGCTAATGGGATTCTTCCCCAAGCCCTGGCTACTTAGCGCTGGTGGTGTCCCGCTGTGACCGGGGAATGTGGCTCTCATGGATGATTTGGGACTGTAAGGGCGATGACTGAGCAACCATAGTGACAGTTATACTGCATGTTTCTCTAGTGTGTTATATTTTTTCATTTTATGGAGTAACTTTGTTAATTGAGTGATTACTAAAGCAATATCTATTAATCCCTCTGTGTCTGTCTCCCTGCTATCTCTCATACACAACCAGATATAACAGACAAGCAAAAAACACAGGATGAACCCCCACAAGTCCATCACCTGTGTGAACATCCTTCCAAATCTTATATTGAAAAAGTACCCTCACATTCTCTTTCTCATCTTCACTTATTAGAATATTACTCACATTTTGCAGATGAGAAAACTAAGGCACAGAGAGGTTCCATCCCTTGTCCAAAGCCACCTGGCCAGTAGTTGGCAGAGCCAGGATGAGAATTCCATCCCCTAACTCAAATCCAGAGGTCGGTCCACTAACCAGCCAGCTGGGAGTGAAGGACACTCTTGGACCATGTTTAGCTTCTGCTACTCCAAACCCTGGACTTGTTCTGATCTCCTTTCAGCCTACGTCTAACGTATTGATGGCCGCTTAATATCCCCTGGGCATTACCCAAGGATGAGTGGGCTTTCAAATACTCCCCTCCTCCCTGGGTGTCTCAAAGCACAAGACAACAGCATCCCTGCCACCCGTTGGCGCCTCCCTTGGTTTCTGACCTGAGAACCTACAGTGGTACGGTTGGGCTGTGCTACCTAGGTTGGGAACTGGGAAGCCACAGAACATGGCCTTTTTTGCTGCTGCCCAGAGCCAGGATACAAGGCTGGATCTGCAGCAGACACAAGAAGGGGTAGGGAGGCCACGGACGCGAGGACAGGCTACACCTGAGAGCTGGCAATACCTGCCCCAGAGGATCTCCTGCAAGAGACAGGATGTCAAGGTCCTCAGAACCCAGCACCCCCTCCAGTATGAGCCAAAGCAGCTTAGCCTTGAACCTGACCCATCAAGCTGCCCCAATCCAAACTTGGATTACAGCTTATAAGGTGCTGGCAGGTAGGAAAGGAAGAAGGTTGTGGGGAGGGACTTCCAACCCCTTGGCCTACTCAGCACAGGCTCCCCCATCGGGAAAGGCATCCCTGCCTTTGCCTGATTGGCAACAATATCCTTCTTCCCTGGTCTCCCTTCCTGTCCACTTAATCTACTGCAGTCAGCATGAAGCCTAGCTCTGATGATGGACAGAAAAGCAGACAATTACTTACGGTTCCCATGGTAGATAGAGATAGATGCACAGAGAATGTAGAGGAGGGAGTCTTTCATTCTGACCCATCAGAGTCCCACGAGAGGGTCAAAGGAGACTGCAAAGAATGTGACATTTCAACAGGACCTGACTGAATAGAAATTTCCCGGGTTGAGATGAACACTTAGTGCAGACAGAGGGACCAGGGAGAACAAAGGCATCGAAGCATCAAAGTTCATTTTGTGTTGAGGGAACATTGAGTGGCTCAATGAAGCTGGAGCGTCAGGAAGCACAGCGGAGGAGTGGGCAGGGGAGGGAGAAGCGGAGGTGGCCAGAAAGAAAGGTGGGGCCAGGTTGTGAAGGGGCCTGGATACTGTGTCCTGAGAGCCAGGATGATTCCAAGCAGGAGGGTGACAACAATATGATTGTGGTTAGCAGAAATGCTGTCAGGAGTGTGAAGGCTGAATTCCAAGGTGACAAACTTGGAGAACTGGGAAAGCTGTTCAGAGGTTATAATAGTCCAAGGGAGAGATAATGGGGTACCCCACAAGGCCCATGGCCTTGGGACTGAAGAAGAGGGAACAATTTTGAAAATCAGTGAGAGGCAGAACTGGTTGGATTTGGTAATCCCAATGTGAAGGGTGAGAAGTTGGAATAGCTGAAGATTTCTAGCTCTATAATGTTACTGAACTGCTCAAAAGCCTCAATGGCTCCTCCCTGCCCTCTGCAAAGAAAGTAACATCCCTGGTCTGTTGTCCTAGTTTCAAGATCTGGCCAGACTTGACATGACTCTTGTTCACACATTCCAGACAAACCAATCCACTCCTTATTCCCCAAACAGGTCCTGGGATTTCTGATCCAGTGCCAATGCCTTTTGTCCTCATCTCCACATGTGCAAATCCCTCTTCAGTTCAAATGTCTCGTATGTTATAATAATGGCAGTTGATAGCGTTAAGTACTTGCTATGTACTAGGCACTGTTGTACCTACTTTACATGTGTTAACAATCTTGATTGATGTAACAACCATGTGAAAAGGGTTAGCCCATTTTACAGATGAGGAAAGTGGGGCTCAGAGGGCCCAATGCCTTGCCCAAGGTCACAGTGATCAGTGGCAAACACCCTGCTGTAAGTCACTACATTATACTCCTTCTCTTGGGCCGACTTGCCCTATTTCTATGCCTCTGTGCCTCTGCCCACTCCCATCCCTATGTGGTGGCCCCATTGCCCTTTAATCAGTCTCTACAGAGCACTGATTACTTTCTGTCTTGCACTTGAGTTGAGCCCTCCTCTGCCCTGGCTGCAAACTCCTTAATCAGAATCAATGCTCAATCTCTCTCAGGCATGGGACGTTACTCACAGGAGCTGCTCAAGTACGAATCGAATGAGTAAATAGTGCTGGGTGATGTGGGATAAGGACCGGGCCTGCTTCTAGGGCCCTACACGGTTTGGGGAGCTTGTCTTCTCTCCCCACACCTGTCCACACCTCTCCAGGTCCCTGGGTGTCCTCCCCAGATGATGACTTGCAAGGCCAGTTTAGCCAAGATTTGCCAGCACAGCCCACATGCTATGTTGTGACAATTCAGATATGTCTCCCCTACTAGAGTGAACTTGTGTGGACCAAGAATGAATTTTGTTATTGCACATAAAGATAGCTACTATTTACTTCTAATAATATCTGAACAATCTGCCAGACATTGTGTTTTGCCCTTTACAGACATTTAAAAAATTTAAACCTTATACTAAGCCTATAAGGAAGAGATTTTTTAGGGCTTTTTTTTTTTTTTTTTGCAAATGAGGAAACAGATTCAGAGAGGTTACCTATCTTGCCCAAGCCCTCACAGTAAGAAACTATTAGAGGTGGGAAGTCCAACTCCAAAGCACACATCCTTCCCAGGCTCTCCTGGCACCTAATGGAGCCTGGCCCAGAAGCATGATCAGGGTTTGTTGAATTGAATGAATGAAAATGAGTTGTGCTGGAGAAAATCATGTTTACTCCACAATTCAGTATCATAGACAGAAAGAAGGGAGGAGCTGGAGGAATCCCCCTAAGGGCATGCTCCTCAGAGACCTCTAGGGATGGGTGTCAAAGTCAAGGCCTGTCTGTCTCCTAACATCTTTGGGCTCATCTCCAGGTTCGCTTTGTGAACAGCACATGGATATTTGGGAAGGGCATGTGCCATGTCAGCCGCTTTGCCCAGTACTGCTCACTGCACGTCTCAGCACTGACACTGACAGCCATTGCGGTGGATCGCCACCAGGTGAGGGCACCTACCCCTAATGCTCTGCTCTTCCCTCTCTTGCTTCCCTTTCCTGGAAGTTGCAGGGGCTCTGAAGACAGTGTTTTAGCCCAGTTTTCAATGAGTGTGTTTCTCTTCTTATTGATCAACATGAACACATAGGTTAGGGATATTAAGCCCTTTGTCGTAATTTTTTTTTGAGACAGAGTTTCACTCTTTTTGCTCAGGCTGGGGTGCAGTGGCACCATCTCGACTCACTACAACCTCCGCCTCCTGGGTTCAAGCAAATCTCCTGCCTCAGCCTCCTGAGTAGCTGGGATTACAGGTGCCCGCCACCACGCCTGGCTAATTTTCATACTTTTAGTAGAGATAGGGTTTTGCCATGTTGGCCAGGCTGGTCTCGAACTCCTGACCTCAGGTGATCCACCCGCCTCAGCCTCCCAAAGTGCTGGAATTACAGACGTGAGCCACCATGCCCGGCCATTGCTGGCATTTTCTGTCTCAGAAATTAGTGAGCTTGTTTGAGGTTAGAAAAGCAAACCCGGAAAATCACAGATGAAAGGAGAGAGGAGTAATTGCAGGTCAGAGATGAGTGAGAGATGAATATTCACCAATTCAGGCTGTTCAGACGGAAAACAAGCCAGGATGTCCAGGTGGCAGGAGCAGGCATTGCAGTGGAGCATGGTGGCCCTGGGTCAGGAAGGTGTTCTAATAGTTCTGCCCCCATGGGAAGCTCATGGGTATATATGGTGAAAGGAACTGACCAGGATATCTAAGTAGGACAGCTTCATGCCAGGCACCTTTTCCATGCTTACTCAATGAACTCACGTTGTACGCTTAGACCTATGCTGAATTATAGAATGGAGGCTCAGGAAAGTGCATATGTAGCTTTTCCGAGATCATGTGCCTGTGAATGGTGAAGCTAGGATTAGGACTGAGGTCTGTCTGGCTCCAAGCCCATGTTCCAGTCACTAGACCATGCTGCTCTGAGAAGACTCAAAGGAATCTACAAGGCCAGTATTATGAGGGCCACCAGACACAGAAAGATGAGATTTATTCTGAGTAGCACCATGAGATGCAGCAAGGACCACGGGATAGGAGGCTTCAAAGATGCAGGTTCAAAGATACAGTCCAATGTGGGAAGAATTCTCTCATAGAAGTGTCTAAAGGTGGACAAACCTGCCTGGGAGGTAATGAGTTTCATGTCACCAGCCATATTAGAGCAAAGTGAGGATGACAACTTGATGGGGAGGTATTTGAGGAGATTCCAGCATCTGGTAAGGAATGGGACTAGTCAAAATTTGAAATCTCTTTATCTCTGAAATGCCAGAATTTTGTAAGAATCAACTCTTAATTTATGTTGCAGATGCTTTAGTGTAAAGTGTGAAAAGCTTGCATATAAATATTTCCTGCCTTTTCTTAACCATCTCCCTTAATTTAACTAGAAGGACTTCTGATTACTTTTACCTGGCCTATGCTTACCCCAGATTAACGCAACTGAGCATTGACCATGGGCTAAGGATGGGTCTGGGGAATGGGGGCAAAGCCTTGCTCATGTTGACCATGTTACTGCAACATATACCCCAACAAGGGGCTCTGTCCCAAGGCCAGCAGAGTCCTTGAGAAGTGCTTGGAGCCTCTGCCCCAGGCTGCCACTCCCTTCAGCAATCTGAACACAAGAGTATGAGGGGCAGAGATGGCTGAATCCAGAAGGGAGATGTGCTGTCAGCTTCTGAAGCCTCATTGCTTCCTCCCATAAAACCTTGAAAACATTGGGAGAAATTTAAAAAAGCTCGGGACACAGCCAGAATGTCCAGTGTGTTCTGGGATGGCATCTAGAGGTGGTGCCAGCTCTTCCTGACCTCTTCCCCCAACCCTGGACTAACCTATCCCAAATGCCTTTTTCAAAAAATAATGTTTCTCATCTGAAAATGAGGATGGTTTTAAATCCCTAAGTCTTTATTTAAACCTTTTAGGATAATTGATTGATATACAGTAGCAACTCCAAGATGCATTTCAGTCTGAAGCCTGTAACACTGACTTTATTGTAGGCGTGTGAGAGCTGGGCCCTGGTGCGATTTTAGTAATGGCTTTCATAAACATGTTGGGAGTTCCCACATAAGTGTCTGTGCAGCTTCCCAGGATGAGTGATGAGAATGGCCTCTTCCTGTCTGTCAGCTCAGACCCTCTCAGAGTCCATCATAATCTAAGGGGTCTAGAATCATGGGAAGATGAGCTCAGGTCCCGAGGAAGTGGGGGCTGACCGTGGGCTTGCTCCTCTCCCAGCCTTGCCGTGGTGCCATGCGAGCAGCCTTCCTCCTGGACCCCTCCCCAGTCCTCTCACTGGACCCTGGTTCAGCCTGAGTATGACCAGCGGGGCAGATGACCTGCCCCGGTTTTCTGAATCCAGATGACCCTTTCTTTCCTCCTCTGGATGTGGGCTGTTGAGTGGGGGCATGGCTGGGCCTCCTCTCCCCCAGCAGCTACCTGATGTAGCTCAGGGGCTCAATAATGAACATAAGGGGTGCTTGACTTTATCAATAGGGCCTGCCTTATGTGACAAGTGAGCTGTGCCATCCAGATTTCTTTTTATTTATTTATGTATTTTCATTTTTTTAAATATATAGAGACAGGGTCTCACTGTGTTGCCCAGTCTGGTCTAGAACTCCTGGGCTCAAGTGATCCTTCTGCCTCAGACTCCCAAAGTGCTGGGATTACAGGAGTGAGCACCTGCGCCTGACCCAGATTTCTGATTTGCTCCAAAACGTCTTCAGTTAGTGATGTGGTTTGCTTGTTTTCCAGGTCATCATGCACCCCTTGAAACCCCGGATCTCAATCACAAAGGGTGTCATCTACATCGCTGTCATCTGGACCATGGCTACCTTCTTTTCACTCCCACATGCTATCTGCCAGAAATTATTTACCTTCAAATACAGGTGAGATGAATTCGTTGGGATCCGCCTGGGGACTTGTGTCTTCTCCCGAGTCAGGCTCCACCAAGGGATACCTGAGGCCCCCAGGAGCTCACAACTCTCTGAGTAACTAGTACCTGCCTTACTGAGTCTTTCTCTGGCTCGCTCCCATCCTGTTACCTGCTGGTCCATGCCTGTCCTCTACATTTTGTCTGCTTTCTCTCTTCTTTAGCTTCTCCCTTATTCTCTTTCCGGGTTCTCTGCAAGGACAAAGCAATAATTATCAGCATCTGTCACCAGGGTGCCGTACTTACGCAGCCTCAGATCCCAGTCACCAAGGCCTTGTTGAAAAGGAGCAAGGTGTAAACGTCTCACACTATCTACAAACAAAATCTGCATGCATGCCTGAGCCTGAGGCAGGCTTCTCTACCTCCCCCACCTACCGTGCATGTTTATCATATGCTGTCACTGAATGAGAACGTCTTTCTTTCAACACTCAGTTTTTTAAAACTTCAACTGGTTCATTAGGTGATCTCCCTGCTGGACTGTCAGTTTGGGAAGAATTGGCCCAGATTCTTTGTTATCTCGGTGATCTCAACACTTAGCTTACCACCTCCACATAACAGGCTCTTGGTACATATTTACTGAATGAATGAATGATCTTAGAGTGATTTTTTTTTTTTTTTGAGACAGAGTCTCGTTTTATTGCCCAGGCTGGAGTACAATGGCAGGATCTCAGATCACTGTAACCTCCTCCACCTAGGTTCAAGCAATTCTCCTGCCTCAGCTTCCCAAGTAGCTGGGATTACAGGCACGCACCATCATGCCTAGCTAATTTTTTGTATCTTTAGTAGAACCGGGGTTTCACCATATTGGCCAGGCTGGTCTCGAACTTCTGATCTCAGGTTATCCGCCCACCTTGGGCTCCCAAAGTGCTGAGATTACAGGCATGAGCCACCACGCCCGGCCCCCTAGAGTGATTTTTGTCATTTATTGATGGTGGTGGTGGTGGTCACTGGTATGTCTTTTAAAAAATTTTTTTTTTATTATACTTTAAATTCTGGGGTACATGTACACAATGTGCAGTTTTGTGGTATACACGTGCCATGGTGGTTTGCTGCACCCATCAAACCGTCACCTACATTAGGTATTTCTCCTAATGTTGTCCCTCCGCTTGCCCCCCACCTCCCGACAGGACCCAGTGTGTGATGTTTCCCTCCCTAGGTCCATGTGTTCTCGTTGTTAAACTCTCACTTATGAGTGAGAATATGTGGTGTTTGGTTTTCTGTTCTTGTGATGGTTTGCTGAGAATGATGGTTTCCAGCTTCATCCATGTCCCTGCAAAGGACATGAACTCATCCTTTTTTACGGCTGCATAGTATTCCATGGTATATGTGTGCCACATTTTCTTTATCCAGTCTATCATTGATGGACATTTGGGTTGGTTCCAAGTCTTTGCTATTGTGAATAGTGCTGCAGTAAACATATGTGTGCGTGTGTCTTTATAGTAGAATGATTTATAATCCTTTGGGTGTATACCCAATAATGGGATTGCTGGGTCAAATGGTATTTCTAGTTCTAGACACTTGAGGAATCATCACACTGTCTTCCACAATGGTTGAACTAATTTACACTCCCACCAACAGTGTAAAAGCATTCCTATTTCTCCACATCCTCTCCAGCATCAATTGTTTCCTGACTTTTTAATGATTGCCATTCTAACTGGTGTGAGATTGTATCTCATTGTAATTTTGATTTGCATTTCTCTGATGATGAGTGATGACAAGCATTTTTTCAGATGTCTCTTGGCTGCATAAATGTCTTCTTTTGAGAATTGTCTGTTCATATCCTTTGCCCACTTGTTGATGGGGTTGTTTGTTTGTTTTCTTGTAAATTTGTTTAAGTTCTTTGTAGATCCTGGGTATTAGCCCTTTGTCAGATGGATAGATTGCAAAAATTTTGTCCCATTCTGTAGGTTGCCTGTTCACTCTGATTGCTAGTTTCTTTTGCTGTGTAGAAGCTCTTTAGTTTAATTAGATCCCATTTGTCTATTTAGGCTTTTGTTGCCATTGCTTTTGGTATTTTAGACATGAAGTCTTTGCCCATGCCTACGTCCTGAATGGTATCCAGGCTTTCTTCTAGGATTTTTGTGATTCTAGGTCTTAGTTTAAGTCTTTGATCCATCTTGAGTTGATTTTTGTATAAGGTGTAAAGAGGGGGTCCAGTTTCAGTTTTCTACATATGGCTAGCCAGTTTTTCCAACAACATTTATTAAATAGGGAATCTTTCCCCCATTGTGTGTTTGTGTCAGGTGTGTCAAAAATCAGATGGTTGTAGATGTGTGGTGTTATTTCTGAGGGCTCTGTTCCGTTCCATTGGTCTATATCTCTGTTTTGGTACCAGCAACATGCTGTTTTGGTTACTGTAGCCTTGTAGTATAGTTTGAAGTCAGGTAGCGTGATGTCTCTAGCTTTGTTCTTCTTGCCCAGGAATGTCTTGGCAATGCGGGCTCTTTTTTGGCTCCATATGAATTTTAAAGTAGTTTTTTCCAATTCTGTGAAGAAACTCAGTGGTAGCTTGATGGGTATAGCATTGAACCTATAAATTACTTTGAGCAGTATGGCCATTTTCATGATATTGATTCTTCCTATCCATGAGCATGGAATGTTTTTCCATTTGTTTGTGTCTTCTTTTATTTTGTTGAGCAGTGGTTTGTAGTTCTCCTTGAAGAGGTCCTTCACATCTCTTGTAAGTTGTATTCCTAGGCATTTTATTCTCTTAGTAGCAATTGTGAGTGGGAGTTCACTCGTGATTTGGCTCTCTGTCTGTTATTGGTGTATAGGAATGGTTGTGATTTTTGCATATTGATTTAGTATTCTGAGATTTTGCTGAAGTTGCTTATCAGCTTAAGGAGATTTTGGGCTGAGACAATGGGGTTTTCTAAATACACAATCATGTCATCTGCAAACAGAGACAATTTGACTTCCTCTCTTCCCATTTGAATATCCTTTCTTTCTTTCTCCTGCCTGACTGCCCTGGCCAGAACTTCCAATACTATGTTGAATAGGAGTGGTGAGAGACGGCATCTTTCTTTTATGCCAGTTTTCAAAGGGAATGCTTCCTGTTTTTGTTCACTCAGTATGATATTGGCTATGGGTTTGTCATAAATCTTTCTTTTTTTTTCTTTTTTATATTTTAAGTTTTAGGGTAGGTGTGCACAATGTGCAGGTTTGTTACATGTGTATACATGTGCCATGTTGGTGTGCTGCACCCATTAACTCATCATTTACATTAGGTATATCTCCTAATGCTATCCCTCCCCCTTCCCCCCACCCCACAACAGTCCCCAGTGTGTGATGTTCCCCTTCCTGTGTCCATGTGTTCTCATTGTTCAATTCCCACCTATGAGTGAGAACATGCGGTGTTTGGTTTTTTGTCCTTGTGATAGTTTGCTGAGAATGATGGTTTCCAGCTTAATCCATGTCCCCACAAGGGACATGAACTCATTATTTTTTATGGCTGCATAGTATTCCATGGTGTATATGTGCCACATTTTCTTAATCCAGTCTATCATTGTTGGACATTTGGGTTGGTTCCAAGTCTTTGCTATTGTGAATAGTGCCGCAATAAACATACGTGTGCATGTGTCTTTATAGCAGCAGGATTTATAATCCTTTGGGTATATACCCAGGAGTAGGATGGCTGGGTCAAATGGTATTTCTAGTTCTAGATCCCTGAGGAATCTCCACACTGACTTCCACAATGGTTGAACTTGTTTACAGTCCCACCAACAGTGTCAAAGTATTCCTATTTCTCCACAGCCTCTCCAGCACCTGTTGTTTCCTGACTTTTTAATGATTGCCATTCTAACTGGTGTGAGATGGTATCTCATTGTGGTTTTGATTTGCATTTCTCTGATGGCCAGCGATAATGAGCATTTTTTCATGTGTCTGTTGGCTGCATAAATGTCTTCTTTTGAGAAGTGTTGGTTCATATCCTTCGCCCACTTGTTGATGGGGTTGATTTTTCTTGTAAATTTGTTTGAGTTCTTTGTAGATTCTGGATATTAGCCCTTTGTCAGATGAGTAGATTTCAAAAATTTTCTCCCATTCTGTAGATTGCCTTCACTCTGATGGTAGTTTCTTTTGCTGTGCAGAAGCTCTTGAGTTTAATTAGATCCCATTTGTCAATTTTGGCTTTTGTTGCCATTGCTTTTGGTGTTTTAGACATGAAGTCTTTGCCCATGCCTATGTCCTGAATGGTATTGCCTAGGTTTTCTTCTAGGGTTTTTACGGTTTTAGGTCTAACATTTAAGTCTTTAATCCATCTTGAATTAATTTTTGTATAAGGTGTAAGGATGGGATCCAGTTTCAGCTTTCTACATATGGCTAGCCAATTTTCCCAGCACCATTTATTAAATAGAGAATCCTTTCCCCATTTCTTGTTTTTGTCAGGTTTGTCAAGGATCAGATAGTTGTAGATATATGGCATTATTTCTGAGGCCTCTGTTCTGTTCCATTGCTCTATATCTCTGTTTTGGTAGCAGTACCATGCTGTTTTGGTTACTGTAGCCTTGTAGTATAGTTTGAAGTCAGGTAGCATGATGCCTCCAGCTTTGTTCTTTTGCCTTAAGATTGACTTGGCAATGTGGGCTCTTTTTTGGTTCCATATGAACTTTAAAGTAGTTTTCTCCAATTCTGTGAAGAAAGTCATTGGTAACTTGATGAGGATGGCATTGAATCTATAAATTACCTTGGGCAGTATGGCCATTTTCAAGATATTGATTCTTCCTACCCATGAGCATGGAATGTTCTTCCATTTGTTTGTATCCTCTTTTATTTCGTTGAGCAGTGGTTTGTAGTTCTCCTTGAAGAGGTCCTTCACATCTCTTGTAAGTTGGATTCCTAGGTATTTTATTGTCTTTGAAGCAATTGTGAATGGGAGTTCACTCATGATTTGGCCTCTGTTTGTCTGTTATTGGTGTATAAGAATGCTTGTGATTTTTGCACGTTGATTTTGTATCCTGAGACTTTGCTGAAGTTGCTTATCAGCTCAAGGAGATTTTGGGCTGAGATGATGGGGTTTTCTAGATATACAATCATGTCATCTGCAAACAGGGACAATTTGACTTTCTCTTTTCCTAATTGAATACCCTTTATTTCCTTCTCCTGCCTGATTGCCCTGGCCAGAACTTCCAACACTATGTTGAATAGGAGTGGTGAGAGAGGGCATCCCTGTCTTGTGCCAGGTTTCAAAGGGAATGCTTCCAGTTTTTGCCCGTTCAGAATGATATTGGCTGTGGGTTTGTCATAGATAGCTCTTATTATTTTGAGATACGTCCCATCAATACCTAATTTACTGAGTTTTTAGCATGAAGGGCTGTTGAATTTTGTCAAAGGCCTTTTCTGCGTCTATTGAGATAATCGTGTGGTTTTTGTCATTGGTTCTGTTTATATGCTGGATTACGTTTATTGATTTGCATATGTTGAACCAGCCTTGCATCCCAGGGATGAAGCCCACTGGATCATGGTGGATAAGCTTTTTGATGTGTTGCTGGATTCGATTTGCCAGTATTTTATTGAGGATTTTTGCATTAATGTTCATCTGGGATATTGGTCTAAAATTCTTTTTGTTGTGTCTCTGCCAGGCTTTGGTATCAGGACGATGCTGGCCTCATAAAATGAGTTAGGGAGGATTCCCTCTTTTTCTATTGATTGGAATCGTTTCAGAAGGAATGGTACCAGCTCCTTCTTGTACCTCTGGTATAATTCGGCTGTGAATACATCTGGTCCTGGACTTTTTTTGGTTGGTAGGCTATTAATTATTGCCTCCATTTCAGAGCCTGTTATTGGTCTATTCAGAGATTCAACTTCTTCCTGGTTTAGTCTTGGGAGGGTGTATGTGTCGAGGAAATTATCCATTTCTTCCAGATTTTCTAGTTTATTTGCATAGAGGTGTTTATAGTATTCTCTGATGGTAGTTTGTATTTCTGTGGGATCAGTGGTGATATCTGCTTTATCATTTTTTATTGCATCTATTTGATTCTTCTCTCTTTTCTTCTTTATTAGTCTTGCTAGCGGTCTATGAATTTTGTTGATCTTTTCAAAAAACCAGCTCCTGGATTCATTGATTTTTTGAAGAGTTTTCTGTGTCTCTATCTCCTTCAGTTCTGCTCTGATGTTAGTTACTTCTTGCCTTCTGCTAGCTTTTGAATGTGTTTGCTCTTGCTTCTCTCGTTCTTTTAATTGTGATGTTAGGGTTTCAAATTTAGATCTTTCCTGGTTTCTCTTGTGGGCATTTAGTGCTATAAATTTCCCCCTACACACCGTTTTAAATGTGTCCCAGAGATTGTGGTATGTTGTGTCTTTGTTCTGTTTGGTTTCAGAGAACATCTTTATTTCTGCCTTCATTTCGTTATGTACCCAGTAGTCATTCAGGAGCAGGTTGTTCAGTTTCCATGTAGTTGAGTGGTTTTGAGTGAGTTTCTTAATCCTGAGATCTAGTTTGATTGCTCTGTGTTCTGAGAGACAGTTTGTTATAATTTCTGTTCTTTTACATTTGCTGAGGAGTGCTTTACTTCCAACTATGTGGTCAATTTTGGAATAAGTGCACTGTGGTGCTGAGAAGAATGTGTATTCTGTTGATTTGGGGTGGAGAGTTCTGTAGATGTCTATTAGGTCCACTTGGTGCAGAGCTGAGTTCAATTCCTGGATATCCTTGTTAACTTCCTGTCTCATTGATCTGTCTAATGTTGACAACGTGGTGTTAAAGTCTCCCATTATTATTGTGTGGGAGTCTAAGTGTGATTGTAGGTCTCTAAGGACTTGCTTTATGAATCTGGGTGCTCCTGTATTGGGTGCATATATATTTAGTATAGTTAGCTCTTCTTTTTGAATTGATCCCTTTACCATTATGTAATGGCCTTTGGTTTAAAGTCTGTTTTTTCAGAGACTAGGATTGCAACCCCTGCCTTTTTTTGTTTTCCATTTGCTTGGTAGATCTTCCTCCATCCTTTTATTTTGAGCCTATGTGTGTCTCTGCACATGAGATGGGTTTCCTGAATACAGCACACTGATGGGACTTGATTCTTTATCCAATTTGCTAGCCGGTGTCTTTTAATTGGAGCATTTAGCCCATTTACATTTAAGGTTAATATTATTATGTGTGAATTTGATCCTGTCATTATGATGTTAGCTGGCTATTTTGCTCATTAGTTGATGTAGTTTCTTCCTAGCCTCAATGGTCTTTACAATTTGGCATGTTTTTGCAGTGGCTGGTACCAGTTGTTCCTTTCCATGTTTAGTGCTTCCTTCAGGAGCTATTTTAGGGCAGGCCTGGTGGTGACAGAGTCTCTCAGCATTTGCTTGTCTGTAACGTATTTTATTTCTCCTTCACTTATGAAGCTTAGTTTGGCTGGATATGAAATTTTGGGTTGAAAATTCTTTTCTTTAAGAGTGTTGAATATTGGCCCCCACTCTCTTCTGCCTTGTAGAGTTTTTGCGGAGAGGTCAGCTGTTAGTCTGATGGGCTTTCCCTTGTGGGTAACCAGACCTTTCTCTCTGACTGCCCTTAACGTTTTTTCCTTCGTTTCAACTTTGGTGAATCTGACAATTATGGGTCTTGGAGTTGCTCTTCTCGAGCAGTACTTTTATGGCATTCTCTGTATTTCCTGAATTTGAATGTTGGCCTGCCTTGCTAGATTGGGGAAGTTCTCCTGGATAATATCCTACAGAGTGTTTTCCAACTTGGTTCCATTCTCCCCGTCGCTTTCAGATACACCAATCAGACGTAGATTTGGTCTTTTCAGATAGTCCCATATTTCTTGGGGGCTTTGTTCATTTCTTTTTATTCATTTTTCTCTAAACTTCTCTTGTCGCTTCATTTCATTCATTTGATCTTCCATCACTGATACCCTTTCTTCCAGTTGATCGAATCTGCTACTGAAGCTTGTGCATTTGTCACGTAGTTCTTGTGCCATGGTTTTCAGCTCCATCAGGTCCTTTAAGGACTTCTTAGCATTGGTTATTCTAGTTAGCCATTAGTCTAATCTTTTTTCAAGGTTTTTAACTTCTTTGCCGTGGGTTCGAACTTCCTCCTTTAGCTCGGAGAAGTTTGATTGTCTGAAGCCTTCTTCTCTCAGCTCATCAAAGTCATTCTCCGTCCAGCTTTTTTCCATTGCTGGTGAGGAGCCATGTTCCTTTGGAGGAGGAGAGGCGCTCTGATTTTTAGAATTTTCAGTTTTTCTGCTCTGTTTTTTCCCCATCTTTGTGGTTTTATCTACCTTTGGTCTTTGATGATGGTGACGTACAGATGGGGTTTTGGTGTGGATGTCCTTTCTGTTTGTTAGTTTTCCTTCTAACAGTCAGGACCCTCAGCTGCAGGTCTGTTGGAGTTTGCCGGAGGTCCACTTCAGACCCTGTTTGCCTGGGTATCAGCAGCGGAGGCTGCAGAACAGCAAATATTGGTGAACAGCAAATGTTGCTGCCTGATTGTTCCTCTGGAAGTTTTGTCTCAGAGGAGTACCTGGCCGTGTGAGATGTCAGTCTGCCCCTACTGGGGGTTGCCTCCCAGGTAGACTACTCGGGGGTCAAGGATCCACTTGAGGACAGTCTGTCCGTTCTCAGATCTCAAGCTGCATGCTGGGAGAACCACTACTGTCTTCCAAGCTGTCAGACAGGGACATTTAAATCTGCAGAGGTTTCTACTGCCTTTTGTTTGGCTATTCCCTGTCCCCAGAGGTGGAGTCTACAGAGGGAGGCAGGCCTCCTTGAGCTGCATTGGGCTCCACCCAATTCAAGCTTCCTGGCAGCTTTGTTTACCTACTCAAGCCTCAGCAATGGCGGGCACCCCTCCCCCAGCCTAGCTGCCGCTGACCCGATTTTCCAGGTGCCATCTGTCACCCCTTTCCTTGGCTAGAAAAGGGAATTCCCTGACCCCTTGCACTTCCCGGGTGAGGCGATGCCTCACCCTGCTTCGGCTCATGCTCGGTGTGCTGCACCCACTGTCCTGCACCCACTGTCCGACAATCCCCAGTGAGATGAACCCGGTACCTCTCTTGGAAATGCAGAAATCATTTGTCTTCTGCGTGGCTCACACTGGGAGCTGTAGACTGGAGCTGTTCCTATTCAGCCATCTTGGAACCACCCCATAAATAGTTCTTATTACTTTGAGATACGTTCCATCGATACCCAGTTTATTGAGAGTTTGTAGCATGAAAGGGTGCTGAATTTTGTTGAAGGCCTTTTCTACATCTATTGAGATAATCGTGGTTTTTGTCATTGGTTCTGTTTATGTGATACATTGTATTTATTGATTTGCATATGTTGAACCAGGCTTGCATCCCAGGGATGAAGCCGACTTGATCATGGTGGATAAGCTTTTTGATGTGCTACTGGATTGTTTGCCAGTATTTTATTGAGGATTTTCGCATTCATGTTCCTCAGGGATATTGGCCTGTAATTTTCTTTTTTTTGTTGTGTCTCTGCCAGGTTTTGGTATCAGCGTGATGCTGGCCTAATAAAATGAGTTAAGGAGGATTCTTTCTTTTTCTATTGTTTGGAATAGTTTCAGAAGGAATGGTACCAGCTCCTGTTTGTACCTCTGGTAGAATCTGGCTGTGAATCCGTCTGGTCCTGGACTTTTTTTGGTTGGTAGGCTATTAATTACTGCCTCAATTTCAGAACTTGTTAGTGGTTTATTCAGGGATTTGACTTCTTCCTGGTTTAGACTTGGGAAGATGTATGTGTCCAGGAATTATCCATTTCTTCTAGATTTTCTAGTTTATTTGTGTAAAGGTGTTTATGGTATTCTGTGATTGGAGTTTGTATTTCTGTGGGATCAGTGGTGATATCCCCTTTATCATTTTTTATTGCATCTATTTGATTCTTCTCTCTTTTCTTCTTTATTAGTCTTGCTCGTGGTCTATCAAGTTTGTTGATCTTTTCAAAAAGCCAGCTCCTGGTTTCATTGATTTTTTTGAAGGGTTTTTTGTCTCTATCTCCATCAGTTCTGCTCTGATCTTTGTTATTTCTTGCCTTCTGCTAGCTTTTGAATTTGTTTGCTGTTGCTTCTCTAGTTCTTTTAATTTTGATGTTAAGGTGTCAATTTTAGATCTTTCCTGCTTTCTCTTGTGGGCACTTAGTGCTATAAATTTCCCTCTACACACTGCTTTAAATGTGTCCCAGAGATTCTGGTACGTTGTGTCTTCATTCTCCTTGGTTTCAAAGAGCTTCTTTATTTCTACCTTCATATCGTTATTTACTCAGTAGTCATTTCGTAGCTGGTTGTTCAGTTTCCATGTAGTTGTGTGGTTTTGAGTGAGTTTCTTTTTTTTTTTTTTTCTTTTTTTGTTTGAGACGGAGTCTCACTCTGTCGCCCAGGCTGGAGTGCAGTGGCGTGATCTCAGCTCACTGCAAGCTCCGCCTCTCCTCCCTCAGCCTCCCGAGTAGCTGGGACTACAGGTGCCCGCTACTAAGCCCGGCTAATTTTTTTTTTTGTATTTTTAGTAGAGACGGGGTGTCACTGTGTTAGCCGGGATGGTCTCAAGCTCCTGACCTCATGATCCGCCCGCCTTGGCCTCCCAAAGTGCTGGGATTACAGGCATGAGCCACCGTGCCCGGCCTTGAGTGAGTTTCTTAATCCTGAGTTCTAGTTTGATTGCACTGTGCTCTGAGAGACTGTTATGATTTCCGTTCTTTTGCATTTGCTGAGGAGTGTTTTATTTCCAATTATGTGGTCAATTTTAGAATAAGTGTGATGAGGTACTGAGAATAATGTATATTCTGTTGATTTGGGGTAGAGAGTTCTGCAGATGTCTATTAGGTCCATTCGGTCGAGAGCTGAGTTCAAGTGCTGAATATCCTTGTTAATTTTCTGTCTCATTGATCTGTCTAATATTGACAGTGGGGTGGTGAAGTCTCCCACTATTATTGTGTGAGAGTCTGAGTCTCTTTGTAGGTCTCTGAGAACTTACTTTATGAATCTGGGTGCTCCTGTATTGGGTGCATATATATTTAGGATAGTTAGCTTTTCTTGCTGCATTGATCCCTTTACCATTATGTAATGCCCTTCTCTGTCTCCTTTGATATTTGTTGGCTTAAAGTCTGTTTTATCAGAGGTTAGGATTATAACTCCTGCTTTTTTTTTTTTTTTTTTTTTTTTGAGATGGTGTTTCACTCTTGTTGCCCATGCTGGAGTGCAATGGCACAATGTCGGCTCACCGCAACCTCTGCCTCCTGGGTTCTCCTGCCTCAGCCTCCCGAGTAGCTGGGATTATAGGCATGTGCCACCATGCCCAGCTAATTTTGTATTTTTAGTAGAAACAGGGTTTCTCCATGTTGGTCAGGCTGGTCTCGAACTCCCGACCTCAGGTGATCTGCCCATCTCGGCCTCACAAAGTGCTGGGATTACAGGCATGAGCCACTGTGCTGGGCTTCATTTGTTGTGTTAGATGAGCTTCCTTAGAGACAGGTTTTGCGATAAAGGCAGGTACACCTGCAAGTGGCTAATTGAGGCAGTGCTCCCAGGAGCAATGGGAAAGAGAGTGGCAGAAGCTGGACAGAGACCAGGGAGAGACTAAGGAAGGGTATGATTTCAGGGGAAGCTGCCCCTGCCCCACAGGAGGCTCTGGGGCAGACTGAAAATGCAGAGTTTGCCTCAACTTGAGGCCAGGTAACTGGGCTTTCCTATTTCTCCGTCTCTCAGTCTTTTATTACAGGTCTTTCCTAGGAAAATTGGAAACTCCCGACCAATTATGGCTGTAGTGAATCGTGGGAAGGACCTTGAGTGGCCTTAGGGGAGTCCTAGGCACCTAGAAGATCACAGGTGCCAGCTGTTTCTTGCTGGGGGGTTGGTTCTCCAGACTGCAGGGATCCAGGGAGTGTCTGCCACAGGAGCCATGTGCCACCCCACCTGCAGCACGCACACACACACACACACACACACTCACTCCTGTGACAAAAGCAGGGTCAAGAGAAACAGGCCCGGAAGGCGGATTTCAACTAATTTATAAAGGCCCCCTCCAGGAATTCTAGGACATTGAAATGAATCACACACCCAGGCCCCCCAACATCCAGGCTGCCCTTCTACCTTTCCACATGGAGGACTTTTTTTCCCCCCTAAAAAAAGCAAAGGAAGTTTCCTCTCTCTTTTGTTAGTGATGACCACCAGGACGTAGAACATAGAGCACCAAGCCACATGGATATTCCTAAAAAGGCTGAAGAGGACTGGGGTACATTCCATATAAAATAAATACTTGTTCTATGAGTGGCTGAAGGGATGTTAGTTCAGGCTTTACCACTCATATGCTCAAGATCCATCATTTCTTTTCTTTATGCCTTAGTTTTCCCTTTAAAATGGGGAAGTAGCACAATGGGAAATTCTAGGATTTCCTCAAGGATGAGTTAGTTTTCAACCTGGGAACATGAGCATTTCATTCATTTATTCAACAAATATTTTTTGGGTCTCTACTGTGGGCTAGGAATTGCACAAGATTAAGGGAACATGGAGAAATTCAGGTGTATTATTTACCTCTATGCAATTCTCAGCCTAGTGGGGGAGGCAGAAATGTAATCAGATAATTAGGCTACAGCATCAAAAGTGCTATATTAGATGGATGTACCAGGAGCCCAGTGGAAGGAGAGGCCAGTGCTTCTTGGAATGAAGCCTTTCCACACTAATATCTCCTTTCTGTTACCTCTCTCCCCCTCCCCACTTCCTGCCCCCAGTGAGGACATTGTGCGCTCCCTCTGCCTGCCAGACTTCCCTGAGCCAGCTGATCTCTTCTGGAAGTACCTGGACTTGGCCACCTTCATCCTGCTCTACATCCTGCCCCTCCTCATCATCTCTGTGGCCTACGCTCGTGTGGCCAAGAAACTGTGGCTGTGTAACATGATTGGCGATGTGACCACAGAGCAGTACCTTGCCCTGCGGCGCAAAAAGAAGAAGACCATCAAGATGTTGATGCTGGTGGTAGTCCTCTTTGCCCTCTGCTGGTTCCCCCTCAACTGCTACGTCCTCCTCCTGTCCAGCAAGGTCATCCGCACCAACAATGCCCTCTACTTTGCCTTCCACTGGTTTGCCATGAGCAGCACCTGCTATAACCCCTTCATATACTGCTGGCTGAACGAGAACTTCAGGATTGAGCTAAAGGCATTACTGAGCATGTGTCAAAGACCTCCCAAGCCTCAGGAGGACAGGCCACCCTCCCCGGTTCCTTCCTTCAGGGTGGCCTGGACAGAGAAGAATGATGGCCAGAGGGCTCCCCTTGCCAATAACCTGCCCACCTCCCAACTCCAGTCTGGGAAGACAGACTTGTCATCTGTGGAACCCATTGTGATGATGAGTTAGAGGAGGTTGGGAAGAGGGAGTGGGAGGGGTCTGTCTCCACCTGAGGCAGGGAAAGAGAGCCTATTCTCACACATGATCTTCAGAGTGCTGGAAACACATTCCTGCAGAAGCTGTAGGACTCTTGAATTCCTAGGAAACTGTCCAGCCTCCTAGCCCCATGTGATGTGAAAACTAAAAGGCACCACCAACTAGACATGTGTTCATAAATTCCCATCTAAGAAACACTGGGAGGCACAGCAGCCTGTATCTCTGAGGAAGAGGAGCGAGGACAACATTGGCCCAGATGGGGGCTGAATCATTCAACTGCCTCCATCTGTGGGGCAGCTGCTGCCTTACAGCCCTTCCTACTGCTGAGCATCCCGAAGGGAGACCTAAATCATACTTTGGGTGTGGTGACCCAGATGCACAGAGCTCTGCTTGAAACAGGTACACGGGCCAGGGAAATGCCAGCAAGCCAGAGCGGGCGTGGAGATTTTTATGCCTCACTTTCTGGAGTCACTGGGCCATGATGAATCCTAAGTCTTCAGTGGCCTAGCAATATCCAGACAAGAAAGGACCAACTTGGGTTCCTTAAAACAAAGGGAAATTATTATTGCCACTTAGAAAAATTCAGAAAAGCACACACTCACATACACACACACAAAATCACTCTCTTATCCCATCCATTTGTGATAACATCTGTGAACATGCTGTGGCTCTATTTGCAACGTTTTCCTTTGTATGTGTGACTGTGTGCCTGTGTGCTTGACCTTTTTTTTACTTTTTTTTTTTTTTGAGATGGAATCTCGCTCTGTCACCCAGGTTGGAGTTCAGTGGCATGATCTCGGCTCACTGCAAGCTCTGCCTCCCAGGTTCATGCCGTTCTCCTGCCTCAGCCTCCCTAGTAGCTGGGACTACAGGTGCCCGTCACCACGCCCGGCTAATCTTTTGCATTTTTAGTAGAGACGGGGTTTCACCGTGTTAGCCAGGATGGTCTCGATCTCCTGACCTCGTGATCCACCTGCCTAGGCCTCCCAAAGTGTTGGGATTACAGGCGTGAGCCACCGTGCCTGGCCCTTTTTTTTCATTTATACTTTTTCATTTAGATTGTAATGATTAACAGAATCAGGGGTACCTTTCCCAGGGGTGTCCACCAGAAGAGTTGAAGAAGAGGTGAGAAGAACCCAAGGTGAAGCCTGTCACCACGCAGACAGAACTGCCCCCTATTGTAGACAGTGGTGGGAAGGGCCTGGCTCACATGCCCCTCCTTAGAGGCAGCCTCAAGATGAACCAGGGAATCAAACTCAACCAGGAGGCATGATTCCTTCTCTCCTGCAATTGCACAAAAACAAGTGGTGGTGAAACATTGTTCTGTTTTCACAAGAGATGAGGGAGCAGGCTTTCCAATATGCTGGAAGTAATTGCGCTTAGACACCTCATCCTCCCAAGCTGTCTAGAAAGGCCATTTCGCTGTGTTGTCTAAATAATGAGGGTTTTTTCACACCATTTCTCAAAAGGAGATTCGCTGTCAACATCATTTTAGTGGTTCAGGTGTCACTTTCACTTACAGAAACTTATGCATCCTTAAGAAACCTCAATTCTTAAGGGTCTAACTTGCCAGAGAAATCTCATTCCAGGGACTGATTGTTTTTATCACCTTCTGTCTGGTCCTGAGTGACTCACTGTGTCACCCAGAAAAGAGACCTGTCAGGCAGAATCAAGCTTAATTCACCTGCTCTAAACAATTGTTACTGACACACTGCTTTTAGGTTTTCTTCTAGCACCAGATAAACTCTGAAAGCAAAGCATGGATATGAGCTCAGTAGGAAACTAAGGTTTGAGGGAGAAAGAGTTTGTCACTTAGACCTCTTGGCTGTTAACTGAAACTGCACTTGCTCACATCATCTGCTTCCCTGTAATGAACTATGAGGGTTCTTTATCCTAGTTTCTATTTATGAAGATGGTTGAAAATTTTCAAGACACAAGATTTTGAAAGCTCACTTACTGAATTATGGGCAAAACCATGACTTTCATTGGGCAGACAGAGTCTTCTAAGCCCACAGGGATCCCCAGATGGATTTTTCAGGACAAATGGCTCATGTGCCTGTACTTATTGTCTCTGTGGTGTGTCAAGAAGTAGCTAATGGTTTCATCTGAAAGCTGCCATAGAAATTCTGTGAACCAGAATGAGACAAGGCAGCAGGCATACAGAAGGTGTGTCCTGCTCTGGGAAGCATGGAGGATGTTGCACTTCACTCCTCTCTGAGGGTGTCTAGGAATACAGAAGCTCCTTGACTTACATCTCAATAAACCCATCGTAAGTCCAAAATATTGGAAGTTGAAAATGCATTGAATACACCCAACCTACTGAACATCGTAGCTTAGCCAAGCCTACCTTAAATGCTCTGAGAACACTTATATTAGCCTACAGTTGGGAAAAATCATTTAACACAAAGCCTATCTTGTAATGAAGTATGGAATATCTCATGTAATTTATTGAATACGGTACTGAAAGTGAAAACCAGAATGGTTGTATGGATATGTGAAGTATGGTTTCTACTGAATGTGTATTGCTTTTGCATCATCATAAAATTTTTAAAAATCCTAAGTTGAACCATTGTTAGTCAGGGATCTTCAGTACGGCCAAGTCCCAGAGAAAACCCTTTTACTCTGGGAAGAACCCACTGATGGCTCATTAGATCTGTCCCTTCCCCGAGGTCCCTGTGTGACTTTGAGCAAAAAGTGACTTCTTTTTGTGAATGTAAAATTTGTGAAACTTGAGTTTTTCCAATGTGCTGTAAAGTGTTTTATTGTAAATTGCTCATCTCAATAAAATTTACTTCAGGTTTGTGGACTGTGCCTCTTGGACTTGCAATTATGTCACAACTGGTAATCTTTAAAATGGGGTCAGCAGGGATTAGAAGAAGGGAGCATGAAGAGTATCTACTCAACCCTGCATTTTACAGATGCTGAGATTCAAGCCCTGAGAAATTAAATAGCCAGTTGAGGAACCTCTGCCTCTTTGTCTAGTGTTTCTTCCATTGATCAGCTGCCCAAGTTCCCTCTTTTGTAGTTACAAATCTGTGCTGCATGTTTTAACCTGGGACTCCATCTGTTCCTCAGTGACTCAGGATGAGGCAAAGCTGCCACTCAAGCCTTGAGAGCAATTCTCCCATTTGGCAGTGTGCAGTGCACACCACATTCCCTGTGTTTACCATTCTGCCACTGTAGCCTGGGGTCCTACTATCCTACCAGGTAAGCTGGGTAAGCCTTCATTACATACATAATTACCTGATGCCATTCAGAGTTCAGGAAATTAGTTTCAAACAATTTCACAGAAGGTTGTAAATAGAGGTAATTTGCTAAGCCTAGAGGAAAATTTGAAAGAAAAATGAAAGGCGTAGGAGAAGGAGAGGAACTAAGAATTTGTTACCACCGTCTAATGTGCAGTATTGCGTTAAATGCCTCCGAGCTCATTATCTCACTGACCTTCACAGCAGTCCTCCAAGGTGGGCATTATTATTGCAGATGAGGAAACAGAGGCTCAGCCAACTTAGGCAGCCTGCTAAAGGTCATGCACAGCTAAACTGGGAAAAGGCTATCCTTTTGGAGATTAGGTTCTGAGAAGGTATGTAGAATAGAATCTTATTTTATTTTATTTTATTATTATTATACTTTTTAAGTTTTAGGGTACATGTGCACAACGTGCAGCTTTGTTACATATGTATACATGTGCCATGTTGGTATGCTGCACCCATTAACTTGTCATTTAGCATTAGGTATATCTCCTAATGCTGTTCCTCCCCCCTCCCCCCACCCCACAACCATCCCCAGTGTGTGATGTTCCCCTTCCTGTGTCCATGTGTTCTCATTGTTCAATTCCCACCTATGAGTGAGAACATGCGGTGTTTGGTTTTTTGTCCTTGCGATAGTTTGCTGAGAATGATGGTTTCCAGCTTCATCCATGTCCCTACAAAGGACATGAACTCATCATTTTTTATGGCTGCATAGTATTCCATGGTGTATATGTGCCACATTTTCTTAATCCAGTCTATCATTGTTGGACATTGGGTTGGTTCCAAGTCTTTGCTGTTGTGAATAGTGCCGCAATAAACATACGTGTGCATGTGTCTTCATAGCAGCATGACTTATAGTCCTTTGGGTATGTACCCAGTAATGGGATGGCTGGGTCAAATGGTATTTCTAGTTCTAGATCCCTGAGGAATCGCCACACTGACTTCCACAATGGTTGAACTAGTTTACAGTCCCACCAACAGTGTCAAAGTATTCCTATTTCTCCACATCCTCTCCAGTACTTGTTGTTTCCTGACTTTTTAATGTGGTATCTCACTGTGGTTTTGATTTGCATTTCTCTGATGGGCAGTGATGATGAACATTTTTTCATGTGTTTTTTGGCTGCATAAATGTCTTCTTTTGAGAAGTGTCTCTTCATCTCCTTTGCCCACTTTTTGATGGGGTTGTTTGTTTTTTTCTTGTGAACTTGTTTGAGTTCTTTGTAGATTCTGGATATTAGCCCTTTGTCAGATGAGTAGGTTGCAAAAATTTTCTCCCATTCTGTAGGTTGCCTGTTCACTCTGATGGTAGTTTCTTTTGCTGTGCAGAAGCTCTTTAGTTTAATTAGATCCCATTTGTCAATTTTGGCTTTTGTTGCCATTGCTTTTGGTGTTTTAGTCATGAAGTCCTTGCCCATGCCTATGTCCTGAATGGTATTGCCTAGGTTTTCTTCTAGGGTTTTTATGGTTTTAGGTGTAACATTTAAGTCTTTAATCCATCTTGAATTAATTTTTGTATAAGGTGTAAGGAAGGGATCCAGTTTCAGCTTTCTACATATGGCTAGCCAGTTTTCCCAGCACCATTTACTGAATAGGGAATCCTTTCCCCATTTCTTGTTTTTGTCAGGTTTGTCAAAGATCAGAAAGTTGTAGATATGTGGCATTATTTCTGAGGCCTCTGTTCTGTTCCATTGCTCTATATCTCTGTTTTGGTAGCAGTACCATGCTGTTTTGGTTACTGTAGCCTTGTAGTATAGTTTGAAGTCAGGTAGTGTGATGCCTCCAGCTTTGTTCTTTTGGCTTAGGATTGACTTGGCGATGCGGGCTCTTTTTTGGTTCCATATGAACTTTAAAGTAGTTTTTTCCAATTCTGTGAAGAAAGTAATTGGTAGCTTGATGGGGATGGCATTGAATCTATAAATTACCTTGGGCAATATGGCCATTTCATGAAATTGATTCTTTTTACCCATGAGCATGGAATGTTCTTCCATTTATTTGTATCCTCTTTTATTTTGTTGAGCAGTGGTTTGTAGTTCTCCTTGAAGAGGTCTTTCACATCCCTTGTAAGTTGGATTCCTAGGTATTTTATTCTCTTTGAAGCAATTGTGAATGGGAGTTCACTCATGATTTGGCTCTCTGTTTGTCTGTTATTGGTGTATAAGAATGCTTGTGATTTTTGCACATTGATTATGTATCCTGAGACTCTGCTGAAATTGCTTATCAGCTTAAGGAGATTTTGGGCTGAGACGATGTGGTTTTCTAGATATACAATCATGTCATCTGCAAATAGGGACAATTTGACTTCCTCTTTTCCTAATTGAATACCCTTTATTTCCTTCTCCTGCCTGATTGCCCTGGCCAGAACTTCCAACACTATGTTGAATAGGAGTGGTGAGAGAGGGCATCCCTGTCTTGTGCCAGTTTTCAAAGGGAATGCTTCCAGTTTTTGTCCATTCAGTATGATATTGGCTGTGGGTTTGTCATAGATAGCTCTTATTATTTTGAGACATGTCCCATCAATACCTAATTTATTGAGAGTTTTTAGCATGAAGGGTTGTTGAATTTTGTCAAAGGCGTTTTCTGTGTCAGTTGAGATAATCATGTGGTTTTTGTCTTTGGTTCTGTTTATATGCTGGAGTATGTTTATTGGTTTGCATATTTGAACCTGCCTTGCATCCCAGGGATGAAGCCCACTTGATCATGGTGGATAAGCTTTTTGATGTGTTGCCAGATTCGGTTTGCCAGTATTTTAGTGAGGATTCTTGCATTGATGTTCATCAAGGATATTGGTCTAAAATTCTCTTTTTTTGTTGTGTCTCTGCCAGGCTTTGGTATCAGGATGATACTGGCCTCATAAAATGAGTTAGGGAGGATTCCCTCTTTTTCTGTTGATTGGAATAGTTTCAGAAGGAATGGTACCAGCTCCTTCTTGTACCTCTGGTAGAATTTGGCTGTGAATCCATCTGGTCCTGGACTTTTTTTGGTTGGTAAGCTATTAATTATTGCCTTAATGTCAGAGCCTGTTATTGGTCTATTCAGAGATTCAACTTCTTCCTCGTTTAGTCTTGGGAGGATGTATGCCTCCAGGAATTTATCCATTTCTTCTAGATTTTCTAGTTTATTTGCATAGAGGTGTTTATAGTATTCTCTGATGGTAGTTCGTATTTCTGTGGGATCAGTGGTGATATCCCTTTTATCATTTTTTATTATGTCTATTTGATTCTTCTCTCTTTTCTTCTTTATTAATCTTGCTAGCGGTCTATCAATTTTGTTGATCTTTTCAAAAAACCAGCTCCTGGATTCATTGATTTTTTGAATGTTTTTGTGTGTCTCTAAGTCCTTCAGTTCTGCCCTGATCTTAGTTATTTCTTGCCTTCTGCTAGCTTTTAAATGTGTTTGCTCTTGCTTCTCCAGTTCTTTTAATTGTGATGTTAGGGTGTCGATTTTAGATCTTTCCTGCTTTCTCTTGTGGGCATTTAGTACTATAAATTTCCCTCTACACACTGCTTTAAATGTGTCCCAGAGATTCTGGTATGTTGTGTCTTTGTTCTCATTGGTTTCAAAGAATATCTTTATTTCTGCCTTCATTTCGCTATTTATCCAGTAATCATTCAGGAGCAGATTGTTCAGTTTCCATGTAGTTGTCTGGTTTTTGAGTGAGTTTCTTAATCCTGAGTTCTAATTTGTTTGCACTGTGTTCTGAGAGACAGTTTGTTATAATTTCTGTTCTTTTACATTTGCTGAGAAGTGCTTTACTTCCAACTATGTGGTCAATTTTGGAATAAGTCTGATGTGGTGCTGAGAAGAATGTATATTCTGTTGATTTGGGGTGGAGAGTTCTGTAGATGTCTATTAGGTCTGCTTGGTGCAGAGCTGTGTTCAATTCCTGGATATCCTTGTTAACTTTTCTCTCTAGTTGATCTGTGTAATGTTGACAGTGGGGTGTTAAAGTCTCCCATTATTATTGTGTGGGAGTCTAAGTCTCTTTGTAGGTCTCTAAGGACTTGCTTTATGAATCTGGGTGCTCCTGTATTGGGTACATATATATATTTAGGATAGTTAGCTCTTCTTGTTGAATTGATGCCTTTACCATTATGTAATGGCCTTCTTTGTCTCTTTTGATCTTTGTTGGTTTAAAGTCTGTTTTATCTGAGACTAGGATTGCAACCCCTGCTATTTTTTTGTTTTCCATTTGCTTGGTAGATCTTCCTCCATCCCTTTATTCTGAGCCTGTGTGTGTCTCTGCATGTGAGATGGGTCTCCTGAATACAGCACACTGATGGGACTTGACTCTTTATCCAATTTGCCAGCCTGTGTCTTTTAAATGGGGCATTTAGCCCATTTACATTTAAGGTTAATATTGTTATGTGTGAATTGGATCCTGTCATTATGACTTAGCTGGTTATTTTGCTTGTTAGTTGATGCAGTTTCTTCCTAGCCTCGATGGTCTTTACAATTTGGCATGTTTTTGCATTGGCTGGTACCGGTTGTTCCTTTCTATGTTTAGTGCTTCCTTTAGGAGCTCTTGTAAGGCAAGCCTGGTGGTGACAAAATCTCTCAGCATTTGCTTGTCTGTAAAGGATTTTGTTTCTCCTTCACTTATGAAGCTTAGTTTGGCTGGATATGAAATTCTGAGTTGAAAATTCTTTTCTTTAAGAATGTTGAATATTGGCCCCCACTCTCTTCTTTCTTGTAGAGTTTCTGCTGAGAGATCCGCTGTTAGTCTGATGGGCTTCCGTTTGTGGGTAACCCGACCTTTCTCTCTGGCTGCCCATAACATTTTTTCCTTCATATCAACCTTGGTGAATCTGACAATTATGTGTCTTGGAGTTGCTCTTCTTGAGGAGTATCTTTGTGGCATTCTCTGTATTTCCTGAAGTTGAATGTTGGCCTTCTTCACTAGGTTGGGAAGTTCTCCTGGATAATATCCTGAAGAGTGTTTTCTAGCTTGGTTCCATTCCCCCCGTCACTTTCAGGTACACCAATCCGATGTAGATTTGGTCTTTTCACATAGACTCATACTTCTTGGAGGCTTTGTTTGTTTCTTTTTACTCTTTTTTTCTCTAAACTTCTCCTCTCGCTTCATTTCATTCATTTGATCTTCAGTTGCTGATACCCTTTCTTTCATCGAATCGAATCGGCTACTGAAGCTTGATTGAATCGGCTACTGAAGCTTGTGCATGCATCACATAGTTCTCCTGCCATGGTTTTCAGCTCCATCAGGTCATTTAAGGTCTTCTCTATGCTGTTTATTCTGGTTAACCATTCATCTCATCTTTTTTCAAGGTTTTTAGCTTCTTTGTGATGGGTTTGAACATCCTCCTTTAGCTCAGAGAGGTTTGTTATTACCAATCTTCTGAAGCCTACTTCTGTCAGCTCATCAAAGTTATTCTCCATCCAGCTTTGTTCCATTGCTGGTGAGGAGCTGTGTTCCTTTGGAGGAGAAGAGGAGCTCTGATTTTTAGAATTTTCAACTTTTCTGCTCTGCTTTCTCCCCATCTTTGTGGTTTTATCTACCTTTCATCTTTGATGATGGTGACCTACAGATGGGGTTTTGGTGTGGATGTCCTTTTTGTTGCTGTGATGTTATTCCTCTCTGTTTGTTAGTTTTCCTTCTAACACTCAGGACCCTCAGCTGCAGGTCTCTTGGAGTTTGCTAGAGGTCCACTCCAGACCCTGTTTGCCTGGGTATCACCAGCAGAGGCTGCAGAACAGTGAATACTGCAGAACAGCAAGTGTTGCTGTATGATCCTTCCTCTGGAAACTTCGTCTCAGAGGGGCATCCGGCTGTATGAGGTGTCAGTCGGCCCCTACTGGGAGGTGTCTCCCAGTTAGGCTACTTGGGGGTCTGGGACCCACTTGAGGAGGCAGTCTCTCCGTTATCAGATCTCAAACTCCATGCTGGGAGAATCACTACTCTCTTCAAAGCTGTCAGACAGGGATGTTTAAGTCTGCAGAAGTTTCTGCTGCCTTTTGTTCAGCTATGCCCTGCCCCTAGATGTGGAGTCTACAGAGGCAGGTAGGCATCCTTGAGCTGTGGTTGGCTCCACCCAGTTCGAGCTTCCTGTCACTTTGTTTACCTAGTCAAGTCTCAGCAATGGCGGATGCCCCTCCCCCAGCCTCCTTGTTGCCTTGCAGTTCGATCTCGGACTGCTGTGGTAGCAGTGAGCAAGGGTCTGTGGTCGTGGGACTCTCCAAGCCAGGTGTGGGATATAATCTCCTGGTGTGCCATTTGCTAAGACCATTGGAAAAGTGCAGTATTAGGGTGGGAGTGTCCCGATTTTCTGGGTAATGTCTGTCATGGCTTCCCTTGGCTAGGAAAGGGAATTCCCTGACCCCTTGTGCTTCCTGGGTGAGGTGATGCCCCACCCTGTTTCAGCTCCCACTCTGTGGGCTGCATCCACTGTCCAACAAGTCCCAGTGAGATGAACCTGGTACCTCAGTTGAAATGCAGAATTCACCCGTCTTCTGTGTCACTCATGCTGGGAGCTGTAGACTGGAGCTGTTCCTATTTGGCCATCTTGGAGGGAATCCTAACTTTTGTATTTTTTGTAAAGATGAGGTCTTGCCATTTTGCCCAGGCTGGTCTCTAACTCCTGGGCTCAAGTGACTCACTACCTGCTTCAGCTTCCTAAAGTGCTGGGATTACAGGCGTGAGCTACTGTCCCTGGCCCAAATGACTATTTTCTTATATTCCTAGTGTGACTGCATATTCCTTTTTGAAATATGTCTGCTTTTTTCTCTTAATATTCTCTCCTTGTATTGTGAACACTATTCCTTCTTTTTATGTCTTTGAACAGGTAAGTCATTTTCTAAGTCCTTCAGAGATTGAACTATTTTCTATGATTTCTTGACCTCAAATTTTCCAGTTTGTTGTGACTGTTAACTCTCATTTATGAGGGTGAATTTCCATGTGTGTTTTGTAATTTTTGCCTATGAGCTCATATTTGGCAAGAATTGTTTTTTATAGAAGTACTGTGGAAGTGCTATGTTTGCACAGGTATTATGATGAATAAGTTGACATTTGCCTCTGTCAGGGGCCCTGAATTTTAGATGAATTGTTTTGTGATTTCATCAAACTTTATTTTTTGACTGCATCATAATTTAAAAATTTGTTCATTCTGTAATCTTTTCCCATACCTAGATGAAGGTGGACAGACTATATGACTTTTAAAAATAAGCTTCTATCTTTTAAAATAGTTTTATACATACAGAAAATTTGCAAAGGCAGTACAGAGAGTTCCCTATATCCCATATCTAATTTTTCTTATTATAAATATCTAATGTTGGTATGACATATTTGTCAAAATATTGAACGAATACTGACACATTACTATTAACTAAAGTCCATGCTTTATTCAGATTTCCTTAGGTTTTACCTAAGGTACTTCTCCTGTTTCAGGATTCCCTCCAGTCCATCACATTTCATTTTATCTTATTTTATTTCATTTCATTTCATTATATTTCAATCTTCATGTCTCCTTAAGCTCCTCTCAGCTGTGATAGTTTCTCCGCCTCTCCTTGCTTTTGATGACCTCAACAGTCTGAAGGTGTACTGGTCAGACATTTTGAAGTCTGTCCCTCAACTGAGATTTGTGTGATTTTTTTCTCATGATTAGGTGGGGTTTTGGATTTTTGGGGGATAAAGACCACAGAAGTAAAGTGCTATTTTTATCACATTATATCAAAACATGAATTGTCACTATTGATGTTAAAATCTGGCCAAGTTACTGTTTCTCAGGTTTTTCCACCATGTATTAGAGTTCTCCAGAAGGACAGAACCTATAGGATATATGCATATATAAAAGGGAGTTTATTAGGGAGAATTGGCTCACACAGTTACAAAGTGAAATCCCACGATACGCCATCTGCATGGGGAAAGAAAGAAGCCGGTAGTGGCTCAGTCCAATTTTGAAAACCTCAAACCCAGGAAAGCCGACAGTGCAGCCTCCAGTCTGTGGCCAAAAGCTAGAGAGACCCCAGGAAGCCACTGGTGCAAGTCCCAGAGTCCAAAGGCTGAAAAATCTGGAGTCTGATGTCTAAGAAGAGCGGAAGCAAGTGTCCAGCTCAAGAAGAAGAAAGAGAGCCAGAAGCCTCAGGAAGCAAACTTATCCCACCTTTTTCCACCTGCTTTGTTCTAGCTATGCTTGCAGCTGATTGGATGGTGCCCACCCTCATTGAGGATGGGTCTTCCTTTCCCAGTCCACTGACTAAAATGTCAGTCTCCCTGGAAACACTCTCCCAAGCATACCCGAGACAATACTTTACCAGCCATCTAGCCTCCCCTCAATCAAGCTGACACCGAATATTAACCATCACACATTGTATAGTTACTCTCCCCACCAACTCCAGTTTTCATACTGTGCTCTTTGGAAGGAAGTCACTATGTGCAGCCTACACTTAAAGAGTGGAGTTATGCTCCACCTTCTTGAAGGTGAAGTAGCTACATAAATTATTTGGAATTCTACTACACAGCAGATTTGTCTCTTCTCCCATTTATTTATTCAATCATTTTTTATATCAGTATAGATTTGTGGATATATATCTGTGGGTTATAATTCAATACTACTTAATTTTGCTAATTTTGTTCCAGTTTTGGCTGTGAGGAGCTCCTTCAGTTAGCTCCTGTATCTGTTGACATGCTTCCATCAATGTGGGTTTTGTTTTTTGTTTTGGGGAGTTTTTCAGTACTTTCTTGAGCTATGGGATGCTCCAGGCTTATCTTGTATATTTCCTGCTCTTGTCCTAAAATCAGCTATTTCCCCAAGAAGACTGGTTTCTTTTGTTGGAAAATGACTTTTGAAATCAAGATCTGGGTGCTGAATGTGTTCATTGCTACTGGGGTGTCATTACTTCTAGGACCTCTCAGCTGGTAGAGCAAGGAAATATATATGTATATATTCTGTGTATGCGTATGTAACCATCAGTATATATATTAAGTTAATTATGAGCTCATACTGACGTCTTCAACTCTACACCGTTGGCAATGGATCATTCTAACCTCCTCTAAACTCCCACTCTGACAGTGAGAAACCTGGCTCACATCATCTGCCATCCATTTACTTAATTGCTCACTTCCAATATACATCTACAGCAATAGCAGAATTGTTAACGCATACGCCTGTGAGAAACAACTTTATTAACTAGAGTACTATGCATATGTGCAGTTCTTTTTGCCTTTAGTCTGACAGGTTCCATTTCCAAAATTACTTTTGGAAAGTTATAATTTCCAAATTCAGCAACTTTATCATCTATCCCCTTCAGTGATATTGTGTTAAATAATTATAATACAGTTAGATTCTTTTGTTCTATCTACATTCTATCCCGAGATCCATCCAGGGATCTCTTGACCTCCTAAAATGTTTTAAATTTGTATACATTAGCGTTTGTTTTGTAAAGCTTCATGGGCTTTGACAAATGCATAGTGTCTTATATTCACAATTATAGTATCACAAAAATAGTTTCACTACTCTAAAAGACATTCCTGTGCTTTATCTATTCAACACTCACCTTACTCCTCCACTCTGAGCCCCTAGCAACCGCTGATCTATTTACTATCACTATAGTTTTTTCTTTTCCAGAATGTTATATAGTTGCAATAATATAGTATATAGCTTTGTTAAACTGGCTTCCTTCACTTAACAATATGCATTTGAGATTCATCTGTCATCGTGGGTTGACGTCTCATTCCTTTTTTTTCTTTTTATTGAATAGTATTTTTCATGCGCGTCTGTGTGAAGAGACCACCAAACAGGCTTTGTGTGAGCAATAAAGCTTTTAATCACCTGGGTGCAGGCAGGCTGAATCTGAAAAGAGAGTCAGCGAAGGGAGATAGGGGTGGGGCCATTTTATAGGATTTGGGTAGGTAAAGGAAAAAGGGGGGTTGTTCTCTGGCGGGCAGGAATGGGGGTCACAAGGTGCTCAGTAGGGGAGCTTTTGAGCCAGGATGAGCCAGGAGAAGGAATTTCACAAGATAATGCCATCAGTTAAGGCAGGAACAGGCCATTTTCATATCTTTTGTGGTGGAATGTCATCAGTTAAGGCAGGAACTGACCATCTGGATGTGTACATGCAGGTCACAGGGGATATGATGGCTTAGCTTGAGCTCAGAGGCCTGACATTCCTGTCTTCTTATATTAATAAGAAAAATAAAACAAAATAGTGGTAAAGTGTTGGGACGGTGAAAATTATGGGGGATGGTATGGAGAGATAATGGGCGATGTTTCTCAGGGCTGCTTCAAGCGGGATTAGGGGTGGCATGGGAACCTAGAGTGGGAGAGATTAAGCTGAAGGAAGATTTTGTGGTAAGGGGTGATATTGTGGGACTGTTAGAAGAAACATTTGTGATTTAGAATTATTGGTGATGGCCTGGATACAGTTTTGTATGAATTGAAAAACTAAATGGAATAAGAGAAGGAGAAAAACAGGTATAAAAGGTCTAAGAGTTGGGAGGACCGAGGACATCTGATTAGAGAGTGCCTAAAGAGATTCGGCATAGTCCTGCCAGCAAAGATTATTTATTTACTTCAAGAGTTTAGAGTGGCAGTTTGGGGATAGCACCAGGAGATATCAGGTGTGATGGCTTGGAGAAACAGTGTAAACCGGCAGTGTAAACAAGAGCAGGGCATGTATGAGTAGTTGAGAATGGTGAATAGGAGTATGATGAGACAGAAGATAGTGGGGATGACAAGTTTTTTGGGGCACAGTCTAAGTTGGTCTGGTGTCTGCAATGGGACTGGGGCTTAATAAAAAGGAGTGTCCATACAGGAGCTCAAATGGGCTGTACCCTGTAGCATTCCAAGGACAGGCCTGAATTCTGAGAAAAGAAAGAGGTAAAAGTATTGTCCAGTCCTTTTTAAGTTGGTGGCTGAGCTTGGTGAGGTGTGTTTTTAAAAGACCTTTAATCCGTTCTACCTTTCCTGAAGACTGAGGACTGTAAGGGATATAAAGGTTTCACTGAATACCAAGAGCCTGAAAAACTGCTTGGCTGATTTGAGTAATAAAGGCTGGTCTGTTATCAGACTATATAGAGGTAGGAAGGCTAAACTGAGGAATTATGTCTGACAGAAGGGAAGAAATGACTGTGGTGGCCTTCTCAGATCCTGTAGGAAAGGCCTCTACCTATCCAGTGAAAGTGTCTACCTAGACTAAGAGGTATTTTAGTTATCTGACTTGGGGCACGTTGAGTAAAGCTAATTTGCCAGTCCTTGGTGGGGGCAAATCCTTGAGCTTGATGTGTAGGGAAGGGAGGGGTCCTGAATAATCCCTGAGGAGTAGTAGAATAGCAGATGGAACACTGAGAAGTTATTTCCTTGAGGATGGATTTCCACGATGGAAAGGAAATGAGAGGTTCTAAGAGGCAGGCTAGTGGCTTGTACTATAGCATAGTCTGCCCTTTGCTGGTGTGTGGTGATTAGGCCTGGTGGAACTGCCATCAATAAACCAAGTGTGATCAGGGTGAGAAACAGGGAAGAAGGAAATGTGGGGAAATGGGATGAACGTCAGGTGGATCAGAGAGATGCAGTCATGAGAGTCAGGTGTGGTATCAGGAATAATGTGGGAGGCCAGATTGAAGTCCGGGCCAGGAACAACAGTAATTGTGGGAGACTCAACAAAGAGTGAGTACAGCTGAAGGAGCCAGGGAGCAGAAGGTATACACATCAGTGTGAGGAAGAAAATAGATTTTGGAAATTATGAGAGCTGTAGAGAGTGAGTTGAGCATAGTTTGTGATTTTAAGGGCCTCTAAAAGTATTAGAGCGACAGCAGCCGCTGCACGGAGACATGATGGCCAGCCTAAAATAGTAAGGTCAAGTTGTTTGGACAAAAAGGCTACAGGATGCAATCCCAGTCCTTGTGTAAGAATTCCGACTGCACAGCCCTGCACTTCGGCTGTGTGTAGTGAAAAGGGTTGGGATGAATCAGGGAGAGTTAGGGTGGGGGCAGTCTTTAAAGCTGTCTTCAAGGAATGGAAAGAGGAGTGGGGAAAGGATTTAGGATCTATGGGGTCAGCTAGGTTTCCTTTTGTGAGTTTATATAATGGTTTTGTTAGGATGGCAAAACTAGGTATCTAAAGGCGAAAGTATCTAACCATGCCCAGGAAGGAAAAGAGCTGTTGTTTTGTAAGGGATTGAGGTTTGGGAGATTAGTCAGACATGATGAGCAGGGAGAGCACGTGTGTTTTTATGAGAATTATGCCGAGATAGGTAACAGATGAGGATGAAATTTGGGCTTGACTGAAGTAATAGGGGTTGTCTGGGAAGCCTTGCAGCAGTACAGCCTAGGTAATTTGTTGAGCTTGTTGGGTGTCAGGGTCAGTCTAAGTGAAAGCGAAGAGAGGCTGGGATGAAGGGTGCAAAGGGATAGTAAAGAAAGCATATTTGAGATCCAGAACAGAATAATGGGTTGTGGAGGGAGGTATTGAGGATAGGAGAGTATATGGGTTTGGCACCATGGGGTGGATAGGCAAAACAATTTGGTTGATAAGGCTCAGATCCTGAACTAACCTGTAAGCCTTGTCTGGTTCTAGGACAGGTAAAATGGGGGAATTGTAAGGAGAGTTTATAGGCTTTAAAAGGCCATGCTGTAGCAGGCGAGTGATAACAGGCTTTAACCTTTTTAAAGAGTGCTGCAGGATGGGATATTGGCGTTGAGCAGGGTAAAGGTGATTAGGTTTTACTGAGATGGTAAGGGGTGCATGATCGTTTGCCAAGGAGGGAGTAGAGGTATCTTATACTTGTGGGTTAAGGTGGGGGGATATAAGAGGAGGACGCAAAGGAGGCTTTGGATTGGGAAGAAGGGCGGCAATGAGATGTAGCTGTAGTCCAGGGATAGTCAGGGAAGCAGATAATTTAGTTAAAGTGTCTTGGCCTAATAAGGGAACTGGGCAGGTGGGGATAACTAAAAAAGAGCTCTTAAAAGAGTATTGTCTAAATTGGCACCAGAGTTGGGGAGTTTTAAGAGGTTTAGAAGCCTGGCTGTCAGTACCCACAACAGTTATGGAGGCAACGGAAACAGGCCCTTGAAAAGAAGGTAATGTGGAGTGTGTATCCTCCATATTGATTAAGAATGGGACGGACTTACCCTCCACTGTGAGAGTTACCTGAAGCTCGGTGTCTGTGATGGTCTACTGGGCTTCCAAGGTGATCGGACAGCATCAGTCTTCAGCTGCTAAGCCGAGAACATCTGGGAAGGGATCAGTCAGAGAGCCTTGGGCCAGAGTTCCAGGGGCTCTGGGAGTGGCTGCCAGGTGAGTTGAACAGTCTGATTTCCAGTAGGGTCCCACACAGATGGAACACAGCTTAGGAGGAATCCTGGGCTGCGGGCATTCCTTGGCCTGGTGGCCAGATTTCTGGCACTTGTAGCAAGCTCCTGGGGGAGGCGGTTCTGGAGGAATGCCTGGCCACTGCGGTTTAGGCGTTTGGAAATTCTTGTGTGCTGGAGACGTGGCTGGGGTTTGTCTCACAGTGGCGGCAAGGAATTGCAACTCCAAAATATGTTGCTACTTGGCTGCCTCTATTATTGTACACCTTAAAGGCGAGGTTAATTAAGTCCTGTTGTGGGGTTTGAGGGCTGGAATTTAATTTTTGGAGTTTTATTTGATGTTGGGAGCAGATTGGGTAATAAAATGTACATTGAGAATAAGACGGCCTTTTGACCTTTTAGAGTCTAGGGCTGTAAAGCGTCTCAGGGTTGCTGCCAAACGACCCATGAACTAGGCTGGATTTTTATATTTGATGAAAAAGAGCCTAAACACTATCTGATTTGGGATAAAGAAAAAGGAGCATTACCCTTGACTATGCCTTTAGCTTCAGCCACCTTTTTAAGAGTAAATTGCTGGGCAGGTGGGGGAGGGCTAGTCACTTTCATGTGTGTCCCTGTGAAGAGACCACAGGCTTTGTGTGAGCAATAAAGCTTTTAGTCACCTGGATGCAGGCGGGCTGAGTCCAAAAAGAGAGTCAGCAAAGGGAGATAAGGGTAGGGCCATTTTATAGGATTTGGGTAGATAAAGGAAAATTACAGTCAAAGGGGAGTTGTTCTCTGGCGGGCAGAGTGGGGGTCACAAGGTACTCAGTAGGGGAGCTTTTGAGCCAGGATGAGCCAGGAGAAGGAATTTCACAAGACAATGTCATCGGTTAAGGCAGGAACAGGCCATTTTCACTTCTTTTGTGGTGGAATATCTTCAGTTAAGGCAGGAACAGGCCATCTGGTTGTCTACGTGCAGGTCACAGGGGATATGATGGCTTAACTTGGGCTCAGAGGCCTGACATTCCTGTCTTATATTAATAAGAAAAATAAAACAAAATAGTGGTAAAGTGTTCGGACGGTGAAAATTTTTGGGGGTGGTATGGAGAGATAATGGGTGATGTTTCTCAGGGCTGCTTTGAGCGGGATTAGGGGCGGCGTGAGAACCTAGAGTGGGAGAGATTAAGCTGAAGGAAGATTCTGTGGTAAGGGGTGATATTGTGTGGTTGTTAGAAGAAACATTTGTGATTTAGAATGATTGGTGATGGCCTGGATACGGTTTTGTATGAATTGAAAAACTAAATGGAATAAGAGAAGGAGAAAAACAGGTATAAAAGGTCTAAGAGTTGGGAGGACTGAGGACATCTGATTAGAGAGTGCCTAAAGAGATTCAGCATAGTCCTGCCAGCAAAGATTATTTATTTACTTCAAGAGTTTAGAGTGGCAGTTTGGGGATAGCACCAGGAGATATCAGCTGTGATGGCTTGGAGAAACAGTGTAAACCGGCAGTGTAAACAAGAGCAGGGCATGTATGAGTAGTTGAGAACGGTGAATAGGAGTATGACTAGACAGAAGACAGTAGGGGTGACAAGTTTTTTTGGGGGCACGGTCTAAGTTGGTCTGGTGTCTTGAATGAGACTGGGGCCTAATAAAAAGGAGCATCTATACAGGAGCTCAAATGGGCTGTACCTTGTAGCATTCTGAGGACAGGTCTGACTTCTGAGAAGGAAAAGTGGTAAAAGTATTGTCTCGTCCTTTTTAAGTTGGTGGCTGAGCTTGGTGAGGTGTGTTTTTAAAAGACCATTAGTCCGTTTTACCTTTCCTGAAGACTGAGACTGTAAGGGATATAAAGGTTTCACTGAATACCAAGAGCCTGAAAAACTGCTTGGCTGATTTGACTAATAAAGGCTGGTCTGTTATCAGACTGTATAGAGGTGGGAAGGCTAAACTGAGGAATTATGTCTGATAGGAGGGAAGAAATGACTGTGGTGGCCTTCTCAGACCCTGTAGGAAAGGCCTCTACCTATCCAGTGAAAGTGTCTACCTAGACTAAGAGGTGTTTTAGTTATCTGACTCAGGGCTTGTTGAGTAAAGCTAATTTGCCAGTCGTGGGTGGGGGCAAATCCTCGAGCTTGATGTGTAGGGAAGGGAGGGGGCCTGAATAATCCCTGAGGAGTAGTAGAACAGCAGATGGAACACAGAAGTTATTTCCTTGAGGATAGATTTCCACGATGGAAAGGAAATGAGAGGTTCTAAGAGGCGGGCTAGTGGCTTGTACTATAGCATAGCCTGCCTTTGCTGGTGTGTGGTGATTAGGCCTGGTGGAACTGCCATCAATAAATCAAGCATGATCAGGGTGAGGAATAGGGAAGAAGGAAATATGGGGAAATGGGGTGAATGTCAGATGGATCAGAGAGATACAGTCATGGGGGTCAGGTGTGGTATCAGGAATAATGTGGGAGGCCGGATTGAAGTCCGGGCCAGGAACAATGGTAATTGTGGGACTTAACAAAGAATGAGTACAGCTGAAGGAGCCGGGGAGCAGAAAGTATATGCGTCAGGTATGAGGAAGAAAATAGATTTCAGAAGTTATGAGAAATGCAGAGAATGAATTGAGCAGTTTGTGATTTTAAGGGCCTCTAAAAGTATTAAAGCAGTGGCAGCCGCTGCACGCAGACATGAGGGCTAGGCTAAAAGAGTGAGGTCAAGTTGTTTGGACAGAAAGGCTACAGTGTGCGGTCCTGGCTCTTGTGTAAGAATTCTGACCACACTAACCATGCCTAGGAAGGAAAGGAGTTGTTGTTTTGTAAGGGATTGAGGTTTGGGAGATTAATTGGACATGATCAGCAGGGAGAGCACGTGTGTTTTTATGAGAATTATGCCGAGATAGGTAACAGATGAGGATGAAATTTGGGCTTGACTGAAGTAATAGGGGTTGTCTGGGAAGCCTTGCAGCAGTACAGCCTAGGTAATTTGCTGAGCCTAATGGGTGTCAGGGTCAGTCTAAGTGAAAGTGAAGAGAGGCTGGGATGAAGGGTGCAAAGGAATAGTAAAGAAAGCATGTTTTAGATCTAGAACAGAATAATGGGTTATAAAGGGAGGTACTGAGGATAGGAGAGTATATGGGTTTGGCACCATGGGGTGGATAGGCAAAACAATTTGGTTGATAAGGCTCAGATCCTGAACTAACCTGTAAGCCTTGTCTGGTTTCAGGACAGGTAAAATGGGGGAATGGTAAGGAGCATTTATAGGCTTTAAAAGGCCATGCTGTAACAGGCGAGTGATAACAGGCTTTAATCTTTTTAAAGCGTGCTATGGGATAGGATATTGGCATTGAGCGAGGTAAGTGTGATTAGGTTTTAATGGGATGGTAAGGGGTGCATGATCGGTCACTAAGGAGGGAGTAGAGGTGTCTTATACTTGTGGGTTAAGGTGGGGAGATACAATGGGAGGATGTGAAGGAGGCTTTGAACTGGGGGAAAAGGTGGCAATGAGGTGTGGCTGTAGCCTAGGAATAGTCAGGGAAGCAGATAATTTAGTTACAGTGTCTGGGCCTAATAAGGGAACTGGGCAGGTGGGGATAACTAAAAAGGAGTGCTTAAAAGAGTATTGTCTAAGTTGGCACCAGAGTTGGGGAGTTTTAAGAGGTTTAGAAGCCTGGCCATCAATATGCACAACAGTTATGGAAGCAAGGGAAACAGGCCCTTGAAAAGAAGGTAATGTGGAGTGAGTAGCCTCTGTATTGATTAAGAAGGGGATGGACTTACTTTCTACTGTGAGAGTTACTTAGAGCATCTGTGATGGTCCTGTAGGCTTCTGAGGCGATCGGGCAGTGTCAGTCTTCAGCTGCTAAGCCAAGAAGATCTGGGAAGGAGTCAGTCAGAGAGCCTTGGGCCAGAGTTCCAGGGGCTTTGGAAGCGGCTTCCAGGTGAGTTGAACAGTCTTATTTTTAGTGGGGTCCTGCACACATGGGAGATGGCTTAGGAGGAATCCTGGGCTATGGGCATTCCTTGGCCCAGCGGCCAGATTTCTGGCACTTGTAGCAAGCTCCTGGGGGAGGAGGTTCTGGAGGAACTCCTGGCAGCTGCGGTTCAGGCGTTTGGAGTTCTTGTGTGCTGGAGATCTGGTTGGGGTTTGTCTTACAGTGGAGGCAAAGAATTGCAACTCAGAAATATGTTGTTACTTGGCTGCCTCTATTTTATTATTGTACACCTTGAAGGTGAGGTTAATTAAGTCCTGTTGTGGGGTTTGAGGGCTGGAATTTAATTTTTGGAGTTTTATTTAATGTTGGGAGCAGATTGGGTAATAAAATGTATATTGAGAATAAGACGGCCTTTTGACCTTTTAGGGTCTAGAGCTGTAAAGCATCTCAGGGTTGCTGACGAATGAGCCATGAACTGGGCTGGGTTTTTCATATTTGATGAAAGAGCCTAAACACTCACTGATTTGGGAGAGGCCTGATAAAGAAAAAGGAGCATTAACCTTGACTATGCCTTTAGCTTCAGCCACCTTTTTAAGAGGAAATTGCTGGGCAGGTGGGGGAGGGCTGCTCACAGAATGAAACTGTAAACTGGACTGGGTGTGAGGAGGAGAGGTGATAAAAAGATTACAGGGTGGAGGAGCAGAGGCTGAGGAAGAATTGGGACCTAGCTCGGCCTGGTGAGGCGCAGCCTGGGGAGGAGGGGAGAGGTCAGATGGGTCTGTAGAAAAGGAAGATTAGAAAGACTTAACGACGCTTGGGGTTGGGACTGAGGGGACAGGTGGGAGGGAAAGAAGGAGGATTCGGGAGGAATCACATTGGGAACAGAGACTAGGGAGGGAACGAATTGTGAAAAATGCCTGGACATAAGGCACTTCAGACCATTTGCCTATTTTTCGACAAAAATTATTTAGGTCTTGTAGGATGGAGAAATCAAAAGTGCTGTTTTCTGGCCATTTAGAGCCATTGCAAGTTTGCAATGGGGCCAAGCAGTGTTGCAGAAGAAAATAAGGCATTTAGGTTTTAGGTCAGGTGTGAGTTGAAGAGGTTTTAAGTTTTTGAGGACACAGGCTAAGGGAGAAGAAGGAGGAATGGAGGGTGGAAGGTTCCCTATAGTGAAGGAAGCAAGCCTAGAGAAAAGAGAGAGTAGAGATATGGAGGGAAGGGGTTTGGGGGTTCTTACCCTCCAGAAAAGCAGGAAAGGGGTTGGGGTGCAGAGATATGAGGTCAGGGTGCAGAAATAAGGGATCGGGGCACAGAGATATGAGGTAGGGGCGCAGAAATGAGGGATTGGGGAGCAGAGATATGAGGTTGGGGTACTTGTCCATCCTCTAGAGAAGTGGGACTTGCCACTTAGGGTGAAGGAGAAGGGGTTGGGGATTTCTTGTCCCTCCCCCAGAAAAGCAGAGAAGGGGTAGATACATGGAGAGAAGGGGTTGGGGTACTTGCCTTTCCCCCAGAAAAGGGGACTTGCCACTAAGGGTGAAGGACCAAGGCAGGCATCCCTGCGTGGTCTGACACCTCTGAAACGAGGGTGAATAATCAGAGAGGCATCCCTGCAATGATTAAACACCAAGGGAAGGCTGCCTTCCCAGTTCGTGACTGGCGCCGGAGTTTTGGGTCCATGGATAAAACATGTCTTCTTTGTCTCTACCAGAAAATGAAAGGAATTGAAATTAAGAGAAGGGAGAGATTGAAGTGTGGTGCCAAGATTGAAAGGAGAAAGAGGTTGAGGGATAGTGAAGGAGATAGGAGAAGAGAGTAAAAATAGGTGACTTACCGGATTTGAAATTGGTGAGATGTTTCTTGGGCTGGTTGGTCTGAGGACCTGAGGTCGTAGGTGGATCTTTCTCATGGAGCAAAGAGCAGGAGGACAGGGGATTGATCTCCCAAGGGAGGTCCCCCAATCTGAGTCATGGCACCAAATTTTACTCGCGTCCGTTTGAAGAGACCACCAAGCAGGCTTTGTGTGAGCAATAAAGCTTTTAATCACCTGGGTGCAGGCAGGTTGAGTCCGAAAAGAGAGTCAGCAAAGGGAGATAGGGTGGGACCGTTTTATAGGATTTGGGTAGGTAAAGGAAAAAGGGGAGTTGTTCTCTGGCGGGCAGGAATGGGGGTCACAAGGTGCTCAGTAGGGGAGCTTTTGAGCCAGGATGAGCCAGGAGAAGGAATTTCATAAGATAACGCCATCAGTTAAGGCAGGAACAGGCCATTTTCATTTCTTTTGTGGTGGAATGTCATCAGTTAAGGCAGGAACTGGCCATCTGGATGTGTACATGCAGGTCACAGGGGATATGATGGCTTAGCTTGGGCTCAGAGGCCTGACAGTATTCTGTTGTATAAATGTACCACAGTTTGTTTATCCATTTACCTTTATTCAGGGACATAGTTTGTTTCCAGTTTTTGACATTTATAAATAAATTTTCTATAAATATTCACTTGCTATTTTTTGTGTGAATATAAATTTTCAAATCTGTTTGGTAGATACCTAGGGGCATAAGTGCTGAATCATGTGGTAAGACTATGTTCAGCTTTGTAAGAAACTGTCAAACTGTCTTCCAAAATGAGTGTTACATTTTGCATTCCTACCAGCAATGAATGAGTGTTCCTGTTACTCTACATCCTCACCATCAATTGGCATGGTCAATATTTTGAATTCAGCCATCCTAATAGGTATGTAATATATTCCATTGTTATTTTAATTTACATTTTCCTAATAATGGATGGTGCTGAGCATCTTTTCATATGCTTATTTTCCATGTGCATATTTTTTCTTATGAGATGTTCAGATCTTTTGCCCACTTTTTAGTTGGGTTGTTTGTTTTCTTATTGTTGAGTTGTAAGAGTTCTTTGTATACTTTGGACAAAAGTTCTTTATCGGTTGTGTGTTTTGCAAATACTTTTCCCAGTTTGTGACTTGTGTTTTTATTCTCTTAGCAGTGACTTTGGCAAAGCAGAAGTTTTTACTTTTAATAAAGTCCAATTTATTAATTTTTTCTTTCATTTATCATGTTTTTCATGTTGTAAGGTCCACAACAATTTTTTTTGCTTACTTTTAAATAAATAGACTTTACATCAAAAACTGTTTCAAATTTTTATTTCAAAAATTAAAATGTCAGATACAAGAGTCAGTCCTTCAATCTTTATCTAAAGTGAAATCTTCCCCCACTTCCCTAACATTTGTGGCAGTTTCCTGCTCTCGGAATTAGGGGTATGACTGGCATCTACTCTGACATCCCTCATCACAACTTTAACTCTTTAGCTCCTGTTTGGATCTTCAATGAGAAGCGACTCAAAGAGAGGGAAGAGAGTTAAGAGTTCTTAACTTGCTGGGGTGACTTCATCCTTTCTGGCTTGGGCAGATAGATGAAGCTAACTTTGTTTTATGGGTGTTTTCAGTGGCTCTGCAGAGGCTCTCCAAGGACCTCTTGCCATAATCCTCAAAACAAAGGGGATACATTTGATCAGTGTTCCAGGGAACACTCTGCCCTCGGCCTCTTGTTTACTACTGATCCATTCCACTGTGGTTTGCATGCTAGAGTCTATTCTCTCCCCCAGTAACTCCAGTTCTACTCTCTGTCTCCATGTGACTGACATCTTGTTCACAGAGAACGCTCAGGCATTCTTTTTTCCTCAGACACACTGAAGCAATTCAGGCAATTCTAGCATGGCAACCTTCTCTTTGCTATGCCACCAAAGCAGTGGTTCAGTCCTTATCCTACCTCCTATGAGCACCTGGACCAGACACATGTCCACAGTGTCCCTGGATTCCAGGGGACAGAGAATCTCAAGGAAACTCCTTTATTACTTGAAATTAAGAAAATAGAAACTCACATATCTCATCTCTCAGGGGGGTGGGAGATAAATAGGCAACAGCTCTCTACAAATTTTTTTTTCAAAAATTTTTCTCCTCCGAATCTGAGCCCTTTTTATATCCTTGATTTAGCTGAGGAATTCAGGAAAAGAAGACATGGTTTGAAGTCTGTCTCATACTTTGATGTTACTCTGATAGCCATAGAATTGGTCCCTCAGTGAGATTGAAACTAGAGTCCAATTTTCCTCTTAGGTAAGTAACACTCCCAGATCCTAGGGATCAGAGGCTTTCAGGTAGAGAAACAGGTAGTTAACCCAGAATAGCCACTTCAAAGGAAGAGTACCTAGCTCTTAGTAGAAAACAGGTAATAAACCCAGACATAGTCACTTCAAAGGAAGAGCTATCTAGCTCTGTCTCTCAGAAATGCTGTATGCATTTTTAGATCTTACACATGCAAATCGATTTTATTAGCCAGATGTTTGATTTTCTTTCTAGGGGAAGCTGGAATCTCTTCTCTCCCTTTTTATGCAAAGTTTTGCTGAGTCTCCTTTTCTCACTTTAATTACTGTCTCATTAAAGTTCCTTTCCTCTGTCAGCCCCTAAGGGTATTTGCTAGGTTATTGCTTCTGGTACTTCTCATTACTTCTTGTAAATCCAAGATATAGAAAACTTAAAAAAAAATACTGGACTCTTATCCGGCAACCATGCTAAATTCAGTAATTCATTTTAGTAGATTTCTTTTGTAGATTCCTTAGGATTTTCTATGTACATCACTATGTCATCTGCAAATAAAAATGGTTTTACTTCTTTCTAATATATATGACTTTTATATATTTTCCTTGTTTTAATGCACTAATTATGTTTTTGTGTACAATAGTAAAGAAGTGGTGAACATGGATATGCTTGCCTTGTTTAGGATGTTAAGTAGAAAGCATTCAGACTTTCACTATCATGTATGATATCTGTCATAGGTTTTCTCTAGATACATATTTTCTTCTATTCTTAGAGTGCTTAGAGTATTAATGAATAGGTGGCTGAATTTTATCAAATGATCTTTTCTTATATATTGAGATGATAATGTGGGTTTCCTTTATTCTTTATTCTACAAGTATGGTAAATTACATTAATTAATTTTAAAATGGTGAAACAACCTTGCATCCTTGAGACAAATCTTGTCGTGTGTGTGTACACAAAATTCTTATCCTGCAACCATACTAAATTCAGTAATTCACTTTAGAAGAATGCACATAATTCTTGGTTGACAGTCTTTTAGAATTTTAAAAATGTTATCCTAGGCTGGGCATGGTGGATTATGCCTATAATCCCAGCACTTTGGGAGGCCAAGGCAGGAGGTTTGCTTGAGCCCAAGAGTTGGAGTCCTGCCTGAGCAACATAGGGAGACCTCATCTCTGCAAAAATAAAAAAATTAGCCACGCATGGTGGCACATGCTTGTGGTCCCAGCTACCTCGTGGGCTGAGATGGAATGATCACTTGGGCCCAGGAGGTCAAGGCTGCAGTGAGTCATGATTACGCCATTGTACTCCATCCTGGGTGACAGAATGAGACCATGTTTAAAAAAAAAAAAAAAGTTTTTCTGGTCATGGTGGCTCATAACTGTAATCCCAGCATTTGGGAGCTGATGTGGGAGGATCACTTGAGGCCAGGAGCTTGAGACCAGCCCGGGCAACATGACAAAACACCATCTCTACAAAAAATTAAAAAATTAGTTGGGTGTGGTGGCACATGGCTGTAATCCCAGCTACTCCGGAGGCTGAGGTGGGAGGATCACTTGTGCTCAGGAGTTTGAGGCTTTGATGAGTCATGATTACACCACTGCCCCACATCTTGGGTGGCATAACAAGACTCTGTCTCTTAAAAAAAAAAAAAAGGTCTGGGCACGGTGGCTCACACCTGTAATCACAGGACTTTGGGAGGCCAAGGTGGGAGGATCACGAGGTCAAAATATAGAGAGCATCCTGGCCAACATGGTGAAACCCTGTCTCTACTAAAAATACAAAAATTAGCTGGGCATGGTGGCACATCCCTGTAGTCCCAGCTACTTGGGAGGCTGAGGCAGGAGAATTGCTTGAACCTGGGAGGTGGAGGTTGCAGTGAGCAGAGATTGCGCCACTGCACTCCAGCCTGGGCAACAGAGCAAGCAAGGCTCTGTCTCAAAAAAAAAAAAAAAAAAATAGTTATTCTGCTGTGTTCTGACCACCATGATTTCTAAGAGAAATCTTCATTCATTTGAACTGTTGTTTTTCTCTAGCTACTTCAAGATTTTTTTTCCAAATATTTGGTTTTCAGCAATTTCATTATTATATGCCCAGGCTTTTTTTTTCTTTGAATATATTCTCTCTGAATTTCAGTGAACTTCTTTAACCTGAATGTTGATGCTTTTTACCAAATTTGAGAAGTTTTCAGGTATATTTTTTCTTCAAATATTTTTTCTGTCATGTTCTCTTTCTTCTGTACTTTTTAGACTCCAATGAGTTGTATATTAGACCTTTCGATGTTGTCCTGTAAGTTCCTACATCTCTATTTTTTTGTCAAGGTTTTCTTTTTGTTCTTCTAATTTTTTAAAAAATCTATTTTTAAGTTTACTAACTTGTACTCCGTCATAAACATTCTATTTAGCCTACCCAATGAATATCCTATTTCACGTTTTATTTTTCATTTTTGAAATTTTCCTTTCTTTTTTCATAGTTTTTATTTGATGAGCACTTCTACTTTTCCATTTACTTCAGGTGAGACCACCTTTATCTCATGAAGCAAGGTGATAATAGCTTACTGAAAGTCTGATAATTTTAATATCTGGGCACTCCTTGGGTTGGCATCTCCTGACTGTCATTTTTCCTTGAAAATTTGTCACATTTTCTTGGTTCTTTGTTCGTCGTATAATTTTGGATTGTATCTTAGCCATTTTGAATATTGTGTTGCTTAGACTTGAACCCCCTTATAATTCTGTAAAGAATGTTGATTTTTCGTTTTAGCAGGAAATCGATCCACTTCAGTTTAGCCTACAAGTTCTGTCTCTTCTATTTTGACCAGTGGTTTCAATCTCAGTTCAGTTTTCAAATCTTTGCTCTGCTGTTTCAGGTTTATCTCACGTATGCGCCATTCAGACTGGCCACTGAGTGGTTTAAATTTTTAATTTAGTTCTCAATGACTTTGCCGTGTTTCTATGAGTCTGTCCCACGCATGTGAAGCTTGGGGTAAGCCCAGGACCTATGCTGATTCAAGATAGGAATAATACAGGGTGGTGGCAGGAGAATAGAAAATTCCAGGCAGCAGTTTCGGATGACTAACAAAAAGGGAACTGTTGAAATAGCTGCCTAAGGTAGGGGCCAATAAGATCCTGAAAATCAGGGTGTGGGCCAAGCTGGCTAAGTCCAACCGGACCCAATATGGTACTGAATTGACCTAGGTTTCTCCCAGGACCTCATTATATGCTCATTAACAAACTAAATCACACAACCACCAGCATCATGACAGTTCCAGGAACACTCACATTTGGTATAAAAATGGGTGACACCACAGTTCAAGAAATCTTCACCTTTGTCCAGGAATCTTCATGAATATTCCACTCCTTGAAGAAATCCATAAAGGTAGAAACCTCAAACCCAGTTGTGCATCTCTCTCGAGTACTCCCACTCTCCCCTGTACTTTTTACTTTGCAGTAAATCTCCACACTTTCATTATTTTCTGACTCATCCTTGAATTCCTTCTTGCCATGCTGTCAAGAGTCTGGACATCAGCTGGGGTTGAGGTCCTACCAGCATTTGGGAACCTTCCCCAGCCCACCAATAGCAGGTTCACACACAGAATTAAGAAGTCCCCTTTCGCCGGGTGCGGTGGCTCACGCCTGTAATCCCAGCACTTTGGGAGGCCGAGGCGGGGGGGGGGCGGGGATCATGAGGTCAGGAGATCGAGACCAACCTGACTAACACTGTGAAACCCCGTCTCTACTAAAAATACAAAAAAAAAATTAGTTGGGCGTGATGGCGGGCGCCTGTAGTCCCAGCCACTCGGAGGCTGAGGCAGGAGAATGGCCTGAACTCGGGAGGCAGAGGTTGCAGTGAGCCGAGATCGCGCCACTGCACTCCAGCCTGGGCTACAGAGCGAGACTGCGTCTCAAAAAAAAGAAGTCCCCTTTCCAGACTCTCTCGTCCTCAGGGCACCCCCCCCCAACCACAAACACACACACACACACACACACACACACACACACACACACACACACACACACACAATACTCCTCCAGCTCACAGAGGCCCCTTATCAGGTTTCTCTGGCCAAAATTATGGAGTTTTGATTGAAATTTTAGGTATCTACACTACTGTTCTACCATGCAGCTTGGCAACTGGGGCAAAACCTGGAGAAAAAAGGAAAAAGCACCCCCAAACCTGGGAGTGCTACCCCTTAGAGTATCACTTCTCCAAGTTTTGACTCACCTCCACAATCGGCTTTTTTTTTTTTTCACTTTTGAGAGTCCTTAAATAGTTGCTTTTAGAATTTTGTTTAGAGTTTTTAGTTGTGATCAGTGGGAGAGTTAGGCTGTTGCGGCTTCAGCAGCCTTGGTGGTCAGATCTCTGTGCTCAGTTCTTTTGCCTCCCAGGTTCTGCTTTGTTAAGCCTGGCTCCCTGGAGGCTCCCTTGTATTTGCATATTTGAGTGGTAAGCCAAGGATTTTGGCAAAATTTATATTCAGATTTTAAATCTCAGTCTTTCTGTAGAGTTCTAATGTCCAGAATTTCCCTCTTAAATTTTCAGCTGTTCTACCTCTCTGAAACCTGTGTGGCCCTCCCCGATGGCAAGGCTGCCATAGTTAGTTCCTCAGCAGAGCTTGGCAAAGTTGGGGAGCTCCAAGAAGAAAGAGCCATAAACTTACATTTCTTACCTGATATATTATTGGTCATTCAGGAGTAAACTCTTCACAAGTGCCTGCCAGTCACTCGAACTTTTTGTAGTACCTTCAAATAGTTGTTTTTAATAATTTTGTCCAGTTTTTATAATTATCTTTAAGAGGAATTGTATGACCTTCTTATGTCATCATTACAGAAGTCCCATCTATCCCTTGTGTGATTTTTTAAGTAACATCTATTTCTCTGCAGAGATTTTCCATCTGTTCCTTCATTTTGAATATATTTTCTTTTAAAATATTAAAATATTATAATAGTTGTGCTTTAAATCTTCTTGTCTGCAAATTGCAACATCTAGGTCATCTCCAGACTGGTTTCCATTGCCTGATTTTCCTGTAGAGGGTCATATTTATCTGTTTTTTTTGTATGTCTAGTGATTTCTCATTGATTGCCTACTGGACATTATAGTGGCATGTTAGAGAGAGATTTTATATTTCCCTGAAGAGTTTTGTTTTTCTTTTTTTGGTCTTGCAGGACGTTAACCTTGATGGCCCTTGTGGTGGGCAGCAGCTGAAATCTCTACCCACTTTCTTCAGCTTTCTCCTGCCGCTTTTTAGCTGGGCTCTCTGAGGCCTCCAACACATGCACACTTTAGTTGTCTGCACAGGATTTGGACCCAGTGTATATTCATATTTTAGGATTCATCCCTTCTGCACCTCTCTCTCCCCTGCAGTTTCCCCCCTAACTTTCCTACCACTCTACAAGCCCTGAGCTTTTTTTTTCTCTTCAAATTTTTTTTTTTTTTTTTTTTTTTGAGACGGAGTCTGGCTCTGTTGCCCAGGCTGGAGTGCAGTGGCGCGATCTCGGCTCACTGCAAGCTCCGCCTCCCGGGTTCACGCCGTTCTCCTGCCTCAGCCTCCCGAGTGGCTGGGACTACAGGCACCCGCCACCACGCCCGGCTAATTTTTGTATTTTTAGTAGAGACGGGGTTTCACTGTGTTAGCCAGGAAGGTCTCGATCTCCTGACCTTGTGATCTACCCGCCTTGGCCTCCCAAAGTGCTGGGATTACAGGCGTGAGCCACCGCGCCGGCCTCTTCAACTTTTATCTTAAGTTCTGAGGCACATGTGCGGGATGTACAGGTTTGTTACATAGATAAATGTGTGTCTTGGTGGTTTGTTGCACAGATCATCCCATCACCTAGGTATTAAGCCCAGCATCCATTAGCTATTCTTCCTGATGCTCCCCCTCTCCCAACCCCACTCCTGACAGGCCCCAGTGTGTGTTGTTCCCCACCATGTGTCCATGTGTTCTCATCATTCAGCTCCCACTTATAAGTGAGAATATGCGGTGTTTGGTTTTCTGTTCCTGCATTAGTTTGCTGAGAATAACCGCTTCCAGCTCCATCCATACCCCTGCAAAGGACATCATCTTGTTCCTTTTTATGGAAGCCCTGAAATTTGTCCCTTGAGTTTCGTGTATATTGGGGAATGTCTCAGATTCCCAAATCACACCAATTGTAATTGCTGTATTTTGAGGGTGGACCCCTATTCAATTTCTACAGGGCCTTCATATAGTTGTTTTAATATTTTTTTCCATATTTTTAGTTGTTACTACAGAATCTGACCAAGCTATTTGGCCATTACCACTCTTACGAGTTTTAAAGTTGTTTCTCAGCTTAGGCTTTCCATACCCTGTGATTATTGTGAATTTGGCCTTACATCCAAACATGGAGCTGTCCTCGATTTCCAGTTTCTTGTGGGTAACTCTATTTTTCCATCCATGGTGCAGGATGAATGAGAAGCTTCTATATCATTACTCATGCCAGTAGTCCCCCTTCCACCATTCACTCTGATAGCACATATATAGGCTTCTACCTTTAGGCAGGGAGTTCCAGCTTCCCCTTCCCCACCCATGAATGTAGCCTCCATATTCATAAAGGCAATATAAATTCCGCATCTAAAATGTATATTAAATCCTGATATCACCATGAGCAGTTATCGCATCAATTCCTACTCCCCATTTAGATGTTAGTTTACTTCTTGTTGATGATGTCTGGACCTTTCCATTTCTTAGTTTTAAAGAACTTTTCTATCTGTTTATAGTAGTCACAGAGCATCTTGCATCTGCCTTATCATGCATCTTTAACAAAAGTCCCATAATTCACTTTGCATAAGTATTCCTTGAAGAAGTTTTTAAAATCCACCTTCTCTTACGTATTAATTATTTAAGACATGGTGTGCAACTTAGTCAACTTAAAAGCTTACTTAGGTGTCACCATAAACAGAAAATCAAGCAGAAAAGATGCACACATTTCAGACATGATGTGTATTCCAAGAGAATTTGCAATTTAAATAAATGAAAGCATATTCAGGCCGGGCATGGTGGATCACACGTGTAATCCCAGCACTTTGGGAGGCCGAAGTGAGAGGAGGTCAGGAGATCAAGACCATCCTGGCCAACATGGTGAAACCCTGTCTCTACTAAAAAAATACAAAAAAGTTAGCCACTTGTGGTGGTGTATAACTGTAGTCCCAGCTACTTGGGAGACTGAGGCAGGAGAATTGCTTGAACCTGGGAGGCAGAGGCTGCAGTGAGCTGAGACTGCACCACTGCACTCCAGCCTGGTGACAGAGCAAGACTCTGTCTCAAAAAAGAAAAAAAAAAAGCATATTCAGAAAAAAAAATGATGAGAGACCACTACACACCTATTAGAGTGGCCCAAATCCTGAACAATGACAACACCAAGTGCTGATGAGGATGTGGAGTAACAGGAGCTCCCATTCATCGTTGGTGGGGATGCAAAAAGTTGTACAGCCACTTTGGAAGAGAGTTCGATGGTTTCTTACAAAATTAAACATACTCTAATCGTAATATTCAGCAATTGCACATCTTGGTTTTTACCCAAAAACTTTGAAAATTTATGTCCACACAAAATCCTGCACATAAATGTTTATTTTGGCAAGCTTTATTTATACTTGCCAAAATCTAGAAGCAAACAAAATGTCCTTTAGTAGGTGAATGGATAGACAAACTGTGGTACATCCAAACGAGGTAATATTATTCAGTGCTAAAATGAATGAGCTATCAAGCCATGAAAAGACATGATGGAAAACTTAAGTACATATTACTAAATGAAAGAAGCCAGTCTGAAAAGGCTACATACATACTGTAGGATTCCAACCATATGACAGTCTGAGATAGGCAGAACTATAAAGACTTTAAAAAGATCAGTGGTTTCCAGGGGCTGGGGGAAGGGAATAATGAATTAATTAATGAATTAATGAGCATAGAGAATTTTTAGAGCAGCAAAACTACTATGTATAATACTATAATGGTGGATACATGACTTATCCAATGTCCAATGTTTACACAAATGTCCAACACCAAGATTGAACTTCAGTGTAAACTGTGGACTTGGGATGACAGTGATGTATCTTTAGGTTCATCAGTTGTAACAAATGTATCACTCTGGTGGGGGATGTTGATCATGAGGGAGGCTGTGTGTGTGCGCAGGCAGAGGATATATGGGAAATCTATACCTAAAACTGCTATTTAAAAAATGAAGCCTTTTAAAAACAACAAGCAAAACCCATGAGTAATTACCTCACTTACAATGCTCCACTTCCTCACTTCTCCCAGACTTTGCTTCCAAACCCTCACCAGTTCCTACTTTTGTTGGTTAAATAATCATTTTTAATTATATCCAGTGGTATTGTATTGGTCTGTTAAAGCTGCCATAGCAAAAAAAACCAAACAAACAAACAAAAAAAGAACAAAAAAACACAGGCTGGAGGGCTTTATATAAGCTTGTCCAACCCACGGGCTGCAGGCTGCATGCGGCCCAGGATGGCTTTGAATGCAGCCCAACACAAATTCATAAACTTTCTTAAAACATTATGAGATTTTTAAAAAGCATATCAGCTGTCACTAGTGTTAGTGTATTTTATGAGTGGTCGAAGACAATTCTTTTCCTTTCAGTATGGCCCAGGGAAGCCAAAAGATTGGACACCCCTGGCAATAGAAATTTACTTTTTCACAATTCTAGAGGCTGGAGGTTCAAGATCAAGGTGACATCAGGCTTGATGTCCAGTGAGGGCTCTCTTTTTGGCTTGTAGATATCTGTCTTCTTGCTGTGTCCTCACATGGGTTTTCTTCTGTGTGTATGCAGAGGGAGAGAAAGAAAGAGCGAGAAATCTGGTATTTCTTCCTCTTTTTGTGAGGACACTGGTTCGATTAGGTTAGGGCCCATCCTTATGATTTCATTTAGTCGTAATTACTTCCCCAAAGACCCTACCTCCAAATACAGTCGCACCACAGGCTAAGTCTTGAACACATGATTTTTTTTTTGGTGGGGGGCGGGGGGGAATTCAGTCTGTAACAAGTATTATTATAAATAATTTTCTTAAACTTCCATTTCTGTTTTATCACATTTACACCACTTACTTTGATTACTCGCCATGAAAAATGACCAAAGCAGCTTCCTACATTTACTTCTAAGAAGAAGTCATTGTGGTTGGCCAGAGATTCAAACTTCAAGTCACTTTAAAGTGGGGAATGTTAGAAAGGGCTCAGGTGTCTGATGTGAACAGGACCAATCCATACACTTAAAAAGAGAAAAGAGGACTTTATGGTACTTTGAGTGAGTGCCCAGACAGCCGCAATTTGCTTATTAAGAGGAAGCTAAACCTTCAGTGAAAAATGACTACTTAATTATATTGTAAGGTTGTATATAGGAAACATGTCACTTTTGATAAAAATGTAATTTGGAGGGCAATTAGGTTCCAGTATAAACATTTTCACATACGTCATTCTGAGGGATTTGTCAGTCTTGGGAATGCTTCTTGAAAATGTCAAGGATCTGCTGTCTTGTGTCAATGAGACCCTAGCAGTGAGTCTGCTAGGGTCAGACTAACTGGGCCTTAAATCCAGCTAAGTCATTTACAACGGCTTGCTTTTTCTTCTTTTGAAGGTACAATAATGCAAGTTGGGTGTATGGTGTTTGGTGAATATTTGGCATTCCATGTGGTGCTACAAATAGACATATCTGAGGCAGTGCAGGATGTAAAGCCACCCTCAAACTTCAGCATGAATAAAAAAGCACAGCAATCGGAACAAAGCACAAAGAAGAGGTGTCCAGTCATTAGGAAAGCAAGCTAGTTTCTTTTTCATAAATTCTATTCAAGAAAAAATGATTTTTGAGCCTCAGTCCCTTGGCAATGAATAATTTTATTTTGTTACCCCCAAAATACATTTTATTTTTACCAACTGGGGCATGATCTTGAAAGTCAGAAATGAATCACTGTTGTCCATGAGTCCAAAGGATGGAGCTGTTTGTGATGAAGAATGGTGACATAAGTATTTTGAAATAACATTTTAATTTCGTATTATTTCAAGCTTTTCCAGCTCAATTAAATAAGCTGCAATGAGTTGAAATAAAAGCAAGAAACAACTAGGTTTTGACAGCAAAGAGATGTTCTCAGAGTAGTCCCAGTGAGAGGCTTCAAGACATGAAATTGTTTCCTCAGGAAGTCTGAAAAATTTCTCCTTGGAGGTGCTTGTCTGGGAAACAGGGCTCAGTGGGAGGTCCTTTGCCAGGTATTTGTCTCATCCTGTGGCTCTGAAGCCAGGAGAGGCAGTAGGATGCAGTGGTTAATGTCATGGCTCTGCTAGGGTCAGACTAACTGGGCCTTAAATCCATCTAAGCCATTTACTACTACGTGCCCTTGGGCAACTAAATTAACTTCTCTGAGCCTCAATTCATTATTTGTAAAATAGGTTATTGTAAGGATTAAATAATGCAGATAAAGTGCTTACACTTTTGTAATTGTTCAACAAATGATAGCTCTTATTATCACCTATCAGATTCCCTAAATAGCTCAAAATGAAATTATGAAATGAACATCAAGGGAACAAAAACTGTGGGCATTGTGCTAACAGGACTTTCCATTCACTTTCTCACTTAATTTTCACAACAGCCCTTGAGGCTTTATTTTTCCCGTTCTTCACCTCCGTTTGTTCTCATCCTCGAGGCTTTTGTTATGGTTGGTGATTTGTTTGTTTAGAGGACATCCGAGGAAATATGTTTGAAGACCACTGGTGAAGCACGCGAGTGGATATCAAGAAGCTTCAACTCCATTCTTTTCTAAGGCTGCCTTACACATGGATGAACACTATCCTCCTTCGCATGATCTTGGCTCTTAAAACTGTGCTACCTCCCACACTGAGGAGCCACCGTCTCTCTTGATAAACTTGTTCCCACATCAGAAGAAAAAGCATCTCTGTTTCCTCCATTGTCATTACACTTTCCCAAGCGTCTCATCCTGAGCAGTCAACCCCATCTTGCTCACCGCAGGAATGAGCTCTTTTTATCATACTCATAGGTGTGTTTATGTATGCTGTTGTATGTTGGGTATAGCAGCATTTTACAGGGTCTCATTTTTAGTAATTACCCCTCCAGCTAGAGGGTTTTCATAAGCACGAATACCTCAGCTGACAGGTAAACGATCAGTTATAAATTCAGCAGTTCATATTCTCAGCGAGCTGGAACTGGGGTGAGGCAAGTTAGGTGCAAGGATGCAAATTTTTATTTTATTTATTTATTTTTTATTATACTTTAAGTTCTGGGATACATGTGCAGAATGTGCAGGTTTGGTACATAGGTATACACGTACCATGGTGGTTTGCTGCACCCATCAACTCGTCATCTACATCAGGTATTTCTCCTAATGCTATCCCTCCCCTAGCCCCCCACCCCCTGAAAGGACACAAATTTAAGCAGGCACTTGCACAACCCTGAGAATGAGCATCTCTAAATTTTGTACCCACTATGCCTCCCCTTGGAACACACGATGGTCTCCAAACTGGCCTCCATGTGCCAGCCTTGCCCCTCCAATTAACTCCTCATGCCATGTATTAAAATGACTCAAAGCCAAACTTGTCATGCCTTGCTTAAAACTCTTTCATGGGCCAGGCGCGGTGGCTCACGCCTGTAATTCCAGCACTTTGGGAGGCCGAGGCGGGTGGATCACAAGGTCAGGAGATCGAGCCCATCCTGGCGAACACGGTGAAACCCTGTCTCTACTAGAAATATAAAACAATTAGCCAGGCGTGGTGGTGTGCACCTGTAGTCTCAGCTACTCAGGAGCCTGAGGCAGGAGGATGGCGTAAACCTGGGAGGTGGAGCTTGCAGTGAGCCGAGATAGTGCCACTGCACTCCAGCCTGGGCGACAGAGCAAGACTCTGTCTCAAAACAAAACAAAACAAAACAAAACAAAAAAACTCTTTCATGGCTCCTGTTGCCTACCTACCAATGGAGCCTCACCTCTCACCTTCTCTCCCTGCCTTGGCTCCTGCAAAGCCCAGATCTGGTAACCTCATTCACAAAATGGGGATGACAATAATACTAACCTCCCAAGGGCTATGGAGAGGACCGAGAAAGATAATGCGTGTATTCATATTTACTGAAATGGTGGAGGCTGAAGGTTAATCTTTACAGAAGTCTATTTCCAAACATAATAGCTTTGTGCTGCCCTGAAAACCAAAATTTTTAAGAATGTGCTTACCCTCTACTCTGTGCGCTGTGTTTTAACAAGTGATTTTGCCGAGCAAGTGAGTCACATTTTCCCTAAGGCCAAACAGCTCTTAATGTTGTTTATGTAATCACCTGCCTTTGCTACATTCTGTATTTCCTTTTATCTGTAGTGGTTTATGGCTCTCCTGATAGAAAATTATTTCTCATTGAATTTAAAATATTATGGTAGGTGCCAAGAATTCAGAAATGGTTAGAGAAGCAAGGAAGTTATTGGAATGTTAAGGAGTTCTAGAAAACTGTGGAAAGGAGAAAAACACCTCAAACAGCCAAATATCAGAAGTCTCCTTGCTTGCCCATTTGTTTTATTATAGGATGTGAGGTGTATTAGTGGTGGGACTGGGGAGGGGTGGCATTGGTAGAATGTTGCAGAAGATATTATCATAATGAAAAGAGCCTGATCTGTACAGCTTTTGTAAAAGTTTCCTTTTCCGAGATAGACTCGAGGCTTTGTGTGTCCTGTTTCTCCCAAGTTCTGTTCGGCCACCTGAGAAAATCTTTTAAGATTCTATTAACCCAACACAATGTTCACTTCTTCACTGTCAGGTTTTACAGATAAAAGACAGAAGACTCAGGAAGTGGCAAAAATGTATGGGTCACTCAGCCCGCAGTCTGTAAATAATTTATAAGTTATAGCGCTATAGTTTAAATACTGGTGTCTCCCCAAAATTCATATGTTGGAATTTTAAGAGATGAGGCCTTTTCAGAAGTGATTGAGTCATGACGGCAAAGCCCTCATGGGATTGATGCTCTTATAAACGAGATTGATGGAAGCTGCCTTGCACCTTTCACCATGTGAGAATGCAGCAAGAGGCACAATCTGAAGCGGAGGACAAGCCATCACCAGATGCCCAATCTGCTGGTGTTTTGAACCTGAACTCTTCAGCCTCTAGAACTGTGAGAAATAAATTTATATTATTTATAAATTACCCAGTCTAAGGTATTTTATTACAGCAGCCTCAGTGGACTAAGACAGAAATTGGTACTGAGAAGTAGGGTGCTGTTGTAACAAACACCTAAAAATGTGGAAGCAGTTCTGGAACTGGGTAATGGTCAGAGACTAGAAGAGTTTGGAGGAGCAGGCTAGAAAAAGTCTCTATTGCCATGAATAAGCCATAAAGGGTGGTTCTGGTGAGAGTTAGAAAAAGAGGAAATCTGTAGAGAGAGCCTCAATCTTCTTAGAGATTGTCTAAGAGATTGTGATCAGAATGTTGGTAGAAATATGGACGGTACAGTTCATTCTGATGAGATCTCAGATGGAAACAAAGAGTATATTATTGGAAACTGAAGCCGAGACTATTCTTGTTATAAAGTGGCAAAGAACTTGACTGAATTACGTTCTTGTCCTAGTGTTTTATGAAAGGAGGAATTTATGAATGAGAAATTAAATTGGATTTGGCAGAAGAAATCTACAAGTAAAGAGTTCAGAGTGCAGCATGGCTTCTCTTGACTGCTCATAGTAAATACGAGAAGAGAGAAGCAAATTAAAGATGGAATTTATAACCAAAAGGGAAGCAGAACTTAAATATTTGGAAAATTGTCAGCATGGCCATGTTGTAAGGAATAAAATGGTACAATAGAGGCCGGGCACAGTGGCTCACGCCTGTAATCCCAGCACTTTGGGAGGCCGAGACGGGTGGATCACGAGGTCAGGAGATCGAGACCATCCTGGCTAATACGGTGAAACTCTGTCTCTACTAAAAATACAAAAAATTAGCCGGGTGCGGTGGCAGGCGCCTGTAGTCCCAGCTACTTGGGAGGCTGAGGCAGGAGAACTGCGTGAACCCAGGAAGCGGAGCTTGCAGTGAGCCGAGATCGTGCCACTGCACTCCAGCCTGGGTGACAGAGCGAGACTCCATCTAAAAAAAAAAAAAAAAGGCACAATAGAGACAGAACACCAAGGGTGTGACCAAGCAAGATTAATATGGGTGGGCGGAAGCCAAATGCTCTTCATTAAGACAATACAAGAATGACCCTGAACACATTTCAGAGATAGTCAGGATTGCCTCTCCCAGCACAGGCTCAGTGCAACGCCTGGAAGACAGAAATATGTCAAAAGAGGGGTTTTGGGCATTTGCAGAACCTTGGCATCAGGCCACCTCCAGCCTCTGCTGCCTGCATTCCAGTGCAGCGCTCCTTAGCCACCTAAAGTGTGGCTCAAGCACGCCCAGGTGCAGCAGTGGCTGTTCTTATGGAAGGCACAAGTGGTAAACCATGGCAGTGTCCATGCAGTACCATCTCCACAGGTGTGTAGAGTGTGCAAATCGTAGGAGCATGACTACCTCCAGCTAGATTTCAAAAAATGCCCTGAAGAGCCTTGGCGCCTAGGCTGAGAAGTGCCACAGGGATGGGGCCACTGCAGAGAATCCCCACTAGAGCAATGCTCAGTGTAGTCATGAAGGCAGGTCCACTTCCTAAACCCCAAGCTGGTAGAGCCACCAACATGTAGCTCCAACCTGGGAGAGCTGCAAGCATGTGACTCCAATGCATGACAGTTGCTGTATGGGATGCGCTTAGCAAAACCCTGGAGCCTTCAGGGCCTAACCCTCACCCCAGTGTGTCTGGAAGGTAGGACATTGAATTAAAGATTATTCTGGAGCCTTAAGATTAAATGTTATTTGCCCTGTAGTGTTTCAGACTTACTTGGAACCCATTATCCCTTTCTTCCTTACTATTTCTCCTTTTTGAAGTGGGAATGTCTATCCTATGCCTATCCCGTCATTGTATTTGGAAGTACATAAGTTATTTGAATTTACAGGTTCACAGTTGGAGAGCAATTTACCTCAGGGTGAATCATACCCTGAATCTCACCCACATTGATTTAGGTGATATTTAGATGAGACTCTAGGTTATAGACTTTTGAGTTGGTACTGAACAGGTTAAGGCTTTTGTGGCTACTGGGATGGAATGAATATATTTTATATGTGAGAAGGACATGTCTCTCACTTTAAATCAAAAGCTAGAAATGAATAGCTTAATAAGGAAGGCATGTTGAAAGCTGAGATAGGCTGAAACCTAGGCTTCTTGCACCAGTTAGCCAAATTGTGAATTCAAAGGAAAAGTCCTTGAGGGAAATTAAAAGTGCTGCTCCAGTGAACGCATGAATGATAAGAAAGCCAAACAGCCTTCTTGCTGGTATGGAGAAAGTGTTAATAACTTGGATAAAAAAATCAAACCAGCCACAACATTCCCTTAAGCCAAAGCCTAATCCAAAGCAAAGTGTTCAACATTGAGGCAAAACTCTCCACCAGCAAAAAGAACACAACTTGCTGAAGGTTCAGATGATTGTCAGCATTTTTTAGTTATAAAGTATTTTAAAATTAAGGTATGTACACTTTTTTAGACAGAATGCTATCACTCACTTAGTAGACCTCAATATAGTGTAAACTTTAATGTGTTCTGGTAAGCCAACAAATTTGTGTGACTCACTTTATTGTGATATTCACTTTATTGTGGTGGTCTGGAACCAAAGCCACAATATCTCCAGGTTATGCCTCTATTTGACAGAGTTTTGTGATTAGACAACCTTCAAGACAGCCCCCAATGATCCCCATTCCTGGTGTTCATTCCCTTCTATAATCCCCGTCCCACCCCCCACCACCGCACCCAGAGTTGATCTTTCTGGGATAGACCTAATACTTTGCTTCTAATGAATAGAATATAAGGCAAAAGCGATTCAATGTCTTTTCTGAGACTAGGTTCCAAAAGGCTATCATTTCTGTTTTGATTGCAGAGTCTGTTTTGATTCTCTTTCCCTGGCTCTTCTTGGTTTGCTGACTCTTGTGAAATGAGCTGCTATATTATGAGCTGTTCTGTGGAGAAACACATGTTAAAAGGAATTGAAAGTGGCCTCTGGCCAACAGCCAGTGAGGAACTGAGGCTCTTGGTCCAATAGCCCACAAAAAACTAAATTCTGCCAACAACTATGTGAACAGCAGAGTTGTGAGTGAGCTTGGAAATGGATCCTTCCCCAGTTGAGCCTTAAGATGATTACACAACCAGATGATACTTTGACTGTGTCCTTGTTAGAGATCGTGAGCCAGAGTATCTGCTAAACCATACCTGAATTTCTGGCCCATAGAAAATGTGTGATAATAAATATTTTAAGACACTAACTTTTGGGGTAATTTGTTACACAGTGCTTTGGTTCAGATGTGTCCCCCAAAAAGCAGGTGTTAGAAACTTGATTCCCAATTCAACAGTGTTGGGAGGTGGAACCTGATGAAAAGTGATTAGGCCAAGAAGGTGAAGTGAATGGATTAGTGCCATTATTGTGGGAGTGGGTTTGTTATAAAAGGGAGAGCTTGGCCCCCTTTACGCACATTTTTTCTTTCATTCTTCCTCCCTTCCTGCCATCATATGACACAGCAAGAAGACCCTTGCAAGATGTCTGCACATTGATATTGGATTTTCTACCCTCCAAAAGTGTGAGCCAATAAATTTCTGTTTGTTTTAAATTACCTAGTCTCATGTATTCTGTAATAATAGCACAAAATGTACTAAGACACGTAGCAATGGATAGCTAATACAAAGTTGATGATGGGAGTCCTCTATGGGAGGACACAAAGTCAGCCTCCTATTGATCACCCATGGGTAGCTGCAGAAAGGGCAGACCAAGCATGATGTTGAAGCACAGAGTATACAAATGGACTGAATATATAAGTGGACAATGGCAGACTGTATATTACAATAGAACTCTGCAACAACCTGGCCGGGAAGCCAAACCATAACCTTTGTAGCAACTTTCACAGAATGGGGAGGACTTGGTCAATGGCTGCCAGCTTCCTTATTTTTTGCCCTCACTTCCAACTGAGGCCCAAACATAGAATGCTCCCCAAATTAATCATGTAAGGTGCTCCACTTCTAATTATCCTGCCTACAGCTTCCCACACTGACAAATTAAAATCAGAGCATACTTAAAGCTGTTCCACCAACTTTTTTTTTTAACTATAAAGTTTTCCCACTCTCTTTTGCCTGCCTTGAGCCTCTGTCATAGGATAAGTGAGGGTGGCTGACCCCCTTGTTATAACCACCTCTGAATAAATAGCCTCTGCTTGTTCTCATGTTAGCGATCTTCATTGCCACAGCACCCTCTTCCCCAGCTCCCATGTGTTCTGCTGCCTCCTGCTGGCCACCTGAGGAAGACCAACCTTGCTGGGGGCCACACTGCTCTGGATGTTCCTACAGAAACAGGAGCAGCAACCCAGATGGCTAATGACCAGTCATCCTCTCCCTTCTCCACCTCTTATGCTAGCATTCACTGTGAGTTGTCTTTTGACTAGTTGCTTGTTTACTGGAGCCTTTAATTAATCCAAATGGGGATTACTGTTTTCTAAGAAATATGCCAAAAGAAGGAATTTGAACTTTGTAATTGCTTGTATTGAGAATAGGAAAGTCTGAAGAAATACATGAATTTTCATGGTGGTAAAATATGTTTCATTTCAGATACCTTGGGGGGTAAAAATGCAACTCAGAGTGGAAAACTTATCATTCCCCCACATTCTCTCCTTCCAGCATTCCATGTCCCAAGTCTCCCCTCCCCATGCCCTCACTTCCTAGCAGAATCAGGGGATGGTAAGATCAATTCTACTAAGTTAGATTAAAGCCATGGACAGTCATATGCAAACAACCATGGTACACTAATGTCCAACAAAGATATAAGGGATAGATTCTTCTGAAAGGAGGGTCAGGCAGGGCATTTGAGGTCTTACAGAGAGGGATTATGAGAAGAAAAGAGAAAAAAAAGAGGAAGAGTTGGGAAGTGGCATGTCTTTGAAGCTTCAGTCAATAAGGCTTTATTCTATTATTCAAAGACTGAAAGGCACATCAAGGATGAGTCTATCACTTTTTTTTCAACCCTGTGTGGCTTTTGGCAGTAAAGATCAGCTTAAATTTTTATCCAAATCCAACGAAGGGAAGGTAAGAAAACAGGAATGAGGTGATACAAGAGCTCATCCACCAGGCTGAGGGAACAACCTAATTACAGACCACAGAGTGGTGAGGATACATCCTTAGAAGGATGGCCCAGTTGGAGAAGTAGTAAGATGGACTCCTTACCTCCCCTCTGCCTGTTTCTCCCTTCCTGGTAGGTGATTAGAAACATAATTTGTGAGAGAGAAAAAGGAGGCACCTGCCACATGGGTTACGCCAATGAGTAAATCTGACCTGAATCTTGTAATGGTTTGTTTGTCCTTTCTTATCTCATCTCTTGGACTCTCCTGGCCTGCAAAAGAAACTTGGGGCTTGGGCAAGGGTGCATTGTACTGAATGGTGTTTCCTATAACAGAGGTGGTTATAAGGATGAGAAGGAATGTTATACCTGGAAATTCCCAGCACAGAACTCAGCACATGGGAGATCCTTGGTAAACTGTAGCACACTCAGGATCTAGGAACCAAAATGTGATATGGGATGAAAGGTTGCTCTTGTCTACAATCTTTTCTTCAGTAGTGTAGTGCTCTGGAAATATTAGTACCACCTCAGTGAAACATAGAAAATGTTTCTTGCCACTGAGAAGTAGGGGGCAGCTGGAGGAAGAGTGGCTCTCCCTTACAAGAGTCTTCCTCTCTCTTTCCTTGTGGCAGGGGCCTTTGCCTAGGATCTACTTCTATCTACTTCACCACATTCAACTTTTCTTGTGTTCTTTTAGAGCTGTTTTCCTTAGGCAACAATTCATGTTGTGTGTTATGTGTCAGTAAAAGGGTGCTGATTGAAGTTATTAAATTAAAAATAAATATGTTGGGAGGTATGTATGCCTTCCTCTTCAAATTTCTAGGAGAGTTTTTGTAGACTTGGTATAATTTCTTCCTTAAATGTTTGTTGTAATTCACCAGTGAATCCATTTGGACCTTGTATTTTCTTTGTGGAATAGTTTAAACTACAACTTTAGTTTCTTTAATAGATATAGGGCTATTCAAATAATCTATTTCTTTAAAAAACTTTTTTGGAAAGAGGGGTTCCTACTATGCTGCTCAGGCTGGTCTCAAACTCCTGGCCTCAAGTGACCTCCCACCTCAGCCTCCCAAAGTGCTGGGATTACAGGCATGAGCTACAATGCCCAGTGAAATAATAATTTCTTGAGTGAGCTTTGATAATTCATGTCTTTCAAATAATTCATCCATTTCATCTAAATTGTGCAATTTATTGACACAAGGTTGTTTTTAATAATCCCTTATGTTCATTTTTATATCTGTAGAATCTAGAGTGATGCTACCTCTCTCATTCCTAATATTAATAATTTGTGTCTTTTTTTCTGATCAGTCTGGCTAGAGAATGATCAATATTATAATCATCTGAAAGACTCAGTTTAAAAATATATGTGTATATATTTGAAGTGTTACTTTAATAAAGATGATACATTTTGTTAAATGAAATGAATGCAAAGCATAATTATGAGTAAATGCACATATATACACATACAGGTTTACACATATATATTGATAAAAAAAGATTTGCATTTGCTTTCATAGTGTCAGGGAAGGCTTAGTCTTGAAAAAAAGTCTGCATTAATTGCAATGAAAGAATCATTGATTTTCTTGAGTATTTTTTCTTTTTTCTTTTCTTTTCTTCTTTTTTTTTTTTTTTTTTTTTTTTGAGATGGAGTTTCACTCTTGTTGCCCAGGCTGGAGTGCAATGGCGTGATCTTGGCTCACCGCAACCTCCGCCTCCTGGGTTCAAGTGATTCTCCTGCCTTAGCCTCCTGAGTAGCTGGAATTACAGGCATGCACCACCATGCCCGGCTGATTTTGTATTTTTAGTAGAGATGCGGGTTTCTCCTTGTTGGTCAGGCTGGTCTCAAACTCCCGACCTCAGGTGATCTGACCACCTCGGCCTCCCAAAGTGCTGGGATTACAGGTGTGAGCCACCTGGCCCAGCCCGTTTTTCTGTTTTCTATGTCATTGATCTCCGCTCTAATCCTTAGTATTTTCTTTCTTTTCTTACTTTGAGTTTAATTTGCTCTTTTTTGAAAAATGTAATTTCTTACAGTAGAAGCTGAAGTCATTGGTGTCATGCCAGACTCATGTCCAAGAGGCTGAAGAAGAGACCCAAAGACAGCAAATGAGTTTATTGAGAACTTACATACAGGGTGTTCTAAAAGTGGTGGGCTGGACAGGAGAATTGCTACTGTTCATGAGAAGCAAGTAGTTAATATAGCAATTTTCACTTAGCACCCTCCACCTAGCAAACCTCACGAACCTCCATTTAACCCAAAACAATGGGTCTCAGTTCCTTGCACATCCTGTGTTCCAAGAACAGGTCAGGGATTCTGATGTCCTTCATAGATGAGGAGTGAATCTGTGGGTTGGCCGCTCCCAGATTCCTTAGCTGAGAACTTTGAACACACATTCTTAAACCATAGGGTCATCCTCAGGGTATGCTTAAGTTACTCCTCTCAGGGGCATTGGCCATACAATCAATTTGGCTTGAAACTTTTCTTCTTTTCTTTTCTTTCTTTTTTTTTTTGATGGAGTTTCGCTCTTGTTGCTCAGGCTAGAGTGCAATGGCATGATCTCGGTTTACCTCAACCTCCGCCTCCCAGATTCCAGTGATTCTCCTGCCTCAGCCTCCCAAGTAGCTGGGACTACAGGTGTGCGCCACCACGCCTGGCTAATTTTTGTATTTTTAGTAGAGACAGGGTTTCACCATCTTGGCCAGGCTGGTCTTGAACTCCTGACCTCATGATCCACCCACCTCACTCAGCCTCCCAAAGTGCTGGGATTATAGGCGTGCGCCACTGTGCCCGGCCTCTTCTTTTCTAATATAGACATTTGGTGTTATGAATTTCCCAGTAAATACTGCTTTTATAGTATCTCATGAATTTTTGATATGGTGTGTTTTTATTTTCATTCAGTATAAAGTAATGTCTAATTTTTCTATGTCTTTTTTGATCAATTATTTAAAAGTACATTGTTTAGTTTCCAAATACTTGGGAATTTTTCAGAGTTTTTTTATTGATTTCTAATTTAATTCTGTTATGGTCTAAAAATAAATCTGGTATGACTTGAATTTTTGTAAATATATCGAGACCTGTCTTGTGACCCAGAATATGGTCTGTATTGGTAAATATTCTGTATGACTTGAATATGTAGTCTTCCATTCTTAAGTGGAGTATTATAGAAATGTCAATTAGGTTAAGTTGGTCGACCATGTTGTTCATCTTATATATCCTGATTTTCTGTGTACCAACTGTTATACCAATTATGGAGATAGAAGATAAACATCTCTGACTAAAATTATACACTTTTTATTTCTTTCAGTTCTGTCAGGTTTTGCTTCACATATTTTGAAGCTCTGTTATTTGATATATAAGAGGTAAGGATTGTTATGCCCTCCTGATGAAAACCCTTTTTCATTATGAAATGACCTTGTCTTGTAATACTCTTTGCTCTGAAATGTACTTTGTCTGATTTTAATATAGCTGATATAACGATCTTTTGGTTAGTGTTAACACGGTATATCTATTTCCATTCTTTGACTTTTTGTTTTTAATGTGAGACAGGGTTTTGTTCTGTTGCCCCGGCTGGAGTGCAGTGGCACAATCATGGCTCACTGCAGCCTCAACCTCCTGGGCTCAAGAGATCTTCTCACCTCTGTCTCCTGAGTAGCTGAGGCCATAGTTGCACACCACCATACCCTATTAATGTTTTTTATTTTTTGTAGAGGTGAAGTCTCCCTATGTTGAACAAGTTGGTTTCAAACTCCTGGGCTTAAAATTTAAGTAATTTTAAAAAATCTTGGATATCTACCCACATAGTTCATCTTTCCAGTGTTCCTCATTCCTTTGCATAGATCTACATATCAATCTATTATTTTTATTCTGCCTATTTAACACTTCTTATTGTCTGGGTCTGCTGGTGATGAATGTTTTAGACTTTGTATGTCTAAAAATGTCTTTACTTTGTCTTCATTTAAAAAAGATATTGTGTTAGGTTTCTAGGGCTGCCATAACAAAATACCACAGAGTAGATGGTATACACAACAGAAATTAATTTTTTCATAGTTCTGGAGGCCAGAAGTCAAAGATCAGGGTTTGGCAAGTTTGGTTTCCTCTGAGGCCTCTCTCTGTTGTTTGAAGAAGGCCATCATCTCACCATGTTCTCAGAGGGTTGCCCCTCAGTCTGTGTGGTGTTCTAATCTTCTCTTCATATGAGGACACCAATCATATCGGATTAGGGCCCACCTGTATCACTTTATTTTACCTTAATTACTTCCATAAAGGACTTATGTCAAAATATAGTCACATTCTGAGGAGTTGCTGGTTAGGACTTCAGCATATGAAGTTTAGGGGGTGAGGGAACACAATGCAGCCTGTAAACAGATATGTTTTCTGGGCATAGATTTATAAGTGGACAGTTCTCTTCTTTCAGCACTTTAACAATGTTGCTCCACTGTCTTCTTAATTTTGCTCCTCTGAATGTATCAAATGTTTTTCTCTCTTTGCTTAGAGGTTTTCTCTTTATCACGTATTTTGAGCAATTTGATTATGATTTATTTTGATGTCACCTTCATGTTTCTTGTGCTGGAGATTCATTCAGCTTCTTGGATCTATGGATTTATCATTCCAGGCTGAAGTAGAAGTGACATTTCCTTAGGATTTTTCATGGAAGTAGAATTGTGAACTAAAAAGATTTGACAATTTTATATTTTAATGCATTTGAACAGTTTTCCTTCTATAATGCATCCATCAATTTACATCCCCAGAAACAGACAGTACTATTTTTTTGTATTGTTTGAATTTTTTTTTTTTTAATTATTATTATACTTTAAGTTTTAGGATACATGTGCACAATGTGCAGGTTAGTTACATATGTATACATGTGCCATGCTGGTGCGCTGCACCCATTAACTCGTCATTTAGCATTAGCTATATCTCCTAATGCTATCCCTCCCTCATCCCCCCAACCCACAACAGTCCCCAGAGTGTGATGTTCCCCTTCCTGTGTCCATGTGTTCTCATTGTTCAATTCCCACCTATGAGTGAGAACATGCGGTGTTTGGTTTTTTGTCCTTGTGATAGTTTACTGAGAATGATGATTTCCTATTTATTTATTTATTTATTTTTATTATTATACTTTAAGTTTTAGGGTACATGTGCACAATGTGCAGGTTAGTTACATATGTATACATGTGCCATGCTAGTGCGCTGCACCCACTAACTCGTCATCTAGCATTAGGTATATCTCCCAATGCTATCCCTCCCCCCTCCCCACACCCCACAACAGTCCCCAGAGTGTGATGTTCCCCTTCCTGTGTCCATGTGTTCTCATTGTTCAATTCCCACCTGTGAGTGAGAATATGCGGTGTTTGGTTTTTTGTTCTTGCGATAGTTTACTGAGAATGATGATTTCCAATTTCATCCATGTCCCTACAAAGGACATGAACTCATCATTTTGTATGGCTGCATAGTATTCCATGGTGTATATGTGCCACATTTTCTTAATCCAGTCTATCATTGTTGGACATTTGGGTTGGTTCCAAGTCTTTGCTATTGTGAATAGTGCCGCAGTAAACATACGTGTGCATGTGTCTTTATAGCAGCATGATTTATAATCCTTTGGGTATATACCCAGTAATGGGATTGCTGGGTCAAATGGTATTTCTAGTTCTAGATCCCTGGGGAATCGCCACACTGACTTCCACAATGGTTGAACTAGTTTACAGTTCCACCAACAGTGTAAAAGTGTTCCTATTTCTCCACATCCTCTCCAGCACCTGTTGTTTCCTGACTTTTTAATGATTGCCATTCTAACTGGTGTGAGATGGTATCTCATTGTGGTTTTGATTTGCATTTCTCTGATGGCCAGTGATGATGAGCATTTTTTCATGTGTCTTTTGGCTGCATAAATGTCTTCTTTTGAGAAGTGTCTGTTCATATCCTTTGCCCACTTTTTGATGGGTTTGTTTGTTTTTTTCTTGTAAATTTGTTTGAGTTCTTTGTAGATTCTGGATATTAGCCCTTTGTCAGATGAGTAGGTTGTGAAAATTTTCTCCCATTTTGTAGGTTGCCTGTTCACTCTGATGGTAGTTTCTTTTGCTGAGCAGAAGCTCTTTAGTTTAATTAGATCCCATTTGTCAATTTTGGCTTTTGTTGCCATTGCTTTTGGTGTTTTAGACATGAAGTGCTTGCCCATGCCTATGTCCTGAATGGTAATGCCTAGGTTTTCTTCTAGGGTTTTTATGGTTTTAGGTCTGACATTTAAGTCTTTAATCAAGCTTGAATTAATTTTTGTATAAGGTGTAAGGAAGGGATCCAGTTTCAGCTTTCTACATATGGCTAGCCAGTTTTCCCAGCACCATTTATTAAGTAGGGAATCTTTTCCCCATTGCTTGTTTTTCTCAGGTTTGTCAAAGATCAGATAGTTGTAGATATGTGGCGTTATTTCTGAGGGCTCTGTTCTGTTCCATTGATCTATATCTTTTTTTTGGTACCAGTACCATGCTGTTTAGGTTACTGTAGCCTTGTAGTATAGTTTGAAGTCAGGTAGCATGATGCCTCCAGCTTTGTTCTTTTGCCTTAGGATTGACTTGGTGATGTGGACTCTTTTTTGGTTCCATATGAACTTTAAAGTAGTTTTTTCCAATTCTGTGAAGAAAGTCATTGGTAGCTTGATGGGGATGGCATTGAATCTATAAATTACCTTGTGCAGTATGGCCATTTTCACGATATTGATTCTTCCTACCCATGAGCATGGAATGTTTTCCATTAGTTTTATCCTCTTTTATTTCATTGAGCAGTGGTTTGTAGTTCTCCTTGAAGAGGTCCTTCACGTCCCTTGTAATTTGGATTCCTAAGTATTTTATTCTCTTTGAAGCAAATCATGTTCACTCATGATTTGGCTCTCTGTTTGTCTGTTATTGGTGTATAAGAATGCTTGTGATTTTTGTACATTGATTTTGTATCCTGAGACTTTGCTGAAGTTGCCTATCAGCTTAAGGAGATTTTGGGCTGAGACAATGGGGTTTTCTAGATATACAATCATGTCATCTGCAAATAGGGACAATTTGACTTCCTCTTTTCCTAATTGAATATCCTTTATCTCCTTCTCCTGCCTGATTGCCCTGGCCAGAATTTCCAACACTATGTTGAATAGGAGTGGTGAGAGAGGGCATCCCTGTCTTGTGCCAGTTTTCAAAGCGAGTGCTTCCAGTTTTTGCCCATTCAGTATGATATTGGCTGTGGGTTTGTCATAGATAGCTCTTATTATTTTGAGATACGTCCCATCAATACCTAATTTATTGAGAGTTTTTAGCATGAAGGGTTGTTGAATTTTGTCAAAGGCCTTTTCTGCATCTATTGAGATAATCATGTGGTTTTTGTCGTTGGTTCTGTTTATATGCTGGATTACATTTATTGATTTGTGTATGTTGAACCAGCCTTGCATCCCAGGGATGAAGCCCACTTGATCATGGTGGATAAGCTTTTTGATGTGCTGCTGGATTCAGTTTGCCAGTATTTTATTGAGGATTTTTGCATCAATGTTCATCAAGGATATTGGTCTAAAATTCTCTTTTTTTGTTGTGTCTCTGCCCGGCTTTGGTATCAGGATGATGCTGGTCTCATAAAATGAGTTAGGGAGGATTCCCTCTTTTTCTATTGATTGTAATAGTTTCAGAAAGAATGGTACCAGTTCCTCCTTGTACCTCTGGTAGAATTTGGCTGTGAATCCATCCGGTCCTGGACTCTGGTTGGTAAGCTATTGATTATTGCCACAATTTCAGATCCTGTTATTGGTCTATTCAGAGATTCAACTTCTTCCTGGTTTAGTCTTGGGAGAGTGTATGTGTCAAGGAATTTATTCATTTCTTCTAGATTTTCTAGTTTATTTGCGTAGAGGTGTTTGTAGTATTCTCTGATGGTAGTTTGTATTTCTGTGGGATTGGTGGTGATATCCCCTTTGTCATTTTTTATTGCGTCTATTTCATTCTTCTCTCTTTTTTTCTTTATTAGTTTTGCTAGTGGTCTATCAATTTTGTTGATCCTTATACTATTTTTTTAATCATTGCCAATCTAATTAGTTTTAAAAAGGTTCTCATTATTTTAATTTGCATTTATTTAACTACTCATGAAACAAAATTTTTGTTAATGTTTATTGATTATATTTTCTCATTTTTCTTTATTCATTCATTTAATCATTTAACAAATATTTGTTGAGCCGCTACTATGTGCCAGGAAATGTTCCATATACTGGGGATACAGCAGTAAATAAGACAGGTGAGGTTCTCCCCTCATGGAGCCTGCTTTCTAAGAGTGAGGTGAGGGAGACAGTGCAGATACACATACACACAATTTTCGATGGTGATATAAGCTATAAAAAATAAGACAAGGTGACATGGAGTATGACTTGGAATGGTGACTTGAGTAATTGCAGAAGGCTTCTCTGAAGATGTGATATTTGAACTAAAACCCAAATTATGAGAAAGAGCTAGGTATGCAATGATATGGGCAAAAGCATCAAAGGAATAGAAAACAAGCAAGTACAAATGTTCTGAGGTATAAATGAGCCTAGTTTGTTTGAGAATGAGAAGAAATCCCAGGTCACTGGAGAGTGGTAAGTAGGAGCAAAAGTCTTAGGAGCTAAGGTCAGAGTTCTAGTCAGGAGTTTAAAGTTTATTCTAAATGTGAATTACCTATACAAATCCTTTGCTTATATTTTAAAAACTTTTATTGTACTAAAAATATTAACATCTGTATGTATATGTTGCAAATATTTCTTCCTATTTTTATCTGTCTTTGAATTTTATTTAGAGTGTTTTTAAAAAAACCCTTTCCTTTTTCTTTCTTGCGTTTTAAAAATATTAGTAAATATATTAATCTTTTACTTTATAGCTACTGCCTTTAGAAAACTCACCTCATCAAAACTATGAAAATATTCACCAAAATTACTATCCTACTCATTATTTTCACATACCATCAATTTTTAAGGTTTTTTTTGTGTAGTTATTAAGTCATGTGTAAGACAAATGTTTTTATCTTACCTCTGAACTTCCTTGGGCTAGGAAATGGGTTAAGAACTGGGTGGTGTCATACCTCTTACTTAATAGTAAAACCATAGCAACAACTATTATTTAATACCTTGCTGTGGCTATTTTGGAGTCCTAGAGTAAGGGAGGGGGAAGGGGACCAACCACATTTGACTTGTATCCACAGAGGATAAACTCAACTTAGCTATTGGTGAGAAATGCGACCCTTCTGCTTGCCTTTCTTTGTTCTTGTCTATGATCTGGCTTACTGGGGCTTGTTGTTAAGGCTCCAAATTCCATTCCAGGGAAAATTGCTCTTTCTTCCCAAAGATCTCCTTTGAATTGAAGTAATCAGAGCCTGATAAGTGCTAAGTTCTTCCTTCATGAAGTAGTCAGCAGGACTAACCCCATCAGCTTTACAATCAGGGGTTGTTCTAGGATCTGGAACCATAGCCCCTCTCTCTATAGACAGATGCAGAGCTCAGAAAAGGTGGAAATGAATTTGTTTTTTGCTTTTTCATTGCTGGTGCCAATTTTTAATCTCTAGTCATAAAATGTCCTGACTCTGAATATAATCCTGTCTCAGTTTTTAAAATCTCACTGATAGCAACAGGAGGCAGCCAAATGCCTAGGCAGATAGGGGCAGGTCCCTGGTGAAAACCCACCTCTGAGCCAAAGTCAGTTTAAAGCCTGAAAGGAAAGCTACAAATCAAATCTACGCACTGGATTGAGAACCTGTCTTCCCATTTGGCGTACTTTCCTCTGATTGATCCCCACCCTTTGCCTGTTTTACCTTTATCTACCCTGTCCTAATTTGTTTTCTACACTGTTATGCCCACCTTTGAGTGGCGTCTTCACTTTAACCTTTTTTGTACACTGACAAACCAATCAGCATCCACTCCCCATTCTGAGTCCATAAAAAGCCCTGGACCCAGCCACACAAGGAGAGAGACAAACCACCTGACTGCATCCTCTCTCCACTGAGAGCTTTTCCGACGCTCAATAACAGTTTCCACCCTCATCATCCTTCAATAGTCAGCATGACCTCATTCTTCTTGGACACTGGACGAGAGCTCGGGACCCACTGGGTGTGGGTACACAAAGGTTGTCACACTGGCACTTTGCCCTTGCCGATAGAGGGCAGCCAACCCATGTGACAGGGCCAGGGGCCAACTGAGCTGCTAACATGACACCATCCATAGAGTTGTGGACAGCAGAGCTAAAAGAGCTAATTATCACACTGACACCCTCTCTGGGGCTTTGGGGTCATAGATACCCTTGTCTGGGTGATGCCACATTCACCTTGAGGCCACATTCCTGGTCTGGCTGTGGGCCTCACATGGAGCTTGCTCCCGTGTCGGTGCTCAGAGTGGGCAGCCAGATCCTGCACTGGCTCACTCACATGCTCCCTCCTGCAAAGGGCTGAGCTCAGCAGGCTGAGTAGATGGGGTACCCCAGCTGTGAGTCCAGCAAAGGGCTGAGAAAAATCCCGCATTATCAACCTTGGGTGGATTTTGATTCTTTGGACATTTTACATTTACCATATGGCTGGGAATAGACGAGCTGCCCAGGCTGTGAATTTGGGAAGCTGGATGTGAGGAGTAGCTGCCCATGTGACACATTGCAGCCAGAATGTTCCCACTGGCCCACAGATATGGGCTTCTAAACTCACAGCAGGTGGCAAACCTCAATGTTAATTGAGTCAAAGGTTACATTTGAAACATTTTAATTCTGAAATCACTTTTTAACATTTTCTTTCTTCTCTCATTTCAGTGGAAAAACTATCCCACCTCCAACAATCTTTGTGTTCAATGCTGGGTCTCCTAACCCCTTTGAAATCATGCCCTAAGTTCTTCTGCCCTGTTTTAAACCTCATCTCAGTAGCACTTTCCATTTATCCTACAAACATGAGCCCCAATCTTCAAAATGTTTTCTCAAGCTTCCTATTCCTTTAATATATCTACCTTATCTAAATTATCCACTTCTTCAACTCTCTCTGGGTCCTTGTATGCTTCTTTCCTAAGAATCATCTTATTTGTAGTTCCTTTAATTTTAACCATCTGCTTATATTTTTTAATGTATTTCTTATCATAGTATAAGCTCCTTGTGGCCAGGAATGATGTTTGTCTTCTTTGCTATTCTATCTTGTGGAAATAAATGGAGACCACCCATATGAGAACAAGCAAAGGCTACTCATTCAGAGCTTGCAGAGAGTCAGCCACCATAACTTACATTTTGCCAGAGACTCAAGGCAAGCAGGGGAGTGGGAAAGTTTTAGAGTAAATAAAAGAGGAGGCTTCAGATCTGCTCAGATCGAAGGCTGTGAGCAGGGGCAAGCTGTAGGCAGTTGTATTAGTCCATTCTTGCATTGCTATAAAGAAATACCTGAGACTGGCTTATATATAAAATATATATATAATAGGTTTAACTGGGTCACAGTTCTGCAGGCTGTACAGGAAGCATTGCAGCATCTACTTCTGGGGAGGCCTCAGGAAACTTCCAGTCAAGGCAGAAAACAAAGGGGGAACAAGCACATTATGTGGCAAAAATAGCAGGAAGAGAATTGTGGGTGGAGGGGCAGAGGTGCCACACACTTTCAAATGACCAAATCTCATGAGAATTCATTATCACGAAGACAGCACCAAGTCATGAGGGATCTGCCTCCATGCTCTAAACACCTCCCACCAGGCTCCACCTCCAGCATTGGGGATTACAGTTCAACATGAGACTTGCTTGGCTGGAGACAAATGTCCAGACTATATCAGCAGCTAACTAGAAGCAGGGCATTCCATGTGATTGGTGAGGGGGCATATTTAGCTTTCTCCAGTTGGTCCTAAGTTAAAAGCAGGAGCTGAAACAGGAAAGCTGGAAGTTATTAATCAATTCCTGATCATTTTGGGTCAATCGTTATAGGGGTTATCCTTTGGCTTCCTGGAATGGATACTGTGGATAGTAAGTTGGCTTCCTGGGCTGGCTGTTACAGGTTGTGGGTCAGAGTCCTGCTTTATACATTGCCTTGTCATTGCTCATTTGTATATTCAATCTTTCAATTCCCAGGACCAGCATTTTCCAGCATAGAGTAAGAACACAGTAATTATGAGTTAATTAATATGAAGCGGGCAACTTCGAATTTGACATTGCCCCTCAGAGATGCAGCTCCCTTCCATCCTTTTTCTACCTGGCTTCTGCATCCCTGTGTCTTTACTAGCTCCATTCCCTGTCACTTCTTTGACTGTAGGTGAGTCAGAGAGACTCTCCACAAGCTTTTCCTTTTTCTCTCTTTATTTTCCTTAGAGAACTCATCTACTTCCACACTTCTACGAAAGTGAGTCCAGGATTCTTATCTGCAGCCCACACCTCTCTCCTGCACTGTGGGTCAATTGGCTGATGGACAACTCCTCGCTGACATCCTGCCAGCATCTCAGAGCCCATCATCAGCTCCTCCTCACTGGGAAATCCTCTCTCCTCTTCCAGATGTTTCTTTCTTTTTTTTTTTTTTTTTTTTTGAGATGGAGTTTCACTCTTGTTGCCCAGACTGGAGTGCAATGGTGCGATCTCGGCTCACCACAACCTCTGCCTCCCAGGTTCAAGCGATTCTCCTGCCTCAGCCTCACTAGTAGCTGGGATTACAGGCATGTGCCACCATGCCCAGCTAATTTTGTATTTTTAGTAGAGACGAGATTTCTCCATGTTGGTCAGGCTGGTCTTGAACTCCTGACCTCAGGTGATCTGCCTGCCTTGGCCTCCCAAAGTGCTAGGATTACAGGCATGAGCCACCGCGCCCGGCCCTCCAGATGTTTCTATTTAGTTTCTGTGGCAAAAGCACTATTGAACATGGTTTCTGATTCTGTGGGAGAGTAAATCTGAGGATGGATGTAAGGAAAACCGAGTAGGAGGGAATACAAAAAAAGGGCGACTGGTGTTGTTGGCAGGAAAAGTGTCCCCTGGGGATGCAAGAAGGGAGTGGACACTCAAGCTATCTCAAGGGCTGGAGCTGGGGAAAGTGATCTGACCTTTTCTCCTTACCCCCTAGTCTCCAAAGTCCATTGTATCATTCGTATGCCTTTGCATCCTTGTAGCTTAGCTCCCACTTGTAGCTTAGCTTCCAACACCAGCCTGGAACACCAAAATAATCTTCATTTCTGGGTCTTCCAACAGACAAAGCAACAGGACATTGGGAAGCAACTAAGGAAGCAGTCCTTTTTGTGGAGGAGGTCAGTGGGGGTGGGGTGGGAGAGGAATGGCAGGGGTGCTCAGTGCTCCTCCGTCAGGCAGCAGAGGCGGTCTAGGAACAAGATCTCTGTGCATGACTGTCGGGCTGCAGCAACTCCTGCGCTTGGTAAGGGATCTCACTGAGGAAAGTTACTCAGAAAGAATCTTAAAGCAAAGGCAGCATAAAAGAGGGCCGTTTTGTTTTGTTTTTCATTTGCCTCCCAGGACTTCCCATTGTCCCTGAGGAAGGACTTGAATAGGGTTTGATGTTCCCACATCATCAAAAGTGACTGGGTTGCCTCCAGGAGAAGGAACACCCTCCAGTAGCTCCCTGCTACCAAGACCTAGTACGATCCAAAGTGGGGAAAGTTCCTCTTATAAATGGAAGCATCAGAGTACAGTTATCCAAGGCTGTTGGTTTCTTTGTGATAGTTCTCTGTCCCTAACGTCTTATACCTATTTTGTGGCACTTTATGCAAAAATATGCTCTAAGCTTCTATTGATTCTATCTTCTAATAGTTCCTGAATCTGCCCCTCTTGTGTCCACTGCCTCTACTGTGGCTTGGCTTCATGCCTCCTAGAAAGTTGCTCGCAATTAGGTTTCTAGCACCTGCCTTCTGATTTTCTTTCTTTCCTGCACATTCATTCTACATATTGTCCTTATCCTCCTTGTCTTCCATTTGGCTTTCTTCTAATCTACTGTTTAAACAACCGTTGAGTCTTTAATAAATCTACAGCTTCTGGTTACAGAGAGTGGAATGAATACCTGGGATTCCACTAAAATTATTATTTCCATGTTCCTTTATCAAGAGCATGTGAAGGAAACCATCAGTGAACAAGAGATTTCAACAAATATTTAGAAGACAGGAAGCACATGAGGGCACATCAAAGGAAACAAGGAGGCCAGAGAAATTGGGGGTGGCAGCTGTAGTGGACGAAGGAGCTGATTCATCATGCAGAAACTCTGAGAGGATCTGGGCTCAGAGTTGGCAGGTGTTGGGGGCAGAGCAAGAAAGTCTCTACATGCCCCTGGCCCACATGTCCTCTGCCCAAATCTAGTGCTCAGGCAACCCAACTTTAGCCCTTGGGGTAGAAGAACCTTCTCTAAAAAATTAAATTCTGGATAGTGCTGAAGTTGGGTTTTGTTTTTGTTTTTTAAGATAGGGTCTCGCTCTGTCACCAGGCTGGAGTGCAGTGGTGCAATCTTGGCTCACTGTAGCCCCAACCTCCCGGGTTCAAGCAGTCCTCCTGCCTCAGCCCCTCAAGTAGCTGGGACTACAGGTGCATGGCACCACGCCCAGCTAATTGGATAGTGCTGAAATTTCACATATGGTTGTTAGCATCCCAGAGAGAACCATCCCTATTCTGGCATGCAAAGGCTCCATACCCCAATATAGCTATATAGCTCCTGCTAACTTGGTCTCGAGATGGACAATGGTCAGACCACATATAACAATAGAACTCTAACCCATTATCTATAGTAACCAGCCCAGAAGCCATCCTACTATCTTGCAAGTCAGACTCGTAGGACATCAGTACTCTCTCTCTAGCAATTAGCCCAGAAAGCCAAACAATCAGCCCTGCAGTAGCCCCAAACAGCCAGGAGTTGATTAATAACTGTTAGGTTCCCTAATTTTTATCCCTGGGATTGAAAGACTGAATCTACAAATGAACAATGGCTAGCTGTATATAAAACAGGATTCTGACCCACAAGTAGCCCAAGAAGCCAACCTACTAACTGCACTTGGTAAGGGATCTTACCTTCAGGAAGATCCAGTCCAGGAAGCCAAAGAATAATCCCTATCACAATTGACCCAACATGGCCAAGAATTTATTAATAGCCAGCTTTCTTATTTTTGGCTCCATTTCCAACTTAGGACCAATCAGAAAAAGCTAAGTATGTTCCCTGAACCAAACACATAGGATGCCCATTTCTAGTTAGCCTGCCTACAGCTTGCCCCTGCCCACAGCCTCTGAGCCTAGCAGACCTAAAGCCTTCCCATTTTTTTTTTTTTTTTTGAGACGGAGTCTCGCACTGTTGCCCAAGCTCGAGTGCATTGGTGCGATCTCAGCTCACTGCAACCTCTGCCTCCCGAGTTCAAGCGATTCTCCTGCCTCAGCCTCCCAAGTAGCTGGGATAATAGGCACCCGCCACCATGCCCAGCTAATTTTTTTGTATTTTTAGTAGAGACAGCATTTCACTATGTTGGCCAGGATGGACTCAATCTCCTGACCTTGTGATCTGCTCACCTCAGCCTCCCAAAGTGCTGGGATTACAGGCGTGAGCCACCACGCCCAGCCGAAGGCTTCCCTTTTATCCACTCTAAAACTTTCCCACTCTCCTCCCTGCCTTGAGTCTCTGGCAAAATGCAACTGATGGTGGCTGACTCCCTTGTAAGCTCTGAACAAATAGCCTTTGCTTGTTCTTATTTGAGTGCTCTTCATTAATTTTCACACTCTGAAGCAAGGTCTTTCAACAAGCTCTTCTCACATACCAGTAAACCTTTACAAATTGTTACAAATAGCAGCACTGAAATGAAGATCCTTATATAAAACCATGGAGGAAACCTATACTAGCTTGCTATAAAATCAACTCGGCTCCTCATTCTTAAATATGACAGCCAAAGATAGACAGCCAAAGCCACCAGACTCAGAGAGAACGAGCAGCACGTAGGAGACGATAAAGAAAACAGAACAGATTGACCTTGGAGGAAACAGGTCATTCAGAGACTCAAAACAAGCTTAAAAACATTCTAATTAGATCTTCAGTGACATTTGAGAAGATATTACATCCATGAAACAAAAAACAGCAGGCTGTGGAAAAAAAAAAAGTCTCTTGGAAATTAAAAGTGAACTGCCAGAATTAAAAAGATTGGAGGATTAAGTTGAGAAACTCAAACAGAACAGACAGCAAAAAGATAGTCTGAATGTGTGGCAGAAAAGGTAAGTCACATTTTGTCACTTTTTTATAGCTAAACCCAAAAATGGTTAGAAGGGGTGCTCCCAGGGTAGGAACCTGATGGATGAGTGAGCTGGCAGCTGCTCTCTTGCTTTGCATTAGAAATCCCTTGGCCGATGTTTGTGAGCCATGTGCATGGATCACTCTGATTAAAACACACAATCCAACTGCAAATCTGACAGTTGTACTCCTTTGCTTAAAACCCATCACTCCTCCTGTTGATCAAAATTAAGGCTATTTGTAACAATTTGTAAAGGTTTATTGGAAGCAGAAATAATTTGTAAAGGTTTATTGGAAGCCAAATGTGAATAATGACCCAGGAAGACACACTAACAAAGTTGGGAGTCTTCTGGACTCTGTCTCAAAAAAAAAAAAAAAAAAAAAAAAAAAAATCACCCTTTTCAATGTCGGTAGGCTACACATTAATCAGTATGTCAACAATTTGGGAACTCATAATAAGATTCTTTCTCAAGGAAAGGATGTCACCATGAATCACAAGACCTACCCCAGGTGAGTTAACTTGGAAGCCTTTTTACTTTTAAACTGTCAGTGTGACCTGTGGGTTATGACTCCTAATCACATGAAGGGGTAGAACTCAGTCTCTTTCCTGACTGTGACTTGCCACCAGCTATCCCTCCCTCTCTCCCACCACTCCCAAATCCACATCAGTTCAACTCAACTACAGATCAGGCTGTTCAGTGTAAGCCTGTGAGCTGGAACCGTGGGTTCAGACTTAGCTGGTTTCTACTTATATTTATGTCCCAATCTGAAAAATGAGAATAGTAAAAAATGATATTATAATACAACAAGGATAATAGGGCTTTTGTGAGGATCAAATGAGCTAACATATATTATGTACTTCCCAGAGATCCTGGGTGCATGGTAAGTGATCAATAAGTATCAAGTTATTAGGGCTTCCAGACTACTCTTGTTTTGTCCATTCCAGTTTTAACCTTCTTTTGGCAATTCGTTATATTTAAAAACACTTTAAAAAGGGCATTAACCTCTCAGCTTTATTATCAACCACACACCCACAGACACCTCAGTTTTCAAGAGATTTTAAATTTCTTAAGCTCTTTAAGAGATTTTTGATACATTTATATGTACTTTTTAAGCCACAATTTATTAATTTAAGAGCAATTGAAGGTCCTGCTTTGTCTGGCTCATACTTTGGGGCCTCCACTGGGTTTTGACTAGCACTTCCCTTCTGTTCTCAGCTGCTCTCCTTTTTTGGGGTTCCAGCCTCACCCCTTTGTGAGGCCTTCTCAGAGACCCCCACCCAGCCCCTTTCTTTCAGACTTCCTATGAACAGCTTTGTCCCCACTGCAGCTGTCATCTGTCTACTACTCTAGACACCGAGGGCCACACTTGGAAGGACGCTCTTTGTAGGTTTTGTGACTCCAGTGCCTCCCCTGAGACAAGATCTGCTCTGTGGATGGGCCTGTGAGGCCAGTGCAGAAGGAATGGAGGCCGAGTTTAAGCAATGAGCAGGGCTGGCTGGTGTCTGGCAAGAATGGACAGTTGTTAGAAAAGCCAGTCAAATCAAGTGCAGCCATGCTAGAACTTTCTCTTTGTCAAAGAAAAGGTTGTGGGGAAAGCATCATCTACTGCTGGGAAGCTGCCCGGCTCCAGGCTCCGGAAAGTGCTGGGTGGGCAGGTCAGCTGCTTGACTACTTACAGCTGGGGTGCGAGGTCAGGGCCCCATCCCCAGTTCAGTTCTAATACTTCATTCTTGAGGTCTTCTCAGATAGTATGCTATCTGAGAAGCACACACTATCTCCTGGCAAACAAGGTTGCTAGCTTTTTCCTTTTTCTTACTTCTTTTTCATAAGTTAAATCCAACTAACTCATTCCTTTCAGCAGAGAGAGAAATTAAGGCAGTCTTAATGAAGATCACAGGAGTTGCCAAAAGTCATATAGAAAGCAAAAAGGTCAGATTAGAACTTGGGTTTCCAAAATGTTAGACCAGTGTGCTGTGATTCTGGGGGTAAAATGAATGGGTTAAAAGGAAGAGGGAACCCTGAAGGCAGTCGAGGTAGCTGCTTCAATTTTGGCAGCCAAAATAGAGCTGATGTGCTGGGTGGCCCCATCCCTCTCGCCCTGGCTTTGGGTCCTTTGTGTGGTGTCACTTATTGAAAAAAAAGGGGCATTGAAAGTACTCCCATCAGAGAGGTATTGTGAGGATGTGTGGCAGATATTAAGAAGTTAATAATTGTTAGGCAAGTAACAACCTAACTTTGAGGCTTCAGTGCAGTGGGCAAACTGGCTCCCTCTGTGTGCATGTTGGGTCCCTGCACATAAAGCTAAGACACAGGAAGTCAAGCAGAGGAGAGGTTGAGTGCCGATTTATTGAAGACACCATCGGAGGATGGGAGGCCAGGTCTGCCACCATCAGCTCTGTCACAGCAAGGGGTAGGCGTGCACTGGATGGGAAAGTCCTTGAGCCCCTTGAAAGCTCTCATCCCTCAAGGCAGGAGGTGGCCAGTCACCTTGGCACTTCCAGCCCCCAGCTGCCTCCTAGGCCAGCTAAGATAGAGCAGAGCAGTGGAGGGGGTCTCGGACCAAATGTGCAGGTTGCAGGCACCAGCCGCTGAAGCCTCAGGGGCACTTCCTTCCTCAGGCCCTCCCCTAAAAGCAGTGGCATGGGCTAGGGACTGGGTGGGACTGCAGTCCCTAGCCCATGCCACTGCTTTTAGGGGACGGCCTGAGGAAGGAGGTAGGCCATGGCCTGGCCTGACCCACAGTTGGTGGACATGCAGGAATGTGAGTGGGAGAAGAAGGGCTCTCAGGAAAGGAACGGCAGGAACAGGGAGCAGACCATGATGGTGTAGGACAGTTCCCAGGATGGGGCAGAGCTGGCGAAGAGGCGGGCCACGGCCACATTGGGGTTGCCCTGAGCAGGCTCAAACCACTTCTGGAGACACCGCCCACTGTTCCGTCGCTCAGGGCTGGCTTTGAAGGAATTGCTCCAAGTCTTCTCACACAGGTCAGCTGGGGTGGGGAAGTAATGGGAGAAAGGGAGGCACTGGGCCCCTTTGGGGCAGCGGTTCTTCCCTGCAGGGGATGGAGGAGGGACAGCTTACCTCCTACTCCCTCATTGCTAGCCTTTGCACCTGCACCCTTGTGGGGACCACCAAGGGGCCTCTTCCCGACCAAGGCCTTGTCAGCACCACTCACCCTGACTCCAGTCCCAGCCACCACGCCAGTTGGATTTGCATGTGTAAGACATGCGACAGTCTTCCCACCACTCCTCACAGTCCTCCTGGCACAGCGGCACATTCACAACTCGCTCTCCCTGCCCACTCGGGGCCACCTGGGTGCAGTCATAGCCAGAGATTAGAACATTAATAGCAGAGATGTGAAGACTACTAATAGCTACAGTGGTATTTGTACCAGGTACCATATGTACATCATCTTCCATAAAGTCTCTAAGTGTTATTTTACAAATAATACCAATGAGGCTAAGAGATTTAATAGTTTGTCCTGGGCTATACAGCTGGTAGGGGCAGAACATGAGACTGAAGCTCAGGTCTGTCAACTCCACCAAGCCTCCTGTGGTAATAGCCCCTCATCCCACTGTTGTCAGAACAGTCTCCCCCATGTGGTTCTCCAGCAGGGGCCTCTGGCTCTGCTCTTGTCCATAGGGAAATAACACCTCCTGTTCCTACTAGCATCCTGGCGGCATCAGCATAAGATCGGGTGAAAGCTCTGGCTGTTAATATAATAACAGGGCATGGCACAGATCTGCTTCCTACCTCCCACCCCAGGCTTCCCACTGGCTGGATCCAGGGCCCCAGGTTTGGGGAGCACTCATAGAAGCAGATAGCCTGGATGAAGTGCTTCCGACAGCCAGGCATCAGCAGTCCACAGTGAAACAGGCTGAAGTTGTAGAGTGGGGATACGTCCAGATGGGCTTCCCAGCTTGTCGTGAGGGTGCAGCAGGCATTGTCCTTCCAGGGGATGCACTGAAGGCAGAGGAAGAAACAAAAGGCCCAGGCAAAAGGGGCAAGGATCGGCAAGTGTCTAGGGAAGAAAGGTGGTGAAATGAAAATGTCCCTTAGGAGGCCTGAGCAAGTGGGATGCCTTTGGCTAGTAAGCCCCTACATAAGAGGAACCCTGATAATCTCTCAATATTTACCCAAAGGGCAGAGGCACCTGCACAATGACCCCCTGCCACAGGCTGCTACAGTCCTCTAGGAACACAACTTCCGGGCTGTCAGCTCCTGAGAGGCAGCAGAAGCCTTTTAGGGCAAAGCAGGTAGAAGAGCCTCAGAGAGACCCAGGGGAATCTGGGGTTGCATTGGGTGGGAGGGTCTCATAGGCCAAATGCCAGCTGTGTTCTTCCTCCCATATCCCTGGCAATTGCCCTTAGGAGCTTGGGGAGGGGTCACATAAGTCATATGTTTCCCCAGGACCTGTTGGCAGGAAGGCTTGTTTTCATCTGTGCCGAGTCAACAATGGATCTCTGGGATCACCAGCGGTCCCTGCTTTCCCAGTGGCTAGAGCAGCTCAGAAATGGGAACTTTGAATCGCTTGGCTCTTATGGTCTCAAAAAGGCATAGTCTCTTTCCATCTAGTTGCCTTTGCTTAACTCCTAACCCCAGGAACCAAATGATCAGGGTTGATGAGGTTCGGAGACCATCTTGGCATTTGTGTCCCTTCCCTGATCTTCCCCATCCCATACCCAGGTCTGGCCTCTGTACCTCCTCATAGAGCTTGTCTTCTGGGCTGGGCACTCTCTTGTGGTGTTTGGCATTCATGCAGATGTTGAGCAGCTCGTCCCCAGCCCAGGTGGGCATGACTGTCCACAGCTCTAGCAGGAGCGGCCACCACCATGCCATGGCCTGCTACAGAGAGACCCATGCTGCACACTCGATGGAAATGACACCCCACTCCACCCCCTTCATCATAGCAGGCACTGAGAAAGGGGGATGGGCTTCAATCTCCCTCAAATAAATGCAACACTCTGGCTGCTCCTAGGACCTTCTGTTGGAGGCAGCATCACAGAATGTCAGGGCAGGAAGAATAATCCTTGGAGGCCTGACACAGTGCTGGAGGCCTTGCTGGCCCTGCAGAGCCAGGGGCATGCCGAGGCATGAGTCAGATAGGAGGAGCCTTCTACATCCAAAGCCTGATCCCCATCACAGGAATGAGGAGGAGGGCCCTTCCTATTTCCAACTCTGTTCTGGGTAGTAGTGGTAATGAGAGGTAGTGGAAAGAGAGACAAAACAAAGCAAAAGGCAGAGGGGCCCCAGGCCTCAAGCACCCAACCTCTTAGGACACAGGGCCCCTCACCTTCATAGCCCAGGAGCCCATGGCTCCCCCAGCCCCCCAGGTCTGGCAGGAGCCTGACCTGGACCCATCATGGTGAAACTGGAAACTTCTAGCCTACCCTGGTCTAACAGCCTCAAACATCCTGGGGAAGAAGAGCCCAGCCCCCCTCTTCAGAGCCCAACCTCAAGTCCAAATCTAAGGCTGTTCTCTCTCCAGACGACCAGTTTCAAGCTCAGCCATGGCCTTGAATATTTTTAAAGAATCAGATCTGTTAGGTAAAAGGAGGAAAGATGCTGCCCCTTCCAGCACTCTCTTCATACTCACTTTCAAGGCAGGAGCCTCCAGGTGCTCCTGCTCCCTCCTCCCCCTGAGACTATGAGGCTGAGGGGAGTTCCATGTCCCGCCCATTTATTACCCAGTCTGATTTCTACCAGGTCCAGGTGCAGGAGGAGAACTCCACGTGGCTCCCATTAAACAGCATCTGTCTCACCCAGCTCTGCAGGCCTGTGGGTTCCGAGGAAGTTTGCTTCCTCAGAGAAACAGACCCCATCGTAGGCAAGATCCGGGGCTCTACAATAAGTTACCGGGTTCGGCTCTCAGCTCTGTTACTTACTAGCTGGCTGCCCTGGAGAAAATGACTCAAATTCTCTGTCAGTTTCTCTCTCTGTAAAGGAAGTTTTTATTATGGGATTGGAAAAATAAAGAGAAAGTTCATGAACAAAAACCTTGGCATTGTGCCTTGGATAGAGGAAGTCTTAATGGTTTTAAATTTTATTCTTTTATCCTCTCTCCACATGCCCCTCCTATGTTCTGTTCCGTAGCTCTACCTGCCCCTTCACTGTTAGCCAAGCATCAGCTCAGTCACCTGGTGGCTTTTCTGACAGTGTCCTCGCACAGCCCACAGGAACTATGGTCCCTGCTGGAGCACAGACCGAGGACACAGGATGCAGAGGTGAAGTGTGGCCTTGGGGACCCAAGAATTTAAACATACAAACAAAGCCAAAGCAAACAAAACAAAGAAAGTCCCTCCATAACCCACCAAGCAGCCTCCCTTAGCATACAGGAATCATTGTCCTGTGAAATATTCTACAAGTGTTCTCAGCAGTGATCATATTTGCAAGACTATCCTTTTCAGCGAAGGAGAGACTGGAAACTGGGATAGGATTCTTGGGAGAGTCCCAAAGATGATAAAAATGCTGGAAAAGGAGCATATTTCTTTGTTTTTATAATATGTCCTCTCTCTCTCTGAAAGAGAAGTAGCTGAAATCATTGAAGTTTTATTGATACAAAGGAAATGAAAACAAAACACTAAAAGCGTTTTTTTAATGGAATAAAATACATTCTGTGGTGTTCAGCTACACAATTGATGTGTAAAGCATATACTAATGTTGGAAAATGACATTCTCCACACCTGGGTAATCACAGCCACTGAATGCTGAGCACAAACAAGGAGCCAGGCACTGGCCTGGTACTGTCTACAGGATCTGAGGTCTCAAGAAGACCTCCAATATGAACACCCTCTTTGTTTTAGCTGTGGGGAAACTGAGGCTCAGCAGTGAGTAGCAGAGCTGGGATATAATTTCAGGTATTCTCGACTCCCTATCTAATGCTTAAGGACCAGGTGAGCGAGAAACCTCCGGGACTAGAAGAGTAGATACTGCCTGGGTGCCTGGGTCTCAAGTGAGGTCTGCTTTTTTTTTTTTTTTTTTTTTTAACGTTAAATGCCATAATGAGGTTGTGCATGTATTGGGAGGTGTGTGTTGGCTTTATTCTAGAACAGTGACAATTATCAACCCAGTCTCCCATGTCCCCACATTAAGCAGAGCCTGGAGTCTCCTCCTTAGGGTCAGATACCAAATGGTAATAGCGTCTCTATAGCCTGACAGAGGGAGAAGCAGGCTCTCATGTTCTGTTCAGTTCCTCATGAATATTCAGGAAGCTCCAAGCATTGATAAGGTAAGAGATTTGGGGTTTAAGGTTCAGTTTAAAATGGCTGTGGAGGTGCCAGAGCCGAGAATCCAGACATGAATCACAAGAGTAATTATTGAAATGGAAATAGGTCCTCTGACAACCGTCCTTCATAGGGTGGGAAGAAGGACGAAGGGCGGCTTGCTAACAGTCTCCAGGACAAAGCTGTAGGAAATGAGCTAAAATTGCAGCCAGCGCATATGCAGGTGGAGGGAGGGAGGGAGGGAGGAAGGAATTACCCAGTGAGTGAGGCTGCCTTTCAGAGAACCATCAGGCCGGCCAGCATCTGCTCTCGGGAGACGCAGCTTGAGACCCTTGAGCAAAGCTCATTTTTGCCTTATTGTGACTGAGCCTTCCATAGCAATCTGTTTTCTGACTGAAAGCAGATAAATCAAAGCTGACTGTAGATGAAGCAATTTGAAGTGGCTGATTCAAAACAATTTTTATTCTAAAACACACACACACACAACAAAACCAACACTTCCGTTTCCAAAAGAAGAGGTACAGCAGCCTTCAGCGGGCTCTGAGGGAGGACAAGGAGGGCAGGGCAGTAGGTGAAGCAACCCAGCCTTGGCTCTGGTTTGGGGCCACTGGAGATGCTGGGCAGTGATGACTTCCTTCCCCTCTCCCATCCTGAGGTCACTCCCCCACTGAGTTTGAGAACAGACTAGGAAAGTGAAGAGCTAGAGCCAGGAGTCTTCTGGTGAGAATCTGATGTCAGAGGCCAGCCGAAGGGGACTTCAGTGATTCAGAGTTCTTATTGGGTCTCATGAATTCTTCTCACCCCAAACCTGATTGACCATCCTCATGTAAACTCTTAATTGGTTTCTGTCTAGGGAGGTAAATAGGGATATTAATTTATTCTTCGCTCTATGTCTATCCAATCGCCGAAGCTGTTGATTTAACTTTCTAAATATTTCTTGAATTCACATCCCTTACTTACTGTCTGGACCATGATCGGCTCTTGCCTCAGTTACTGCAACAACCTCCTAACTAGCTCTCCCACCCTTTTCCAGAGCTTTAATCAAGTAGCAGCCATAATGATCTAATTTCTCAGAATTTTTTTTAATTTGTATAAATTTAAGGGTATAAGTGCAGTTTGGTTACATGGATATATTGCATAGTGGTGAAGTCTGTGCTTTGTACATTGTACTCATTATGTAATTTCTTATACCTCACCCCCTCCCGCCCTTCCGAGTCTCCTACATCTATTATTCCATGCTCTATGTCCATGTGTACACATTATTTAGCTTCCACTTTTAAGTGAGGAAATTGCAGTATTTGACTTTTTGTTTGAGTTGTTTTACTTAAGATAGTGGCTTCAGTTCCATCCATGTTACTGCAAAAGATACGATTTCATTCTTTTATATGGATGAATAGTGTATCATTGTATATATTTTACCACATTTACTTTATCCATTCATCTGTTAATGAACACTTAGGTTGATTCCAAATCTTTACTATTGTGAATAGTGCTGTAATAAACATAAGAATGCAGGTATATTTTTCATATAATTATTTCATTTCTTTTATCAGTATTTTAATTATGAAAGTTTTCAAACATAAAGTTGAGATAATTTTATAGTGAACTCTCTCTCATATGCCCACCACTTAGATTTCACCATTACCATTTTATTATATTTTCTTTATTATATATTTAGCCAACCATCCTTCTCTCTATTCAGGTATCAGTCTTATTATTTTTTATGTATTTCAAAGTAAATTGCAGATATCAGTAAACTGATGTCTTCCTAAGTAATTCAAACATGCATATCATTAACTAGGGTTCAACATTTGTTTGCAGTCTTTGTTTTTCAGAATGATCTTTTAAAAATGTAAAGACAATTATGATACTCCCATGTTTAAAACCTTTCTAGACCTTAAGGTAAGTCCCAGGTCCTTAACATGGCACACCAGCCCTTTTAAATGTGGTTTTTATTTACTTTTAGATCTTAATCTGTTGTACTTGCTCTCATTGATGCTCTGGGCACTCCTGAGGCCTGACGGCCTGTCATTGTCCTGCCGCTTGCAGGGGCCCCACTTTCAGGGCTGTTCTGTCATAGCCCAGCCTCTGTGTCTAGGGATACATACCCCTCAGCTCTCGGAACTGAAGGCTTCCTGTCAGGGAAGATCGTATGGCCGTCATGGGCTGGTGAGATGTCTCTTGGAGCTTATGCTGCTGCAGTCATTGCACATACCTCCTGCCCTTGGAAATGAATGCCTGCAGACAGGCTCGACATTGCCTCTTCTGTAAGCTGCTCCAGGAAGACAGTAATAGTCACAGGGTCAAACACAGTCCCTGGCCCAGAGTGCATACTCTGCAATTTGTTGAGTAAATGAGGAGAAATACCTGAGTAGAATAAAACTGCATTTCTTTTCTTTTCTTTCTTTCTTTTTTTTTGAGACAGACTCTCGCTCTGTCGCCTAGGCTGGAATGCAGTAACACAATCTCGGCTCACTGCAACCTCTGCCTCCCGGGTTCCAGCGATTCTCCCACCTCAGCCTCCCTCCCGAGTAGCTGGGATTACAGGTGCACACCACCATGCCCAGCTAACTTTTTGTATTTTTAGTAGAGATGGGGTTTCACCATGTTGGCCAGGCTAGTCTCAAACTCCTGATCTCCAGTGATCCACCTGCCTCGGCTTCCCAAAGTGCCGGGATTACAGGTGTGAGCCACCGTGCCTGGCCCAAACTGCATTTCTTAAAAACATAGTTTTAACTCAGACCCTTCTCTAGTTTAACCTGACGTATCCCATCTCTCTTTTCTGCCTCTCTTCTTTCCTGCTGCTGAGTGTAATAGCTCATAACTGAGGTTTGTATACAGTTTTACAATATGCAATTGTTCTTGATACATTTTCAATCCACCCAGCATCTCTTCCTGGAATACTAATTCAGACACCTCCCTAGTTTAACCTGACCTATCCCGTCTCTCCCTTTCTCCTGCCTTCCTTCCTTTCCTCTCTCTCTTCTCCTTTATCATGTGCTCACCCATCCTTTTCTCTCCAACTTAAGGTGACATCTCCTTTCTCCCTCTCCCCATCCTTCTTCCCATCTCTTCCCTTCTCTCTCTCCTCTCCCTCCCTCCCCTCTCCTCTCTTCCTTCCTATCCCCTTTCTTTTCCTTCCCTCCTCTATTCTTCCTCCTTCTAGTTTATAGTGACCTCTCCTCTCAGCCTTTTCTCCCACCCCTCCCCTCCCTGCCTTTCCTCTCTCAGTTTTCTTCCTCACTCTCAGATTTTCCAACCAGAGCCTCTTCATTTTCTGATAATTTCTGTGATGTTTCAGAGCGTTAATGCTGGGGCCTCTGATTGCCACTTGAAGAAGGCCACTTTTTAGGTCTAATCACCACAAGGGAAATGAATGCGAAGCTCATCAACTGTTGAAGAGAGTCCAAGTAAGGGGAGAACAGAGAGCAAAACACCAGTGTTCTATGGACAAGGAATTAACTGAAAATTACAGACAGGGGAGAAAGAACAAACGTCTTTACTCTCCATATTTTCCTTCTCGGGCCGATGGCTCCCTTGCTCACCATTACACTTATGTCACATTGTCACATTCAAACCAGGCTGCTGCTGGGTATATCAGAGAGCATTATTAACTAGTAACTAAGATTTGCATGCAGTTTTAAAATTTGCACTGTTCTCCATACATTTTCTTTCTTTTCTTTTTTTTTTTGAGATGGAGTCTTGCTTTGTCACCCAGACTAGAGTGCAATGGTGCAATCTCAGCTCACCGCAACCTCCGCCTCCCGGGTTCAAGCAATTCTCCTGCCTCAGCCTCCCCAGTAGCTGGGATTACAGGCACGTGCCACCAAGCCTGGCTAATTTTTGTATTTTTAGTAGAGACGGGGTTTCACCATGTTGGCCAGGCTGGTCTCGGACTCCCGACCTCAAGTGATCCACCTGCCTTGGCCTCCCAAAGTGCTGGGATTACAGGTGTGAGCCACCACGCCCGGCCTCTTCATATATTTTCAATCCACCCAACGTCCCTTCCTGGAACTGTCCTTTGACCCTAAGTTCCACCTCAGCTACCAAACTGTCTTTTCTTCCTAGCCATGTTTTGTATAAAACCTGTGTATGTTCATGGTGGCTCCTCTGTGTCTCCTTATGCTCATTATCCCTCCCTGCTGCCTGGCTCCACCACCGTTCCCTGGAATCCACTCTGGCCATATTCAGCAGCAACTTCTAAATTATCCAATCCAGTGGGTAAGGTCCATCTGTATCCTACCTGACCCTTCAGCTGCCTTTGACCAAAGTACTCAATCCCCCTGGCCTTCTTGAAAGTCATGTCTTCTTGATTCTCAGGACTTTCCTCCTGCGTCTCAACTAGTTCCTTGTTGGTCCCTTTGATAGGTTCCATTTCCGCCTTCTGCCCTTTAAGTGCTTTCTGGGGCTCTGTTCTTGGTTGGACCTCTTCTCTTCTTACGGTACACACTCTCTCTCTGGGCAATCTCACCCCCAACATGGCTTTAGTGATCATCTATATGTGGGTACTCTTAAATCTCTATACAGTCCCGACCTGTAGAATTACATACCTACATACTTCCAATGGTATTGCACTTGAATTTCTCACAGGCACCTTACACTTACCTGTTTTAGCTCCTCATTCAATCTGCTTTTCTATGCTGGCTAATGGCACCCCTTCCCTCCAGTCACCCTGCCTGGAGCTATCCTGGACCCCTCTTCCTCTGCCACCTCATGCAAATACTTTAACATGGTCATTCGAGGCTCTTCATCATCTGACATGGGTTACAACAGAAACTTCTCACCCCCCGTCCCATCCTCACCCTTCAGGCCAGCCACACTGAGCTACTCCCTGCTCTCTGAATGAGCCACCTCTGCTCTGTTCCTTTTCATCTGCAGCTCCATCTGCTGGGGATGACCTTTCCCTGCTTCTCCGCCAGGCTGCTCATCATCTCGGGCTCTGCTCAGGCACCTTCATCACAAGACAGCCTGCTTTTGCCCCTTCCTCTGTGGACTCTCATGGCATTCAATGCTTCTTTTCAGCATCGTATTTAATACAGGGTGATGCAATCTTCTGCATATTTGCTTGCCCCTCCCTCCTTAGACTCTTGAGTTCCTTAAGGGTGAGGACTTTGCTTTATCCTTCTGTATTAGTCTGTTCTCACACTGCTATGAAGAAATACCTGAGACTGGGTAATTTATAAAGGAAAGAGGTTTAATTGACTCACAATTCTGCATGGCTGGGGAAGCCTCAGGAAACTTACAATCATGGTGGAAAGCAAAGGAGAAGCAGGCATCTTCTTCATAGGGTTTCAGGACCAAGTGAGTGCAAGCAAGGGAAATGCCAGACGCGTATAAAACCATCAGGTCTTGTGAGACTCACTACCATGAGAACAGCATGGGTGAAACCACTCCCATGATCTAATTACCTCCACCTGGCCCTGCCTTTGACACATGGGGATTATGGGGATTATAATTCAAGATGAGATTTTGGGTGGGGACACAGCCGAACCATATCACCTTCTGTCACCTGCTCCTACCAGTTTATGCTACATAGAAGGGCCTCTCAATATTTGAACACATGAATGAGTGAGTGAGTGAATGGGATGTGTCAGGTGTGACAACCCACAGGGCCTGAACCTGGGGTAGAACTCAGTGTTTCTGACTCCACAGGCCATGCTCTTTCCTCACAGTCCAATTTTCAGTGGATGCCCCTCCTGCCAACCTTGTATGCTTAAAAAGATAAGTATTTGAATAGGTGCAAACTTATCAGTAGCTCCTCTCAAAGGACCTTGAAACACCCCTACATATGTTCTTTTAGACTGGGACAATTTTACATGGGTATAATACGTATGGTTCAGTGGCCCCCTGCAGGCAAGGCTGCCCAAAGCATGACTCTCAGTGTGGCTGTGTCCTCCCCCCATCTCTCCCCTTCACTTTCCAAGGATGTAAGCCAGTGTTGGTGGCAGCATTAGAATTGTATCCACAATCCTATCCTTCCTAGTGTGGGAAAGTCCAGCTAAACGGAACTATCTTCAATACTTCGAACTCTCTATGATCACTGTTGCTCCAGGCTTTTGTACATGCTGTTCCATTTCACATGGGACCTCCCCCGTCATCCTCAAAACATGTAGTATCTTCCTTTAGCTAACTTGTTATTTTCTAGATCTCAATTTGAAGATATCTATATCCAAGGAAGCCCAAATCTGGGTTAGGTGTCCTTCCAGGTACTCTCTCTCATAGCTCTTGGGTTACCTCCATCATGTCACTTGCCACACTATTCCAGAGATGCCTGCTGACTCATGTGTTCCCCACTGGGCGGCTGTAAGCTCCTAGACCAGTAGAGACTGTGTCTGTCAGTCTTACACCTATAACCACAGTTCTGGGTACATGATAGGCATTCAGTAGGTATTTGTTAAATGAACAAGGGATTGTTTTTTGGTTAAAAAAAAAAGATTTCTCCTATGATTCATTTTTGCCAAGAAGCATACCAGGAAAAATTCTTGGAAATCTGAGTTTCTGTGTATGGTCATATTTAGATGGTCATGTACATATGTGATTTGCAGGCGTTTCAATTTCTACTTTGTAGAAAATGATTGTTTTTCTTCTCTTTATTCACCTCTCTTATCACTAGATGTCCTGTGTCTTGCTGGGCTCATCTTCCTGACTCCCCACAGCTCTATAAACCATGAGGCTTGGCAAATGCAGTTGGTGAATTGTTTTTTGTTTTTTTCTTAGTCAAGTACACAATTTCAAGTTTGAAGAACGGAATCAGTTGGGTTATACTTCATAGCCTAGAGAAAACAAATATGCATCTTTTTGGATTTGTTTTAGTCTTTGTCTTACATTGAAAATATCTGAGAAATCTCGCAGAAGAGCTGGAAGGTCCGCAATGTATTTTACAGTTTTTATAGACAGAAAATAATGGAAAGTATATAGTTTCAAGGTGGCAAATATTTGGCTCTTTATGCCCTTGTGCTTACAAATGAAAAGACAGAGAGAGGAAAATCAATTTTCCAGGAGGCTGTGGGTAAATTGCCTTGCAATACAATCATTAAGCAGTTGCCATTTCTAGAAAAGTAAATTTTGTGATTCTTCAGAGACCTTTATTATAGACCAGTGAGATGTACCATTATGTGAAGCTCTTGAATTGCTTTAAGTTTATTTAAGACTTAAATCTCTGAAAAATGTTAATAGTTGGGAATATTCAAAGACTCCAATTTATGAAACTATAATAGATTTTAAGTTGCTAAGTGTCTTTTCATATTTGAGTTGATGCTTCCGTTTTATGATCAAAGTGTGTGGAATGTCTGGTTGCCATGCAAACTGGGGCTTAAGAGGAAACATTGAGGCCTCTTGCTGTATTTTCCTTAAAGACAAAGCATTGCACTCATTCATAGAAATGTGGAAAGCCTTTATCTCCTCCTTTATCTGCCAAATCCCTTGGCATGGTGTTTTCTTTGAATCTGGAGGAAGTGTTCTGTGATTATTTCTACTGAAGGATAAATGGTCTCTTTGGGTGAAGTGAAGAAACCTAGGATATGAGGATGGTTGTTCTCAGAGCTGTGCCTTACCCATTCCATGAATAAGGGGAAGGCAACTAAGATTTCTCAAGCATTGGCTCTGTTCCAGGTCCTGTATCAAATTCTTGAGACATCTCATCTCACTGTCTGTCTGCTAATCAAGGGCAAAGATTGTATCATATATGAATGTCTTTGTGTATACAACACAGTTGACATTGATTGGTATGAATGACTGCTGAATGAAGGAATGAGCAAACAATCCTGTGTAGGTGTTTTAAACCCATTTTAAAGATCACCTCAGAGAAGTTAAATAAGTTATTCAGTCTTACCTCTTTCATAGAACAGAAGACATATTAGTAATAGTTAACTTTATTTATTTATTTTGAGACAGAGTCTCACTTTGTTGCCCAAGCTGGAGTGCAGTGGCATGATCATGGCTCACTGCAGCCTCAAACTCCTGGGCTTAAGTGATCCTCCCACCTCAGCCTTCCAAGTGGCTAGGACTACAGGCATGCACCACCACACTTGGCTAATTTTTTTTTTTTGCAGAGATGAGTCTCACTATTTTGCCCGGACTGGTCTCAAACTGCCAGGCTTAAGTGATCCTCCCACCTCAGCCTTCCGAAGTGCTGGGATTACAGGTGTGAGCCACCATGCCTGGCCAATAGTTAACTTTATATCACAGTACAGTCATGTGTTGCTTAACAACAGGAATATATTCTGAGAAATGTGTTGTTAGACAACTTTGACATCATGCAAACATCATAGAGTATACTTACACAAACCTAGAGGGTATAGCCTACCATACACCTAGGCTAAATATAGTAGTATAGCCTATTGTTTTCAGGCTACAAACCTATACAGCATGTTACTGTACTGAATACTGTAGGCAATTGTAACACAATGATAAGCATTTTTGCATCTAAACATATCTAAACATACAAAAGGTATAGTAAAAATACAGTATTATGATCTTATGGGGCCACTGTCATCACTGTCATATGTGGTCTACTCTTTGTATTTAAGCTACAAGATATGAAAGGAAAAGAGTGAATATCACCCAAGAATCTGCATTCTGTTCTGGGGAAAGGATTAGCATGTTTCTGTTTGCACACAGGATAGCTGTGTCATGTTAGGGGGAAGTATCACTTTGTTGTCTTATTTGGATATTAAATATGGCTTAAGAAGATGTGTATGGGTGCCAGGTTGTCAAAGGGTGGATTCATGTGGTCGTTATGTATGAAATTATCTAGGCTATTGCCCCCTATTCTCAACAAAATGGTAATCTAGGTGTTGCTAGGAAGGTATTTTGTATCTCTTGTTAAAGTCTGTAATCGGTGGCGAGCAATGAAACAAGAATTTGAGGCCCAATCTATCTAGCTCAAGTCTGTGTTCCCCCTATTCTATATTAAACAGAAAATAAAAGTCTATTGAGTGTTTCATAGGCAATTAAATCTAATAAACTCTGCAAAGTTTAAACACCTGCCATGTGGCAGCCACTGGGCCAAGTGTGTCACTCAGGTTATCACACAGCAACCCTAAATGCCACCACCCCAACTATGGTCATGAAGAAACGGGGGTTTAGAATATCTCTATTTTTTTGCTTAACTTTGCTATGCACGATTCTCTAAAGAATGTTCCCTGAAGTTCTAGTCTCAAAAAGAACAGATTCTTTCCACGATGAAAATGTTTGGGAAACATTCGTGTTATCACTACCTCCTGAGGACTCAAAGTGTACTTGCACAATGTGTTACAGATTCCAATAAGTACTGCAGTAAAGACTTTAAAAAAAATTTTTTTTTTTAAGACAGAGTCTTGCTCTGTCAGCCAGGCTGGAGTACAGTGGCATGATCTCGGCTCAATGCAATCTCCGCCTCCCGGGTTCAAGTGCTTCTCCTGCCTCAGTCTCCCGAGTGAGTAGCTGGGACTACAGGCACATGCCACCACGCCTGACTAATTTTTGTATTTTTAGTAGAGACAGGGTTTCACTATGTTGGCCAGGCTGGTCTGGAACTCCTGACCTCAGGTGATCCACCCGCCTCGGCCTCCCAAAGTTCTGGTATTACAGACGTGAGTCACCGCATCCAGCCAAGACCTTTCTTAAACTCCATTTAACCCAGCATTTCAAACATATTTGGCTACAGCAGCCCTTTTGTGTGTTATACCCATTAACATCATGGCGTGAGACTTCTGCCAAGCAGACTTAGAAAAATTTTGGCTTGCTATGTAGCACCAGGCCTCAATTTCACAGGAGCAACTGTAGGCAGGTTCTCAGACCATGTTGAACTGCTAGGTCATGCTTATTACCTAGATAATGCTTCATGTTTATTTATATTATGTTTTTGCTAAAAATCTTATGTGGGCTGAATTTCTGTTCAGAGGAGTCTCATTTTGCCCACAGGCTATGTGTCATATTCCACTGAAAGCCAATTCTTGCACCTGTTGGCAAAATGAGCCAGAGGACCTCTAGATTATTTTCTTGTTTTTTTCTTGTGTGCCATTTTGATTCCCACCTCATTTCCTTTTCTGTATGTTTCTTAGTTATTTTCTTAGTGGTTACCCTGGAGATTATAATTAACATCCTAAATTTCTTTGAATTGATAGCAACTAACTTCAACAGCATAGAAATCTCTGCTCCTGTACAGCTGCTCTCCCTCTTTACATTGCTGTTGTTAACAGTTTCGTCTTTATACATTGTGTGCCAATTAGCAGAAATTTATAATTAGTGCTTTTTGCACTTATATTTTAAATAATATAGGAAAAGAAAGATGAGTTACAAACCAAAAATACAATAACCCTGGTTTTTATATTAATATTCACTTATGTTGTTACCTTTACTGGTGTTATTTCTTCATATCGTTTTGAATTACTGTGTAATGTCTGTTCATTTCATCCTGAAAGACTGCTTTTAGCATTTCTTGTAGGGCAGGACTGCTAGCAATAAACTTTCTCAGTTTTTATCTGAGAATGTCTTAATTTCATTTTAGTTTAGTTTTTTTTTGTTGTTTTGTTTTGTTTTTTTTTTGAGATGGAGTCTCGCTCTGTTGCCCAGGCTGGAGTGCAATGGCGCAATCTCGGGTCACTGCAACCTCCGCCTCCTGGGTTCAAGCTATTCTCATGTCTCAGCCTCTCGAGTGGCTGGGATTACAGGTGCCCACCACCGCACCCGGCTAATTTTTGTATTTTTAGTAGAGACGGGTTTTTGCCATGTTGGTCAGATTGGTCTTGAACTCCTGACCTCAGGTGATCCACCTGCCTCAGCCTCCCAAAGTGCTGGGATTACAGGCGTGAGCCACCACACCTGGTCTTTTTTTTTTTTTCTTTTTGAATTTCATTTTGATTTTTAAAGAATATTTTTATAAACATATAATTCTTAATTTACAGGCTTTAAACTATGTCACCCCATTGCCTTTTGGCTTTCATGGTTTCTGATGAGAAATGAGCTGTTAAACTTATTGATGATTGCTTGTATATGACGAGATGTTTCTCTCCTGCCACTTTCAAAATTGTCTTAGTCTTGTTTTTCTTGACAGTTTAATTATCATTGTGCCTCAGTGTAGATGTCTTTGAGTTTATTCTACTTAGAGTTTGTTGAATTTCTTGGATATATAGATACATGTATTTCATCAAATTCAAGCCATTTTAGCCATGATTTCTTCAAATAGCTTTTTTGCCTTTCTCTGTCTTCTCTCCTCCTGGGATGCTTCTTGGTATGCTTGATGGTGTCCCACAGTTCCCTTAGACTCTGTTCCTTTTTCTTTTAAAAAATATAGTTTATTTTTTAATTTTATTTCAGTAGTTTTTGGGTAACAAGTGGTTTTTGATTGCATGGCTAAGTTCTTTAGTGATGATTTCTGAGATTTTGGTGTACCCATCACCCAAGCAGTGTACACTGTACCCAATGTATAGTCTTTTATCCCTCACCGCCCTCCCATCCTCCCGCACTGAGTCCCCAAAGTGCTTTATATCATTCTTATGCCTTTGTGTCCTCACAGCTTAGCTCCCATTTATAAGTGAGAATATACAATATTTGCTTTTCCATTCCTGAGTTGCTTCACTTAGAATAATGGTCTCCAATTCCATCCAGGTTGCTGTGAATGCCATTATTTCATTTCTTTTTTATGACGGAGTAGTATTCCATGGTATGTATATGATATATATGACATTTTATTTATCCACTCATCACTCATTGGTTGATGGGAATTTAGGCTGGTTCCATATATTTGCAATTGTGAATTGTGCTATTATAAACATGCAGGTGCAAGTGTCTTTTTCATATAATGACTTCTTTTCCTCTGGGTAGATACCCAGTAGTGGGATTGCGGATCAAATGGTAGCTCTATTTTTTGTTCTTTAAGGAATCTCCATACTGTTTTCCATAGTGGTTGTACTAGTTTACATTCTCACCAGCAGTGTAAAAGTGTTCTCTTTTCACCACATCCATGCAAACATATGTTATTTTTTGATATTTTAATTATAGCTGTTCTTGCAGGAGTAACGTCATTGTGGTTTTGACTTGCATTTCCCTGATAATTAGTGATGTTGAACATTTTTTCATATTTTTATTGGCCATTCGTACGTCTTCTTTTGAGAATTGTTTATTCATGTCTTTGCCCACTTTTTGATGGGATTTTTTTTTCTTGCTGATTTGAGTTCCTTGTAGATTCTAGATATTAGTCCTTTGTTTGATGCATAGTTTGTGAAGATTTTTCTCCCACTCCATGGGTTGCCTGTTTACTCTGCTGATTATTTCTTTTGCTGTGCAAAAGCTTTTTAGCTTAATTAGGTCCCATTTATTTATCTTTGTTTTTGTTGCATTTGCTTTTGAGTTCTTGGCCATGAACTCTTTACCTAAGCTAATGTCTAGAAGAGTTTTTCTGATGTTGTGTTCTGGAATTTATATGGTTTTAGGTCTTAGATTTAAGTCTTTGATCCATCTTGAGTTGATTTTTGAGTAAGGTGAGAGATGAGGATCCAGTTTCATTCTGCTACATGTGGCTTGTCAATTATCTCAGCACCATTTATTGAATAAAGTGTCTTTCCCCCACTTTATGTTTTTGTTTGCTTTGTCAAAGATCAGTTGGCTGTAAGTATTTGGCTTTATTTCTGGGTTCTCTCTTCTGTCCCACCAGTCTATGTCCTGATTTTTATACCAGTATTAGGCTGTTTGGGTAACTATAACCTTGTAGTATAATTTGAAGCTGGGTAATGTGATGTCTCCAGATTTTTTCTCTTTCTTAGTCTTGCTTTGGCTATGCAGGCTGTTTTTTGGTTCCACATGAACTTTAGGATTGTTTTTTCTAGTTCTGCAAAGAATGATAATGATACTTTGATGGGAATTGCATTGAATTTGCAGATTTCTTTTGGCAGTATGGCCATTTTCACAATATTGATTCTACTCATCCATGAGCATGGGATGTGTTTCCATTTGTTTGTGTCATCGATAATTTCTTTCAGCAGTGTTTTGGAGTTTTCCTTGTAGAGATCTTTTTCTTCCTTGGTTACATATATTCCTAGGTGTTTTTCCTTTCTTTCTTTCTTTTCTTATTTATTTATTTATTTTTGGTAGCTGTTTTAAAAGGGATCGAGTTCTTGATTTAATTCTCAGCTTGGTCATTGTTGGTGTACAGCAGTGCTACTCTTTTGTGTACATTGATTTTGTAACCTCACACGTTACTGAATTCATTTATCAGAACTAGGAGCTTTACGGATGAGTCTTTAGGGTTTTCTAGGTATACAATCATGTCATTGGTGAACAGCGACAGTTTGACTTCTTCTTACTGATTTGGATGCCCTTTATTTATTGTCTGATTGCTTTGGCTAGGACTACTTTTCTTGATTATTTTTTCTTTTCTCTACTCAGACTGGATAATTTTTTTTGTCTTGGAATTATTTTATTTTCCACCCTTCCCTAATTTGTAGGCTTATTACGGTGTTATCATCTATCTCTACTTAGCATTCTTTTCCCACTTACTTTCTGATGCAATGGAAAACGTGGCCATCTTCCTGTATAAAGCCAATTGACCCATCCAGCTAAACTTAATCATGATTCTCTCTCCTCTATCTTTGAACTTTCCCTCTTGCTCAGACTGGATAATTTTAATGAACCATTCCTCAAGTTACTGACTGTTTGTTCTGCATGCTCAAATTTTCTGTTGAACTCCTCTAGTGAATTTGACAAAAGTAGCTATTATACTTTTCACCTCCAGAATTTCTATTTGGTTTCTTCTTATACTTTCTGTCTATTGATATTCTCTGTTGAGACATCATTTTCCTGGTTTTCTTTAGTTCTTTTTCATAGTTTCCCCCAGTTATCTGAGCATCTTTAAGACAGTTGACTTAAAGTGTTTACCTGCTAAGTTCAATGTCTGAGCTTCCTCAGGGAAAGCTTCTGTCAATGTCTCTTTCTTGTTCTTCCCGTGAATGCGTCATACTTTTCTGTTTCTTTGCATGTTCATAATTTTTTGCATGTTTGTAACTCTGGAAGTCAGATTATCTCCTTTTCCAATAATTGGCTACTGTTGTTTGTTTTGGGCTGCAGCCATCCATTTGTTTAGTAACTTTTCCAAAGAATTTGGCAAAGATTGTATTTCTTCTTATGTATGGTCACTGTTATGTCTTAGCAGTTAGCCAGTCACCTGAGAGATACTTACTTAAATGCTTGGAACCAAAAATAAAATGAAAAATACTTAGTGGCATCTGCAGTCTTTGCAGATTATTTTTGAGCTGGAGCATTCAATGCTTAGCCAAACCACCAACAACTCTGTCTTAACCCTTATCCTCCTGCTTCTGCAGGGCCCAAAGATCAGCCAGAGATGCAAGCACCGAATCATCCCAGATCTTTCTGAACATTTATTCGGAGCATGCACATGGCTGTCTGGATTCCCTGATATATTCAGGAGTCCTTCAAAGTCCTTATTTCCCCATTTATCTTGATCCTCAGGCTCCTCATTCCCAAGATTTTTGGTCTGTCTCCTGCTTGTCCCATTCTCCACCTCTTTCTCCAGGTGGCTGTCCATTGTATAATGTCCTTATGTGCTTTTGACAAATGCTGTCCAGGAGGCCTCCAGTCATGAGAGAATTCAAAGTGAGGTAAAAACAAAGGCAGTTCTCTAAGCCAGCCTCTCGAGGAACTGCCAAAAAGGTTAAAATGCATGCACAACCACAATTTATTGATAACAAGGTCTGTACTGATCTTTCTGGCACTAGCAACTAAACCACCAGGAACATGGCCACCATTCCTGTGGCCACCACCAAGCTAGGGTATAGGGGGTGATAGGTGGATAAGCAAAAATGCCACACAATTTCTTACTGAAATTTAGAAGTCTCCTCTTTATTAAGCACTCTCCTGGTTGTTGTAAGTTTTTTCTTATTAGATTCTCACATTCCAAAATAGTTTAACAGCTTTCACTAGCTTAACATTTGCTTCAGTGGAGGAACAGGTCCTTAGGGCTCCCTATTCCACCATTTTTGGTGACATCTATCCTCCAGTGTTTTTGAACCTGGATTCTATAATTTCCTGAATCACCTTGGGGGTCCATGGAAAGGTCCTTAGAGTCCATAAGAAGAGTTAATGAATCATCTTGGGGGTCATTGACCTTACTCCACCATTTTTAGTGATGTCTCTTCACTAAATTCTTTTTGAACCTAGATTCTATGGTTTCCTGAATTACCTTGGGGTACATTGTAAGAAGCTCTTAATTTTAGGCCATGTTCATATTTTCATCCTGTTTTGATTGTGCGTATTTTTCAATGTTATTTTTAATGTTACATATAAATATACCATAATGTATTCAATCATTTACCTAGAGTTGACCATTTAGTTCTTTCCAGTTTTTTATTGTAAGTGAAACCATGATAACCATTCTTGTATGCAAATATTTGCTTACAAGATAGATTTGTCTGGATTTTGAGGATTTCTAGAAGTGATATTGTCAAGTCAACTTTTAAAAAATTCTTTATGTGTTAGGAAATAATTTATATTCCTATCAGCATTGTTTAAGAATGACAACATCAAAACTCCCCAGGCAGTGAGCACTAGTGTTTTAAAATCTTTGCTGATACAATATTGAAAACGTAGAAAATTTAAATAATTTTTTTATGCTTGAATTAGTAGTTCCTTCTTGGACCTACCTCATAATATGGCTTTGAGATGAAAAGTCAGCTCATAAACAGTGCCCAGAATAGCACCTGACATATCATAAGCATTATATTAGCTCTTGTTGTTTTGTTTTTGTTTTGTCATTTTGAGATGGGGCCTGGGTGACAGAGTGAGATCTTGTTATTTTTGTTGTTGTTACTTTGTAAATTGTTCACTTCTGTGACTTATTTTTAAAAATTATAGACTTTCATAGGTTTTATTTTACCTATTTATTTCTTTATCTATCTGTATGTCTATCTATCATCTAGTGTTCTTTCTATCTTTTGATTCTTTATTTTGTTTTAATGCACCTTGGTCACAAAGGTATCAATGTATCAAGTTCTGGCACTGAATAGAGAAAGCCAGCCAACTCTCAGGAGAGGAGAGATTTCTTTCTGGCGTAGTTTCTCTAGAGTTTATTTAAAGAACTCCTGCAGCAGAATCACCTGAGACATTTGTTAAAATAAAGATTTATGTGCTCTATCCCTCAGATTCTGATTCAATAGACCTGGGGCAGACCCCAGTAATATTCTCTTTCAGCACTTTAAATATGTCATCCCATTGCCTCCTGGCCTCCATGGTTTCTGATGAGAAATCAGCCCAAGAATCTTCATCTTTTAACATGCTCCCCCAGGTGATTCTTAGGTTCATGAACATTTAGAGGACCACTTTTTTGAAGGAACTTCACTTCATCTTGCCATTCAGATAACAGAAAATAAGAAAGGGCTTACTTTTTCCCCTATCCTCTCTTAATGCATGCTATTATTATTGGTTTGTGTTTGAATGAAATTCTTAATACTCTGGTATGACTCATGTATATATATCCTCCCTTGGTGAAAATCCGGAAGTCCCCTCTTTTAATAATCTGTCTTCACGGGCATTGGTTTCTCAGTCTGTGAAGCAGGAGCAGGGACTAGCAGTGGGCCTTCTTTTTTTTCACTCTCAGTCTCTATCCTCACCCTGTGATTAATGCCTGTTGCTTTACCTGTCCACATGTTCCCCTGCTTTGGGAGTTGGTAATCCCCTTATCCAGGGGTCTGATTCTCTCTCAACTTCCTTTATATGGAGGGGCTGCTGTATCCTTTCAAGACCCTCCCACTGGCATAATTTTTTGGTTTATAGGGACAATGCCTGACCCAGGCTGGGCCAGTGAGATCTTTCCCTGGATTTTTCAACATGAGATTAAATATATCAGGTTAGTCTCTGCTATGGAATGAACCTTCGTATTCCCCCAAATTCATATGCTGAAGCCTAAATCCCCAGTGTGATGGTATTTGGATGTGGTGCCTTTAGAAAGTATTTAGGTCATGAGGGTGGAGCCCTCATGAATAGGAGTAGTGCCCTTATTAAAAAAAAAAAAAAAAAAGACATGGCGGAGGCAGGAGAATCACTTGAACCTGGGAGGCAGAGGTTGCAGTGAGCCAAGATTGTGCCACTGCACTCCAGCCTGGGTGATGGAGTGAGACTCCATCAAAAAAAAAAAAAAAAAAAAAAAAAAAAAAAAGAAAGACATGAGAGCTTGCTCTCTCTGTTCTGTTCTTCTTTGAAATGTCATCACAAGAGGAGATGGCCATCTGCAGATCAGGCTCTCATCAGGACCTGATCATGCTGGCACCCTGATCTTAGCCTTCTCAGCCTCTAGAACTGTGAGGAATAAATTTCTGTTGTTGGATCCCCCTTGTCTATAGTATTCTTTTATAGCAGCCCAAACTAAGACAGTCTGTCTGTGATAGCTAAAACTATGCTCATATTTTCTGTCATGTAGATAAATTCAATTTCTAATGAGGGAGAATGAAATGAGAAAGAGTAGAGCTGATGTGCAGGAAAAAAGGCACTGATATGAGACGGGAAGGAGAGGTTCTGACATAATTTTATTTCATGGTTTTAGTCTTCCAAAACTAGAAGTACCGTTGATTTTCCCCACTCTTTCATGGGATACTCAGTACGGTCAAATACATTGCCTTTTCTACCCACTCTATTTCGAGTTGGATTTCTGCCATTTGCATGCAAGGATTCTTAACATACAAACTTTCTCTGCTTAAAAAAAAATTTCTAGTAGTATCATCGCCACCTTTCATGAAATTTGGAGTACAAGCTATCATTGGCAAAAATGAAATTGCTTTAAGTTGTATCATAAGTGGCTCAGCTTGAAGGTCACTTGGATCTCTAAGTAGCAAGACTGCCGTTGGCCAAAACATTTTGTCTCTAGAACTAAGACAGCAAGAAACTTCAAATGAAGAGAAAGAGATGGAGATCATCTGTGCTCAAAATATAATAATTTCCAGCTAGAATAAGATTTCATTTAACAACAATTTATTAAGAATAGTATCATGGGGCCAGGCGCGGTGGCTCAAGCCTGTAATCCCAGCACTTTGGGAGGCCAAGGCGGACAGATCACGAGGTCAGGAGATCGAGACCACGGTGAAACCCCGTTTCTACTAAAAATACAAAAAATTAGCTGGGTGCGGTGGCGGGCGCCTGTAGTCCCAGCTACTCAGGAGGCTGAGGCAGGAGAATGGTGTGAAGCCGGGAGGCGGAGCTTGCAGTGAGCCGAGATTGCGCCACTGCACTCCAGCCTGGGCGACAGAGCGAGACTCCGTCTCAAAAAAAAAAAAAAAAAAAGAATAGTATCACCAACTCTGTCCTGGAGAAAATCCCAGGCAATCCTTCTTATTCTGCAGCACTTTTTTTTTTTTTTTTGTATCTCAACTGCTTCCTTTTGACTTGGGGTCACAGTTAAGGAAACAAGAGTCTGTAATCCCAAAATGAATTAAAATAGTTTAAACTTTATGCAATATCTTGATGAAACAAATGTTTAGAAAACAAGTTATAAACTTGCCTTTTCTCTCTAACCTGTATGGCATCTTCTCTTTTACTTTCTCTCCTTCCTCATTCTGAAGTCTCCCAAACTCATAAACACAACCTGTGCAGGGCTTTTTATTTTTATTTTTATTTTATTTTATTTATTTTTTTGGTTGTTGTTGTTTCTTTATCCCTTTTCCTATAACTCTCTGCAAGCTTAGAGGTAAATACATTATGTCCATCCAGTTTCTCTTGTCATTCTCACTATTCATCATCCTAATCTGAATAATAATGTCCCAGGGTCAACCAGCAAAACAGAACTTTACCCAGTGGGTGGAGGTGTGGGAGAGGTGGCAAATATTCCATCACTGAAGCTCTTTCTGCATCACTTGCTACATAAGCTAGCCCAGGCAAGCTTATAAGCTGAATTCAGGTCTACTGGGAATGGGCCTCCCTGCTATATAGATAAGGGCATGACTCTTTTTTTAAACAAACCTCGTTCATCAGCTTTATAAACTGGACTCCCTATGCTGAATCAGGCAAAATTGCTTGAAAAGGGCAGCTTGTCAGAACCCCACAGACCTTGGGGCCTCTTCTCCTGCCCAGCCAGGTCTTTTTGGAATAAGAATGATGTGTAGGGTTGATTCTCTCTGACCTAAATAATTGCCTGCTAAATTTTTTAGGCAAAATCGCTTGAAAAGGGTAGCTTTTCAGAGCCCCACAGACCTTGGGGCCTCCTCTCCTGCCCAGCCAGGTCTTTTTGGAATAAGAATGATGTAGGGTTGTTTCTCTCTGACCTAAAGAATTGCCTGCTAAATAACAAGCATGTTGTTTTCTTCTTATTACTGAAGGGCTATTACAGAAAAGTCAAGTGCTGCAGGGCCACGGTGCTGTGTCTTTCTTTGAGTAGCTGCCAAAACTAACAGAGATTTTTGAGGCAAACACCCAGCATTTGCCAAGTTTTTCTTCTCTCCCTCTGTCTAACTAGCCTCTCATGAGTCCTCACCTAACATTCCCTCTCTATCCAGAAGGGGGTAAAAGTTGGGGAAATGCCAATTTCAATTTTATTATGCATTTATTCATTCATTTTAAAATTGTATAAATTTTATCCATGAGCCAGGTATTGTTGTAGGCACTGAGAGTAAAAGAGGGGATTAACAGGCAAAGTACCTGCTCCCATTGCATGTATATTCTAGTGGGAAGAGCCAGAAAATAAACAAGCAAATAAGTAAAAAGAAAAAAGATTATGATATGCTATGAGCATATAAAAGTATTGATGCCATAATTTTGGGGGTTGCAGCTACTTCCATTTGGGTGCTCAAGAAAGGACTCTCTGGGGAGGTGATATTTGAGCTTAATCATGAGAGGAACCCTGTTCTGTGATGATCTGAGAGAAGACTGTTCCAGAATCTATTATGTACAAAACCCTGTGCTGGGAACATTAAGAGGCAGAGTTAGATAAGAAGAAACTCGACGCCCACAGATACCAACGTAATAATTGCTTGGGTTAGTAGAAGCTGTGAGATATCATTGTAAGCCAGTAGATTATGAGAAACCCTAAACTAAAAACCCTAAACCATAACTAAAACAGAAAGGCATAAATACAGCACCTGAGTTAGGGGAGGGAATGTGGCATGTACGCTACTTATCTTCCTTAAGGAATGACATGTCCCATTCTCGGAAATAGCATAGAACCACAAAAGCCTATGGAATCAGATATGTGAGTTTTGAAAAATCATTGTTCCATTTGCTTAAGATGGTCTAAAAATTGCAAATGTATTGTCTTTCTAGAAAATAGCAGCAGAGAAAAGTGAATAGCACTTTGATAGGCTTCATTTGATGATGACATTGCTGTCATGCCATCTCTACCTGGTGGTGTTTATGGGGGAGAGCTTTCTCTCCCTTGGCTTCTTATGAGAGGCATCCGTCACACTTCCCCACCCTCGCATTCAAACTCCTTAGGGGGAGGAGGAGTGATCTAAATTGTGATCATGGGATGAGGGGCTGTCAAAGTGTGGTCAGTACTGGCCTCTTATTTTGGGGGGTCTACTCATCATTCCGGTTTGCTCCTTCATACTGTAAGTTTTTCAGGGGCAGGCTGCAATCAGGAGGCCTGAAGTTGCTTAGCACTGCCTGTGGCTGGGCAGGTAAGCTCTGTTTGAGGTTTAGGATTAGGAAGCCATATTTTTCATTATTAACTTAACTTTATCAGTAATAAAGCCAGTATTTGAATGCCCATCTGCTTTTTCTTCTCTATTTCTCAGTGGTTCCAAACTCAGATGGGAAAAAAGTAATGCTACTTATTTGGCCTGTCTCAAATCCCTACACAATTTTCCTCGTTTGCCAGCAGATCTTGCTTGTCCATATTGGACTGAAGACTTCCTGGTTTTCTATTAATTAATATTCCATTTATTAACAACTTTATTTTAATATTTTACCCACGGATGATTACGAATTATTTATTAGAAATGGCAATTATTTGAAAATGATTTTAAAAGAGAAGTTTTCCTCCTCATTAGCAATATCTCACTGTCTAAGATTACGAGAAACAGTTATACCTTAGGGCAGTGTTTTCCAAAAAATAAGTCAAAACTCACTCAGCCATAATAACAGTTTAATGGGTCATGACAGCACTTTAAAACAATAAAATAGAATAGAAACTATGAGACTATATCACACACAGAGGATTATTTAATGAATTTTTTGCTCTAGTTGTATTTGTGTTGAGTGTGTGTGTGTGTCTCGGTGGGGGGGTAATGGGTAACAACATAAAAAATATTTTGTGGCAAAAACAAGCTAGTGATTTTCCAATGAACTCACAAATAAGCAACATCCCACTGTCTCTTTTATTCTTAGGAATGGTTGTATGCCCGAGTTTTAATTAACAGTGACAGTGATGAATGTCCCTTCTAGATCTGGTTCATAAAAATCTGCCACACAGTTCTCTACTCTCCTTCTCTCCTCTGATATACCACCTGGAGTCTAAATACTGAGCCCAGAACAACTCTGGAAACTATATGTTGAAGATGGCCATCTTCATCAATATGAATCTCTGAATGGTTGTGTGGAACAAACCCCTTTACCACCTCCCCTCCTCACCCCCAGCACCAATGGAACCCTATGAGAACAGGAAAAGACTTCTAATATGGTAAAGCTACTCAGATTTGGGGGTAGAGAGGGTTACCTACTACAGCAGATAGTGTTACCTTAACAAATAAATAATTCTTAGTATTCTTGTAAAAGCCACTGTGCGCTCTTTAATTATTCAGGACCCCGGACAGTGACACAATAGTACCCCATCACCCACTCCCATGGACTAGGACTGTCAGGGTAAGCCTGCAAATTCTTGTAATGTATGGCAAGCCAGACTGATATCTCTCTTCACATGTTGCCTTACTGACACCAAAGCCATCATATTTATTGAGTGGGAGGAATATAAGTACCTTTGGTTGGAGTTTTCACAGTCAGATGAAAAGTGAGAAGACCACATTAAGTTGGGAGCCAGCATAAACAAAAACGTGAGATCAAGGGAACTAAGTGCACTTGGCTATAGTGAGCCCATTCATATTACTGGAGCACAAAGTTTCCATGCTGTATAAGGTAGCTATCACATTTCACAGATGAGGAAGCTAAAGCATGGAGAGGTCGAATCATTTACCTGAAATTTCACCAGGTCATGGCAGAGCCACAGTTGAACCTAGACAGCTTGAAGTTGTAGTCCCGGCTGCTAGCCATAATGCCCTAGATGGCTCATCTATTGTTAATGGCCTCAGCAGCATGCAGGATATTAGAAACAGTTGGATTTCAATTACCAAGATATGGGGGCTGCTACTGGAATTCAGACACTGGTATAAATTCCAACTTTACATTAATATATGTCTTTATTAAACTCAACTAGTTCATAGTGCATACTTAGGAGGGAACATGGCATGGGGCAGGAGTAATAAACACTTTCTAGAAGAAGGCCCTCTTCTTCAAATGAAACCTCAGGCAAAAGCCCAATGTTTAACACAAACAGAAGCAGAGATGCCCTGGTTGGAGTAGAGATAGGGAGCCTGGGGCCCCATGCTGCCAGACAGCCACTCATACTAACCCTCCTCATGTTACCCAAGGCCTTTGTGGCACACAATTTAAAAACCGCCCGTACAGAGGATAGAACATGAACACTTGGGTTAGACAAGCCTACCTGCTTGCTTGCTTGCTTCATCTTATTTACTCATTCATGTATTCATTGCTCAATAAATATTTATTGAAGACCATGTGCTGGGTGCACTGGTTTGAATCCTGGACCCACAGCTAATTAGCTGTATGACTTTAGCATCTTTCTTAGTCACATTGGGTTTTATTTGCTTTCTTTGAAAATATATCATACACAGTGATAACTGCCTCACAAACCTTCAGGATCACAAGAGAGAGCGGTGGCATATGTGGTATTCAGGGAGCTCCTGGCCCTTAGTGAATGCTCTCAGTGAATATTTGTTCCTTCTTCACTTCCTATGCTGATCTTCAAAGTATGATGTAATTCCGAGAAAAGTCATTTTAAAAATATATCTAGTACACGCACTCACACAAACACAGAAACATTTTTAAAACAGCTCTACATGTTCCCATTCCTTGTGGTATACTTTGTTTCAAACCTGTATGCAACTTTCAAAGTCTTCTTTGTTCCCCTCTCACCTTCAGCTTAATACCATTTCTCAATTCCTGTTCTTGGACACAGCAAGAAACCGCCCTTCCTACCAATCTTCTTCTCATTTTCTCAGTGTGAGCTTCCCCAACTCATTCTCTCAGAATCTTCTCCAGATTAGCTGATCCCAGCTTCTCTGTTAGCATCTACTGAGCCACCCTTACTTAAAACAAAAAAAAGCAATTTCCAGAGATTGAAAAAAAAATTACTTTTCTTTCCAGAACATCCAGCATCTTCCAGTTATCAGAGGATTTCACCCTCATTTCTTCTGGGTAAAATGTGTTTCTTCAGTGCTGGTAGAAGACTACACTTGGCCTGGCTTTGCAAATGGCCATTAATGAGGGGGGTTAGTACTAAACAGACTTTCAACAGTTTCCCAAGGAATAGGAATTTTCAACTAGCAACCACTATCGGATTTTTAAACTTATATCATTCAAGTCAGCAAAGAAAACTGTGCATTTCAAGTTTTCTCTAAGGTCAAACATTTCATTCATTAGACAGACCATATAATGGCCATGAATGGAGGCTCTGCAGCTAGACTGCCTGTATCCAAATCCCAGCTCTCTCTCATACTAGCTGTGTGAAAAACTAGCATTTTAATAGTGCCTGTTTCATCATACTCTTATAAAGTATAGTTACAATCATTTTAAATGGTTATTACATTGCTTCACATACAAAAAACACTGAATATATGTTATCTATTATTGTCATTGTCATTATTTTAAAATAGTGTTCTGAAGAGTGTTTTCAGAGCGCTGGTAGTGGATGAGTAAACCTCAGGCAAATTATAAGAAATAAAACATTTGCCAGGGTCTGTGTAGGAGAGAGAAAAATGAAAAAGACAAAGTCTTTACAGATTCCTTTAGCTCTCATCATGAAGCAGAAGATTGTATTCACATCCTTGGATCTTTTCCTGCCCTCTCTCTAGCGATATGGTAGGCATACAATCATGATTGTAGAATAAGCGAAAGAGAATGGATGGAGGAATGAATGAATAAATGAATGGATGGGTAAGCAAATGAACAAACAAGCAGATCACTGGTAATGGAATAAACTAAGCAGTCATGTTCCTTTCCATAATCTTTGATGTTCATAATCTTTGAAGTATGATGATGTTTATCATACTTCACCTAAATACACAGGTCTGATGTACTCCATTCTCTTTCAAATGAAGAATCCTGTTGGTCACTATATGTTGTCCCTCACCTTCCACCCACACAAACCAAAAACAGGGTTCTTGGCTTCCAGCTGTGCTTTCTGGGCTTCTTTGTGATTTTTCCTGGCATCCTCTTGGTCTGCTCCATCCTTGGCCTCTGCTTTCCAGGAAGACACAGCAGGAGCCCACGTGTCTGATATAGAAAAAAGCAGTCCTAGCACCGTCCTGGGAAGAAACAAAGACAGTGCTGTGAGAAACACATATTCACCCATCCAAACCCAAAGAATGGACTCGGAGACATGAAGAGTAGCCGAAGTGAGACTTTTGATGGGGGTCTTGCAAGATCGGGTGTCTGGTAGACAGGTACACCCTGGGCAGTTACAGCAGGTAATTTACCTCCTAGCATGCAAATCCCTCCCCCAGTTCCTCATTGGTCAAGTACTGTGGGGTTACAATCTTCCTGGACGTCGCCTAAGTTTAATCATCCCCCTTATAAGGTTATACCCTGGTCCCCTTCCTGCTTAAGCTTTGATTTCCCAATAACGAAACTTTCTTCCCTTTTATGGGCTGACCCCTCCTCTACATTCTGTTTACATATCGTGACCTTCTAGATGCATGCATGCTGTTTGTTACATCTGCAGGCTGGCTGCCAGTACTTAGATTTATCATGCCTTGAAAATGGACCATTTAAAATGTTTTCTCACAGGGCCTTGTGGCTCTGCTTTTCAGAAAGACTGGAGGACACTCATAGTCACAGGAAGACTAGGATATTCATGGGTAGCAGGCCTGAATTTTCTGGCAAGAACCCTTGGACTAAGGTTTCAAAAGGGAGAGAATTTCCATGCGAGGCTGTAGAGTGTTAGCATATCTGCTGGATATTTCTCTTGTGTATTGACTCAGGTAAGCCCCATTTTTCTAAAACATGGCGGTGACATGATGCACAATTTTCTAGTGGGATGAGACAGTGTACAGGATATAATTTCAGAATCTATCAGAGTGACCTGATACAGGGGCTTCCTTTAAGTTTTCCTAATGCACTGGAAGTGGAAAGGGGCAATGCTTGCAATTTGGTCAGATCGAGGTAGACAGTAACAATGCAGTTGAGCATAGAACAGAGTGAATTCAAATTGTAGCAATTTTAACAACCTATGGCTATACTTAAGTATCTTATTTCTTTCAGCTGCCAAAGACGAAGTGATAACTTAGCACAAGGTGTGAAAAAAGAGGAGTTGTCAATAACTATATATCAAAGTGCTATGTCAACTGTTGAGTGCTTCACTGTTGTGTTAATTTAATGGCATTTATTTTTATTTATACAATTTTTCAATGATGAAAATCTAGTATGTAGAGTTACCTACGTGACTGACAAGCCCAGTCAAAGTTACTTTGACACACTGACTCCCACAGCATAAGAGGGATCAATGTAAAGTCTTATCCTTAGATCCAAAGATCAATTGCACAAATGAGGCAATAAATTACAGCTCTTTGGAGAGCTGTCTTAGGCTGAATCTGGGTTTGAATCTCACTTCCACCACTTATAGTATTGAGCAAACTATTAGACCTCTATGAGCTTCAGTTTCTTCATCTGTAATATTTGGTCAATTATACTAGCCTTGAAGAATTATTTAAGGATTCTGTAAATTAACTCTTATTAAGTGCCTGGAACTTTAGTAAATGGTCAATTATTTATCATCCCTCCCTCTACCCTACACTGGGCAGAGGATCCTCTAGGACATCCCAAGCAGAGGGCCTCCGGAGCTCCGAGAGAGGTCACACTCTTGTTTTTCAATCTCTATATCAAAGACAAGGTGAAGGGAAGCAGGAGCCTGTCTCATCTCCATTTCAGGATGTGTTTTGTTTCACTTCCCCCTAATAATTACCTGACGTAGGATTTTGACGCTTGGCCATTGTTCGGCCTATTTTCTGTTTCCATCCTGATTCTTTACCTCTCTCTCCACAGTATTCTTCCTGATGTGACTTGGTATTTACCGGGGGACAATATTCTTCCTGATATCTCCTTGGTATTTGTCTCTCCTTGGGGAGAAAGTTGAGATAAGGTAATCAGCCCTTAGGACTAACGCTAATATTGCTTTAGTGATTCCTTGCAATAAGGTTGTTAAGCTTGTTTTAATGTTACCTTTAATAACTTCCTCTCCTGTAGCAAAAAGAAGCAAAAAATGATGCTGGTGGCAGTGGAGAGGGTGTGAGTTGTCAGGAAGAAAGAAAAAAAAGAAAATAGAATTGTAGCATAGGTATAGTAGATATGGAATTCTGTAATTTCTATAAGTGCAATGATAGAAAATATAGGCAATTTAAATCCACAAACAACTATAGCTTGAATTACATTTTTCTCTATGAAACTTTTACTCAGACCACATAAAAGGGTTCATCATAGATATGTATTCCAAAGAATGCATGTAGTGAGGCACTGTATGGCACAGGGGGAAGTATGGGGGATTGAAAATTGAAGGCTTTGGTTCCAGCTGTGGCTTTGCCATTGACTATCTGTGTGACCTCAGGGAATTTACTCTCTCTGGGCCTCAGACTTCTCATCTGTAAATTAGCAGTAGTATTACCTAACTGTCAGTGTGTGAGGATTAAATGAGAGAATGTGTACAAATTTCCTGGCACTGTGAACAGACCCCTTTATGGGTCCTAGCACCTTTATTAATAAATTCAGGATAATGCAACCTGCCTTGAGGACCTCAGTGCTTCTAAAAATGAGGACAGGCTTTGAAATAGCCCTACAAATGTAAAGTGTTCTTGGGTTCAACACAGGAAGGTCAGCTGACTCATAGCCTGTAATCAGCAAATGTCTAATGAGAGTAATGATGAGATGGCAGAATCTGGAGAGCTTTTGAATTGGTATCCCTGAGAAGTGTGAGCTTTGTAAAGAGTTCCCTAGTACCTTTGCTGATGTCTGCTTCATTTGAATTTACATTCAGGTGATCGCAAAACCTCAAAGTGAAGTTGTGAGCTTGACAATAGTTTATCGTGCTATGCTTAACCAAGTTAAGAACCATCCTTTTGGTTTCTGATTTTGTGGAAAAAGAGGAAGCACCATGGATCTGCAGAGGCTTGGGCCTGAGGCTCCAGCATGAGAAATATGGGCATAAATGGCATAGAAATTAAATTTTGAGGCCTGGGGATCCCATAGTGTCAGGGAGAAGGCTAGACTTGTACCTGTGCTTACACCTGGCACAAAGTTGGTACTGAATGTATATTTGTGCCACGAAAGAAAAAAAGAAAGCAAAATCTGAGCTAACGAGGATGCAGTGCACTCTCCGAGAAATCAGTAGAGCTGAGTTTCATGAATTTTATAATTTTATAAATACTGTATTTAAAAATAACTAGATCTAGAGCATGGCCAACCAATTTGGCAATTTTATTTATAATAATGGCCACAGTTTATTAAACACTATGTAAAAGTCCAGCACTATACTAAGAACTTTACAAATATTATTAAATTTAATACTACAACCCTGTGTCAAACCAAACCCCTATTGGTTACCCACAATTTAGCCATAACCTACCTCTTACTTGGTAACAAAAGCCTGATTTTTTTTTCTGAGCTGCAATGTTCCCAGCCCAGGATATGAATTCTGGTTGGTCTAAACCAATAATGATAACAATTCCCCAATCTCCCAGCTCTTTTCTAAAGAATTGTCATATGCCCTGTTTCTGGCTAACAGGAAGTCTAGTACAGAGACCACAGAGAATCCTTCTATCTTCTTGATAAAAGGAAAGATATGGTTTCTTTGAATATAAATGTGATATCTGGAGCTACATCAGCCATTCTGCAAACATGAGGCAATAAGAATGAGGCAAAGGTCAAAAGAACTGGGAGATAGCATTGAGGTACTAATCCAACACAGTTAGCCACCATTTGCAGAGCTCTCGTTAAGTGAGAGAAACTATACTTCTTTCTGTTTAAGCCACTGAAGTCATATTGCTTTACTTGGAACCAAATGATGCAAACTCTGTGTTATAGAATACTATCATTCTCATTTTTAGATAGAAAAATAGACTTAAGTAAGTAGCCAACATTACACAAGTGGTAAATTGTGGTATTAAATTCAAGTCTAGCTTTATCCAAATTTAAAGCCTATCTTCTCAACCACTATGCTGTGTTTAAACTATCAGTATTGTTAATCTAATGTATGTTTTTGAACCCCTGTGAATTCTAAAAGATAGAAAAATGTAGGGCAGCAGAAAAAGAGGAAAAAGCAAGTTCCCACAGACTTTGCTGTGGAGTTTGGGCCTTTTCGAATCTGGAATGCTGATCTCCAGGAAGAGGCTGGAATGGTCCTGCAGACTTGCTTGGTATCACATTTGGAAGTTTCTCCAGCAGCAGAAGGAGACAGGGGGTGCCCACATGGTATCGTATTTGGAAGTTCCTCCAGCAGCAGAAGGAGAGAGGGGGTGCCCACATGGGGTGAGGTCAGAGAGTCAGCAACTAGGATTGAGGTTTTGGGGTGCAGGCTTTGCTGGCTTGGTGAGGAAATATGAAGCAATGCTGGAGAGCTAGCCACGGAGCTAGATAGAGACTCAGCCTTAATAATGACTTAATGGGCATTGGCCGTGTGCCTGTGTCTCCTGCACATAGTTAGGAAGCATGGCAACTCAGAAAAGATGCAACAGGAGCCAGGGAATGCCACTCGCTTGTAGCATGCTTATCACGTAAGCAGAAAGAAGGGAGGATCTGCCTGAAAAACATACTCAAAGATGCATATCTAGGGGCAAGACACTTTGGGTCTGCCTAACGGTTATGGAAAACAACTGAATCTTGCACTCCCAGGATTTTCCAAAGAAGGGTAATGATACATTCACTCAACCCTAAGTCTACTGCACTGGAAAACAAAAATGAATAGGTTTCTGTACAATGTGCCAAATGTTGAATTGGACACTTTATGTATCTTATTTAATTTTTACTACAACCCAGGAAGGTAATTGTGTTAATATTCTTAAGTTGTCAATTTTTAAAAAATTGAACCACAGGGACATTAAGTAACTTTTCCAGGATGCACAGCTAGAAAATGATGCGGTTGGAATTCCAGCCTAAGTCTGTTTTGAAAGCCCAGGCTGCACCACACCAACTCCAAGGAAGCTCAGGGTAGAAGGAAACAGATGACGTATGTTTCTTCTATACTACAGAGAGAAGGCAATTAATATGTAATCCCAACACTTTGGGAGGCTAAGGCAGGAGGATCACTTAAGGCCAGGAGTTCGAGACCAGCCTAAGCAACATAGCAAGATCCCATCTCTACAAAGAATAAAAAAAATTGACTGGGCATGATTATGTGAGCCTGTAGTCCCAGCTCCTAGGGAAGCTGAGATGAGATGATTGCTTGAGCCCAGGAGTTTGAGGCTGCAGTGAGCCATGATCGTGCCATTGCCCTCCAGCTTGGGTGATAGAATGAGACCCTTTTCAAAAAAAAGAAAGAAGAAAAGAATTCAGGAGCTCAGTTTGCAAATGTTGAGTGAGTGGTATCAGCAAGATATTCAGACAAAGGTATCCAAGAAACTCCTCTTTTTATAAGAATTTGGGTATTGGCCAGGAACCACAGGCTGAAATCCTAACATGGTTGTCATCAGTATAGAGAATTATCAATTCTAATAGGGTAACAGAGGTTTAAGGGTGAGAATATCTATTGAGAGGAGAAGTGGGCTGTATTAATGAGTTTACTAATGTGGATGCTATTATATCTCAGTGAACCACACTTCCCAGTATTCATGCTCTTGTGAAGTTTTTCCCTTTGCACCTGGCCTGGCCCTGTGACCTGCTTTAAGCAATAAAATGCTGAGACTGTGATACTCTGAAAGTCTAGGACTAACCCTTAACAAAGGCCAGCAGCTCTACTTCGGTGCTCAGGCTCTGAGGGAAGCCAGCTGTTATTCAAGAAATCTGAACATCCTGTGAAAAGTCCAACCCAGTCATGTGAAAAGGCCATACAGACAACTAAGGCTGTCCTTAGAGAGCCTAACATTAAGATAGACTAACATTCTATCTTTCAGTTCCTATCATTCTTAGCTCTGCTGGTCAACAGACACAGCTGTGTTCCTCGTCAACAAACAGCAACAACTGCCTGCCATGTGAGTGAGAACTTCTTGGGATTTGATCTTCCAGCCCCCATTGAGCCATGCCAGTCGATGCAATCAATGTAGGGCAGAGATGAGTTCACTCCACTAAGCTCTGCTCAAATTTCAGAATCACGAGCAGATAACTAGAATGGTGGTATTTTTTAAGCCATTAAGTTTCGGAGTTCAACATACAGGAATAAATACCCAAAACAAGTATGTACCTTGACTGATATGTATATGAGCCTGTTTATCTCCATAGATACATGCTTGCCTGAGGCTATTATTTTTTCCTTTTGAAGACTCTCTTAGAAACAGAACCAGAAGATAATTGGAGATTCAGGAAGATGAAACCTCTCAAAAGCTGTGATCAGTTTGTTTTATATTTTAAAATATAGCCTGTTATTTATAGGTCATGGTTTAGCATCCTGATGTTCCCTTTCAAATACATCTAAAAATATGTATTTTGTAGGAAATGAAATTATATGTATCAGTTTCATTAATGTTCACATCCTTTAGTTTCCAGGGGAATTATGAAGAATTTTTAAAAGAAGCAAAGAAATGAAAACAAAACAAGACTTTCAAAGGAGCAAGGGGCTTAACCCGCCTCCATTTACAAGATCTTTCACTGAACTTCTATGTGTGTGACCCACATTTTGTTGTATTTGACTAACATTCTATCTTTCAGTTCCTATAATTCTTTCAGTTCACCTGGCAACCTGAAATATTTATTATGTCTCATCGTATCAGTCATGTTTAATTATATAGCAGTATGGCCTCAGTGAAATGAGGCCATACTCATTTCACTGATATGTGAAATGAGTATCCTCAGACATGATACAGCCTGACTTCCAATTCTGGTTTGACCTAATCTCCTTACCATGAAACTAAGAAAATGTTCTCTGAACCGCATTGCTGTTAGATGGGGGAAAAAATATTGTCAGGCTGCACGTGGTTGCCCGTGCCTGTAAGCTATGATTGCACTACTGTACTTCAGCCTGAATGACAGAGCAAGACCCAGTTTCTTAAAAAATAAGAAAGTATTGCCTAGAGATACATTTTCAAAACCATAGCCACTATCTGTAGGCAGCTACTAAGAATGTGAAATGTGACTCCTCTGAATTGAGATGCTCTGTAAGTGTAAAATACACACTTGATTTCAAAGATTTAGTATGAAAAAGATATAAAATAATAATTTTTATATTAATTATATGTTGATATAATTTGGATATATTAGATTAAATGAAATATATTAGAATTAATTTCAGTGGCGCATGGTGGCTCCTGCCTGTAATCTCAGTGAGTTGGGAGGCTGAGACAGGAGGATCACTTGAGCCCAGGAGTTTGAGGCTGCAGTGAACTATGATCACACCACTGCACTCCAGCTTGGGCAAAAGAGCAAGGCCCTATCTCTAAAACAAATAAATAAATAAAGTTAATTTTATCTGTTTCTTCTTTTACTTTTTTAATGTGGCTATTAGAAAATTTAAAATTACATATGTGGTTCACCTTTGTGGCTCACATTATATTTGTACTGGATAATACTAGTCTAGAGCACTAGGCTAAAGGTACAAATAGAGATGCAGAATTATACATTCAGGCTGATACTACTACAAAAATATCAGGAGATTTCACATTAACTGACCCCCTTATTGTGGCCTGACAATCTTCGTGACTTCACTTAGTAGAATAATGGTCTCCAACTCCATCCAGGTTGCTGTGAATTCCATTATTTCATTACTTTTTATGACTGAGTAGTATTCCATGGTATGTATGTATGGGTATATACGTACCACATTTTCATTATCCACTTGTTAATTGATGGGCATTTAGGTTGGTTCCATATTTTTGCAGTTGTGAATTGCAGTTATGAATTTTGCAGTTGTGAAACATGCATGGGCAAGGGTCTTTTTCATATAATGACTTCTTTTCCTTGGGGTAGATACCCAGTAGTGGGATTGCTGGATCAAATTGTAGTTCTACTTTTAGTCCTTTAAAGAATCTCCATACTGTTTTCCATAGTGGTTGTACTAGTTTACACTCCCACCAGCAGTGTAAGTGTTCCCTTTTTCACCACATCCATGCCAACATCTGTTTTTTTGTAGTTGTTTGTTTGTTTTTGTTTTTTTAATTATACTTTAAGTTCTGGGATACATGTGCAGAATGTGCAGGTTTGTTACACAGTGATACACATGCCATGGTGGTTTGCTGCACCCATCAACCCATCACCTACATTAGGTATTTCTCCTAATGCTATCCCTCCCCAGCCCCTCACCCCCTGACAGACCATGGTGTGTGATGTTCCACTCACACACGTCCATGTGTTCTTATTGTTCAACTCCTACTATGAATGAGAATGTGTGGTGTTTGGTTTTCTGTTCCTGTGTTAGTTTGCTGAGAATGATGGTTTCCAGCTTCTTCCATGTCCCTGCAAAGGACATGAACTCATCCTTTTTTATGGCTACATAATATTCTATGGTGTATATGTGCCACGTTTTCTTTATCTAGTCTATCATTGATGGGCATTTGGGTTGGTTCCAAGTCTTTGCTATTGTGAATAGTACTGCAATAAACATACATGTGCATGTGTCTTTATAGTAGAATGATTTATAATCCTTAGAGTATCTACCCAGGAATGGGGTTGCTGGGTCAAATGGTATTTCTGGTTCTAGATCCTTCAGAAATTGCCACACTGTCTTCCACAATGGTTGAACTAATTTACACTCCCACCAACAGTGTAAAGCATTCCTATTTCTCCACATCCTCTCCAGCATCTGTTGTTTCCTGACTTTTGAATGATCGCCATTCTAACTGGTGTGAGATGGTATCTCATTCTGGTTTTGATTTGCATGTCTCTAATGACCAGTAATGATGAGCTTTTTTTCATATGTTTGCTGGCTGCATAAATGTCTTCTTCTGAGAAGTGTCTGTTCATATCCTTCATGTACTTTTTGATGGGGTTGTTTTTTTCTCATACATTTGTTTAAGTTCCTTGTAGATTCTGGATATTAGCCCTTTGTAAGATGGATAGATTACAAAAATTTTCTCCCATTCTGTAGGCTGCCTGTTCACTCTGATGATAGTTTCTTTTGCTGTGCAGAAGCTCTTTAGTTTAATTAGATCTCATTTGTCAATTTTGGCTTTTGTTGCCATTGCTTTTGGTGTTTTAGTCATGAAGCCTTTGCCCATGCCTATGTCCTGAATGGTATTGGCTAGGTTTTCTTCTAGGATTTTTATGGTTTTGGGTCTTATGTTTAAGTCTTTAATCCATCTTGAGTTAATTTTTGCATAAAGTGTAAGGAAGGGGTCCAATTTCAGATTTCTGCATATGGCTAGCCAGTTTTCCCAACACCATTTATTAAATGGGGAATTCTTTCCCTGTTGCTTGTTTTTGTCAGGTTTGTGAAAGATCAGATGGTTGTAGATGTGTGGCATAATTTCTGAGGTCTCTGTTCTGTTCCATTGGTCTATATATCTGTTTTGGTACCAGTACCATGCTGTTTTGGTTACTGTGGCCTTGTAGCATAGTTTGAAGTCAGGTAGCGTGATGCCTCCAGATTTGTTCTTATTTGTTCTTTTTGCTTAGGATTGTCTTGGCTATGTGGGCTGTTTTTTGGTTCCATATGAAATTTAAAATAGTTTTTTCTAATTCTGTGAAGAAAGTCAGTGGTAGCTTGATGGGGATAGCATTGAATTTATAAATTACTTTGGGCAGTATGGCCATTTTCACAATATTGATTCTTCCTATCCATGAACATGGAATGTTTTTCCATTTGTTTGTGTCCTCTCTTGTTTCCTTGAGCAGTGGTTTGTAGTTCTTGAAGTGGTCCTTCACATCCCTTGTAAGTTGTATTCCTAGGTATTTTATTATTTTTGTAGCAATTGTGAATAGGAGTTCACTCATGATTTGGCTGTTTGTCTATTATTGGTGTATAGGAATGCTTGTGATTTTGCACATTGATTTTGTATCCTGAGAGTTTATTTTTTATTTTTAAATTATGGCCATTCTTGCAGGAGTAAGTTGGTATCTCATTGTGGTTTCGATTTGCATTTGCCTGATAATTAGTGATGTTGAGCAGTTTTTCATATGTTTATTGGCCATTTGTATATCTCCTTTTGAGAACTGTCTATTTACGTCTTTTGCCCATTTTTTGATAGGATTATGTTTATGTTTTTTTCTTGCTGATTTGTTTGTGTTCTTTGTAGAGTCTGGGTATTAGTCCTTTGTTGGATGCATAGTTTGTGAAAATTTTCTCCTGCTCTGTGGATTGTCTGTTTACTCTGCTGATTGTTTCCTTTACTGTGCAGAAAAGCCTTTTAGTTTAATTAGGTCCCATCTATTTATTTATTTATTATTATTATTTTTTGCATTTGCTTTTGGGTTCTTGGTCAGGGATTCTTTGCCTAAGCCAGTGTCTAGAAGAGTTTTTCCAATGTTGTCTTCTAGAATGTTTTTGGTTTTGGGTCTTAGATTTAAGTCTTTGATCCATCTTGAGTTGATTTTTGTATAGGGTGAGAGATAAATATCTTGCTTCATTCTCCAACATGTGGCTTGCCAATTATCCCAGCACCATTTGTTGAAGAGGGTTTTCTTTCCCCAATTGATGTTTTTGTTTGCTTTGTTGAAGATCAATTGGTTGTAAGCATTTGCCTTCATTTTTGGATTCTCTATTCTGTTCCACTGGGCTACATGTCTATTTTTATACCAGTACCATGCTGTTTTATACCACTACCATGCCTTGTGGCATAGCTTGAGGTCAGGTAATGTGATGCCTCCAGATTTGTTCTTTTTGCTTAGTCTTGTTTCTGTTATGTGGGCTCTTTTTTGGTTCCATATACGTTTCAGGATTGTTTTTTCTAGTTCTGTGAAGAATTATGATGGTACTTTGATGGGAATTGCGTTGAATTTGTAGATTGCTTTTGGCAGTATGCCCATTTTCACAATATTGATTGTACCCATCCATCAGCATGGGATGTGTTTCCATTTGTTTGTGTCATCTATGTTTTAAGCAGTGTTTAGTAGTTTTCCTTGTAGAGCTCTTTCACCTCCTTGGTTAGGTATATTCCTAAAGTGGTGTGTGTGTGTGTGTGTGTGTGTGTGTGTGTGTGTGTGTATGGAGCTGTTGTAAAATGGGTTGAGATTTTGATTTGATTCTCAGCTTGGTCATTGTTGGTGTATAGCACTGCTACTGATTTGTGTACATTGGTTTTGTATCTTGAAACTTTACCAAAATTCACTTATCAGATGTGAGCTTTTTGGATGAATCTTTAGTGTTTTCTAGGCATATGATCATGTCATTGGTAAACAGTGAGAGTTTGACTTCTTCTTTACTGATCTGGATGTGCTTTATTTCTTTCTCTTGTCTCATTGTTATGGCTAGGACTTCCAGTATAATGCGGAATAGCAGTGGTGAAAGTGGGCGTCCTTGTCTTGTTCCAGTTCTCAGAAGGAATGCTTTCAACTTTTTTTCCATTCAGTGAAATGTTGGCTGTGGGTTTGTCATAGATGGGATTTATTACCTTGAGGTATGTCCCTTCTATGCCAATTTTGTGGAAGGTTTTGATCATAAAAGGATGCTGGATTTTGTCAAATGCTTTTTCTGCATCTATTGAGATCATATGATTTTTGTTTTTAATTCTGTTTATGTGCTGTGTCACATTTATTCACTTGGGTATGTTAAACCATCCCTTCATCCTGGTATGAAATTACTCAATCGTGGTGTGTTCTTTTTTTGATATGCTGTTGGATTTCATTAGCTAGAGTTTTGTTGAGGATTTTGTTCTCAAAAAATATTGAGCATCTGTGTTCCTCACTGATATTGGTCTGTAATTTTCTATTTTTATTATGTCTTTTTCTGGTTTTCAAATTAGGACGATACTGGCTTCATAGAATGATTTAAGGAGGATTTCCTCTTTTTCTGTCTTTTGAAATAGTTTCAGTAAGATTGGTACCAGTTCTTCTTTCAATGCCTGATAGAATTCAGTTATGAATCCATCTGGTCCTGGACTTTTTTTATTGGCAATTATTTTATTACTGTTTCAATATCTCTACTTGCTATTGGTCTGTCCAGAGTTTCTATTTCTTCTTGATTTAATCTAGGAGGGTTGTATATTTCCAGGAATTTATCCATTTCCTCTAGATTTTCTAGTTTGTGTGTGTGTAATGGTGTTCATAGTAGCCTTGAATGATCTTTTGTATTTCCAACGTATCAGCTGTAATATTTCCCATTTCATTTCTAATTGAGCTTATTTAGGTGTTCTTCTCTCTTCTTTTCTTGGTTAATCTCACTAATAGTTTATCAATTTTGTTTATATTTTCAAAGAACTAGCTTTTTGTTTCATTTGTCTTTTGTATTTTTTTAAATTTCAATTTCATATAATTCTGTTCTGATCTTTGTAATTTCTTTTCTTCTGGTGGGTTAGGGTTTGGTTTGTTCTTGTTTCTCTACTTCCTTGATGCGTGACATTAGATTGTCTATTTGTGCTCTTTCAGACTTTCTGATATAGGCATTGAATGCTATGAGCTTTCTTCTTAGCACTGCTTTTGCTTTATTCCAGAGGTTTTGATAGGTTGTGTCACTATTATCATTTAGTTCAAAGAAATTTTAAATTTCCGTTTGATTTCATTGTTGACCCAAAGACTATTGAGGAGCAGATTATTTAATTTCCATATATTTGTATAGTTTGGGGGGTTTCTTTTGGAGTTAATTTCCAGTTTCATTCCACTGTGGTCTGAGAGGGTACTTGATATAATTTAGATTTTCTTCAATTTATTGAGACTTGTTTTGTGGCCTATCATATGGTTTATCTTGGAGAATGTTCCATGTGCTGATGAAAAGAATGTATATTCTGCAGTTATTGGGTAGAATGCAGTGTAAATATCTGTTAAGTCCATTTGTTCTAGGGTATGATTTAAGTCCATGGTTTCCTTGTTTACTTTCTGTCTTGATGACCTAGCTAGTGCTGTCAGTGGAGTATTGAAGTCCCCACTATTATTATGTTGCTGTCTATCTCATCTCTTTGGTCTAGCAGTAATTGTTTTATAAATTTGGGACCTCCAGTGTTAGGTGCATATATATTTAGAATTATGATATTTTCCTGTTGGACTGATTTTTTCATCATTATATAATGTCCCTCTTTGTCTTTTAAAATTGTTGTTGCTTTAAAGTCTGTTTTGTCTGATATAAGAATAGCGACTCCTGCTCACTTTTGGTTTCCATTTGCATGAAATATCTTTTCTCATCCATTCACCTTAAGTTTACTTGAGTTCTTATGTGTTAGGTGAGTTTCTTGATTATTTAATAAGTAACACCATTTAGCTAAAGATAATATCAATCTCTATCTCATATCCGCAAAATAAACACTAGATAGACAAAAAAACCTAAATATGAAAATCAAAACTTTAAAGATTTTAAAAGAGCACACAATAGCCAAAACCAGACAAAGACACAGCAAGAGAAAAGAAAAACCCTACAGGCCAGTATTCCTGATGAATATTAAAGCAACAATACTAAACCTAACATTAGCAAACTGAATTCAACAGCTCATTGAAAGGATCATACACCATGACTAAGTGGATTTATACCTGGAATGCAAGGACTGTTTAGTATACAAAAATCAATACATGTACTATACCTCATTAACAAAATAAAATACAAAAACTACATGGTCATCTCAATCAATACAGAGAAAGCATTTAACAAAACTCAAACCCCTTTCATGATAAAAAACAACAACAACAACAACACTCAACCAACAAGGAATAGAAAAAAATCTACCTCTGGACCAGTCATGGAGTCTCATGCATGTAATTCTAGCACTTTGGGAGGCTAAGGTGGGGGGAACACTTGAGGCCAAGAGTTCAAGACCATTCTAAGCAAGACAGTGAGATACTGTCTCTCCAAAAAAAATTTTTAAGTAGCCAGACACAGGGTGCATGCCTGTAGTCCCAGCTACTAAGGAGGCTAAGGCAAGAGGACAACTTGAGCCCAGGAGTTCAAGGCTGCAGTGAGCTATTACTATGTCACTGCACTCCAGCCTGGATGACAAAGTGGGACCCTATCTCTTTAGGAAAAAAGAAGACCTTAACATAATAAAAGTCATATATAAAAATTCCACAGCGAACATGATACTCAACAGAGAAAGCTTTCCTCCTAGTTAAGGAACAAGACAAATAAGTCCACTCTTGCCACTACTATTCAACATGGTACTGGATGTTCTGGTAGAGCACCTCCACAAGAAAAAAAAAGGAATACAAATTGTAAAAGAAGACATAATCTTATATATAAAAAACCCTAAAGAGTACACACACACACACACACACACACACACAGTAGAATAAATTTAGTAAAGTTGCAGAATACAAAATCAGCACTCAAAAATTAGTTACATTTTTATGCACAAATAATGATCAATCTGAAAACGAAATCAAGAAAACAATCCTATTTACTATAAATCAAAAATAAAGAAATACTTAGGAATAAACTTAACTGAGGGGATGGAGAAAGACTTGTTCACTGAAAACTACAAAATGCTGCTGAAGGAAATTAAAGAAGACATAAGTAAATGGGAAAGCATCCTATGTTCATGAACTGGAAGACTTAATATTGTTAAAATAGCCATACTACCCAAAACAATCTACAGAGTCAATGCAATCCCTTTCAAAATCCCAGTGGCATTTTCAGAAATAGAAAAAAAAATCCTACTGTTCATACATAATTTCAAGGAATACTGAATAGCCAAAACAAACTTGAAAAAAGTAGGCCAAAGTTGAAAATTTCAAACTTCCTTATTTCAAAACATATCTCAAAGCCAATAGTAATTAAGACAATGTGGTATTGGGATAAAGATAGATATATAAATAAATGGAGCAGAATAGGTAGCTCATAAATAAACCACTGCTATATGATGAAATGATTTTTGACCAGTGTGCCTAGACTACATAATAGATAAATAACAGTCTCTTCAACAAATATTGTTGGAAAAACTGAATATTCACAAGCAAAAGAATGAAGTCAAATCCTTACCTTACATCATATACAAAATGTAACTAAGAATGGATTAAGTATTTAAATTTAATACTTAAAATTATTAAACTCCTAGGAGAAAAAAGGTAAAAACTTTCAGGATGTTGGATATGGCAATAATTTATTGGATGTAACATCAAAAGCATAGACAACAAATTTTTAAAAAAAGATTATGCAAAACTTTAAACTTCTCAGTGGGAAAGGAAACAATCAGCAGAGTGAAATGCCAGTGGGAAAAGGAGAGAATGGAAGAAAATAATTCCAAATCACATAGCTGACAATGTGTTAATATTCAAAATATTTAAGGAACATCTACAACTTAATAATGATAACAAAATGCCAAATAACCCAATTAAAATATGGCAAAGGACTTGGATAGACATTTCTCTAAAGAAGATATACAAATGACCAATAAGCACATAAAAAACGCTCAGTATCACTAATAATTAGGAAAATGCAAATAAAAGACACAGTGAGATATCACTTCAAACCCATCAAGATGGCTGCTATCAAAAGAACGGAAAATAACAACTTTTGGTGAAGACGTGGAGAGATTGGAACCCATGTGAACTGTTGGTGGGAATGCAAAATGGTGCAGCTATTATAAAAAACAGGAAGGGGGTTCCTTAAAAATTGAAAATAGAATTATCACATGATCCAGAAATCCCATTTTTTTAGTATATATCCATAATAATTCAAAGCAGGATCTCAAAGAGATACTTGCACACCCATGTTCATTGTAGCATTATTTGCAATAGCCAAGAGGTGCAAGGAACCCAAATATCCACTACTGAATGCATAGATGAAGAAAATGTGGTATATACATACAATGGAATATTATCCAGCCTAAAAAATGAAGGAAATTCTATCACATACTACAACATGAGTGAATATCTAGGGCATGCTAGGAGAAAGAAGCCAGTCACAAAATAACAAACAGTATATGATTTCACTTATATGAAGTATAGTAGACAAAATCAGACGAGAGAGTGACACCAGCAAGATGGCAGAGTAGAAGTTCCTTCAGCATCATTCTCCTACCAAAGTACAACTAAAAACTACTCAAAGAGAAGAATACTACCCTAAATTCACCATATATTGGGGAGGGGAGTGGAAAAGCCACCTGGACCCACAGAATCAAGAAATGCTTCAACTAGTAAGGGGAACGCTCATTTTAGACTGGACTAACCCCTACCTCAAGCTGGCACAACGCCACTCACAAAAATTTTTCCTAAACCCAAGGTTTCTGAGGTGGTAGGAGAAAATTGGAGGTGGACGTTAATATCCCCACCAGTCTGGGAATCTTCTTGGGAAGCCAACTCCAGTTCCATCTCACAGAAAACACTGAGAGTACCAAGAAGGCTGAACCACCTGGGGTGAATTGGGGACAAAAAGTAGGGGCACTGATCACAGCAACTGGCATGCAAATCTTGGTGGCTTCTCTGAGCTTAAATCAAAGGGGACACCATGCTGAGGAGACTGACTGCTGCCAGAGCACTATAAGGGAAACAATCCACAGGAAGATCGAAATCCCTGGCCAGATTCCCCACAAAGCCCAGGTGCTTTCATGAAGCCTTCTTCTGACCTGGAAACAATTAAGTTCTGGTGCTTATTTAAGTCTTCTTAAGACTAGAAAACAATGGTAGGGCAGTGATATAGTTCTGGTGCTTAAGTTCTGGTGCTCACTGGGAGTCTTCCCCAGACCAGGCAAGCAATGAGTTAGTTCCAATGCAGTGTTTTAGTTCCAGTGCTTATTGTAAGTCCTTCCTAAAATGAGGAGCAATAGCAGGTCAGCAATTAAGTTCCAATATTAAGTAGTAAAGGTCTAACACCACCAGAGAACACCTGCAAAAGCTGGAAGTGGTGGCTGTCTCCTCAAGTGCATGGGCATCAGTGTAAAGATGCAAGAATTGTGAAAACTCAAATAAATCTGACACCACCAAAAGAAACCAACAAAGCTCTTGTAATAGACAAAAAAGAACTGAAGAGCTATGAAGTGTCTAACAAAGAATTCAGAACATTGCTCTTAAAGAAGTTCAAGGACTCACAAGATAATATGAATAAAAAGCTAAATGAAATATGGAAAACAATCCAGGAAGAAAATTGACAAAAATTTTGTTTTTTATAAACAGAAATCCTATAAATAAATAATTCAATAACTGAATTTTAAAACACATTAAAAATTTTTAACAGCAAACTGGTTCATACTGAGGAAAGAATCAGTGAGCCTGAAGACAGAACATGAAATTGCCAATCAGAGAGGCAAAGAGAAAATGAATAAAAAAGAGTGAAGAAGGCCCATAAGAATTATGGGACACCACCAAGTGAACCAACTTTTGCTTAACAGGAGTTCCTGAAAGAGACAATAGAGAAAAAGGCCTAGACAGCATATTTATAGAAATAATGGCTGAAAATTTCCCAAATTTGAAGAAAGACATTATCCAAGTACAGGAATCTCAGAGGTCACCAATCAAATTCAATCCAAAAAGAAATTCTTTAAGGCACATCATAATCAAATTATCAAAAATCTGGGACAAAAAAGAAAATTGAAAGCAGCAGGAGAAAAGAAACATATCATATTAAGCCCCAATATGGCTTGCAGCTGAAAGGAAATAATGCTAATGTGCAAAAAGAAAACATTTGAAGGTATAAAAAACTCAGTGGTAAAAGTAAGAATATAGAAAAATTCAGAATAATACTTTAACTGTGATATGTAACCTACTTATATCTTAAGTATAAAGACTACAAGACAAAACTATTAAAGAAAATAATAATAATCATGACAATTGGTAAAGAGATAGGCAATACAAAAAGATGTAAATCAAAATATCAAAAAGTCAAAATTTGTGTGTAGGGGGAATGGTGTTAAAGCATAGTTTATTTTTGTTAATTTTTTGTGTTCAAAGTTAAGTTATCAGTTTAAAATAATCTGTTATAACTATAAGATGTTTTAAAATAAGCCCCATGGTACTCATAAATCAAAACCCTGTAATAGATAGAGTAAAAATAAATAGCATGAAATCAAAACATAATACTAAAGAAAAATCACTTAACCACAAAAGAAGATAATAAGAGAGGAGAAAAGAAAAAAAGGATCTACAAAACAACCAGAAAACAAGTAACAAAATGGCAGTAGTAAACCCTTACCTTTCAGTAATAACCTTGAATGTAAATGGATTAAATTCTCCAATTAAACATACACAACATACCAAAACCTAAGGGACACAGCAAAAGCAATGCTAAGAGGGAGGTTTATAGCAATAAACACCTAAATCAAAAAAACAGAAATGTCTCAAATAATCTAATGTTACACTTCAAGGAATTAGAAAAACATGAATAAATGAAATCAACAATCAGTAGAAAGAAAGAAATAACAAAGATCAGAGCAGAAATAAAATAAGAGATTTAAAGAACAATACAAAAGGTTAACAAGACAAAGAGTGGGTTTTTGAAAAGATTAAAAAATCAACAAACCTTTAGGAAGACTAAGAAAAAAAGAGAGAGACTCAAAATCAGAGGTGAAGAAGTAGGCATTACAACAGAAACTACAGAAATGCAAAGGATCATAAGACTATGATGAACAACTATACACAAACAAATTGAAAAAATCTAGAAGATATGGATATATTCCTGGACACATACAACCTCTAAGTTTGAACCATGAAGAAATACAAAACCTGAGTGGACCAATAATGAGTAACAAGATTAGAGCAGTAATAAAGACTCCTTCATCAAAGAAAAGCCCAAGACCCGATGACTTCATGGCTGAATTCTACCAAACTTTTAAAAGAAGAACTGGCTGGGTGTGGTGGCTCACACCTGTAATCCCAGCACTTTGGGAGGCTGAGGCGGGTGGATCACAAGGTCAGGAAATCGAGACCATCCTGGCTAACATGGTGAAACCCCATCTCTACTAAAAATACAAAACCAAAATTAGCCAGGCGTAGTGGTAGGTGCCTGTAGTCCCAGCTACTTGGGAGGCTGAGGCAGGAGAATGGCATGAACCTGGGAGGCGGAGCTTGCAGCAAGCCAAGATCGCGCCACTGCACTCCAGCCTGGGCAACAGAGCGAGACTCCATCTCAAAAAAAAAAAAAGAACTAATACCTATTCTCCTCAAACTCTTCTAAAAAATTGAAGAGGAAGAAATACTTTCAAACTCATTATACAGCACCAGCACTGTCCTGAAATCAAAACCAGACAAAGACACCACAAAAAGGAAAACAACAGGCCAATATTCCTGATGAACATAGATGTAAATATTCTCAACAAAATACTAGCAAACAAAATCCAACAACACATTAAAAAGATCATCATAATCAAGTGGGATTCATTCCAGGAATGCAAGAATGGTTCAACATATGCAAATCTATAAACATGGTACATCATATCAACAGAATGAAGGACACAAATTATATTGCCATTTCAATAGATGCAGAGAAGAGTTCAACATTGCTTCATGATAAAAACTCTAACAAATTAGGTATAGAAATAACATATCTCAACACAATAAAGGTCATATATGACAAACCCACAGCTAACATCATACTGAATGGTGAAAAATTGAAAGCTTTTTCTCTAAGATCTGGAATAAGAATGCCCTGTTTTACCACTGTTATTCAACATAGTACCAGAAGTCTCTGCAGGAGCAATTAGAAAAGAGAAAGAAATAAAGGGCATCCAAATTGGGAAGGAGGAAATCAAATTGTTTCTTTTTGCAGAGAAAATGATCATATATATAGAAAATCCCAAAGACTTCACCAAAGACTATTAGAACTAATAAATGAATTCAGTAAAGCTACAGGATACAAAATCAACATATAATAATTAGCAGTCTATCAGCCAATAACAAACTTGAGGAAAAATAAATCAAGAAGCAATCCTATTTACAATAGCTACAAAAAATAAAATACCTAGAAATAAGTTTAACAAAAGAGGTGAAATACATCTTCAATGGAAACTACAAAATCCTGATGAAAGAAATTGAATGAGACACACAAAAATGGAAATACATCCCATGTTCATGAATTGGAATAATTAATATCACTAAAATGTCCATACTATCCAAAGCAATCTACAGACTCAATGCAATCCCTATCAAAATTCCAATGACATTCTTCACAGAAGTAGAAAAAAAAATTCTAAAATTTATATGGAACCACAAAAGACCCAGAATAGCTAAAGCTATCCTGAGCAAAAGAACAAAGTTGGCAGAAGCAGATTATATTACAAAGCTATAGTAACTAAAATGGCAGGGTATGGGCATAACACAGACACATATACCAATGGAATATAAGAGAAAATCCAGAAATAAATCCACACATCTACAGGGAACTCATTTTTGACAAAGGTGCCAGGAACATACACTGGGGGAAAGGACAGTATCTTCAATAAACGGTGATGGGAAAACTGGATATCCATATGCAGAAGAATGAAACTAGAACCTCATCTCATATACAAAAATAAAAATGAATAAAAGATTTAAATCTTAGACCCCAAATTATGAAACTACCATAAGAAAACATTTGGGAAACTCTCCAGGACATTGGTCTGAGCAAAGGTTTCTTGAATAATACCCTAAAAGCACAGGCAACCAAGGCTAAAATGGATGGATGGGATCACATAACTTCTGCACAGCAAAGGAAACAATAAACAGAGTGAAGAGACACCTAGAAAATGGGAGAAAATATTTGTAAACTATGCACCAGACAATAAATTAATATCCACAATATATAAGGAACTCAACTCAATAGCAAAAACAAAAACAAAAAACAAAAACACATAATCTAATTTTTTAAATGGGCAAAAGACCTGAATAAATATTTATCAAAAAAATACATGCAGGTATATAATAAGATGCTCAATATCACTAATTATCAGAGAAATGCAAACTAAAACCACAATGAGATCTGACCTCTTACCCCAGTTAGAATGGCTATAATCAAAAAGACAAAAATTAACAAATGCTGGTAAGGATGCAAAGAAAGGGAACTCATACACTGTTGGTGGTAGTGTAGATTAGTTCAGCCATTATGAAAAACAGTATGTTCTTGCCTGGTGGTACTAGTTTATCTACTAAAAAGGAAAAGAAAAAAACAGTATGAAGATTCCTCAAAAAACTAGAAATAGAACTACCAAAAGATCCACCAATTCAACTACTGGGTATATAGCCAAAGGAATTCAGTAAGTATATTAAAAAGATATCTGCATTCCTATGTTTATTTAAACACTATTCATAGTAGCCAAGATATGAAGTCAACCTGTGTGTACATCAACAGATAAACAAATAAAGAAAATGTAGTATAAGTACACAATGGAATACTATTCAGCTATAAAAAGGAATGCAATCCTGTCATTTGTAGCAAAATCAATGAACCTGGAGGACACAATGTTAAGTAAAATAAGCCAGGTGCAGAAAGACAAATACTGCATTCTCTCACTTATATGTGGAATCTAGGAAAGTTGAGCTCATAGAAGTATAGAGCAGAATGGTAGTTATCAGAGACTGAGGTGGTGAGGGATAAGGGGAAGAGAGGAAACTCAGCCAATGAGTACAAAATTATAGTCAGATGGGAAGAATAATTTTGGTGTTCCATTACATAGTAGGATGACTATAGTTAAGAACAATGTATTGTATATTTTAAGATAGCTAGGAAAAAGGATCTTGAAAGTTATCACCACAAAGAAATGATAACGGTATGAGGTGAAGGACATGCTAACTATCCTAATTTGACCATTATATAATGTATACATATATTGAAACATAATACTGTACACCATAAACCTGTACAATTATTGTATGTCAATTATAAACAAAATTTTTAAAAAATAGAGTAGTCAAAATCATAGAACCAGAAAGTAGAAAGGTGGTTACCAAGGGATGGAGAGAGGAGGAATTAGAGTTTAGTGAGTATGCACTTTTAGTGTTGCAAGATGAAGAGCTTCCATAGATTTGTTGCCCAACAATAGAACTATACTTAACACTAGTGAGTTGTGCATTTAAAAATGGTTAATAATAAGTTTAATGTTACCTGGTTTTTTAACCATATTTTAAAAAGTGAGGTACAGGAAGGCAATGTTAAATGTTCGATTAGAGAGAAGAAATGGTCTTTTAGAAGAAGAGTGGATGGAGGAAGAGACTATGGTATAATTGTAAGACAATATTATGGAACCGTGTAGTCAGTGTTCAGATTTAAGAGGTTACCAGTCATCATGATTGAGTTTTTCTTCAGCATTGGTCAACTCTGCATGTGAAGATACCATGGAAGCAAAAATTTTTATTTAACCAGATTTTGATTTAGCTAAGGGAGTAAGAGACAGTGAGAAGTAAGAGGTTTAAGGATTTGTGCAAGGGACAGTGAATAGCAGTAGAATTGACAACATTTTCCACCTTATAGCTATGCAAATAATGTTTTGCTATACTTAATAAAAATGGAATTTCAGAAGCAGTAATAAAAAAACATATAGGAGAACATCTTTATCACACCAGAGTATGGATAGAGTTTTGATAAGCCACAGAAGGTATACACCATAAAAGAAAGAATTGCTAAATCTGATGACATTAAAATTGAAACACCTGGGCTGGGTGCGGTGGCTCACACCTGTAATCCCAGCACTTTGGGAGGCTGAGGCGGGTGGATCACGAGGTCAGGAGATCGAGACCATCCCGGCTAACATGGTGAAACCCATCTCTACTAAAAATACAAAAAAATTAGCTGGGCATGGTGGAGCATGCCTGTGGTCCTAGCTACTTGGGAGGCTGAGGCAGGAGAATCGCTTGAACCCAGGAGGCAGAGGTTGCAGTGAGTCAAGATCATGCCACTGCACTCCAGCCTGGGCTACAGAGCAAGACTCTGTCTCAGAAAAAAAAAAAAAATTGAAACACCTCTGTGGCAAAGAGCACTATAAAGAAAAGGAAATTCAAAAACCGACCTAGTAATTGTTTTCAATACATTTACTAACAAACTCTTTCAAATAATAATTTTTAAAAATTCAATAGAATAGAAAATTGGGGAATTCACAAAGGAAAACCAAATGGCCACGTAAACATGAAAAGATGTTGACCTTCACTAGTTTATAATCAGAGAAATATACTTTAAAATAACCACATGATATTTTCACCACTCCAATTGGTAAAAAATTTTCAGTTTGATGATTGCAGGGGACTGATCCTCACTCTTGAGGTCTCAATTCAGGGAATTTTAATGCTACAAACATTTCCCAAACTCCTTTGTCTCCCTGTACTTCCCAGAGCAGAATTATTTCTTTGCTTTGTCCTTACTGTTAATACGTATTTTTTCACCATTATTTTGGTGTATCTATCTCTTTAAGTCATAGGCACATAGAAAGCACATGGGACAAAGCACATGGGAGGTGTTTTGAATTAATTAAGACAAGGTCCTATGTGGCAGAGGAAATTAAAATCATAACTTTGCTAATCTGTCTTTTTTCTGCCCCTGCCCCTGGTACTGTTCATGGCTTATAGTGGGCTCACAATGAAAGCTTGCTGCATTAAATGTAAGCCACCTTTTTTCTTCCAGAAAAGTACACAGGCCAGTCACCAACAAACTATTCTGAGTTTATGTAGTTTGGGCTTATGACTTATAAAATGTGGATGAGCCCAATCCAGAAATTTTTATGTCAAGGAATGCTGGGGAAGAAGCTGATGGTTAGGCATAGATGAGTGGAATGTTTCTGTCACTTATCTGGATTCTTTAACCTTTATTCTCAAAAGTATTTTCTCCTGGTGGGAGAGGCTAACAAGAAAAGTGATATGAGAGGCTGCTTAGGCATCAGGGGACCTTTCTATCAGGCATTAATAATTTGAATCTCATTTGGAAATTCTTTTATCATTTTAGCCGATGGGACCTGAGGCACTGACAATCAATTTTTAAAAATACAAGATGCCAATAAGGACTGGATTGTTTTGAATTAACTAAGAAAAGGTTCTATGTGGCAGAGGAAATTAAAATCATGGCTTTGCTAATCTGTCTTCCTTGTGAAATTGTTCTGTATATCTGATTTCATTTTTAATGCAGAAGTTTTAGTGGGCCTTTGAGGAGATGGAGAGACAGGAGAGTGGGGAGCTGGACATAATGTTTCTGATCAATTGTACCCTTCAGTGGAGAAGGTAGTAGGGGAGGGACTTCTGGACCTTGTGTGTTGGGGGTAGTGGGGGGAATATAGATAGGGCAGTAGGGTACTGCTAGGGTAATTCACTGTAATTAAATTACAGTAATTTAATTATATATTTAGCTCTGCCACTTATTAGCAATGTGGTCTTGGGCAAACATCTTGAATTCTCTCCACCTCAGTTTCCTCATCCATAAAATATGTATAATATTAACAATGAGAATTTAGAAATGTAACATATGTAAACATTTTATGTCCCTGACACACTATAAGTACAGTATGCATTAATTTTTGTTGTTATATAAGGGTTAGCTATTCCTGTTGTAGTACAGTCATGATGTCACACAGGATGTTTAGGTCAATAATGGACTGCATATATGACAGTAGTCCCATAAGATTATAATGAGGCTGAAAAATTCCTGATGCCTAGTGACATCACAGTCATCTTAATGTTGTAGTGCAACCCATTACTTGCATGTTTGTGGTGATGCTGGTGTAAACAAATCTGTGCTGTCACTCATATAAAAGTATAGCACATACAATTATGTACAGCACATAATACTTGATAATGATAAATGACTATGTTTCTGCTTTATGTATTTACTATATGTTACTGGTTTCTTTTTTTTTTATTATACTTTAAGTCCTAGGGTACATGTGCACAATATGCAGGTTTGTTACATATGTATACATGTGCCATGTTGGTGTGCTGCACCCGTTAACTCGTCATTTACATTAGGTGTGTCTCCTAATGCTATCCCTCCCCCCTTCCCCCACCCTATGACAGGCCCTGGTGTGTGATGATCCCCACCCTGTGTCCAAGTGTTTTCACTGTTCAATTCCCACCTATGAGTGAGAACATGCAGTGTTTGATTTTCTGTCCTTGCTATAGTTTGCTCAGAATGATGGTTTCCAGCTTCATCCATGTCCTTACAAAGGACAGGAACTCATCCTTTTTTTATGGCTGCATAGTATTCCATGGTGTATATGTGCCACATTTTCTTAATCCAGTCTATCATTAATGGACATTTCGGTTGGTTTCAAGTCTTTGCTATTGTGAATAGTGCCACAATAAACATACGTGTGCATGTCTTTATAGCAGCATGATTTTAATCCTTTGGGTATATGCCCACTAATGGGATTGCTGGGTCAAATGGTATTTCTAGTTCTAGATCCTTGAGGAATCGCCACACTGTCTTCCACAATGGTCGAACTAGTTTACAGTCCCACCAACAGTGTAAAAGCGTTCCTATTTCTCGACATCCTCTCCAGCACCTGTTGTTTCCTGACTTTTTAATAATCATTATTCTAACTGGCATGAGACAGTATCTTATTGTGGTTTTGATTTGCATTTCTCTGATGGCCAGTGATGATGAGCATTTTTTCATGTGTCTGTTGGCTGCATAAATGTCTTCTTTTGAGAAGTGTCTGTTCATATCCTTTTCCCACTTGTTGATGGGGCTGTTTGATTTTTTCTTGCAAATTTGTTTAAGTTCTTTGTAGACTCTGGATATTAGCCCTTTGTCAGATGGGTAGATTGTAAAAATTTTCTCCCATTCTGTAGATTGCCTGTTCACTCTGATGGTAGTTTCTTTTGCTGTGCAGAAGCTCTTGAGTTTAATTAGATCCCATTTGTCAATTTTGGCTTTTGTTGCCATTGCTTTTGGTGTTTTAGTCATGAAGTCTCTGCCCATGCCTATGGCCTGAATGGTATTGCCTAGGTTTTCTTCTAGGGTTTTTATGGTTTTAGGTCTAACATTTAAGTCTTTAATCCATCTTGAATTAATTTTTGTATAAGGTGTAAGCAAGGGATCCAGTTTCAGCTTTCTACATATGGCTATACAGTTTTCCCAGCACCATTTATTAAATAGGGAATCCTTTCCCCATTTCTTGTTTTTGTCAGGTTTGTCAAAGATCAGATGGTTGTAGATGTGTGGTATTATTTCCTAGGGCTCTATTCTGTTCCATTGGTTTATGGAACAGTACCATGCTGTTTTGGTTACTGTACCAAAACAGCTGTTTTGGTACTGTTTTGGTTACCAGTACCATGCTGTTTTGGTTACTATAGCCTTGTAGTGTAGTTTGAAGTCAGGTAGTGTGATGCCTCCAGCTTTGTTCTTTTGGCTTAGGATTGTCTTGGCAATATGCGCTCTTTTTTGGTTCCATATGAACTTTAAAGTAGTTTTTTCCAATTCTGTGAAGAAAGTCATTGGTAGGTTGATGGGGATGGCACTGAATCTATAAATTACCTTGGGCAGTATGGCCATTTTCATGATATTGATTCTTCCTATCCATGAGCATGGAATATTCTTCCATTTGTTTGTGTCCTCTTTTATTTCGTTGAAGAGGTCCTTCGCATCCCTTGTAAGTTGGATTCCTAGGTATTTTATTCTCTTTGAAGCAATTGTGAATGGGAGTTCACTCATGATTTGGCTCTCTGTTTGTCTGTTATTGGTGTATAGGAATGCTTATGATGTTTGCACATTGATTTTGTATTCTGAGACTTTGCTGAAGTTGCTTATCAGCTTAAGGAGATTTGGGGCTGAGACAATGGGGTGTTCTAGCTATACAATCATGTGATCTGCAAACAGGGACCATTTGACTTCCTCTTTTCCTAATTGAATACCCTTTATTTCCTCCTGCCTGAGTGCCCTGGCCAGAACTTCCAACACTACGTTCAGTAGAAGTGGAGAGAGAGGGCATCCCTGTCTTGTGCCAGTTTTCAAAGGGAATGCTTCCAGTTTTTGCCCATTCAGTATGATATTGGCTGTGGGTTTGTCATAGATAGCTCTTATTATTTTGAGATACGTCTCATCAATACGTAGTTTATTGAGAGTTTTAGCATGAAGGGATGTTGAATTTTGTCAAAGGCCTTTTCTGCATCTATTGAGATAATCATGTGGTTTTTGTCTTTGGTTCTGTTTATATGATGGATTACGTTTATTGATTTGCATATGTTGAACCAGCCTTGCATCCCAGGGATGAAGCCAACTTAATTGTGGTGGATAAGCATTTTGATGTGCTGCTGAATTCAGTTTGCTACTATTTTATTGAGGATTTTTGCATTGATGTTCATCAGGGATATGGGTCTAAAATTCTCTTTTTTTGTTGTGTCTCTGCCAGGCTTTGGTGTCAGGATAATGTTGGCCTCATAAAATGAATTAGGGAGGATTCCCTCTTTTTCCATTGATTGGAATAGTTTCAGAAGGAATGGTACCAGCTCCTCTTTGTACCTCTGGTAGAATTTGGCGGTGAATCCATCTCGTCCTGGACTTTTTTTGGTTTGTAGGCTATTAATTCCTGCCTCAATTTCAGAACCTGTTATTGGTCTATTCAGGGATTCAATTTCTTCCTGGTTTAGTCTGGGGAGGGTGTATGTGTTGAGGAATTTATCCATTTCTCCTAGATTTTCTAGTTTATTTGTGTAGAGGTGTTTATAGTATTATCTGATGGTAGTTTGTATTTCTGTGGGACTGGTGGTGATATCCCCTTTATCATTTTTTATTGTGTCTATTGATTCTTCTCTCTTTTCTTCTTTATTAGTCTTGCTAGCGGTCTGTCAATTTTGTTGATCCTTTCAAAAAACCAGCTCCTGGATTCATTGCTTTTTTGAAGGGTTTTTTTATGTCTCTATCTCTATCAGTTCTGCTCTGATCTTAGTTATTTCTTGCCTTCGGCTAGCTTTGGAATGTGTTTGCTCTTGCTTCTCTAGTTCTTTTAATTGTGATGTTAGGGTGTCAATTTTAGATCTTTCTTGCTTTCCCTTGTGGGCATTTAGTGCTATAAATTTCCCTCTACACACTGCTTTAAATGTGTCCCAGAGATTCTGGTATGTTGTGTTTTTGTTCTCATTGGTTTCAAAGAACATCTTTATTTCTGCCTTCATTTCGTTATGTACCCAGTAGTCATTCAGGAGCAGGTTGTTCAGTTTCCATGTAGTTGAGTGGTTTTGAGTGAGTTTGTTAATCCTGAGTTCTAGTTTGATTGCACTGTGGTCTGAGAGACAGTTTGTTATAATTTCTGTTCTTTTAAATTTGCTGAGGAGTGCTTTACTTCCAACTATGTGGTCAGTTTTGGAATAAGTGTGATGTGGTGCTGAGAAGAATGTATATTCTGTTGATTTGGGGTGGAGAGTTCTGTAGATGTCTATTTGGTCTGCTTGGTGCAGAGCTGAGTTCAATTCCTGGATATCCTTGTTAACTTTCTGTCTCGTTGATCTGTCTAATGTTGACAGTGTGGTGTTAAAGTCTCCCATTATTATTGTGTGGGAGTCTAAGTCTCTTTGTAGGTCTCTAAGGACTTAATGAATCTGGGTGCTCCTGTATTGGGTGCATATATATTTAGGATAGTTAGCTCTTCTTGTTGAATTGATCCCTTTACCATTATGTAATGGCCTTCTTTGTCTCTTTTGATCTTTGTTGGTTTAAAGTCTGTTTTATCAGAGACTAGGATTGTAACTCCTGCCTTTTTTTGTTTTCCATTTGCTTGGTAGATCTTCCTCCATCCCTTTATTTTGAGCCTGTGTGTGTGTCTGCATGTGAGATGGGTCTCCTGAATACAGCACACTGATGGGTCTTGACTCTTTATCCAATTTGCCAGTCTGTGTCTTTTAATTGGAGCATTTAGCCCATTTACATTTAAGGTTAATATTGTTATGTGTGAATTTGATGCAGTCATTATGATGTTAGCTGGTTATTTTGCTCATTAGTTGATGTAGTTTCTTCCTAGCCTCGATGGTCTTTACAATTTGGCATGGTTTTGCATTGGCTGGTACTGGTTGTTCCTTTCCATGTTTAGTGCTTCCTTCAGGAGCTCTTGTAGGGCAGGCCTGGTGGTGACAAAATCTCTCAGCATTTGCTTGTCTGTAAAGGATTTTATTTCTCTTTCACTTATGAAGCTTAGTTTGGCTGGATATTAATTTCTGGGTTGAAAATTCTTTCCTTTAAGAATGTTGAATATTGGCCCCCACTCTCTTCTGACTTGTAGAGTTTCTGCCGAGAAATCAGCGTTAGTCTGATGTGCTTCCCTTTGTGGGTAATCTGACCTTTCTCTCTGGCTGCCCTTAACATTTTTTTCCTTCATTTCAACTTTGGTGAATCTGACGATGTGTCTTGGAGTTGCTCTTCTGGAGGAGTGTCTTTGTGGCGTTCTCTGTTTTTCCTGAATTTGAATGTTGGCCTGCCTTGCTAGATTGGGGAAGTTCTCCTGGATAATATCCTGAAGAGTGTTTTCTAGCTTGGTTCCATTCTCCCTGTTACTTTCAGGTACACCAATCCGACGTAGGTTTGGTCTTTTCACATAGTCCCATATTTCTTGGAGGCTTTATTTGCTTCTTTTTTCTCTAAACTTCTCCCCTCCCTTCACTTCATTCATTTGATCTTCAATCGCTGATACCCTTCCTTCCAGTTGATCAAATTGGCTACTGAAGCTTGTGCATGCATCACGTAGTTCTCCTGCCATGGTTTTCAGCTCCATCAGGTCATTTAAGGACTTCTCTACATTGTTTATTCTAGTTAGCCATTCGTCTAATCTTTTTTCAAGGTTTTTAGCTTCTTTGCGATGGGTTTGAACATCCTCCTTTAGCTCGGAGAAGTTTGTTATTATTGACTGTCTCAAGGCTTCTTCTCTCAACTCGTCAAAGCCATTCTCCATCCAGCTTTGTTCCATTGCTGGCGAGGAGTTGCGTTTCTTTGGAGGAGGAGAGGCGCTCTGATTTTTAGAATTTTCAGCTTTTCTGCTCCGGTTTCTCCCCATCTTTGTGGTTTTATCTATCTTTGGTCTTTGATGATGGTGACATACAGATGGGGTTTTGGTGTGGATGTCCTTTCTGTTTGTTAGTTTTCCTTCTAACAGTCAGGACCCTCAGCTGCAGGTCTCTTGGAGTTTGCTGGAGGTCCACTCCAGACCCTGTTTGCCTGCGTATCACTAGCAGAGGCTGCAGAACAGCAAATATTGCAGAACGGCAAATGTTGCTGCCTGAGCCTTCCTCTGAAAGCTTCGTCTCAGAGGGGCACCCGGCTGTGTGAGGTGTCAGTCAGCCCCTACTGGGAGGTGTCTCCCAGTTATGCTACTCGGGGGGTCAGGCACCCACTTGAGAGGCAGTCTGTCCGTTCTCAGATCTCAAACTCTGTGCTGGGAGAACCACTACTCTATTCAGAGCTGTAGACAGGGATGTTTAAGTCTGCAGAAGTTTCTGCTGCCTTTTGTTCAGCTATGCCCTGCCCCCAGAGGTGGAGTCTACAGAGGCAGGCAGGCCTCCTCTGCTGCAGTGGGCTCCACCCAGTTCAAGCTTCCTGGCCACTTTGTTTACCTACTCAAGCCTCAGCAATGGTGGATGCCCCTCCCCCAGCCTCGCTGCTGCCTTGCAGTTTGATTTCAGACTGCTGTGCTAGCAGTGAGCAAGGCTCCGTGGGTGTGGGACACTCCAAGCCAAGCATGGGATATAATCTCCTGGTGTGCCGTTTGCTAAGACCGCTGGAAAAGCACAGTATTAGGGTGGGAGTGTCCCAATTTTCCAGGTACTGTCTGTCACGGCTTCTCTTTGCTAGGAAAGGGAATTCCCTGACCCCTTGTGCTTCCCGGGTGAGGTGATGCCCCACCCTGCTACGTGGGCTGCACCCACTGTCTCACAAGCCCCAGTGAGATGAATCCAGTACCTCAGTTGGAAATGCAGAAATCACCCGTCTTCTGCGTTGCTCATGCTGGGAGCTGCAGACTGGAGCTATTCCTATTTGGCCATCTTGGAACCTCCTCTTAGTGGTTTCTGTATTAACTTTTAATTGTGATTTTAGAGTATACTCCTTCTACTTATATATATAAGTATATATATTTAAAAAGTTAACTGTAAAACAACCTCAGGCAGGTCCTTCAGGGAACATTCCAGAAGAAGGCATTGTTATCATAAGAGATGACAGCCCCATACATGTTACTGCCTCTGAAGAACTTCCAGTGGGACAAGATGTGGAGGTGGATGACAGTGACGTGTAGGCCTAAGCTAATGTGTGTGTTTGTGGGCTAGTTTTTTTTTTTTTTTTTTTTTTTTTTTTTTTGATGGAGTCTTGCTCTTTTGCCCAGGCTGGAGTGCAGTGGCATGATCTCAGCTCACTGCAACCTCTGCCTCCCAGGTTCATGCCATTCTTCTGCCTCAGCCTCCTGAGTAGCTGAGATTACAGGCACCCACCACCATGCCTGGCTAATGTTTTGTGTTTTTAGTACAGATGGGGTTTCGCCGTGTTAGCCAGGATGGTCTTGATCTCTTGACATAGTGATCCACCCACCTCGGCCTCCCACAGTGTTGAGATTACAGGCGTGAACCACTGTGCCCAGCCTGTGGGCTAGTTTTTAACAAAGAAGTTTAAAAAATAAAAACAAACAAGCAAAAAACTTGAAATAGAAAACAGCTTATAGAATAAGGAAATAAAGAAAGAAAAAAAATTTTTTGAGACAGTCTTGCTCCGTTGCCCAGGCTGGAGTGCAGTGGCTCAATCTTGGTTCGCTGCAACCTCCACCTCCCAGGATCAAGCAATTCTTGAACCTCAGCCTCTCAAGTAGCTGGGATTACACATGTGTGCGACCACACCCGGCTAGTTTTCTGTATTTTTAATAGAGATGGGGTTTTACCATGTTAGCCAGGCTAGTCTTGAATTCCTGCCTCAAACTGATCCACACACCTCAGCCTCCCAAATTGTTGGGATTACAGGCATGAGCCCCACTGTGTTCGGCCAGAAAGAAAATATTTTTGTACAGCTATACTATGTGTTTTATTTTAAGCTAAGTGTTATTATAAAAAAGCCAAAATGTTTAAAACTTAAATTTAGAAGTTTGTAATGAAGTTACAGTAAGTTAAGGTTAATATGTTATTAAAGAAATAAATTTTTAAAAATAAATTTAGTGTAGCCTAAGTGTACCATGTTTATAAAGTCTACAGTAGTGTACAGTAATGTCTTGGCCTTCACATTCACTCACCACTCACTCACTGACCCACTCAGAGCAACATCTAGTCATGCAAGCTTCATTCATGGTAAGTGTTTTATAGACACAGCTATGCCATTTTTAATCTTTTATACTGTATTTTTTATGTTTAGATGTGTTTAGATACACAAATATTTACCATTGTGTTATGCTTGCCTACAGTATTCAGTACAGTGACATGCTGTACAGATTTGTAGCCTAGGAGCAATAGGCTATCCCATATATCCTAGGAATACATTACTTTTAATGGCAAAAACCGAAATTACTTTTGCACCAACCTAATAGTAGGCTATACCATCTAGGTTTGGTAAGTGCACACTATGATGTTCACATAATGACAAAGCCACCCAACAATGCATTTCTCAGAACACGTTCCCATCATTAAGCATGACTGTAGTTGTTATAGAGGCTGAGCCCTGAGCTAGGTTCGGTTAATACAATAATGAATTCTGTACACCCTATTCTTAATAAGGAATCTGGTGGTGGAGACAAGTAAGCAGGCTGTTACTATAAAGTGGTCTGTGTTACCATGGAGACAAGTGCAGGGCATCCTTGGGACTGCAAAGGAGGGGTGCCATCCCAATTACGGGTGTCAGAAAGTACTTCCTGATACCCGTAATTGGGTGCACATTCTTCCCTGCCATTTTTTCTTTTCTCCTACTGTGCTTTCACTGTATACTACTCATATAAGCCTCTCTGGGTTTCCTTAGCAGTCCTCAGGCCTGAAGAAGTTGGGACATCTAGGCTACTCACCCATGCCCAGGCTGAGATGCCTTTGCCAGTGCTGGATGACACAAGGCTTTGTCCAAGCTTTGAAAACTCCTAAGCCTTTCATCAGACCAACCTTAGAATTTAGCCTTACCCAGCCCTTCCTTGCCCTGGTTTCATTTTCTTTTGTCCAAACTGCCTTTGTGGTTTCCACAGAAATGAAAGCTTCTGGCTGGGCCCATCCCCGTGGAAATTTTAAGGTGATTAATAGGCACCATTGCCATATTCTATTTATTTCTCATTTGCTTGCTTGATTAAAAACTCACAATTCCACCTCCTTACCTCCCTGGTGCAAGGGAGAGGGGAATACATGACTTTTTTTTTCAAATATACATATAAACTTTGTTTATTAGGTTACATATGACATTCACGTTTGATTCCCAGGCCACTGCTCTGCAGTTGTGCAAACATCATATTTGCTGGCTTGGAGTAAAAAAATACGTATTTTCATAGATGCTGATGGCTGATGAAAATGACTGACTCTTAAGGTTCCCTTGTTAACTGATGGGATCCTGAAGAATAGACAGAACATTACTTTTGTTTCAATAGGTATGGATGGTCATGGTGGCTCTGAGCTATACTTGGTCATACCTAGCCTGGCCCCTGGGGCTGAGTCTGTTTACCCTAAAGCAACAAGTCCCCCCAGGCAGGGAGGAGTTGGCAGACAGTCTTAGAGGCTGAGGAGGGAGGGTTACGGGAAAGACAATCTTGGCTTATAAGACCCTCACTAACTCAGGGAGCTCAGAGTGTGACTAAGACCTTGACTACCTCAGCAAGCTCAGAGCTGTGACTAAGCCTGTACAGCTTGTCTTGGTGAGCCAGACTGAGAGAGTTATTGAGTCTGCACCTTTTACATCCTTCCATTAATTTTAAAAGCAGGTTTATTGAGGTATAATTTACATACTGCAAAATTCAACCTTTTTAGTGTATAGTTCTGTGATTTTTGGACAAATACATACATTTCTGTAGCCATCACTGTAATCAAGATACAGAACGGTTCCATTGCCCTAAAAATTATTTTGTGACCATTTGTAGTCCACCCCTCTTCCCACCTCTCACCTCCACTGATCTGTTTTCTGTTACTATAGTTTTGCCTTTTCCAGAATGTCATGTAATGTAGCCTTTTGAATCTGCCTTCTTTCCCTTAGTATAATGCATATTAGATTCATCCATGTTGGTGCATGTCTCTAATTCTTACAATAACTCCTCAAGGTGAGAGTTCTCTTAATTTCATAGATGAGGCCCCCAAGAGCCTCAGAGAGGATTCATGATCCACTAAAGGTCACCCAGCTCATAAAAGTGAACCTGAGATTTGAACTCAGGTCCATGTGGTTCCACAGTTCACACTCTGTGCATTGTCCTTCCAGCAAAGGTGATGCTGGCCAAGGAGGCTGCATCTCTCTCTACCTTCACCAGCCGAGGGAGGTGGAGCCATGAGGGAGGACTTGTGGGCAAAGACCAACCATCTGAGTGAGACCATCCATCCGTCCAACAGAGCTTCCTCCCACCTCTCTCCATGCCAGGTGTCAGGATGTTTGAATTCCATTAGCAGCTCAGAGCTAGGAGTGCTCCCATAAGAGAATGTGGAGAATCTCTCTTCCCGTGCCTTGGAGAAGGTCTATGAGTATATCCTAGTCATTGTAATATTATAAAACTGCTATTCTGTAAGAAGGCTTTCCAGGGAAAGAATTGGGTGGGGCAACTGAGTTCCACTCATGTTGTTGCAAATGGTCAGAGAAGATCCTCTGGGCAAGGAAAAGAACAGAAGCATATGCTACTAGGCACTGTGCTTCACTTCCTTTTTAATGAGCATTGCAAATTTTAAATACAGACCAGATTTCGTTGGTGCATTAGTTATGTATTGCCTTAGAATAAATTACCCTAAAATGCAGTGGCTTAAAGCAACAACTATTTATTATCTCATAGTCTCTGTTGGTTGAGAATCCAGGCATAGCCTAACTGGGTGTCTCTGGCTCAGGGTCTCATTCAAGGCTACAATCAAAATACCAGGAGGGACTGTGGTTTCCTCTCAAGGCTCAGCTGGGGGAAGAGCTGCTTTCAAACTCACTCATGTAGCTGCTGTCAGGTCTCAAGTTCTTGCTGGCTGTTGGTCAGAGTCATCAGTTCCTTGCCATGCGGGCCTCTACATACAGCAGTTCACAATAGGGAGCAAGCGAGGCAAGAAGGGCAAGAGAGCACCTGAAAGCCACAGCCTTTTTGTAACCTCATCTCGGAAGTGACAATGCCTCACTTTTGCTGTATCTATTTGTTGAAAGGGAATTGCTAGGTTCAGCACACAATCCAGGAGAGGGAATTCCACAAGAGTGACTGTGAGTACCAGGAATCAGGGATCATCGTAGAGGCTGCCTGCCACAAGGTGTAATTTACGTATCATAAAATGCACAGATCTTAAGTATTCAGATCAATGAGTTTTGACAACTGTATGTGTCATGTACCCATCACTCAATAAGATCTAGAACATTTCTGACCCTCTGGAAAGCTTCCTGATGATCTTTTCCAGTCAATTCAACACATTCCTTTCTCACTCCCCACCACCCCTCCCCTCCATCACAGAGCCAACCACTTTCTTATTTCCACCAGCATAGACCTGTTGTGCCTGTTTGTGGACTTTATATAAATGGAATCCTCCAATCTGATTTTTTTTGTGTGGGTACATACATTTTGTGTGGGTGTATATATATTTATAGGATACATGGCATATTTTGATATAGGCATACAATGGGTAATAATTATACTAGGTTAAATGGGATATCCATCACCTCAAGCATTTATCCTTTCTTTTATGTGACAAACAATCCGATTATACTCTTTTAGTTATTTTTAAATATACAATAAATTATTGTGGACTGTAATCACCCTGTTGTGCTATCAAATACTAGATCTTATTCATTCTTTCTAACTACATTTTTACACTGATTAACCATCCCCACTTCTCACCCCCCTGACTACCCTTCCCAGCCTCTGGTATCCATCATTCTACTCTCTATCTCCATGAGTTCAATTGTTTTAATTTTTTAGCTCTCACAAATTAGAACATGCAAAGTTTGTCTTTCTGTGTCTGGCTTGTTTCACTTAATGTCTTCCGGTTCCATTCATGTTGTTGCAAATGACAGGATCTCATTCTTTTTATGGCTGAATAGTACTCCATTGTGTATATGTACTACATTTTCTTTAACCATTTGTCTGGCGATGGACACTGATCCACTTAAAAATGGCCATTGTCCATTTTTATGTTCAGCTTTTTGGTTGTTTTCAAAGACATGAGGAAAAAGATCCTGGGTAACTCTGTCCTACTTAAAATTCAGTAGCACAAGAGAAAAAGCAGGCAGGAATGGAGGCTGTATTCACTGGTAAAACCAACTTTAACAATCATCAAACATGCTGCAGGGAACCCCACAGGACAGAGGGAACATGGCCAATGCTGAAGGAAAAACTTCCAGGGCCTGGAATTAGAAGCCCTGGAATCAAAGCTGGCCATTTTGAGGCACTTAGAGACTAAAAGATGAATCTTTACGGCCAGCTTGAAATCTACCTTCTTTATTTAATGGGGATACCCTGGGTAAAGTGGGGTGGGGTGGGGCCAGGCCTTGGTCTGGAGAGATTAGGAAGGAGGCTCCTACTGGGCCTGAAAATCCCACCAGCAGTAGCAGTCTTATTACCAGCTTGGATTTCCATGGTCCACAGCTTGCACAGCCATTCTGATCATTGAGGATAAGTCCCCAAGGATGACGTGAGAAGGGAAAGTAGGAGACTGGGCCTCCCATTTGTTTTCAGGAAAGTCAAAGAAATGAAGACCTGGAGAGAACAGGCTGCCCTGAAGGGATCCCAAAGTGAAGGTGGCAGTTCAACAGAAGGAATGTCAAATGTGCCTTTTCAAGATTCTAAGGCAGGTGTGGTATGGTGAGGAGAAGGACCTCTGGTTCTACTTCTCATTCTGCTGAGTGTAAATGCCACAGAAACTTGAAAAATTCTGACAATGTACAAGAGGACATTCTGCCTCTGTGCTATCATCCTCGGGCAGCACAGAGGGAATGAACTTCCATCTTTCTAGGCTGATTCATCTAAATCTTTGTTTTCTCAGTCTGCCAGAACTTTGCTCAGGCCTGCCTTTAGGGTTGTTTTGTTTTGTTTTTCTTTTTCTCTCCCAAAATCTGCTTGGAATTTCAATTATATTTTCAATCTCTTTCATTGGTCCTCCAAAAAAGAATTTGTCTCATAAACTCACCACTTAAAATATAGAGATGCTACTATTTTCTCAAGCAATAGATTGCTTTAGAAGCCTAATTTTTTTTCCCGAAGCAGCTTCTTTTTTATTTTTTACACAAGCAGATTTTGGGAGAGAAAAAAAAAACAAAATGTTTTATCATGCCTCCTCCATTAAAGGGAAGCAGGATTTCATCTGGCAGACAGGATGTGGGGGCTCCAGCTCTTGGGCTCTACTGCTTTACAGCCCTCCTGTCCTAAGAGAAACTTGAGTACTTCAAAGGCTCCCTGGAGTCTCACCTTTTCCAGAGAGCCTGCCCTTCTTAACTCCAGGGTTCTTTGACAGTTTCCTTCTCAGAAACACACCTATAAGAGTTACCAACAACTAGTGAGTGGAGAAGCACATTTGAGATGACTCAGGAATGATAAGTAAGTGTCTGGTGGTGCCTTTAAGGCAGTGGTGCTCAGTCTTGAATTCATTTTGGAATCTTCTGGGCAGCTCTGAAAAATCCCAATGCCAAGACCCAACCCCATTAAATCAGGCACACTAAATCAGAATCTTGGGGGATGAGGATCAGGCATTCATATTTTTTTAAAAAAGCAGGAAAGATCTAAAATTGACACCCTGACATCACAATTAAAAGAACTAGAGAAGCAAGAGCAAACACATTCAAAAGCTAGCAGAAGGCAAGAAATAACTAAGATCAGAGCAGAACTGAAGGAAATGGAGACACAAAAAACCCTTCAAAAAATCAATGAATCCAGGAGCTGGTTTTTTGAAAAGATCAACAAAACTGATTGATAGACCGCTAGCAAGACTAACAAAGAAGAAAAGAGAGAAGAATCAAATAGATGCAATAAAAAATGATAAAGGGGATATCACAACTGATCCCACAGAAATACAAACTACCATCAGAGAATACTATAAACACCTCTATGCAAATAAACTAGAAAATCTAGAAGAAATGGATAAATTCCTGGACACATACACCCTCCCAAGACTAAACCAGGAAGTTGAATCTCTGAATAGACCAATAATAGGCTCTGAAATTGAGGCAATAATTAATAGCTTACCAACCAAAAACAGTCCAGGACCAGATGGATTCACAGCCGAATTCTACCAGAGGTACAAGGAGGAGCTGTTACCATTCCTTCTGAAACTATTCCAATCAATAGAAAAAGAGGAAATCCTCCCTAACTCATTTTATGAGGCCAGCATCATCCTGATACCAAAGCCTGGCAGAGACACAACAAAAAAAGAGAATTTTAGACCAATATCCCTGATGAACATCGATGCAAAAATCCTCAATAAAATACTGGCAAACTGAATTCAGCAGCACATCAAAAAGCTTATCCACCATGATCGAGTGGGCTTCATCCCTGGGATGCAAGGTTGGTTCAACATACACAAATCAATAAACACAATCCAGCATATAAACAGAACCAACGACAAAAACCACATGATTATCTCAATAGATGCAGAAAAGGCCTTTGACAAAATTCAACAACCCTTCATGCTAAAAACTCTCAATAAATTAGGTATTGATGGGACGTATCTCAAAATAATAAGAGCTATCTATGACAAACCCACAGCCAATATCATACTGAATGGGCAAAAACTGGAAGCATTCCCTTTGAAAACTGGCACAAGACAGGGATGCCCTTTCTCACCACTCCTATTCAACATAGTGTTGGAAGTTCTGGCCAGGGCAATCAGGCAGGAGAAGGAAATAAAGGGTATTCAATTAGGAAAAGAGGAAGTCAAATGGTCCCTGTTTGCAGATCACATGATTGTATATCTAGAAAACCCCATTGTCTCAGCCCAAAATCTCCTTAAGCTGATAAGCAACTTCAGCAAAGTCTCAGGATACAAAATCAATGTGCAAAAATCACCAGCATTCTTATACACCAATAACAGACAGAGAGCCAAATCATGAGTGAACTCCCATTCACAATTGCTTCAAAGACAATAAAATACCTAGGAATCCAACTTACAAGGGATGTGAAGGACCTCTTCAAGGAGAACTACAAAACACTGCTCAATGAAATTAAAGAGGACACAAACAAATGGAAGAATATTCCGTGCTCATGGGTAGGAAGAATCAATATCGTGAAAATGGCCATACTGCCCAAGGTAATTTATCGATTCAATGCCATCCCCATCAGGCTACCAATGACTTTCTTCACAGAATTGGAAAAAACTACTTTAAAGTTCAGATGGGACCAAAAAAGAGCCCGCATTACCAAGTCAATCCTAAGCCAAAAGAACAAAGCTGGAGGTATCACGCTACCTGACTTCAAACTACACTACAAGGCTACAGTAACCAAAACAGCATGGTACTGGTACCAAAACAGACATATAGATCAATGGAACAGAACAGAGCCCTCAGAAATAATGCCACATATCTACAACTATCTGATCTTTGACAAACCTGACAAAAACAAGAAATGGGGAAAGGATTCCCTATTTAATAAATGGTGCTGGGAAAACTGTATAGCCATATGTAGAAAGCTGAAACTGGATCCCTTCCTTACACCTTATACAAAAATTAATTCAAGATTGATTAAAGACTTAAATGTTTGTTAGACCTAAAACCATAAAAACCCTAGAAGAAAACCTAGGCAATACCATTCAGGACATAGGCATGGGCAAGGACTTCATGACTAAAATGCCAAAAGCAATGGCAACAAAAGCCAAAATTGACAAATGGGATCTAATTAAACTAAAGAGCTTCTGCACAGCAAAAGAAACTACCATCAGAGTGAACAGCCAACCTATAGAATGGGAGAAAATTTTTGCAATCTACTCATCTGACAAAGGGCTAATATCCAGAATCTACAAAGAACTCAAACAAATTTACAAGAAAAAGACAAACAACCCCATCAACAAGTGGGCAAAGGATATGAACAGACACTTCTCAAAAGAAGACATTTATGCAGCCAACAGACACATGAAAAAATGCTCATCATCACTGGCCATCAGAGAAATGCAAATCAAAATCACAATGAGATACCATCTTACACCAGTTAGAATGGCAATGATTAAAAAGTCAGGAAACAACAGGTGCTAGAGAGGATGTGGAGAAACAGGAACACTTTTACACTGTTGGTGGGACTGTAAACTAGTTCAACCATTGTGGAAGTCAGTGTGGTGATTCCTCAGGGATCTAGAACTAGAAATACCAATTGACCCAGCAATCCCATTACTGGGTATATACCCAAAGGATTATAAATCATGCTGCTATAAAGACGCATGCGCATGTATGTTTATTGTGGCACTATTCACAATAGCAAAGACTTGGAACCAACCCAAATGTCCAACAACGATAGACTGGATTAAGAAAATGTGGTGAAGGAGGAGCCAAGATGGCCGAATAGGAACAGCTCCGGTCTACAGCTCCCAGTGTGAGCGACGCAGAAGACGGGTGATTTCTGCATTTCCGTCTGAGGTACCGGGTTCATCTCACTACGAGTGCCAGACAGTGGGCACAGGTCAGTGGGTGCGCGCACCGTGCATGAGCCGAAGCAGGGCAAGGCATTGCCTCACTTGGGAAGCACAAGGGGTCAGGGAGTTCCCTTTCCAAGTCAAAGAAAGGGGTGACGGACTCACCTGGAAAATCGGGTCACTCCCACCCGAATATTGCGCTTTTCGGACTGGCTTAAAAAACGGCGCACCACGAGATTATATCCCACACCTGGCTCAGAGGGTCCTACGCCCACGGAATCTCGCTGATTGCTAGCACAGCAGTCTGAGATCAAACTGCAAGGCGGCAGCGAGGCTCGGGGAGGGGCGCCCGCCATTGCCCAGGCTTGCTTAGGTAAACAAAGCAGCCCGGATGCTTGAACTGGGTGGAGCCCACCACAGCTCAAGGAGGCCTGCCTGCCTCTGTAGGCTCCACCTCTGGGGACAGGGCACAGACAAACAAAAAGACAGCAGTAACCTCTGCAGACTTAAATGTCCCTATCTGACAGCTTTGAAGAGAGCAGTGGTTCTCCCAGCATGCAGCTGGAGATCTGAGAATGGGCAGACTGCCTCCTCAAGTGGGTCCCTGACCCCTGACCACCGAGCAGCCTAACTGGGAGGCACCCCCCAGCAGGGGCACACTGACACCACACACGGCAGGGTATTCCAACAGACCTGCAGCTGAAGGTCCTGTCTGTTAGAAGGAAAACTAACAAACAGAAAGGACATCCACACCAAAACCCCATCTGTACATCACCATCATCAAAGACCAAAAGTAGATAAAACCACAAAGATGGGGAAAAAATAGAACAGAAAAACGGGAAACTCTAAAACGCAGAGCGCTTATCCTCCTCCAAAGGAACGCAGTTCCTCACCAGCAACGGAACAAAGCTGGATGGAGAATGACTTTGACGAGCTGAGAGAAGAAGGCTTCAGACGATCAAATTACTCTGGGCTACGGGAGGACATTCAAACGAAAGGCAAAGAAGTTGAAAACTTGGAAAAAAATTTAGAAGAATGTATAACTAGAATAACCAATACAGAGAAGTGCTTAAAGGAGCTGATGGAGCTGAAAACCAAGGCTCAAGAACTACGTGAAGAATGTAGAAGCCTCAGGAGCCAATGCGATCAACTGGAAGAAAGGGTATCAGCAATGGAAGATGAAATGAATGAAATGAAGCAAGAAGGGAAGTTTAGAGAAAAAAGAATAAAAAGAAATGAGCAAAGCCTCCAAGAAATATGGGACTATGTGAAAAGACCAAATCTACGTATGATTGGTGTACCTGAAAGTGATGGGGAGAATGGAGCCAAGTTGGAAAACACTCTGCAAGATATTATCCAGGAGAACTTCCCCAATCTAGCAAGGCAGGCCAACGTTCAGATTCAGGAAATACAGAGAACGCCACAAAGATACTCCTCGAGAAGAGCAACTCCAAGACACATAATTGTCAGATTCACCAAAGTTGAAATGAAGGAAAAAATGTTAAGGGCAGCCAGAGAGAAAGGTCGGGTTACCCTCAAAGGGAAGCCCATCAGACTAACAGCGGATCTCTCAGCAGAAACTCTACAAGCCAGAAGAGAGTGGGGGCCAATATTCAACATTCTTAAAGAAAAGAATTTTCAACCCAGAATTTCATATCCAGCCAAACTAAGCTTCATAAGTGAAGGAGAAATAAAATCCTTTACAGACAAGCAAATGCTGAGAGATTTTGTCACCACCAGGCCTGCCCTAAAAGAGCTCCTGAAGGAAGCGCTGAACATGGAAAGGAACAACCGGTACCAGCCGCTGCAAAATCATGCCAAATTGTAAAGACCATCGAGGCTAGGAAGAAACTGCATCAACTAACGAGCAAAATAACCAGCTAACATCATAATGACAGGATCAAATTCACACATAACAATATTAACTTTAAATGTAAATGGACTAAATGCTCTAATTAAAAGACACAGACTGGCAAATTGGATAAAGAGTCAAGACCCATCAGTGTGCTGTATTCAGGAAACCCATCTCACCTGCAGAGACACACATAGGCTCAAAATAAAAGGATAGAGGAAGATCTACCAAGCAAATGGAAAACAAAAAAAGGCAGGGGTTGCAATCCTAGTCTCTGATAAAACAGACTTTAAACCAACAAAGATCAAAAGAGACAAGGCCATTACATAATGGTAAAGGGATCAATTCAACAAGAAGAGCTAACTATCCTAAATATATATGCACCCAATACAGGAGCACCCAGATTCATAAAGTAAGTCCTGAGTGACCTACAAAGAGACTTAGACTCCCACACATTAATAATGGGAGACTTTAACACCCCACTGTCAACATTAGACAGATCAACGAGACAGAAAGTCAACAAGGATACCCAGGAATTGAACTCAGCTCTGCACCAAGCGGACCTAATAGACATCTACAGAACTCTCCACCCCAAATCAACAGAATATACATTTTTTTCAGCACCACACCACACCTATTCCAAAATTAACCACATACTTGGAAGTAAAGCACTCCTCAGCAAATGTAAAAGAACAGAGATTATAACAAACTGTCTCTCAGACCACAGTGCAATCAAACTAGAACTCAGAATTAAGAATCTCACTCAAAACCACTCAACTACATGGAAACTGAACAACCTGCTCCTGAATGACTACTGGATACATAACGAAATGAAGGCAGAAATAAAGATGTTCTTTGAAACCAACGAGAACAAAGACACAACATACCAGAATCTCTGGGATGCATTTAAGGCACTGTGTAGAAGGAAATTTATAGCACTAAATGCCCACAAGAGAAGGCAGGAAAGGTCCAAAATTGACACCCTAACATCGCAATTAAAAGAACTAGAAAAGCAAGAGCAAACACATTCCAAAGCTAGCCGAAGGCAAGAAATAACTAAGATCAAAGCAGAACTGATGGAGATAGAGACATAAAAAAACCCTTCAAAAAATTAATGAATCCAGGAGCTGGTTTTTTGAAAGGATCAACAAAATTGACAGACCGCTAGTAAGACTAATAAAGAAAAAAAGAGAGAAGAATCAAATAGACACAATAAAAAATGATAAAGGGGATATCACCACCGATCCCACAGAAATACAAACTACCATCAGAGAATACTACAAACACCTCTACGCAAATAAACTAGAAAATCTAGAAGAAATGGATAAATTCCTCGACACATACACTCTCCCAAGACTAAACCAGGAAGAAGTTGAATCTCTGAATAGACCAATAACAGGAGCTGAAATTGTGGCAATAATCAATAGTTTACCAACCAAAAAGAGTCCAGGACCAGATGGATTCACAGCCGAATTCTACCAGAGGTACAAGGAGGAATTGGTACCATTCCTTCTGAAACTATTCCAATCAACAGAAAAAGAGGGAATCCTCCCTAACTCATTTTATGAGGCCAGCATCATCCTGATACCAAAGCTGGGCAGAGACACAACAAAAAAAGAGAATTTTAGACCAATATCCTTGATGAACATTGATGCAAAAATCCTCAATAAAATACTGGCAAAACGAATCCAGCAGCACATCAAAAAGCTTATCCACCATGATCAAGTGGGCTTCATCCCTAGGATGCAAGGCTGGTTCAATATACGCAAATCAATAAATGTAATCCAGCATATAAACAGAGCCAAAGACAAAAACCACATGATTATCTCAATAGATGCAGAAAAGGCCTTTGACAAAATTCAACAACCCTTCATGCTAAAAACTCTCAATAAATTAGGTATTCATGGGACGTATTTCAAAATAATAAGAGCTATCTATGACAAACCCACAGCCAATATCATACTAAATGGGCAAAAACTGGAAGCATTCCCTTTGAAAACTGGCACAAGACAGGGATGCCCTCTCTCACCACTCCTATTCAACATAGTGTTGGAAGTTCTGGCCAGGGCAATCAGGCAGGAGAAGGAAATAAAGGTATTCAATTAGGAAAAGAGGAAGTCAAATTGTCCCTGTTTGCAGATGACATGATTGTATATCTAGAAAACCCCACTGTCTCAGCCCAAAATCTCCTTAAGCTGATAAGCAACTTCAGCTAAGTCTCAGGATACAAAATCAATGTACAAAAATCACAAGCATTCTTATACACCAACAACAGACAAACAGAGAGCCAAATCATGAGTGATCTCCCATTCACAATTGCTTCAAAGAGAATAAAATACCTAGGAATCCAACTTACAAGGGATGTGAAGGACCTCTTCAAGAAGAACTACAAACCACTGCTCAAGGAAATAAAAGAGGATACAAACAAATGGAAGAACATTCCATGCTCATGGGTAGGAAGAATCAATATCATGAAAATGGCCATACTGCCCAAGGTAATTTACAGATTAAATGCCATCCCCATAAAGCTACCAATGACTTTCTTCACAGAATTGGAAAAAACTACTTTAAAATTCATATGGAACCAAAAAAGAGCCTGCATTGCCAAGGCAATCCTAAGCCAAAAGAACAAAGCTGGAGGCATCACACTACCTGACTTCAAACTATACTACAAGGCTACAGTAACCAAAACAGCATGGTACTGGTACCAAAACAGAGATATAGATCAATGGAACAGAACAGAGCCCTGAGAAATAATGCCGCATATCTACAACTATCTGATCTTTGACAAACCTGAGAGAAACAAGCAATGGGGAAAGGATTCCCTATTTAATAAATGGTGCTGGGAAAACTGGCTAGCCATATGCAGAAAGCTGAAACTGGATCCCTTCCTTACACCTTACACAAAAATCAATTCAAAATGGATTAAAGACTTAAACGTTAGACCTAAAACCATAAAAACCCTAGGAGAAAACCTAGGCATTACCATTTAGGACATAGGCATGGACAAGGACTTCATGTCCAAAACACCAAAAGCAATGGCAATAAAAGACAAAATTGACAAATGGGATCTAATTAAACTAAAGAGCTTCTGCACAGCAAAAGAAACTACCATCAGAGTGAACAGGCAACCTACAAAATGGGAGAAAATTTTTGCAACCTACTCATCTGACAAAGGGCTAATATCCAGAATCTACAATCAACTCAAACAAATTTACAAGAAAAAAACAACCCCATCAAAAAGTGGGCGAAGGACATGAACAGACACTTCTCAAAAGAAGACATTTATGCAGCCAAAAAACACATGAAAAAATGCTCATCATCACTGGCCATCAGAGAAATGCAAATCAAAATCACGATGAGATACCATCTCACACCAGTTAGAATGGCAATCATTAAAAAGTCAGGAATCAACAAGTGCTGGAGAGGATGTGGAGAAATAGGAACACTTTTACACTGTTGGTGTGACTGTAAACTAGTTCAACCATTGTGGAAGTCAGTGTGGCGATTCCTCAGGGATCTAGAACTAGAAATACCATTTGACCCAGCCATCCCATTACTGAGTATATACCCAAAGGACTATAAATGATGCTGCTATAAAGACACATGCACACTTATGTTTATTGTGGCACTATTCACAATAGCAAAGACTTGGAACCAACCCAAATGTCAAACAATGATAGACTGGATTAAGAAAATGTGGCACATATACACCATGGAATACTATGCAGCCATAAAAAATGATGAGTTCATGTCCTTTGTAGGGACATGGATGAAATTGGAAATCATCATTCTCAGTAAACTATCGCAAGAACAAAAAACCAAACACCGCATATTCTCACTCATAGGTGGGAATTGAACAATGAGATCACATGGACACAGGAAGGGGAATATCACACTCTGGGGACTGTTGTGGGGTGGGGGGAGGGGGGAGGGATAGCATTGGGAGATATACCTAATGCTAGATGACGAGTTAGTGGGTGCAGCGCACCAGCATGGCACATGTATACATATGTAACTAACCTGCACAACGTGCACATGTACCCTAAAACTTAAAGTATAATAAAAAGAAAAAAAAAAAAGAAAATGTGGCACATATACACCATGGAATACTATGCATCCATAAAAAATGATGAGTTCATATCCTTTGTAGGGACATGGATGAAGCTGGAAACCATCATTCTGAGCAAACTATTGCAAGGACAAAAAACCAAACACTGCATGTTCTCACTCATAGGTGGGAATTGAACAATGAGAACACGTGGACACAGAAAGGGGAACATCACACACTGGGGCCTGTTGTGGTGTGGGGTGTTGGGGGAGGGATAGCATTAGGAGATATACCTAAAGTTAAATGATGAGTTAATGGGTGCAGTACGCCAACATGGCACATGTATACATATGTAACAAACCTGCACGTTGTGCCCATGTACCGTAAAACTTAAAGTATAATTTAAAAAAAAATTTCTTTAGCATCTTTTATGTCTTGCCAAGGTTAAGAATTACTGCTCTAAGGACAGTCCTGGTCCAGCTGCCAAACAGAATAAAAACAGGCCATCCTGAGCTTACTCCAAATATCCTGTCTCCCGTCTCCCAGACTGGTTTCAACTATGCCTCCCCATATACACCTCAAGGCTGGCTGTACTCCCACTTAGCTCCTGGTGTCTGTCCATCCCGACCCCTGGTACCTGGCAATCCAGGCCTCTCAGGCTGGGTGTGACTCTCACTCCCACTCTCTGCAGCCGGGACACTCCATCTCCATCTAACTTTGTATGCTATTGGGTGTGATTCCCAGATTGCTTCAGGAAAGTCTCACTTCCTTAAGGAGATTTTAAACTCATCCAAGTCGTCTCACTTCCTTAAGGAGATTTTAAACTCATCCAAGTCAGAGTCCTAATCTATTTCCGGGAGGGACTAGCATACTATTGAGCATATAGCAGACAGAGCCTCAGTGTCTTTATCTGTAAAATGGAGATATCTGTAAAATTGCCTGTAAAATAGAGATATATATAAAATTTACAGGCACAGAAATTTATACCTTATTCCAAAAGAGATACTTGACATGACGTATAAAAAGTGCCCAGGAAGATCTAAAACACAGCAAGGACCCCATAAGTGGTAGCTATTATTGGATCCATTGAAACCCAGGCATTATGACTTCTGGACCAGTGTTTCTTCTAGATCTCAAGTCAACATGACCTACCAGAAAATAACAGTATCTGAGTCATTCAGAGTACTAATGATGTGGCATCAGGAGCCCATCAGCCATGTCAGCCTGCCTGTGTACGTTATGCCAGGCCAATGCTTAACTTATTCTATGAAAGATGCAACTGGCTGGCATTGGCCTTCCTTTTTCTCTTCATTCGGCCTGAATTTTCTGAGAAGACTGTGAGGACCTGCTGTTCTGGACAGTGTGTAGGATGGGCATCTTGTTTTGCCACTCAGCAGGAGGAAGGACACATGCTTTCTGTTTTGTCATCAAAGGAAATAACAACTCTCAGATGTTGCAGTGTTGCCAATAGAGAGAGAATGCAGAACTGTCCCAATCCTGCCTCAGTTTGTCTCTTCTCTTAAGAATCAATAGTTGTCAGACTGGAAAAAGCAGGGTCATACTAGCTAGACCCTATAGAGATCCAAGAGCAAAAAAGACCATAAGAGAGTTCAGAATTCATCTAAGTGACCTTGAGGCTCCCCTGATAGAATAATTCTCACTGTGCTGGGAGAAGTTGCAGATGAAATTGCGGATCTTTTGTTAGTACTTCGGTGGAAGTAGTGGAAGAGAAGATCAAGACAAGGGAGACCACTGTTACCCTGTTTTAGTTAAAGTGACTCTAGCTGCTGTATGCGAAACCTTGCAGTCTCTGTGACTTAGCACAATATGGGTACGTCTCCCTAGGACACAGTCCGGTGTGGTGGCATGGCCCAGCAGCCTTCAACATCAACATTCAGGTGCCCAGTCTCTTTCCAACTGTGGCTCGGCCTTCCTTATGGTGGTCCCATTCAACTGGTAAATGAGGAGAGAGACAAAGAAAAAGGTACACCCACCTGCTTCTGTCCAGAAATGATACCTACTACTTCTGGCCATGTTTCATCGGCCAGAGCTCAGTCATATGGCCACAGCTGATTGCAAGAGACATGGAAAATGTGGTCTAGTTGTGTGCCCAGGAGGAAAGGGAAATGGGCTGGATATGACAAAGCAGCAAGCCAAAACATAAAGCTAACTGAAATACAAATGCATTAGTATAAATTAAGTACTCAGAATTTTAATGTTGATGTCCCAATTTATTTCAAGCTGGTAAAGACAACCCTTGAGTATTTTGTTCCATTCAAGATGCTACACGAACAGAGACATTGAAATACTGGAGTGCATCAAAAAATGAGTGCAATAATCTGAACACTTGTGTCCCCCCAAAATTCAAATATTGAAATCTAAATCCCAATGGCATGATATTGGAGGTGAAGCCCTTGGGAGGTAATTAGATCATGAGAGTAGAGCTTTTATCAATGGGATTAGTGTCCTTATTAAAGAGACCCCAGAAAACTAGCTAACCCCTTCCACCATGGGAAGACACAGAAATAAGGCACCATCTATGAACCAGTTAACAGTTCCTCACCAGTCCCTAAATCTGCCAGTGCCTTGATGTTGGACTTCCCAATCTCCAGAACTGTAAGAAATAAATTTCTGTGGTTTATAAATTAGCCAGTATATTAGTCTGTTCTCACACTGCCAATAAAGACATACCCAAGACTGGGTAATTTATAAAGGAAAGAGGTTTGACTGACAGTTCAGCATAACTGGGGAGGTCTCAGGAAACTTACAATCATGGTGGAAGGGGAAGCAAACACATCCTTCTTCACATGGCAGCAGCAAGAGGTGCAGAGGGAATTGGGGGGAAAGTCCCTGATAAAACCATCAGATTTCTTGCGAACTCACTCACTATCACAGTAACAGCACGGAGGTAACCACCCCCATGATTCAATTACCTCCCACTGGGTCCCTCCCATGACATGTGAGGATTATGGGAACTACAGATGAACTACATTTGGAACTACAGATCGCAAATGTCCCCTCCTTTGTGAGCCTTCTCTGTGGCCCCCAGGTAGTCAGAAAATCCCATTCTCTGTATTGTTGTGTCACCTTGTTTGTATATATAAGGATCCAACTCCATCGCTCTTCTCTTGACTTGAGCCATGATGGCTTGTGACCTGGGACCATACTTTATTCTCCTGGAATCTCCAGCAGCTAGAACAGAGTAGGCTCTTAATCACTGATTACTGAATAAAAGATTTCTGGCAGGGAATCATCTGAATTAATGACACAGCCCTGGCTTCCCTGCCATGGAGATGTACCACAGTTTCTACATTCCAACCTGGTGAGAAGCTGATCAAATATACATTTTAAGCATAATTAATATAGAAAAAGAAAGAAAATGCCAAGTGTTGATGAGTATGTGAAGGAACTGCAACTTTCATCGACTGCTGATGGCTGTATAAATTGGCACAATCTCTTTGGAAAACAGCTCAGCCATATCTCCTAAAGCTGCACATATGTATACCCTATGACCCAGCATTTCACTCCTAGGTGTGTAGCCTATAAAAATGCGTATATCTACTCACCAAATGACATGTTCTGGAATGTTGAAAGCAATACTATTTATAATAGTCACAGACTAGTCACTGCCCAAAAGCCCATCAAGAGTAGAACGAATAAATTATAGTATAGGCTACAGCAATAAAAATGAACTATGACTACACACAACAATGTGGATGGACCTCACAACTATAATGTTGAGTGAAAGAAGTTAGACAGGAAAGTGTCTATATTGTTTTATCCTATATATATAAACTACAAAACAGTCAAGTTGGAGTCAGAATAGTGACTTCCCTTGGAGGTGAATAATGCCAAAATAGGACAAAAGAGTTTTCCTGAGTGCAGATAATGTTTCTTCATCTGACAGTTGGCTATAAGAATGCATTTGTTTGTGAAAATATATTAAGTTGGAATTTTGACTTATGTTTCTTTTGCTGTGTGTATATTTTGATAAGAAATTGTTTTTAATATTAGTATCCTCAAACCACAAAAGTCTCAAAGACCTTGAGACTTCACTGTGCCTAGATAGGCCTTGCATATGGTAAGTTCCAGAAAAAAATAATTTGGAAAATGTTTATTTAGCCATTGTTATGTTTAAGACCCAAGCAATCCAAAGATGAATAGGACAAAATCCCTGACCTCAAGCAACTGATAATATTGTTTAGAATAAGCAAGATCTCCGATTATAACATGGCTAGAATGCTGTCGTGGGATATGGGAAAGGATGATAACAGCTAGCACAAAGTACACAGGTACTATGTGCTTTATGCATATTAATATTTCATTTTCATAGTAGCCCTAAATATAGATATTACTATTATTCCCATTATATAGATGAAGATATTGGGGCATGGAGAGATTGAGTGCTTTGCATCATCTTCTCTGTTCCTCTCCAACTTACTATCCTTTAATATTCAAGCTCCTCTTTGCTCTGTTTTCATCACAGTAGTCTCAGTTTCTCTAGGTGGGTCCCCTACCTCCTGCCCAGGACTTTGCAGACACTGTTTCCTCTGCTGGAACCATTCTCCCTCCTCTAAGCCCTGTTATTGTCCACTCATTTATTAGCTCTCTACAAAAACATCACTTCCCCAGGGACTTCCAGATAGGTACAATCTGACTGTTATAGGTTCTCAAGCACCATATGCTTACTACCTTCACAGCATGTCTCAGCTGAAAATTTACATATTTTTAGTGAGATGATTTTATTAAGACTTTCTTTATCCCTAGACTATAAGCCTCATGAGAGCAGGAACCATGCATGTTTACCACTGTTATCTCAGTAGCTAGCGTAGTAGATACATAATAAATATGTGCTGAGTAAACGAGTTAAGTATCCACCATGGCCAATCACTATATTTTTAAGTGATACAAAATTTAGAGCAAGAATTAAATATAAATGACATGATATCATCTGGTACAATTTTCATTAATTAAGTGTAATCACTGCTTATTCTTCAAAGCCAAGCAGAACATGTTCTTCTAACTTACTCTGAGCCTTTTTATTAGAATAATAAATTCTTAGAAATATTTAGAAACACATTCAGAGGTCTGTCTACAGCCTGTTTTCCACTTTCCTGTGGTTTTCTTTCTTGCTCTGGTAGGAAAGAGAGTCTTTGAGTTGCCTGCTTAAATGTTCTCAAGGGAAAGGCCTTAGTTGTCCTGCCAACTCCTTTGATCTTTCCTCAAGGCAGAAGCAGAGAGATAAGACTGTGGGGAAAAAGATTGAAAGCATAGCATATGCCTATATATCAGCAGTGTGCATCCCAATAATTGTGTTTTTCCAGTTACTGGTTTTCCCAACAGTAGACTGGGCTACCATTCTAGAAACTTTTTCTCCCATAAGATGGCTTAAAATTCCCAGAGAAATAGTATCTTCAGTAAACTCTTGGGTTTCCAGAGGTTATAACTGGGTCTCTGACTCTGCTTTCTTGATTTTAAATGTAAGTTTTTTGCTGCAATCAAACAGAATAAAATAACATTCTCAAAGAGAGACAAAAAAGCAGTTGTCCACTGTAACTATGCTATGTTAGGAATTTTATCTGATCTAAGAGTCAAAGGCTATTCCTGGTGTCAACCAAAGTGCCTTCTGCTACATCATCAAAGCTTTTTATGATGGGTTTCAAGTTTGTAGGGTACTGATGCTACAAGTTCATCACCTTTTCCACATGTGAATACACCTTCCTGTAATCACCCAATCTTCCAGGGAAGCAAAAAATAAAAATAAATAAATAAAAAATTCCATTAGAACCTTCCTTCGCCCTGTGCAGTACGTGAAATGTGAATTTCCAACTAGAAGCAAAAAGTTAAGATCTATAGTTTTATCCCAGCATCCTTCCAAAGGGCTCAATATTTGGAAACCAACACCAAAAACAGTGTAAAGGTGCCACCAGTCCAAGTGAGCATAAATGCTTCCCTAAGGGATTCTTGGAAGATCCTTCCAGTCATCAAGGCTGTGCAGATAAGATGCCCACCTCAGCCCCAGTGATCACTCAAATATCTGCCTGGTAGGGGCTTAATACAAAATCTGTCCTCCAATTCCAAATGCCTGCTTCATAGGCAGGGGCCTAGGAGATTCAGCAGCTTTTGTAGGGGGGAACTTGAGGCCAGATAATAATCGATATCCAGTCACCTTATAGGGAGCCAATACATTTTTGAGAGAGAAAAATGTAATAGTATCTTACTAGGGAACCTCCTAAGGCCCTCCTTCTTAGCAATCATACTACAACAGTAAAACAAGAACAAACAAAAATTCATAAGATTAAAACAAATCTCCCCAACTACTCCCAGAGAACAAACACTGACATTTATCCCAAGTAGGCCTTTTTTTGCCCTACTCTTTGAGAACATAATGGGATCTTTGAGTGGTGGTTTCTTTCTTTGAGGAGAGTCCTCACTCACATAAATTGCTGTTAAGTTAAGCGCTCTGCCAATCTCTGAATCTGTGGCTCAGCATTAGGACAGATGAAGAGAATCTAACTCTTTAAGAATACTTGCTATCTGTCCAGTGTTCACATCTGCAGTTTTACTTGTACCTCACAACTACCTGAATTAGAATGGAAGCCATGAGGCACATATTTCTGTCTAGTTTTTCCACTGCCATATCCCTGGCACCTACAATAGTATCTGGCATGTAGAAGATGCTCAATAGAAACATGAATAAATGCAAGCATATTATTATGGATACTATTATTCCTGATTTTCAGTTAAAAAACTGAATCTCAAATTATGAAACATATTCAAAGTCACAGGTTTTGTGAGTAGCAGAGGCCTTTCTGATGCCAACTTTTATGCTCTGTCAACTCTGCCTTTCAAGGCTCATTCTTCAATTTCCCTATCCAAGAAAGCTTCTTTTCTCGATGTTTGTCTTCCTTATCTTTCTCCTCCTTTTTCCCCTCCTTCTTACAAGCTACACTACACTTATAGCCAGTTTATTCATTTCTTTCTCCTGTGCTTGTTCATCTGCGCAAAGAGGGGAATAACCTCCACTCTTATGGAGAAAGAAACCTCCTTATGACAATAAGGAAGAGAGAGGTCTGAGCTGTAAAGGTGCTGTACCTACTGCTGAACACATGGACTGCTCCTAAATGTGTGATTTTTTGTGTGTGTACTCACCCATCCAGAGAAACACTTGTTAGACCTCAATGCCAGACCAAGGTTTCTCCTCTTGAACTACTGGTTTGGTTTCCTTTAGATAGTCTGATTCTTCTTGCTGATTCTTTTTCTGTCGTCATTTGCTCACTACAAACCTCAACGGTGGGAACTTTACAATGTGTGCTTCTCCTCACCAAGATTGGTGTAGCCTTTCCTTCAAAATTCACATCTACTTGGATTCTCAGAATGTGACCTTACTAAGAAATAGGGTCTGTGCAAAATGTAATTAAACTAAGAAGAGGTCATACATGATTAGAGTGGGCTCTAAATCAATGGCTGGTGTCCTTACAAGAAGAAAAACAGAAACAGACAGAAATACAGGAAAGAAGGCTGTATGACGATAGAGGCGGAGACTGGGATGATGCAGCTGCAAGCCAAGGAATGCCTGGGATTGCCAGTGACCACCAGAAGTTAGGAAGAGGCATAGCAGGATTCTTCCCTAGAGCCCTCAGAGGAAGCATGGCTTGCCTGGTACCTTGATTTTGGACTTCTAGCCTCCAGAACTGTGACAGAATAAATTTAAGCCACTCCATTTGTGGTACTTTGATATGGCAGTCCTATAAAATTAATACAGGGAGTCTGAAACATCTTGTTATGCCAGAGAGCAAGGAATCTATCAAAAACCAGTAGGACCTTTTCAAAAAAACTCAGGAACTAAGTTGAGGAGCCTCCCACTGGCCAAAGATGAAACAGCTTGAACAACAATAAGGATAAAAACTAAAATGAATTTAAACATGTTAAGTATGTTTAAATTCATGATTTATAATAATACAGAATTGGTCATTGATCATCTTTGGAGGGTGCTCTAAACCCTACATATTATTTGAAAACTGGCAAATAAAAGGAAATAAGCATATTTCCTTTTTTCTTCTGGGTAACAAATAGTTAATGAAATGAAGCTTCTCTATATAAAAACAAAGAAGGAACGATAGAATAAGAGCATCAACATTTGTAACCCCTAAGGAATTAACAGATCTAAGTCATGATCAGCAACAGCTGCTGGCATCACAGAAAGAGAAACGGTCGGAACTTATGTGCTTCCTGAAGGAAATACTCACCGCCACTTATGAAATGGTCTGCACACACACACACACACACAAATGTGAATCTGATTAAGTCTCTAGATTTACCTACCTATTTGCAAAAAACATAGAGAACAGTGAAACATGTTCACCATGACAAATGAAAAATGGCATCATGAAGATGAGTCAGCAACATCAAGGCTGTGGGAAATCCTATAGGAATAACAACTTGTTTTCGTCAACAAATAATTGCAAGGAGAGGAAAACAGATGAAGGGTGTATTACTAGATAAAAAAGACATATTATTCATAGAAATGAAAAACAATGAATGGCTCTTAATTGAACCTGATTCAAACAAGCTCTGTCTATCTGTCTGTCTGTCTGTCTGTCTGTCTGTCTATCTGTCTATCTATCTATCTATCTATCTACCTTCTATCTATCTATCATTTATCTATCATCTATCTATATAAAGAAAAAATTCATGGACAGAATATTTTAAATTTAAAAATTATGATTAACATTTAGGTAAAATAAATTCATTATAGCTTTTTTATATTTCTTTCAGAAAGACATACTGAAATACCTATGGATGAAATTACGTCTGAAATTTTCTTCACAATAATCCATGGGGTGGGAGGCGGTATAAATGAAACAAGACTGGCCATGAGATGAGAATTGTTGAATCTGGGGGGTGGTTACATAGGGGTTCATCATACCATTCTCTCTATTTCTCTACATGTTTTAAATTTTTGTCATAAACAGTTAAAACTTATATTTGTACCACAGTCAGGATTGGCTTAGGAAAATAGGGTACACCAGAGGCTGCAGGAGGGTAGGCATTGGTGAGGTCAACTATGAGAAGTCGTGAGCCTGGAGAAAGAGCCAGGCTGACATGGGAGTTGGGACTCAAGTATAGAACTTGCATCCTGGGGTCACTTGCCTAATCTTTTCCTCCTATGCTCACACATTTTTTTCCTGCACATCCACTTGCCAAACCACCCTTACTCCCAAGCTTTATCTTCCCAAGCTATGTACCCAATAACCTTCTAGTGGCACTCACCAATCCCCCATTCACTAACTCTGTTTCCTTCTCTTTCTCAATGTTTGAGTACAGAGACATGAGGCAGTGGGTAGGCCTATATCTGCTCAAGAATGAACAAGTGGTCTTTGTTGTGTTTAAATACTGTTGAGTTTCTAGAAGTCAGTAAACCTCTTACTGGCAAGTAGAGACTTCTAAATTCCCTCACAGTTCCTATCCCAGCTATAAACATTCAGTTAATATTTCATCTATAATATTTTCAAATCTGACTTTCATAGTATGAAATAAATCTCTGGTACATTTAGAGAATTGATGTTTTCCAACTTGACGGCAAAACATTTCTGGTTGCTTCACTTTTTCCATCGAGTAAGGAGTAGCCCTTGTTCTTCTCTGCTTCATATGGACTATTTCCATAAATCCTCAAACAGAAGGTACTATGGAATTCCAAGGCAATCTAATGTTGGTTTAATGCAAACCTGGAGACAAGAGTGAGTGAACTAAACTAATTGTGTTGTAATCCCATAGCTTGGCTCCTTTAAGTCACATACACAGTCTAAACCATTATTTACAATAAATTTGCCTTAAGATAGCTTATTCAGAAATATTATAGAGGCAAAGGAAAGGAAAAGTCAGAATTAGCTCTTACTAAGCACCTTCAATGTGCCAGGCATGATGGTGTTTATCATTACTCACATGCATTATGTCATTTAGTACTACAAGGGTTTAAAGAAGAGTAAATGAGTTGTAAAGCAATAAGCACAGAAGCTGGTTCATAGGAAATATCAAAAAAGTAGTGCTCTAAAACAAAATAAGAATACTTTTTATTATTAACTCTGGAATAGGTATTGTTACCCTAATTTTATAGATAAGAAAGCAGGGGCTCAGAGCCACTCACTAGCTTTCCTAAGATCACACAGCTAATAAGTAGTAGAGCCAGGTCTTGAACCAAGTATAAAGCATATACTTGAATCAAAGTATAAAGCTTATGTGGGTCAGAGCTCAACCAAAGGGAGATATATAGAGAGATGTTAATGAAAGCAATTGGGTTATGCAATTATGGGGACTGGTAAGAGAAGCTGGAAATCTGTAGGTCAGGAATGAACTCTTGGGCACAGGCCGATGCTGCTATCCACAGGCAGAATGTCCTCTTCTTCAAGGAATCCTCAGCTCTGCTCTTAAGAATATTTAGCTGAATCAGGCTCACCCAGGTTATCTAGGATAATCAACTGATTATGGATCTTAATCACATCTATACAATATGTTCACAGCAATACCTAGATTAGTGTTTGATGGAATAACTGGGGCTGTAGACTAGCCAAGTTAACATATCAGAAAACCATCACAAAGTTCTTCCCACTTTGCTTTCTAAATATAAATTTAGAGCAGGAAGTTACCCTTAGGCCTTATCAACTCTAACTTCCAGTTTAGAGGAGAGAGAAATGAGGCTCAGAGTGGTGGAATGGCTTGGCCAAGCTGGTACCAATGACAGAGCTGGTACCAATGCCCAGGCCTCCTGGCCCTCAGCACAGTGCTCTTCCCATAATAGCAAATGCATGAGCTCACTCAACAAGGATTTGCAGTGTCCATGCTGCACCTTGTGGGGCACAAGAGATATGATGTAGTGTATGATCAATGCTGTAATAGGTGTGTGTAGTGCACAGTAGAGGCACAAAGCAGGCCAATTCTACCTTGCAGAGGAGTAGGGTCAGAAAGGGCCTCAGGATAGAAGAAAAGCTGCGATTTGGAAAATGTGCTGATATTGGCCAAGCAGTCAGCGAGCAGACAGCCATCACTGAAAGAGGAAACAATGGGAGCAGAGGCCTTAAACAGGATTTGTTTGAGGTAAGAAGAGAAAGGTCTGGCCACAAGGAAAGCACAGACCTTTTCACATTACAGTATAAGCAATAAACTAGCTGAGGCTCACCCAGGCATGCTGTTCTGGGCCCTGCTGGGCCCTGACTTTATCTTGACAACCACTGCTGCGCACTAACATATAAAAAAAGAGGTAAACAGGTATCTCAGTTGTTAAATATAGAGGACAATTGGGAACTCTGGCAACTCAGCTAGACTCATCCAGCTCTGAAGCAAAATCTCACCATTCTCCAGTGTTCATGATTAGGAAGAGCCAAACCTTCACCATAACAGGACGTGTCAGCACTGTGTCTCTGGGGATTTTTCTCTGCCTCAGGCATTGTCTGGGCCTCTAGCTGGAGTGGTCTAAGGATTGAAGGATCACTGTTCTGTTCGATGGAATCCTTTTATCTGGTGGATAAGACTTCCTCTGTGATGTGGTGGAGTGACATTTACTACCCTCTGACAAAGGGGTACAGTGAGGACAGTCCTGCTGCAGCCAAAATGTGCAGGGAACAGTTCTCTGAAGCAGCTAAACATCTTGAATAAATTTAAGCTGGCTCTAATACTGCTTCTACGTAAAAGACTGGAGGGCAACAGGACCTTTGAGAGTTTGGAGAGGTATACTCCCAGGGGTAGGACAAAGGGCATATGGGGCTCCTGCATGGGAAAGAACTCAGCATTTAAGTCCATCATATACTAGCAGTGGGATCTCTCTGAGCCTGCAAGGAAAATGAAACAATATAAAACCCTGACTCCAGGGTTGCTGCAAGGGCATTGGGAGGTAATGCAAGGACAAATGTCCAAATGGTATGTGGAAAATGTTTGTGGAATTTCAAAATCATGAAAAATCTATACAACACGTCAGACCCTAACTGTTGCAGGAAGTCAGGGACCTTGAACAGAAGGACCGGCTGAAGCCATGGCAGAAGAACATAAATTGTGAAGATTTCATGGACATTTATTAGTTCCCCAAATTAATATTTTTATAATTTCTTATGCCTGTCTTTACTGCAATCTCTGAACATAAATTGTGAAGATTTCATGGACATTTATCACTTCCCCAATCAATACTCTTATAATTTCCTATTCCTGTCTTTACTTAAATCTCTTAATCCCATCATCTTTGTAAGCTGAGGATGTATGTCGCCTCAGGATCCTGTGATGATTGCGTTATCTGCACAAATTGTTTGTAAAGCATGTGTGTTTGAACAATAAGAAATCTGGGCACCTTGAAAAGAACAGGATAACAGTGATTTTCGGGGAACAAGGGAGATAACCATAAGGTCTGACTGCCTGTGGGGCCGGGCAGAACAGAGTCACATTTCTCTTCTTACAGAAAGCGAATAGGAGAAATATCGCTGAATTCTTTTTATCAGCAAGGAATAGCCTTGGGAAAAGAATGCATTCCCAGGGGGAGGTCTCTAAATGGCCACTCTGGGAGTGTCTGTCTTATGCAGTTGAAGATAAGGGATGAAATATGCTCTGGTCTCCTGCAGCACCCTCAGGCTTGCAAGGATTAGGAAATTCCAGCCTGGCAAATTCTAGTCAGACTGGTTGTATGCTCTCCAACCCCGTTTCCTGTTAAGATGTTTATCAATGACAATGTGTGCCCAGAGAGACATGGACCTTCATCAGTAATTCTAGTTTCACCCTGGTCTTGTGATCTCACTCTGCCTCTCTGCCCTTGTGACCTTTTATTGCCCTCTGAAGCATATGATCTCTGTGACCCACTCCCTATTCATACCCCCCTCCCCTTTTAAAATCCCTAATAAAAACTTGCTGGTTTTGCAGTTTAGGGGGCATCATGGAACCTGCTGACATGTGATGTCACCTCCAGAGACCCAACTGTAAAATTTCTCTCTTTTGTACTCTCTATTTCTCAGACCAGCCAACACTTAGGGAAAATAGAAAAGAACCTATGTTGAAATATTGGGGGCTGGTTCTTCTGACACCTAACTCCCCACAGTTAAACTTAGTTAGACATACAGTAAGAGAATGTTCAAAAGGGGATTAAAGCTACCAAAAGTCTTCTCTGAACCCATCCCCCATTTCCCACACCAAATAAATTAGTTTCTCCAGCTAGGTAATCCCATAGCATCCCAGTACATCATCAACATAACACTGACCAGACTTTTTAATACTTGCTGGCTAATTGTTGGGCTTCCTTGATGGACTGTCAGTTCCATGAGTGCAGGGTCCATATTTGTCTTGTTCCCTACTGCATTCCCAGGGGCTAGGATAGGTTTAGCCCATGGTAAGTGCTCAATATTTGTCAAATGACAGATGGTAGGAGGGAGTGGGCACCCCCAGTTGCTTTGCCTTCATCTTCTGCACCCTTGGCCTGGCTTCCAGCATAAGATTTGGGAAGAGCATCCAAGGGAGCCAAAATCAAGTTATGGAAGACCTAGACCCAGCTTTGCCTCCAAGTCACCCAATAAGACCTATGGTCTGACTTCTATATGATCTGGTCATTTACAGTCTGACTGGGGCAGAGGGTAAGGAAGAGATGACTGGAACACAGCTTCTCATGAGCAAGTTATAAATGTGTGGTATATTGATTACCTAAGCCCATCAGGCAGAGCCTAGGATAGCTGGAGCTCACAGGTTTGTCACCTCCAGCCAGAAGTGGCTTCAAGTATTTATCCCAGGAGGCCAGGTAAATATTCTCATGCATAACATAATATAGAGAGAAATAAGTCGGGAAGCACTGTATTGGATGAATACAGATATGGTCCCCGGCCTACAGCACTACTAGTCCTCGCTTAGGAGGAACTGGGCATTTGGAGGCTGAAAAGGACTCTTTAACAGCAAAGCTAACCTGAGAAAATTGAGCTGCCCAGAAAAAAAACATTAGAGGAGAGGGCCCATGGGATCTGTCTGTGGTGCTGAATCAGCTCCCAGCAAGTTGAGCCCATCTCCTCTCTTACTTGGCCCTGACTTCTGCTATTTTGATCTTTTCTATTTTTACTGGTCTTGGAACAATGATGTTGATGTCATCTCATTAGGCCACTACAAGCAATCACGGCAAATTCATTTGTGACCCAGCCCAAATATCCACTGTGCCGATAACATTCATCACATCTGAGGTTCTCTCTACCCTCAGCCAGTCAGGAATCTGCCCCTTCCCAGCTCTCCTCCTCTGGACTGTATGTCCTGCAGATTAACAGTTTAAAATTTGGTTACTAAAGATTCAAGGGAAAAACAGCCAAGGAGATTGCTGAATTGTGTGAGGGAAGATAAGTTGTGCATGACAAAATATGCCTCTCTGAACACTAGCCTGAGCTCTAAGGGAGAGAGACCCAGTCATGTATGGAGTCTGCCAGTATTATTTAGGGTAGGCTAGGTTATGCTGTGGCAACCAACAATCCCAAAATCTTCTTGGCTGACCACAGTGAAAGTTAAGTTCTTGCTCAAGCAAAGTCTTCTGCAGGACCAGATAGCTTCCTAGAGAAAATTTCCTCCATATGTTGACTCATCATTCTAGGCTATTTTTGTCTTACAGCATCTCCATATCAAAAAGTGCTTCTGGAAGTTCTAGCCAGAGCAATCTGGCAAGAGAAAGAAATAAAAGGCATTCAAATAGCAAAAGAAGAAGTGAAACTATCTCTCTTCACTAATGATATGATTATATGCCTAGAAAACCCTAAAGACTCTGCTAAAAGGCTTTTGGAACTCATAAAGGACTTTGGTAAAGTTTCAGGATACAAAACCAATGTTCAAAACTCAGGAACATTTCTATACACCAATAACATTTACGCTGAGAGCCAAATCAAGAACACAATCCCATTTATAATAGCCACACAAAAGATAAAATACCCAGGAATACCTCTAACCAAGGAAGTGAAAGATCTCTACAAGAAAAAACTATAAAACAATGCTAAAAGAAATCACAGATGACACAAACAAATGGAAAAACATTCCGTGCTCATAGATTGGAAGAATTAATGTGGCCATACCACTCAAAGCAATCTACAGATTTAATGTTATTCCTATCAAACTACAAATGTCATTTTCTCACAAAACTAGAAAAAACTATTCTAAAATTCATAAGGACCCAAAATAGTGCCCAAATAACCAAAGCAATCCTAAGCAAAGAGAACAAAGCCCTTGGCATCACGTTATCCAACTTCAAACTAACTATAAAGCTACTGGTACAAAAACAGACACATAAACAACTGGAACAAAATAGAGAACCCAGAAATAAAGCTGTGTACTTACAGCCATCTTATCTTCGACAAAGTTGACAAAAATATGCAGTGGGGAAATGACTCCCTATTTAATAAATGGTTCTGTGATAGCTGTCTAGCCATATGCAGAAGAGTGAAATTGGATCCCTACCTTTCACTTATACAAAAATTAACTCAGGATGAATTAAAGATTTAAGTGTTAGACTGTAAACTGTAAGAATCCTAAAAGAAAACCCACGAAACACCAATCTAGACTTTGGCCTTGAGAAATAATTTATGACTAAGTCCTCAAAAGCAATTGCAACAACAAAAAATTGACAGGTGAGACCCAATTAAACAAAAGAGCTTCTGCACAGCAAAAGAAACTATTAACAGAGTAATCTGTGACCTATGGAATGGGAGAAAATATTTGCAAAATATGCATCCAACAAAGGTCTAATATCCAGAATGTATAATGAACTTAAACAATTGAACAAGCAAAAAAAACAAATTACCCCATTAAAAAATGGGCAAAACACATGACCAGACACTTCTCAAACAAGATATACAAGTGGCCAACAAACCTATGCAAAAAAGTTCATCATCACTAATCATCAGAGAAATGCAAATCAAGACCGCAATGAGATACCATCTCACACCATTCAGAAGGATTATTATTTTAAAAATAAAAAATAGCAGATTCTGTCAAGGCTGCAGAGAAAAGGGAATGCCTATACATTGTTGGTGGGAATGTAAATTAGTTCAGCCACTGTGGATAGCAGGTTGGAGATTTCTCAAAGAACTTAAAACAGAACTACCATTTGACCCTGCAATCCCATACTGGGTATATACTCAAAGAAAAACAAAACATTCTACCAAAAAGATACATGCAAATGTATACGCATTGCAGCACTATTCCCAATAGCAAAGACATGGAATAAATCCCGGTGCCCATCAATGGTGGATTGGATAAAGAAAACATGCTACATATACACCAAGGAATACTACACAGCCATAAAAGAGAATGAAATAATGTATTTTGCAACATGGATGCAGATGGAGGCCATTATCCTAAGTGAATTAATGCAGGAACAGAAAACCAAATACCACATGTTCTCACTTATAAATGGGAGCTAAATATTAGGTACTCATAGACAAAAAGATGAAAACAACAGACACTGGGGACAATTAGAGGGGGAAGGGAAAGGGGAGGGAACCATTGAAAAACTAACTATTGGGTACTATGCTCAGTACTTGGGTGATGGGATTAATTGTACTCCAAACTTCAGCATCACACAATGCAAACTTGCACAGGTACCACCAAATCTTAAATAAAAGTTGAATTTTTTTAAAGTGCTTCCATGTGTTAAAAGCTGTAGCAAGGGAAGAGTGAAAACTGGTGAGTTGACCACTAAGACTTAAGCACTTGGTCCAAAAGCAACACACATCCCTTTTGTTCTCATTTTATTGGCTATATCTGGTAACACAAACATAGCCAACTTTAAGAGGGCAAGGAAGCACAGTCTTACTTATCTGGACATAGAGAAGAACCACACATTGGCACCCATTGGCAGGGTCTACCACATTGGCATTGGGCCTTGGCGTGATGTATTTAAGTCAGATATACCCTGTTCGAGTCCCAGCTCTGCCACTTGCAGGGACAAATCACTCAATCTTGCTGAGTTATTTTTTCTTTTTGTGTAAAATGGAGACGATACCTGTTCCTGTTGAGACTCAAATGAGCTAATGTAATTGCAAGTGTTTTGAGAACTGTAAGCACTAGCTATTAATTGTTAAGATTATCAGAAGCCCTTGCAAAATTTAATAGAAGAGGGAGCTGAGGTTTCTATATAGAGAAATGACAAAGTACAAAAATACCCTCAGGGGAAACATTTCTAGCAGTTAGGACTAGAGAAGGAATTCATTTTTCATCTGTTCTTAGTCCTCACTGTCTTATATAGCTATTTTTTGTTCTTCTTTTATTTATGAATTGTTGATTGACTCATAATGTACATGTTTAAGGTTTCAGGGACAATGAATTGCATCTCTCTTTTCTATCTAAGTTTGGAATCAATTGAAAAGTAGAAGTCAAGCAGAGGGAAAATAAAATGTAAATTTTGTTAGTAATAAAGCTGATATTGGAAAACATAGCATTAGTGTATGCACAGTGGGTTTCTTAATACTAAGTACTAGAATTAAACAGATCCTCTCAAATCATTTCAATATAATGCAAGTGTGTTTAAAGAAATGTGTGCAAAGAGCTATGGAAACAGGGCAAATTACTCCTCAGCTCTGTGGTGCCAACCACAAAATAAGGATGGATTAGAATGTCAGCCCACCATCCATGGCTGTGCAATTGTGTACTGCACAACTCTAGAGGATATTATAGCCTATGTGCTATTCCCCCTTCCCTCCAACAAGAAGTTGAGTAAAACACAGCTTGAATGACTGCACATAGAATAACTGCATGAGAAGAATAGACAACCTTTAGGGCGTGTAAACCACTTTGAAGATCTATTGAAATACAGGGATAACACTATCTGTAGAAAGATTCACATACTCAGTGTAGAATTTCACAAATAATTTCAGGGGTGACACAAACTGTCAAAAGCTCATCTTTGAAGAGCCAATTAAGAATTGCTTCAGAAAATGATCTCCAAAACCTTTTATAGCTCTGATAGTCCATAATTCTGGATTGCATGGTTTACCTGGCAACAATCTGGGGAAAATGTATGAATGATAAGGTTAAAAAAAAAGATAAACTTCAAAACACAATGCACACATCAGCACAGAGCACAAATGGCCCAAGCCTAAAAAGCTCAGGCAAAAATCTACAGTAGTTACTAGGATAGGCTTTTGAAATTATGGATAGCTTCATTTCTCTCTCTTTTGACATTTAGAAATTGCTGTGTTATTTTTATAATGTTTAAAAAGAAAAAAGAAAGAGATAAACAACCCCTGTGGTTTCTGTGCCATTGGCATTTCTTTGAGAGTAGACGTTGTCACTGCAGGGGAGGTAAGATTTCCATGACTTCCTGGCTTACCATTTCAGTTGACTCTCCAGAGGTCACGGTCAGTGAGACTCACCTGAGTCCCAGCCCCTGGCCTGGTTTTACTTCTGAAATCACATTCAGAAGAAAGTTAGACCAGCAGGGCTATGTGAGGGGCTGACTTTAAATGAGCTTTGAAGTTTCCTTCCAAGATGCGGCGGACCCTGTAAAGACACAGTTCGGTGTATATTAAGCTTTTCAATTACTTTACTCTGAATGAAGGTGCCTCTTCCCTCTCCATTCCCTTCAGTTAAAATATTATGGGATAACACAATATCTCAAATGAGGCTTTTAAAAGACTTCACTTTTACTTTGAAGAACATTCTCGTCTTTTCATGGGAAGCAACTACTTTTTATTTCCCAGGGATGTAGGAACACCGAGGAGGTAGAACAGAGGGCACACAATCAGAGGCATGGGAAAATGGGAGGGATGAGAACATGGACAAGGAGACCGATATTCTCTCCTCTGAAGGACTTCCCTGTTCTGAGAGCTTCCAAAAAGTGAGAAGGCAGGATAAAAGCCACAGTAACCTGCTGGGAGACCTCCCAAGGAAATTAAAGTCTTCCAATCCTTGTTAGTTTAGACTAGGCTAAGCAGACATTTTATATGTGTTTAATTGGTGCCTTCCATCATGTGAAATGGTTTAAATCTGTTGTTCTTGGTGCAGTGTGGTGGCTCATGGCTATAATCCCAGCACTTTGGGAAGCTAAGGCAGGAGGATTGCTTGAGTCCAGGAGTTCGAGACCAGCCTGGGCAAAATAGTGAGACTCTGCCTTCACAAGAAAAGTTAGCAAGGCATGGTGGTGCATGCCTGTAGGTCTAGCTACTTGGGAGGCTTAGGTGGGAGGATCGCTTAAGCCCAGGAGTTGAGGCTGCAGTGAGTTGTGATCACACCAGTGGATGCCAGCCTGGGAGACAGAGCAAGCCCCTGCCCCCATCACACATAAAAATTAATTGTTCTCAAGCTTCAGGATCATCTGGATGATTAAAATAGTTGGTTAAGATAGTGGCCTCACCCCCAGAGTTTCTAATTCAGTAGATGTGGGATAAAGACCAAGGGTTTGCACTTCTCACAAGCACCCAGGGAATGCTGTGGCTACTGGTCCACAGACTACACTTTGAGAACTACTGGTTTGACTGCATTTCCTATTTTCTATTTTCAGAATGAGAAAAACAGAATATGAACAGTGTGTTCAGGGCAATAGAGGATGCTGGAGAGATAAGGAGAATCCAGTTTTCCTGGAATGTCAAGCAAAAAAGTCTATATTTATTCTAAAGTAATAAGAAGTTACTGAATGATCTTAAAAGAGTGAGTCAGACGGCCTAAATTAAAATTTAAGAGATTATTCAGGAGGCATTCATCTCCCCTCTTCCCTTAGAAAGACACCAGAAAGATGTTAAGGGTTAGGCTTACACGCCAGGAACTCCAGGTGAAAAATGGATTGAAGATAATATACAGTCAAGAAAGGTGATGCCCATTAAGACATGGGTAGAGGGCTGAGGTGGAGGAGGTAGTCAAAGGAGCAGCATGTTTCTAATACCGGTTTAAGGGGTGTAATGAGGATCCATTGTCTGGGCTCTGGGAACAGGCTATTGATTATATTCTGCAGGCAGCATCACCAAACTTTCAAATTTAAATCTCTGGCTTTTTCTCCATATAATACTCATTATACATACATCACGTAGAAGAAAATATAGATGTAAAAGAAAACACATAGTGCATCACACAGATCATGGACATTGTTAAATTATACCACAATGCTTATCATGAGAAAATTTTCTGGGCAAAAGGAGAAGGAATTACAAAGAGTGAAAGAGGAAGCTGTCCCATATGGGATGGGAGCTGGGGTTATGACATTTCAAGATGTAAGGCATGTAGTGGCAATATATATTTGCTGAGAAGTGAATGGATACATGAATGCATAATTTAACAGTGTCAAATTAAAATCTATTGAAAAGATTTAGAATGGAGCAAACCCAGTGGCTTTAAATGCTATGCACTCAATGGTTTTCAGATCATGAGAATTAACCCCACTGGATCTCTGCCCTTTCATACTACAAATGGGGACTGTGCTCAGTTCATAACAGGACATTTTGAGAGGGCAGTCACATGTTTTTGTGAACTGAGAGAAAAGATAATGGCTCTAGGAAAATGGCTCTATGTGAGAAGTTTCCTGTGTCATCTTGTGTGGATGCTTGATTCTGATTGCCCTTGGAGAGCTTGGGTCCTCCTCATTATCTTATACATGTCTCATGCAGATTCTCAGCTTTCCTTCAACTGTCAAATGATAGTCACTTCTGGGTTGAGGTTGGCACTAGAGTACACGGAGTTCCCCTCTACCATCAGTCTCCACCTGCCCTGCTCCTGCCATGATGAAGCCTGGGACCTGCCCTAGGGCAACACAGTGATTTTGAGAACCAGGAGATTTCAAATGTCTTTGCTTGTTCAAACAATGCCCAGTTATTTTCCTTTGCCAATAATTCACAACTTCTGGCAAGATTGTTTCTGGATGTTATGTTCATTTTATGGCTACATATGTCTTCAAAGCTGAGACACAGCTTCCGACACAGTCTCCTCTGGCTCTGGTTCAGAACTGCCTGAATTTTCTCTTCATCACATCCTTTTGATGGATCACATTTGGGTCACAAAAAGTGATTCCTATGGTCAGTTTGGGCTTTATAGTCCTATAAAATTCTGGATGAAGCACAGAGGACCTTTGCACTAGATTTTAATGTTTCACTGTTTGAGTGGGCTCTGTTAACTGTGCACATGGGGTGCCTGACTGCAATACATGTCTCTTTCTGAAGCCAAGCAGTTCATCCAAATTAAACTGCTAGAATCTGCAATGAGCTTCGAGGCAAATACTCTGTCTTCCTAGTGGTTTCAACTGTGTAGATAGAAAAAATTGTGCATAGAGCTAACCACACACACAAAAATCTGGTTTTGGCCACTGGTTTGGGCACACTCAAATCCAAAGTTCGTTTCTTGCTTTCCTCAGCTTTACTGAGGTGTAGCTAACAAAAAAGTATACATTTATTATGTAACAACATATTTTGAAATATGTACATTGTGAAATGGCTACATTGAGCTAATTAACATATGCATTACTTCACCTACTTATAATTTTTGTGGTGAGAAAGAACATTAAAAATCTACTCTTAGTGATTTTCTGGTTTTCTTCCTTCAACTTTTATTTTAAGGTCTGGGGTACATGTGCAGGATGTGCAGTTTTGTTACATAGGTAAACACGTGCCGTGGTGGTTTACTGCCCAGATCATCATATCACATAGGTAGTAAGCCCAGCATCCCTTAGCTATTCTTCCTGACGCTCTCCCTCCCCCTTACCCCTACCCCCCACAGGCCCCAATGTGTGTTGTTCCCCTGCCATGTGTCCATGTGTTCTCACCATTCAGCTCCCACTTATAAGTAAGAACATGCAGTGTTTGGTTTTCTGTTCCTGCATTAGTTTGCTGAGGATAATGGCTTCCAGCTCCATCCATGTTCCTGCAAAGGACATGATCTCATTCCTTTTTATGGCTGCATAGTATACCATGGTGTATATGTACCACATTTTCTTTATCCAGTCTATCATTGATGGGCATTTGGGTTGATTCCATGTTTTTGCTATTGTGAATAGTGCTGCAATGAACATACACGTGCATATATTTTTATAACAGAATGATTTATATTCCTTTGGGTATATACCCAGTAATGAGATTGCTGGGTCAAATAGTATTTCTGCCTCTACATCTCTAAGGAATTGCCCCACTGTCTTCCACAATGGTTGAACTAATTTACACTCCCACCAACAGTGTAAAAGCATTCCTTTTCCTCCACAGCCTCACCAGCATCTGTTGTTTCTGGACTTTTTAATTATCACCATTCTGACTGGCATGAGATGGTATCACATTATGGTTTTGATTTGCATTTCTCTAATGATCAGTGATGTTGAGCTCCTTTTCATATGTTTGTTGGCTGCATGAATGTCTTCTTTTGAGAAGTGTCTGTTTATGTCTTTGCCCACTTTTTAATGGGGTTGTTTGTTTCTTATAAATTTGTTTAAGTTCCTTATAGACTCTGGATAGTAGATCTTCAACAGATGGGTAGATCACAAAAATGTTCTCCCATTCTGTAGGTTGTCTGTTCACTCCGATGATAGTTTCTTTTGCTGTGCAGAACCTCTTCAGTTTAAATAGATCCCATTTGTCAATGTTAGCTTTTGTTCTAGTTGCCTTTGGCATTTCATCATATAATCTTTACCCATGCCTATGTCCTGAATGGTATTGCCTACATTTTCTTCTAGGGCTTTTATTGTTTAGGATTTTACATTTAAGTCTTTAATCCATCTTGAGTTAATTTTTGTATAAGATATAAGGAAGGGGTCCAGTTTCAATTTTCTGCATATGGCTAGCCAGTTCTCCCAGCACCATTTATTAAATAGAGAATCTTTTCCCCATTGCTTGTTTTTGTCAGCTTTGTCAAAGATCAGATGGTTGTAGGTGTGCAGTCTTATTTCTGAGTTCTCTATTCTATTCTACTGGTCTATGTGTCTGTTTTTGTACCATTACATAATGTTTTGGTTACTGTAGCCTGTAGTATAGTTTGAAGTTGGGCACCATGATGCCTCCTGTTTTGTTCTTTTTGCTTAGGATTTTCTTGGCTATATGGACTCTTTCTTGATTCCGTATGAATTTTAAAATAGTTTATTCTAGTTCTGTGAAGAATGTCAACGGCAGTTTAATGGGAATAGCATTGAATCTATAAATTACTTTTGATAGTATGGCCATTTTCACGATATTGATTCTTCCTATCCATGAGCATGGAACATTTTCCCATTTGTTTGTGTCCTCTCTGATTTCCTTGAGCAATTTTCAAGAATATAATACACTGTTATTAATTGTAGTCACCATATTTTACAATAGATTTCTGGAACTTATTCCTCCTATCTAACTGAAATTTTTCATCCTTTGATCAACATCTCCCCAACTCTCACCTGCTCTTAGCCCCACCATTCTACTTTCTGCCTAAGTATGTCTTTTAAAAATTACACATATAAGTGGGATCATATGGTATTTATATTTCCGTACCTAGCTTATTTCACTTAGCGTAATGTCTTCCAGATTCATCCATATTGTAACAAATGTTAGGATTTCCTTATTTTTGTAAGGCTCAGTAGTATTCCATTGCGTGTGTGTGTGTATGTGTGTGTGTGTGTATATATATATATAAAATTTTCTTTATTGATCCATTAAGGGACAATGAATTCCATATTTGTTAATTCCATTCCTTGGCTATTGTGAATAATGTTGCAATTAACATGGAGTACAAATATCTCTTTGACAAACTGATTTTATTTTTTTAATATATACCCAGTAGTAGGATTGCTGGATCATAGAGTAGTTCTATTTTTATTTTTTTCAGAAACTTCCAGACTGTTTTCCATAATGGCAGTATTAATTTACATTACCACCAACAGTGTGCAAGTGTTCCCTTTTCTTCACATCCTCGCCAACACTTATCTTTTGTCTTTTTGATAAAAAGTAGCCGTTCTAAGTGGTGTGAGGTAATATCTCATTGTGGTTTTAATTTGCATTTCCCTGATGATTAGTGATGCCCATTTTTCATATACCTGTCAGCCATTTGCATGTCTTCTTTCATGAATGTCCATTCAGGTTGTTGGCTCATTTTAAAAATCAGGTTATTGGTTTTCTTGCTCTTGAGTTGAGTTCCTTATATATTTTGGATATTAGCCCCTTGTCAGATATATGGTTTGCAAATATTTTTTCCCATTCTGTATGTTGTCTCTTCACTCTGTTGATTTTTTTCCTTTGCTGTTCAGAAGCTTTTTAGTTTGATACCATCCTATTTTCACTTTTGTGCCTATGCTTTCGGAGTTATATCCGAAAAATAAGACAAATGTCATGCAAGTTTCCTTTATGTTTTTCTCTAGCAGTTTTATAGTTACAAGTCTTATGTTTAAGTCAAGTCTTTTATCCATTCTTACTGACTTTTTATGTGGTGTGAGATGAGGGTCTACTTTTCTTCTTCAGCATATGGATATCCAGTTTTACCAACACCATTTATTTGAAGAGACTGTCTTTTCCCCATTGTGTGTTCTTGCACTTTTAGCAAAAATTAGCTGACCATAAATGCATAGGTTTATTTCTGGGCTTTCTACTCTGTTCCATTGGTCTATGTGTCTGTCTTCACACCAGTACCATGCTGTGCTAATCACCATAACTTTGTGATATATTTTGAAGTCAGATAGTGTAATGCCTCCAGCTTTGTTCTTTTTACCTTGGCTATGCAGGGTCTTTTGTATTTCCATATGAATTTTAGGGTTATATTTTCTACTTCTGTGAAAAATGCCATTGGAATTTTTGATAAGGATTATATTGAATCTATAAATTACTTTGGGTAGTAAGGACACTTGACAATATTCTTCTAATTCATGAACACAGGGTATCTTTCCATTTATTTGAGTCATCTTCAATTTCTTTAATCAATGTTTTATAGTTTATAGGTCTTTCACTTCCTTGGTTAAATATATTCCTAAGTATTTCATTCTTTTTGATGCTTTTTAAAATAGGATTGTTTTCTTAATTTCTTTTTTGAGTAGTTTTAGTATATAGAAACATAATTTTTGTATATTGATCTTATAACCTGCAACTATACTGAATATGCTTATTAATTCTGAGATTTTATGGAATCTTTAGTGTTTCTATTTATGATCATGTCATCTGCAAACAGAGACAATTTTACTTCTTACTTTATGATTTGGATGCCTTTTATTTCTTTGTCTTGCCTAATTGCTCTGGCTAGGACTTTCAGTGCTAGGTTAAATAGAAATGGTAAGATTGGGCATGCTTGTTTTGTTACAGATCTTGGATGAAAAGCTTTCAGCTTTTCACCATTGAGTATGATGTTAACTGTGGAATTGTCATCTATGGCCTTTATTGTGTTGAAGTGCATTTCTTCCGTATCTAATTTGTTGAGGTTTTTTTTTTTTTTTAATCATAAAAGGACATTAAGGGCCAGGTGCAGTGGCTCATGCCTATAATCCCAGCACTTTGGGAGGCTGAGGCAGGTGGATCACCTGACATCAGGAGTTTGAGACCAGCCTGGCCAACATGGCGAAACCCCATCTCTACTAAAAATACAAAAATAAGCTGGGCATCATGGTGGGTGTCTATAATCCCACCTACTCTGGAAGCTGAGGCAGGAAAATTGCTTGAACCTGGGAGGCAGAGGTTGCAATGAGTGAAGTTTATGCCATTGCACTCCAGCCTGGGGTGACAAGAGTGAAACTCCGCCGCAAAAAAATAAAAATAAAAGGACATTAAAAAAGGAAATTGAATTTTGCCAAAGGCCTTTTCTGCATCTATTGAGATGATTATATGGTTTAAATCCCTTATTCTGTTAATGTGATATATCACATTTATTGATTTGCATATGTTAAATCATCCTTGCACCCTTGGGATGAATTCCACTTAATCATGGTGTGCAGTCCTTTTAATGTGTGGTTGAATTTGGTTTGCTAGTATTTGGTTGAGAACTTCTGAATCTATGTTCATCGGAGATATTGGCCTATAATTCAGTTTTCTTGTCTGGTTTTGGTATTAGGGTAATGTTGCCCTTGCAAAATGAGTTTCAAAGTGTTCCCTCCTATTGAATTTTTTGGAAGAGTTTGAGAATGATTTGTATTAGTTCCTTAAATATTTGGTAGAATTCTGTAGTGAAGTCATCAGGTGCTGAACTTTTCTTTGATGGGAGACTTTTTATTACTTGTTCAATATCCGTACTCATTATTGGTCTGTTCAGATTTTCTCTTTCTTTGTGATTCAGTCTGGTAGACTGTATGTTTCAGGAACTTACTTATTTCTTCTAGGTTATCTAATTTGTTGGTATATAATTGTTAATAATAGTCTCTTATGCTCCTTTGTATTTCTGCGGTATCAGTTGTAATGTCTCCTTTTTTCTGATTTTGAGTCCTCTCTCTTTTCTTCTTAGTCCAGCTAAAAGGTTATCAATTTTGTTTATCATTTCAAAAATCCAAGTCTTAGTTTTGTTCATCTTTTGTTTCTCTAATCTCTTTTTTATTTCTGCTCTGATTTTCATTATTTTCTTTCTTCTATTAACTTTGGGATGTTAGTTTTTATTTTTCTAGTTCCTTGATGTGTAAAGTTAGGTTGTTTATGTGAGACTTATTTTAACTTCCTGTTGACATTTTACCACTATAAACTTCTCCCATAGAACTGCTTTTGTTGCATCCTATACAAATTATTATAGCTATTGCTATTTTTAATACTTTCATCTTTTAACCTTTATACTATACTTATAAGTGATTTACAAAGAACCACTACAGTATTATTCTATTTGACTTAGCTTTACCAGTGAGTTTCAGACTTTCAAATGTTTTCATGTTACTGATTATCATCTTTTCATTTCAGCTTAAAGAACACCCTTTATCATTTCTTGTAAGATAGGTCTAGTGGGAATGGACTCCATCAGCTTTTCTTTGTCTAGGAAAGCTTTTCTTTCTTCTTCATTGCTGAAGGACAGCTTTGATGGGTGAAGTATTGTTGGTTGAAAATTTTTTTCTTTCAGCATTTTGAATGTATCATCCCACTCTCTCCTGGCCTGTAAGGTTTCTGCCAAAAGCCTGAGGATAATGTTACAGAGATTACTTTGTATGTGACAAGACTCTTTTCTGTTGCTATCAAAATTCTCTTTAATTTTTGATAGTTCAGTTATAATGTGTCTGTGAAGTCTTCCTTGAGTTGAACCTATTTGGGATCCTTTGAGTCTCGTGTACTGGATATCCACATATCTCCCTAGGTTGAGAAAATTTTCAGCCACTATTTCTTCATATAAGTTTTCTGTAACCTTTTTTCTCTCTTTTCCTTCTGATACTTTCATAACATGAATGTTAGCTCTTTCTTGATGGTATCCCATAAATCTTCTAGGCTTTTGTCTTCTTTTTTTAATTCTTTTTTCCCTTTTCCTTCTCTGACTCAACATTTTCAAGTAAGTTGTCTTTGATTTCATAGTTTCTTTCTTCTGTTTGACCAAGTCTGCTGTTAACTCTCTCTATTGCATTTTTAAATTTTATTCCTTATGTTCTGTATCTCTGGAATTTTGTCTGGTTCTTTTTAAGTGACTCCTATCTCTTTATTGAACTTTTGTTTAGTTCATGTATTGTTTTCTTGATATCATTTAGTTTTTTATTTGTGTTCTCTTGTAGCTTTCTGAGCTACAATGGTTAAAACAATTACTTTGAATTCTTTGTCAGGCAATCTGTAGATGACCGTTTTTTGGCATCAGTTACTGAAATATTATTGTGTTATTTTCATATTGTCATGTTTCCTTAATTTTTCCTGTTCCTTGAGGTCTTGTATTGCTGTCTGTACACTTGAAAAAACAATCACTTTTTTCAGTCTTTACTGACTGGCTTCAGGAAAGAAATGCCTATACCAGTTATCCTGCCTATGGATTCTGAGGCTCATTCAAAACTTTTTTATGAATGTGCCTGTTTCATACTTCTTGTTCCCTTTTGGCAGGGAATTCTTGAGATTGTATTGCCTCTCTCAATCCCACAAAGCCAGATCAGATGTTGAAAGCCTCTCATTTGTTTTCCACAGGGTAGTGTCCTGAAACGCTCAACTTTGTATGCCTTCTCCTAATCCTGTAGAGTCAAGTCAGCTATCTGCATGGGATGAACTTACCATCCATGGGGACAGGCTTGAGGAGGAGCTGGCCTGGGGAGGGAAGTTGAGGTGCACAGAGCATTTGGGATGCTGGTGGATCAGGTGTGGAGGGGGTCCATAGATGAGGTGTCCCAAACAGCTCATGGGCAATCTTCCTGATGGAATCTATGGAGCAGTTAGTAGGGTACACAACATCTCTTCCTTGCTCCCAGACTCTCCCAACCTGTCAGCTTTGCTGATCACCTCACTAATACGGGTGAGGTAAGAAAGAGGTGGGCCTCGTTGGCAGCACCTTGCATGACTGGGAGAGCTGGATGGTCACTCACTATGCTCTTACTTTCCCCTATGGGAGAAATTGGACTGGGTGGGGGTGTCTCTTGGCACCAAGCTATGCCACCTTAGAGGAGAGGTGATGTGCGTAATGTGAAACTCTTTTTGTATATTTTATGTTTTAAGAGACAGGGTCTTGCTCTGTCTCCCAGGCTGGAGTATAGTGGTGTGATCATAGCTCACTGTAACCTGGAACTCTTGGGCTCGAGTGATCCTCCTGCTCTAGCCTCCTGAGTAGCTGGGACTGTAGGCACATGCCACCATTCCTGGCTAAGTTTTGTTTTGTTTTTAACATTTTTTGTAGAGACAGAGTTTCACTGTGTTTCCCAGGCTGGTCTTAAGCTCCTGAGACCTCAAGTGCTCCTCCCACCTTGACCTTCCAAAGTGCTGGGATTATAGGCATGAGCCACTGCACCTGGCCAAAACTGTTCTTCTTACTCTTTTCATGCATCTATTCTCAGATTTTTTTCTCCAACAGTGTGCTGGAACTTCTCCACTGGTATCGTGCCACCGTACTCCAGCCTGGGTGACAGAGCAAGACTCCATCTCAAAAAAACAACAAAAACAAAAACTTCTCCACTGGACTCCCAGACTCCCACTATTCATGAGTACTTGTCAAAACTGATGCCTCTGCAAAAGAATAACAGTAGAAAGCTTCTATTCTGTCAACTTGCTGACATCCCAAAGCTGGTTTATTAAGAATGTCATGCTTTGTATATAATATTGATAATAAAAATAATAAATAATTTGTTTTGAGCACCCTCTGGCCTGATAACTTTGTATATGTTATCTTATTTAACGATGACATTGGGAACAATAACATTTGCCATATAGTGTGGATTTTCATAGGCTAGCCTCTGTGCTTTATGTAAATTATTCAATGGCGCTTATCAACAAACTTACATTGTTATCTGCATTTAACAGATGGGGAAATTCAGTACGCTCATATTTAAGTGGCTGACTCAGCATTTGAACCCAAATCTGTCCAGGACAAGGGCCATACTCCTCTATCCACTAGGACACTCTGGCTTCCTCACAGGGAACAAGGTCATGGCCTATGCGGCTTAACCAAGCCCTAAAAACCTCTCCCACCCCAACATACATAGGTGCAGCTGGTACATCCACATGCATTCTGGCCCTATGACAGTCAGGGCTCCTATTAGCTGATACACAGAGAGAACACAACCCCCCGGGAGTATTTCATTAGACCTGCATGTGGTCTGTTAATAGATGTTGCTCTAGCATATTCAATGGTACCAATTTGGCCCCTGACTTTTAATTTCCACAAAAAACCCTCAGTGGTGTATCATGGAAGCGGATCTGGAAAGCCAGACTGACAAACTTAGGCTGAGAGCTAGTCCTAACTGCTTGTCTTTCTTGGGTTAGGTCAGACCCTCATGATTCTCAAGCACACTAAGCCACCTAGCAGAATTCTAAGCAAAAGGTTGCTTCCCTGGCCCAGCAAATCCTCAGTTTCTTTGTCTGAAAAACAAGATGATTAGACTAGGGAAGTATTTTTCAAACTTGAAAGGTTTTGTTCATAAAAACAACTTAGACTTAGCATTGACAACCATTTTTTGTTATATAATGCATTTTTCACATCTGTTTGCTTGTCTTTTTTTCCCTTTAGTCTGTTCATGTTACCATAATGAAAATACCAGAGACTGGGTGGTTTAAGCAACAAACTTACTTTCTCACAGGTCTGAAAAAGGCTGGGAAGTCCAAAATCAAGGCACCAGGAGGTCCAGAGCTTGGTATCTGTGGGGGGCCACTTCTTGGCTTGTAAAAAGCACTCTGCTTTCTACCTTACTTGCATCATTTCATTCATTTCTCCTAGCAACCTAAAGGCACAGATATTATTCCAATTTTACAATTGAGGACATAGAAAGTAAAAGGCTTAACTAAAGTTAAGCCTAATAAGTGAAATAACTGAGATTTGAACCCAGGTCTAGATTGAGCCTAAAGTACCAATACCCCTAATCACTGTGTAGGCTGCTTCTAATGGAATTTTCCACATCACAGGTGCCCTCATCTCCTGTCTCCACTGCTTTTTTTCATCCAGATTTACCACCATTTCCACCTTTGTTTTGGAGCTTCTTGCTGTCCCTTCACAGGTAAGGGAAGATGGAGAGGAGAGAGAGATAAATATATTTTATGCATATCCATATTCCCAGCCTCTTGCACAGTCCCTGGCACACAGTGGACATTCAGACAATATTTGATGAATAAATGAACATATGTATAAATGAGTAAAGGAATGGATGGAAGACTGGATGGATGGATGGATGAATGGATGTCTGAAACAATCAGGAGAGTTGCTGAAGATGTGGGAATAACCCATGATGTCGTGGTAGACGACCTCTTATACCAAAGGACGAGAAGTGATAAAGAAATGGAATATGAAGACCTTATTCCAAAAAAGCATAGATGTGGCAATGGCATGAAGCCATCAATGAATGTAGTGATATCTCAAACAGACCGCACTTAAAGTTTACTTGTCTAGCCAACACATATTAATAAGCATCCATTATGTATATATGAGTGCATGTTGGCACTGTGCTGGGAGCTCCAGAATCAGAAATGAGTAAGACACAGCTTGTACCCTTAAAAAATTCTTGGTTATGAGGATAGACAAACATATAAACAGAATTTTTACAATACAGTCAGTCTAAAACAGAATGTATCAATCAGTATAGGTCAGTTAATACTACAGTAACAATCGACAACTTTCAGTGTTTTTAATCAACAAAGCTTGTCCTAAATGTTCATGGCCTCCACTCATATAATTCTCACTCTAGGGCCCAGGCTGACATAGCAGCTGTTGCTGGTTGCTGTGGCAGAGGGAAAGGAACCCTAGTACACTGTGCATTAGCTCGTAAGGAGCATGTCACTTTCACTCATGTTTGCTTCATCAAATTCATGTGGCCATATTTAACTCCAAAAGGGCTGGGAAGAATTTAACTCCAAGAGGGCAAAGGGAACACTGGAAGCATCTGGTAATTATTAAACAGATGTATAAATAAACTGCACTGGGAGTACACAAAAGGGCATTACTATGAGCAGCCAGGGTCCCGTTCAAAGAGGAGCTGCCGTTTGAACTGAGTCATGAAATGCATGCACTAGTCAAACTGATGCACAGGGTCTAGGAGGTTAGTCTACAGGGAGGTCAGTCACCTTCATGCTGTCTGGAGGTGCCCCAGGGGTCCCTATCATTGTGCAGTGTACAGTGACAAAACTCCATCTGCAGTATGTGTGGTGGTTTCAGCTTCACTGGAGACATTATGATGATGCTGAAAATTACTAATATTTTTTTCTTTTTTTTTTTCTTTTTTCTTTTCTTTTTAGACAGAGTTTCATTCTTGTTGCCCAGGCTGGAGTGCAATGGCTTGATTTTGGCTCGCTGCAACTTCTGCCTCCCAGGTTCAAGTGATTCTCCTACCTCAGCCTGCTGAGTAGCTGGGATTACAGGTGCCCGCCACCACACCCAGCTGATTTTTTTTGTATTTTTAGTAAAGACAGGGTTTCACCATGTTAGCCAGGCTGGTCTCGAACTCCTGATGTCAGGTGATGCACTCATTTTAGCCTCCCAAAGTGCTGGGATTACAGGTGTGGGCCATCACTAAATGAACACTTACTCTGTCCAGGGAGGTTTATTGAGGCAGAATGCTGGGCAGCTCAGTCACAAAGGACCACAAGTTTTGACTATGACATCATGTTCAAACAATTTATAAATAAAATCACAAAGATTTCCTGAGAAGATGATACTTATCATTCAGACTTTGTGTCTAATTTCTAGACACAGAGTCATGAGGAACCTTGAATTAATATTTCTAGAATTCCTATAATCTTGCATTGTATTTTTGTACTAAAAAAGTGATAATTCAAAAAAAGTATACATAAAGCTCTTCCTCAATTTATGTAATATTGTTGCTATTCACTTTCTATCTAAGAGCCTTAAAAAATGGGAGGTCTGCATCCCTCTTGGCCTGGGCAAGGCTCCCGTAGGTACCAGGCACTCTGCTTTCTAACTTCCTTGTATCATTTCGTAATTTCTCCAGGCAACCTAAAGGCACAGTATTATCTCAATTAAAACAAATGAGAAAATGAAGGCTGAAAGGCTTAATTAACCTTAAGCCTAATAAGTGGAGGAAGTGAGATTGAACCCAGGTATAGCTTGATCTTAAAGCCCTGACACTTATAATCACTCTGTAGGCTGCTTCTGATGGAAATTTCCACATTGCAGGGCCACTTACCCTCCTTGTTGCTTTTTTTCACCTGGGTTGACCAACATTCCCACCTTTCTCTTGGAGCTTCTGCTTCCGATTGCTCCTCCTGACCCAGATGGAGGTGGCAAGCTGGGAGAAGCAAGCACAGAGAGTCAGCATTTTGTCAAGCATAAAGTCAGGAAGGAATCCCACTGTTGCACTAGAATCTGATGGTTTCCATAGCAACAGAATCAATCAATCAGTTAATCAACAATAAATTGTTGAGCATCATCCATAAACTCAGTTCAGTGTTGCAACTTGAAGGGCAAGGAAGAGGGAAGAGGGTGGGAGCAGAATTATGAAGATGAAGGAGGCACGGGGCGAGCTGTGGGCGTGGGTATGGCTAGTTTCCTGCACCAAATCTGTGCAGAGAGGCCAGAACTTGGCTGTGATTCAGAAAGGCAGATGGGTATCATTCTGAGCTGCTGCTCAAAACTCTAAACCCCAGAGCCACTGTTGGTTGATCCACTGTGTTCAGGTACTTTTACAGAAACCCTGGCAGCTCCTGAATGTCAACAGAGGAGGAATTAGGGGCAGCCATATAGTTGCTTGAGCGTGGGCTAAAGGTTTTGTTGTGAAACTGCATTTATTTAGAAAGCATACTGACTTTTACTTAAATTTAAATTTAAATTTCGGATGGCTGGGAGGTGGGCGGGTCTAATTAGGAGGAATTAAACTACCCCCTCCCTGTTCTTGACCAAAGTATTTATTAAAGACCTCTTAAGCACATGTTACTTTGCCTTTTCAATGTGGATTTTAAAAGCAGAACAAAGACTGAGGATAATTAAACATACTCTAAGGAATGGTGAATACATTCATAACAAATATAAATTGTAAAAATTGAAATCTACCAGCATAACTACGATGCAGCTCTGATGGCATCTCCAGTTCCTTCTCACTAGGCAATGGGTAAAGTTCTCAGCAGGGAAAGCACAGCAGTTCTTGGTGGCCCTGTCACTTCCTTTGTTCACAGATGTCATGCCAGTCACGGAGTTAGCTCTCTCCCTGTTAGTTTTAAGGGAGAGAGCTTTTGCCAACTGTATTTCCAGAGCGCTGCCTACTTCTGCTGCCTGCTGCTGTGCAGATCCCTGTTTAAAGACTGGAAATGAGGAGGCAGGAGAGCCAATTCTCAAGCCCCAACACACATAAGAATCACATTCAGAGCTTGTGAAGAATTCATATTTTGGGGCCTCACTGTCAAGATTTACTGAGTCAGAGGAGGGGTCAGGAATCACTCTCCAAACACCCCCACAAGATTCTGAAGCCTGCGGGACCACCTCTGGGAAACACTAGTGTGCATGGTGGTTGGGAGAATGAATTCTAGTCAGGGAGGTCTGTATTTTCACCTCTCATATCTTGTCCTCTCAATTGTAAAATGGGGAAAAGAGCACCTTCCCTTGGGAGGCCAAGTGCCACCCCAGGCCCTGCAGCTAGTAAGTGGCAGAATAAGGCTTGTACTTGCTGGCCCTAAAGTTGCATTTAACCTCGATGTCAGAGTGGGTCTAAAAGCTGTGATATGACTCCTCCCCAGGTCTCCAGCCACTGCAGGCCAAGTGGGGTGTCATGTCCATGAGGATGATAAAGAACATATGAGTAGTGCTCACCACAGAGGATGTACTCAGAAAATGTGTGATGAATAGATGATCAGACAATAATTACAGCGGCATCATTTGTGGAGTCCATTCTCTGGACTGGACCCTCCACTAGTGCTTCTGAGTCCTGCCCTGGAAGTGGGCCCCACTATTTGTCTATATAGTGACCACTCATGTGACAGCTACCAGCTCTCCCCCTCCCTACCTCAGGACAAATTAGGGGATATGACGCCCTTCATCTAGCTTCTTTCCCCCTCTACTCTACCTCCCTACCCTCTCTCAGAACTCATCTTCCTCATCTATAAAGTGGGGATAATTGACCCTCTTTTTCCTGCTATTGGACTACAAAGTGAGACGACATCAGTGCTATGGACCAAATGTATGTGTCTCACCAAAATTTATATTTTGAAGCTGTAATCCCCAATGTGATAGTGTCTAGAGGTGGGACCTTTGGGGGGTAATTAGATCATGAGGGTAGAGCCCTCATGAATGGGATGAGTGTCTTTTAAGAAGCAGCCAGGGAGTGAGCTAGCTTTCCCTCAGTCATGTGAGGATACTGTGAGAAGGCATCCCTCCACAAACCAGGAAGTGAGCTCTCACCAACAACCAAATCAGCCAGCACTTCGATCTTAGACTTCCCAGCCTTCATACTGTGAGGAATACATTTCTGTTAAGTCACCCAGTCTGTGGTGTTCATGTTCTAGCAGCCCAAACTCACTTAGACAACCAACATAAAGTGCCCCCTCCACCATAAAGGATGTTTCTGACCCCTCTGGCTCCCTTCCAACTAAGGATGGTGTATTAGTCTGTTTTCACACTGCTGATACATACCCAAGACTGGGAAGAAAAGGAGGTTTAATTTTACTTACAGTCCATCATAGCTGGGAGGTCTCACAATCATGGCAGAGGGCAAAAGGCACTTCTTACATGGCAGTGGCAAGAGACGATAAGGAAGAAGGAAAAGCGAAAACCCCTGATAAACCCACCAGTTCTCGTGAGACTTACTCACTATCACGAGAATAGCACAGGAAAGACCAGCCCCCATGATTCAAGTATCTCTGCTGGGTCCCTCTCACAACACATGGGAATTCTGGGAGATACAATTCAAGTTGAGATTTGGATAGGGACACAGCCAAACCCTATCAGAGGGCCAACCACATTGGCAGCATTCAGCCCCAGTTCAGGGTGGGCTACACTCATGGGGGTGGGGTGCACAGGGCCATCAGGGATGCCCAGCCCTTGAGTCAGGGTGGGCAGCCAAGATAGTCCAGTGGGCCACAGCTGGTGCTGCCTTGTTGCTTCTGTGAATGTATGTGCCCTCTCAGAACACTGTCTTTTCTTGGAACTGGTGAAAGGAGCTAGAAATGTGTGCAGGGCACCAGGCCTCTAGCATGGCCTATAGTGGGGGTGTCCTCAGGGACCTTCACTGTTCCTTTGGTTCCCAAAACTCCACTAGATCTTCCTAATAAACAGGTGTTGGCAGATTCTGATCCTTCTGGAACAACCTCCCCTTCTCCTAGCTGTCTTCTGCTGGGTCCCCCTGGTTCAGTGCATAGGCAGGCAGTACAGCACAGGGCAGGGATTCTCAGATGTTGGTATGTTTCAGAGTCACCAGGAAGGTGTGATAAATGCACATCCCCAGGCCCTGCCCCAGAGGTCCTGACTCAGTGGGTCTGTGGAGAGGCCCAGGAATCTGCCTTTTTAACAAGCATGTCCACATATTCTGATGCGAGCAGTCCTCCGGTCACAGTTAGCACTGACATGACTCGGGTTTTCGAGTCAGGCTGGCCCAGGATTAGATCCTGGCCGTGTGGTTTGGGCAGGTCATGGAGGCTCCCAGGCTTCTGTTTACTCTTCTGGGGAGGGTGCCAACCTACTCATTATTACATAGTAAGGGGTAAACTAGTTCATTTAGACTGTGTGCTTTAGCAAAGCACCTACCACAGCAGGTGTTTTGTGAAGGAAACTTTTCCTAGGGCCAGGAGACTTCCCGCCTGCCCCCTAAGCCTGTGCACCACCGTATGTCTCTTCTGATGACATGATGGGGAGTTATCTGAGGGCAGGTTGGTTGTCAGCTTGTTCTGGGGGCTGCAGGAAGAAAGAGGGGACCCCAGGGTGGAGGTGAGCTAAGAAGAGAGAACTTGTGAGGCAGAGGTCGCAGTGAGTCGAGATCACGCCACTGCACTTCGGCCTGGACGACAAGAGCGAAACTCCATCTCAAAAATAAAAAAATAAAAAAATAAAACATGAAAATACGGTAAAAAATTACTGAGAGTTCTACTGTAAGGCCAACAACAGATTCTAATAAAATAACCAGAACTAATATTAGGCTTCACCTGGGCCAGGCATTGTAGTTGCTGACATCTGTTCCCTCTTTTAACTCTCACAAGAGTCTTCTGGAGTAAGTGATATTATCATTATTTCTTGGTTGAATATTGTGTTGTTAGAAGATCAAGGAAGTTCTTTAAGTTGTGCAGCAAAACTGCATCTGCTGGCCTTCAGAGCCTCTTTAAATCCAGTTGAAAAAGAATTCCTCAAACTAGTGGCACTTGACCAAACTGTTACATGTTGATAGAAAAATATGCTTAAATATGTGTCAGAAAATTATGATGCTCTTTCCCTTCTGAAACAATTCAGTCCTAAAATCATTAAACAGGTGAGCAAGGCAGCTTGGTGCAGAGTATAAGACCTCAAGACGAGCGAGGAGGTGGACACTCTGGTGATAACTGTGACTCTGCTGGGCAGCCCAGACTGGGCTTATGAAAGGCAGCAATACATGGAGGACCCTCACTCCATAGACAGTCAAGCATTGCGTAGTGATAACATTTCGGTTGAGGACAGACTGCACATACAACATACCTTATTTTTAAGGTATTACTGCACCTTTTCTGTGTTTAGAGTTGATAGATACACACATACTTAACGCTGTGTTACAGAATTCAATACAGTAACATGCCGTACAGGTGTGTAGCCCAGGAGCACTAGGCTGCATCATATGGTTATACTATCTAGGTTATAGTAGCTAGGTTTGGGTAAGTTCTCCATGATGTTCACATGACAAAATCACATAAAGAAGCATTTCTCAGACTGTATCTACATTGTTAAGTGATGCATGAATATATTTCTGTATTATCCGATTTTCTTTTGCAATAAATGTATACTCATCAATAGCTTGCATCATCTTTTAAAATTAAAACTAAAACTAATAAATGACAAAAGAGAAAGGAGTAGAAAATGAGAGGAGCCAGTGGCCTGTTTTGGGATTCACCTTCTGCCACCCCAGCCAGGCAGGGCAGGATGAGCTGGCAGCCCTGGCCCGGGGAGAGGAGCGCTGAAGCAGGCAGAGCGTGTGTCTCCGGCAGTGCCCACGTGGGTTTGCACAATGGGCCTGGGGGCTGGGGTTCCCTGGGTAGCTTCTCCAGCCTCCGCTCCAAATGCTCGGGAGGTTCACACCCACAAGGTCCATCTGGCTGTTGCCCGTGCTGAGTCAAAGATGTTCTTGAGTCATTCCAAAAATGCCCACGGCACCTTCACAACTCTGCCATCTTTGCTGCCACTCACACAGGGCCCAGTGACAAAGCCTGGGGGTTGAGGGTAGGGTGTCTCGCTGCTCTTGGATGAGGTCGAGTTTTTCTGTCTTAGCAATAGCCTTTCCAGTATCCTTTCCCAGCTGAATTCGCCTCCATTGGGTTCTGAGCAGCAGCTCGAAATGACATCCTTTTCACTTAACTATTGTAAATGGGTTTCTATTTGAGGTAAGATAGCTATTGTTGAGCTCCCATAGAGTGCCAGGTACATCATTCTCATTGAATCCTCACAACAACCCTGAGGAGTAGACACTGGTACAGGGAAAACATTTTAAGTGACTCACAGGGTCACCTCTTGGAAGTATTAGAGCTAAGACTCCAAACCAGATTTTCTGATATCAAAACTCAAATTGAGCTTTCTCAATATGCTAAACCGCCTGTCTGTAATGCTCCAATAGTTTGGGATTTTCTCGTTTTTCAAACATGGCTTACGATGTGAATAAAGAAAATGCTGCTAGACTTAAAAAAGACTGAGGGATTGAGTGTTTATTATGTGCCGGCATTACGTTTACTGCCTTTGTTTAATCGACTTCAGCCCTCGTCAAAATCCATGACTTTCTGTCATACAGGAGGGAACTAAGGCCCAGAGGAGTCAAGAACTCAGGTCACGCAGGTCAGCGGGCAGCCACAGGCCAGAACTCAGGCAGCTTGTCTTGAGAACCCATTCCCTTCATGTCCCTCACCCCAAAACTAAAGGAACATCCTCACTGGATTGTGAAGATTTAATGAGCTAATACGCACTGTTTAATGCCTGGCATGTAGGCACTCAACAAATACTAATTTCCTTCCTTCTTTCCATCTGGATTCCCAGGGATCTAGTGTGGGACACGATGAAAGAAGACACAGACCACAGAGACACAGACCAATAGATTCTAGAGGTTGTTTAGTCCAAGCCCCTCACTGGGCAAATGGCTCAGAGAGGTGAAATTATAGATGGAAACAAAGCTTTAGGCTTTCTTGGTCTTCCTCTTCCTTTTTGCCACCATAATTCCCAGCAAACTCCATGAGCCCAGAGGCTTGCTGGATTTTTCACCTTAATATGCCCAATACCAGATAGCAGGTGTTTGAAAAACCCTTTGTTGAATGAATGAATGAATGAATACCAACTTCACTCTGCAACTGAGTCTGAAGTCATGAAGGCTATTTCCTCATGAGTTTCCTATCTAGGGAAAAGCCCACCAACCCTTGGTTCCCTGCCCCAACCTGATCAATGCTCAGGGATGACTCACTGGCTTGAATATGAGCCCAGCTTCTCAGTTGATGTGCTGCACAAAGACCATCCTTGGGCCAAGTGGGAGATGAATCACCTGGCACAGATTGCAGGCTTGGAGGAAGGCACAGGATAGTGAAGGGAGCACTAGGCTGGGAGAAAATAGGGTATGAATTTTTCTCCACTTATGCAGTGGGAGTCTATGACTTAGAAAGCTCATCTGATGGGAAAACTTTTGGAGGGACTCTACCATGTGCTCTTATTACATTGCTTTCTCCACTTCACAGGTTAAAGAATGAGCACCTGTAGTTTGCTCTCAGAGGGGTGAAACACTGCATCACCCACACACTGACTTTCAGCTTCCATCCATCTCCCCTCAGCTTGCTGTGTGCTCAGCATGTTCCTAGACTGAGGTTGGGGTGGGGAGGTTGACAGATTATTTGCTCCTACTGTTAGGTTGAGTTGGCGAGAATCTCCTTAACTTCTGATGGTTCCTCTTAGTAATTTTCCATTCAATGATCCCCATCCTGCTTCTTGGTTATAAATTTCCATTTGCCCATGCTGTATTCAAAGTTGAGCCCAATCTCTCCCACTGTGAAATCCCATTGCAGTGGTCCTGATACCTGTTGTGATGGTCCTGAATAAAGTTTGCTGTCCCATGCTTTAACAAGTGCATCGAACAACTTTTCTTTAACAAAGACTACTAAGAAGGCACTAAGATGCCTGAATTTAACAGACTTGTAGCCTTTATGAGAAGAAGGACTAGCAGCAAAACAAAACAAAACAAACATCAATAATGACAATTAAGGCAAGACAGTGTGGGCACTGGGGAAGCAGCCCAGTTCTTACTAGTTTATTTCAGATAAAAAAGCCTCAAAGGGAGGAGGTAGTTAGTTTGCATCACTGTGAGCAGGTAAGAATATGCATCCAGTTAACCAATTCTGCTTAGAGGGCAACTTAATCTTGCAGAAAGGAGACAGATCTGAAGGGAAGAGAATTCCAGGCCAAAAGAAAGACACTGACAAGGACACAGGGACAGTGAAGCACCTCATTAGGTGGGAACAGATGTGCATAAAATAGGCTGGTCAACCCATTCTGTCCAATATGGTAGCCACTAGCTACATGCGACTATTGAGCTGTTTAAATGAGGCCAGTGTGAAATGAGATGTGCTCTAAGTAAAACATACACACTGAAATTAAAAAACTTAGAATGAAAAGTAAAATATCTCAATATTTTGTATCCTGAGACTTTGTTGAAGTTGCTTATCAGCTTAAGGAGATTCTGGGCTGAGACGATGGGGTTTTCTAAATATACAGTCATGTCATCTGTAAACAGGGACAATTTGACTTCCTCTTTTCCTAATTGAATACCCTTTATTTCTTTCTCCTGCCTGATTGCCCTGGCCAGAACTTCCAACATTATGTTGAATAGGAGTGGTGAGAGAGGGCATCCCTGTCTTGTGCCAGTTTTCAAAGGGAATGCTTCCAGTTTTTGCCCATTCAGTATTATATCGGCTGTGGGTTTGTCATAAATAGCTCTTATTATTTTGAGATATGTCCCATCAATATCTAGTTTGAGAGTTTTTAGCATGAAGGGCTGTTGAATTTTGTCAAAAGCCTTTTCTGCATCTATTGAGATGTGGTTTTTGTCTTTGGTTCTGTTTATGTGATGGATTACGTTTATTGATTTGCGTTATGTTGAAACAGCCTTGCATCCCAGGGATGAAGTCCACTTGATCATGGTGGATAAGCTTTTTGGTGTGCTGCTGGATTCGGTTTGCCAGTATTTTATTGAGGATTTTTGCATCAATGTTCATCAGGGATACTGGTATAAAATTCTCTTTTTTTTGTTGTGTCTCTGCCAGGCTTTGGTATCAGGACGATGCTGGCCTCATAAAATGAGTTAGGGAGGATTCCCTCTTTTTCTATTGATTGGAATAGTTTCAGAAGGAATGGTACTAGCTCATCCTTGTACCTCTGGTAGAATTTGGCTCTGAATCCTTCTGGTCCTGGACTTTCTTTGGTTGATAGGCTATTAATTATTGCCTCAATTTCAGAGCCTGTTATTGGTCTAAAAATCACAAGCATTCTTATACACCAATAACAGACAAACAGAGAGCCAAATCATGAGTGAACTCCCATTCACAATTGTTTCAAAGACAGTAAAATACCTAGGAATCCAACTTACAAGGGATGTGAAGGACCTCTTCAAGGAGAACTACAAACCACTGCTCAACAAAATAAAAGAGGACACAAATGGAAGAACATTCCATGCTCATGGATAGGAAGAATCAATATCATGAAAATGGCCATACTGCCCAAGGTAATTTATAGATTCAATGCCATCCCCATCAAGCTACTAATGACTTTCTTCACAGAATTGGAAAAAACTACTTTAAAATTCATATGGAACCAAAAAAGAGCCCACATTGCTAAGTCAATCCTAAGCCAAAAGAACAAAGCTGGAGGCAGCACACTACCTGACTTCAAACTATACTACAAGGCTACAGTAACCAAAACAGCATGGTACTGGTACCAAACAGAGATATAGACCAATGGAACAGAACAGAGCCCTCAGAAATAATACCACACATCTACAACTATCTGATCTTTGACAAACCTGACAAAAACAAGAAATGGAGAAAGGATTCCCTATTTAATAAATGTGCTGGGAAAAGTGGCTAGCCATATGTAGAAAGCTGAAACTGGATCCCTTCCTTACACCTTATACAAAAATTAATTCAAGATAGATTAAAGACTGAAATATTAGACCTCAAACCATAAAAACCCTAGAAGAAAACCTAGGCAATACCATTCAGGACATAGGCATGGACAAGGACTTCATGTCCAAAACACCAAAAGCAATGGCAACAAAAGACAAAATTGACAAATGGGATCTAATTAAACTAAAGAGCTTCTGCACGGCAAAAGAAACTACCATCAGAGTGAACAGGCAACCTACAGAATGGGAGAAAAATTTTGCAATCTACCCATCTGACAAAGGGCTACTATCCAGAATCTACAAAGAACTCAAACAAATTTACAAGAAAAAGAAACCCCATCAAAAAGTGGGTGAAGGATATGAACAGAAACTTCTCAAAAGAAGACATTTATGCAGCCAACAGACACATGAAAAAATGCTCATCATCAATGGCCATCAGAGAAATGCAAATCAAAACCACAGTGAGATACCATCTCACACCAGTTAGAATGGCGATCATTAAAAAGTCAGGAAACAACAGGTGCGGGAGAGGATGTGGAGAAATAGGAACAGTTTTACACTGTTGGTGGGACTGTAAATTAGTTCAACCACTGTGGAGACAATGTGGCGATTCCTCAGGGATCTAGAACTAGAAATACCATTTGACCCAGCCATCCCATTACTGGGTATATACCCAAAGGATTATAAATCATGCTGCTACAAAGACACATGAACACGTATGTTTACTGTGGCACTATTCACAATAGCAAAGACTTGGAACCAACCCAAATGTCCAACAATGATAGACTGGATTAAGAAAATGTGGCACATATACACCATGGAATACTATGCAGCCATAAGAAATGATGAGTTCATGTCCTTTGTAGGGACATGGATGAAGCTGGAAACCATCATTCTCAGCAAACTATCTCAAGGACAAAAAACCAAACACTGCATGTTCTCACTCATAGGTGGGAATTGAACAATGAGAACACCTGGACACAGGAAGGGGAACATCACACACCAGGGCCTGTTGTGGGGTGGGGGTAGGTGGGAGGGATAGCATTAGGAAATATACCTGATGTAAATGACGAGTTGATGGGTGCAGCACACCAACATGGCACATGTATACATATGTAACAAACCTGCACGTTGTGCACGTGTACCCTAGAACTTAAAGTATAATAAAAGAAACTCAATATTTTTATATTGATTACACGTTGAAGTCTTTTGGATATATTAGGTTAAAATAACCATTAATTTCACTCATTTATGTGGCTATTAGAAAATTTAAAATTACTTATATACGTCTCTCATATTCAACTGGACAGAGTGTCTAGACCACCCTTTTATTATTATTATTTTTATTTTTTTGAGACGGAGTCTTGCTCTGTCTCCTAGGCTGGAGTGCAGTGGCGTGATCTCTGCTCACTGCAACCTCTGCCTCCTGGGTTCAAGCGATTCTCTTGCCTCAGCCTCCCGAGTAGCTGGGATTACAGGCACGTGACACCAAGCCTGGCTAATTTTTTTTGTATTTTTAGTAAAGACGGGGTTTCACCTTGTTACCCAGGATGGTCTCGATCTCCTAACCTCGTGACCCACCCACCTCAGCCTCCCAAAGGGCTGGGATTACAGGCATGAGCCACTGGGCCCGGCCCCTTATTCTTTTTTTAATGTTTACTCTTTTTTTTTTCTTTCTGCTCTCTTTGCCACAGCCATAGTTTTGGGTAATTTCTTTTAAATGAAGCTTCCCTTATCTCATGGGTTACTTACAAAGATGATAAGGAACTCCAAAGGCCTCTGTACTTAACAATGCTTCCGATCCTGCTCCTCTGGGTTGAAACCCGGGCGCCGCCAAGATGCCGGCTTACCACTCTTCTCTCATGGATCCTGACATCAAACTCATCGGAAACAAGGCACTGTTGCCTATCAGAATTCAATTCAAACGACCTGCCCCCAGAGAGACAAAAAATACAGATATTGTGGATGAAGCATCTATTACTTCAAGGCCAATATCTTCTTCAAAAACTATGAAATTAAGAATGAAGCTGATAGGACCTTGATATATATAATGATATATATAACTCTCTACATTTCTGAATGTCTGAAGAAACTCCAAAAGTGCAATTCCAAAAGCCAAGGTGAGAAAGAAATGTATACACTGGGAATCACTAATTTTCCCATTCCTGGAAAGCCTGGTTTTCCACTTAACGCAATTTATGCCAAACCTGCAAACAAACAGGAAGATGAAGTGATGAGAGCCTATTTGCAACAGCTAAGGCAAGAGACTGGACTGAGACTTTGTGAGAAAGTTTTCGACCCTCAGAATGATAAACCCAGCAAGTGGTGGACTTGCTTTGTGAAGAGACAGTTCACGAATAAGAGTCTTTCAGGACCCGGGCAGTGAAGGGAGCCCTGGGCAGCATTTTCCATCAAGATGTACACAATCTTTTGCCTTTATTTCGTAAAGTTTTATACAGAAGAGAGAAGAGCATGAAAAACTCTTGATCAAGAATTTGGGTGGGAGAAAAGAAAGTGGGTTATCAAGGGTGACTTGAAATTTTCTGCAGCATTAAGCTGGCACTTAATAAGTAATAATAAAGAAATTTCTAACATTCAAAAAAAAAACAAGCTTCCTTTGTAACAGTTCTGATATTCAAAATGAACAAATGAGACGCATCTCTTTAGGAGTCTCTACCTATGAAATTACCTTGAGAACATTGCCTTTTACATTCCTGAATCTTCCATGAAAGCTTGGGTTTTATTATTGGATTCTTTGCTTCCTGAGGTAATGTGAATTTCATTTCTGGGAATTTGGAAGTGATTTTTTGGTAACACTTTAGTTGTTTCCATTTCCTTGTGTCTGAGAAAAGGTACATTGCAATAATGGAACAGGGCTCTTGGGAAGATCTATTTTGACTTTTCCTCATTTATGGGCTTGGTGTGCTTCTCCTTCCCCTGAGGGGTCTCCACAGTCTCTGGTGTACCACAGAGGAGCATTTGGGCCTTTCCTTTCCACTCCTCTTTCAAAGAGGGAAATTCAGAACACTGGCATTATATGAGGGGAGAAGAGGTAGGATCTGATCAGCAAATTGTCTCATCTGCAGTTTAGTTACTGTAATTTGGTTTTATCAAGGGGGACACAGGTCGGTAGCCTCCAGCTTGGCTTCTCTCCTTCCTCCTCTGCTCTCAGCACTGGGTGGTGGTAGGAGGGGGATGTGGGGTGGGGGAAAACTTCATAAACATCTTCCCTGGGTGGACACAAATTATGAACAGAAAAGCTATCAGTATTCTTACCATAATGGCATTAAGTATCTCAGATCAATAGCACACCCAACTGTGGAGTTCAAATAAGCTGGTCAATGTTAGAACTCTTAGAAAAGTGAGGCCACTCAGATGTAAATTAGCATGGGTGCAGATGGGAGAAACCACCACCACGAGAAGTTTCTTAGAAGTGCTTCAGCAAGCCTTCAAGTTAAGCCCTCAATTACTAAAATAGGAGAAGGAAATACAGGATGAGCTGTACTTGGCCACTTCAAATTGGGCAAAGGAGGAGGAGTCGTGATAGAGATGATAAGGCCTGGGGGAAGAATTCACTTCTAACCTGATGCTGTCACCCACTCTGGACATGTTCAGAAGGCATTCATGGGGGCAGATGGGGGTCTAAATAATCCCTCAGCACATGGGCATCAGGCTGTGTGCCAGGTGCTGGGAGCACAGGGATGTGGAAGGCACCATCCAGCCTCAAGGGGCCTCCAAGACAGGGGGAGACAGACAAAGCCATCAACATAGTGCAGAGTGCTAAGCACTGAGGCAAGGAGCAATAGCAAGCACAGAGGGCATCTAAGTCAGGACAAAGGGAGTGGCAGGTCACGAATACTTCCTGCTGGGGAGGCTGGAGGTGACTTCTGAATAGAATGTATGAGGCGGATGAGGACAGACAGCATCCGAGAAAGCAGAGAGGCTTTTAAGAAACAGTGCACGAGGCTGTGTAAGAGATGAGAGGGAGAGTAGTGGCTATGTGATGATCTTCAAGAGGTGGGGCCTTGTATGGTCTAAGAAACAAGGTTGTTCTTTGTCCTGAAATCCACGAAGAGTCCCAAGGGATTTAAAAGTGGTGATGGTGGAATGGTAGGGAGAGTTTGCATGATCACTGCTGCATTCTAGAAAGTCCACAGACAGGAAATGTGTTAGCTGGGTTAGATACAGTAAGACTATCAGAGGAATTCAAGAGAGACAAGGGCCTGAATGACACCACTGGGAACAGAGGCCGGCCTCAGAAGACTGTTAAGCGGGTAAAGCTACAGGTCTCTGAGACAGACTGGGTAGGATTTAGGTTATTTGTGCTGACAGAGTGTAATGTGGCCCCATGACTCCCACTTAGAGTGTGGGCAGGACCTGTGACTTGATTCTAGCCAAGATAATATGGCAAAGGTGGAGGGTTTTAGCAGATGTGATTAAGGTCCCAAATCAGTTGGTTCTGAGTTAGGCAAAATGAATTCTGCCAACAACCTGAGGCAGCTTTGAAGCAGCTCTTTCCCCAGTTGACCTTCCAGATGAGAATACAACCTTCCACAACTGGGCTGTAGCACTGTGAATCCCTGAGCACAGGACCTAGCTGAGCTGTGTCCAGATTCCTGACCCAGGAAACTGCAAGATGATATATGTGTATTGCTTTAAGCTGCTAAGTTTGCATTAATTTGTTATGGAGCAATAGAAAACTAATACAACATCCAAGGGTCCTGGGGTTGCCACCCTAGGAATAGCTGGTGAGCAAGATAGTCAAAGCTAGCACTTAGAGAGAATTTACTATATTTGTGATACGCCAGGAATGGCACTAAAATTTCACATGGCTGTGATTACCCACAATAGTAAGCTGTACTAACCATTGTACAAAGGAGTCCTCCTCTTGAGAGAGGTGAGCAGGAGAATCCATGTTTAGTAGCACATGGTTGCTGATCTTTTTTTCCCAAGCCCAGGCAAACAATCCTCAATCAGAAAGCAAGTGATTTGTGCTTTAGAAATTCCAGAATCTGTGGGCCCTTAATCAAGGACTCTCTTTCTTTAGTCGCTGCCAGCTGGATTTTAGCAAGCAGCATGAAGCCTGTGGAATTTTATGTTTCCAGCAGACAGCAATGAGCCTCAAGACATTTTGGAATGCATCTCCCATTACATCTTCCACGAAATGACTCTCCCTAAAGGGAAGGCAAGAAATATTAAGACATTTTTCATTACTTACTCAGTTTTATTTAGGTGGACACAACAGTGAGGAACTCAAACATGGTTTGACCTTTATCTACAGACACAGCAGCCTGGATTTTCAGCCTTTCATTCCTTTTAAATGAAAGTCAGCAGGCTCAAAATGCAGAGCTTGGCTAAGTGACTTCTGTGGAAATATGAAATATAGTAGTGATAACCACCAAGGGCTTTCAAATTCTTGTGTTCTTCTAAGGATCCTTTCCTAACACCATGATTTGTTCTCATCTTTGTGGAAATGAAACCAAGATGGTCTTAATTTGTAAAGTCCTTTTTCATCTGTTGGCAGTCTTCTTACAAAGGATGCAGCAAAAAGAACACATTTTTCTTTCAAAGTTTTGAAGAAATATAGTCATTAAAAAGAATTTAAATTATGCCTAGAGCACCACTTTACAGAATACCATTAAATTGTAATTACATGCTTTTAAAAAGCCAACTTGTTAAAGAGGAGCTGATGGTTTCAGTTTTTGTAGGGAACACTTGTAACACTGCAGAATTCTACAAGGGCTTTCTCCTCTGGTGGGCAGGGAAAAAACCACTCAAGTCATGAGAAACTTTTATAGCTTTCAGGAACTTGAAGAACAATTGCTGATTAAATTTCATGCTTTAGTGACAAAGTATTTTTACAGCTAAAAGAGGAACCCACAAACATAATACATTTCATTTAAAGCAGGCAGAAAAACCAACCACAAATTAATATCTATTGTATTCCACATGGCACTATATAATTGTTGTCAATCGTTTTAAATGGTTTCGCTTTATTTGTGAAAAATAAAGCCAAAATGCCAACAACTTCCAAGAAGGAACCATTTCATCATCTCCATCCCCTCAGATAAAACCTCAATTACTGGTAATTGTACATTTCCATCAACATCCCTTTTAAAGAGGTTTATTCTGAGGAATTACGGAGACCAGGAGCTTTAAAAGCTTCAATTTCCCTAATCACTGAGAGGCAATCTTGAACTTGTATTGAACTTGGAAAGCGGTCAAGACTCACTCCATAATAAGAAGTTAAGGACTGTCACTACTTAAGGTGGAAACCTATTCATTTGCAGAAATAGTCCTCTTTCTACCAAGAGGCTAATAAGCCTCCCCTCCCCTTCTCCTTTCTAAAATAAAATCAGTTTGCCTTCTAAAATCAAATAACAGTTGCCAACAAATTAGGATTTATCCTAAGAGTTTGTCCATTCATTTCAACAAACATTTGAAGAATGCCTCATCTGAGCCAGTCTCTGTTTTAAGCACTTGCGATATAGCAGTGCATAAAAATTCTCACCCTTACAAACCTTTGATTGACCCAGGACTGACAGTAAGCAAAACAAACCAAACACGAGCACATTTTAAAAAGGTGTCTAAAAACCTGCCTGATAGCTGAGCTAATTCTCATAGGCACAAACTGCCCTGACCTGAGCTCACTCTTGGACAAGCAGTTCCCACAAATGAAACTAAACATGCAAACCAGACCCACTGTACAGGTGGAAGCTTCCAGCCTTCTCACAGTACAAGTGTAAGGTAGGACGCAGCATTTTATAGCGTTACGTCCTTCCTCCCCACATTCCTGTGAGGCGGAACAAGAACAATTACTTGACCCTGGAGGAAGATGACGCCTTGTGGTTAGGGAGAGAACAGCAGTTCATGCTGGCTGCCTGGTCTTTCCAGGCCCGCTGCTGCCTAGGCTTCTACTGACCTTGTTAGGTCTGATTCTAGAAAATGAAGGCAGGTACTCAAAAGGTACAGTTCACCCAGAAGAATGTAAATGTGACTGAGCTAAGCAAACGTACAGCTGAGTCTTAGTGTTGGGGGAAGTAGCTTTCATGAAGGCAAAGGGAGCCCCATTCTCTGCCGTGTGGCTTGCTCTTCAGCCGTTGGAGTGCAGCTTTTTCAGAGGCGTGGACTAAAATGACCTCCTAAGGTGCACTGAAAATGTTGGCTGTAGATCTGAGGAGAGGGTCCATAGCTATAAAAATATTTGCAAGGGGGTTGTAACCCCTCGAAGTTTAAGAACCTCTATGTTGGAAGTCTCTGCCTATCCCTTTGTAAAAGTGAAGATGTGTTGGAACGCTGCTTTCACAGTACTCTATGTCCCTCCCAGTTGCAACAATGTTGTTTCCAGCCTGGTTGAGCAGCTTGCTGGTGGTTTACTAGGCAGACATGAGCCAGAAACAAAATCAGCAACCCTGGAGTGGTCATTTAGGATCTGTTTGTCTCCTTTTACAAAGCAATGAGTGCTTTATAAAAGCATTTCTCCTCAGGAAACTGGCTCCTCAAAAGTCATTCTCCAAGCCAGCAGCTCACAGTAGATGGATGAGTTTACCTGTCCTAATAATACTTTTTATTATAATACTTTTATTACTGATACTTTATTATAATACTTTTATTACTGATACTGATACCTAATAATACTTTTATTAGATGAAATGTATCCCCAGGCCTCCACATCAGCCTTCTGGGGCCCTGACAGTTGTCTACCAGTAGCTCCACAACCTCCACAGGCTTGTTCTCTCATCCCTGTGAGGGAAGGTTCAAAAGGCAACTGGATCCCTTACTATTCAAAATCACTGTGACTATTTCACGCAAACTTCAACCTAGAGGATTTGCAGCTAAAGAACCTTAAGGTGGTCATCTGCCTCTGGGAAAAATGATTACTATATTCTCAAAACCAGCAGTTACAGGAACTATAGGAGAGAAAACAAAAACAATGTGCCCTCTCCCAAGAACATAGAGCATTTGCTAGGAGTTTTCTGGCATAGCCTTTACTGTGGCTACGCTTTCTCCTCTTAGGCACCAGCCCATGTTTCTGCTGCCTTTTACTGGACTCTGAAGTCCTCAAGGATGGGACCTGCCTATGCGTATCTGCACATCCAACTTGGTACTGGTGCCTGGGACATCACAGACCCTACTGGAGTTCAGAGAGTGGGAATGGCTTGGAGACTTCCTGGTCTCCTAAAATATCAATTTTTACCATTTCAAAATACAAATTAAGGATAGTCTACAGAAGATGAAGCTTTTTGTAAAAAAAAAAAAATCATATCCTAGAAAATGTATCTCGTAAATCTTTTTAAATTTTCAAAAGAAACCAGTGTAGAAACTTGTGATGGAACATCTCAGATACGGCAATATAATAATTTTGCAAATTCCATTATTTAGGTTACTGCCATTTCTAAGTCACAGAATAATTCAACAGTAATAAATATCATGTAACAGAATAATTTAACGCACTGATTGCTACTTTGATATTTATCATCAGCTTTCCATTTCAGAAAACATCACAGAAGTACAAATAAAATCTGCTTTTCTGAATATTCCGAAAGGCAGACAGCAGCTTATATAATTTCCGTTCTTCAGAAAACAGTAATTAGATTATGTAAACAACTGTCCGTAAGAGCTAAAAGTAAACTTGGAGGTTCCTGAGGATTACTGAACTTATGCAACATGCTAACTTTCTAAGACTAAAACTGGGAAGTTCCACAGATGTTAAAGATTTTTGTGTGTGTGTGTAAAATGTGAACATAGGATCTATTTACACAGTTGGAATTGGGAACAGTTTTTAACATGTTCTGAATCAGCTTTAAATGTTTACGAAATAAGCTTACATTTGTCTTATCCAACCATTTATAATCTTTATTCTATAATTCTCCGCCAGTGCTAGAATTTTCTTCCCAAATGGCCTCAATTTGGACACTGAATAAACGATAATGAATTTTTTAAAGCTGTGCTTAAATATAAACAAAATAAACCGCTAAGTTTTTCTGGCTCCAAGCACGCCATATGAAGCACGCCAATGTCACTTATGTGCCCTGATCACATTCAGGCAAAGTGTTCTTCACTTTAAATACTCCTGTGTTCCATTATTGTTTAAGTAAAATCCTATTTCAAATGCCTTTGATAACAGAGAAACCGCCTGTAGACAAACTCTTTGAAAGTGACTGAATTAATGTCTTCTGTGATGTCAGATTTCCCCACTGGGCTCTTTTGGAAGCATTCTTCCTGAATTGAAGTCACTGTGAATATCCTTTAGATTTCGTCTTGTTAACTCAGTTTTCAGTCAGAGCAGCACTTGGGCCTGCTGCCCTTCAAGGCACAGTGCAACAAATAGTGGTTACGGGATTTCCATCAGCCAAGGTTGACAACTAACAATGTAAAGAGAGCTCGAGTGTGGGCCAAGGCATCGGACCTTACACCTAACTTAGGACATAGGTCGACCTATGGATCATTAGCCAGTGAATGCTTTTCTTGTCTAACAGTCTTTAAGGGCACATAAGAAACTCACGTTAAATTATATCCTGATATATTATTATTCCACGAAAACAAAACAAATCTTCCAAAGTGCTTGTTTTCCAGTAGCTCTGGGTCTTGTCTCACCACGGGTACAGAAAGGTATTGCTCCGAGGCTCTGACAGGGCTACTGCTCTTGACTAATTGTTCTTGTCTTTCTGCTTTTCATTTGATGAGGACTTACACATAGTTACTTGCTGCAGTTTACTTATCTCTCAGGTGCTTCCTATGGGAAGTTCATAAACCATTCTTCCATAACCTTTTGTTGATCACCATTTCCATTAGGGACTCAATAAGACATGCTCAGTATCTCCACCAAGAACCATTTATTGCAAACCAGCTGTGAAACCAACAGGGGTGCTCTAGCCAAATTAAATCCCATGTCACAGAAGTCACAGATTTACAGCTCAAGGAAAAAAATCATCAGCAAGAAGAATCCAGAAGTCTCTGTCGGGCATTCTTCTCTCCATTATTTGCTTTAGTTTCACTGTCTATGTTCATAGCTGTCAAAATTGAAAACAAATATTTATGACAGAAATATAGCAGGAATTACCAATACTAATCAATTTTTCTTCTGCCAAAAATTCCTCTCACAGTCTATACCATGTTTTGCTTCTTGGCCTAACTAAAAGAATCAATAAACTTTTAGTCCTCTTTGAAAGAGAAAGTCAGAGAGTAACAGAGAAGGAGATCAGAGGTACAGAGAGGAAAGCCAGTAAGATAAGACAAAAATAAGCAAGAAAGACAAGGAAGATTGCTGAGCAAGAGAGAGTGTGAGACAGACAGAGAAGAGGGAAAAACCAGAAAAAGCACAGAAGTTATTCTTCTTTGGAAATGTAGAGCAGCACCAATTCTTTTCCTGTCTCTCCTTATACTGAGGGGTTCCCACTCCCCCTACACCGCACCTTGGTATTAAGGTTTTTAATGCTTGGAAATGGTTTAAATGATGGGCAGGGTAAAGACTGTCAATATTCCCACAAGGCTGCTGCAAAGGCTCTCGGTGGACTCCCGTAGCCTCTGCCAAAAGCAAACCCTACCTTGGAGCTCTGCCGTCTGGTTCCCCTGCTCCTCTCTCATCTCTGCAGACATGGGAGTTTTGCCATCAACAACATCCATCTTGATCATGCCAAGGTTTGTCAGGAGTAGCATTGGGTCGATCCCCTGACCACTGCTCTTAATATTCTCCAGTACCTTAAGACACTTGTATGACTTGACCTCACTTATATTTTCCTCCAAGAAGAGATTGTAGAGGCTCAAATCGTTGTACCCTTCAGATTTGAAATGCATAACATCAAAAGTGGGGAGGATTTCGTACACTTTGAGAACATCTGTCTTCTGTCGGAATGGAACAAACAGCGTGTAGACAACCACGGGAACCAGCAGGACATAAACCACAAGGTTAATGACACTGAGCAACTGGAAGATGCCCACGGCAATGAGTTTGCACTGAAACTGATCGGGCACAGTGCTGTCGTTTCTCAGGATCCCTGATTTGATGCTGCACACAAACTCGTCTGAGAGTGAGGAGAGGCTGAAGTAATAGCCCAGGTAGATACACGCTAACAGTATAATGATGAGTGTCAGCAGGCGGCAGCTAATGTACTTGATGATTAAATTATTAGAATTTTTCTTTGTCTTCAAGTACTGCTCCACAATTGGGTACTTGAAGTGGCTGTCAGATACCTCCCACAAACTAAAAAATAAAGGAAACAAAAATAACTTAGGCACTCATCAAGACCATCAAATATTAAAGGCAGATACACATTCAACAATGTCACACTAAAAATTTCAAACACCCATACTTCTTTACCTACAACGTCAGCAGAGTAGTCAAAAATAAAATCAGTTTAAAAGAGGAGTAAGAAAAGGAATAATAAAATGCTTTTCCCCTTAATATTTAATAGAAGGCCTAGTTGATTAAATGAGTTAATATTTGGAAATTTTTAGAGTGATGCCTGGCATCTGGTAAATCCTAAATACGTGTAAACATGCGCCTCTTACAGGTGAGGGGTGGGACAACTCAGGGGGTATGGGCAAAAACTATGGGGTCTAAAGGGCATGGTTCAGTTCCCAGACTCTCACTTACAGCTACAGAAGAGTGTTTTTATCCAGAATAAAAGTGGAGGAGGAGGTTAACAAATGCACTAGTAATGTTGCTCTGAGGGTTAAAGGAGATAATGTACTTAAATAACTCAATACGGTGTGTGAGATATATTAAATATTCAAAAAATGATGGCTCTATTATTCCAATTATTCAATAACAAGAACCAAAAGAAGGTTGTGAAAAGGCAAGCCACAACCTACTCATTCCCCATTTCTCTCTCATCCTTTGCTCAGCTGCCTTGAAATCCTCTGTGCGTCTCCATTAAGGAGTTAAATAGATCAAAGCAAGCAAGCTTCATATAGCACCTCAATCTGTTACCCCTACAAGAACTGCATTTTTAAAATGAGAAGGTAACGTTTCACTCATCAAGGGAAAGAGTCTTGACAGAAGGATAAACAAATGGGTGGGATGGGTCGCAGTGAGATTTGGGGAGAGTGGACATCCCGGGATACTACAGGCTGTCACTAGGTGCATGACGTCCCCCTGCTTCCACTCCTGCCCCGCCTCCTAGCAATGAGAACTCTGGGCCCAGACTGGCAGTAGAAGGGCAGAGAATTTGTCCTACAAAACCCGATGAGCTGCCTGCTGGGGCTAAGTTACCTTTGCCCTAAGTTCTCGGTAACACCTGGAACTGAGCAGGCTCCATCTCTCATGTCAAGGTCACGCACACTCTTTGCAGCCTTAATTGCACGGTTGTAAACTTTGTCAAGTTCTTCCATGATAAACTTCAAGTCCGAGCAAATATGAGGAGCAGCTGCGAAACGCCAGAACAGTGGGGGCAGGTACAGGAGGATCGCAAAGAGCAGCAGGATGTAGGGGAAAAACTGAAAAACAAGAGAACAAATCATGGGCTTAACAAACCCCCCATGCAGTAACCTATGGCGCCAAGTGATGCTCTCATTTTCTCACATCTTGAGACAAATGTGCATTGTGGAAATTGGGCTCATTCCCTAATAACTACTTCTTATGGCTAAATTCCCCTGTCCAGGTAATACCTGTCACAGGTAACTACCTATTTTTTTTTTCTTCCATAGGTATTAATTTGAAGTAATCAGCAACTGCATGGTGACACATGGTGTGTACGTTCTAATCACAGAAGGAAAATAAAAAAATAAAATTACTCCCGTTCCCTGAACAAAATCCCAGTTAAGAAACCTGCAGCTATCACGAAGGCTTCTGCTGGGTTTTTGTTAATTTTTATGGTTTTAAGAAGCAACTAAGGCATACGGCTCCATTTTTGCCCTCCTCTGGAATCTGGGAAAATGCCAAAGAAACATGTAACTTCCCCCAAAACAAATTAGAAAAGCTTCGACTTCAGTGATTCAGTAATCATCCCAATAAGACAGCTGAAATAAGCAGTTGAATTCACAGAATGCAGAATGAATGTGGAACAGACTTTGAAGGCAGTCCAACACCCTCATTGTATAGTTGGATAAACTTGGGCTCAGAGAGGCCATCCACAACGGGCAAGGGAATCAAGAGGAGAGCATCCACATCAGGGTGCAGACACACACCAAACAAGAGGGGATTCACACGTCAGAGAGGGTGAGGAGCACCCCAGTAACCAGGACCACCAGTTGGTCAGAGGTGGCTTAGCCTCAGCAGAAGACTTAGGAAGACTGTAAATTGCAGTCAGTGCAGATCTGAATTGAAGCTCAGCATTGTGGCCTTGGGCAGTGAGGTCACCGAGTCTCTGACCCTCAGTTTCCTTATGTATGAAATGGTCATGGAATAGAGGTGTCATGAAGATTAAAGGAGATAATTGATGGAAAATGCTTAGCAAAGGGCCTGGCATAGAACAGGCACTCAAACACTCCAGGTAACCACAAAAAGGTTAGCTAGGTGGACACGTTATGTTCAGTCCTCACAGCAACCGTGGCAGGGACTCTATAGATGGCTCCATTCTGCAAATGGGAAGAGAAAGCCGGGAGCAGCTTCTGGCCCCAGATCACAAAGCTGGTAAGTGAGAGTCAGACTATGTTGCCAACCTCTCTGACCCCAGAGACATCTTTTTCCAATCTAACACACTCTCAATTACTTTACTCCTCTGGAAAACTTCTCCTTACTTTTGGATGGGTCTATCTCCACCATTTCTCAGAGTTGTAATGGACGAGGCCATGATGGCCGTAAGTTGACATGAAACCCTCCCCCCAAAACATTTCTGGGAGTGGACGGCAGCCCCCACAACATGGCCCTCACTGTAATTTCAGATGTACACAGCATTCCCATAAGGCCCTCACTCAGTTTCCCCCATTGCTAATGACTCATATTTCTGTGATATATTTGTTAAGACTAAGAAGCCAACATCGGCACATTATCAGAAACTAAACTTCAGACTTTTATTTGTCAAGTACAGTAGTAGTTTTTCCCCTACTGTCCTCTTCCTGTTCCAAGATCCAATCCAGGGTACTCACTGCATTCAGTTGCCATGTCTCCCTAGACTCCTTGGTTTTGTGACAGTTCTTCAATCTTTCCTTGTTTTTAAATGCATAAAATAATATATATATAGGTTCACAAAGGAAATAGAGCACTGGTATACAGTTACCAAAATATTAATATTTTGCATCCACTTCTTTATTCATACTTAAATTAGGATCTAGCAGATGATCTAACAGCTATTGAAACTTTGAAGTAGTGAAGAGTAAACGATATTCCAGGATATCTGTGATTTTCTGTGGGTGACAAACTCACAGGTACTGCTAATATCCCTATGGACTGTTGCCTACATAAAAACTTTCTTAATGCTAAATTTTAGTTGGAAGTGAATAAGAAATAAAGCTGTCATATATTTTCCTATCCTAGTTTGCAGGCCTCCTGTCACTATCACAGACCCACGTAAGGAATCTCTGCCCCAGACGCAAGAGAGAAATAAGCACAAATGACCCCAAAACTTTGCAAAGCCCTCTTACCAAGACAGCTGCTTTACTTTGGCATTCTGGCACGGGATGAGGTGTTTCAAAAGTATTAACCCAATTTGCAAAGGGCTGCTACACAATGACACACAAAGCAGGCTGTGATTAGCTGAATTTTGGCTGCATAATTCATAGCTGGCTGTGGGGAGAAGGAATGTTCATTTAATTCTTGCCCAATCGGAAGGGTGCCCATTAGTTTAAAAACATAACTGCATGACACAGAGTTTCTGCTGCTTCCATAACCACGAAAGCCAGGCATTCTATCTGGGAACCACAGGGAGAAAACTTTTTCTAACATGGGCTTGTGAAACATCTGTATAAGTCACTTTTGTTTCAAAGCTATTTGAATAATGGCATTTCACTTTGAACTGTTCCCTTGAATTAAAAAGTGACTATTTACAGTCTGTGGTATTTTTAAACATGCCCAAGTGGTACAATAATTTGGTACAATAAGTGGTACAATGAATAGCTCAGCATAGCTCATTGTAATTAGAAAAACAAATTACATATTGGGTGTAAATTTCCCTAAAATAGCCTTGTACCTTGATCACCACTATAATAACATCATTTAATGCCCCATCTCTTGGTTTTCTCCACACTAAAACCTCTTTTTATTTTTTTTCCCACCAAAATAAAAAGGCAACTTTCAGTGAGTCTATAAAAATGCAGTAAAACAAGAAATAAGAATCCAAAAAAACACAAAATTACAGTCTTTAATTTCAAATAAGAAATATGGAAAAGCTGCAGGGCTTTGAGGGTGCATCTGCAGATGGAAACAGCTTTGTTCATAAGCTGCGTCAACTCCACATTAGGCCTGGGATGCTCAGCATCTCTTGAAACCATGATGGCACTATTCTGCATGATGTTCGAGTGAGTATTGAGCTCTTCCAAGAACAGGGAAACTTCTCAAATCATTGTGGGACCAAGCAGCTGTCCAACTACAATTTTCAGTTTATCTGCCTTAAAAATGTGTGCTGTTTCTGGAATGGGTTATAGTTAAAACAACAGAAACCTCCAGATGGAAGGAACCTAGAGGGTGAGCAGTACAACTTCCCTCCATATTCAAATCCTCTCTACCTCATTGAAGGCAAAGAACCATCCAATTCGGACTGAACAACTCCTCCCCTAAAATGCATGTGACCTCATCTTAGGGGATTAAGTGCAGATGGGTAAATTCACTCAAAAACATCTCCTGGGGACCTGCTATGTGCTAGGCAGTGGGCTGGATGCATGGCCCCCACAGACTAGGCACAGAGTCTGCCCCAAGATTACACAGGACAGGTGGGAACACAAGCTGATAATTAAATCATCAAAACATGTAGGTACTAAGCACTGAGGGAACAGAAAAGTCCCTGGGGAGGTGGTCAGGGACGCTTCATAAAAGAGGTAACACCTGAACTATGTCTTAAAGTACAGTGCGGCAATAAAATAAAGCCTTATGTTAAGACTCAGCACAAATGTCACCTCTGTGGCCCTTTGGAATCCTCTTTCCTCTGCTTGGAATCCTTTCCTCCTTGTTTGTCTGTTGAATTCTCACTCATCCAGAGCACCAAGGTAAATGAACAAGCCTGTGAGTGAGGAAGTAGACAGAGCAGAGGCTGGAAGGGTGTGCTGGGTTGAATACTGCCCCCCAACCCTAACTGATGACCACCTGGAACCTCAGAGTGTGGTACTGTTTGGAAATAGGTCTTTGCAAATATAATTAGTTAAATTAAGATAAGGTCATGATAAATTAGGGTGGGTCCTAATCCAATGACTTGTGTCCTTATCAGAAGGCCAAATGAAGACACAGAGACAAACAGGAAGAAGCCTGTGATGACAGAGGTAGAGACTGGAGTGATGCATCTACCACCCTAGGAACACAGAGGACTGCCAGCAGCCACCAGGAACTAGAAGAAAGCACATCACAGACTCTCCCTGAAAGCACCAAAAGGAGCCAATTCTGGCAACACCTTGATTGTGGACTTCTGGCCTCCAAAACTAGGAGGAAATACATTTCTGTTGTAATTTGTTATAGCAGATCTAGGAAACTCACAAGAAGTGTAAGCAGAGACTGAATTAAGAGGGCCACAAATTCCCACACCATACACAATGGGGTACCACTGGTAGAGGGCAAAATCAAATATATTCCAGAAAACCACTACAGAGGCAAAGAAGAAACACATGGGAAGGAGAGAGACCAGGCAGGAGGTCACTGTGGCAGAGAGGCAGGAAGAGAAGACAGATCTGACAGCAACAGATGGGGGAGACATACACTTCAGTGTCCACACAGAAGAGGGGGACGGAAAAGGAGAAGAACTGAGGATCACGCCGGGTGTGTAGCTCATGCAAGGGCACGACGGGGTGGAACCTTCAGGTGAAATAAATGAGGAGTCCCAGATTCAGAGCAGACGGGAGTGAGGTGGGAGGCAGACCTGAGAAGATGAGAAATTTTGAATATGAGATACCTGCAGTCAAAACGCCCTGGTTTGTAGTAGATAACTGAAAATAAAGGAAAAGAATCTAGCTGTACAATTCAGGATTTGGCAGCACATATGTGGTCAAAGCCAACTGTATGGTTAAGATCATCCTAGGAGAATGGGCAGAAGGAGAAGACCAGAAGACCACGAACAGGCCTGAGACCCTATAACATTTAAGGGTCAGGCAAAAAGCGAATCTTGGAAGAAATGGAGAAAAGCAGTCAGAAAGTAGGAAGTAGGTAAACCAAGAACATCCTGCACTGGGGAAGTGGAGTAAAAAGATGCATGAAGGATGTCTGTTCTGGCTATATGCTGTTCAGGTAATACCGCACTTACAGACAATCCTAGACAGCGGGAGTCAAGAGTGAACAGCTACCCCAGAAAGCTAATGTGCACTCCCTGAGAAGCTTACAGAAGGCAGAAAATACAGATGGCATGGCTTCTATTCAGCACCAAAGGTGCTGTGGTTTGCATTGGGTGACATTCTGGAGTGCAGCTGGAGGGAACCCATCATGGGGAGAGCCCTGGAGAAGACAGCGAGCAAAGTATCTGTTCACAGAAGGAGGAAAAGATGCCTACCAAGATAAGTAGAACCAAGTGACAAGGAGCAGCCTTCCCACGGATCTATGAAATGCAATGAATTGTCCTATGAGGCAAGGAGCTCCCTTTCAATACAGTTTGTGATCATCTGGGAGAGCTTGAGTATTCCAGATTAAGGGTCCATAGGGTTTTCTTGTAAAGGGCCAGAGAGTAAATATTACAGGTTTGAGAGCTACATGGTCTCTGTTGCAGCTGCTCAACTCTGCCATTATAGTGCAAAAGCAGCCACAGATAATGTGTGAACAAATGGGGCACAGTTGTGTTCCAATAAAATTTTATTTACAAAAACAGGTATGGACTGATTTGGCTCAAGCATGTGTGTCCTAGTCTGCCAACCCTGGCTCTGGATTCTTGCTTCTCAAAGAGTGGTGTGGTCCATAGACCACAAACCTCAGTTATCACCTGGCAGTCTGTTATAAATGCAGAATTGCAGGTCCGTATCAGACCTGCTGAATCAGAGCCTAAAGTTCAACAAAATCCCCAGGTGATCTGCATGCACAGAGAATTTGAGAAATGGTGTAGATGGGTGGTTCCCACATTGTACGGCAAGATGGGCTCACATTAGAATCTCCTGGGAAGCCGATAAAAACCACATTCCTGACCTTAACCACAGAAGCTCCAACCTAATGGCCTGGATGGCCTCGGGAGCCTGAATTTTCACAAGGCCACTCTGGCAATGCTAAGGTTTGGAAGCCTCTGGTCTGAAAGCCTCAGAGGATTCCTCCAGCCAAGTTTCTATGAGTCTACTTAAGAGAAATAAAGATTTGCCCACTCTCTTAATTTTGTTCTTGTTTTTCTTATTGTTTTTTTCAGTCAAAAACGGACTTTCCTGTTTCAGAGAGAAATCTTACTAATAGTTGCCTCCTGCATTCTAAACTTGAACAAAGGGAAGAGAACACTCAAAGGAAAAAAAAGCCAGTTCTCAAGCAGTGTTAGAGCGCCACCTACTGGGTGGCCCCCCTGACTGTACCCACATCTCCAGCAAAGGCCTCACAGTCTGTCCTTAGAGGTCATCAGTAGTGCATGGAGTGGGAGAGAAAGGGAGGAGGAAGACAGGGAGAAATCAAAGGCGGTTGGGGAGAAATGACACCATTGATCATACCAGTGTCATACCAGTGCTGACTTAAATATTACACTGAATAACTTCTTTGGGGTAACTGAGCTCTCCTAACTTCAGCATCAGAATTAAATTGAGAAGTGCTGAATAAACCCTGTGCCTCTAATCCCCCATCCTTTGTCAGGATGCTCCTGGAGAACCAAGTCTGGTTCTGAACAGGACACACAGCGACCTCACTGCCCTCTTCCCTTCCGCATATAGTCTTCAAGCACCCACTATGGACTACGCATTGTCTCAGGGGTACATGGATAAACAAGGCATGGTCATGGTCTCTGCCTGCATAAAGCTTACAGTCTTAAGAGATAAAGAATTAATAAAGCAGAATTATGGCAAGATATTTTCATGTCAAGCTTCCATTTTATTTGAAAGTGCTTGGGGAAGGCCTTGGAGGGCAGGAGGCAGAGATAGGGAGTGGGATGCCTGAAGTTAGTTTCAAGTGACAGCAAGTTCAGAATAAGGTGGCCACAGGAACTCATGATGGAGATGGAAATGGAAAGGAGGTAAAAGTTCTTGCAGATGAGACAGAGACTGAGGCTAGATGTGCCATCCAGGAGGACACAGAAGTCACCTTGGGGTGATGAAGGAGGATGAGCATGACTGAGTCCTGAATGAATGAGGGGTGACTGGGAGAATGATAGCAATGAGGAGGGCATGGGGAAGGCATAGCCAGTATCCAGAACAGCTAAGGAATTGAGTTTTCTATGAAGAAACAGTAGCAAGGTAAGAAATACAGGCATGGGAAGAAATTACACAAGTCCATGAGCACACTGAACTGAGGACCTCCTGGGTCAACAGTGGGCTCCCCTGCTGGACAGCTCTTCTGCCAGAAAGACTCTCCTTGTGTTGAACTGCAGCTCATCAGCAGGTGACCATCACCTACAGGCTACAGTCCAGAATTCTCAAGCCACAGAAGTTAGAACTGGACCTTCTCACATGGGAAACATGTCTGAAATCTGAAGGAGGCTGTGGGCTCACCTGCCATCTGGCTGTGCAACCTCAGAAAAGGCACTGATCACTCTGGCCCTCGGAGCCTGAATGAGAGGACCCTAACAGCTTAACAGTCCCGAGTCTGCTCAGTGTGGAGAAGCCACAAGAAAACCTTTTTATCTTTGAAAGAGAATCCAGCAATTCCACTTTGGGGTATGTATCCAAAAGAAACAAAGTGAGGACTCGAACAGATGTTCACAGCAGCAATATTCACAATAGCCAGTAAGTGCAAGCAACCCAAGTATGCGCTGACGAATGGATAAACAAAATCTCGTACAAATTTACAATGGGATGTTATTCAGTCTTAAAAAGGAAGGAGATTTTGATGTATGTTACCACATTAATGAACTGTGAAAACATTTTCTTAAGGGAGATAAGCCAGACACAAAAGGACAAATACTGTATGGTTTCACTTATATGAGGTATCTAGAATAGGCAAATGCAGAGACAGAAAACAGAATGGAGGTTGCCAGGGGCTGGGGGGATGGGGAAATGGAAAATTACTGCTTAATGGATGCAGGTCTCAGTTTGGGAAGATGAAAAATTCAGGAGATGGATAATGGCGATAGTTTCGCAACAATGTAAATGTACTTAATGCCACTGGGCTATATACCTACAAAGAGAAAGGTAAATTTTATGTTAGGTATATTTTATCAAAAAAGAAAAAGAAAAACTTGAAAAAGAGATCAACGTAGAAATAAAGCAGCTGCGATTACTGAATCTGGCCTAAGAAAGCCATGCACTAATATTCCTATCTGGTATAGGTTTTATTTCTCCAGTTAGGCTGAATCTTCATTTCTCTCTAACTCCTGGCATTACCAACCAAATCCCACAAATTTGATGGCTTAAAACCACAGAAATTTTTTCTTTCATGGTTTTAGAGGTGAGGAGTTCAAAATCAAGGTGCTAGCAGGGCCATGCTCCCTCCCGAGTCTCCATGGCAGGATCCTCCCAGCATCTTCCAGCTTCCAGTCGCCCCAGCATTCCTTGGCTTGGCAGCATAACTCCAATCCAGCCCCCTGTGGGCATGCGGCTGTTTTCTCCCTCAGTGTCTTCATGTTGTCTTCCCTCTGAGCATGTCTGTGTCCAAATTCCCCTCTTCTTATGAGGATAGCAGTCATACTGAGTTAAAGGCCCACCCTACTGCAGTAAGACCCCATCTTAACTAATTACATCTGCAATAATTATATTTCCAAATAAGGTGTCACAGTTTAGGGCACACTGGGTTAAAACTTCGACATATCTTTTGGGTGACACAATTCACCCCATGATACCACCCAAATGTAGAGTTAGCCTAAGTCTCAGTCCTCACCTTACTCGCACTCTTGGCAGCATCTGACACAGGTTATCACATTGACACCATCTTTCTTTACAAGATACCCTGCCTTTCAAGCATACAGCACACTGTTTAACTTTCCTTATCACCCCACCTCTCTGTGTCTCCTCTGTTGACTGGTCCTACCCCACCCTCTCTCCATGTTGGAGCAGCCCTCAGACCTTGCCCCTGTCTACATATAATCACCCCCTAAGAAACCCCATCCACTCCTATAGCTTTAAACACTATTTTCTGACAATCTGCCATATCTATAGCTCTACTCTAGCCTGCAATCTCCAGATACCATATCTCACTGCCCACCTGACACATCCTCTGGACCACAGCACCTGATTCAACATGTTCAAGCAGAACTCTTTGATTTTCCTCCAAAATCTGCTTCTTCACCAGGCTTCTTCAAGTGTCATGAAGGTGTCATTCCATCCGGTGCCTGAAACCTTGGTCATGTCCTTAATCCTGATCTTTCTCTCATCTTCCCATGTCCAATCAGCACATCTTGTTACTTCCGTATCTTAGAAAAGATGCCCTGAGTCTTAGAAAAGATGCACTTCCCACCTCCGCTGCTGTCACCCTAGATCTCAACTGCTGTCACTCTAGACCAAGGATCAGCAAACTGCTGGCTCTGAGCCAAATCTGGCCATAAGCAATCATGTCTACTCTGCAGAATTAAGTAGCTGCGACAGTGACCATGTGATCTGCAATGACAAAAAACTTTATGATCTGGCCCTCTGCAGAAGTTTGCTGACCCTGGTCTAGGCCCTTGATGTCACTTTCGACTATCCTTTTGCGTGATCTTCTAATCAGCAATAAGACATAAGAGTATTGCTTTTTGTTTGCTCTTTGCCTTCTTGGACAAAACTGCTTCTTTTCCTTTCTGTTCCCTAATTAGAACCCTCACTCTGTGCTTACGAAGTGGCTCTCCCTGCCTCTATTCCCTCCTGTACACTGTTACTGAGGCTTAACTCTTGGAACCGCCAAGTTCACCCTGCTCAGGTACCTGCAATGTCTCCCGCTGTCCCCAGCATTTAGCCCATACATCTGGTTAGTTTTCAAAGTCCCCTGTAACCTAGCCTACCCTGCGTCATAGTTACTCAAGGCCCCAATGCCCCCAACAGGCCACGCCTCCCCCAGAAAGTGCTTCCCACCCTTCCAGACAGTGCTTTTTTTGTGCTTTTGGGCCTGTATTTTCCTTCCAGTTGTCACCCAGCTTGTTCCTCTCTCTTCTGGTTATCAGGAAGAGAGAGTTTATGAAAAGGGAAAAAAAAATTGTGAAGAAATTGTCTAATCATCTTCATTTCCTTACCTGCCATTCACTCTTCACCACAGCCATCTGCTTCCCACTTCTCCACTAAAATCATTCCTGCTGGATCCCCAATATTTTCATTAAATCCAGTAAGTTGTATTTCTCCCAGACTGCATTGGCTTCTCTGCAGCAGCATTTAACAGAGTTCACTGCTGTCTGAAACACTCTCCTTTTACCATTTAGCTGATTATTCCCTGTCACTGCCTTCTTCCATGTTTATTTTTTCCACTAAACAACAAGCTCCTTGATGAAGGGACCATGTCATCTGTGGCTTTCTGCCACTGCACATACATTCCAGCGTATGGTAGGCCCTCAATCAACGTCACCTGAAATCAACTGTGACTAAATGTTTTCAGCTCAAGAATTTCTATTTGATTATTTTGGTGCAGTTTTCAGTCAGTTCTCCGTAAAAATCTCCATATAATCATAATTCTTTGAATATATGATTAATGATTAGTTAAAATGCATGGTTGATCAATCCACTATCTGGATCTCCAACAGGTTTGTTTCTATTTCTGATTTTTTTCTTGGTTTTCTTGTACATCTAGTTATTTCCTAGTGAGTGCTGAATATCATATGTGAAAAACCTGAGCAAGAATTTGACAGCACGTAAGAGGAGGCAGAGCAAAATGGCTGAATTGAACCCTCCAATGATTGACCCCCGTTAGGAGATAGACAATATAAAAAGATATAAAGTATCCATGCAAGAAAGCACCCTCCTAAGAACTAAAAAATCAGAGGAGCAATCACCGTACCTGGTTTTAACATAACAATGAAAGTGGCATTGAAGAGAGTAGGAAGTATGGTCTTGCACTGCTTACACCACCCCTCCCCTAAACCCAGGCAGTGCAGTCTGGAGAAAGAATCCATGTGCTTGAAGGAGGGAGAGCAAAATGAGTATGCGACTTTGCACTGGAACTCAGTGCTGCCTTGTCAAAGCCTCACACACCACCAGGCAGACTTCTGCCAGGTCCCACAAAAGAAGCATTTAGACCAGCCCTGGGCCAGAGGGGAATCTTCTGCCCCAGTGGGAGAAAAGTGACTCCTGCTGGCTTCACCACCAACTGACTAAAGTGACTTAGGGCCCCAAATAAATCTGAGTGCCAATCAGGACATAGTAACTGTAGGCCTTGGACAAGCCCTGGTGCTGCACTGGTCTTAGAAGCAGTGGGCTTGGGATGTGACCCAGTACGACATTAACTGTACCAGCCATGGGAACACCTGCATCACCTCTCTCCCAACTCCAAGCAGTGCAGCTTGGGGAGAGATCTTTCAACTTGGGCAAAGGAGAGGAAAGAGTACAGAGGATACTGTCTTGCAACTTAGATATCAGGCTCAGTCACAATAAAATAAAGCACCAGATAGATGCCTGATATAATATGCAGGTACGAGAAGGTTAAAGGACACAAAGAAGACTCAACCCAAGCAAGACTACCTCAAGGAATACAATAATCCAACTTTCAAAGGTGAAGGACAAAGAAAGGATCCCAAAAACACCAGGTGAAAAGACGCAAATTACATATAAAAGAGTTGCAAGATATCTGGCAGCAGACTTTTCAGTGGAAACCTTACAGACCAGGAGGGAGTGGGATGACATATTCAAAGCACTAAAGGAAAAAAGCTTCCAACCTAGAATATCATCACCAGCAAAGTTATCCTTCAAACATAAAGGTGAAATAAAGACTTTCCCAGACAAACAAAAGCTGAGGTATTTCATCAACACTAGAACTGTCTTATGAGACATGGTAAAAGGAGTTCTTCAGTCTGAAAGAAAAGGATGGTAAGGAGCAACAAGAAATCATCTAAAAATACAGACTCACTGGTAAAAGTAAGTACACAGACAAATACAGAATACTCTAACACTGTAATTGTGGTATGTAAACCACTCATACCTTAAAATGAAGACCCTAAGGTAAACGTATCAAAAATAATCATAATTACAACAAGTTGTTAGGAGATACACAATATAAAAAGATATAAAGTGACAAGAAGTCAAAAGCGAGGGGGGGATGAAGTTAAAGTCCAGAACTTTTTAGTTTTCTTTTTGCTTGTTTTTTTACTTTCATTGTAATTGGAATTAAGTTATCTTCAGTTTAAAATAATTGGTTAATAACATAACCAATAATAATAATAATAGTTATTACTATTATATTATTTGAAACAGAGTTTCACTCTTGTTGCCCAGGCTGGAGTGCAATGGTGCGATCTCAGCTCACTGCAACCTCTGCCTCTTGGTAAGTTCAAGTGATTCTTCTGCCTCAGCCTCCCGAGTAGCTGGGATTACAGGCATGCACCACCACGCCTGGCTAATTTTGTATTTGTAGTAGGGACAGGGTTTCTCCATGTTGGGCAGGCTGGTCTTGAATTCCTGACCTCATGTGATCTGCCTGCCTCGGTCTCCCAAAATGCTGGGATTACAGGCGTGAGCCACTGTGCCCGGCCACATAACCAATTATTTTAAACTGAAGATAACTTAATTCCAATCACAGCCTCATGTGCAGCCTCATGGCAAACAAAGTAAAAGCCTATAATAGATACACAAAAAATAAAAAGCTGAGAATTTTTAATTGGAGCATTTAGTCCATTTACATTTAAAGTTAATATTGTTATGTGTGAATTTGATCCTGTCATTATGATGTTAGCTGGTTATTTTGCTCATTAGTAACAAACCTGCACGTTGTGCACATGTACCCTAAAACTTAAAGTATAATAATAATAAAATTAAAAAATTTAAAAAAATAAATAAAAATAAAAAGCAAGAAATTAAAACATACTACCAAAAAAATCATTTATACACAAAGGAAGACAGAGAAAAAGGAAAAAAAGAGAAACTAACAAAACAACCAGAAAACAAATAACAAAATTGCAGTAGTAAGTCCTTACCTATCAATAATCACATTGAATGTAAATGAACTAAATTCTTCAATCAAGAGAAAGAATGGCTCACTGGATAAAAAACCAAGACCCAACCAAAGGCTGCTGACCAGAAACTCACTTCACCTATAAGACACATATAGGCTGAAAATGAAGGGCTGAAAAATATATTCCATGTAAACAGAAACCAAAAAAGAGCGGGAATAGCTATACATGTATCAGATAAAATAAATCTCAATACAGAAACTGTAAAAAGATAAAAAGTAAGTCATTATATAATGATAACGGGATCAATTCACTAAGAGGGTGTAACAATTGTAAATATATAAGCACCCAATGCTGGAGCACTCAGATATATAAAGAAAATATTATTAGAGCTAAAGAGGGATAAAGCCCAATATAATAATAGTCAGGAACTTCACACCCGACTTTCAGTATTGAGCAGATCATCTAGACAAAAAATAAAGAAATATCAGGCTCAAGCTACACTGTAGGCCAAATAGACCTAACAGACATTTACAGAACATTTCATGCAATAGCTGCAGAACATTCTGCTCTTTAGCAAATGGAACATTCTCACAGATAGACCACATGTTAGGCCACAAAACAAGTCTCGAAAAATTCAAAATAATTGAAATCATAAAAGTATCTTTTCTGACCACAAGGTCAGAAATCAATGACAAGAGAAACTTTGGAAACTAAACAAACACATGGAAATTAATATGCTCCTGAATGACCACTGGGTCAATGAAGAGATTAAGAATAAAGTTTAAAAATTTCTTGAAACAATGAAAATGAGAACACAACATACCAAAACCTACTGGATATAGCAAAAGCAGTACTAACAGGGATGTTTAAAGCAATAAATACCTATATCAAAAAAGTAGAAAGACTTCAAATAAACAGCTTAATGATAGATCTTAAAGAACTAGAAAAGCAAGAGCAAACCAAACACAAATTCAGTAGACTATTAAAGAGCAGAAATAAAATTGAACCCAAAAAAATACAAAACATCAATAAAATTTAAAAGTTGGTTTTTTGAAAAGACAAAATCAACAAACCTTTAGCCAGACTAAAAAAAAAAAAGAAAGACCAAATAAATAAAATTAGAGACAAAAAAGGAGACATTATCATTCATACCACAGAAATTCAAAGGATCACTAAAGACTTATTATGAGCAACGATATGCCAATAAATTGCAAAACCTAAAAAAAAATTGATAAATTTCTAGACACATACAACCTACCAAGATTGGACCATGAATAAATACAAAACCTGAATAGACCAATAGCAAGTAACAAGGGAGAGGCAGTAATAATAAGTCTCCCATCAAAGAAAAGCCCAGGATCTGATGGCTTCACTGCTAAATTCTACCAAACTTTTAAAAAAGAACTAATACCAATCCTACTTAAAGTATTCAAAAAAACTGAGGAGGGAATAATTCCAAACCATCCTTAGAGGAGGGAATAATTTTATAAAGCCAGTCTTACCATGACACCAAAATCAGACAAAGACAAGTAAAATTATAAGCCAATACCTCCGATGAACATAGATATAAAAATCCTCAATAAAATCCTAGCAAACTGATTCAATAACACATTAAAAAGATCATTCATCACAACCAAGTGGGATTTATCTTAGGGATGCAAGGATAGTTCAACATATGCAAATCAATAAATTTGATACATCACATCAACAGAATGAAGGACAAAAAGCATATGATCATTTCCACAGATGCCAAAAAAGCATTCAGTAACAGTCAACATCCCTTCATGATAAAAACCCTGAACAAACTGAGTACAGAAGGAACATACCTCAATATAATAAAGAAGACTTACAACAAACCCACAGCTAGTGTCACAAAGAATGGGGAAAAACTGAAAGCCTTTCCTCTAAGATATGGAACAAGGATGCCCACTTCTAACACTTTCATTCCCTGATTTGCTCATTATACATTCTATGCTTATATCAAAATATCACATGTAGTCCACAAATATGTACAAATATTATGTAACCATAAAACTTAAAAATTAAAATTAAAAGTAAGAAAAATAAGCCAGGTGTGGTGGCTCACGCCTGTAATCCCAACACTCTGGAAGGCCAAGATAAGTGGATCTCTTGAACCTGGGAGTTTGAGACCATTTCTACAAAAAATAACAAAAATTAGCCACATGCAGTGGTGCATGCCTGTAGTCCCAGCTACTTGGGGGGCTGTGGCAGGAGGACTGCCTTACACCCAGGAGATTGAGGCTGCAGTGAGCCATGTCTGTGCCACTACACTCAGGCCTGGGTGACAAAGTGAGACCCTGTCTCAAAAAAAAAAAAAAAAAAGAGAGAGGTTGGTGGAGCCACGATGGCCGAATAGGAACAGCTCCAGTCTAGAGCTCCCAGTGTGAGCGACGCAGAAGACAGGTAATTTCTGCATTTCCAACTGAGGAACCGGATTCATCTCACTGGGGAGTGTCAGAAAGTGGGGGCAGGACAGTGGGTGCCGTGCACCCAGCGTGAGCCGAAGCAGGGCGAGGCATCACCTCACCCGGGAAGCGCAAGGGGTCAGGGAATTCCCTTTCCTAGTCAAAGAAAGGGGTGACAGATGGCACCTGGAAAATCAGGTCACTCCCACCCTAATACTGCGCTTATCCAACGGTATTAGCAAATGGCACACCAGGAGATTATATCCAGCGTCTGGCTCGGAGGGTCCTATGCCCACGGAGCCTCGCTCATTGCTAGCACAGCAGTCGAGATCAAACTGCAAGGTGGCAGCGAGGCTGGGGGAGGGGCGTCCACCATTGCTGAGGCTTGAGTAGGTAAACAAAGTGGCCAGGAAACTCGAAATGGGTGGAGCCTACCACAGCTCAAGGAGGCCTGCCTGCCTCTGTAGACTCCACCTCTGGGGACAGGGAATAGCAAAACAAAAGGCAGCAGAATCCTCTGCAGACTTAAATGTCCCTGTCTGACAGCTTTGAAGAGAGTAGTGGTTCTCCCAGTATGCAGCTGGAGATGTGAGAATGGACAGACTGCCTCCTCAAGTGGGTCCCTGACCCCCGAGCAGCCTAACTGGGAGGCATCCCCCAGTAGGGGCAGACTGACACCTCACACAACCAGGTACTCCTCTGAGACAAAACTTCCAGAGGAAGCATCAGGCAGCAACATTTGCTGCTCACCAGTATCCCCTGTTCTGCAGCCTCCGATGCTGATACCCAGGCAAACAGGATCTGGAGTGGACCTCTGGCAAACTCCAACAGACCTGCAGCTGAGGGTGCTGACTGTTAGAAGGAAAACTAACAAAGAGAAAGGACATCCACACCAAAATTCCATCTGTACATCACAATCATCAAAGACCAAAGGTAGATAAAACCACAAAGATGGGGAAAAAACAGAGCAGAAAAACTGGAAACTAAAAATCAGAGCACCTCTCCTCCTCCAAAGGAATGCAGCTCCTCACCAGCAACAGAAGAAAGCTGGACGGAGAATGACTTTGACGAGTTGATAGAAGAAGGCATCAGACGATCAAACTACTCCGAGCTAAAGGAGGAAGTTCGAACCAATGGCAAAGAAGTTAAAAACCTTGGAAAAAAATTAGACGAATGGCTAACTAGAATAACCAATGCAGAGAAGTCCTTAAAGGACCTGATGGAGCTGAAAACCACGACACAAGAACTACCTGACAAATGCACAAGCCTCAGTAGCCGATTTGATCAACTGGAAGAAAGGGTATCAGTGATGGAAGATCAAATGAATGAAATGAAGTGAGAAGAGAAGTTTAGAGAAAAAAGAGTAAAAAGAAACAAAGCCTCCAAGAAATATGGGACTATGTGAAAAGACCAAATCTGCGTCTGATTGGTGTACCTGAAAGTGACAGGGAGAATGGAACCAAGTAGGAAAACACTCTGCAGGATATTATCCAGGAGAACTTCCCCAATCTAGCAAGGCAGGCCAACATTCAGATTCAGGAAATACAGAGAACGCCACAAAGATACTCCTCGAGAAGAGCAACTCCAAGACACATAATTGTCAGATTCACCAAAGTTGAAATGAAGGAAAAAATGTTAAGGGCAGCCAGAGAGAAAGGTGGGGTTACCCACAAAGGGAAGCCCATCAGACTAACAGCTGATTTCTCGGCAGAAACTCTACAAGCCAGAAGAGAGTGGGGGCCAATATTCAACATTCTTAAAGAAAAGAATTTTCAACCCAGAATTTCATATCCAGCCAAACTAAGCTTCATAAGTGAAGGAGAAATAAAATCCTTTACAGCAAAGCAAATGCTGAGAGATTTTGTCACCACCAGGCCTGCCCTAAAAGAGCTCCTGAAGGAAGCACTAAACATGGAAAGGAACAAACGGTACCAGCCAATGCAAAAAAATGCCAAATTCTAAAGACCATCAAGGCTAGGAAGAAACTGCATCAACTAACGGCAAAATAACCAGCTAACATCATAATGACAGGATCACATTCACACATAACAATATTAATTTTAAATGTAAATGAGCTAAATGCTCCAATTAAAAGACACAGACTGGCACACTGGATAAAGAGTCAAGACCCATCAGTGTGCTGTATTCAGGAAAACCATCTCACATGCAGAGACAAACATAGGCTCAAAATAAAGGGGTGGAGGAAGATCTAGCAAGCAAATGGAAAACAAAAAAAGGCAGGGGTTGCAATCCTAGTCTCTGATAAAAGAGACTTTAAACCAACAAAGATCAAAAGAGACAAAGAAGGCCATTACATAATGTTAAAGGGATCAATTCAACAAGAAGAGCTAACTATCCTAAATATATATGCACCCAATACAGGAGCCCCCAGATTCATAAAGCCAGTCCTTAGAGACCTACAAAGAGACTTAGACTCCCACAATAATAATGGGAGACTTTAACACCTCACTGTCAACATTAGACAGAGCAACGAGACAGAAAGTTAACAAGGATATCCAGGAATTGAACTCAGCTCTGCATCAAGCAGACTTAATAGACATCTACAGAACTGTCCACCCCAAATCAACAGAATATACATTCTTCTCAGCACCACACTGCACTTATTCCAAAATTGACCACATAGTTGGAAGTAAAGCACTCCTTGGCAAATATAAAAGAACAGAAATTATAACAAACTGTCTCTCAGACCACACTGCAATCAAACTAGAATTCAGGATTAAGAAACTCACTCAAAACTGCTCAACTACATGGAAACTGAACAACCTGCTCCTGAATGACTACTGGGTACATAACGAAATGAAGACAGAAATAAAGATGTTCTTTGAAACCAACGAGAACAAAGACACAACATACCAGAATCTCTGGGACACATTCAAAGCAGTGTGTAGAGGGAAATTTATAGCACTAAATGCCCACAAGAGAAAGCAGGAAAGATCTAAAATTGACACGCTAACATCACAATTAAAAGAACTAGAGAAGCAAGAGCAAACACATTCAAAAGCTAGCAGAAGGCAAGAAATAACTAACATCAGAGCAGAACTGAAGGAAATAGAGACACAAAAAACCCTTCAAACAATCAATAAATCCAGGAGCTGGTTTTTTGAAAGGATCAACAAAATTGATAGACCGCTAGCAAGACTAATAAAGAAAAGAGAGAAGAATCAAATAGACGCAATAAAAAATGATAAAGGGGATATCACCACTGATCCACAGAAATACAAACTACCATCTGAGAATACTATAAACACCTCGAAGAAATGGATAAATTCCTCGACACATACACCCTCCCAAGACTAAACCAGGAAGAAGTTGAATCTCTGAATAGACCAATAACAGGCTCTGAAATTGAGGCAAAAATTAATAGCTTACCAACCAAAAAAAGTCCAGGACCAGATAGATTCACAGCCGAATTCTACCAGAGGTACAAGGAGGAGCTGTTACCATTCCTTCTGAAACTATTCCAATCAATAGAAAAAGAGGGAATCCTCCCTAACTCATTTTATGAGGCCAGCATCATCCTGATATCAAAGCCTGGCAGAGACACAACAACAACAAAAAAAGAACTTTAGACCAATATCCCTGATGAACATCGATGCAAAAATCCTCAATAAAATAATGGCAAACTGAATCCAGCAGCACATCAAAAAGCTTATCCACCATGATCAAGTGAGCTTCATCCCTGGGATGCAAGGCTGGTTCAACATACGCAAATCAATAAATGTAATCCAGCATATAAACAGAACCAACAACAAAAACCGTATGATTATCTCAACAGATGCAGAAAAGGCCTTTGACAAAATTCAACAACCCTTCATGCTAAAAACTCTCAATAAATTAGGTATTGATGGCACGTATCTCAAAATAATAAGAGCTATCTATGACAAACCCACAGCTGATATCATACTGAATGGGCAAAAACCGGAAGCATTCCCTTTGAAAACTGGCACAAGACAGGGATGCCCTCTCTCACCACTCCTATTCAACATAGTGTTGGAAGTTCTGGCCAGGGCAATCAGGCAGGAGAGGGAAATAAAGGGCATTCAATCAGGAAAAGAGGAAGTCAGATTGTCCCTGTTTGCAGATGACATGATTGTATATTTAGAAAACCCCATTGTCTCAGCCCAAAATCTCCTTAAGCTGATAAGCAACTTCAGCAAAGTCTCAGGATACAAAATCAATGTGCAAAAATTACAAGCATTCTTATACACCAATAACAGACAAACAGAGAGCCAAATCATGAGTGAACTCCCATTCACAATTGCTTCAAAGACAATAAAATACCTAGGAATCCAACTTACAAGGGATGTGAAGGACCTCTTCAAGGAGAACTACAAACCACTGCTCAATGAAATTAAAGAGGACACAAACAAATGGAAGAACGTTCCATGCTCCTGGATAAGAAGAATCAATATCATGAAAATGGCCATATTGCCCAAGGTAATTTATAGATTCAATGCCATCCCCATCAAGCTACCAATGACTTTCTTCACAGAATTGGAAAAAACTACTTTAAAGTTCATATGGAACCAAAAAAGAGCCCGCATCGCCAAGTCAATCCTAAGCCAAAAGAACTAAGCTGGAGGCATCATGCTACCTGACTTCAAACTATACTACAAGGCTACAGTAACCAAAACAGCATGGTACTGCTACCAAAACAGAGATATAGATCAATGGAACAGAACAGAGCCCTCAGAAATAATGCCACATATCTACAACCATCTGATATTTGACAAACCTGACAAAAACAAGAAATGGGGAAAGGATTCCCTATTTAATAAATGGTACTGGGAAAACTGGCTAGCCATACATAGAAAGCTGAAGCTGGATCCCCCTTCCTTACACCTTATACAAAAATTAATTCAAGATGGATTAAAGACTTAAATGTTAGACCTAAAACCATAAAAACCCTAGAAGAAAACCTAGGCAATACCATTCAGGACATAGGCAGGGGCAAGGACTTCATGTCTAAAACACCAAAAGCAATGGCAACAAAAGCCAAAATTGACAAATGGGATCTAATGAAACTAAAGAGCTTCTTTCTGCACAGCAAAAGAAACTACCATCAGAGTGAACAGGCAACCTACAGAATGGGAGAAAATTTTCACAACCTACTCCTCTGACAAAGGGCTAATACCCAGAATCTAAAATGAACTCAAACAAATTTACAAGAAAAAAACAAACAACCCCATCAAAAAGTGGGCAAAGGATATGAACAGACACTTCTCAAAAGAAGACATTTATGCAGCCAACAGACACATGAAAAAATGCTCATCATCAATGGCCATCAGAGAAATGCAAATCAAAACCACAATGAGATTCCATCTCACACCAGTTAGAATGGCGATCATTAAAAAGTCAGGAAACAACAGGTGCGGGAGAGGAGGTGGAGGAATAGGAACACTTTTACACTGTTGGTGGGACTGTAAACTAGTTCAACCATTGTGGAAGTCAGTGTGGCGATTCCTCAGGGATCTAGAACTAGAAATACCATTTGACCCAGCCATCCCAGCCATCCCATTACTAGGTATATACCCAAAGGATTATAAATCATGCTGCTATAAAGACACATGCACACGTATGTTTATTGTGGCACTATTCACAATAGCAAAGACTTGGAACCAACCCAAATGTCCAACAATGATAGACTGGATTAAGAAAATGTGGCACATATACACCATGGAATACTATGCAGCCATAAAAAAGGATGAGTTCATGTCCTTTGTAGGGACATGGATGAAGCTGGAAACCATCATTCTCAGCAAAGTATCGCAAGGACAAAAAAACCAAACACCGCATGTTCTTGCTCATAGTTGGGAATTGAACAACGAGAACACATGGACACAGGAAGGGGAACATCACACACTGGGGCTTGTTTTTGGGTGGGGGGAGTGGGGAGGGATAGCATTAGGAGGTATACCTAATGTTAAATGACGAGTTAATGGGTGCAGCACACCAACATGGCACAAGTATACATATGTAACAAACCTGCATGTTGTGCACATGTACCCTAAAAGTTAAAGTATAATTTAAAAAAAGGAAAAAAAAAAACAAGAGAAAAATAATTTTTTTTAAAAAAAGATGAATGATAATCACACCCAGAAAATCCTCCAGAAAGGATTTATTTTTACTTCTGGCAGGCAAGTAGACCAGACACTGGTAATCCCCGATCTCTGTCATTCAACTGCTATTGCAATGATTTAAATCAGGACTCTTGTCCCTATGGGAGCTAGATTAATTCTGGATCGCCCCTTATTCTCAAGGAACAGCCTTTCAGAATCCCAACCAAATGCCAAGGAGTGTTAATAAGGGTCCTTCCAACGTGGCAGGTCCTGACTTCAATTTCTGTCCCCAGCCTTGTGAATTTGGCAAGAGCTCTGCTGAGAAACTTAGATAAACCTCCATTCAAACAAGCAGTCTTCCACTGCCAGAAAGAGGGTTTCTTAATCTCTCATTAATACCAGGTAACTTAAGGTTTGGCTACCTATACTGTTTCCAGATTTCCCCTTCCTTGACTAGAAGAGCAATGGGCTAGAAGTCTGAAGATCTGAGCTCTGATGTGTTCGTCAGTAACTGGTCCTATAACCTTTAGGCTAGATCCCTCAAAGTTCCCTTACGCTTAAATGTAAAATACATCTGGATAAAAAAATCTTTTAGTTTATTCTTGCTCTAAAATAATTACTAACACCCCTGCCAACTCTTACATTAGACAATTCTCCTGCAGATCCATCAAAGGCAGCCCAGTGACTCATTAAAACTCTCTATTTTCATGAGAACACTATAACAAACGAACTTAAACTACAACAGTAAAAATTTGGATTTACAAAGCAAGCTGTTAAACTTTAGAACTGTGGTCATTCACACTGCAAGTCCTATTATTTGTTGCCTTGGCTACTAAACCATGCAAAGCTGACGAGAACCCACCTATGGCTGAAAATAAAGAGAAAAGCCCAACCTAAATGGAGAAAAGAGTCACTATAGGGCACCACTATGCAAAATGGCAAGCAGTACAGTTGACGCTTGAACAACATGAATTTGAACTACATGGGCCCACTTTTATGGGGCTTTTCTTCTGCCTCTACCGCTCCTGATACAGCATGAACAACCTCTCCTCTTCCTTCTCCTCCTGAGCTACTCAACATAAAGACAACGAGGATGAAGACCTTTATGATGTTCTACTTCCACTTAATAAATACTAGGTTGGAGCAAAAGTAATTGCGCGTTTTGCCATTACTTTTATATATTTATTTTATTATTATTATTTTTTGGAGTCTCCAGCATGTTGCCCATGCTGGAGTGCAGTGGTGTGATCTCTGCTCTCTTCAACCTCTACCTCCCGCATTCAAGTGATTCTCCTGCCTCAGCCTCCCCAGTAACTGAGACTACAGGCATGCACCAGCATGCCTGGCTTTTTTTTTTTTTTTTTTTTTTGAGATGGAGTTCCACTCTTGTTCCCCAGGCTGGAGTGCAATGGCACGATGTCAGCTCACTGCAACTTCCACCTCCTGGGCTCAAGCGATTCTCCTGCCTTAGCCTCCCGAGTAGCTGGGATTACAGGCACCTGTACCATGCCCAGCTAATTTTTGTATTTTTAGTGGAGATGGGGTTTCACCATGTTGGCCAGGCTGGTCTCGAACTCCTGACCTCAAGTGATCCGTTTGCCTCGGCCTCCCAAAGTGCTGGGATTACAGGCATGAGCCACCGCACCCAGCCACGCCTGGTTAATTTTTGTATTTTTAGTAGAGACGGGGTTTTACCATGTTGGCCAGGCTGGTCTCAAACTCCTGACTTCAGGTGATCCGCCCACCTCACCCACCTTGCAATTACTTTTAATGGCAAAACACACAATTACGTTTGCACAAACTGAATAGTAAATATATTTTCTTTTCCTTATAATATTCTTAATAACATTTTCTGTTCTCTAGCTTATTGTAAGAATACAGTATATAATACATATAGCATATAAAATATGTGTTAATTGACTGTTTATGTTATTGGTAAGGCTTCCAGTCAACAGTAGGCTATCAGTAGTTAAGTTTTGGGGAAGTCAAATGTTACACACAAATTTTTGACTGTGCAGGGGACCAGTGCCCCGACCCCCACATTGTTCAAGGGTCAACTATAAACAAACATGCCTGAGTCATAGCTCCCTTAAATCATTCCTTTTACGAAGAAGGATGCTGATGGTGTGTCTGGAAGAAGGTCAAAGCAGAAGAGAGTCAAACTTTGGCTTTTGGGTTTTCGAAAGCTAAAATTCTATATTTTCTTCAGCAGAAAAGAATACCAGAAGATACACATTCTAATTGTTTTCACAATGGACAAAAGAAACAGTGGTTGAAATTAATGACAGGCTGAAACAAAGTCCTACTTTCAGAAGCACAGAGAAGACCTAATGCAGTCACTTCATAACTCAGAGAACATTCTTCTGCACAAACTTATCAACTGCTGCCTAAGTTCCTCACTGCATCCCCTGCCACCTGCATGCACAAACCACCACTTCCCTGACTACAGAATGTACCTCTTCTCTATGGGAAGTGGAGTGGAACCCAGACATTGGTGTCTCTTGTGTAGTATCTCCCCTTCCCTGCAGTATCTGGATCTATCAACAAGCAAAGGGATCCATTCCAAAAGCAGTGCTACAGCCAACACCCCCAGAGGGCCTCATCACTAGGCTTTTTGATGTTCCAGTAACGTATCAGCTAGAAGCAACTGAACTCTAGGTCAGTCCTTACTTTCTGCAAGAGACCCTGTGTGTGGTAGAAAAGGTGCTAGCTGAGAAGCTATACATGAATCCTAGCTCTGCCATTGTCTAGCTATGCTCATTCAGACACTCAAAATGTACTAAGAACCTACTACGGGCCAGACATCCTGCTGGGCATTATGATATAAAGGTGTCAAGACACAAAAGGTGCCTGCTGTTATAGAGCTAAAACTCAAAAAACACTTCCATTGCCCCATTGTGCTAAATGATGGTGCCTACACCAAGTCATCTCTGAGGTTCTTTTTGACTATAAGGTGCTACAGTTTTACAATCTGAGATACAGCACTGGTTGGCTACAATATCTGTGTGGTCTTTGGCATAGCCTCCCTGGGCTTTAGTTTCCTTATCTATAAAGCAAACAGGTTCTATTTGGAAATGTCTCCCTTTACCTTATGCAGCCACAGTGGGAGGTTTCCAGACTCGCTCTGCAGTGAGTTCTTCTGCTGAACAGCCGCCCAGCAATATGAATCCACAAAGGCGGCCTGACGCCAGGAGAAAGAACTTGGAGAGAAACAGCTTATCTGTGTACCTAAGAAGCAAAACAGATAGTTTCCAATGAAAACACAGCTTACCTGGACCCTTGTCCCCATCTCACATGTTTTTAGTTTTGTCTAAGTTAGGGAGCACCAGGACAGGAGGTGGAGACATTAGGACAGAACTAAAAACAAACACCCAAGTTCATATTAAAACAAAAGATCACAGAGTGGTTTTGGCCAACACTGGTCATGATAGCAGCTTGGCCTCAGTTGGGGAAAAATTCTTAAAAGAAGTAGAACTACCATACAAAGAAAAAGGAAGCAGGAAAAGAACCAGAACCCAAAATTCATGAGGCAAGCATGGAGAGAGCTGGTTTAGTTTGGAGTAAGGATTGAGAAAAAGGAAAGGTTATGTGGGAGGGTCAGTGAGGCACCTGAATGCGGAAAATTGGACTACAAAAACAAGTTCTTATAGAACAAAGAAGCAAAGAACTATTAGCCTGAGGAAGAGAAAGCTGAAGGGAACATTGGTAATAGAACACTGGATGGGAAATCAGTGGTTTTCTACCTCCTGTAACACTAAAGAAGAAACAGGCCCAAACTGCAGCCCAACTGGTTTACATTTGGAAGGGAAATGCTCATGACCGCAAACCTCCCAACAGCAGATGGGCGCTAAATGGGGAATGGGAAGACCTGGATCCTGGTGGGGCTCTGCCGTTCACTCGCTCTTCTGGGAAGGGACTCGGTTTTCTCCTCTGCAAACTGAAAATTACATCTCTCTGCAGATGCTACCGTCACATCTGTAAAACCTACCATCTGGAAGACTCTTTGTGCTCCTGACACACACAGGCCATGGAGGGAAACTGACCAATAGGATCGTAAGGCTCAGGCAGGGCTGTGTCCTCCCCTTCCCACCAGTAGCACAGGGGCTGGCGCTAGGCCTTGCCTGGCCCAGCCCTGATCCCCTGTCCCCACCTGGCACATTCAAAGGTGTGTGTGTCACAGGCATAGGGGTCAGAGCTAAGGCTCCATGACAGGCACACTCTCTTCCACATCCAACACAGCCTGGGAGTGTGCTCAGTGACTGGGCTCTGACATGAGTCATATTTAAATTTGACTCTGCCACTCTCAGCAGGGTGAGTCACAGCTGGTAAGTCATTAACTTCCCAAAGCCTGGGATCTCTAAAATAGGAATGACATTAATACTGTATCCACATTACAGATTTGTTGTGGTGAATACAAAAATTTAAAAAAACCACAAAAAACAAAACTTGCTGCAGCACTTGCTAGGGTGTCTGGTTCCCAGAAGTTGCTGAATTAGTGTTACGTTTTTCTAGATGAAGCAACAAGCAGATTCTCATATTGCCTTAAAGACTGGGATGTGCCTACCATTCTCCCTTCCCACCCTATGGAGCAGTGATAGGGACAGTGGGAAGTTACCGAGCTGGATTTCCCTAATCCCTGGCACATAAAAGGCCTCGACACTCATCTTTGCCTGGGGAGGGGGTGGCCTTTATGCTTATGGTACAAGAGAGAAGTGATGGAGATGTTTTCAGGAGAGTATATTCTTGTGGTAGGAGTGGTATGCGGCAAAGCCCTGAGCACTTCTTCCCCATCAGGGGCCTGTGCACCCACAGCCATCAAGAAAGGACTTCTCAGCAAGAGGCTTTACAGGAAATCATCATGAAAAGTCACAAACATCAGCAAGTGTTCTATAATGGGGTAGTTCTTGCCATTCAAGAATGGCTTAAATATGAGTGGGGGACAGGTAAGATATTTCAAGGTCCCTTCTGACTGTCTTATCCCATTAAACTTAAGTTCTTAGATTTTATAAAAAGATGAGTAGTCGGGACAGCACAGGACTTGGCACTAAGCTCACACGGTTCCCGCATCAGTGTGAAATGCTTCCTAAGCCAACCACATACCAAGGCTTATGAGGGCAACAGTAAATAGCCAAGGGGACAGATAGTCCTCAGGTTACAATCAGATGGTTTCTGGCAAGGATGTTGATAAGCTGCTTGCTTGGGAATATCTGTCCAAGTACTCACTCATGAAAATGAATAATGCTGTTATGATTTCATGAAAGCCTGCCTGGCCCAGAATGTTCCTTAGGCAAAGTCCTCATTGTGCAAGTATCCAACATTTATTAACATTCTTTCTATAGGAAAGAGTGCTTCAAGCTCTATCTTGGGATTTCGAGGACCTCCCCCTCAAGGCAGCAGTAGAAACTCCTGGAGCAGAAATAACTACACTTTTTATACTAAAGCTTTTGCAAAAGAGGAAGAAGGAAAATAGAGAGAGGAGGGCAGAAACATGTGAAGCTCTTAAGAAATGGTCTTCATCTGGAATGGAAAGTCAGAAGAAAAGGCAGTGGCCAACTCATATTCACTAGACACCAACCAGCCCTTTAAATCATTACCTCATTTAAGCCTCACAACCAAATGGAGAGACACATCATTATTTTCCTTTTCCCCTGGAGTAAACCAAAGCTCCAAGTAGTTCAGTAATCCCCTACCCAAGCTAGTGAATGGTAGCAGCATTCATTTAAATCTGTATCCAACTCCCAGTTTCTCTCAGCACTCCTCTCTAAGCCAGTCACCCCTGCAAGGCCACCCTGGAGGAGCTCCTGGGGACCAGGGCTTTGTTGGAATGGGTGTGGTCTAAGTAGGTGGCTCCTCCAAGTGGCCAGGAAGGGGACAGCTTCCTGGGAAGGGTCAAGGGCATTTCTAGAAAAAGAAACACATCAATCCCCAGGTATTGGGTATTCCCAGGCCAGAAATGGGAAACCAAGTCAAAGATGTCAAGAGTCAGGCAGGGAGGGGCAGGCAACAAATAGGGAGTGAAGAGCAGGAGTGAAGAGGGGGGCAAAGCAGGAGGGTACAGGGGACCAGCACAGCCGGGCTCTGAGCCCACACCTTCACCCAGGCTGCCTAAAGGCACCTAAAGGCAAGGGGTCAGGGTGATCAGCTGCTGCCAGGGGGCTGGGGGCCAGGAAGCTTGGGACAGGGACCATCCGGATTCATTTTTTCAAATGTATTTCCACATCCTCTATATCACTTACTCTTCAAGATAATATTGGGAGGTAAACACATTAGATCTTCGTGTGTTTTCCAAGTAGTCTGAGTCAGGAAGGCTTCCAGTCTCTCCCTTCTCCACCTGTTTAAGCTGTTGCCAAGTTATTCATCCTAGAGCTCAGTTCTATCTTGCCACTCCTGGGGCTCAACATTTTTCAGTGGTTCCCTACTGCCTGGGTTACAAATCCAAATCAATGCTCCAATCCAACTCAATGAAGGCTGTGGCTTGTATAGGCCTGATACGTACTCAGATCTATGCCTTACATGATCCCCTCTGCCCGGAGGCCCTCTTGCCAGAACCTGCTTGTTAAGTCAATGCCCCATACACACCATCTTCCTCAATGGCTCATCTTTCAAAGCTCTGCTTAGGCATCACCCTCTTCACAAAGCTTCCTCCCCACTGACTTCCCACAGTGCTTTTCTGCACATCTTTAAATCAGAGATGTGCAGAAAATCACTTTGAACCATGTCACATAGACATATATGTCTTATCTCCTCTAGTACTACATCAAGGTTTTACAGGCAAGACATATTCTGTCTCTGAACTTCATGCACGATTGTGTACCAAGGAACATCTGTCTGGTGCTTTGAAAGTTTCAAAGTACTATCATAAATACTATCTCAATTAATGTTAAAGTATCCCCCAAAGATATCACTGTCCAACTTGATAGCTGAGAAAAGAGTCCCATGAGATCCCCAGCCACAGCCCCATGCTCTGCTCCACTGTGTGTCAGCTTAACAAGTGTGTGCTATAATTTCTAGGGAACAGATTTTGCAAGACATGCACTGCCTTTTATTACTGTACAGGAAAGAAAGAAAGGAGTTTCAGGTTTATGCCAAGAACAACAAAGAATACTACTTCCACTTGGCTGAGAGTGCAGAGGCAGCTGTGGGCTTTACATTTATGTACGTCTGCCCAAATATAATAAAAGATCACCAGGAGAAAACGTGTGCTCACAAGGCCCAGAGGAAGTAGCCACAACATCCATTAAATAATGTCTGTGGCAATCTATGCCACGGACATCTCCCCATCCACCCTCTTCCAGGTGCTTTGACCTGGAGCATAGGGTGCTGGTCACACCTTCTGCCTGAGCAGCAGCACAGGTGGCTCTTGGTGTAGCCTAGACCTGTACCTATAAATGATTAGAAAGTAACATAGCCTAAAGAAAAATAGGACGGGGCTGGGGTGAGCAAGCCAGAGGTTTCTCAAAGACACCACAGCGGGATGGCTCTCCATTCTTGTTCCACTTTAGCAGGAGGGCTTTGGCTTACTTTTGCTATGATCTATGCCCCCCATTTTTTTTGTTCCTCTCCTTTAACATGCTTTCTTTCATTCTCATGCATTAATAACACGGGGTTAGATCCTGCTCCTAGGCAGGAGAAGGGAACTAACCCTTGCTGTGTACTTTCACCCCTATTTTAAAGCTGAGGAAAGTGAGGTGTGAGGCACAGTGATCTTGTGGCTAGTAGGTTGTGAAGCTGGGATATCAACTCAGCTCTCTCTACCTTCTAAACACAAGAAAGAGGAGGTGAAAGGCATAAATTATTAAAGAAAATCAGGTCAGCAATGGAGGGATGAGAAGGAGGGAGCCAGGAGAGAAAATCCTGGGGTTGTTCTGGAGGCTCAAAGGGAAAACAGAGAATATGATGATGATTATATCAAGTACAATCATTAGCATATACACATGATTTTAAAAGTCTGCAAAATGATTTTAATTTACAAAACAAAAAATTGGTTTAATTCACCTTAATGTAAATTATAGACACACATACCCCATACATATGGGATCCAAGTAGATTATATTACAACCCATAAAGCACCAGACTTGAAAGGTCTGGCTATATTTTAAGGTTGCCAAAAGATCTGAAAACTATTATAAATTCTCAGTGAGAACAATCATACAAAGAGGACCCTGAATGTGTGGTATAGAGAAGAGATGGACAGTGGTCAGCTCTGAAAACAAACCCAGAACAGCAACAAGCACTCAGAAGGATGAAACAGGTCTGAATTTGTTTAAAGTACCTCTGATCCCAACATACTAAGACCAAATGACGTTTGCCCCGAAGGGTATTCTTGCCCAATACTTATAGTTCTCAACTATCATAAAATACAATAATGTTACAAGAATCTCAGAATAACTTCTCTTACTAAAAACAAGCCAAATTCCTCTCCTTTCACCTTTCCAGCAGACTTCAATCCAAACCCATCTTTAGCTTCAAACACATGAAATTAAATATATTCTGGATGTCCCAAATTGTCCATTACTGCCTTCACTTTTCCTCTGTGGGAACTGACTCTGAGGCACATGCATGTTTTAAACCAGTGAGAAAATATAAGTACCCTCCGCAGCCCAAACTAAAAAATGGAATTGAAATACTTCTTTTTTTTTCCTTTAAACCACATTGGTTCACCAGGTCTTTCTTTCCCACAGCTAAGCCTGGCTTTTAAAGAGAACACATCAGGGCTAACACCTGCTCCTTAACTAAAGCTGAGCATCATCAAATGTTTCCTTTTAAATGAATTACAAGAAGCCCCAGATGCTTCCCTCCCCAACCCTGTTGAATAGATCAACAAATAACTGTGGGGCATTTTAGAATGAATGGTTTGCCCCTGTGAGTCCAACATATCAGACACGGCACTGTCAAGACAGCACTGCCCTCACCAGATGGAGGGAAGAATTAATAGTCTGTACCTGCCAAACGCGTGGTCCAGGGTGTGACCACTCAACCCCACAGCCAAAGAGAGCAAACAACCACACTGCTGGGCCTCAGAAGCGAACCTGCGAGGCTTATCTCATTTAATTGGGAATGACGGTGTGAACAACGCAGCCCGCTAAGTGCAGGAACAGAAACGAGAAGGAGGCTGGGCTAGAGATGGCAGCCACAAGCAACCACGAAGACAGGATGACACCCACAAGAATAGACAGACAAGAAAACTAAGTAGCAGTTTGAGGGGTTTCCTCCCTGTGTTACCAAGTCCAGTCCCTCGCACACCCACAAGGTCTAAACCACACAAAAAACCCATATAATTCCAATGTAAATGTCACCACCGTTGGGTGGAAAAAAAGTTCATGACCTGGGTACCAGGGAAAAAAGGCATCAGAAGAACTCAATGTTATATTAAGATGAAAGTACTGGATGTATTTAAATATATATATTTTACTTTTGTCATCAGATTACAGATCATAAATACAGATTTTCAAACATACAGAAAATAATGTAACAGACACCTAAGAGTTTAAAGCAATACTGACATTTTGCTCTATTTACCTCATCTTTTTAAAATTAAATATTTTATTTTGAAAATTTTTTCAGACCTACCAAAAGATTACAAGACTATTACAATGAAATCTGATATACCCAGCACTTAGATTCAACCAGTGTTAACACTCTGCCATACACCCTCTCTCTCTATGCATATGTAATATATCCTTTACTTTTCTGAACCACTTGAGAGTTAGTTGCAGAGATCATGACCCTTTACTCTCAAAAGTGTGTGTCTTCTAAAACAAGGACATTCTCTTTAAATAATCTAATGCAATTACTAAAGTTCTTAAAATACCAGATACAAGCAATTATCTATAGTCAGATCTCCCAAACGAGCCTTTATAGCAACTGTTTTTATCCAAGCAGGATCCAGTCCTGCCCTACACATTGCATTAGTTGTCCTATCTCTGTAGTCACCTTATCCTGGAACTTTCTCTGTCTTTCTCTGTCATTTGCGACCCTAATGTGTGTGGCGAGCACCACCTGTTTAATGCAATGCTCTTCATTTTGGGTCTGTCTGATTGTTTCTCCAAACTCCAATCCAGATTCTGCATTGCTGGCAGGAATCCCGAGGAAGGGCTGTGGGTCCTCAGGACAGCACCCTGGGAGCATTGGATGACCTTTCCCCCATAACTGGGTGACATCAGCTATGGTGGGCACTTAGTCAAGGTGCTGTCTGCTAGGTCTCTTCTGCCGTAAAAGTACCTTTCCCCCTGTGCAATGATAAGTGGTCTGTGGAGGGATCCTCGCAGACAGGGTCAATATTGTGTCCCAGAACACACTTTCACCCAGTGGTGAATCAAATACTTTAAATGTGGTTGCAAAATAAGTATTTTTTTCCAACTTGATTTGCTCCTTCTACATGTATTAGTTGCAATGGATTAAGAAGAGCTTTCTCTTGATTTTTTAGTATCAATATGGACTCACGTAATCCTTTGTTATTCAATATTTTATAATCCATTACTGTTATTCACTCTGATGTTCAAATGGTTCCTATCAAACTAGCTCCTGTGTCCTTCGACATGTTCCCCTCAGTTCCTGAGCAGTCCCATGGATCCTGGTACAAAATGTTCTGGGCTTGTCGTGTACTTTCTGTTTCCACTCTGCAACTGGCCATTTCTGCAAAGAGCTCTGGGTTCCTTTTGGTGGGTAAAGAAATTTTAAAACCATTATTTGGGTGCTCGATGTGCTCCTTGTTACTAAGATGCCATTGTTCCTAGGCCCTTCAGCAGAAACTAGAAAAGAAATCTTTTATAAAAAATTGTAAACTGAGATGGAAACTTTTACTTCTAATCCACTACCACTGGGTTCTTCTTCATCTTCCCCCATCCCATGTTTGTTCTTTCTTCTTTCACAGTGAGAATCCTGGCTCCCAACAGTATCTATAGTTATTCATTTACTCAATCCCAAATTGTACACAAAATAATTTCAGAATTCTTAAAGCAAAGGTAGTTTCTGATTTTTGTTTTAAACGGTTTAGTCTGGACACTATGTCAACAACTATCTGGGGTCAAGAACAGAAGCAGAGACCAGACAGGAATCTATTGCAATAACTCAGGAGATGGTATGAAGACACAGTCACAGCACATGTCTGCAAGGAATCTCTTCTATCAGACAGGAATCTATTGCAATAACTCAGGAGATGGTATGAAGATACAGTCACAGCACATGTCTGCAAGGAATCTCTTCTATCACTTCTAGGTCCCAGCCTGGTACAGGCCGAAGATTTTGGTTCCATGAAATGACCATGAATGCAAAAAGCTAGATGGAAGGAAGAAAAGAAAACCAAATATCTCTGCTATACAACTATTGATATGTTCACAAACGTGTTCTGCAAAGTCATGAAAATAACAGTGCTTCTGGAGCATATAGGTTTGGGGCAGATCACTCAAAAATCTATGCAATTTTTTTTTTAAACCAACAGCACTAGAATCCTGATAAAAACATGCTTGCACAATTAAGGGGTGTATAAAGAAAGGTTGAGGCTGCCAAGTTACACATATAAGGACTAAATGCACAAAGAGCAGAGAGCACTGTATAACAGCATTTCTAAGATGGAACACATGGTCAAACAAAGCCAAGGGGAAAGCGGGGCATCACGTACACGCTATAGTCCTCTTTGGCTTGCTTCATCCACATGTTGTTACTTGATGGCACAAATCATTCACATGTTGGAAAAAATCACATATAACCAATGTGATTAGTTACACTGATATGATATTATGTTGATATCATTTCCCCTATGTACTGATCAGACATATGAGCTCCTTTCCATCACAGAATCAGGGGGAGACGGTATTTACTGAATACTACTATAAGACAGGAATTAGATTCTCTCATTCAACCTAGTAAAAGAAACCTGTGAGCTAGCTATCATTATACCCATTTTACAGAGGAGAAATAAAGGCTCAGAGAGGTTAAGTAAAGTAAGACAGCTAATACTTGGTCAAGTTGCAATTCAGCCCTGAGTGTGTGGTCATACTCTTTCCCCAACACCTATGACACCCTGAGGATGAATGGCCAGGGAGGAGAGAAGGTGTAGACAGGCCATGGGGGCTGGGTGGAGTGGAGAAGGATGGGCACTGTGGAATGCCAGGCCAGCCCGTAACACAAGCAGCAGCAAGAAAGGGCCAGCACCAATCTCCCCAGAAACCTGGTCCCGAGCTCTAGGCCCAAGTTCATTAAAAACCACAGAGCTGACAAGACTAGCCACCTGCAGTCAATGGCTGGAGTGTGAGAACCCCACCCAGAGCGCCTAAGGCTACTCTGTGTGGAGTCAGAAAGACTGCTGACAGGGTGGAGGGGACTGGGCACCAGGTGGAGTTCACCTGGTGGAGACAGAAGCTGGACCCATGGAAGGAAAGGGCCAGATCAAAAAAACGACATCATCAAAAATGTCACAACAGGAATGTGACATGTGAGAGCTGGGAAGTGAATCCTTGCAGCAACCCCAGACTGGTCACACATTCACTAGAGGAAATGTGCTTGGTCTTGGTTTTTGCATTGTAAGAAATGAATGATGGAAAAAAATGGGGGAGGGAGAAGAAGAGGGATTGACTTCAGAAAAATGTTAAAGGAACAGACTATTTAAGGCCAAGGGGCAGCTTTAATAGACTTCTTCAAGTAGAAGAAGGGTTAGAACAAAATTACTCTTCAGCTGGTCTTCACTGACACAAAGGCCTAATGTGCACGAAACAAGTAGAAATCCAGTTAGATATGGGTGAGGGGGACTGGGCACCGTGGGTCACCCCTATAATGCCAGCGCTTTGGGAGGACTGCTTGAGGCCATGAGTTTGAGATCAGTCTGGGCAATAAAGTGAGACCCCGTCTCTACAAAAAATTTAAAAATTAGCTAGGCATGGTGGCGTGCGCCTGTGGTCCCACCTACATGGGAGTCTGAGGCAGGAGGATCACTTGAGCCCCAGAGGTCAAGGCTGCAGTGAGCCGTGTTCACATCACTACACTCCAGTCTGAGCAATATAGAGAGACACTGTCTCAAAAAAAAAAAAAAAAAAAAAAAAAAAAAGATATGGAGGAGAGACTTTTAGCTTAAAGGGGAAAAGTTAGGTAGGTCTTCTATAAATAGAGGTTCTCTGGAGTCTTTATTCCTGAATGTTGCTTTAAAAAAGATTCTATTATATTCAATAGACATTCGGTTTTCTCTTTTACTTCCCAGCAACTTACTTAACCTCTCTGAGGTTTTATTAGTAAAACCTCACAGAATTCCCAGGAGGATTAAACAAAATGTCTGCTATAGTACCAGCACACAGTTAAGAATTCAGTAAATGGGAACTAGTATTTTTATTTCTTTGTCAGGCAACATGGTAAGCACTGGAGATAGAAGAATGGACGGCTCCCTTGTCGCATCCTCTATTACTTTCTTCCGTGCGTTTATCATGAATTTCATATTTATTTGTTTACCCATCTGTCTTATCCTCTACAATACTAGAGCAAACACATCATGAAAGCAGGCCTCCTTGGATAACTGGGATCTTAGATTTAAAGGGGCCACAGCCTGAAACTAGATCCAACTTCATTAAGTCCTTCTGCATCATCTCTCCCTCAAAGATGCCTTTTAAAAGCTGGGTTTTGTAGTTCTTGCGATGAAGAAACCCTTTTGTGTAGGACAAGGCCTTGAGTGTTTAAATTCAGTACTGAAACAAAGATTAGTGACTCTGGCAACATGAAAAGGACTTACAATGACTGTTACTATTATGTAGACCACTGGTCATGAGATCTCTTTGCAAACAAGGGCATTCTAAATAGACAAAAACTCATGACAGATGCAGATGCTAGAGTGGCAAACGCTTTTTCAAGGAACCTCAAAAAAGAAAAGGGACATCCACACTTTTTCATCAGAGCTGGGTATTTAATGCCACATGGCCTTTATACCAGGAGCACGCCCTCCCCAGGGCTCCATTCTTCCCGTTTCTACACGGGGCAACAGAGCACAGGTATTCTCCCTAAGGCACTCAGCTCAACTGTGTGGCGCTTAACCCAAAAAGCATTCACTGGGCTCCTATTATGTACATGGTACCATATGCAATGCAAGAGATTCAAAGATAAAGAAGACATGGTCTCAGCCCTCCAAGGGCTTACAGTCCAGTGGAGGCAGCCAAGGATATAAACCACCAATTATTGTAGATGAAAACAAATCACATAAGGGTAATGACTGAACCATGACAAATGTTCATACTCAAAGGAGGAGAGAAGGGAACCTAGGCTTGGAAAACAGCACAAGAAAACACTGAGTCCTTAAAGCTGACAGCCCATTTAAGACAGGAAGCAGACCACTGTGTCTGGAGCACACAGTCAAGCTGGGGTCAGATAAAGGACATCCTGGGGTGACAGACTGGGAAGTCCAGACTTAAATTTATGAGTAAAGGCAAGGAGGGCTTGGTAGGTGAGGGTGAGGAGCTGTGTTTTGTGTTTTCAAGTCCCCAGTGGTACTATAATCCATACACCCATGTTCCTAATGACCAGCTGAGGCTGCAGTGCTGAACTGAGGGTGAGGTTGGTGGTGGCGCTTAACAGACTAGGCACCCTCCCCAGCAGGAATCCAAGGGGTGGGGAAGATAATCCCAGGGCGGCAGAGCCGGAGACCCAGGACAAACCAGCAGCTTCTGAGCTGGGCTGTGAGCTTGCCCCACGCAGTCCTGTGTCCCGCAGACACACGACAGGAAGGGGCAGAGAGCACATAGCAGTGCCTGAGAACCCAGGCTCTGGAAAGAGCAATGCACTCTAGCCCCACTCTGTGTGCCCCAGACACATTCCCCAACCCCAGCAGCCCCAGGTCGTCACCTGTCAAAGGGCCAAAACGGGATTAGGGGATGTTTAGCAGCTAACCTGTGCTGAGTGCTTCCTACGTACCAGACACCGTTCCAGTGCTTCGAGCGCTAATTTATTTAATTCTCACCCTGTGACACAGGTGAGAATTCTATTACTGCCCCATTTACTGACAAGGAGGCTAGGCACTGAGAAATTCTGTAACTTGTCCAAGGTCTCACAGTCAATGTGTGCCATGCCAGAATTGGAACCCAGGAAGTCTGGCTTTATAACTCATGCCTTCATCACTATTCACATTTCCTAATAAATAATATTTGCCAGTTGACTAAATGTAAACAGCAAACAGAGGGCTCAGAAGTGAAACAACTAGGGTTTTTTTAAAAAAACATTTTAGCTTAAAAAAATTAATTAAAAAATAGTTAAGATGGATTTCAGAAGGAAGGGGTATTTCATAAGCCAAGGAAAACAAGCGGAGACCTGTCAGTCTCTCTAGGATCAAACATCCCAGGCCAAAGAAAAAGGTGGGCACTGGGGAGGGAGGGGGCAGTCACCAGACACCGCCAAGTGTCACAGTGAGCCCAGAAATGTGTGTCTCATGAAATCCCAGTGTAAATAGGGAACTACAAGCTAAAACAATGAGATGGCATTTTAACCATTAAGATTGGCAAATTTAAAACTCTGAAAGTATTAAACATTGGTAAAGAAGTGGGGTGGGGTTGGCCTATATTGGTGATGGGAGTGTAAACTGGTATTCTGGAAGGCAGTTGAAAGTGCCTTTTAAATTTAAAATGTGCACAACTTTTGTCCCTCTGATTTCAAACCCCACTAGAACAACGGTTCTCAAAATGTGGTCTGGAAACCCTGAAACCTGAGACCTTTTCAGGAGGTTCACGACATTAAAACTATGTTCATGATACTACGTTGTTACTTGCCTTTCTACTCTCGTTCTCTCATGAGTGTATGCAGTGCAGTTTTGGGGGCTACTGATGTGGGATATTACAACATAATGAATGAGAATCCAGAATCCAGTCATCTACTATGAAATGAAATATTAAGTAGATTTTCAAAAATAGAAAATAATGCTATTCTTATTACTGTTTTTGTTTTATAATTATTTTTCATAAAAATATGTTATACCTGAACATGTAATAGGTTTACTTTAAATCAATTAATAAATATTTTTAAATCTGTCAGTTTTAATTTCTAATATGATAAATACCAATAGACAACAAAATCTCTTTGGAATTCTCAAGAAATTTTAAGGGTGTAAAGGGGTCCTAAGACCAAAATGTTTGAGAACCACGGCTCTAGAGAAACATTCTGCACAAAGAAGCACATGCAAGGATGTTCATTAAACCACTGTTTGTAGTAGGAAAAAGTGGAATGAACATACTAGCCCATAAACAGACGGTTAAATGAATTGAGGTATAGTCACATGATGGAAAATTGTGGCACATTTAAAAAGATGAGGCAGATCTGCATGCACTAACATGAAGATATCTCTGGGACATATTAAAGATAAATGAGCAAACTGCAAAAAAATGAGCACTGTAAAAGAATATGCACTAAACAGGAACAGTAGTTACCTCTGGGGAAGAAACTGAGATTGAGGTGTGTCCGTAAAAAAGGGCAGGGCTTTAATGTTTCCTCTTACTGTCTGAACTTTGACATATATAGACATTTGGCAAATTAAAATTAACCTGGAAAACTCCCTCCACTGCCACACCAGCAGTAAGGTGAGGGGACCTGCTGGGGCTGATGCAGTGAGCACCCCAGGACAGCCATGGGGTACCCATGAATGGGCCTGTCTCATTAGCTGAAGCACCAAGTCCATGTATAGCCTATTTATCCTTCATACTGAAATATTCACCACTTTCTGAACCGATCTGGAAGTTGTAATCTTTTTCAAAGCATTTCTACTCTATTTAGCCCATCCATTATTTATTACAGCTTCCCACAATTACAAGAACAGCAGTAATAGAACTTCTGACCAACCAGCTATAAATTGAGGATTCCTACAACCCCTTCCTATGGTTCATTCATTTGCTAGAGTGACTTACAAACTAAGGCAAACCCTTTACTTACTATTGGCAATTTACGAAAAAGGATCTTTTAAAGGATACAAATGAACAGACAGGTAAAGAGATACACAGAGCGAGGTTCAGAAGGGTCCTGAGTGAAGGAGCTTCTGTCCCCATGGAGTTGGGATGCACAACCCTCCCAGTGTGGATGTAACGTGGATGCCCTCGGAACCCTCTCCCTGGGTTTCTATGCAGGCATGGTTGATTAGATCATGAGCCACCAGTGATCAACTCAGGCTTCAGGCCCTCTCCCCTCCCGTGAGGTCAGGGGTTGGGGCTGAGAGTCTCAACCCTCTAATCACATGGTTGGTTCCCTTGGCAACAAGCCTGGCTCACAAGGCTATCCAGGAGACCACTGCCATCAGTGACCTCATCAGCAGAGTGCTGGGAAACCAAAGACCAAATAAATATTTATTATATATCAAAATAGTGTTCCTCATAACTACAATATTTTAAAAGGTCCAATAGTGAGATAGCCTGACAAGTTTCCAGTAAGGATCCTGCTGATAATGATGCTCTTCCTATAATTCAAGAGCCTTTTAAATATCTGATATATTATGAGAAATTAATCTGCTAAGGCGATGTGACAATTGGTGCCAAGCAAGTCACTCACTTAGATTGCTGAGCTTCAGTTTCCCTGTCATGATTCTAATATTTTATAACTTTAATTTACCTAGGTATCTACTCACATCTAAAAACAAGCCAGTATGAAAGCAGTGACAAAATGGATGGTCTGGTATTTTCATGAAAATTAATAGACCAGTGGAACAATATAAACAGCCCAAAAATAGGCTCACTTACTTGAGTTGACTATATGATTGGGAAATCATCAAAGATCAATGAATAAGGAACGGGTTCCTCAATAAATGACAATGGGGGGATTATCAGCTAGAGTCTTGACTTATAGCACCAAAAGAACAAAACAGACTGTAGAGGTAAATGTTCAAATAAAATCATTAAAGATCATTTTAAAAAACTGATAGACCTAAGGATGGGCTATGACAGTCTAATCATAACGCAACTGAAGAAATAATTAAAAGATGGGTAGTTTTGATGACTTAAAATAACTTCTGCTTATCAAAACTTATACTGTAAAGGTTACTGAGGGATGGCTGTCAGGGGAAATGGGGATGGTTAATGGGCATAAAAATAGAAAGAATGAATAAGATCCAGTATTTGATGGCACAATAGAGTGACTGTAGTCAATAATAATTTAATTTTACATTTTAAGATAACTGAAAGAGTACAACTGGATTGTTTGTAACGAAGGATAAATACTTGAGGTGATGGATACCCAATTTCTCCTGATGTGATTATTACACATTGTATGCCTGTGTCAAAATATCTCACATACCCCATGAATATATACCTTTACATACCCACAAAAATTAAAAATTAAAAAACAAAAATGCTTAACATAAACAGAATTCAAAGGAAACGGACAACCGGAAAAGAAAATACAATGAAGGCTAGCTAGAAAATATTTGAAACATAGAAATAGTTAATAAAACCCATTGAGAAACCAACATCGCCTTGGAAAAATAAGCAAAAGATAAGAACAGACAATTCACAGAATTATATAAATGGAAAAAATACATACGAAAAAACATTCAATGCCGTAACTGAATAAATGCGACTTAAAACAATGGCACACCTTTGTTCACCTATTAAGCTGTGGACGATAATCCACTAACTTTTGCCAGCTGTGGGGAAAGCCACTCCTTCAGCTGCGGGGAGAAGTATCCATTGGGGGTCTATCCAGAGGGCAACCCAACCACACCAGTCAAATCTTAAAAATGTCTATGTATACTTTGACCTTGTAATTAGAATTATACAATCACTTGAAATACTGAGATCTTTAGAGAGGTGGTTTATTATGTACAGGAGTGTTCTTCACAATGCTATTTATATTACAAAAATTGTGAAACAGTTAAATTTTGACATGTGCACAACATTCCATGTCACTGCCAACAAAAAAATCATGTACAACAATTTAGGAACATGGTAACATGGCCTTGACTTAGTGTTTGGTTTTTCAAAACTTTTTAAAAGTTACTGTATATATATATATATATATCTATCCTGGGGGAAAACAGACCAAGATAGAATAGTAGTTATCCCTGGTAGTATTATAGATTTACTGCTATTTTCTCTTCTGTATTTTCCATATTTTCTACAGTAAGTTTTATCTTTATAATCATATAATATACATATATAAATATTTATATTTTAAAAAGGAGTGTGAGCTTTATAGAGAATTTATTAAAAAACAACAGCGTCCCCTCCCCACCACCCCTTTCACCCCCCACAGAACCAGGTGTGCCTGGTACCAAGCAGATGGTAGATTCTCTTTAGGCCCCCTTCTCCCCAAGTAACTAATGTCTCCCTGCTGCCCCCAGAAACCCCACAGCATGCAGCAGGGCCTGCCTCGCCTAGAGTTCCTAGCTTAGCCAGGGCAAATGCCCCCAAATTGCCTCCCTTTCTCCACTTTGGACCAAGCTCTCGCTGCCTCAGTTAGGGGTTTGACAAGGAAGCAATCCAAGAAAGCAACCAGCTGCAGAAAAATGGTGTTTGCATGGTTTTTTAAAGGGATGTTGCTAATCCAAACCTAGAGTCCATGAAGGTCCTAAGGCCTATTTTCAGGTTTTATCTATTTGTCTATATATTTTGAGAAGGAGTCTCGCTCTGTCGCCAGGCTGGAGTACAGTGGCATGATCTCAGCTCACTGCAACCTCTGCCTCCCGGGTTCAAGCGATTCTCCTGTCTCACCCTCCCAAGTAGCTGGGACTACAGGCATGCGCCACCACGCCCAGCTAATTTTTGTATTTTTAGTAGAGACGGAGTTTCATCATTTGGCCAGGATGGTCTCTATCTCTTGACCTCATGATCCGCTCGCCTTGGCCTCCCAAAGTGCTGGGATTACAGGTGTGAACCACTAGAAATGTGTAGCACCTTCCCCCCATTCTCTCTTGCTCCTGCTCCTGCCATATAAGACGTGCCTGCTCCCTGTTTGCCTTCCGCCATGACCGTGTTTCCCGAGGCCTCCCCAGAAGCCAAGCAGAAGCCACTAGGTTTCCTGTACAGCCCGCAAAACCATGAGCCACATAAACCTTTCTTTATAAATAACCCAGTCTCTGGTATTTCTTCATAGCAATGTGAGAGCCGCCTAATACTTCTATGTATCAAGTTTTTTCTTTTTTTTTGAGACGGAGTCTCGCTCTGTCGCCCAGGCTGGAGTGCAGTGGCGGGATCTCGGCTCACTGCAAGCTCCGCCTCCCGGGTTCATGCCATTCTCCTGCCTCAGCCTCCCGAGTAGCTGGGACTACAGGCGCCCGCCACCACACCTGGCTAATTTTTTGTAGTTTTAGTAGAGACAGGGTTTCACCGTGGTCTCGATCTCCTGACCTTGTGATCCGCCCACGTCGGCCTCCCAAAGTGCTGGGATTACAAGCATGAGTCACCGCGCCCGGCCGATATGTATCAAGTTTTAAGGACACATGGTCCCTGCCCTAAATGAACTTACAGTATTCAACAAATAAGTATGCAAGTAATTACCTAACTTCAAGTTATGGTAAATGTTAGGAAGGAAACTTACAGTGTTAGGAGAACATGTATCATGAAGTTCTACTTAAAGTTGCAATTCTACCCCCTGAAGGAGGCCCTTTCTTTCTTAAAACCAAGAGCACATCAAAATGCTTCTTCCAAACTTCTAATGCAGTCACATTTTGAGGGAGTCGGAGCTGGATAGTGTACAGGGCAGTGGTTTTTTTTTTTCTTCCACTTATTTCAAATAGGAACGCAGGAATGCAAAACTATTCGGAAAATGATTTCATCCTTCTGGAAACTGATACTGCTGCGACTAGTCTCCTTTCCTTTTAATGCTGGGAGGAGAGAAATATTTACGAAGATTTTCATGCAAACAAGCTTTATGTGTGAGTAGAAATTTTGAAAGAAAGTAAATGTCCATCATTAGGGGACTGCTTAGATGAATTGTAAGTATATTCTAAGCTATGAAATACTGTTCTATTATAAAACAGTGAGGTGACACCTATGTACTGGCACGGAAAGCTCTCCAAACATACTAAGTGAGAAAAAGCAAGCCACTATGGTATGACTCGATTTGTTTTAAAAAATAAAATAAGGTGTACACGTTATGCTAATGCAGACAAAGTACAGCAATAAGGCTGCACAAAGTGTCCACCTACCTTCAGCACATAGTGAAAGAGATTTATGAATCCTTTACCATGATAATGTATTTAGCTACTACTTGTACAAGAAAAATATTAACAAAGTAAAACATGTATCCAACAGTAGACTCTCTGGACAGCATGCATCCTTCTGGAGGGGTTAGGAGTCTCTCTTGGCTCTTTGGTTTAGTGTGAGTTGAAGATGTTCTATTATAGGACCTATGCCATGAGACCCTAAATATTGGCCCACTCTGATAGACAACCCTGAAAAGAATCGATCTGCTTTGCCAGCTGGTACATGCTAAAAAGCAGCCTGAAGATATTCCCAAAGACAGGTCTAAATTCAGCCACAACAGAGCAGATAACTTAAGCCACCCAGCCGCTGACTCAGTTGCAGGAAATGAAAGGGGAACTCCAAGCAAACTATATTGGAAGCAGCTGCAGTTCTATCTATCCTTTGACTCACTGGGGCTGGCCCAATGCCTGCCCTGTAATGATAGCAAAAGAGCAGTGCTAACTCAGAAAGACTAAGTCCTCTACCCAGAACGGTGGCTGCCCACTAAGAGGTCAGTGGGGGAGGGAGGCAGGGTCCCCGGCTGACCAGACACCCTTTCCCTAGTAGACTACTGGCTGCCCCAGCTCCCCACCTGGTCCAACCAGCCAGAAACATCCTGGCAGGAGACACGGGCTCTCCTTCCCAGGGGATATGTGCCACATGAGGCACCAGGGAATCAAAGCAGCCCCTGACGCCTCAGGCCTTGTACAGCCCTAAGCGCAGGGCACAGGAGGCCCTGTCAAAAGACCCCTTGAACATGAATCCCATTCAGAGTCTGGTCTGTTGATAGTTTTGTCTTCAACTAGGCTGCTGTAAGAAAATCCCACAGACTGGGTGGCTTAAACAACAGTTATTTTCTCACAGTCTGGGAAGTTCAAGATCAAGGTACCAGCAGATTCAGTGTCTGGTGAGAGCTCTTTTCCTAGTTTGCAGATGGCCCCCTTCTCCCAGCGTGCTCACACACCTTTCCTTGTGGCCGCACTTGTGGAGAGAGGAAGAGAGAAGAAGAGAGGAAGGGGGGTAGTGGGAGAGAGAGGGAAAGAGGGAGAGAGGGAGGAAGGGGGGGAGGAAGAGGGAGGGGGGAGAGGAAGAGGGAGGGGGGAGAGAAAGAGGGATTTCTTCTTTTTCTAAGGGCATCCCATCATGAAGGTCCCACTCTCATAATCTCATCCAAACCTAATTACCTCCCAAAGGGATCTCCAATTAGCATCACATTGGGGATCAGGACTTCGACATATGAATTTTGCGGTTGGGAGACACAAACATTCAGTCCATAACTGCAGCACACTAAGGGAATTCATAACTTTAGAGAAATACTTCTAGAATTTCAGAGCTTGAAGGTCACGTCATGCAATCATGCTTATATTCTACACAAAGCTGTCGCCCAGCCATTTCCTAAACCTCTCCCCCCATCAATGAAATGTGCAGCACTTCTAGAGGCATCTGAGAGTAGATGTGTTAGAAATGAAGGGCCTCGAGGCACTGTCTCTCAGCAGCTTGCACAAGGTGACACCCATAGGGTACCCAAGCCACACAGATCACACTCATCCTTCTTCCACAGTACACCATTCTGCACTCTGAACACAGATTCTTCCTCATCACAAAAATAACATAAAAAAGAATCTGAGGCACACGCAATATAACCTGAGCTTATAAATCAAGTGGGACAACTTACCTATCATGACGATGTGCATCCTTTACTGCTATCATCAGAGGCAGGTGTCTGGGAGGTGGCCAGGACAGGCCTGACCCAGGACAGCACTTGTATCATTAAATGGCACTCAGAGGGCGCACTTCCAAGCAACTGGGACCCTTATCCAGAACACTCCGTCCATTCCCTCAGCACAGCCACTCTGGGAGAGTTCCCTAGTGTGCTCTGGCACTTCCTTCACTAAATTCCTATGGAGCACTTGTTGAGGGCAAGACATGATGGAAGACAAGAGGAAGGAAAAATGAGGGCTGGTGAAACCACTGAATCTCCCTTCTCTGGCTCCCACCACACAGCCTTTCTAGCCCAAACTCACAATTAAATTTAAACTGTCTTTTGCTGTGTGTCACTTATTTTCCCCCTACCCAGCTGAATCTCAGAGGAGGCACACCTGCAGTATTTCAGAAAGGCTGACTAGAAATATCAGGCCTAACCAGACAGGTGCACATTTTAGTTCTTACATTCAATCCTTAGTATCTCACTGTCCAAAAGCCTTCAAAATGCTCCCAGGCACAACTCAGAAGAGTCTCCTTGCCACTCCCTCAGGAGGGTTTCTGCTTGTAATTCTCACTATCACAGGGCACATCTGGACCAATGAGTGGCTGCCGCAAAGACTACCAAAGTTGCCTCCACCTTGACCATGGCACCAGCCTTGCCATGCCCCTCCAGACCACATCACTTCTGCAGTGACCCTCAACCTGTGATTGTGGGCAGCCAGACCAAGATCTGGTGAATGAGCAAGGCAGAGTCCCTTCTGCTCTCTGTCCCCAACACAGTCCCCACCAGCCCAGGCAGCCCCACACCAGTGCCTACCATGTAGGACCTGTGTGAACTGCTGTGGGAGGGAAGGGGCCAGAACCTCTGAGGAGTGGACGCTTCACCTGCAGCCACCATGCTGGCACCCAGCAGGGCTTGATAAAGGTCAGCCTGCTGCCATGCCCATGGGTCTCTGTGGCCCAGGCAGGCTCAGTCCTTCTTTTCTGAGAGGAGCCCAGTGGGCTGAACTACTAAGAGAAAAGGCCAAAGACTAAACGGAAGCCTTTAATATGAAGCCAAGTATTTTATCATATGAGGACATTCCCTCTCTCTAACCTACAACACTCCCACCCCCACAGAGAACCTGCTCTTAAATCTAAAGCACAATCCATGCACATTTCTTGATTTAATAGATTTTCTTTAAAGTAAAAAATCATTTATTTAAAGGAAAAATCGCCACAAAGTTTCAACTTGAATCCTATTTTATCAAACAACAGTTGACAGAAAATTTAATTTTTGGAAAGTAACTGGAAAATATAATTTATTTTATGCTTGAGGGGATTTTATATCAAAAGAGATGAATTCTTATATATACTAGTTTATCATACAGGTGGAAAAAGGAAAAACATGTAATTACAGCTGATTTTCTGGTTTCTAATTTTATACACACACACACCACCCCCCCAACACAAACAGGAAAACAATGGGATTTGCTATGCCTTCTTTCATGTGGAGCCCCTGGACCCTTACTTTGGCTCCCACCTCTCCATGTGACGGTGCCACTAAAGCTCCAGCGGCCACATGTTGTCTCACACATCTCAGCTTCAGCCAACACTGCTCCACACACTTGGAATCCTGCCTCCGGGGCCAACTCTGCCCTGAAACTCTCACTGTTCATGAGTCAGAAGAAACCCCTCCTTCTGCCTTTCCACAGCATCAGGCTTTAGTACACACTTCTGACACTGCCCAGGTTCCATGAATCCTGCATTAGGAGGGTTATGCGTTCAACTTCTCTACTAGACGGTGCTTCCGGAGGAAAGATTCTTATGTCCTACGTGTGTCTGACACCCCATTGCCAAGGTACAGCATCATGCACATAACAATCAATTAGCAAGGTCTGATGATGCCAAAAGCTATCACCTTTAATTCACAACAAATGTTTATAGAGTAGTTTCAATCTCCATGCAAAACATGCATAGACAGGTTATAAAGCTCTGTGTTAAGTTCAACAAAAGAGTATTCCAAGCACCAGAGAGGGAAGCAGTAATTATCAACAGAGGAAGGATGAAGCCATGTTTTAAGTCTGCAGGCCTTATCTCAGTGTCTTCCCGGGGCCTGAGTTCACTGGCCAATATGGTGGGCAAAGTGCCAGCTCCATTTCAATTACTTCATTCTCCCTTTATTGCTGTTCTTTTTTTTGGTTTGTTTTTGGCTGAGTGCATACTACTAACTACACAAAATTAAATGCTGCATGACATGATCCCTCCCACTGTACCAACTCCATGTATTAATCTATGTACCTCTCCCCTCTTCTCAAAAGCCCTTCTTCTGGTTTTATCTAAATGTATACCTAATCTAATAGGTCTTCCCTGGTCCTGTTAGCTTCATCCCACATGTCTGTCCTTCCCTGGAACTCCTGAAAACACTTCAGAAAACATGGGAGTCTGCTCGACAGCTCCTCACCCAAGTGCCTGCCAACCTTCACCAGCCTGGAGCTCATAGCTCAATACCTGGCTGGGTGCTGAATTACAGACAGCTGAATGACTTACCTGCTAACAGATACGTTCTAGTGCCCAACTGCATAGTAAACTGCCACAGGGCAGGGAGAGGGCAGGGCAAGAACAAGGTCTCAAAATCCTTTCCCATCTCCCTCAGCACACAACAGTGCTATGCACACAGCATGAGCTCAAACTCTTGCTAGTTAAAACCACTCCCAATACCCCAAAAATACCTCTCAGACAGCCCACCAATTTAGACATATCTAAGGCATTACAGGTACAGGTGCCTTAGGAGTCCCTCTAGTACATGCGCTAGAGGTGGAGATTGGTCACAGAGGGTGACTAACTCCTCCCTCCTGCCTTTCTGTCCCAACCAGGTACCCAAGACTTGCACCTCCAAGACAGGGATCATGCCTCTTTTACTCCCGGGTCCTTGGAGGTCAGCACCGAGTTCAGCACACAGCCAGTACTGAAGGAGGAATTGACAGAAGGGAGAGATTATCGCCAGGACTCATGCTACTTGGTGGTTTTGCTTTCAGCTGGAAGCCTCAATTCACTGTCAAATGGAAACTTAAAGAACATCCCGATGACTATGCCTGCGCAAAGAGCAGGAAAACTAAAAACTATTTTCCACAATGAATTTGACAACTTCCTGCCAAGCTGAACAACTTAGTGCTGCAGATTGCAAAATCACACTCATCGTCATTCTTTCCTAATCAACTCTTCCCTCAACTTCACAATTCCCATCACCACCAATACCACACTCCACTCACCCAGACAGACAACCTCCACAGCACGTTCGACCAGTACTGCCGTTCATGGCCTATTAAAAACTAGGTACTCAAGTGCTGTTTATTTACTCCTTGATCGCACAGCAATCACCCACCCATTTTCTTCCACTCTTCACACCCTCTGTGCACAAGACCTCAACCGATGCCTTGCTCTCTGGCACCCAGCCCTCCAGGCCCCATCCTCTCACCTTCTTCCCAGACCCTAAATGCCACCATCAGGTTAGTATTTACTTAGTGCTGTTTTCAACCAGTCTGTCCTCTGCTCAAACAATAACTTCACAGTTCTGAAACCATCGGCCTACACTCTTCTGTTCCAGGCTGACCCAGGCCCATATTCACTCTCAGACTCCAGGAACTCTGACTTATCCTCCTGCCTTGGCTAGGAGAGTCACTGTGTCTCTCTTTCCAGGAACATATAACATTCTCTGCCATCTCAAAACCTTAACAAAGGTCTTACTCCTTCTTGTCCAAATCCCACCCACCCTCTGACAAAAGTTTTCCCAAAGTCCAGCCGCACTGGGTCCTCTCTCTTCCCCTGCCACAGAACTGTATTTAACCCTCCTGCGCTACCTTCCTGTTGGTTCATAAACACTCTCTCCTGTGTGGAAAGTCAGAACAGCTGATGAGGAAGGTAAGGCACGTAGCCACGTGATCCTGCCCAAACCACCAGACTTTCCAATCTCACACAACTGTTATGAAGCTCAAATGATAATTTACAGGAAGGGGACTTGTTCATCTCACATTTGTAAGACCGTCCAAGTTGAGGATCCCTCTAATGCCTGCCAAGTGCAGATATTTCCTATCATTCACAACCCTAGAGAGCTAAGATCTCAGCAAATACCAATTATATGTAAGACACTGAAAGAACACACTTCTCATGGAGCACCGGTCTTCACATCCTCCATGTAGCCACTCAGGAACTTCTCTGGTGTAAAATTTTAGGCGGCTGGACAAATATGTAGGAGACAGGGGTGAAAAACGGGGACACAGCTATTCTTGGCAAATCTGGTGGCAAGGTGCCAGTTCTAAGGGTGGAACATAAACTATAAGCCACAGTCCGATCAGAGGGGCATGAGGAACAAAAGAACTGAGGAGTAGGGATGCGAGTAGAGTAGACCAGGGTACCAATGAAACACCTGGGCAAAGAACGCTTTGGACCATAAAACTGGGGCCACTGCCCTTCCTGACGCTCACGACCATCACAGCTGGGCGTACCCAGACTCGGGCCTGTGAGCCGTAAAATCGCAGCTCACCGGGCCAGACCGGGGCGGCCACTCCCCTCCGTCCTGGGCGAGGCTTACCAATCGAGATCTCCTGCGCGAAAGCCAGCGAGATGAGCAGCAGGGGCAGCCCCACCGCAATGCACGTGACCATCTTGTCCACAGCCAGCTCCAGTCGCAGCCCCTTGAACTTGGGCTCCGTGGGCTCCTTCAGCAAGAAATCCGAGAACACGTACTCCGTGGCCAGGTGAGCGATGGCCATGGCTGCGGCGCGCCAGGCTCGACCAGGAGCTCCGGGTACCGCCGGCGTCGGGAAAGCTGCGCGGCGCCTTCACCCTGTCACCGGCCGGGCGCGCGGCTTTCGCTTTCCCTTTGCCTGCTCCCGCATCCCGCCTGCCTTTGTGTCTCGGTGCCTCAGGCTCCCAGCGACTCCGCTGGGCTCTCGCGCTCGCTGCCTCCGCCGCCGGCGGGGCGGGGCGGGGACCCGAGAGCTCCGGTTCCTGCGGTTCCACCCCGCACGCCCGTGCAAGTCCCCGGGCCGCGCGCGGCACTCGGATTCGCGCCTCTCCCGCGCGCCCCCAGGCGCGGGAACCACGCGCGGAACAAAGCGCTTCCCTCTGGCCCTGCCCCTCTGCGCCGCCCTGGCTGCCGAAGCGGCCTCCGGGCTAGCCCTGCGCTCACAGCCAGCTGCGCCGCGCTCTTCCGGAACCATCCGGGGAAACCAAGTACCCAGGGGCGTGGAGCTTCCGGAAGACGCGGTGACGCGGGGCGGGGTGGGCGCGGCTGCATCCCGCGCCCCTCGGGCCACTCTGACAAAGGGATTTTCCCACTGAGCGGCACCTTTGGAAATTCTCCCGTCCCTCCCTGCCGGATTCTCCTCACGTCCTGGCACCCGGGATTTTTAAAATCATTTCTGCAAGCGACTCTTTCTGTGGACGGGATGGCCCCCTTTACGCCCCACCCCCAACATTTCCAACACGGTGAAATCGGGTTAGAAGGAGCTGCAAAAGCTTCAAAGAACAGTCAGTGCCATAAAAGGCCAATCGAGTGGTGTAGATCGACGGTGCCTTGCAGAGGGAGCGCTGGACCCTTCCAGGAGCTCCGCGTGAGAGGGTGGCGCGGAAACGGTAGTGAGTGTGGAGTTTCGAGGCCTGAGTAGCGCTGCTGGTCCCGTTTCTCTTTCCTCTGCCATCCCAATCAGAGCCTTGTTCCGGGAGCCAGCAGAGAGAGGGGGGCCTGCAGGTAGGTGGGTGTTGGGGCTGCAGAGAGCTGCTTCTGAACAGCTCACAGGAAGTGGATGATGGAAAGACAGGAGGAAATACTCTGACCAGTGTCCACGGAAATTAAGGCTGTTGAAGTTGAAATAATTTGATTTATTGGAAGCTAAATGTGAGGATCCACCCAAGAAGACTTACCAGCAAAGTTGGGCATGTTCAAAATTTGTTACACGTTGGAAGGGTTTTAGAAGAAAGTTTAGGAAAAGGGAGGAGGACCCCTTATATCAGAGGTGGGATTTTTTTCATCGGAGGGTATGGTACCCAGGTTACAGTCACTGGCTGCAGATGACAACATACAGGCTAAAATGTTTTGTGCACAAGAAAATCAAAGTTTATATGATTCAGAAACAAGTCAGTGTTCTTTTCAATGTCAGTATTTTACATACTAATCAGTACATCAACAGTTCGAGGAACTGACAAAAGGATTTGAAGGACTCACAGTAAGATTTTTTACTCAGGGACAGGATCTAAGCCATGAATCATAAGACCTTTCTTAGATGGCTTAGTTTGGAAGCCCTGTCAAATGTGACATGTAGGTTATCACCAGCAACATTTGAAGCAGGCAGGACCTGCAAACATGAGGGCTCCTTGGGGCAGGGCTTGGCTCCCTTCTCTGTGGGTCCACAGATACAAGCCTCAACTCCCACATGTACCTCTCCACCCCAGCCTGGCCGCTAAACACACATCCAAGAGCCTATACAGCTCTCTCCGCGTAGATGGCTCGTAGGGCTTCAAACTCATAACGGCCAGGACTTCAGTCTTCATCTTCCCCTTAAACCTGAACTCCATCTTCCCCATCTTACTAAATGTACCACCAGCCACCCGTGCACCCAAGTCGGAATCCTGGAGCACCATCTTCAACACTCCATTTCTCACAGCTGCCATAACCAATTTTCAAATTCTCTTGCTTCTCTCTCCTAAATATAGCAAATCCGACACCCCTCCACCTGCACTGCCAATACCCAATTGAACTCACCATCCTGTCTCCTAACCACATATAGGAAATATGTGAGACAGGGTCCCCCTCCATTCTCCTCTACAGCTGCCAGGATGAGCTTTTCAAAACTCCAGTCGGATCATCTTTTCTACTTAAAGTGTACATTGTTCTTAGCATAAAATACAAATTTCTTAGCATGGCCTCTGCCTACCTCACCACCAGCTTCACTGCTTTCCTTTCAGTTCTTCAAGTTAGCTAAGCCCTTGGCCTCCTCCAGGCCTTCCCACCCAAAACACTCCCCACAGTGGCCTCTTTGCCTGGCCCACCTTTATTCACCCTTCTGGCCTCAGCTTGATGTCACTTCCCTGGGAAAGCCTTCCCTAAGTAGACAGACTAGATTAGGTCCCTTTGTGAAATTCTCCCATAATACTAGCCACACTAGTTACTAGCTATTAGTCTTGGGGAGTTCTTTGACTCTCCTGTGTCTCAGTTTTCTCATCTTTAAAAAGGTTGTACCTCTTAGGACTGTGGTAAGGACCAAATGAGTTAACACGTGGGTAGTGTCCAGTGCCAGTGCCTGGCACCTTGTGAATCTAGGTACATTTCATCTGTCGTTGCTCTCTATTTTTCCTTCTTAAAAATAGTCACAATTGCAACTCAACAAATATTTATTCATTTATTTAGTGTTTGCCACCACTTTATATGATCGGCTTCTTGAGGGTAGGCCCATGCCCATGTGTACCACTTTTATCCTCAACACTTAGCACAAATGCCTCACACAGAGTTGGTGTTTTAATGCATATTATTAAATAAATGTCTGAAGGAATCTGAACACTTTTTAAAACTGGCCCAGTTCACACTCATTTATCCATACATTCCAGGCATATATTAGAGGCTGGTGATGGGCCAGTTCTGGGCTCAGTGGATGGGGAAGCAGAAATGAAGTGAATGGATTCCATTTCCTCAAAGACCTTATGGCTTAGCAAGAGAAATAAGGCATGCACACAATTAACTATAATGCAAGGTAGAAAGAGTGATTATTGTGAAAAGTGGGGTATACCAAGGGAGGTGCAGAGAATAAGTAGGGCCTGGGAGAATGTGTCAGTTGGGACATTCAGAGCTGGGACAGGGGCTTTCTGGGAGTCAGGAAATCATGGGTGCCATTTCCCTTCTTTCCTTGCCAAAAGCTAATCATCCGATAGGCTCAAATGGCCCCTTTTTAGGCTCAAATGCCCCCTTTTTAGGAAGCCTTCCAGGATCCTCCAGTTGTAATGAATCCTTCCCTCCCTTGTTACTCTCTCCTCTGGCCTAGAAGTTAGTTCATTTTGCCTTCTGTGATGGGATGGTGGATTGTGTATCTCTTTTTTCATTACATAGCAAGTTCCTCTGAGGATATGGACTGAATCTCAGCAGTTGCATAAATTGCCCTCAGTTTTGGCAATTTTTTACATTCCATATGATGTTATCCTACTTTTAATGAATTTAAAATAGAAGCCAGATGGAGAACTTGTTGGAAAATAGTGTGTCCGGAATTGGTTCCTTCTAGTGGGTTCTTGGTCTCACTGACTTCAAGAATGAAGCCACGGGCCCTCGTGTTGAGTGTTACTGTTCTTAAAGGTAGTGTGGACCCAAAGAGTGAGCAGCAGCAAGATTTATTGTGAAGAACAAAAGAACAAAGCTTCCACAGCATGGAAGGGAAGCTGAGCAGCTTGCCCCTCTGGTGGCCAGCTTGTATTCACTTATTTGGCCCCGCCCACATCTTGCTGATTGGTCCATTTTACAGAGCGCTGATTGGTTCATTTCACAGAGTGCTGATTGGTCCACTTTACAGAGTGCTGATTGGCCTGTTTTTACAGAGTGATAATTGGTGCATTTACAAAACTTTAGCTACACACAGAGCACTGATTGGTGCGTTTTTACAGAGTGCTGATTGGTGCATTTACAAACCTTTAGGTAGACACAGAGTGCTGATTGGTGTGTTTTTACAGAGTACTGATTGGTGCGTTTACAAACCCTTAGCTAGACACAGAGCACTGATTGGTGTGTTTACAATCCTCTAGCTAGACAGAAAAGTTCTCCAAGTCCCCATCTGACCCAGAAGCCCAGCTGGCTTCACCTCTCAATCCCCCCTCTAAACAGGACACCCCAACTGCTGTTGGGAATTGGGCGATGACCGCTCTAGCTACTTCCTGCTGGATAGGAGCAAAGAAGGGGCCCTGCAGTTGTAGTGTCCTCCAGAGGGGAACTCTTTAGGCCAGTGAAAGGACCAGCAGGTCGGTCCAGCGGTCCTCGGTAGAAGTTGTTAGTTGAGCTCATTTGGGGTTCCATTTGTAAGACCATCTGTAGCTTGATGGCCTCGATCCTAGAGGAAACAAATTTAATAAGGAGGTTAAAAATACAGGGCCCGAAGGCGAGTAATAGTAAGATGGCTGCCATGGGACCTAGAAAGGGGAGAAGCCATGTTGCCCAACTCCAGAGGTTGGTATAAGAGTTTGAAAGGCATTGTCTGATTTTGGAAGCCTTTTCCTGTAAACGCCAGGCGGCATATCATACTATCCCTGAATGGTTAGTGTGAAAACAACACTCTTCCCCTAAGAAGGTGCACAGTCCTCCTTTCTCAGCAGTGAGGAGGTCTAGGCCTCGGCTGTTTTGGAGAGTCGCTGCTGCCAAAGAGTCTATTTGGGATCGTAGAATAAGGATAGATTTCGTTATCTCTTACAAACTGTCTGAGAAATCCTTTGGGAGTGTGTGGTAGTAGGATAATGAAGTAGATAAACTGGCTATTCCGGTTCCTGTAGCAGGAGCCATTCCTAACCCTATAAGTGGGGGTATTAGTTGTATGGCTCTGCACTAACAGACTTGAGCTTTGAGGGGTACTGATAGGGTCTGATTTCCCGGGGAAATGTTAATGTCGGGACTTAGAAATACTAAGGTGCAGGTGCCTTCCAGTTAGTGGGGTGGCAGATATAGTTCAACATTCCACATAAGAAGAATATACCTTGGCTGGGTAGACAGAACTGGTTGTGTATGTTATAAAGGTGTGTGAGTTTATTGTTTTCATTTTCCCATACTCCTAGAATACTTGCCAAGGTAGCTCCTATGAGTGGCTGGAAAGGGGTGTTGGGGGCAAACTGAGTGGCTCCCTGTGTTCTATTTTCCCACTGGAGAAAAAACCATTTTGTATCTACTAGGAACCATTCGAGAGAGCGATTGAAAGAGGGGATGAGAAGGCATTCACTAGTGGTGGGGATACTGCTGCAGGGGGCCCAGGGGTGAATGGTCACGCAGGGAGTATGTTTGCCATTACAAAACCTGGACTGTTTGTTAAGCAGGGAGGAGGTGATGATTTTGGGGGGCCCTGAGACATGGACAAGCCATCTGAATGGAGCTGTTTGAGTGACTTGGAAGTTACTATGATCAGTTGGGGCTTGAAGTTGTAGGGTGTAATTACACTGATGGGGTAGTAGGTGCCCCAGGAGCAGACCTGATAACAGGTTGCATTGGATGCATAAAGGGGCTTGGAAAGTTAAGATGGTATTTGTAGTTACAGGGCCGTGTATGGGCTTTTCATTGCTTGTGTAATAGGTGAGGTTGGAAATGTAAGAACGCAAAAGTTGTATTGCATGTCCTGTTAGGGTATTCTTGGTCCTATCAGAGATGGGGAAGTCGGCTAATGATTGCATATTTAGAAGTCGGAAAGGGTCTTTTCCTTCAAAACGAGGGTGGTATGTTAAGTTGGTAAAGACCCAATTTTTTGCAGGAATGGGAGGTTCCGCCTGGCAGCAATTTTGGCCTTAGCATCTGCCTGACGGTTTCCTTCTGCCTCTTCTCCTTCACCTTTCTGATGGCTTTGGCAGTGTAAGACTGCCACTTCCTTGGGGTTTTGCACTGCGTGCAATAACTCCATAATTTCCTTGTGGTTTTTAATGGGGGTTCCCCCAGAGGTTAGGAACTCCCTTTCTTTCCATATTGCAGCATAAGCATGTAGGATTAGATAAGCATACTTACTATTTGTATACACATTTATTCTTTTTCCCTTTCCCAGTTCTAAGGCTCAGGTAAGTGGCACTAGTTCTGCTAACTGGGCGCTGGTCCCTGGGGGAAGAGGCTTACTTTCAACTATGGTTACATCACTAACTATGGCATAACCTGCCCGTTATATCCCATTTTCTACAAATGAACTTCTATCAGTATATAGGTTAAGGTCAGGATTAGCTAAGGGGACTTCTAAGAGATCATCTTGGGCAGCATAAGTCTGGACTATAATTTGTTGGCAGTCATGCTCGATTGGTTCCCCATCATCTGGGAGAAAAGTGGCAGGGTTGAGGGCCATGCACGTACATATTTGAAGCACCAGTCCCTCAAGAAGTAGCAGCTGGTATCTAAGTAGGCGGTTGTCTGATAGCCATAAACTTCCTTTGGCACCTAGTATGCCATTTACATCATGAGTAGTCCAGACAGTGAGATCTTTTCCTTGTATTATTTTGATAGCCTCTGACACTGAGACGGCCACTGCCACAACTACCTGTAAATGGTGAGGCCAGCCTTTTGCTACTACATCAATTTCCTTACTTAGGTATGCCACTGGTTGTGGGGTTGTCCCACGAGTCTGAGTAAGGACTGCAAGAGCTATCCCTGCTCTCTCCATGACGTATAAAGAGAAGTTTTGTCCTGTGGCAAGGCTTAAAGCTGGAGCTTGTACTAGGGCCGGCTTTAAGGTTTTGAAGCCTGTTTCTGCCCCTGCTTCCCGTTCTACTAGATGAGTATTTGTCCTCTGGGTCTCCTTGATTAGAGTATAGAGGGGCCTGGCTATCTCGCTGTATCCAGGGATCCATAGTCGGCAAAAGCTGGTGCTTCCAAGGAACCCCCGCAACTGTTTTAATGACTTAGGGCAAGGATAAGCCAGTATAGGCTGTATTTGTTCCTTGCTGAGGGCCCTGGTTCCTCTGGCTAAGATTAGGCCTAGATATTTGACCTGCTGTAGGCAAAGCTGGGCCTTCGACCTAAACGCCTTTTACCCTTGATTAGCTAGAAAGTTCAAGAGATCTAGAGTAGCCTGCTGGCATGAGGCTTCTGAACCGGTAGCCAAAAGTAAATCATCCACATCCTGAAGGGCCGAGTGCCTGAACTTGAGAAGTGGCCTAGATCTTGGGCCAATGCCTGACCAAACAGATGAGGGCTATCCCTAAACCCTTGGGGCAAGACAGTCCACGTAAGTTGGGATGTGTGGTCTGTGGGATCCTCAAAGAGAAACTGGGAGTCAGAGTGCAGGGGAATAGAGAAGAAGGTATCCTTGAGGTCCAGAACTGTGAACCATTCTGCTTCCTCTGGTGTTTGAGAGAGCAGGGTACAGGGGTTGGGTACAACTGGGTATAGAGGAATTACTGCCTCATTGATGAGTCTAAGATCTTGCACTAGTCTCCACTGACCATTCAGTTTTTGTACTCCTAGAATTGGGGTGTTGCAGGGACTGCTGCATTTCCTTACTAAGCCTTGAACTTTTAAATGTTTAACAATATCCTGTAATCCTTTATGAGCTTCAGGCTTTAAGGGATATTGCCTTTGATTAGGAAAAGTGGTGGGATCTTCTAGCTTGATTTGGACTGGGCAGGCATTTTTTGCCCTTCCAAATTGTCCTTCCAATGCCCAGACTTCAGGGTTGATTCCGTCCTCAAGTAGAGGACAACAAATGGGTAACTTGTTCCCCATATTCATGTAGATGATAGCTCCAGCTTTGGCTAATATATCCCTTCCTAATAAGGGTGTGGGACTTTCAGGCATAACAAGAAAGGCATGTGAAAAGAGCAAAGTCTCCCAATTACAACTGAGGAGGTGCAAGAAATACCTGGTTACAGACTGTCCCAGGATTCCTCGGATGGTACCGGACCTTGAAGACAGTTGTCCAGGACAGGAGATTAACACTGAGAAGGCTGCGCTAGTGTCCAGGAAGAAGTCAATTTCCTGGCACTCAATGGTTAAACATACCCGTGGCTCAGTGAGGGTGATGACATGAGCTGGTGCTTGCTCCGGGCACCCTCAGTCCTGTTGTTGGATCATCTGGTTGGGGGCTTCTGGCCCAGAGAACCATTGCACCCTGGAGCAGTGCACCTTCCAGTGAGTGCCTCGACATAGCAGACGTGGACGAGGGGATGGCTTGTTTCTTGTTGGACAATCTTTTTTAAAGTGTTCCTGTAAACCACAAAGATAACAAGCCGTACTGGGTGATTGGCCTGCTCCATTTTCTGTCCTGTCTGAATCACCAAGGTTTATTTGTCTGATGGCCATGACTAAGCCTGTGGCCTTTCTCTGGTCTCGCTTTTCCTTTTGAGCCTGTTCCTCTTGGTTCCTATTATAGAACACTGAGGTTGCCAGGTTTAATAATGTCTCCAGATTTTGTTCAGAGCCCAGGGCTCACTTTTGGAGCTTTCCCCTGATATCTGCAGCTGATTGGGTAATAAACTTATCTTTTAGGATCAATTGACCCTCTAGTGAGTCAGGTGACAGGGGAGTATATTTTCCTAAGGTCTCCCATAGCCACTCGAGGAAGGCAGAAGGATTTTCTTCCTTTGCCTGAGTTATGGTGGACATCATTGAATAATTCATGGGCTTTTTCTTAATTCTCCTTAGTCCTTCTAGAACACAGGTCAACACATGTTTATGACTCCAGTCCCCATGATGTGAGTCACGATCCCAGTGGGGATCCATACTGGGGATGGCTTGCTGACCAGTAGGGAATTTGTCCCTTTCTTCAGCTGTCATTCTGTCATTTACTTGACTAAGGTACCAGTTATCTCCAAACTCTCAGGCTGCAGCTAAAGCCACATTCTTTTCATTAAAGGCCAGGGTTTGATCTAACAATAGCATGACATCTCTCCAAGTGAGATTAAAGGTTTGCCCTAGACCCTGTAGGACATCTGTGTACCTATCAGGATCATCTGAAAACTTCTCCAGGTCTGCCTTGATCTGCTTTAAATCAGAGAGGGAGAAGGGGACATGTACCCAGGTTGGGCCAAATTCCCCTCCCCCTACAGCTTGAAGGGGACATAACTGATAGCCCAGGGGTTTTTGTGGTCCTTTGGAGATTTCTTTGCTTGTTTCCTTCTGGGTGGGGGAGATTAGAGGAGGCTTATCATTAATACAAAGGGGAGCTATAGGGAGGATAGGATATGGGGGTAAGCTGAGAGGTCCTCCTGTGAGATGTAAATTGCAAGCTTTGCATAGTTGTGTGTTCTCCTTCAATGAAAAGAAAGCTTGGATATAAGGTATTTCACTCCATTTGCTTTCCCTCTTACAGAAAAGGCTAAGCTGCAGGATAGTATTGTAATTTATACTTCCCTCAGGTGGCCAGTTTTCCCCACCAGAGAGAGAATATTGGGGCCAGACCGTAGTGCAGAAAAAAATGAGCTGCCTCTTTTTCAGGGTTTGCAGGTCAAATTGCTCCCAATGGCTTAGGATGCATTTCAAGGCTAAGCCTGTTGATGCCTGAGTGTTTCCCATCTGAAAGACAAAAACCGCCCACGGGTTGTTTCTCCCCCTGCCCAAGAACCTGCAACCGTCCCTGGACCCTGCTGATCAGAATAGTTGCACTCACTGATGCAGCAGCAGAAACACTAATTTTCCTCCTAGACCACAAGGAGGACCGAGGAAGGTCAGATTTAGTGGCTGTTGCAGACACATTCTCGAAAACCCGCACCCTTGCCTGTCCTCCTAGACCACAAAGAGGACCGAGAAAAATCAGATTTAGTGGCCCTTACCGATGCATTCTCGAAAACCTGTTAGAGTCCTAAGCATTCTCCTGTTAGTATTGGGACTTTACTTGTGTCCTATAAAGATGTTTTGCCCCAAAAATCAAGTGGAGGGCCATACCCTGAGGGAGGGACAGGATCTCCAGAGTTGGAAGAGTGATGCCTTTTGTCCTCACTTATATGAATAGGAAGGATAAAATTTCTGAGGCTCCCCATATCCTAGCTTCAGGAACAGCTTTTGTTAGGCCTGCTTGTCTGAGGAGGGATCCTAAAATTCCAGGTAGTCCCCGCTATGATGGAGCTTTGGGCAAAAATTATGTCTTTCTGGTTGGTGAGTCTGGGTGCCTAAAGAAGGGAATAGAGTCCTGAAGTTTATACTAGAAATCATTCTTATAGGAGAAACTAGAAAAGCACCAGAGGCAGGGAGTGGTTTTTAGAAGCAGGACTAGCCTTGGAGAAGAGAGAGGAGAGGAAGTTTGTCTGACAGGCATTGGGACCCAGGGGGCAAGGGTCAGGATAGATAGGATAGATGGGCGAGTCTCACTTGGGTGACATGACTTTGAGAGTTCTGCTCATGGCCGCAGGGTCAACCAACTTGTTGTCAGGACCCCAGAGCTGAGTGACTTTCCTCTCTGTTGACACTTGGCTCAGCCCAGAAGTACAGGAAAAGCAGAAGCTGGTTCCAGGCAAACCACCGCTCCCAACTCCGAAGAGTCGGGAGTTGTTAGAGAGCCCTTTCCCAGAAAGCCTGACACCCGTGTCTTTAGTCCGGTGGCCGCACTAGTCACTTTTAACTGGCCAACAGGTGCCCAGTATTTAGCCCCCAAATTCTAAGGAAAAATAGGACAGAATAGCAAGGGAAAGGGGTCCGATGGTACTCACCACGTGGTAATAGGCAATAGTCCCTTCATGGTCACCAAAATGTGTCTGGAACTGGTTCCTTCCAGTGGGTTCTTGGTCTCACTGACTTCAAGAATGAAGCCGCAGACTCTCACTGTGAGTGTTACAGTTCTTAAAGGTAGTGCGGACCCTAAGAGTGAGCAGCAGCAAGATTTATTGTGAAGAACGAAAGAACAAAGCTTCCACAGTGTAGCAGGGGACCTGAGTGGGTTGCCACTGCTGGCTCGGGTGGCCAGCTTTTATTCCCTTATTTGGCCCCACCCACGTCCTGCTGATTGGTCCATTTTACAGAGTGCCGATTGGTCCGTTTTTACAGAGTGCTGATTGGTGCATTTACAAACCTTTAGCTAGACACAGCTCTGATTGGTGTGTTTTTACAGAGTGCTGATTGGTGCGTTTACAAACCTTTAGCTAGACACACAGCGCTGATTGGTGCTTTTTTACAGAGTACTGATTGGTGCGTTTACAAACTTTTAGCTAGACACAGAGTGCTGACTGGTGTGTTTACAATCCTCTAGCTAGACAGAAAAGTTATCCAAGTCCCCACCTGACCCAGAAGCCCAGCTGGCTTCACCTCTCATTAGGATGTAGGTCCTAATCAAGTCAAAGATGGAAAGGTTGGGGCAGAGGAGGTAGTTCGGATTTTTTTAGTAGGCATTAGGGGGTTTTTGGAAGGGAGGAATATAAAGGATGTTGTGCTTTAAGATGATTAATCTGCCAGCCATGTGTACAATGGACTGGAATGCAGAGAGTGGAGATGGAGAGGCTGGGTAAGAGGCTGTCAAAGTTTTGCAAAGGAGAAGTAACAAAGGCCCAAACTGGTGCTGTGGTCTGGAGGATAGAAATGGGTAGCACAGAAGGGTGCGGTAGCTAAGGGAACTATTTTTCCTACTGTAAAAATCAAATCAGACAATCTGACATGTGCCAGCATTCTTTCGGGGTAATGAGAAGGTAAGACCCTGGGTTCAACTCCTGGGTTTGTCACTTACTTGATACATGACTAAGGCTGTGTCGTTGGAAATCTCTAAGCCTCAATTTCCCTATTCTCCAAATAGGGATAATGCTTCTGAACTCATGGGTTGTTCTGAGGATCAAATGTGATAATGTATGTAACAGTGCCTGCCACATTGGTGGCATTTAGCATTTGATAGCTGTCATTACCAACCACAGGACTTTAACATGTCAAATGAGAGTGTAGATAACATTGTTTTTTTAAAACATAGACTTTATCACTTGAGGCCAGAAGTTCAAGACAAACCTGGGCAACATAGAAAGACTCCATCTCTACAAAAAGTTTTATTTAAAAAATAGCCAGGTGTGGTGGTGTGTGCCTGTAGTCCTAGCTACTCTGGAGGATAAGGCAGGAAGATTGCTTGAGCCCAGGAGTTTGAGGCCGCAGTGAGCTGTGATTGCACCACTGTACTCCAGGTTGAGTGACAGAGCCAGACTCTATCTCTACACACACACATACACAAACACCCACACACACACCCCAGAGAGTTCCCATGTACCCCATTCCTGCATCCATTCTACACATGACTGGCAGATTAATCATCTTAAAACGCAAGACCCCTATTATTATTATCTTACATTAGTATGGTATATTTCTTACAACAAATGAGACAATATTGGTACATTAATTAAAGTCCATAGTTTATTCATATTTCCTTAGTTTCCCCCTAATATCCTTTTGTTCCAGGAACCCATCTAGGATACCACAGTATGTTTCTTTCATCAGCATGTCTTCTTAGCTCCTCCTGGCTGTTTCTCATGCTTTGTTTTTGATGACATCACTTTTTAATAATTATACATTTAGGGATTAAATCACACATCCTCCTCCCATGTCCACCTGCCTCTCCCCTTGTCCCAGTGTCATTTGTTAGAAGGAAGCCAAGGTGGAGACCAGGTGTGGTGGCTCATGCCTGCAGTCCCAAAACTTTGAGAAGCCGAGGCCAGTGGATGACTTGAAGCCAGGAGTTCGAGACCAGCCTGACCAACATGACCAGCCTGGCTGACCATGTCTCTACTAAAAATACAAAAGCTAGCCAGGCGTTAGCCAGGCATGGTGGCACATGCCTGTAATCGCAGCTACTCAGGAGGCCGAGGCAAGAGAATCGCTTGAAACCAGGAGGTGGAGATGGCAGTGAGCCAAGATTGTGCCATTGCACTCCAGCCTGGGAAACAGAGCAAGACTCTGTCTTAAACAAAAAAGAAGTCAAGATAGGTTGTGAAACTCATAGGCAGTCTCTCAGAACTCTGTTTTACTTGTTTGAGAACCTTGACATTTGAATATGAGAGTTTTGCAACCAAAATAGTCTAAGTCAAAATAGTGAAGTTCAGTAGACTGCCTAATCTCTTTATATATTCATTCATTCAATGAATATTTGCTGATAAACTATTATGTATTTGTACTATGATCTCTGCTGGGGATGCAACATTGAGCCAAACAGGTCAGGCATCCTTGCTTCCACAGAGCTACATTCCAGCCAAAGAGGCAGACAAAACTTAAGCCAACAGACATAAAATGATTATGTCCTGTAATAAGTGCTGCAAAGGAAAACAGTGAAGATAGTAAATAACAGGGGGAAGGACCCACTTTAAAGAGGGAAGTCAGGGGAACCCACATGTGAACTAGAAAAGCTAGGAGAATATGATATTGAATACTGAGTGTCAACTTGATTGGATTGAGGGCTACAAAGTATTAATCCTGGGTGTGTCTGTGTGGGTGTTGCCAAAAGAGATTAACATTTGAGTCAGTGGGCTGGGGAAGGCAGATCCACCCGTAATCCATTGGTCACAATTTAATCAGCTGCCAGCGAATATAAAGCAGGCGAATATAAAGCAGGCAGAAAAATGTGAGAGGGAGAGATGGGCTTAGCCTCTCAGCCTACATCTTTCTCCCATGCTGGATGCTCCCTGCCCTCGAACATCAGATTCCAAGTTCTCCAGATTTGGGACTTGGACTGGCTCTCCTTTCTCCTCAGCTTGCAGATAGCCTATTGTGGGACCCTGTGATCATGTAAGTTAATACTTAATGAATATATATATATATATATATATATAATGAGCTTTTATATCATTATATACATATAAAATGAGTTTATATATCATTATATATTATGTATATATAAAGTGATCTATTCTACACATGACTGGCAGATTAATCATCTTAAAGCACAAGACCGGTATTATTATCCTCTTACATATATATATATGTTCTGTCCCTCTAAGAGAACTGTGACTAATACAGAGAGGGAATGAGGAAGCTAGGGAGGGAGAGCATTCCAGGCATAGAAAGCAGCATGTGCAAAGGCCCTGAGGCAAGAAAGAACTAGCAGAGTATAGGAGCGGATGAAAACTGGAGCAGAGTTCAAGAAGTTGGAGGAGTGGGCATGGGCCAAGTCAAGCTGGGTCTTAAAGACCAAGGTAAAGAGTTTGGATGTTATTAAAAGTGAAATGGGAAGACAGTAAAGGGTAGTAACCAGGAAAGTGATGAAATTTGGAAAAACGTGAGGCAATGTGTGGACAGTGGTGGAAAGGAGCAGTAGTGATGATGGAGAGGCTGGTTTGGGGACTGCTGCAGTGGCCCTACTCAAGCAGGATTTGTGTGAATCTGCAGCCCAAGGTCAGGGTTAGAGAAATACATTTTGAATTTGTTTGCATAAAAATGGTTTTCCTATCATAAGGATGGATAAAATAAACTATGGAGTGGCTGCTAACACATTACCACAAACTTGTTGGCACACATTTCTTCTCTTACAGTTCTGGACCTCTGAAGTCCAAAATCAGTTTCAAGATATCTGCAAGGCCAACCTCCCTCTGGAGGCTCTAGAGGAAAATCCTTTCCCTTACCTTTCCCAGCTTCTGGAGATGCATTCCTTGCATTCCCTGGCCCATGGCCCTTTCCTCCATCTCCAAAGCCAGCAGCATGGCATCTTGTCTCGGTTGTCATATTGCCTTCTTCTGTAGCCAAATCTCCCACTGCCTCTCTTTCATAAGGACACTCGTGATTACATATAGGGCCATTATGGATAATCCAGTATAAATTTCCTATCTTCAAGATCCTTAAAGTAATCATACCTGCAAAGTCCCTTTTGCCACATAGGGTGACATTCACAGGTTCAGGGATTAGGACATGACATCTTTGGGGCAATATTCAGCCTACCACAGAGGGTAAAAAGAGAAAAAGGACCCAGTGTCAAGTTATGAGGCATGCTAACATTTAGGTCAGACAGAAGAGAAAGAAGGAACTAGAAAAAGAGATTGAGAAGGAATAGTCATTGAGGAAGAAGGAAGGCTGGCAGAGTCATATTGCAGAGCCAAGGGACTAGAGACTCCGAGTGTTCAGAAGGAAGGAGCTGTTACTTGTTGCTGAGAGGTTGAGTAAGATAAAGATGGAGAAGAAGCCACTGGAAATGGCATCATGATTGGTGATCTCTACCACAGCAGATTGGGGTGTGGGGGCCGGGCACGCTGGATTGAATGAAAGCCATCAGAATGGGCTGAGGAATGTATGGGGTGAGGTGGTACAGGCACCAAGTGTGAATACCTCTATGTTCTGCTATCAAAGGAAGAGAGAAACTGGGTCGGAGGGGGTTATAGAATTAAATAAGACAGCACATTGCTTTCTGTTTTTAATGGCGGACATTGCTGATGGTTTCATAGAAAGATGCAGGAGGAAAAATGGATACCCAAGGGAATGAAGTCTTGAGAAAGCAAGAAGCAATGAGGCCCAAAGTCAAATGAAGAGACTGTCCTGCTAGGAACAGGGACACTTGTATTGTAATAGGAAGAAATATGTGTGTAAGTGAAGGCAGAGTTGATTTTCTCAAGAGTGAGGCTGAGAACAAGGAGTGTAGTTATGTTTGAGGAAACAAAGTTTGAGAAGTCATATTACTTGTGGAGATACACTATTTTGTTTCATTTCCTCTAACAAGTATCATTGGCATAGTCATAGCCCCTAAATATCTAAAAATTAATTCCCCTTTAACCACCTCCCCTAGTTCAGTGGTAGATAATTTTAAGTGAAAATAACCATGCAAATAGCCACCTTATGTGACACTTTATTAAAATGATAAATGATGCAATCAAACTACTTTGTGGTTTTGTTTTCATTAAAAAAAACTGAAAAGAAAAAAACAACTGAACAACTTGTCTTACTAAGGTGGGTAATAAATAAGGCATTTACCATAATTATTATGAAATTATGCAGCCTACATATGTATGAAAACTGTAGAACATGTACTATGAAATCACATTGTCAATGGTTAACATTCAAAAGATTGACATTCAAAATCTTTTGTGTATGCTGTTTGATATGACATTCAAGCAAACTATGAACAGAACTATTAGCATTTGCATCCCCTTTTATGTTAAGACTATAGCTTCTATCCAATTACCCATTTCCCCTCATCAAGATGAAGATGAAACAGTGTGAAAGGTCCCTCCACCAGAATATTTCTTAGGTCCTTGTCATTCACTTTGACATTCAAATGACCCACTGCTAAGGCAGGCGTACCAGTATCACTCATCTAGCATTGGCATTGGAATCTCAGGGCATCTCGCCCAGAGCTAAAAGCAATTTCTCAGTCTTGTAATAAACAATGTTACTTTTATCAGTCTTACACCTACTGTCTAAGCATAGGTATGGACAGTATAGATTGCCTCATAATGGGTTGAGTTTAGTTGTTCAATAATTTTTTTGCATTTGAACCTTGGAAATTATTTATTAATTTTCAAAGCTGGTTTAATGGTTTAAGAGAATCTGCCACCAAGATTATCTTTTTCTCACCTTTCCTTTTCCTTTTTTCTCCTTCCATAAAGAGGTATGTCTTTAAAAGCCATAGAATCTAGGATATTTAGAGGTCCCTTCTCCTATCTAGTCACCTACATTGATAAATTCCTCCTGGTGTTTCTCATACAATGAGAATGTTATAATTTCATAGAAGATGAGGACTTGTAAAGATTCCCTCTAACTGAATGAAAAATCAGACTTCAAATTCAAGCCCAGACTTGCCTCCTTTAAAGCTTCCCTCCCTGATAGAAAGCTTGCTTTAAACTCTCAGGGAGTCCCTGATTCATAAAGGGAGAGCCTAACATGTTCTTTTACAGATTTCAGCCCTCCCACAGTCTGAAGTAGAGATACAATTTCTCTACTTGATTTTTGAAAGTACAAACATTGCCACAGAAACATATTGTAAAAACATGTAACATGAAGTGAGTTGTAAACATTCAAGTAATTTCTACAGGTTTGAATAAAAACAGCAGAAATTTTTTTAAAAACTTATAACTTTGCTTTTTAAAACAAGCAGTGCACAGGCTATTTATATCAAAGAGGAAAAGGCCAGGAGAGCTGGTTAAAGCCTCCAAAAAATTTATTTGGTCTAATTCTATCAGCAGACACTGACTTAGACATTTCCAAGAACTCCTAAGAAAGATATTTTCCACAGAACAACCAAGGGACGCATGTTATGCAACAATGTTGAAAAAGTAGTACCCTTCCAGTTAAATGTCTGAGGCACTCTAACTTTTTCTAGAAGCTGTTCACCTAGAAACTTTGGTGGTTAGCTAAGAAAGCACTGTTCAAGAATTATAAAAGATGGAATATAAAGATATCTTTCAGAGGGTCTCCCATTCAGTGAATCCAACCAAAGAATAGACTAAGAGTTGACATTCTCAGCCATGCCCATTCTCCTTTTTCTGTGTTTTATACCTGAGGATTATTCACAGCCCATTTAAAAATAAATAAATAAAAGCAAATTGCTTTGGATGATGTTTGAGAGGATCAGAAGGCTGATCCAGGATACAGTGTCAGCCTTCCTTGGTGAGTGATGCCTTGGTCCAGTTTCCCTGTTGGCTGCCATCTGGCCAGCTGTGGGACATCACCCTTTCCTGTTGAGGGAGACCAGATGGTTCACAGAGCATCCGTGGGGAGAGCACAGGACTGGACTTGCTGGTAATCTGTCTGCTTCATTGCAGAGCAGAGTCTGAGGGAGAGAATCACCGTGGTGATTAGAAGGAGGAGTCCAGTGATGAAAAGGATGACCAAGGCTGCCTTGGCTCCTGTTGGACCCAGATTCTTGCCAAAGAAATAGAGCTGCTCTTTGCCAGGTCGTTCTGTGAAAAAGATAAACTTGTCAGGCCCCTAACATTTTTGAGGGGTGAAATGTTGACTCATTTGCATGGGGAGAGGGTATCATTACCGTTAGATGGCACTGTGGCTGGGTGAGATGCCACTCCAGGAGATGTGGTGGAGTAAGGAATCCTGTTGTCTGCACAAAGAAAACAAGTTCATTGTTTTATTAACAACAGAAGGGGATTCTTTTCATGACACTAGTCATTTCATTTCACCAGCGAGGACTTATCCCATCAGTATCTGCCAATCATTTCTGGATTCTTACTGTGCTACTTCATTCCCATGTACATGCTTTCCTGCCCCAGCTGTCTTTCCCACTTCTTCTCACCCACTGAGTCTATCTGGAGCATCATGGCCTCTGTGAAACTTTGGCTCATATCCTCCAACTGTTACCCATTCCCTCCTACTGCTGCTAGTAAGCCCTGTACTCTGCATTCTGCTACAGCACATAGCATACTTGATTATAGTTACATATTTACATATATGTCTCTCTTACTTGACTCTGAGCTTGTTGAGGGCCATATCTGGGTTTTTGTCATGCCTCCTGTTTTCGGGGTCTACAGGAAGCTTGGTGCCATCATCTGGCATCACTGACAGACAACCGTACCTATGTTACGAAGGACCGTGTAGGTTGTCTCCATGCCAGCATGGATGTGGTCAGACACATGACAGTGTAGCAGCCATGTCCCTGGGTGATCTGCAAACAGTTCAATGGTTTGGAATGTCCCAGGAAAGAGATCATACACATCTTCTCGGTAAGATTTATCTATCTGCAAAAACGTTTTAAAAAACAACAGCTAGTAGCCTTCTTTGCTCAGAACAGCAAGAACAGAAAGAAGAGCAAAAACAAATAAAACCCACAGTAAGCAAAAGGAAGGACATAAGAAAGAGCAGGAATCAAGAATAGAAGTACAATAAAGTCAAAGAAATCTAAAACTGATTCTTTGAACAGATCAATAAAATCAATAAATTCTGTAGTAGCCAGCTTCCATGATGGCCCGCAATGATCCCCACCTCCTGGTATTCATAACCTTTGTGGTTCCTACCTACATTGTATAAGGGTTGGTATGCGAAATCAATAGCAGGTGGAAGAAGTGCTGGCATTCCAATTCCAAGATTAGGTTATCATTACTTCTGTGTTAGATACTCTGTCACCCTCTTCTCTTGGATTACTCACTGGAGGAAGCCAGTTTTCATGTCTTATCCACATGATCAGGAGCTGAAGCCTCTAGTTAACAACCATATCAGTAAGTTTGGAAGTGGATCCTCCAGCTCCAGTCAAACCTTTGAAAACTGCAGCTCCAGTCGACATCTTGATTGCCTCCTCATGAAAGATTCTGAATCAACCAACTAGTTAAACTAATCCCAGATTCCTGATCCAAGAATTACTCTAAGTTTAGAGTAATTTGTTATGCAGCAATAGATAACTAATACAAATCTCTGGACAGACTAACCAAGGGAAAATGGAAAAGGACACATTAGAAATACTGAGAATGAAAGTGAGGACATCACTAAAATCTTACAAATATTAAAAAGGAAATACTGGACAAACACCTCTTATCCATAAATTGTATAACTTAGATGGTATGAACAAATCCCTTAAAAGACACAAACTCCTGAAGATTACTCAAGAATAAATTGATAACCTGGATAGCACTATATCTATTAAAGAAACTGTAATTGCTTCAAGATATTCCAACAAATTAAACTCCAGATGGCTTTATTGGCAAATTCTACCAAACATTTAATGGAGAAATAATACCAATTGTAAACAAACTGTTCTGGAAAATAGAAGAGGAAAGAACAGTTCCAACTCATTTTATGAGGCCAGCATTACTGTGATACCAAAACTAAACAAATGCTTTGTGAGGAAAAAAAGCTACAATCAATACTCCTCATGAACATAGATACCATCATCCATAACAAAATACTAGCAAATCAATTCCACAAAAAGGAGTAATACATCATGACCAAGTAAGGTTTATCCTGGGAATGAAAAAGTGTTTAAAAACTCCAAAATCAATAAATGTAATTCAGCAATGGATTAAAGAAGAAAAAGCATCTGATCATCTCAATAGATGCAGAAAAACCATTTGATAGAATTTAAGATTTGTTGATGATCAAAACTCTGAGCAAATTTAGAAGGAAACTTCCTCAACCTCATAATGGGATCCACAAAAAAGCTGCAGCTAACTTTATATTCAAAGGTGAATGACTAAATGCTCCCCTTGTAAGATTAAGAACAAAGTGAGGATGTCCACTTTCACCACTCATATTCAAAATTGCACTACAGGTCCTAGCCATTGCAGTAAGACAAAAGAAATAAAAGACATACAGATTGAAAATAAATGAAGCCATGTCTATTCACAGACAACATGATTGTCTGCATAGAAAATCCCCCTAAAATCTACAGGAAAACTATTGGAACTAAAGTGAGTTTAGCAAAGATGCAGGATGCAAGGTCAACATGCAAATATCAATTATATTTCTAAATATTGGCAGTAAACAACTATAAATTGAAATAAAAACACTATCATTTACACTATTACCAAAGCCTCTTATATACTTAGTTATAAATAAATAAAAGAAAGTATATGCAAGATCTCTATATTAAAAACTACAAAATGCTGATGAAAGAAATCAAAGAAGAGCTAAATGATAGATATACCATGTTCATGGATTGGAAGCCTCAATATTGTTATGTCAGTTCTGTCCAACCCACTGTATAGATTCAGTGCAATACCAATCAAAATCCCAACAGGATTTTAAAAATCAAAATCAACAAATTATTTCTAAAATTTATCTGGGAAGGCAAACATCTAGAATAGCTAAAACAATCACCATCTGATTTTGAGACTTACTATAATACTAAAGTAATCAAAACATTGTGGCATTCAAGAAAGGGCAGAGTATAAACCAGTGTAACAGAAGAGACAGCCCAGACATAGACCCACATATATGTGGTCAATATGATTTTCACAAAAGTGAAGACTCAATTCTGTGGGAAAAAAAGATGATCTTTTCAATGAGTGGTGATGGAACATTTGGACATATACATGAAAAAAAGAACCTTATTTCATATCTTGAACCACATATGAAAATTAAAATGTATCAGAGCCCTAAATCTAAAACTACCACTTCTAAAAGAAAACAAAGACCTTTTTTGGGACCTTCAGCAAGGCCAAAATTTTTTATACATGACACCAAAAGTATGATCTATAAAAGAGAAAAAAAGAAAAATTGTACTTCATTTTACTTCATCAAAAATTAAGAACTTCTATTTGAAAGCTGTTAAGAGAATGAAAAGATAAGCCACAAACTGGAAGCAAATATTTGTGAGTCACATCACTGAAAAAGGATTTGTATCCAGAATATATAAAGCCCTCAAACTCTACAATAAGGAAACAAGTAACCCAATTTTTTTTAATGGGCTTACAATTTGGACACTTCACCAAAGATTTACAGATGACAGATGGTAAACAAACACATGAAAAGATGCTCAATATCATTAGCCACTGGGAAAATGTAAATGAAAAACAATGAGATACCACTATATCCCCTCCCCAAGGAGGGAATGCCTAAGGGAAAAAAATGAAATAAAAACTAAAAATACCAACTGCATATGTGGATGTGCAACATATGGAGTTAGTTCTCATATATTTCTTTGGAAATGCAAAATGATACTGCCTTTTTGGAAAACAGTTTGGTGGTTTCTTATGAAATCAAACATACACTTATCACATGGCTTAGCAATCCTACTTCTAGGTATTTTCTCAAGGAAAATGAAAACATATGTTCACACAAAAACATGTGCACAAATGTTTGTAATGACTTGATTTGTAATAAACAAACTTGAAAATAACTCAAATGTTCCTCAACAGGAGAATAGATAAACAAACTGCATTATATCCTTACAATGGAATACTACTCAACAGTCACAAGAAACAAACCACTGATACACATAACAAGATGGATGCAATTTGAATGCCTATGTTAAATCAAACAAGCCAGATTCAAGATGCTACAAACTATGATTTCCACATAACCTTTCAAAAAAGGCAAAACTATAGAGACAGTGGTTGACAAGTGTTAAGTATGGGGAAGTAGTTGACACTAGAGGGTGCAATGGGAAAATTTGTGGGGGAAATAAAAGTATTCTATATTTTGATTGTTGTTCGTTACACTACTGTATGTGCTTATCAAAAGAGAACTGTACACTAAATATGGTGAATTGTATTCAATGTAAATTATATCTTATTTTTAAAGTGTATATGTAAATTTTTATAATATTGTTTATTAAATTTTATAAATTTTTAATATAATTTTTAAAATGTGAGTTTAAAAAAGCCAAATTCTGAAAAGCAGCATAGCCATTTAATATGTGAAACTCTAATCATAGCAGGCTAATACTTGGTGTCGTAAACAACGTTGAAATATACAGAGGAGAAAGGATATTAAATGTTTTATTAAAGTTACCGTTTATTCCTGTCTAACTAGAAAAGATCAATTCCAGTTTTCTCCACACATTGGATGTGATTGTTCTTTTCTATTCCACTTCCTTGTAGAAAGCACTGAGAACTTTGGATGACATACTATTTGGACCTTATCCATGGAGATTCTGATTCAGCAGGTCTGGGTCGGGGCCTGGCAGTTGGGTTTTTACATAGTTCCCCAGATGGCTCTGCTGTACAGTGAGCACCACCCATATGGTACAGCTTGATGCTAGAGGGTAGAAAGTCACACATGGTCCAGCCCAGCTCACTAGGGCAAAAGTCAAGATAAAGTTTCAGGGCTTAGGCCAGAGCTCAAAATAGCTCCTTTACTGGATTCTGGATAGAATACTGGATACTGGATAGAATACTGGATAGAATACTGGATACTGGATAGAATAGCTCCTATTCTGTTAGCTAATCACACAGAAAAAGAAAAGGGTGGGGAGAAGGAAAGGGAAAGAAAAAAGGAAGGGTGAGGAAAAGGGACGAATGCTGTCAGTGTCCATAGTTTCATATACAATATTAACAGCATATTCCAGGGTGGTCAGAGTTATCCCCAGATCACTAATGAGAAAACTCTCACCTGAGGCTTGGAGAGATTTTTATAAGCACAATAATATACATATACATATTAAGAAATATCCAGGCCTGGCGTGGTGGCTCACGCCTGTAATCTCAGCACTGTGGGAGGCCGAGGCGGGCAGATCACGAGGTCAGGAGATTGAGACCATCCTGGCTAACATGGTGAAACCCCGTCTCTACTAAAAAATACAAAAAAAATTAGCCAGGCGTGGTGGGACACACCTGTAGTCCCAGCTACTGAGGAGGCTGAGGCAGGAGAATGACATGATCCCGGGAGGTGGAGCTTGCAGTGAGCTGAGATTGTGCCACTACACTCCGCCCTGGGCAACAGAGCAAGACTCTGTCTCAAAAAAAAAAAAAAAAAGAAATATCCACCAGGGAAACGGTACAATCACATTATTCTCTTCCATTCTCACCTATCCTCACAAGCATTATTGCCAAGTAACTCTTACTTTCCACTGGAAATACATTGAATTTGTTAGTTCAAAAACATCTTTCCCAAAGCACTTTCCTTATACTTACTTTGAAAAGAAAGCTCTCAGCATGATAATGGATGGTATGTATGTCCACTTCACTTCCTATCCCTAACAAATACCAGTTTGTCATTGTATCTTCGTTCATTATGAGGCCATGGAGATTCCCAAAAATCTTTCCATTAATGGCTTTAAAAGGTGATAAGAAAATAACCTTTGGTTAGTTAAAAGATAAGCTGATTTTTTTAATGTTTCCAGAAGATCTTTAGGTCACTGATATTTTCATCTGTCTAGTAAACATGTAACAATCTCACTCACCCCTAGCAGTGTCCTACCATTCTAGACCCAAAATTCAGATAACTGAGAAATCCTTCTACAAAGAGAGCGAGAACAGAGAAATAGCAGTTTTAAAGCCGTATCTTGGTGGCAGTGTTTTGTTTGTTTATTCAGCATAATCTCTTTATGAAGGGAAATACAGGCTCATTGGAGAGGTAGCCAGATTTATACCACTCTACAGAGAACAAACCAAGGCATAAACAAGTTTATGTAAATAAAAATTGAGTGACTTAGAAGCTATTTTCTTAATATTTCACTTGTTGAGAATAGTTTAAGCCTGGCTGAATCTCCAAAAATAAAAGAGAGCTTCACACGGGCTGAGCTCATGACCTAACAATGACCAAAGCAAACTGAGTTTACATGATGGTGACTCCCACTCCTCCACTGTCTACTGACTTTTGATTCTGTGCATTGTGGTGCAACCAAATGACCTGCATTCATTAAAAATGGAGAGCATACTAAGAAATCTTTAGGAGAAGAAAGCAAAACTGGTAGGGGAAAGAGTAGCTGAATGGGGAATCAGGCTACTATATTCTAATCTATATTAACAAGTAGCTTTGTGACCTTGGGCAAGTCCTTTTTGTGCACTTTTGGTCAAAAATAGCTGTTGGTGAGAAACTGTGGATGTGTCAATGTGAACACATTACTCTCACCAACAAACTACCTTAAATTATGTAGAAGTAACACAGATACATTAAAACAGAAATTTGATGGTAGTGTTTCATATCCCAGAGACAATTAAACCTGGCCCTTAAATTTAAACAGATAGAAGTTATGGCATATTCTTATAAAAATATGACAATAAACGATGATTTGTTTTTAAAGAATTACTTCACAGTCTTAGAGCTTAGAGATCCCAGCATTCAGAAATACATGTCCCTACAAGTTAGTACAAAGCCTCAATGACTTTGTTGCCAGCCAATCAGTGGCTAGGCTGGTTCAGTCTGAAGGAAAGCATTAGAGGACTTTCTTCAGTCCAGGTGCCCCTGGGAAGGAGGAAAGGCTCAGAGAAGGATGCTGGGAGCCTCCTACATTTACAGGAATTCCTATGAGCTTATCTCAACATAGGCTTCTTTTTAAACTTTGGATATACCATGCATTCTGTTGCTTTCCTCAAAATCATCAGTGCGCTTAAAATCTCGTGGATCTTTGTTGAGATACTTCTTAATATTGTCATCCAGATACCAGGATTCATTCTCATTAAATACCAAAAACAAGAGAGCAAATTCATAATCAACGTCACTTCTTCTTCCCTTTTCATTCAAGACTCCTTTTCGGCATGTAATCAGAGGACCCATCAAACCACTATACGTATCCTGGAAGAAAAAATAAACCGAGTTAAAAGAGCCATTAAGTAATTTAATAATATTTCATTCCACCTGCCACCATTCTAGTGTAGGGTCATAATACCTCACCCTGGACTAGAAATTGATTCTTCTCTCAGCTCTGATTCACCCCACCTCCAGCCCATCCTGTTGACCACCATCACAGTAATCTTTATACTCCCCTATCTAGAAGTCTTCAGTGATTTTCCATGGCCTGCAGAATTAAATACAAACCCTTGCAGGTCTGTGAGCCCTCCATGTGCTCCCCTAATGAAATTTTCTGACTTAGGCTACCCCTTGATTTACTACTGGACCCCATATGATAGCCAAATGGGACTCTCAACATGTCCCAAACACTCCCTCTACTTCCCTATTTTCAGCTGTGCTCATAATGCTCTTTCTTCCTAGACTCTCCCTCCAAAACCTTCTATAGTACTTTAGTTAGCCTGCCACTCCTATAGAATTCACCAGATTCAGAGCTCTATTACAGTTACAAGTGTGGACATATTATTTTCCCACAAAGTTATAAGTTTCTTTAAGACAAGAGTATCTGCATCTCTCATAGTATTTGGTGGGGTCATTTGCACATCACAAGTGCTCAATAAATATTTGTTGTGATGCATAAATAAATTTGGATTTTCCCATAATTCTCATATGTAAGTTTATTTATTCAAGTGCCTTGTATTTCTATCTCCTGAACTCTAGAACTGTCCAGTATAACTCAAGGACATTAATACAAGCCATCTAATACCTAAGAGGAAGGTTAAGATAATCCCTCCCTTTTTTTCTTTAATAGGCAATGCTTACATTTTACATCAAATAACGACTTTAGATTGGACTTTGGTTTATGGCATGTAATTAAAGACTGTGGTTGTTTTACATACACATACCTGGCTCAAATTCAATGTTGAATCTTTGCCTTTTATTTCAAAGTTAGATCATTAATCATTCAAACAATTTTGTAGTTTCAGTTACTATGTTTAGAGTGAACTTTCTTCTCCTGAGCCCTAGTAGCCCTGATAATAATGCATTTAAAATAAACAGATTTCACACATCCAAAACCATACATAAATTGTACTCTAAGTTATATTTATTTTATTGTTGTATATTTACATATCCTCTTTTGCTTCAAACCTTTTATCTTTTTAAGTTCTAAATTTGGTAATTGAAACATTGGGATTTTGTTTTTATTCCCCATACTTTAAGTCAAGGGTCACCAAACTTTTTTTTTTTTTGGAAAAAAAAATCACCAGATAGTAAATATTTTTGACTTTGTGGGCCATATAGTCTCTGTTGCAGCTACTCAAGTCAACCATTGACAATGTAAACGTCCAGCATGTCTAGATTTCGTAAATGGGCCATAGTATGAGACCCTTGCTCTAAATCATTATACACTTCCACATATACCAACCCAAATTGTGATGACCCAAGTAGTCAACTTTCATCCAGATTATTTTAAGCCTTTTGGTTGCTTTCTCCACCTTACCTTCACAAAGTTTACTGTTGAATAGTAAACCCATGGAATACAATTGGGATCAGAAGGCCCTGGACCGGATCTTTTAGGGATATTCCATCTATAAGTTTTTACTTCTCCTGTAATAAATGAAATGGAAAAAATTTATTAGAATTATCTGTGTTTCAGATGATTTATCTGAAGAAATATAAGCAGGTCTTTATATATTTTCATTAATGTTTATTGCTGGAGAGAATTACTCATTCATTACAAATGTTCTTATTAAACTCCCATCTTAATTTCTACTATTTCAAAATGAAATGGCAGATTTGTCTTTTCAGGCTCCAGCCTTCCCTCTAGTTTGCATTTTTCTATTGTCAACTGGTGTGTATTCAGGAAATAAAAACATTTTATACCTCACTGTTTTTCCTCCTTAAATGTTTTATCTCCTTCCCAAGAGCTGTCCTTGAGAACATCTTTGTCATCAAGGACCTCTGCCTTGGCCTCTTATGGGAGTCACCAGGGAGCTTTGTAAGCCCTTGCTGCTCAGGCCTCACCCCAGACAGTGAAATCAGAGAGTCTAGGGTCTAGGACTCTGGTGCCAGTGTTTTTTAAAAGCTTCTCAAGTGGGCAGGTGAGATCTGGTGAGAACCAGAATCAGAGAGACCTAGTTCCAAATCTCAACCCTATGACTTCCTATTTATCCCACATTTGACAAGCTATCTAATGTCACTAACCTTTAGTATCCTTATCTGTAAAGTGGGTTTGTCATCATAGTTTTCTAATTGTTGTGAGGATTAAATGAAATAATGTAATTAAATACACAGGATAATGCTTCATTTTGAAGGCAGTTAATGTGTTAATTTTTATGTTTACTACAGTAGTCCCCCTTTGTCCAGGAGAGATACATTCCAAGACCCCCAGGGGATGCTTGAAACCACAGACAGTGCCATACCTATATATACTATGTGTTTTCCTATACAGATACCTATAATTAATTTATAAATTAGGCACAGTAAGAGATTGACAATAATTACTAATAATAAAATATGACAATTATAACAGTACACTATAATAAAAGCTATGTGAATGTAGACTCTCTCTCACTCTCAAAATATCTTTTTATTGTCTCTAATTGAAGTTATCTCAAAATTTCTTAATATTTTCAGACCAAGATTGATTCAGGTAACTAAAACTAAGGAAAGCAAAACCGTGATAAGGGGGAGCTACTGTAAGAACAGCTATGGAGACAGTAAAAAGATCAGTGGTTGCCAGAGGTTAAGGAAGAGGAAAAAATAAACACCAGAGCATGGAGAATTTTTAGGGCAGTGAAACTATTCTTTATAGGACTAAAATGGTGGATACATGTTGTTGTGCTTTTGTTAAAACCCTTAGAGTATACACACCAATACTGAACCCTAATGTAAATTATGGGCTTTAGGGGATAATGATGTATCAATGTAGGTTCATCAGTTACAACAAATGTACTACTCTGGTGGGGGATGTTGACAATGGGGTCCCTAATGGAGGTTTCTAATGGAACCCTAGAAATTCCTAAACATTTGGTCATTGGATGAATGATGATCTCATACCAGAGTGACTAGATGATGGCTGAAACACATTGACATTAAGACGAGCTCTTTAAGACACCTCTGAGACCAGAAAAGAGTTGACGCCAATGTTCTTCTTCAAGATGGAGCAGACCTCTGACACAACTTACCTGGTTTTGTCATGGGCACCTGGAATTGCTTTCCACTATCCATCTCCTCCACACCCTGGGCTGAGATGGAGTAGGGCCTACTGGCTTTGTTCTTAAATATGATCAGGACGGTGTTGCCCACCTCAGCATGAATCATTGGGCCTAAAGGCAAAACACAGGCCTGTGTGCATTATTATTGCTCTTTCAACATTAGTGTAATTTAAATATAGGCAGTAGTTAGTCAAATAAAATAGTTTGGCTTTAGTTGTTTTTCCGAGAAAGGCATATATAACTCTACTTCACTTTAAAGAGCAACATTGTGTAGTATTAAATATCATGTAGTCTTTAGCAATGGGTTTAAATTCTGCCTCCTTCATTTATTAGAGGGGCCTTGGGTAAGTGATGTAATCTGTCTGAGTTTCAGTTTCCTCATCTGTAACATCAGTTTAGTAATAACTTTCATGTGGGATTATAGTAAGGGTTGAATAAGATAATGTATCTAAAAGTGTTTACTTCAGTGCACTGATACACCATAAGTACTTGGTAAATGCTTTTTTACTACTGAGAAATCATCTCCAGGAAAAGCCATATCCACATGATATGGTGACTTTCAGTTGTAATCCCCCTGTGTATAACCTTTGATAAGTCTGAAATTATTCATTATCTGGTAAATGGATGACAATAATAATGAAGATCCAATGAAATAATGTGTGTAAAAGGAATCTGAAAGAGTAGAGGGAAATAAAATCATTTATGTATTAACTTATGATTAATATAGTGACTTCACAAATGCACATCTAACTCTGTTTCTCAATATTTGTTTACCCAAGGAGACAAGCACTCTTCAGCCCCTCTGCTGTGTGCATTTCTGTTGGAAGCAACCAGGCTGGGTGCCAATGGAGATGAGCCCACACCTGGCTGAAAGGGCCTGTGGCAGCATGACTTGTGCACTGCTTCATGGTCAGTAGACTCCCATTTCAGAAGTGCCTGATCCCTATGGCTCTCTTTTGGGTATCTGGTGCATTCTACATTCACAGGGAGATACACTGACAGTTGGTGGTCTGGCCACACATATCAATTCCTTGCTGATTCAAGCCATGGTTTTAATTGTTTTTCTGAGAAAGGTATATATAAATCTAAAATTTGTTGGATGGTTATTATTTTCAATTTTCTCTCAATTTCTTAAAATATTCTTAGGGGGTAGTTCCAAGATGGATGAATAGGAACAGCTCCAGTCTACAGCTCCCAGTGTGAGCGACACAGAAGACAGGTGATTTCTGCATTTCCAACTGAGGTACCGGGTTCATCTCACTGCGGCTTGTCAGACAGTGGGGGCAGGACAGTGGGTGCAGCCCACCGAGCATGAGCCGAAGCAGGGAGAGGCATCGCCTTACCTGGGAAGCACAAGGGGTCAGGGAATTCCCTTTCCTACCAAGGGAAGCTGTGACAGCTGGCACCTGGAAAATTGGGTCACTCCTACCCTAATACTGCGCTTTTCCAATGGTCTTAGCAAACGGCACACCAGGAGATTATAGCCGGTGCCTGGCTCAGATGGTCCCACGCCCAAGGAGACTCACTCATTGCTAGCACAGCAGTCTGAGATCAAACTGCAAGGTGGCAGTGAGGCTGGGGGAGGGGCGCCCACCATTGCTGAGGCTTGAGTAGGTAAACAAAGCGGCTGGGAAGCTCGAACTGGGTGGAGCCCACCGCAGCTCGAGGAGGCCTGCCTGCCTCTGTAGACTCCACCCCTGGGGGCAGGGCATAGCCGAACAAAAGGCAGTAGAAACCTCTGCAGACGTAAATGTCCCTGTCTGACAGCTTTGAAGAGAGTAGTGGTTCTCCCAGCACAGAGTTTGAGATCTGAGAACGGTCAGACTGCCTCCTCAAGTGGGTCCCTGACACCCAAGTAGCCTAACTGGGATTCACCCTCCAGTAGGGGCAGACTGACACCTCACACGGCCAGGAACCCCTCTGAGATGAAGCTTCCAGAAGAACGATCAGGCAGCAACATTTGCTGTTCAGAAATATTCGCTGTTCTGCAGCCTCCACTGCTGATACCCAGGCAAACAGGGTCCAGAGTGGACCTCCAGCAAACTCCAACAGACCTGCAGCTGAGGGCCCTGACTGTTAGAAGGAAAACTAACAAACAGAAAGGACATCCACACCAAAACCCCATCTGTACATCACCATCATCAAAGACCAAAGGTAGATAAAACCACAAGGATGGGGAAAAAACAGAGCAGAAAAGCTGAAAATTCTAAAAATCAGAGCGCCTCTCCCCCACCAAAGGAACGCAGCTCCTAGCCAGCAACAGAACAAAGCTGGATGGACAATGACTTTGACGAGTTGAGAGAAGAAGGCTTCAGACGATCAGACTTCTCCAAGCTAAAGGAGGATGTTCGAACCCATCGCAAAGAAGCTAAAAACCTTGAAAAAAGATTAGATGAATGAATAACTAGAATAACCAGTGTAGAGAAGTCCTTAAATGACCTGATAGAGCTGAAAACCATGGCACGAGAACTACATAATGAATGCACAAGCTTCAGTAGCCGATTCGATCAACTGGAAGAAAGGGTATCAGTGATTGAAGATCAAATGAATGAAATGAAGTGAGAAGAGAAGTTTAGAGAAAAAAGAGTAAAAAGAAACGAACAAAGCCTCCAAGAAATATGGGACTATGTGAAAAGACCAAATCTGCGTCTGACTGGTGTACCTGAAAGTGACGAGGAGAATGGAATCAAGTTGGAAAACACTCTGCAGGATATTATCCAGGAGAACTTCCCCAACCTAGCAAGGCAGGCCAACATTCAGATTCAGGAAATACAGAGAATGCCACAAAGATACTCCTTGAGAAGAGCAACTCCAAGACACATCATTGTCAGATTCACCAAAGGTGAAATGAAGGAAAAAATGTTATGGGCAGCCAGAGAGAAAGGTCGGGTTACCCACAAAGGGAAGCCCATCAGACTAACAGCGGATCTCTCAGCAGAAACTCTACAAGTCAGAAGAGAGTGGGGGCCAATATTCAACATACTTAAAGAAAAGAATTTTCAACTCAGAATTTCATATCCAGCCAAACTAAGCTTCATAAGTGGACAAATAAAATCCTTTACAGACAAGCAAATGCTGAGAGATTTTGTCACCACCAGGCCTGCCTTACAAGAGCTCCTGAAGGAAGCACTAAACATGGAAAGGAACAATCAGTACCAGCCACTGCAAAAACATGCCAAATTGTAAAGATCATCGATGCTAGGAAGAAACTGCATCAACTAATGAGCGAAATAACCAGCTAACATCATAATGACAGGTTCAAATTCACACATAACAATATTAACCTTAAATGTAAATGGGTGAAATGCTCCAATTAAAAGACAAAGACTGGCAAATTGGATAAAGAGTCAAGACCCATCAGTGTACTGTATTCAGGAGGCCCATCTCATGTGCAGAGACACACACAGGCTCAGAATAAAGGGATGAAGGAAAATCTACTAAGCAAATGGAAAACAAAAAAGGCAGGGGTTGCAATCCTAGTCTCTGATAAAACAGACTTTAAACCAACAAAGATCAGAAGAGACAAAGAAGGCCATTACATACTGGTAAAGGGATCAATTCAACAAGAAGAGCTAACTAACCTAAATATATATACACCCAATACAGGAGCACCCAGATTCATAAAGCAAGTCCTTAGAGACCTACAAAGAGATTTAGACTCCCACACAATAATAATGGGAGACTTTAACACCCCACTGTCAACATTAGACAGATCAATGAGACAGAAAGTTAACAAGGATATCCAGGAATTGAACTCAGCTCTGCACCAAGCAGACCTGATAGACACCTACAGAACTCTCTACCCCAAATCAGCAGAATAAACATTCTTCTCAGCACCACATCGCACTTATTCCAAAACTGACCACATAGTTGGAAGTAAAGCACTACTGAGCAAATGTAAAAGAACAGAAATTATAACAAACTGTCTCTCAGACCACAGTGCAATCAAACTAGAACTCAGGATTAAGAAACTCACTAAAAATCACTCAACTACATGGAAACTGAACAACCTGCTCCTGAATGACTACTGGGTACATAACGAAATGAAGGCAGAAATCGATGTTCTTTGAAACCAATGAGAACAAAGACACAACATACCAGAATCTCTGGGACACATTTAAAGCAGTGTGTAGAGGGAAATTTATAGCACTAAATGCCCACAAGAGAAAGCAGGAAAGATCTAAAATTGACACGCTAACATCACAATTAAAATAACTACAGAAGCAAGAGCAAACACATTCAAAAGCTAGCAGAAGGCAAGAAATAACTAAGATCAGAGCAGAACTGAAGGAGAGAGAGACACAAAAAACCCTTCAAAAAATCAATGAATCCAGGAGCTGGTTTTTTGAAAAGATCAACAAAATTGACAGACTGCTAGCAAGACTAACAAAGAAGAAAAGAGAGAAGAATCAAATAGGCGCAATAAAAAATGATAAAGGGGATATCACCACTGATCCCACAGAAATACAAACTACCATCAGAGAATACTATAAACACCTCTATGCAAATAAACTAGAAAATCTAGGAGAAATGGATAAATTCCTCGACACATACACCCTCCCAAGACTAAACCAGGAAGAAGTTGAATTACTGAATAGACCAATAACATGTTCTGAAATTGAGGCAATAATTAATAGCCTACCAAACAAAAAAAGTCCAGGACCAGACATATTTACAGCCGAATTCTACCAGAGGTACAAGGAGGAGCTGGTACCATTCCTTCTGAAACTATTCCAATCAATAGAAAAAGAGGGAATCCTCCCTAACTCATTTTATGAGGCCAGCATCATCCTGATACCAAAGCCTGGCAGACACAACAAAAAAAGAGACTTTTAGACCAATATCCCTAATGAACATTGATGCAAAAATCCTCAATAAAATACTGGCAAACTGAATCCAGCAGCACATCAAAAAGTTTATCCACCATGATCAAGTGGGCTTCATCCCTGGGATGCAAGACTGGTTCAACATAACGCAAATCAATAAACGTAATCCATCACATAAACAGAACCAAAGACAAAAACCACGTGATTATCTCAATAGCTGCAGAACAGACCTTAGAAAAAATTCAACAGCCCTTCATGCTAAAAACTCTCAATAAATTAGGTATTCATGGGATGTATCACAAAATAATAAGAGCTATCTATGACACACCCACAGCCAATATCATACTGAATGGGCAAAAACTGGAAGCATTCCCTTTGAAAACTGGCACAAGACAGGGATGCCCTCTCTCATCACTTCTGTTCAACATAGTGTTGGAAGTTCTGGCCTGGGCAATTAGGCAGGAGAAAGAAATAAAGGGTATTCAATTAGGAATAGAGGAAGTCAAATTGTCCCTGTTTGCAGATGACATGGTTGTATATTTAGAAAACCCCATTGTCTCAGCCCAAAATCTCCTTAAGCTGATAAGCAACTTCAGCAGTCTCAGGATACAAAATCAATGTGCAAAAATCACAAGCATTCTTATACACCAGTAACAGACAAACAGAGAGCTAAATCATGAACTCCCATTCACAATTGCTTCAAAGACAATAAAATACCTAGGAATCCAACTTACAAGGGATGTGAAGGACCTCTTCAAGGAGAACTACAAACCACTGCTCAACAAAATAAAAGAGGACACAAACAAACAGAAGAATATTTCATGCTCATGGATAGGAAGAATCAATATCATGAAAATGGCCATACTGCCGTTTCCCAATGGCCATACTGCCATTGCCCAAGGTAATTTATAGATTCAATGCCATCCCCATCAAGCTACCAATGACTTTCTTCACAGAATTGGAAAAAACTACTTTAAAGTTCATATGGAACCAAAAAAGAGCCCACATTGCCAAGTCAATCCTAAGCCAAAAGAACTAAGCTGGAGGCATCATGCTACCTGACTTCAAACTGTACTACAAGGCTATAGTAGCCAAAACAGCATGGTACTGGTACCAAAACAAAGATATAGACCAATGGAACAGAACAGAGCCCTCAGAAATAATACCACACATCTACAACCATCTGATCTTTGACAAACCTGACAAAAACAAGAAATGAGGAAAGATTCCCTATTTAATAAATGGTGCTGGGAAAACTGGCTAGCCATATGTAGAAAGCTGAAACTGGATCCCTTCCTTACACCATATACAAAAATTAATTCAAGATGGATTAAAGACTTAAATGTTAGACCTAAAACCATAAAAACCCTAGAAGAAAACCTAGGCAATACTACTCAGGACATAGGTATGGGCAAGGACTTCATGTCTAAAACACCAAAAGCAATGGCAACAAAAGCCAAAATTGACAAATCATATCTAATTAAACTAAAGAGCTCCTGCACAGCAAAAGAAACTACCATCAGAGTGAACAGGTAATCTACAGAATGGTAGAATATTTTTGCAATCTAATCATCTGGCAAAGGGCTAATATCCAGAATCTACAAAGAACTCAAACAAATTTACAAGAAAAAAACAACCCTATCAACAAGTGGGTGAAGGATATGAACAGACACTTCTCAAAAGAAGACATTTATGCAGCCAACAGACACATGAAAAAATGCTCATCATCACTGGCCATCAGAGAAATGCAAATCAAAACCACAGTGAGATACCATCTCATACCAGTTACAATGGCGATCATTAAAAAGTCAGGAAACAACAGGTGCTGGAGAGGATGTGGAGAAATAGGAACACTTTTACACTGTTGGTGGGACTGTAAACTAGTTAAACCATTGTGGAAGACAGTGTGGCAATTCCTCAGGGATCTAGAACTAGAAATACCATTTGACCCAGCCATCCCATTACTGGATATATACCCAAAGGATTATAAATCATGCTGCTATAAAGACACATGCACATGTAAGTTTATTGTGGCACTATTCACAATAGCAAAGACTTGGAACCAACCCAAATGTCCAGCAATGATAGACTGGATTAAGAAAATGTGGCACACATACACCATGGAATACTATGCAGCCATAAGAAATGATGAGTTCATGTCCTTTGTAGGGACATGGATGAAGCTGGAAACCATCATTCTCAGCAAACTATCGCAAGGACAAAAAACCAAACACCACATGTTCTCACTCATAGATGGAAATTGAACAATGAGAACATTTGGACACAGGAAGGGGAACATCACACACCAGGGCCTGTCTTGGGGTAGGGGCAGGGGGGTGGGATAGCATTAGGAGATATACCTAATGTAAATGATGAGTTAATGGGTGCAGCACACCAACATGGCACATGTATACGTATGTAACAAACCTGCAGGTTGTGCACATGTACCCTAGAACTTAAAGTTATATATATATATATATATATATATATATATATATATATATATATATATATATATATATATATATATATATATCTGCTGGAGGATTTAAAAAAAAATTTCCTGGCTCAGTATAGGGGTTGGAAAGAAGCTTTAGGGTATCATACACCAGTTAGACTGCCCTGATGTCATGGATTCCTATTTGTGTATTATCTGGTAGTCCTATTATGACTATTTTTTGTATGAGGTGAGCACTCAGCACACTCCCTGATAATGGTAGAGCAGGAAGATACTACACTTGGAGGAATGCAGTCAAGCTACTCTGTTTCTTCTATCCTTTCTTAGCCACAAGTATAACAGAACACATGAGTATGTGTGCATGCACATGCTCGGGGCTGACAGTGCACGCCTGAAATCTGTGCCATACCCAGGAGTTCTAAGTGCTCCTCTCGTGGTGGTCGGGCTTTGATCTCCACAAATTCTCCATCCGTGTATTCCCTGTAAACCACCTTCTTGTACTGAGAGCCAATCCAATTTTCAGTGCGGTTCATAAATATATCTCCATGTCTGCAAATCAGAAGCATCAGAAATTAAAGTTGTCAGAAAGCAAAAAAGCTTTGAGCGCTTCTAAGTGATTCAGGGGTAATCTGGAGAAGTGCTCCCCAAACCTGGCTGTGATCAAGTGCTCCCTGGGGAGCAGGCCTTTTGCACCAGACTTTCTGGGAGTGAGGCCAGGCATCTGCACTTTAAAGCTCCTTCAGTTCTGATATGGGCAGCCCAGCACCAGTCCATGGCCCACCCTTTTAAATCACGGTTGTAATCTTCTGCTAAGCACTGAGTAGGGCCAACCTCAGAGACTCCTAAGTATCCTTTGAGGTTGCACCTCTCTTCTGGGACCATCTAACCTTACACACTTGCATCTGCATGTGTGTGTCATCACACACACACACACACACACATACACATCCACCCTCTACCACCCTGAGTTTCTCCAGATTTCATATGCATCTTTCTGTACATGGTAATGCTTTTCCACTTTGAAGGATCTCAAGAAGGACCATAGTCTTGTATTGTGTATACATCCATATACAAATATAGATAGATACAGTTGATACTTGTTATTCACCCTAGTTATGTTCTAGAAAGTCATTGTGATAACTGGACTAATAAAGACTGAACCATTGTTCCTAGGGAAAATATAGGGTTAGGTTCCTGCAAACCTCTGGTCACAATATTTTCATCAACAGATCAATATATAACCTTGTTTTATGTCTGTTTCTTTTTAAACACACTTTATTTAATATATATTGCTGAGCTCAACAGCATTAACACTGTTGAGCTCATTAACACTGAGCTCAACAGCCAACAGCACTGTAACTCATGCAGGAAAAAAGCCCCTCTCACATGTATAAGGCACATCAGAGGCTTCTTACACTGAGGACACTGCTTCAAAACTCTGTTTAAGGGGGCATTTTAAACAGTGAAAGCACCAACATAAAGCACACAAGTGCAAAAACGATGGCACTAAATAATCTGAAAACAAGGACATTTGTTTACAGTATGAGAGCTGAAACAAGAAGGCAGAGAGACTCCTTGTTTGACCTCAGCTGAAAATGTGTGCATCAGGCAACGTAAATTTTTTGCCACTCTACATGTACCTGCAAATGACCACAAAAATGTCACAGGAATTGATTTTGGGGTTAAAAATAAATTTTAGCAAGTAGGCAAATTTGCAAAAGCAGAATCTACAAATAACGAGCATAGACTGTATACGTACCTTACATGTATAGTACATTTCATCTATTACCAAGGCAGATCATCACAAAAGACAGATTTTTAAAATCTATTAATTTTATCTCTAAAATACAGTGAGACCCACCCCTTCCATTGAGGGAGCTTTCATTCTTATCTCAGCCACTTGTAATACTTACCTAGGTTGGGTGGAATTGTTCCTAATCATTTTCCCTGCCACCTGTACTCCTCTTTGCCCTCTATTCACACACTGCAGGCAGAGGGATCCTAAGCTATACATTTAACAACGTTGATGTTAAGCCTTTTTATGATTTCCCACAGCCAAACTCCTCAATTTGGCTCTCAAGCCTCACTATCTGCCTTTGCCACCTCCTGAGCCTCATTTCCCATCACTAGCCCCTAGGCTCTATGTTCTGGTCATTCTAAACATTCACTCTCTTGAACATGATGTGCTCTCCCTCACCTCCAGGCCTTTACACAGGTTGTTCCCTCTGCCACGAACATGCTTCCTTCCTCTTCAAGTGGACTACTCTTCATGTCCCAACTCAAAGACTACTTCCTCCCAGAAGCCCCCGCCGACTACCAACCTTCTCCCTACCTTTCCTCAAGACAGGGCTGTGTGCTTCTGCCATATCTCCTGTTGCACTCTACCCTTCCCCTCTCATAGAACATACTTGTTCTAAAGTCTTACCATGGACCAGGAATTCTGTGTGGGAAAGGACCTTGTCTATCCTCCATACTGTTTCACCAGCACATTGCACAATGTCTAGCATATAGTAGGTATTTAATAAATGCATGTATACTTCCACCCTAGACTGTATGATTTCCAAGGGAAGAGAACTTTTCTTCTACTTTCATTTTTCAGGAGACCCAGTTACATGTGGTAGTGACCAGTGCAGAACCTGTAGCCACATTCCACCGTTTCCCAGATTTCTCCACTGCAAACCAGGCTGATAATAATTCCTCTACCTCATGGAATTGATATGAGGGTCATGTGAGTCAGTATCTGTAAAGCACATGTCAGGCCCATGTTCAGCACTATGTAAGCACTTGCTTTTTCATCATCTTGTGAGAATGGTGCAAGAGATGCTGAGCAAAAACTGGTGGAGTAGGTCAGGTGTGTTGTAAGGGTTGTGTCAGATAAGGTTTGTAATATCCCTAGCAGAATGCCTGGTCCACAGTAGCTGCTCAATAGGCAGTGGTTTATTGTGGAGAATCTCAGGATGACTAAATCACACACGTATCAGTCTACAAGCTCAGGAGTACTAGGAATACAACTTTATTTTTTTCATAGCAACTTAATTTCTGTTTTCAAATTTCCTCCCACTGCATAAACTTCCCCTGGACATTGTACTGATGGTCCCATTTGTTGGCTTTCTGGGATGCTGAGACCTTCCCAGCATGTTTTAGGAAGCCCCAAAGAAAGACTTCTAGGTCCCAAGGTGGGGCAGAGGGTCTGTGCTGACCAGGATAATAAATGTCTCAGGGATAGCCTGTAACCACAAATGGTTCAAAAACCAGATGGGCTCCTACCATGGCCATGGGACAAAGGGCAGAGACATAGAAACTAGGGTGCAGAAGGGGTATGTGTCACTGGGCTCTTATCTACAGACATGCCTCAGATGTGCCCTAAGAGAACTGCCATTTCAATTCCATACTGAATTGTTATCTACAGCATTTGTTAAACTTTGAACATGTGAACTTGTCCTTATCTCACTTTGCTTTCATCTATGTATGGGCAAGAATCAGAGTGACAGGGGCAGGTGTAATTATGGCATTGCACCCCCTTCCCCACCAGCACATTTTATCTCCTTATGTCACTTGGGAGGGAGTCTCAGAAGACTGAAGCTAGACCTTCCTGCTAGCCCCGTGGGATGGAGACTTAAAGTAGGAGTTCATATTAGTTGTAAGAACATCATAAAGGCTATATTTTTATACATTCATGGGCTAAGATTGTACACATGACAAAATTATTATACAATTATTTCTTTAGTTATGGTAGCCTTTTAATGAAATAATCATTTTAGAAAGGGCCAGATTGGAATTCATTTCATTTTCCACTGTACCAGCACCAGTCTTCAGCTTGTATTGGCAGCACTAGTTTTGCAGAATACAGGTGTTTGGCCTAACAAATAGGTTAGTGAGTAATTGAATGGATTTAAAATTCTCCTGTTCTTAAGGGAAATCTTAAAAAAAAAAAATGTATCCAGAAGGTAGAACCATTATAATCTCTTTTCCATAAGTACAGCCCCTCAAAACAAAGGCCAATAAATAAGAAAAGAAATACTTGTGTTAAGATAGGAACAGTAGCATGTCGTGTTTGTCTCGCAGCCACGGAGGATGTCTATGAGGTGAGGGGAGGGGAGTATGGTGGCAGGGGGCGAGGGTAGGTGGCAATAAAGAACAAAGAGGAACTGGGCCAGGAGGGACAATGTAGTGTGCCGGAGAGAACGTGGATTTATTTGTCTTTCAAAAGATCTATGTTCAATTCTAACTCTGCCAATGTCTAGTTGGGCGCCTTAACTCTTTGCATCCAAGTTTCCTCATCTGCATATCAGAACAGTAATACCAGGCAGTGGGTTGCTGTGGAGGGAGGGGATTAGCCCTGGGGGAGGAGGTCTGTGGTCTGCGCCTGCCTTCTCCCTTGTTTAACTCCATCCCAGTGCACCCTAGGGATCTTGGTTCCTGGACTCTGGGCTTAGCGCCCTGGAGGAGCAATGCTTACAAGGCTGCTGGCGGCCTGAGAGCTGCTGAGTCTTGGGCATGCACCACTGGCCAACAGCACTGTTAAGGGAGGGCCAGTCTTGCAGACTTTCTGGGCACAGGGCCTAGTAGAGAAACCTGTTCTTCCTACCCCGATCCCGGAGTCTCTTACAAGGCAATGGCCTCCTGTCCCTCCTTGGTGGTCCCCCACTTAGAGCAGCGCTCTGGCAATGGCTCAGCCTCAACCTTTCCTGAGGTCCTGCATCCACAGCAGCCCATCCTCTCACCCCACATCATACACCCTCTCTGCCTTCTCTGGCCCTTTTTGTCTTCCCAGCCCCACTATAACCATGTGATCTGCCTCTTTCCCTGAGCCTTTTCACCCTGCACACTCACTCCCAGGTACGCCCTGCATCCCATGACCACCCAGCAGAGCCCGCCGAGGGCCTGCGAGACACCGCACGCTGCCTTCCGGAGGCCGAGGTGGGCAGCTTCCCTAATCTGTGCACATAAGTAAAAGTCTCTGTCGGCCGGAACTGTGCAGACACAACCTGGGAATTTGCAGGGAGCCACACTTACTAAAGACCTACGGAGCATGCGCAATCCCACCAAGGAGCCCTAGCGGCGGCGCCTGTGGTACCTTTCCCCTCTTGCGTCCACGTGCTGCTTTTCGAACTCCCAGTTTTTGTTAGGGGCATAATCCCATTCTACTTCTTCAGCGGCGATGTAAAAAGTTCTTATCATCCCGTACCGCTGCTCAGAAGGGTCCCTGTTGTCACAGCTGCTGACCTCATAGATCTGACCCATGCCTCTCGAGAGGTGGGGCATGGTGGCACAAAACACCCTAAAAATACCTGCAAGAGAAATGGCTCGGCATTGAGTGTGGTGCTCGGTATTTTTGTTGGTGATGGTCTGTTTTTAGCAAACCTGCATATTTTATTCCAAAATAACCAGTTAGGTGGATTTTTAAAATACCAGTTGTCTAGTAGTTTAAAATCAGACCCCAGGGGGAATAGATTACTTTGAATATATTTACTTCTGTGGAGAGAAAGATACTGTCCAAAATTCATTTGTTATAAAAAAAGAAACTTACAATATTGCTACCAAGAAATGACTTTTCTGGGTCTCCCATATAATTCACACCTATTAGAAGACAGTCTGTCCTGGAAAATCACCAATGACTGTCTTAGTCCAGCCCAGTTTAAAAAGAACTAATTACCTGTAAGATGATTATCCTAGACAAGGTTCAAATTAAGCCATATTTCTGATGAGTATTTTGCCCTAAAGGATCATAAATTCTAAAGTGCAATAAATATGTAAGTGTTATTATTATTAAAGCCAAATGTATTACTTCATTAAGCCCTTGAGCAAAGAAGTTTCTCATTTCCAATGATAGGTCTACATTATGCTAAATGAAAAGGAAACAGAAAACAGAAAAACAATCAATTAGATTTTTCTACATAATACTGACAATCCTGTCAAAAATTATGTAATTTTTAGATTGAATTTTCTAGATGCATTGGCATCAGATAGATATTTCTTAACTCACCATAAAATCACATAAGACAGATAAAATTATTGAAGATATTAATTCTCAATGAAAATACTGGATCAATAAATCTTCCTCCCCTTTCTCTAGTAGCCTCTGTTTTTAGAGGTGAGGGATGAGTGTACCTTTCATTAACCTTCTACAATGTACAGAGGTATCCTCTATCTTTCTATACATGTAACTCTGTTGTCTAAACATCGCCTAGTTACTCCTTTTAGATAAGCAAAAATTCAATGGGTTGATTCAATGGGTACCAAGCACACCCAGGCACTGATGAGGACACATGAGGAAGGGTCTTTATATGAAACCACAGAGAAGATACCTTTGAAGACAGACTTGGAAAGACTGTCCCCTACATTTGTTTTTTCCAGGCAGCCTATTTTTTATGTATTGATCATGGCACTTCAATAGTTGAGGAATTGTCTCCTCTAAGAACAAAGAGGATCTTAGACAAGGTAGCATGAAGAAGAAAACAAAACTAATAATAATGATAATAATAATAGAAGAACATGGAAATGTTTGAGTTGCAGCATATAGTCTACTCTACCCACTCTTGAGCACCCTCCTTCTTGACTTATAGGTAAGGGACAGGAATGGTGAAATGACTAAGCTTTTAAGCAGTCACAGATTTATGCTTATCACCAAACATAAACTGGAAAACACTGTTGTGAAGCGCTTTAGAAATGTATAGGACACATGGAGTAACGATCAAAGCACTAGAATAAGTAGCTCCATTTCTAAAATTATTCTGGGCAGCTCTAACTTTGAGTGCCTATTTCTATGAATTAAAATGATTTGGCTATTTCCCAATCCCCTCCTCTTTTTGGTCTTGAAGAGCGTATTAAAAAAAAAAGTTGTGTCCAAGGCATCTCTTGATTTGAGTAATTCATAATTGATCAACTATACTAATGTACAGAGACTGGACACTAGGAAAAGTTCACATAGAAAAGACTATGGAGCTCCTAGTCTCAGGCAGTCCTTAGGCAAAGATTTTGAAGCCCAAGCCTCAAGTTCTTAATTGATGACACAGAGACATCTAAACTGCAGTTCCAGTGGAAAGCAAAGAAGTAGAACATCCATTAGTAAACAGCAAGTACTCATCTTAGGTAGCATATTGGTTTCCTGTTAAGACTGATGAAAAAATTGGTTTGGAAAAACATGTTCAATGTCTATAGGGCTTGTTCTCCTCACTTTTCATGCAGTGATTAGCATGTGCTACCACGTGTTGCTCTAGATCTTTTATGAAAACGCCCCAATTATCTCATTAGCTTGGAATCTCTAAGAGAAGAAGTTCCAGGTACTGGCATTATACAGGGGTCTCCATAAATTCCATATCCAATGCAGCTTGCCCTGTTGGGAAACCAAGGGTGCCCAACAGAATGAAAACAGAGAATTCCCCCAATCAAAAGGCTGTTATCAGTACCTACGGAAGAGAGACCAGGCTGCAGTTATGGCTACATCTGTAATCTGGAAGCATCCACTGGGATGTCCATGCCTGGTAGATGCTTCAGAGAAGCAACTGAAATTATGTTCATGCTCAATGAGAGCAAAACATATCCACTTTATCAGGGCTGAATTTTTATGGACTGTGAATCAAAAACATTCTCCTAGGATTTATGCACCAAAGACTTTAGAAGGCTCCCACTTCTGTTTTGTGGATGCTATTTTAGATATTTCCCCTTTGTCCCTTATACTATGTGTTTGGACTAATAAGTCAGGATTCTCTGATTCTAATCAAGACTATATCTATTTCTACACCACTTGAAGTGCACAAAGTCTACCAATTTCTTCTGTGGGAGGACTCTAAGAGGATGAGCCTGAAGGTAGAAATCTGGTCACCTGAGATGGACCCAGCAAGTTTACCTGCGTGGTCCGGCTGCATGAATGCTGTTGTGGCCATGTGGGGAAACAGGGCCAGGGAGTCTCGGTGAGTCCCTCGTAGGTGGATGGTGTTCCCTTGAAAAACAATTCCATGCATGTCAGTGTCAGTGCCCAATCCAATCAGATGCCAGGAAACTCTATCCCTTTTACACATGTTTAAGCCTGGCTGGTTGCCATACATGTAGCCGTTAACAGCTAAATGGAAGAAGAAAGATGGTGAAAAATTATCAGTGTGTATGGGGCAGGGGAGCTTCAAATATGTAAACTGTTTACAAAAGATCCTTGTTTTCAGAGAATAAACAGTACCAGGGAAAAGCCACATGGTGAATCCACTTAAAATGGAGACCAAAATTAACAATGAATAATGAAAATATAAGGAAATTATTTAAATGTTATCTTTAACAACACATATGCAAGGACACTAATTCTAAGAATGACTAAGGGATAAATCAGATTGTTTATGAAATAATTTCCCCATACTCTTCTCTAAGGCTCTCAATATGAAAATATTTTTCTTTTGTGGTTATTTTCCTATGATCTCCCTTGTTAAATGTCTCTTCCTCAGTTATTAATTCATTGAATTCTACAAGACCCTCATTTGCCAATGGGCTTTGCATTTGATTCTAGAAGTTATCAGACATGCTTTTACTGATTACATGGATTCAGCATTATTTGAAAGATTTTTTAATCAATTGACAGTATATGTGCATATGCAGTTAGTGGAGAGGGATTGTTTTTTAGGGGGTACTTAAGCTTATATGAGGTTAGTCTTTGAGTAAATAAATTTGCTTTATGATAACTCGTACTTCCTTATCCCAGTACAATTACTGGAGGGACTTTATTAATAAATAATGATTAGTTAGATATGAAGACCCTCTGCGCTTCCAGAGTGGCAAGTTGTTTTTATCTTTGACATCAACCCCAATCCATTGATAGTGGCTATCTGAAAAAGTGCCTTGACAAGAATTTAGAAACCGCATTCTCACCCCATGGGGATGAAAGCCATGATATAACGCAATGTCTGACTGGTGAATGCACATAATTGTGTCTCATGCTTGATGTTTCTTGGAGAAATAAATATTTCTACCCCCCTCCTGCTCTCTACTAAGCCTATAGCAGGAAGGAACTATTATCACGCACATGAGTGACCTTCTGTTATAATCCCATTGTCAAATAAAATTACTTTTTGTTAGGTTGGTGCAAAAGTGATTGCAGTTTTTGCCATTGAAAGTAATTGCAAAAACCGCAATTACTTTTGTACTATCCTATATTTCTGTGTCTGCAAAACCAGTGGTGCTTGGTAATTGTACTCAGATCTGGGATTATTGGTAGAAATTCCAAGAAATTCTGGCACTTCTGAGAAGGACATCACATTTTATGAAAAAAAAATCTTTGATAATGTCTTTGCAAATAAATGATCTAAATCTTGTCCACCAAATGTTAATGAAATCTGAGTATAAATCAAGGTGCTAATAAATTCAGTCCTTGGCTGGCTGGTAGAGAATCTTCTCTTGCCTTGGAATGCTTGTTTAAAGCCTCTCTTTCTACAACAGTCACTCATCCATTCTTTCTTTCAATAAACATGTTTTGAATACAGACTATATAATAAACACAACACAAAGCATTGTGCACCATGTCAGGCCCTTTCTTTTTGGCTTTGTTGCTGTCTTCCTTCCACTCCCTGCAAGCAAGACTGAAGCTAGAACTTAGTTTATAATTAATGTGACATTTGAATTAAGATGCATTATTTGCCTTGAACTTTGTTTTAACAATGATATATCCTGTATTTATTTATTTATTTATTTATTTAAAGAGAGAGAGGGTCTTACCCTGTTGCCCAGGCTGGAGTGCAGTGGAGCCATTATGCTTACTTCAGCCTCAACCTCCCGGGCTCAAGAGATCCTCCTACCTCCTACCTCAGCCTCCTGAGTAGCAGCTGGGACTACAGGTGCACACCACCATACCTGGCTAATTTTGTATTTTCTGTAGAGATGGGGTCTCACTAAGTTGCCCAGGCTGGTCTTGAACTCCTGGACGCAAGTGATCCTCCCACCTTGACCTCCCAAAGTGCTGGGATTACAGGCATGAGCCACGGTGCCTGGACTATATATTGTATTTCTAAATATGAAAGTAGTTTCACATTGCCAAAATAGGGTGGGGCTGGATTTGATGTAGTTCATTCAGTTGTTTATTATCTTTTTAAATGAAGACCAACCTCTTTGATGATAAATTTCTTTTACAATTTAGTTTCTCCACCAAGAAACTGCTATATTTCCTTATTTCCACCTTAATTTCCCCTTTATATTGTCTACTAAGAAGTTTGGAAACAATATTCATATTCAGTTACAGCAAAACCTTTTGTAGAAGATGACACTGAAAATGTACTACTCCGTGCTTTCCATTGGCACAAGAGGGGACTCTGTTGGAAATGAGCATCTGGGACCATAGGGTCTGTGACCTGGTTGCCATGGGGCACTTGTAACCTTGGACTATTTTTTACTTCCATGCAAGGAAGGGAGGTTAAGGGCTATTTTGTTATTCTTCCATAATGCTTTAAAAGGCAATAAATAGATTTTATGCTGGGTCCTAAAACAAGCAGGTTAGCACCTGTTGTCTTACGTTACTTGCTTCAGGCACTTTTATTGACTGCACACTCTTGCAGGCATTGAGTTTGGACTCTCATTACTCTGCTACCTTAGGTAATATGCCTAAGAGTAATGACATCCTGTGTTACTCACAAGCAATTAGCAGGTGGTTTGCTATTGTAACACTTGATACAAAGAGACAGGGAGAGATAATTAAGTAATTCCTCTCAAATGAAGATCTGGGATAGGAACAGCTAGTGTTTCACAAATTAACACTCACCAGTCACTCATACTACTTAATTAAATCATTCATACTACTTAATTATAGACACTTTGCTATGTAATGATTATCTCCTATTGTCACTTTGGTTTTCAGACTTAATGTTATTGTGAACCCAAGGGAGAGTAGTTTGTCAGTAATTTTCTACATTTATGATATACTGTGAACTTGGCTAGTTTAAATTTTTTTTTTTTTAGACGGAGTCTCACTCTGTCGCCCAGGCTGTGCAGTGGCACGAACTTGGCTCACTGCAACCTCCACCTCCGGGTTCAAGCAATTCTCCTGCCTCAGCCTCCTGAGTAGCTGGGAATATAGGCACGCACCACCATGCCCAGCTAAGTTTTGTATTTTTAGTAGAGACGGGGTTTCACCATATTGGCCAGGCTGGTCTCCTGACCTTGTGATCTGCCCACCTCAGCCTCCCAAAGTGCTGGGATTACAGGTGTTAGCCACTGTGCCTGGCCACTAGTTTAAAATTTGTGTTCCTTCATCTAAGGCTGATAAAGTGCTCTAGAAGTATTAAATTTCACATCTCTGAGAGATAGGGAGGTTTCACCATACCATCTAAAGCTGAAGGCATGAAATAACTTACTCATGACCAAGAACAATATCCAAGAAACCAAAATTAATATAATTCAAACACACCAATCATTTTCACTTCTAATGCAAGTCAGCCTTTCATTTACAGGCGGGAATGTCATTTGTCATACCATGCATTCGGTTGGATTTCACAAACTCTTTATCTTCTTTGTCAATGCTGAAGGGATGCCAGATAAACTTCTGAATGTTTTCATCAAAATATCTGCTCAGATTCTCATCAAAGACTGTAAACAGTAGGTAAAACTCCTTGTCTATTCCTTTCTACAGAGAAGAAAGAAATGAATACATAAAAGGTACAGCTTGGAGGAATTCACAGAATTGCTTTCCTTCAAAGTTCACACAAAATATTAATAAGTCAGGGCAGATCAACATCAGCCCAAGAGTTCGCAGGTCATTTTTAAATAAGGATACTGAATGTTGCTCTGATGAATTTATTCCCCACTCAGAAAATTTGTCTTTCTTGTTACATCCGTCCTCCAAGGAAATCAGCCCCTGCTTAGAAGGCTTTCTACTCTTTTGGCCTCTGTTGCCAGGCTGGTCCTCAAGGACTTTTTCTCCTTACCCTGACCTGCCAGCCCTGGCCCAGCTTCTCTCTCTGACTTCATTTCCCTGTACTCACCTCCTAGCTTGCTCCAGAAACCCTGGCCTTTTGCCCTTCCATGAACACACCAACCTCATTCCTGCCTCAGGGTCTTTCCATGTGTTGTGGAACATGAATTGAAGAACTCCCTTCCTCAATTCACTTTTCTGCATGTCATTTCCTCAGAGTGGTCTTCCCTAACCATCCTTCTAAACTTATCACCATCTTCTGCCCAGAAACTCACTCACTTTACCCTATTTTATTCTTCATAGCACTTATCTCCACCTGAAACTATTTTATTTATGAAGTTATTTTTTTTAACTTTTTCCTACTGCAATGTGAGTTTCATGAGGATAGGAACACTTTGGATTCCTCTCTGTACCTGCATCACCAAGAAAAATGCCTGGAAAAGCAGGCATCAAGTATACATTTTTGAGTGAAATAATGAATTCATATAACTGACGAGACTTAGCTAAATTATGTTAACTTCAGTGGATAGTGAGGGGACAGTGGATATGACTTCCCACAGCATGTATTCCTAATCAGTCTATTTGAGCCTATCTGATCACACAGCATCACAGATCGCTGCAGTATGCTTTCCTTTAGAACTGACCAGAGAGATGACTATGTTTTCTTTTCTTTTTAATTTAATTTAAAATTTTGGGATACAGGTGCAGTCTGTGCAGATTTGTTACATAGGTAAACATGTGCCATGGTGGTTTGCTGCACCTATCAACCTGTCACCTAGGTATTAAGCACAGCATGCATTAGCTATTTATCTTGATGCTCTTCCTCCCTCCACCCCTACCACCACAAGCCGCAGTGTGTGTTGTTCCCCTCCCTGTGTCCATGTGTTCTCATTGTTCAGCTCCCACTTATAAGGGAGAACATGCATTGTTTGGTTTCCTGTTCCTGCTTTAGTTTGCCGAGGATAATGGCTTCAAGTGCCATCCATGTCCCTGCAAAGGACATGATCTCATTCGTTTTTATGGCTGCATGGTATTCCATGGTGTACGTGTACCACAATTTGTTTATCCAGCCTGTCAAAAGACATGGGCTTTTCAGTTGATTCCATGTCTTTGCTGTTGTGAGTAGTGCTGCAATGAACACATACATGCATGTATCTTTGTGATAGAATGATTTATATTCCTTTTGGTGTATGCCCAGTAATGGAACTGCTGGGTCAAATGGTATTTCTGGTTCTACGTCTTTGAGGAATCACCATACTGTCTTCCACAATGGTTGAACTAATTTACATTCCCACCAACAGTGTAAAAGAGTTCCTATTTCTCCACAGCCTTGCCAGCATCTGCCATTTCTCGACTTTTTAATAATTGCCATTCTGAATAGCGTGAGATGGTATCTCATTGTGGTTTTCATTTGCATTTCTCTAATGATCAGTTAAGTTGAGCTTCTTTTCATAGGTTTATTGGCTGCATAGATGTCTTCTTTTGAGAAGTGTCTGTTCACGTCTTTTGCCCACTTTTTAATGAGTTTTTTTTTCTTGTAAATTTGTTTAAGTTCCTTGTAGATTCTGGATATTAGACCTTCATCAGATGGATAGATTGCAAAGATGTCCTCCCACTCTCCAGGTTGTCTGTTCACTCTGATGATGGTTTATTTTGCTGTGCAGAAGCTCTTTAGTTTAATTAGAACCCATTTGTCATGCTTTGCTTTTGTTGCAATTGCTTTTGACGTTTTCATCATGAAATCTTTGCCTGTGCCTATGGCCTGAATGGTATTGCCTAGATTTTCTTCTAGGGTTTTTATAGTTTTGGGTTTTACATATAAGTCTTTAATCCATCTTGAGTTAATTTTTGTATAAGGTGTAAGGAAGGGGGTCCACTTTCAATTTTCTGCATATGGCTAGCCAGTTCTCCCAGCATCACTTATTAAATAGGGAATCCTTTCCCCATTGTTTGTTTTTGTCAGGTTTGTCAAAGATCAGATGGTTGTAGATGTGCTGTCTTATTTCTGAGTTCTCTATTTTGTTCAATTGCTCTATGTGTCTGACTTTGTATCAGTACAATGCTGTTTTGGTTACTGTAGCCTTGTTGTATAGTTTGAAGTCGGGTAGTATGATGCTTCTAGCTTTGTTCCTTTTGCTTAGGATTGCCTTGGCCATATGGGCTCCTTTTTGGTTCCATATGAATTTTAAAGTTGTTGTTTCTAATTCTGTGAAGAATGGAGGTGACCATCCTTTCTATCCCTCAATGCTTTCCTGTCTCTAACATGCTCCCCACCCAAGCCACCTTCATCCTGCTGCATGCTCTGGAGGGACCCTCAGCAATGTCATCTGACCATATCTCTCTCCTCATGTTGGACAATACAGTCTCATCTAATGGTATTCCGGTTCCTGCCTACCTGTTCAGCCTCATCTCTTGACTCTTTCCTCCTGGCACTTTGAAGCAAGGCCAAGCTCCTTGTCACCCTCTGCACTTGCTGTGTTCTGCATCCCTCTGTCCTTCATGCATGTATTCCCTCAGCTTTGATAGTCTGCCACTCTTTTCTCTTGCAAACCACTAAGCAACCTCATGGTTCTGCTTAGCTGCCCACTTCTGTGATGCTTTCCTAACTCCTCATCAACGAGGTGAGTACTCCTTGCTCCTACTATTCCTTATATATAGTTATTTCCTTAATTACATGATGCTTTAGAAGGCAGTAGTATAAAAGCATGAGCTACAGAAGAAAACAATGAAGACTTGAAATTTTTCAGAATAAAATATTAAAAATTGGAAGAACATAAAGGATCAAAATATATTTTAAAAGATCATGGGCTATGTGAACAGAAAAACCTAGGTTCTAATGCTATTCTTCTGTTCACCCAGTGTGAAGCCTGGAGCAAGTGATTTATCCTCTCTAAGCCCTAATTCCCTCACTTGCAACATGAGGGTAATAGGAGTCCCCACATCATGTTTTGTGTGAAGATTAAATGAGATGACTTAGCCAAAGCACTCAACACAACAACTGACAAATATTAAGCACTCAGTGCTGTTATTATTAGGTGAGACCGCAATCATCTATAGTAGAAGAATGAACAATTGAAAGGAGTTGCATTGAAGAACCTCATTGCTTGACAGGTATTTGGAGGGTAACTGGGTTTAATGAGGGTGGGAAATTAGCCCAAGAAAACATTAGAAGGAAGGTGACAGAACCCTGAGTGATGGTGAATTTATGAATAACTTAACTGGGCCACAGTGTGCCCAGATTTTTGCTCACACATTATCCTGGGTGTTTCTGGAAGGATGTTTTTGGATGAGATTAACAATTGAATCAGTAGACTGAATAAAACTGATTGTACTTCCCGACATGAGTGTACCCCATCCAATTGGTTGAAGGCCTGAATAGAAAGAACCAAAAGGCTCACCTTCCTCTAAATAAGAGGGAATTTCTCCCACCTGACTGTCCTTGAACTAGGACATTGGCTTCTTTTTGCCTTCATGCTTAAACTAAAATATTGGCTCTTCCTGGTTCTCGAGCCTGTCAGCTTTCTAACTGGAGCCACCCCATTGGCTCTCCTGGGTCTTCTGCCTGTTGACTCAGCCTGCAGGTGCTGAGATCTATCAGTCTCCATAATCATATGAGCCAATTCCTCATAATAAATATCTCTCTGTGTGTCTCTTTCTCTCTCTCTCTCTCTCTCTCTCTCTCTCTCTCTATATATATATATATATATATATGGAACATCTGAGTAGTGGCTGGTGTCTGCAGCACACAGCTATTTTGTGAACAGTATATGTTAGTACATAGTAGGCTCCCACAGCAGCAGGGAAGAAAGGTGAGAGGTCTAAACCATAACCCATTACACAACTCTGAGTATTGAAATGTGGATAAGGAAAATGAGTTTTGTAAATGAGGTTGCACTGGAATTTTCAGTGTTTGTTTGCAGGCCACACAATGTTTAAGATGTGTGTAATATGGCATTTTCTGCTAACTAAACTTCTTAACCTTGGGGATAAGAGTACATACCCTGTATTGCATTTATCCAACCAGAAATATTTGTTGAATGTCAACAATGTGCCATGCATTGTTCTGGGAAAGGAAGATAAGATAGGCAAGGTCCTTGCTCCATTGCACTTATCTTCTTGTAGGAGGAAACATACTATACACATAAGCAAATAAATAAACAAGGAAACTGTCTTATGGTGGTAAGTGATAGTAAAATCAGGTGATATAAAAGAAAGTGACCTTAGCCTGGTGATCAGAGAAGGCTTCTCTGAGGAGTGACAAGAAGAACTAGCCACGCAAAGGTCAGGGGATGACATTCCAGGCATAAGGAGCCTGGTACAGAGGCCCAAAGCCAAAGACAAGCTTGGCCTGAGAGAGGAACAGAATGTGGATGGAGCATAAGTGGGCATGAGGGAGCGTGGTGCCCACTTGTGGGAACAAGAAGCTGGGGCATGTCTAAATAGTGTTGATTTTTGTTTTAAGTGTGACAGGAAACCACTGGAAGTGTTGAACAGGAAAGCGACTTGATCTCATTTGCACTTTAGAAAAATCATGCCTGGTGCCCTGTGATAAAATTAATCATGGGGAGGGTGACTATAGTCACCTTAATTGTACATTTGAAAATAACTAAAAGAATATAAATGGATTATTTGTAACACAAAGGATAAATGCTTGAGGGGATGAATACCCCATTCTCCATGATGTGGTTATTATGCATTGCATGCCTGTACATCTCGTGTACTCCATAAATATATACACGTTCTATGTACCCACAAAAATTAAAAATAAAAAAAATTTAAAGAAATTAATCATGGGGGAAAGAGGAGACAGCTCAATGCAATGCATGATCCTAGATCAGACCCAGGACCAGGAAAAATATGTTTTTCTTTTGCTATAAAGAACATCAATGAGACAATCGGCAAAATTTTAAAATGTATGTAGATTTGATAATGTCAACGTTAATTTTCTGACTCAGATAATTTTACTTTGTTTATGTCAGAGAGGGTCCTTGTTTTTAGGAAACACACACTGAAAGACATTATGTCTACAACCTACTCTCAAACAGTTCAGAAAAATAACCCATAAAAACAAAGAGAGATAATAATAAAGCAAATGAGATCAAATGTTGATGAATCTGGGTGAAGGGTACATGAAGATTCTTTGTAAATTTTTTCTACTTTTCCATAAGTCAGATTATTTCCAAAAAAGTGTGAGATCTATAGAGAGGTGGATTCAAAGAGAGAAACAGAATGGGAGTAGGGAGTTTGACTGAATGGTTAGTGTGGAGGACTAGGGGTGTTAGTAAATGACATTCTGTACCTGACCATTCACCACTGGGAGAATTTATGACAATTTACTGGAAAGAGATGCAAACACTTATTCCCATTTTCATCTCTCCACCTGCCTAGAAGAAGACTGACCATTTTGCTTATAGAGGGCCTGGCACATAGTAGTTATTTCATAAGTAACTCTTGAATTGAACATACCTTTCCATCTGGCCAAATGGTTTTCTCTCTCAGCCAAGTTATAGGTATAGGATGTTTCAGGGTACTTTTTTTTTTTCATGAATTTTGTGTAAGTGGACTGACCATGAATAGTATTTGGCTTAGGCAACAATTCCTACAGACTATGAGGTGCTTCTAGCAAACCTCAAAGGTACCATTAAACAGACACAGCGGGGGCAAAATTAGAACTACCTTTCAAACATTTTCTGGCACTAAATCTCCTTGGCTTAGGTATTTAGCTGCGAGGAAGCAAGAGGATGCATTGGAAAAAGGACCAAGTTGGATGTTCAAGGTCCTGTGTTTTACTGCCAACTTTCACTACTTACTAGGTGTATTTCCTGGAATTCTACTCAATGTCTCTGAGCCTTAGTTTCTTCAGCTTTAAAATATGAATAATCATTCTGCTTTGCCTTGTGTGCTTGTTGAGGCACAGCATAAACATTCAGTCTTATAACACATGCAATAGACATTTCCGGGATTGTTCCTTCATGTAGAGAAAGGAAAATCCAAATAGGATCAAGATATTTTGTGTTTTTTAAATCTGGAAATTCCTTTGAGTCCAGAAGTGGAGCCACACAATGCCAAAAATTATAAAATATACCATTTAAATAAATGTCCTTGCTATTTCTGATTGGTAAAATAGATGCTTAAATGACTATTTTTCTCTTTTCATTAATATGTTTAATATCATGTAGACATAGCTTGAAAGGCTATGCTTCGCTACACTAATCAATTGAACAATTCAAATCTCTAAGTTGGGACTTGCAAGAAGTTATCTAAATGCTTTCTTTTTCCTTCAGCCATAGTGATTAACTTTCATTTTACAGTTGTGGGTCACAGTGGTTCTCAACGTTGGCTGCACATTGGAATCATCTGGAGATTCTGATTTAATTAGTCTGTAGTACCTGAATAATGGCTGTTTAAATGGTCCCCAAGTAATTTTGATTTGAGAAACCTTGTCCAAGAAGAATAATTCCAATTAGCATTCCATGTGGATCTCTAAAGATTCTGTAATAAAAGCAGCACACAGAAAAAGAGGCCTGCCAAATCCTAACCACAACAAGCAGAGATTCTAGGTTCCTGAGTGGGCATTTGTAACTATAAATTTAGATCTTACATTTTCACCAGAAAATCAAATAAAATCTCCATTATGTAGAAATCTACTTCAAGGGAAGAAAGACAAATTGCTTTTTGTAACTGACTATTCCTGTCTCATCTCTGGCTCTGTTGCGGATCTCTCCCACATACAACCCTGAGAAGAACTGGTGACACTCAATGGCCTACCTGTGTCCCATCAGCATTGAGGACACCCTTTTTACAGACTAGCAAAGGCCCTACCAGGCCAGAGCTGGTGTCCTTAATTGGATCAACTGCTGAGAAGTAAAGATAGGTCAGACAGGGAGGATCACCAGCAGTTGGGCTTACGCTCTCAGGCACTGTCCACTTGTATGTGAAGGTTTCACCTGGTTTAACATGCGCCCCTGGTTTCACAAATCCTGAGGATATAAACAAAACAATTATTCAAAACAACAGGCAAGAACATTACATTGGTCAGACTGGGTCTTCCAGCCCTGGGTGCCTCCCTCTGATGATGAAGAATTTTGTACCAGGAGAGTGGTTTTCTCTTATGTATCCTACCAGAAGAGGCCACTGCCACAATCTGCTGGCTTATGAGATAAAAGTTTAAATCAAAGGATTATCTTCCTCATAAATCCCATACAATTTCTTGCTCAAATGCCAGCCTTAGCAAATATTAAAAGACTGATAGTGGCCCATTCAACAGTTAAGTGAAAATTCATAAAATATCATTGGAATGCTTTCTATGTAGAATATATTACACTTGGTCTTGCAGAAGATACCCAAAAGAATTAAGCAAGAAACCTATCTTTAAAGAGTTTGAAATATAGGAGACTGAACTTGGAAATCATCCAAATAACTACAAGATAGAGGAGTTTAGTGAATGCCCAAGGTTATGACATTGATATATAGCAAATCTGGGATTCAAACTCAGTTTTTGTCTGATTCCAAAGACTGTGCACTTAACCCTTACACCGTACTGCCAAAAAACACATTGATTCTTTCCTACTAGACAAGGCCAGAGGCTCATTCTGCATTTTATCCAGTGCTCTGCAAAAAGGTGCCCAGTATGTTTGCTGAGTTAACAAACATTTTGTCTGTTCTAGTGTTCTTTCTGCACACACACACAGTCATTCTGAGCATTTTTTTCTTTTATTTTTTTAAGAGACAAGGTCTTGCTATGTCACCCAGGCTGTAGTACAGTGGCATGATTATAACTGTAATCTTGAATTCCCTCAAGAGATCCTCTTGCCTCAGCCTTCCAAATTGCTGGGCTTACAGGCATGACCCACTGCACGCAGCCATTTTGAGTATTTTGACCAAAGAGGAGAGGATGGTTTTAGGAATTGTTACCGCAGCGAGAGAGGGTGAGGATGGGTCAAGGGAGAGGGAATTCTCTTCCATTCCTTTCTCTTCTGTCCCCTCACCATCACCACAAAACCTGTTCTCAACTGGGCCTGGCATCACACTCGAGTGTGAAGAGTATCCCAGGAAGCCAGGGTGTCTGCTGCAGTAATAGGGATGAGTACCAAGGAACTAGAAGTTTCCCAAGAGCAGTATCATGAATGGATTAGAGTTCCCACAGCCACTGGGCAACAGCTACCTTTCTTACATTTGGAGAACCTATGCCATGTACTCTGTGATGGGGAGAGGCCATATCAGATGATAAGCACACATTACTGTTTTTTATAAATATATTTGTTGATTTGATACAGAGCAAAGACCATGTGTAAGACTTCGATGTCAACAAACCATTAGAAATCAAATTTTCCCTTCAGCCTTCACCTGCAGAATCCTATGCAACCTGCAACTGAAAAGCTCTCCATCTTAGAGAAAAAGAAGTGACTGTGAAAGTAGCTTACTTTTGAGATTTACTACATTACTGAGAAAAAAAGAAAGAAACGAACATTTCCTAAGAACCTACCATGGGCCAGACCTTGTCCTAAATTCTCTCCATCCCTTTCCAAAGCCCTGTGAGGTGAGTATTGTTATCTGCATTTGACAGGAGAGAATCAGGTTCAGAAAGTTTAAGTGATTGCCCAAGCTCTCAGGACAGGTAATGGAAAGGACCAGGATTTGAACCAGGACTGTTTATTTCTAAGTGCTTTGCTCACCCATCCTGTTTCCTCCCTAAGCCCAGAGTGAGACTTACCATCTAGGTTTGGGGCTGCATCAGATGCCTTGTCATAGATCACACCATGGGGTAAAATGCTATAGACCTTGTCGGCTTTGTTGGCAAAGGTCACTAACAGGGTATCACCCACCTCTGCCTTGATGACTGGGCCTGAAAAAATATCCAGAAGAAGAGAGAGAAGAGAATGAAAAGAGACAGAAAGAAGTAGAGCAGAAGAGTCATTCTGTGCAGATGTACATGCCCAGCTAAAACATCTCCCTGGGTTCAATGCATGGGGGATGGTTTTACTGTACCAAGAATTCCAAGATGGGCTTCTTCAGCAGAGAGTCTCTTTCTTTTAGTAAAAGTTGCATCAACAAATTCAGTATACCGAACCTTCCAGTATTTTCCTCCTATTCTGTTGTCCCCTTGTGTGAAGTAGAGATCAGAGTCACTGAAAAGACATAGGAACGTGATTGAGGACACTTCTCAACATATCCACCAAATACTTTAATTATGGAACTTCATTCTATCACTTTTAGTCCACTCACCCACCCATCTCCCCAGAAAAGACAGCACAGGCCTTGACAGAGTTCCCAGGAATAGTTAACCAGCCCTAAAAGTCTTCAGAGGCTGGGTGATACTCAAGCTGATTTCTCTCAGCCATTGTACTTTCTTCCCGAGAGGTCCAGCGCTGAACCAGTCACAAGTAAACTCCTTACTTACCAATATTAGAGTTCCAGAATGGTGTTCTACAAAGTAACAAAGAGCTAACTGGTTTCTCTGCAGAATAAGCATCCCTCTCTCTCTTGCTGATATTAATATGAATATTCTCTGCATCTAGTAAGCTCTTTGATATCTGGCATTATTAAGGAATGGAGTGTCTAGTTAATCAAATAGTGTAATTATTGGAGGGCTACCATATAAACCATATGCATGAAATGCAAAATTTCCAAGTTGTGAATATGATAATATAAATTCTGAGTAATACTGTCTCTATACTATCTTATTTCCATCAATGGTGCCATCACTCTTGCAGCCACGTAGATTTTCTTTTTCTGCTTCATTCCCTTAACTCATTCATCCTTACTTTGTAAAATTTTTTGGCACTCTTCCTTTTCTATCTTCTTTGTGCATCTTTTCTTTTCCTTTCTTCCCACTACCACGACCCCAGTTCATGCCCTAATCACACTGGGTGGAGCCCATTATATGAACCTCTGAACTGCATCCTCTATCTGATACTGGCTCATTCACTTTTCTTCTCAGCATAGACACACAACTATTAGATTGGTGCAAAAGTAAGCCATAATGGTCATAATGGCCAAGACCGCGATTACAAATTACTTTCAATGGCCAAGACTGTGCTTATTTTTTCACTTAATACATTAATCTCCAAAATGGTAATTGTTATTGTTATTTACCTGCTCCAAAATCTTCAATTGCTTCCAATTGCCCATCAAATAATGTTCAAAAAGATTAAAGGACCTCTGCAATTGTTATCCCGTTTACCCCAATTCTCTATTTCTCCATGCCAATGCCCATTCTTCTATGCAAATTGTTACTGCAGTCTCATCTGTTCATTCCTCCCATGCCATAGGTGCTTTGCATCAACCCCTCCATCTAAAATTCCTCTCTTCCCTATACAGTTAAATAAATTCTATCACTCCTTAAGATTTTGCTTAAGTCTCACTTCCTCTATAATGTGTTCCCTGGCTAGCTTACCTCTCTCTGAGCATCCAGATAACTCACTACCAGGACAACTCACCTCACTTTTATTTGTAACTTGCAGTTACTTCTCTACTCTTGTGAACCCAGCTTCTTCCTCTGCATTTTATTGCTTTAGATATCCTTGCATCCCTCATGTCATCTTGCACTTTGTGCTTTCATATATCACATTAAACATTGATTGAATATAGTTTAATCTTTCCTATTTCAGAAGGCACTTCAGAATTCTAGAAGGCTCCTAAGACAATTTTGAATGCTAATTCTCATTATTCTGTTTATGGAGAAATACTAGTCAATAGAGAATGTTGATACCAGAGTCTTTCACATATGGTTCACACAAATTCTTTAGACAGGGTTCAAGTGCATCAGTTTGGTGGAATAATGAGTGAAAGTATGAATGAATAAATGAATGAATGAATAAAATGTACAATTAAAGAAACATGATGTTTTATTGATCACAAAGAGAATTTTTAAAACATTCCCTTAAATATAAAAAAGGATTCTTGATATCACACTGTACATTTTTTAGTATCTTCACAGACAACTTTGCATATGATTATATACTAACAAGTCACAGGAGTCCAGATCCACCTAATAAATTGCTAGATTAATTTTTTAAATAGTATATTCTATGGCAGCACAGAGAGAACATAATTCATTTATATCAAGAGTCAAAGGTTTCACTTCAGAGGTGACATTAGAGTAAGGCTTTGAAAGAAAAATGGCATTTTACTGAATAGAAAGGAAAAGAATATTTGTAGGACATAAAGGGGACACAACTTAAATCAGGATATTCTTGAACCAAAAAGGGTAACCCTCTTAGGCCAGGTCATCTCCATCTCCTGTCATTCCCTCTTCAAGACTGTCTGCTCCATATGTGTAAAGGCCTTACTCTATTCTTTGTCAGCTTAGTATTTCTAATGGCACTTTGCACTATAGTTTGCACATAGTGCCTACTCAAGAAATGTTTGATCAATGAATGAATGATCTAGTGTTTTGATTCAGCCGTCAAGTCACAAAACAAAAAATATTCTACCAGTTCTCAGCAGTGCTTTTGCAGTATTAAGAACACCTTAAGCAGCTACATTATGCCATCTATGCAGTATAAGCTCATCAGAGCAGTGGTTGGAATACAAATTAGATCACAGAGAAAGCCTAACACATGCTTCTCTGACGAGAGGCTTAGAAACACCAACAAAGGGTGCTTACCTGCCAGAGGCGTTTAGAGGAAGACCACTGAATTTGTTATAGCCTTGAGGAGCATAATCCCAAAGAATTTTTTCAGCTGCTATAAAGTAGCGCCTCTGTTGACCCTTCATCTTGGGGTAGAAAATATCACTTTTGCAGTTATCAACATTGTATTGCCCCAGCATACCAGCTGCAGAACAGAGGAAAACCACGAGCTGAGGCATAAATGATCACAAAAGGAATCATACAGGAAAAGACTGATAGATTTGACTCTTGAACATTTAGGCTTCTGTACAGAAAATTGGACCATAAAGAAAGTTTTTTTAAAAAGGATAAATGGCAACAGGAGGGATATTTGTGACACAGATGACAAAAGATTAATATGTAAATCACTTTTACAGATAAAGATGAAAACAAGTAAATCTCCAACAGAAAATGAGCAAGGAACAGAAATAGTTTATTCACAAAATAAATAATATTGGCCAATAAACAAATGAAAAAGAGGTTCAACCTTAACAGTACTCAAATAGTACTCAAACCTTAACAGTTTTCAAATGATACTATTGTTCATTGATCAGATTAGTAAAGATTAGAAAGACTAATAATTCTCAGTGTTGGTAGATGAATGGGGAAAGAGCCATACTCATACACTTCAGGTAGAAGAATAACAATTTCCAAAAGAGAATGTGGCAATGTATGTCCATAGCTTTTTAAAAAAAATCATACTCTTTGACCCAGAAATTCTAAATCTAGGAGTTTTTCTAAGAAAATGTTCAGACAAAAGTGCAAACATCTATAAATAATAGTCATCAGTGCTGTTTATAATAGCAAAAAAATTGGTGGGAAACATAAGCATTAAGCAATAGAGTATTGATTAAGCAAGATGTAATCTCCTTATAATGGACACTGGAAGTATTAACCATGATGAAGTAAGCTCTATATTCACCGACATGAAAATGTGTTTCTGATATATTTGTAAATGAGAAAAATTAGCTACAGTGCAGCATTAATAGACTGATTTCATTTTTTAAAATACATATATATTTACATATTAAGAAATAGAAAATAGGGAAGATATTCACCAAAATGTGAATATAAAATATTTCTATTATGGAACTACTGATTTTAAAACCAATTTATAGGGGCCAGATCCAGTGGCTCATGCCTATAATCCCAGCACTTTGAAAGGCTAAGGTGGGAGGATTGCTTGGGCCCAGGAGTTTGAGACCAGCCTGGGCAACATAGCGAGACCCTGTCTCTATTTGTTAAAAAACCTCCAATTATATGTATTTTCTAATTTTTTTACAATAACTTTTTTCTGAAGGCATGGACAATTTAGAAATACTGTATTTCAGGGAACGTATAAATACCAGCTTATGTCCACAACTACTGGGCTAATTTAGCGATCTTACTAGTCTCAAATGGCTGCTAATATCTTGATTTTAAATCTACAGTTTCTTCCCAGATTTAACAGCATAAGACTCTTTGAGAATAGAAACCTTCTCTTGTTAATCTTTGTTTTCCCAGAAGAGCATCTAGTACATATTAACTGATTAATTTTTCAGTTGAATGTAATTGGGATACTGCAGTTGACTAATGCTATGACTCACTGTGGAAGGTGGACAGGAACAAGAATGTGTTACCAAAGCAGCCCTGAGCAGCTGGATCTTTGCACCTATTAGTGACTATGGGAAGTTAGTACCCAAATATCAGACATTATTTCTTCTGTGTCTATTCCATTAACATATTTTTTTCTGTCTTGGTTTCATCATCTTAGGGCAGACATTTAGGTGTTAGACCTCTAACACTGTCAAATGCTTCTTAACTAGCATCCAGTGGTCAGAATTCCTCCATCAAGTCCTTCTTGCATGCATACATTTATCTTCTTAAATAACTGCACTGATTATGTCACTAGTGTGCCAAAAGAGCTAAGGATCACACAGCCCCACCTCCTTAGCTTTGCTAAGGGGCCTGATGAGCCTCCCAGGCTCTTCTGTCATCACTTCTCTGTAAGGAACATTATGGTCCAGCTAAGAAAGGACATAGTGTATGATGTCCGAAGAAACCAGAACCAGGTCATTCAACAGGCATTTAGGCCAACAAATGTTTATCATGCACCTATCATAGGACATGAAGGAAGCTATAGGTCAATGGGTTTTGTCTCAATTTGAGGAAGAACATTCCAATAGAGCAGTCCAGAGATGAGATGAGCTGCTATAACTACTCACAAGAGATGTTCAAAACGAAATTAAATAATTCGAGGGGGGATTGGTCCTTATTATCCAGAAAGTCCTTTCCAGTGCTAAAACCTTGTTACTCTACTTACAGTTGCTCAAAAAGAACATGTGTTTTTCCCAGTTCATGCTGCTTCCTCAAAAGTCTTTCTTTCCTTCTTCATCTATTCAGTTCCTACTCATATTTCAAGGCTCATATTAGGAGCCAGCTCCTCAGGAAGCCCCTCTGATTGCTCCAGAGTAGTGACTGCAACACCCAAAGAGCATTTATCTCATTCTGCCTTAAATCGTATTCATTTTGTGAATGTCTAACTATGTCTAACAACTATATTACAGGTTCCTCGAAGGTCTCATCAATTTTTAATCACTTCCCCACTTTTTTCATACAGAAGTGGTCAATAAACATCTGTTGATAGAATATCAAAGAGATGAGCATTATATTTTCCTGTATATTTATTACCTAATTAAATATAGTACATACAAGACTCTATCTAACAGTAGGTACTGGATGAGCACTAGTGACTGTGTGGTTTGATTGTACCATTCTAAACATATCAACTCTGGTCTTTATCCTTTTTACCTTGTAGGTGGTCGCTGACCTGGCAGGTTATCATCCACTTCCCAGGATTCTCGGCTATCATTTCTGTTGTAAGGAAGGTGGCTGGGAACAGGTTGACGACATCAGTCCGATGCCCTCTGCTGATGAAGGTGTTACCATAGAAATAGATAGAATGGATGTCTATTTCATTCCCCATTCCAAATAGGTGCCAGGACACAGATTCTCCAACACACATATCAGGCTCCGGGAAGTTTCCGAAGAGGTATCCATTGAGGGCTGGAAACAGAAACAAACTAGTGGAAGAAACTCCCCTGCAGAGGCGACTGGGACCAGAAATGTTGGTAATACGGGCTTAAGCATGGCTGGAAAACCAGTGCAGACCATTGGTTGTAAGGTTTTGGTGCAGAAAAACCTGGCTCTTAGAAATGTATATTGTCCAAAAGAGAAATGAAATGTTTTTATTGGCCTTTTTCCAGAGAAAACACTCAATAAAAGTGAAGATCAGCATACACTGAGAACAGCCTCGGAGCTGCTGTGGGAGCGCAATATGAGGTCAGGAGAAAACAGAGTGCTGCTCATATTTACAGGAGGCTCAGTCACCTTCTGTCATAATCCTTCACTGGCATATCTGCTGTCTCCACCAGATTCTGTGCTCCTTGGAACTAGAAACCCTGTCTTGTTCATCTTAACAGTTATCAGGACCTAGCAGAAAAAACTGGCACATAGTATCTACTTAATGAAGTGACAAAAGCATGTAGTAAGATGGAAAGAAAAGGAATTGATTAAAAGGAATTTATGAGAACTGTTTTGTTTGTTTGTTTGTTTACTTTAAAAAGCCAAGAGAAAAACAGTTTTTACTACATGTTGCTGGAGCAGGATCTTATTAAGTTTATGGCGTAAATCCAGGACCAAATACTTTAAAACCATCTAAATGGCAGCTGGGAGTTGACCAAGTTCAGAAAAGAACTTGATTCAGGGCTTTAAAAAGTCACAATATCCCTTCTTAAGTTCGAACTGAGTTAAAAGCAATTGTTGCTGAAATGCCTGATGACTTAGGCAGCACAATTAATTCTAAATTATTTTAGTAAATTTAAATAAATTGATCAATAAAACTTGTACATATTAATTGTCTTCCATAGTCTAGATTTTTTTAATTAAATTTTTTCCTTTACTTGATTAGGTCTCTTTTTCCAGTCTCTCTCTCTTTTTTTTCTTTTGAAATGGAGTCTCGCTCTGTCACACCCAGGCTGAAGTGCAGTGGCGCAATCTCAGCTCACTGCAACCTCTGTCTCCGGGGTTCAAAAGATTCTTGTGCCTCAGCCTCCCCAGTAGCTGAGATTACAGGTGCCCACCACCATGACCAGCTAATTTTTGTATTTTTAGTAGAGACAGGTTTTGCCATGTTGGCCAGGCTGGTCTTGAACTCCTGGCCTCAAGTGATCCTCCCACCTTGGCCTCCCAAAGTGCTGGGATTACAGGCGTGTGCCACAATACCCCACCCTTTTCCAGTCTTGAAGGATTGTTTGCAAACACACATCTACTTCAGCATACAGGCTAGGGTTTTTTGTTTTTGTTTTTTGAGACAGGGTCTTGCTCTGTCACCCAGGCTGGGGTGCAGTGGCACTTAGTTCACTGCAGCCTCAAACTCCCGGGCTAATGCAATCCTCTGACCTCAGCATCACAAGTAGGTGGGACCACAGGCATGTGCCACTATGCCCAGCTGATTTTTTTTGTTGTTTGTTTGAATTTTTTGTAGATAACGGATCTCCCTATGTTGCCCAGGCTGGTTTTGAACTTCTGGCCTCAAGCAATCCTCCCACACCTGCTTCTCAAAGTGCTGGGATTATAGGCATGAGCCATTGTGCCTGGACAGGCTTCTTTTTATGATACATGTAATCTATGTTTGCTTATGTAATTCATTTCATTTTGTTGGACATTTTCACTTCAAAAGAATAAATACAGAGTAAGAGGAATTATTTGGGCAGGTGAGTCTTAAGTAATCACAATTAGTAGTTTTCTGCAATATTTGAGATCATCACTCTCATTTTGTAAAGGATATGCATTACAACTGGTCACAGCAATGATTTGAATTTATGTCTTCATTGACTACATCCTTCATTGTTTTCTCTGCCTCCCTGCCTTCCCCTTTCCTTCTCTCCCTTACTTCCTTTCCTCCTAAAATATTTTCCAAGAATCACTACACATAAGGTTGCCAAAATACCACTAGAAGGAAAAGAGAAGGCATGCAATACAATGGAAATAATCAATGTACTGACAATCATGCCTTGATGTGCCTAGGAATCAAACACAGCCAAATTTACATTTATTTGCTATGGGACTTCTCTCAGGAAATTCTCTGGCATTAATTATCACTTTGACCTTAGGCAAGTCATTGATAGTCTCTTGACCTCAGTTTCTCTTCTGTAAAATGGAGACGTTAGATGATCTTCAGCTCCTTCTATTTCTCTTATGATTTTATGACTATATTGAGGATACCTTGGTTAGAACAATTCTGAGAGACAGAGAAGCAATAGAAGAAGACATGTCAACGAATAAGGTGGGATATGTAGGTTGACTATTTCCTTTATGTTCACTAGAACTCTCTAAGAAAATCCTAAAATGCTACATTAAGCTACTGCTTTGCAAAACAGGCATGAGTAAGTGCCCCATCTCAACTAATGAAGTAACTATAGAAGTTCACTATTTTGAACAAATACGGAGTCTGATGCATAGTGCATGCTCAGTAAATTTTGTTGATGTAAAGAATGCCTGGGAAATATAATGAATTCACAAGTGCTTATTTAAACCCCATGCATAACTCAGTTCTTAAAATTTATCAGCGGCTCAGAAAATGGTTACTGGATGAAGCAAAATGTTGCAAAACACAGGATTATTATAGAACGATGATTTCATTCTCCTTTCTCCTTCCAGTCAGTCTAAGCCCACCCATGCTCTGGGCTCACCTCAGGCACCGATTCTTTTCCAATTACAATATAACATTGATCCCTCCATTTTCCCAAAGCTCTGTGGCTTTGTCCACACTGCATGCCCAATTTAGCATGTATCCACTGCTTTGTCCCCCTCAGATTGTTTCAGGTTCAAACATGTGTCATGTATTGTATCACTTTCTAACCATGGTCATCCCTGAGTTATAAATCATGCCAAACTCAGATCAACATTTCTGTGTATTTTTTATCCCTTGTAGTACCTTATAGTATAAAAGGCCTGGTATATGTTTGGGAACATGGGAGGTACTCACCATGCATTTTGTTACTCCTCTGGAAAACAGCATCTTTCTTGTCAACTGAATCAGGGTCGGTGCAGAAATGTTTGATATTTTCATTGAGGTACCAGCTTTGATTCTCATCCACAAGAGTAAACATTATAACAAACTCTCGATCCACATCATTCCGTGTCCCTGAATATCTATTCAGGATACCTGTCAGGCACATTCAAAAGAGTAGAGAGAAAGAACTAAATCAAGATGAGCTTTGCTTCCTTCCAATAGTGTCAGGCAAGTGTGAAGTTTGGTGAAGACCTATACCTACAAAGATAACCCACAATATAAAATCAGCAAAAGGCTTTAATGGAAATGACAGAGCCATAGAAGAGAAAAGTCATAAAACAGAAATCTTCATAATCACATACTTGGAAGACTTGCTGTCTCTAAAGGGAGTTCATTTTATTGACAAACTACAGACATGCTAAGTCAACTAATAAGGGATAAAATAGCAAATGATTATTTGGGTGAAATAATGAAGCAAAAGGCATTCCTGGTCATTTGACTAAATTTCTCACTTTTCTATACATTGTGTTATGAAATATCATTTTTTAAAATAATAAAGTCTCAGAATGCTGTGATGATTCTTAGACAAAAATCTGAATTATTGCCCTCTGCTATGGTGTCAGATTGATCTTCCATGTCAGAATTTCTAAAGAAATTTGGAAGAAGAGGCACATTCTGTGTGGAACAAAGGAGGTAGGCAAAATAAGACCTGAATCTTATTCACATTTCAACTCCCTAGTTACCTGGAAACAAAGCTCCTTACCTTCCTTGCAGACCAGCAGGGGCCCAATTAGCCCAGAGCAGATGTCCTTTGGGGCGTCGATGTGCGAATGGTACACCCAGGTCAGGCAGTTGGCATCGGCTGGAGTAGGTGCATATTCTTCTCTCACCGGCCAGACGTAGGTGTAGTTTTTCCCAGGAGGAACCATGTCATCATTTTTGTTCCTTCCAGATGTTCCATCTGGGTATAGGGCTCCTTCCAAAAAATAAAATAAAATAAAAGGTAAAACATAGTTAAAACAGAGAGATCACATGCTATAGTAGAGAGGGCCAGAGCTTTGGAATCAAACATAACTGAACTAAAATTTATTTGCTATGGGACTTGAGGCAAGTTACTTAAATTCTCAATGTCTCTGTTCTCTATCAGTAAAACTGAAATGTTGATATCTATCCTACAGGGATATAAGAACTAAATGAGGCAATGTATACAGAGTGTTTTGAACAGAACTAGGAACTTAATAAATGTTCATAATAAGGACTCTTTCTGATGAGGCTACCATATCAACCAGGAAGATTTCAATTCCCCTCAGTTGACATCGACTCAAGAAGGGAAGGAGAAGCCTAAGAAGAAATAATGAATAAACACTTCTTGGGGACTTATTTCAGATTCACCACCTGTGTAGGTCTCATGAGAGGTAGGAAGGAAGTGTAAGACATTCTTCCTGCCTCTGGGGATCATATAGTTCTGTTGGGCAGACTAGAATACGTATTAAACACATGGGACAACTGGAGAATAAAGCAAAGTGAATGTGTTGAATGTCATTTTGGGTCAAAATATATGGCATACCCCAGAGGATGCCTGTGCTATACAAGGTAGAGGGTCCACCACAGAGTGGGCAGGGGCAGAACAGCCCCTTACTCTCTGTTTCATAAACCAAGATGGCACATGATTTTTCAATTAAGGAAAGCCGACTGCTAAAAATAGGATAAAAACCACCTGGCTAAAAGGACAGAGACCAGTCTGTGCACATTATAGTTATCAGAAGCTCTACAACAGAGGTGAGATTTAAGGGGCCTTAAAGGACGGGAGGAGCTAGACTGGTACTGAAAAAAAAAAAAGCTGGATGGTAAGGGACAGAGAAGGAGATGGAAGTACACACATTCCACATCCATTTGCCATTCATTCATTTACACACTCATTCAAGAAAGTGAATTCAATATTGAACACATGCTACCAACGTGCTAGGCATTAGGAATACAAATTCAAATAACACAGCAAGAGCCAGTGTGGCCAAGACAAACCAAAGCAAAGATAAAACTAAAAAATCTAATGTTACCATTTAACAAATTCTACCATGAAAGCGTGGTTTGATGTTTGGAGAAAGATGTCATGAGAAAGCAACAACAGTTAAGCCCTTATTATGTGCCAACTATAGTGGATACTTTGTATACATTATCACAGTTACTTTTCAAAGCAATCCCATATGAAAAGTATTAATATTCATTTTTTATTAAGTTAAGGTAACACTCCTAGCATGTTCTTGAGTCAAATTTGAATCTATTTATACCTGACTTCCCATCAAAGTTACTGGCAATATAATGTACAAACTATTTTTTACTTATTTATTCACTTTACTTTATTTTACATACTTTTAATTACTTTTATTCTAAAAAGAATATGAGCCACTTTACAAATAAACCTATAAGCTACATAATTAGTTACAGCCCATTCATATTAACTGTAGCTCTGAATTTCCTGATTATATTTAGGTTATATTGTTAGATATAGAGTTAATATATATTAGGTCAATATAATTAGCTTATACTGTTTCATTATCCAGTAAAGGGAAACTTACTAGTTCATTAAGAGAAAGGAACTTTTTGCTAGTACTAGATTCTGAGAGAGTATTTTCAAGAAAATTATTATATATAAATTATTCAGTAATGTAATGAATTATGTCTTCAATGTTTTCAAGAATGGTTTCCAAAAGATGCAAAAACATTCTTTTTAAAACAATTTCTTACATTTTCTCTCAATACGAGGTGAGAATATAATACTCAATAGTATTTTGACAGAATCATTTGTACTCAAAGTTAAATTAATGTAGTTTGCCGCTTTCTCACTTGATACTTATCTAACGTGATAGAGGAACAGGACATAGGAAAAAATCCAGAGAGCTGCCCCTCATCCATTAAATCCAAATGACATTTAAAAAAACTATGTTATCTCAGCAGCATTTGATACTATTGTCAGCTCCCTCCCTCCTTGACTCATATGACATCACATCATACTCTTTGACCACTCTTTTTCAGTCCACTTTTCCAGTTCATTCTCTTGTATCTGCCATTTTTTTGTAAGAAATTCTCAAAGTATAACGCTGGCTTCTTCCTTCCATGCCTTGTGCTTTCTCCTCAGCTGATAGCACTCATCCCCACAGTGCCACTCATCAGCCACACACCAGTGACCCCCATGTTTATCTCCAGCCAGGACCTTACCTCTGCAGTTTACACTGATATTCAACTGTCTGCTTGACATCCCTACTTGTAAATCTCAAGAAGATTGCAAATGCAACCTTTTCCAGGGATCATTAGCTCTCCTCTCCCAAGCTTGGTCCTCAGCCACTGCCACTACTCCCAGTAAAAGGCACTACCAATATTCAGCCACAAGCCAGAAACAAAGGAAGCATTTTTCTTCCTTTTCCTCTCTTTCTATTTCCAAAATACCACAGGGTCCTATCTCCGCTTCTTCTCAAATGCATCCATTTATTTATGTTGATCTCCAACATCACATCCCTAGTCTGAACTACCATCATCTCTCACCTGGACTTTGTAGTAACCTCCTAGTTGGCTTCCCTTCCTCTAGCCTTTCTAATCCATTTTCCAAGCTACCACAAGAGTGATCTTTTCAAATCTTAAATATAATTCTATTGTTCCCTGTTTAAAATCATTTCATTGCTTCCCATCAGTGTTGGGATGAAGGTCAAATGCGTTTAATATAGATTAGAAGGTCCAGCATGGTCTGGCTCAGGCAATCCTGAACTCCCTGGACTGGGTCAGTTATCTAAAATGCATTCACACTGAGAGAAGGGCAGTAGAGCCACTGGTTAAGCTCACAGCCACTGAAATTAGACTGCCTGGAAAGGAATCTTACCTCCACCACTTGTTAGGTATGCAGCTTGGGCAATTTCCTTCTCTTCTATGACTCTTAGCTTCTTATCTGTTAGGTGGTGATAATCATAAATGCCTACCTCTTAAGAGTTGTTGAGACTTGTAGGATATGATATCTATAAAGCACTTATCACAGTGCCTGGTATATAGTAGCCTTTCAGTAAACTATCTTATTCATTTATAGCATTTGCCTAAGTTTTTAATTATATGTGTGTATATGTAAGTGTATATACACACACACACCATATATATATTTACACACATATATAGTATGTATATGTGTATACATATACACACACATATATATATCATATGTGCGTGTGTGTGTATGTATGATTGCTTCACTAATGTCTCTTTCTCATGTTAGACTGTAAGCTGCATTAAAGCAAATACCAGGCTTCTTTTTGCTCATGATCGTATCTTCAAGATCTACCCCAGTGCGTATATATATATATATATATATATATATATATATATAAAATAAAATATGACTGAGTGGCATTACCTTACACTGCCTTTGTCCAAAGCCCTCTGAATAAAATGCATGGCTTGGAAGATTCGTTTCTATATGGAGAGATTTATATACAGAGGTTCAGGAGTTGAGTGAGAGTGGGTAAGCAGTGGACTTGTCTCGAAGTTTCGATTGAGATCACTTATTTTGAATTGATTATATGATACAAATCAATACAAATAACAATTGTTCTAGAAATTCTTATGTTCACAATTTACTTAATGGGCCTTGTTTTTATTGTTATTAGGAGTTATTGAAGGCTATTACTGAAATGAGGAGAGAGAATCCCCAAACAGAGCCTTTGTGCCACCACTCAAGTTGAAGAATATCACTGGGAATCAAAAATAAAGTATAAATATAAAGGAAGACGTGACTTGGAGATAGGTAACTTATTAAGTTGTTCTGAAAGTCATTTTCAAAAGAATTTATTAAGGCTTTTGATCAATGGTGTCATTAACAATATGAAAGTATAAAACACTATTTATTTGCTTATATATGTTCTAGGCTGTGTGAGCTTTTAAAACTTACACAATTTTTTTACCCATCAGATTTGAGAATTTTGAGGATTGATGGGGTCGTGGGAGAATTAAGCTCATTCATGAACAAATGGCAGAGAGTAAAATTTGCAGTTTTTCAGAAGACAGCTTGCCAATTCCTATTCAAAGAAAGTATATACAACCAGCAATTTTATTTGTAATAATGTATTGTACAAACATACTTGAAACTATTTTTCAAATTACATGAACTGGAAGCAACCTAAATAATTATCAGCACTGAACTGATATGTTCATATGGTGGGACATTGCACAATTGTTAAATGCAAGTCTCACTATATGTACTAATATGAGAAAATCTCCAAGACAAAGTAAAAAGTGAAAAACAGAAAGCATTATAGCATAATCCCTTTTATACAAATGAGCAAGGATACACACATACATACATGCTAATATATGTATAGAAAAAAGTCTGTGAAAAATTCATAGAAATTGTTTGAGATTATTGCCTTTGGAGTGAAAGACAAGTGAGCAGGGCTTTAACTTTTCTTCTTATATCTCTTTACTCTTAAGAACTTCTAACCATGTTCATTTGGCACTTTCTCTTTAATTTTCTATTTTGAACTAATTTAGTGAATATGTAAAGAATCAGATTGTGTGCAATTTTCCTCTTCTTTATACTTTTTTATATTAAAGCAAAAACCAGGCCAGGTGAGGCAGTGACTCACACTTGTAATATGAGCACTTTGAGATGCCAAGGTGTGAGGATTGCTTGAGGCCAGGAGTTTGAGTCTAGTCTAGGCAACATAGCGAGACCCCATCTCTATAGAAATAAAACAAATAAAATAAAAATAAAATTTAAAAAACAATAAAATTTATTTTTAAATAGTCCTAATACTTAAGCATATTTCAGATGTAGGTCAAGAAAGCACTAGTTCATTCTATCATTAAATGAAGGAATGTATATAAGAGGTCTGGCTCAGGCATTAGCATAAAATAGCTGCTCAATTAATATTAGCCCCACCCGCTCAACCCACTTCTAAGTTCCATTCTCTACCCCTCCCCTGGATGATATCTTGGAAGCAACAACTATATATTTACTCTTCTTTGCAACCCAGTATTGTGTCTGGCTCACAGCAAACACTAAGTTGAATTAAGCAGAGACTTCAAGACTTTTAAGCTTACAGCTGTAGCAAAGACAAAACCTTATTAAAGGAGAGCAAAGAATTCAGCAAATTCTCTTCCCAAAAAAGCAACTATAAAGTTAGACAAAATTGATTTAAAAAAAATAACAAACCATTTTGGTATCTAGAAATGGAATAAAAACATATAGCAATGTTTATGCTTGAAACTGCTGAACATCAGCTAAGAGGAGTAGGATTCTACAGCACTGGTTTTCTAACCACTCACAGATCCACTAGCAGAGAATATAAGATTTATTGGCTCAAGATGCTTAGGCACAACTTCTTCAAATCATTTGCTGACCACTGAGCTAAGCAGACATAGGAATGACCTCTCAGAAGCCAGGCTTAAAAATAAAAATAAATAATAAAAAAAGCAGACATCTCAGTGGTCACACACTATAGGAAAGATAATCCACAGATTTAGCCCACAGGTTACTAAACAAAGAAGCAAGCAAAAAAAATAACCTAGAGTTGATGAAGGAATGAGAATCCAGATATGCTACATTATATTCTTAAAAATATCCAGTTTTCAAGAACAACAAAAATATGAGAAACACAAAGAAACAGGAAAGTGTGATTAATAGTCAGAGAAAAAAAGGCAGCCAGTGGAAACTATCTCTCTATATGTCCTTATAGGTTGAATTTAGCAGAGAAAGACTTCAAAGCAGCTATAATAAATACGTTCAAACAACTAAAAGGAATTATGTGTAAAGGGCTGGAGAAAAGTGGGAAAAACAACACAATAAATAGAGAATCTTAATAAGCAAATAGAAATATTAAAAAGAATCCAATTGGAATTTTGGCATTGAAAAGTACAATAAATTAAATAAAATACTAGAGGAGCTCAACAATATATTCAAGAAAGCAAAAGAAAGTATCAGTGAACTTAAAGATAGATCAATAGAAATTATCCTATCTGAAAAAGAGAGGTGGGGGAAATAGAAGAAAATGGACAGAACCTCAGAGACCAGTGGGACAATGTATTTACTAACATGTGTATAACAGTTGTCCGCAGAAAGAGGGGAGAACAAAAAGAAAGTGTGGGATAAATATTTGAAGAAATAATGGCCAAAAATTTCCCAAATTTGATGAAAAACATTAACCTACACATCAAAGAATCCTAATGAGCCAAAATTTGATAAATACAAAGAGGTCCACAAATAGATACATCATTGCTAAACTGTGGAAAGAGGAAAGGAAGACAAAAAGATAATATTGAAATCAGATAGACAAAAATGACCTATCACGTACAAGGGAGCATCAACATGATTAACGGTTGACTTCTTATCTGAACATTCAAACCCAGAAGACAATGAGATGATATACCTAAAGTGCCAGGGAGGAAATATTAGCCAAGAATGCTATATCCAGCAAAACGATCCCTCAAAACTAAAGGCAAGATGTTCTAGATAAATAAAGACTGAGTTTGTTACCAGCAGAACTGCCTTACAAGGAATACTAAAGGACAACCAAACTTCATAATAAATGGAAATGACACCAAAGAGTAACTTGAATTCACAGGAAGAAATGAAAAGCACCAGAAATGGGAAATATATGACTTAATATAAAAGGTTCTATAAATATATTTTCCTTTATTTTATTTTTTAAAAGTCATAAAGTAATATAAAGCACCAAGTATATAACAACATATTGCTGGGTTTATTTAGAGAAGGGCATGATAGATAGATAGATAGATAGATAGATAGATAGATAGATAGAGAGATAGATAGATAGATAGATAGATAGATAGATATCAATAATAGCACAAAGGAGGGGGAGAGAATGGAGCTTTATGGAGCAAAGCTTCTACATTTTACCAGAATTTAGTTGGTAAATGTAATAAACTAGGGTGCATATTACAATCCCGAGGCAAACCAATAAGAAAATAACTCAATGATATATAGGCTAAAAAATAAACAGGAATTAAAACATTATTCTAAGAAATATTTGTTTAACACAAAAGAAGGCAGTAAAAGAGGACCAGAGGAACAAAAAATACAGAAGACATATAGAAAATAATTAGCAAAATGACAAATATAAATCAAACTAATAAATAATTACATTAACTGTGAATGGTCTAACACCACAATCAAAATGTAGAGATTGTCAAACTGGGGGAAAAAAAGCAAAATTCTATTATATGCTGTTTGTATTGTGTCTTACATTGAAAGACACAAATAAGTTGAAAGTAAAATAATTCAAATAGCAAAAGTAAGAGGCTATATCAATAACAGACAAAATAGATTTTAAGACAAGAAATGCTATTAGAGACAAAGATATTTTGTCGCGATAAAAGGGTCAATATATCAGGAAAATATAACATTATAAATGTATTCATATCTAACAAAAATGCATCAAAATACAGGAAGGAAAAACTGACTTAATTTAAAGAACAGAGAATGGAAGCTGGCTGCGAAAGGGTCCAGCAGAAGGAAACATGGCTGCCAAAGTGTTAGAGTCCATTGGCAAGTTTGGCCTGGCCTTAGCTGTTACAGGAGGCATGGTAGGCTCTGCCTTATATTATGTGGATGCTGAGCACAGAGCTAAATCTTTGGCAGATTCCATGGAGTACAGGACATTGCAGTATGGAAAGGAACTCATTTTCTCATCCTATGGGTACAGAAACCAATTATCGTTGACTGCTACTCTTGATCACATAACACACCAGTCATCACCGGTAGTGAAGATTTACAGAATGTCAAGATCACAGAGCGCATTGTCTTCCAGCCTGTCACTAGCCAGCTTCCTCACATCTTCACCAGCATTGGAGAGGACTATGATGAGCGTGTGCTGCTGTACATCACTAAGAGATCCTCATGTTACCGATTGCTTACTTTGATACTGGAGAACTGATCACCCAGAGAGAGCTGGTCTCCAAGCAGGTTAACAACGACCTTACGGAGCAAGCAGCCACCTTTGAGCTCATCCTGGATGATGTGAAAAGATCCTCATGTTACTGATGGCTTACTTTGATGATGGAGAACTGATCACCCAGAGAGAGCTGGTCTCCAGGCAGGTTAGCAACGACCTTGCAGACTAAGTAGCCACCTTTGAGCTCATCTTGGATGATGTGTCCTTGACACATCTGACCTTTGGGAAGGAGTTCACAGAAGTGGTGGGAGTGAAACAGGTGGCTCAGCAGGAATCAGAGAGGGCCAGATTCATGGTGGAAAATCTGAGCAGCAGAAAAAGGTGGCCATCATCTCTGCCAAGGGAGTCTCCAAGGCAGCTGAGCTGAGTGCCAATTCACTGGCCACCACAGGTGATGGCCAGATTGAGCTACACAAGCTGGAAGCTGCAGATGACATTACATACCAGTTCTTATGCTCTCATATCATCACCTACCTTCCGGCAGAGCAGTCTGTGCCCCTCCAGCTGCCCCAGTAAGGACCCACCCTGCCTGTACTTCCTCAAGCCAACTGGGCCACAGCCCCAATGATTAACAGTGTCTTCCTTCTGCTCCTACCTGAGAAATCACTGTGAAATTTCATGATTGGCTTAAAGTGAAGAAAATAAAAGTAAAATCACTTCAGATGTCTAATTATCAAATGAAGCTCTTTCTTTCTTCGCATATTCAAAGACTTTTTTATCCACTCCCCTACGAAAAATTCCCAAGTGCCTATGCAGACTGGCTTTAGGTCCCAATTTGAGGTCTACTGTAGCTCCAGCCTAGGTACTGCAATTGGCAGAACTAAGGTAGGGCAATGTGTGTGATGGACTGGGGAGAACAGTTGTCAGACTGAGTACACATGTAGCCTCCATCCTATTGTTGATTGAAGATTTGAGGGTAAAAGCACATGCAGCTGAATTGAAAAGGTAGGCCTCAATTTTCCCAGCAGTTCCTGCACAGATGAAGCTGAAGAGAGGTGCTGGAGAGGGTCAGAGAGAAAGTGGTCTGTCTCTTACTATAAGGCTGATTCTCTTTAACTGTGTGACCAGTGGAAACAAGTGTGAACTAACTGAGTGCAGATTGAAGAATCTGCTTCTGTTGAAATGGGTAGGCCTGATTGTTGCCCCCCAGGGTCCTAATACCTGGATGGACTTAGATAGTGCAAGAGGAGCCCTAGACTGAGATCTGAGTCCTGTTGAAGACTTCTTTCTACCCTCAATTTTGGTCCCTCTCAAATATCCAATGGAATTCCAACTTGAAGTATTGAATCCTTCTGGGGCTAAACATGCCTGCCAAAGATGTGTACATCCTGTGTTCCTGGCTTCCTTGTTCAGAGACTGCTCTTCTCCAGGGCTCTGTGCCTGTGCTTTGAAAATAGATCTGTATAAACTGTTGTTAATAAATGACACTCAGACCTTCCCCAAAAAAAGGACAAATAGACAACTCAACAATAATTGTTGAAGATTTCAATACTCAACTCTCAATAACTGATAGAACACCTAAACAGAAAATCAGCAAGGATATAGGAGACTTGAACAATACTATGAACCAATTATACCTAAATGATGTCTCTGGAACATTGCACCCAATGACTGTAGAATATACCCTCTTTACAGAGCACATGGATGATTCTCCAGAATGGAGCACATACTAGGCATAAAATAAGTTTCAATACATTGAAAAGGATTACTATCATACAAAGCATATTTTTCAATCACAATGGAATTAAATTAAATATCTACAGAAAGAAATCTTTGAAATCATCTAAATATTTGGAAATAAAATGATACACTTCTAAGTAACCCACAGGTCAAAGAAGAAATCACAAGGGAAACTGTAAAATATTTTGAACTGAATTAAAATGAAGACAAAAATATCAAAATTTATGAGATACAGGTAAAGCCATGCTTAAAAAGGAAATTTAGATTTTAAGTCATCTATCTCAGAAGTTAAAAAAAACTCTCAAATCAATAACCTAAGCTTTCATCTTAAGAAACTAGAAAAGGAAGAGAAAAACAAACCCAAAGCAAGTAGAAAGAAGAAATAAAGATTGGAACAGAAATCAATGAAAGAGAAAACAGAAAAAAAATACAAAATAGATGAAACCAAAAGTTGGTACTTAGAAAAGATCAACAAAATTGAGACAACTTCATTTAGACTGGCCAAGAGAGAAAGAGAACACTAATTGCCAAAGTCAGGAATGAAAGAGGCAACATCACTGACCATACAGAAATTAAAAGGATTATAAGGAAATATTATAGGCAACTTTCTGCCAAAATAATAGACAACTGAGATGAAACACACGAATTTCTAGGAAGACACAAGTTACCAAAACTGACTAAAATATAAAAATAAAAAATTGGAATATACCTATAACAAGAAATTGAATTAGTAACTAAAGATCCTCCCTGAAAGTAAATTCAGGTTCAGTGGTTTTATATAAAAATTCTATCAAATACTAAAAAAAAATCCATGCCAATCCTTTACAAAATCTTTCAGAAAACAGAAGAGTGGAGACTTTCCAATTCCTTCTATGAGGCAAGTATTACCTTGACAACAAAGCAGATACAAACATCACAAGAAAACTACAGACCAATATCCTTCATGACTTAGACACAAAAATTCTTAACAAAATATTAGCAAATTGCATCCATCAGCATATAAAAAGGATTCTACGCCATGGCCAAATGGGATTTATCCCATGATTGCCAGGTTGGCTTAACATCCAAAAATTAGTTAATGCAATATATATCAATATATCTCAATAGATATAGAAAAGCCACATGACCATCTCAATGGATACAGAAAAGTATTGAAAAAAATCCAGTACTTACTTAGTGAAAAACTCTCAACAAACTAGGAATACAAAGGAATTTCCTCCAGTCCCAGCTAAAACAATCAGACAAGAGGAAGAAATAAGGACATCCAAACTGGAAAGGAAAAAGTCAAATTATCCTTATTTGCAGATGATATAATCTTATATTTGGAAAAACCTAACGGCTACACCAAAAACTATTATAACTTACAAATTTAGTAAAGTTGCAGGATACAAAATCAACATACAAAATCAGTAGCATTTCGATATGCCAACAGTGAATAATCTGAAAAAGAAATCAAGAAAGTAATCCCATTTACAGTAGCTACAAATAAAATTAAATACCTAGAAGTTAACGTAACTAAGGAAATGAAGGATCTTTATAATGAAAACTATAAAACACTGGTGAAAGAAATTGAAGAGGACAAAAAAATGGAAAAACATTTCATGTTCATGGATTGGAAGAATCAATATTGTTAAAATGTTCATACTGCCCAAAGCAATCCCTATCAAAATACCAATGACAGTCTTCACAGAGATTGAAAAAACATTCCTAAAATTATATGGAACCACAAAAAAACCAGAATAGCCAAAGCCATCCTAAGTAAAAAGGACAAAACTGGAGGAATCACATTACCTGACTTCAAATTATACTACAGAGCTATAGTAACCCAAATGGCATGGTACTGGCATAAAAACAGACACACAGACAAATGGAACAGAATAGAGAACCTGGAAATAAATCCATATATCTACAGTGAACTAACTTTTGACAAAGGTGCCAAGAACACACACTGGGGAAAAGACAGTCTCTTCAATAAATGGTACTGGGAAAACTGGATACCCATATGCAGAAGAATAAAACTAGACTCCTATCTCTCACCATAGACAAAAATCAAATCAAATCAAAATGGATTAAAAACTTTAAGACCTTAAACTATAAAACTGCTACAAGAAAATACTGGGCAAACTCTCCAGGACATTAGTCTGGGCAAAGATTTCTTGAGTAATACCCCACAAGCATAGGCAACCAAGGCACAAGTGGACAAATGGGATCACATTAAGTTAAAACACTTCTACACAGCAAAGGAAACAATCAACAAAGTGAAGAGACAATCCATAGAATGGGAGAAAATATTTGCAAACTACCTATCTGGGATTAATAACCAGAATATATAAGGAACACTATAGGAAAAAATCTAATTACCAGATTAAAAAATGGGCAAAAGATCTGAATAGCTATTTCTCAAAAGAAGACATACAAATGGTAAACAGGTGTATGAAAAGGTTCTTAACATTATTGGTCATCAGAGAAATATAAATCAAAACTACAATGTGATATTCTCCCAACCCAGTTAAAATGACTTTTATTCAACAGACAGGCAATAAAAAAAAGCTAGTGAGGATGTGGAGAAAATGGAACCCTTGTACATTGTTGGTGGGAATGTAAATTAGTACAACCACTATGGAGAGCAGTTTGAAATTTCCGGGTGGGGAGGAGCCAAGATGGCCGAATAGGAACAGCTCCGGTCTACAGCTCCCAGCGTGAGCGACGCAGAAGACGGTGATTTCTGCATTTCCATCTGAGGTACCGGGTTCATCTCACTAGGGAGTGCCAGACAGTGGGCGCAGGCCAGTGGGTGCACGCACCGTGCGCGAGCCGAAGCAGGGCGAGGCATTGCCTCACCTGGGAAGCGCAAGGGGTCAGGGAGTTCCCTTTCCGAGTCAAAGAAAGGGGTGACGGACGCACCTGGAAAACTCGGGTCACTCCCACCCGAATATTGCGCGTTTCAGACCGGCTTAAAAAACGGCGCACCACGAGACTATATCCCACACCTGGCTCAGAGGGTCCTACGCCCTCGGAATCTCGCTGATTGCTAGCACAGCAGTCTGAGATCAAACTGCAAGGCGGCAGCGAGGCTGGGGGAGGGGCGCCCGCCATTGCCCAGGCTTGCTTAGGTAAACAAAGCAGCCGGGAAGCTCGAACTGGTTGGAGCCCACCACAGCTCAAGGAGGCCTGCCTGCCTCTGTAGGCTCCACCTCTGGGGGCAGGGCACAGACAAACAAAAAGACAGCAGTAACCTCTGCAGACTTAAATGTCCCTGTCTGACAGCTTTGAAGAGAGCAGTGGTTCTCCCAGCACGCAGCTGGAGATCTGAGAACGGGCAGACTGCCTTCTCAACTGGGTCCCTGACCCCTGACCCCCGAGCAGCCTAACTGGGAGGCACCCCCCAGCAGGGGCACACTGACACCTCACACGGCAGGGTATTCCAACAGACCTGCAGCTGAGGGTCCTGTCTGTTAGAAGGAAAACTAACAAACAGAAAGGACATCCACACCGAAAACCCATCTGTACATCACCATCATCAAAGACCAAAAGTAGATAAAACCACAAAGATGGGGAAAAAACAGAACAGAAAAACAGGAAACTCTAAAATGCAGAGCGCCTCTCCTCCTCCAAAGGAACGCAGTTCCTCACCAGCAACGGAACAAAGCTGGATGGAGAATGATTTTGACGAGCTGAGAGAAGAAGGCTTCAGACGATCAAATTACTCTGAGCTACGGGAGGACATTCAAACCGAAGGCAAAGAAGTTGAAAACTTTGAAAAAAATTTAGAAGAATGTATAACTAGAATAACCAATACAGAGAAGGGCTTAAAGGAGCTGATGGAGCTGAAAACCAAGGCTCGAGAACTACGTGAAGAATGCAGAAGCCTCAGGAGCCGATGCGATCAACTGGAAGAAAGGGTATCAGCAATGGAAGATGAAATGAATGAAACGAAGCAAGAAGGGAAGTCTAGAGAAAAAAGAATAAAAAGAAATGAGCAAAGCCTCCAAGAAATATGGGACTATGTGAAAAGACCAAATCTACGTATGATTGGTGTACCTGAAAGTGATGGGGAGAATGGAGCCAAGTTGGAAAACACTCTGCAAGATATTATCCAGGAGAACTTCCCCAATCTAGCAAGGCAGGCCAACGTTCAGATTCAGGAAATACAGAGAACGCCACAAAGATACTCCTCGAGAAGAGCAACTCCAAGACACATAATTGTCAGATTCACCAAAGTTGAAATGAAGGAAAAAGTGTTAAGGGCAGCCAGACAGAAAGGTCGGGTTACCCTCAAAGGGAAGCCCATCAGACTAACAGCGGATCTCTCGGGAGAAACCCTACAAGCCAGAAGAGAGTGGGGGCCCATATTCAACATTCTTAAAGAAAAGAATTTTCAACCCAGAATTTCATATCCAGCCAAACTAAGCTTCATAAGTGAAGGAGAAATAAAATACTTTACAGACAAGCAAATGCTGAGAGATTTTGTCACCACCAGGCCTGCCCTAAAAGAGCTCCTGAAGGAAGCGCTAAACATGGAAAGGAACAACCGGTACCAGCCGCTGCAAAATCATGCCAAAATGTAAAGACCGTCAAGACTAGGAAGAAACTGCATCAACTAACGAGCAAAATCACCAGCTAACATCATAATGACAGGATCAAATTCACACATAACAATATTAACTTTAAATGTAAATGGACTAAATTCTCCAATTAAAAGACACAGACTGGCAAGTTGGATAAAGAGTCAAGACCCATCAGTGTGCTGTATTCAGGAAACCCATCTCACGTGCAGAGACACACATAGGCTCAAAATAAAAGGATGGAGGAAGATCTACCAAGCAAATGGAAAACAAAAAAAGGCAGGGGTTGCAAGCCTAGTCTCTGATAAAACAGACTTTAAACCAACAAAGATCAAAAGAGACAAAGAAGGCCATTACATAATGGTAAAGGGATCAATTCAACAAGAGGAGCTAACTATCCTAAATATTTATGCACCCAATACAGGAGCACCCAGATTCATAAAGCAAGTCCTCAGTGACCTACAAAGAGACTTAGACTCCCACACATTAATAATGGGAGACTTTAACACCCCACTGTCAACATTAGACAGATCAACGAGACAGAAAGTCAACAAGGATACCCAGGAATTGAACTCAGCTCTGCACCAAGCGGACCTAATAGACATCTACAGAACTCTCCACCCCAAATCAACAGAATATACATTTTTTTCAGCACCACACCACACCTATTCCAAAATTGACCACATAGTTGGAAGTAAAGCTCTCCTCAGCAAATGTAAAAGAACAGAAATTATAACAAACTATCTCTCAGACCACAGTGCAATCAAACTAGAACTCAGGATTAAGAATCTCACTCAAAGCCGCTCAACTACATGGAAACTGAACAACCTGCTCCTGAATGACTGCTGGGTACATAACGAAATGAAGGCAGAAATAAAGATGTTCTTTGAAACCAACGAGAACAAAGACACAACATACCAGAATCTCTGGGACGCATTCAAAGCAGTGTGCAGAGGGAAATTTATAGCACTAAATGCCCACAAGAGAAAGCAGGAAAGATCCAAAATTGACACCCTAACATCACAATTAAAAGAACTAGAAAAGCAAGAGCAAACACATTCCAAAGCTAGCAGAAGGCAAGAAATAACTAAAATCAGAGCAGAACTGAAGGAAATAGAGACACAAAAAACCCTTCAAAAAATTAATGAATCCAGGAGCTGGTTTTTTGAAAGGATCAACAAAATTGATAGACCGCTAGCAAGACTAATAAAGAAAAAAAGAGAGAAGAATCAAATAGACGCAATAAAAAATGATAAAGGGGATATCACCACCGATCCCACAGAAATACAAACTACCATCAGAGAATACTACAAACACCTCTACGCAAATAAACTAGAAAATCTAGAAGAAATGGATACATTCCTCGACACATACACTCTCCCAAGACTAAACCAGGAAGAAGTTGAATCTCTGAATAGACCAATAACAGGAGCTGAAATTGTGGCAATAATCAATAGTTTACCAACCAAAAAGAGTCCAGGACCAGATGGATTCCCAGCCGAATTCTACCAGAGGTACAAGGAGGAACTGGTACCATTCCTTCTGAAACTATTCCAATCAATAGAAAAAGAGGGAATCCTCCCTAACTCATTTTATGAGGCCAGCATCATTCTGATACCAAAGCCTGGCAGAGACACAACCAAAAAAGAGAATTTTAGACCAATATCCTTGATGAACATTGATGCAAAAATCCTCAATAAAATACTGGCAAACCGAATCCAGCAGCACATCAAAAAGCTTATCCACCATGATCAAGTGGGCTTCATCCCTGGGATGCAAGGCTGGTTCAACATACGCAAATCAATAAATGTAATCCAGCATATAAACAGAGCCAAAGACAAAAACCACATGATTATCTCAATAGATGCAGAAAAAGCCTTTGACAAAATTCAACAACCCTTCATGCTAAAAACTCTCAATAAATTAGGTATTGATGGGACATATTTCAAAATAATAAGTGCTATCTATGACAAACCCACAGCCAATATCATACTGAATGGGCAAAAACTGGAAGCATTCCCTTTGAAAACTGGCACAAGACAGGGATGCCCTCTCTCACCGCTCCTATTCAACATAGTGTTGGAAGTTCTGGCCAGGGCAATCAGGCAGGAGAAGGAAATAAAGGGTATTCAATTAGGAAAAGAGGAAGTCAAATTGTCCCTGTTTGCAGACGACATGATTGTTTATCTAGAAAACCCCATTGTCTCAGCCCAAAATCTCCTTGAGCTGATAAGCAACTTCAGCAAAGTCTCAGGATACAAAATCAATGTACAAAAATCACAAGCATTCTTATACACCAACAACAGACAAACAGAGAGCCAAATCATGAGTGAACTCCCATTCACAATTGCTTCAAAGAGAATAAAATACCTAGGAATCCAACTTACAAGGGATGTGAAGCACCTCTTCAAGGAGAACTACAAACCACTGCTCAAGGAAATAAAAGAGGATACAAACAAATGGAAGAACATTCCTTGCTCATGGGTAGGAAGAATCAATATCGTGAAAATGGCCATACTGCCCAAGGTAATTTACAGATTCAATGCCATCCCCATCAAGCTACCAATGACTTTCTTCACAGAATTGGAAAAAACTACTTTAAAGTTCATATGGAACCAAAAGAGAGCCCGCATCGCCAAGTCAATCCTAAGCCAAAAGAACAAAGCTGGAGGCATCACACTACCTGACTTCAAACTATACTACAAGGCTACAGTAACCAAAACAGCATGGTACTGGTACCAAAACAGAAATATAGATCAATGGAACAGAACAGAGCCCTCAGAAATAATGCCGCTTACCTACAACTATCTGATCTTTGACAAACCTGAGAAAAACAAGCAATGGGGAAAGGATTCCCTATTTAATAAATGGTGCTGGGAAAACTGGCTAGCCATATGTAGAAAGCTGAAACTGGATCCCTTCCTTACACCTTATACAAAAATCAATTCAAGATGGATTAAAGATTTAAACGTTAGACCTAAAACCATAAAAACCCTAGAAGAAAACCTAGGCATTACCATTCAGGACATAGGCGTGGGCAAGGACTTCATGTCCAAAACACCAAAAGCAATGGCAACAAAAGCCAAAATTGACAAATGGGATCTAATTAAACTAAAGAGCTTCTGCACAGCAAAAGAAACTACCATCAGAGTGAATAGGCAACCTACAACATGGGAGAAAATTTTCGCAACCTACTCATCTGACAAAGGGCTAATATCCAGAATCTACAGTGAACTCAAACAAATTTACAAGAAAAAAACAAACAACCCCATCAAAAAGTGGGCGAAGGACATGAACAGGCACTTCTCAAAAGAAGACATTTATGCAGCCAAAAAACACATGAAAAAATGCTCATCATCACTGGCCATCAGAGAAATGCAAATCAAAACCACTATGAGATATCATCTCACACCAGTTAGAATGGCAATCATTCAAAAGTCAGGAAACAACAGGTGCTGGAGAGGATGTGGAGAAATAGGAACACTTTTACACTGTTGGTGGGACTGTAAACTAGTTCAACCATTGTAGAAGTCAGTGTGGTGATTCCTCAGGGATCTAGAACTAGAAATACCATTTGACCCAGCCATCCCATTACTGGGTATATACCCAAATGACTATAAATCATGCTGCTATAAAGACACATGCACACGTATGTTTATTGCGGCATTATTCACAATAGCAAAGACTTGGAACCAACCCAAATGTCCAACAATGATAGACTGGATTAAGAAAATGTGGCACATATACACCATGGAATACTATGCAGCCATAAAAAATGATGAGTTCATATCCTTTGTAGGGACATGGATGAAATTGGAAACCATCATTCTCAGTAAACTATCGCAAGAACAAAAAACCAAACACCGCATATTCTCACTCATAGGTGGGAATTGAACAATGAGATCACATGGACACAGGAAGGGGAATACCATACTCTGGGGACTGTGGTGGGGAGGGGGGAGGGGGGAGGGATAGCATTGGGAGATATACCTAATGCTAGATGACGAGTTAGTGGGTGCAGCGCACCAGCATGGCACATGTATACATATGTAACTAACCTGCACAATGTGCACATGTACCCTAAAACTTAAAGTATAATAAAAAATAAAAAATAAATAAAAAATAAATAAATAAATTAATTAATTAATTAAAAAAAAAAAAAGAAATTTCCACAGAAAACTAAAAACAGAGCTATCATGTGATCCAGAAATCCCACTGGTATGGGTACATACCCCATTTTAATGTACCCCCAAAAAAGGAAATCAGATATCTGTACTCCCATGTTTATTGCAGCACTATTCACAGTAGCCAAGATTTGGAAGCAAACTGTGTCAATAAGCAGCCAAATGGATAAAGATGTGGTACATATACACAATGCAGTACTATTCAGCCACAAGAAAGAATTTGCAACAATGTGGATGGAACCGGAGGTCATTATGTTAAGTGAAATAAGCCAGGCACAGAAAGACAAACTTCACATGTTCTCACTTGTTTGTGGGAACTAAAAATTAAAGCAATTGAACTCATACAGAATAGAAGGATGGATACCAGAAGCCAGGAAGGGTAGTGGAAAGGTGGGAGGAAGTGGGGATGATTAATGGATACAAAAAAACAGTTAGAAAGAATTAATAAGACCTATTATTTGCTAGCACAACAGGGTGACAATAGTCAAAAATAATTTAACTGTGCATTTTAGAATAATGAAAAGAGTATAATTGGATTGTCTGAAACACAAAGGATAAATGCTTGAGGTGATGGATACTCCATGTACTATGATGTTATTATTATGCATTGCATGCTTGTATCAAAATATCTCATGCAACCCATAAACATATACATCTACTATGTTCCCACAAAAATTCAAAATTAAAAAAAAGAAAGAAACTTTCTCAATCTGATAAAAAGCCATCTAGAAAAAAATGTACAGCTAGCCTCATGCCTAACGGAGGAAGACAAAATGCTTTCTTCCTAAGATTGGGAAAAAGGTAAGAATATCTGGTCTCACTACTAATATTACATATTTTCCTAAAGGTTATAGCTGTGTAATAAGTCAAAAGAAAAAACGTAAAGGTATACAGACTGGTAAGGAAGAATTAAAACTCTCTTCATTCACAATGGCTTAAGTCCGTATGTAGAAAATTCCAAGAAATCCACTAAACATCTACTAACAAACAAGTTTAGCAAGGAAGTAGAATATAACTTCAACATACAAAAATTAATTCTTTCTATGCACTAGCACCAAACAATCCAAAAATGAAATTAAGAAAACTATTCCATTCATAACATCAACAGAAAAAATAAAATACTTTGGAATAAATTTAACAAAAGAAATGCAAATCTTGTATACTAAAAACTAAAACATTACTGAGAGAAATTAAAGACCTAAATTCCATGTTCATGGATTGAAAGACTCAATATTGGTAAGATGGCCATTTGTTTTTAAATGCACATGGAATTTTCCTACAATTTATCAACCAAATTAACGCAAAGCGACTGCTATCAAAATCCTAGCTGATGTTTTTTGGTAAAAATTGATAAGCTGATCAAATATATATATGGAGGGAAAGAACCTAAACAGCCAAAAAGCCTTGAAAAGAATAACAAAGTTGAAGGATTTATGTGACTCCATTTCAAAACTTACTAGAATTTCACAGTAATCAAGACACTGCGGCATTGGTCCAAGGATAAGTATATAGATCAATGGAGCAGAATTAAGAGCACTGAAATTAACTCCTTATACTTATGGTCATTGATTTTTTTTTTTTTTTTTACTACAGCCTATGATTCATTCATCTTTTATTCTCAGGACCCAGAGTCAATGTCTGGCACCTGGGAGTCAGTGTCTGGCACCTGGTGGGTGCTCAATGAAAGGTTTATTCCTTTGGATAAATGCCCAGTAGTGGGACTGCTGGGTCATATGGGAGTTCTAGTTTTCATTTTTTGAAGAATCTCCATACTGTTTTCCATAGTGGCTGTACTAATTTACATTGCCACCAAGAGTGTATAAGTATTCTCTTTTCTTTGTGTCTTTGCCAGTATCTGGTTGTTTTTGTTTTTTGGGTTTTGGAGGGGGTACTTTTTGTCTTTTTGATAATAGCCATTTTAGCTGGGGTAAGATGAGATCTCATTGTAGTTCTGATTTGCATTTCCCCAATGATTAGTGATGTTGAGCATTTTTTTAATATACCTGTTGGCCATTTGTATGTCTACTATACCAGTATTAAGTGGGGTTTGTTTTTGTTTTTGTTTTGTTTTGTTTTTTGTTTCTTTTGAGATGGAGTCTTGCTCTGTTGCCCAGGCTGGAGTGCAATGGCATGATCTCGGCTCACTGCAGCCTCCACCTCCCAGGTTCAAGCGACTATCCTGCCTCAGCCTCCCAAGTAGCTGGGGGTATAGGCATGTGCCACAACTCCTGGCTAATTTTTTGTATTTTTAGTAGAGATGGGGTTTCGCCTGTTGGCCAGGCTGGTCTCAAATGCCCGACCTCAGGTGATCCACCCACCTCGGCCTCCCAAAGTGCTGGGATTATAGGCATGAGCCACCATGTCCAGCCAGTATTAAGTGTTATGAGATAAACCAACACACTTCTGAAATGGGACAGTCCTGCAGACAGGATAGAGAGAAGTTTTCCTGGGTAAACAACATTTGAAATGTTCTTAATTTAAGGACCTATGAATGTTTTCAGGGACTCTGAGAACCTCTTAAAAGTGGGTTCAAAATTTTGTCCACAGGCTGGGCACAGTGGCTCATTACTGTTATCCCTGCACTTTGAGAGGCCAAGGAAGGAGGACTGCTTGAGGCCAGGAATTTGAGGCCAGCCAGGACAACACAGCAAGATCCTATCTCTATGAAAAAATTTTAAAAATTAGCCAGGTGTAGTGGCAGATGCCTGTGGTCCCAGCTACTTGGGAGGGTGAGGCAGGAGGATCACTTGAGCACAGGAGTTCAAGGCTGCAATAAACCATGACTGTACTACTGCACTCCAGCCTGAGTGACAGAGCGAGACCCCATCTCAAAAAAAAATTATGCACATACATATTTTTCTGGTGCAAGGGCTCATGGCTCTCACAGATGCTCAGAAAGATCTGTGGTGCACCAATGTTTATAGCAGTATTATTCACAATAGCCAAGATGTGGAAACAACCAAAGCATTCATCAACAGGTGAACGGATAAACAAAGTGTGGTATATACATGCAATTGAATAGTATTCAGCCTTAAAAGGAATTACATTATGATGCATACTACAATATGCATAAGCATTGAAAATATTATGCTAAGTGGAATAAGCCAGATACGAAAGGCACATTCATAGACATAGAAAGTAGAATAGAAGTTACCAGTGGGGCAGCAAAAGGGAGGAATGGAGAGGTATTGATTAATGGCTATATAGTTTCGGTTTGGGATGATGAAAAGGTTGTGGAAATAGATAATGGTGATGATTGTACAACCGTGTGGATGTAATTAATGCCACCGAATTGAACACTTGAAAATGGTTAAAATGGTAAATTTTATGTTCATATGTTTTACCACAATTTTTTTGAAAAAAGAATTTGTAGCCCTATAAAGCTTTAGAATCACTGGCCTAAATGATTTTTCAGGACACCATTAACTCTATTAAGGTATGCTTTCCAGAAACATATGGAGGAATGAAGACAAAAATTACTCTTAAAAATGCCCCTATTTTCTCCATATTTGAAAAGGCAGGCACAACTATCTTGGTACATCTTTACTTGCTACGTGCAGCATAAATAAGACACATGGAGTCAACCTGAACTCCCATCAGTGATAAACTGGATAAAGAAAATGACATGCATATACACCTTGGAATACTATGCAGCCATAAGAAGAATGAGATGATGTCCTTTGCAGGGACATGGATAAAGCTGGAGGCCATTATCCTTAGCAAACTAACACAGGAAGAGAAAACCAAATATCGCATATTCTCACTTATAAGTGGGAGCTAAATTATGAGAACACATGGAAACACAGAGGGGAACAACACACACTGGGGCCTAGCAGAGGGTGGAGGGTTGGAGGAGGGAGAGGATCAGGAAAAATAACTAATGGGGACTAGGCTTAATTCCTGGGTGATGAAATAATCTTTACAACAAATCCCCATGACACAAGTTTACCTATGTAACGAACCTGCACTTATATCCCTGAACTTAAAATAAAAGTTAAAAAAACTATATTAAAGAAAATGCATTCATAGTTACACCTTAAAGTTTACCTGGCACAATTTTTGTGCTCATCCTCAACAACTAAGAACTACCAAATCTTGGCTGCACTCCAGGTGGAGGAAAAGAGCCCAGAACAAAGGGCAATCCCAGTTGTGTGTTCACCATCAGAGTTCTCTCCTCTGGCTGCTTATAGAGACATGGCTGGAGCAGCTGCCTCACAAGTTAGGCTGCCTTGGGATATTTGTTAATGCCCAGAAACTCCTCCTTGATGATAATGTGAGTTGCATCAGAGTTAATGGCACTGTGCTGGCACATTTCCTAGAAGCAGTCACCTAGCAGGTACAGCACCTTTCAACCTATTCCACCAGGTCATGAGCAAGAATGAAATACAGGATTCAAAAAAAATATTTTTGATGTTGGAGAAATACTTCTGTCTCAAAAGTCTAAGAAAGTTGTTTAATATTTTTCAATTAGGGAGGAATCCAGAAACTGCCCTAATGAAACTCCTAACATACACACAAGAAGGAAGACAAGGCTGCTTCACAAAGGCAGCACCAAAAACAGCCACCTGAAGCAAGGAGTGGGGATCAGCTTCTGTTGATAAAAATGTACCCACAGCCAAGGCTGCTACTGGAGATAGGAGCGTGTTGCCCTTTATCTAGTGTGCAAATCAGGCACAACTAAGTGACAAGGAAGAAAGCTAGTGTGCTCCTGGGGCGTGGTGGAGCAGGTACTGAGGAGTTCTGTGTCAACATAAAGAAGAGCAAGAAAGAGGAGAGGTAGGAAATAAGGGAAAGAAAAAGCATGAAGGGGAGCCAGGCATGGTGGCTCACGCCTGTAATCCCAGCACTTTGAGAGGCTGAGGCGGGCGGATCATTTGAGGTCAGGAGGTTGAGACCAGCTTGGCCAACGTGGTGAAACCATATTTTCTCTACTAAAAATACAAAAAATTAGCTGGGCGTGATGATGCACATCTGTAATCCCAGCACTAGAGAGGCTGAGGCAGGAGAATATCCTGAACCAGGGAGACGGAGGTTGCAGTGAGCTGATATCATGCCACTGCATTCCAGCCTGGGCAACAGAGTGAGACTACCTCTCAAAAAAAAAAAAAAAAGCAAGAAAGGGAAGAGAGAGACAGAATAGATAGATGGAGATGGATGGAGAAGCAGACTGAGAGAAGATAAATATATCCATGTAATCAATGTGCTCCTAAAATCTCTTTAACTCTGACAGTTACCTTACTTATGAAATAGAGACAAGACCCCAGTAATAAAGGATTGATATTTACCTTCTGAATCTTTGTTGTAGAAAACGCCATGTGGATGCAGAGAGTAAGGTCGAGAAGCAAAGTTCTTTAAATGAATGACAATCACATCACCCACTTCGGCCCTCAAGATGGGGCCCAGGAATCCAAGCCAGGGAGGTTTGGGGATCTCTATGGAGTAGGTTCCATCCGTGAAGCGTCTGTAAACAGCCTTTTTGTAAATACTGCCTATCCTGTTGGGCCCTCTTTCGAGAAATAAGGTTGCAAGTCTAAAAGTAAGAAGAAAAACATTTTTAATTGAAATGAAAAGAGAAGCCCTAATAGCTTACCACTAGGAGTTTATAAAGTATTGCATATATGACCTCTCATTTGGTGTTCACTATAAGCTGCAACCTCTGTAGGGCTCGGAAGATTATCCTCAATTTACTAATGTGGAAATGAGATTCAGCAATGAAGTGGCAAGCCAAAGGGCACAAGCAGTATTCACAATCAAACTAAAACAAATCCAAAGAACTCTAAAGCCACACTACAAATTTGCCCTTTTCCACTCAACATGTTCCCCTTTGCTTTTTCATTTAACTAACACTCATTGCACATTTACAGCATTCTCAGCCTGTGACTAGATGGTGTACAAAAGTTTGTAATCAAATAATGGGCTTAGATAATTAAGTGTCAAGTGAATGATTGATACAACAGATACAGGCTCAACATTTCTAGGAACGTAATAGTTCAGGGAGGCCAGGCATAGTGGTCCACACCTGTAATCCCAGCAGTGGGAGGCCAAGGCAGGCAGATCTCTTGAGCCTAGGAGTTTGAGACCAGCCTGGGCAACATAGTGAGACCCTGTTTCTGCAAACAAACAAACAAAAAAGCCGAGCATGGTGGTGGGCCGCCTGTAGTCCTAGCTACCTGATATGCTGAGGCAGGAGGATCACTCAAGCCTGGGAAATCAAGGCTGCAGTGAGCCATGATCGTGCCAGCCTGGGTGACAGATCAAGATTCCGTCTTAAAAAAAATAGCCAGGCATAGTGGTTCATGCCTGTAATCCCACTTTGGGAGGCTAAGGTGGGAGGATCACTTGAGCCTGGGAAGTTAAGGCTCTGGTGAGCCAAGATCGCACCACTGCACTCTAGCCTGGATGACAGAGCAAGATCCTGTCTCAAAAAAAAAAAAAAAAAAGGTTTGGAGAATGAAAAGATTGCTGTGGGTACAAGAGGTCAGACAATTGCAAGAATTAAGGAGAAGTAGGATTGGATAACAAAAGGGAAAAGTGAGGACACTAAGTGGGACAACAGATGTACAGTGAGGAGGAAGCAGTGCAGACGGAATGGGAAGAGCAGGTTATAGGCTGGTGCACAGGTCTAGGAAGTGAGGAGTGAGAGATAAGGATGCAGGTAAGTTCTGGAGATAGACTGACAAGTTTAATTCCGGGTTGGAGAATTTAAAATTTATCTTGGAAGCACTGAGACTCACTGAGGTTTTTCACAAAATGGGTGACATAATAATCATGTGTTCAAGGACCCTTCTATGGCAGTGGTGTGCAAGTTTTAAAGGAGTTGAGGAAAAGGCAGAGCAAAGTTGAGGGGCAGAGAGACTGTTATGAGACCAGAAGTCAGTGGTGCAATAGAAGAAAAGGGGTGGAAATGAGAAAAACAGAATTCTAAGACTTGAGATGACCAGATGCCTTCCTGGGGACCTAGACATAGGGCAGACTCAGTCCCTGGTGTCTGGAAGCCTGAAACAATAGCACCACTTGGGAGGTGCCTGACAATCTTCTCCTGGAGAGGTGAAGCCCCCTTCCCCATTCTCAGTCTATTTGCTTGGCTTGGAGCTCCCATCCTAGCTCCAGCTCCATAAGTACTGGCTTCTGCTTGAGCAAAAGCTCCACCACTCCTGGGTGCAGCCATCCCAATGTAGCTGTGTCCCTTTTGGGGGCAAGAGGCCACATCTTACTCTGAGACACACTCCTGCAAGTGTCCGTGCATTTATTCTCTCTCAGTTATCCAACAAATATTAATTATACCAAGCCCTGCCCTCAGTACCAGGGATATGGAGGAAAAAAGACAAAGCCCCTGCCTTGAAGGAGCCCCTATTCTGGAAGGGAGAGTTATGAGAACACACATTATGTTCTGGGGCATCTAATCTGGAGTCAAAGATAAGTCAGCGGAAGTTTCCTTAAGGAAGTAATGCTTCAGTATACTCTCGAACAATGAAGAGTTACTCAAGAAAAAAAAAATAGAAAAAGTTGATGTAGAAGACATTTTAAAGTTTTGGCAACTCGGCACACACACTCCACTCTTTGAGGAGTGAGGAGTGTGCCCAGAGTGGGAGAGCACACCTTTCCCACTCTCATTCTCTGTGCTTCGGATGGGGTTCCATCCCCCAGCCCCACTAATGGAGCAAGTGCATCAGCCTAGCCTATAAGCACGACGAGTTTCTCTAATAAGCTGTTGTTAGGGCAGGACTTGTGATCCAGACCTGGCCAATTGATATCATTCATCCCCCAGCCAGCCTACCCTGGGCCACCATGATTAGTTCAGGGACAGCCACAGAGTGTCTGGTTGGTTAAATCTGAGAAAATCCAGGGACTTGTGAAGGATCTCTTTCTTGTGTACTTGGAACTGGGACATGAGTCTGGAGCTTCAGGTAACCACAGGAGGAAGTCTGTCTGAGAGTTGTTTGTTCCTCTAATCTCTTAAATCTGGCTATTGACTTTTTCCCCTCTAATCAACTCCTACTTGTTTTCATCATCGTATGACTATTTCTTTTCATTTTTTCTGTTTTTATTTTATTGTACTTTCTATTCTTTTACTCAGTTCCAAGAATTCAATCATTCATATAATTTATTCAAAAAATGTGTTAAGCACGTGTCAGGTATCATGGAGCACTTCTCTCTTCTACATTTCTGTGGCCCTAATAATTTTTTCTGTTTTTCTTTTCTTTCCCAATCGTTTCCAAAGGAAACCTATCCCAGCCTTTCCCAAAGGAATTAATGTCTAACAGAGTATTCAATCCACCCACTCTGGGCCAGAATGAGCAATTCATGCAGTTTTGTTCATTCCAGATCCACAGTGAGTGTCAGGGTAATTCTAAGATGGGTAGACCAGTTGGATCTAGAAGACTCTAGAAGCTCTGTTCTATGGCATTGGAGCCTGAAAAGTTGTGAGATGACTCAAGTCTCACAAATTCCTCTAGAGTGTCCTGCACCAACTCTTCCCATCTCTCACCCCTCTCAGCATAGGGCACAACGATCCTCTTTGATTCTTCTCTCCCTTCTCCAAGTCAGAATCCTAGGCAGATACCTTGGTCAGGCACCCTTGTCTAGTCCCAAGCCCCAGCCTCAGACATCAGCAGGTGGAGCTATAAACTCATAGACCCTTGGGGTTCAGCCTTTAACTGTACCTCATTTGAATTCCTATTCTGTCCAGAGACAGACCCAGGGACAGTGCTCCTTCTGAGGTGGACATATTTCCTGGACCAGAATATATAAAGTTTCTACTCATGTATAACTGTGTCACCCTAATGAAATACGCCCTTAAGGGCTTCCATGAACTTCAGGCATTTCAGTGGTGGTATAAAAGGAAAGTAATAAATAAAATTAAATTTAAAAGAGACTTTCAGGCTGGGCGCGTTGGCTCACGCCTGTAATCCCAGCACTTTGGGAGGCCGAGGCGGGCGGATCACGAGGTCAGGAGATCGAGACCATCCTGGCTAACACGGTGAAACCCCGTCTCTACTAAAAATACAAAAAATTAGCCGGGCGTGGTAACGGGCGCCTGTAGTCCCAGCTACTCAGGAGGCTGAGGCAGGAGAATGGCATGAACCCAGGAGGCGGAGCTTGCAGTGAGCCGAGATCGCGCCACTGCACTCCAGCCTGGGTGACAGAGTGAGATTCCGTCTCAAAAAATAAAATAAAATAAAAGAGACTTTCATGACCACTCTGGAGGGGGACCAACAGGAAGCCTCTGCCTGCCTTTGTCATAGGCTCTGGCTGCCCCTATCACCCCGCATGACCCCTTTAAGAACTCTCCCAGGATATACCTAATGTAAATGATGAGTTAATGGGTGCAGCACACCAACATGGCACATGTATACATGTGTAACAAACCTGCACGTTGTGCACATGAACCCTAGAACTTAAAGTATAATAAAAGATTCAAAAAAAAAAGGAACCCTCCCAGAAGATCCCACAGGCATCGCCTCTGTTTCAGTCTTGGGTAAGCTTGAAAGCCATTCTGCTGACTTCCAACAAGTACAGATTAAGGATTTATAGCATGCAAAGTACTGGGCTAGATGTTGTTTTGAGTACAATAATAAAAAAGGTACAATCTCTAAATAAGTACGTTTGTAGTCAAGAGGAAGGAACAAAGCCATTGTTACCTGCACAAAGGAAACTGCTAAGAATTGTAGGAAAAGAACATGTTATGGGAATTTAGGACAGAGGGAGAGACACCTCAATACCTTACTCAAGTAGAAGGAAGAGCTTGAGAAAGGTATCCAGGTGAGAGAATTAGAGGTCAGTTCAGGAAATCACAGGCAGCTTTATAGGACCAGAAAATTTGATAAGAGTGAAACTGTGGAGAAATTTGAGTGCTTGGCTAAGGCATTTAGATGTAATTGTATCTTCAACTAAGAGCCACTGAAGATTCTTAAACAGATGTATTTGACCAGATCTGTGTCTTGGGAAGACAATTTTGGAAGGATCCTATATCTGATTCCTCTTCATCATACCTGCCCACATGATTTTTCTCATCTGCTTCTGCTCACTGGATCAAGCCCCTTCCTTACCTTCCACCTCTGAATACTGAGTCATTACAACTGTATGCTCACCAGGGCTCTGTTTAACTTCATGCCTGATTTGGGGGATGTTATTCCTTGGTATCTGATTCAGCTGGCCCTCCTACTCCCAGTGGCCCAGGGTGGCATCTGCTTGCCTGTCTAGTCTGGGACTTTCTTTGTGAAGTTTTATTATCTTTCTTTACTTAAATGTCATCTTTTCTGCATTGCTCTCCCTTCTTTCTGACAAGGGGCAGACCTGCTGACAAATAGGGTTTACAGCCACATTCCTTTGTTGATGGAGTCACACCAGGTCTGATAGCCTTTGTATTAAATAATGAATCTTTGTTAGCTTCATTAAGGTTGGGAAAAACACTATAGATCAAAAAGATAAAGAGATATTTTCAGGGCTTCATCTTCATTTCCTCAAAGAGATGATCACATTAGTATACAGTGACTCAGGCACTCCTACTTCAAAGCAGCTCCTACTTCAAAGCTCCTAAGCAGTCTTAATAATAAATGGTGGCTTTGCCCATCCTGCAGACTTTTCAGGATGATGGAGCTAGAGATCAACATATTGAGCAGCCTGGAATCCATCCCGCATGGAGCAGAAGATGGGAACCACCTTAGAAGGTAGAAGAATCACTTAGGCAGATGGAGGAAAGGACATCTGAGTCAAGCTGGGGAGAAGGATCCACAGGTTCAAATCAAAGCAGAAAAAGTCCTCTTTGAAGCAACAGCTTTTCTCTCCAACCTCATTTCCTCCCTCTTTGCCCCAACTCCCAGGTCCCCATGCTTCTGCCAGATCAGACACTCTCTTCTTGGTACACATCATGTCCTTTCAGCATTTTAAGACTTCAGCACATTCTTTTTCCTGGGCCTCAATGGTCTTCCTCATTCTCTACCTGCCAAGCACCCTTTGAGGTAGATTCACACTCTTGCTCTTTTCCTCCTCTCTACATACACAGTGCTCTGTTCATATGCTAATAATGGTACTCACCAAAGCGTGTTACAGTGAGATATGCACATCTCTGGTTTGTGAGCTCATTGAAGACAATACCCCTTTAAACATCCTTTTTATTCCTAAGCCCCAGCAACTCGCCTGGCAGAGTTGGTGTTTAATGGCTTTGGCACTTAAAAACAAACAAACAAGTGTGAGTTTGTCCCCATATTGGCAAGCTAAAGCTGGGATGGTGTTGCAAACTCTATTTGCTGAAAAGCATAGGTTGCCATATTTGAATACCCTCTAGGTCCGGGACAGCCAATAGATTTTATCTTGTGCACCAAATCTGATTGGTGGTAATTGCTTAGAAAAGAAGTCGAGGTTGAGTTCAATGAGAGAAGAACGCCATGATCCACACTAGATGTCCGCTGTGGATATGAGGGTGGGGGCACTCCAAGCACATAGTTGCTCTTCTTACCCTACACAAATGGCCAGGCCACACAGTGCTCCAGAGTCTTCGGGTCCTCTCTACACCTGGATGACATCATATCTTACTACTGGGAGAAAACACACTGAGTTGTTTAGATCTGAGACCCAGCTGCTCTCAGAAATTCAACATATGACCTTGTTACCAGCAGCAAATTCATATGGGCCTGCAGCAACATCAATCCCTGCCTCCTCAGAAGAAAGAATTCAATTCAACTAAGGGGCATAAGGCAAAAGGAGAGATTGAGGCAAGTTTTAAAGCAGGAATGAAAGTTTATTAAAAAGCTTTAGAGTAGGAACAAAAGGAAGGAAAGCACCCTTGGAAGAGGGCCAAGCGGGCGACTTGAAAAACAAATGCGCAGTTTGACCTTTTGACTTGGGGTTTTATACACTGGCATACTTCTGGGCTCTTGTGTCCCTTTTCCCCTGATTCTTCCCTTGGCATGGGTTGCCCATATGTGCAGTGGCCTGCTAGCACTTGGGAGATGAGCAGGTGCAGTGTGTTTACTGGAGGTGTACGCATGCTCACGTGAGGCATTCTTCCCTTACCAGTGGAATGTCCCTGGAAGGTCATATACCAGTTAAACTCTGCCGTTTTGCCCCTCAATGCACTTGCTTGAGCCCATTTGCCCAACTCCTGAGATCTTATCAGGAAGCTGCTGATCACCAGTTTCAGGTTTTTTCTATCTATAGGGAGACTGCCTTTCCCTGGCACTGACTGTGACCGATTATTACTTTAGAGAGACAGTTAACAACTGCCTGACCATCACCTGATGGTTACCTGACATTCCTGGTCAGGCGGACACCTCTCCTGCCCTGCTCATGCCTGACTAGCTACCTATTATAACAACCTTATAGGCTTCAGTTTGCTGGGTATGCCTCCCAAAGACTGTTGGGACCTGCTAACAAATGGGGTTTACAGCCACCTTGACATTTTCTAATTTGTAAACTGAAGCTTACAGAATAGCAAAATTAAAAAGAAAATAATTTAAAGAGAGCACAGCAAGGTTTAAAAGTCAAGCTAAAAAGTGATTATCACTCCCGCTGTCTAGCCAGCTGAGGTATCCAGCCTGCCCCAGACCACGTAATAAAATCATAAGCCAGGTCAAACCCACCAGCAACAAAGCCTCTTTTAAATGAAGCAGGCCTTGGCCTTGGAGACTGGAGAATCCCCCAGGGTTTTCAGCTGAGCCAGATTAAGGGGTAGAGCAGCTGGGTCTCAGATCTAAAGGCCACTGGAACATCACTGGGGAGCTGGAAGCATTTCAGGGTGGATAAAATTCACTGGAAATGACATTGAAGTTGGAGAAAATTGCAAACTGTGGAACTTCTGTGGGGTAAGCACTGTATGTCATTGGAAAGGAGGCTTTGATTAGCTGTTTGAGATGGGGTTTGGGAGGTGAGTGAAGAGACCCCAAAGGTTATGCTGTAATACTAACAGGTGGCCACAAAAATCTATTCCAAGGAGAATTGGTCCAATGAACTGTAGAGTAGACTGCTTTTGGCTTGCAGCCAAAGGGAGGTAAGAATGGCCATCACCAGACCACTTTCTCCTCTCCTCAGTACTCAGCCTCTCCTATAGATGAAGGAGATCTGTGCTATTTATCTGCCCAGAGCATCTGATTATTAACCTTCCCAGGGTTAACCTTATCCCACCCTTGATGTGGAGTCCGTGGTAGGGAGGAGGTCCTGGGACAAGAAGGAACCCATGGGTTTAGACCCCCGATGGAGAAGCCAGAGATGGGCCTGACTAGAGAAGAACCCCAGGAATCACAGGACAAGACCTCCCAGAGGCAGCAATGTTCTCTGTCCCCCAATTACTAGGTTCAGCTTCCAATCCAAACAATGTGATCAAGAGAGGAATCCTGTTTAAAAAATTAGAGAATGATTTTGATAGCAAAAGCCTGGAAAGACCAAAATGTTCTTCAACTGGCAGCTGGGTAAATAAATGATGGCATTCATGCCACATACCCATAAGAAAAGAATAAGGTGGTCTACAGGTGCTGATATGGCGTGATCACCAAGATACTAATAAAAAAAAAGCAAATTGCAGAGCCGTATGTAAAGTATTATCCCATTTGTGTCTGTGTGTGTGTGTGTGTGTGTGTGTGTAACAATGCATATTTACCTATATGCAAAGAATACATCTGGAAAGTGACCAGGGAAACAAAGTGTAGCCTCCAGACTATGAGACTGAAGCCACAGGTGGGAGGGAGGATGGAGGAGAAGTTTACTTTCACTCATCCTCTTTTATACTGTTGTAGGGGGAGGGGCAGTTACTCTGTACCTACAAATTCAATACTAAAAACAAGCTCACATTTTATTGAAAAAAAAGAAGACCCATGCTGTTTGGCCACCAAGGGGCCAAAATTCTCTTGCATGCCTTCTATTTCTAAAAACAAAGCTGCCACAACGAAGGGTGTTGTTGGATTGAGTTCTGCTCTGCAAGGGGATTGACCTCTGGAGCAGAGAGCATGGCATCTGCTCACTATCCCTGCTCAACCTCTGGCTTGCCAACTCTCCTCTCAGGCATTGAGGCTGAAGTCTTGGGACCGTCTATGAACATTCTGGGTCTCTTGTATCCAAGCATCCACTAAGCCTGCATGTGTCTACCCAGGAGCAAGAGTTAGCCCTCTCCCACTCTATAAGGCAAAGACTTACATTTCCCTGTGCAAGAGAATGGGATATAAAAGTTGGGATGCCTGACCCCTGGACCTTTATAATAGAGGCTGTTACATTTCTCAGACTTGCTTGCAACTTGGAATAGTCATGTGACATAATTCTAGTCAATCAGATGTAAGCAGAAGTCACTCAATGATACTTCTCTAGGTGTAGCTGGAAGACACCCTTTTTATCCTCTTCTCTTCCCTTTATTCATGCCTGAAATGTAGACATGATGACTGGAGCTCCAGCAGCCATCTTGAGATAATGAGGAAGAGGGTCACACCCTAGGGATGGTCAAGTGAGAGCCAAAAGGAACCTGGGACCCAGATGATTGCCAACCTCTGGCTCTCTTTTATGTAAGCAATAATAATAAATCTTTAATCGATTTAAACCACTTCTGCTTTTCAGGATTCTGTTAAAGAGTAGCTGAATACAACTCCTGATTGAACAGGCTGTGCAAAAGAAGAAGGAAGAGGAAGAGTCACAGGAAGAACTGAGTCATCCCCAAGCTTGCTAATAAGCCTCAGAGTTGCCCAGTTTTATAGCTGACAATGGGTCACCCAGTAAGGTGGCACAGCAAGGATTAGATTCAGAATCCCTGGTATGCTCTCTGGGTTCAGCCTGATGGGTAAAAAGCTATAATACAAAACTATTATTCATAGGACCTTATCATTCCAACAGGCCCTATAGGGAAGGATGGACATTGGACTCTACTTCTCTACCCTGTTCTCCCACTGCACACATGAAGACACAAAAGTATACACACATGCAAATGCATGTGGAGCACACATGCTCACATCTTCACATATGTACTCCTGCTTTTAATCTGCTAAGAGGTCCTGACCCCACCTCTGCCCAAGACCTTTCTCCATCACCTCCACAAGACCAGGTCTTACCATGAGTTGTCTGGCAAAGGCACTAAATAAGAGGCAAAATAAGTATCAGGAGGGGCAGTGAAGTGTTTGCTGAGTCCCTGTAGGGACTGGAGCACTTATATATGCTTCATATTTTGGCACTGAGTTATACATTGACTGTTTTTCATATTCCTGGACACATATCAGTCTTATCACCTATACAGCCAATAGTCACCCCAAGGGGGGATTGGGTTTTCTAAAGCAGTGGTTCCCAAATGTCCACCCATGTACCACTTGCATCAGAATCATTTGGAACATTTGCCAAATTTTTATTCTCAGGCCCCACTTCAGGGCAATGGAATCAGACTTTCTACTGGCAAGACCATGGCATCTGTATTTTTTTCCTAAGATCACCAAATGATTCCTGTAGTAGAGCTTTTTAGGGCTTGCGTATTCTAATTTTTCTTTCCTCCTAACCAAAGAAGACCACAGTGATTCTGCTTTTGCAAGTTAGATGGTCCATAGTGTTCTGGCAAATTGGCTGTGAGTGGAAATGCCATGTGTCACTTCTGGGTGGGGGCATTTAATTATTATTGCAAGACCCTCTCTTCCTCTGCCGCAGGAGGAGCCTCCTGCTCAGACAGTGAAGAGAACCCATAGCTTCCTCCTTGTCCCAGGACTTCTTCCCCTCCACTGACTCCACATCAAGAGTAGGACAGGGTTGACCCATGAAGGTGCCCTAGGAAGATACTTCACACAAAACAAAAACTATAGTAACTATTTGATAAAAATTTGTTGAGGCTGGGTGTGGTGGCTCATGCCTAATCCCAGCACTTTGGGAGGCCAAGGTGGGAGGATCACTTGAGGCTAGGAGTTTAAGACTAGCCTGGGCAATACAGTGAGATCCTATACTTTTTTAACTAATAGGAAAAAAAGCTTGAAAGTAAAAAAAGAAGTGGGAAGGGATAGAAATAAGAGAAAGAGAAAGTAGTTTGTTTTAGTGTCTACACAGCAAACCACCCATTGAGAACATATTATGCATTTGTAATAGTAGAACAGAAACGCCAGCTCCTTTGAGTTCTATAAAATACAAATTTTCCCAAGAAACAAAGTAAGGAAGTAACTTCAAGGGAGCCATCCCCATGAAGCAACCTCCAATTTAAATGGAGTATATTTGTTAGAATGTCGCATTGGTGAGCCATCTGTTGTTTATCGCGTAGCCATGGCGAGGGGCTGAGCAATCACTATTCCTCAAGAACATTTTCAATCTGCATTCTAACATCTTGACTCAAGCTAAGGAGGTGTCTACTTCCTGCTGCAAAAGAATCCAGTGGGGCCAGGAAGGTTAACATTAACAACTGCCTTAAAGACAAGATGGGGACTTGGAACATTACATTGCCAGTGCCTGGGGCCAATCCTGTGGATGGAGATATCTTCCAAAAGCAGAGGAGATTAATCATTATCAGAACAAACCTGCCCTTGGGAATCCCCTACACAGTACAGAGTTGGACTTCCAGGTTATATTCTCAGGAGTTCGTAGCTTTCAGGGATATAAACCACCCAGCAATCCCATGACCTCTGCATCTTTTAGAGGGATGTTTTCTGATAGCTTCCTTGGAGCAATTGCTGATCATCTACTATGTCTGGGACATAAAACTAGAAACTGGGGCCAAGATGTATTAATCTCAGTCCCTGAATGCAAGAGTTTTACCATCTAGTTGGGAAGCAAAACATGCATTTGACAATAAACACAGTTTTACAATGTTAACTGCCAACTCTACTGTCCAGAGCCCACATGTCTGTGTAGAGGGCAGGGAAATATAGGATGAAGATAAACTGCAAAATAATGTTAGCAGAGAGTGTGGTCAGATCCAACATGTGAGATCATAAGAGTCACAATAAGGACAAGAAATATTGTTTGAGCTTGAGAAGGAACGTTCTTCACCAAGGAGAAAAAAAGATGAGATTGAGACAAGTGTCACTTGGCAAAAGGAAGGGTGGAGACGGAGATTGCACATTCAGTTTGGTGAAGCTGCACCCTCCCTATTAGATTAATAATTTTTAATACCATCTGGATGTGCTTCTATATACATTCTTTCACTCTGGGTCCCTGGCACCACCTATGTCTTGGGTCCTTCCTTTTCACTCTTCATTTCCACAGAAGCCCTTCATATACCAGGTGTGTTCAAAACAAATGGCATGATGAGGGGGAATGAAAATGAGCTTGAATCCCAACTCTCTCACTTGCTGGTTGTGAAATGGGGAAGAGACTTAACCTCTCTGAACCAGTTTCCTCTGCTGTAAACCAGTGACCATGGTAGAGCTATCATAAGAATTCAATGAGAAGAGGTGTAGAGCCACACACACAGCAACTGGGAGAGTGGTGCTGAATCAATGACAGTTATGATTATTTCTGGTAAAGCGTAAAGCTTTGTTAGAAAAGAGGAAAATGTGACCAGCCAAGGTCTTTCCCCCAGGGCTCCTGCTCTCCAAAGAACCCCATGAGACAGCAGAGCTACCACGAGAGCTGATCAAGTGCTCTCAAGTGGCAGGCACTGTGTCTGAGTATGTGCAGATCCTAAGTCCCAAAGATAACTCCGCAGTCCTCCTCCACAGAAACTTATTGGAAAAATGGGTCTTTGCAGATGTGATTAAGTTAAGGATCTTGAGATGGGGAGATCATCCTGGATTAGCTGGGTGGGCCCTAAACACCATCAAAAGCATCCTTATAAGTAAGAGGCAAAGATAGGCTAGACACACACGGAGAAGACGATGATATGAAAATGGAGGCAGAGATCAGAGTGATGCAGCCACAGCCAAGGAATGCTGGCAGATACCAGAACCTGGAAGAGTCAAGGAATGGCCCCTCCCTTAGAACCTCCAGAGGCATTGTGGCCCTGACAACACATGCAGTTCAGACATCTGGCCTCCAAAACTGGGGGAGAATAAATTGCTGTTGTTTGAAGCCACCTAGTTTGTAATTTGTTACAGCAGCCACAGAAAACTGATACACCCTCAAAGCAAGTACTATCACTATCCCTATTTTACTGATGAGAAAACTGAGGCAAAGAGAGATTGAATTACTTGCCCATAAAGTGGGGCAAGAATTCTAAATGTGACAGTTGATGCCAGAGCCCCATACTTTACCAGCAAACTGGACTGCCTTGGCATCTCCCTAAGACCAAGGCTGGGCTACACTTGGCTGGAGAAATCCTCCCGATGCCACCTGATCTCCCTCCCAGAGACAGAAGATTGGTCACCCCACTTCATGGTGTGCTAACCTTTTAAAGCAATGCCTGGAGCATAGTAAATACTCAGTGACACTTAGCTAACTTATTATACTGTCAATGAGTTATCTTTCAGATCCTGCTAACCAGGCCTTGGGGGCCCATCATATGGAGGTGGGAAAAGCAAGATGGGGACTAAGAGGATGCCTGTGAATCATGGAAAACAGGAGAGAACTGAGGTAGGGGAGGGTAGCAGGGACTGCCAGCTGCCTTGCAATATTCATGCTCCCCTTCTGTCTTAGTGTCAGAGGCAAATTCTATCTTTATTCAGGCAGAAAAGTACACAGCTGAAACGTTATATTTTTTCAAGTCCTCTTTGTGGCTATGAGTATCCAATGAGATTTAAGTAAAATTGGTTGGGTAGGGTTTCAATGAGAACCCTTTAAAAGGCTGATGCAGCAAAAATTGTTCTGCTTCTACCTTGTGCCTTTCTCTCTTTCTTCCTGGAATGTAGACACGATGGCTGGAGATCCAACAGCAATCTTGTGACCATGAATGTGCTTGAGGAGGGAAACCACAAAGGGTTTAAAGCACATAGGCTAAGGATGGTGGATCAGAAATACAGAAAGCCCCTGATATCTTGTTATACCATCTATCCCACCAACCTTGGACTGCCCACTTCTGGATTCTTCTACAAATGAATACAAAATCCTAATTTGTTAAAGACATTATACTCCAGTCTCTAGTGGCAGCCAGAAACAATCACTTACTGATATAGGGTAGAACAGCAGTTCCCAGAGATTCATATGGCATCAGTCCAAACAAAATATTTTTGGTGCTGATAAGACAGAAGTTGAGATTTGAAAGTTACCATTTGTTTAGACCATGCACTTACCAGATGATATTCTTTTCTTTATTTCAAAGCTCACAAAAACCTCTGTCTCCTCCCTGCTTCCCCTCAGTTGGTCCTTCTTTCAGATAGATGTATGAGTTCTCTCTCACACCCATCCTAGGGCCTGCTTCTTAGAATACTCAAAGCCCCTTGCCATACACTGGGCTGATGCAGTGATGTGGCTGGGTCAACTAACAGACTCTACAAAAATGGGGTTTGAGCAGTGGCTAGCCTCACTTATGTTCAAGGGCAGTTCCACCCATGAGTTAGCATCCATGAAAACCTTGCATTTCACTGGGAAGAAAAAGGCTGAATGTGTGCTGATGGCCTAATGAGGTCTATGGTGAGAACTGTGGCTTTAAATAAGATGACCCCACCCTACTTCCATTAAGGATCAGGCTTTACCACCAAACGCACACCTTAATTAAGGACTTTATGAGCCTGAGCAGGACTGGTATAAATAGATCAAAATACTGACACCATCCCCAGGCAACTCAAAGGAGCCCAGTGTCCCCATTTACTCCAAGGAGGAGGAGAAGTATATTTATCTGGAGAAAGTATTTCTAAATAGAATCTAACTCCTAAATCCTATACTTTCTAGGAAACATTAGTGATTATAGACTCAATTATATTTTTGAACCCTATAATCAAGCATAGGTACCAAGCAGAAAAGTTAAATTGCACCATCTGAGGGCTATAGAGTCTCAGCAAAATGATTTCAATTCATTTTCGATCTCGTCCTTGTGCATAAGGATGTGCCTAACTTTGGTTTCCAAATGTATTCACATTACTGAAACTTTGGCACCCACCATCTTGTTCCCCAGATTTTTGCCCATTCCCCTTATTCAAAGATAAAACAACCAGAACAACTCAGTTGATAAGGTGATTAGCTTTTACTTCAATGATTTTGAATGCCTGCCCTGTACTGGATCCTCCATAGGATATTGTCAATGACAAAGTTCCGTGCAGGGAAGGGGGATTATTGAATATATGCCAAAACTTCTTATCTATCATCAGGGTGTTTTACTGCAGTTGCAGACATGACTAATGTACATCAAGCAATTAGAGGGCAATGCAGAGGGAAGAAAATGCAGTGTCCAAGCTCATGATAAAGACCCCAAGCTCCATGAGTGGTTAGGAAGGAAACAGATCAGTACAAGCCAGGGTCATGGGGGAAAGCTTCACGTATGAAGTGAGGAATTGGAGATAATTCTTAAAGGACAGGGGAAAAAAATGGAGAAAGAAAAATAAAGACTACTTCAAAAGTTGTCACATATGCCCACGATCAGTCCCAGGTCTTCTCCAACTCTAATTTCTAGGACTGAACATTTGCAAATCATCTCTCTCCTTTCTTTCACCATTGCAAAAATCTTTCTAGAACTGGCAAGTCAGGAAAGATATTTTTCATTCAGTTTCAAAATTATTTCTAATGCTTTGGCATTACACTTCTCAAGTGACTCTAGGGATTACATTTCAACTCCCTTCTTACACAAATTAAGGAAAGTGATATTCAGAGAGATTATATGACATGTTCAAGATTACACAGCAAGTTGGGCAGAGCAAGCATTAGAAGTTAGGTCTCTGGATTTCTATTTCAGGTTCTTTCCATTCATGGTGGAATTCTGAGCACCTGGCTCTCCTGGTCCTTTAAATATCAGACATTTGCCCAAGTGTGAATATCCAAAACAACAGACTGTCCTCAGAAAGGCAGCCTATTCACCCTCCAGGAGGCTGAGTGAGGGGCATGATTACATCATCCACGATGGCTCCTTCCTGCTCCTGGGGAAATGGCACAACACAGAGTACACACACTGAACTCCACTTATGTCCCAGTCACAGCATCTTCACATACACCCAGGATGGGTATCTTGTGGTCCACAAGCAATGTCAGCCACCTACGACAGCCCTACCTTTTTAGGAACTTGTCTGAGCCACCTACCACAACTACTAGCACTGATGGGATCACTGATAAAAACCAGTATTCTGATGGGATCACTGATAAAAGCCAACGTCCACTGCATACTCACCTGGATTTCCTTTCCAAGAGGTAGCAGTCTGTCTGACACAAACTCTGTCCCTTCGCATACCAGAAAGAAATGTTTGGGGACCTTGGCGTTCTAGGTATGACACCTTAGCATGCCAGCTGCTTCTAAGAACAAATGCACTATCATATGAGACCATGCATTTTGAAACCATCTCACTCAAATCTGATGCCAAACCAACTGTTTTCACCATGCCTATTTTCTTTTTCACCATAGCAATTTTTATATGTTTTATTGTACTTTCATCAAAGCACCATCTTCTGGTTGAAATGATCAACAGAGACCCCAACTTCTTCCAGCACCCCACTTTGTGAAAACAGCATTGTAGTACTTGAGTATTTATGATTCTTTGAGGTTTTGAATTAACCCAGATAACTTGTTTGGTCACTGACCACCAGTGATCCCTTTCAATATGCTTCTAGGAAGAGTGACAAAAGAGACTAAACATGCCTTTGGCAAAAATTAGGACTTTCTAGAAAGTTCTTATTACCATGATCCTTGGCTTCCCTCAAAGTTGTTTTAATTCACTGGAGAAGGATCACCTTTACCAAGAAACAGATTGTGTGGTGAAAAGAAATATGGGCTGTGGAACCAAAGCAATGAGTTTGGTGCTACCACTTACTTATAAACTCCGGCAAGTATTTAACCTCAGAGCCTTGGTTCCTGGTTCATAAAATGAGAATAATAATATCTGCAAGCAGTAATGAATTGAAAAATCCCTCATAGAATTTTTGGGTCAGAATAAATGCCCATACACAGCTATAGTGACGTGGGCATTTTAGGAAGAAGAATTTCTGTGGGTGTTAATCTTATGGAAAGGCAATCCAGTATCACATTTAGCTTAAATGCTATATTCATTACACTCAGTGTACACACTTTCAACATTCTTATCCCCAGTAGCTGCTCACATTGACTGTTTCCTACTGAGCCCTCTCTGAGAATAGCAGAGCTCTATTTGTAGAGAAGGCTCCTGGCATTTTGGGTACCCTTTCAATCCCATAGCTATTCATCACAGTAAAGACACTACCACCAATGGTCAGCAGATGTGGGATTGAAAGCAATCAAGAGTTTCCTTTGGAAATAGCCCTGCAGACATTACATTTCCAGGTACAAAGCTTAAGGAAAAGTCTGCCTTGGCAGCTTGTCTGGCACAGGCTTCATCTTTGGTAAACAAAACATGACTATACCACCTTTGTTTTGTTAGAAAACTTGGAAGCTGTATTTCCAAGCCAACTGGATCTTTGGTCTTTCCTCAAAGACAAGGGGCCCTGGCTCTTAAAGACTTGCTGGTAGGCCCTGTGCTGTTCCTGAATTTTATCAACTAAACTTATCTTTAGGAAATGGAACATGGATGCAGAATGCAACTGGTTCTGCCTGTCAGAAAAGAAGCAAGCATTCAAATATCCAACAGAGGTTGCCAAAACATCTGAAAAGATGTTCTAATAACCACAAAGTTGAAAATAGCATGACATCTTCTGGAGTCAGGAGGTGACTTCAGAGGGAGATCCATGAAACAAATTAGATGGTTAAGATACTAGGCCCTGGAGGGGGCAGGGAGAAAGGGTTATTTTCTGCCCCAAATTAAAAATCAGGAACATAGAACACCGTGGCACCATCTCACCTAGCTATGCTATAGGTTCTGGGATAAGATATTGCCCTCAGCAAGAATGACTTGGAGCTGGAATAAACTTTTTACCAGTGAAAGCGCTAATTCTAAGTAGACTCAAGGAAACCCTGAAAATAGCAGGCAAATCTCCTGTGACTTCTCCCTCTTTTAAACGTTGAAAAACATGACTTAGCATACTTATCTCCCATTATGATGTTTCATTCCAGAAATACAAACTAAGAAAACACTGTGTTTTAACAATAAGGAATTCTTGAAATTTCTCAAATCTTCATCCCAAGTGTTGTCATTTAAAGACAAACAAACAAACAGAATCCCCCAGAAGTTACTAGTAGTGCCTGGTGGAAATTGTCAAACACCTGGTTGTGTATATGTCCCTTCACAGGCAAGGCTATTAATAGGTGGCTCAACAAATACATGGAGCTATGAATATCTCTTCCAGATTACACACCCATCCATACTAGGGCTCTTCAAGCAAAAAACAAAACACCTTCTCTTGGTCTAGATCAACTCACCCCCATTGTAAGTACCCAAGAAATACAACCTTCCCCACACAAAGTCAAAAAGAGGCCAAACCTGGGAGTCAATGAGGACCCTAAGTTCACTCACTTGTCTTCTGTGAAACTTTTCCCAGTAATAACATTCTTCCCTTGGGGTACATAGTTCCAGTATTCTTCCACAATCCCAATGTAGTACGTTCTGGTAACTGTGCCAACCAGCCCAGACAGACCCAGGAATGTGAGGAGAAAGATGCAGCCAGCTGGCTGCTTCCGAGGCATTTGTGGATGTAACTCAAGCAGGCAGGCAGCCTGCACAGGGGACAAATCTGTTGGTCCCTCCCCGTCACTCAGCTCCTCCTCCTCAGGTAGCTTGGGTTTGGGGAAGAGGCAAAGGCTGAGGCCTTGCGTAAGCAAAGCAAGCTCGATGGGGGCGTTGCTTTTACAACAAAACTTTTGCCAGCCATCCGAGAAATGTGTGACTGGCTCATTTATGTATTGCCCAAGCCAACAGGCCTGTTTCTATACGTTTCGGTACCATGCTCTGACATCAGTCATTTGTCAGCCAGGATGACAGTGTGACTACTTGGGCCGATGGCTTTCCCCCACCCCTTCTTCTTCTTTTCTTCTCCACACCTCTTACATTAAAATCTGAAAAGTGAGCTGGCCTGAGTGGAGCATCAGGAAACACTCCAGGCACTAAAGAAGGCCTCATCTCTGTCGGGAGGGCAGAGGAAGTGACATAATCACCGTCCAGCTTGTTTTATGAGGCTATGTGAAACCACAAACTAACATCATAAAGTTCATCACAACAACATAAAACCCCACTAATCCTCCACTGGCTCGTGTACCATCTCCCCCATATTCTCTCAAATCCTTCCAGCAAAAATGAGAAGGTTGACTGCTCAGTTCAGCCAAAATGTTCGCGGCCACCACCTCCACACAGGGAGCCGCCTTTCTTAGGATGAATGAAAATGATGATGGGGGAGTACCCTTCAGACACATGGAGACAAAATTCAGTAACAGGTCTTTGGGTGGAAAAGGCTGGGCCATTCTTCTGTGTCTTCTAATCTGTGTCCCAGAATCTCGGTATTGAAAGAGACCTTGATCAACCTTGGAAGAGAGTTACTCTTATCCCCATGCAGAGTTACTCTTGAGGGAGCAGCCATGGAATGAAGGAAACAGCCTCCTGGCCTTTGAAGTTGGTCAGACCTGGGTTTGAATGTGAGTTCCTACCACTTTCCAATTTAGTGGCATGGAGGAATCACTTAACATCATTGAGCTGGAGACTATAGAAGAAGGATTGAGAGATTCTTAAGGAATTTTTTAAAAGATGATGTCTGCAAAGTGCCTACCCCAGCCCCTAGCATAGGGTAGGTACTAAGTAAGTGTTAAAGTCCTTCCTGCCCATTCATGCCCTCTAAGAGAGACTGTATCAACCTGTGTATCCACAGACTTGTGTTTCCCCGCAGTCTTCAACTTTCTTTCCACTATTCTTTGCCAAAGTCCTATCTGCCATGCCTTCCACCAGTCTCAAGTAAGAGAATTCTTTTTCTTTAAATGGTAGCTACCCTATAAATGTCCCATAGCACAGTTTGTATTAGCATTCATCTTAATTAATAAAAGGCCAGGCATGGTGGCTCAGGTCTGTAATCCCAGCACTTTGGGAGGCCAAGGCAGTCAGATCACCTGTGGTCACGAGTTTGAGACCAGCCTGGCCAACATGGTGAAACCCTGTCTGTACTAAAAATACAAAAATTAGCTGGGCGTAGTGGCAGGCACCTGTAATCCCAGTTACTTGGGAGGCTTAGGCAGAAGAATCGCTTGAACCTGGGAGGTGGAGGTTGCAGTGAGCCAAGATTGTGCCACTGCACTCCAGCCTGGGCAACAAGAGCAAGATTCCTTCTCAAAATAAATAAATAAATAAATAAATAAATAAATAATAAAATACATACTGAGTACCCTGTTTCATAGCCAGGCTCTTTACAACTTTGATTTACTGATTTGTTTGTTGTATCAAGGACACTGGTAGAATAATTGCCATAGCACATTTCCATTTAGCTTAAATCTCCTCTTCAACATGAGTTTGGGAGCTTCGTATGAGTCTGGCACTTCAACGGACACTATAGAGGAGGACTTATGTGGTAGGCCTGAGGTTGGCCTCAGAAGAAGTAGGGAGTTCAAAGTATGGGGAATCTGGCCAGGCGCAGTGGCTAATGCCTATAATCCCAGCACTTTGGGAGGCCGAGGTGGGTGGATCACCTGAGGTCAGGAGTTCGAGACCAGCCTGCCGAATATGGTGAAACCCTGTCTCTACTAAAAATACAAAAATTACCCGGGCATGTTGGCGCATGCCTGTAGTCCCAGCTACTAGGGAGGCTGGGGCAGGAGAATCTCTTGAACCCTGGAGGCAAAGGTTGCAGTGAGCCAAGATCTCACAACTGCACTCTAGCCTGGATGATAGAGCAAGACTCTGTCTCACAAAAAAAAAAAAAGGTTGTGGAATTTGGAAATGTCCCAAACCAAATATCTTGTTGCTTACATCCCAGAGAAGCTGGCTATTTTGGGCATATCAAAGACGTTATTAGGACATATTCCCCCCTTTTCGGACAGGAGAAAAAAAAAGGTATAAGTGATACAGCTCAAAAAGACAAAAGAGTTAACTTTCTTACCCAAGATACTGAACGCATATAATTAAAACCCAGGAGAAGGCATTACCTAACTTCTGATTCAAAAACTAGATCTGCAGAATAGATCAGGTCAAGAAATCTGAGTCACTATAGCAGATGAAGTCAACGCATTTAATCTATTTGTAGCAGAGAACTTGCTTACAGAGGGCCAAAAGTGGGAAAGAATTTATTAAAAACAATGAAATAGGGTTCTGGAAAGCTCTCTTAAATTCTTCCTTATCCTAGGACAATAAAGGTGTTACTCAAAGAGCATTGGAATGCCATAGGAGCTAAAGAAAATAAACTGGTATGAGACAATGCAGTGTTCCTGTGACACTCATTTCGGAAAAGCGACAGTTCCATGCCCAATGTGTTTGACAGTGTCTAAATTTTATTAGGAAACCTGTGAATTATAATATCAACATTCATTTTTAAAAACCCACAGTTACATACAAGATATGTTTGACAATGTTTAAAATTTGATTAAGTAACCTGTGTAAGTAATAATGTTAGCAAATACTTCCAACTCCATTGAACACTAGTCAGACATTTTTTTAAAGTCAAGAAACCCATTTATCAAGCATTTATTATGTGAGATGGCCAGTTCTAAATATTCACTCCATTCCTCAAAACATTCACCAGGTTTCAGATAAGGTAAATTTGACATCATGCATCAATAGCAGAGAAAGAAAATCCTGGGTTAAATCATATTTTATTGAAATTATGGTACAGGCATACCTTGAAGATATTGCAGGTGTGGTTCCAGACCACCATGATAAAGTGAATATCAAAATAAAGCGAATCACATGGATTTTTTGGTTTTCCAGTGCGTATAAAACTTATGCTTAGGCCATGTACAGTGGCTCACACCTGTAATCCCAGCACTTTGGGAGGCCAAGGTGAGAGGATCACTTGAGGCCAGAAGTTTGAGACCAGCCTGGGCAACATGGCAAAACTTGTCACCACAAAAAATACAAAAAAATTAGCCAAGCATGGTGGGGTGCACCTATAGTCCCAGCTACTCAGGAGGCTGAGGTGGGGGGATCATTTGGGCCCAAGAGGTCGAGGCTGTAGTATGTTAAGATCATGCCACTGCACTCCAGCCTGACTGACAGAAGGAGACCCTATCTAAAAAAAAAAAAAGTTATGTTTACACAATATTACAGTCTAGTAAGTGTGTGTGCAATTGCATTATGTCTAAAAAATGTACACACCTTAATTTAAAAATACCTTATTGTTTAAAAATGCTAACAATCATCTGAGTCTTCAGTGAGTCAATCTTTTTGCTGTGGAGGGTCTTGCCTCAATGTGGATGGCTGCTGACTAATCAGGATGGTGGTCACTGAAGGTTGAGGTGGCTGTGGCAATTTCTTAAAATAAGAACAATAGTTTGACACATCATTTGGTTTCCTTTCATGAAAGATTACTCTATAACCCATGATGCTGTTTAATAGTATTTTACCAATAAAAGAACTTCTTTCAAAATTGGAATAAATTTTCCCAACCCTGCTCCTGCTTTATCAACTAAGTTTATGTAATATGCTGAATCCTTTGTTGTCATTTCTACAATATTCACAGCATCTTCACCAGTAAATTCCATTTCAAGAAACCACTTGCTTTGTTCATCCATAAGAAGCAACACCTTATTCATGTAAATTTTATTATGAGATTGCAACAATTCAGTCACATCTTCAGGCTCCACTTCTAATTGTAGTTCACTTGCTGCTTCCACCACATCTGCAGTTACTTCCTCCATTGAAGTCTTGAACCTCTCAAAGTCATCCATGAGGGTTTGAATCAACTTCTTCCAAACTCCTGTTAATGTTGATATTTTGACCTTCTCTCATGAATCACAAATATTCTTAACAGCATTTAGAATGGTGAATTATTTCCAGAAGGTTTTCAATTTACTTTGCCCAGATTCATCAGAGGAATCACTATCTATGGCACCTATAGCCTCAAGAAAGGTATTTCTTAAGTAATAAGATTGAAATTCAGTTACTCCTTGATCTATGACATACGGAATGGATGTTGTGTTAGCAGACATGAAAACAACATTCATTTCATTATACATTTCCATCAGAGCTCTTGGGTCACTAGGTGCGTTGTTAATGAGCAGTAATATTTTGAAAGACTTTTTTTTTCTTAGCAGTAAGTCTCAGCCCTGGACTTAAAATATTCAGTAAACCATGCTGCAAACAGATGTACTGTTGTCCAGACATTATTATTCCATCTAGGGAGTATAGACAGAGTAGATTGTGCATAATTCTTAAGGGTCCTGGGATATTTGGAATGGTAAATGAGCACTGGCTTCAACTTAAAGTCACCAGCTGCATTAGCATCTGCTAGGATAGTTAGCCTATCCTTGGGCCAGGCACAATGGCTCATGCCTGTAATCCCAGCACCTTGGGAGGCTGAGGTGGGAGGATCACTTGAGTGCAGGAGTTTGAGACCAGCCTGGGCAAGACGGCAAGACCCCATCTTGTAAAAACAAACAAAAACAAGAGTGAGCCTATCTTTTGAAGCTTTAAAGCCAGGCATCGACTTGTCCTCTTCTACTATAAGGATGTTTGGTCTACATTGAAAATTTATTGGCCTAGTGTGGTGGCTCATGCCTATAATCTCAGCACTTTCGGAAGCCAAGGTAGGCAGATCACTTGAAGTCAGGAATTTGAGACCAGCCTGGCCAACATAGTGAAACCCATCTCTACCAAAAAATACAAAAATTCGCCAAGCGTGGTGGCACACGCCTATAATCTCAGCTACTCCAGAGGCTGAGCTGGGAGAATCACTTGAACCCAGGAGGCTGAGATTGCAGTAAGCTGAGATCCTGCCACTGCACCCAGCCTGGGAGGCAGAGTGAGACCCTGTCTCAAAGAAAGAAAAAAAAAAAAGAAAAGAAAAGAAAGAAAAAAAAATGTATTGTTTAGTGTAGCCACCTTCATCAGTTATCTTAGCTAGACCTTTCAGAAAACTTACTGCCGCTTCTCCATCAGCACTCACTGCCTCATCTTCACTTCTGTGTTATGGAGATGGCTTCTTTCCTTAACCCTCATGAATCAACCTCTGCTAGCTTCAGACTTTTCTTCTACTACTTCTTCATCTCTCTCAGTCTTCAAAGAATTGAAAAGAGTTAGGGCCTCACTCTGAATTGGGCTTTGGCTTAAAGGAATGTTGTGGCTGATTTGGTCTTCTACCCAGATGACTAAAACTTTCTCCATATCATCAATAAAGCTATTTCACTTTCTTAGCATCCGTGTGTTCACTGAAGTAGCACTTTTAATTTCCTTCAAGAACATTTCTTGCATTTGCAACTTTGCTAACTGTTGGGCACAAGGGGCCTACCTTTCAGCCTGTCTCAACTTTCACCATGACTTTCTCATTATGTTTAATCATTTCTAGCTTTTGATTTAAACTAAGAGATGTGTGACTCTTTCTCTTGAACAGGTAGAGGCCTTTGTAGAGTTATTAAATTGGCCTAATTTCGACATTGTTGTGTCTCAGGGAATAGAGACGCCCGAGGAGAGAGAGTGAGGGGAGAATGGCAGTCAGTGGAGTGCCGAGACCAGCTTGGTCGTGGAGATGCTAACTCAGTGGTGCTAGAGGAATTAAAGACACACACACAGAAATATAGAGTGTGGAGTGGGAAATCAGAGGTCTCATAACTTTCAGAGCTGAGAGCCTTGAACAGAGATTTACCCACATATTTATTGATAGCAAGCCAGTGATAAGCATTGTTTCTATAGATTATAGGTTAACTAAAAGTATTCCTTATGGGAAATAGAGGGATGGGCCAAAGTAAAGGGATGGGTCTGGCTAGTTATCTGCAGCAGGAGCATGTCCTTAAGGCACAGATCACTCATACTATTATTTGTGGTTTAAGAACGCCTTTAAGCAGCTTTCTGCCCTGGGTGGGCCAGGTGTTCCTTGCCCTCATTCTGGTAAACCCACAACCTTCCAGCATGGGCATCATGGCCATCACGAACATGTCACAGTGCTGCAAATATTTTATTTGTGGCCAGTTTTGGGGCCAGTTTATGGCCAGATTTGGGGGCCTGTTCCCAATAGTGGAGTAGTCATCACACACGCATTTATCAATTAAGTTTGCTGTTGTATATGAGCATGGCTTGTGGTGCCCCCAAACAATTACAGTGGTAACATCGAAGATTACTGATCACAGATCACCATAACAGATATAATAGTAATGAAAAGTTTAAAATATTATGAGAATTACCAAAATGTGACACAGAGATATGAAGTAAGCACATGCTGTTGGAAATATGGCACAAATAGACTGAGAAATACATTTTGAGAGATCCCCAACTCTGACTGCAAACTTCTGTCAGCTCATGCTTGACACAGGGTTGCCTCAAACCTTCAATTTCCAAAAGGCACAGTATCTGTGAAGTGCAATGACATGAAGTTCACTTGCTATTTCCACCACATCCACAGTTACTTCCTCCATTGAAGTCTTGAACCTCTCAAAGTCATCCATGAGGGTTTGAATCAACTTCTTCCAAACTCCTGTTAATGTTGATAGGACAAGGTGGGCCTGTATGGGCTATATTTTTTAATTAACTTCTATTTTTATCTCAACAGTTTTGGGGGTACAGGTGTTTTTTGGTTACAAGGATATGTTTTTAGTGGTGATTTCTGAGATTTTACTGCACCCATCACCCAAGCAGTGCACACTGTACTGAATATGTAGTCTTTTATTTCTCACCTTCCTCCCAACCTTCTGGCCCCAATTCCCTAAGTCCATTATATCATTCTTATGTTTTTGCATCCTCATAGGCTAGCTCCCACTTATAAGTGAGAACACACTGTATTTGGTTTTCCATTCCTGAGTTACTTCACTGAGAATAATGGCCTCCAGCGCTACCCAAGTTGCTGCAAAAGACATTACTTCATTCCTTTTTATGGCTGAGTAGTATCCCATGGTGTATATACACCACACTTTCTTTAACCACTCAGTTGATGCACACTTAGGTTGGTTCCATATCTTTGCAATTGTGAATTGCACTGCTCTAAATATGCATATGCCTGTGTCTTTTTCACATAATGATTTCTTTTCCTCTGGGTAGATACCCGGTAGTGAGATTGCTGGATCAAATGGTAGCTCTGCTTTTAGTTCTTTAAGGAATTTCCTTTCTGTTTTCCATACAGGTTGTACTAATTTACATTCCTATCAGCAGTGTATAAATGTTCTTTTACCACATTCACACCAGCATCTTTTTTTTTTAACTTTTTAATTATGGCCATTCTTGCAAGAGTAAGGTGGTATCTCACTGAGGTTTTAATTTGCATTTCCCTGGTAATTAGTGAGGTAGAGCACTTCTTCATATGTTTGTTGGCTGTCTGTATATCTTCTTTTCAGAATTATCTATTCATGTTCTTTGCCCTCTTTTTGATAGGATTATTTGGTTTTACCTTGCTGATTTGTTTGACTTCCTTGTAGATTCTAGACATTAGTCCTTTGACAGATGCATAGATTAAAAATATTTTCTCCCATTCTGTGGGTTGTCTGTTTTATTCTGCTGATTATTTACTTTTCTGTGCAGAAGTTTTTTAGTTTCATTAGGTCCCATTTGTTTACTTTTGTTTTCGTTGCTCTTGCTTTTGGGGTCTTATTCATGAATTCTTTGCCTAAGCCAATGTCCAGAAGAGTTTTTCCAATGTTATCTTCTAGAATTTTTATGGTTTCAGGTCTTAGATTTAAGTCTTTGATCCATCTTGAGTTGATTTTTATATAAGGTGAGAGATGAAGATCCAGTTTCATTCTTCTACATGTGGCTTTCCAGTTTTCCCAGCACCATTGAATGGATAGGGTGTCATTTCCCCAATTTATTTATATACAGGCTATTTAAATAAGAAATTATCTTAGCTAGATCTGGGAGAAGTCAATTCAGATGAATAATATTCTACCTAGCCTTAGCTGAAGTGTCATTTTTAAAAATAAGTAAAATGGGAGAGACAAAATTGATTCTCCCATTCTTTAATGTTTTCCTTTTTTGAGAAATACATTGAATTCTCCTTAAAAGACTTCTGATATCCCAAACCGTGACTGCAAGCTTCCATCAGCCCAGCACTCTCCCTGCCCTGCTACAGTAAATCATGGCTCTCAAACCTCACTGAGGTCCCTAGTCCCTTGATAGTACCTTGTTATTCCCCACCTGGAGCCCTGTGGCTTCTCTACTGCTCTGACTGGTGCTAGAATGACCTTACCGATTGCAGACAGGACCAGGTCTCTCCACTGTTTGATAGTTTTCAATAGTTTTCTATGGCCTTTAGGGTAAGGACTAATGGTCTTGACTTGACTTTTAGAGCTGGTCCTGATTTGTCTTCTGGGAACTGGGGTCACTCCTCAACATTTAATCATCATCATGGTTGTGCCCTTCCTCTGAGCTCCCACCAGTGCTGTGCATGCCTCTGCCATAGCCTGTCACACAGTACAGGCTATGTCTTCATCTGCTCTCCCCTACACACTCAACACAGGCTTCTCATGGATGGGGGCTGGGTCTTGTTCACCCCTGCGTCCCCAAGGTCTGACACATCATAGGCACTGGAGAAATGGCGAACTAAGGCATGTGCAAATGAATGAATGAATGAACAAATGAATAAGAGATACTTGCAAATGTACATTGGCTCTATGTTATGTAGCAGTCTCTGCACTAGATCTTTTATATGAATTATTTAATTTCCTTATTACAACAGCCCTTTCAGGGTGTGCACAAGTTTTACCCCTGTTTTACAAATCAGGAAGCTGAGATTTAGAAAATTCAGATTATTTTCTCAGTACCCCACAACTGGCAAATAGTGGAGGTCTGGAAGACTCCAAAACCAGCATCCCTACAGAGCCCATCCAGACGAGGAGAATGGGGAGTGGTGGGGAGCCCAGAGACCATGGTCGCCTGCTTCATGCTGCCGAGTGGGACCCATGCTCTGCAAAGAAATATGGGCCAGGGCTGTTGAAGGACTGGGCCACTGAAGGAGGATTCCAAAATGCCCCTCCAGCTTAGCCCATCCACCTAGACAGTCCAGATAAAACCCTAATCATTACAGAACCTTAAAGACACCCAAACATACCATTCTGTTTCATTTCTTCATTTTATGTCCCAACCCTCCACCCCCACCTCACCTTCCCCCAGTCTCCACCCCCACCAAATTCCTTCTCATCCTCCCAAATCATCCTGGGCTTTTCTTCTCTGAAGTTTTCCTTGGTTTCTCCACACCTACCACACCCTCCACCCAGCCCCTGGCAATTAGTCATTCTCTTCTCTGTGCTTCCTCTGTACTCTGCCCACACGCCTATCCCTGTTTATGTTATTGTTTGCTTACATGTTAGTCTCCTTTAAAAGATCCTGAACTGCTTGAGAATAGCATCTGACCAGGTCTCCACATCGCCCTCCCACTACATCTGTCTCAAGAACTTATTACAAGAATCTGCAGCTCAGGGGCTGCTCCAGCCTCCCCTGCCTATAGCCTGGATCCCCAGTTTTTAGACTCTTGCTCTTACCAAGAGACTCTGCTCCAAGATTTGAGGTCTGAAGGCCAGGCTGCCTCACCCTCACACCCAGGTCTGGTGCTTAAGCCATTTCTTATCTAGATCAGGGGATTATCTTGTTCTTCTTTGTGTAGTGGTTATTATAGAACCAGGTGCTCAGCAGGCCCTGAGGAAATAATATTAACAATTGTAGCATTTACAGTATGTCAGCCAGTATGCTGTTTTACACATAGTATCACTTTTACTCTGTGCAACCAGAATACCCTATGAAGTAGATGTTATTGTCCTTGTTTTACAGATGAGGAAACTAAGGTTTGGGAAGGTTAATAACTTGCCTGAAGTCACGGCTAGCAAATGACCGGGCTAAGATTCAAACCCAGGTCTTTCTGACTCCAAAGCCTACACACCAAAGCTCCACAGTCAGTGGGTATTAGTGGAACTGGGCTAACCAGAAAGCCAATGCCAGCTCAGGAGACCCTTTCAGGGAAGGAAACATTAGCATCATACAAGAGGTTTCCTCCAACATAACCAGGACCTAAGAATTTTAAAGGCATAGCATAGAGACTGCACATGGGCAAACACCCCAACAAATAAAAGTGCTGTGATGAAATAATTTATTTAATTGTTTGAGAATATTTACCAAGCATCTGCCTTGTGCCAAACACTGTTCTAGTCAACTGGGAATGAGGCAGACAGTCCCTGTCCTTGAAGAGTTCATAATCTAGTGAAGAAAATAAATTGTAAACCACAAATACGTTTTCTAGATTAATTAAATATTGTGATGAGTGCAGCAAAATTCAAAGGTGAATGGTGTGGGGAGAACCTCAAGACTGCACTCAGGAGGTGTCTGGGGAGGTGGCCCAGCAGCCTGTTCTGAAGCATGCTTATAGTTTACAGGGTGAAATAGAGCGTATAGAAGTCCCATCCCTACAAACCTCACCCATCATCATCAACAGCAACAACAAAAAACAGGACAACTCAGGGTGGTCCTGAAACACACTTTGGTTGAGTTCCCTGAGGAAAGTTAAGAAGCCACGTCCCTGCCCAGTGGGTACATCCACTCTCAGGCATTCATTTTTTTCCTCCACTTGGAAAGTAACTGATGATGTCTCACCTCCCACAAGCCTGAGGCAAACTCTGGTGTCAGAGACTCAGAAAAGCCAGCCTTCAATCATGGATACAGTGAAAAGAAGAACAGAGGAAATTGGCTTCCCTCCACTCTCTCCTCAAGCTCCTCTGTCTTCCCCTCCCTTCCCAGCCCAGGAGTTTATTCAAGCCCCCAGTGCTCTTTGATCTGTGGATCTTGATCTTGGAGCCACCTCCAGGAGTGGGAGGTGAATATAAACAACCTGAGCACAGTTCTGGTAGCCCAATCTTACAAAAGAAATATCATGCCTGCCAGTAGGAATATTCCGCCAACAAGGCCACCGTCCTAAAACTGGAGCTGCCAAAGGGCCCTTGAACAACCCCATAACTCAAGTACTAGAACTCCTAGGACATCTGGATGACCACCTCCCCATGCACAAGCTAGAGGGTTACAAAGCACCCCAAAGGGGGAAAATGGGACTGGAGATCTTCAAAGGCCTAGGAAAGTTGTTGTCTGGTCTCAGAGTAACCTGCCCAGAGGAGCCCAGACAGTCCCAGAGCCCAGAGGGAAACCATCTTTCAGGGCAGCACTATAAACAAAAGACCGTCTGAGGGCTGTGGCTTGGCACAGGGGCCCCACTGCCCAGATCTAAGGACAATACTGGGTACAGGCATCTAGCTCTCCTCTTGGCTCCAGTGTTTGGGGGTTTTGTTGGGGGAGAAATGGGAGACGTGGGCACAATCTGGCCACTGTGGTTGAGACATAGGATTTTCCCATAGCATTTCATGGGTGACACTTCTGGACGCTTTAGGATGGCACTCTGTGTTTCTCTTTCAAAAAGAGAAACAAGAGCAAAGGGCAGGAAAGATCTCAGAGACTCACACCTGCCTCTTTCCATAACTAAAGGGTCAGGAATTCATTCACTCCTCCACAGGACAGGGGTCCCCTTCACAATCCCCCTCATACCCTAAATATGCCCTGCTACCCTCCGCGCTCAAACCTCACAACCAGCTGTGTTGTTGCTTGGGTACATGACATATGGTCATAACTTCTCCTAAATCCAGTCACCAAAAGTTTTCGAGATGACCAGGAGTGGTGGTGCATGCCTGTCATCCCAGCACTTTGGGACGCTGAGACAGGAAGATCACTTGAGGCCGGGACTTGGAGAACCCTATTTAAAAAAAAAAAAAAAAAAAAACTGCTCCCAAGACTTCCTATCAGAAACAAAGAAGGCAATGGCAATGGGCTGACAACTACGTGGGTGATCAGTACAAGTCAAATTCCATTGCGTTAGAACTCTCAGAATTCTTTTGTTGAACCTAGAATTTTTTGTGTGTATCCAATACTCTATTAAAATAAGTGGGTCTTCCCTGATCCTTGAAGCTTGTTTTGTATTGACCTTCGTTGTAATCACAGTCATTTATACTAGTAGAGACATCTCCATTTCCACTTAACATTAGTGACCAGAGAAAAAGTCTTAAAGACAAAGTGACTTCTCTTGTTTGAGGCCTGCAGGTTTCAGCGTGATGTCTGTGTGGAGGCATTTGGCAAATCAGGGCACTCTCTAGAACTGGTTGGTTGAAGGTCAATCCAAACTCTAGATCATCCCTTCTTTGAAGATGAAAGAGCCCCCCTTCTTTCTCCCACTCTTCTATGGTTCTTTTACTAATGGCTCAATAGGGCTGTCTTTAGTATACCTCTGTGACCTAGGCTGACAGAATGCAGATAAGCTGGACAGGGCACCCAGGAAGGAGTTTATAGACTCCCAACCTGTTTTCTGGGAAGGTACCAGGTTGCTCACCAGCACTTTTTTAAAAATCCCACCCTGAGGAGCAGAGCTCTTTGGGAAATCTTGTTATATGGCATCAATGATGCTGATTAACTGTAGCAAATTTCTAGGTGTGGGTAGCTGCAGGAGGTGAATTCCTGGTAGAAATGAGGTCTCTGGCTCCAGGTGGGAGCTGCTCAGGTGAGACTTCCCTGGGACATAGATTCCCAGAAGCAATGCTTCTGACGATCAAAGGACACAGCCATGCTACAGAGAAGAGCTTTATAGGTAGGGCTTCAGCTCCCAGGTTTAGGCACGTACACATGTAGTATGGATTTTGGAGCATGGCCAAGGCTCCTTGCTCTGACCTGATCCCTGATGCCTGAATTCTGCTGTCAGAGCTTCCTAATTTTGGCTTAAGACTAACCCTGTAAAAATGCAAGTATCTCATGGCATCAGTCTCATCGGTTGCAGCTGCCTTCAATGGATGAGTTTATTAGGTGCTTTCCCATGAATAGGTGAAGACTGGAAGGAGGAACAGAGGGAGCATGAGACACCTGGTCTTCCAGGAAGAGGTACCAGTAAGACTCTGCTACAAGTCAGAGGGAAAATCCAAGCAATTACCTAGTTCAGAAGTTCCAATTTACACCCCACAAGCCAACTCTAGCCTGTTTTGTTGGTCTAAAGTAGTATCTAATTTTAAAAATCTGAATTTGATTTCCTTAATAAGACTATGATCCCTCCAGTTCATCGCAGACCCTATCAGTCCACAGTCTCACATCAGTCTGCTTCATTTGTTCAGGGCACCTGGCCTGCCGGTATGTGAGTTGTTGACATCTGCATTCTAGTCCAGTTTTCCATTACATGCAGAAGCCCTTTCAACAACATTATGTATTCTTTATTTATTCATACATTCATTAAAAAAATATGTGCTGAACAGGTACTACAAGCAGGCTCATAAATGCACAGAATTTTAGAGCAGGAAGAGAGCTTGGAGATGTTCTAGTCTGACCTGCTCCTGAATGACTACTGAGTAAATAACAAAATGAAGGCAGAAACAAAGATGTTCTTTGAAACCAATGAGAATGAAGACACAACATACTAGAATCTCTGGGACACATTTAAAGCAGTGTGTAGAGGGAAATTTATAGCACTAAATGCCCACAGGAGAAAGCAGGAAAGATCTAAAATTGGCACCCTAACATTAAAAGAACTAGAGAAGCAACAGCAAACAAATTCAAAATCTAGCAGAAGACAAGAAATTACTAAGATCAGAGAGGAACTGAAGGAGATAGAGACACGAGAAGCCCTTCAAAAAATCAATGAATCCAGGAGCTGGTTTTTTGAAAAGATCAAAAAAATAGATAGATGGCTAGCAAGACTAATAAAGAAGAAAAGAAAGAAGAATCAAACAGACATAATAAAAAATGATATGGGGGTATCACCACTGATCCCACAGAAATACAAACTACCATCAGAGAATACAATAAACACCTCTACATAAATAAACTAGAAAATCTAGAAGAAATGGATAAATTCCTGTACACATACACCCTCCCAAGTCTAAACCAGGAAGAAGTTGAATCCCTGAATAAAAAAAAAGTTCTGAAATTGAGGCAGTAATTAATAGCCTACCAACGAAAAAAAGTCCAGGACCAGACAAATTCACAGCCGAATTCTACTGGAGGTACAAAGAGGAGTTGGTACCACTCCTTCTGAAACTATTCCAAACAATAGAAAAAGAGGGACTCCTCCCTAACTAATTTTATGAGGCCAGCATCATGCTGATACCAAAGCCTGTCAGAGACACAACAAAAAAAAAGAAAATTTCAGACCAATATCCCTGATGAACATTGATGCGAAAATCCTTAATAAAATACTGGCAAACTGAATCCAGCAGCACATCAAAAAGCTTACCCATCACGATCAAGTCGGCTTTATACCTGGGATGCAAGGCTGGTTCAACATACGCAAATCAATAAACGTAATCCATCACATAAACAGAATGAACAAAAACCACATGATTATCTCAATAGATGCAGAAAAGGCCTTTAACAAAATTCAACATCCCTTCATGCTAAAAACTCTCAATAAACTAGGTATCAATGGAACGTATCTCAAAATAATAAGGGCTATTTATAACAAACCCACAGCCAATATCATACTGAATGGGCAAAAGCTGGAAGCATTCCCTTTGAAAACTGCCACAAGACAAGGATGCCCTCTGTCACCACTCCTATTCAACATAGTATAGGCAGTTCTGGCCAGGGCAATCAGGCAAGAGAAAGAAATAAAGAGTATTCAAATAGGAAGAGAGGAAGTCAAATTGTATATATATTGTGTGTGTGTATATGTATATATACTATATATACAATCTAAATATACAATCATGTCTTCTTCAAACAGGTAATACAGCTTAAAAGGGATGTGAAGGATCTCTTCAAAGAGAACTACAAACCACTGCTCAAGGAAATAAGAGAGGACAAAAACAAATGGAAAAACATTCCACACTCATGGATAGGAAGAATCAATACTGTAAAATTGCCATACTGCCCAAAGTAATTTATAGATTCAATGCTATCCCCATCAAGCTACCACTGACTTTCTTCACAGTATTGGGAAAAACTACTTTAAACTTCATATGGAACCAAAAAAGAGCCCACATATCCAAGACAATCCTGGGCAAGAAGAACAAAGCTGGAGGCATCATGCTACCTGACTTCAATTTATACTACAAGGCTACAGTAACCAAAACAGCATGGTACTGGTACCAAAACAGAGATATAGATCAATGGAACAGAACAGAACAGAGGCCTCAGAAATAACACCACACATGTACAACCATCTGATCTCTGACAAACCTGACACAAACAAGCAATGGGGAAATGATTCCCTATTTAATAAATGGTGTTGGGAAAACTGGCTAGCCATATGCAGAAAACTGACACTGGACCCCTTCCTAACACCTTATACAAAAGTTAACTCAAGATGGATCAAAGACTTAAACATAAGACCTAGGACCATAAAAATCCTAGAAGAAAACCTGGGCAATGCCATTCAGGACACAGGCATGGGCAAAGACTTCATGTCTAAAACACCAAAAGCAATGGCAACTAAAGCCAAAATTGACAAAGGGGATGTAATTAAACTAAAGAGCTTCTGCACAACAAAAAAACTAGCATCAGAGTGAACAGGCAACCTACAGAATGGGAGAAAATTTTTGCAATCTATCCATCTGCCAAAGGGCTAATATCCACAATCTATAAAGAACTTAAACAAATGTACAAGAAAATAAAAAAACAACCCCATCAACAAGTGGGCAAAGGATATGAACAGACACTTCTCAAAAGAAGACATTTATGCAGCCAACAGACACGTGAAAAAATGCTCATCACTGGTCATTAGAGAAATGCAAATCAAAACTACAATGAGATACCATCTCACACCAGTTAGAATGGTGATCATTAAAAAGTCAGGAAAGAGATGCTGGAGAGGATGTGGACAAATAGGAATGCTTTTACCCTGTTGGTGGGAGTGTAAATTAGTTCAACCATTGTGGAATACAGTGTGGTGATTTCTCAAGGATCTAGAACCAGAAATACCATTTGACCCAGCAATCCCATTACTGGGTATATACCCAAAGGATTATAAGTCATTCTACTGTAAAGACACATGCACACATATGTCTACTGAAGCACTGTTCAGAATAGCAAAGACTTGGAAGCAACCCAAATGCCCATCAGTGATAGACTGGATAAAGAAAATGTGGCACATATACACCATGGAATACTACACAGCCATAAAAAAGGATGAGTTCATGTCCTTTGCAGGAACATGGATGAAGCTGAAAACCATCATTCTCAGCAAACTATTACAGGAACAGAAAACCAAACACTGTATGTTCTCACTCATAAGTAGGAGTTGAACAGCGAGAACACATGGACACAGGGAGGGAAACATCACACACTGGGGCCTGTTGGGGGGTGGGGGGCTAGGGGAGGGGTAATATTAGGAGAAGTATCTAATGTAGGTGATCGGTTGATGGATACAGCAAACCACCATGGCACGTGTATACATATGTAACACAACTGCACGTTCTGCACATGTACCCCAGAACTTAAAGTATAATAGAAAAAAGAAAGGAAAAAATAAAAATAAAATTAAAAATGTTAGTTATGTTAACATTTAATGGGTTTTATGTTAACATTATTCTTCTTTTAAAATGAATTAATAAGTATTTTTTAAACTTCTCAATTTTAACTTCTAATGTGGTAAATATCAATAGCTGTATATAAACTAAAGTTCTTTGGGGTCTCCAGTAATTTTTAAGTGTATAAAGAGGTCCTGAGTTCAAAAGTTTGAGAATTTCTAATTTAATAAACCAAGCAAGGGTAAATTATATTACTTGAATTTTTCCAACAAGCATATAGTCATGTATAAGTTGTGTAATTAAAAAAGAAAAAAGTGAATGGGCACCATTTACTCATTAGAAAAAATTGGAAAGTGGGGCCTTGAGATGTGACTACTTCATATCGCATCAAGGATTGGTCTGACTTGAATTGTTCCACCACCAAAGACTGGCATGAGTATCACTAGCACTGGGGTTATCAAAGAGTGACATTGAGGCTCATGTTACCTAAATTAGTATCTCAGTTCCCAAACCTGCTCCTCCTGTGTCCATCTTAGTGATGGGTACCACCACCAGGAGCCTAGGCTGGAAACCTGGCTTCCTCTTACATGCCCTCCCCTTAATTTCTGCCAGATTCACTGTTGCTAGCTCCTTTGACAGCTCTGGCTCCATTCCTCTTTACTGCAACAGCCGCTGATCAGGACAGCCATTATCTCATGTGTGGAGATGGCCCCCACGTCTTCACTGGTCTCATGGCCCCTCCAGTCCCCTCCATCATGGCTCCGTGCTGCTCCTGAGTAATCTTTCTCTTACACAAATATGGTGATGATCCACCTCCTTCAGCCTTCTTTGTGCCATAAATGACCCTTCCTAATCCAGCCCCTGAAGACCTAACCAGCCTCACACCTCTCCTACTTTATCCTCCACCATGAAGCGCTCTTTGTATGTTTCCAAACCCACCATGTACAGTGGGGCTTAGGGGCTTTTCCACATGGGGGTTGAAGATCCCTCAGCCTGGAATGCATTTCCTTCCACTTGTCTATCTGATAAACTCCATACTTTGTCTCAAAACAAAAACTTTCTTCTTCTGAAGGAAACCTCAACTCCTAGAAAGGCCAGGTACAGAGTTAAGCACACAATAAATATTTTTTAAGTAAATAAATGAATCCCTTATTTGAACAAAGAAAAATTATTTGTGGTGTCTGTTACATGTCCTCACATAATGAACTTAACCAATAATCACCGTCCTAAAGGATGAATGGTTTCACTCTAGGACCAGGCCTTATAGTATGCTCTGTAGGGTAGAGATGAGGACTAGGATGAATGTTCATTGAGCTCAGTTCTTGACCTAGAAGTTATTTCTCTCCTACTATATCTCTAATATCAACTGTTTTCTTGTCTTTTTCTTATTTTTCTTAAAAATGGAATTATAGGACAAGATTGAGATAATTTGTGGTTCTAATAAATTGGTATCTGGTTCATCGGTTCTGTCATTTTAAGATTAACAATACAATATTTATAAAGCTTTTATCTGGTATAAATAATGCATGAATATTATTCTCATCACTTTCTCATTAAAAATAGTACCTCTTTATAACATTAATTCTGGCAGCATCTTCTTTGTAGTGTCAATATAAAATAGGATGGGTTGTCCATAGAGTCTTTGCCTGATTAAAATAGACTGTGATCCTTATTTTTTATTAATAGAGGAAACTTTACAGAAAGAAGAAAATATATTGAAATAAACCATGTCAAGCACCTAAATCAGGATGTGTCTCATGGTAGTGAACAATAAATGCTGTCCTTCTTCCTTCTACCATTAAAGCTAAATTCAGCAAGACTAAGCCTAGAGCGTTCAGCATGGCAAGTATGTCCCTACAGATTTGATCCCTGCCCACATCTGAAATCTGCAACTCTCTCTGTGAAACTTTACACTGCAGCAATATAATCTGCCAGTAGTTCTTGGATACATGGTTTTATGCTGTTTCTCATTTATTTGTCTTTACTCATCTGATTCCCCTACTGGGAATGCTCTTGGCTCATCTAACTCCTTCCCGTCCTGCCTGACTCAGAGTGGGTGTCACCTTCTCTGGAAACACCTCCAATCCTTCTCAGCTTGGATCAGCTGTTCCACCTTGGAGCTCCCACAGGACCTTTGGCTTATCTCTATCATGGCCATTTGACCCTGCACAGAACCTGACCTTGCATATCTTAGTTTCCTCATCTGTAAAATGGAATAATAATAGTCTCAACTACACAAGGTTATCAGGATAATTACTCAAGATAAATGCAAAGTGCTTAGGATAGTGCTTGTGTTATATTAATCACACCCTACATTTCTAGCTCTTATATTTATTTTGGTAGCACTTACCACATTGAAAATGCCTGTGCTCTTATCACAGTATATGACTATGTCATTTCTCTGTTTCTAAGAAAGTACCAGACCTCCTGGTTACTAGCAAGAGCTCTGTAAACTGAACAAATGCTTTATATCATTCAGAATTCTATTGTCTATTAATGTACATGCATAGATTTATATCATAGTAGTCATCAGAGAACACTATTCCACATTTTGATTTTACTTTACATCAACAACACTTGTTATTTTTAGCAGCTCTATTTATGTTTATTTATTTTTTCTTTATATTTTTACAATTGGTTGTATTATAAACATATTTGGCATTAATAAATAAATGTTTCCTTTGGGAGGCTGAGGCGGGTGGATCACTTGAGGTCAGGACTTCAAGACATGCCTGGCCAACATGGTGAAACCCCATCTCTACTAAAAATACAAAAAATTAGCCAGGCATGGTGTCATGTGCCTGTAGTCCTAGCTACTCAGGAGGCTGAGGCAGGAGAATTGCTTGAACCTGGGAGATGGAGGTTGCAGTGAGCTGAGATTGCACCACTGCACTCCAGCCTGGGCTACAGAGCAAGACTTCATCTCAAATACATGCATGCATACATACATACATAAAATGTTTCCTTATGGCAGCAAGAATGGTTTGGTCAAAATATATAAACACCTTGAAAGAGATCAATACATTGACCTCCAAAGAGACTAGGCTGATACACGATTTCTCATGAACCTATTTCTTCACAGACTTGTCATCATTGGATGTTATCACTATTTGGTTACTTTAATGGAGATATAATGGTACTTCTGAGTTATTTGCCTTTTTAAATTAGTAGCAAGGGTGGACATTTTATCATGTGATGAGGTACTTTGTTTTTTCCCATCAGCAACAAGACACCTATTCATTTTTTACTACATTCAAAGTGGAAAACAAATAGTAACGTTATATATTTCCATCAAGCCTTTACACTTCTTTAGATATAAAATTTCCCCAATCTTTCCCCTTTCTCTTTACTATGTATCTTACAGCATTTTCTACTCCCATTGATTTCTGTTCATGAATAGTAGTACCCTTGGAGTCATGCAACACAGAAACCCAGACATTCAAGCTGCCATATGACGGTCCTCAGTAGTATTTGATTATGCTAATTTGTGTATTTCAAGCTTATTTTTGACAGATTGTTTTTAAACAGTTCATTCCTTGACTCATCATGAATCTATTCTAGTGTACAGCTCCAAGTTCATTCTTTTCCCTAGTGATATCCAATTTCTTCAAAATGCTTATTGAATAGTCATTCTTTTCCCTATTGTGATGCTGTTTCTGGAATGTTATAAAGTTCTTACACAATTTGGAATTTCCATCATTTCTGTTCTAGTGCACTGATGAATCTTTTAAATTTCAAGCCATATGATTTTTGACCACAGTTACTTTTTATCATGCTTTACAGTCTGTTTACAGTGAAAGGGGCATTACTACTAATCTAAAATGGTTTTAGTTTCAATGTCTATTTCCCCCATTTCATCCTTCGAGGGTGAAGAAGTGAGAACTGAGAGCTGGAGAAGTTAGGGAACCTTAACGTTCCTTCCCATCCTAAGAATTAGGAAGCCTGTGATGGTACGGAGCAGACATCAGAAGCTGGCTGCCTGATCTGGCTTACAGTCTTGTTCTGTTTGTCCTACACAGCTGCTATTATTTTGGTTTGCTTTGACTGTGAATGTCTTTGGGTAAAACATGCCTGCTGCAGCTTTCTACAATCCCCACCAATTTCTGTGATCTTACACTTGGGCTGCTTATCTCAATTTGGTTACCTGCCTGATACCTGGATTTATTTGAGCTTGCAACCCCTGGCATAGTGTGTCTTAATGCTTCCTTAGTTGTAAAATTGGAATAATACCATATCTCATCAGGTTGTTGAAAGGATTACATGAGCTAACCTATAACCATTGCCCACTGGGAGAAATGTTTTACTCCAACAAATTTCCTGTCTTTCTCTACTCGCCCCTGCAGAACAATGATAACTTTGGGTTCTCTGAAGGCAGTGGACGGATCTTGGTGCTATTTTCACTCTCACCCATTGCACAGTGCCTGGTACACAGCAGGGGCTCACTAAATATTGGCTAAAATCTGTTGGAATAACTATTACCAGTAGCATCATCTCTGCTTTCAAAATGATTGTAAAAAAAAAAAAAAAGAGTGTTAAGAATATGGATATATGCATGTCAAGTGCCCAGGGGCCAAACTGTACATATAAGGACGTCGAGTCCCACTTTAAAAGGGCCCACACTCAAGGTCGCCATACCCCAAATACCTGCCCAGATTCTTATGGCCAGTCCCTTGTCATTGGTCAAGGATCTCTTAGAGTATATTGAATTGCTAGCCATGACAGTGCTCATGATAAACTGGTTTCTGCTTTAACTTGGCCTTAATTAACAAATACACTCATTAAATAATGCCTGCTCACCCTATATTCACCTGTATTTAGTCCACCTGGCTCCAGTAGCTATGTCTCCTGTTCAGATAGAAGAACTCATTGTCAAATGAGGATCTAAGTTGTAAAAATGCTTTGCTTTCTAAATTATAAGTAGAGTCAGGTCACTAGAATTATCAACAGATATTAAGCTCTATCCATCTATATCTATTTTAAATGATGCCCAAGAAGCCAGGATTTACCTCATATCCTGAGGCAATGCTGCTAAAATGTTTTGGGTCAAATAAATAATACAAATATAGAGAAGTCTTTATTTTACTTAATGAAGAAAGCATTTTAAGATTTATAATACACTGAATTGAACTAACCCATTATTAGCAGTCCTATTACATGAAGCATTATAAAAATGGTCAATAGATATTAGACAAAAATAAGAAATAAAGTCCATTATTTTTACCCACAGCCCCAGCATCATGATTAGTGATGATGAACCAGGTTATAACCTAGATTTATATCATATACCTCATCATTACACTGAGGATTTGCAAAAGGTTTTATTCCTCATGGATGGATTGTGAACAGGACCAAACGACTTGCCTGAGATGTGATGAAGGAGATAGGAGCCTCTCACATTGTAGCCTTCTGTTTGTTCAAGGGGGGCTGTACTTTATTTGCTGACCTACTAGATAACATCAAAGTACCTGAATAGAAATAGTCATAGAGTCATTCTTATGATAGAGCCAATAAGGAGCAAGGAGCTACTGTAATGACCAGTCAACAGGGGATATAAAGGTAATTGGTGGCGATGATCCTTCAACTTTAACTAGAAAGAATGTCTTGATTTTTGAAGATGTAATTGACACTGGCAAAACAATGCAAACCTTGCCTTCTGGGTCAAGTACTATAATCTAAAAATGGTCAAGGTTTGCAAGCTCGCTAGTGAGAAAGCACCCTTCAGAGTGTTAGAAATAGGCCAGACTTTGTTGGATTTGAAATTCCAGACTTGTTGCAGGATATGCCCTTTTCTATTGTCAACCAAAATTAAGGCTGTCGAGGCAAAAATAATTTGATTAAGGTTTACTGGAAGCCAAACGTGAGGATCAACCCGGGAAGATACACCGAAAAAGTTGGGCATATTCCAAAGTTTGTTTACAAGTTAGAATGCTTCTATAAGAAAGTTTAGGAGAAGGGAAGGGGACTCCTCACATTAGAATTGTCTTTTTTCACTGGAGGATACAATACAGAGGTTTCAATCATTGGCTACATGTTACAACATAAAGGCAAAAATGTTCTATGTGTAAGTCAATCAATATAACTTCATGATTTGGAACAAATCAGTGTCCTCTTATTATCAGTAGTCCTGTACATATTAATCAGTACATCAACAGTTTGAGGAACTCATGACAAATTTGAGTGACTCACAATAAGACTTTTTTACTTAGGGACACGATGTAAGCAATGAAGCATTAGATCTTCCCCAGGCCGTTAATTTGTGATCTATAGGTTATCATTTCCCCCTTATGATACATGAAAACATGGAAGATTAGTCTCTGTTTAGAGTGATAAACATTCTTTATCCCCCAGTGCTGAAAAGGCTCATTTCCAGGAAGTCATGTCTCTCAGTGAAGGAAGAGAACTTGTTATTACAGGTGGACCACATTGTTAGCAGCATTTGGTAGGTCATAATATGAGAAAAATATGTTGTTTTTGTGGATAATGAATCATCTCCAGTCACTGGGTGATATGATTAGGTTTCTGTCCCCACCCAAATCTCATCTTGAATTGTAATCCTTAGGTGTCAATGGAGAGGCCTGACGGAAGGTGATTAAATCATGGAGGTTGTTTCCCCCATGCTGCTCTTGTGATAGTGAGTGAGCTCCCACAAGATCTGATGGTTTTATAAGGGGCTCTTCCCCCTTTGCTTCGGTCACATGCTCACTCTCACCTGCTGCCATGTAAGATGTGCCTGCTTTCCCTTCTGCCATGATTGTAAGTTTCCTGAGGCCTCCCTAGCCAACCAGAACTGTGAGTCAATTAAACCTCCTTTATTTATAAATTACCCAGTCTTGGGTGGTATATTTATAGCAGTGGGAGAATGGACTAATACACTGGGTGACCATTATTTTGGCCTTAGCCATTGAAGAAAAGTTTTTAAATTCTGGAACAGTTAGTTAGCTTAAGAGAAAGGTAAATGTTATTTTTGTTTACAAATGTATACTTCACTCAATTGTTCTAAGATATAAATAGTATAAGGGAGAAGAATTTTTTTTTACTTTGGAAAACAGAATATAAAAATAATTAGCAATGTTTTCAACAAAAGTAATAAAAATGATTTTAGTTCTCCATTAATTCAGTCCCATGTAATTTTTGCTCTGTTTAATGCTGTGTTGGAATTTTTAAATTTTTTTTGGCAAAGTCTCACTCTGTTGCCCAGGCTGGAGTACGGTGGCAGGATCTCGGCTCTCTGCAACCTCTGTCTCCTGGGTTCAAGTGATTCTCATGCCTTAGACTCCTAAGTAGCTGGGATTACAGGCATGTGCCACCACACCCAGCTAATTTTTGTATTTTTAGTAGAAACAGGGTTTCGCCATGGTGGCCAGGATGGTCTCAAACTCCTGACCTCAAGTGATCTACCCACCTTGGCCTCCCAAAGTGCTAGGATTATAAATGTAAGCCACTGTGCCTGGCCTGTGTTGGTAATCTTTATGTATCAGTTTTTATTAGAGTTATGGAAGTATTTATTTAGTCCATTTATCTTAAAATTATTAGAAATCTGTGTTTAAGAGTATTTATTAGAGCTTTTCCATGGAAAGCAGTTTTAGATTATAATTAATTATAAATTTTTAGAGACGAATTTATAACAACTGTAAATGACAAAAACTTAGAAGAGTCATGATAAAATGTGATAAAAGTTTCCAACTGACAAGAAAATTTAGTTATTTTTATTACATGTAGCATTTTAAGATAATAACCAGAATTATGACTGACAGTGTCACATCAGAATCACCAGACTTTTACAAATTTTATATTATCTTTAGAATATTCACATTAATAACAGATCCATATAAATATAACTTTAGAAAAGAGTTAACATAACAATCAAAATTATGACTAATGACACATTATATTTTTATGAACTTATATAATTTTTGGAATAGTTACATCAATAACATACCCATAAATGTAACTGAAAGAAGATCTGGTATCATTTAGCATTTGACAATGTCTCCCATACAATTTAACCAAATCTAACCATTTAATATTTTTACAAGATGAGCAATTTTTTGAGGCTTTCCAGGGCCCAACTAGAAAATCTCAAAGTTAATTTTAGGCCAAGAAGACTTAATTTAAGATTTGGATCCTGGGGAAAACCATCAAAGATGTTCAAATGTTTAAACCATTTGTTTAAAGCAGAATCACAGGTCATTTTTCCAACACTGGCGGTTACAATTTGACAAGAGATTTTTGTTCTCTTTGTTCATTTTGTTTTAAATTTAAATGTGCTTTGCCATTTTCAGAGAAGAAAATGTGTGCATTGTGAAATTTCAAAGTTTCTGCCTAAGAGGTGTATAGGAACCAAGGGAATAAGCAGAAAGGAATGAGTTTAGATAATAGGTAGAAGGAGTGGGAACATTTGGAAGTTTAGAGGCTTTTGGGTGCTATTGGAAATAAGTCTCGCATTTAATTTGTGTTGTTCTAAAACCAACTTTTTTTTCAATTTTGTATGTAAAGATGTTGTTTTAGCCATGTCTAAAAGATCCCCACTCTGGCTATTATTGCTTATAACCATCCCAGGTTAGGTTAGTCCACTTATTTAAGTAGAAGGACCATATATATTTTATGTAAACCGAGCTGGTGCATCCTCAGCCTTAGATGACCCATTTTCTGTTTTGGTTGTTTTGAGTGAGACAAGCTATGTAGTGGAGCAAAAGTGTCCTCATGTGACCATTAAGGAAAAGGTATCTTGCCCCAAGCCTCCTGGAAAACAATTTACAGACTATTTTAACCTGTCTTAGAATTCAACAAAAACCCTTAGGTTGAATTCGTAGCAGTAACTCTCATTCCAGGAGAGTCATTGTACTTCCTAGCCAAACAGGAGACTAGCTTCAATAAACCAGGGCTTTGGCTAAGACAGGACATTCATTAATTTTGGGAAGAACTCATCTGTAGCATCCAGCAAGGGAATCCAAGTTTGGAAATGCAATGAGTTCATTTCTGTTACCTGCACAAAGGTTGGAAATTGGCTGGGTTGTCCAGGGAGGTCATTCCAAAATCCTGCCCATGACACCATTTTGTTGACCAAAATTAAGGCTGTTAAGGCATAAATAATATGATTAAGGTTTATTGGAAGCCAAATGTGTAGATCAACCCAGGAAGTCACACCAACAAAGTTAAGGATGCTTTGAAGTCTATTACAACTTGGCTTTTTTTTTTTTTTCTGAAACAGGGTCTTGCTCTGTTACCCAGGCAGGAGTACAGTGGTGTGATCTTGGCTCACTGCAACCTCCACCTCCAGGGTTCAAGCAATTCTCATGCCTCAGCCTCCTGAGTAGCTGAGATTACAGGTACACACCAGCACATCTGGCTAATGCCCAGCTAACTTTTATATTTAGTGGTGATGAGGTTTCACCATGTTGGCCAGGCTAATCTTGAACTCCTGACCTCAAGCTATCTGCCCGCCTCAGCCTTCCAAAATGCTGGGATTACAGGCATGAGCTACAGCACCCAGCCCAACAACTTGAAATGTTTTAATAAGAAAGTTTAGGAGAAGGGGGTCTCCTCATATCAGAGTTGTCCTTTTTCATTGGAAGGTATAATTCAGAGGTTACGTTCATTGGTTACAGATGACAACACATAGGCTAAAATGTTCTATGTGGAATGGAGGACATTCACATAGAATCATGAAGTTTACACTCAGTAAAACTTCATAATTTAGAAACAAGTAAGTGTCCTTTTCCATGTCAGTAGGTTATGTATTAATCAGTACATCAACAGTTTGAGAAAATTATAAGATATTTTACCTGGGGACAGGATGTAAGCCATGAATCATAAGACCTTCCCCAGCAGTAAATTTGGAAGTGTTTTAAGTGTGATCTGTAGGTTATCACTATAATGAATATTTCAGGGATTTGGATCATGTTTGTGTCATTAATGAAATGGAAAAAGCAGAATACAAAGCCTAAAATGAGAGTTCAAATTCAGTTTGAAAACATCTAGAGTCCCATTGATATCACCAGTAAAATTATCAAACATTCTAGTTCTGTGTCTATCTGCTTAGTAAAGCTTTTGTTGTACCTCCTAAGAATTTTATATTTTTTTGTATTTTAGAAATGTCCATTGCTGCATTCCCAGATGCTTTACTTGCACCACGAGTCTATCACTTATCATTTCCTTTGGGTGGATTGTCATTTAACTTGTGAATGAAAAAAATCTTTTAAACTACACTACTATTGAATGAAAATATTAAAGTTGTATCTGTAAGAAACATTTAAGGAGAAGATACATTAGTTTTTAATGGTATCTTATATATATATTTATATATATGAAAGAACAGAGGTGATTAAATATCATTAATTATACCACCATGTGTTTAGAAAAGTAAGAAGCAGTTAAGTGTTCACATCAATGACAGCATCTAAGAGGTTTTGCTTTGTGGAGTAAATGTATGTCCTGGAATCATTTTGGTAGTGTTTCAGTAGTGTCAACTGTATTTTCCTACCTGTTCAGATTATTACTGTGAACCTTTTCCTGCAGTTCATTTATTTATTTTTCTGAAAGTTGCCTATAAAATACACTAAAACTTATTCTGACTCCCTCAGCAGTTCTTTTTAAACACAAATTAATAAATTCCAAAAAAATTACCACCTAAAAAAAGAAAGAAAATATATACAACATGAGAGACACAGTCACTTTCTACAAAAACAAGTATTGCTGCCATTACCTTAATAAATACTAACTGCAGTTTTAAACCCTAAGAGAAAAGACAGAAGAGCAGACAATGGCAAGCCTCCATTTCTTGTAACAGGAAAGCAGTCAGGATCTACCTATGTTCCCCAAAAGTCATATGTAAGAATGCTCATGGCAGTACCAGAAACAACCCAAATGCTCTTTATACAATGGGTAAAAACATGGAGGTAGAGTTGTACAATGAAATGTGACACAGCAATAGAACATACACAACAACAAGCGTATTGTTGAGTAAAAAAAAGCCAGAAACAATGTTCAGTTTCCATTACACATTAATAAAAAAAACAGGCTAAACAAATATATAGTGTCAGAAGTCAGAGTGGTGCTTATCCTGGTGGAAGTGGGTGAGAAGTGACCTGAGAAGTGGCCGGTAATGAACATGAGGGACTCTTATGGGCTGTGGGTAATTTTCTGTTTCTTCAACTTAGAGCTGATTACACAGGTGTGTTTGTGAAAATTCAAGTTGCACACTCATGGTTTGTGCTGTTCTCTGCATGCATGTTATACGTCAGTAAAAAGTTTATTGAAACAAGCCAATAGAATCACTAGGAAATGTCTGAGGTCTGAGCTCTAACTTCTTAGAATCCTGCTCATAGCTTCTCCGTGGAATCTAGAGAAGGCAGGATCTAGAGCTTCTCTGTCCAGTATGGTAGCCACTGGCCACATGTGGTTTAGAGCACTGGAAATGTACCTAGTCTGAACTGAGATGTGCTGTAAGTATAAAATGTAAAGGCTCAGTATGAAAAAAGAATATAAAATATCTACTTTGCAACCCTGATGTGCTGAAAATTTTTTTAAATAATAAAAATGATTTTTTTTTAAATCTTGATAATTTTACATTGGTTACATATTGAAATAATATTTTAGCTATATTATGTTAAAGAACACATACTAGTAAAATTAAAATTAACTTTGTTTCTTTTTACTTTTTTAATGTGACTACTAAACTTTTACATATGTGGCTGACATTTATGGTTCTAGAGCCTCCATTCCTTCTGAGACTTGAAATTGTGACTTTATCATATGCTTACAGACAGGAATGAAGTTAACCCACAAAATAATGCTAAATCTATGGTTATAACTTTTGTTACACTCTAATATGGTTCACAAAATATTCCTGGCCCCATTTTAAGCTTGAAACCTAAGGATAAATTATTTGCCTTGGAATGTGGAGTCCTTAAAACGTAAGAGTTAGACTCCTAGAAGCTGAGGCTGTTATTCTCTGCTTGCCCACACCAAATTCATTCTCCACTCTTCATACTCAGTCCCAGCTCTTCCTGGGCTCCAGTAATTATTTTTTTCTACCATCTCTTTGGCTCTGACAGAGGTAATTGCTTCTCATGTTGCTAGTCTTTGGTGCCTCAACTTCTCTAGTTTGTTCCTTGTTTTGCCATGCCGCTGTAAGTAGTCCTTTCATTAAAGTCTCTGCATGCAAACCCTCTGCCAGGATCCAACCAGGCTGATAGAACCTTTTCATCATTTCACCCTGTGCAGTAAACCTACTCCAGTATCTCTGATAGATGGCCGTTTGGCCTCTGCTTAAACATTTGACAAACCCAGCACAACAGGAGTCCCTTTTCCTTATTCTCCCATCCACAAAATGGGGTGGGAGTGATGGGAGGAGTTCTCTTTTGTCTTTTTTCCCACTTTATACAATTTTTATGTTACTGTCTACGGTTCTACCTACATGCCTCTCATCTAGCCATAGTCTACTCAAAGGAGGAATATATTCTTTTTAAAATCCTCTTGGTCATTTTTAAAAATTGTGATAATAACACAACATGAGATCTACTCTCTTAAGTTTGTAAGCACAAAATGCAGTACTATTAACCATAGGCATAATGTTGTAGAGCGGATCTCCAGAACTTATTCAATAATCTTATCTGTTTGAAACCTTATGCCTGTTATACAGCAACTTCCCATTTTCCCTTGCTCCCAGCCCGTGGCAACCATCATTCTGCTCTGTGTCTATCAGTCTGACTATTTTGATACCTCATGTAAGTGGGCTTATGTAGTATTTGTCCTTCTGTGAGTGGCTTATTTTATTTCATATAATGTCATTTTACATATAATTCATTTTACAGTTTTCTTTTTTTTTTTTTTTTTTTTTTTTGAGACGGAGTCTCGCTCTGTCGCCCAGGCTGGAGTGCAGTGGCGCGATCTTGGCTCACTGCAAGCTCTGCCTCCCGGGTTCACGCCATTCTCCTGCCTCAGCCTCCCGAGTAGCTGGGACTACAGGCGCCCGCTACCACGCCCGGCTAATTTTTTGTATTTTTAGTAGAGACGGGGTTTCACCGTGTTAGCCAGGATGGTCTCGATCTCCTGACCTCGTGATCCGCCCGCCTCGGCCTCCCAAAGTGCTGGGATTACAGGCGTGAGCCACCGCGCCCGGCCTTACAGTTTTCTTATAGTGGCCATGCATAGATTTTTATATTCCCAGGCCAATATTCTCATATAATGAAAGTTATTTCCTGTGATGAAAGTTATTTGCTGGCAAATTTCTATAATTTGGTGTTTGTGAAAATAAAATCCATGGAAAATAATATTAAAATATTATTAAAGTTTCCTTGAGAAGAGATTTCTTTTTGCCAAATTAAGTGACATCAAAGATTCCTATTAAGAATACCTTATTGGTATCAGAATAGACATATACATAGAGACAGAAAATATAATAGCTGTTACTAGAGGATACAGATAGGGGAGAGTGAGGAATTATTTTTAAAGAACACAGGGTTTCTATTTGGGATGATAAAAAAATGTTCTGGAAAAGGATAGTGGTGATTGTTGTACAACATTGTGAATATACTTAATGCCACTGAATTCTGAATTGTACACTTAAAGATGGTTAAAATGGTCAATTTTTATTTTATGAATATTTTATCACAATGAAAAAATTTAATACAAAACTATTCAATTACATTTGAAATTCAAATAAGCAACAAATAATTTTTAGCATAAGAATGTCCCATACAATATTTGGGACATATACTAAAAAATTATTTGTTTTTCTGAAATTAACATGTAACTAGGTATCTTGTATTTTATTTGACAACCCTGACAAGAGATGACCAGAGTCTCAACATAGGAAGGGACAAAAAAAAAAATGAGGATTCCACACACGTAGTAGGATTCGAATAGATAGGACTTGGTGACTAGAATGAGCGCATGCAGAAGAGGGAAGAAGTAAGAATAGCATTGAGACTTCTGTTTCACAAGGGGTGCCATTGATGGAGATAGAAAGCAACCACAACCATTCAGTCCATTCATTTATTCAACTAATCTGTATATTTTGCCTGGTCTTGATGTAGGGACTGACAAGAACTCAGTGAGTAAGTAAGGAACTTACAGTGCAGTGAGGATGATGAGCAAGTGAGGAGACAGTTGGAATCAGTACAATAAGCTCCATGATTGGGGGAGTACCTACTGCCAGGGGCATGTAGGGGAGGCACAGAGAAGGGATCAGATGGTGGCTCACTGGAATCTGGAATGGGGGCGGAACATCATCAGAGGAGCTCTTGGATGAGAACCAAGAACAGTCTTGGCCTCCTTGACAGTCACCAGGGGCGGCCCTGCAGACCATGGGGAATCCTGCTTTATCATTTTCTTCCAAAGACCAATGCCCTTCTACAGAAGGGCTTCACCACTCCTAACCACAGAAGTACCTGTTGTCAGCAAATTCAGATACAATTTGGCAAGCTGGAATGATTACTACGACCTTCCTGGAACAATGATTTTAAAGATTTTTTAAAAAGGAAATAAAATGTATCATTAGGGCTCTTCCCAACCAACCACAGGTTTCCCAGTGCCCAGCATGCTGCAGTTAGCTGAGCCAGGCCTGGGAAATGTGCAGCTTCTAAATCAGGTCAACGTCTGGCTTGGCTTTGGTGCTTGCCAAACTGGCCCCTGCTGTTGCCTCATATACTTTGTACATCCACAAATTATCACTTCATTAGACATATTGTAGCACCACTAAAATTGTGTACACAAAACGCTCCATTAAAGAACTTAGGTTTGTTCAGGAGGAATGAGTCATGAAGATTAAACAAAGGCCATTTCTAAAATCCTGAATTCCCTGGGGCAGCTCAGCAGGAAATTAAATTGCCTGTTAGTGAGTTGAATTCTTTGTAACTTTCTGAACCTAGAGACATGGCTTCTCATCTCCTTCTGGGTCTTTCTACTGGAGAGGCAGGGTAGATTTCCTGTCAAGTTTGGTGAAGATTTAGTGGTGTCTGGGTGATAAGTCAGCCAAGGTCCTGGGGTGGGGCAAGGTAACCTAAATATATGCTAGACTTTGATTTCAATCCAAGTGAGTGTAACCTTCCTTTATTATTGCGTGGGCAGGGGAGGCATGGAGACAGAGCAAGACAACAAAGGGGCTGCAGACCGACTTTTAGGGCAGCGAGAAGTTCTATATGCTACTATAATGGTGGATACATTATATATTTGTCAAAATCCTCAGAATGTACAACACAAAGAATGCAAATGTAAACTATGGACTTTAGGTAATAATAATGCATCAATATTGACTCATCATTTGCAACAAATGTGCCACCACTAATGCAAGATGTTAATAATAGGAGAAGCTGAGTAGAGAGTGAAGGAGAATATGGGAACTCTCTATTCTTTCTGCTCAATTTTTCTGTGAACCTAAAACTTCTCCAAAAAATAAAGTCTATTAACGTAAGGGAAAAAGGAGGCTGCAGAGCCCTCACAGGGTAGGAGTGGCATGGAGGCAGGACAGGCAAGAATTGGACAAATTCATAAATGAGTAAGGCTGAAGCAAGCAGGACTGTGAGGTCCATAAGCAGGTTAGGAACTGTTTTATTAATCTCTTTGTGTACAGGACATCATAATACATTTGCTGTGTAAATGAATGTTTTAACGAATGAATGAAAGAAACTGATTTTATTATATTTTAAGGCAGTTATCAGCAGGCAAATGAATTAGAAACACAAAGGAATCTTTCTTGAAATATAATGCACATGTGCATACACACACACACACACAGCTGCCTTACCCCCAACCCCATCCCCTGAATTGACAGCTACAATTTTTAGAGCTCTTCCTTATCTTTCATGTACACAGCCATAGGATAAATGTATTATTGCCCCATGCCACCTGCAGGAGACCCAGGCTAGGAAAGAATCCTATCTTTGCCAAATTAATCTTGCATATAACAAAGTACTGCACACAGGCAGAGAATATGGCTGCCTAGCAGCACAAGAATGGAATTATTTGCTTCGTTGCCCACTGCTTCTCTCTACTCGTACAGAAGCCTTACTGGACTTCATTAAGCGTTCAAATAGCCTCTAATAAAACACCTGTGTTCTTATTCAAACCCTCTTTTATGCTGTCTACATAGCACCTAAGAGTGATGTATTCATCTGGTGAATTCTGGCTGGTACCTTTCTCCCTGCAAAGAAGGGAGAGAATGAGAGGCCAGCCTGGGTTATAAGAAGGAGCAGAGGAGACTAGCAGTGCAAGACTGATCAGAAGTTCATGCCCTGGAAAGTCAGCTTAGAAGGGTACTGAAGGCCTAGGGTGAGCTTTGGATTCAGGGACTCACAAGAGAGTTGGCTTTTAGGTTGAGTTTAAAGATAAATAGAACTTTGCATGCAGGGATAGAAGGCAGGAAGAAATTAAAATCAGAATTTTTGACAGTTTCAGAGATGGGCAAGAATTGGCACATTGCCCACAGCCCAAATCTGGCAGCAAGAGATACACAGTTTGAAGTTACTTAGGCATAGAGCCCAGAGCTTCACTAGCTTTATGCAAAGAGTTGGCCTCAGAGCAGGGCAACTGCCCAGTGAGTTCCATCTCTGAACAGTTTGGGAATTTCTGGCCCAGGTCTCACTCTGGCTAGATGAACTTGGCCAGCCTGCCTGCTTCCTTCTCTTCTTTATTTCTTTTTCTTTTGTCTCTCTCTCTCCTTTTCTTTTTCTTTCTTGCATCTTTCTGTTATTACAAATACCAAAAGCATGTTCCAGTTGTCCAATTTCTTAGCTTGTTAAAGAGATAAAGCAGGCAGGCACAGTGGCTTATGCCTGTAACCCCAGCACTTTGGGGAGGCTGAGGCATGAAAATCGCTTGAGACCAGCAGTTTGAGACCATCCTGAGAAAATGGTGAGACTATTCTCTACAAAAAAATTAAAAATTAGTCATCCCAACTGCTACTTGGGAGGCTGAGGTGGGAGGATCATTTGAGCCTGGGAGGTCAAGGCTGCAGTGAGCCATGATCGTGCCACTGTACTCCAGCCTGAATGACAGAGCAAGATCCTGTCTCAGAGAGAGAGAGACAGAGAGAGAAAGAAAGAGAGAGAGAGAGCAGGATGAGCTTATACCATGGGAACTCAAACAAAATTTTCCTAAACCAGGAAATAGCACAGTGTGTCTCATGTAAAGCTTGTGACACTAGCTGAGTAAAGCCTTAACTTTATGAATTACACTAATGCTTTTCAAACTTTAACATGCATGCAAATCACACAGGGATCTTGTTAAATTGCAGGTTCTGATTCAGGGAAGCTGGACTGGAGCCTGAAATTCTGCCTTTCTAGCAAGCTCCCAGATGTTGCTGATTAATGGAATTCACTCTGAGTAGCAAAGCATACACCATACCAATGTATGGAGGAGTATTTCTTACACTCATTGGTGGAGTATATGAAATTAATTCTAGACATTATTAATCAAGTACCAATTTCTTAGACCTTGGGAGACATGTTTTGGTCTGACTTATTGGTTTAGGATATACCCATATACACTTATCCCCACCCCCAGACAGTAGGCATCACTCTGTACTAGATTTCAATAAGTGTATTTCAACTGTGCTACGTATGAACAAAGCAAGATGAGAAAGGCAAAAAGGAGGGATAAGGAGTAGAGAGCAATCTACACATCCACAGGCCAACTCGACCAGATACTCAGACGGTCTTCTCAGCATCCCAATGCAGTAAATACAAACTCACTGTCCCTGACACCTAACCTGTCTCCTTCTCCTCCTGGACCCACAGCAAGATTACATGTATCAGCCTCCCTCAAAGTTCTGGCCAACAGAATCTGAACAGAATCATTATCACCATTTCCAGGATTGGCCTATAAAACCCTCCCTAGTGAGATTGTTACACTCTCTCCTCTGTTATCAGAGCAAAAGAGAGAGTTCCAAGGCCCTAAAGAAAAGCAGAGTCACAATGACAAGGATCATGGGCCCTGAACCATGTAGAAGGCTGCCCAATGAACACAAAAAACAAACCTGTATTGTACTAAGCCCTTGAAACTTGGGTACTTAATTTATATTAGTCAGGTCAATCTAACCAGGAAAGAGAAGCAACTCTAAGTGAAGTCTTTCAACAGAGGGATTTAATACAAGGAATTGGTTATACGAAAGATGAAAGAGCTTGGAAACCAACCGTGAGATGGTTGAGGCAGCCCGGTGATTAGCAACAGAATACTGTTCCCTCCCTACACCCTGATAGACAACAGGAGAAGTTGGTGTTGTCAAAACTAAAACACTAGCATGGTCTGGTTAGATCTACAACCATAGTGGGAGCTGCCAGTCAGAGTTGGGATCACAAAGTGAGAGGTAATCTTGCAGAAGTTGGGGCCCAGAGGAGACATCCACTGACAGAAGTGCCACCCAAAGCTAATCAGGAGAGGCAGAAATATCTTGGCCAATGCATCCTACTGGGCTCGACACCCAGAAGCCAGTCGACAAGATATTTGGGGAAATGTAGTTCTCTACAATATGTAAAAGGGCAAGGGGAAGGTAAAGTATGGTAAAGTGAACAAAGAATTCGTCTCTCCAGCCTGTTACCACACCAGTGTTACTATTCTTATTATAATAATATATCTGGCATGCTTACAATTGGCCCCCTGGATTGACCCCTGGCTCAATAGTGCCACAAAGATTGTTCAACTTTTGCTTGGCTATTTCCTCAGTGTACCTTTGTCTGTGCTTGTCCAGTTACCCTCCTGTGCCAATGGAAGCAAACCTGTGGAATGCCCATACACCCTAAAATCTCCAGCATACAGGCAAAAATAACAATTGGCCACAAGAAGGTTCAAAGAATGCTTTAGCCTAAGCTTTAATACTTGACAAATATGTTAGCCTCAGCAAGTTATTTAAATAGCAGTCGACCCACCAGTAGAATGGGGCTTAACAAATACTCCCATATTACTGTGAGAAGAAAATGAGATAAATTATGTAAAGAACCTAATGCATACTCTATACACAATATATGATTATTATTATTATTATTCACTCATTCACACACACATGCATGTGCTTCATTATTTATTAATAGAAATAATAAACTACTATGTCTGGCTCTCTGCTGATTTGCCTAGATTTTTTTTTTAAAGCCTTCAACCAGGTGCAGTAGCTTACACCTGTAATCCCAGCATTTTGGGAGGCTGGGGTGGGAGGATTTCTTTAGCCCAGGAGTCAGAGGCAGCCTAGGCAACACAATGAGACACTGTCTCTATTAAAAAAAAAAAAAAAAAAAAGCTTCCTATGTTCATTTCAGAAACTAATCCTAAAATATGTGCCTAACTCTAGTCCAGGGTAGATATTGTGAGTAAAGTCATGAACAAAAGACAAAATCTCATCCACCTGAAGCTTATATTTTAGTGAATGTTAATGCATCTTTTGGTCACATGAAAAAAAATGAGTTGAAGTTTTCTAGCAGGCACTTTTCAGCCCTGAAATACATAATTTTTACTTCAGTTTCACTCAAAATACAGCACAATAACCAACATTTACAAATGTTCAACATTAGACATAAATTAATCCATGAGTTTCATATCACTGGTCACAGACCACATTAATGTAAATGGCACTTGCCAAGGGAATTGTAGCAAGAATTTTTTCATCAGATAAGAAAATTGCAACAGACAGCCTCAAAAATTCCTCCTAAATAATTTACAAGACATATAAGCTAGGCTTGAAAGCTCTTTAAGATCTGTCTTGCCCCACCATCGTATTCCCAACACCCAGCATAGTGCCTGGCATTCAACAGGTACTTACTAAATATTAATACTTGTTAAATAAATGACTGATGGCTCTATGATTTTGGATTTATGATTCTATTACCTGGTACATGAGCCTTATTATAGCACCTACCACATTGTGTTACAGCTGTTATTTATTCTGCCTGTTATCCACACTCATTTCTGACCTCCCTAAAGTCTGGGGCTGCTTTTTGCCTCTCTGCTACCCAGCTCTGCACACAGCAAAAAGCCAATACTAAAAAACTGTCAGAGGGAGGGAGGGACAATATATGAACAAATTAATGAATTATTTGATCCACAATATTATGATTTATGAACATATAAACTACACACCTCTTGTTAGAGACTCATTAAAAAAATCAAGACATAAGGGATAAAGACCCATCAGCAAAGTGGCAGAAGAGATTCTAGGACTCCAGGAGAAAATTGGTTATGGAAATAACTGCTAACATTTCCGAGGGGACACTGTATCTTAAATCAATCAGAATAGAGTAGAAACCTACTATGTTCAAATCCCCTTGGTAAGTTCTGAGAGGTGATAACTAGAACTTTCCAGAACTTACAGTCTAGATCATTAGCTCTGTCCCTCAAGAGAACCCTGACAAATACACTGAGAAAGGAGTTAGAGGGCCCTTCTGCAGGGTCAGGATCTTACTGTTGTCCTCTCATAGAGCAGTGGTCAAGGCTCTCTGCAGAAATAATAGGATAAGATCAGAAGTTCTTAGATTTCTATAAAGCTGTGAGACAATTTTATGCATTTATTGCAGAAATTAATCATAATACAAGGGAGGAAGAAACAGGGTAGGAATGTAAGAAGGACTAGAAGAGGCAAAAAGGAGAGAACATACAGCTCAAGTTCCGTTTGGCCTGCTTTTCTGAAACTCTGCACAATGTTCTCTAATTTAGGGCCCTTCAGAGTCAGGCAGAAACTCTGAAATCAAATATCCTTTCATACCTTCTCTGCAATCAGATGCCAACAATGACTAGAAGATAAACATGGATTTGTAAATTCAGACACATATGAACAAACTACTGTGTTCTGAGAAGGCTGAAAAGAATTCAAGAGTTAAGTTGAAATGGTTTCCTTAGGTTAGTTAGTATCTTACAAGCATTTCAAGTGCTGTGCTGGGTAAAGATTAAAACACTGTGAGCAGAACTCTGTGTCTGTGTCTTCAGGAAACTTATGATATAACCTTTTAAGACACAAAAGACTGTCTTTATTCTCTCTCTGACTGAATTTACTCCCTCTGCTCTTGAGTGCATCAAGATAGGCATAATTCTGATTGGAAACTTCCTCCATTTAAGCACTTATTCCTGGCTAACAGCCCAAAACAAGCTTCTAAATCTGAGTGTTCAGTATGGTGACCACTGGCCACATGAGGCTAGATGAGCTCTTAAAATATGGCTAGTATAATGGAGAAACTGAATTTTTGTCTCTAATTAATTTAAATTTAATAACTGATACTCAATTCAGTTATTGGGAAATGTTCCGGTATGTTTGATACAACCTAAGTATGTGAATCTGCTTTTTCAACTGTAAATTTTACAAATTTTATCTAAACACAGATCAAGCATTTCCATCAAAAATTTAAAATCCAAGTTGAGATGTGTTGTAAGTATAAATACACATTGGAATTCAAAGACTTCCTATGAAATCACGTTAAATATTTTATTAATAATTTGTATATTGATTACATGTTTAACTTTTATTTTTAAACACTGGGATAAAACTGGGATATCATAACAAATATGTTATTTAAATGAACTTCGTTTTTTCTCTTTGACTATTTCAACTTTTATTATAAGAAAATCTATAATTATACATGTAGCCTGCATTATATTTCTATTGGACAGCACTGCTCTAAAATGATCACAATTTCCAAATTGGTCTCCAAACTCCAGTATTCCCAAGCTTTGCTCTTTTTTCTTTCTGTGCCAGGAAGATCCTTCTTAACCTCTATTTTTCAGGTGGCAGTTTTCCACTTAGTGCCTCCCAGTTACCTGTTGTAACCCATCTAAGCTTCTCAGTTTGTAGTCAAGACTCTCCAACTATGCAGGCCACACCTCTGCACAGCCCACACCTCTGTAATCTCATATCTATTTCCTACCATGCTGCCTATGTTCTAGCCCAACAGATGTTTTGTCAGTTCCATGTTAGTGTTCTATACTTCTGTTCTTTTCCCCAACAGAGTTTCCTCAAATTCCATCATTTTTCTTCTCTGCACCTTCCACCCTTTTCAAGGAATGTATCTAAATCCAGCTCTTCTACAAATATTTCCCATAATATCAGCTCTGCCTCCCTTTTTTCCAGATCCCAAATTACTTGGCCCTCAATTTTTTCCATAGAATGTTGCTCTTGTCAATGTGTCAACTCCTGTGCAATCGTTTGTGTGTGAGCTGCCCTGTGCCCAGGACTTGTGTCCCCAACTCTCCAGCAAGCTCCTGCAGAACAGGTGTCATGCCTGCTTAATGTTTTATATCCCCCAGCAACACCTCTGCAGTGCTTAATAAATGTCTGTGAATAAACTGTCAACACCACAATAAACCCTAATGAAAGAGGCATATAGACAGAGAACAGAGTTTTCACATGTGGATACTTCTTCCTACACGTTTTTCATGTGGTCTGAGATCTCATCTGGCATGTCATCTTTCACATCATTTGTGGAAGGGTCACACCTTCATCAAAGTGTTCATTTGCCCAAAGCATTTTATAATAAAGTCCTCTTGGTTTTAAAGAAGCCATTTGTACAGGCAGAGCTGTTAGCATTCTGTCTAAAAGATTACTCAGCATTTCTCCATGTCAAAAGCAACCCTTTACTACATAGCATTAGCAATTTCTCAAAATTATTAGTTTTTACTATTGGAATTATTCTTTGTAATTTGTTTTTTAATGGAAGTACTGGGTTAATATGGTGTTAGAAGAAAAAATTCTTATAAATTGCAGTTCAAAGGCATTCTTCCTTATTCATTTATTTAAGAAAGAGGTATTGAGTCTCATCAATGTGTCAGGTTCTGTTCTAGGGACAGAGGATACAGCAAGGAGGAAAACTGATGTGACCTCTCTTCTCACAGAGCTCCCAGTCTAGTGGAGAATAAAGAAATTGAGCAGGAACCAGCTCTTATCACAACTCAGCTTGATTAGAATAATGTTAATGGAAATAAGGGATACTAAGTGGTAAGGAGGCCTCATGAACAAAGACACAGGACCTCAAGCATGGTGTTACTGGATTATTTCCTGGTATCAGGCAGCTTAGTGCAAGAAAATTTTCCTCACACCCCAGGACACATCCTGATACTCATCCTGAAGACCCACTACGAAACAAACCCTAGGATCCAGAAGTTGAATGAAGGTAGAACCCCTCTGAATTCTATTCAAAGGGTTTTTATCCCATGAAGGACAAAAACTTTGTTTTACAAACTGCCCTGTCCTGGGCATGAGAAGAGCAAGACTACACCAGACTTAGCATAGAGAAGTTTTACCAGTCTAAGGATGAAACAGAGAGAGGAAAAGGATAGCAGTTGGAGTATGTAGGATGCTCAGTGTTCTGGTGATACCAGTGATGACCTTGATAATCTTTTGTCACCACCTAGGGCATCCATCAGAAAAACCCCTACATGCAAGAACCATCCCAGAAAGCAAAAGTCATTCAACATTTTGGTCTCAGGATCTCTTCACACTCAAAAAGTATCGATGACTCCAAGGAGCTCTTCTTTATGTGGTTTTAATCTATTTAATAATTTTTAATATTGACCTATTAAAAATTAAAACTGATACTTTTAAAGATATTATTAATTCATTTAAAAATAATTAAATCCATACATGTCATTATAGATAGCACATGTTTAAGAAAATAACCATGATTTCCAAACAAAACAATTAGTGAAAAGTTTAGCATTTTGTATTTTTATAAATCTCTTTAATGTCTGGCTTAAATATATGATATGTGGATTCTTATATCTGCTTCTACATTCAATTTGTTGTGTGTGGAACAATAGTAAATAAATATTTGGCTAGGCATGGTGGTTCACGCCTGTAATCCCAGCACTTTGGAGACTGAAGTGGGCAGATCATTTGTGGTCAGGAGTTCGAGACCAGGCTGGCCAACATGATGAAACCCCAATTCTACTAAAAATACAAAAATCATCCAGGTACAGTGGCACACACCTGTAATCTCACCTACTCAGGAGGCTGAGGCAGGAGAATCATTTGAACCTGGGAGGAAAAGGTTGCAATGAGCCAAGATTGTGCCACTGCATTCCAGCCGGGGCAACAGAACAAGATTCAGTCTCAGTAAAACAAAAAAAAATAGTAAATAAATATTTGGTCTTTGTCCCCCCAGTTCCTGGCACACAGCTCCTAAAACTCTTGGAATCTCTGAAGTGATAAGTGCCTTTTATATGCTAATGAGAAGACTTGTAGCTGGGGGACCCTGGAGAGTTTTAGGATGGGGACTCATCACCAGAAAGATCAAGGATAATTAGAAGGTTGGAACTTTCAGTACCACACTCCAACCCCTGGAAAGGGGACAGGGGCTGGAGATTGAGTTAATCACCAATGGCCAATGATTTATTGAATCATATCTATGTGAGGAAATCTTCATAAAAACCCCTAAATGAAGGGGTTTGGAGAGCTTCAGGGGTGGTGAACACATCAAACTGCTAGGAGGGTGGTGTGCCTGGAGAGGGCATAGACGCTCTGTGTGACCTTTCCTCCACCGTGTCCCATGCATCTCTTCCCTTCAGCTATTCCTAAGTTGTGTATCCTTCATAATAAACTGGTAACAATATGTCAAGTTCTTTCTTGGGTTTTTATGAGTCATTCTAGCAAATTATCAAACCCGAGGTGGGGGTTGTGGGAATCCAAATCTCTAGCCAAGTCAGACAAAAGTGTAAGTAACCCAGGCACCAATCCTCATGACTAGCATCTGAAGTGAGGGCAGTCTTGTGGGACTGAGCCCTCAAACCTATGGAGTCTGACACTCACCACCCAAGTCTGACATGAATGCTGGGTAGTTAGTGTCACAATTGAATGCAGGACACTCAGTTGGTGTCTGGAGAGTTGGAGAGCTGGCCACATAAATGTCTTCTTTTAAGAAGTGTCTGTTCATATCCTTCACCCACTTTTTGATGGGGTTGTTTTTTTCTTGTAAATTTGTTTAAGTTCTATGTAGATTCTGGATATTAGCCCTTTCTCAGATGGATAGATTGCAAAAATTTTCTCCCATTCTGTAAGTTGCCTGTTCACTCTAATGATAGTTTCTTTTGCTGTGCAGAAGCTCTTTAGTGTAATTAGACCCTATATGTCAATTTTGGCTTTTGTTGCCATTGCTTTTGGTGTTTTAATCACGAAGTCTTTGCCTATGCCTATGTCTTGAATGGTATTGCTTAGGTTTTCTTCTAGGGCTTTTATGGTTTTAGGTCTTACATTTAGGTCTTTAATCCATCTTGAGTTAATTTATATATAAGGTGTAAGGAGGGGATCCAGTTTCAGTTTTCTGCATATGGCTAGCCAGTTATCCCAGCACCATTTATTGAATAGAGAGTGCTTTCCCCATTGCTTTTGTCACTTTTGTCAAAGATCAGATGGTTGTAGGTGTCAGGCATATTTATGAGCTCTCTAATCTGTTCCACTGGGCTATGTGTCTGTTTTGGTACTAGTACCATGCTGTTTTGGTTTCTGTAGCCTTGTAGTATAGTTTTAAGTCAGGTAGTGTGATGCCTCCAGCTTTGCTCTTTTTTATTGCCTTGGCTATTCAGGTTCTTTTTGGTCCCATATGAATTTTAAAATAGTTTCTTAAAGGTTAATTTCAATGTGGAATCTGAAACCATATTAGTGAACTTTTCATACTCTCTTATATTAAAATTCATTAATCTACCTTCTAATTTAGATGGAACTTTTGCCTATGCATGATTTTCTAATATCACATTAGTCATTTGGAAAATACCAGTTCACTCAGTTTTGAAGATATTCCAAATATTCACATATTTCATAATACAATATCAAAAATACATTTGCTAATACCATGATTCATCTCACCAGAAAAGTCTTTAATTATTGAAAAGCTGTCAAGCTTATGATGGTGAATACCAATTTTCCAAAATTCTAATTTTCACTTGACAGCTTAAGTTTATCATTGGCAAAAATAATACTGTTATTTTCCTTGAAGTGCTCACTTTGTTCATTTTTAAGAAAAATGCCTGCTAAGTATCCAAGTTGGCATAATTATACTTTGCCAATAATTCTTTTAAATAAAAAAGTATTTCATAAACCAAAGTAGCTCATTTGACTTGAAGCTTAAATAATCACACAAGTGTTTTTCTTTGAGCCAACCAAGTGCTTTTCTTTGTGTCCATGTGTGTGTATGTGTGTGTGTGCCCCTGGTTGTGTGTGTGTGCCCCTGGTTGTGTGGGTGTGTGTGTGTGTTCCTGGTCGTGTGTGTGTGTGTGTGTGTGCCCCTGGTGCCTCTCTTTGTGGGTCCAAATTTCCTCTTATAAAGATACCAATCAAATTGGATTAGGTCTTACTCTAATGGCCTCATTTTAACTTAATCACCTCTTTTAAGGCTCTGTCTCCAAATACAGTCACATACTGAGGTTGGGGCTTCAACAAATGAATTTGGGGTTGCAGAGAGGACACATTCATCCAATAATAACCAGTAAGAATTAGAAGGTTAGCTCAGAAAAACAAACAGAAGAAAATAACAAAAGAAGCTATATGAAAGCATTCACCAGGGACAAAAGATATACATTTCTAAATCTAAAGGTCCCACCAAGTCTGTAGCACAACAAAATAGAACCTCAAGTGGATATGTCGTTATGAAGTTTCAAAATAATAAGAAAAAGAAGAAAACCCTGAATAATTTAAAGTGGAAAAAACCATGTTACCCACAAGAAATAATAATCAGACTAACATCAGACTTCTCACCAGCAACACTGGAAGCTAGAAGACAGTGGAATAATGCCTTCAAAGTTCTAGAAACAGAAAAAAAGATATTTTGAACTATAAATTCTCTACTTAGACAAATTTCTACTTAAATTGAGAATGGTTTAAAAATATTTCTGGACATTCAAAACACAGAATTTATTTATCTATTTATTAATTTATTTTTGAGACAGGGTCTCACTCTGTTGCCCAGGCAAGAGTGCAGTGGTGTGATCACAACTCACTGCAGCCTTGACCTCCCCAGGCTCAAGTGATCCTCCCACCTCAGCCTCCTGAGTAGCTGGGACCACAGTCATGTGCCACCATGCCCAGGTAATTTTTGTATTTTTTCCAGAAACAGGGTTTCTCCATGTTTCCCAGCCTGGTCTTAAACTCCTCAGCTCAAGCAATCTGCCTTCCTTGGCCTCCAAAAGTGCTAGGATCACAGGCATGAGCCACCACATCTGGCCCAGAATTTATTTTTAATAAACATTTTTGGTGGGAAAGCAATTGAAAATGTGCCTAGCAAATCAAAGGAGTAAAACAATAACAAGGAAGATGCAGTTCCCAAAATTGAAAGCAGTGAGGAAGGCCCAGAATGATTACTGTGCAGCCTGTGGACAGCAGTTGTTCAGAGGATGCACAGCTCCGGGAGAGAGGGATCTGAGGGAAATGGAGGGAGGGTATTTAATAGAATGCCTATTTCAACCAAGTATTTGAAAAAAAGTTAAGGATGTAATAAAAGCAAACACCACCAGAATAAAAAAGGAATTTGAGACCAAAAGAAAAACTTAAAAGTTTTACAAGAAGAAAATATAATCATAGTATAAAATCAGGCTCTGCACAAAACAGTTAATGCCGGCTCTGACCCACAGATGAAACAGGAATTAAAAGAAATTAAAGAATGTGTAAGCAAAAACTCAGTTGTAAGTAAGAAAACCCAATTCCACCTGAGGAGGAAAAAGAGGTGGCGTCCTTTAAAAATTAACTGCCTGTTTTTCTGTCTGTGGCTAGTGAGCCTTATCTCTCCCTTTCCCAGGCATTGTGAAGATGCTGTTTCTCTAACTGTGCAGCTGCAAAGTCACTAGGCAGATAAACTCAAGTGGTAAAACATGTTTTTCCTTGAAAAGTAAGAAATGATGTAATGCATGTCTCAGTTGAATAACTGTCTTTGTTTCTCATTTCTGTAATATGCTTCCCCCTGCACAGATCTCCCTCCACCCCATGAAATGCTTAAAAGGTAACCTGACTCTTTGTTCAGGGCTCAGTCTTTTTGGATGTTAATCTGACTGGGCTGGTGCACCTAAATAACAATAATAATAATAAATCCTCCTCAACCCCTAAGTCTCCCTGATTCCTAAATTATCCCACTGCACAGACCCTGGCCAAATGATGGATGAAAAAATGTATGCTGACACAGGTATTTTGCCTGACAGCGTGACTAGGGGACTTCACTGCTCAGCACCGCAGGTGAGTCCAGCAGCCGAGAGTGAAGCCCCAATAAGCCAGTGATGTTTGTATTTATTTAGTACAGATTTAATGACAAAGGCTTTGAGTCAATACTACTTATGGGTAATTAACATGGTGGCGCCCTTCAGCCAAATTATCTTTCAAAGCTTTTGCAAAACCTCCTGGCCTTCCAAGAAGGTTTGCTTCTTTCTACAATTTTTATAATTTTTCCCACCACCCTGACCAAACTCCTACAAGTTAAAATAATTTTCAGCTCTTAGAATAACCCCACAGAACAGCAGTTCCCAACCTTTTTGGCACCAGGGACCAGTTTCATGGAAGACAATTTTTCCATAACTAGGGTGGGAAGATGGGGGCAGCATTAGTTTAAGTCTCATAGGAGGATGCAACCTAGATCTCTCACATGAGCAGTTAACAATAGGGTTTGTGCTCCTATGAGAATCTAATGCTGCCACTGATCTGACAGGAGGTGGAACTCAGGTGGTAATGCTCGCAGCCACTCACCACCTGCTGTGCAGCCGGGTTCCTAACAGGCCATGGACTCATACTGGTCCACAGCCCAGGGACTGGGGACCCCTGCCATAGACAAAGCACAGAAGAGAGTTATAGTTTCAGAAGAGAATGTAAATATTATCAATCTTAACAATATAAAAGTTCAAATGATAGAAATTGGGAAGTGGAAGGCAGGAAGGAGAGCTAAAAGGAAGGATAGAAGTGCAAATGTTCCCATCTTTCAAGGTGGAGAGTGAAAAAATACTATTATTGAACAAGAAATAAAGTGGTTAGTTTATGACTTAAAGTTGCAAATGATACTGATTTTTAAAATGAAAGCATGATATAACTACATGAAAAGGTTGAGGGAAGGGGGATGTAGGAAGGTAAAATCTTAGATCAATGGCAGAAATTCAATAACTAATATCTAAAATTGATCAATCAAAAAACAGAAATGGAAACATCTTATTCAGAGATATGGAAATTAACACCAAAATAAATAGTAAAAAGATTAAAAGTGGCTATCCTAGGGAAAAGGACAGGAGTTAGGAAAGAGTGAGGCAAGAAACTGTGGCTTTGTATCACAAAAGTTCTACAGTATTTTGACTTGTTAACCAGGATAAGTTATTTTATAATTTTTTTTTTAATTTTAGTGGATTTTTAAGTTGTCTCTGGGATCACTGACACATTTCTTTTGGCCCTTGTTTCACATACAGATCCCAGTTCTCATGGGCAACTTCCAGATCCCAACACCAAGAAGTCCTTGGGCACAAGGACTTCTTTTTATCTACCACCTTTTTATCTACCTTGTTGTGAACCCCATAAGCAGTGATGTTTCCATGATCTTCCGTGGGTCAAGGGCCTTTAATAACATGTGGTATTTATATGGTACCTTTCATCCGAAGACTACAGTGCAGGGCATGACATTCTCTCACCATGTTCCTATGGGGAAGGCAGAAGACAGGGGCGATTAACCCTATGATACATACGGGAAAACTGAGACAAAGAGCTCTTATAACCAATCTAGTAGGTTGGTTCTATTACTCAGAATTAAGGGGATAACTGCTGAGCCTTAAGGATTATGGAAGACTTAACCTGGTTTTTAAGCCCTGCAAATGATTCTTTCTGAAGACATGTGTCAGTTGGCTAATTATGGGCTTCATCTTCTCCCTTTTTTAGTTGAATGATCCAGGGGCCAGGGTGAAGCCATGGGAAAAGGGAAGTAAGTCCCAGAGAGTGAGTGACGATGGGAGAAGTGAGAAAGAAAGGCCTAGTTAATTGTGGGCTGTGTCTTACTCACTCACTAAATTGATCAGAAATTATTTACGAAGCCCTCTCTTAGGCTTTCAGTTCCATGCCTGGTGCCAGGAAGAATACAAGGAAGGAGCATAGAATGAGTGCCATTTTGTCAGTAGCTTACAATTTCCTTGGATCCACAAGAAATACATACATTGAACAAGATGAAAACTAATGCTGGGAGGTAGAAACAGAACAGTCAGTGTAATAAGATCCTAGGGGAAAGTAAGGTGAGCAAGGGCTTCGACGGACACTTTTTCTACCTGTGTTTCTTCATTGAGCACCCATAGTCACTGGGTGTGGTGTTAGAGGCTGCAGATTTGACACTCAGTCCCTGTTCCTATGGGCTCATAGGCCAACGTAGCTGAGAGAAATAGTGCAGCGGGACGGGGTGGTCTGGAAAACCTCCCAGAGCAAGTAATCTCTATAAATGGAGCCTAACTACAGAATGGATGCTGTGCCTGTGAAGTCAAAGGAGAGCTCTGAGCAGAGGGAGGGGGCTGCAGATATAGGGGAGGGTAGCAGAGAAAAGAACTCCAAGAAGGAAGGAGGGCTTGGGCTCAATTTAAAAATACTTTTCTGAGGTCCCCCAGATGCTTCTCCTAGGCCAGGACTCTTCCCTTCACTAATACTGTTTTTGCCTAATTGAAGTTAAGGAAAGCACTCCTCCTCCATTTCCTCCATATTTTCTTTCCACTTTCCTTTTCTATCTTTCTCTTCCTGACTTTTGACAGTAGCATCAAGAGAATGTCTATTACCTAAAAAATCTGCCCAGTCTTTCCATTTTTTGGTCATTTGTTTAAAAACAGTATTCCTTATTAAGAATATTTTCATTTGTGTGTGACTTCATTGCCCACAAACTGCTTCTATCACCACAAAATTACATCTTAGATATGACAAGAGACACAATGTCAGGTCAAGGGCTTACTTGCAAATCAACAGAGGGACTCCAGGTGAAACTCCAGTTAAATTAGGCAATGGAGCTGTCCAACTACCCAGATGACCCAGGAGAGCAAAAGTCCACGTGGCCTTGGGTTTCAGCAAGGAAGGAGTGTGCAGCATTCCCAGACCCCTTGGTGCCCATGACAGAGGCCAGGAGTCAGAGGGTCGGGACAGCAACTCAGCTTGATTGCTAAGCAGGAATACTCTTCACCTGCCTATGGCCAGGACTCCGGGCCAGAGAAAAGGAAATCACACAGAGTAATGCCTGTCATCAACTGCAATCACATTCTCCACATAGCAAAAGAAATGGGTCCCCAGTCTCTCTTTTCCCAGAACAAGAACAGGTGGCACCTGGCAGCATAACTCGGTGGTTTCTACACGATGGCCTGGTCCTAAAAGCCTTTGACATCCCCAGCTTCTCAATGCCCTCCCTCTACTCCCTTATTCTGCCCGTTCCTTGCCCATTCATTCATGCTAAAGATCCAAACTCAGGTATGCTCTCCTCATTACTCAAGACAGGGCTGACTACGTAAACAGAAGCAGATCCCCAGTCTGTGCAGAGCTCGTGCCGAGTGCTGGAGCCCAGCCACACACCACCGCAGACCTGACGCCAGCCCCCAGCGGGGCAGCTGTGCTGAGGTTGGCTCCTCAGGGCCACCTCTTGTCTTTACTGCAAGATATATTCTGATTCTTCTAGTGTCCCCAGTGGTAGCTTGTTACATGACTCTGCTCTCCTAGAGAGTTACATGAGTCTCTGCTCTCCTAGAAATAGATGACTGATGTTACTACTCACAGTAAATAAGTTATTATCAATAAATATTTTATCAGTTGTAACTGATATTATCAAAATCATAAATACTTATATTGTAGTCATTACTAATGGTAGTAAATTTAATTGTTTCATAACAATCCTTGTAGAGTTAATGCATATGTCCCTGAGCCCTCAGGATATCAAAATGTTGTTTCTCAGGCATAATATTGTCTTAAGTAATAAAATTAGAAACCATAAATCTATGTCTTGCTGCTCTTTTCATCCAGTTCTCCTTACTTCGCCAGGGTTTTAAGTTCTCACAAGGTTTAGGCTCCCTCTAATGGTCATATTTTGTTACAAAGAAGTTCCTCAGGTTCACCCAGAAATCGGATCTGATCTGCCCCTTGTGGGGCATTTAGTAGCCATGAACAGGGTGTGGTCTATCAGAGGCGGTGCCTCCTATTAGAGGGAACTAGAACCTGAAAAGGTAAAACTCAACCCAAATTCCTCTCGAATCTTTGGAAAAGGAGTGAACATTTAAAAATTTTTAAAACGTGAAAGTTGTTTCAGTAACTTATTAGAGAGGTCGAGGTGATGAGATTTTCATGCTTGATCCAGAAGAGCAATGAAATCATAACTTAACATGAGACAGATCACTAGAGCCTTGGGAAAGCAGGGGTGGGAGAGGACCCACGGTCCATCTAATTCATCCGCCCACTTCATCTTCTTTTCCGTCCACCACATCCACCAGGGGAGCACGCCGCCTCCCCAGTCAAAGAAGACAGCAAACAAGCCAACTGTGCTTGGGGCAAAACTGGAGAAGAAGGTCCTATCTATCTATTCTTTCTCTGTTTCAAGTACTATATATATTCTTAATTTTCTATTTAATTATCTAATTTATTAAAGGCAAGCGAATTACACATATGCAGCAAAACTGTAACTAATAAAAGCAAAATCACTATTTCTGAAGTTATTTTCCAGACTGCATCTTCAGTGTCAATCCTGAAAATGATCCAACAGGACTGCCGTTTAAAACATAAGAGACTGTCCACGTGTTTGTCTCTGCTTGTTCCTGGATACTTCCTCCAAAAACAGAGTAAATTAATTTAAAAAGGCAAAAGGAGGGAAAATGAGATCATAGAGTAGGAAGATGTCAATGTATTTGGGGAAGATGAAAAGTAAATGAAAGTGTGGTACCTAACTTAGAAGGGGAAAGGTGAGTTTTGAACACCTGCAGAGGACACCAATGTGACTTCATGGAGTCCAGACACACAGTCTGGAAAGGCTTAGGAACTAGAAATAATTTGTAAGGTCGGAGTGAAGGACAGAGCTGAAAACATCTTGTGACTCCAGCATCGACTAGGACATCTGCATCCAGCCAGCAGACAAAAAAAAAAGAGGGTGTAGAATCGCACATGAGGAATTTCTATGGGCCAAGAAGTAGCACACATCACATCAGCCTATATTCTACTGGCCAGAATTTAATCACATGGCCACACTTACCTCCAAGGGAAGCTGGGAAAGGTGATCTAGCTCTGTGTCCAGAACAAAAAGGAAATAGGTTTTGGTAATCATGTACCAGTTTCTGCCACAGGCTAATTCTAATTGCTAGAGCAAATGATAAAGTTCAAACAAGGAACATACCACTTTCATATCACTTATATCTTCTCCATGCTCTATTACAGGGTGCTCACTGAATACTGAGTCATAAACCAAAATACCTCTGAGAGGTTGCTTTGTGTGCTTAACAATAATATTGTATAGTGTTTACTCTGTGCCAGGCATGGTTTTAAGTACGCTACATACACAAACTCATTTAATCCTCCCAACAACCCTGTGAAGGAGATATTATCCTCCTCATCCCCATTTTACAGATGAGAAAACTGAGGCCCATTGAGGCTGCATAACTGGCCCTGATCACTTAGCAATTCAGCAGCAGAGCTGAGATGAGAAATCAGCCAATCCAGTTCGAGTCCACGCTTTTAACCTAAATTCTTCTACTCCAAACTGACTCTATACAAGATCAATAGGAATTCCCCAAGTTGAAAGCAGGTGTTTAATGTGCCTCTCAGGATCAGGAGTTGTCCTGGTATTCGTGGCTCCTTACAGTGCAGGACCATTTTCAGCTTGGGCCTTAGCCAGGAGGTTCTTCTCCCACCATAGAGCAGCAGTGAATGCGACCATGACGCCAATCACTCAGACTAAAGAGCTAGGTTTGTGGGGCCCGTATTCAGGCTCTGGCATGGCTCAGGGCACACTGAAGGAAAGCCGGCCACGTGGCAATGCCCTGGGCAGAGGCAATCATAACCATTTGCTCTGAGAGCAACATTAAGGACTCAGGAGTTGGCTCTTTTTAGCGTGATATGAGTGGGTAGCATTTATTGAGCATTTAACCCACCTGAGGCCCTTTCACGCTAGTTTGTGACCAGCATCTTTCTGTTGATAAACATGACTTGCATGTACCAGGAACCTTTAATCCTCACCACAATCTTATGGGCTATGAAATAATCCTGCTATTATGATGATCCCTACTTTAGAGATAAGGACACTGGGGACCGAGAAGTTACGTAACTCACCCAAAGACATACAGCTAGTAAGTAGCAGTGGCAGAGCAAGGCAACTCATGTCCAAAGACTTTTTTTTTTTTTTTTTTTTTGAGACAGAGTTTCACTCTTGTTGCCCAGGCTGGAGTGTAAATGGTACAATCTCAGCTCACTGCAACCTCTGCCTCCTGGGTTCAAGCAATTCTCCTGCCTCAGCCTCCCAAGTAGCTGGGATTACAGGTGCCCGCCACCATGCCCAGCTAAATTTTGTATTTTTAGTAGAGACAGGGCTTCATCATGTTGGCCAGGCTGGTCTCGAACTCCTGACCTCAGGTGATCCACCCTCCTTGGCCTCCCAAGTGCTGGGATTACAGACATGAGCCACTGTGCCCGGCCTGTCCAAAGACTTCTTGCTGTTCAGCAGCAAAAAAACATGAGCTGTGTGGAAAGTGTAGAAAAGGATCAAGGGGGCCTGGGAGAAGGGGAACTCAGACTGGACCCCAGGGAAATGTCCCTAACTATGAATTTATGTTTTTTTAATTGTTGTTTTGTTTTGTTTTGAGACAGGGTCTGGCTCTATCACCCAGGCTGGAATGCAGTGGCATAATGTCAGCTCACTGCAACCTCTGCCTCCCCGGCTCAAGTGATCCTCCCATCTCAGTCTCCTGAGTTGCTGGGACTACAGGCACACACCACCACGCCAGGCTAATTTTTGTATTTTTTGAAGAGATAGGGTTTCACCACATTGCCCCCGGGCTCAAGCAATCTACCCGCCTTGGCTTCCTAAAGTGCTGGGATTACAGGTGTGAGCCACCACACCTGGCCTGTGCTACTTCTTGAGTGAGATGGAACTGGAAATGTAGAAGTCTATATGGAACTCAGGTCTAGTTATGCACATATTTTGTGTTTATGCAAATAATTATACCACCTAAATCTCTCTGTTATGTCTATAAAATGCCTCCTTGTATTGGGATCAATGTCTGGAGAGGGAGGACCTGGACCATTGAAGTCAGAGAGAAGCAGACCTGATAAGCCCATCACCCCTAGTGATGTTTTAACAAGTCGGATGTTTATGGGTGTTCTTTGTGTTTCATATGCCAACGTGTATAATCATGAGTACACATGAATGTGTAATTATGTGTACAACACTTGTATGTGAGTGAAACAAACATATCCACAACTGGGTTAAAGTGCCACATCTTTCATCTATTAATTATAAGATCTAGTGCAAATTATTTATTCCATCTGAAGCCCAGGTTTCCCCTCTATAAAAGAATAACTTACCAGATTGCTGTATTAAATGTAACTAAAATCTCTATAAATCAAAAAACTTGATTCAAGCATGTACGTTATTATAGGTATATGGATCCGTGTATAAAATGCATCCTTTTTTGAGACAGGGTCTTGCTCTGTCACCAGGCTGGAGTGCAGTGGTGCAATCACTGCAACTTCAACCTCCTGGGCTCAAGCAAGCCTCCGCCTCAGCCTCCCAAAGTGCTGGAATTGTGTGAACCACCACACCTGGCTAAAATGCCTACTTTAATGGCCTGCTTGAAATTTTATCTTGTTACTTCTGTCCATGGTTTTACAAACACCAGTGAGACTTCTCTGTCTCTCCTTGTGATATGGTTTGGGTGTTTGTCCCTTTCAAATCTCATGTTGAAATGTAATTCCCCATTATCCTTAGCAAACTAATGCAGGAAAAGAAAATGAAATGCCACATGTTCTCACTTATAAGTGGGAACTAAATGACGAGAACACATGGACGCAAAGAGGGGAACAACAGACACTGGGGCCTATTCGAGGGTGGAGGATGAGAGGAGAGAGGAACAGAAAAAATAACTATTGGCTAGTAGGCTTAGTATCTAGTGATGAAATAATCTGTACAACAAACCCACATGACACAAGTTTACCTATATAACAAATCTGCATGCATATACCTTTGAACCTGAAATAAAAGTTTTTAAAAAAATAAATGAAATCCTCAGTGTTAGAGGTGGGGCCTGGTGGGAGGTGATTTGATCATGGGGGTTGATCCCTCATGAATGGTTTAGCACGATACCCTTGGTGATAAGTGAGTTCTTGCTCAGTTAGTTCACAAGAACTTTGGTTGTTTAAAAGTCTGGGACCTCCCCTTTCTCCGAGTCTCTTGCTCCCACTCCCTCCATGTGACATGCTGGCTCCCCGTCACCTTCCGCCATGATTGCATGCTTCCCGAGACCTTCACCAGAAGCAGATGATGGCACCATACTTCCTGTAAAGCCTGCAGACCGGTGAGCCAAAATAAAACCTCTTTTCTTTATAAATATCAACCGCAGGTATTTATTTAAAGCAATGCAAAAATGGCTTAATATGCCTTTTCTGCTCCTAGAAGCACATTCATTGGGGAATGATGTTAATGCTACTATTTGAAGAAGGTTTGCACTATTTTTGATCCTGAGGAACTGTGCACTCTTGAGGAGAACCATCAAACAGTATAAAGAGATATTTGGCACATCAGGCACCACAGAACAAATCACAGAGTCTCATCTGGGGGACTCGGGTTTAAATAAACTCATTCAAAGGGCCAGCAACCAAAGATGTGCAGGCAGTGGTTCTAATTATCTGCTGGGTTCACAGTCTACTGTTCCACAATGGGGGAAAAGGCCTCGAAATTACAGCTGGTTCTGTAGCTGCACTCAAAATCACTTGCAGGGAAAGAGAGGCTGCAGGGCCAGAACCCTTAGCACAGGTGGGGAGCACAGACCAGCTCAGGGGTGCATGCCTCCCAACCGAGGACCCACTTAGACACATTGAGGGCTTGACGGAGCAAATAACCAGTGTCCTCTAAAATATGTGTTCACTATTAGATAAAGGGTTGTTATTTCTACTTTATAGACAAAGAAACTGCAACCAGAAGAAGTTCAAGAATTTACCCTCAATCGCACAGATAAAGCACCTAGCACAGGGCCTCTACATTGGCAGGTGTGTCAATTATTTCTTTGGCAAATAATCACAGGTCAACAAATGACACTGTGAGAGAAAGGGTCTTTGGCAAGATTGAGAAGAGAGTCTGAGATTCTGTTGGCAAAATCATGCCCAGATACACCATGCAGAGGTGCCCAATATTAGCGATCTCAACTACAGAGACCAAAAGACTTAAGAGTTCTCATCATCAGCATCACTGCCCACTCTGTCCACTTGGTTGCTGCCACTAGTCCAAGGCTTCATCAATGAACAAAATGAATAGAACCATTGACTGAGAGGTAGGGCCCTGGGAGGAGGTTGAGGAAGGATGGTCAAAAATAAAAGAATCTTGGGCCAGGAGCGGTGGTTCATGCCTGTAATCCCAGCACTTTGGGAGGCCGAGGTGGACAGATCACAAGGTCAGGAGATTGAGACCATCCTGGCTAACACGGTGAAACCCCATCTCTATTAAAAATACAAAAAAAAAAATTAGCTGGGAGTGGTGGCGGGCACCTGTAGTCCCAGCTACTCAGGAGGCTGAGGCAGGAGAATGGCGTGAACCCGGGACATGGAGCTTGCAGTGAACTGAGATCATGCCACTGCACTCCAGTCTGGGCCACAGACCAAGACTCCATCTCAAAAAAAAAATTTAAAAAGTAAAGGAATCTGAAGGAAAAGGAATGAAGAATTACATATATGCTCACCCTGGGTGAGCTGTGTTGACCAATAGGCATCAAAATGGAAAAAGTAAAGAAGTGATTTACACCATTAACCTCTTGCAGAGGAAAGCAACTTCAGTAAAAAAGGAAGTTTAAAATTATGATACAAGGCCGGGTGCAGTGGCTCACGCCTGTAATCCCAGCACTTTGGGAGGCTGAGGTGGGCGGGTTACCTGAGGTCAGGAGTTCAAGACCAGCCTGGCCAATATGAAGAAATCCCATCTCTATCAAAACCACAAAAATTAGCCAGGCATGGTGACGCACGCCTGTAATCCCAGCTACTCAGGAGGCTGAGGCAGGAGAATTGCTTGAATCCGGGAGGTGAAGGTTGCAGTGAGCTGAGATCGTGTCATCGTACCTCAGCCTGGACAATAAGAGCGAAACTCCATCTCAAAAAAATCTATATATGTATGATACAGCCAGGCCTCTGGAGCTACATATCTGATTATAGAATCACATGGTTCCATTTTCTCAAAGGTTTTAGCAATATACTCATTGTCATTGCACAGAAAACATTCAATTTGGTAGATTAAAGGAGAATATGTTCTCTGGGGTAGGAAACGATTGTTGCAAGAACAAAGACAAAGGAGGCATTGTCCCACAGCCACCAAGATAGAGGAGGGAGCAGAGTCACGGAGGCTCACCCCCCTGGGTGATTGGGTGGCCAGACTCCTGGCAAAGTGCTCACTGTGGCTGCTCTCTATCCATCACTCAACACTAGTATCACAGCTTCAGGGGGCAGGGGGACAGGTGATACGGGAGAGAGGGTTTCGTGGACAATCTACTTTTCTTCCTTGGCTGGTTGAGAGACCAAATGCAACAGGAAAACCAAAGCCCAGCCAGGAGGCCCCACTGCCCACAGCATTGTGAAGTGTAGTCGTCAACCGTCCCCTGAGCAGGGGAACTGCAAGATGACAAGATGAAAGATGACAAGGTGATGCTCCAGCCCTCTCAAGCCAATAGTGTGGGCGGTTTACACAGACATTTGCACAGGGCTGGGGACCCACCCGGCCGCCAACATCTGGAGCAGACACAGTGGAAACTCATCCACTGGGAGAACTTCTCTGAGGTTATCAGGAGTGACCCAGAGACCCAGTGACCCAGAGTAAACACAGCACCTCTGCAGCTAAGTTGGCTGGACCCCCTGCCCTGGGACACCTGGCAGAGGAGGCAGTGTTGGCTCTTGCTGAAGGAATCTGAGCCACTTTTTCCACACTGGGAAGAACAGGAGGGAGGTCAGAGCCAGACAGAAAGAGGGAGCCCTGTGCTTCAGAACCCAGGCAAATCTTTGCACTGAGGGGCCACAGAGGAAACTGGAAAGACCTCGGGTTTCAGCCTCTAAAGAGACAAGGGGCCTCCTCCCCAAGGGGGCTTTGGGGGAGACTAAATAGCTGTGGTTAGTTGCTTAAACTGGCCTGTAAGGTGGGTGCCTGGGACTTAACTGCTGTTTAACTTACTGTTGTTAGTCTTTCAAGTGGTCACCTCTTGCCTTCTGAAAGGTAGAAGGAACCAGAGCCTGCCCAGAACCCCCAAGATGGCTGATGCATTCTCTGGGACTACACCCCAGCCTGCAGGGCCCCCTCCACTGCCTCTGAGCCGTCTGCCTGGGGCACTTTGCCCAGGAGAGGCTGCCCAGTGTGCCTGTGCCTGCAGGCCCCACTGTCCGGGTACTGGGTACCAGTACTTTCCCAGCTGGTCTAAAACCTTAGTGTAGTGACCATGCTGTCCAAACTCAAACTGAGAGGATAATAGTTTAATGAATATGAAGATGATTATATGGGGAGCACTGAGCAGACTATATGAAAGGGAGTCTATAATTAAAGAACTGAGGGGCTTGTGATTATCCTGCCTGTGGAGCATGCTGAGGCCAAAAGATGTGGGATCTGGACAGACTCCAAAGAAAACTGCCCCATTGAAAGTTATGTGACCTCAGGCAACTTCCCAAGCCTCTCTGAGCCTCAGAATGTTCCTCAGCAGATGCATAAAATAGGTGTAATAATGATGTCTCTGTCACTAGACTATTGAGGAACCAAATGAGATAATACCTGCAAGCATGACTGTGACTATTTTTGCTGTTATTTCTAACTATCTAGCCAGAGAACCTTGAACAAATAATTTCAACTCTTTGGGGCTATGTTTCCTAGAAAATGAAGGAATTAGATTTCCCAGATTCCTTCACAGCTCTTAACATTCTTGGCCATCATCCATGAGAGTAATTGCCTTCCCATAGTTTTATTAAGTGCCAACCTTCAGGGCTGCATGGTCCTCCTTTCCAAATGTGGCCCCAGTCTCTACCCATCCCCTCTTTCCTCTTGAAAAGATCTATAGTTTTCCTGTAGTGAAGTGAGCACGCTATATTCATTGCAGCAGTAGTCAGAACATCTAGGAAGCAACAGAAGGCTGCTGGCTTTGCAAGTGCCCTCCAGGCACAACCCTGAGAATGGGGGGAAAAGCCCCTTTCACAGACTGAAAGGTTCCACAGCCCTGGATTCTCAGTGCTTCCAGTTTCTAATCACAAGCCCTAACTGGGCATAATTGGAGGTGGAAATGAGCAGACCTACATTTGAGTGTCAGTTCTGTCATTAATCAGCTGGGAGACCCTGGGATCTTATTTAATTTCTATAAACTTGTTTGCTCATAAAGCTATGGAGCTATCACCTCATTGGGTTGCTCTGAGGATTAAATGAAATAATGTCTATAATGTGCCTGGAGCAAGTAGCAATAATTTTATGTGTTTTTGAACATCATAAAGTGTTATTCCGCATTAAGTGTTGTTGTTTTGTTTTTGTTTTGTTTTGTTTGAGAAGGAGTCACACTCTGTCCCCCAGGCTAGAGTGCAGTGGTGTAATCTCATCTCACTGCAACCTCTGCCTTCCAGATTCAAGTGATTCTCCTGCCTCAGCCTCCCAAGTAGCTGGAATTACAGGTGCACACTGCCACACCCAGCTAATTTTTTGTATTTTTAGTAGAGATGGGGTTTCACCATGTTGGCCAGGTTGGTCTTGAACTCCTGACCTCAAGTGATCCACCTGCCTCAGCCTCCCAAAGTGCTGGGATTACAGGCATGAGTCACTGCACCTGGCCCCCATTAAGTGTTAAATTTTCATTATCACTGCTGTTGGTGATCATAATGGGGAATGATGTCACTAGTTTCAACCTCCTTCATCCAAAGAAGCCAGAGGCAGGCAGCACCCCATTCAGGCATCAGCTTTCTACAGCCGTGAATTTGGATATTAGATAGAAATAAGACCCCAGGCATTATCATCCTGCTTAAGCCATTGTTCATGAATAACTTTAAATCTTCTGTGAGCATAAAAAGCTGATGCTGGACATTTTTCCATTTTATTCCCAAAGAGAGAGAGAGGTTCCTGGCTCTTCAAATGACTGCAGGTTTCCCCTGTGGGAAGGGCCATTCATTGCACCAGGCCTCCATGTCTAGGGACCTGAGTGGTGAATGGGCAGCTATTCAAGAGCCAGTTAGCAATCCAGCATGAAGCTGAATTGAGAACGGGCACAAAGGGATGTTAGCACGAGCACCACCTAATCTGAAACAGGAACTCCTACTGGGTCTCAGAGGCACGTTCTGCGACCCCTGGGCCTTGCAGGGAGCACCAGCACCTCATGCTCCCATGGCAGCCTCCATTCAGAAAATGCAATACTGACTTTACTCCAATCTGACTTAAGTTCAGAAAGAGCAAGCACAGAGAAGAAAGCAAGATAGGAAATCTTCCCTTCTCTCCAAGTGCCTCCGTTCTGGCTTCTCTGAAATCTCCAGGCTCAGTACACTCAATCGATGAAGAGAGTGAGAAAGGAAATTTTCCACATGAATAAAATGAGAGGACAAGATGATTCAGATTCCCTTGGCTTTTTATTTCTCCAGCTACCAAGCATCGAGAGACTTTTTAATGCAATCTCTTATTTTCCCCCTCTAAACAATCCCACAGGTGGGTGCCATGGTAAACTCCATTTTGCAGATGAGGAAATTAAAGTGAAAGAAGTTAAATAACTTGCCCAAACTCACACATGGAGGCAGGGTTTGGACCCAGGTTTGGGTGGTCCAGGGCCAAGTTCATAATCACTATGGGAATTGCTCTGGGAAAGAACCAGAATAGGCCAGGTGCAGTGGCTCATTCTTGTAATCCCAGCGCTTTTGGAAGCCAAGGCCGGCAGATCATTTGAGGTCAGGAGTTTGAAACCAGCCTGGCCAACATGGTGAAACCCCATCTCTACTGAAAATACAAAAATTAGCCAGTCGTGATGGCGTCGCCTGTAGTCCCAGCTACTCGGGAGGCTGAGGCATGAGAATCACTTGAACCTGGGAGGCAGAGTTTGCAGTGAGCCGAAATCATGCCACTGCACTTCACAGAGCAAAACTCCAGCTCAGAAAAAATAAAAAGAACCAGAATAACAGTGATTTCCTAAACATTACCTCAGTTCCCCCTGTAGTAGATGTTCAGTAGACTCTCTTTAAAAGATTCCCCATAATCTTTAAAAGAGATAGCTACTATAAGCCAGGTGCTTCCATATTTATTAGACTTCTTTAGTCTATGCACCACTACCCATGAGGTCAGTATTTTCTCTGCATGACAGAAGAAACTGAGGCTCAGAGAGGAAAGTGGCTTCCCAGGTCATCTTGCCTACCAGTGGCACAGCTGGGCTTGATGCATTGCTCGTGCAGGTGTGAGGTTGGAGCACTCTCTCCTGATTCTGCAATGGCTGGAGTGGGGCAGCTTCCTGGTATCAGCTGTTTTCTCTTTCTCTTCCAGGGAAGATTGACACGTGCTCTGACAATGGCTCCAGGTGCGTGGGCATACTGAGCTTGGCCTTGGCTACCACAGTCATCATTGCCAACCTCCTGCTATACTTTCCCAGTGGGCAGGTGCTGGAGCCTGCCAAGATCACAGACTTGGTCTGGGTTTTCCATGGCTTTATAGGAGCTAGACTCTTGGTAACAATGACATTTATCTATTTCTCCTCCCTCAGATGAAGTGTGTCCCTAAGGACTTGTCCAGTCACAAAGCAATAATTTCATCTGGGGGCCACCTTACCTGTGCCCCCAGAGCATGGCCGGCTGCTCTTCCTCTGTATCCCACAACATGCTGTAAATAAACACACTCCACATTGGCACCTGGCACACTGTATTGCAAGCATCTATTTATTTGTGTGCTCCCCCATTAGGCTGTGAGATCCATAAGAACAGAGCCCAAGTATCATTCACCTTTGCCCTCTAAGTGCCTGCCTAGCAAAGTGCCTGGCTTAGATTAGAGCTCAATAAATAAATTGTTGTTAATTGCATGAAAGATACACTTTAATCAAAAGCACAATAATAGGATATTTGTCAGGTTCATCAAAGATGACCATCTTTAAAAAGTTATGTAGCTATCATCAAGGCTTTCCTAGGTACAAGTAAGGTGTTAGCAAATCTTTTCTGTAAAAGGTAAGACAGTAAATACATCCATCTTGGTGGACTATGGGGTCTCTTTTTTTTAACTGCTCAACTTTGCCATAGCCGGGCAAAAGCAGCCATAGAAAATATATGAGCAGATGAGCATGACTATGTTCCAACAAAGCTTTAGCTATAAAAACAGGCAACCTGCCAGAGCTGGTCCACAGCCCATAGTTTGCTGCCCACTGAGACAGGCATGGGGTGTTTTCCTTCCTTTCTACCTTTGTTTTCATTTGGCTCCTCCTCTTCAAGGTATCCAATGGTCACTTACGAAAAGACAATTTATTTGTGTGAAATCCCAGTGCCAAGCACTGAGTGCTCAGCAAATGGGTGAATAAATGGATGGGGCATAAGGAATTCTCTCAAAAACAAGGTGACCACCTCCCCTCTGGGTTTTTCTTCACCCTAGTAGGCACAGTGATGTTGCGAATTGCATCCAGTGACCACCAGCCCCTCACCTACATGGCAGAGGCTGGGGCTTCCTGTGCAAGAGTCTATCTAAATCAGCAAAACTTTGGGAAAAACTGTCTGTGTCTCAGCTCAGCGCCCTTCCTCACAGGCAGCACAGACCTAGGAGTCCAACAGACGCTGCTCAAATCATGAGTCTGCATCTGGCCTGCTCTGCAACTTCCCTGTGCTTCAGTAAAAAGAATCAAACTATCTTACAACTAGGCGGAGGACACTGAATGAAATAACATACATAAAGTGCCTGGCACACACACAGCGGCCAGTAAACATGCATCGGTCCCCTTTCCTGGCCCAGATGACCAGCTCTACCACCTCTGGGGATCCAGCCAAGCACCTGTCTCCTGCTTCTTGTCCACCCTATTTTTGAAGGACAGATTTGCATTTCTCAGCTCCACTGCCAAGCAAATTACACAAATCCTTCTAAGCCTCATTCTCATCATCTGGAGAATTTACAAGAACATCACCACCCAACTTCTTTCAATATGTAAATGAACAAATACGGTGCAAACAGCTTGTGGTCACGTAGGTTTCCTAATAGCAGAATCCCAGAGTGTTTACTGAAAAAGAGTGACCCATAGAAAAATATTCTGTGGTCCAGAGGGATGCAGAGTACAGCCTGGCTCACTCATGGACCAGACACTCTGTCTCCATAGCATCCCTTAATACCAACTGGCTTGTCCAGCTCTCACTCCAGCTTTCCAGCAAAACCTCCCCCAGCTCTCCCAGAGAGTGACATGGGAATAATGCAAATAGGACCAAACCAGGCCATGAAGTTCAATAACATAAAATCCAACAAACCAAGCCAGTCTCTCTTTCTCTTTTCCTCCTTCTCTCTCTTTTTTCTTCCTTCCTTTCTTAGTTCATTCAGTCATTAGTATACACTCTATACCCTGACAGGCACCCAGCTAAAGCAAACTAAGGCAGCGGCCATGGAAGTGGAGAGGGGAGGGTATATTTGAGCAATGTTAAAAGATCAGATTGGCAGGACCTGAAGACGTATGGGGTGTGGGGAAGGGGAGCAGTCCAGGTTGGCTCTGGCATTCTGGCCTGGGTGCTAGGGGAAATGATGGTAGCTTTCTCCGAGGCAGGGACCTCAGGGGTGAGCTTGGAGGGAGGGCAGAGGACCCTATGTTGCTCTAGTTTACATCTACACCAAGGGATCAGAGGATGGTTGGGCTGGGACTGAAGACCAGGAAACAGACGAGATTAAGAGGCACTGCAGAGAGGTGATATGGGAGCCTCCATAGCAGAAGGTGTGTCTGGAGCTGGTGCATAGAATGAGAGGAGAAAAGAACTTGGGTTAAAACCTTAGGAAGCACCAGAAACTGAGGTATACAGAGGAAGAGAAGCCTGTGAGGAAGACTGAAAAATAACTAGAAAGTCAAAGGCAAAGCAGAAAAGAGGAAAATTAGGAAAGCTGAGGAAGGAGAAAGTTTCAGGGAGTGAGAAACTGCAATGTCAATTGCAATAGGGGGAATATAAGCTGGGCCCTGAAAAGCATCCAGTGCACAGCAATGTGTACAGTGGATCTGGGCTGGAGCAGTCCTGGGGGAGTGGCTGGAAACAAGATTGCAGAGGACTGAGGAATGAATGGAGGTGAGGCGCTAGGGGCCTGGTATAGCACTAATCTCCCCAGTGGCTCAACTCTGAATAGAGGAAGAAGGGGCAGGAGATTGAGCTGCCCTTTATAACATAAGGAAAGCTAGAACAAGATCTCAAAAGCCACAAGGGACACTCTGAAGACAAAAACAGGCACAGCCATTTATTTAGCATCAGCTTTATGCTTAACATGGTTTAAGGATTGACGGAATAAAACCAGAATTCACAGTTACTGCCCTTTAATAATAATTGTAGCAGGCATTTTCGCAAAGGTTTAGACTGTATTAAATCTTGCACACAAATCATTTATTTCCTTCTCACAACAATTTTGTGAAGTGGGTATCATTATCTCCATCTTATGGGTGTGGAAATGAGGCCCAGGCAGATTAAGTCATTAGATTATGGCCACACAGCTGGTGCAGGACAGAACTGAGACTCAGACACCCATCTGACTCTGAAGCCTGTGATCTCTCCATTTCTCCACTATTTGACCCATGCACTCACGTAAGATAAGACACAGGGAAAGATGGCATGCCTGAAGTTCATGCCAGCAGAGGCCCTGCTCCACATCCACGGTTCTGCAAAATAGCATGTGGAGTGCTTGGGAGGGCTCTCCAGCTAGCTAAGGGTTGGTCCAAGTTTGTTTGGCACAATGTCTATCAGGTGGAATAACACACCTGAGTAGGAAACAGCCATCTTTAGCACCAATCACACGTCAATAATACATGCCCAAGGATATGTCTTCATCACCATCATGAGAACTGGGGGTTTCCCAGATGTTCACATATGCAAACACATTTACCAACCATCACAGAGGGGGAAGTGATTTTTTTCATGAAGCCAATTCATCCATTGTAGTTAGTTCTTGTTCCTCACCTGTGGCCCTATTGTTCTGCTCTTTCTCCTACCCCACTGCTAGAAGAAACCTGTGGAAATGTGAGCACAAATTTTATCACCTCATCTTTGGCTTCTGATTCTGTGCCAGGCACTGTGGTAAAATCTGCTGGTCCACAGAGTTCAAAGCCCACCTGAGCAAAGGAGAATGTCATGTGCTCAGTGCAATAGTTGAGGTTAACCTGAAGGAAGGAACTAATAGTTCTGCCTGGCAGGGGTCACTGAAAGCTACAGAGAGGATTTGCATTTGTTTTCTATTGCTGCTGTAACCAATTATCATAAAGTTGGTGGCTTAAAGCACCAGAAATTTATTCTCTCACAATTCTGAGGGCCAGCAGTCCAAACTCAAGGTGTCAGCAGGGCCACACTCCCTCTGGTGCTCTGGGGAAAATTCGTTCCTCATCCTTTCCAGCTTCTCATGGCCGCTGGCATTCCTTGGCTTGTGGCCACATCACTCCAGTCTCTGCCTCCATCTTTCCATGACATTCTCCATCTGCCCTCACAACTCCTTATGCTTCACTCATAAGGATACAGGTCATTGCATTTAGGACCCATCCAGATAAACCCAAGACAAGCAACTCCTCTCAAGATCTCTAACCCAATCCTATCTTTTGCCCTATAAAGTAATATTCTCAAGTTCCAAGGATTAGGAAATGAATATAACTTTACAGGAGAGTGCATTTTTTCAGACTATCACAGGAGATAGTATCACCCTCAATGGGGCCCTTTTAGAGTGAGTAGTGGTTTGCCTGATGGCAAAGGGTGAAGAGCGTATTCAAAGGCACAGGGGCAGGAAAGTCCTGGGCCATCCTGGGAGCCCACAAGCTGGTGTGTCAGGAGGTCTCAATGAAGGAGAAGTGAAACTCTGACAGCAGGGCAAGACCAGGGCATGAGGGCTCATGTACCATGTCCAGGGCCTGAGTTCATCACATAAACAGTGAGGAATTGTTAGACGTTTTTAAATAGGAATAGAAACAAAACAAACTTTGCTCCAAAAAGCTCACATCCCCTTCATTACGAGAGCATTTTTGTGACCACACTAATGTTGCCCTCCCTAATGTTGTTGAGAGGAGGTAGAGAGGGCTACTGCTTTCACAGATGTGTGGTAAGTACTGTGGGGTCTACAGAATTTTTAACCACTCCCAAGATCTACCCCAAAAGGCTTTATTTCCTAGGCTGTGGGCTTTCCCTCTTTTGAAGGGTAGACTATTGACCATCTCCTAGTACTTGTAACTCCTTCCTTTTAAAGCACAGGAGTGTATGCAGGGCTCTAGCCAACAGAGATGGGCTGTGCTCCACAAGGCACCAGGAAAAATGAGCCTGGAAGGAGGCTTCAAAGAGAGTCATTGCAGTGGACCCAAACACTTATCAGTGCTGGGAGGCCAGCCTGCTGAGGTATTGTTGTTTGTGCTTCTGTTGTCTGTGGAGATGTCTAGAACCTTCTCCTCCCTTGGCTTTCTTATTTCCTCAGTAACCAGTGAGATAACACATCATAAAACTGGTATTCCAGCAAGAAGGAACACTGGAGATTGTACAGTCAAAAACTTTCACAGATGGTCCCTCTCAATGGCCCACGAAGAATAAAAAGAGAAAAAAAAAAAAAGGTTCGTCCATGATGTATTTATTTCTCATTTCCAGCCCATGGCCATATCATGCTACTGCTCTTTCTCCTACCTGGTACTGCTAGAGGAAACCTGTGGAAATGTCACCACAAATTCTACAAACGTATCCCACATTTGACAAACAAGAAAGGAAAAACCCTGAGAGACTGAGTGGCTGCCCAAATTCACATAGCTCTCATTTTAGAGCTGGAGGGAATGTTTAGGATGACAGCTGACCCCTGAACAACACAGGGATTGGAGCACCTATCCTCCCCACAGTCAGAAATTTGCCTATAACTTTTGATTCCCCCAAAACTTAACTACTAATAGCCTACTGTTGACCAGAAGCCTTACCAATAAAAAATAGTCAATTAACACATATTTTGTATGTTGTGTCTATTATATATTGCATTCTTATTATAAGAATACAGTATAAGTACAATTAGAATACAGTATATAGTACCCACATCATAAACTAGAGAAAACTAGTTTATTGTACTAGTTTTCTCTAGTTTATTGTATGAATACAGTATATAACACACATAACATACAATAAACTAGAGAAAGAAAATGCTATTAAGAATCATGAGGAAGAGGAAATATGTTTACTATTCATTTAGTGGACATGGATCATCATAAAGGTCTTCATCCTTGTCTTCACATAGAGTAGTCTGAGGAGGAGGAGGAAGAGGAGGGTTTGGTTTTGTTGTCTCAAGGATGATAGAGGCAGAAGAAAATTCACATATAAGTGGACCCATGCATTTCAAATCCTTGTTGGTCAACTGCATTTACTCATCCCCAGGTAGATTACAAAGCTCCTTGCTTGGGGACAATCTTATCATCTCTGGACCCCCCCCCCCAGACCCTCCACAGATCCTGACAAACAGTGAAGAGCCTGGGGGGTCCAGAGATGATAAGGACACCCTGAATGAGCGTGTGGCTGACAGGGCTGGGACTCAGTCTAGGTCTCCTGACTCCCAGCATCACGCTCTTTCCTGCACATAAAACTGCCCATGTCTCTGATCACAGTTCTGACAGTTTTTGTTCATACATCTTTTTCCTCCCTTAAAGAATAGAAAAAACTCAAATAGCCAGAGATCATCCTGCTCCAAAGATTCTGTGCCCCAACCCTTGCAGCCCCCAGTCAGAGCCTCCCCAGAGACCTTAGACTCCACATCACCTAGGGCCAGCTGCCTGAGTCATTCCATTCAGCTCCCCCAACCCTCCCTGTGGTGAGAAAGACACAGCATGGATGTGTCAGGAATCAAAGCTCATGCTTTGAAGCAAACGCGTCCTTCAGCTTTGCCCCACTTCAGCAACGCACTAATATGCAGGAAGGGTCACTGGTCTTCCCATGGCCTCACCGTCATACTCACCCATCCAGTCAACAAGTATTTATGGACTTTGTACACTATACAGGCCCTGTTTTGGTCACTGACTCAGGCATTAGGTAAGTAAGGTAAGTAATTATTCATTTACTCACCCAATCATACAACATTTACTGAACACCCACCACCAGGATGGCAAATAGGCTTCATTTAGAGCTCCAGTACTGATCAATTGGCCACTCTGTTTTGAGAACTGTGAGGCCTTGTCCAGGCTTGATGGGGAAGAGTGCAGGAATCCATTACTGATGTCTGTCATGAGTGCGGATGAGGGGACTGGCAGCACACTTACTTCTATGTGCCAGGTGGCTCACAGGCCCCAGGAGTCAACCATGGATAAGTTTCACTTCATGCTCACAATTTTGTAGCAGATGATTTCATTCTTTCAAATTGCAACTGGGACAAAGGGTTTCTCAGCTCTAGTGCCCCATTTTTACCTACTTGGGAAACAAAACAAGGACACCTACCTAGTCTAGCATCTGGAAGAGAAGATTTGGGCCCTCTTCAATTTACCAGAAAACTCAGTGGATGGATCTTTAAAAAGATAAGTTCCCATCACCTCCCTCACCATTGTTGCACTGAATTTCTGGCTCTTTCCCATTTCTGATGCTGTTCCATGTGCTTTAGGACACACAGGGCACTATGGGGGCAGGTACTGTGTGGCCATTTCTTCACTGGGTTTGCTCAGCGGCCCCTTCTGTGACACAGAGAGTGGAAACTATCCCCTTTCAGGAAAGACACTCTGGAGTGAGTAGCATTCACAGTCTTGGAGCAGTGTCTCACATCTGAAGAGGATACAGCTGATGACCACAAAGAGCATATTCTCTTGGTATTGACTGTCCATTATGGGGCCAGGTACTTCCATTCATACCTCCTATCTTGTTCCTCTCTCCCCACTTTCTCCCAAATCAACAATGTCTGAGAGATGATTGGCCTAGGAAGCAGCCCTGCATGGGCCTATGAATTAAGCAGTCCACCCAAGGTATTCAACCCAATACCTTGATTTCATTAGCTCCAATTTATGAACTCCACCAAGTAGGTGTCGAGGGCATGGCTAGGTGCTGTGGGAAGAGAAGGGGTACAAAAGAAGGATAAGACAATTTTACCTGTTTGCAAGAAGCACACAATCTAACTGGGGAGATTTAACTACTAAATTTGGGGTTGCACAAATATTCTGAAGTGGCTGGACCCTGTGATGCACATTTATTTTCCTAAAGGAGTGCAGGAAGAAACCCAGCGGCAGTTGGTTTAAAAAGACCCTGCTTCTCTTGTCATTTCATATTCTCTCCCTTGCAGATTTCATCATCCCCATGGCTTTCAGAGCCATCCATCCATTTATGTATAATCATGACTATGAGTATTCCTCAAGTGTCTCTCTCCAGCCCAGATATTTATTCTACATTTCTGAGCCAAATAACTAATTGCCTCTCTGAAGTTTCCTCTTGAATGTCTCACAGCATTTCAATATGAATATGCCCCAAACCCTTGATGTTCACCCCAAATCCCTTCAGTCCATGCCCTAGATGGCATCTAAAACCTGTGAGTCATCTTTGATTCTTCTCTCTTCTCACTTCCCACATTCAATCCCCTGTAGATTCTACCTCCACAATACATCTTGAATCTGACCACTGCTCCCACCCAGTCTATTGTCACTTTCTTCTAAATGTCCATCACCCTTCGCCTCTGCCCCTACAACAGCCCTCCAAGTATCTCAGTCTCATTTTGCTCTTCAATCCTTTGGCCATAGATCAGCAAAAGAGATTTTTGTAAAATGTAAAGGTGCTGGTGAGCCCCAGAAGTCTTTATTTAAGGAACTTACAATCTCACTTGGAATTCAGTAGGTACAGATATGGACAGCAGTGAAGGTAGAGATAGAGACAGAGATATCAAAAGATATAGAGGCCTGTGAAATATGGCCTGAAAACCTATTTCATATTCTCTTTGTCCAACTAGGGTACTCTGACTCTGCATCCCTTAGGGTTTTTACTTCAACGCTGTTTCTCTGCTGCTAGCCTCTTTCAAGGCCAGGGAACCCCACTTTTCCCCGTGAAGCTTTCTCCAGCTACTCTAGTCCTCTCAGACCTTTCCTTATTCTATGTTAATAATTATGACATAACTGAAATAGATGCCTACTCCATGACAGACACTGTGCTAATTATTATCTTACCTGATCCTCACAACCATTCTATGCCGTTGATGCTGTTTTAACCCCATTTTAGGCGTAAAGAATCTGAGGTGCAGAAACATTTAGGAAACTTATCTATTTAATAGAACTTCTTAGCGAGAGAGCTGGAATCAAGACCTGGGTCTGTGGGACTTCAGAGTCATTGCTCTTTACCACACCCCACTTGTATCACATGCCTTTCTATCTCCTCCTATGCCCTGTTGAGTGGCTATGTCTGTATTCACAACGCCTTGCTGAGATGTTGTGCTATTAGAGGGAAAGATGTCTGTTCAGCCCTCTCTCTGATGGACACATAATAGGTCTGCTGTCTCTATGAAGGTGAGAGCAATAAAGACCCATAGATCTGTAACCCCCTGTACTAGACTAGTGCTTTTCTGATGCTTGTAAGTGGCAGCTCCCTCCCTTTACTGTCTTTGTTACAGTAACAAATAATAATAGAGCCCTATGAAATATGGCCTGAAATCATATTTGAATTTTCAAATAACTATTTGGAAGTTCTCTAATATAGAGCTCTATGAAATATGGCCTGAAAACCTATTCCATGTTCTGAATTTTCTCCCTTGTACTAGCAGGGACAACTATTCAACCAACCCACCTGGGCAGTCACCAAGAGTCTGTGCATATCATTCTCTGGAATGCGGTCTTACTTTCCATCCTCCTGAGGACTGGTGCTGTGAAAGCTGTGCTTTGCCTTAGCCAAGTTGTCAGTGGACTCTGCAGCCACTGCAGACTCTTCTGTGGTACATGCATCTAAAAAGGACACATCGGTGCTTCTCGGGAATTTCCTATCATTTCCCCTTGACCTATCCCTTGCTGTCTCTCTGCTCCCCTAACTCCACACTCCCAGAGGTAAGCCAGTAACTGTGAAAGGTCTTTTGAAATGGAGAATTTCACTGGCCACTTTTGGCTTAATTGGGTAAACTTAATAGCTTATGGCCAGCCGGAAGAAATTATTGACAGATGCGAAACAGTTTCCCATGGTTCAGAATAACTGGATTTAGTAAATGTCAATTTCCAGAGTTCTTAGAAGCTGAGAAAAAAATCAACTTTCTTACCAGGGCTGATTTTTATAAAGGTCAACAGCTTTTCAACTTCATCTTCTTTGTTAGACTCAAGATCATCATTCCCCCCAAATGATCTCTAAACATGACATAAGAAGTCATTGGCTTTATGATAATTAAAATAATAATTATGATGATGATAATGATAGACACTCACATTTATTGAGTTGTTACTATACCCCAGGCCCTGTGCTAAACACTTTATCTATAGTATTTCAGTTAATCCTCTGAAGCAAGTAGCATTATATTGCTGTCTCACAGATGAGGAAATTCAGGCTCAGAGAGGCTTAGTTACTTATTCAAAGTCAACAAATCTAAGTCTTGAGCCTGATTCTGGCATTTATATTCTTGACCGCTCTCCAGTGGTTCTCAAAGTTTATTGCTTAGACACTAGTTCTATGAATTGTATTTCAATTCATCCTATGAAACAAGGATGAACTGAAATATAACTGAGACAATGGGTTTCTCACCTCTAGTGCCCCACTTTTTGTCTACTTGGGTCACAAAGCAGGGACACCTACCTAGTCCGGCAGCCCATCGTGCTACTGGGCCTATCATGCTACTGCTCTTTCTTCCACCTGGTACTACTAGAGGAAACCTGTGGAAATGTCACCACGAACTTTAGAAATGTATCTCCCATTTCACAAACAAGAAAAGAAAAACCCAGAGAGACTGAGTGGCTGCCCAAATTCATGTAGCTCTCACTTTAGAGCTGGAAGGCATGTTTAGGATGGCAGCTGATCCTTGAACAACACAGGGATTGGGGCACAAACCTAATAATAGATGTTACTCATTTATCAAAGAAAAAAGGAGGGGAGGCTTTAGCCAAATAAATTTGGGGTCACTGGATTAAAACAAAGTTAATAGGTTTATCTACTGTGAGAGTTGAGAACTTTTACAAAGCGGGTACATTACTAATCTCCAGGAAAAGAAAAGCAAATGCACAATTCCCCAGTCTTGTTTAACCACAAAAACCATGTTCTCCTGGGACAGTTTTTATGGGGCTAACATCCCATGGGCACACTTGAGAAATATTGCATGACTCACAGTAATGGGGTAGAACCTACCACATTTAACCCTTAAGAATCCAACAGGCTTTTTTAAACCACCAAAGAAGCAGAGAATAATGGGATAAAATAGGTTAAAAGCTACTCATCTATGTTTTTTAAAAAATAAAAAAGCTTTGCTATAATAGCCGGAATCAGAAGGGCCTTTCCAGATTTTTGTCATAATTATTTGCCATGATTGCAACAAACATTTTTGAGAATTTAATGGATGGGTAGAAGCTATGGCAGTTCTTAAAGAGTTACCAGACAAGGTCCCTGCTTCAAGAAGCTTGTAAACTAATATATCTTGCAGTGCTGACTGCTTCCAAAGCAAAATCTAGGGCTTCCGCTAGCCAAAATAGCACCTTTGTTCAAATTGGAGGAAAAAAATTGTGGAGAACACAGCTTGGCAAGCAGACAGAACCACTGGCAACTTTTTAGAGGTGCCTTTTCCTTCAGGCTGATGCAGCCCATACTGGGTTGAGGAGTGTCCCCTAAAAATTCTGTTCAAACAGAACCTTGGAATGTGACCTTGTTTGGAAATTGGGTCTTTGTGGAGGTAATTAGTTAAAATGAGATCATTCTGGATTAGGGACGGCCCCAAATCTAATATGACTGGCATCGTTATAAGAAGAGGAAAAGAAATACACACAGGCATAAAAGAAGGTCCTGTGAAAACAAAGGCAGAGATTAAAGTGCTGCTGCCACAACCAAGGAATGCTAAAGATTTCTGGTAGCCGCCAGAAGCTAAGAACAGATTCTCCCTCTGAGCCTCCAGAACCCAGATGACACCTTGATTTCAGACTTCTGGCCTCCAAAACTGTGAGAGAATAAATGTGTTGTTTTAAGGCACCCAGTTGGTGACAGTTCGTCACAGTAGCCACAGGAAACTAATACCCAGCCCCACGGCAGGCGTAGGTCAGGCCTGGCACAGTCTGGATCTCAGTCCCTGACTCAGACCATGGATGCTCGCTGCCTTGTACAGAAACAACCTGCTCAACCAAACAGGGTGACCCTGCTGAAGCCGCAAATGCCCAACAGTCCTGCCAACCCTGGATGCTTCTGTAGCTTCCCTTTAGCTCTCCCTCCGGGCATGAAACCAGACACAGACTACCCAGAAGATGAACTGAGCACTCTGCAATCGGCCCAGCACACTGCTGCATCTGAGACCATCTTCTCGGCCCTAACAGCCCTGGGGGGCTCTTCTCTCTGGTGGGGAAATTGGGCTTAGGGAAAGGACATCCTTAGGACAGTCATCCCACCAAGTAGAATGACTCTATGCAGCCCGAATACTGTTTCCCTGGGAGGAAAAAAATCCAAAACATAAACTTTTATAAGCTGTTTTAATTAAAACACTCTTTGTAAAGTGATGGATTTGAAGCAAGGGAGGAGAAAGGTTTTCTGGCAAAAGTGTCTTTTGTGGTGTTTCTTTGGTGAGCAAAAGGAACTCAACTGATGAAAACACCAAAGCACAAACATTCTGTGGCCAGTAAAGTGGGTGGAGGGGGCAATGGAGACAACCTCAGGTGGGGCCCAGCTTGTAACGCTGGCAGGGCTCTGTTAATGTGCTCCATAAAGGGCTTCGGAGGGCAGGAGGAGCACCACCAACATTTTAAATGTGAGGCCAACCATAAAACGATTCATGATTAGTCCACTAAAATGTGTTTATTGGCAAATAGGAAAGAGATCCCTGAAAATAAGCAGGAACAGGTGATTTTCAAGGCTGACTTAGGTCTCCTATTCAGCTACTCAACAATTATATCCGAGCTACGTGCAGTGGCTCACCCTGTAATCCCAGCACTTTGGAGGCTGAGGCAAGAGGCGAAAAGTTCAAGACCAGCCTGGGCAACCTAGCGAGACACCATCTCTATGAAAAATTTAAAAATTAGCCTAGCATGTGTCTTGTGCCTGTGGTCCCAGCTACTCAGGAGGCTGAGGTGAGAGGATCACTTGAGCCCCAGAGGTTGAGGTTACAGTAAGCTGTGATCGCACCACTGCACTCCAGTCTGGGTGACAGAGTGAGACACTGTCTGAAGAAAAAACAAAAAGTAAAACAAACAATAACAACAAAAACAAACAAAAACACAATTGTTTCCTGAGTTCAGTTATAAAAAGTTATAAAAGAAAGGGTTTAAGTGGAGTGAAGTCTCAGAACACAACACCCAGACATAAGGCAGAAATGGAGGAGGTGGAATTTCCACTTCAATCTCTGTGTCTTTAAGCATATCTCATCTTTTAAAATTCCTTACTCTCATTAAAAAGACAAAATTTAAAGATCTTAATTCATCATTCTAGAATCAGGCAGCTCTCAGAACCAGAACAAGTTCAAAGGACTCCAACCTGCCACGTGGTCAGACAGCACTGACGAACAGAAAATACAAATGAGGTACAGAAATGGAAGTGAGGTATAGAGACAGCCTGATTGGTTACTGCTTGGGGTTTGCCTTATTTGAACTTGGTCTGAACAATTGACAGCCTGTGATTGAATGAAGCTCTCAGCTGCTATGATTGGCTGAGACTCAGCTATATGTTACAAAAGTATATTCCTAAATTAGGCTTCCAATTAGTTTATGTATGAAGTTAGGCTGCAGTTTGTTATGTGAAGACTCCTGTATGGAGACATCCTCAGGTCAAATTTAGTTTAATTTAACACTCAAAAGAAACCACATGTTTTCCAGACCAGAGTTGACTGATACTGTTTTCCAACTCTCATTCTGTATGTTTATAACAATTTTATATCGGGATACAACAGTGTGCATATAATGTGATACATGTGCTATTGGAAGTGTTAAGAATATCTTTCATTAGTGCATTTGAAAAATCTTTCCATTTTACCCTATACACTGTGTGCATAGTACAAAAATTCCCATGTTGTCTAGAATAAGCAAAAATGACTTTTATAAACATACGATTTTTCTAATTAAGCAAAATTATCTAAAAGATTAATCTGTCTGCCAAGCCTGGTGAAAGGCTCTTACAGTCGTGACACTGACTTGAGGCAAATATCATGGTTCAAAGGCTCATTGACAAACCAACATCCAGTATTTCTTTCAAGCCAAGTGGGTAGAAAATAATTTTAAAAGAGGCAGATGCACAGTAGGGAGTGGGGGAAAAATTAAAGCTAAAATAAGTAGCTTTAGAAAATTTGGAAAATTATGTTTTGGCTTTGAAAATTTGGAAAATGTTGGAAATTGTAAGGCTAGAGACAAAGGAAATTGTATATAAACACTGTACTTTAAAGTTGCTTCTCACAGGGGTATAAGTTAAGAATTATGAAACTGCTATACACGTATACTAGGGTTGAATGATGGATGGTGAGAGCCAGTGTTCTCACTGTTAGAAGAAGTTACAGATAAGCAGAGACAAGGCTAGAAGGAGTCCATGTGGTAATAGATCAGAGTCAGAGACATCAATCTAAACTCACATTTAGCTTAACATAGATACAGATGGATAGATATAGAAATATATATATATGTGTATGCATGATTATACACACATACCTATATTTCCTAGCTCTGTCTGCTGCAAAAACTAGAAACAGTTATACCTCAGTACCAATGAGAATACCCAGAGCCAAAATCTTGAACTCTACTGCCATTCTCCAAAAAAAACAAAAACAAAAACAACCAGGACTCCTTGAAGAACACAATCTTGATTCTAGGGATGGTGTAATATTGTGACATAATAAGAAATATATATTTGGCCTTCATCCCAGGTTCCTAGCACAGAGCTCCTAAACCCTTAAAGTTTCCTAAGTGATGGGGTGAGAAGAGTGCCTTTTGTTATAATATTTGGTGTTTGTTCCTGGTTCCTGACCCAAGAGAGTCTAAAACGCTTGGAATTTCCTGAGTGACAGGAGTGAGAGGAGCATCATTTACTTTTCCTCAGAAGCCCCTTTTAACCATACTTGAGTTTATGCTGATGAGGTATCTCTTGGTGGGCCCATACATAGCTTCAGGATGGGAACTGGTTACCAGAAGATCAGCCAGTGATTAGATGGTTGAAATTTTCAGCCACACCCTCTGACCTCCAGGGCTGGAGATTGATTAATCACCAGTGACCAATGATGTAATAAATCATGCCTACAAAATAGAGACTGCAGAAAAAACCTGGGTTGAAAGAAAACAGTTTTTTCAACTGGGTTCAGACTGCTCCTGGGCTGGTGAACACATCAAGGTGCAGCTGGGGGAGTGCATGGAAGCCTCGCACCCCCATCTTCATGCCTTGCCTTCTGCATCTATGCTGCTCTTCCTGAGTTGTAGCCTTTATAATAAACTGACAATAGTGAGTAAACTGTTTTCCCTGAGGTCTGTCCAGGGATAAGTTCCATTTGGTTATGATATATAACCCTTTTTATATAGTTCTAGACTTGGCCAGTGCTTTTTCACCAGCCACAGCTACATCTCATAGACTCTTTCCCAAAGCAAATCTCCTGTGGTGGCACTAGATCATATCTCTGATCTTAAAAACTGCTAAGTGGCAAATAATAACCAAAAAGCTGAACACTATTCAGCTGGATTCCTCAGGAGGCCCTCAGAAGCTTAATGAGACAAGCCGCAAAGGTGGCTCAGAGGACAGAGTGGTGGGAACCCCCAATTTATAGCAGGTTAGTCAGAAGTACAGGAGGCCTGGACTTGCAATTGGTGTTTGAAGTGGAGGAAGCCTTGTGGACTGAGCCTTGAACTTCAGAATCTGACTCTAACTCCAAGTAGATAGTGTCAGAACCGAACTGAATTGTGGGGCACCTTTGCTAGTGTTAGAGAACTGGTTAGAGTAGGGAAGAAAAAAACACATAGTTGGTGTCAGAAATGTCATGGGAGTGAAAAACAGATCTTTGTAGATGGGGATGAAAAATACAAGATGAGCTTGAAGCATCTTGTGTCTGAAAGTAAGGAAGTGCTCAAAAACCAAAAGGGTGGGGGCATGCCAAAAGGAAACAGAGGTCAACCTAAAGTATCTCCCCATGGCCAAAGCAGAAACCATTTGAGCAACAAAACAGATAAAGCAATGTTATGTGTAAATAAATATAAAATAAATATTTATAACTGCATACTGATATAAGTACATAATTACATAAATAATAAATTGGAAGGCTAATCTTCCTCACAGAAGAATTCCAAATAATTTATGTAGATTCCTAGGAAATAGAATTTAATTCCCCCATCCCTTTGAGTATGGAGTGCACCTAATGACTCACTTCTAAAGAATGAGAGTATAGAAAGTGGGAGGAAAGTCATTTTACAGTGACAAAAACTAGAAAGGTCCACCTAGGCCAGGTGATAAAGATTAACATCAGTAGCAATGCCATGTTGATGGCATGTACCACTGAAATGATGTGAATGGAATACAACTATGTTAGCTTCACCTCTGTGGTCTTCCTCCCAAAACCCATGACCCCAGTCTAGCTATGAGAAAAACATCAGACAAACCCAATGGAGGGACATTCTACAAAACATCTGACCAGCACTCCTCAAAACTGTCAAGGTCATCAAAAACAAGGACAAGCTAGGAAACTGTCATAGCCTAAAGGAACCTAAGGAGACATGACAATTAAACATAATGTGATATCCTGGATGGGATCCTGGAACAGGAAAGAACATTAGTGGGAAAACTGGTGAAATGTGAATAAAATGTGGAATTCAGGTAATAGAAATATTCCAACGCTGATTTCTTAGTTGTGACAAGTGGTAATGTCTGATGCTCACAGTAAGGGAAAACTGGGTGAGGGGTATATGGAAACTCCCTGTGCTATCTTTGCAACATTTTTGTAATTCTAAAATAAAAAGCTAATTAAAAAAGAAAAAGAAAAAAATTGGTTTCCTTGACTAAGGCTTTGAGTTTCCCAGTCTACTCAAGCAGAAGTCTAGGAAACCTGAAATCATTCAAAAATAGAGAGAGACTCAACCAAGACTTCCTGTGTCTGAGTATCACTGTCTGAGCAGTGGCCCTACCCACAGATGGCTAGAGTGAGCAAAACACAGTGGAGAAACACAGGGCCCTTTATGTGAGGGACACTGATTTGGCCCCTTCCTCCAAGGCAGTATGCTGAGAGTGGTCTAAAGAAATTACGTCATGGAAACGCACCACGCCATCAGACCCCTGACAGGCTAATATTTGGCTGTAGAGTGACTGAGAACATGAGTTCAGGAATACAGCCATGTCATCTAATGGATTCCTTTGTATTGGATGTTTTCTTACCCTACCACATGCAGTCATATGCCCAGTGTATGCCGTCTTACCTTCCATGCAAACAATGCCCTGAGAATAATTGCTGGTCCCTGGTTTGAGCTAGGTGCCCCTTCTGTTCCCTAGACATATCTTAATTGCTGCATCCATCTTGTTGGTCACATGCCAGCTCCCTCAACCTGGCTGGGTTGCAGGCATGTGCCTTATTCATCTCCTTATTCATCTCTGTATCCACAGTGCCTACGGCATAATAAACTCTCAATAAATGTTCAGTGGATGACTAAACGTAAGAACAAATGACTGAATGTTCCAAACCCACAAAGGCAATCAGGAAATGTGATTATCCAAAGTAGCTTACACAAACTGAATGCACAGCTCTGTAAAACGTCAGCTTCCTTCTTTTTCTCTTCCTCTCTTTGATCACCCTTTCCCAAATGTGGAAATCCCAAAAGGGAACAAAGCCAGTTCTGAGCAGGATTTCATTTTGCAACTGTAGTTAAAATGTACTCTGTCACTTGCCACCAGCATCACTGGGATTTATATGTTCTTAGTAAGGGCCACGCTGTTCTAGATGAAGCATAAAAAATCCTATAATGATTATGTCTGGGATCTTTGCATACGCTGAATCATCTTCAAAGCTTATTTCCTACATGATCATACCTGACCCTGAAACGGCCTTGTCATGTCTTCCAAGTACAAATAGTTGTCAGAATTTACTGAGGAGGAAATTGAGGCTCAGAGATGGCTGTCTGATATGAGGCAGATACGAGGCTCAAATCTGAACTTTTGACTCCAAGTCAAAGGTTTCTTCTGTGGAATTTCACTGCTGGTCACTTAGATGAAGAGAGAAAGACCAGTACAGAGAAAGGAATTCGAGGGTACCGTGATGTGGTTGGAGCAGTAAGGGAAGGGCTTTGGACAACAGGGACTTGAACTGGATACGTGGGAAAGAGAGGTTGTCCAGGCAGAAGGAACAGCAGGGGCAAAGGGAGGAAGCAGGAGCTGGCAGGGCCTCTGAGAGCCACCCTAAGGGGGCCAGTGACTGGGACAGTGGGGTAACACAGGCAGACCTGGGAGTAGAGAAGCCCTTCTACCTGTGAATTTCAATGGATGAACACTCACACAAAGCTAAGCTGAACCCTGGTGCCAAAGTGCCCTTGACCCAAACATGGTATGAGCATCCTTTTGCCCTCCACCATATTGTAAGGGCACATTCCCTACGCTAGGATGGTTGTAAGGATTTACCATAACTAATTTTTTTTTCCTGGAGACAGGGTCTTGCTCTGTCACCCAGGCTGGAGTCCAGTGGCACAACCATGGCTCACTGTAGCCTTGACCTCCCAGACTCAAGTGCTCCTCCTGCCTCAGCCACCTACTAACTGGGACTACAGAAATGCACCACCATGACCAGCTAATTTTTTTAATTTTTAGCAGAGATGAGGTCTGACTATGTTGCCCAGGCTGGTCTCGAACTCCTGGACTCCTGTGATCCTCTGCCTTGACCTCCCAAAATGCTACTACAATGATTAAGAAGAAGAGCATCCTTACAATGGAAACAAAAGTAGCCATTAAAAAGGAGGTTGAAAGTGATAAGGAAAGAACAAATACTATACATCCTAATGTCTGAGGCATTTGACAATACACATGATTCTCAAAATCAAAGAAAATTCTGCCACATGTGAGAAGTGCTATAACTTTGCACTGTATAGCAGTCAGCTAGATATGAGAAAGAGATGAGTAAAATGCAAAGATTTTGAGTATGCAACTTGAGGATCAGCATGAACTCTAAATACACATTAGACTATTGTTGGAAATAGACTAGGAGTTTACTTATTCAATCATTCCATAAATATTTGTTGAGCATCTACTACGTGCCAAGAACCATTATAGATACTGAGCATAGAGCAGTGAACAAAATCAAGTCCCTGCCCCCATGTAGTTTTTATTTTATAAGGAGAAATGGATGACAAACAACATATTTATTAGGTGCTGATATGTGTCCTGAAGAAAAATCAATAAGGACAACTGAGTTAAAGAGTACTGGTGTGGGAAGGCCCAAGGAATATTGGTGCTTGTGTTCAGTGGTCAGGAAGACCTCTCAAATAAGGTGGCTTTGATCAGACACCTAACTTCTTTGAGATCCGGAAGTTTAAACATGATGAAAACGCCATCAATGAAACTTTTTGTAAGTTTTAATTTTTTTAATTTTAATTTTAATTTTTTATTCTTTTATTTTTTGAGACAGGATCTCACTCTGTCACCCAGGCTGGAGTGCAGTGGCACGATATTGGCTCACTGCAACCTCCACCTCTCGATCTCAAGCAATTCTCCCACCTCAGCTTCCCAAGTAGCTGGGACCACAGGTGCACACCACCATGCCCAGCTAATTTTTTTTTTCTTTTTACTTTTTGTAGAGATGGGGTCTCTCTGTGTTGCTCAGGCTGGTCTCAAACTCCTGAGCTCAAGCAATCCTCCCGCCTCAGCCTCCCAAAGTGCTGGGATTACAGGCATGAGCCACTGCACCCTGTCAAGTTTTAAATTTTAACTATTTATTTAACTTTTATTTAGTTAGAGAGGCAGTGAACTTATGCTGCAAGACACAGCAAATCCAGGAGGTTCTAGAAGGTAGGTCCCAAAAATGTCATCATGCTCAAGAGACCTGCATGTCAGTCGCGTGCACACCAGAACTGCCAAAGCCTTCTCAGACAGTTGCAGGAATCCTCAAAGAGCAAGGTTACCTGCTTGCCTTGCTCCTGCCTCATTCGACTGCAAAAGGAATAGAAATGCATCTCTTTTGACAAACAATGTGTAACAAAAGAGTCACCCCTAATAGGCAATGAGCGTGTCTAAGTTTAAAGCTTACAATTAACTCACATTTCTATTAGGTAGAAATGATCTGGGAGATACAAACTTGAACTCTTTTTGTTCCTTTGCCTTTAAAACCTACGTTGTTGGTGAGCAGGTAAGGCATGGGAACTCATTTTCCTCTCACATAGCCCTTCACAGGACAGACACAGAGGCATCTGCTTTGCTTTACAGAGAACGCTGGTAAATCTCTGAATGCTGGGATTTTCAGGATCTGCCAATGAGCAACATGTGCTTTCAGCTTAGCCCAGAAGGAAAATTCTTTCCAATTTGGAGAGTGTTTTTCACTCATCATGCTGGCATCAGCCTGCCAGTCACTCTCATAATTCAAATCCAGCAGAGCAAAGCAAGGAAAGCTCAGAGGAAACAAACCAGCCCAGGACAGCCCTCATGGCCTGACTTATGTGCTCTATCCCCAGGGAAGGTGGGTTGGCCCCTAATGAATCTCCCACAAGCCAAACTAAGGACTCTGAGCTAGACTGTTCTGGGAGGGAAATGAGATCTTATCCTTTAATTACTTAATGTCCCTAAACACTCTAAAATCCATCCTCTGTGCTGTTTAGACCACAAGCTCTGGGGTCATTACCTGAATTTCTGACTCAGCTTCACCACTCACTGTGTGACTGTGGGCAAACTGCTCAGTTTCTCCACCTCATAGGAATGTTAGGATAAAATGAAATTAAACAAAATGAGAACCTACTATGTGCCTGGCACATAGCTCAAAATAATGTTAGCTAGTGGTATTATTTCTGCCCTTTGTCTCTTGCCTGGACTATTGCAGTGGTCTCCTAATGGTTTTCTACCTCCAGTCCCCCGCTAAAGCCATCCAAAAAATTGTTGCCAAAGTATTCTTGAAGCACATAAATCTGATTCCAAAACCCTGCAGTGATTCCTCACTGCCCTCAGAATATATCTAGATTCACCTGCAGGGCATATAAAACCCTGTCATCTGACACCTCTGTACACCTGCACTATGCTGTTTGTTCAGCCCAGAATGCCAGTTTCTCACCTTGACCACCTGCTAAGCTCCTGCTCATCCCTTAAGATTTGCCGTGAGCATCATTTCCTCCAACCTCTCCCTGCCAATCATAGTCAAGCATCTTTTTCTTTGCTTCCTGTGGAACATTCAGTATTGACTTTATGATGGCACTTAGTACACTGTACTGTCATTGTTAGCCTGGATTTCTTCCTTTATAGAATGTTCAGTTTAGCCATAAGAGGCCAAAGGACAAGAGAGAATGACAACCCACAGTCAATGGGATGCCTTTACTCTGTTTTTCCATCACCTCAGCCAGCTAGCAATACACAGAATACATGCAAAGCCATGCCATCCCATGCTTGTGATGTTAAGGATGTCAGACTTTATTGTGAAGAGGCAATAGTTGTAAGTAGGGAAGTAAAGTGGTTGGTTTTGGAGAGACTGACAGATCTTACAGAAGCAGAACTGGCAAGGGTGATGGCTGACTGGAAAGCAAGATAAAGAAGGAGTTGGCTGGAGATGCTACTAATACAGGTAAGCCAGAAAGAGTGTCTAGGAGAAGGAAATAAATTCAATTTTAAAACACACACACACACACACACACACACACACACACACACACACACACAATCAAGGGTACCTAATAATGCAATTGGACAGTGCCCTCCCTGGTTCCCACAGAGAATGCCCAAAGTTCCAAAGTTCAGGGGTCACAGCAGACTGCAGGGAGGAAGGAACTTGCCAGGTCTAGAAAGCCCAGAAGTGAGGGCTTTCTGCCTTTCATACAATTTTAGGACCAGGCTAAGAGTCGTATAAGATCCCATCACTGGTTCTAATGTCTGGATGTTGGGTTCATAATATCTTGCAACACCACAGTTAAACAAGCCATTTACTTACACAGAGGCAAGATTGGCTTGCCACACTGTGCATATTTTGCTGACAGAGACCATTTATATCTACCTTTATATATATATCATATAGTAGGTGTTCAATAAATGTCTCCTGAATAAATGGAATCTATAAATGAAAATAATAATACCAACTTCATAAGGTTGTATAAATTTAATGTGATAACTAGGTAAAGCCAGGCTACTACACACACACACACACACACACACACACACACAAATTCTGGTGGCATTTACTAGAAATTTAGGTAACGTAAATGTTTAGCCTTACCCAAAGAAAACTAAATATTGTTTTATATTCATTCAATCACGCAATAAGTGTTTCTGAGTGCACATTACATACAGTACATGTCAAACAAATAGATATCAAAGAGATTTACAATCTAATGACTAAATGCTATGAATAAGAAAAAATAGCAGGAGGGAATTAAGATTGACAGATGGTGATAATTTTATATATCAGAGAAGGCTTCTCTAAGGAAAATATTTGAATAGATACTCAAATGAATTGAGGTGTTGTGCAGACAGACATCTGAGGGAAGAGAGTTCTCAGCTGAGAGAAGACCAAATACAAAGGTCCTAAAAGAGCTCTGGTTCACATTTTCCTATTTTTGGCACGTCTAGTAGTTTTCATCTGGAACCTAGATTGTTGAGTGTTGAATTTTGCTCTATAAAAAGAGTCATTATTTTCCTGGCAGATAGGCAAGTCACTTGAAGTCCAGCCTCATCCTTTTGAGTCTTGTTGTTAAGTTTTGTTAGAGGGTATTGAAAGGAACCTATACTCTAGGGCTGGGACAGCCCCACAACTAAGGCATTGTACTTTTGAAGTCTTCACTGAACGCACCAGGAATTCAATAGTACCTGCCCTTTGCTGATTAGAACGCAACCATCTTCTAGCCCTATGTAAGCTCTGGAAATTATTCAGATTCTAGGACTCCAGTCATTCTTTGCCTGGCCTCTTGGAATTATATTCTGTGAGGGCATAGTTTGTTATTCAGCAACAGACTCAAGGAGACCACTGTGCAATTTCTTGCTCTGTGTGGCTTAATTCTCCTCCTCGTTAGTCTGCCTTGCAAATTGTAGCTGCTTCAGCCTCTTCAAACTTCAATCTCTCCTCAGCTCAGTAAGACTGCTTGGATTCTCCCTTCCCACACTATAGTTCAGAAAGTGCTCCCAGGCAGCAGTCTGGGGTAACCATAGGGTTCACCATGTTTGTTTCTACTTCTCTGATTTACAGTTTTAAAAGCCCAGTCTGGCTATTCTGTGGAGAATAGAATGAAGGATGCCAACAGTGGAAACACAAGACCAGTTAGGACACTACTAAAGTAATCCAGGTAAGGTAGGGTGGAGCAATGGAGGAGGTGAGAAGACGTTAGGTTCTGGATATACTTTGAAGGTAGAACCCATAGGGTTTACAACAGATGATTTAGATGTGAGAGGTGAAGGTCAAGGATGATTCCAAGGCTTTTTGACATGGGCATCTAGACGAATTGCGGCACCATTTAAAGAGATGGAGGATCGTGGAGGAGAAGCAGGCTTAGAGATTGGGAAAGTGATGAAAAGTTGGGTTTCAGGAATGTCAAGTCTGAGATCCTATTGCATCCATGGAGAAATGATACATAGGCAGTTGGTAATGTGTGTCTGGAAAGTAGGGGAAAGGTTGGGATGGAAATGTAAATCTGGATTATAGAATAAATTTAAAGTCAAAACTAGATGAGATCACCTGGTGAGTGACTGTAAATAGACAGAAAATATTCAAGGCCTAAGGCTTGGGTGACTTCAACATTTAGAAGGTGTATTCGTCCATTTTCACACTGTTGATAAAGACACACCTGAGACTGGGCAATTTATAAAAGAAAGAGGTTTAATGGACTCACAGTTGCACATGGCTGGGGAGGCCTCACAATTACGGTGGAAGGTGAAAGGCACATCTGACATGGCAGCAGAGAAAAGAAAAGAACTTGTGCAGGGAAACTCCTGTTTATAAAACCATCAGATCTCATGAGACTTATTCACTATCACGAGAATAGCATGAGAAAGACCCATTCCTGTGATTCAATTACCTCCCACTGGGTCCCTCCCACAACATGTGGGAATTGTGGGAGCTACAATTCAAGATGAGATTTGGGTGGTGATACAGCCAAACCATATCAGAAGGCAAGAAGCCAAGCAAAGCAAATTTATATATTCTCCACAGAGTCATGACATCATTTCTCAGCAGCATCTAAGACATGAGGTTTCTGGGAAAAAATACAAGATACACGTCACAATCCAGCCCTGAAGAGCCATATCCTATGCTTAGTAAACCCAGAAAGTACAACCACCCCCTCATGGCCAGTGTCGCCTGAAGATAAGATTGTGTCTGAGATCTGATTTGAAAACAACCCATGCAGAGCCAAGGTGAATTTATAACTAAAGTACAGTGTGTTGAGGGACAAATGCACAGAAACAAGCATCAAGGGACATGAGTTCCAGTCCAGATAATGACTTTAACTAACTGAACTCAAGCAAACACTAACCTCCCTGAACTTTGGTTTTTTTCCTTGCAAAATGAAGAGATCGAATGAAGTGGGCTTTGAAGTTTCTTCCAGTTTTTTGTCCTAAAAACCCTGGAGAAACCCTTCGAAAGATTAGAAAAGAGATATTTTCTAATTCCATCCTCCACTAAAAGCTCTTCCCCCTAATTTACCTATGAGATCTCTCCAAATATTCTAGAACAAGCAGTGCCTCTTCAAATATCTATCTGCTCCATGCAACCTGTGCCTTCCTTCCAGAAATCTGGATACCAAGAGAGGAGCCACCAGCTTCTAAAAAGGGAGCAACTTATTATTAGAGCTCTCAGGATTTTCTAAGACTCAGGGTATCAGTCAGAGTGCAAACATCTATGCCACACCAACTACCACATCAGGGATTTTTTAATAGACATTATCTTTAATACACATTTACATTCACAGCAAAATTAAGCAGAAGATACAAAGATTTCCTATATGCCCCCTGCCCCTATACACACACAGCCTCCCCCATTATCAACTTCCCCTGCCAGAGTGCCACATTTGTTACAATTAATGACACATCATTATCATCCAAAGCCCATAGTTTACATTAGGGTTCACTCTTGGTGTTGTACATTCTATGAATTTAAACAAATGCATTAGGACATGTATTCATTATAGTACCATACAAAATAGCTTCATTGCCCTGAAAGTCCCCTGTGCTCCATCTATTAAACCCCTTGCAACCACTGATTATTTTCCTGTTTCCATAGTTTTGCCTTTTCTAGAATGCCATACAATTAGAATCGTATGTAGACTTTTCAAATTGGCAGGATTACAGGTGTGAGCCACAGTGCCCAGCCTGATTATTCTTTTTTGTTTGTTTATATATATATATTTTTATTATGCTTTAAGTTCTAGGGTACATGTGCACAACGTGCAGGTTTGTTACATATGTATACATGTGTCATGTTGGTGTGCTGCACCCATTAACTCATCATTTACATTAGGTATATCTCCTAATGCTATCCCTCCCCCCTCCCCCCACCCCACAACAGGCCCTGGTGTGTGATGTTTCCCTTCCTGTGTCCAAGTGTTCTCATTGTCCAATTCCCACCTATGAGTGAGAACATGCGGTGTTTGGTTTTCTGTCCTTGTGATAGTTTGCTGAGAATGATGGTTTCCAGCTTCATCCATGTCCCTACGAAGGACATGAACTCATCATTTTTTATGGCTGCATAGTATTCCATGGTGTATATGTGCCACATTTTCTTAATCCAGTGTATCATTGTTGGACATTTGGGTCTTTTCACATTCATGGGATCTGTAGCAATTTTCTCTCTTTCATTTCTGTTATTAGTAATTACTGTCTCTCTCTCTCTCTCTCTCACCCACCTCCCTCTCTTATTCATTCTAGCTAGAGGCTTATCAACTTTATTGATATTTTCAAAGAACCAACTTTTGGTTTATTTTCTTTATTGCTTTTCTGTTTTTAATTTTTGGATTTAATTTGCTCTTGTTTTTCTCTTTTCCTATGGTGGAAACTTAAATGATTGACTTTAGATCTTTCATATTTTCTAATATATGTAGTCAATACCATAAATTTTCCTCTAAAAACTGCTTTCTCTGCATCTTACAAATTTTGATAAGTTGAATTTTCATTTTCATTTAGTTCAGAATGTTTTTAAATTTATCTTGAGTTTTTTTTCTCTGGCCCATGTGTTATTTAAAAGTGTGTTGTTTAATCTCCAAGTATTTTGAGATTTTTCTAGCTATTTTTCTGTTATTGATTTCTGGTTTAATTCCATTTGTTCTGAGACCAAATATTGTACAACCGCTATACTTTTACATTTGTTAAGGTGTGTTTTATGGCCCAGAATGTGGTCTATCTTGGTGAATATTACATGTGAACTTGAAAAGAACATGTATTCTGCTGTTGTTCGATGAAGTAGTCTAAAGATTTTATTTATATACCGTTGATTGATGATGTCGTTGAGGTCAGCTATGTATTTACTGATTTTCTGCCTACTGAATCTGTTCATTTCTAATAGAGGAGTGTCAAAGTCTTCAATTATAATAGTGGAATCATGTTTCTCCTTGCAATTCTATCAGTTTTGCCTCACGTATGTTGACATTCTGTTGTTAGGTGCATACATTTTAAAGACTGTTAAACTGTCTTGGAGAATTGATTCCTTTATCATTATGCAGTGCCCCCTTTATTTTTGATAACTTTCCTGCTCTGAAGTCTGCTGTGTCTGAAATTAATATATTTACTCCTACTTTCTTTCGATTAGTGTTAGCATGATCTTTTATGCTATATTTCTTTCATGCCATTTACTTTTAATCTATATGTTTCTTTATATTCAAAGTGGGTTTGGGGTTTTTGCATACAACAGTACAGTTGAGTCTTGCTTTTTGATCCACTCTGAAAACTTCTGTCTTTAATTGACATTTGGACCATTAATGTTCAAAGTGATTATTGATATCATTGAATTAATATCTACCATATTTATACTATTTTCCATGTTGTTGCCCTTGTTTCTTGTTCTTATTTTTTCCTTTCATGCTTTTTCTGCCTTCCGTGGTTTTTGTTTTTATTTTTTTTAACCACAGCTTTTTGTCCAAACCTTCAGTAGTTTTAGTTCGGTATTTTAGTAGGGTCCTTTCCTAGTATATCAGTTATACTTTTTTTTTAGTGGTGGCCCTAAATTTACAATATACATTTCAACTAATACAAGTCCCACTTTCAAATAACACAATACTACTTCACGGGTAATGTGAATATCTTATAATAACAAAGTAATCCTAATTCCTTCCTCCTGTGCTTAGTATTATTGCTGTCATTCATTTCATTTATACATAAACCTTCATAAGAATCTACTCTCTTTATAGATGAGAGATAGGGGCCGGGCACACTGGCTCATTCCTGTAATCCCAGCACTTTGGGAGGCCAAGGCGGGTAGATCACTTGAAGCCAGGAGTTCAAGACCAGCCTGGCCAACATGGTGAAACCTCATTTTTACCAAAAAATACAAAAATTAGCTGGGTGTGGTGGTGCATGCCTGTAATCTCAGCTACTCGGGAGGCTGAGGCACGAGAATCACTTGAGCCTGGAAGGCACAGGTTGTAGCAAGCTGAGATTGCACCACTGCACTCCAGCCTGGGAGACAGAGGGAGACTCTGTCTCAAAAAAAAGAAAGATAAGTAGGTATTTATAATTGAATATATTGTTGATATTATTACTTTGAATGAGCTATTATCTGTTAGAACCGCTAAGAATAAGAAAAATAAAAGATTTTACTTTAAATAGTTTTTTTCTCTGATGTGACTCCTTTTTTATGTATATCTGAGTTTTTTACCCATATCGTTTTCCTTCCCTCTAATGAACTCCTTTAACATTTCTTATAAGGCAAGTCTACTAGAAACAAATGCCCTCAATTTTTTTGTCTGAAACATTATTTATTTCTCCTTCACTTTTGAAGTATAATTTTACAGAGTACAGAATTCTAGGTTGGCGGTGAGTTCATGCTCAAAACTTTAAATATTTCACTTTACTCTCTTCTTGCTTGCTTGGTTTCTGAGAAGTTGTATGTAATTCTAATCTTTGTTCCTTTATAGGTAAGTTTTTTTTTTGCCTCTGGTTTCTTTCAGGATTCTTTATCTTTGATTTTTTGTAGTTTGAATATGATATGCCTAGGCATTGTTTTGGGGTTTTTGTTGTTGTTGTTGTTTTTTAATTGTTTGAGGTTTTTGTTTTCGTTTTGTTTTGCACTTATTCTGCTCTGTGTTCTCTAAGCTTCCTAGATCTGTAGTTTGGTGTCTGGCATTAATTTTGGAATAATTCTCAATCATCATCATTCCAAATATTTCTTTCTATTCCTTTCTCTATTTTCCTTCTGGTATTTTCATTACATGTATGTCACACCTTTTGTAATTTTCCCACAGATATTGGATATACTGGGGATTTTTTTTTGTCTTCTTTCTCTTTGATTTTTAGTTTTACTTTGATTTTCGTTTTAGATCTCTTTGATCTTCAAGCTCAGAGATTCTTTCCTTAGTTGTGTACAGTATACTAATAAGCCTATCAAAAACATTCTTCATTTCTGTTACAATGTTTTTTATCTCTAGCATTTCTCTTTGGTTCTGCTTGAAATTTCCATCTCCTTGCTTACATTGCCCATCTGTTCTTGCATGGTGTCTACTTTATCCATTAGAGCTTTTAGCATATTAACCATCGTTTTTAAATTCTGGTCTGATAATTCTGACATCTCTGCCATATCTGAGTCTGGTTTTGATGCTTGCTCTGTCTCTTCAAACTGTGTTATTTGCCTTGTAATTTTTTCCTGGTAGGCAGACATGATGTTCTGAGTAAAAGGAACTACTGTAAATAGGCCATTAGCAAGGTAGTAGTATCGTGTGGGGGAAAGGGAAGCATGCTATAGTCCTGTGACTAGGTTCAGTCATTTAGTGAGCCTGTGCCTCTGGACTATGAACTTCACACGTTTCTGCATTCCTCTCTCCCCTTTATGTGGAACAGGATGGCTAGAGTGAACTGGAGGTGGGTATTTCCCTTCTCCCACGTGGAAGGCCAGAAGCAGTTAGAGTTGGATGTTTCCCTTCCCCCAGGTCAGTAAGGTGCTGGAAAAAAACAAAACAAAACAAAACAAAAAAACAATAACAACAACAAAAAAAAAAACAGCAGGTAAATATTTTACCTGATTAAATAGTTTCTCCTGAAGGCAGACCTTGTTAAGAAGACTGGAAGGCTCTGGTATATTTCAAATGATTCTTTTTTTTCCTCTCCCTGCTGGAAGCCAAAGGGGATTTTTCTCCCATATTCACTGAGAGAACCTGGTAGAGCTCCAAGAAGCAAAACTCAAAAAAGCATGGGGGACCCTGCTAACTTGGTCCCTGGAGTTTTTATCTATCAGGCTTGTCCACACTAAGCCTCCAGCAATTGGTCAATTATGATTCAAGTTTTCCTACATTGGCAGTGGTTCCACAGAGGTTTCTGCTAGTGGGTTTCTGCTCCTATAAGTTGTGATTCTGTGTATTTGCCTGTCTGTCTCCAGTTTGGGAAGCACAATTTTCCCAGTGACCTCACTTCTCTTGTGGATCTAAGAAGAGTTAATTTTTTTTTAGTTTGCTCAGCTTTTTACTTGTTAGGATGGAGTGTGACTTCTAGGATTCTAACATGCCAAACCAGAAATCATAAGTCTCCACGCTAGCTATTTTAACAGAGAGAATTTCATATAAAGAATGGTTAGTAGATTTGGAGGAACTGAAACAGCAAAAGGAGAACACTGAAATTTATCACAAAGGTAGCAAGTGCAGGATGTAGTTCCCATCCCTAGGACTGGGGAAACAAAGGGAAGAGGCTAGAATTATTGAAATCTAGACACTTAGAGGAGAGATTTTGTGGGGCCTAGGACCCTTCTGAGGAAGGGCACCTCTGAGAAAGAGGCACTGGCCACTGGAGCTGGTGGCCCAGGTTAGGCAGAGAGCAACATTGCTGTGAGGCTGATTCTGCAATTGTTGAGGAAACCACTAACTGGATTCAGCTGATGCCACTGAAACAAACTGGCCCTGCCAAGGTGAAGAAGCATTGCTGGGGTATCTGAGAGGCACAATAAGCCAATGAGAAGAGCCATGTTTCTTTCTCTTCCTCCAGCCTTCCTCTAGCACCCTCTACTGGCAGAGTCAAAGAGTGAGCAGTTGGTAAAGGAGAAAGGTGATTTGCAGCGTCCCAGCCCCAAAGCCCAAGTATAGAAAGCTGAGAACCCAGCACTTTGAGAGGCTGAGGCGGGTGGATCACGAGGTCAGGAAATCGAGACCATCCTGGCTAACACAGTGAAACCCCGTCTGTACTAAAAATACAAAAAAATTAGCTGGGCGTGGTGGCACACGCCTGTAGTCCCAGCTACTCGGGAGGCTGAGGCATGAGAATCGCTTGAACCCAGGAGGAGGAGGTTGCAGTGAGCCGAGATTGCGCCACTGCACTCCAGCCTGGGCAACAGAGCGAGACTGTCTCAAAAAAAAAAAAAAAAAGAAAAAAAAGAAAAAAAAGAAAGAAAGCTGGGAACCAAGAGTTTAATCATTGAAGCTGGGAACCAAGAGTTTAATAATTGACACACTCAATTATTTTGAAATTACTAGAGACAATACTGAATTTATAATCTGTAATAAGCAATGCAGCATTTTAAAAAATTCTCTACTGAGCAACCTAGAGCTTCCTTTGTTTATTCTTTATGGCATCCAAATTCTGTATCTATAGGTATCCTTTTTATGCCCAGTAAATAAATCCTCCCCACAATATCCAGTAGGTGTATACTTAATCACATTCCATTACACACCCAATCATTCTGTCATCCAGTCAACCAATGTTCGATTGCTTATTCTATGCCACATGTTAATTTAGGCCCTGAGTTCTTAGCTATGTTATTTGAGAGTGACCTGAAATGGAGTTTCATCTGAGCATGACAATAAAGAAGAGTATGGTCTTTAGAAAGCCTAATTAAAATGCAGACATTACCTGGCATGTTGGTTAGACCTGTAACTATATCCCAGCACTTTTTATAAATCCCTTCCTCCATATGGCCCCCTACCATTCACATTCATTATCCAACTGATCCCCAAAACAACTCATGTAGAAATAGTGAGATATCAATGTACTTATGTCACTAAGCAAAAAAGGCAAGATTCAGAGAGGTTGTCAGTCGATGCACAGTTTTGTATGTAATCACATACAAGCAAGCACTCAAACCCAAATCTTCCGATTCAAAATCCAAGGCTCTACCCATCACACGAGGCTGACCTTTGTATGAATTAGCTTATCAGAATGGCTAGTGCTATAGATCTGGGAAAAATTCAGAAACTATTTCATACTCTTCCCCAAGCAGGCAGACAGATCACCTGCAGCCCCACATCATTACATCAAACCATCTTAGCCACCTCACCTGAGGGAACACAGATAGCCCCTTATCTGAAATGCTCCAAGGAGGAAATGCTGGGGCAGTCTGGCAACTCAATGGGCAAACTAAGGATAATGGAGAGATTCACCATGTTCTTGACTCTTTCACCAAGAAAACCCAAGAACTGCCAGAAATGATGGCCTGGAACATAACAGGGGTTTTTCTATCAACAATGACATTTCTCGGCCAGTGGAAACAGAAAAAAAAAAATTATAATTGGTCTAACCTGAGGCAAATCTTGGGTGAGCAAGCACCATGACTTCTGAGAGACACATACAAGCCCCTAGGCATTGCCTCAGAGGTGCAGTAACCATTCCCAGACCTGGTTTCTTGAGAATAAAACTCTGGCCCAAACGCCTAGCTAAAATTCACTGGCCCTCCCGGACAACTTTCACTGTAGCAATAAATTCTGATTTTCTTAGAGTTGGACATTTTGTTGTTGCTCTACATTTGGTATTCATTACACTTTCACCAACACATACACTCATATCCTTAATGCTAGGAGCTCCTACGCATTGATCCTTATACACTCTGACTGACATGCAAAAGAAGTAAAAGAAGAGTGCTTCATTCCTCTCCATTTCACCACTCTCCATCCCCCCACCACTCCCCATGTAAACATGCATGGCACCTCATAATTACATATCCAGTAGTTAGAAGAAGGGATTGTCTGAATGAAGAACATCAGAGCCAATAAGGAAAACCAGATCAGAGCCCTCCTCACCTTCATTAATGAAAACAGACATTTAAAGAGCTCCATTATACAGAGGGAACACTGAATTAGGCAGTGAGGATACAAAGAGGCGTATTGCATGTCTGATGTGCACAAATTATTTAATTGCCCTCCATCTCCAATAGTAGACAAACAGATCAATGAGAACTAGTAAAACTCCTTAAGAAATAGAGCATAGCCTTTTATCTCAGGGATTTCAAAGAACCTTTGCAAACACTCATTAGACCCAACCCATTCCATAGTCAGTGGTTAGAAAATCCAACATTGGCCATAAACTGGTCTCTACCTCTGTCTCTTCCAGTTCATTCTCACACAATTACCTCTCGAATAGAGCCCAATTAACTGACCATTTTGCTTTATTCATTTGCTTCTTGTATTCAGCCCTCGGGGAGCTAGCCAGGTATGCTCCTTATGAAAAAGCAGCTATATGGCTGCAGGGTGGCCTTCTCTCTTGGTGAATATCCGAGGAGTACAGGATGATCACTAGGAGAGCATATTCAGCAAGAGAGAGTGGGAGAGACTGAGGCAGTCTCTGGCTTCCATCCTCAGGGCATTTGGTTATCCCCCAAAGCTGAAGAAGTATCAATCCTACCGCACTCCATGTATTATATTTATCATAGGTAATAGCTTATCATGAGTGTTTACTTTGTTCTTAGTGCTTGCACATGCCTTCTCATTACAGGGCTGAGAGGCTACCTCTGGAGTCAGAAAGATGTGGGTGTCATATAATAACTATGTGACCTTGGAGCATCAGTTTCCTCATCTGTATAATGAAAATCATAATATTAATATCAATATCATGGAGTTGGTGTGAGAATCCAATGAAGAAATTCCTATAAAGCACATAACATAATGCCAAGCACCGTTTAAAAGCTCAATAAATATTTTCCAATATTAAACCTCACCACATGCCCATGAAGCAAGTATTAGATATTATTATTCCCTTTTTATAGGTGAGAAAATGAACATTTAGAGATAATATCATTTACCAAGGTCACCAGCTGTAAATGATAGCCTAGACTTCATGGAGGTGTAACTGACCCAGATCCCATGCTGACAACCACCACAGAATGTACAGAATGGGTAACTGTGCCACAGTGAAGGGAGCTCGTGGTCACCATCTCAACCTGGCCACAGTCCAGTCATCCCAGGAGAGGAGTGCAAAGAGCACTCCAGGCAACACAGAGGTGGGGAAGGCAAAAGATTGGAAGGCTCAGTCATCATGGGCAGGAAGCTGGAACCTTCATATGTAAGTACCAGGGAGACAGTAAGCAAAGACACACCTGACTCTGAAATACTATTGTCATTCATTTCATTAAAATGAGAAAATTGAGGCTCAGAGAGGTAAGCTGACCTTCTCTAAGCCACATAGCTAGTAAGTAGTAGAGCCAGGATTAAAATTCAGGCTTTCTGGTGCCAGAGTCCATGCTCTGAACCTCTTCACGTGGCCCTGCTTGGTTTCATGGCTACAACCCCACAGCCACCACTCTGTTGACTCTTTTCTGGATCAGTGGCTGCAGAGTGTGTTTTTAACTCAAATGAAGGAAAAAAGGAATAAAATCAGCATGTATTGAGCACCTCCTGTGTACCCACATGCTTGATAAATGCCTCACAGACATTAACTTAATCATCACAGCAACCCAGGAGGTAAATTCAATTTTAGAGAGAAGGAAACATGGGTCCAGTCTCCAATTCAAGTAAATCTCCCCAGGGGACCACCTCGTAAGAGACTGGGAACTTGAAACTCCACTTTTGCCTACCCTCCCTCCCACATTGCACTACCTCTGGGGAAGCCTTGGGGAGAGCACCTTTTATTCCTGAGAATAGCAGGTTCTGGACATCCTTAGCCATTTGGAGGTTTTCCTCTAGAACTGGTGCAGGAACATCTCGGACTGTTGGGAAAAGTAGACTCAAACCACCATTTTGTGCCCAAATGTGAAGCTGTCATCAAACTCATTAGAAAGATAGATAAAACCTGCCACATAACACCAGCCTCTTGGACACTTAAAGCGGAGAGATAAGGTGTCAGGGCTGATATGACAGCCCCCAAACCTGTAAATTTTTACAGAGAACTCAGGATTTTTATCCTCCTTCCTTTATCTAGCAAATAAGACCAATACATAATGATGGTGTTTACTGCGGAAAGCCATGAACTCAGAGAAGTTGACTGACTTAATTCCAAATCTAAAACCACATTTCAGCTGTGATTTTATCTATTATTTTGCTCCAAGATGATTTCCTGACTTTTTCCCCCTTTACTGCAGATGTATCTTTGGCCGTGTGCTATAACTGGAGTCATTAATATGCCAGCAGAAATTGGCTATTATAAATTTTTATCCCTTGGGTTTCTGAGTCTTTTCTCTTGAATTATTTGTATTATTTAAAAAGCAAACAAAACAGATAAGCGGAACCAGGTAGAAAAATTGAGAGTCTGAAGTGGGGGAATCTGCTTTAAGCTAGACCCTTCCCCAAGTCATAGCATGGATAATGATCCACATTACAGAATGTTGCTGTGATTTGGGCTTGAGATCTAGACAGCCTGGCTACAATGACAAACAGAGGACATGTTTTCTAGGCTGAGAAACAGGGCATGTAGTCTGATTTCAGACTACAGAAATTTGAAAATAGGATTGATATAGGAGATTTGGAACACTGGCTCACTAAACTCAAATGCAATTCATGAACATGGCTCTCTTACACACTGGAAGAGAAATATCAGCAGCATCTCAGTGCTTCCCCTGAGCCACCTTTGTGGCTGGTCTCATCAAGCTTCTGGGGGCCTCCTGAGGAATCCAGCTGAATAGCATTCAGTTTTTGGTTATCATTTGCCACTTAGAAGTTTTTAGATCAGAGATATGATCTAGTACCACCACAGGAGATTTGCTTTGGGAAAGAGTCTATGAGATGTAGCTGTGGCTGGTGAAAAAGCACTGGCCAAGCCTAGAACTATATAAAAAGTATTATATACCATAACCAAATGGAACTTATCCCAGGAATGCAGGGTTGGTTTAACATCCAGAAATCAATCACTGTAATATACCATATTAATGGAATAAAAGAAGAAACACATGGTCATCTCAGTGGATAGAGAAAAGGCATCTGACAAAATCCAATATCCTTCTATTATAAAAAATATTCAACAAACTAGAAATAAAGGGAACTTCCTTAACTTGATAAAGGGCATCTACAAAAAACCCATGGTTAACAACTTGCTTAATGGTGAAAAGACTGAATGCTATCCCCCTAAGGTCAGGAAGAGGACAAGGATAGCCAATTTCACCACTTCTATTCAACTTTGCACAAGTGCTTCTAACCAAGGCAATTAGGCAAGCAAAAGAAATAAACTCTTCCAGATTACAAAGAAAGAAGTAAAATTATCTTTATTTGCAGTTGACATTATCTTGTCCATAGAAAATTCCAAGTAATCCCTTAATAAACTGTTAGAACTATTAACTGAATTCAGCAAGATTGTAGGATACAAGAGAATACATTTTAAAATTGTATTTCTATGCTCTAGCAATGGGCAATCAAAAATACAATTAAGAAAGCAATTTCATTTATAATAGTATTCTAAAGGATGAAACACTTAGGGATAAATTTAACAAAAGAAGTACAAGAATCATACACTGAAAACTACAAAATATTGTTTAAAAAATTATAGGCCCACAGAAGAAAGAGAAGACCACAAAACAACCAGAAAACAAAAAACAAAATGGCAGTAGTCTTTATTTATCAATAATAATACTGAATGCAAATAGACAAAACTTTTCAAAAGACAGAGAGTCTAAACAGATTTTAAAAAAACAAGATCTAATGATATGTTGCCTAAGAAATACACTTCACCTATAAAGAAACACATAGGCTGAAAATAAATGGATGGAAAAAAGATATTCCATGCAAATGAAAACCAAAATATAGCAGAATTAGCTATACTTATATCAGAAAAATTAGATTTCAAGACAAAAACTATAAAAAGAGGAAAAGTTGATTATTATATAATGACAAAGTGGTCAATTCAGCAAGAGGATACAACAATTATAGCTATATATTCACCCAACACTGGAGCAGCCAGATCTATAAAACAAATATTATTACAGCTAAAGAGAGAGATAGACCCCAAAACATAATAGCTGGAGACCCCATCACCCCACTTTCAGCATTGTACAGCTCTTCCAGACAGAAAATCAACAAAGACACATTGGGCTTAATCTCCACTATAAACCAAAGGGACCTAATAGATATTTGCAGAACATTTCATCCAGCAGCTACAGAATACACACTCTTCTCCTCAGCATATGGATAATTCTCAAGGTCAGACCCTATGTTAGGCCACAAAACAAGTCTTAAGAAATTTTTTAAAAATTGAAATCATATCATGTATCTTCTCTGACCACAGTGGAATAATACTAGAAATCAATAACAAGAGGAACATTGGAAACTATACAAATACATAGTAATTAAACAATATGCTCCTGAATAACCAGTGGGTTAATGAAGAAATTAAGAAGAAAATAAATAAATTTCTTGAAACAAATGAAAATGGAAACACAACATACCAAAACCTATGGGTTACAGCTAAAGTATTACTAAGGAAAGTTTATAGCAATAAGCATCTACTTTAAAAAAAAAATAGAAAAACTTCAAAAAAAAAACCTAATGATGCATCTTAAAGAACTAGAAAAGCAAGAACAAACTAAACCCAAAATTAGTAGAAGAAAAGAAATAATAAAAATCAGAGCTCAAATAAATAAAAGTGAAACAAAAAAAAACACACAAAAGGTCAACAAACAAGAAGTTGTTTTTTGAAAAGATAAATAAAATCAACAAACTTCAGCCAGACCAAGAAAAAAGAGAGAAATCCCAAATAAATAAAATTAAAGATGAAAAAGAAGACATTACAACGAATACTGCAAAATTCAAAGAATCATTAAAGACATAATCAGAAAAAAGGTGAACAACTATGTGCCAATAAATTGGAAAACGTAGAATAGATAAATTTCTAGATCCACATATCATACAAAGATTGAACCATGAAGAAATCCAAAACCTGAATAGACTAATAACAAGTAATGAAATCAAAGCCATAATAAAAAGTCTCCCAGCAAAGAAAAGCCCAGGACCTAATAACTTCAATGCTGAATTTTACCAAACATTTAAAGAAGAACTAATATGAATTCTACTCAAACTGTCCTGAAAAATAGAGAAGAGAACACTTCCAAGCTCATTCTACGAGGCCGGTATTACCCTGATACCAAAACCAAACAAAGACATATCAGAAAAAAAGAAAACCTATGGGCCAATATCCCCTATGAATATTGATACAAAAATTCTCAACGAAATACTAGCAAACCAAATTCAGCAACACATTAAAAAGATCATTCATCATGACCAAGTGGGATTTATTCCAGGAATGCAAGAGTGGTTCAACACATGTAAATCAACTAATTTGATACATTATATCAACAAAATAAAGGACAAAAAAACGTGATCGCTTCAATTGAGGCTGGAAAAGCATTTGATAAAATTCAACATTGCTTCATGATAAAAACCCTCAAAAAAACTGTGTATAGAAGAAACATACCTCAACACAAAAAAAGCCATATACAACAGACCCACAGCTAGTATACTAAATGGGGAAAAACTGAAAGCTTTTCCTCTAAGATATGGAACAAGACAAGAATGTCCACTTTCAACACAGTTATTCAACATAATACTGGAAGTCCTAGCTAGAGCAATCAGGCAAGAGAAAGAAAGAGCACCCAAATCAGAAAGGAAGAAGTAAATTATCCTTGTTTGCAGACAATATTATCTTATATCTGGAAAAACCTAAAGATTCCACCAAAAAAACATTAGAACTGATAAATTCAGTAAATTTGCAGGATACAAAATCAACATACAAAAACCAGTAGAATTTCTATATGCCAATAGCAAACAGTCTGAAAAAGAAAATAATCTCATTTACAATAGCTACAAATGAGATTAAAAGGTGAAATATTTCCACAAAGAAAACTAGAAAGCATTGATGCAACAAATTGAAGAAGACACAAACAAATAGAAAGATATTCTGTGTTCAGGGATTTCAAAAATCAATATTGTTAAAATGTTCATACTACCCAAAGCAATCAATAGATTCAATGCAATGCCTATAAAAATACTAATGACATACTTCAAAGAAATAGAAAAAATAATCCTAAAATGTATATGAACCACAAAAGACCCAGAGTAGCCAAACCATCCTGAGCAAAGAATAATAATTAAAGGCCTAAATAAATGGAAAGATATCCCATGCTCATGGATTGGAAGACTTAATAATGTTAAAATGATAATGCTATCCAAATCAATTAACAGATCCCACACTATCCCTATCAAAATCTCAGCTGTCTTTTTTGCAGAAATTAGCAGGCTGGTCCTAAAATTAACATGAAAATACAAGGAACCCAGAATACCTCAAACAATCTTGAAAAAGAAAAACAAGCTTGGACGACTCACACTTTCTAATTTTAAAACTTACTACAAAATTAAAATAACTTGGCGTAAGGATACACACACAGATTAATGGAATAGAATTGACAATTCAGAAATAAACTCTTATATTTACTGTGTAGCCAATTAATTTTGACAAGGGTGCCAAGACAATTCAATGAGAAAAGAATATATTTTTCAATGAAAGGTGCTGGAACAAGTAGATGACCCTAAGAGAAAAAATGAACCTGGAACCCTATCTCACATAATATACAAAAATTAAATCAAAAGGAATTATAGACCTAAATGTAAGAGCTAAAACTAGGAAGTTTTAGATGAAAGTATAGAAGCAAAAATTTGTAACCTTGGATTAGGCAATGGTCTCCCTACATAAGGGACCAAAAGCACAAGCAACAAAAGAAAAAGTAAATAAATTATACTTCATCAAAATTGAACAATTTTGTGCTTCCAAGGACACTGTCAAGAAAGTGAAAGGACAACCCCCAGAATGGGAGAAAATATTTGCAAATCATATATCTGATAAGGAATTTGTAACCAGAAATCAAATACAGTTCTTTAACTCTTACAACAATAAAAAGACAAATAATCCAATTTTTAAAAGTGCAAAGGAAATAGACATTTCTCTTGAAAAAAAAAAAAAAGATATACAAGTGGCCAGTTACCATATTAAAAGATGCTCAATATCATCAACCATTAGGGAAATGCAAATCACAACTGCAATGAGATAATACTTCATATCCTCCAGGATGGCTAAAATCAAAATGACAGACAATGACAAATGTTAGCAAGAATTCAGAGAAATCGGGACTTTCACACACTGCTGATGGAAAACTTTGAAAAACAGTTTGGAAGTTTCTCAAAATAAAAGTGGCAATTCCACTCCTAGGTATATATGCAAGATAAATAAAAACATATGTTTACGCTCTCCCTCTCCCTCTCCCCATGGTCTCCCTCTCCCCATGGTCTCCCTCTCCCCATGGTCTCCCTCTCCCTCTCTTTCCACGGTCTCCCTCTCATGCCGAGCCAAAGCTGGACTGTACTGCTGCCATCTCGGCTCACTGCAGCCTCCCTGCCTGATTCTCCTGCCTCAGCCTGTGGAGTGCCTGCAATTGCAGGCACGCGCCGCCACGCCTGACTGGTTTTCGTATTTTTTTGGTGGAGACAGGGTTTCGCTGTGTTGGCCGGGCTGGTCTCCAGCTCCTAACCACGAGTGATCCGCCAGCCTCGGCCTCCGGAGGTGCCGGGATTGCAGACGGAGTCTGGTTCACTCAGTGCTCAATGGAGCCCAGGCTGGAGTGCAGTGGCGTGATCTCGGCTTGCTACAACCTCCACCTCCCAGCCACCTGCCTTGGCCTCCCAAAGTGCTGAGATTGCAGCCTCTGCCTGGCCGCCACCCCGTCTGGGAAGTGAGGAGCCTCTCTGCCTGGCCACCCATCGTCTGGGATGTGAGGAGCCCCTCTGCCTGGCTGCCCAGTCTGGAAAGTGAGGAGCGTCTCTGCCCAGCCGCCATCCCATCTGGGAAGTGAGGAGCACCTCTTCCCGGCCGCCATCACATCTAGGAAGTGAGGAGCGTCTCTGCCCAGCCGCCCATCGTCTGGGATGTGGGGAGCGCCTCTGCCCCGCCGCCCCGTCTGGGATGTGAGGAGCGCCTCTGCCCGGCCGCCACCCCGTCTGGGAGGTGAGGAGCATCTCTGCCCGGCTGCCCCGTCTGAGAAGTGAGGAGACCCTCCGCCCGGCAGCCGCCCCATATGAGAAGTGAGGAGCCTCTCCGCCCGGCAGCCGCCCCGTCTGAGAACTGAGGAGCCTCTCCGCCCGGCAGCCACCCCGTCTGGGAAGTGAGGAGCGTCTCCGCCCGGCAGCCACCCCATCCGGGAGGGAGGTGGGGGGGGTCAGCCCCCCACCAGGCCAGCCGCCCCGTCCGGGAGGGAGGTGGGGGCGTCAGCCCCCCGCCCGGCCAGCCGCCCCGTCCGGGAGGTGAGGGGCGCCTCTGCCCGGCCGCCCCTACTGGGAAGTGAGGAGCCCCTCTGCCTGGCCAGCTGCCCCGTCCGGGAGGGAGGTGGGGGGGTCAGCCCCCCGCCTGGCCAGCTGCCCCGTCCGGGAGGGAGGTCGGGGGGTCACCCCCCGCCCAGCCAGCCACCCAGTCCGGGAGGGAGGTGGGGGGGTCAGCCCCCCGCCCAGCCAGCTGCCCCGTCCGGGAGGTGAGGGGCGCCTCTCCCTGGCCGCCCCTACTGGGAAGTGAGGAGCCCCTCTGCCCGGCCAGCCGCCCAGTCCGGGAGGGAGGTTGGGGGGTCAGCCCCCCGCCCGGCCAGCCGCCCCATCCGGGAGGTGAGGGGCACCTCTGCCCGGCTGCCCCTACTGGGAAGTGAGGAGCCCCTCTGCCCGGCCACCACCCCGTCTGGGAGGTGTGCCCAACAGCTCATTGAGAACGGGCCAAGATGACAATGGCGGCTTTGTCGAATAGAAAGGGGGGGAAAGGTGGGGAAAAGATTGAGAAATCGGATGGTTGCCATGTCTGTGTAGAAAGAAGTAGACATGGGAGACTTTTCATTTTGTTCTGTACTAAGAAAAATTCTTCTGCCTTGGGATCCTGTTGATCTGTGACCTTACCCCCAACCCTGTGCTCTCTGAAACATGTGCTGTGTCCACTCAGGGTTAAATGGATTAAGGGCGGTGCAAGATGTGCTTTGTTAATCAGATGCTTGAAGGCAGCATGCTCATTAAGAGTCATCACCACTCCCTAATCTCAAGTACCCAGGGACACAAAAGCTGCGGAGGGCCGCAGGGTCCTCTGCCTAGGAAAACCAGAGACCTTTGTTCACTTGTTTATCTGCTGACCTTCCCTCCACTATTGTCCTATGACCCTGCCAAATCCCCCTCTGTGAGAAACACCCAAGAATGATCAATAAAAAAAATAAATTAATTAATTAATTTTAAAAAAAACATATGTTTACACAGGAACTTGTACACAAATGTTCATAGAAGCATTATTCTTAATAGCCAAAAAGCAGAAACAACTCAAATGTTCATCAATTGATGAATACATTTTTAAATGTGATATATTCATACAATAAAATATTATTCAGCAATAAAAGGGAGTAAAGCACTCGAAAGAAAGAAAGAAAGAAAAAGAAAAGAAAGAAGGAAGGAAGGAAAGAAAGAAAGAAAGAAAGAAAGAAAGAAAGAAAGAAAGAAAGAAAGAAAGAAAGAAAGAAAGAGAAAGAAAAGAGAAAGAAAGGGGTTGCCAGATGCTCGGGGGTTGGAGATTGATTGCTAACAAGTATGGGTTTTTTTTAGGGTGAGGAAAATATTCTAAAGTTAGTGATAATAGTTGCATAAAATTATTAATATACTAAAAACTACTGAATTGTATCCTTTTTCATTTTCACTTTTTTTTGGGACAGGGTCTGCTCTGTTGTTGGAGTGCAGTAGCCCAATCATAGCTCACCATAGCCTTGAATTCTAAGGCTCAAGTGATCCTCCTGCCTCAGCCACCTGAATAGCTGGGATCACAGGCACAAACCACAAAGCTCAGCTCTGCAATGTGTATTTTAAAGAATGCATTTTCTGCTATGCAATAAAACTGTTATTGTGGGGGATGGGGGGAGGAAAGGAAAAGCACTGGACTAGGAGTCAGTCACAAGTTCAAATCCCAGCTCTGTACTTTCAACCTTGGGCAAGTCACACTGCCATTCTAAGTTCCTCCTCAGCCCCTTATATATGACACTAGATCCTTTGTAGAAGAGCATGTGCCCAGGCTTAACTCAGAGAGGTTACTCAGTGCATCTTATTTTCTCTCTTCCATCTTCTGTCATCTGAACCCAATCTTCCCTCCTGGATAACAGAAAAAGGCGTCCCATCTCCCCAGAGCATGGATGATCTTTATAACCATTCACCCAGGCTTGGCACTTACTAGTAGCCATTCAAAACTAAAGATAAGAGAGATAAAAAATTAACTAAAAGACAAATTCATAGAGACATAAAGTAGAATAGCGATTACCAAGGCCTGGGGAAGGAAGGCAATGGGGAGTTACTGTTTAATAGGTACAGAGTTTCAATTTGGGATGATGAAAAATTTTGGGAGATAGATGGTGGTAATGTTTGTACAACAATGTGAATATAATTCATGTTACTGAATTGTATACTTAAAATAGTTAAAATGGTAAATTTTATGTATATTTTATCGCAATAAATATTCATTAATTTAAAATGTGTCTTTAGGCCGGGCACAGTGGCTCACACCTGTAATCCCAGCACTTTGGGAGGCTGAGGCAGGAGGATCACTTGAGGTCAGAAGTACCAGACCAGCCTGGCCAACATGGTGAAACCCTGTTTCTACCAAAAATTCAAAAATTAGTCAGGCATTGTGGCATGAGCCTGTAATCCCAGCTACACGGGAAGCTGAGGCAGAAGAATTGCTTGAACCCAGTAGGCGGAGGTTGCAGTGAGCCAAGATCATACCACTGCACTCCATCTCAAAAAATTTAAAAAATTTAAAAATTAAAATAAAATAAAAATAAAAGTAAAACGTATCTTTAATTAAAATACACTATTAATCAAAAATAATTTTATTCAAGTCAGCCCCACCTAGTGAGAGAATGTAGCTGAATGAGTAACAGGTAGGCTACCTGGCTCTTAGGAAGGAATAAGGCAACGAGAGAGAAACCTCTGGATTCGCAGGTTACAAGCTGGGGAAGTGGGTGAGGGCAGAGGTGATTCTGCTTTCATGAACAGAAATTGGGGAGAAACACTATAAAAAGAGTTCAGGTCCTTGTCATAGACTGTGCTATCATAGTACATATCATTTCATCCTGTTAGCATGACAAATTGAATCTCAATACCCTTTCTCCAGTTTTCCTGGGAGATAAAATATGCTAACCTATCCAACCAAAATACTCTCCAGGAAAATCCACTAACACCGAGTCCCCCATAAACCACATCCAATGCAAAGGGAAGCATGAAAAAACCCATAACAGCCTTCTACCCAAGGACTGGGGTGGGCAAACAGAAGCTGGCCAATCTCTCCTTTGTTGATAACCCAATAAACGCCCTTCTTATCCTTTTAAAACTGGTATTCAGTTTAGGAAGAGATCATTTGGGTTGAAGCTTGCAGATGGGCCAGAGGAGGACTGAAATGGGCTGTGTGAATTTTTACAGTAGACCTGCATGGATGTCTTTGGGGCTTCCCTCATTCTTGGAGCACCAAAATATTTGCAAATTTTTAAAAATTAGAAAAAGCTGCCTTATTTATTTTCGATGCATTTTTCCAGGAAGTTCCCAAAGCAGTCTTCCATTCATTCATTTATGTGATAAATATTTACCGAGTGCCTGTGGGCATTAGACTCTGTGCTAAGCACTGGTGCTGCAATAGTGAGCAAGCCAGCTCAGGTCCTTGCCCTTGTGTTGATTACAATCTAAGAGTGCTCAAAATCTCTAATCCTCCGAATCATTGGCCTTGAAGCTCCCCAATGGATTCTCAGTATTCATCTAAAGCATTAGAGTGTGGTGGTACAGGTATGGGATTTAGAGCAAATAAGACCTGAGTTCAAACCCCAGCACTCTCTTCCCAGCTGTGCTACCTTGAAAAAATGTTTTAACCTCTTGAGTTTTAGTTTGTTGTCTGTGAAGTGTGACTGATAATCTCATTTGCTACATGGGGTTGTTGGAAGAACTGAATGAGGTAATATATGCAGAGTATTTCCAGTATCTCCTGGCCAGGTGTGGTGGCTCACTCCTGTAATCCCAGCATTTTGGGAGGTCACTTGAGCCCAGGAATTCGAGACCAGCCTGGGCAATATGGCAAAACCCCATCTCTACCAAAAATACAAAAATTAGTCAGGTGTGGTGGCTCATCCTTGTAGTCCCAGCTACTTAGGAGGCTGAAGTGGAAGGATCATCTGAACCTGGGGAGGCTGAGGTTGTAGCAAGCTATGACTGTGCCACTGCACTCCAGCCTGGGCAGCAGAGTGAGACCCTGTCTCAAAAAAAAAAAAAAAAAAAGAAGAAGAAAAATTTTGATGCTGCAACTTTCTTCAGAAGAAGCAAGGCCTGATAGGAGACACAGACTTACGTGTCAGAGAGTCCAGGGTTTGGTCTCCATCCACATCTTCAAAGGTGTCACAAATTTACCACTTCAGTCTTACCAGACATTAAATGGTAATAACACCCACTGCCTCCTTGCTCTGTTGTAAGGATATTTTAATTACTTCTTGCAGAGCACTTTGAAGCTGAAAGTGCTGAGTAAGTATCCCAAAATAAAAATAAAAAAGTGCATCACTTGTTAGAAAAACACCAAACTGGTGCCTGTCCCTTTGTCATTAGAGATGTGGCCCCCACAACACCAGCTTTTCTTTGACCCACACCAAGTGAGATCAGTTTAAATAACACCACGTGTTATTTCATGTGCATTCCTAAGATGCCAGTGCCCACATCCCAAGGAGTATAGCATTAGTCAGGGTGCTCCAGAGAAGCAGAATGAACAGGATGCTATATATGGACAGAAAGATTTGTTTTAAGGAACTGGCTCATGCAGTTGTGGAGGTACAGCGAGCCCACAATCTGATGATATAGGCCAGCAGGCTGGAGACTCTGAGAAGAGTTGTGGTTCAAGTCCAAAGGCAGTTCACTGGCAGAATTCCCTCTTCTTCTGGGGACATGTCTTTTTCTCTGAAGGCCTTCCACTGATTGCATGAGGCCTACCCACATCATGCAAGGTAATCTGCATTATGCAATCTACTGATTCAAATGGTAGTCTCATCTCAACAACAACAAGAAAAAAGACCTTCACTGAAACATCTAAAATAATGTTTGACCAAAGATCTAGGTATCATGGCCTCCCTAGACCATAAGATCAACCATCACAACTGCATGTTCTCAGACGTGTTGCCAGAACCTGCCTTGGAGGGTCACCATCCTTGCTGCTAGGTCCACCTCTGGGGCCCTGGGTTGCTTGCTCCCACTAGCCATCCACACTGATGCCTCATGCCTTCGGGAGTTTCTTGCCCTATGTTATCGCCTACCCACAGCCTGTCTGTGCGTGGAGAAGAGCCTGCTCTGGCCCAGCCTCCTGATCTTCTCCCTCCCCAGAGAAGATAGGATGAGTGGAAGACCAGACCAGCTTCCTCCATTTGTTCCCCAAAAACAGTTGGTCTCAAAATGTAGTCCCCAGTCCATCAGCAATCACTTCACCTGGGAACTTGTTAGAAAGGCAAATTCAGGGGCCTCTCCTCAGCCCTACTGAGTCAGACACACTGGAGTCGGACCTCACAATCTGGTTTTAATAAGCCCTCTAAGAGACTCTGATACACACTCGAGTTTGAGGACCACTGGCTTAAGAGAAGTACAAAAAATGCTGCCTGAAAGCAACTTCTAGGAACCTAGTTTTCTTTTTCTTTCTTTCTTTCTTTTTCAGAGTCTCATTCTGTCACCCTGTCTGGAGTGCAGTGGCACAATCTTGGCTCACTAACCTCCGCCTCCTGGGTTCCAGCAAGTACTTCCGGCTAATTTTTTGTATTTTTTAGTAGAGATGAGGTTTCACCATGTTGGCCAGGCTCATCTCGTATTCCTGACCTCAGGTGATTCACCCGTCTTGGCCTCCCAGAGTGCTGGGATTACAGGCGTGAGCCACCGCGCCCAGCAGGAACCTAGTTTTATTATCTCCTTTCTCTATCTTTCTTTTCTCCTTTCTGTATCCTTTCTCTGTCTTTCTCCTTTCTACTATCTTGACACTATCTAGTGAACACCTTCCCTTTGCGAGATTTCAGGACTGGCTTCTCAGCACACAAGAGTTTCCTAAAGCGTGAATTACACTACGGACTAGGCTCTTTTCTAAAGTGCTTTAATTACATTCAATTGATTTCATTTAAAATGATGTTTTTTCTAAGTTTGTGTGTTTATCCTTCTGAAGGGCATATGGCTTAAAACTACACTAAGACATTGGAACATCCCTATCAGTTCCTTTAATCCTCACAAAAATCCCATAAGCCAAGTACTAATATTATTGTCTCTGTTTCACAGATCAGGAAACTGACACGCAAAGAAGTTAAGTCATTTGCCAAGGAATCTGGTTCCAGAATAACATCTCTAACCATGATACTCTCTTGCATGGGACCCCTCTCTTCACTTCTGAGGTGTGTGTACCTTAGCCTTGAAGGCTGGTTAGACCTTACGGTGGACAAGATAGCCTCCATCCAATGTCACCCACATCTAACCTCGGGCCTCCGCTAGCTTGTGGCTTGCTGGGTGTACCTGCTTCTAGAGCATTTCCCAAAGGGTCTGTGAATTCCCTCCAAGGTGTGTTGCCTGCATCAGTAAATCATGTAATTTGTTCAAACTCTTTCAGCAGCTCCTGCCTACAGTGACCAAGGTGGTCAAGGGGAGTGTGGAATTGCTAAAAAGAGTTTGCAACATGGCCCACTTACCAACTCTGTAGGACCTGGGAGAATAGCTAAATACAAAAGCTCAAGCTCACATGTTTAGCAGTATTTAGTGCAAGCAGAAGTTTACGTACTCAGAACTTTAAAAGGTACAAAAAACCCTTCATTACAAGCAATGCCAAGGACTGTTTCATTAAGCAAACATTCTGATTAATAGAAAGCTGCCATATGTTCTATACATGCCTTGTTAATTTAGACAGATTCCAGAATCATAAATCATACATTTTGGAGAGTTGAAAGAGATGTTAGGATTTAAGTCAACATACCTTCTCAGTGTCTATATCCCGCAGTCACCATCCCTGCCTTGTTTATCTGACATTACTTCATGGGAATCCATCCCCAAGGCTGTCCATTCCACATGGGGCAACCCAGAGAGTTAAAAATGTCTTCCTTCCAATGAGCCAAGATCTTTCTCTCTGCAGCCTCCTACTTTGACCCCTGGGTCTAATCCATCTTCCAGTTACCTTCAAATACTTAAAGACAGTGTTCCCGTCTTCCCCAAGTCTTCCCATGAGCTCTCAGCTCTGTGATTCCTTTCACCAGTTGAGCATCAGCTCCAACTCTCTCCAGTTTTGTCTATATCCCTCTCAAAGTATGGTATCCAGAACTGACCTCCATACTCCAAGGGATGTTCTGATCAAGAAAAAGAACAAAGCAATCCTCCCAATAATGAATTGGGATACAGATGTATCTGATGCCACCTGATATGTCTTTGTGGATACAGATGTGAAGTCCATTTCTGAGTGCACGCATATAAATAAACTCCAGATATTTACACAACACATTGCTGATTCCCACCATTCCTGAGCTCTTTTATGCTTTCTTCTTTCTTTCTTTTCTATTTTTTTGGAGATGAGGTCTTGCTCCAGCCCAGACTGGAGTGCAGTAGCATGATCATAGCTCACTGCAGCCTCAAACTGCTGGGCTCAAGTGATCCTCCCCACTCAGCCTCCCGAGTAGCTGGGACTATGAGCATGCACCACTACCTCCTGGCTAATTTTTATGCCTTCCATTTCTATGAGTGTCATGAACACTGAACAGTGGTTGGAAAATTCTGGAATCAGAGGGTTGGAGGGCCACCGCAGGAGCTGCCCCAGGTCCTCCCAACTTGAGTACTGGATTACTGGGTTGGGAGGTACATCTGCCCCACTTCACAATATATAGTCATGCCCTTGGACGGATGAGGCAGCAACAGGACGCATCCTCCCTGGGAAGCCTGTCTTGTGGTCAGGCAAGCTGGACATTTTCCAGCAGCTTTATAAAAGTGGATACAGCTTTCTTCAGGCCCTCTGTGGGGAAAGGGAGGGAAAATGTGTAGAGGACCTATTACATGCCAGGCACGATGGAATTTTATACGTTCTCTCTTTTTATAAGGGACATGTGTTGTCCTCAGGGAGTACAGAGTGGTTGTGTAACCTGCCCAAGGCCACATAGATAAGAAGCAGGTGGGAATGAGCCTCCAGGAGGGCAGCCCAGGCTGACACGTCCCTCTGGCAGGCTCCGCCTGGGAAGCCATGTGGGTCATCACTCATAATCAAAGCCTGCACTAAACACTGCACTCTGTGAGATGAGCTGGAGGGGTCTGAATGGGAACCACAAATCAGGTCCCTTTTCAGGAGCAGGGATCTGGGCTCTCAGGAACCTCAGGACCCAGTTGGGTCTTAGCTTTGCCCCATAATGAGTCACTTTGGTTCTACTTTGGGAAATCAGTCCCACACTGATACACAGATGTCTGGGTTTTCTCTGTGGTCTGGGAAAAGCAAGAGCTGGTGCTGGGGATAGTCAGTACATATTAATTAATGATGATGAGCACTGTTCTCCCCTCCCTTCAAAACGGTGAAATGCTTCGAATTAAACAGATTATTCATAATATATAAAAACTGCCACTTTTCAAGTCAGATCATTTTGGAAGAATGTCAAAAGAGAGGGGTAAGACAGAGATTAAAATCACTTTCAGGATGGCTGTACATTTTCAGGGCTTTAAAGGTTTACTGTGTGGCCAGCCTGGAGGCTGTAATGTCTCTTGTGTGATTGAGGAGCTGAGAGGTGATTAAAGGACTTAAGCCAAAAGGGCTGCCTCCCAGTGTGTTCGAAGAAGAAAAATACCATTAATCATAATAATGATGTGTGCTTATAGAAGGCCTTTCATCTGTGCCTCTCAAAGTGCTTTAACCACCATTAATTATACCTCCCGGTGCACCTCTGAGGTAGATAAAAATTATTATACCCATTTTACAAGTGAATAAAGGCCTACAGGGCGAGTAGGAGTGAATTATTTGGGGTCACACATAAACCAGTGGCAGAGGAAGCAATTCCTGTCCCGGGTCAGCACTGAGGTTACCCTATTCTTGGGTGCCCTCCTCTCTGAAGGATCGGGCTTTGAGAGAGAACCAAAGATGCTTTTGTGATGCCACCTCTAAGGGCTAATGGAATTGATCACTCTTAGCCCAGGCTCTTAAAAACAGAAAGTGGCCTGTTGAGAGAGAGCATGAAGGCAGGATATTCTCATTAATTGGGGCATTGCCCCTTAGGATTCATGTGGCCAGTGATCAACAGGACGTTTCGGACCCGTCTTAGGGTATGACCCAGCTGCCTGGGTCTCTCCAAGGTGTTCATTTCAGGAGAGTCACTGACATGGTTCTCAAAGTCAGTCTGAGCAAACAGATTCCCTGCACAGCAGCTCCTCCCTGTGATGAGCATGCACATCTCTCTGTGGCTCCCCCTTTGCTCTTGCCTTTTGTTCCTGTCACTCACACCACAGGAGCACCTAGCAGGGGCACTAAGCTTGTCTTGGAGGCTTCAGGAGAAGAGCATGAGTAGGTCAGGTTCTTCATGGGGAAAGAAAACATTGTATCTGAGGTAACAATAGGCAAAGGTCCAGCTTTCCAGAGGTGAGAGACAGCCTGGGTGGGAGGAACTCCACTGAGTCCTTTACAGTTGACACCAGTATGCATGAGGAGGAGTGAGTGGCAAGAGCCAAGATAAGGAATTTTATACAGGGGCATCGGTGGAGAGTGGTGAGCTGTGGAAATATGCAATTAAGTCTGTATTTTCAGAATAGGAAGCCCAGGAGGAGGTGCAGGTGCAGGGTGCAGCAGAGATGCTGATTCAGTTGGCACTGTTCACTTTGAGGTGCCTGCAGAGCACCCAGGTGTAGATGTAAAGATGTCCACTGGACTTTGGGTACTGGAGCCCAGAAGTCAGAATCTGGAATACAGATGGAGATTTATAGCTGGGCGTGGTGGCGTGCACCTGTAGTCCCAGCTACTCAGCTGGACAGGAGAATCGCTTGAACCCAGGAGACAGAGGTTGCAGTGAGCTGAGATTGCCCCACTGCACTCCAGCCTGGGCAACAGAACAAGACTCTCTCTCTCTTATATTTATATAATATAAATATGTTTATATATATGTTTATATTATATAAAGTATAAATATATATTTATATTACATACAAATATTATATAAATATACATTAGCCCAAAGCAGAGAATTGTAATATATATTATAAAATGTATAATATTGTATATGTATATATAATAAATATATAAAATAAAAATATATTCTATATAAATATATATAATAAATAAATATATATATTTATTTTTGGTATGTATGTTGGACCATTTTCCTCTTCTGCTGGGAACCCTCCAAAGGCTTCCATTTCACTAGGAGTGAAAACCAGAGCCCCACTCGCCTCTAAGCCTTGCCCTTGCATTCTGACCTTCCCTCCCACTCTTCCCCATATCAGCCTTTTTGCCAGTCTTACTCATGCAAGCTCTGCTCCCGCCTCAGGGCATTCATCCTTCTGTTTCCTCTGCCTGCAAGTTCTTGCCGCAATAGACATTGGTTGCTCCCTGGCCTCTCCATGCCTATGCTCAGGCATCTTGCCTGGCACATGACCACCTATTTAAAACTTCAGCTTCCTCCTGCCTCTTCACGTACCCCAATCCCTTTGCCAGCCATGTTCTTCTCTCTCACCATGTTACTTCATGTATTTAGTCCCACATACCATTTCCTCATGTATTTTGTTTGCTGTCTTCCTCTACTCTCTACTGTCTCCTGAGCCACTCTCTGTCTCTCTCTATAGCTCTAGAATATAAGCTAGACATGAAGGCAGGGATTTTTACCAATCTTATTCACTGGTAAACAGTGAAAAATAGAACAGTGCCTAGTACACATAAGGTACTCAATAAATACTTGTCAAAAAAATCACTTAACTAAAATTGATCCAACAAAAAAAAGTACAAAGATTATTATTGGAAAAACTGGGAAATTCTAAACATGGATTATAGATTAGATAATACTACTGTTATTACACACACGCCAGTATTAAATGTCTTGAATGTGATATAGATTATGCAGAATATCCCTGTCTGGGGGAGATACCAGCTATAATACTTAAAGGGAAAGTGCCATGATATTTACAACTTGCATTCCAATGTTTTAGCAACATATAAAAATATTTGGGAGTGGATAAAGTAAAATAATTGATGAATCCAGTGGAAGGGCATATAAATGTCCATTAAACTATTTTTTCAAATTATCTTTAATTTGAAATTCTTTTCTTCAATTGTGGTAAAACACATATAACATAAAACTATGCTTATCATTTCAGCCAGTTTTAAGTGTAAAGCCCTTACAGTTCAGTAGTGCTAAGTACATTCACCCTGCTGTGCCATCTCCAGACCTCTTTTCATCTGGCAAAACTGAAACTCTGTACCCATTAAATAACAACTCATTCCTTCATCTCCACAGCCCCTGGCAGCTGCCATTCTACTTTCTGCCTCTATGAATTTGACTACTCTAGGTACTTCATATAAGTGAAATCATACAGTATTTGTCTTTTTGTTTCTAGCCTAGTTCACTTAGCAAAATGCCCTCAAGTTTTATCCATGTTGTAGCATGTGTCACATTTCCTTCCATTTTAAGGCTGAATAATACATTGTTGTCTTTCAATGCTTATTAATTCCATTGTGTGTGCATGTGTGTGTTCAAATGTGTGTGTGCTTCTGTGTGTATTTACATATATTTATATATACATACCACATTTTTGTTTATCCGTTCAATCATTGATGAACACTTGGGTTGCTTCCACCCTTTGGCTATTGTGAATAATACTGCAATGAACAAAGATATACAAATATATCTTCAAGACCCTGCTTTCAATTTTTGGGGGGTGGTATATGTCCAGTGTGGAATTGTTGGATTATACAGTGGTTCTATTTTTAACTTTTTTTCTTTTTTTATTATACTTTAAGTCCTGGAATACATGTGCAGAATGTACAGGTTTGTTACATAGGTATACACATAACATGGTGGTTTGCTGCACCCGTCAACCCATCATCTACATTAGATCTTTCTCCTAATGCTATCCGTCCCCTAGGCCCCCATCCCCTGGCAGGCCCCAGTGTGTAATGTTCCCCTCCCTGTGTCCATGTGTCCTCATTGTTCAGCTCCCACCTATGAGTGAGAACATGCGGTGTTTGGTTTTCTGTTCCTGTGATAATTTCCTGAGAATGATGGTTTCCAGCTTCATCCATGTTCCTACAAAGGACATGAACTCATCCTTTTTTATGGCTGCATAGCATTCCATGGTGTATATGTGCCACATTTTCTTTATCCAGTCTATCATTGATGGGCATTTGGGTTGCTTCCAAGTCTTTGCTATTCTGAACGATGCTGCAATAAACATACGTGTGCATGTGTCTTTACAGTGGAATGATTTATAATAATGTGGGTATATACCCAGTAATGGGATTGCTGGTTTGAATGGTATTTCTGGTTCTAGATCCTTAAGAAATCACCACACTGTCTTCCACAAAGGTTGAGCTAATTTACACTCCCACCAACGGTGTAAAAGCATTCCTATTTCTCCATATCCTCTCCAGCATCTGTTGTTTCCTGACTTTTTAATGATTGCCATTCTAACTGGCATGAGATGGTATCTCATTGTGGTTTTTATTTGCATTTCTCTGATGACTAGTGATGATGAGCTTTTTCCATATGTTTGTTGGCTGTATAAATGTCTTCTTTTGAGAAGTGTCTGTTCATATTTTTGCCCACTTTTTGATGGGGTTGTTTTTTTCTTGTAAATTTGCTTAAGTTCTTTGTAGATTCTGGATATTAGCCCTTTGTCAGATGGATATATTGCAAAAATTTTCTCCCATTCTGAAGGTTGCCTGTTCACTCTGATGCTAGTTTCTTTTGCTGTGCAGAAGCTCTTTAGTTTAATCAGATCCAATTTGTCTATTTTTGGCTTTTGTTGCCATTGCTTTTGGTGTTTTATTCATGAAGTCTTTGCCCATGCCTATGTCCTGAATGGTATTGCCTAGGTTTTCCTCTAGGGTTTTTATGGTTTTAGGTCTCTTGTTTAAGTCTTTAATCCATCTTGAGTTAATTTTTGTATAAGGTGTTAGGAAGGGGTCCAGTTTCAGTTTTCTGCATATGGCTAGCCAGTTTTCCCAACACTATTTATTAAATAGGGAATCCTTTCCCCATTGCTTGTTTTTGTCAGGTCTGTCAAAGATCAGATGGTTGTAGATGCGTGGTGTTATTTCTGAGGCCTCTGTTCTGTTCCATTGGTCTATATCTCTGTTTTGGTACCAGTACCATGCTGTTTTGGTTACTGTAGCCTTGCAGTATAGTTTGAAGTAAGGTCCCATGATGCCTCCAGCTTTGTTCTTTTTGCTTAGAATTGTCCTTGCTATATGGGCTCTTTTTTGGTTCCATATGAAATTTAAAGTAGTTTTTTTCTAATTCTGTGAAAAAAGTCAATGGTAGCTTGATGGGGATAGCATTGAATCTATAAATTACTTTGGGAAGTATGGCTATTTTCATGATATTGATTCTTCCTATCCATGAGCATGGAATGTTTTACAATTTGTTTGTGTCCTCTCTTATTTCCTTGAGCAGTGGTTTGTAATTCTCTTTGAAGAGGTCCTTCACACCCCTTGTAAGTTGGATTTCCAGGTATTTTATTCTCTATGTAACAATTGTGAATGGGAGTTCACTCATGATTTGGCTCTCTGTTTGTCTATTACTAGTGTATAGGAATGCTTGTGGTTTTTGCACATCGATTTTGTATTCTGAGACTTTGCTTAAATTGCTTATGAGTTTAAGGAGATTTTGGGCTGAGACAGTGGGGTTTTGTAAATACACAATCATGTCATCTGCAAGCAGAGACAATTTGACTTTCTCTGTTTCTATTTGAATACCCTTTATTTCTTTCTCTTGCCTGATTGCCCTGGCCAGAACTTCCAATACAATGTTGAATAGGAGTGGTGAGAGAGGGCATCCTTGTCTTGTGGCAATTTTCAAAGGGAATGCTTCCAGCTTTTGCCCATTCAGTATGATATTGGCTGTGGGTTTGTCATAAATAGCTCTTTTTATTTTCAGATATGTTCCATCGATACCTAGTTTATTGAGAGTTTTTAGCATGAAGGGGTGTTGAATTTTATCAAAGGCCTTTTCTGCATCTATTGAGATAATCATGTGGTTTTTCTCATTAGTTCTGTTTGTGTGATGGATTACGATTATTGATTTGTGTATGCTGAACCAGCCTTGCATCCCAGGGATAAAGCCAACTTGATCATGGGGCATAAGCTTTTTGATGTGCTGCTGGATTCAGTTTGCCAATATTTTATTGAGGATTTCCACATTGATGTTCATCAGGGATATTGGCCTGAAATTTTTGTTGTTGTTGTTGTGTCTCTGCTAGATTTTGGTATCAGGATGATGCTGGCCTCATAAAATGAGTTAGGAAGGAGTCTCTCTTTTTCCATTGTTTGGAATGGTTTCAGAAGGAATGGTACCAGCTCTTGTTTGTAACTCTGGTAGAATTCGACTGTGAATCCATCTGATCCTGGGCTTTTTTTTTTTTGGTTGGTAGGCTATTAATTACTGCCTCAATTTCAGAACTTGTTACTGGTCTATTCAGGGATTTGACTTCTTCCTGGTTTAGTTTTGGGAGGGTATATGTGTCCAGGAATTTATCCATGTCTTCTAGATTTTCTAGTTTATTTGCAGAGAGGTGTTTATAGCATTCTCTGATAAAACAGACTTTAAACCAACAAAGATCAAAAAAGACAAAGAAGGGTAATACATAATGATAAAGGGATCAATGCAACAAGAAGAGCTAACTATCCTAAATATATATGCACCCAATACAGGAACACTCAGATTCATGAAGCAAGTTCTTAAAGAACCACAAAGAGACTTACACTCCCACACAATAATAGTGGGAGACTTTAACACCCCACTGTCCATATTAGACAGATCAATGAGACAGAAAATTAACAAGGATATTCAGGACTTGAACTCAGCTCTGGACCAAGCAGAACTAATAGACATATACATAAGTCTCCACTCCAAATCAACAGAATATACATTCTTCTCAGTACCACATCACACTTATTCTAAAATCGACCACATAATTGGAAGTAAAACACTCCTCAGCAAATGCAAAAGAACAGAAATCATAACAAACAGTCTCTCAGACCACAGTGCAATCAAATTAGAATTCAGGATTAAGAAACTCACTCAAAATTGCACAACTACATGGAAACTGAACAACCTGCTCCTGAATGACTACTGGGTAAATAATGAAATTAAGGCACAAATAAATAAGTTATTTGAAACCAATGAGAACAAAGGCACAATGTACCAGAATCCCTGGGACACAGCTAAAGCAGTGTGTAGAGGGAAATTTATAGCACTAAATGCCCATCGGAGAAAGCAGGAAAGATCTAAAATCAACACCTTAACATCACAACTAAAAGAACTAGAGAAGCAAGAGCAAACAAATTCAAAAGCTAGCAGAAGACAAGAAATAACTAAGATCAGAGCAGAACTGAAGGAGATAGAGACAAGAAAACCCCTTCAAATAAATCAATGAATGCAGGAGGTGGTTTTTTGTAAAGATTAACAAAATAGACCGCTAGCAAGACTAATAAAGAAAGAATCAAATAGACACAATAAAAAACTATAAAGGGAATATCACCACTGATCCCAGAGAAATACAAACTACCGGCAGCTGCTATTTGAATCTGATGGTAGGGATAGAAGAGGTGAGAGGAGCTCCTTGTCCCTTCCCTGAGACACTATTTCCCTTTTGATATAGGCTGAAACCTTGAGTCAGAAGAGTAAGGAGCTAATGGTGGAATTTCAGATATGAGTGAGTGACAGGTGACTGAAGAGCTATGAAACAGATTCTTTTTCTTTTTTTTTTTTTTCAGATGAAGTTTCACTCTTGTCACCTAGACTGAAGTGCAGTGGTGTGATCTCAGCTCGCTGCAACTTCCACCTCCCGGGCTCAAGCGATTCTCCTGCCTCGGCCTCCCAGGTAGCTGGGATTACAGGCACCTGCCACTACACCCGGCTAATTTTTCTGTTTTAGTAGGGATGGGGTTTCACCATGTTGGCCAGGCTGGTCTCGAACTCCTGACCTCAAATGATCCACCTGCCTCGCCTCCCAAAGTGCTGGGATTACAGGTGTGAGCCACCACATCCAGCCAGCAGATTCTTATTCTTCCAGCTCAGGACCTTCGTCCAGGCCTCACCTTCCCAGTGTCTGCTCAGAAACTCCTCACACCTCAAGTTCCCTCCGTTTTGACCCACTTAGCTTTCATCTTAACCTGATTTTCATATAATAGAACCTAGGACTTAATAACCCTGGGCATGGACCTGTCCCAGAAACCCACCAGGTCCTGCCTCCTCTTGTTCCCAGAATCCTCTCCATGTCCTTCTGTGGGTACTACACGTCCACAACCCTGACCCACCCAGGTATGCTCTGCTCCCCCCACACAGGCCATGGGGGGCGCTGACACACAGACACAGGGACAGCATAACATGAGAAATCAGAACTGCCAGCCTGTTGGTGAGCCCTCCTGCCACTGTGCCCTGCAAAGCTCTTCTTTAGGGATCAAGCAGGGCCCCTTCCCACCAGGTACAGGTGATTTATCAGAGGGATTGCCTCCCCAGGTGTGTTTAGTCTGAATCCTTACTCTGAGCCTGAGATACTATTAACTGGCTTGTGAGGAAGAATGGCTTGTGAGGAAGAAATATCAGTTATAGGAACTAAGAAGCTGTGTTGGCCGGGCGCGGTGGCTCATGCCTGTAATCCCAGCAACTGGGAGGCTGAGACAGGCAGATCATCTGAGGTCAGCAGTTCGAGACCAGCCTGGCCAAAATGGCAAAACCCCATCTCTACTAAAAATCCAAAAAAAAAATTTAGTTGGGCATGGTGATGTGTGCCTATAATCCTAGCTACTCAGGAGGCTGAGGCAAGAGAATCCCTTGAACCCTGGAGGCAGAAGTTGCAGTAAGCCGAGATTGCGCCACTGCACTCCAGCCTAGGTGACAGAGCGGGACTCCATCTCAAAAACAACAACAACAACAACAACAACAACAACAACAAAAAGCTGTGTTATCTCAGTACAACTTAGCACAGCATGAGAACATTGACCCCACTTCATCCAGTAGGTTGGTTATTCAATTAACAGCTGTCTCTCCTAGTAGACCCTGTTAGTTGTTCTCACCGTTGTATTCCCAGAACCTATCACATAGCAGTGATTAATAAATGTTTGAAGAATGGGTGAATAAATGAACAAATAAATGGAAGACCAGACAGGGATAGGATTCATGTTGACTACAATCTAAGATACCTCTTCCAGGATCACGGGGAGGGAAACAGAGGACAAATGGGAGTATGGAGTGGTCCAAAGGTGCACTTAGAAAGCTGAGGGAGACTCCACAAGGCGCTTTCCACTTGAAACGTGAATTGGGGCTCAGAGAGTAGAGAGTCACCTCCTGAAACAGCGGGGTGGGATGAGCAAAGAGGGAGGAGGGAGGATTGAGAAGTGAAGGTTTAAAACAACTACTGCAGGTAATGGGACTAGATGCCAACTGGACTCATGGAGAAATTGCTGAGCAGCAGGGTGGCTCTGAAGTTTTAACTCTAATGCTGGGGCCCGCAGACACCATCAACCAAGAAAGGGAATGGAGGAGGAGGAAACTTAATTCAGGGAAGAGTTTATGGGGGTCAGGCTTCCACATAGAGCTAGCTGTCTCAGTTCAATCAGAATTTATCAATTCTTGTATGGAGTACAAAGTAAAATAGGAGAGCTCTGCCCTAGAGGAGCTAGAAAATGCTCCTCAAATCTGAGGGAATCATAAATGCCTAAGTAAAACCACAGAGGATCTCATACTATGGCTCAACTGTGAATGAAAAGAATGCCAAAACCAAAGGTTTTTCTCATCTCCCTCCCCCTTCTCCTTCTTGCTCCTGTTTTAAACCAAAATGCACAGATTTCAGCTCCTTGGCAGGTGAACAGCATTCTTTTTCAGCAAGTGTGAACTACACTAGGCAGTCTTGGAGCACCCCCTGTTGAGTCTTCAAGGTATTAAATAGTTAGCTCTTGGAAGATAAGCTTCTAGATTGTATACGTAGCAGAAAAATGCACTCATTCAGCAAACACTTTTTGCCAAAACATTGTAACAGGCACCATGACTACAAATATATGCCCTCAAGTTTCTTCTGGTCTAATAAGAAAAAAAATATCACTGTTCATTAGGACTGGCACTCATTTCTAAACAGAAAGCCTGTATCGAAAGCAAATTTAATGGGAACTGAGATCTGTTGACTGAATTATGGTTCCCCTAAAAAGACAAGTGAGTATAGTATCCTGTTAAGTAGAAAATAGAAAAAATCTAGTCCCTGTAAACTGTTTTTCTTCTAGGTCTACTCTCTAGCTCCCCAAATATTAATCTGATCAGGCACTACAAAACACTGCACGAAGCACTACAAAAACCCACACCTTCAAAGGTGCCAGGTGGTGAGGCAAATGTGGGTCAGGTAAAGAGAACAGACTGAAGTCAATAGTTCTGAACTGGAGCTAAATAAAGCCATGCAAACTTGAGCAAGTCTTTTTTTTTTTTTTTTACTGTAAATCAACAAATTACAGTTGTTTATATTCATGGAGTACAAAGTGATGTTTTGATATATGTATACAGTGTGGAATACTTAAATTAAGCTAATTAACATATCTATGACCTCAAATACTTACCATGTTTTGTGATGAGAACATTTGAAATTCACTCTCATAACAAGTTTGAAATATGGAATACATTATTACTAATGGTAGTCACAACACTGTGCCATGGATATCCAAACACTTATTCCTTCTGTCTAACTAAACTTTTGTACTCTTTGACTAACATCTCCCCATTCCCTACCCCCAAGTTGCTGGTAATCCCCATTCTACTCTCTGCTTCTATGTGTTTGATTGTTTTAGATTCCACATATAAGTAAGATCCGCAGTATTTGTCTTTCTGTGCCTTAGTTCACTTAGCATAATGTCCTCCAGGTCCATCCATGTTGTCTCAAATAGCAGAATTTTCTTCTTTTTCAAGGCAGGCACAATAGTATTTCATTGTGTATATATGCCAAATTTTCTTTATGTGTTCATCCATTGACAGAATGAGCAAGCCTTTTTAGCTCCCTGAAACTGTTTCCTCACTAGTAAGATGGAAATTAAAATGTCTATTTTCAAGATAGTTATAAGGATTAAATAAGGTACTAATGTAGGAAACTTTGCTTTTTTTCTGCCCATATGATATACAGGAAAGGGAAACACTTTTTAAACTGCTGATCATGCTATTGAAATGAAATATGGAAAAGAAATTTAAAAAATAAAGTGCTGATCAAGTTTTGGTTATTGCTGTTATTAGTCCATAGAAGGGTACCCTCCATCAAGGAAAAACACGCCTCTGTCTTGCTGGTGAGCCATCACTGACCCAGGTAAATGAGAGGAAGGTGAGGTAAATGCAGAGGTTTTATCAAAGAGTCTTTTTCATTTCACGAATAATCAAAGTTACACAGAAAAATTTTATGTATCTGTGGCAAACAGACTCTACCTTTTTAGCATCTTCAAAAAAAATATGAAGTACCTAGGAATAAGTATGACAAAATTGTGCAGATCTTAATGGTGAAAGTTGTAAAACATATTGAGAGATATTAAAGACAGCTTACTTAAATTAAGAGATATACTATGTTCATAAATTGGAAGACTCAGTATTGTAAACATGCCAATTCTCCCAAATCATTTATAAAATCAATGCAATTCAAGTCAAAATGCTAATCAGTTTTTAGTGGCATTTGAAAAGATGATCCCCAAATTTATGTGAAGATGCAAAGGACAAAGAATAGCCAAGATGCACCAGAAGAAGAAGAAAAAGAAGGAGGAGGAAGAAAAAGAAGAAAAATGTAGGACTGGCACTGTCAAATGTCAAGACTTGATATAAAGTTACAATATTTTAAACAGAATGGATTGGTACATAGATCAACAGACCGATACAATAGAGTCCAGAAAGAGAACTTTGCATTATATGAACACTTGATACATAATAGAGGCAGCACTGCAGGGCAATGGGAAAGAACGGTTTTTAAATAAGTGCTGCTGGGACAATTTGCTATCCATATGGGTTAAACAGAAATCAATTCCAGGTATATTCCAGTACTTAACAGAAAAGGCAAAACTAGGCCAGGCTCAGTGGCTCATGCCTATAATCCCAGCACTTTGGGAGGCCAAGGCAGATGGATCATTTGAGGTCAGGAGTTCGAGACCACCCCGGACAACATGGTGAAACCTTGTCCCTACTAAAAATACAAAAATTAGCTGGGCATAGTGGCATGCACTTGTAGTTTCAGCTACTTGGGAGGCTGAGGCAGGAGAATCATTTGAACCCAAGAGGCACAGGTTGCAGTGAGCCAAGATAGCACCACTGCACTCCAGCATGGGCAGCAAAGCAAGACTCTGTCAAAAAAAAAAAAAAAAAAAAACGAATGAAAGAAAAGGAAAGAAAAGAAAAGAACTACAAAGCCTTCAGAAGATAAAATGGGAGAATATTTTCATGAGCTTGGAGAAGATAGTTTTCTTAAACAGTTACCAAATGGCTGGGCGCGGTGGCTCACCCCTGTAATCTTAGCTCTTTGGGAGGCTGAGGTGGATGGATCACGAGTTCAAGACCAGCCTGGGCAAGATGGTGAAACCCCATCTCTACTAAAAATACAAAAAAATTAGCTGGGCATGGTGGTGGCGCCTGTAATCCCAGCTACTTGGGAGGCTGAGGAAGAGAATTGCTTGAACCTGGGAGGTGGACGTTGCAGTGAGCTGACATCACGCCACTGCACTCTACCCTGAGTGACAGAGCGAGACTATGTCTCAAAAAAAAAAAAAAAAAAAAACAATTACCAAATGAACTAACTGTTCAAGAAAATATCAATAAATTTTTACTACATTAAAATTAAGAAGTTCTGCTCATCAAGTCTTCACCATTAAGAGAGTGAAAAGGCAAACTTATATTCACAATACTTATAACTGATTAAAAATTCATATCCAAAATATATAAGGAACTTCTTCAAATCAGTAAGAAAAATGGACATACCAATAGAAAAATAGGAAAGATATTAGAACTGAACCAGTACTTTACAAAAAAAAAAAAGGAAGAAAGAAATATAAATGTCCCACAACCTTTCTTGGTTGCAGGGAAATGCTAAATTAGAACCACGATGATATAACAGTATATAAAAACCAAACATTTGGCCAGGCACGGTGGCTTACATCTGTAATCCCAGCACTTTGGGAGGCCAAGGTGGGCAGATCACTTGAGGTCAGGAGTTCAAGACCAGTCTGGCCAACATGGCGAAACCCTGTCTCTACTAAAAATACAAAAATTAGCCAGGCATGTTGAAGTGCACCTGTAATCCCAGCTACTCAGGAGGCTAAAACAGGAGACTCACTTGAACCCGGGAGGCAAAGGTTGCAGTGGTAGTGAGCCGAGATCATGCCACTGTATTCCAGCCTGGGTGACAGAGCAAGACTCCAACTCAAAAAAAAAGCAAACATTTTTAAAGTTGATAATATTAAGTGTTAGTGAGGATATAGAGCAACTGAAACTCTCACACACTGCTGTTGGGAGTATGATTTATGATTTGTACAACTGCTTTGGAAAACTGTTTGGGGTTGTCTACTAAATTTGAATATGCATATATTAAGTGATCTAGAATTTTTATTTCTAAGTATATACCCTACAAAATACAGGTACATGTGTGCTAGAAAACATGTACAAAAATGTTCAGACCTCCAGCCTGAAGTAGCTTTTGTTAGAAAAAAGAATGTTCACAGCAACATTTCTCAGTACTCAAAAAACTGCAGACCACTCAAATTCCCATCAAGAAGGCAGCAGATAAGTAAATTATGGTGTATTCATATACAGCCAGGGTTGAAAAACTTTTCTTATGAAGGGCCAGATAATAGGATATAGGATTTCGGGTCATATGTAGTCTGCCTCATATTTTGGCCTTTTTAAGGGGGCAGCAGTGGAGAGTTGTTTGTTTTAAAATTTTATAATTGTAAAAAACATTCTTAGTTCACAGGCCATACAAAAACAGCCCACTGGCTGGATTTGGCCCATGGGCCATAGTTTAGCAACTCCTGATATAAAGAGAGTCTACCTATATAGCATCAAAAATGAATGAACTATAGCTACTTAAAACCCTATAGAAGAATCTTACAAACGTAATACTGAGCTAAAGAAGCAAGATATAAACATACACAAATACATAAAAAATCACATATGCAAAAATATCATAAGCAAAAATCACAAAAATATAATTCCATTGATATAAAACAAGTGCAGTGAAACTATGGGGCTTAGGAATGCATAAATAGACCTTAAAACCACAAAGAAAAGCAAGAAAATAGTTACCATACAAATCACAATTATGAATACTTCTGGGTGAGGGAAGGGATTGGAATCTGAAGGGGACCTCTGGGGCACTGGAGACATTCTATTTCTTGACCTGGACAATGGCAATATAGGTATTTGTTTCATAATTATGTAACTTATACATTTGTGTTTATTGTTTATCAAATTGTATGTCTATATTTTATGCATTTTTCTGTGTGTGTCATGTTTAAATGTGCCATCAATTGAAATTTACAAAGACAGTGGTACAGATGCAGCCTCGTTGTCTGGGATAACACCCAAGGTTCTTTGTCCCACAGCTATGGAGATCAAGGATGTGGACACACAAAGGGTGAGGTTAAAGCAGAAGTTTAATAGGTGAAAGGAAAAGAATAGCTCTCTGCTTCAGAGAAGGGCCCCAAATGGGTTGCTGTACTGCAGTAAAATGTAAGGGTTTTTATAAGTGAGCTAGTAGGGAGAGGGTACTTTATCTACATAGGGCATGAAAAACCAGTTAGGACCAGGTGGGCCATCTGCATGGAGTGAAACCTCTGGCAGCCCCACCCCACTCTTTTATCAGGCAGGCTGGTTCTTACCTTGGACTATTCCATGTTGCTTATCTCCTTCCCACCATGCATGTGCTAAAAAGGGAAGGGGGAGTTTCCATGCCTGGTCCCAGGTACCTCCTTGCAGCTGTAGGCATCTGCCCCACCATGCAAGCTTCCAGCTTCCCTATCTTAGCGTGCTCAAAAAGGGAAAGGAATGTGCTCATTAAGGCCCACTGTTTTTACTGGGATCAATCATATGTATGTGAAGTTTGGTGATTACCCTGGAAGCTCTCCCTTTATGCCAGAGTTGTTTATCTATGTTTTACAGCCCGATCTTCCAGGCTGGTCTTTATTAGAAGAGAAGTGATTTCTTTGAACTGCGAGTGGTTAGAAAGGAAGTAATTTCTCAAGCTGCTTTTTGTTAGAAGAAAAGTTTTGCCGGGGACTCTTTTGCCCTATCTACCCAAATAATTTCCTTCTATCTCCTGTATCAGTACAAAAAAAGAGTTAAAAAGAAAACCATAGGGCAGATAACATAATGCTAAAATAACATGAGAGAGGGTCTGAATGAGAGAGGGTGATACCCCAAGAATGGTGGGAGGCTGGTAATGTTCAAATGTAAGGACAGCAAAGGTAGAGGGGCCATTGAAACTAGGAAGGGAAGCCTGATTAGAAGCAGCAGCATTCAGTGGAAAGAGGGCTGCCCAGGTCTCATCCCTTTGGGGATTGGGGCTGCAGAGTTGCTCCCACAGGTTCCACTGGGCACAGACACTGGAGGGGCTGGAAGGGCTGTCCACAGAGGAAGAACAGGGCAGGATGGAACAGGTACAAAAGGTGGGAGGTAATAATCAGTTTGTAGCTTCTCTGATGCCTCACCCCTCAGGCACCCTTTCACAGGCACAGGAAAGCAGACAAGGGAGCTGTATACACAGGTGAGAGAAGAAGAGATTTTTAAAAAGTAGATATTGTTGGCAGGGTATGGTGGCTCATGCCTGTAATCCCAGCACTTTGGGAGGCCGAGGCAGGTGGATCACCTGAGGTCAGGAGTTCGAGACTAGCCTGACCAACATGGTGAAACCTCATCTCTACTAAAAAAATACAGAATTAGCCAGGCATGGTGGCTCATGCCTGTAATCCTAGCTACTTGGGAGGCTGAGGCAGGAGAATCACTTTAACCCTGGAGGCAGAGATTTCAGTGAGCTGAGATCATGTCATTTCACTCCAGCCTGGGTGAGACAGAGTGAGACTAGGCTCCGTCTCATTAAAAATATATATATATATTCTTGGGCCGGGTGTGGTGGCTCATGCCTGTAATCCTAGCATTTTGAGAGGATGAGGAGGGAGGATCAAGTTTGAGCCCAGGAGTTCAAGACCAGCCTGGGCAACATAGCGAGACCCCATCTCTATTGCTTAAAAAAGGGTATTGTTTATATCTCTGTTACAGATCAAGAAATTAAGAATCAGGGAAGTTAAGACATGTGTCCAAGTTCACAGATTATTAATTAGTAAAGATGGAATGGGACCTAGGTTTGTCAGCCAGGGTTCTCCAGAAAAATAGAACAAATTAAATATATGTAGATTAGGTATTGGTATATATATAGAGAGAGATTTATTGCAGGCATGAAGTAGAAATCTACCTTGATAATTATGGGCAAAGATTTTCCTTTCCCTTAGAACCTCCCCCCTTTCCTGTCCGACTTAAACTTAATTAGTTAGTTTGTCCCTGAATTTGCCTGGAAGCCCAGCTACCCCAACTAATGAGGACCTTTCACTCTTCCTATCTCTGTGAGGAGAAAAGAAAAAAGCCAGATAAAATCCAGTGTGTTTGCCCCACAGGGAAGAAATCCCAGTGTCCCTGAGGCCTGAAGATGCACAATCTCTACCCTGGCACCCCACCCCACCCCAGAGCAATCGTGACTTGCTGGAAGGGTCTCAGAAACTTTGATGTTATCACTTTGCTTTTCTCTCTCCAAAATTATTGCCAATTACCATGATGCAATGGAAAGAGTGTGAGCTTTGAAGTGCAACAGATCTGGCTTGAATCCTGGCTCTGACCTTTTTTTGATTCTGTATTTCTTTGACTTTAAAATGGGATAATAATTTTCATCTCATGAGGTGGTTGTGATAGTTAGGTGAAATAGTTTTATAAAGCTACTACATGGTTCCCACCTCCACCAACATCAATCCTTTCCCACAAAACCCTCAGCTGCTCTCTCCACTGGCATTACCTAGCCTGAGGGTAGTCATATGGCACAGGGGAACAGGAACTGGATTCGGTATCAGGAGCCCTACATTCTTTAGTACTTCATGTACTAACGTACATGGCTTTAGTACTTCAGTTGGGCGCAACACCCAGCCTGTCTGGCCCTCAATTTCTTCATCTGTAAATGCAGATAATGACTGATGATTATTCCAGCCCTACCCATCTCACAGAATGTATAGGAGATTGAAGAACTCTAGCTAATATGATTTGTAAATACCAGCAAAAATAGACTACATAATTAAGTTCATACTAAAGTACCAGTATGTGACAGCAGCCTGGAGTGCTCCTTCCCTGGGGAGTATTTGCATTTTTCTCTGCAGTGAAATGTAATCAGCCATTCACTTAGAAAAACTGTACTGGGGTCGGGCGCGGTGGCTCACGCCTGTAATCCCAGCACTTTGAGAGGCCAAGGCGGGCAGATGACAAGGTCAGGAGATCGAGACCATCTTGGCTAACACAGTGAAACCCCGTCTCTACTAAAAATACAAAAACAAAATCAGCTGGGCGTGGTGGCAGGCACCTGTAGTCCCAGCTACTCGGGAGGCTGAGGTAGAATGGTGTGAACCTGGGAGGCAGAGCTTGCAGTGAGCTGAGATTGTGCCGCTGCACTCCAGCCTGAGCAACAGAGCGAGACTCTGTCTCAAAAAAAAAAAAAAGAAAGAAAAAGAAAAACCGTACTGGGCAGCTACCAATCTATGCAAAGAATTTGTTCATAAATAATCCTATTGGATACATAAGATTAACATTTATTCATTCATTCATGCATTTATTCAATAAATCTTCATTGAATTCCTGACATTTGGAAGAAGCTGCAGCATTTATCTCTTTAAGGACATATTTTAGTCTTATTCGTAATTTATTTGATTGTCACCTCCCACTAACTGGATTGTGAGATTTTTGAGGACAGGTGGGATTCAGGCAAGGGTCAGCGTTTGTTACTGACCAAAAGAACATGAAGAACTGACCAATTCTTTTTTGTTTTGTTTTGTTTGAGACAAGCTCTTGCTCTATTGCTCAGGTTGGAATGCAGTGGAGCAAACACAGCTCACTGCAGCCCTGACCTCATAGGCTCAAGCAATCCTCCCTCCAAAGCCTCTCAAGTAGCTGGGACTACAGGCGTGAGGAACCATGCCCAGCTAATTTTTGTATTTTTTCTAGAGACAGGTTTTCATCATGTCGCCCACACTGGTCTTGAACTCCGGGCTCAAGCGATCAGGCCACCTTGACCTCTGAAGGTGCTAGGATTACAGGTATGAGCCACTGCACCCAGCCAATTCTTAAATAACACAACTACCATAAGCCACTTTTCTCTGACCATTAACCACACCCACAGGGGCTGCTTGTCATCCTGGTCAGGCCAGGAGGACCTGGACTGACCATGTTTTGATCAATCACCTCAGAAGAACTCCTCCATGCCCTCCAGATCACTCAGCAGCCTCCAGGCCCTGGCCAGGCATCCAACCTCAGATTGGCCCCAGGAGGCACCATCTCTGTGAGCACAGCCTGGTGTCTGCCCAACCCACATGTTAGCTCTCCAGTCCCTTTGCAGCCCACACAGCTCAGGGACCATTAAGGCTGTCTGGAGCCTCTGATATTAATGAGGAATACTCTCAGCACAACTTGGCTCTACTTCCCCCATCAGGAGCATAGACAGATCGCGCTGGCAAATGCGTTTTGCTCCAGTCCTGAGCCATTCAAAAGCTGCCTAATGGATGGCGGCATAGGAAGGATTTGGCGTCTCTCCCTCTCTTTTGTCTCCTTTCTGTCTTCATCTTCCATCTCTATCCTTCCCCTTCTCTGTCCCTACTTCACTGTCTTTTTTGTATCCCCCCAACACACACCTCTTCTTAACCCTATTTCTTTATCTTTTCCCCTTTTTCTTTCTTTCTCATTGTCCCTCTACTCCTTTATCCTGTGCCCACCTCCTTTCCCTCACTATCTATTTTTTTAATCTTTGTCTAATTCTACTTCTTTTTCTCTTAACATCATTTTGTGCATTTCCCTATCTTTAAAATTCTTTGAAAAGTATCCCTTTTAGTGGATATTATATATCATCATAAAGCTATATCATAATATACCTAACCATCTCCCTATTGTTGGAAAGTATGGTGTTTCTAATTTTTCCCTATTAGAGATGGTAATGCCATAACAGACATAAATGGAAGTGTGTAGAAATGGGTTTTTACATTGAGTTAGTGATTTCAGAGCACGGGCTCTGGAGCCAGACCAGGTAGGTGTGAATCTCAGTTCTGCCACTAACTAGTTGTGTAATCTTGGTAAATGATTAAACTGTCATGGCTTCAATTTCCTCATTAGAAATGGGGGAGGTTGCTTTTATTATTATTTTAATTGACATTTAGTAATTGTACATATTTATGAGATACAGTGTGATATTTTCAAACATGTATACAAGGTATAATGATCAAATCAGGATAATTAGCATACCCATCACCTCAAACATTTATTATTTCTTTGTATTGGTAACATTTAAAATCTGCTCTTCTTGCTATTTGAAACATACAACAAATTGTTCTTAATTATAGTCACCCTACAGTGCTATAGAAAGCTAGAACTGGCCGGGCATGGTGGCTCACGCCTGTAATCCCAGCACCTTGGGAGACCGAAGCGGGCAGATCATGAGGTCAGGAGTTCGAGACCAGCCTGACCAACATGGTGAAACCCCGTCTCTATTAAAAATACAAAAATTAGCCAGGCATGGTGGTGCATGCCTGTAATCCCAGCTACTCAGGAGGCTGAGGCAGGAGAATCACTTGAACCCGGGAGGCGGAGGTTGCAGTGAGCCAAGATCGTGCCACTGCACTCCAGCCTGGGTGACAGAGCAAGACTCCGTCTCAACAAAAAAAAAGAAAGAAAGCAAGCTAGAACTTGTTCCTCATATCTAGCAGTAAATTTGTATCCAATAACTAACCTCTGGGTACTGCACCCATCCCCCTACCCTTCCCCAGCTCTCATAACCACTATCCTACTCTACTTCTGAGATCCACGTTTTTAGAATCCACATATGAGTGAGAACATGCAGCATTCATCTTTCTGTTCTTGGCTTATGGAAATGGAGATATTAATAGTAACTTACCTCATAAAATTTTTGTAAGGTTACATGGTATAATAAATGTAAAGCACTCAGAAGAGTGCCTAGCATTTAGTAGGCCCTTAAAAGGTATTAGCTATTATTTGTAATATTATTTGAGGAAAGACATAAAATGAGGTTTAGAACAATTGATGTTGCAAGCAAGTTTTTTTTAAGTATTATTATTGAAGGATGAGGAGAGACTGGAGAGAGTTATTAGACTACTCTAAAAGCCTATATTTGGGTTAGCAGAATCCAGACTTGGGATGGGGATGACAGATCCCACATTTGCCACATCCCTTAACCTTGGCAGATATAACGATTCAATTACCGCACTTTTCTCATAGAGCCCATATATAGCCTCACAATCCCATTCATCACTCCAAGCTTCCATTACTACTTAGTTTGAGTTAAGGTAAGGGATGGGCTTCTTCACGTCCCTGTTCTAGGGCAGTGGTTCTCAGCCCTGGTACACATTTGAACTGAGGCTGGAGAATAGGTCTGGAGGCAGGGAACATAAGGCCAATTCACACTGACTTCCTAGAACTAAATCAAATGGAAACACTTCAGCTACTACCGAAAATATCCTCTTCATTTACATAGGGCATACACCGAGTAAATGACTTTGTAACTTTACTTCGTCATCTTCATTTACATAGGGCATGTACACCAAGAGACCAATGGAAACCTCTAGAAGGTATTTAAACCCCAGAACATTCTGTAATGGAGCCCTTGAGCCCCAATGCTCAGGCCTGTACACCTATGGGGTGTACTTTTGTTTTCAATAAATCTCAGCTTTTGTTGCTTCATTCTTTTCTTGTTTTGTTTGTGCATTTTGTCCAATTCTTTGTTCAAGAAACCAAGAACCTGGACACCTTCAACTGGTAAGAGAACCACCTGGGTCGTGGGATAGGCAAATTCCCACAATGTTCTCCGGCATCCCTACCTCTTAGCAGCCACACTTTTGTGTGAGCCTCTCCATGTCTTTTTTTTTTTTTTTTTTTTTTTTCTGGAGAGATAAGGTCTCACTGTGTTGCACAGGCTGGTCTCTTAACTCCTGGGTTCAAACGATCCTCCTGCCTCCACCTCCTAAAGTGCTGGGATTACAGGCATAAGCCTCCATACCCAGCCAGCCCCTTCATTTAGAGTATGGGCTGGACCTAGTGGCTTGCTTCTAATGAATATGCCAAAAGTAATAAATATCATTTTCATAAATGACTTATAAAAGATCATAGCTTCCATCTTGCTAGCAGACTCTCTTGCTGACTTATGAGGCAAGCTTCCAGGTTGAAGAGGCCCCTGGTGCAAAGGACTGAAGGTGATTTATCAGCCAACAGTAAACAGTCAACAAGGAACAGATATCCTCAAGTGAACAGCCTGTGGGGACCTGTATCCTGCCAACAGCCACTGAGTGAGCTTGGATGCAGATCCTGCCCTGTGGAACCTAGACTGCAGCCATGTGAGAGCCCCTGAGCCAACACCTTAACTACAACTTTGTGAGAAATCCTGAAGCAAGGGACCCAGTAAGTTGCGTCTGGATTCCTAAACCACAGAAAATGTGAGATTATAAACATGTGTTGGGGTAATTTGTTACATGGAAATAGATGATTAAAACAAGTAAAAAGGAAGGGCTTAAAAAAAAAACTGATGCAAACTAATTAAATCAGAATCTCTAAGGATGGGACCTAATCATTTGTATTTTAAAAATCTCCCCAGATGATCTTAATATAAATCCAAAGTCCAGAGCCACTGACCGGACTTCTCAAACTTCCAGTGAATGAGAATCACCTAAGGATTTTGTCAAAATGCAGACCTAGGGTGGGACCCAAAGTTTTGTATTTCTAACAAGCTCTCAAGTTATGCTGATGCTCAAGGTCCCTAGAGTACACCAGGAAGCAAGGATCTAGAGACTAGACAAAAGACAAGGTAGGTCTGAGCTAGGTGTATGGCTCTGGAAATGGTGAGAATCAGGAGTAAGTGACTTATTTAAAGGAATAAGCCTCAGGTCTTGAATCATTTACGTGTCAAGGGCTAGGGTGAGGCATGCATGACAGCTGCCTTGAGGTTTTAAGTCCAAAGAACAGGGAGGAAGTAAGCATTTGTAGCTGAGATGAGGATTAAAAGAGAAGTTTGGGAAGAAAAATAATAAATGCTCAGAGGAAAAGTAATACATGCTGGAAGTAACCTATTAAGGATGATCAGGACATAAATTGTGGTGCCCAATACAAAATAAAAATGCAAGTCCCCTTGCTAAAAAATTATTGAGAATTTCAAGATGGCAATGACAGAACATTAGTTCAAGCATGTGAGGCCCTCTGAGCATGAAACTTGTGCTATTGCTCAGGCCATACTGCCATGTAGTCAGCCATGGGACAGATCAGTCAAAATCAAGACTTACCTACTCCAGGAAAATATTTTTCATCCCTGTCACACCCTCTCCCTACCCTCTGCCCTGGAGATGCCATGCTGTGTGCCTGGGACTCTCTCACATATTATTCTATAACTGAGGTCTGGCCTGGTTAGCTGCTGTACCTTGCCAGTGAGACTGGAAGCTGCCAGAGGGCCAAAGGAGTGATTCTTTTGCTTTTTCCCCCCACCTGTCTCAGAGAAGATAGGGTGCAGCTTATACTAGTTCCCCCAAGGTCAGCATGCTGGGAGCAAAGTCAGCCCATTTTTCCTTCATTCTAGCTCCACCCTGGATCCAAAGGCCTCTCCCCAATTGGCCACCAGGTAACAGGCTATAAACAGAGTTCACAGCCTGTAGCTCTAAGAATATCCTCAAATAGTTATTTTTAGCACAGTGCTGTGTGGTTCAAATTGGAAAATATAACTGCCCAATGAGTTCACGTTGTCCACTGCCTAGAAAGAGCCAATTTATCAAAACAGGGGAGCTGCAATAGAGAAAGAGTAATTCACCCAGAGCCAGCTGTGTGGGAGGTGGGAGTTTTATTATTACTCAAATCAGTTTCCCTGAGCATTTGGGGATTAGAGTTTTTAAGGATAATTTGGGGGGTGGGGAAAGGCCAGTGAGTCAAGAGTGCTGATTGATTGGGTCAGAGATTAAATCATAGGAAGTTGAAGCTCTCTTTTTGTGCTGAGTTAGTTCCTGGTTGGGGGCCATAAAATCAGATGAGCCAGTTTATGGATCTGGGTGGTGCCAACTGATCCATCAAGTGCAGGGTCTGCAAAATATCTCAAGTACTGATCCTAGAAGCAGTTTAGGGAGGATAAGAATCTTGTAGCCTCCAGCTGCAAGACTCCTAAACTATAATTTCTAATCTTATGGCTAATTTGTTAATCCTACAAAGGCAGTCTAGTCCCCAGGTAAGAAGGAGTTTGTTTTGGGAAAGTGCTGTTATTGTCTTTGTTTTAAACTATAAACTAAATTCTTCCCGAAGTTAGTTTAGCCTACTCCAAGGAATAAACAAAGACAGCTTGGAGGTTAGAAGCAAGATGGAGTTGGGTAGGTCAGATCTCTTTCACTGTCTCAGTTATAATTTTGCAATGGGGATTTCAAAAATAGCTGATCCATCCCTTAGGGCTGGTACCTGTCCCACACTGATACCTTTGATATTTACTGGTCCCATGTGGTTCTTGGTGAATTGCAAAGCTAGGCTGACCACTCTCAGGATTAGACCTCACTCTCAGGCCAGATCCAATAATGGGCTTGGGAGACCCTTTCTGGGACATGAGTATGAACAACTGTTCACAACCAATTTACCAAAAAAAATAAAGTCAAACTGATTTATTTGACAAACATACCACACTTCCCCATGCTTATAATCATGTCTCAAACCCAAGAAATTAAAATGTCAAGATGATGAAAATAATACTATATCACACAATCTACAAAATTCTACTGAATTTTACTTGCTACAACCTTTCATATATGATCCCAAAAGTGTAGGTAAATGGTGAGATGTTTGGCATCTCACTCTATGACTTTGTACCTAAGAAAAAAAACAATATTTATTGTGAAGGTAGTATGTGTTGGATACTGTGCTATGCACTTCATATACTATCTCATTTAATAGCATAGAGAAGCAGAATAACAGAATGATGGGGAGAAGAGTTTTATAAGCTAAACAGCCTGGGCTCAAGTGAAGCTCTGCCACTTACTAACTCTGTGCCTCAGCTTTGCAATTTATAAAATAGATAGAATGAAAATAATAGCACTTTTTTGGCCAGGCACAGTGGCTCATGCCTATAATCCCAGCACTTTGGGAGGCTGACGTGGGCAGATCACTTAAGACTAGGAGTTCGAGACCAGCCTGGCCAACATGGCAAAACCCTATCTCAACTGAAAATACAAAAATTAGCCAGGTGTGGTGGGATGTGCCTGTAATCCCAGCTACCTGGGAGGCTGAGGCGCAAGAATCTCGAGCCCAGCAGGCAGAGGTTGCAGCGGGCTGAGGTCATGCCACTGTACTCCAGCTGGGGCAACACAGTGAAATCCTGTCTTAAAAAATTAAAAGGCCAGGTGTGGTGGCTCATGCATGTAATCCCAGCATTTTGGGAGGCAGAGGCAGGTGGACCACTTGTGGTCAGGAGTTCAAGACCAGCCTGGCAATATGGTGAAACCCCATCTCTATTAAAAATACAAAAATTAGCTGGGTGCAGTGGCCCATGTCTGTAATCTCAACTACTCAGGAGACTGAGGCAGGAGAATTGCATGGCCCAGGAGACAGAGGTTGCAGTGAGCCAAGATCATGCCACTGCACTCCAGCCTGGGCAACAGAGCGTGACTCAGTCTCAAAAAAAAAGAAAGAAAGAAAGAAAGAAAAATAAATCATAGTACTTTATTCATGGGGTTGATTAACTGATTAAAGGACTAAATGAGTCATTACAGGTAAGGCAGATAGGACAGCATTGGCTTTCTAGTATCAGAAATTCACCTTTATCTTCACAACAACCTGGTGAGATTAGTATGATAATACTCAATTTAAAGATTAAGTAACCATAGTTCAGCGAGGTGAAGCAATTTGCTCAGGGTCACAAAGCCGATAATGCGATAGCTAGTATATGAATTCAGGAATGCTTCAAGTATAGCCCAGGAATGAAATTCCTGGAATTAGTTCACACATGAGCTCCTATCATGCACAGGCACTGCAGATAAAGTGAAGAACAAGAAAATGAGATCCTGTTGGCTTAGTTGGGGAAAAGAAGAAAGTCAAATATAAACAAATAGATGAATAAAGTAATTTCAGATAGTAAATAAACAAATAGATGAATAAAGTAATTTCAGATAGTAATAATGCAGTGAAGATGATAAAACAGACTGATGTCAATAAGCAAAAACTAAAATTAACACAAATTGTTCATTAAAGATGAATGAATACACTGACTCTACTATATCCATAAAATGGAATAGCAAGGAATACAATATTGATACACACAAAATAGTGGATGAATCTCAAAATCATGATGGCAGGAGAAAACCAGACACAAAAACTAAATGCTGTATGATTCTATGTATATACTGTCACGTGCATCCATGTGAAGAGACAACCAACAGGCTTTGTGTGAGCAACAAGGCTGTTTATTTCACCTGGGTGCAGGTGGGCTGCGTCCGAAAAAGGAGTCAGCAAAGGGTGGTGGGATAATCATTAGTTCTTATAGGTTTGGGATAGGCATACAAAGGACATTCTCAAGCGTGGGGAGAATATTACAAAGTACCTTCTTAAGTGTGGGGGGGAATATTACAAAGTACCTTCTTAAGGGCAAGGAAGAATACTACAAAGTACCTTCTTAAGCGTAGGGGAGAATATATCGTATCAGTTAGGGTGGGGCAGGAACAAATCACAATCATGGAATGTCATCAGTTAAGGCTATTTTCACTTCTTTTGTGGATTTTCAGTTGCTTCAGGCCATCTGGATGTATATGTGCAGATCACAGGGGATATGATGGCTTAGCTTGGGCTCGGAGGCCTGACAATAACATTCCAGAAAATGCAAATGAATCTCTTAACATAAAACAATTCAGTGGTTGCCTAGGGCTGAGGGCAGAGGAAAGAATAGACTGCACAGAGTAAACTTTTGGGGTTGATGGAAATGTTCTGTGAAAGAAAAATAAATCTTCAGGCCCCCAAATCACTAAAGAGAAAAGTCAAGCTGGGAACTGCTTAGGGCAAACCTGCCTCCCATTCTATTCAAAGTCACCCCTCTGCTCACTGAGATAAATGTGTATCTGACTGCCTCCTTTGGAGAGGCTAATCAGAAACTCAAAAGAATGTAGCCATTTGTGTCATTTGTATCACACCTGTAATACCTATGACCTGGAAGCCCCTCCCACTTTGAGTTGTCCTGCTTTTGCTTCAAGCTGTTCCATCTTTTCTGGACTGAACCTACGTTCATTTCACATATGTTGATTGATGTCTCATGTCTCCCTAAAATGTATAAAACCAAGCTGTGCTCTGACCACCTTGGACACATGTCATCAGGACCTCTTGAGGCTGTGTCACAGGTGTGCATCCTCAACCTTGGAAAAATAAACTGAGACCTGTCTCAGATTTTCAGGGCTCACATTCCAGTAACCACAGACGGATTCTGAGTGGAGATGCCCCTGACTTTTGACAAATCTCTTATCAGTGCTTAATACCAGCATGAGCTAACTTTATGGTCAAACCAATAGCACAATTTGCTGAGGTCTGGGAGCACCCCCTCCAGAAAGGACCTGATCTCCCAAAATTTGGTCAAGATCTAAAGTTTGTTTTGCTATACAACTCCCTTTTTTGGTAGTTTTATTTGCTTCCAACAAGGAAGGCAAGTTTTCCTGCTTCAATGATGAGGGAAGGCAGGTAACTCCTTTATGCAGTTTGAGCTGGCTTCCAAAAGGGAAGATAGGTTTTTCTTCCTGCTTCTAGGATGGTGGAGAGCAGTCTTCAGCCTGAGACCCATCCCTAAGTAAGTAGCTGAATTGGGGTTTTGTCTTGGCTAAATTTAACAACCAGCTGGTTTTCATTTCTCCTTACCATAAGAGTGCTCAGTAATCATATAAGTTTTGTGATTGTTTGTTTTCCTTAACAGTTTTGTTGTTGTTGTATATTTCTGATTTTGTGGTTCTTTTAATCTTTTTCCCGTTGGGTTTTACCAACACTATCTGACTCACTCAAGTCCAAAGGAAAGTTGCAAATTATGGGGAACGAGTCCTCTGAAATGGTTAAATTTCCCCCAACACATACCAAAAAAGGTGGTGTGGTGGGGAAGAAAAATGGCCAAAAAAAGAAAAAAAAAAAGAGGAAAGATTTATTATTTTGATTTTGACTACTAAAGGGATTTTATTTATATAACAAGGCCAACATTTTGTGAGCCACGCTAAACTGAAAGCAATGGCTGTTGCCCCACACTGCAGGTCAGTTCAATAGCTAAGGTTCTGCATTATTTTTTCCACCATGACAGGTTGGGTTTGGTTCCTAAATCAAGACCTTTCTGGTTTGATACTTGGTACTTCTGAAATAGTGCCTATTTGTCCTAGCTGAAATATGGTAATGAGATTTTAAAAGATTTTTTTAAGGAGCTCAGTGGTTAAAGTCAGCTTAACAAAAAGCTAACATCCAAGATGTGTGTATGTGTATGTGTGTATGTTTGTGTGTGTGTGTGTGTGTGTGTGTGTGTGTGTGTGTGTGTGTGTTTGTATTTAAAAGATCATGTTTTTGTTTTTGTTTTCTCTCTCCTAGGACCTTGTCTTTTTTTGAGCAAAAGTTATTTTCTTCTCGGTTGACTGAATTCTATTTTCTTCATTTACTTCTGCTGTCTCTCCTTTCTCTTGCAACTTCTGCTGCATGAAGCACCTAAACTCGTTTATAATAACCTGGGGTTTCTTAAAGAAAATGGAGAAGATGCCAGACTCCCTTTAGGGGAGAAACCTGTTTTTCTTTATGGAACCCCAAGAGTATAAACAGACAAGTTCATCTCAGCTTTTAAACTGCTTCCTTTTGGACTGATTTATTGACTAAAATCATTATTGCAACACAAGATATTCTTGTTTTTTGTTTGTTTTTTGGTTTTTTGACAGAGTCTCAATCTGTCACCCAGGCTGGAGTGGAGTGACCTGATCTTGGCTTACTGCAACCTCTGTCTCCTTGGTTCAAGTGATTCTCCTGCCTCAGCCTCCTGAGTAGCTGTGATTACAGGCACCCACCACCATGCCTGGCTAATTTTTATATTTTTAGTAGAGATGGGTTTCATCATGTTGGCCAGGGTGGCCTCGAACTCTTAACCTTAAATGATCTGCCTGCCTTGGCCTCCCAAAGTGCTGGGATTACAGGCATAAGCCACCATGCCTGGCCAATATTCTTGGGCTTTTAAAGAAGAGTATAGTTTAGACACTTAGAAATGTCTTTGTTTTTAAAAAAAAAAAATTTTAAGTGCACTATAAAAACATCATGTGGTCTGATCTCATAATAATTCTTCCTTTTTGGAAACCCAGGATTCAGTATGGGCTCTCCCCAGAGCTCAGAGATCCAGTTAAAAGATAAGAAGTCCCTATCTAAATAAAACTGGTCTCCTTATACAATCCTCTGACAGATTTTCATAATTTTATGTTTGATTTGGCATCCATCTTTAATCTCCCACTAGCATACCAGACTTTTCTTCTCCATACCTTATGATGTAAATTTTGCTACTTGATTTTCACCACAGTTGTTTCCTTTAATATGCAAATATAAGGCTATTTAGCTGACACCTGCCTAGGGTTATAAAATAGGTTATCAAGAATCTGAAAGTCTAAGATAGGGGAAAAAAGGGAGGGTTTTATGAACCTATAAGATGTACTTCTATCAGCATGCCTAATATGTGTATATATTTATGTGTGGTGCACACAATGTTCCACCACTGAAAATATATAAAAGAGCTCTAATTAGTTGGCTTAAAGAAAAATAAAAGTGCTTAAATCAAATACTTTATCAGAAAAAAAAGACGAGTCAAATGCTTTTTCAAGTTTACATGACTTAAGTAAAATCTTTAATAAATAAGCTAGCTTTAAAATTATTCTTGAAATAATAACAGAAACATCTTAAGAATTGTCAGCATACATTTTGGTTTGCATTTATTGATCAAGCAATTTTATATTTATCCTGGCCAAATAATACAAGGTGTCAAAATTTGGCATAGGGGTTACAAAACTATAAACCCAGCCCAAAACACAATGTTCTTCACTTGTGTAATTTTTAATAAATAAGATATTGATATTAGTTTAATGAAAATAGCTACATCTAGAATTTAGAAACATTACCATAACTTCTAAGCCTGTTGTTTTAGGTGGTCTAGTCCACAGGCAGTAAGGAAGTTTGCTTTGGGAAAGGACAGCTACCGTTTTTGTTTCAAAATTAAACTATAAACGAAGTTCCTTCCAAAGTTAGTTTGACCTGTGCCCAGGAATGAACAAGAACAGCTTGGAGGTTAGAAGCAAGATGGAGTCAGTTAGGGCAGATCTTCTTCACTGTCTCAGTTATAATTTTGCAATTAAAGTTTCATAAATTTAAATGATGACTATTGCAGTTTTCGTTAATAATGCAGGTAAGTGATTAAAATAATTAGGTAAATGTAATGAGATAAATACTTGTAAACAAACTCATAATTTAGAAACTAACATTATATAAAATAGTAGAAATTTCATTATTTGAGTATTTACCGATAAAAATATATCCGTAGGAAAACATTCTTTCTTTAAAAAAAAGTGTGTCCTTTTAAAAAGGTGAACAATTTTTGTCTAATTCAAAGCTTATTTAAAGGTCATGTATAAAACAAGGTAAAAGGAACCAGGAAATAAGAGAGATGTAAAGAAAGTTGTAGAAATAAAGAGGGCTTTTTGGTTTTTGTTTTTTGTTTGTTTGTTTTTAGTAAGAAAGCTTAAAGGGAAGTAATTTCATATGAGAAAGAATCTTGTATGGTAAATTTAGTCCTAGAGTGGAATGACTGGTTGTTTAAGACAAAGGGATATTCAGGACAAACCAGAAAGTCCAAGCATTTCATGAATGGTCTATGTAATTCACAATAAGAGAATTTAGATTTATTAAACAAATAAACAAAAACTTTTACATCAAATAAAAACTTTTAGATCAAGTTGTCTATAATTAAAGAAAAATTATAATTGTCTTTCTAGAGACTGATCTCTATGTAAAGAGAAAATATTTTTTTAATTAAGGTTACAACATCTCTGTATCTTTCTGTACATGCTTTTAAAGTCCTTGTGACATTGAGTTACAGGTCTTTGACTCCTGGGTCTTAAAAGAACACCAAACCAGGCGCTGTGGCTCATGCCTGTAATCCCAGCACTTTGGGAGGCCGAGGCGGGTGGATCATGAGGTCAGGAGATCGAGACCATCCTGGCTAACATGGTGAAACCCCATCTGTACTAAAAATACAAAAAATTAGCCAGGCGTGGTGGCGGGCGCCTGTAGTCCCAGCTACTCAGGAGGCTGAGACAGGGGAATGGCATGAACCTGGGAGGCGGAGGTTGCAGTGAGCCGAGATCACGCCACTGCACTCCAGCCTGGGTGACAGAGCGAGACTCTGTCTCAAAAAAAAAAAAAAAAAAAAAGAACACCAAATCTTAAACACAGACAGCAATTAAAGCCTCATCTTCAGTCCCAATAGAAGACACCAATAAAAATAAACTGCATTCCAGAGACACAGGGCCAGAAATTAAAGCTATTTGACTCAAGGCCTGGGGACTATCATGGAAGAGATGTACTCATGAGATTGTAAGGGCTGATTTTGAATGATAAAATAAGATACGTTTCTCTATAAATTAATCATTAATGTCAAAGGCACACTGCTATTAAGACCAGCATATGGGCCCCTAGGTCAGATTAACAAGGTTTTCTTGAAGCATTAACTGATTCCTTAATAAATGTTATAAAAGTCTTTCAAGTTGTATCTTATGGTCAAGATTAAACTTTTATAGACTTTATAAAATTTTGAAAAATTAATTGGCATCCTGCTGTTTTTATTAGGGCTTATTATTTGGAAAATTAAGCCTCCTCTCTCAAAGAATGAAGGTTTTTTCCTATTTTTTGAAATCCTTGAGTTATCACTTTGGTTAAATGAATGATCCTATTTTGTGATATCAAGTGTTTTAAACCTTTGATATTTGACAAACATTTCAAGATCAAATTATAAATGATGTCTTTTTCTGACCTAATTAATCTTTTAATATATTAGTCTCCCTAAAGTCCAAAAATGACATAGTTTGGCTTATTTAGTATAAAAACTTTACAGAAAACATGGTGAAATATGAAATGGTGTTTGGTTCTCTTTGGGCTGTATTTGTTTAAATATGTTATTGGTATGTGTTACAAGATTATGGGAAACTCCCATAATTCTGATATGACTTAGGGTATAATTGTTATGTTAAATTATTGTGTGCCACACACATAGCAAATTTCCTTGTCAATTGTGTCTTTGACTATGGCTGCCCTAAAACTTTTTGTCATCCACAGACAATTGCTGCCTTGTTTTTGACCTCTTTAGAAGGTGGTTTTATAGTCAGCTCCAAGACTCTAACAGGTACTCTTAAATGCAAGTTTCTGATAATTTTGGAGATTGTGACATCAGAGTAGAGGAAAACTTTCAGGATTCATGGAGACCTGAAAGGTTGATGAATATCAAGCATAACAGGAATTAACTGCATGGACCAAACTAATAGAAGTCTGAAGTAATTTTTTTAACTTTTTGCTTAAAACATTGCTGATCCTTTGTTTTGCTTTTCAGAGTCAAGAAAACTTTTCTTTTAAGCTATTTACAGATTTTAACAATTGAGTAAAGTATATTCCTATGAACAAAATTTGGAGCATGTTTGCTTTCTCTCTACCTGATTTCTAGATAATTTGGAAACGATTTGTGAGTATCTCAACTTATGACAATACAGTTATTTGCATAAGTGTAATAAGACTCTGTATTCATTTATAACAGTACACAATTGGAGAAACTGGTTATTTTACCAATGCTTTGACTGGAATGGTGTGTTTTCCTTTAAGAAATTAAACCTGACTTGTGGAGCCAATAAAAACCCCTGGGAAAACTGGCCTCATACTGGTCTACACAGTCCCTGTACAGGGTTCTGACCTGTGGTAAGTAAGGAATGTCACTTTCTGACAGTCCTAGGAGACCCACATTTTATCTTGGAACTTCAAGAGGAGAGGCTCACCCAACTGATAGGTATTTGATGGTACAAATACATGGCTGGGCTCAGCTTTAAAAAAAGTCTTATCTGAGATTCCTTCTACAGAACAAAGTTCCATCAAAGCAAATTTAAAAGCCTATGTAAAAAATAATTACCCTTGCTGTACTATATACAAATAATCAGGCCAAGTATAATAAAGCAAACCAGCCCTACCATGATTTGCCTTTAGTAAAAATGGGAAACTGGAGAGAGAAAAATTGTGTTTCAGAAACTATAGTATACCTGTTGTTAGATTCTATTCTTTCCTAATGTTTTTCTATTTTTATTATTTTCTACAATTTGGACTGAATTCTAATTTTTCTTGGCTACAAGTCTTCAAAATAATGTTTTCAATTTTTTTCTTCTTTTTTTCGCCGCATTTCCAAATTTGGAGTCACTGAAAACTAAGCTGTGCTTTCGTAAAGTCCTGAGAACTGAAGCTAGACAACTTAAGTTTCAGAAGAAAATAACAACAACCTGTTTACATACATAAGCCACTTTCATACCCACCTACTGATGTATGGACTTCAGAGTAATGTAGTCTATATGGTTTTTCCAGGATTTTTTTTGTTTTTGTTTGTTGTTGTTTTTCTCCTCTCCTCCCCCATTGTCTCTTCACAGGACATGAGACTTCACAACCTGCTAATGATGAACTTTCCTAATAATTCGGAACCCACCCATCTAGAAATAAACCATCCTAGCTATGAGAGATCAGACAAAACCTGAGACCAAAGACTCATTTTCTTCTAAAATCCTGTCTCCAAAATATTTTTTAAAAGAAAAGGGAGGAAATGTGAAAGGAAAATATCTTGGGGCCCCCAGATCACTAAGCTAAAGGGAAAAATCAAGCTGGGAACTGCTTAGGGCAGACCTGCCTCTCATTTTATTCAAAGTCACCTCTCTGATCACTGAGATAAATGCATCTTTGCTTGCCTCCTTTGGAGAAGCTAATCAGGAACCCAGAAGAATGCAACCATTTGTCTCTTATCTACCTATGACATGGAAGTGCCTTCCTCACTTTCAGTTGTCTTGCTTTCCAGACTGAACCAATGTTCATCTTACACATGCTGACTGATGTCTCATGTCTCCCTACAATGTATAAAACTAAACTGTGCTCTTACCACTTTGGACAAGTTACCAGGACCTCCTGAGGCTGTGTCATGGGTGCACATCCTCAACCTTGGCAAAATAAACTTTCTAAATTAACTGAGACCTGTCTCAGATTTGGGGGATTCACAAGGTTTACTCTCTTTGTATCCTCTCTACTTGATAATGAAGAGGCTGGGGAGCACATTCATTAAGACTCTGGGTCTGTCTTACTCTGGCTTTGAAGTCAGACAGACCCAGGAAAAACCTAGGTCTTCCACTTGCTAGTTGTGTGACCTTTGGCAAGCTATTAACATTTCTTTAGCAGCAGTTCCCTTATCTGTATAATGGGATTCTAATATTACCAGTTAATAGCACCTTTGTAAGGGTTAGATAAGACACAGGTGTGAAGTGGGATGGTTGTATGGTAAATCCTTGATCCACCTCAGTTATCTCAGTATCCAGCTCAGTGCCTGTCATAACAGGTGCTTGGTAACCGTTGAATAAATTTCCCTAGTATTATTCATGCTTTTTAGTCTTAGCCTCTAAAACTGCATAATTCTCAAGAGCAGAAACCGTATCTTTTACATCTCTTATGGGCTGTCTCTTCTTGTGTTATATAGAAGGTTATATAGAAGGTGCTCAATAAATGCATAGTGGGTGCACTGTGGGGGAATCCAAAGTTCGAACCTAAATTTTGATCATAGTTTTTCCATTATGGACAGGTTTTCTGTCTTTAGGTCTGTTTCTTTATCGGCAAAAATTAGAGATAGGTATTGGATATGTGGTCTGGGGACAATGTCATATGCCTACCTGAGAATATGGTCAGCAAGAGATTTCTCAGTCAAACATAAAAATGAGAAAGACAGTTTTCCTGATTTATCTGGCACTGTGAGCTAGTTGGGCATCAGGGCCTGGCATTACCATCAGGTCCCTGGATGAGCTGGGAATTTCATGCACAAGATGGGAATTGAGCTGTTCAAGACTAATTTCAATAAAAGTTAACAAAAAAGTTATGAAGGCGTACTGCCCAAGAGAAATAGGGGTGATAAAATCTTGTAAGTCACATTCAAAAATTGTAATTCATCACTGTACTCAAGAAAAATTAATATGGCCCATGTGCTGTGCAAAAATTTCTGATGCTGTGGACCATGACTGGAAACATTGGTATAAAAGCTCTCTGCTCCAACAGGGAAGAGTATTTTATCACTGACACTGTCTAGCACTACCAGTGCACGGTGATGATAACAGCTTTTAGGGGTGTCTATTCTTGATGTTAAGTCCTCCTTAGGCATTGTATCTCCTCATTGACTGTATCAGGTGCCAGATGCTTCCTGCCCATTGTTCTCCATGGATTGAAAATATTTGAGTGTTCTTGGGCTAGAACTGTTTTGTTTCTTACAACTTGAACATTCTTTTCATCATTTAGTTCTCAGCACAAATTTCATCCTGTTCGAGAGGATTAAAGTAGCCCTGTCCCACTCACATTAACAGTTGTCATCCCAGGTTTTAAAATCAACTTTACTGAAGTTTCATTTATGTGAAGTGAGCTGCACCCATTTAGAGTGTACAATTTGATGAGTTTCGTTATATACATTGTCAACCTGGAATAATCAAAAGGGTCAGAATCCAGTTTTATTAAAGTGTTTATTCAAGCAAAAAGCTGGGAATAGCCATTCTGGGATGCAGAAATTCCAGAGAAATGGGTCAGTGCTCCAAAGCTAAAAGCCAAATTCTTGCTCATATAGGCAGAAAGCAAATAAATTTAACAAGATTATAGCATTTTCTACACAAGGCTCGTTTATGAGTTATAATCAATTGTTTTCTGTATAGCTGGTTTTCATTTCCTTTCTGAAAGGTTCTCCCTGGGTCCTGAAAGTCTGGGGGATGAATAATTCCTCCCTCCTCAGGCCCAGTCCCAATGCACAAGGCCACTTGCACCAGCAGCGTGCATCAGAAAGATAGCAGAAGCAGGAAGAGAGATGGCCAGAAGGCATGGATCCCCTGGAGATCAAGAGAGAGAGGCTGTCCGGGTACCACGTAGCAGTTACATCAGACTAGGACACTTCCTGTTTACAGGAGAATATAAAACGCCTGCCTCATCCTCACTTGGGGCTGACACCATTTTAGGCCTCAGCCCATCTGCACCCAGGTGCTCATTAAAACAGCGTGTTGCTCCACAATGCCTTGTGTTGTTTGTTGGCATGTTCTCGGGGTTCGAACCAATACAAGAGCTTTGCATCTGTTGCCAAAACCTGGGACAGGCTCCAGTGCACATCCCCTGTGGACCTACTCCTCCACCCTGGAGAGCAGGCCACAGCAGTTGGACAAAGGAAGGTCCTCAGCTTCCAGTCGCCTCTCTGTGCACGCACATCGGTCACTGATATTGCCTACTGGTAAGTATCCTGCGAGCCTGGTTAACAGAAACCTGCATAGCCTCTCTTGGTTTCTCCAGTACAAAAATCCAACGTTGGTCCAAGAAGGTTCCAGCATGTGCCAGGCACTTGCTGATAATCTGGTCTTAGGGGGACACCTCCAAGCCATTTGATCCCATTCTGGGAACAAAAAAGGCAGCGGTGATGACTGCTCCTTTTATCATCTCCCTCTGGCCATCCAGGACAGTCTCCTTTTCCCTGTTCTCCCAAGCCTACCCTCCGTTATGGGAAATTCCCTGTCTTCCATTCCAAAGGACAGCCTGCTAGGCTGTCTCATAAAAAAACCCTGCAAACCTTAGGCCTCAGGCAAGGTATCCACCCTAAGCATCTTGTCTTTTTTTTGCAATTCAGTCTGGCCACAGTACGAATTGGATAATGGGTCCAAATGGCCCGCAAATGGAACATTCGACTTTACAGTTTTAACTGACTTAAGCAATTATTGCCAACGACTGGAAAAATGGGGAGAAATTCCTTATGTCCAGGCCTTTTTCGCACTCAGATCACAACCAAACCTCTGCAATTCTTGCTCACCTGTTCAAATCCTGCTCCTCCATTCTCACCACCCTGATTGCCTTCTCCTCCTGACCCTACCCCTTTTTCCTTGTTCGATCCAGCAGACTGCTGTCCACCCCTCCCAGCCCCTACCTCTCCCTCTCAACCATGTTCTTTAACCCCCCAAGCCTCCTCTTTGTCTTCCCAGCTGCCATCTTCCCAGCCGCCATCTTCCCAGCCGCCATCTTATCAGTCACCACCTTCCCAGCCATCATCTTCCCAGCCAGCAACCCCTCCAGGAGTATGCACTTCTCTTCCTACACCATCCTCTCCTCAGAACAATTCTAGCACTGCCTGTACCCATTCTCCTCTCCCACCACCCTCTCCTGAGGCCTATAAACGCATCCCACCACCTTATGCCCCTATCTATCCTCCACTGCCTATTAACTCAACCCCCCTTCCCCTTCAAACCCTCAACAGGAACCACTTCCAGGTTCTTCCTTGTCTCCCACCCACACTCACTCAGGTGCCATCTTTGGCCCATGCCCCACCCTTACTTCAGCACATGTGCTAGAGTGCCCCCTTCAGGAAGTAGCAGGAACTGAAGGTATTATTAGAGTTCATGTTCCATTCTCCCTCACTGATCTCTCTCAAATTAACAAAAGACTCAGTTCATTTCCAGAAGACCCTACCTCTTATATTAGAGAGTTTCAGTACCTCACCCACTCTTATGAACTAATTTGGCATGACCTCTACATTATCCTCTCTTCCACCCTCACCCCAGAAGACCAGGACCGTATCTGGACCCTAGCTCAGGTGCATGCTGATAAAATTCATCACCAGGCTCCTACCCAGCCTACTGGCATAGAGGCAGTCCGCAACCAGGACCCCCATTGGGATTATCAAGATGGGGCCCCTGGGCACCACCATCGAGACCACATGATTGTGTGTCTCCTTGCAGGACTCAAAAAGGGTGCCCATAAAGCGGTAAACTATGAAAAACTTTCAGAAATCACCTAAGGTCCTGATGAAAGCCCAGCCCTTTTCCTCTCTTGTTTAACTGAAGCCATGAGAAAACATACCAACCTAGACCCAGCCAGCCCAGAAGGAACCACTGTTTTAAACCTTCGGTTCATCTCTCAATCCACCCCCGATATCCAGCACAAGCTTCAGAAGCTTGACGACGGCCCTCAAACCCCACAATAAGACCTTCTTAATTTAGCCTTCAAAGTCTTTAACAATCGTGATGACGAAGATAAAAGGCAAAAACAGGCAGAATTTCAAATGCTGGCCTCTGCAATCATGGCCCTGCACACCCACAGGGCCACAGCTCCACATGGACGCCTCCTAGTAATCCACCTCCACCTGGCACCTGTTTCAAGTATGGCAATGAAGGCCACTGGTCCAGACAATGCCCAAACACAGGTAAGCACATCAGGCCATGCCCCTTCTGTGGAGGACCCCACTGGAAGTCAGACTGTGAGTGGCCTCTGGAAGGACTACCCCCATCCCTTCCTGAGCCAGCCAAAACCTCCTACTTGGATCTCATTGGCCTTGCCACTGAATACTGATGATGCCCTGGATTGGATACCCTGGCAACTACTATCTCTTCATCTGAGCCAAGGGTAACCCTGATGGTGGCAAGTAGGCCAGTATGTTTTTTAATTGATACCAAGGCAAGCTACTCTGCTTTACCTAATTTTCAGGACCCACCTAGTCCTCCCAAGTCTCTGTTGTGGGAATTGATAGACAAGTCTCCAAACCCTGAGCCACCCCTCCACTCTTCTGCTCCCTTCACACCTTTTCCTTCACTCATTCTTTCTTAGTCCTGCTCTCATGCCCAACTCTGCTGCTAGGCAGAGACATCCTTTCAAAACTCCACACTACTCTCCACGTCCATGTTCCCCATGGTACCCAACACCTCCACCCAGACCCCTCCAGTGCTTCTAGCTTTCTTCTACTCCTCCAACCTCCCACCCTAAAACATGCAGCCTTTCCTAATCCCCCATCCATAGTTAACCCTGCTGTTTTGGATACTTCCACACCCTCAGTCATGAAACACCACACCCCTATCCACATTACCCTTAAAAACCCCACCCAGTTCCTATCACAGAAGCAGTATCCAATCCCCCAAGCAACTCTTGTAGGCCTAAAGCCTATCATTTCTTGCCTCCTCACCAGTCACCTACTCCATCCAACAAACTCCTCTTTTAACACACCATTTCTACCTGTTAAGCCAGATGGAACTTGTCGCTTAGTCTAGGACCTCAGGCTCATTAACCAAGCTGTACTCCCAGTATGTCCAGTAGTTCCTAACCCATACACTTTACTTTCTGCAATTCCCTCCAATACCACCCATTTTTCTGTCCTAGACCTAAAGGATGCTTTTTTCACTATTCCTTTGTACCCTGATTCTCAAGACCTCTTTGCCTTTACATGGGAAGACCCCAACACTCACCTTTCACATCAGCTCACCTGGTGTGTACTACCTCAAGGTTTTAGAGACAACCCCACCTTTTTGGACATGCCCTTGCTTGCGATCTCTGTACCTTATCCCTAAAACCATCCATTCTCCTTCGCTATGTTGATGATCTGCTCCTGTGTAGCCCCTCTCAAAAAGACTGGAATGCCCATACTATCTCTCTTTTAAACTTCCTGACAGAGCAGGGGCATCAGATCTCCCCTTAAAAAGCAAAAATATGCACCCCCTCAGTCACCTACCTAGGCCTAGCCCTTACCCTGCAAACCCGAGGGCTCACAACCGACCACATATCCCTCCTCCAGTCCCTCCCACCTCCACAAACTAAGCAAGAAATTCTCTCTTTTCTAGGACTAGTGGGATATTTTAGGCTCTGGGTTCCCTCCTTTGCTCTACTTGCCAAGCCTTTATACCAAGCTGCTAAAGGCCCTCTCCATGAGCCTTTAAAACCAGCACAGCCTATTACCCAACCTTTCTGTCTACTCCAAAAGGCTCTCATCTCAGCCCCCATCCTCACCCTCCCAGACCTCACCAAAACTTTCTCCCTCTGTACCGACAAATGGCATGGAGTTGCACTAGGTGTTCTAACCCAGTCTAAGGGACCCACCCTCCAGGTTATTGCCTACCTCTCCAAACAGCTTGAAACCACAGTTCTCAGATGGCCTGCCTGCCTCCAAGTGCTGGTGGCAGCTGCTGTCTTCACCCTTGAAAGTCTAAAACTATCTCTTCATGCCAACCTAACAGTTTATTCAACCCATAACATCAAAGACATGCTAGCTCACCGCAGTGTACTAAGTCTCATCTCTGCCTCACGGCTCCTCCAACTGTATGCTTTATTCATAGAAACTCCCCAAATCACCATGCTAACCAGCTCCTGTTTAAACCCAGCCATGCTCTTACTTGAAGCTATTACCTCCCAAGACCCTGCACACTTCTATGTAGACACTGTTCAAACCTTTCTTATACCTTTTCCAAACCTAAAAGACTAACCCCTTCCAAATGCCTCATTTACTTGGTTTGTAGATGGCAGCTCCTTCCTACATCAAGGACGCTGACATGCTGGCTATGCTATAGTGTCACCCCACACACACACTATTGAAGCCAATCCGCTCCCCCTAGGAACCACCTCCCAAAAAGCTGAACTCATCACCCTCACTTGAGCACTCACTCTAGCAGCCGGACAACAAATTAACATATATTCAGATTCTCGTTATGCGTTCCACATAGTGCACTCACACTCATCCATCTGGAAAGAACAGGGTTTCGTAACTGCAAAAAACACCCCTGTCATAAATGGCTCTCTCATCAGCAAGCTCCTTCAAGCTGCCAGACTGCCACAGAAAGTTGCCATCATTCATTGCAGGGGCCGCCAAGCCCCAGACAATCCTATATCGGCTGGAAATGCTCTAGCAGATCAGGTAGCCAAACAAGTAGCCCTGCAACCTGTGCAAGGCCAGTTTCCGTCCCTGTCTTTGTTCTCTCCTCTTTACTCCTCAGAAGAAAAGGAGGACTTCAAGCCCAAAACCTTCAAAAGCAAGGACCATGGTATGTCAAGGAAGGGTGCTTCGTTCTTCCTCATTCTCATACAATCCCTATCCTCCAAAGCCTTCACAACTCTTTCCATGTCGATTACAAACCTCTCTTGCAACTTCTACACCCATTTTCACTTGTCCTCACCTTTCCAGCCATGTTCGAGAAATTACCCAATCCTGCTCTATCTGCCACTCAATGTCACCCCAGGGTTCCCTCCAGCCACCGCCTTTTCCTACCCACCAAGCCCAAGGCCAGGTACCTGGGCAAGATTGGCAAGTAGACTTCACTCACATGCCACCCGATAAATAGCTCCCCTATCTTCTAGTTTTTGTCTGAGTGGGTAGTCTCCAGGTGGGTAGAAGTGTTCCCAACAACTTCAGAAGCTGCAAATGTCATCACACAAACTCTCATCATGTATATAATTCCCCATTTTGGACTCCCAACATCCATCCAGTCTGATAACAGGCCTGCGTTTAACAGCCAAATTACCCAAGGCATCTCTACATCCTTGGGAATAAAACGGGTTCTCCACACACCCTACAAGCCTCAATCTTCAGGCAAAGTTGAAAAAGTCAGCTCTGTCCTTAAAGCCCAACTCACCAAGCTGGCTCTAGAAACCCACCAGTCATGGACAAAAAATCTCCCTTTTGCCCTCATGAGACTCTGCGCAACAACAAAGGCACCCTCTTTTTATAGTCACTTTGAAATGATGTATGGATGAACTCTTGTCTTAGGGCCTCCACCCTTACCAGATTCTGAGCCACTCAGGAATTACCTCCCATCCTTAATCCAGACACGGTCTTTCATTCGTGAAGCAGCAAATGAGGCCATGCCTCTCCCTGTTGACACCTCCTTGTCCTCTCAACTGTCTTGCAGGCACAGACGTGTTTATCTGCCAACCCGACCCTCACAAAAAACTACAACCGAAGTGGACAGGCCCCTACACTGTGTTACTCAGCATGCCAACTGCAGTGAGAGTCCAAGGACTCCCCCACTGGATCCATCGCACCAGGGTCAAACTCACCCCCAAGGCTACTTCTTCCTCTGAAACATTAACAGCTAAGTGTTTGTCTAGGCCAATTTCTTCTACCAAGCTTAAATTAACCAAAAAAATTTTTTTTCTTAGAACCAAAACACAAGGAAGACTAACCACCTGCTTTTAGAAATGGCCTGTATCTACCCAACTGCCTGCTGTACCTCACTTACAACCAAAAGTCTTAATACAGGAATATCCCTCACCACAATGCTAATATTGTCAGTAGCTGCCCTGCTGTCCACAGCAGCCCCTCTGAGCTGCCGTGAGTGTTATCAGTCTTTCCACTACAGAAGAAAAATGCAACAGTCCTTTATTTACCATACTCATATAGAAAAATCCTGTTATGGAACCTTAATCGAGGAATGTGTTGAATCAGGGAAAAGTTATTATAAAGTAAAAAATCTAGGAGTATCTGGCAGCTGTGATGGGGCTATATGTCCAAAAGGTAAGCAGTGGCTTTGCTTCACCAAAATTGGACAAAAATGGGGAGTAAACAATCAAGTGCTAGAGGACATAAAGAGAACAGATTGCAGCCAAAGCAAAAGCCAAAACCAACAACTCCTTCCCCCCAAATCACCCATGGTATTTCCCTTCCCAAGCCAGGAAAAAACCTGTTTGTAGATCTAGGAGAATGCATCGTGCTTACCATGAATGTGTTCAATTGCTGGGTATGTTGGGGAGCTTATATGAGTTAACAGTGGCCGTGGTATGGGATAGACTTTCCCCCTTACTTACTAACATCCCAAAACCCCAGCCTCGCTTTCACTCCTCAGGAACACCCGCAGTCCTGGACATTTACCAACCCAGTAAGAAGGACAGTGTGCATATCCCACAAGCGGACTGATGAAACCCATCGCACCATAGGTGAAAGCACCTGTCACCAAACCCTAACAGTCAATGCCTCCACAGCAGAGTGGTGGCCAACGTTACCCCACAGAGCCTGGTCTCCTTCTAACTTAAGCTACCTCGATTGTGTCTTGTCCAAAAAGGCCTGGTACTATACAAACACCACTAACCCTTATGCCACATACCCCCACCTAAGTGCACTATGGGACAATCCTATGAACACTAGCCTACAATGGATTGCCCCTGATGGATTCTTTTGGATGTGTGGAACCCAGGCTTACTCATGACTACCTTATCACTGGCAAAGTACTTGTTTCCTATGCACAATTAAACCTGGATTCTTTTTACTTCCAAAGCAGGTGGGCAACACCCTTGGAGTCCATGTATATGATAACCTAAACAGAGAAAAATGATCCTTAAAGGTAGGAGGAAGCCAAAGATGGCAAGAGGACAAATGGCTTCCACAATGGATCATTGAATATTACAGCCCTGCCACTTGGGCTGAGGATGGTTCATGGGGTTATTGCACTCCTATATATATGCTAAATAGAATAATTAGACTATAGGCTGTTCTAGAGATAATCACTAACCAAACCGCCTCAGCTCTGGACATGCTCGCGCAACAACAAAACCAAATGCATGTGGCAATTTATCAAAACATGCTAGCACTAGACTACTTATTAGCAGAAGAGGGTGGGGTCTGTGGTAACTTTAATATCTCTAATTGTTGTCTTAACACAGACAATAACAAAAAAGCAGTTCTAGAGATCACTTCAAACATCAGAAAAGTAAGCCATGTACCAGTCCAAATCTGGAAGGGATGAGACCCAACGAACCTTCTAGGGGGTGGCTCTCTAATTGAGGAGGATTTAAAACTCTGGTAGGGACAGGAATCTTCACCATTGGGTTTCTCCTGTTTCTCCGCTGTATTATCCCACTGATGACAAAAGCCATTAAAACTCTTGTTGAAACTACAGTTAACCACCAGACAATACAGACGATGCTCCTGCTACAAATGACACGATGGATACCAACCCATCTCTCAAGAATACCCCAAAAATTATATTTTTCTTTTTTTCGAGGTGCCATTGAGAAAGTCATCCCTTTTCCCTTTTCTATAACCAAACACACAGGAAGGAAAGATTCTCCTGGGGGCCTGAAAGCTTGGGAGGCTGAATAACTCCTCCCTCCTCAGGCCTAGTCCCAAGTGGCCTTGTGCCTGCAGCGTGTGTCAGCAAGATAGCAGAAGCAGGAAGAGAGCTGGCTGGAAGACACGTTCCCTCTGGAGATCAAGAGAGAGAGGCCATCTGGGTACCCCATAGCAGTTACATCAGATTGGGACACTTCCTGTTTACAGGAGACTATAAAACCCCTGCCCCATCCTCACTTTTGGGGCTGATGCCATTTTAGGCCTCAGCCTGTCTGCACCTGGGTGCTCATTAAAACAGCATGTAGCTCCACACCGCCTTGTGTTTGTTGGCGCGTTCTCTGGGTTTGAACCAATATAAGAGCCTTGCACTTTCCAATGAAAAAAAGCACATTTCACATTCCATCTTTTCCCTCAAGTTTTAATGAATGATTTTGCGTGTGTGCCTCTTTTTTTAACTTTTATTTTAGATTAAGGAGTTACATGTGCAGGTTTGTTACAAAAGTATATTGCATGATGCCTAGATTTGAAGTATAATTGATTGAACCCATCACCCAGGAGTTGAATAACATTCCATTTTAAGGCAATGTGACAATCATGAAATCTTTGTGTGAAAGGTAAGAGAGAGGTTAATCTATAATAAAAGTCAACAGTGGAGAGGGAAGGGGTCTTCCCTGGTGCCCTTTAGCCATTTGCAGCATTTTACAAAATAATGCAGGTAAGGAAAAAGATTCTGTATAGTCAGAGATACTAAGGTTTACAACTTTCTAGGTTATAGCTGCCTGTCATGTGACTCAGGCCCTGAAATTCACATTCCTTTAAGGCTCAAAATAGTTTAGAATTCCAACAGCTTAGATTTTGAATTACTTATTTTCATAATGTATACCCATGAAACTACCCCCAGTATCAAAATACAGAAATGTGACAGGTCTCAGTTAATTTAGAAGGTTTATTTTGCCAAGGCTGAGGATGCGCGCCTGTGACAGACTCAGGAGGTCCTGATGACATGTGCCTAAGGTGGTCAGAGCACAGGTTGGTTTCATACACTTTAGAAAGACAAAACGTCAATCAACATATGTAAAATTAATATTGGTTTGGTCTGGAAAAGGCAGGATAATTTGAAGTGGGGAGGGGACTTCCAGGTCATAGGTAGTTAAGCGTCAAATTGTTGCATTCTTCGGAGTTTCAGATTAACCTCTCCAAAGGAGGCAATCGGGTATGTATTTATCTCAGTGAGCAGGGGGGTGACTTTGAATAGAATGGGAGGCAGGTCTGCCCTAAGAAGTTCCTAGCTTGATTTTTCCCTTTAACTTAGTGATTTGGGGACCCCAAAATATTTTCATTTCACATTTCCCCCCTTTTCTGTTTAAAGTCTTTTGGATTTTGTAAACTCTATGCCAAATCTTGACACCTTATAGTATTTGGCAGGGATAAGTATGAAATTGCTTGATCAATAAATGCAAACAGAAATGTATGCTGGTAATTCTTAAGGCATTTCTAATATTACTTTACCAATAATTTTAAAGCTAGCTTATTTATTAAAGATTTTACTTAAGTCATGTAATCTTGACAAAACATTTGGCTATTCTTTCATTTTTCTGATAAAGTATTTGAATTAAGTGCTTTTATTTTTCTTTAAGCCAATTAATTAGAGCTCTTTTATATATTTTCAGTAGTGAGACATTGTGTGCACCACACATAAATACATAGACATATTAGATATGCTGATAGAAGTACATCTTAAAGATGTATAAAAACCTTTTTTTCCCCATCTTAGACTTTCAGATACTTGATAACCTATTTCATAACCCTAGGCAAGTGTCAGCTAAATAGCTTTAAATTTGCACATTAAAGAAAACAATTCTGGTGAAAATCAAATAGCAAAATTTACATCATAAGGTATGGAGAGAAAAATTCTGGTATGCTAGAGGAAGATTAAAGATGGATGCCAAATCAAACATAAAATTATAAATACCTATCAGGATTGTATATGGAGACCAATTTTATTTAGATAGGGACTACCTGTCTTTTAACTGGATCTCTGAGCTCTGGGGAGAGCCCACACTGAATCCTGGGTTTCCAAAAAGGAAGAATTATTATGAAGCTAGACCATGTGATGTTTTTACAGCGGACTTAGAAAAAATCTTTCTTAAAACAAAGACATTTCTAAGTGTCTAAACTGCACTCTTCTTTAAGAACCCAAGAGTAGCCTCTGTTGCAATAACTATTTTAGCCAGTAGATCAGGTAACACAATACAAAAGGAAACAGTTTAAAAGCTGAGACACACTTGTCTGCTTATACTCTTTGGGTTCCATAAGGAAAAACAGGTTTCTTTCCCAAAGGGAGTTTGGCACCTTCTCCATTTTCTTTAAGAAACCCCAGTCTTTTATAAACTAGTTTAGGTCCATCATGCAGCAGAGGGTGCAAGAGAAAGGAGGGACAGCAGAAGTAAATGAAGAAAACAGAATGCAGCCAACTGAGAAAAAACAAACTTTTGCTTAAGGTCCTAGGAGAGAAAAAAAAATAAAAACACAAAGGCCTTTAAACACACACGCATCTTGGATGTTAGCTTTTAGCACATGTCATCAGGAACCCCTGAGGCTGTGTCATGGGCACACATCCTTAACCATGGCAAAATAAACTTTCCAAATTTACCAAAACCTGTCTCAGATTTGGGGGGTTCACATTCTGGTAACCACAAAGGGATTCTGAGTGGAGGTGCCCCTGACCTTTGACAAATATATTGGTGCTTGGTACTAGTTTGAGCTATCTTTATGGCTCAAACCAATAGGACAATTTGCTGAGGCCTGGAAGCACCCCCTCCAGAGAGTCCCTGATCTCCCAAAATTCGGTCAAGATCTAAAGTTAACTTTGTGGTACAATTCCCTTTTTTGGGGGAGTTTTACTTGCTTCCAACACAAGGAAGACAAGTTTTTCCTACTTCCATGATGATGAAAGGTAGGTAAACTTCCATCTTTATGGAGTTTGAGCTCATTTTCAACAGAGAAGATGAATTTTTTTTTTTTTTTTCCTGTTCCTAGGATGGTAGAGAGCAGTCTTCAGCCTGAGACCCATCCCTAAGTAAGTAGCTGAATTGGGATTTGTCTTGGCTAAAGTTAAAATTAACAACCAGCCGGTCTTAATTTCTTCTTACCATTAGAGTGCTCAGTAATCATGTAAGTTATATGTTTGCTTGTTTTGCCTCTCCAAAGGAGGCAATAAGATATGCATTTATCTCAGTGAGCAGAGGGGTGACTTTGAGTAGAATGGGAAGCAGGTTTGCCCTAAACAGTTCCCAGCTTGACTTTTCTCTTTAGCTTAGTGATTTGGGGGCACCAAGATATTTTGCTTTCACAGCCGTATAGGGGAACTAAGGTTTGCATGCATCAATCACCATGATTTCTGGTTATAGACACTAAATACGGGCTGCCGCATGGTTCAGGCACTTTGTACCATCGAGTTCAAAGAAGGAACTAGTGACCACCTAGTACACATTTTCCTTTTACTAGGCTTGGCCTCCACGTGGTTCCAGGGTGACGTCAGGAATACAAATCAGCTCAGTTTGGAGACTTAGCATGCTGTATAGCACCATAAAAGCCCAAAGGAACAACTTTAACAAAGGTTTGTATAAACTTCCTTACTGCATGTATGTCTTCTATACAGTAGCATTCAACACAAGTTCCCCTTGAAATTCAGCCAACTGCTTGGCACCATAACACACATCCCATAATAAACAACAAACATATTTTCAAGAAAGATGAAAGCACTAAGAACTTGTGAGCCATCTGAATATGGTGATCTATTTTGCATATTTTCACAAATTCAAATGTACTTACAGGAACAACAGAATAGTATATTTTAATTAGGACTGTTCTCAAAAAGGAGAAATGCATGGGGATGTGCAGCTGTCATAAAGCTAGGTCACTATAAACAGACACCATTTACTTCTTTTAGAAGTGAGAAATATATCCTAGGATTTTGAGAAAACAAACACTGGTGGGTGTTGTTTTTTTCCAGAATGGCTGACTATTGAGAAGAGTTAAAAATACCTGAGGGATACAGCGTGTGCCAAAGATTGCAAAGGAAGAGCCAACATTTCCTACTAATTATGAATCTTGAGTTATATCCTTTCAGCAAAAAACAAGCATTGTGAGGAGTCAGCATACAGACCCAATCTGCTTTTCACACCTCTCTTCCCTGCCTTCACCCCCGCTGACTCCACCAGCTAGTGCCTGCCGTGCCTGAGATCCTGTATGCACTTAATTAATATTTGTTGAATGAATAAAATGGTAAATACAATGTCTTAAATGGACCCATGTGATCTCCTTCCTCCCCTCTATGAAATCCTGTACTACAGAAAAGATATAATAAACTTGGACCTAAAAAGGCATCACACATGACTGTGAGAAGCCTCCAATCTAGAGCAGTGGTTTTCTACCCTGGCTGCACGTCAAAATCATTCAGGGAGCTTTCTAAAACACTCATGCCTCAGCCCCACCCTCAGAAAATCTGATTCAATTGAACTGGAGCAAGGCCCAAGCCATGGTGTGTTTGTTTGTTTTTTCTAATGTGCAGCCAGGACAGATAATTTCTGGTACAGTCCAACCACTTCAAAAGTGCAGAGGCTTGATGTCACTTCTCCATAGCCAGAGAGCTTGGAGAAGGCAGAGGCAGGACACAAAATCACAGCATCACTGAGTCACTCCAACATTTATCAGCTCTTTATCTCATGAGCGTCTTCCTTCTCACTAACTTACATTTCTGACTTCCATTTTTATCATTCTTATATCCACTTAACAAATTGTTATTAAGCATCTACCATGTGCCAGATGCCAGGTGCCAGGTATATGGCAGCGTGAAAGAAAAATAAATCTTGGGGCCCTTAAATCACTAAGTAAAGAGAAGAGTCAAGCTGGGAACTGCTTAGGGCAAACCTGCCTCCCACTCTATTCAGTCACCCCTCTGCTTACTGAGATAAATGCACATCTGATTGCCTCCTTTGGAGAGGCTAGTCAGAAACTTAAAAGAATGCAACTATTTGTCTCTTATCTACCTATGACCAGGAAGCCCCCTCCCCACTTTGAGTCTTCCTGCCTTTGCTTCAAGTTGTTCCACCTTTCCAGGCCAAACCAATGTACATCTTGCATATGTTGATTGACGTCTCATGTCTCCCTAGAATGTATAAAACCAAACAGTGCTCTGACCACCTTGGGCACATGTTGTCAGGACCTCCTGAGGCTGTGTCATAGGCATTCATCCTCAACCTTGGCAAAATGAACTTTCTAAATTAACTGAAACCTGTCTCAGATTTCCAGGATTCACGTTTTGGTAACCATGAAGGGATTCTGCATGAAGATGCCCCGACCTTTGACAAATCTCCTATCGGTGCGTGGTACCAGCACAAGCTAACTTTATGGCTCAAACCAAGAGGACAATTTCCTGAGGTCTGACAGCACATCCATAGAATCCCTGATCTCCCAAAATTTGATAGAGATCTAAAGTTTGTTTTGCTGTACAACTCCTCTTTCTTGGAGTTTTATTTGCTTCCAATAAGGAAGGCAAGATTTCCTGTTTCCATGATTATGGAAGGCAGGTTACTCCTTTATGGAGTTTGAGCTTGCTTCCAACATGAAAGATTAGTATTTTTTCCTGCTCCTAGAATGGTAGAGAGCGGTCTTCAGTCTGAGACCAATCCCTATGTAAGTAATTGAATTAGGGTTTGTCTTGGCTAAAGTTAAGATTAACAACAAATTTGTCATAAATTCTCCTTACCATAAGAGTGCTCAGTTATCATATATGTTGTGCCATCATTTGTTTTGCTTAACTGTTTTGTTGTTGTTGTTGTTTGTTTCTGTTTTTCTTGTTGTTTTGGTCTTTTTCCCACTGGTTCTGATTAACTCTATCTGACTTGATCAAATCTGAAGGAAAATTTCAAATTATGGGGAACAAGGCCTCTAAAGTGGCTAAATTCTGCACCCCCCCGCCCCCCCCCCCCAACACACACACAAAGTTGGTGTGGTGGTGGCCGTATTTGGCCAGTAAAAAGGAAAAAAAAAAAAAAAGCAAAGATTCTTTACGTTGACTACTGAAGGGACTTTATTTACATAACAAGGCCGCCTTTTTCTTTCTTTTAAAAGGCTCAAAATAATAATGCTCTCCTTCAACTCATTTTCAACTCATGTAAGTTTTCTTCCTCAAGTTCTGTTTGTTGTGCGTTGATGCTAACAATATTTTCTTAAGCATCTAAAGGAAATGTTTCCTTCTAACATAATATTCTGTACACTACAGAGGGTCTTTTCTTTTGCCTTTTGGTAACTGGCCTAACAGATTTTATGTTTTTTTATCAAAATAATTCCTATGCCATTATTATTGAGTTTTGGTTTGCTTAGGGAAAAACTGAGATTAAAAAAAATTTGAATCAAGGTTATTACATCTGTATGTGCTTTTCTGTATGTGCTTTTAAGGTACTTGTGACATTAAGTTACAGGACTTTGACTCCTGGGTCTAAAAAGGACACAAAGTCCTTCTAAATCTTAAACACTGCAATTAAAGCCTCATTTTCAGGCCCCATAGAAGATGTCAATCAAGGCTGGCGTGGTGGTTCATGCCTGTAATCCCAGCACTTTGGGAGGCTGAGGAAGGTGGATCAGGAGTTCAAGACCAGCCTGGCCAACATGGCGAAACCCGGTCTCTACTACAAATACAAAAATTAGCTGGGCGTGGTGGCAGGCACCTGTAATCTCAGCTACTCAGGAGGCTGAGGCAGGAGAATTACTTGAACCTGGGAGGCGGAGGTTACAGTGAGCCAAGATTACACCACTGCACTCCAGCCTGGGCAAAAGAGGGGGATTCCATCTAAAAAAAAAAAACAAAAGATCCCAATCAAAATAAACTGCATTCCTGAGACACACAGGACCAGAAATTAAAGCCATTCAACTCCTCAAGGCCCAGGGTGTATTGCAGAAGAGGTGAGAGTGTGAAATTATAAGGGCCGATTTTTAAGAGATAAAATAAATTCAGTTTCTCTATAAATTAAACATTAATGTCAAAGACATACTGATGCAAGACTAGCATATGGGCCTCTGTGTCAGATTAACAAGGTTTTCTTGAAGCATTAACCAACTCCTTAATAAAGGTTATAAAAGGCTTATGGAAGCTACATCTTATGATCAAGGCTAACATTTTATAATTGTTTATAAAATTTTGGAAAAATTAATTGGCCTCATGCTGTTTGCATTGGGGCTTATCATTTGGAAAATTAAGTCTTATCTCTCAAAGAAGGAAGGTTTTTGCCTTTTTAAAAAAATCCTTGAGTTATCACTTTGGTTAAATGAATGACTTATTTTACAAGACCTGTAATCCTATTTTGTGCTATAAAGTGTTTTAAACCTTTGATATTTGACAAACTTTCCAAAATCAAATTATAAACTGTCTTTTTCTGACCTAATTAATCCTGTAAGATATTATTAATAGGTACCCTAAAGTCCAAAAAATGACATATATGGCTTATTTATTTGGCATATAAATGCTATAGGAAGGATTGTCAAATATGAAATGGTGCTTGGTTTTCTTTGGGCTGTATTTGTTTAAATATATTATTGGCATGTGTTACAAAATTATGGAAAACTCCTATAATTCTGATATGACTTAGTGTACATTATCAGTAATAATTATAACTGTTATGTTAAACTATTGTGTGCCACAGAGGTAACGAATTTACTTGTCAATTGTGTCTTTGACTATGGCTGCCCTAAAACATTTTGTCATCCACAGACAATTGTTGTCTTGTGTTGGTCCTCTTAAGAGGTGGTTTTATTATTGGCTATATGACTCTAACAGGTGCTCTTGAATACAGGTTTCTGATAACTTTGAAGATTGTGGCATCAGAATAGAGGAAAACTTTCAGGACTCATAGAGAGCTGACATGTTCATGAATACCAAACATAACAAAAATTATCTACATGGACTAAGCTAATAGAAGTCTAAAGTAATCTTTTTAACTGAAACATTGCTGATCCTTTCTTTTGTTTTTCAGAGTCAAGAAAACTTTTAAGCTATTTACAACTTTTAACAATTGAGTAAAATATACTCCTATGAACAAAATGTGGAGTATATTTGTTTTCTCTCTACTTGATTTCTACAGAATTTGGAAACTATTTGTGAGCATTATTTAACTCATGACAATACACTTATTTGCATAAGTGCAGTAAGAATCTGTTTTCATTTGTAACAGGACAAAATTGGAGAAACTGGTTATTTTGCCAAGGCTTTGACTGGAATGGTGTGCTTTCCTTTAAGGAATCAAACTTGCCTGATGGAGCCAATGAAAGCCCTTGGGAAAACTGGCCTCATCCTTGTCTACACAGTATAATGTGGCCTATATCAATTTTTCAGAATTATTTTTTAGTTTGCTGCTTTTCTCCCTTCCTCCCCCTATTTTCTCTTCATAGGACATGAGACTTCACAACCTGCTAATAATGAGCTTTCCTAATAACTTGGCACCTACCTGTCTACGAATAAACCATTCTAAGCCACGAGAGATCCAATGAAATCTGAGCCCAGAGACTTGGTTTCTTCTAACGTGCTTTCTCAAAAAAATTTTTAAAAAGAAAAGGGGGGAAATGTGAAAGGAAAAAAATTCTTGGGGCCCCCAAATCACTAAATTAAAGGAAAAAGTCAAACTGGGAACTGCTTAGGGCAAACCTGCCTCCCATTCTATTCAAATTCATCTCTCTGCTCACTGAGATAAATGCATATCTGATTACCTCCTTTGAAGAGGCTCATCAGAAACTCAAGAGAATGCAACCATTTGTCTCTTAGCCATCTATGACCTGGAACACCCCTTCCTGCATCGAGTCTTCCCACCTTTGCTTCAAGTTGACCTGCCTCTCCAGGCAGAACCAATGTTCATCTTGCATATGTTGATTGATATCTCATGTCTCCCTAAAATGTTTAAAACCAAGCTGTGCTCTGACCACCTTGGGCACATGTGTTCAGGACCTCCTGAGGCTGTGTCACAGACACACATCCTCAATCTTGGCAAAATAAACTTTCTAAATTGAGACCTGTCTCAGATTTCCAGGGTTCACAGCAGTAAGCAGAACAGCCAGTTTCCTCTCAACTTAGCCTTAGCAGGAGAGACCTCTGTGTCTGGAAGCCTTTCCCAACTTGAATCATTTTGTCTCCACTAGTTTGTGAGTATTTTGAGACTAGGAATCATGAGTTATTATTCATCTTTGGAGCTGCAGTGCCTAGCACATTGCCTGATATGGGGGCAGATTTGATGTTTGATGGATAAACAAATGAATGCAAGTAATTCCTGAAGCCTTTTACATCTAATAAAGAAAACAGAAAAATGTCAAGAAGACTGCTTGCTTTAGCAGGGCATTCTCAATTTTATATCATAAAAATCCAACTTAAATTTGCTGAGGCAAAAAAGGGCATTTATTTGCTGATAAATGGCAAACCCAATCATGCAGAATCCCAGAGCCCAACCCATGTAGTTAGGCCTTTATCCCTTTCCTCAGTTCCCCGCTCAGTTTGTCTCATCTTGGTTTCATTCTTAATCCAGGGCCTCTCCACATGACAGACAAGATCGTCCACCAGTACCCCCAGGTTCATATCCCATTTTTAGCATGCCAGCAGTGGCCATACATTTCCAGGGAAGATGCTGATGGCCCTGTCTGCCCATCCTTGAACCAAATACTTTGGTTGGCAGAGAGGGTACTTCAAATGGACAGCATGGTTGACAAGCCCACCCCAAGCCAGTCAGCAGGGTAACACTAGTATCGGCCTCACCAGGAACACATCAGAATTGGCAAGAAATCTCCTTTAGAAACCAGAAGGAGATAGGAAAGTACAGTGGATTACGATAGTCTTCTATGTCTTCCTTCCTATCTTTTTTTTTAAACAGGGTCTCATTCTGTCACCCAGGCTGGAGTGCAGTGGTACATTCATGGCTTACTACAACCTCTGCCTCCTGGGCTCAAGTGATCTTCCTGCCTCAGCCTCCCAAGTAGCTAGTACTACAGACGTGGGCCACCATGCCCAGGCTAATTTTTATATTTTTTTGTAGAGATGGGGTCTCAGTATGTTGTCCAGGCTGGCCTCAAACTCCTGGGCTCATGCAATCCACCTGCCTCGGCCTCCCAAAGTGCTGGGATCACAGGTGTGAGCCATCACACCCGGCCCTTCTAGGTCTTTCTATCTTCCTGCTCCACCATCCTTACTTAGCATGATGGTTTTTGCATTCATTTATGTAACTTAATGGATGCAAGACACATGCCACAGATCTGAACAGAATAAATGTTTTCAAGGCAGAAAGAAAGGGGGAGGGGAAGTCCCAGCCTTAGCTGTCCTTTTTATGAGGAAAGCAAAAACTTTTCCAGAAACACCTCAAAAAGACTTCCCCTTAAATATCACTGGCCAGCACTGGGTCACACTGCTATCCCTTGTGGCAAGTGAGGCTAGAAATTCTAGTTTTGACAAAGTGAAATATAATTTCATGACTCGTTTGGACCAAAACTGATTGCCCCACCCCTCCATCAACCTTTCCTCGAGACTAATTACACTTGCTCTGAGCCCCCAGAGCATGCTGGGCCTCTCTGATCCTAGCGACATATGCACTGTACAGCGGTTGCTTTTTTTTTTTTTTTTTTTTGAGACGGAGTCTCCCTCTGTCGCCCAGGCTGCAGTGCAGTGGTGCAATCTCGGCTCACTGCAAGCTCTGCCTCCCGGGTTCACGCCATTCTCCTGCCTCAGCCTCCCGAGCAGCTAGGACTACATGCACCCACCACCACGCCCCTTTAATTTTTTTTTTTTTTTTTTTTGTATTTTTAGTAGAGACGGGGTTTCACTGTGTTAGCCAGGATGGTCTCGATCTCCTGAACTCGTGATCCGATCCGCCTCGGCCTAGCCGTTGCTCATTTTTTGCAGCCCCCACCCCTTGCTAGGATTTCTAAACAGGTGCCCACATCCTTGTATCCCCAGCACTTAACACAGTGCCTAGCTTCATTCCACCGGTTTATTTGAGTGACTGCCATGTGCGAGGCTCTGTGCAAATAAAGCAGGCGATTGGTGAACATTTCCTGGATGGATGGAGGGATGGATGGATGGACAGATGGGTGGATAGATGGATGGATATCATCACTGTGCAGTGGTTCCCATCAGGGCAGCCTGAGTCTCCCCACCCCCTCCCCTCATCCCTCTCACTCCAGGCTGTCATTTCACTTTCCTAAAAGCCTTCCCTTTGCCCATGATGCCAATGACTAGCTCTGTCCTGAAGCAATAGCTAATACTTTCCCTCCTTCCTGCCACCTAGCATCCAGCCGAACCTTGAATCAATACCAGTAAAATGGGTGTGAACGGAAGGAGGCTGCTCATTATTTGCCATTATTTACCTCTGAGTCTGTGCATTCCCATTCCTTCCCATATTAATTCTCTCCCCCGCAACACCCCCCCCCGCCCCCCCATCCTTGGGAACTGGTTCAACCAGAGTACAACCAGCTCATCTGCATCTGGCCCTAAAGAACCTGCGGCAGCCAGAGGCGGAGGAAGAGAGAAGGCTGCATAGGAGCTGCAGCGCGGTGCGGCCAGCACACACCCCGGCCCGCGAGGCCCCGGGCTCGCCCATGAGGCCTCTGCCCAGCGGGAGGAGGAAGACCCGAGGCATCTCCCTAGGACTCTTCGCCCTCTGCCTGGCCGCAGCCCGCTGTCTGCAGAGTAAGCTCCGGGGGACGCCCCGGGTGCTGGGGGAGCGGGAATGGGTAGGGGGGCACGGGCGGGGCCCCGGGGTCTAGCAGCGGCCCCCCTGGCCCTCGCCCACCTTGTCCGGCTGAGGGCGCGCGGTGAGCTCGGCTGGCAGGCACCGCGCCGCTTCCTCGTGGGGCTGGGCGCGGCCTGGAGACCCGGCGCCCGACCGTAGCGGGAGGGGCTGGGCAAAGCAGAGGCTACCGGCCGCGGCGCCCCGGCCCACTTCGGGGCGCCCGCCCCACCCGGCGAGCCCGGCCTACGGTTATCAGAGCTGGAAGGTGGCCCAGAGATAACCGGCTCCCAGCCCTGTGGCCGCCGCCTCTGCAACATTTTTTATTTCTTTTTCCTGGAATAACCAGATTGCAGTCCATGCGCCGCCCCCTACTGTGGGGACCCCTCCATGGCCTTCCTGGTCATCTCCCAGGAGAATAATAATCAGGCCTCCTTATCAGTCAGACGAACCCACAGCAGCCTGCTCCCGTGAGAAAAACGGTTCTGGGGTTTGGGTTGGGCGTTGTGGCCTGAAGTCCCCAGGCTGGAGGTGGTCCTCGCGACCAGCGCACTGAGTAGATTTGCTTTGGATGGCCGGACCCGGAATCCCCAGCCTGGTGAGCCTGGATGCGAAGCGTAGTCCCACAGGCTCTCTTGGACACAAACAACAGATCCTAGTACAGTTTTACTTTCTCATTTAATCATTACCATTCGCACTCCCATCTTACACATGGGCCAACTGAGGTTTAGAGAATGACAGAGCAGGGCCGCTGGAGGTGAGAGGCCCTGTAGTAAGAGCCAGCACTTATTAAGCATTTATGCATTCACCATCCCTCAGACTTTACAAGACCCCTCTCATTTAGTCCTTAGGGCAACCCTAATAAACTACTCTTATTCCTGTTTCACAAGGGAGGAAGCTGAGGCACAGAAATGTTATAAGCCGATCGCAGGGGCTCACGCCTGTATTCCCAGCATTTTGGGATGCCGAGGCCAGCGGATCCCTTGAGTCCAGGAGTTCAAGACCAGCCTGGGCAACATGGCAAACTCTCTGTAGTAAAAATATGAAAAAATTAGCTGGGTGTGGTGGCCTGTGCCTGTAGGCCCAGCTACTGGGGTGGGCGGCGGGGGAGCTGAGGTGAAAGGATCACTTAAGCCCAGGAGATTGAGGCTTCAGTGAGCCCTGATTGTGCCACTGCACTCTAGCCTGGGCAACAGAATGAGACCTTCTCCAAAGCGAAAGAAAAAGAAAAGGAGAGAGAGAAAAAAAATATTATGTTAACTTATACAAGGTGACTGAACGATCTAACATTTTTGGCTTTTACACCTCTCTGGCTAGAACCCAGCTTCAGAGGTTGCAAATCTCAGAAAACCAGTAAGACAGAGGCATGTTCCTCTGGCAGCTATGGATCAAGAAAACAGTTGGTTGTTAGTCTCGAGCAGGTGGATGGGTGTGTTTGTCACTGCAGTGGCTTTTTATATTATTTCTCAAACCTTTATCACTTGTTTCTAATCACCATACTTACACATCTGTTCAGATACCCCTCATGCTCAGGGACCAGCTATTTGCAATAGCGTATAATTCATTCATTCACTCACTCATTGACTGTACCCTCTCCCTGCAGGAAGCAGGCCACAGTGGGTACCTAGGATATGGTGGTTCACAGTTTTGTTCTCAGGAAGCTTAGGTGTCATGGAGAAGACAGACATGCAAACAAGAGGGGCAGCCTTGCAATGGCAAGCCTTGAGAGGCAAGAGGTGTCATGTTCTGGAAGCCCTAGCGTCTCAGAATCCAGACTTGAGCAAACTTCCCCAAAACAGCCCCACCCGCCCATACCTGCCAAATGGGTAGAAGCAGCTCGGGGGACAGGACAAAGGGAATGCAGGGTGTACCAGACAAAATGGCACATGCAAAACCTGGAGGCCAGGTAAAAGTTTGCAGTTTTCCATTGAGACCTGCCTCATGCACAGCAGTAAGCTCCAGGAGGGCAAGCACTCTGTTTCAACTCAGGGGCCCTAGCACTTGCCCAGTGCTAGCCAGGGCCTGCGCCCTTAAAAGACGTTAAATGAATGTGTGCCTGCCTGAATGAAGCCTGTGCTTTGGAGCCAGCCATAATGATGAAGAGTAGGCCTCCTCCTTGCTACCAGTTCCCTGCATGCTCTACCTCTTCTGCCTGTGTCAAAAGCTTCATCCAGAACCTCTGATATTCACTATTTACCCTGAAGTCTGAGATAAAGAATGCCAAACACCCTGCTTTTGAAACCTTTCCCCTACAAATGTATGGGCCCTCCCAAGATTCATATATTCAAGCCCTAACCTCCAATGTGATGGTATTTGGAGAAGGGGATTTAGGGAGGTGATTTGGTTTAGATGAGGTCATGAGGTGGGATCCCATAATGGGATTAGTGTCCTTACAAGAAGAGGAAGAGAGACCAGAGCTCTCCCTCCCAGCTGTGTGAGGACACAGCAAGAAAATGCATATTAGCAAGCCAGGAAGAAGGCCCTCACCAAAAACTGGCACCTTGATCTTGAGCTTCCCAGCCTCTCCAGAACTGTGAGAAATAACTGTGGTTTAAGCCACATCAGTCTATGGTCATCTGTTACGGCAGCCCAAGCTGACTAGGACAAGGACTTATGGGCTCGGAAAGCTGGCAGGCCTCCCCACCAGAACAGGCACCTTTCTAGAACATTTGTTCATGTCCTTTCCCAGTACATTAGCCATCAGGCTCACGAGTACCCACCCAGTGCTCCCTCTCATTTGGAAGTACTTGATCCAAGACTATAGTAGGATAGTTTAGTTAATGGCCTGGGCCAGAATCAACTTGCTTTGTTCCAATCCCAGTTTCTAAGTAACAGTCAGCTCCCCCAACACACACACATATACACACTGGGGCCAGTCCTCAGAAAAATAGAGGAACAGGGCTAGGGCTGAATCTGAAGCTGAGGAGGGAGTGGACAGACCCAGGGATGCCACAGCCAGAATGGAGCTGTGGGTTCTGGGCTTAGTGGAAGGTGGGGGCGGATGGGATGAGGAGGGAGCCAGTATAGGAGGAATCCTCTCAAGGCCCTTCACGAGACTCTGGGTCCATCACTCCATAAGTCCTCAGCAGCTGCCCAACGCTGCCATCCATGTGGCAAACATCTTAGAAGCACCTACCATGTTGCCGTGAGCCGTGCACTGATCCCTGATCAAACAGAGACACATGAGGTGTGGTCTCACTCTGCACTGTCCTTTCAGATTTATAAAAAATATTTTTGCATACATACAAATGTAGCCACTGGAAAAAAAGTGAGTTTCCAATGTACTTTTTAAAAATGCAATCATGGGGCCAGGTATGGTGGCTCATGCCTGTAATCCCAGCACTTTGGGAGGCTGAGCCGGGCAGATCACAAGGTCAAGAGATCGAGACCATCCTGGCCAACACAGTGAAACCCCGTCTCTACTAAAAATACAAAAATTAGCCGGGCGTGGTGGCAGGCGCCTGTAGTCTCAGCTACTTGGGAGGCTGAGGCAGGAGAATCGCTTGAACCCGGGAGGCAGAGGTTGCAGTGAGCCAAGATCATGCCACTGCACTCCAGCCTGGTGACAGAGTGAGACCCCATCTCAAAAAAAAAAAAAATTTTTTTTTAATTTTTAAAACATGCATTCATTCTGTACTGTTTATTCAGCAACTTAGTTTTACACCAATTTTTTTTAGCTCTATCCATGTTGATAAAGGAAGTGCATTCCTTTCAACTTCTCTACATATGTCATCATATAAATATGCTGCTTTTTACTTAGCCAGGCCCCACTGATGGACAATTAAGCTTTCAGCTTTTAGCCCTCACTCAGGGGAGAGAAACTCCTCATACAGGGTGATGTGTGCAGTGCTAGTGATGCGCACATCGTATGGAAGAGGTGCCAGCTCCCTGGCTGATGGGCACCCCTGCACACATACTTCCTCCCCATATCAGAAAATGCCTGAAAGACAAAATTGAAGCTGTTGGGGCTGCGGGCTGGAGTCAACTGGAAAGTCACACAAATGTCTTACTTCCTGATCTCCAAGAGCCTTCCTGAGTATGCTCCCTGCTGGTCTAGGAGCGGGGCAAGGGCCAGGAGACTCTCCTCTCCATTATCCCCAGGACCTAAGGACAGCTATATCCCTTATCTGATGTAAGACTCTTTGGGAAAAAACAAAAAAAACTTTTACTATATCTAAAGTCAGAATTCATGTTATAAATCAATAGCTTTGGAGCTGGGCACAGTGGCACACACCTGCAGTCCCAGCTACGCGGGAGGCCGAGGTGGGAGGATCACTTGATCACTTGAGCTCAGGAGTTTGAGACCAGCCTAGGCAACACAGTGAGACCCTGTCTCTAAAACAAACCCACAAAAAGGTTTTAATACAATTTTTGTCAGCCTGGATTGAAGTTGAGTTATTCCAAAGAGAATGTGTGTTGCTTCTGCCAGTCATGGGAGGCATCCTGCCTGGCGAGTCAGAAAACACTTCATGAAGCAGGTGAGGTTGACTCTTGAAAGATGAGTAAGTGTGTACAGCAGGACAGGGTGGAGAAGAGAATTGGAGGCATACAGCAGGTGCTCAAAAAATAGGTACACAATACCTCTGGGGACCTGGCAAGGGAAGAGGGAGTGGAAGTTGCCCTAGCATGCACCCATGGGAACTTAGCCACTGCCCCACTCAGAGACCCCACTGATGCAAGAGCCCCACTGTGCACCCAAGACGCTGGCTTCTCTGCACCTGGATTTTCCCTGGAAAATGGGCTTGGAGTTGGAAAGTAATTACTTATCCAGCAGGAATGAGAGTGGGAGGGATGGGGATTGACAAGTTTCAAGTTGGAAATGACTCGCCCCTCCTATAACTGGTTTGCTGGGCTGGGAAGGTACCCGTCATCCTTTTAGGAAAAGGAAAAATGACACACTGGACAGTAAAAGGAGCACAGGACATTTTTTGTCCATGTGTCCAGCTGGTCAAGGGAGCATACTAGGCTTTCTCTCTGCTGAGACACACCCTGGGGCAGTTCAGGCCCGTGCCATGCTGACCCCAGAGGAGCCCTGCTGCAGAGAATCCTCAGCTGACAGCGCCCATGCCAATCCCAGTGGTGTATGTAAGCCCCGTATGTGGGGTCATCTTTCTCTGAGTGTACACGGACCTAGTAAGATGCCCACATCCTGCTGTAGACCAATTAGATCACTATCTCTGAGGGCAGGACCTAGACACTGTTTTGTTTTGCTTTTAAGTTCCTCAGTGGTTCCAATGTGTGGCCAGAGAACTACTGCACTAGACTAGACCATTCCCCTCCATTAGTCTGATCCTATGGAAACAGCTGGTTCAGCACATCTCCCTCCTGCTGTTCTCAGAACACCCAACGTTGTGTCTTAGAGTCTCACCTGTGTCTTTGTGGTTTTATCCTGACAAGCCTGAAAATACTTTCCCACCAGGCTGAGGGCAGAAGACAAGGCTGCTTTGCTGGGAAGTCTGGTTTGGCTCAATAAATGGTTCCTGAGCACGCACTGTGCCTGGAACAGCTTGCCAAGAGCTGGGGTAGCAGCGGGGCCCTGCACTGAGGGATTGTAAGTCAAAACCTAAGCAGCTGATTCGTTGTCAGATGCCCTGGGGGCACTGAGAAAGGCAGTTAGCTCGGTTTGGAATGGGAGGAGCTTCTTGAAGAGGAGGCCTTGATGGCAACGTAGGAGGTAGTCAGGTAAGGAGAGAAAGAGAAAATTCTTAGCACTGGCGAACTGTGAGGACAACCACCTTCTCTTTGTGGGCCAGTAGAAGGGGTGATCATTCTTTACTTTAATCAGGCTTTTCGACTCATGTTAATTTCCTTGTATGCAGTCTAACTAGTTGTCTGATGGTTAAGGGAATGGAGCTTGGGAAGGTTTTGGAGCTTGGGAAGGCTTTGCATCTTGGGTGGAAGGTGCTGGAATAATTCCTCCAGTAGACCCCTATACTAGTGCCAGAGGAGAAGGGAGATGTGGGTCCTTCGGCACTAGGCACGGGTAAGGGGACCTAATGTCAAGCTCCTCTGACAGTTTGCCCTTCTGTACTCATACAAGATTCCTGCCCCAGACTCACTCTGGGACTGGATCACATTCTTTTTGAAAGCCAATGCCTCAAAGCAGAACACCAGAGCTCCTCTCTCCTCTCCCCATCCACCAAGGCTTCCACGCACTTCGGGATGGGATTTCAGAGGTTCTTGAACCAGAACTTTCTCCCTTATGTCAGGTCAATTCAATTCCACAGCCCAGGCTTGTATGAGTCACATCACATACTGCTGTGTGCTGGCGATTCGGACATAAGCACAATGTGATACCTGCCACACTTTCTAACAGGGGAGATGGGCAGTCAGTCATCTAACGTGAGTGGAAGGCTGGTGTGAGCTGTGCTGTGGGAGCCTAGTGGGGCCTGGCAGAGGAGATGACATTAAAGATGGGCCTTGAAGAGTGAGCAGGAACCTGAGAATGGGAAAGCGGTGAGCTGAGCTGAGGTTGAGTGAATAAAGGCCCAGTGGGGGATGGTCTGTAGTTTGGTACAACTGGAATTGGGGGTGAGGAGTCATAGGAGATGTAGATGGAAAAGAAAGTTGGGACCAGATTACGGAGGTCTGTCAGAGCCAGGGAAGACAGCTAGATGTGTGGCTTAGAAAGATCACTGATAATAGCCTCCAGCCACCTGAAGAGATGAAAAGCCAGTATCTCCTCAGTTTTTTATAACTTAATAAATAACAATTACAAGACAATAATAACTGTGACTGCTTACCAAACACTTCATGACAGGCACTGTAACAGCTGCTTTTGATTCATCTTCAGAGTTAGCCTGCAACGAGATGCCATTAGTCCTTATTTTATAGGTGCAGAAACTGAGGCTCAAAGAAGTTGAAGGACTTGCCTAAAGACATTCATTCATTCATTCATTCATTCAGGTACATATGAGAAGTCCACAGTGCCAGGCACTGTGCTAGGCCCTGGGGATTCAATGGTCACCAAGACGGACCAACCCCTGTGTTCACATAGCTGACGGCAGATCGAGGAGGATGAACCATTCATCAAGAGGAATTACAACAGAGAGGGATAAGTGTGTTGCTGGAGAGAAACAGGGAACAATGGGAACACAGAAATGGGACCCTTAACCTGGTGCTAGGGATTGGGGAAGGCTTCCTGGAGGAAATGATGTTTAAACAGAAACCTTAAAGGATAAAGAGGAATTGGCCTAATAGTTTTTCTGGAGGAGAATTTACTCGAACCTGTGGTATCCAGTTACACATGTGCCTGAATTCTCTTTTTTTTTTTAGAGTGTCACTCTGTCGCCCAGGCTGGAGTGCAGTGGCGTGATCTCAGCTGACTGCAACCTCCGCCTCCCAGGATCAAGTGATTCTCCTGCCTCTGCCTCCTGAGTAGCTGAGATTACAGGTGTGCACCACCACACCCAGCTAATTTTTGTAGTTTTGGTTTCACCATGTTGGCCAGGCTGGTCTCGAACTCCTGACCTCAAGTGATCCACCTGCCTTGGCCTCCCAAAGTGCTGGGATTACAGGCATGAGCCGCTGTCCCTGGCCCTGAATGATCTTTTGATCACTTTATAACCCTCTTCCAAGTACCTTCAGGCATCCTATAAAGTCCCCTCAAAAGAATTGTTGGGAGATAACAACGCCTCATTTTCTCCCTTATCTTCCTATTCAACACACATTTACTGACCGCACCTTCTAGTTCCCCAGGCTGGCCGCTGGCCCAGGCCTGACTCAGTCTTGCCACCCAGCTTTGCAGACGGCAAACCCAGCCAGCTCCCCAACCCCTTGCACACTGGTGCAGGGTGAGGCAGTGGCTGCTGTCATGCCTTGCTTCCTTGGCATCTGATCAGAATCATGGCAGTGGCTTTTACATACCCTGTGGTCTTTCAGAAAACAGTCCAGCTTTCCAGCAAGGTGGCTCTTGTTGGTGCCTGGAAAAGGTGTGGTAGGAAGATTCTAGAAGGAATTCCACAGGAAATAATTTCAGGTCGCCCAGTCTTGCCACACTTCAGAAGTGAATCGTAGGTTTACAAGTGCTTATTCCAGTTCTATTATGTGATCTGGAGCAGAAGAACCAGCCTCCTCCTCCAACACTCCCGGTCTCAGATCTTCTGCTTTAATCCCTGGTACAACTCCAGCTTCTGCTTACATACCCCCAAGGATGGGGAGATCATTACCTTACCAAAAAAGCCTGTCCATCTTCAAAGAATTATCATTAATAATACCTATTTATTGAGCTATCACCAAGTGTTAGAGTCTGATAAGCTCTTTACATATATTGTCTCATTTAAACTTTATTCTGCTGCAGGAGGCGGGCACAGCACTATTATATTATCCTTATTTCCTAGGTACCATAACAGAGGCTGAAAGAAGGTAATTCACTTACCCCAGTTCACACAGTTGTTACTGGCACAGCTAAATTTTGAACACCAGTTAGTCTGACTCTAGAATCCATGAATGCATCTGTTCTACACACACTGCCTCAATTCCGTTCACCAGAACCTGTGTCCTTTCACTCTTGATCCATTGCCCCTGGTTCTGTTAATGACTGCATGTCCCAAAACTTCCCTTCCCCAAGATAAGAAGTGCTGCATCACAGACTAGCCCCTGCCTGGCAGGTACGGTGTTAGCAGAGCAGTGTCAGAGGAGAGGAGGGCCTGGCCTCCTGGGACCCTGAGGGCATCCTTGGTGTCCTCTTCGCCCTGAGGTCTTACAGAATCCTTTCAGCCAAAGTTCTAAAAGTACAGTTTTGGGACCACCAGCAGTGTCACCCTACTGAATGAGAAACTGGAGACCGGGCCCTGCAATCTGGTTCAGTGAGCACCTCCAGGTGGTTCTAATGGAGCCAAATGCTGAGAACCACTGTGTTAGAGTTTTGAAGAGGGTGAAGGAAGCATCACCTAGGTGTTACCAGAAGGAAAGCCTTGAGTGAGTTGTCCAGGTCCTTGGTGTTTTGAACAAAGAATTCAGCAAAACACATGAAGTAACAAAGGAATGAAACACAGGAATGAAGCAGCAAAAGCAGGGATTTGTTAGAGCAAGAAAGCACTCCGCAGGGTGGGGGCAGCCTGAGCCAGAGTTTACAATGTTTTCTGGGTTATAAGTACTCCTTTTGAAGTCCCTGTTGGTTACCCCTTACCTGGATGAAGGATTAGGTCCGTGGCTAATTAAAGGCTGAAGTGAATTGGTGGCCTATGCAGATAAAGAGATGACCCATGCTTGGCCAGAGGCCAATCCAAGGCACTCTCCCTTTCCCTCTGAGACCTGGAAGAGGGGGAGAGGTGTAGAGAGAGTAGCCTCTGGGCCTGCGAAGGTGGGGTTTTTCCTTTTGGTTTAGCTTTACGGCGTTTTTGTTAATTGGCCTTAGGTTCCTTGCCCCCAGACCCAGGTGTTTTCCCTTTTATTTAACTTTAGGAAATTATCATGAATTGGCCTCAGATTCCCTGCCCCAGACCTTGGTGTTTTCTCTTGATTCAGCTTTAGCAAGTCAGCACGAATGGGCCCTAAGTTCCCTGCCTATAGACCCTATTCTCCTGCCTCAGAAGCACTTGTTAGAAATGCACTTTTAGGACTCACCTCACCCTACTGAATGAGAAACTGGGGACCGGGCCCTGCAATCTAGTTCCGTGATCACCTCCAGGTGATTCTAATGGAGCCAAATGCTAAGAACCACTGTGTTAGAGTTTTGAAGGGGGTGGAGGGAGCAAATGGAATGACTTTGCCTGCCTGTTCTTCCTCCTAAGCCCCAAGAGCATCCCTAGAAATAGGACTAGCCAGATACAGTAAAATTTGAGTGATGCCAGAAATAGTCCATTTCCCCCAACTGTCTTCCTGAAAGAGCTGTCCCTAGTGTCTCCAACACTGCTCTTTCACATAGTTCTTTGGCTTCAGGCGTTGTGCCTGCTGTAAAGGAATTCTAATAAATGGTCTTCAGCTGCTAACACCTCAGTGTGGATTAGCTCAGTGGTTATCAATCTTGATGCACGCTGGAAACACATGGGAAGTTTTAAAAAATCACAGAGGCCTTGGTCACACCCTCAGATGCTGAGTTCATTGATCCAGGAGAATGTTGTAAAACCTTCCCCAGATGATCTAATGCACAATCAAGTTTTGAAAACAACAGATTAGCTGATTCAGTCCTTTCCAATCAGAAAACTGAGGACAATTATTTCTGGAAATAAAAGCCACAGAAGGGCATTTGCTAGGGTGGCTTATACAACAGAAATTCATTGTCTCCAAGTTCTAAAGGCTAGAAGTCTGGGATCAAGGTGTCAGCAGGGCTGGTTAGTTCTGAGGCCTGTAAGAGGGACTATTCCATGTCGCTCCCTGGCTTCAGGTGGTTTGCTGGCAATCTGGCATTCCCTGGCTTGCAGATGCATCCTCTGATCTCTGCCTTCATCTTCACACAGCACTCACTCCACGTGCATGTATGTCTGTATATCCAAATGTCTCCTTTTTAGAAGGGTCATATTAGATTAGGGCTCACCGTAATGACCTCATTTTAACTTGATTACCTCTGTAACAACCCTATCTCCAAATAAGGTCACGTCCTGATTCTGGTTAGGACGTCAACATATCTTTTTGGCGACACACTATTCAAACCATAACAGGCAAAAAGGGCGGGAGCTTTGGGTAGAGCGCAGGTCTGAATGGAACCAACCACTACCTAGATTCCATCCTTACCTGTAGCCTGCAGTTCCCACCCATGCCCTACCAGGCCTGATCACGCCGCTGCCCCACTTCCTCAAGCTGGCATTGGTGGACTATGATAATATTTCTTTTTAATGCACCTCATAGAGAGTGCTTACTGCGTATCATACTCTGAGTTTTCACAACCATGCAAAGCAGGCGTTGCTATTCCCACTTTACGCCTAAAGAAAACAGATTCAGGGAGGCCAAATAACTTCTAAAGAGCAGGAGACACCCAAGGGAAAGTGTATTCAGAGGGAAGTAGAGGTACCTGCCAGGGGCAGAGGTGCCAGGCCTCTCCCTAGACCTGGAACCAGGACCCCAGAAGCCATATGTGTCCACGGCAGCAGCTCCTTTCCCCAGCACTCCCTGGGCCACGGGAGCCCAGTCTCTCCTGCTGCCCGACAGCCTCTTGCCAGAACCAGCTTTCTCTGTTCCACTTACTGTGGCCTCCAGGAAGCAGCCTGTCTCTTGGGGCCACCATAGGGTCTAAGAGGCCCCGCATCCAAGTTCACACTCTCGGGACAGAGAATCTGATTGGCCCAGTTCAGATCAGGTATCAGCCTTGGGCCAATCACTGCAAGCGGGTTCTCAAGGCCCTTTCTGCAGGGGCCGGGCTGTAAGAAGAGCCTGGCGTTGCTGGCTGGGCAGCTGAATTCACTCATTAGGGACTCCTGAGTGGAGCTGGAGCATGGGCCCAAGAGCAGGAGCTCCTTAAATGTTGGTCCCCGACCCTGTCTTTCCCCAAATGCTTCTTGAGTGGAAGGAGACTGAATTCTCTTGGTCTGGAATCAGGGCTTGTGCCCCTGGAATTGTTCTTGGCTGTCAAGCTTTCTTACCTGTATGGTTTTGTTTGTTTATTCATTTTATTTTTTTTAGACAGAGTCTCGCTCTGTCACCCAGGCTGGAGAGCAGTGGTGCGATCTCAGCTCACTGTAGCCTTGACCTCCCAGGCTCAAGTTATCCTCCCCATCTAAGCCTCCCCAGTAGCTGGGAACACAGGCGCCAGCGCCACACCCAGCTTTATTTTTTTATTTTTATTTTTTTAAGAGACGGGATTTCACCATGTTGGCAAGACTGGTCTTGAACTCCTGGGCTCAGGTGATCTGCCCACCTCGGCCTCCCAAAGTGCTGGGATTACAGGTGTGATCCACTGTGCTCCGCCTGTTTGCTTTTTTGTTTTTGTTTTTTGTGGATTTTTTTTTACGATGGAGTCTGGCTATGTCGCCCAGGCTGGAGTGCAGTGGCCTGTTCTTGGCTCACTGCAACCTCCGCCTTCCGGGTTCAAGCGATTCTCCTGCCTCAGCCTCCCGAGTAGCTATGTCTACAGTTGCCCCAACCACGCCTGGCTGATTTTTGTATTTTTAATAGAGACGGAGTTTCACCACATTGGCCAGGCTGGTCTCGAACTTCTGGACTCAAGTGATCCACCCGCCTTAGGCCTCCTAAAGTGCTGGGATTACAGGCGTGAGCCACCACGCCTGACTTTGTTTTTTAAATTGAATCACTGACAGAAAAGCCACGAAGTGACTCGGAAAGGGGAAGGGGTTTGTGCAGAGTTGCCCAGCTATAGCGTGTGCAGCCCAGATAGAACCTGGGTCTTTTGGCTCCACTGTATGTGCTCTCACCAGCAGGGATTGGGAAGGGCCTTTTCTGGCTTTCCCTGCACACTCCCACCCCCACCCCCCTGCATCTTGCCCTCCTCTGCCACCCTCTGCACCCACCGGCAGATCTCTTGGCCCCCGTTGCTCTGAATCAGTTGTGCCATGCAGTTGGCTGAGTTTCCTCTTAAGAGTCAGAGAAGCAGTTTACCTGTTTTATTTTAAAAATTCCTTTTTTTATGGGTGTGTTTGCAACAGCCTGAGGCACACCATGAATTATCTTCTGATTAGTCCTAAGATTCTTCTGGGTGTGGCTGGCATATAGCCCTGGTATACCCGTGCCTACCATTTATTGTTTATTTGTGGGGTGAGGGCACTGTGCTAGGCATTCGGCATACTGCATTCACTTTCATTTTTCTAACATATCCGATCTGTGAGGTATCTATGGACATCCTTGTTTTACACATGAGGAACAGAGAGTCAGTGACTTTGAGCTGACTTGGCCAAAGTCATGATATTAACAAAGGGCAGATCGATATTGGAACCCACTTCTGCTTGACTGATTTCCTCTGAAGCCCTTGCTTCCCTGGTACATTTCCTGGGATTACTTTCCTATGTGGCCCCATTTGCCAGGAACTCAGAAACTGGGCTGTGTGTGCATGAGGGCATACGTAGCAGCATGGGTGCATGCACATGCGTGTGTGTGATACAGGGACGTTTAGACAGAAGGATCAAAAATATATTTCAGGCTGGGCAAGGTGGCTCACACCTACAATCCCAGCACTTTGGGAGGCCAAGGTGGGCAGATCACCCGAGGTCAGGAGTTCGAGACCAGCCTGGCCAACATGGTGAAACCCTAGCTCCACTAAAAATACAAAAATTAGCCAGGTGTGGTGGCACACATCTGTAATCTCAGCTACTCAGGAGGCTGAGGCAGGAGAATCGCTTGAACCTGGGAGGTGGAGGTTGCAGTGAGCCAAGATCATGACACTACGCTCCAGCCTGGGCAACAGAGCAAGACTCCATCTCAAAATATATGTGTGTGTGTGTGTGTGTGTGTGTGTGTGTGTGCATTTTTTTTTTCAGGCAAAAAGAAGGAAGCAAATAGGATCCCAAGGGTCACACAAGAACTGGCTGTGGAGTCCAAAGTTCTGATCCTGTGCTCAGCTTGGCATAGTCCTGGGTTCTGTACCCCATACCCCCAGATCAGATGTACAACCCTATAAGGGGAGTCACTGAGCATAAATTCTCATCCATGTTCCAGGTACTCTGCAAAGTTCTGGGTCTGCAACAGGGAACCAAATAGGCAACTCCTGCCCTCATGGAACTTACAGTCAAAAGGGAGAACAGATGTCAAATACCCACACAAGTGTATACTTACAAACTGTGATAGTTACTATGATGGAAAAGTGCTATGAAAACATACAAGAAGAGACCTGACCTAGCCTGGAGTTGGGATAGGCTTCCCAGAAGAGGCAATGATTGAGATCTGAAGGATGAATGAAGGTTAACAGGCAAACAGGGAGGGAGCAGGCAGGGGGAGTAGCCTATGCTAAGTCCCTGCAGTGTGAGAGAACGAGATGAATCCAAGGGGCTGAAGAAAGGGCAGTGTGCCTGGATCTCAGGGTTTGAGGGCGTGCTGAGGATGCTGAGGCCTAAGTGATGGGCAGGAGCCAAATGACACCTGGCCAGTCAAGCCTTTGAAGGGGTTTGACTTCATTCCTAGAGCAATGGAGAGCCAGACAAGGGTTTTAAACAGGAGGGTGACAAAATACAATGAAGTTTTGAAAATATCACTCAGGATGCTGTGTAGACAGTAAGTTAGCAGGGATTAAGCAGGCATAGTGAGGCACATTGAGAGACCATTGTCACCATTCATGAATTGGTGGCTTGGACTAGGGTGATGGTAGAAGAAAGAGCACACAAATCAGATTCAAGTTACATGTTGGAGGTAAAATTGACAGGACCCTGTGACAGATGGGATGTAGTGGATGAGGAAGGAGAAGGTGTCAGGATGGTGTCCTGTGGAGCTGACTGGCTGGGAGAGCCTTTCACTGAGGTTGGGGACACCAGACGACCAAATCTGGGAGATGGGATTATATATTTATTGTTTTCTTTTAAAATTAATTTGCTTCTTTAGTTTTTGCTTATGTTTGAATAGGTAGTATTTGCACACAGTCCAAAATTCAAAATATGTATCTGTAAAAGCCTCCCTGTCTTGTCCTCCAGCCACCGAGTTCCTCCTCCTTACCCCCTGGAGCCAATAGGTGTTACCAAGTTCTGTATCTTTCCAGATAGTCATGGCTGTAGACTCAATTCTGTGTGCATTTAATTTATCTTTGAAGATGTAGATTTTGAAGTGCCTGTCAACTGGCAGGTGCAGAGGCAAAGCAGACAGTTGGATTAATAATTCTGATACTCAAAGGTGCAGTTGTGTTGGTGATGTGAATTTGGAAGTAACTGGACTCAGAGCTGCATGCATAGATGGGATTACCTAGGGAGAGAATAAAGAATAAAGGACAGGGCCTAGGATCAAGCTCAAGGAATTCTGTGATTTAATGGCAGATCAGAGTATCTTAGCCTATTTTTGGTTGCTATAACTAAATACCAAAGACTGCATACTTTATAAAGAAATTTCTTTTTAATTTTTTTAAATTTTTTTAGACACAGGGTTTTGTTCTTTTGCCCAGACTTCAGAGCAGTGATGCAGTCATAGCTCACTGAAGCCTGAAACTCTTGGACTCAAGTGATCTTCCCCCCTCAGTCTCCTGAGTAGCTGCAACTACAGGTGTACACCACCACACCTGGCTAATTTTTTTTTTTTAAAGAGACGTGTTCTTGTTTTTCCGCCCAGGCTGCTCTCAAACTCCTGGCCTCAAGCATTCCTCCTGCCTTAGCCTTCAAAAGTGCTGGGATTACAAGCGTGAGCCCCTGCACCTGGCCATAAGAATTTATTTCTTACAGTTCTAGAGGATGGGAAGTCCAAGATTGAGGGCCACATCTGGTGAGGACCTTTTTGCTGGTGAGACCTCTCTATAGAGTCCTGAGTCAGCAGAGGGCATAGTGTGGTGAGGAGGCTCATTGAGAGCCAAACTGGCTTTTATAACAGACCCATTCTCATGATAACCCACTAATCTATTAACTCACTTATCTATTAATCCATGAATGGGTTCGTTCATTCATGAAGGCAAAGTCTTCATGACCCAATCACCTCTTAAAAGCCCCACCTCTTTATACTATTACACTAGGGATTAAATTTCTTATTTTATTTTTATTTTTACATTTATTTTTAAGACAGAGTCTTGCTCTGCCACCTAGTGGCGCGATCTCAGCTCACTGCAACCTCTACCTCCTGGCTTCAAGCAATTCTCCTGCCTCAGCCTCCCAAGTAGCTGGGACTACAGGTGCACATCATCACATCCGGCTAATTTTTGTATTTTTTTGTAGACCCGGAGTTTTGCCATGTTGGCCAAGTTAGTCTCGAATTCCTGGCCTCAAACAATCCATCTGCCCCAACCTCCTGAAGTACTGGGATTACAGGCATGAGCCACCACACATGGCCAGGGGCTTAAGTTTCAACATGAGTTCTGCAGGGACAGACATTTAAACCACAGCAAAGAGGATGAGCCCTCAAAAGATACTGAGAAGCAGCAACCACAGAGAGATGGGAAAAACAGCTGGTGAGTGTGGTGGGCCAGAGCTACCACCAAATCAGAAGGAAGTGTCAGCAGCAGCCCAGGAAGAGGAGGGAGCCTGTATAGTAACTGTGGGAAAAGGAAGTGTCAATTTATGTAGTAAGATTGTCTGGCAGGATGGGGCCCTGTTGAGTTTGGTGATCTTGAGTCTATCCTAGAAACAGTGTGCTTTGTTGTGCTGAATAGTGTCTGCCAGGTGACATTCTCTTGCAGGGTTGGCTACTCACGTACAGGCAGAGAAAGAGTAGAACATTGTTAGTCCCAGGACTAGGGCCTTACCAGGTAGATATGATGAAAAGGCAGAAAGTACTCGTGTTGAAAAGATTGACAGGAGTCCTTGGATCCTGATGGGCAATGGAACTGAGGCTGGGTAGGGAGGGAAGTGAGGAAGATGGATTGGGAAAAGTAGAGGGAGTCAGAGTGGAAGGACTGATGAGGCCAAGGGGAGGAATTGAACAGTAAACAAGGAGAGAAGGTGTGGAGGCTGAGGATGACTAGAGGGAGGATGTTCCTGTAGATGAGATCACTGGATGGGCTGTCCACGGGTATGCTGGAGGGACACAGGATGATGCTGTAACTTGCAGTAAAGGGCGCCAGCATGTTTAAAGAATGAAGAGAAAGGACTGGGGACAGAGAGCTCACATTGTTGAGAGGGGAGAGTGTGGAACAATCTCAAGGGAACAAGTTTTGTTTTCTTGGCAAGAGGTTGGAGAAGTGATAGTTTATACCAACATTTTCCAATAGAAATATAATGCAAGGCTCACATGCAAGCCACATATGTAATACTATTTTATTTTTGAGACAGGGTCTCACTGTGTCACCCAGACTGAAATGCAGCTCACTGCAACCTCCGCCTCCTGAGCTGAAGCTATCCTCCCACCCTCAGCCACTCAAGTAGCTGGGACCACAGGTGCATGCCACCATGCCCAGCTAATTTTTGTATTTTTTGCAGAGATGGGGTTTCGCCATGTTGTCTAGGCTGGTCTTGAACTCCTAGGCTCAGGCGATCCGCCTGCCTCAGCCTCCCAAAGTGCTGGGATTACAGGCATGAGCCACCATGCCCAGCCATGTATGTAATTTTAAATATTCTAGTGGCCATATTAAAAATATAAAAAGAAACAGGTAAATTTGACTTTGAATATATATTTGGTTTAACCTGATATATCCAGAAACATTATCATCTCAACATGTAATCAATGGAAAACAAGTTATTAATTAGATGTTTTATATTCTGTATAACATACTAAGTACTAAGTCTTCAAATTCTGGTGTGCATTTTATACTTAGAATACATCTCAGTGTGGACTAGTCAGTTTCAAGTGCTCAACAGCTACATGTGGCTAGCAGCTACCATATTGAACAGCCCAGGTCTAGACTTCTGCTTTTTGTCATATCTGTCTCCCAAGTCTTTGCCAGCACTGAGCCATGTGCTATTTTGGGAAACATTAAAGAAATGTAAAACTCCACCTCTATACTCAAGTGCCTTACCTTATTAGGGGCAGCTGTGGGACCATGAAAAGAGACTTGGGTTCCAGTCTCAGCTCTGAATTTTTACTTAGCAAAGACTTGGACACTTACGTCTCTGAGCCTTAGTTTTCTCATCTGTAAAGTAGTGATCAAATAAGCAAGTGCCCGGGAAGGGAAAAGCATAGTGCCTTAGTCCAAGTCTCCTGCCTGCCTTCATAGACTGAGGTAATGCTCATGGGGTTGTCCATTGTGTATATGTGAAAAACATTTTCAAATGTGAAGAATCTAAGGCTCAGACTCAATCTTGGCATGCAGTATTTGTATTTTTACAGTCACAGTGTATTTATTTTTTAAGTAATTCACAAACTTGCTAAAATATTACTATTGTTCAAAAAAGTATAGAGTGAAATGTAAAGTCTTCTCCCATTCCAGACACCCATTCTCCCCAAAGACAACCACAGCTCCTGGTTTTTAGAATAACTTAGAGATGTTCTATGCATTTATATGGATAACTGTATGTCTATCTGTGTATGTGTGACTGTGTGTGTATACACATATAATTACTTTATTTAAGTGGAATCATTCTCTATACACTGTTCTGCCCTCTACTTTTTTCATTATTTTTGAGATCATCTAATGTCAACACATACAGATTTGCCTCATTCCTTTGAACATTTTTGTAATATCTCAAAACATGAATACTGATATTTTGTTTAACTGGTTCCTTACCAGTGAACACACAGGTGCATCTCCAGTCTTTTGCTGCTACAATTGACTGTACTGTGCTTCATGACAACAGTAACACATATATCTCTGCATCTATGTGCCCATCTTATCTGTAGGATAAATTATTAGAAGTGGAATTTCTGGGTCAAAAGGTATGTGCTATTTAAATATTTTTACAGATTGCATCATATGCCATCCAAGCAGGTTGCACCCATTTACAATCACCACAGTAATGTTTGAGAGTAACTTCCATGCACTCCTGACAACATAATGTTATCAAACTTCTTCATCTTTGCCAGTCTGGTAACGGCCAGGTCAGTCAACTTTCCCAGCATTGGTTTCACTGGGCTGTGATAATATTGTATAATATAACATCTGATATCTAACAAGTGTTAACTGACAGAAATGGTGACTGTTGCCATTTTCGAGTGATTTTCCTGGTTTGGGTACAAATTCTGAAACCTGATGAAGGGGAACAGCCTGGTAGCCTCCACCTAAACCTGCATCTGTTTACGTTGTTTGGGTTTGGCTGACATCTGGGTGACTTCCCAAGGCCATTAAACAGAAAGATCATGGTGAGCCCTCTCCAAGATGAGCTGAGCTTTGGTTTCTGAGCAATCAGGCACTGAGAGGGGGAATTACCACCTGAGCTCACAGGAGGTATGGGTACCTGTGAACTGTGTGCCCAGGGCAGCTATCAGCACTGTTCTTCACCACTAAACAGGAAAGCTATTACTTGGAGGTGCTGTATTGACCTCATACACAAAGCTGTGTTTCCCAAATTACTGGCAGGCAGGTGTTTCAAGAATGGCATGAGTTGGGCAGCAACATGGATATTTTAGTTGTGGCTTAAAACTGTGCCGCCTGTAATCCCAGCACTTGGGGAGGTTGAGGTGGGAGGTTCGCTTGAGCCCAGGAGTTCGAGACCAGCCTGAACACCATGGTGAAACCCTGTCTCTAGTGCACACCTTTTGTCCCAGCTACTAAGGAGGCTGAGGTGGGAGGATTGCTTGAACTCGGGAGGCGGAGGCTGCTGTGAGCCATGATTGCGCCACTCTACTCTAGCCTGGGCAACAGAGCAAGACTGTGTCTCAAAACAAAAAACAAAAAACTACCAGGCGTGATGGCACACACCTGTAATCTCAGTACTTTGGGAGGCCGGGGTGGGTGGACTGCTTTGAGCTCAGGAGTTCAAGACCAGCTTGGGCAACATGGAGAAACCCCATCTCTACAAAAAAAATAAAAATAAAAAATAGCCGGGCCTGGCCAATACGCCTGTGGTCCCAGCTACTCAGGAGCTGAGGCTAGAGGATAGCTTAAGCCCAGGACGCAGAGGTTGCAGTGAGCCAAGATCCCACCCACTGCACTCCAGCCTCAGCAGTGAGACCTTATCTCAAAAAAAAAAAAAAAAGAACCAACCGAACAACAAACCTGTGCTGTTTCTCCTGCTAGCTGTTTGACTCTCAGCAGACTTGGGGCTGGGAAAGGGGTCCCTCCAGCGCCTTCCCCAGCTAGATCCAGTGACCCTCAGCTCAGCGGAGATACTCCTTTCCTGCTCTCTCCTGGTTGGCAACAGTTTGACAGGCAGGGCACACATGTCACCATTTGTTCATTCATGCAAGTATATTTTGAGCATCCACAAAGTGTCAGGCCTTGTCCTGGGCACTGGGGGTTCTGAGATGAATAGGACAACAATTCTCTCTATAACGATCTTGCGGTCTTGGGCAGACCTGCCCTACACATGCCCACTTCTTACTACCCCTTCTCTCAGAGGCTGGCACAGGGTGGCCAGGGGATGCAGGGCACCACTAGCTGTTCCTGGCTGTTTAGGCTCCAGCCTTAGGTTCTCCCAAAGAACAAGCACCTGTTAGGGGCCCAGGGCAGTACATGTGATGTATGTAAATGGTAAGATTATGAATTCTGCCAGACCGTCCTTCCAGAAGCCCAATTCAGATCATGTCATGGCCCTATTTGAACACCCTCGTGGGTCCTGTTCTGCCTCTGCCCTGCCCCCACCCTGCCCCACACTCTGTCAGCTTCCTTATCCCATGGCCACCCTGCACTTCTTAATCACCAAGTCCCAAATCTGAGGAGTCTTGGATCCCTCCTGCCTTCCTGGGTCGTCCTAGTTTTCTCTCAGCTGAGATTGGGCTTCCTCCCTTTCCCACACTTTTAAAATCTTGTTATTTATGCCCCACCTTAAATGAGTGCCTTTCCCTTCCTCACCTTCTGCAAACTTCCCTGGCTCATTACTAGGACAGTGAAAAGTACTCAGGTTTTGAATCTCTGCTCAGCCACTTACCGTGACATTGGGCAAATTACCTAACCTCGGGGAACTGCAGGCCAGCACCCGATGAGCCTGTCCCCAGCTGTTGAGGGAGCTGTGGCAAGTGCAGTGCTGAGCTCAGGAACAAGAGTGAGGTCCCAACTGAAATGGGGGTGCATGGGATGCTGACCCCTGGAGATGCATTAGGGAGCCAGAGTGTTAGGGAAGACTGGCTTTCCTTCTCCCTCAGCCTGTCAGGGCTGGCTGCCTCCACAACTCCCCTATTGAGCCCCTTTGAACACCTCGGAAATACACAGTGGTATATCTTGGAGTTTTCTCTCTGCTCTTCAATATTTCTTTTTTTCTTTTTTATTGAGACTGAGTCTCACTCTGTTGCCCAGGCTGGAATGCAGTGGTGCTATCTCAGCTCACTGCCAACCTGTGCCTCCCAGGTTCAAGCGATTCTCGTGCCTCAGCCTCCCAAGTAGCTGGGATTACAGGTGCCAGCCACCACGCCTGGCTAACTTTTTGTATTTTCAGTAGAGACAGGGTTTCACCATGTTGGCCAGGCTGTTCTGAAACTCCTGACCTCAGGTGATCTGCCCACCTTGGCCTTCCAAAGTGCTGGGATTACAGGTGTGAGCCACCACAAGTGATCAACTCTGTTGGTTTGCCCATGACGGTCCTGATTTTAGCCCTGAAACTGCCACATCCTGGGAAATCTCTCAGTCCTGGACAAACTGGGGCAGTTGGTCAGTCACCCTGAGGCAGGTGACAGAGACCTGATCAGAGAAGGGTAAGTGGTGGGGGCTGCGGCTCCTGGATGAACACAAAGTTCTGTGTCATTGCCCGGCCTGTTGCTGGGCCTTACATGTGTCATCGACCCTCATCCTCGTAGGAGAGTTGAGGCTCTCATAATTAAGGACTTTTCCAGATCTCCCAGCCAGGAGGTCTCAGGGTAGAGCCTGGGTATGTCCTGCCCACATCAGGTGTCTCCACTACACCTCCCTGCCACTTGAAATGATCCTTTTGTAATATCACTCATCACTCACCCACCCCACTGTAACAGTTTTCTGAATTAGGACTCCTGAATCTTAGGCTCTGAGACCTATATGCTAGCTGCTTAACTAAAGGCTTGATAAGGATGACAATGATGCTTAGTTTGTAGTTCTCAGCTGCATCTGACAATCACATTTGCTGAATAAGTTGTTTTCCAGATAAATGAGGTGAAAATGAGTAATTAAGATGTATCTCTATAACTCCTTAACTCTATAACTCCTTAAATGCAGAGACTATGTTGGCAAGATACCTATCCTATCATTAGTTGATATTCTTGCCATCTCAACAGATGTAATTGTCATCTCAACAGTATTGACCTTTGTTGTGATTTCAAGAAGTATATCCCCCTTCTGAATAATCAATTTTTAAAAAACCGAAAAGTACAACCTTTGTAATTTATTTGTAAAAAAAGGAGTAAGTAACCCTTCTGAGTGTTATATTCTAGCCCATTGCTCGGTAGGTGGTTTCAGCTTCCTAGTACTTTTACTGTTTCCTCTTGACAGCTTTCTGATTAGTTACCAGAGGGTCTCACCATCTCCAGGAAGTCAGGAAGCCCTTTGGTTCAGGTTCCAGTGACTTCTGTCCTGCTAAAATCTTCTACTCTGTGACTTGTTCTTTAAGAGAGGCATCCCCATCTATCTTGGAAATGCCTAGAAATTTAGTTCCTCTCTGCTTTTCACAAATAATTCAAGTGAAGATACAAAGGTAAACTTTTAAACTTTAAATTTTGCTGGCCAAGATTGCATAGTCTAATCAGGAGAACTTAAAAAGACTTTTTAAAGTACATTTTTAAAAATTATTAACTCAATAAATAACTGAAAAATTCAAAGTTATATAAATGGCTTTCATGGAAAATAAAGTTCTCCTGCCATTTGATCTCTGAGGGGCAATTCCTGTTAACAGTTTAGCATATATTACTCCAACACTTTTCCATTTTTCCATACATAATATGTATATACTAGCACATATTTGCACAAATATAAATGAGATCACATTAGGTATGCTGTTTTATATGTTTATTTTTTTAACTTAGTAACATCACAGACATCTTTCCTTGCCCATACAAAGCTCATTCTTGTTAATGGCTGCCTGCTGTCCTTTTTTTTTTTTTTTTAAGACTACTCAATAGCAGTAGTGAGAAGGGGAGAAAGAGCAGAATAAGGGGTTTCATTTGTAACTGACTGTGAACAACCAGTTGAGATAACTCACTACCTTCAGACCAGCCCATCCATTTTATAAGTGAAAGCTGATGTACTGAACCAACCTCCTTGAATAGAGCACTTGAGCCAGGCCTGAATATTGGCCCAGCCGCTAAGTTTCTCTGGACTCACTCTAGATTAATTTTAGCATGAGATGCAGACATGGTTACTCATTAATTCAACTATTTAAATAATCGACAAGCAGTTTGCTTTAAAACCATGAAACTGTTAATTTTTCATCTTTGTTATAGACTATTATTATTATGAGATAGAGTTTTGCTTTCGTTGCCAGGCTGGAGTGCAGTGGCACGATCTCGGCTCACTGCAACGTCCGCCTCCTGGGTTCAAGAGATTCTCCTGCCTCAGCCTCCTGAGTAGCTGGGATTACAGGCATGTGCCACCATGCCTGGCTAATTTTGTATTTTTAGTAGAGATGGGGTTTCTCCATGTTGGTCAGGCTGGTCTTGAACTCCCAAACTCAGGTGATCCACCCGCTTCGGCCTCCCAAGTGCTGGAATTACAGGCATGAGCCACCGTGTCCGGCCTGTTAGAGATTATTTATTCCTAATTATATGTGATAGATTGACGGAAGGAGAAACTGCTTTGTTCCTAACACCTAGTTAAATGCCCGGTTAGTCTGTCTAATTAAGAGGAGGTTTTTCTCAAGGCTTAACAAATTCAAGAAGATTTAAATTATATCAAATGTCTTTCCTGACCACAGTAATGTGAAACTAGAAATCAACAGTAGGAGTAAAATTGGAAAATTCTCACATACATAGAAATTAAACAACAGACTCCTAAAGAACCAATGTATCAAAGAAAAGAAAAAAAATCTTGAAACAAATAAAAATGGAACTATAGCATACCATAATTTATAGGGTGCAGCAAAACCAGTTTTAAGGGGAGAGTTTATAACTATAAATGCTTACATTAAGAAAAAAGATGTCGGGCCGGGCACGGTGGCTCATGCTTGTAATCCCAGCGCTTTGGGAGGCTGAGGAGGGCGGATCACGAGGTCAGGAGATCGAGACCATCCTGGCTAACACGGTGAAACCCCGTCTCTACTAAAAATACAAAAAAAATTAGCCAGGTGTTGTGGCGGGCGCCTGTAGTCCCAGCTACTCGGGTGGCTGAGGCAGGAGAATGGCACGAACCTGGGAGGTGGAGCTTGTAGTGAGCTGAGATCGTGCCACTGCACTCCAGCCTGGGCAACAGAGCGAAACTCCATCTCAAAAAAAAAGAAAAAAGATGTTGAATAATCAACCTAACTTTACACTTCAAGGAAGTATTAGAAAACTAATAGAAAAAGAAGAGCAGAAGAAAATAAATAGTAAAGATCAGGTCAGAAAACTAAAGGTTTGTCAATTTTATTTTTGAATTTTTATTTATTTTTAAATTTTTTAGAGACAGGATCTGGCTCTGTTGCCCAGGCTGGAGTGCAATGGCATGATCATAGCTCACTGCAGCCTGGAACTCCTGGGCTCAGGTGATCCGCCTGCTTCAGCCTTCCAAGTAGCTAGAACTACAGGTGTGCACCACCACACCTGGCTAATTTTTTGCTTTCTGTAGAGATACAGTTTCACTAAATTATACCCAGGCTGGTCTTGAACTCCTGGCCTCAAATGATCCTCTCCCACACTGGCCTCTCGAAGTGCTGGGATTACAGACGTGAGCCACTGAGCCTGGCCCTTATTTCTTTTTTTAAAAAATCAACTCTTAGTTTTGTACATCTTTTCTATTATTTTTCTAGTCTCTATTTCATTTATTTCTGACCTTGACCAGGTGGTCAAGGCTGCAGTGAGCCAAGACTGCACCACTGCACTCCAGCCTGGGTGATAAAGTGAGACTGTATCTCAATAACAACAACAAAAAAAGAAAAAAGAAAATAAAAAGAAAAAAAGAAAAAAAAGAAAAGGAAGAAAGAAAACCTGTCCCATTTACAATAAAATCAAAAATAATAAAATATTTAGGAATAAATTTACAAAGAAGGCGAGAAGTCTATATACTGAAAACTGTAAGACAGTGACAAAGGAAACGGAAGACACAAATAAATGGAAAGATACCCTATGTTCATGGATGGGAAGAATTAATATCGTTAAAACGTCCATATTACCCAAAGCGATCTGCAGAGTCAATGCAATCCGTATCACAATTTCAATAGCATTCTTCAGAGAAATCAAAAAAGCAGGCCAGATGCAGTGGCTCACACACATAATCCTAGCACTTTGGAAGGCTGAGGCAGTTGGATAGCTTGAGCCCAGGAGTTTGAGACCGGCTTGCACAACATGGTGAAAACCTGTGTCTACAAAAAATACAAAAGTTACCTGGATGTGGTGGTGCACACCTATAGCCCCAGCTACTTGGGAGGCTGAGGTGGGAGGATCGCCTTAACCCCAGGGAGGTCAAGGATGCAGGGAGCCATGATTGCACCACTGCACTCCAGCCTAGGTGGCAGAGGGAGACCCTGTCTCAAAAAAAAAACACATCAAATTCATATAGAAGCACAAAAGATCCTGAATAGCCAAAGCAATCTTGAGAAAGAAGAACAAAGCTGAAGGCATCATGCCTCCTGATTTCAAAGTAAATTACAAAGCTATAGTAAATTGAAATGGTATGGCACTGGCATAAAAACAGGTACATAGATCAATGAAACAAAATAGCCCAGAAACAAAGGCACTTATATATGGTCAACTAATATTTGACTAAAGTGCCAAGAATACACAATGAAGAAAGGAGTCTCTTCATAAAGGGTGTTGGCAAAACTGAATATTCACATGTAAAAGAGTGAAATTGAACCCTTATCTTACATCATTCACAAAAATTAACTTGAAATGGATTAAACACTTAAGTGTAAGACCTGAAACCGTAAAACTCCTAGAAGGGAAAATAGGGGAAAAACTTCTTGACATTGGTCTTGGCAATAACTTTTTGGATGACACCCAAAACACAAGCAACAAAACCAAAAATGAGTAAGTGGGACAACATCAAACTAAAAACCTTCTGTACAGCAAAGGAAACAATCAACAAAATGGAAAGGCAATCTATAGAATTCAGGAAAATAATTGCAAACCTGGAAAGGGGTTAATATCCAAAATATACATGAAACTCATACAACTCAATAGCAAAAAACAAACAACAACAAAGAAGAAACACATGATTTAAAGATGGGCACAAGGACCTGAATAGTCCTTTCTCCAAAGAAAACAATACAAATGGCCAACAGGTACATAAATAGGTGCTGAACTAATCAGGGAAGTGCAAATCAAAACCACAATGAGATATCACCTAACTCCTGTTAGGCTGGCTATTATCAAAAAGACAAGATGACAAATGTAGGTCAAGATATGGAGAAAGGGAACCCTTGCACAATGTCGGTGGGAATGTAAATTGATATAGCTATTATGAAAAAAGTATGGAGATTCCTCAAAAAAATTAAAAATAGAAGTAACAGCCAGGCATGGTGGCTCATGTCTGTAATCCCAGCACTTTGGGAGACCGAGGCGGGTGGATCACCTGATGTCGGGAGTTCGAGGCCAGCCTGACCAACATGGTGAAACCCCATCTCTACTAAAAAGACAAAAATTAGCCAGGCATGGTGGCGGGCACCTGTAATCCCAGCTACTCGGGAGGCTGAGACAGGAGAATCACTTGAACCTGGGAGGCAGAGGTTGCAGTGAGCCGAGATTGCGCCACTGCACTCCAGCCTGGGTGACAGAGTAAGACTGTGTCTCAAAAAAAAAAAAGTGCCATACAATCCACCAATCCTACTGGGTATATATCGAAAACAATTGAAATCAGTGTATCAAAGAGATATCTGCATGCTCTTGTTCACTGCACCATATTCACAATAGCCAAGACATGGAAACTACCCAAGTGTCCATAGACAGATGAATACATAAATAAATATATATATGAATATTATTCAGCCATATGAAGAAGAAAATCCTGCCATTTGTGACAACATGGATGAACCTGAAAGACATTATGCTAAGCTGCTAAATGAAATAAGCTAGACATAGGAAGACAAATACTGTATGATCTCACTTATATGTGGAATCTAAAAAAATTGAACTCATAGAAATAGAGTAGAACTGTTGTTGCCAGAGGCTGGGGCCAGTGGGGAAGAAGGAGATGCAGATCAAAAGGTCCAAACTTTGAGTTATAAGATGAACAAATTCTGGGGACTGAATGTTCAGCATGAGTGGTGATGGATATATTAATTAATTTGTGATCATCATTACGCAACATAGAGATATATCATCAGGATGTATACCTTGAATGTATACAATCTTTATTTGTCAATTAAATTTTTAAAAAATTTTTAAAGAAGCTTTTCTAGGCCGGACACAGTGGCTCACACTTGTAATCCCAACACTCTGGGAGGTTGAGGCCAGGAGTCCAAGACCAGTCCTAGCAACACAGAAAGACTTCATCTCTACCAAAAAAAAAAAGAAAAGGAAAAAGAGGTTTCTCTGGTCCAGAGAAAATACAAAAACCAGCAAGAACCAGTCAGCCAGTTTCCAGTTGTATCAGCATCTGAGAAACTTGGAGTTGTTATTTTTATTTATTTTTTAGTTTTGCAGTTTCTTGGGCCAAAGTAACCGAAATGCTCAAAGTGAAGTTCCATGAGGGTGTGAAAAGGGCTGGTAGTCTCCCAGGATATTAACCTGTTAGTAACCTTGACCAACATGGTTAATAGAATGTACATGAAATGCACAGAAGTTATAATATACATTCGTCACTAGTTCTAAATATAGTTCTCTAAATCTTACAGCAGTAATCACTAGTGCAACTGCTCATATTTGAGGTCAGAGAAATCAGGAAACATAGATACGTGATTGATAGATAGCCACAAAGTAGAGATACGAGCTGGGCATGGTGGCTCATGCCTGTAATCCCAACATTTTGGGAGGCCGAGAAGGCAGATCAATTGAGGCCAGGAGTTCAAGACCAGCCTGGCCAACATGACAAAACCCCATTTCTACTAAAACTATTAATGCAAAAAAAATTTAGCCTGGCATGGTGGCACATGCCTGTAATCCCAGCTCAGATAGCTGAGACACAAGAATCACTGGAACCCAGGAGGCGGAGGTTGAGTGAGCCGAGATTGTGACTCAGCACTCCAGCCTGGGTGACAGAGAAAGACTGTCTCAAAAGCAAAACAAAACAGAAAACAAAGTAGAGATCCAGGATTGGAATCAGAGCTGTGCTGAAATCCCTCCTCTTCCGTTATGTGGGCATGATGGTGTGCCTATGTAAAAAATAAAGGAGATGGCCGGGTGCACTGCTCATGCCTGTAATCCCAGCACTTTGGAGAGTCCGAGGCAGGCAGATGATGAGGTCGGGAGTTTGAGACCAGCCTGGCCAACATAGTGAAACCCTGTCTCTACTAAAAATACAAAAAATTAGCCAGGTGTGGTGGCAGGCGCCTGTAATCCCAGCTACTTGGGAGGCTGAGGCAGGAGAATCGCTTCAACCCAGGAGGTGGAGGTTGCAGTGAGCTGAGATCGAGCCATTGCACTCCAGCCTGGGCGACAGAGTGAGACCCCATCTCAAAAAATAAATAAAATAAAATAAAAGATAATAATTATAAAGTAGATAACATAGTAACTGGCACAGAAAGTCTTAAATATAGTTCTCTTCCTTATATGTATGTTAGCTTTTAGATGTACCTAATTTTTCAAACCACCCAAGCATCATCATTCCTATTATGAAAAGGCTCATGTTCTTGTTGCTGTAAATATTTGGTCATTCACTTATTCATTTACTCAGCAAACATTTATTGACCAACCACTATGTGCCAGGCATCGTACTGGGTTCAGGGACCATAGGGATAAAGAAAACACGATTCCCACCCTCCAAGATCTGGCCTGGAATTTGACCTCTCTTTTCTTATTTCAGTCGTCTTAAACTCTGCACTTTGTTCTGTGTTAAAGAATAACTATGTCACACACTGAGGGCTTGAGTGAGAAGGAGTGATCCAGAGAGTCATGAGAAGAGTCCTTGGGCATCAGAAGGGCTCCCCATATACTGGGAGAGAACCTCTGTAGTCCACCTTGCTACAAAGGTGTCAAATTTCAGGTTGAAATAAAAGGGAGCATTCTAAATAGTCTTCAAAATGGAAAAAGGTTGCTCTGTGTGTAGAGAGCTCTATCTCCAGGGAGCCTTGTGTCTTGTTCAGCATTATCGCTTAAGCACCAGAACCTAGAACAGTTCCTGCCATATAATAGGCACACAATAAATATTTGTGTAATAGATTAACAAATTATATAAGTTCACTTCAGTATAAAGCCATATATATGTGCCCAACATCCAGCATATCATCCTGCAGGTCAGGGCGTGTCCCTATACATTCCTCAGGCCACCATCAATGCCACCGTCAAAGAAGACATCCTGCTCTCAGTTGAGTACTCCTGTCATGGAGTGCCCACCATCGAATGGACATATTCATCCAACTGGGGAACGCAGAAGATCGTGGAGTGGAAACCAGGGACTGAGGCCAACATCTCCCAAAGCCACAAGGGCAGAGTCTGCACCTTTGACAACGGCTCCATCCAGCTCTTCAGTGTGGGAGTGAGGGATTCCGGCTACTATGTCATCACCGTGACGGAGCGCCTGGGGAGCAGCCAGTTTGGCACCATCGTGCTACACGTCTCTGGTAAGACATCCCAGGGCCCTGGGCACCCCTCTGAACTGTGAATGTGTGGGAGGCCAATTTCACGATATTAAAAGAAATGTTGTCCTCCCCCTCCCCTCACCCTCACTCCATAGAGATCCTCTATGAAGACCTGCACTTTGTCGCTGTCATCCTTGCTTTTCTCGCTGCTGTGGCTGCAGTATTAATCAGCCTCATGTGGGTTTGTAATAAGTGTGCGTATAAATTTCAGAGGAAGAGAAGACACAAACTCAAAGGTAACCCCCTGGGCCTTGTGATAATCCATGAGTGGTTTTGAGGCCAGAGGTGGCATGTGTTATCTTGTTCTCACCAAGAAAGCACTATGTGGCTTGATTTCCAACTCATTGACTTGTCTTTGCTTTACAGAAAGCACAACTGAGGAGATTGAGCTGGAAGATGTTGAGTGTTAGCCAAGGTTGGGCCTGACTGCATTCCTACCTCAAGAGGAAACCATTCTCCAACAAAAAGAGCAAGCACAGCTATTATACCCATTGTGTGTGGTCCTGTTGCAGCCCGCTCCTAACAGGACAGTGGGAGATTAACAACATTGACTGCATGGAGTTGAGGACTGTGGATGGGATAAAACTAGTATTAGGACTCGCGCTAAGTTCAAGGAGAAGAGTGATTGAGGCTTTGAATCAGGAGCTTCACGTGGCTGCAGCATCAGGGCCGTGCTGACACATAACCAATGGGTGAGTGCAGGCATTGGCTGCTTGCTCACGACACTCGCTCTGGCGTGCAGGATGGCCTGTTGTCAGAGTCCCTGTATCAGAGCCAGAGGATTTCCAGATGGATGTGCAGCCAGCATTAGAACATGCTTTCTGTGCTCCTGTCTGCTCTGCAACTGCTGTGCCAACCAGCCCCCCATCTGGTATCCCACAAGCAAGCACTGCTGTGGGAGCTATTGTGAGAAAACCTGAGGCTTTTAGACAATCTGCTGCCTCAGAGCAGAGGTGGAAAGAGACTGGGGGTGGGGGTTGGTGCTGTTGTGCTGCAGTGAGTTGCTCATTGGTGAGGCCCTGTGGCTGGGAGTTTTATGGGAGAGGAGCTCAATGGACTCCTGAGAGGCCAGCTTTGGATACAAGGAATAGAGAAAATTATCTTTCTCTTCCTCCCTCATTCCAACGTTAATTGGATTTTCCCTCCCATGGCTCAAACTTAGGCCATTGTAAGTAAAACAACAGCTCATCTCCATTATGGGCAGCACCTGGCCTCCTGACGTGCTGGATGCCACCTGTGTAAAAGCTGAGCTTGCATAGTGGGTGATGCAGCTGGAAAATCAGTCATCTCGGGCTTTGCATCTGTCCCCCTCAGTCACTAACACTTCATGTCTCAAGTCAGGCCCTTGCCCTCTCCTACCTGGGCTGAGGAACGCTTGGCCCTTGCCTACCTCACAGTCAGGGTATCAAGAGAAGCCCATAGTATGCAGAGAGTTCTCTGAGCAACTTACGAAATGCATGAGGCTTCTTCAAGGATCTGGAAAGCTATACTGGAAAATGCTATTCTGAGTATTAGAAATTGATAAAATCTTCTGAGGTCTTGGGGCTCCAGGTGAGATTGGGGACTGGACCACAGCTGGCCTTGGCCATTATTCCCTCAGGTTGTTGGTCACCATGTTCACCTGTAAGTTTCTCCATCCCAACTTCCATTTGACAAGCTCTAAAAGCAGGCATGGATTTATTTTCCATTCTCTTATCTCTCCAATATTCATAGCTACAGACCAAAGGTACCATCCGATGATGATGTGTTCCTAGTCCTCAGCTGCAAATTCACCCATGCAAAGGTTAAGAAGTCTTAGAACATTCCTTTCTCTTCTCCCTCCTTTCAGGCCTCCAATGTCCATATCTTCTCTATTTCCTATGTGGCAGAGGAGTTGCTTGGATAAGTTACAGCCCTTTCCCTCAATATTGAATCCAGAGTTTTGGGAAGGGATCTCTCAGAATATTCAGACAGGAACTCTCAGTATCCAGAGCAGGACTCCCAAGGCACTGCTTGATTCAAAAGGCGACAGCAGTTGGTCTACACAACGGATGTGTAGCTCTAGCACCTGACAGGTAGAAGATACCCTCAAGGCGCCTCCTGTAGACACACGGGTAAACTCACACACTATGCCCTATCCCCACGCAGCAGTCGGAGGAACCAGGCCCTGGGCCAGGACAGTTTCCAGTGCTGTGAAGAAACGAGGTGAGCAGTATCCAAGGGGCTCAAGGATAATCTGCTGATTTCTTTCTCGTCTTTCACACAGAAGTCACCAGCAGGAAAGCAGTGGGAGTTGGGTAGCTGCTAGGGCCAGCATGTCCTCTTCCACGCTACCTGCCCTTCAGAACTCTGCTCTTCCGCTTGTCCCGAAGTCAGGGCTGGCAATCTTCATAATCAAAGGGGAGTTGGAAAAGAACACCCACTAAGAGGCCTCCATGGCAGATGTCAATTAAATTGCCCCCCCCCCAAAATCTCATGACAGTTTATTCACATCAGTAGTGTGGGAAGTTACAATGTTTTTTTTAAAAAAAGCTTCTTTCCTTGGCTTTCCATTTCTTTGAAAAAAGGGTTACTTTTGAATTTTTAAAGCTCTGCCATCCTGAACATTCCTGTGGAAAGGTTTAAAATGCAGAGCCTGAGGTTTTTATTTTTCAGAAAAATAAAAATCATAGAGATTAGCTAGTGTAAATGTTAAGCTATAAATTATGTTTCAAACTGTGAAAAAAAAAGTTTTAAAGAATGAATGAAATAAAACCTGAAAATAAAGCCCTGGTCCTTTGTGTGTGTGTCTGCTCCTGCCAAGAAATCAGAGGCTCTGGGTGCTGTGTCCTGTCAGGTTGAGCATAAACAAAACCCTTAATCGCAGTCAGGTCTGGCACATATTTTAAGTGACAATGCAACTAATTACACTGGTTCTAACAGTAAACATTATTTAGCAATTCAGAAAAACTACACCTTATCAGCACCACCATTCTCCCCCAATTGTAGCCAGAGGACCAATTTGAAATTTATGCTTTCAGAATATTAACTGTAATTCAATAGCATTCTTCCTGCTTCTGGAATGGGCCAAAAGTAGGACGTGACAATTGTACCACTTGTTCAGCAGTGGATAAGATACCCTACAGAACACACATGCTTTGTCAACAGAATGTCCTTTCAGAGGTTATGATCTTAGAACCCCAAAAGGTATATACTGTACTTTCTCATTTCATGGTGTTCCGTGTATGCAAGGAGAGCTCATGTCCTCTGAAGGCCACATAAGATGGTAAATACCTGAGAGCATTTCGTGCTTACTCTGATTTGAAGCAATACCTCACAAAGGTGAGAAGCTAAGGCAGTGACAGGTTATCAGGATATCTTGCCCCAGGCAAGAATGCAGAGACAAACCCTACAATTCTGAAGAGCTGGGTAAGTGTAACAAGGGATTGAGAAGAGATGGCAGAATAGAATGCTGGAGATGTAACCAGGACCAAGGAGCCAAATATGATAGGGTGAATCCCCAGGGACGTGATTCACGTGCTGCCTCCTTGACAACACTGGGGAAGATACTGGGGGAAGTGGAAACCATCTCACCGGCATCAGCTTTTACATATCCAGCGTAGGTTTCTTCTGCCCAGTTTCCAGGGAAGCATCAGACACATCCATAGTTTACTAAAAGCAGAGCAAATCCTTGTGATCACTGTTAGCACATCTATCCCCAACTCAATACCCACTAATGGTGTGAGTTGCCAGAGCTTGCATCTCTCTGCACCCCTGAATCCACCCGACCTGGCTGTCAGCTTTTCCAATTCTTGAGAACATTTCCACCACCCTTTAAAAATTAAGTGGGTATTTTTGGTTTGGCTTAATTACAGAGGTGATAAATCCTTCTTTAAAATTCAGATAGCACTAAAGTCTATATATATTAAAGTATCTTTGGCTAGAGTTAATTAACAAAAACTAAATAAAGTAAAAGATCTCTCTCCTTCCCTCAATCCAGAGGAAACAATAGTCGAATTTGGTGTGTATCCTTCTAGACTTGCTTATGCATATATGAACATATCTGTGTATATATATGCCAAATATACATATTTATCCTATTTTCTTTCTAGTCAAATGGGATTCTATCATATATATTACCCTACAACTCACCAGTCTTTCCTTAATGTGTCGGGAATTATTTCATGTCTACCTATTCCAAAACTTCATTCTTCTTGCCTGCACAATGCAGTCTATAGTATGAACACACTATTTTTTTTTTTTTTTTACAGAATTTTGCTCTTGTCACTCAGGCTGGAGTGCAGTGGTGCCATCTCAGCTCACTGCAACCTCCGCCTCCCAGGTTCAAGCGATTCTCCTACCTCAGCCTCCCAAGTAGCTGGGATTACAGGTGTGCACCACCATGCCTGGCTAATTTTTGTATTTTAGTAAAGACAGAGTTTCACCATGTTGGTCAGGCCAGTCTCGAACTCCTGACCTCAGGTAATCGGCCTACCTCAGCCTCCCAAAGTGCTGGGATTACGGGCATGAGCCACTGCGCCGGCTGGGTTTTTTTTTTTTTTAATACACTGTAATTGTTTGTTCACTGAAAAATTACTTTTTATTTCAAATGATATATATAAAAATCATCTTAGGCAAACTTTCTATGTATCAGGCTAGTTCCTTCAACCAAGATGGTTTCCTCCTGTTAAGTAATGCATTCAACTCTACCTCCTGTGAATCTCTTAGTCTTTTAGGGAATTCCATGTTCCACGATTTTGGTGGGTTTTACATAAAATTTATTGGAGATTGAGTATTGGTGGAAGAAAGCGTATTGATAATGTAAAATAAATCTGAAGTTTTAGTGTTAGATTTGGTTTTATAAAGTACACATTATCAAACCAAACTGGGGTCTGCTCATCTGGCACAGCAAAGCCAAGCACTGACGTTGGGACTGCAGCAAGAGGAAGTGAGGCATTTATTATAGGGCACCAAGCAAGAACTCCAACTCTTCAGTGGCTTATAGGTAAAGGTTTTAAAGGTGGGGAGGCAAGGCTGGGTACAATGGTTCACACCTGTAATCCTAGCACTTTGGGAGGCCAAGGTGAGAGTATCCCTTGAGCTGGTTTGAGACCAGTCTGGCCAACATAGTGAGACCCTGACTCTATAAAACATTTTTAAAAATTAGACAGATGTGTTGGTGTATACTTGTAGTCCCAGCTACTCAAGAGGCTGAGGCAGGAGGATTACTTGAACCCAGGAGGTTGAGGATGCAATGAGCAGCTGATTGCACTACTGCACTCTAGCTTGGGTAACAGAGCAAGACCCTGTCTCAAAAAACAAAAACAAGAAAACCCCAAAAAACCCACAAAGGTGGAGAGGCAGAGGTTACAGGCAAAGTCATAAATCAATACACGGAGGCTATATATTGGTTTGATGTAAAAGGTGGGACATCTTGAAGCAGGGGCCAACAGGTCATAGGTGGATTCAAAGATTTTCTGATTTGCAATTGGCTAAGGAGAAGCTTTGTCTAAAATTTGGGTCAACAGAAAAGAATGTTAGCTCCAGCTCACAGGCATGACCTCCTCCAGGCCCCTCGGGAAAAAATTCAGAACAAAGAACGGCAGTCCAAGTTGTCCTTGCTTATCTGAGGTCTACATGCCAGCAAATCCACTTGGTGGGGATCTGAGATTCTGAAAACAACTCAGGGACATATTTTAAGATGTTATCTTTAGTTTCTATAGGGAACCAAGCATCTGGACTCTTAACTTCCTTGGCAATTGTTTTAAACTACAATTACCTTCTTGCTTATCAAGTTGCTTATTTACGTCTCAGGACTACCCTGGAAATTCCCTCAAAGGAATTCAAGATTTTCCTTTATTTTCAGGCTCAGGGCGCCCACAGGCCTTTAAGAAGGGGTCCCTGCTCCATCTCACACACATAGGTAGGTTAAATTCCTTTGATGTTACAGGCTAGTGCTTGCCCAGGTAGTTCTGTCTGTAAAAATATTTTTCCCTTGGGTACCTCATGTTCTGAATGGATTTTTTTCCAACTAAACAAAGCGAACTTACTAAATAATCTAGTTGCCCCTGTTTTTATTCATCAGCAATACCTAAGGAGGCCAGGCATGGTGGCTCATACCTGTAATCCCAGCATTTAAGGGCCACTTACAATTCCTGATCAACATGAGATAATCGGGTTATCCCTTTGATTTGATGGTGTTCCAGCAAAGAAATCTGATGAAAAACACTCAATATCTTCACCATATATAAAACATCATACAAATATGAATACGGGACATTCTGAAATGCTTTCTCCTAATAAATACAGCTGGTGTCTCAACCATTTTTTCTAATTGGCTTGACTCTTAGAAGCACACTTGCTTAATGCTTTATATTTATGTAGTACTTTAGAATTTAACATTTATTACCAACTTTACTGAAACTTCTCAATCACCACTGAGGTTAGTAGAGGAGGCACCTCTATCTTCATTTATATATAAGGAAACAAGTTCACAGAGAAACCTTGCCAAGTTCATACAGCAAGCCAGTAGTAGAGCCAAGATTCAAACACAGCTCCTTGCCAACCTGTTAATACTTGTTGAGGGGCTAATTGGTTTTCTTCAAACTGTCTCCCAAGTTTCCATAGCACATCCTTCAAACTCCAGGAAATTCAGGTTAAAACATTAAACTAGAAAATGTAAATAAATACAAGGCATAAGAATTGCTACCACAGCAACTAAGCTACCATTTTCCCACACATTTGCTTTAGTTTCTACAATTCTTTAGGTCGGTACTGGCTACTCACTACAGCGACGTACCAAACAGGGAAAGTAAGACATGAAGAACGTAAAGTCTTCAGTTATCCCACTCTACTCAGGTGGGGTTTAAAAGAACAGACGGTAGTATCTGCACATGTATTCTCAGCCATTCTATTCAAGGTGTGGTCCTGGTCCATGATTTGTTACTGATTCATGACAAGCAGAGAAATAAAAAATAAAGCATTCAGAAATGTTTATACTTGGGGGGGCTGGGCACTGTGGCTCATGCCTGTAATCCTAGCACTTTGGGAGGCCGAGGTGGGTGGATCAATTGAGGCCAGGAGTTCAAGACCAGCCTGGCCAAGATGGCAAAACCCTGTCTCTATCAAAATTACAAAAATTAGACGGTCGTGGTGGCACACACCTGTAATCCCAGTTACTCGGGAGGCTGAGGCATGAGAATCATTTGAACCCAGGAGGCAGAGGTTGCATTGAGCCAAAACAGTGCTGCTGCACTCCAGCCTGGGGAACAGAGTGAGACTCTGTCTATAAATTCTAGTATTTGATGCAATTTAATCAAGTTATCATCAAATAAATGGGGCTTTTATTTTGTATCTTTTCAAAATTTCATTTTAGGAATTCATTTTTATTAGTTTACCAAAGTATCAATCTGCAATGGTAGAAGTTTATATAAATAAAAACTGGTCATTCAGCAAAAGTCTCAGACTCACTCTTCTAGCCTGAGCCTTCAAAATCACATAAAAGACTCCTTATGTGAGTGGAATTGTACAGATTAGCCTATTGACCAAGGCAAATTTTGTGGGCAACAATAATTTTTGAAGCACTCAAGATTTTTAAATAACTGCAAATTCATACCAATTATTTTAATTTCCATGGATAGAAAGATGCAAGATCTTGATCAGAAGGGGAAAAAAGCACAAAGTTGTTCTATCATGGCCCACAAGCTCCATTTTTCTTTAATGAAAACACGGTGGAGAAATACAAACGACTTTTATTACTGCACAGTCATCTTACAAATTGTTAAAGCAGGATGTCTGTTTTAAAAATTGAAAGCCTTACTTATAAGGAGAGCTTGCCTATATGATACTACTTTCAGTGGTACCAAAAGGCTTATAAGCCTAAATCTATCCTCATATTAATGGGCACACTTTAGGCACTATTTCCAAGAAGTGCAAACCTGTTCCTTGGAAAAGATAATCCACTAATCCATTAGTTTTTTCCCTCTGAAAAAGCAGAGAGCTGATGGAAAGGCCTTAGTTGGAGAAAGCAATCCAGGGCTGCTGGGTGGAGGCTGGAGAATCCCAGGTGGAAGGCTGGGCATGAGCCATACACTAGGTGTCTCAACTGGTGAGGTCAATTAAGTGGGAGAACAGACCAAAAAAACTTGAGGATGCCCTAAAGAGATAATCTGCCTCCTATTGCCTTCAGCTGTCCTTTCTGAGGATGTTCTTAAATTACCTATGTAGGTTAGACCCAGGAAAGCTTAAAGGAGACAACTGGAGGAAGAGGTTATCAATAATTTAGAGTAGGCTGGGCATGGTGGCTCACGCCTGTAATCCTAGCACTTTGGGAGGCAGAGGCAGGTAGATCACTTGAGCCGAGTTCGAAACCAGCCTGGGCAACATGGAAAAACCCTGTCTTTATAAAAAATACAAAAATTAGCCAGGCATGGTAGTGCATGCCTGTGGTCCCGGCTACTCGGAAGGCTGAGACAGAAGGATCACCTAAGCCTGGGAGGTCAAGACTGCAGTGAACCACGATCACACCACTGCACTCCAGACTGGGCTACAGAGTGAGATACCATCTCAAAAAAAAAAAAAAAAAAAGTTTAGAAAGTATTTGGGGGGAAAAAAGGTATTTGGAGATTTTTTTAAACCACACACTTTATTTGATGTCAACATCAAAGAAGGAATATTTTAAAAAGCAAATAGAAACCCTTAAGTTAGTAATATTTTAAACTGCATGAAAAACATATTATTTTACATCTTGTCATACTGTATATACAACTGTACATAAACTTCTGCATTTCAAAGCACTTGTCATTTATAAAGTGAAAAGTTTCAAAGTGCTAAATAAACACTTCCTAATTATTATTTTTAAAAACAGCACTCTTTTGGAAGTTATCTCTTCTTTGTGCTTATAGTTGATCTGCAAACATTTCAAGTCAAAGTTTCTGGAAACTTCTTTAGGAAACATCTGGAAAAAATCATAGTAGACAAGGGCTAAGTGCAGACATAAGCAGCTCCATTTTATAAACAAAATTTCGACCTTCCATTTTATTCCACTGAACTTCTTTGAATGGCCCACGAAGATGGCTCCATTTGTTATCTTGTAAAACATCACTTTTTGGAAGGTCTTTACATTGGTTACGAGGAAACTGAACCAAAATCTTGCTGCCACTTTCAGGTCCGTTACGAACTGCGGAGAAAAACCAAAATATCAATACACTCTAGTTTACCAAACTAGAAATAACAAGGATAAATCCCACAACTTCATTCTACTGTGAATACAAAAACTTTGTCTATCAACTTAAATATTCTTGTTAAAAAGTGCTTTTTCAGTTTCAACATGCAAGAAAAAAAATTCTAACTTCTATATGAGGATGGTATAAATATTCATGAATTATTATTTGTACCACAAAGATTAAGCAAGGTGAGTTTTGACCTAGGAATGTCAAATGTCCTCTATAATTTCAGGAAATCATCTTTTTGTTTGTTTGTTTCCACATGCAGCACTGAAAAACATACAAAGCTTTTTTTGGGAGGCAGTTAAAGACAAGGTCTCTCTATGTTGCCAGGGCTGGTCTCAAACTCCTGGGCTCAAGCAATCCTCCCACCTCAGCCTCCCAAAGTGCTGGGATTACAGGCGTGAGCCACCACACCTAGTACATTCACCTATTTTTTCAATACATTCATTTGATAATGCAATCATTCAATGAATTGTTAATACATGCCTAATATGTAAAGAAACCTCAACCACTTAAAATCAGGACTGAAAGGGATGAAGGAAAGATTATTCTGAATTAAGAATTTCAGGTTTTAATGAGGTTTTAAATATTATTTGGGAAAGAAGAAAAGGGTATTTTGAAATTCCTAGCAATCAAGATCCAGCAATGACCAAGCTTGCAGATTCACAAGCTGTGATCCTGTGGGGAAATATTTCTAACTACCCACTCTTTCAAATACAGTCATGAGCTGCGTAACATTTCAGTCAACTGCTTTTGTTGTGTTACAACTGCCTATAGTATTCAGTACAGTAACATGCTGTACAGGTTTGTAGCCTAGGAGCAACAGGCTATGCCATGAAGCCTAGATGTGCATGTAGTAGGCTGTACCATCTAGGGCTGTGTAAGTGCACTCTATTATCATACGATGAAATCCTCTAACAACACATTTCTCAGAACCTGTCCCTGTCGTTATGCAACACATGACTGTATTTTTAAAGTAGTCAGAGCAGATATCAGAAACAAAGATCACACTAAACCCATAAGCGCTTCAAGTGTAAATTCAAGCTATGTAATACTCATGCAAGTGCCTATTAAAGTGCCTACTCGTAGAAGGTGCTTAATAAAATACTTCTCCTCGGCCGGGTGCGGTGGCTCATTCCTGTAATCCCAGGGCTTTGGGAGGCCAAGGCAGGTGGATCATCTGAGGTTAGGAGTTTGAGACCAGCCTGGCCAACATGGCAAAACCCCGTCTCTACTAAAAATACAAAAATTAGTTGGGTATGACGATGGGCACCTGTAGTCCCAGCTACTCGGGAGGCTGAGGCAGGAGAATCGCTTGAAACTGGGAGGCAGAGGTTGCAGTGAGCTGAGATCACGCCACTGCACTCCAGCCTGAGCGAAAGAGCGAGACTCCATCTCAAAAATAAATAAATAAATAAAACAAAACACTTTATTTAAGATTATTTTTTATTTATTTTAAAATATTTTAAAAAATGTTACTATTTTTTTAATGTGAAAAAAGTAGTACCTTGCATTAGATATTCCTCTCTGTTCCATCCCTTTACTATTTTTAGGATCAGATATTTTTCTTCCCGTGTTTACAGCAGTATATTTTTTTTAAAGTTTTTATCCATTAAACTTTGGGACTGCAGGAGTAACAATGCTGATGATACTCTTCAGACTATCTCAGGAAAATGTGCTGCCAATCTAAACATTTATTATAATTACTAGAAAGAGAAATAATAATCTCTTGCTCTGCATAATAGCTATGATCAAATAAACATTCGGTGTAAATACAACATTAACTAATTTATTGCAGAGATAAATTACTCTTACCCATATTTAATTATTAAAACTAAATGTTAAAGCCAAACTCCCAATGGTCCCTTCTCATTCAAAGCAGCAGAAAGTACCTGAAATAGCATAGTCACCACTTGGGGAGGCCACCGTGATGGCAGATGCATTACCAATGCTCTCTATAGGTCCAAGTCCCACATGATTACTGAAGCTCAGTACTTGCCAGCCCATAACCTTGGCGAGTTGCTGAACTGCATGTACCTGGTGCTGTGACATCTGTGAATGAAAAAGGACACTTGACTGACAGCAGAGATATTTGCAGTGACTTAACATCACGACCATAAAGTAAACTTTTGTTGGGGCGCTCATTGACTACTACAGCAACCCTATCTTAGGTCTGAGGAATCCTCCTGTGCGTAACTTAGGGGGAGGGAATAGGACTCCGCCTTCCACTGCCAAAGCTAAAGTTGCCTGATACTTGCTTCTCCTGCCCACTGGCAGCTTAAGCAAAGACATATGACATAAATTTGGCCAACCGAAGACTCTCATCTAGATCACTGAATATGGTGTAACATTTGCCCCTTCAAATCCACTGTCTACCTTATTTTCTGCCCTGGGAGGCTGACACACGTGGTTACATTAATACCTTCTTACATCCTCTGGCTTTGGGCTGGGTTCAGGTAATGGGAGCCAGCCGGATGGCAGGGAAGAGTGAGGTCAGGGTATTTATTCCCCTGGCACCCTCCCTGTGAGGTTGTCTAGGCTGGTTGTATCTCTTGACTGGCTGCTAGGCTTCTCAAGATGGACTGTTCTACATGACTCTCCCCCTTAGGGTTCTTGTAATCTGTCCTTCCTCTTAACTTTGGCCTAGGAATGGTGACCACTAAGTCCCTGGGGCCTGGTTACCTGGTTACTACTACTAGCAGCAGGTTACCACACTATCCCTGGTGGCTCACCTACACCCACTTCTTTGTAAATAGATCTTTAGAGCCTCCTGAGCCTGCCACCTATTTCTTGTTAAGACTCTGACTGATACAGTGGGGGCAATTTAGAATGCATTTTGTCACCAGTGCTGAAGGCAGTAGTGCTGGGACAGCATGAGTGCCATTCCTCTGGCCATGGTTCTCATACCTAGCTTTGATCCCTATCCATTTGCAAGCCTTGTTCTCTAGACCTCCCATTGATTCTGGGACCTACTCAGTAGTGTTCTAATATATTTTTGTGTGTGTGCTTAAGGTAACCAAAGCCAATTTAGATGTAATCAGCCAAGAGCTGCCATACCTAACAAATGAATTTTACTTACTTGGCCACCAAAGAAGCAAATCAGTATGTAAGATTATTGCTTCTGAGGTGGAAACTGTTACTATTATTTTTAATGTGAAAAAAAATAGTATCTTGCATTAGCATTTCAAAAACCTACCCTATATCTCACAATTCAGTATTTCACTGGGTCATTAAAAACTCCATGAAGAAATTAGGGAAAATACTGTTAGATATGAAAAGAAAGGGCTAGAAATTTGTCTGATGTCACAAAGCAAGTTTGTCATAGAGCTGGGACTAGAACACATCACCTTTTTTTTTTTTTTTTTTAAAAGAGATGGTATCTTGCTCTGTCACCCTGGGCTGAAGTACAGTGGGACCAATTATAGCTCACTGTAACCTTGAACACCCGGGCTCAGGTAACCCTCCTGCCTTGGCCTCCCTAATAGCTATGACTATAGGTACATACCAACACACCCACTCAATTTTCTATTTTTGTGGAGACAGGGGTCTTGCTATGTTGCCCAGGCTGGTATTGAACTCCCAACCTGAAGTGATACTCTCGCTTCAGCCTCCCAAAGTGCTGGGATTATAGGCACAAACCACCATACCCAGCCTCAAACCCATCACTTTCTATACTGCCCCTTGGACTTGAGATTAAACTACTTCATTTATTATGGATAATGGTCATTATAGTTTTTTATATGATCTCCCTTTCTCTAGTTTTCTTCAGTTTCTACAACAACTCTGGAGATGTTGTAAACCCTAGAGATTTTGTAAACCTTCACAAATATGACATGTGGGAAAAAAAATTTGCTAGTCTCAGAACTGGTCCTTCATCTTAACATAAACTATGTGAAAACCTAGGACAGCTTATCAGTACTTCCAGTTAACCAACAGGTTGTAAAATGTGCATTAGAAATTAAACAGAATTTAATTTCTACTGGAAAAAATTTTTTTTCTTCTTACACAATTTACTACATTTTAACTGCTTTTTAACCAATTTGTTCTCTAAGTAGCTATGCGAAGAAGGGGGCTTAAGACAAAATCTGCAACTGTTACCTGAGACAGAAGAAAATCCTGTAGCTCCTGCTCCTGATAAGACAGTGTAATTACTCTTCCATCTCTATGTACAACTCGAATCTGCTCAACTCCAATATTCAATTGCAGTTGAATGGACCTTTATAGACACACATACTAAAAATCAGAGATGTTCAAAATTATCTTATACAATTTCATAAATAATAAACCTTAACATCAAATTAGAAAATATTATTATTTTTTAGACAAAGTCTCAAAGCCTGTTGCCCAGGCTGGAGTGCAGTGGCATGATCTCAGCTCACTGCAACCTCCGCCTCCTGAGTTCAAGAGAGTCTCCTGCCTCAGCCTCCCAAGTAGCTGGGATTACAGGCACCTGCCACCATGCCTGGCTAATTTTTGTTATTTTTAGTAGAGACGGAATTTCACCATGTTGGCCAGGCTGGTCTCAAACTCCTGACCTGAAGTGATCTACCTGCCTCGGCCTCCCAAAGTGCTGGGATTACAGGCCTGAGCCACTGCACCCGGCCAAAAAAAAAAGTTTTAATAACCCACACCAACATCCATGGAGGAGATGCAGGGGTCTTCTTAGGTTCAACTAAACAGACTCACCCCAGAATACCATAGACCACACTGAGTACCAGTCTATCCAGAAGCATTTGAAGGGACCACAACTTGCCAGCAGACCATGCAACTGTCTACATAGCAGCAGAATACCTTTGTTGCAAGGAGATGAGATCCACATTGGGTATATGTGGGACCTGCCCTAACAGGAGCCATAAGCTTCTGTAACAACTCCATAGGCATGGTTTCCACAAGCCAAGCCCAGTTTTAAAAGTCACCACCATCCAGGAAAATCCAAAGGCATTTCCATCAGTTATTTAAAATTTCTCCTGGTTCAGATGCATTTTACCAATTTGAGATCATTTTTACTACAAGCAATGTTGCCTAGTAATACTGATGACTTCTTTCCTTATCAGGTTTCCAAGGGATGAGAGCCAGCATTAACCAAGGAGCAAATTCTCATACAGAAAGAGAAACGATTTTGTTAACTCTTTACCTTCTCTTACTGAAATAATCGGCAAACAAGTCAGAATATATATACTCCATTAATTTGGCTTAGGTCAAATAAAGAAACTCATACAATAGCCAGTAAATAACAAGTAGATCACTGCACTCTTCCAAAGCAACTTCTAAAATTTCAGCATGTAATATGTCCAAGAAACTTGAAATCCCCTAATAACCTAGATGAACAAAATGTAGGAAAAAACAGCTTTATGTCCTCTCACATTTGATAATAGCTCTTGTTTCTAGCTTTGTTTTAAAGCAAATATTTGAGAATAAAGCATTTTGGTGATTGTCTACATAAAATTGTAATAAAAAAAATAAAGGCTGAGCACAGTGGCTCACGCCTGTAATCCCAGCACTTTGGGAGGCTGAGGCAGGCAGTCACAAGGTCAAGAGATCGAGACTATCCTGGCCAACATGGTGAAACCCCTACTAAAAATACAAAAATTATATGGGCGTGGTGGCACACACCTGTAGTCCCAGCTATTTGGGAGGCTGAAGCAGGAGAATTGCTTGAACCCAGGAGGCAGAGGTTGCAGTGAGCCAAGATCACACTACTGCACTCCAATCTGGCGACAGAGCAAAACTCCATCACAAAAAAAAAAAAAAAAGAGACAGGGTCTTGCTATGTTGCCCAGGCTGGAATGCAGTGGTTTTATCCATGGTGCCATCATAGCACACTGCATCCTTGAAATCCTGACGTTGAGTGATCCTCCCGCCTCAGCCTCCTGAGAAGCTGGGACTTCAGGTGTGTGCAACCATGCCTGGCTTAAGTTGTAATTCTGATGAACTAAAGTTTACATTGTTTTCTCAAAGAAAAACAAAACTCAAAAGGCTTGGAGATATATTAATCTAACCAACATTTTAGAATTCTTTTCTTAAAACAAGGTGTGAAGGAACAGGGTTTCTTATCAGTCACTATTGGTGAATGCATACTTGTGGCAACAACTTTGAAAAACAATTTGGTAGTACTAATTAAAAATTTAAATGTCCTTATCTTTTTTTTGAGACAGGATCTCACTCTATCACCCAGGCTGGAGGGCAGTGGCACAATCTCAGCTCACTGTAACCTCTGTCTCCCGGGTTCAAATGATTCTCCCACTTCAGCCTCCCAAGTAGCTGGGACTACAGGCATGTACCACCACGCCCAGCTAATTTTTCTGTTTTTAGTAGGGACAGGGTTTCATCATGTTGGCCAGGCTGGGCTCGAACTCCTGGCCTCAAGGGCTCCGCCCAAAATGCTGGGGATACAGTCATGAGCCACTGTGCCCAGCCAAATGTCCTTCTCTTTTAACCTAGCAATTATACTTGTAGGACTTTACCCTATAAATGGATAGACCTGTGTATGTACAAATTATTTTGCTGGTACTCGACAAAAATGTTCAACAACAGAAGACCGATTAACAGTTTGGGACATACAATGAAATACAAAAAGGCTGTAAGAAAAAAATGAGGTAGATCTATGTGCTAACAAAATAATGTTTTACTCACTCATATATGACTACTGAGCAATAAATTATTCATTATGTGTCTTGTCTGCATTTCTGGACCTTATGGCCATATGAATAATTTTAACTCAGAAGAATGCAGAATAATCCACATATTTTAAACCTTGTTAAAATAGTCCACATAAAAAGGGTCTACTACTCTGTAAAGCATTTCCTGTATACAGTTTTTCCTAATTGATCCCATTGTATTCTGATCATTAAGCCTACCTACATAAGTTGAACTAAAACACTACTGAGTTTAAAAATCACGTAAATTACAAATGACTGCTAATACGTAGAGTTTCTTTTTGGGGTGACGGAAATGTTCAATAATTAAGACGATGATGGTTAGACAACATAGGAAATATACTAAAGACCACTCAACAGTGTCCACTTTAAAATGGTGAATTTTGTTATGTGTATTATGTTTTTAGAAAGCATACAAAACTGTGTAAGACAGGTAGGGTTACATATCTTCTACATGCATATGTAAAAAAAAAATGTTTTTAAAGAGAGGTCAGTTACAGGAAAAGGCAGGATATATATGCTTGTAAATACATAGACTTTCCTAGAAAGATGTGTAAGAAACTGTTTTAAATGATTGATCCAAAGGAATTCTGATAATTATTTTCAACTTTCAATAGCCTAAGTTGAGCCCAGCTGTGATGGTTAACACTGTCAACTTGATTGGATTGAAGGATACAAAGTATTGGTCCTAGGTGTGTCTGTGAGGGTGCAAAGGAGATTAACATTTAAGTCAGTGGGCTGGGAAAGGCAGACCCACCCTTAATCTGGGTGGGCACCATCTAATCAGCTGCCAGTGGGGCTAGAATATAAACAGGCAGAAAAATGTGAAAAGAGACACTGGCCTAGCCTCCCAGCCTACATCTTTCTCCCATGCTGGATGCTTCTTGCCCTTGAACAACAGACTCCAGGTTCTTTAGTTTTGGAACTTGGACTGACTCTCCTTGCTCCTCAGCCGGCAGATGGCCTATTGTGGGACCTTCTGATCCTGTGAGTTAATACTTAATAAACTCCCCTTTGTGTGTGTGTGTGTGTGTATACACACATACACATTCCATTAGTTCTGTCCCTCTAGAGAACCCTAATACACCAGCTATAGAAGATGAGGAAAAGGGCATTCTACTACTGCCTTCTACTTCTCCTTCACTCCTGATTCTGTCAAGGCTACATCATCACTAATGTTTCTTCATGGAAGTTTACAACGTTTACATTGGGACCTGTAACCATAATCCCAGTTTCAGTCTTAGTTCTAAGTCTAAACAATTCAATGATGATTTCTCTTTTCTTTTCCATTGCACTCAGTCTCTCTTAACTTTTTACTATGGAAAATTTTAAACACAAACAGTAGGAGGGCAAAAGGCTTACTGGCAAATAAATAATAAACACCAACAGAAGTATAATATAATGAAAGCCTATAATCCCATCACCCAGTCTTAAGCTAAAAATGCAATCCAAACTTGTTTCATCTATGTTCAACACCTACTTTCTCCCACCTCACCCTCAAATCACCCCAATTATTTTATTATTTCTTTAGATAAGGGGAAGAAAACTCTATGACTCTACTTTATTCCATCATCTTTCTCTGGAAGTGTCAGGACTAGTTTCCTTTCCATTGTGTATTCTTCCATACTCTGCATCTGCTCTCACACTTATCTACTATGTTTTCATTTTTTAAGTGAATTAAAACCTCTGCATTAAAAATAGTATTATATTGGAAATGACTGTACATAGGAAAAATCAAGAAAGAAAGAAAACAATAGCATTATAAATGTATTTTTCTGCACCTACCCCTAAGGGTCGTTATTTTATGTTTCACAGTATGCTTTGCTTTACTGTGGCTAGTTACGTCTGCTGAAATAAAGCAACTAAGGGTATGGGAGTGCACACCTGTAGTCCCAGCTACACAGGAGGCTGAAGCAGGAGGACTGCTTGAGCCCAAGAGTTTGAGATCAGCCTGGACAACAGCATTGTGAGACGCCATCTCAAAAACACAAACTGAGACAAAAAGGAAATAAAGCAACTAACACTTTAAAAATAAAATGCAGTCACAGACCCTGACAAATGTCAGGTGTTAAATTTCAAAAAGGCTCAAAAGGTAGGCCAAAAAGTCCTTAAAGGCTACTGGCCAATTGTATTAACTTGTGATTTGTGAATGTAAATCAAGTAGACTGCATTCCTATGAAGCCTGGGGACAAAAACCATCTTACCTCCTTCACAGACACACAGTTATCAACCCAGTTTTTAGGGCATAATCATGAACTTGATTAGACCCAGGATCAACACCAGGTCATGAGAACTATAAAACTTGGGTTGTTTTAGGCATAACATGGAGAGTACAGGCTAGAATACAAATGGCCCTATTCACTTCAAATATACTAGACCTGCCATAACCATTAGGCAAGAACTGAAGCAGACCTGGAGTCTCAAGAGGTAAGGCAGCCTTCTGCTCAGTGCCGGGGTTCATTGTTTACCTCAGCTCAAATATGTGACATTTACTTAATAAAGACTAGTTTTTAGACATTCTTACCTCTCATTCTTACAATGTGTAAAAACAGACTTTATGAATTTTCTCCTAAGAACTAACTGCCATCAAAAAAACAAAAAAACAAGGGCCGGGAGTGGTGGCTCACGCCTGTAATCCCAGCACTTTGGGAGGCCAAGATAGCAGGATTGCTGGAGTCCAGGAGTTCAAGACCAGCATGGGCAACATAGACCTGTTTCTTAAAAAAAATTTTTTTAATTAGCTGGGCATGGGGGCACATGCCTATAGTCCCAGCTACTCAGGAGGTTGAGGCAAAAGAATTCCTTGAACCCAGGAGCTCAAGGCTGTAGTCAGATATGATCATCACTGCACTCCAACCTGGGTAAAAGAGTGAGACTCCACCTATTAAAAAAAAAAACACTCTACAGCTTATATAATTTACAGAAATATTATGCCACCCTAGCAAATAAAAACCAAATGCTTAATATAATTACTCAGCAAACATCAATAGCAAATTAACATATTAAATACAAAACTTTTATTTTAGCCACTTACTTGCATATTTGTTCATAGCCTTGTGATGTGATTAAAACTTTCACACTAGATTCATAAACATCATTGATATTTGACCAATGAGCCTGTATCTGAGGATCCTCAATTCGGCTTGCTAAGCTGTCAATGGTTGCAGCAGCTCTTTTAAATACAAGAAGTTAAAAAACTTTTTAAGTCACCATACAAAATGATAGGAATATAAATGATTCATCAATTTTATGAAAAATTTAAAACTAACTACTTTTTTAAACTACCACTATGTGTAGGCAGACTTTAAATAAAGGCAGAGGTAGCTCTAAGAACCCTTTCATACTGCTTGAATGTGTAGGTTCTCAGCTTGACATTACAATACACTCTCATCACACACCCCTGATTATCATGATTCATGATGGGTTTATTCCCTTTAACTCTATTCATTTTCTTCCACTCAGAAAAGCTTATCAGGAAATGAGTGAGAAGGATATTCGATATCCTACAGTATAAACCTAATATAAATCATTCATAAATGTCAGTACTTGATCCCTGGTAACAAATGACTTGGGACACACCCACATCTAGACCCATTACTGTAATGAAATTATAATCATATTCAAGAGAAGCTAGAGATTTTTTACACAATCAAATCCCTATACTCCAAAAAAAGAAAACTATCAATACAAATGAGAAATAAGATTTATCAAGTGTTCATTATACAGCAAGCATTATAATAAGAGCTTTCATGAATTATATCATTTAATCTTACTAACATATCATTTAATCTTAACCTTATTAGGTAGGCACTATTATTTCCATTTTTTAAACAGAAAAAAGTTTAGCAATGTTAAGCAATTTGCCCAAGGTCACATAGCTATAAACTGGGATACAAAACCTGGGAGTCTAAATCCAGAGCCAAAAACCTGGGAATCCAATTCCAAAGCCAGTAATCTTATACACACTAATCAACAGCCAACACTTAGAACCAAAGCATAAATCATTTAAATTAACCAAACCCTCAGTTTCTAATTATCTGATTTTTAACACTTTACTGGAAAGAGAAAGAGAGGCCTGGAAGTGGCTCACACCTGTAATCAAAACACTTTGGGAGGACAAGGAGGGACGATCGCTTGATACCAGGGGTTCAAAACAAACCTAAGCAACATATCGACAACCAGTCTCTATAAATAAAAAAAAAATAAGCTGGGCACAGTGGCGTGCATGAGTAGTCCCTGCTACTCAAAAGACTGAGGCAGGAAGATCACTTGAACCTAGCAGTTCCAGGTTACAGTGAGCTATGACTCCACCACTGCACTGCACTCCAGTCTATGCCAGAGTAAGATGCTGTCTCAATTTTTTTTTTTAGACAAAGTCTCACTCTATCACCCAGGATGGAGTGCAGTGGTGGAATCTCAGCTCACTGCAACCTCCACCTTCCAGGTTCAAGTGATTCTCCTGCCTCAGCCTCCCAAGTAGCTGGGACTACAGGCGTGTGCCACCACGCCTGGCTAATTTTTAGTAGAAACGAGGTTTCGCCATGTTGGCCAGGCTGGTGTAGAACTCCTGACCTCAAGTGATCTGCCATCCTTGGCCTCTCAGAGTGCTAGGATTACAGGCATGAGCCACCATGCCACGCCTCACCTCAAAATTAAAAAAATAATAATAAAAATAAATTTAATTTTAAAAGAAAATGGGAAGAAATGAGAAGAGCCAGTGGGGACAAGGGGCTTTTACATTAATAGACTTAGGGTTTGGTCTGCTGCTGCAGTACCGGCTTCTTACAATACATTCTGAAATTTATTTTCCTTTTTCCTTGACGTGTTTCCCTGACAGTGCTTCATAATTCCTATAGAAGGTAAGTATGTGTGTGAGCATTACGAGAACCATTAAACTGGAAATAAAATTATCTAGCAATGGAAAATTGGGAAAAGAAATCATGAAGTATTTACATAATAGGATATTATACAGCTATTAAAATATATTTAAAAACCTTTAATAAAAGATGAAAAAATTTACAATACAATATTAAATGAATGCAAGGTATAAAATTTGTTTGTTTTGCTGTCACCCCGAGGTATGAACTCAGAAGGATATAAAATTTTATAAACTCCAATTTTTTTTTAAAGACACACACACACACACACTCTGACACATATACATAAAAATATATTAGCATGTCAAGACATCTCATTGTGCATGTTATCATACACATCAGTCTTTTTGTCTTTTTTAAGACATGGTTTCGCTCTGTCATCCCAACTGGAGTGTAGCAGGGTGTGATCACAGCTCACTGCAGCCTCAACATCCCAGGCTCATGCAATCCTCCAGCCTCAGCCTCCCAAGTAGCTGGGACTACAGGTGCACACCACCACATCCGGCTAATTTTTTTTTTTTTTTTTGTAGAGATGGGCCATGTTGCCCAGGCAGGTCTCAAACTCCTGGACTCGAGGGATCTGCCCGGCCTCCCTGAGTGCTGAGTTTACAGGCATGAGCCACCACACCAAGCCCAGCTACTTTTTTTAAAAAGGCTTCCTGGCCAGGCACGGTGGCCCACGCCTGTAATCCCAGCACTTTGGGAGGCCAAGGTGGGTGGATCACTTGAGGTCAGGAGTTCGGGACCAGCCTGGCCAACATGGTGAAACCCCAACTCTACTAAAAATACAAAAATGAGCCAGGCATGGTGGCGCACACTTGTAATCCCAAATACTTGGGAGGCTGAGGCGGGATGATCGCTTGAACCCAAGAGGCAGAGCTTGCAGTGAGCTGCACCACTGCACTCCAGCCTGGGTGACACAGTGAGACTTCGTCTCAAAAAAAAAAAAAAAAATTCTTGTAGAGACAAGGTCTCACTATGTTGCCCAGGCTGGTCTCAAACTCCTGGGCTCAAGCAAGCTTCCCATCTTGGCCTCCTAAAGTGTAGGGACTACAGGGGTGAGCCACCATGCCCAGCCAGGGTCTTTTTTTCTTCACTAAGCTTTTTGTACACCAGGAAGAAGTAAAAGTTTTAAACCTTTGCTGCTTCCAAGGCTATACTTACTACTCTGAAATTTATAATGGTTATAAAAATAGCTGTTTTTATGCTGATCATTTATTTGGGGAATATTTAAATTTATGGTCAATCAGAAATTTGCAAGACTAACGATCTACTCAAATTATCAGCTTTTTAAGTTGAACTGTATTAATGGTAAGAAACAGTAACCTATCATATAATGCTTTATTACTTACAAGAAACTTCTACATACATCATTTAATATGACCCTAAGACCCCACTCCTATACCTACTATTGACGGGAATAAGTGGGGGACCATAGACACTAAATCCCTTGCTCGAAGTTATTTAGCAAGTGGTTGAGCCTTGGCTTACACACCTTTCACCCCTAGTCCCCTACTCCTTTCACTGCATCATGCTGTCTTCTCTAACGTGTCTCTCCAATTCCTTTTACTAAAAGCTGAAGGACCTAAATTTCCACTTTAAGACTACAAACTAATGTACTAAAAAAAACTGTATTAACAAGAAAAAAACTGGAAATCAAAAATAAAATATCTATTTAATGACAATGCCCATGCCTGAAATTCTGGAGTACTACCAAGGCATAATTACAAATGAAGTAAAAAACAGGCCTTTTCACTAAGTACCAATGATAAAATAGAAAAGCACCCTTTAGCACTGAAAAAGATACATTTATATGTAATCATGCCACGTTATTTTGTAAGCAGTGTATATAAAGGAAAAAAAAGAGCTTTGGCGTTACATAGACCTGGGCATAAATCCTCGTTCTGCAACTTTTTAGCTGTGTAACCTTGAGCAAGGTGCATAACTTCTTTAAGCCTCAATCTTATCAGTAAAAACAGGGTTAATACTACCTGCCGCAAAGAACAAAGATTAAATAAATTCACATAAGGAAAGTGCCCTCCAAACTCTAAAATGTGCAAGAAACAAAAAATACAGAAACCCTCAAGAAAAAGATTTAAATCAGTTCAGAAATAAGTATCTCACGGCTGGGTTACTGAAGAAAGTATGGTGTTGTAAGGCACATTCCTAGTCAGTTGTCTTTGCAAAAAAGTGACAGTGTTAGAAAGAATACACTGTTAGATCAGAAGTGGATCTAAGTCTTCCCCAGACTTGACAGGACCCAGTCTATGACCATAAATAAACTCTTACCACCACCTCTCCCTAAAATAAAAAAGTCAAAGGCATCCCAAAAAAGTGTATGAAATAACAAAAGAAAACATACTGCAATTTCAAAGAAAAAACAGAAAATGGTAACTTTTTTCAACCTTACCTACTCCTTAGAAAAATATGCTTTGCTTGTTTAATTATTTTTTCCAGAAGCCCTTCACTGGACTGTAATGAATTAATTTCATTTTTATCAAAAGCTTGAGGACCCGAAAGTCTCATTCTCTTGTGGCCAAAAGGTGCACTTGCTGGATGAGGCATCATGATGGAACTCAAGGTCTGTTTATGAAACTAACAAAAACAGCCATTTTAAATACCAATATCCACATAGTAAATGCTATATAATATTTAATCAAAACATGGTTGACATCTTAGAAACACTGAAAGGAATGGATTTGAACCACACATGAAAACAATCCAACCTTGGAGAAAAATGCTAGCATCTACTAGGTCACACATAATGCAAGACTGTAAAGAGAAGGGTCCCTCTCAAGCTGTAACTTTTTTCCTTTTCTCATGTCGGATGGGTAATGCGCCGACATCCTAATAAGGTTTGAGGGAGTCACAACTCACGCATAAGCATGAAAGCCCAATCATGCTTTTGAACCACAAAAGGATCTCAAGCTTTAATTTTTATTTTACAAGTTTTAAAATGTAAAACAATCCTCTTCATTGAGTCTCATAAATAGAACGCATGCAATCAGTAAATAGTTCTTTCACTATACCCTAGATTAGAGGTTCCCAAATCCGGCTGCCTATCTGAACCTCCTAAGGAGCTTTTTAAAAACAACTCTTGCATCATCACAATCAACTGAACCAGGTTTTGGGGTGGAGCAAGGGAGGCTGTAATATATAATTCTATGAAATTTCACAGGATATTCTTTTGAAATTACCCTGGCCTGTGAACCAGCTCCCTGTAAACAGTTGTAGATGATCTGTAAGTAGAACATGTCCTAAAATAAAACTAGTCTGTTCACAGACTCTGGCAAGACATTTTCCCTTATCTCCCCCAGTCAGAATCACCCTTCCCTCTGCACTTTAGCATCATGTTTCTTACACCTCTACTTGAAAACCTGTGTATCTCTACCACTAGAAGGTATGTTTGGGAACAGGGACAGTATTGTGATTATCTCTGTATTCCCCTAGCACACAGCAAGGATCTTTCACATCAGACAGTGAATGTTGTTGCTACGTGAATAATCAAGACTCAGCAGACGAGAGGGGCTCTGTGCATACTCACTGCCCTGGACATACTCACCACAGCGCAAAGAAAAACATTTATTTCCTTACCTCTCTAATCAGTAGATGCAAATTATGCTCTAGGACATAAAGGTGGTCCTCCGGACATTGCTTCTCAGTAGCAAATTTTTGGGATTTCTTATCATTTGAGGAATGGCACAAAGAAATAGATAACTGCAAGCCTATTTATAAAAAGGAGGACATATGTAAATAACCTGAAATATGGAAAGGTACAAACTGTCTTCATAAAGTATAATCATAGTTCATTTTCAAAAGATATATTCTAAACTTGAAGATCAGACCTCATGATTAACATCTGTATATCAAGATTACTATTCGGCCGGGTGCGGTGGCTCACGCCTGCAATCCCAGCATGTTGGCAGGCCAAGGTGGGTGGATCACAAGGTCAGGGGATTGAGACCATCCTGGCCAACATAGTGAAACCCCATCTCTACTAAAAACACAAAAAAATTAGCTGGGCATGGTGGCGTGTGCCTGTAGTCCCAGCTGCTTGGGAGGCTGAGGCAGGAGAATTGCTTGGACCCAGGAAGTGGACAGGTTGCAGTGAGCCAAGATCACGCCATTGCACTCCAGCCTGGACAACAAAACGGAAACTTCATCTCAAAAAAAAAAAAAAAAAAAACTATTCATGAATATAATAAGCTACCACGTATTTTAACAATTCAAATTCTGTTGACATATAATATGGCTGCTGCCCTTGAACTGGCTAAAGACTGGTGAAAAAGCTATATATTAATTTAATTTGTTTTTTCCTTTAAAATAAGAGTAGGTAGGCAGTCTTACTGCGTAAAAGACAGTTAGTCTTCCCTACTCCCATGAGAAGTAGGACAGAATTTCTCACCACTAAAACCTACTTCCTTCTAAGATGACGGTCCTTAGAATTTACGTAAAAAACAAGTGCAAAGCTAAATACAAACTGATCTCCAGGGCAAGTCTACCTGCTTTTGAATAATATAATTAAAATCCAGTTTCTATAAATTTGAGACTATTACGAGTAAACTTTTTTTTTTTTAATTTGTTTGTTTGTTTGTTTTAGTAGAAATGGGATTTCACCACGTTGGCCAGGCTGATCTCAAACTCCTGACCCCAGGTGATATGCCCGCCTCGGCCTCCCATAGTGCTGGGATGACAGGCGTTAAGAGTAAACATTTTTAAATTGGCCTCTCATTTAGATAATAAGGCAGGATCCCTGAAAAAATCTCCCTTCAAAGCAACTGTTGCTAAATAACTATAGCTATGCTAGTGCAAATTTTCTTTTCTCTTGACCACAATAATGACTACATAAGTGCAAATTTTTAATATGTAGCTTAAAAATCCAAGGGTCACACTATTTAGGACAGAACAGATTCCACAGTATAGTTTGTGTTACATGCTTTACTGGCTGTCACTATGGATAGCACACTATTTCTTTGCTCTCATTATTCTCCCAATACACCCTAAGAGCTACCTTCTCTGTCCTATTCCCCAAAACACAAAGTCCTGTTCATAAAGTCGAAAAAGGGCTGCTCTTACTCGGAAAGGGCTGAGAGATAATCTGGTTTTTCACCACAATGTGAGGGATTTGTGATTTAATTTGAACAGCTTCCCGAGAGAGCTGTGCAAAAATTTCTTTACATAAGAGAACGTTCTGTGCCGCTTCTAATTTTGTCTGCCAATGCGGGGAACCTGAAAGACAAGAAATATATGTATCAATTATCTAACCATATTATGCATTAACTAGTTTAAATGGTGATCTGAATACATATGACAAAAGTTTAGGAAAACACTACATTACGGTATATTCTTTTTTTTCCTATTCAGTCTCTATAGAGACTGTCAAAAATTGCCAATGCCAACTGTGTTACAAATCATCCCGACAGGGTATTGAGAAGTTCCCCGCCACCCCAATCTTTCATTCCTGAAGAGGAAAGTTTAAATTCCTGTAGAGGGAAGTATCAGTTAGCAATAATCATGCCACAGATAAACCTCATTGGGTTTGATACTGCCACTGTGCAAAGCTATATTCTTTCCAAAATATAAAAATCTCACTTCTTTAACACAAAAAACCAGTAAATAAGTCCAATCTTAAAAAAAGTTGCTGGTGGCTCATGCCTGTAATCCTAGCACTTTGGGAGGCTGAGGCGGGTGGATTACCTGAGGTTGGGTGTTCGAGACCAGCCTGACCAACATGGAGAAACCCCATCTCTACTAAAAATACAAAATTAGCTGGGAATGGTGGCACATGCCTGTAATCCCAGCTACTCGGGAGGCTGAGGCAGGAGAATCGCTTGAACCTGGGAGGTAGACGTTGCGTTGAGCCGAGACTGCGCCATTGCACTCTAGCCTGGGCAACAAGAGAGAAACTTGGTCTCAAAAAAAAAAAAAAAAAAAAAAAAAATTGCACAGCTATTCACTAATAGTTTATTGAAAAATTTTAGAAGTATATTTTGAATTGTTCTTACTTCAAACTATCTATTTTTCCTACCTATATTTATCTTCAGTTTATTTTAAAATGTCAGCTCAAATAAGACCAGAAATTAGAGGATAGAACATAACCATACCTGGTTTGGATTTGGGCAAAGGTCGTTTGAAGAGGTTAACTGTGCCGAGGTCACCTATATCTGGAGCCTGTTTTTGTATTGAAACCTATATGACAACAAAAACAAAAAAAGTTAACAAATTAACTTCAGGCTATTCGTAAGAAATTACTTGAAAAATATTTTGACAAATACCTTGATATATGCAGACCCCTCTAAATCACTAGGAATTTGGACATCAAGAGGACAGTAATCTTCAGGTATCTTTTTATCCAGATCGAGATCTGTATTCTTTATTACTTCAAATGTACCATGATGAGGAAAGAGAGATCCTAATGTTGTATTAAAAATAGGAAAATATAAAACAGTTAACATATTATTCCGACACACATTATTAAATATATAATACTTCACATCCACATCACTGAATCACAAAGTAAGTCCCCACTAAAAAACATATGTTTTGGGGGAAAAGGGTGAGGAGTGGTGAATAAAGGAAAGAAAGATAATGGTGGGGGGGTGGTTATTTACCTTACACTTCTTAGTCTAATGACATCATCATAATAAGAATTCCACAAAAAATCCAAATTGTTTTATTCCAATGGAGTATTGATAAAAATGGGTGTACTCACAGGGCAGGCGTGGTGGCTCATGCCTGTAATCCCAGCACTTTGGGAGGACGAGGCGGATGGATCACCTGAGGTCAGGAGTTCAAGACCAGCCATGACCAACATGGAGAAATCCCCATCTCTACTAAAAATACAAAATTAGCTGGGCGTGGTGGCGCATGCCTGTAATCCCAGCTACTGAGGAGGCTAAGGCAGAATTGCTTGAACCCGGGAGATGGAGGTTGTGGTGAGCTGAGATCGCGCCACTGCCCTCCAGTCTGGGCAACAAGAGCGAAACTCTATCTCCAAAAAAAAAAAAAAAAAAGAGGTGTACTCCTAGAAATGAAACCTTGGGGATGAAATACTTCTGGAGCTTAGCCTCTCTACTAAGGTTTCAACTAAGTGCTCTGCATCCAACAACAGAAAGACAGAGGATAGTGCACATAACATCTTTTTTTCAACCAGTTTCCTAGATTTTTTATTTTTTATTATCTTTTTAGAGACAAGGTCTCCCTCTGTCTTCCAGGCTGCAGTGTGGTGGTATAATCATAGCTCACTGCAGCCTCAAACTCCTAGGATTTAACAATCCTCCCACTTCAGCCTCCCAAGTAACTAGGACTGCAGGTACATGCCATCACACCCAGCTAATTTTTAAGTTTTTTTTTTAGAGATAGGGTCTATGTTGTCCAGTCTGGTCTTGAACTCCTGGGCTCAAGCAATCCTCCCACCTTGGCCTCCCAAAGTGCTGAGATTACAGATGTGAGCCCCCGTGCCCAGCTCAGTTCCTAGATTTTATGTGATGTGTTTTTGTGTAGGTCAGAAGTTTGGGTAAGTTGTTCTGGGCCATTGAATTATATAAGAAATAGGTGGTTCAATGTAACTGGTTTTATAACAAGGGAAGATGCTAAAGATTTTCTTGCAATTAAAAACAATGTGATCAAATCCTTTCATAATCATGAGTGACTACCCCAAAGAAAGAATTAAAGTTCTTGCACACAAATTATTTGTGGAAAAGAAAATGCCCAAAACCAGAAAGCACTGCTTCTACAGACCACCTATTAAAATTTTTAAATGGTCTTGTCATCTTTAATTCATCTTTATAATGAGATTTAACCTTCAGGATTCAAAACACCCCAACTAATATCAATGCTGAAGCATGTCAGTCCTCCAGTATTTGACTTAACCACCTTAACCTTTTTTTAATTTTAGGATAATGATAGCTTACTCTGGCAAATGAATCTTTCAGATATCACTCTACCATTATCTCAACTATCAAAGCCAAGACTTCTTGCCTCCTCCCCTGATATTCATAGCTTCTACCCCATTGAGCTATGAAATTTTTCCATATAGCCAGCCCCTCTGACTGCCTCAGCAGCTTATAAAACATTGCCATTATTACCTTGTAAAACCTACTATTTATTATAGCTCAACGACCAAGAATTTATACCAAAAACTATGAAGTCAACATCATCAAACTTTAGTATGCCCCCAAAAGTTGCATTCCCTAAGTTAGTGTTGTAGCCCTAGTTTGGTGGGAAAAAGGAGAGCAAACCTTTTTGCCACCCTTTCTCTTCACTTGGGATATAAAAACAGCTGAGCAAATTAACGGGAAAAGAAAGGGCAAAGAATAGAAAGTTTCTTTCCTCCTTTCATGTCCAGTTTTTTTTTTGTTCGTTTGTTTTAATTCTCAGAAGAACACTTGCATCATGTCCAGTTTTCACTTGTTTTTTTTTTTGGGTTTTTTTTGAGACAAGGTCAGGCTGGAATGCAGTGGTGCAATCTCGGCTCACTGAAGCCTCAACCTCCTGGGCTCAAGGGATCATCCTGCCTCAGCCTCCTGAGTAGCTGGGACTAACAGGTATGCAACACCACGCCCAGCTAATTTTTGTATTTTTTGTAGAGATGAAGTTTTGCCATGTTGCCCAGGCTGGTATCGAATTCCTAAGCTCAAGCAATCTGCCCACCTCAGCCTCCCAAAGTGCTAGGATTACAGGTGTGAGCCACTGTACCCCGCCATGTTCAGTTTTTAAGGGTTACAGGTAAGGCCTTGATTGAGGAGTGTAGTTCTACCTCATTTCTAACTAAAAAGTCAATTATGCTTCAAGGTGTGTCAGCACATAAACCCCATCTTTGAACTTTCTGTTAAGTGTACCTAAAAGGTTTTGAAATAGAAACTAGGCTATTCATTATAAGGTTCTGATAAGAGTGGTTTTGGCTTATATGAACAGAAATTAAAATTTTGAAACGTAACACATAGCTGAGAAATAATACATTATAGAAGGATGTTTAACATTATACTTACACAGAAAGCATTGTTTTTGTTTGTTTTTGAGAGAGTCTCGCTCTGTCCCCCATGCTGGAGTGCAATGGTGCGATCTTGGCTCACTGCAACCTCCACCTCCTGGGTTCAAGCAATTCTCGTGCCTCAGCCTCCCAAGTAGCTAGGATTACACGTGCGTGTTACCACGCCTGGCTAATTTTTTGCATTTTTGGTAGAGACAGGGTTTTGCCATGTTGCCTGGGCTCATCTTGAACTCCTGGCCTCAAGTGATCCACCCGCCTTGGCCTTCCAAAGTGCTAGGATTACACGCATGAGCCACCACACCTGGCCAGAAAGTATAGTTTTTAATAATTATTCATACCTGCACTTCTGTAGCTCAGATCTCCGAGAATTTTATCTCCAACTTTTCGAAGTTTCCAGTGTTGCCGTAATCGCAAAAGCTCAGAATTGAAGTCTCTTTGTAGCTTGTTTTCTTGGTTTTCAGTAACTGATTTAGTCAGTCTTTCTGCCCCCTTCAATAAGATTTGTGCTGCTCCAGCAAGTGACTTCTTTTTAGATATCAATTGCAACGTCTGAGGATTCTATCAAAAACAACCCAAACATGCAGTTCTGCAGGATTTTTAAATGACTCTAAAATTACACATTTTATCAATAATAAAATGAAGTGAACAAAAAGCAAAAAGGAGGGGCAAGTACACATAACAGTGTTTTTAATAAAATAATAACCTTAACCTATTTCTTTGTCCAACTCACTCAAAGCTTTACTTACGTTAAACCAAAAACACTACAATGGCCTCTACTCAGAACTTACCATTGCATCAACTCTGTCCAGCCTGTTAGGGTCCCCTCTTAATGTACTGCCATTCCTCTCCTTATATATTGCCAGCCCCCTATCCTGTACATACACACATATAGTTATATATAACCTTTTTGGCACTCATTATACTTCTGATTAACATCTATAATCTCTGCTTCAATGGTAACCTGCATGATGGCAGAAACCACTATATCCACAAACCCTAGAACAATGCCTGGCACATAATATTTGATTTAATGAATGAATGAATGACTGCAATGGGTATAACTGTAAAATTATCTTGTATTTTGTAGCTTACCATATTTTGTATCTCACCATAAGCTATTAAAGTGCTTTTGGAATTAGGACTAAAATCACACAGCATTAACTTTTTTTCTTTTGAGATGGAGTCTTGTTCTGTCACCCAGGCTAGAATGCAGTACCACCATCTTGGCTCACCATAGCCTTGACCTACTGGCTCAAGTGATCCTCCTGCTTCAGCCTCCTGAGAAGCTGGGACTCCAGATGTGCAACACCAAGCCTGGCTTTTTTTTTTTTTTTTTTTGGTAGAGACAGGGTCTTGCTATGTTGCCTGGGATAGTCTCAAACTCCTGGCTTCCTGCTTTGGCTCCCCAAAGTGTTGGAATTACAGGCATAAGCCACAGTGCCCTGCCATTGTTAATATTAAATGTACTTCACTGAATCCTAATTTTTTGGAAAGCTGATCAGAAATCACTATCTATGTATCACATATGCATATATAAATACCCACAATCACCATAATTTGTGTATTTTACTAACCAGTTTAATACAGTTTTCTGGCTGTATGAGAGTCAAAAATCACATAAAAAGCTTCATAAACATATCAAAATAATCTTTTGATTGTATTAGGGAACGTAAATAAAAGAGTTCCTGGAGATATTAAGAAATTCCTGGAGACTCTCTTCTGGGAAAAGCACAGAATAGTAGAAAAGGCAGTGGGGCTATGAGTTAGGTGCTGGAGTTCTAGTCTTGGCTCCCTAACTACCGGCTTGACAGCAACTTGAACATATTACAAATCTCTTTAAGCTTTAGTTTTCTCTCTGTAAAATGAAGAATGCAGATTTAGGGAACTCTATTAGTCCCCCAGCACAATGTTTCTAGATTCTGAAACTATTACTATGTGAGTAATTCTATTCAATTAATTTTATTTACAAATGGGTTCTAACAGTCATTACTTCCTCTCCATGACTAATTTGGTTATGGTCTTGACACTTGTTTTCCTTAAGGACCCAAGTAGCCTCGATGATTTCAGACTATTCACCAACTCATCTTCCTGCTGCTTCTCTTTCATCTTCAAATGTTCAAAAATTGAATACACTGTTTATGAAATAGCAGCAATTCTACCCAGCTCTCAATATGCTCCATAATTTCGCCTAACTTTTCTAATCCATCCCTTAAAAAAAAAGGGAAGGAAGGATTAGATGGAAAAACAGGGACTTAAGAGAAAATAACTTGCTTAATTTAAGGTCACACAGTTAATGAAGGCAGAGGCAGGATTTGAATCCAGGTCTACCTGATTCCAAAGCCATTATATCATCACATTTTTGTGTAATATATCACAGACCAAGGACCCAGGCTATAAGAATTTGTTAAGATTTGGTAACCTTTAAAGTATTACATTCTTTTTTTTTTTTTTGGGATGGAATCTCGCTCTGTCGCCCAGGCTGGAGTGCAGTGGCGCGATCTCAGCTCACTGCAACCCCCGCCTCCCAGGCTCAAGCAATTCTCCTGCCTCAGCCTCCTGAGTAGCTGGGACTACAGGTGCCCACCACCACGCCTGGCTTATTTTTGTTATTTTTAATAGAGACAAGGTTTCACAGCATTAGCCAGGATGGTCTCGATCTCCTGACCTCGTGATCTGCCCGCCTCAGCCTCCCAAAGTGCTGGGATTACAGGCGTGAGCCACCACGCCTGGCCTTAAAGGTATTACATTCTTAATGAAACTTAACTCTTCCAAGGATCATAGGTATATAATAAAAAAATAAAGGAAATGCAGTTGTATGGCTTTGTTTTAGACCAGTTAGTCTTTAAATCTTTATCTGGACTTAATTTTGCAAGAAAGGAAAATGGAACAACAGGCACAAAGCCAAAAAAGGGTCCTGGGATTTAATAAATAAAATGTTATTATTCAGTTAAAGTCCACAAATACCTGTTTTGGAGGAAGTGCATCCTGAGAGACAGGATCAAGAGTCATAAATTTTTTATCCCTAACAATACTGAGAACGTCATAGAGAACACACATCTCTGTCAGGGCACTTCTCAAATTGTTCCTCACTGAGTCCCAAGGCCAAAGGGAAGGCTGAAATTTTACCACTCCTAAAAAGAGAGAGAGAAAAAAAAGAAATACAGAAGTATTCGTTACATTGAATGGCAGACAGCTCACTTAGGTTTAAAAAGTACTAAAAGGAGAAATAATTAATTTAATTTCAAATTGTTCTCTTATTTATGCCATCTCCTCTACCGTTTCTTAAAACTTTGTTAACATTCACGTTAGCATTTCTACAATCGCAAAATGAATATGACATCTATTTCCACAGGTTAAATTTATCATTACAACATTATAGACTCAAATCTCTTTTCAAATTTATGTAAACCTTTTTAATAATCTTCTTACAGTGTTTAGAACTTGAATTTACAATTGTACAAAATTTCCAAAATGGGCCTCCCAAAGTGCTAGGATTACAGGCATGAGCCACCATGCCTAGCCTTTTTTTTTTTTTTTTAAGAGACAGAGTCGGGCTGCGCTGGGAGGCGGCGATGAGAGGCTCGCACGCCTCCAGCCCGGCCCCGGCCCCCCGGGACGGAGAGCCGAGCAGCCCCGGCTCTGGGCTACGGACTATGGGCAAATAGCTCTGACCACCCGGCGAAGCATGCTGCCTGCCTTGGCCTCCCAAAGTGCCGAGATTGCAGCCTCTGCCCGGCCGCCACCCCATCTGGGAAGTGAGGAGCGTCTCTGCCTGGCCGCCCATCATCTGGGACGTGAGGAGCCCCTCTGCCTGGCTACCCAGTCTGGAAAGTGAGGAGCGTCTCTGCCCGGCCGCCATCCCATCTAGGAAGTGAGGAGCGCCTCTTCCCGGCCACCATCCCATCTGGGAAGTGAGGAGCGTCTCTGCCCAGCCGCCCATCGTCTGAGATGTGGGGAGCGCCTCTGCCCCGCCGCCCCGTCTGGGAAGTAAGGAGCGCCTCTACCCGGCCGCGACCCCGTCTGGGAGGTGAGGAGCGTCTCTGCCCAGCCGCCCCGTCTGAGAAGTGAGGAGACCCTCCGCCTGGCAACCACCCCCCGAGAAGTGAGGAGCCCCTCCGCCCGGCAGCCACCCCGTCTGGGAAGTGAGGAGCGTCTCTGCCCAGCAGCCACTCCATCCAGGAGGGAGGTGGGGGTCAGCCCCCACCAGGCCAGCCGCCCCGTCCGGGAGGGAGGTGGGGGGGGGTCAGCCCCCCGCCCGGCCAGCCGCCCCGTCCGGGAGGGAGGTGGGGGGGGTCAGCCCCCTGCCCGGCCAGCCGCCCCGTCTGGGAGGTGAGGGGCGCCTCTGCCTGGCCGCCCCTACTGGGAAGTGAGGAGCCCCTCTGCCCAGCCAGCCGCCCCGTCCGGGAAGGAGGTGGGGGGGTCAGCCCCCCGCCCGGCCAGCCACCCCGTCCGGGAGGGAGGTGGGGGGGTCAGCCCCCCGCCTGGCCAGCCGCCCCATCCGGGAGGGAGGTGGGGGAGTCGGCCCCCCGCCCAGCCAGTCGCCCCGTCCGGGAGGGAGGTGGGGGGGTCAGCCCCCCGCCAGGCCAGCCGCCCCGACCGGGAGGGAGGTGGGGGGGGTCAGCCCCCCGCCCGGCCAGCCGCCCCGTCCGGGAGGTGAGGGGCGCCTCTGCCCGGCCGCCCCTACTGGGAAGTGAGGAGCCCCTCTGCCCGGCCAGCCGCCCCATCCAGGAGGGAGGTGGGGGGGTCAGCCCCCTGTCCGGCCAGCCGCCCCGTCTGGGAGGTGAGGGGCGCCTCTGCCCGGCCGCCCCTACTGGGAAGTGAGGAGCCCCTCTGCCCGGCCAGCCGCCCCGTCCGGGAAGGAGGTGAGGGGGTCAGCCCCCCGCCCGGCCAGCCGCCCCATCCGGGAGGGAGGTGGGGGGGTCAGCCCCCCGCCTGGCCAGCCGCCCTGTCCGGGAGGGAGGTGGGGGGGTCAGCCCCCCGCCGGGCCAGCCGCACGGTCCGGGAGGTGAGGGGCGCCTCTGCCCGGCCACCCCTACTGGGAAGTGAGGAGCCCCTCTGCCTGGCCAGCCGCCCCGTCTGGGAGGGAGGTGGGGGGGTCAGCCCCCTGCCCGGCCAGCCGCCCGGTCCGGGAGGTGAGGGGCGCCTCTGCCCGGCCGCCCCTACTGGGAAGTGAGGAGCCCCTCTGCCCGGCCACCGCCCCGTCTGGGAGGTGTACCCGGCAGCTCATTGGGAATGGGCCATGATGACAATGGCGGTTTTGTGGAATAGAAGCGGGGGAAAGGCGGGGAAGGGATTGAGAGATCGGATGGTTGCCATGTCTGTGTAGAGGGAGGTAGACACGGGAGACTTTTCATTTTGTTCTGTACTAGGAAAAATTCTTCTGCCTTGTGATCCTGTTGATGGGTGACCTTACCCCCAACTCTGTGCTCTCTGAAACATGTGCTGTGTCCACTCAGGGTTAAATGGATTAAGGGTGGTGCAAGATGTGCTTTGTTAAACAGATGCTTGAAGGCAGCATGCTCGTTAAGAGTCATCACCACTCCCTAATCTCAAGTACCCAGGGACACAAACACTACGGAAGGCCGCAGGGTCCTCTGCATAGGAAAACCAGAGACCTTTGTTCACTTGTTTATCTGCTGACCCTCCCTCCACTATTGTCCTATGACCCTGCCAAATCCCCCTCTGTGAGAAACACCCAAGAATGATCAATAAAAATAAATAAATTAAAAAAAAATAAAAAAATAAAAAAATAAAAAGAAAAAAAAAAAAAAATTTCCAAAATACAGAAAAGTACAAAATGAAAATGACCTGTAAGCCAGCCACTATTAGCATATCTTCCTTTTAACCATTAAAAAAAGTATTGTGATTAAATACATGAACATTCACTATATAGAGTTCACACAATAAAGAATTAGAGGGTAAAAAGTGAAAGTTTTCCTTCATTCCCCACCCGATTCTCTTCCCTCCTGAGAGGTAACCACTATTAACAGATGGAGCGTACCCTTTCTTTTTTTTTTTTTTTTTTTTTTTTTTTTTTTGAGACAAAGTCTTGCTCTGTCACCCAGGCTGGAGTGCAGTGGCGCCATCTCAGCTCACTGCAAGCTCCACCTCCCGGATTCATGCCATTCTCCTGCCTCAGCCTCCCCAGTAGCTGGGACTACAAGCACCCACCACCATGCCCAGCTAATTTTTTGTATTTTTAGTAGAGACGGGGTTTCACCATGTTAGTCAGGATGGTCTTGATCTCCTGACCTCGTGATCTGCCTGCCCCGGCCTCCGAAAGTGCTGGGATTACAGACGTGAGCCACTGCGCCCGGCCCCAATGAGTGTACCCTTTCAAAGGTTTTTCTATGCACTTACATACATCTATTTCCAATTTTCTATTACTTGCCTTTCCCCCGCCCCCACTTAATATTTCCTAGAGACACTTCCATGTTAGTACTTATGAGTCTACTTAATTCTTCTAACACTGTATGATATTCTGGAACATGGATGTACGGTATGTTTAACCACTTGTATTTAACGGACATGTAGATTGCTTCCAACAAGTAAACTGCTTCCAACAATGCTAGCAGTGGTAAACACCTTGAATATATACCCTGTATATGTGCAACTTTTTCTGCAGGTTAAATTTTTAGTCATGGTAATAGTGAATCAAAGGAGATATACATTTAAAAGTTTCGGCTGGGCGCAGTGGCTCAGGCCTGTAATCCCAGCACTTTGGGAGGCCAAGGCAGGGTGGATCACCTGAGATCACGTATTTAAGACCAGCCTGGCCAACATGGTGAAACTCTATCTCTACTAAAAATACAAAAATTAGCCAGGCATGGTGCCGCACGCCTACAGCCCCACATACTAGGGAAGCTGAAGTGGGAGAATCGTTTTGAATCCAGGAGGCAGGGGTTGCAGTGAGCCGAGATTGCACCACTGCACTCCAGCCTGGCCGACAGAGCAAGACTCCGTCTCAAAAAAAAAACAAAACAAACCAAAAAAAGTTAAAATTAAATTTTGGCACATATTAAACTGCCAAATTGTCTTTCAGAATCACTACCAGTTCACATTCCTAACCCTGAATATTAACAATATTTTCAATTTCTGTCAATTTTGTGCATGGAAAGAGTATCTTAATCATGTTTTAATTTCCCAGTCCCTAGTAATGAGATCGAGTCTATGTTCTGTTTATTGGTATCTGAAGTCTCTCCTCTATGAGCCTTCAGATACCTTTGGCCTATTTTTCCAAAGTGTCGTTATTTTCTTTTCAGTCTGAAGGGACTTTTTGAATATAGAAGATATCAACTAAATTTGTGTTATATGTGTAGAACTTCTCCCAGTCTGTCATTTATCTTTTTACTTTGCTTATGGCATCTTTTCCCATTATTTTTAAATTTTATGTAAGTAATATATCTATACTTTGTAAGGTAGGTGGGTGTGTGGTTGTGTGTGTGGATGTTAGAGTCTTGTTCTGTTACCCAGGCTGGAGTGCGGTGGCACAATCATAGCTCACTGCAGCCTTGATCTCACTGGCTGAATCCATCCTCCTCCCTCAGCCTCCCCAGTAGCTGGGACCACAGACGTGCACCACCACGCCCAGCTAATTTTTTTAATTTGTAGAGACAGGAGCTCCCTATGTTGCTCAGGCTGGTCTTGAAGTCTGGGCTCAAGTGATCCTTCCAACCTTGGCCTCCAAAAATGTTGGAACTACAGGTGTGAGCCACCATGCCTGTCCTGTTATTTCCGAAATTAAGAAGATCTATCCGACTCCCAGAATAATACAACTATTCTTTCATTATTTCTTCTAACACTTTGTTTTACTTTCTTCATTTGGCACATCAATCCTCAAAAATTACTGTGGAAATAATTTTTGTGTGAGGTATAAAGTAGTATTTACCTTTTTTCGCAAATAGACCCCTAATAATCCTAACAGCACTGCCCTGAAATGACATCTTTAAATTCCCATTTACACTGGGTCTGCTGCATAACTAAATTAAGAATTTTGATTTTTTTTTCAAAAATCCTTGACGATAATGAGAATCCGAAACCCACTCATTGTTTCTTCACTTCCCTCCTAGTCTCCTCCCTTCCAGTTTTGCTTTCCCTATAATTCATTTACTAGAAAGCATCTAGAGTAACCTTTAACAAAATCATCTCTACTGATCCTGCAAAAGCTTTCAGTGGTCTTAACACTAGTCAAACGCTTATCCTGGCCTACAGGGTTCTACATGATCTGGACCCGCCTACCTCTTGGACCTCGTCACACATTTCAGTCAAAACAGACCTCTTTTCTGCAGGTGCTACTATCATCATTCACACCGCACAAGGATGCAAAGTAACTCGCCCAAGGTCACGCAGCCGGCAAGGGGCAGAGCCGCGATCTAGGGCTCTTTTAGCCACTAAGTGTGCTACATTAAAGGCCCTCTACAGAGAAGCATTCATTTAAACATTTCACGGTTTGACAGTGTCTCTAAACGCTGCCACTCAAGGAGACCCGCAGGAGTATTACGTAAAGTCGTGTCCTACCTTCTCCGGCAGCAACAAAAAGATGACGACCAAGTATCCTTACGCTTCCGCTAGAGGGACACTCAAAAGTTCTCGCACGCACAAGATCATCCCCATCGCGGGAGAGGCCGAGGCCCGCGCGGGTGCTGGGACCCAGACCGGGGGACTCGGGCAGCGGATGCAGGCCTTACCTTCCTCGTCGTCCTGGTCTGCGCTGGACCCGGCGCCCGGCCAGTCCTGCGCGTCGCCCTCGGTCCCCGCCGCCTCCTCCTCCTCGGAGCCCGAACCCTGGCTGAAGTCTATCCGCTGGGCCAGACGCGCCAGATTCTGCGACATGGACAGCGGCGGCAGGTACGTCTCGGTGCCATCCAGGCCCACCTCATGGACCTGCTTCTCGCAGGCCGATTCGATGCTGATCCGCACTGCGCGCACCCCGGACATGCTGGCTGCGTCGGCCAGCGGTGGGAGGACCCCCCACGAGCCAAAAAACGAGGTACGAAGAGGAGGCTTCCCTGCGGAGAGCCGGGAACTCAGAACCCCGCAGCCGCGGTGCCTCAGAAGACCCTCGGGAAACCGAACGCAACGCTCAGACTGGAAACAAAGGAGCTGGCCCAGCAACTTTTCCAGAACGCACCGCAAGCTGCCTCCTCGGTAAGTCTTTCGGAGCAAAACTGGGCAGGCGCGGAAGCTCCAGGACTCCCTAGAGCGCTTCCGGTGAATCACGGTGTAGGGTGGGGTAAACTTCCGGGCCTATAAGAGGCGTGGCCGGCAGAGGGAGGGAAAGAGCGGTTCGGGAGCCGAGAGTGTGGCGGGTATATTCCCTGCTTTTTAAGCCTGCGTTTGTTTAAAAAGTGGATGAGGAAAGAAAGCTGCAGAGGCTAGAAGAGTTAAGGAAAAGGAAATTAATGGATCCTTGGATCTTAGCAATGAGAGTCCTGTTGAGAGAACTGAGATCTGGTGGCGCGCGCCTGTGGTCCAGCTACGCGGGTGGCTGAGGCGGGAGAATGGCTTGAGCCCTGGAGATGGAGGCTGCAGTGAGCCGAGATCTCACCGCTGCACTCCAGCCTAGGCAACAGAGTGGGATCCTGCCTCAAAACAAAAGTTATTTTAAATTAGCAAGAAATTTTTTAAAGAAACACTATCTGAAGAGTTAGAAATTAAGGGCATGGCTTGGGGGAAACAATCGTGCTTATCACCACTTAAAATTATACTACGTAATTATTTGGTTTCCTGTTAGTTATAACTCTATGACAGCCAATATCTGCAGCAGACATAACAGACTCTGGCATGTAGTAAGTGCTTAATATTTATTTTATGCCCGAGTAACAATAAATAATGTTGATCTCACTTTTTTATTAGTGATGGGGTCCCACTATGTTGCCCAGGCTGAGTGCAGAGGTTATTCACAAGTGCTGTCAGCACACTACAGCCTGGAGCTCCTGGGCTCCAACGATGCTCCTGCCTTAGCCTCCCGAGGAGCTGGGACTATAGGAGTGTGTCACCATGCCTGGCCTTCAAATAATATTTAAAAGATTAAGAAGAAGTGGTATAACTTCAGTCTTTGGGTCTCCAAGAACGTATTTCATTAGTAGGAATTCCACAGACAAAGATGGATTATCTCATATTACAAACCTCTGTATTTCGTTTAAGGAATTATATATACCGTTTATCATGAGTGTTTGCCAGGTTTTGTTCTGACCAAGATATATCTAGGTTTTGAACTACTTTCCTAAGGTATTTAGGAAAATACGGTTGCCCTGGTGTCAGTCCCTGCTGAAGAAGAAAGTAGATGGCCGTGTGTGGAGGGGGTTGAATTTTCCTGAGAGAAACCTATTTCTGGCAAGCTGTACAGTCTGTCGCCCAATCATGTTCGAGAACCACTGTACTTGCTTTTCGTGTAAATTTGTTTAAAAAAATTTTTAAACTTTATTTTAAAATCTGATTAATAGCCAGGCGCAGTGGCAGTCTAATAGTGCAGACAAAAACAAGACAACAACAAATGATTATGATTCCTAGAATAAGTAAAGCTTTTGCCACCAAGTCTTCAAGATCAAAACTAGCTGCTTAGCCAGTTGTTTAAAGATGTGTTGGATCTGAAAGGTTAGTTGCTAAGGTTTTCATATTATCCATTAACGTAGTGATATTATCTGATTCATCTGGGATACAGACATAACACACAGTTTTTATGATAATGCAAGTTCCTCCCTGGGCTTCGGTGAGTATGTCAAAAGCCATACGGTTTTGTAATAATGGCCTTTTCCATAAGAATAACTATTGTTTAATAATGGATTACTTATGTAGCTATCTTTTGAGTATAATTGGTTAGGACCTCTATATGCCAAATAACATCTTCAACACTCAGTTGTGGTATGAAGATGGAAGCTAAGTGATCATACCAAGGAAACACAGAATGAACCCAATGAGATCATAAATAAGGAAAATTTGCAGGTTTTGGCAAAGTACAAACTATTCAAACATATGATTAAGCATAACCCGAAAAATATCATCCTAACTATCCTGGAAGTAACCATGGTCATAGGTTAGTGCCACATAGCCAAAATATTCCATTTAGAGCTAATCAATAAATACATTAAATGGCATGCCAGTCAGTACTTTGTAATATAATGGTGTGAATACACAGTTCTTTGGGTATCCATGCCATATCTCCAGTGCTTTTGGGCCAGATATCTTTGGTATCATTTCTTTGTTCCCAACATAAAGGGGCAAAGTGGCCAGGCACGGTGGCTCACGCCTGTAATCCTCCACTTTGGGAGAATGAGGCGGGTGGATCACCTGAGGTCAGGAGTTCGAGACTAGCCTGGCCAACATGACGAAACCTCGTCTCTACTAAAAATACAAAAACTAGCTGGGCGTGGTGATGCATGCCTGTAATCCCAGGTACTCAGAAGGCTGAGGCAGGAGAATCACTTGAACCCAGGAGGCAGAGATTACAGTGAGCCAAGATCTCACCACTGCACTCCAGGCTGGGCAACAGAGTGAGACTCTGTCTCAAAAATAAATAAATAAATAAAAAGTTGAGGTGGCAAGGACAAGGTGGCCGAGCTGACAGAAGGAGGGATAAGCCAGATAAAACCATCCCAGATTTGTGTTATACCATTCTGAAATCAAGGTGTCTTATCTCTTAATTGGGACAGTGTCGTTGTTTCATTACTTAGTTGGGACAGTGCCAGCATTAAAGTTAACAAACTAGTTTCTTTTACTAAGAAGCTCCTTCCATGGCTTTTACTCTGTAAAGGTTTTGTTTTGTTTTGTTTTTGTTTTGTTTTTTGAGATGGAGTTTTGCTCTGTCACCCAGGCTGGAGTGCAGTGGTGCAATCTTGGCTCATTGCAACCTCCGCCTCCTAGGTTCAAGTGATTCTCCTGCCTTAGCCTCCCGAGTAGCTGGGACTACAGGTGCACACCACCACGACTGATTAATTTTTGTGTTTTTAGTCGAGACAGGGTCTCACTTTGCTGGCCAGGCTGGTCTCAAACACCTGAGCTCAGTCGATCTGCCCGCCTTGGCTTCCCAAAGTGCAAGGATTACAGGTGTGAACTACTGCGCCCAGCCTTTAAAGTATTATTAATAGGCTAGTGATGTACTTTATCCTTCATCATACTACTGTCAAGCACCATGACTGTTTTTAAGAAACACAAATATATTTCTGATATTCTATGCAATATCTTCTCTCCTTGGAGCAATATATTTCTTTCCTTGGAGAGAAGATACCCACCAGGAAAGCCAGAACTACTGGAAAGGGGCATGAGACCACATGTTCAACCAGCATTTTTTAAAATAATCTATTAGCATAGTCCTAAGCCCATTGCAAAAAGAGGTTTGCTTTATGGGCAACAGTTAATGATAGTAGTGCCAAGACATGAAAACTAAGGATGAAAAGAAAGCAGTTTAATGGGAGCTTGTAAAGGAAAGTCTTCCCTACGTATTAACATTTGCTAATATTAAGCATTTGTTTAGATACAGGCCTGGTTTGGAGTCTTGGGTTTTAGCCACCTACATCAGATGTTATCTTGTTCTAAACCTGTCATTGACTTATTCTGAAACAGAGATCACCTTCTGGGGAAACAGTCCCTCAGGAGATGGAGCCCTCTTCAGATCCAGACATGGATCCAGGAGTCTATTCCAGTTTCTGTTTTTTGTTTTTTTGAGATGGAGTCTCATTCTGTCACCCAGGCTGGAGTGCAGTGATGCAGTCTCAGCTCACCGCAACCTGTGCCTCCAGGGTTCAAGTGATTCTCCTGCCTCAGCATCCCCAGTAGCTGGGATTACAGGCAGGCGCCCACCATCACACCCAGCTAATTTTTGTATTTTTAGTAGAGATGGGGTCTTGCCATCTTGCCCAGGCTGGTGAACTCCTGAGCTCAGGCGATCCATCCACCTTGGCCTCCCAAAGTGCTGGGATTACAGTCATGAGCCACCACACCCGGCTAGGAGTCTATTCCTTCTAATATAATAGCAAAAGGATTACTAAGAAGCACTTGGTAAGAGCCCTTCCACTTGGTTGGGGACAGTCCTTTAGAGGATGTTGTTCCCAGTAGATACAGTGTCCTGGATGAAAATTGTGGGTCTTGAATTTTTCGTATCCCAAGAGCCCATTAGGAAATAATCTTTCACTAGGTAATAATTTTTAGTTAATTATCTCATAAGGTTAGAACAACAAAGGAATATATCTCCTCTTACAGTTAAGGAGTTACCATTTCCTGGGACAGATTCATAGCTATGTGAGTTATTATTTCAAATGGGTACAACTGATGTATTCCAAAGGGGTTGATCTTGGGTTAAGCAAAGCCAATAGAAGCCTTTGGCCATGGGATCTTAAAAATTTGTGTTATTGGCCGGGCAAAGTGACTCACGACTGTAATCCCAGCACTTTGGGAGGCTGAGGTGGGCGGATCACAAGGTCAGGAGTTCGAGACCAGCCTGGCCAATATGGTGAAACCCCCTTTTCTACTGAAAATACAAAAATTAGCCGGGCGTGGTAGTGAGCACCATTCCCATTCACAATTGCTTCAAAGAGAATAAAATACCTAGGAATCCAACTTACAAGGGATGTGAAGGACCTCTTCAAGGAGAACTACAAACCACTGCTCAACAAAATAAAAGAGGACACAAACAAATGGAAGAACATTTCATGCTCATGGATAGGAAGAATCAATATAGTGAAAATGGCCATACTGCCCAAGGTAATTTATAGATTCGATGCAATCCCCATCAAGCTACCAATGACTTTCTTCACAGAATTGGAAAAAACTACTTTAAAGTTCATATGGAACCAAAAAAGAGCCCTCATTGCCAAGTCAATCCTAAGCCAAAAGAACAAAGCTGGAGGCATCACACTACCTGACTTCAAACTATACTACAAGGCTACAGCAACCAAAACAGCATGGTACTGGTACCAAAACAGAGATATAAACCAATAGAACAGAACAGAGGCCTCAGAAATAATACCACATATCTACAACCATCTGATCTGTGACAAACCTGACAAAAACAAGCAATGGGGAAAGGATTCCCTATTTAACCAATGGTGCTGGGAAAACTGGCTAGCCATATGTAGAAAGCTGAAACTGGATCCCTTCCTTACACCTTATACAAAAATTAATTCAAGATGGATTAAATACTTAAATGTTAGACCTAAAACCATAAAAACCCTAGAAGAAAACCTAGGCAATACCATTCAGGACATAGGCACGGGCAAGGACTTCATGTCTAAAACACCAAAAGCAATGGCAACAAAAGCCAAAATTGACAAATGGGATCTAATTAAACTAAAGAGCTTCTGCACAGCAAAAGAAACTACCATCAGAGTGAACAGGCAATCTACAGAATGGGAGAAAATTTTTGCAATCTACTCATCTGACAAAGGGCTAATATCCAGAATCTACAAAGAACTCAAACAAATTTACAAGAAAAAAAAACCAACCCCATCAAAAAGTGGGCGGAGGATATGAACAGACACTTCTCAAAAGAAGGCATTTATGCAGCCAGCAGATGCATGAAAAAAATGCTCATCATCACTGGCCATCAGAGAAATGCAAATCACAACCACATTGAGGTATCATATCACACCAGTTAGAATGGCGATCATTAAAAAGTCAGGAAACAACAGGTGCTGGAGAGGATGTGGAGACATAGGAACACTTTTACACTGTTGGCGGGACTGTAAACTAGTTCAACCATTGTGGAAGACAGTGTGGCGATTCCTCAGGGATCTAGAACTAGAAATACCATTTGACCCAGCCATCCCATTACTGGGTATATACCCAAAGGATTATAAATCATGCTGCTATAAAGACACATGCACACGTATGTTTATTGCAGCACTACTCACAATAGCAAAGACTTGGAACCAACCCAAATGTCCAACAATGATAGACTGGATTAAGCAAATGTGGCACATATGCACCATGGAATACTATGCAGCCATAAAAAATGATGAGTAGGGACATGGATGAAGCTGGAAACTATCATTCTAAGCAAACTATCGCAAGGACAGAAAACCAAACACTGCATGTTCTCACTCATAGGTGGGAATTGAACAATGAGAATACTTGCACGCAGGAAGGGGAACATCACACACTGGGGCCTGTTGTGGGCTGGGGGGAGGGGGGAGGGATAGCATTAGGAGATATACCTAATGTAAATGATGAGTTAATGGGTGCAGCACACCAACATGGCACATGTATACGTATGTAACAAACCTGCACGTTGTGCACATGTACCTTAGAACTTAAAGTATTATTAAAAAATAAAAAAAATATATATATATGTAAAGATACTATAGAGTAACCTGGCTGGGCGCGGTGGCTCACGCCTGTATTCCCAGCACTGTGGGAGGCTGAGGTGGGTGGATTGCCTGAGCTCAGGAGTTTGAGACCAGCCTGGGTAATATGGCAAGACCCCATCTCTACTAAAAATACAAAAATTAGCCAGCTGTGGTGGCAGGCGCCTGCCTGTAATCCCAGCTACTGGGGAGGCTGAGGCAGGAGAATTGCTTGAACCCGGGAGGTGGAGGTTGCAGTGAGCCAAGATCGCACCTCTGCACTCCAGCTTGGGTGACAGAGCAAGACTCTGTCTCAATAAAGAAAAAAAAAAAGATACTACAGCGCAATCTGTGCAAGAAGTCCCAGGTTTATTCTTTAGGTAAGATCCATCTGTAAGCCAAACAACATCAGCGTTAATAAGGGGAATCTATCTCTAAGCCAAACAATGTCAGCGTTAATAAGGAGAATCTCTTGCAGGTCTGTTATAGGAGAGAGAAATTGGTCGGTTAAGATTATGCACTTATGGGCGGGCACGGTGGCTCACGCCTGTAATCCGACACTTTGGGAGGCCGAGGTGGGAAGATCACGTGTGGCCAGAAGTTCGAGACCAGCCTTCGCAACATAGTGAGACCTCGCCTCTAAAAAAAAAAAAAAAAAATCAAAAAATTAGGTGGAAGGATTGCTCCAGGCCAGCAGGTCAAGCCTACAGTGAGCTGGTGAGCTGCGCTTGGGCCACGGCACTCCAGCCTGGGTGACAGAGCAAGACTCTGCCTTGAAAAAAATAAAAATAAAGATTATGCAATCTCGTCTCGAGGCAGAAGAATGGCAGAGTTTAGATTATTGCACCTAGAGATTGTAATATGAGGTACGGAAAAAAGAACTTCATAAGTAGTCTGATGACCGAATAATGTTGAATGTGGTGCCAATTTTGAAGTGCTTTCACAGAATGTGGAACTAAGTGACAGGAAATTCGCATCACTATTTCTCTGGTGGCTCTTACTAACAAAGCAGTGGAAGTTATTGCCCTCATGCAAGGGGGCAGTGCTTTAGTCAAAGGGTCCAGTTACTGACTATAGTAGCCTATAGGTCTGTTTTGGGCTCCCTGTTTTTATGTCAGAATGTCTAAGGCGTTTCCCTGATTTTCAAAAACAAACAATGAAATGGAATATTATAACTTGGGGATCCCATCCTGGGGCATCTCTAAGGCCCCTTTTAATCCCTTTCAGCATTAACTGATTTTCTTTAGTCCATTGCAGGGTGTCTGGCTTGTTTTGTTTTAAAAGAATACATATGCTAGGTGTGGTGGCTTATGCTTGTAATCGCAGAACTTTAGGAGGCCTAGATGGGAGGATCCCTTGAGGCCAGGAGTTTGAGACCACTGTGGGCAACATAGCAAGATTCCATCTCTACACAAAATTTTTTTAAAAAATTAGCTGGGCAGCCAGGTGCAGTGGCTCATGCCTGTAATCCCAGCACTTTGGGAGGCCAAGGCAAGTGGATCCCTTGAGCCCAAGAATTCCAGACCAGCCTGGGCAACATGGTGAAACCCCATCTCTACAAAAAAAAAAAAAAAATACAAAAATTAGCTGGGTGTGGTGGTGTGCGCCTGTAGTCCCAGCTACTTGGGGTGCTGGGGTGGAGGATCACTTGAGCCCCAGAGGTTGAGGCTGCAGTGAGCTGTAACTGTGCCACTCTACTCCAGTGTGGCCAACAGAGCATGACCCTGTCTCTTAAAAAAAAAAAAAAAAAAGTTAAAATCAGGAACCCATTGGATAGATTGTTTGTTTGTTTTTAGAGACAGAGTCTCGCTGTGTTGCCCAGACTGGGGTGCAGTGGTGTGATCAGAGCTCACTGCAGCCTGGAACTCCTGGGCTCAAGGGATCCTCCCACCTCAGCCTCCCGAATAGCTGGGACTAACAGGTGCATGCCACCATGCCCAGATAATTAAAAACAATTATTTTGTAGAGATAAGGTTTCACCATCTTGCCCAGGCTGATCTTGAATTCCTGGTCTCAGGTGATCCTCCTGCCTCAGCCTCCCAAAGTACTGGGATTACAGGTGTGAGTGACCATGCCTGACCTGTTTTTTTTGTTTTGTTTTTTGTTTTTGTTTTTGTTTTTAAATAAACAACAGAAAGTTATTTCTCACAGTTCTGGAGACTGAGAAGTTCAAGATCAACGTGCCAGTAGATTTGGTATCTGGTGAAGACCCATTTCCTGATTTATACACAACACCTTCTTGCTGAGTTCTCACTTGGAAAAGATAAACAAGCTCCCTCAGGTCTCTTTTATAAGGGTACCAATCCCCTTCATGAGGGCTCTGCCTCCATGGCTTAATCGCTTCCCAGCAGGCCCCACCCCCTAATACCATCACCTTAGGGGTTAGGATTTTGACATTTGAATTTTGTCATTGGATAGGTTTAATAAAAGATTTGATACAGTAGAGAACAGGATTAATGAACTCAAAGGCTAGTCAATGGAAAAATCCAAACCAAAGCACAAAAATAACAGAACAGAGTGTAAGATAATTTGGGATTCACGTTCCAAGTCATTACAAGAATTAAAGTGTTAATAAAAGGATGCTATGAATCACACCCCTTTTCTGCACTTCCTCTGGCCAGTGTATCTTAGTTTTAGCACCCCCTGTGGTGCAGTTCTGTATTACTGGGACCACCCTCCATATACAGTAGTAAAAGAGGGAGAAAATAGGATCACAAGAGGCTCATTTCCTGATTCCTCTGGCCCAAGAGATGTGTTTTTCTCTCAGACTTTTAGATAGCAGCTTACCTGCTGCCACTGATGCAGCAGAACAGCTTTGCCTGCAATGGGGCTAGTCAAGGGATCCTCCCACCTCAGCCTCCCAAATACCTGGGACTAACAGGTGCATGGAGAGAACAGAAGAGGGCCAGGAGAGAACAGAAAACATAAGGGGGAAAAAGGGAGACTTTTCTTTTTTTCTTTTCTTTTTCTTTTTTTTTTTTTTTGAGATCGAGTTTTGCTCTTGTTGTCCAGGCTGGAGTGAAATGGCGTGATCTCGGCTCACCGCAACCTCTGCCTCCTGGGTGCAAGCAATTCTCCTGCCTCAGCCTCCCAAGTAGCAGGGATTACAGGCATGTGCCACCACACCCAGCTAATTTTGTATTTTTAGTAGAGATGGGGTTTCTCCATGTTGGTCAGGCTGGTCTCAAACTCCTGACCTCAGGTGATCTGCCTGCCTTGGCCTCCCAAAGCGCTGGGATTACAGGCATGAGCCACCACACCCAGCCAAAAGGGAGACTTTTCTCCATGTGGTTACATGGGGCTCCTTTTCCTGGTTCTCTGGTGAGAAAGAGGGACTGTCTCTTGGGAGCTTTTGTTCTCCATGCTGGTTGCGTAGTTCCTCCAATGCAAGCTGCCTTGGGTCAAATCCAGAAGATAAAAGAGGAGAGGAAAAAGAGGAAACTCATTATCATATTGTTCATTCTTTCAGTTTTGACTTCCCTTCTCAACTTGCCTATTGGTTTTTTTGTTTGTTTGTTTTGTTTTGTTTGAGACAGGGTCTCACTCTGTTGCCCTGACTGGAGTGCAGTCACCTGATCATGGCTCACTTTAGCCGTGACCTCCGGGGCTCAAATGATCCTTCCACCTCAGCCTCCCTAGTAGCTGGGACTACAGGTGTGCACCACCACACCTAGTTAATTTTTAATTTTTGTAGAGACAGGATCTCACTATCTTGTCCAGGCTGATCTCAAACTGATGGCACTGGCAGGCCATCCAGAGTGGCCACTGCCATTGAGCCCTGGCTATGGGGAGGGCATGGGGAGGAGGTGGTCAGCCCTCCTGCAGCCTGCTGCCCTGGGGGCCACTACAATGGGGCCAGGCCTGGTTGCCCACCAGTGGGGGAAAACCACAGTAGGGCAGAGAGGTGCCCTGAGGTGGAGCTGGGCTCCAGGCGGTGCTGCGCTTGCAAATGCAGCATAGGGCCCAGGCCCAGGGTGCAGAGTTGGGGCCATGCTTTGGGGGCCTGGGGTGGGAAGTGGGAGTGGCACCTGCTTCAGGGACCTGGCCAGTGGCCACCATTCCCACCCCGCTGATGGCTCTGGGTTCCTGCACCTCAGGAGGAGGCTCTGTGTAGGGCCCCCTGGAGCCACATCCCCAAGGTCTGCCCCACATCAGGGTGACTGCTGAACCTGACACTCCTGATAGCTGGCCCTGGCCTGCACGTGTGATCTGGTCCCAGAAGCCCCCCACCGAGGGAAGGGCCATGAGCTAGGCAGAGGGGAGCCCCAGGTCACCCCTGAGTGCCAGGGCCATGTGGGGAGATCACAGCAACATCACCCCTGCCCCGACGCTGGCCCAGGCCCAGCAAGGACCTGGAGCTCCTGCCGCAGACTGCAAGGGACCTGGCTGGGGCTGCATGCTCCACAGAACTGGTGGGAGCTGGGAGCAGGCAGCAGCGCCCATCCCCCCCACCCCAGGTGCAACTGCAGCTGCCCAAGTTGGGGCTGTGGACTCAGGCCTTCCTGTGTTCTTGGGGGCCAGAGCAGGCAGGCACCCTGCATGCCCCACACCTCCAGACCTGGGCCTCTCTGCACTCTTGGAGGCCTGGGAAGTCCCCCAACCCTATGGTCTCAGAAGTGACTGCTCCTACTGACTGGCTTCTCCCTGCTGTTGGCACCTGCTCTGATCTTGGAGCAACATGGGGCCAAGCTGGGGTACTGTCACAGCCCAGCCAGGTATGTACACACTTGGGGCAGTGCTGACATGCCGGCCCCCTGCTGCCTTGGCCCCTCCAGACTTTGGGTACCAACAAGCATAGTGGGGAAGCCGAGGGGAGTGCTGCACTCCAGTCAGGGCAACAGAATGAGACCCTGTCTCAAACAAAACAAAACAAACAAAAAAATCAATAGGCTCAGCACTGGCCTACAGGTGACCCTTGACTTGAGCAGCCTGGGAACCATGGACAGCGGCAGGAGGCAGACAGGCTTCTGGGCAGAAAAGGGTGGGTCCCCGGTGAGGCCCCACCTTCAGGTCAGGGAGGGCCTGAATGCTGGGGGCCAAACTGCCAGTCCTGGGAACCAGAGTGAAGACTTGTGGTGCCTTTTCTTGGCCTATCCATGGCCACCCTTGGACCAATTAGCGCACACTTCTTCCCCTCTGAGGCCCATAAAAGCCCCAGGCTCAGCCAGAGCAAAGCAAAGGACAGAGAGATGACAGGACAACCTGCCTACAGAGAGGAGCCACCAACTCTAGGGCCTCCTCTCTGGTGAGAGCTACAGATGGTGAGACAACCCACTGCAGAGAGGAGCTACTCTCTCTGCTGAGAACTGAACAATTGTTGGGACGACCTGCCTGCAGAGAGGAGCTATCCTCTCTGCTAGGAGCTGAACACTCATCAGGACACCCTGTCTATGGAAAGGAGCTGCCCACTGCAGGTCTTCTTTGAGCTGTTCTAATGCTCATTGAAGCTCCTTTTCATCTTGCTCACCTTTCACTTGTCTGCATACCTCATTCTTCCTGGTTGCAGGACAAGAACTTGGGACTCGCTGAAAGGCAAGACTAAAAGAGCTGTAACACAAACAGGGCTGAAACATGCCCCTTGCTCACCACATTGTGGGTGGAGAGAAGAAGAGCTGCAGCCCTTTGGGGAGGCCAGACCTGGAAACTCCCTGAGCCAGGGCTGTGACTCCCTCTTTGAGGCCCTGCAGTTTCTGATGTCTCCAAGCTTCCGGACACCACCGCATTCCCCAATGCCAGCTGGGGAAGCAGCTTGTAGTGCACCTGGTCCAGCCAGCATGTCTGACTGTGCAGTGGCTGGATCCCATACTTGCTCAGATACCCCTCACCTCTCCATGCCTGACTCACAGTCTTTCTTGGAGGCATGGGATCCCAGCCAGTAGCATGAGCTGAGCACAGCCTGCCAGGCTGAATGGGTGGAATGAGTCCAGTGTGCCTGAGCAAAGCTCAAGCAAAGGCACTACGAGCCACAGGTTTCCAGCCAGAAAAGTGACACCCCAAAGATCCCGTAACAAAACTCCTGGGCTTAAGCAATCCTCCCACCTGGGCCTTCCAAAGTGCTGGGCCTACTGGCATAAGCCACCATGCCCAGCCCATTGTTTAATTTTCAACTGTTCTGAAAGGGATGCTTTTTGTTTTTCATGCAAAGTTCTATATTTTGTAATTGTGTGGGAAACAGGTTGTTGTGCTAAGTCTTGGTGCTGGCCAAGGCTTATTCCATCTTGGCCAGCACCAGAAGTTCAAATTCATGTTTGTTTGTTTGTGTTTTTGTTTTTTTTTAAAGATGAGGTACATTAGTCAGAGTTTTCTAGAGAGACAGAATAGGATAGATGTATATATGAAGGGGAGTTTATAAAGGAGTATTGACTCACACAATCACAAGGTGAAGTCTCATAATAGGCTGTCTGCAAGCTGAGGAGCAATGAAGTCAGTCTGACTCCCAAAACCTCAAAAGTAGGGAAGCTGATGGTGCATCCTTCAGCCTGTGGCCAAAGGCCCAAGAACCCCTGGAAAACCACTGGTGTAAGTACAAGAGTCCAAAAGCTGAAGAATTTGGAGTCTGATGTTTGAGATCAGGAAGCATCCATCACGGGAGAAAGATAAAGGGTGGAAGACTCAGCAAGTCAGCTTCTCCCACCTTCTTTTGCCTGCTTTTTTTCTAGCTGCACTGGCAGTTGATTGGACGGTGCCCACCCACATTGAGGATGAGTCTGCCTTTCCCAGGCCACTGACTCAAATGTTAATCTCCTTTGGCAACACCCTCACAGACACATTGAGGAACAATACGTTGCATCTTTCAATCCAATCACGTTGACAGTATCAACCATCACACAAGGTCTCACTCTGGTCACCCAGACTGGAGTGCAATGGCAGGATCTCCGCTCGTTGCAGCCTTTGCCTCCTGGGCTCAAGCGATCCTCCAGCCTCAGCCTTCTAAGTAGCTGGGACTACAGGCATGCACTACCACATCTGGCTATTTTTTTGTGTTTTCGGTAGAGACAGTGTTTCTCCATGTTGCCCAGGCTGATCTCGAACTCCTGGGTTCAACAGATCTGCCCACCTCAGCCTCCCAGAGTGCTGGGATTACAGGTGTGAGCCACTGTGCCTGGCCCATGTATTCTTTAGTAAATTTCTCTTGTTATGATATTCAGTTTCCTTTAACATGTTGTTAAAAGAAAAATTTTAGACAAATTAAACGGAGCTTAATTGAACAAAGAACAATTCTTGAATTGGGCAACCCCCAGAACAGAATAGGTCCAGAAGTGACTCCAGTGCTGCCAGATGGTTGGAGAGGATTTAAGGACAGAAAAAGGAAAGTGGCCTACACAAAATGCAAGGGAGGTACAGGAACAGCTGGATTGGTTACAGCTCAGCATTTGCCTTATTTGAAGGTGGTTCGAACAGTTGGCCGCCTGTGAGTGGTTGGAGTATGGCTGCTGTGATTGGTTGAGACTTGGCTACTTGTTACAAGAGTAACAGTCTGTGAACCCAAAATATCTGAGACAGGTCTCAGTCAATTTAGAAAGTTTAATTTGCCAAGGTTAAGGATGCACTGTGACATAGCCTCAGGAGGTCCTGACAACATGTGCCCAGGATGATCAGAGCACACGTTGGTTTTATACATTTTAGGGAGACATGAGACATCAATTAATCTGTGTAAGATACACATTGGTTCCTTCAGATAAGGCAGGACAACTCTATGTGGGGACTTCCAGGTTAGAAGTAGATAAGAGATAAAAGGAAAAGGTTGCATTCTTTTGAGTCCTTGATCAGCCTTCCACTGAATACACAATTTAGTCTGGCTCAGTGACTGTGCATATTGTTTTTACATAAACAATAGGGCAGAGAAAACAATCAGATATGCATTTGTCTCAGGTGAGCCTCAGAGGGATGACTTTGAGTTCTGTCTGTCCTTTGTCCACAAGGTATTGTGGACAATTGTGAGGGAGGTATATAGCTTCTTCTCTTTGTAGCTGTCTTATTTAGGAATAAAATGGGAGGCAGGTGTCTGACATAGTTCCCAGCTTGACTTTTCTTTTGGCTTAGTGATTTTGGGGTTCCAAGATTTATTTTCCTTTCACAAGTCCATTTACACATCCAGTTAGATTACATTTCACTAGGTATGGAGAAACTTTTAGGCCAAACTTAAAATATGTAAGGAGGCAGCTTTTAGGCTAAACTTAATTTAACAGTGTACAGTACAATATAGGGCAATACTGGCTGGGTGCAGTGGCTCACGCCTGTATTCCAAGCACTTTGGGAGGCTGAGGCAGGCGGATTACCTGAGGTCAGGAGTTCGAGACCAGCCTGGCCAACATGGCAAAACCCCGTCTCCACTAAAAATACAAAAATTAGCTGGGCCTGGTGGTGTATGCCTGTAGTCCCAGCTACTCCAGAGGCCAAGACAGGAGGATCACTTGAACCTGGGAGGCGGAGATTGCAGTGAGCCAGAATTGCACCATTGCACTCCAGCCTGGGCAATGGAGTAAGACTCCATCTCAAAAGACAAAAAACAAACAAAAAACAATATAGGGCAATACTGATAGGATTTATTCTATTTTATTTCAATTATTTTTTCACCTGAGTTGGGGCTTAGAAAACGAAATTGTAAAATATAGCACTTTGGCATGATGAATGTTTTGAATTAAGGAATATTAAAAGGTCTCAGAAATAAGCCTCAGAACCAAGGGATCTCTCTGACCTTCCTCAGCTTCCCCATCTCTCTGATCTTCTTCCTTTCCTGAAGCATCTGGAAGGACTCTGGAACTTCCTTTTGTGAGCAGGGAAGCTTCTTTCCAAAAAAAAAAAAAAAAAAGCAGTGAATCCCCTCTCTAGGAATCTCATCAAATAACCAGAAAAGGTTAACCACCAAAAAGATGACACTGGGAGTTGTCACCATGTCCAGGCAGGCTTTTTTTTTTTTTGAGACAGAGTCTCACTCTGTCACCCAGGCTGGAGTGCAGTGGCATGATCTCAGCTCACTGCAACTTCTGCCTCCCACATTCAAGTGATTCTTCTGCCTCAGCCTCCGGAGTAGCTGAAATTACAGGTGCCTGCCACCATGCCTGGTTAATTTTTGTATTTTTAGTAAAGATGGGGTTTCTCCATGTTGGCCAGGCTGGTCTCAAACTCCTGACCTCAGGTGATCCACCCGCCTCGGCCTCCCAAAGTGCTGGAATTACAGGCATGAGCCACCGTGCCCGATCTGGATTTTTCATTTATTCTTGTGAGTGCAGCTCCACGAGGATTACCTGGGAGACATTATCTATGTAAGATAACCTTTGCTCACAGTAAAGTTCTGCCCCTCATCTTCCTGCCACCTCCCCCAGAGTTCAAAATAACTTTCTTCCAGGCCATTGTTCTTGGAGCTCATTCATTTTCCCTAAAAATCTTTTACTCCTATACCCCCGTGCCCACCATCTCCCCTTCCTCTATGAAGAAGGGTATATAAACATCTGGACCTCATTGGATTATTGAGTAATCATTCTCCTGAGGTTCCCTCATGCTTATGCACATTAAATAAAGTTTGTATGCCGTTTTCTCCTGTTAGTCTGCTTTTTATCAGTTTATTTTCAATGAGCCTTCAGAAAGAGTGAAAGGGAAGCTTGGTCTTCTCCTCTATGCATGTCAGTGTCCCCACTAGACCAAGCTCTTCCAGGTCAGGGACTATGTCTTATTCATCTTTGTATTCCTAGTACTTGGCACAGTATGTACCAGTACAATATGTACCATATATACCAGTAGAGTACATACTACTATATACTAATACCACTACAGCATGTACCAGAGCACCTAGTATAGTATGTAATAGTAAATTGCTACTGAATGAAAGATTAGGCCACACAGAGGCTTTACAGGTAAACTAAAAGGAAGCTGAGCTTTAAAACCGAAAGCAAATGGAAATCTGCATTTTGGTGTTATATCAGTCTGTTCTCGCATGCTGTAAAGACATACCTGAGACAGGGTAATTTATAAAAAAGAGAGGTTTAATGGGCTCATGATTCTGCAGGTTATACAGGCTTCTGCTTCTGGGGAGGCCTCAGGAAACTTACAATCATGGGGCAAAGGCAAAGGGAAGCAGGCAGGATGGGAACAGTGGCTCATGTCTGTACCCAGAATTTTGGGAGGCTGAAGTGGGAGGAGCACTTGAGTCCAGGAGTTCGAGACCAGGCTGGGCAATGTGATGAAACCCTGCCTCTAAAATAAAAAAATAAAATAAAATAAAATAAAAATTAGCTGGGTGTGGCATGTGCCTGTAGTCCCAGCTACTCTGGAGGCTAAGGTGGGAGGATGGTTTGAGCCTGGGAGGCAGAGGTTGCAGTGAGCTGAGATCATGCCATTGCACTCTAGCCTGGGTAACAGAGCCATACCCTGTCTCAAAAAAAAAAAAAAAAGAAAAGAAAAGAAAGAAAAAAAAAATTTTTTTTTTTTTTAAGACGGAGTCTCACTCTGTCGCCCAGGCTGGAGTGCAGTGGCGTGATCTCGGCTCACTGCAAGCTCCGCCTCCCAGGTTCACACCAGTCTCCTGCCTTAGCCTCCCTAGTAGCTGGGACTACAGGTGCCCACCACCACGCCTGGCTAATTTTTTGTATTTTTAGTAGAGATGGGGTTTCACCATGTTAGCCAGGATGGTCTCGATCTCCTGACTTCGTGATCTGCCCACCTCGGCCTCCCAAAGTGCTGGGATTCCAGGCATGAGCCACTGCAAAGGGGAGGCAGGCACATCTTCACATGGCCAGCAGGTGACAAAGAGAGGGTGAAGTGGGAGGCGCTTTCAAACAAGCAGATCTTGGGAGAACTCTATCACAAGGTAGCACCAGGGGGATAGTGCTAAACCATTAGAAACCACACCCATGATCCAATCACCTCCCACAAAGCCCCACCCCCAAGCCTGGGGATTACAGTTCAACCTGAGACTTAGGTGGGGACACAGAGCCAAACCATATCAGGTATTTACTGTAGTGACAAATATTAGGTTGCCAATGCAACTAATATCAAGTGTTAGTCTAAATTTGAAGAAGTTAATCCTCGTTGTGGTTAATATGAGTCAGAAAAACAGCCTATCAGAGAAATGAGGCTAAAGGTAGGAGTTCTAGGAAGAGTAATCATAGATTTAGCCAATGAATATACCAGATTTTCTGTGGAAAATTCAGTTTTTAATATTTCATTATTTTAGTCACATAATTGCCCTGTCAGATTGTGTTCTGTTATCTGGAAGACCAAAATGGATGCTCCTTTATCAACTAAGAAGAACCCTAAAGTTAAGAAAACGAAAGTTACCTATGGGTGGAGGGTTCAGGGCTTGGTTGGCATGGGAACTTCGCAAATTCCTGAGGCTACAAGAAAAAACACAATCTTGCTAAATTTGCTAAAAATAGGAGCTATTGGGAAAATTGTCAGAACCTTACCAAACCTGATTTACAATCCAAACCACTATAGCTCTGATTGGACAAAGGACCAGCCTTACAAAAATTCTTTCCTGATAAGCAACCGAAGACCTCGAGCCAGTGTCAGCCAGTTTATAGAGACTGCATGCAAACTTTGTGTCCAATAGTTCACCTTTTGACATGAAGAGCCAAGTTCCACCTTATTTTAATGTTAAAACCTTACCCCAAAGTGAACGTGGGATTTGTGTTACATATGTTTATCCATTGCACGTTGTGTTCAACTTCCCTCATAGATATGTATAACTTTTCTCCCAAAACTGCTGAATATGTTTTACTCTATTGTGTGATACAGGCCCTGTGAGGCATAAAAACCAATCTGCTCTTTTCCCTCTGGGAAGAGAGCACTTTTAGCATAAGCTGGAGACTGTCTCTTCCCGCTGTGCAAACTGAAATCACAATATAGCTCTCCTTTCTACTATTTAGCCATCCTGGTGGTCTTTTGGATGACATATTCTTCTTCTTTAAAGGAACATGGTCTGACTCTGTTGCCGAGGATGGACTGAGGTGGTGCCATCTGGATTCACTATAGCTTCAGCCTCCAGGTCTCAAGTGATCCTCCTGCCTCAGCCTCCCAAGTAGCTGGGACTACAGGTATGTGCCACCATGCCCAGCTAATTTTTTAGTTTTTGTAGAGATGGGGTCTCACTATGTTGCCCAGGCTGGTCTCAAACTCCTGGGCTCAAGCAATCCTCCCACCTCAGCCTTCCAAAATGCTGGGATTACAGGCATGAGCCATTGCACCTGGTTGGATGACAATTCTTTAGGTTTATCTGTGTTCTTATTTTAGGTTTGGAAAGATGGTATGACACTGTGATGTATAATAAGATATGCAGTATGTATAGATAGTCTTAGTCCCAGTATTCTGGCACACAGCTCCTAAAACCCTGGGAATCTCCAAAGTGATAAATGGTTTTTTGTATGCTAATGAAATGACAGTGATAAGTGGGTTTCTGCATGCCAGAAGCTCCTGGATAGCTTCAGGATAGGGGCTCCTTGCCCAGGAACTAACCACGTGATTAAAGAATTATGGCTTTCAGCCCCAACACCAACCTTGAAGGAGAGGAAAGGCTGAAGGTTGAACTTATCACCAATGACCAATAATTTAATCAATTCTGCCTACATAAGGAAGCCTCTATAAAATCCCAAAAGAAAGGCAGAGACGGGTGGATCACTTGAGCCCAGGAGTTCAAGACAAGCCCGGGTAACATGATGAGACCCCGTCTCTACAAAAAATACAAAAATTGGCTGGGCGTCATGGCGCACACCTGTTAGTCCCAGTTACTCAGGAGGCGGAGAGGGGAGGATTGCGTGAGCCTGGGAGGCAGAGGTTTCAGTGAGCAGAGATCATGCCACTGCACTCCAGCCTGGGTGACAGAGTGAGAACCTGTCTCAAAAACAAAAACAAAGCCAAAGTCCAAAAGAAAAGGGTTTGGATAGCTTCCAAATTGCTGAACAGGCGGACATGCCTAGAAGGTGGGGCACCCAGAAACGGTGTGGAAGCTCTGGACTTCTGCTGGCCTTTCCATATGCATCTCTTCCATCTGGCTGTTCATCTGTATACTTTATTATATCCTTTATTAATAAACTGGAAAATATAAGTAAAGTGTTTCCCTGGGTTCAGTGATCTGCTCTAAGCAAATTAATCAAACCTGAAGAGGTAGGCATAGAGACCCCGATTTACAGTGGGTTGGTCAGAAGTACAGGTCACAACCTGAAGCTTGTGATTGGCATCGGAAGTGGGAGGCACTCTTGGAGGATTGAACCATTAAACTGTGGGATCTGACGCTATCTCCAAGTAAATAGTGTTAGAATTGAATTAAATTATAGGACCCCCAGCTGATGTCTGCTGGAGAATTGCTTGGTGTGTGGGAAAAACCCCCATGCATCTGGTCACAGAAGCTTTCTGTGTTATACTGAGTGAATGTAAGAGTAAGAAGAGCACTTTGGGCGAGGTGCAGTGCCTCATGCCTGTAATCCCAGCAAGTTGAGAGGCTGAGACAGGCAGATCACTTGAGGCCAGGAGTTCGAGAACAGCCTGGCCAACATGGCGAAACCCTGTCTCTGTAAAGAAAGAAAACTAAGAAAAAATTTAAAAAGAAAAGCATTTTGATTTTTTCCCCCATCTCTATTAGATGGTGTGAATGTACCTGGTCTCCAAGCTTTTTGAATTGTGTCTATCAGCAATACAATTTTGAACTGAAATCCCTAACATAAGAAATGTACACAAAACCACAGAAACTTAAAAGGACGAAATAAAATATATAAATAGATGTTCTAATATTCCCACACCCCTTGGAAGGTCATGTGTACCTGCTGTCCATGCACCCCATTTTGGAGGACACTAATGGAAGAGTAAAGGCAGTGTTTGTATCTGTAGTGTGAAGAGGCCCAGGACTGCTTCAGATGATCTCTACACCTGGAATCTGACCTGAAATAAGCTCTGATCTGAAATCAGATCTGAAATCTGTAATTAAGAATCTGACTTAATTTATGTTTGACTGCTGGTGGCTTTTAAGCCTTATCCCACCCCTCGTCCCCTTATGCCCTACACCTCTGGCAAGCTAAGAAAGCCTGGGTGCTCGCCAGACATGGTGGCCCATGCCTGTAATCCCAGCACTTTGGGAGGCCGAGGCAGGAAGATGACTTGAGCCCAGCCTGGGCAACATAGTGAGACACCATCTCTTTAAAAAAATAAAGCAAGCAAGCCTGGGTGTTTCCTTCTTTGATACCAGTGGGAAATTCAAACCACATGCAAGAAACATCACTCTGGCCCTACTCCCTAACCACCAAAAAACTCCAAGTCAGTCTCCTTCCCTGTTGTCAAATCCTGCTTAGGAGCTGCCCTGCTTTCCCCAGAAAGCTTCATTATGTGAGTAACAACCCTTTCATACTCTGTTGGTGTGTGTGTGGCTTCATCAGTCATTTTTGCTTTCTTTTTGAGACAGGGTCTCACTGTGTTGCCCAGGCTACAGTGCAATGGTACAATCATAGCTCACTGTAGCCTCCAACTTCTGGGCTCAAGTGATTCTCGTGCCTCAGCCTCCTGAGCAGCTGGGACAACAGGTGTGCACAATCATGCCCAGATAATTAAAAAATTATTTTTCTTTTTTTGCAGAGATGGGGGTCTCTCTATGTTGCCCAGGCTGGCCTTGAACTCCTGGCCTCAAGTGATCCTCCTGCCTTGGTCTCCCTAAGTACTAGGATTACAGGTGTGAGCCACTGAACTTGGCTATCAGTCTGGACATCTGAACCAAATTTTGAGTGTGGAATGCATCCTGTCTCAGTGCGGGATGGCCACAAAAAAATAGCATCCTCCTTTACCGTCCATCTACTCCTTTCTTTTCATAGCATTTAATACCACCTGACATATTATATATTTATTGTCTTCCCCACTAGACAGATCCCCAGCTTTAGTAAAGTGTTTGGTATAATCATCCGAGTGGCTACTTTGCTAGCAGTTAAAGGCACTAGTGCTACAGTCGTGAACAAGGCCCTTGCCCACATGAATGGTACACTCCAGAGAGAAGGGTAGGTGTTCAATACATATTTGTTAAATGAAAGACTATTAATATTATTTTGTCTGGAGGTAAGATATTACAAACATATCATAAATTAAATTTTTTATTCTTTTTTTGCATCAAAATAGTGCTTAAAATAGGAATTTATACTCACAAGACATAGCTAACATCCAAAGTAGACAATTAAAAATATTATTTGAAAATTATGTACTTAGTACTGAAGACTTCCTAAATTTGCACATTAGCTAGATTGCCATTAGCACCATTAGAGAGTTGATCTTTGGCTAATGATTATTCAGGAAAATTTCAACCATTACAATCAGTGAGTATAATTTTATATTTCAGCAACGATAGTGGTCATGTTCAGCAACAGCTTCACTTACAAATTAAAGTAAGCTCACTTCAATGTTGCACTCTGATGCTGTTTTTTTACCCCTTCTCTTGCAAATAACCAGTGAAATAAAAATTGCTTCTAACTGGCAATCGAAACAAGGGAGGAATTATGGCTAGTCAACTAGTTGCTAATGTTTGTGTTTTTTTTATTTAAGAAACATTTTAAATAATAGAGGTGGGGTCTCACCATGGTGCCCAGGCTGGTCTTAAACTCCTAGGCTCAGGCAATCCTCCCACTCGGCCTCCCAACATGCTGGGATCACAGGCTTCAGCCACCATGCCCAGACTGCTAATGTTTGTGAAAGGCAAATTGTAAACTTCTATGGTTTAACTTCACCAGAAGGGTAAAGGGCTCCCCACCTGCCACCTTGTTCTATAAAAAAGGTATACTCTGATTACTAGAATGGATTTTTAAAATTCAATTCAAAGATTCAATAACTATCAACATTTCTAAACACTGATTTTTCTTTTTCTCTTTTTCAAATGTTTTTTAATATCCTGCAGGTAATAACACTGATTTTTCTAATACTCAGAAACATCTACTTAGCAGTTGTGATACTAATTTGCAAAATGTAATAATGTTATACAAATATACTACTAAATACATAGTAGAAATAATTGCATGATTCCTGATATTTATATTCAAGGTATAAACATGACTGATTTTGCTGACACTATAGAATAAAAAAAATAAAGCTGCTATGTAAAAAATTAAAGAATCTCAATTAGATATTTTTGTTCCCAATCTCTTTCAGACAGATCTATGAAATAATATAGAATATACTATCAATATATTCTTTCATATGAAGTGAAAAAAATGGGATTTAAGTAGTGAGGTAATTTCTATTTTTTACTTTTTTAAAAAAATAGACAGGGTCTTGCTATGTTGCCCAAGCTGGTCTCAAACTCCTGGGCTCCAGTGTGCTTCCTGCCTCAGCCTCCCAAAGTGCTGGGATTATAGGCATGAGCCATTGTGCCTGGCCTGTGGGATCATTTCTATTGGTTTTATATCAGTATTAATTAATAAGTCAATCAATTAATTAACCTTAATTATTTCTTTTTCTAAATAAGTATCAGCTGATTTAATCTCGCCCAATTGAATGAGTCTCTTTTGGTTGATCAATGCGATAGAGAAACTCTGCAGGTAAGAAGTATCCAAGATATTCCACTATATCTGGAGTAGTGTCATAATGGTAGTGTCCACCTTCTCCATGACGACTAAAAAAATGAGTGTGCTCCAGTCGCAAATCAAACCCCTAAGATAACAGACAAACAATATGTTAGTACTCAAATTATTGATTAGAGTTTAAGGGGGAGGGATAACTTTTTACGTTGCAATAGTTTTTATTTTTTAAATAGGTAATACATTCACATGTTCTAAATTCAAAGGGGGCAAAACGATGTATTCAGTAAAATGTATCTTCTTCTCTCTTGCCCTCACCACTCGCTCCCCTTCCTAGCAGGTAACCAATGTACGCAGTTTCTTGTATATCCTTCCATAAATACTTACTTTTATTTTTACTCAAATGTAGTATTTTGTACACACTTTTCTGCATGTAACTTTTTTTCATGTAACAATATAGTTTTGAGATTTTTGTATATGAAATCATAAAAGAGCTTCCTCATTCTTTTATACCTGCATGGTATTCTATTGCGTATGTAACTTCTCAACTGACACTGGCATTATTTCTAATTCTTTTGCTACTACAACAATACTGTAATAATAACCTTTTAACTAGTAATTTTACACAATTATGCATATATTTAAGTATAATATCCTAGGCATGTAATCACTGGATCAAGATATGACCAGGGTAGGCGGAGTAGCTCATGCCTGTAATCCCACCACTTTGGGAGGCTGAGGCGGGTGGATCACTTGAGGTCAGGAGCTCGAGACCAGCCTGGTCAACATGGCGAAACCCTGTCTCTACCGAAAATACAAAAATTAGCCGGGTGTGGTGGTGAGTACCGGTAATCCCAGCTACTCAGGAGGGTGAGGCAGGAGAACCACATGAACCCAGGAGGCGGAGGTTGCAGTGAGCCGAGATCGCATCACTGCACTCCAGCCTGGGCAACAGAGCGAGACTCTGTCACAAAAAATAAAAAAAAGAAAAGATATGACCAATATTTTAGTAGGTATTTGCTTTGAATTGGTCTGTAATATTTTTTCTAGCGTATAGTATTATAATATAATGAACACCAAACAAGATAACAGGAGACCTGAATCCTAGTTGTGACTCTACTATTTGTTTTTTTTGAGATGGGGATTATACTGTTACCCAGGCTGGTCTCAAACTTCTGGGTTCAAGTCAGCCTCCTCAGTAGCTAAGAATACTGGAGCAAGTGACCATGCCCAGCTACACCAGCTATTTAATAAAATAATTTTGGGTGTTATTTAAAATGCTTGTGCCTTCATTTTCTCAAAGGTAAAATCTGCTCTGCCTAACTCATAGGATGGTGAAGAGCTCCCTTATCTTCCAAAATAATTCTAGAGGCTACCCTCATTCTTAAATAACAACAACACATGGCCGGGCGTGGTGGCTCATGCTTGTAATCCCAACACTTTGGGAGGCAGAGGTGGGTGGATCACCTGAGGTCAGTGGTTTGAGACCAGCCTGACCAACGTGGTGAAACCCCGTCTACTAAATATACAAAAATTAGCCAGGCATGGTGGCAGATGCCTATAATCCCAGCTACCCGGGAGGCTGAGGCAGGAGAATCGCTTGAACCCAGGAGGCGGAGGTTGCAGTAAGCTGAGATCCTGCCATTGCACTCTAGCCTGGGCAACAAGAGTGAAACTCTGTCTCAAAACAACAACAACAACAAACACAAAAGTGCCTAGTTCTTAAAGATTATCCTAAAAATCAAGCATTATCATTGTAGTATAATATAAAAAACAGACACAGACTTACTGGGTCTCTGGAGACAAAAACTGGTAGACAAACCAAAGGAGCTTTCATTTCATAAAAATGCAACCATTTATTCACTTCTTCATCAGAGTTCAAGGGGCAGGAAGAAAATTCTGCAGGCTACAACAAAAGATAATTACATAGGTAAACATACTGAATATTACTAAGAATTAAAAATTTTAAAAATATATTTTACTTATTATTATTGTTTAATTATACTTGAAGTTCTGGGTTACATGTGCAGAACATGCAGTTTTGGTTATATAGGTATACACGTACCCTGGTGGTTTGCTGCACCCATCAACCTGTCACCTACATTAGGTATTTCTCCTAATGCTATCCCTCCCCTAGTCCCCCACTCCCCGAAAGGCCCCGGTGTGTGATGTTCCCCTCCCTGTGTCCATGTGTTCCCATTGTTCAACTCCCACTTATGAGTGAGAACATGGGGTGTTTGGTTTTCTGATCTTGTGATAGTTTGCTGAGAATGATGGTTTCCACCTTCATCCATGTCCCTGAAAAGGACATAAATTCATCCTTTTTTATGGCTGCATAGTATTCCATGGTGTATATGTACCACATTTTCTTAATCCAGTCATTTGAGTTGGTTCCAAGTCTTTGCTATTGTGAATAGTGCTGCAATAAACATATGTGTGCGTGTATCTTTATCATAGAATGATTTATAATCCTTTGGGTATATGCCCAGTAATGGGATTGCCGGGTCAAATGGTATTTCCAGTTCTAGATCCTTGAGGAATCACCACACTGACTTCCACAATGGTTGAACTAATTTACACTCCCACCAACAGTGTAAAAGCATTCCTATTTTTCCACAACCTCTCCAGCATCTGTTGTTTCCTGACAGGGTCTGGCTCTGTCACCCAGGCTGGAGTGCAGTGGGATGATCACGGTGGGCCTGGAAAAAGCACCACAAGTTTCCACTCTGGTGTGTGGGATTGGCAGCTGGGCCCCCAGCCTTCAGGCCTTCCCTGGCCTGAAAGTGGGGCCTCACCGGAAACCCGCCCCCTTCTGCCCCGGAACCTGTCTGCCTCCTGCTGCCGATCACGGAATCCAGGCTGTAGGTGCCAAGGGGTGCCTGAAGGCCAGTGCGGAGCTGCTCTCAGCCGCCGCTCAGCTTCCCTTCTATGCTCGTGTCAGCGCCCCAAATCCAGAAGGGGCCGGGACTGCAGGGGGCTGGTGTGTCAGCAGTGCCCTGAGCGTGTGCACACCTGGCTGGGCTGCGACAGCGACCGGGCTCTGCCTGACTTTGCTCCTGGATCGGAGCAGGCGCCGACAGCAGGGAGAAGCCAGGCAGTGGGAGCAGGCATTTCCAAGCCTGTAAGAGCAGTGGGGGCCTTCCCAGACCCCCAAGAACGCAGGAATGCCTGGGTCCGCAGCCACGGTTTGGGCAGCTGCAGCTGTGTGGAGAAGGCAGGGCTCCTGCCTGCTCCGTGGAGTGGGAGACCCAGGTCTGCAGCCGCGGGTTTGAGCTGCTGCAGCTGCGCCTGGGCAGTTGGGGCTCTCGCCTGTTCCCACTGGGAGAGCACAGGGATGCCAGGGACCACAGCCATGGCTTGGGCGATTGCAGCGGCACCAACGGAGCTCCAGCGCCAACTAGGAAGGGGCAGGACTCCCACCTGTCTTCAGCTCCCACCCGCTCCATAGAGTGTGTAGCCTCAGCTGTGCCTCCCTGCTGCAGCCGCTCCAGAGAGCCTGCCGCTGCCATCATCACTATGTTGACCAGGCTGGTTTTGAATTCCTGGCCTCCAGCGGTCCTCCCACCTGGGCCTCCCAAAGTGCTGGGATTACAGGCATGAGTCACTCTGCAGGCCTTGAATTTATCTTGATCTTAAAAACAAACATATCCAAAATAAAGTTCTAATATACTAACAAGGACAAAGATATTATCTTACAATCTGATTTATAAAATTATCATTTAAATTTTAAAGTAATACAATCATAATAAAAAGGATTTGTTTAGAGTGTCTTCAAATGTAGAATTCCGAACACATACTTTACAATCCTAAGATCTGGCCCGGTGCAGCATCTCACGTCTGTAATCTCAGCACTTTGGGAGGCTGAGACGGGTGGATCAGCTGAGGTCAGGAGTTCGACACCAGTCTGGCCAATGTGGCAAAACCTTGTCTCTACTAAAACTACAAAATGAGCCGGTTGTGATGCTGCATGCCTATAATCCCAGCTACTCAGTAGGCTGAGGCAGGAGAATCCCTTGAATTCGGGAGATGGAGGTTGCAGTGAGCCAAGATTGTGCCACTACACTCCAGCATGGGCAACAGAGCAAGGATCCGTTTAAACAAACAAACAAAAAATCCTAAGATCTTAAGTATGTGCACACACACAAACTCCTTCATGCATGTATGCACACATGGGCTCTTACCATAATGTGAGACTTCACTTTTCCCTTCTGAATTATGAAAGTACCTCCCATTCCTATAGGCTTATTTCCATAATGTTTTTCCAGGGTCTGTCTCATACAAGTCACAAAGTTAAGTGGTCCAGTTCTTCTTTTGGCTTTCACCTCAATTACCTATAGAGGACATAAAGATGCATACCATTGACTATGCTGCAAAATAACTACTGAAATAAAACATTATATAATTTAATTCTATCAAGCAAATATTCTGTTCTTTGCTTAGAGCCCCCAGATCTGAGTTGAGATGTTGCAATCCCGTGAATTTTGATCAATCATATATATATGTATACACACACACACACACACACACACACATCAGTTACATGTAATTTACTAGTAAGTCTTAAGCATGCTTTCTTGAACTGAGAAACTGAGAAAGACAAGTTTCTCAGTGCAGAGAGTCTAGAGACTCTTAACATACGTGTCGAGGCAGTCAAAGATTGAGAATTACCTTTGGTAATTCTTTGGTTAAAGGAATTAACCTTTGGTAAGTGGGGATGAGGAGAAAATGATTACATTTTCTCACTTCCCTTAAAATTCTGTATTATCTCCACAACTTGGACGTTAAGTATTTTCACTTCTCAATCTCTTATCTCAAAGTAGCTGAAGAGGCTATCTCTACTTCCAAAACTGGAGAGTCTTCACAAAAGCTAACACTGAAATCATATTTTTGCATACTAATAGGAAGTAAATATCAAGTAAGGCATTGGTTTTCCTTACTTTCTTCTTGCTGTAAGTTTTTGCTACCACCATTTCTATCTAGAGCAATGTGTGATTCATCAGAAAGAAGCAAATAACCTATTTACTACCTGTAAGTAGGCATTATTTATTTTAGCTGTATGGTTCATGTAGATGACAAACTCACTCCCCAAATTAATATTCTATTACATTTTAGTTCTCAGAAAAAGGTCTTGCTTACTAAGTAGTCTTTTTTTTTTTTTTTTTTTAAGACAGGTCTTGCTGTCACCCAGGTAGGAGTGCAGTGGTGTGATCATAGCTCGTTGCAGCCTCAAACACCTGGGCACAAGGGATCCTCCTGCATCAGCCTCCTGAGTAGCTAGGACTATAGGCATGTACCACCACACCTGGCTAATTAAAAAAAAAAAAAATTTTTTTTTTTTTTTGAGACAGGGTCTTGCCATGTTGCCCAGGCTGGTCTGAAACTGCCAACCTTAAGTGATCCTCCAGCTTTGGCCTCTCAAAGGACTGGAATTATAGGCATGAGCCATTGTGCCAGCCATACTATTCTTTTTTTTTTTTTTTTTTGGAGACAGAGTCTTGGTTTGTTGCCCAGGCTGGAGTGCAATGGTGTAATCTTGGCTCACTGCAACCTCTGTCTCCCAGGTTCAAGCAATTCTCCTGCCTCAGCCTCCCAAGTAGCTGGGACTACAGGCATGTGCCACCTTCCCTGTCTAATTTTTGTATTTTTAGTAGAGACGAGGTTTCGCTATGTTGGCCAGACTGGTCTCAAATGCTTGACCTCAGGTGATCTACCCACCTTGGCCTCCCAAAATGCTTGGGAATACAGGCGTGAGCCACCGCGTCTGGCCTCCAGCCATATTATTCTTAACCTTAAAGATGACTTTTGCTCTCTGCCTGTCATACTCTCTGAACCTTTCATTACTGGGTTATTTAAAGAGCTTTGACTTAGGAAGCTCTAATTTTCTTTCTTTTTTTTTTTTTTTGAGACAGAGTCTCACTCAGTGGCCCAGACTGGAGGGTAGTAGCATGATCTTGGCTCACTGCAACCTCTGCCTTCCAAGTCTGAGCGATTCTCTCACCTTAGCCCCCCGAGTAGCTGGGATTACAGGCACACACCACCACACCCTGCTAATTTTTGTATTTTTTGGTACAGATGGGGTTTCACCATGTTGACCAGGCTGGTCTTGAACTCCTGACCTCAAGTTGACCTCAAGTTATCCACCCAGCTTGGCCTCCCAAAGTGGGAAACTAATTTTCTTAGCAAAACCATATTTATGGCAGTAAAAGTTCACATTTTTAGCTTTCTGAGAACATTTAGGGAATATTGTATTTTTATGGACACAATCACCTTGCCAGGTTGGCCTTCACTGGCAAAAAGATTAGCCAGTAATGCACACTGAAAATCATGACATTTCTCACTGTATTTCTCCAGTAGGCACCCTCCATCTGCAGGGTTCACATGGGCAAAGTAACTTCCATTTACAGGAGGCTTGTGTTCACTTTCTGTCTGAATAACTGGCATAAACTGAAAAGAAAGTGAGGCAATTAGTCAATCTTTGTATCTCTGCAAAGAGAATATCTTGAATAATATTACAAAACATTTAATCCTTTTAAGACATTTTAGTTTAAGTCCTAATAAGAGAACATAAAATACATAATATTTAATTTTAGACATAAAAAACTTGGAAAACATTTATAGGCCGGGCGCTGTGGCTCATGCCTGTAATCCCAGCACTTTGGGAGGCCAAGGGGGGCGGATCACGAGGTCAAGAGAAGAGATCAAGACCATCCTGGCCAACATGGTGAAACCCTGTCTCTACTAAAAATACAAAAATTAGCTGGGCGTGGTGGCACACACCGGTAGTCCCAGCTACTCAAGAGGCTGAGGCAAGAGAATTGCTTGAACCTGGGAGGTGGAGGTTGCAGTGAGCCAAGATCGCGCCACTGCACTCCAGCATGGCGACAGAGCGAGACTCCGTCTCAAAAAAAAAAAAAAAAGATATTTATTGGATTTCTTACAGTGTATCTATAACTTGCGTTAAATATCTTATTTTAAATTTTTAACCTTTTTTCCTAACTTGAACACTAGGCAAATTGTACTAATGTTTCTGCAAAGAACTTGTATGACTACTATTCATATCTGAAGAGGTTATGAGAGAATGAGCAGACTGAAGTCTTGTATTCATGAGATTCAAAGAAACAGTAATATTTTCATATGGTAATAATATATACTAGTAATAACTATTAATTTTCATAAATAACCATCATACTATTGTGATAGTTTCCTACTATTTGGTCTGGAAGAAGGAGTTGACTAGATCACTAATATTCCATTCATCTTCTAATCCAAAGCTGCCTGCATACCCAAAGCAAAGATTTATAGAGAAGCTCGGAATCCTATAAGAATACAAATATTTTATAATCCAGAACCTTCAACAGAATACCATAGAACCCTGCATTTATCTAAGGCTGAACCTATGACCTAAGAAAATCTAAAACTACAAGTTAGTACTCCATTACAGTTAGTCCAGTTGGAGTGTGTGCTATAGCAGAAATCTACGTCAAGTAGTATCAAACCTGCAGAGAGATTTACAATTCACTCAGAAAGTAGGATTTTTGGCACTAAAAGCAAAAAGACAAACCAAATGTCAAACCAATAAAGTAAAATAATTTTCTTATATATGCTGACCTCAGAATTGAACCCGAGAGTCTGAAATGGACCTGCTCCTGCTCCAAGAATAAAGGCTCCAGGCAGCTTGATTTCTTTTGCAATTTTATTCAGATCATAAACCTATAGAAGAGGAAAAAATATTATTTAAGTCACAACTTGTACAAAGTCCCTGGTTTACCTTTTATTACTGATCCATTAGCACTTCCTTGCCAATTGATCAACAGGTCTTCTAATAATAAACACAGTAATCAACCCAACTTCTACAATCTTCATGTGAATATGCAGAGTAAAAGTACTTACTTTTTTTTGGTTTACAAGAGGCAATAAGTAAGGCACACCTCCAACTTCTGCAATTCTAGTTTTCCCACAGATGCCTAAGAAAAAACCAAAAAACAAAAACACAAGCCACCTTAAAAACAGGCAAACATCTAATTTAATAATAAAATGCCAACAGTATATAACTTCTCCATTCTCATAAAGTTTTACAAATAACAGGGATTGGAAGACATAGTGGCTAGAACCCCTGTCCTATTTTAAGTACCTGTGTCTCTAATATCATCATAACCAAGGATGGCTTATAAAGTTGGTGGCATAAAGGCAATACAAGGCAAGGGCAAGGGTTAGAACTGGGGCCAAAGTTTGGATTGGGTAAGGTTTCTAGAATGTCTTTGACGCCTTATTTCTTTTAAAAAAATCTATTTTGGGGTGGTTTTCCTTTTTTTTTTTTTTGCTAAAGTTGTTTCTTGTTTTTTAATTTAAAATATTTTGCTCTGGTACAATGTAAATTCTCAGATGGTGGCTCACGCCTGCAATCCCAGCACTTTGGGAGGCTGAGGCGGGTGGATCACTTAAGATCAGGAGTTTGAGACCAGCCTAGCCAACATGACGAAATCCCGTCTCTCCTAAAAATAAAAAATTAGCTGGGTGTAGTGGTGTGCACCTGTAGTCCTAGCTACCTGGGAGGCTGAGGCAGGAGAATCGCTTGAACCTGGGAGGTGGAGGTGGCAGTGGGCCAAGATCAAATCACTGTACTCCAGCCTGAGCAACAGAGTGAGATCCTATCTTAAAAAACAAAACAAGCTGGGCATGGTGGCTCACACCTGTAATCCCATCACTTTGGGAGGCTGAGGCGGGTGGATCACCTGAAGTCAGGAGTTCGAGACCAGCCTGGCCAACATGGTGAATCTCTACTAAAAATAGAAAAATTAGCTGGGCATGGTGGCGGGAGCCTATAATCCCAGCTACCAAGGAGGCTGGGGCAGGAGGATTGCTTGAACCCGGCGGGGGCAGAGGTTGCAGTGAGCCAAGATTGTGCTACTGTATTCCAGCCTGGGCAACAGAGCAAGACTCTGTCTCAAAAAACAAAACATCACGAGGTCAGGAGATCGCGACCATCCTGGCTAACACGGTGAAACCCCATCTTTACCAAAAATACAAAAAATTAGCCGGGCGTACTACTCAGGAGGCTGGGTGTACTACTCAGGAGGCTGAGGCAGGAGAATGGTGTGAACCTGGGAGGCAGAGCTGGCAGTGAGCCGAGATCGCGCCACTGCACTCCAGCCTGGGTGACAGAGCGAGACTCCGTCTCAAAAAAAAAAAAAAAAAAAAACCCAGAGAGATCTAGGTGAGATGTACAAATTTCAAAGTTATATTCAGGTAGTAATTAAAACCATAAGAGTGGATTTAAAAAATACCCAGATAGATTACTAGAAATAAGAAGAGGCTAAGGAAAGAATTCTGGAAAAGATCAATATTTAAGAGACTATTAGAAAGAAAAAGGAACCAGGAAAATGTGGAAGAAAAGAGGAAGGAAAGGCACGAAGGAAGAACAGGTGAAACAAAGATAGAGAAGATAGAACCTAGGGGAGAATGTCAGGCAGCAATGGCCAAGCAGTATGAAATACGTGGAGAGGTTAAATAGTACTAGTAAACATTTTAAGGTCACTGGTGATCTTAGCAAGACCAGTTCATGTAGAAAATGTCTAACACGCCACTGCATCCAGCTAATTTTTGTACATTTGGTAGAGACTGGGTTTCACCATGTTGGCCAGTTTGGTCTTAAACTCCTATGTTTATGAAAGATCATACATACACATATTAGATGCATATCTGGCTTCTAGTATTGCAATTTAAAGACTCACAAATTACTGACCAGAAAACACTTCTTCCAAGCATAACTCTGCATGACAAAATTAAGACTAACCATTTTGGCTGGGCATGATGGCTCACACCTGTAATCCCAGCACTTTGGGAGGCCGAGGCGGGCACATCACTTGAGACTGGCAGTTCGAGATCAGCCTGGCCAACATGATGAAACCCCGTCTCTACTAAAAATACAAAAATTAGCCAGGTGTCGTGGTGCACACCTGTAATCCTACCTACTTGGGAGGGTGAGGTATGAGAATCGCCTGAACCCGGGAGGCAGAGATTGCAGTGAGCCAAGATTGTGCCACTGTACTCCACACTCCAGTCTGGGCGACAGAGCGAGATTCCATCTCACACACACACACACACACACAAAAAAAACAAACAAAAAAAGATTAACCATTTTTCCTTCTTTCTTGTACTCTTCTGTTTCCTGACCTTTATTTAATTTTAGTTAATTACTTAATTAGCAGGGGAAATACATTACACTCATATTTTTAAAAAAATCAAGGCTGGGCGTGGTGGCTCACGCCTGTAATCTCAGCACTTTGGAAGGCCGAGGTGGGCGGATCACGAGGTCAGGAGATCGAGACCATCCTGGCTAACACGGTGAAACCCCATCTCTACTAAAAATACAAAAAATTAGCCAGGCGTGGTGGCACATGCCTGTAGTCTCAGCTACTCAGGAGGCTGAGGCTGGAGAATCGCTTGAACCTGGGAGGCAGAGGTTGCAGTGAGCTGAGATTGCGCCACTTAACTCCAGCCTGGTGACAGAGTGAGACTCTGTCTCAAAAAAAAAAAAAAAAAAAAAAAACTATAAAAAAGTATTATGCTAAATGCTTTGAAGAAGCTAAAAGAAATTGCCACATGGTACACAAGCCTTCTAGAATTTACAGCTCTACTTAAAATCAAAGATTGTTTAAGCTGTAAAGGCCCCCAAAAAACATTCAATTCAAATCCCCCCATGCTAATGTTATCTCAAAGTCAGGTTTGTTCTAAGACAGAACTAGAGTCCAGAATTTCTATGGCAAACTCCTTTTTAGCAAAGATGTTAATTACATAATAAAAAGAACACTTTGAGTGTTTATCCTCAAATTCCTCATCATAATAGGGTATAACGGGAGGGGGTTAGACTTTGGAAACAGACTTGCATTTGAATCCTGGTTATGATTTACACTGAGCTTATCTAGCCTCTCTCGTTTTCAGTTTTCTCATCTATAAACAAGGGCTACTACTTACCTTGTGGTGTTATTGTAAAAACTGAAACATCAACTAACTATCTATCATACTGACAAATTATTTTATTCTTCTAATACTAATTTCCCTTCCTTCTCACTTCAAACAGTGGATGCTCACTTGGCAAATTTGTTGAAGGATTAGTTTTAACAGATCATTCAAATACAAGGCTTTTAGGATCCCTTCTGGTCTTGAATAAATAAAATCATAAAAATTAAAATCAGTTTCCATAACAATCTGAGCAATTAAAAGCAAAACTCTCGTGTAATACAAAGAATTCTAACCTATTGGATATCTATTCTACAATCTGTGAAGGTTACATAAGTGAATAAAACACAATCCTTTTCCACAAGAGTATGAAATGAAATTTAACCAATATCAGAAGAGTGAGCACAGAAATTTGGCACAATTTAGCCTAAATGTTGTGACAATATCCTTTATTTGTAGATAATTTAAGATGTCCTTAAAAATAATTCTAGTTTCAAAAAAAGATTATGACTAAAAAACAAAAGCTAATTGCAAAAATTGCTTACCTTTTACAGGAAAGGTAAAGGGTTCCTTAGTCAAATCAGGGCAATCAACTACAGAGACCTGGACATCAGCAAAGTTATCTTTTAACCCCTTCTGCATAACTAATAACGACAAGGAATAAGATTATTTAACATTAGGTAAAAACTTGGCTACCACGTATCAAAAGTGGTATGTGGCTCTCAACACACTCCCAATCTCAACTTGTATAATAAAAAAGAAGGGGGAAATGGTCTTATTAATGAATATAATTAGACATTAGACATAATCACAAGGTACAACATAGACTAAGATATATAAATACTTCCTCTACAGTGATTTTCAACTGTTGAAGATAAACAGCCTGCACTTGTGTGAGGGTGAGGATTACCTTCTTTTTTGAGAGAAGATTCCAAAAACCAACTGAAATGCAAACATTTAAGCTTTTCAAAAAGTAAGCAATCACATGTAACAACTTCAGTGAAGGTAACAGACAATATGTTGAACAAAGCAGCCAGACACAAAACACTACATACAATATTACTTCACCTTATGCATCTCAGAAACAGGCAATGGATCAAGGCTGACTGGGAAGGTGTGCAAAGGAGCCTTCTGGGATGTTGGAAATATTTTACATTTTGATGTGGATAGTAGTTACATAGGTGTAACTATTGTTAACATTCATCAAGCTGTACACTCAAGATTAGCATACTTTACTGTAGATAGTTATACCTCAATAACAATGTAAGAAAGCATAGGTGTCTCAAAGTTATTAATGTAAGACCAATGTATTTCCCTCTCTCTTTTTTTCTTTTATATGTAGAGACCAGGTCTTGCTATATTGCCCAGGCTGGTCTCGAACTCCTGGACTCATGTGATCTTCCTGCCTTGGGTCCCCCAAAGTGCTGGGATTACAATGAGCCATCACACCTAGCCTCAACGGTTTTTTTTTTTTTTTTTTTTGAGACAGAGTCTCACTCTGATAGCCTTACCTACCCTGTCGCCCAGACTGGAGTGCAGTGGTATGCAGCATGATCTTGGCTCACTCAGCCTTGATCTCCAGGCTCAAGTAATCCTCCCACCTCAAACTCCCCAGTAGCTGGGACTACAGGTGGATGCCACCATGATTGGCTAATTTTTGTATTTTCTGTAAAAATGGGGTTTTGGCTTGTTGCCCAGGTGGCTCTCAAACTCCTGGGCTTAAGAGATCTGCTCACCTTGGCCTCCCAAAATGCTGGAATTATAGGCATGAGCCACTGCATCAGCCTATGTACTTTTAAGGATCAAAAGTTCTTACAAAATGTCTTTTTTTTTTTTTTTTTGAGATGGAGTCTCACCCTGTCACCCAGGCTGGAGTAAAATGGTGCAATCTCGGCTTACTGCAACCTCTGCTTCCCAGGTTCACGCCATTCTCCTGCCTCAGCCTCCCGAGTAGCTGGGGTTACAGGCGCCCGCCACCACACCCAGCTATTTTTTCTATTTTTAGTAGAGACAGGGTTTCACCATCTTGGCCAGGCTGCTCTTGAACTCCTGACCTCGTGATCTGCCCACCTCAGCCTCCCAAAGTGCCGGGATTACAGGCATGAGCCACCGCACCTTGCCAATTTCTTTCTTTCTTTTTTTTTTTTTTGAGACTGAGTCTCGTGTTGTTGCCCAGGTCGAAGTACAGTGGCGCGATCTTGGCTCAATGTAACTTCTGCCTCCCAGGTTCAAGTGATTCTTGTAGCTCAGACTCCCGAATAGCGGGAATTACTGGCACACACCACCACACTCAGCTAATTTTTGTATTTTTAGTAGAGATGGGGTTTTGCCATGTTGGCCAGGCTGGTCTTGAACTCCTGACCTCAAGTGATCTGTCCACCTTGGCCTCCTAAAGTATTGAGATTACAGGCATGAGCCACTGTGCCAGGCCATAAAATTTCTACTTTTTCTGAATATATCCTGCACATATAGAAGGAAAATAGAAACAAACACAAAAGTGAAAACAGGTTCTAGAAAAGCAATCAAAGAAAAAATCTGGCCAAGCATGGTGGCTCATGCCTGTAATCCCAACACTTTGGGTGGCCGAGGCAGGAGCATCGAGTGAGGCCAGGAGTTCAAGAGCATCCTGGGCAACAGAGCAAGATCCTATGTCTACAAAAAGAAAAAAGAAAAAGAAAAAATTCCTAACTGCCCTGTCATATTAGGGAAGACAGACTGATGAAAAAGAAATACAGGCCAAACAATATAGATTGTTTACTAGCTACCATTCAATTAGGGAAAAAAAAAAAAAAGATTATAAGAGGAAAGTTACAACAAAGCAAAAATGAGTCTATTTCTTAACTTCAATCTTATCAGGATGACAAATGAACTACCAGAACATCACATTTTGAGAAACAAGCGAAGGTTCTATAGTTACCATTAGAACAGAACCTAGAGGTTGTTAAATAAAGGTTAGTATTCTGACAGACTTTACAGTTTTGGATAACAACTATTCCTGGCTTCATTTTTGTACTCGTTTTTGTTTTCCTTTTTTTGACTATCTTCCCTCCTAATTTATCTTGGGAAACTGCCTTAAATCAAAGCAAGTTCACTGGCAGTCTGCCATTATCAGTGGTGGGGGGGAATTATATTGGGAATATGATTAACATACAACAGTAGAGTATACATTTAAAGAATAATGTAAGTGAAAAAAGTTAAAGCAAAATTTTGCGACTCTTTGGGCATCACACATGCTTAAGTCTTGGATTACTAATCATTTACATCTTGTAAAGTTGGTATCATCAATAATCTATAAGTGAAAGAAAAAAGAATTTATAAATTATAATTTTAGTTTTTTTAGACAGACAGAATTTGGACTTTCTCAATAAAAATGGGACAGAACAGATACTGAAATGGAAAATGAATTCTGTACCAAAAGTATTATTTTGATAAGTAAGATATAGATATACATAAGTAGTAAGATATAGATAGATCTTAGAATCTCTTTAAAAGAATTTTCTCTTGGGATAATTTTTAAAAATCCAAAGTTAATATTGTTTTTACCTCCAGCAAGCTCTTCAAGACTTGGTACATGAAAAGAAAACTCAGCACAAGCCATTTTCTTTCTTCTTTAGGTGTGAGGTTGGACAAATAGAGCTACTCTTGGTTAATTATCACAAGAGTCCACAGCGCACCAAGTATGAACAGTTTCTGTTCTGGAAATGAACATTTAGCATTCAAACATATAAACAGAACAAAAGGGCATTTAGGATTCTATCTTCATAAACAGGCAAACACAGCTTCCAGCATTTAATATTCCAAGTGAGAAATAGACAAGTGGCCTTTTAATACTTACACTTTATTTTATTGTAATTTAAAATTTAAAACTAATTTTTTAATAGAAACAAGGTGTTACTATGTTGCCCAGGCTGGTCTTGAATTCCTGCCCTCAAGCCATCCTCTGCCTCCCAAAATGCTGGGATTACAAGTGTGAGCCACTGCTCTCAGCCGATTCATTTTTTTAAAAAATATCATATAGCTGGAGTGAACATCCAATTTTCTAATGGTTGGTCTAAGGAATATAGGTCTTGAAGCAAAAGGTACTTATTAGGGGTTTATGGATAAGTGTTCAAATGGTTGTAGATAACAGTACATATAGGATTTGTATAGTACATATAGGATCTCAAGTATTTCTGTAATAGATATGTGTGTTTTTTATTCTATATTTCACATTTAGGCCAAAAATTAAATGAGTTCCTTAGACTATCACTTTTTCAAAATAAAATTTAAATTACGAATAGAAATGGAAACTTTTATGGAATGATTAGCCTTTGAAATTCAAATTTTTATTTTCATTTACAAATAAACATACTTTCTTGGTAAATAGATTTAATGTTCAATTCTGATAATCTATCCAATTATAATTTGATATTTAAATATATGCTTTTCTATCATTGCAACTAAAAAATAAAATATATGCCAAGTATACTTTGTAACAAATAAGTGCACATACACAGAGATTAGTATCTTACCTTAAGTGTTCAGTGATGAAGTATGCAACCAGAGGGAGATAAAATGAAGACAGGGAAAAATGTAAGTAATATGAGGTAGACAGGTATCCTACTCCAAGCCAATCACAACAGGGAACACAGACAAGACTCTTAAGGGTGTTTCTAGGAGTACTGCAGGAGTTCTCATTAAAACTGTTAATAGAATACTTCATTAATCTGAGTGGCCTCTGCCCTTAACATGCCTATTTAGCAAGTAGAACGGTGATCTTCAGCCATTTGAAATATTCTTCCAAATTTTTTTTTCTAATTTTCCAAAGATTCACAGGTTGCTTAGAAACTGGGTTTCTAGTTCTGGTACTTTCCAACAACATATCCTCTATAATCATTCTATTGCAAATATTTAGGATGTTACATTTACTTTAGTACTTTATCAAATACCAGCTTTTATTGTTCTTGATTTAATACATGTAATCTAATCTCCCAAATATATATAACTGTTTATTAACGGTCCCAAATTTTTGAGACGGAGTCTCGCTCTGTCACCCAGGCTGGAGTGCAATGGCACGATCTCGGCTCACTGCAACCTCCGCCTCCCAGGTTCAAGAAATTCTCCTGTCTCATCCTCCCCAGTAGCTGGGATTACAGGCATGTGCCATCATGCCCGGCTAATTTTTTGTATTTTAGTAGAGATGGGGTTTCACCATGTTGCCCAGGTTGGTCTCAAACTCCTGAGCTCAAGCAATCCACTTGCCTCGGCCTCCCAAAGTGCTAGGATTACAGGCGTGAGCCACTGCACCCGGCCCCCAAATCTTATATAATCATACTTAAATTATTTTAAACATAGTTTTGTGTGGGGAAAAGAGAGCTCAGACTGTTACTGTGTCTGTGTGGAAAAGGAAGACAAAAGAAACTCCATTTTGATCTGCACAAAGAAAAATTGTTTTGCTTTGAGATGCTGTTAATCTGTAACTTTAGCCCCAACCCTGTGCTTACAGAAACATGTGCTGTATTGAATCAAGGTTTAAGGGATTTAGGGCTGTGCAGGATGTGCCTTGTTAACAATATGTTTGCAGACTGTATGCTTGGTAAAAGTCATCGCCATTCTCCATTCTCTATTAACCAGGGACACAATGCACTGCGGAAAGCTGCAGGGACCTCTGCCCAAGAAAGTGTGGGTATTGTCCAAGATTTCCCCCCACTGAGACAGCCTGAGATATGGCCTCGTGGGAAGGGAAAGATCTAACCGTCCCCCAGCCTGACACCCATAAAGGGTCTGTGCTGAGAGGGATTAGTAAAAGAGGAAGGCCTCTGTTTCCCGCATATCCCTGGGAACAGAATGTCTCCGTGTAAAGCCGACTATTCGTTCTATTCTGAGATAGGAGAAAACCACCCTGTGGCTGGAGGGGAGATATGCTGGCAGCAATACTGCTCTGCTACTCTTTGCTACACTGAGCTGTTTGGGTAAAGAGAAACATAAATCTAGCCTACACACACATCTGGGCACAGTACCTTCCCTTGAACTTATTTATGACGCAGATTTCTTTACTCACATGTTTTCCTGCTGACCTTCTCCCCACCATCACCCTGTTCTCCCACCGCACTTCCCTTGCCGAGATAGTGAAAAGTAATCAATAAATACTGAGGGAACTCAGATACCAGTGCCGGTGCAGGTCCTCGCATACTGAGTGTGCCCGTCCTCTGGGCCCACTGTTCTTTCTCTATACTTTGTGTCTTATTTATTTTTTCAGTCTCTCTTCCCACTTGACGAGAAATACCCACAGGTGTGGAGGGGCAGGCCCCCTTCAGTTTTGGGTTGAATAATTTATAATTGTTCAGGAATGAGACAGTTTAACTTTTTCTTTTAAATAATTTCAGATTGACAAATATTACATACAAATAATTCCTATATATTCTTCACCCAGATTTCCCAAATGTTAACATTTTATCACATTCTTTATCAAGCAAACATTGGGTACTAACTTATTTATGAACATGTCAAAATCTGCACAATGAATAGTATATTCATTTATAACGATAAAAACACTTTAGATATTTTTGCTGCAGTAGGAATAAGAACACAAGTTAAAATCCAAATGTAATCTTAATTTTATTCCCTTTATTATCTCTTTAGTAAAAAGTTAGGTCAGTTGTTTCCGTTTATTTATGTCCCTACCAAAGTAGAAACAAAGTCCAATCTTGGGAGGATGTAGCTTGAATAACTGGTTTAGAAATGTACTTATTAGGGGTACTTATTAGGGATTAGTGGATAAGTGCTTAAATGGTTGTGGATAACAGTGCATATAGGACTCTCAAGTATTTCTATAACAGACACTTGTGCGTTCTACTCTATATTTGACATTTAGACAAAAAAATCAAATGAGTTCCTTAGACTATCACTTTTTCATAATAAAATTTAAATTATGAAGGCCCGTCCAATCCTAAAATGATGTGAACTTCAGGCAGGCTGATGGCACAGCAGGCAGTGTGGTAGCATGTGTATGTCAGTGTTTATGTGTGTCTTGGAGGTGGGGAGAGGGTTACAGTTGGAGCTGAGAAAGGAGTTAGGTTCTCACATAAACTCCAGGAATACAGCCTTGGGCCAGATGGAGGCAAACAGTATTTTCCTGCCTAATTGGTGGGAGTCGATGGCCCAGAAATAGGGTCTAGAAGGGAAACGGAGCTGCAGAGGTTAACACCTGGAGGGGTAGACCAACTATCGCAACTAAACTGGTTACCATTTGAGTGCACACTATATACCAGACACCGTTAGACACTGTGCAGACGTTCTCTCAAAACTTTTCACAACCATGACAGGTTGTAAGACAGGTTGTGGGTCTTCAGGGGTCGCGGGCATCCCCTAGACACAGCCGCAGGGCCTGCATGGAGTTCACTCCTGCCGGCGACCAAAAGCGCTCGCTCCGGCTCCAGCATCTGCTCACCCCCACGCACCCTCCCATAAAGGGTGGAGCGCAGCAGGCCTGGGTGACTGGAGTTCGTGGCTTCCAGCACTCCAGTTCCCGCCTCATTCACTCGCGCGCCCCCTCCCGCGAGGAGTTGACAGCCGTGGGCTAAGTAAGTGAGGCACCGCAGCCTCAAGACCCACGAAGGGGTCAGAGGAATATCCTGCTTCAACTGCACTCCAGCCTGGGTGGCAGAGCAAGACCCTGTCTCTATAAAACAAACAGAGAAATACCAAATGTGGCCGGGCGCGGTGATTCACGCCTGTACTCCCAGCACTTTGGGAGGCCGAGGCAGACGGATCACTTGAGGTCAGGAGTTCGAGACCTGCCTGGCCAACATGGTGAAACCTGGTCTCTACTAAAAGTACAAAAATTAGCCGGTTGTGGTGGCGGGCGCGTGTAGTCCCAGCTACTTGGGAAGCTGAGGTGGGTGGATCTCTTGAGCCCGGGAGGTGGGGGTTGCAGTGAGCTGAGATCGGGCCACACTGCACTCCAGCCTGGGCGACAGAGCGAGACTCTGTTTCCAAAAAAAAAAAAGAAAAAAGAAAAAATACAAAATGAAATGTGAAATTTCAATGATTCTGCATTAGGAGTTAAATGTTCCTTCCCTTTAATAGCACTTTTCCCCTTCTTTTTGAACAAGGGACGCTGCATTTTCATTTTGCATTGAGCCTCACAAATTACACAGCTAGGCTTGCTGCTGAATACGGCAGTGAGGGACATGCCATACCAGTCCTGGAGCTTAGTCATTGCCCAGACCCTGTGGATCAAATGCAGTGGGCTGCCTAAAGGATCGGACTTTTTATCCCCGGAATTGTCCAAACTATGGAGCAAAGCAGGTAAAGAGACCAGATTACTTTTAAGGCCCGTTCAATCCTAAAATGTGAACTATAAAATAAGACTAGACAGCTTTACTGATTTTTGTGGTTTATCATATGAAAACAGAATTTTGAAAGCGGAAAAATCAAACCAGTTCATTCCTTTTTAAAATTACTTTGGGAGGCCGGGCGCGGTGGCTCACGCCTGTAATCCCAGCACTTTGAGAGGCCGAGGCGGGAGGATCACCTGAGGTCGGGAGTTCGAGACCAGCCTGACCAACATGGAGAAACCCCCGCCTCTACTAAAAATGCAAAAATTAGCTGGGCATGGTGGCGCACGCCTGTAATCTCAGCTACTGGGGAGACTGAGGCAGGAGAATCGCTTGAACCCGGGAAGCAGATGTTGCGGTGAGCCAAGATCGCACCGTTGCACTCCAGCCTGGGCAACAAGAGCGAAACTCGGTCTCAAAAAAAAAAAAAAAAATTACTTTGGGAGAAAAAAACCCCACCAAAACTAAACTAGTTTACACTGTTTAATCTTAACTCAGGAACCGGTCAAGGAACTAATGGTGTGGGGCAGGGGGGATGTAGGAGGAAACTTAGGAAAAACAAATCCTCCACAGGTCTCACTTGTGACATGTTAGCCAACTCCTGGGAGGCAGAAAGGGTGAGCTTACGAAACAGGTGCAAAAGTGGGGAGGAGACCTGGGCGTGCTATGGAATAACACTGGCGTCCAGCACAAAGGTTACACACTTCGAGTCATGGTCAAAGGATGAGCCTTCTCCAATATTTTAACACACAAGGGTTTCTGAAGGCAGAAATAGACAAAGGATGACAAAACACTCAGGCACACATCCCACCCGTCACCCTCGCCACACACCCGGGACCAGGTTTAGAAAGCCAGGCTACAGCTCAGCAAACGCGAGACCACCGGAAACGAACCGGGCTGAGAGGCTGTTTCCTCACAGTTCTCATCCACTCACAAGTGACCGCACGTTTTGTTTTTGTTATTTGCCGAAATGTTCTTGGCTATTCCACTCACCTAAACGGTCACGGTAGCAAAACACCAGAGTCCGGATCTTCGCCTAGGCCAACCCCGCCTCCTCAGAATACGCGAGCTAGAGCTCCGCCCACGTTAGTCAGTCCTCCCTGCGAGGCGAGAAAAATGGCGCCCCCACGTCGCGTCTCCTCCCACCGCTCGCCTTCTTCCCGGAAGCTAAGTTGTATCGCGAGATTTCGGCCTGACTATTACTTGGGCCACGGAAATAGCCAACCCTTTTCTTCCGCACGGTTGGAGGAGGTCGGCTGGTTATCGGGAGTTGGAGGGCTGAGGTCGGGAGGGTGGTGTGTACAGAGCTCTAGGACTCACGCACCAGGCCAGTCGCGGGTTTTGGGCCGAGGCCTGGGTTACGAGCAGCAAGTGCGCGGCTGGGGCCACTGCGAGGCCTTTTTAGGTAGGTTGCTAAGAGGGCGAGGCCGTCCGGGCCTGGCGGGCGGGGGGAGGCGTTGCATATCTGGGGTTTCCCGGGGCCCCTTCGTTGGTCCGGAGGATCGAGACTCCGAAGTCGGGCCGAGAGGGTGAAGGGATCACGGCCGCAGGCCACTCCGCGCCACGCGGCTGGTATGAGTCCCACACAAACGTGGTTGTAGTGTGGACGGGCTTCATTATATCTTGAGATGGAGGTGTTAAATCGTGTTGCGGACAAGTTTAACCTTATTACGTGATTTAAATGATTTAACCTTCGTATGTGAGGTACCCATTACTCGGCGCCGGTTTTCTGCAGGTTAGGCGCTGCCGGGTGAGAGGCGCTGGTGGTCACAGCGTTAGCTCCGGGTAAAGCGCCGCTCTCTGCCCACGTGGCCTCTAAGAATTGCAGAATCCCCACGGAGGCATCGACACCCAAGTAGGAGTGTCTTCTAAACACTTCGAAAAAGTGATTATTGAGCTAGCTTTATTTTGATAATCCCTACTTTTAAAAAAAATTAACCACAGGTATACCATTAAAGCATGGGGGCAAATTTTTGTTGAATTCCGTTTTTGAGCATTCGATATTTAATGACTTTGTAGAATCTTGTACTTAAAAAAACTAATAAGACCTTGTACCAGGAAAATACCACAGGGGGCATTTAACAAATCTGAGCTCTTGGTGACCTTATCGTTTCATATTTTAAATATTTATATTTAAATATTTTGCTAGTTCATCCTAGGATTTATATGTAATGACTCATGTCAGGTCCCAAGAAGCTACAGAATGAGACAAGAGATTGACTAAGGCATGTACAATAATGAAATAAGTAGTTATCTTTAATTTTTGTTGCCATGCCTATTTTTTTTTTTTCCCTGAGACAGGGTCTTGCTCTGTCGTCCAGGCTGGAGTGCAGTGGTGCAATCTTGGCTAACAGCAACCTCCACCGCGGCTCAAGCGACCCTCCCGAGTGGCTGGGAGAAAAGGCACGGGCCAACACACCTAGCCAGTATTTTAAGAATTTTTCGTAGAGACAAGGGTCTCCTTGTGTTGCTGAGGCTCACTACATACAAGCTTCACCTCCCAGGCTCAGGTATTCCACCTACCCCAGCCTCCTGACCACAGGCGCGCGCCACTATTCTGGCTAATTTCTGTATTTTTTGTAGAGACGGAGTTTCACCACGTTGCCCAGGATGGTCTTGAGCTCCTGGGCTCAAGCGATCCGCCCGCCTCGACCTCCCAAAGTACTGTGTTACACAGGCCTGAGCCGCCCAGACCAACCTGTTTTTCTTTTTTCTTTTAGCTCACAAGAAGGAATCTTTTTCTTTTTCTTTTTTTTTTTGGTATGTTGTATACTCTCTACCATGGGGATGAAGACACAAGAATTATGATAGTTCATTGAAAAAGGTTGAGAATTCAGAACTTGTCAGTTTCCACCAATAATGGCAAAGATACAATATGACAAAGTTCAGTTGCTTAAATGAATCTAGGAATGAAGAATCTAGGAATTATAATGGAGAGGTGATTAGGAGTTTAAAATGGTTTATTGATTGGAGATCCTTTTCCTGGTTTATATAGGGCACACTTTGCTTTAGGAATTCCCCCTTTGATCTTGGAAAACGGCTTTTAATTGTACATTAATACTGTATTGGTAATTGTACGTTAAAATATGTGGCTAATGATAAAACTACATTTTTTACTTATATTGAAAGATGCTTTTGTTGGAAGGGACGGTACTTTTTTGGAATCTTGTTGCATTGAATACATTTAGAGGGTAACAACTGAAAGAACCTGTGAATAGAATTTCTGGATTTCTTTTTAAAGAAACTGATCTGAAATGGATAAGAAGCTTAACCTTGGTAAATGATTTCGCCTGAAATCATTGGCATAGTCTGACCATGTTCAACACTGTAGTAGATACTGTCAATATTTAGGGAAGCTTTGTCATATTTACTAAATTTCATAATTTCAGAAAACTGTTTAAAACAAAGAGCAATTGATGGATAAATCAGGAATAGATTCTCTTGACCATGTGACATCTGATGCTGTGGAACTTGCAAATCGAAGGTGAGTGGATTCAATCATGTTTATTGTATCTGAATTACGAGAAACTATTGTATATAATGAGTGACAGTAAAGATAATTTTCAGGAATTGGGAAAGAAGGAAAACTAGATTTCACTGACCTTCCAAGTTTATCTAGTTACATAGATTGATATAATAGCATTGCAAATACTTTAAATTCAAAATGTGAATATATTATGGGACACATTCGTCGAGAAAAAATGTATTCTTTGGATCATATTAGCATCTCTTCCAGACTACATCCTCCGGTTCGGTAGGCTGTGTTTGTTTTACTCAGACGCTCTTAGCAGTGAACCGAACCATACAGCCTTTTGGAGCTCATACATTGTCTTGAAAGATACATAGTTTTTTTGTAAGCTGAGCATAGTGGTGCATGCCATTAGTCCTAGCTAGCTACTTGGGAGGCTGAGGCAGGAGCATCCCTGGAGTTTCCAGGAGTTTGAGGTTGCAGTGAGCTGTGATTGCACCACTGCACTCCAGTCTGGGTGACAGCAAGACGATGTCTACAAAACTCTTTAATAAGAGCTGTAGCATTATGGGCTATTTAAATAGGATGATCAGCAGAAAGGCTAGCTGGTTCTGAGCCCATCCTTTAAAAAATTTTTAATTTTGGGCATGTTTTCTGAGTTGGTCTTGGAAGAAATGTACATTTAGGACTGGGTATTAATGGTAATAAGCAGTAAGAAAAGAAGATGAAATTAATTTTTTTTTCCATTTTTCTAGAGATAACTCTTCTGATAGCAGCTTATTTAAAACTCAGTGTATCCCTTACTCACCTAAAGGGGAGAAAAGAAACCCCATTCGAAAATTTGTTCATACACCTGAAAGTGTTCACGCAAGTGATTCAAGTGACTCATCTTTTGAACCAATACCATTGACTATAAAAGCTATTTTTGAAAGATTCAAGAACAGGAAAAAGAGATATAAAAAAAAGAAAAAGAGGAGGTACCAGCCAACAGGAAGACCACGGGGAAGACCAGAAGGAAGGAGAAATCCTATATACTCACTAATAGATAAGAAGAAACAATTTAGAAGCAGAGGATCTGGCTTCCCATTTTTAGAATCAGAGAATGAAAAAAACGCACCTTGGAGAAAAATTTTAACGTTTGAGGTGAGTCAGCATTTTACATACATGGCTACACATAACTCAAGATGCCCAAAATGATTTGTTGGCCAATTTAGAATTGTCTCAGATATACTGGGAACAGACTGTCTGCAATTTTGATACTCTTCTATACTGACTTATCCCTAAAGTCCACCCTATCCTTCAACTGAATCTTGACTTGTATCTCTTAATATAACTACACTTTGCCATATTTAAAAGATAGTGCTCCAAGGCTCTTTGTATAAAATCCTTTGATCTTATCCCATCTCAGGTCTTTAAACACAACCCTAAAACTCAGTGGGGATAATAAAAGCTCACATAACTTGCAATTACTTTTGCAGTAACCTAAACTAAAACCACACATGCCTTATGTTCAGTGGATATATTCTTAAGGCCTAGATGTTTCTAAGCCAATTATCTGAAAAATACGATAATACTTAGTACTAGACTTTTTAAAATATTTGAGAGTTGTATGTTGAATGAATTCAGAATTAATTTATGATCCCTTGCCAGAACCTGAAATTTTATTTGGGAGGATTAATACATGTTAATCTCTTCAGTTAATCTCTTAAGTTTAAGGTGATTATAGTAAACATTAGAAATCTTATTCCTGTTTTTACATTTTAAAATGCCTTTAGTAAGTCCCAGACATGACAAGATATGTACTTCACTTTTCCTTGGTACCAGCTTAGGTAAATTCATAATTGTAATGTGAATTTTAATAATCAGCATTTGATAAGTCCACAAGTGGGGAGTAGTTAAGATAGCAAATTCAGAGTCTTTGGTAAGGGGGGGCATTGCCCTTTTTGAACATAGGCACCTGCTGGGTCTTAAAAATAAAATCTCGACATACTTATGGTGTTTTTAATATATAGCAAGCTGTTGCAAGAGGATTTTTTAACTATATTGAAAAACTGAAGTATGAACACCACCTGAAAGAATCATTGAAGCAAATGAATGTTGGTGAAGATTTAGAAAATGAAGATTTTGATAGTCGTAGATACAAATTTTTGGATGATGATGGATCCATTTCTCCTATTGAGGAGTCAACGTAAGTGGAATCATATGAAACTTTGGTAATAGGTTATAAATTAAATTTTTATGTTAATTGCTTCATATTTTGCCTTTAATATAGTTATACTTAAATAATGAACAAAGATACAGAGTATGACAATTGCGATTATTACAGTTGAGCCAAGCTTGGCACACAGTTCATCTAGAATTCTCTAGAACACAAAAGTCTCAAATTTTGTGTTTGCTTTGACTAGTATTGCAGTTTCAGTTATATTTCAGAGTGGAATATACAACTAATTAGGTCATCGAAGATTCTGTCATCTCGATGATAAATTTTAATATTACAGAGCAGAGGATGAGGATGCAACACATCTTGAAGATAACGAATGTGATATCAAATTGGCAGTAAGTGACTTATTTTTTTCCTATTCCATTTTGGGAAGGCAGGAGTTGGTTGGTACAGAAGGAATTATATTTAGTTTTTCTCTTACACTTCATTTAACTTTTGAAAAGCTCTATAAGTTTACTGCAGGAAATGCAAGAAGGAAAATAATTTTTTAGAGACTTGATAAAGAACATGGGGTTTTCAGTACTATTTTTAATAAGTAGCATTCTGATACGTATTATTGCTAGTTAGGATGTCAAATGAAAAAATAAGCAGATGTTAATTTGGATTTTTAACATCTACATGTAGTCTCTAGGTTATCTGAAGTAATCCAGGGCATTCAGCTATATGTAATTACTAAACCATTTGAGTTATTGCTTAATCCATGATTTTTTGTTTGTTTTATGCAGGGGGATAGTTTCATAGTAAGTTCTGAGTTCCCTGTAAGACTGAGTGTATACTTAGAAGAAGAGGATATTACTGAAGAAGCTGCTTTGTCTAAAAAGAGAGCTACAAAAGCCAAAAATACTGGACAGAGAGGCCTGAAAATGTGACAGGATCATGAATGTCAAAGGTGAAGCATATAGAAAAAACGACTTCATAGAAATGAATAAAGATAAATGTGGATATATGTACCAGTCTGGTGGTGAAGAAATTCTGAAACCCAGAACTTTATAACAAGAAAAAAATTTTTTAACCCTGTGAAGAAGTTTGTGAAAGAAACTTGTGAAGTAGTAATAATTAGAAAAAAAACCATTAAAACACCAGAGAAAATACATAGAAAAATTTGAGAAATTGTCATTTGATTTCTGAATAAGAGCTTACAGGTGTTCTGTGAGTATTGAAACAATGAAATGTAGTGATTTTAATTTTGAAAAGAAAATCTTAAGGAAAGTAACTTGACACCCAACCATTTTGAAGAGGGTATTTGAAATGCTGTAATTTTATCCCAGCTTTGTTCAGCCATGACAAAAGTGACCTGTCAGATGCTTAGTATTGTAATAACCTCATTTCCCTTTCCAAATTTAGAGTATCTTTAATACTATTTTTTTTAGACAGAGTCTCAATCTGTCACCCAGGCTGTAGTGCAATGGCTGCAGTCTTGGCTTACTGCAACCTCCATCTCCCGGGTTCAAGCGATTCTGCCTCAGCCTCCTTAGTAGCTGGGATTACAGGCGTTAGCCAGCACACCCAGCTAGTTTTTGTATTTTTAGTAGAGACAGGCTTTCACCATGGTCTCGAACTCCTGACCTCAGGCGATCCGCCTGCCTTGGCCTCCCAAAATGCTGGGATTATAGGCGTGAGCCATGGCACCTGGCCTAATACTACTTTTAACTACCATTTTCACTTTTTATTAGTTCAAGAAAAGGCATACACATTTATTCAACATGTATACATGGGGAGAACCAGTCATTACCCTGATGTTCATTATTTTGATCACCACGATAGAGCTGACTACTCTGCTATGTAGTGCATTTTGGGACTGCACTTATGTATGTTTTTGTTTAACGTGGACAAAGACTTATAGATAGGTGCAAAAAATAAATCCTCTTTTGCAACCCAGAACTCATTGTTCAGTATGAGTTTTGATACATATAAGAAGGGATATTATGATACCTGAGACAGTTGATTGATGGGAGTATTGATAGCCATAAAGGTTGGTTCCCGGCCAGGTGCAATGCGTCAAGCCTGCAATCCCCACACCAAGGTGGGAGTATTGCTTGAAACCAGGAGTTCAAGACCAGCCTAGGCAAGAAAGTAAGAAACACCTCATCTCCACAAAAATTTAAAAATTAGCTGGGTACTGGGGCATGTGCCTGTAGTTGGAGTTACTCAGAAAGGGGGGAGGCTGAGGCAGAGTTGGAGGCTGCACTGAGCTTTGATGGCAGCACTGTACTCCAGCCTGAGTAACACAGACAGACCCTGTCTCTTAAGAAAAAAAGGTTGATTCTAGGCCTGTAGAATAGATAAACAGCATGGGATATGAGGGAAATCCTCAGCAGTATTAATTTTGCATTCCAATTTCATGTTGACGATATACACAATGGCTTTTTGTTTTAAAGGCTTTTATCTTGAGAACATGGTGTCTGGAGTTAAAGGTATGTCTCAATTTGAGTTTTCACATCATATTTGTTTATGTGTAGGAAACAGTATGTTGTCAGAGCAAGCAAGTTTCATTTTATTCAGAGACATTTCTACCATGCTTTTAATTCCCATTTATACTGATTTCTGAAAAGAAGAATCCTAGATTCACACATTTTATAGTGATGTGTCAGATTCATTTTAGTTGCAAGCATTAGAGGGTCCCGAATTTGTTAGTTTGTAGCAATAATCAGAATTTCGATTTCCTACTTGAAGCCTACAGCATTATTTTGAATTAATGCACAATCTAAAATGAGGTAGAGGATTTTATGGTTTAATGCAAAATATAGTATAATAAAAGATGATTACACAGGTCATAAGAATTCATAAATTTGAATGATGTAGAGTTTGATTAAAAGTTATATAATGCCAAAGTCGTAACTTACAGGCACATTATATTCCTGTATTTTATAATGGATGACAACTAATTTTGAGCCAAGAATTAAAATTTGCTGAAATCTTCGAATTGGGAAAACAACATCCTCTGTTGCAATATTGAAGTTCATAACAACAGTTAGACTTTAAACTTAAATCTTAAGTTTAAATCTTTTTCCTTTGGTTCATGTAAAGGAGCTACTTGATGTTACTTTTTATTTATCATTCCTCTGGCTCCTAAGCACAATGTGATTATGAAATTATTGTTTTTGTGATTAACGTAGTAGGAAGTTTCTGCAGTTTGCAATATTGTAAGAGCATATTGCAGTTTCTGCTCATAATTTCTTTCCTATGGAGTGTTAGACTTTGTTATTTATGTGTATAAATACTAGCTGGACACAGTGGTGCCTGTGGTCCCCAGCTACTCTGGAGGCTAAGGCAGGAGAAACACTTGAGCCCAGCAGTTCGAGGCTACAGTGAGATGTGATCCTGCCACATCTCACTGTAGCCTCGAACCCCTGGGCTCAAGTGATTCAGCAAGAATCACACGATTTTTAAAAGACATGGCAGATCCTGTGTCTTTAAAAAAAAATCAAAACCTTGTAAATAGTGGTTGAGGTCTATCCCGATGGGGCTTTTCCTGTAGCCTGCACGTCGTTGGAAACGCCTCATAGAGTAACTCTGTGGTTTTACTTTACTCACAGGACTATTGTTAGATCTGTGGGAAGGAATTACAAGACAGTTGCTAAAAGTTTGAAAAAGACGGTTGCTAAACGTTATGAAAAACCAGATAATCTACTTTTTTACCTTAGGTATTGGCATACTCCACACATCTGTACCATTCTTGAGTGATCGCTTAGGTAAGTTTTAATTGGTGACAGTATAATCTTTTGGGAAATAATGATTACAGTTCCGATGATGAATTTAACTGTTCAACTGCTGAATGATAACGGGCATGAACTAAAACTTAATTCTGACAGAGCTGGATATGGCTGTATAATAAACTGGATCTTAAATTTATACTTGGGTTTTAGTTTTAATAACTGGAAATGTATCCTTTCTAAATCTTTAATTGGTACTTTCTATAGGAATGAATGTGATTTGAACTCATTCATGTTGAGAGGTAAGTAAAATATTTAACTTATAATAATCAAGGACTCAAAAGATGAAAAATAGAAATTACACCATCCCAGTATTTCAGGTATAACACAGAATTAGTAAGATACTGGCAAAAATATTACAATGTATATATTTGTATAGAGAAGGAAAATGAAGAGACTGCATGTCTATACCTACCAAACGAAACTACCTGTGTTCTTTGCATCATTATTCAACTGGCAGTTACACATATTTCATCCTAAAGTCACGTAAACCTGTGTGGATATGTTGAATCAATAGGGATATGAATTACATAAAAAGAATTTTGTGTAACTGGCAGTTTGAGCAACAATGAGCTTGACGTTTGTAGTCTGATCTGTTAAGTTACATGTATATATTCCATCTTTAAGTTTTATAGAGAGACTGGGCAAAGATTAGGCAAAGACTAGAGTTGTAGCTTAAAATGTAGTTAATGTAGCTTCCTTATTACAGTGACAATTAGGAAAAAAGCTCAAATTATTGTACTTGTTAAAGGAACTTGAATTTGAGAGGTTTGTGAAAGCATTTCTCAGCAATATTGCAAATTTGGGAATACGAGTTGTACAGTTCAGTCATAATTGCACTGCATGGTATCTGCACTCAGCAGTTTACACCTGCTAGGGTGTTCAAAGGTCAGTGCTATAGAAATTCAGTATCTGGCATCGTTGGTTTTCTTGGCTTTGTGCTTGTTAAACCTGGTATTTCTACTGATACAGTATTTGTGTAGGTTTCTCAGAGTGTTCAGTTTGATATACTCTAAAATAGTAAGCAATGCTTTTTTTTCCAAGGTGTCAAATTGAGAACCAGGCAGATCCCCACCACCTACAGTAAAAAGGTAAGATTCTCTGTTTCTATTGATTCTGCTTGTTTCCCTCTATCAGTAGCACTGCACGCATAACAAGAACTTCGTACAAATACACTACTAAGCTTTAAAGACTTTTACAATGCCTCATTCTAGAGAATGGGCACTGTTGATCACGGTGTCCAAAAATAGTTAATGTGGCTAAATTGAGACAGGTTATGCTTCCATCACAGTATGCATATTGCAGTGGTGACAATGAGACCTGTAACATTTTGCCATGTTTATGAGTAAAAATGTAGGAGAAAAATGTTGACTTTTCAATATTAGAAATAACATTTAATAAGGAATTTTCAGCTCTTATAGGACCACTTTTTTTGTATGCTGTATATTGACTGAAACATTGTAATGTGGTACATGACTGTGTCTTGGATCAGGTGTCAAAATATAACTGTACTTTGTACAATTCAAATTCTAGGACCCTAAAGTAAATTGGTTGAAGAAATTAGATCCCAAAGATTCTTGGTAAGTTAATTCATTACTTAAAAGGCCATGCAGGTTATTTTGTTGAATACTAGCTTTTCTCCAAATGTTATTTTAGGTTATTTATTTATCTAGTAATGCTATTGCAACATCTATCACCACTTAGGAGTAAAAAAAAGACTAGACTTACGTTATTATGTGTTTAAACTTCATTATTAACGATGTTATGATGATGGGCGAAATGTTCAACTGCTCTGAAGGGGCTGAATGAAAATGGCCTTTCTGAACATCCATTTACATTAAATATTGCATTGTATTTCAGAAGATTATAAAAGCCCAAAGGTAAAAGTTACCAGAAACATGATCATAGAGCAAATTCGGATATGAATGGGCATGGGATCATTGATTTTTAAAAATACCTATTAGTTTAAATAGCTATTTTAAGCATGGAATTTTCAATACCTTACTTGGGGTGCCGGGTTTCAGGATACTTTGGAACCTAAGCAACCTCATTCTTGAAAGATAGATTTCTGTACTTAATAGTAAATATAAATTTGAAATACACATTTTTCCATAGGTGAATTTTGAAGTCTTCATCAGTATATCCATATTAAAACGAGATGACAGAAGCCAAAGTAATTATGGCAAGTAATGGTTTTTATCTTAACTATAAGTTATTTGCTCAAGGGTGTAATGGTCATTACCAAGGCTTTTAGAATGCAGTTTCTCATTTGCTGTGGACATGACCATAAAAAAATTTCCCAGTAGGTTTTCTATCTGCTACTTTGCTAGCAATCAGCTTATTGGGAACAGTTGATTAACTGTAATAGAAATGCAATACAAATAAAATGTGAACCACGTGATTTTTCTTTAAAATCAGTGAGATTTGAAAATTCTCCTAGATCTCTTGAATCATGCAAATTTGCTTTGCCTTTATATTGTAACCCTTGTGGGTTGCTAATAACCAAGCAGTTTGTAGTAGAGTTAACTCAGGCTCGTTCTAGGGACTCATTCATGTTCACTCACTGTACACTCATCTCTGGAAATGTAAAATTTACTTTTATACTATTGTTATGTAGGGCTGACAGGACAACTGGATCAGTTTCATTAAAAAGGTATGTATGCATTAGAAAAGACATTTGTATGGGTCATTTCAAAGAGGGCTCATGAGGCTGTGAAACCCAGAGCTCTTGACGCTGTGACCAAAGATGGAAGTTCTCTATAGGAAGCCATAGCACTCCTAATGTTTGGTGCTATGTTTTCCTGAGGAGATATAAAACGTAATAATCCATGATTGTTGCCATGTGAGAGTTTTAAAGGTTAATCAAAATTTCTCTTCTTCAGGGCAAACTTGAAGATAAATCTTTTGATTCCAGCTCTTTAGAGGATCTAAAGTGACCTTGATGGACAGTGGAAGAAATCACAACATGGAATTCCTCGAATAACAATTTATTGACTTTAAATAATTTTGTCTAATGCTACATATACACAATTAAAAAACCTTTACACTATTTCTAGAAAGTCAGCATGTATTTTTGGCTCGAAGTTTCTCTAGTGTTTTCTGTGGAAGGAATAAAAATTTGAGTTTCAGTTGTGTACTTCATGCTTGAAAAATTAAGTCCTTCCTCCTCAGTTATACTCACCTTATGGAATTCTTTTGCCCTTGCTCTGTTTTGGGCATAAGCTTCTTGTTTTGTTTTTTCTTCCTTTTGTTGTTTCACTTCAGCTAGTTGATTGTATAACCTGTAAAGAATTTATATAGAATTAGAGACAAACACTGCAAAAAGTGAATCACTAAAAAAAAAAAAAATTAACCCTACCTTAGACCCCTTTGGTGCCTTAGAGCCTGTGTAGTCTTTCTGTCTTCAGGAAAAGATGCTGTGACTTTATTCACGCCCTTTAGATGACTCACAGATGAACCTGAGGAAAGAAAAGTGAAATCAAGTTGTAAACACAAGGCTTTAAACATTTCAGGAAGTTGGTTGAAGATTTTAAAAATTCAACATACTTATAGATGGTTTCTCTTTAACTGTTTTGATATGAGAATTTTCAGAGACATGAATTTTATTCCTTATTTCTTTCTGCCTCTGGTGGGATCTCTCCATAAATGATTTTTTCCTCTTTATAAATGCTTCTTGTAAGCTCCCTGGTATAGGTGTAAGCCTGCGAGGGGTTTCTGCTGGGGGGAAAAGAAATTTATGACGGAAATAGGCAAAGTATCTACTTTCCATTAGAAGTGTGGAGGCCGTCCAAGGCTTACCTGTAGATGCTGTCCTTGGTTTTTCTATGGAAAGTTCTGATACAGCTGGATAATCTGAGGCTTCTGTTGCTGATACAAGAGGCAGAAACTCACTCACCTAATGGCAAGAAAGTTGCATGTTTTACTCAACTTTTTTTAAACGCTTTAAACAGGTCTTGCTTTGTTGTCAGATTAGAGTGCAGCGGCATGATCACAGCTCACTGCAGCCTCAATCTTAGCTGGGTCTACAGAGACCCGCCACCATGCCTGATTTTTGTATTTTTTATAGGGATTGGGTTTTGCCTTGTTGCCCAGGCTGGCCTTGAACTGGGCTCAGGCTCCACTGCCCTCACTACCTCTAGGCCTCTGTTTAGGTAGCTTTATTCTTACTGCCTCCCTACTCCCCTAGTAAAATTACCAGTTGTTCTGAAGTCATTTTACTATAACACTAGGTGTATAAGATTAGTTCTGCCAGTCTTGGAGACAGGCATAAATTGGAGTGGGGATTAAAAGAAAATGCACAGTGGTTGACAGAATAGTGAAGGTTTAAGACAAATTGAGAGCTGGTGGGGGTGTCGGGTTAGTTAAATGCATAGCATAATTCCCTCCAGTGAGTACCTTCTGATAAGTTGTAAGAGACAAATCAACTGGTTTGCTCGTAATAGAATAAAATAGAAGGAAAGCTTAAATTTACCTGAAAGAAGCTTTTTGCTTCATTCTCGCTCTTCTCTTCTAGGGTTAAATTTGCAAAATCCATTTCAGCAATACTGGTATCAGTGGTGCTTACTAAAGTAAGTTCTGGTTCTTCCATTATACCATGGCCAGTTTCTGTTTCCTGTGAACCACAATTAAAAGGAAAACCATGTCAAAATAGCCTTAAAAGACTTAAACTAATCGTTTTGTATATAATGCACATTTTTTGCAAGTGTATATAAATGTGAAAATGGAGGAAGAAAAGCAATGATTGGCAAAAACCAACAGATCAGATTTCCTTAGGCTTCCATAACTCCAGCATTCAGTTGTAGAAATACTGGAGCCTACTTCGGGGAGGGGATGAAATAGTGTGACAATGGACTGAAAGGTATCTACCACAATGATTACAAACCTAAACGCTTGTAGTGCTGGGCAAAAAATATAAATGCAGGTTGGCTGTGCTGAATTGTATCTAAAGGGAGCAGGGGTCGACTGGGCTGCTGCCAAATGTGGGCCACTGACTGCTAACAGATAATGTTTCAAAAGTATCTAAACACAACAAGAACAAAAGCAGCCACATAAAACGTGGTTTAGTTGTAATTCTTATTTTCAATCTGTTATGTTTATTTGTGGAAGGATAAACTGCACATACTGCTAGATGAAAACCAGTCACCAGTTGACTGGTGTTGAAAGCAAGCAGATTATAAGTTGCTTAATATGAGGAGCAGGTTTCCAATACTTATTCCAATAATGGATGAATTCATTGCACTGGAATGAGGCTCAACACTGAAAATGCTGAAGCACAGGCAGAACCACCATTTTTCAGGGAAGTTGGAGAAAGGATATCTGAATCGGGAGAAAAAGGATCTTTTGTAAAATACTCTCAGAAGACAGTTTTCAAACTTTTAAGTTTCTGCATTATGCTGGATATTTCCAGTGATCACAAGCTGGATAGGAATATTAACAAGCAGTTTTGCTTGTATTTTGTTTCAGGTTTTTCCTGCCAGGCATTGTGGTGTGTCCAAACTACTTCGGAAGTTGAGGCAGGAGGATCCCTTGATCCTAGGAGTTTGAGTTCAGCCTGGGTAACATAGTGGGAACTTCATCTCTAATTTTCGAAGAAAAAAGTTTTTTCCCAAAAAGGAACTTAAATGTTATTTATACAACACTGATTTCACTTACCCAGACTGGTATAGAGCTCTGTAATGAAAATGATCCAGAACTTGCAAAAAGCTCTGATTCTCCTAGTTGAGATAGTTTTTTGGTGATTTTTGGAATGTCTGTTTCAGCTGAATTCTCAAAATATTTTTCATTTTGAGTAGTTAAGGAATATGGTGCCTGAATTGAAGTTCCCATCTCCACTGTTCTTACACATAATCGAGAGTCAGTTTCCTCTACCTGTGGATTTATGTCTAAAACCCTACAGGTTTCATTTTTATTATCTTCAATGAGTCCTTGACTTTGTAACATTGTAACAACCCCTCTTTTTGATAGTTCTTCAAAGCCCATACTTTCCTTTCTGCTTTCTAGTTGGTGTTTTGTTGAGCACTCACTAGAGTTAGAACCACATGGAGTGCTATGCTGTACATTTAACTGATCAAATACATTAGCTTCATCAGATGAACTGTAGACTGAAAAGTTTCCTACAGAAAGCTGGAAATGAACAATTTTTTTCTTGTTTTGTAATATTTCAGTATGTTCTTCAGAGGGATAGTTCTGATTTTTCATGCCTTGGGAAGAATCTCTTGCTTCAATGCTAAAAATACTTGGTAGATCAGCATGCTGGCTCTCCTCCTGTGAAGAATATTCTGGCTGAAGCTGTTCAAAACATTGTTCAGATCCTGCATTAAGAAATTCAAAAATCAGTTAATCATCGTTACATGTTGTAAAAGTTGGATACTGACAGTCTCTAATAGTTTATCATCCAATTGCAAGTAACCTACAATTTTAGGCATAAAAGTTGATGTGTATAAACATGAATACAAAGATAAGGATGGTCACAGTGATTTCTCAAACTACAGCTCACACCAAGTATTTTTTCTTTTTCTATTAATATTTAATAAGGACATATGGCTATAAACTGAGGATGTTTTCCTCTATAAGAACTGAATATGACTTTAATAACAGAAAAGAGAATAAAGCATCCACGTGTATCTCAATTATCCATGTGTGTATATATAATTTGTACATCCTTGTGTATCTCAGTTATGTATGTTTGTGTGTATATATAATCATTTGTACCAAAGGCTCAAGAAGAATACTTGTTTTCTATGTTGCCCAGGCTGGTCTTGAACTCCTGGGCTCCAGGGATCCTCCTGCCTCAGCCTCCCAAAGTGCTAGGATTACAGGCGTGAGCCACTATACTTGGCCTAAGAAGAATACTTAAACTGGCTGGGCATGGTGGCTCACGCCTGTAATCCCAGCACTTTGGGAGGCCAAGATGAGTGGATCATCTGAGGTCGGGAGTTCTAGACCAGCCTGACCAACATAGTGAAACCCTGTCTATACTAAAAATAGAAAATTAGCTGGGTGTGGTGGCACATGCCTGTAATCCCAGCTACTTGGGAGGCTGAGTGAGGCAGGAGAATCACTTGAACCCAGCAGGCGGAGGTTGCAGTGAGCCAAGATCGCACCACTGCACTCCAGCCTGGGCAACAAGAGTGAAACTCAGTCTTCAAAAACAAAACAAAAACAAAAACAAAAAAAGAATACTTAAACTGTTAACTATCACATAATGATTGAGGTAGGGAAATTGAGGAACAAGAGGCAACACTTTTATTTCATAATGTTCAGTATTGTTTAAAAAAATGCATGTATTACTTCTGTAATTTAAATATTTTTTAACACCCAGGATAGGGGTGAGAGCAGGGGTGAAGACAAACCAAGAGGTGCTAGGCTTAATTTCTAAGGAAATGGATGTAAAAAATCATGGAAAAATTAACTTTTTCTAACTTAGTCATACATACCCCCAATAATATTTTCTGTAGCAAAACTGTGAGCTCCAACATGAGCCAAGTTAGTGTCAGGTTGTTGATTCAGACTTGTGTTAAGAGAAGAATGCATGCTGGTCCTCCTCAGTGCTGTGAAATAAACTGTACTTTTGGATAATCCAGTAGCACAGTGGCTTTCAGATGAAGAATCTGATCTCTGGCAGGAAACAAAAGGGAAAGGCTGAAATACTGATTAGGTATTAACAATTGAAACAATAATCATTGTGTTCCTTTGGTATTACTCTTCCTTAATTATCACTTCACTATGACAGCAATGATTTGCTTTTTCAAATCCAGTTCTTTTCAATCAATATGAAAGAGACTTTAAAATGTCAGGCCATCAGGAAGTGGAAGCAAAAAGACTCAGGTTTAAATCTCAGCTCCTTTGACTGTGTAAGAAGATAGTTTAAATTTTGCAAAATTGTATTTACTTTACTGTTTAAATATGTTCCACAACTAAAAGTTGTTATTAAGCCTTTTATGGCATCATACTCCCTAGGTGGAGACAGGTGGATGGGACAAACAAAATTCTAATGTAGCTGTTTTCTTTTCCTTTTTTATTTTTTTTTTGAGATGGGGTCTCACTATGTTGTCCAGGCTGGAGTGCAGTGGCATGATCTCGGCTCACTGCAACCTCTGCCTCCCAGGTTCAAGCGGTTCTCAGCCTCCCGAGTAGCTGGGACTACAGGCATGCCATCACACCCAACTAATTTTTGTGTTTTTTAGTAGAGATGGGATTTCACCATGTTGGCCAGGCTGATCTCAAACTCCTGGCCTCAAGCAATCCAACCGCCTCAGACTCCCAAAGTGCTGGGATTACAGGCGTGAGCCACTGCACCCGGCCCAGTGCAGCTGTTTTCAAAGTTGGTTCCACATTAGAATCACTTGGGGAGCTTAAAAAATAATAATAATAATTAGTACTATCTGAGCACTCCCAGAAACTCTGCTTTAATTGGTCTAGGGTGTAGTCTGGGCAATAGGATTTATTTTTATTTTTTATTTAAGTTTTCCATGTGATTCTTTTTGTTTGTTTGTTTCTTTTTTTAAAGACAGGGTCTGGCTCTGTCACCCAGACTGGAGTGTAGTGGCACGATCTCAGCTCACTGCAGCCTCCACCTCCTGGGCTCAAGTGGTCCTCCCACCTCAGCCTCCCGAGTAGCTGGGACTACAGGTGTGCACCACAACACCTGGCTAATTTTTGTATTTTCAGTAGAGACAGGGTTTTGCCATGTTGGCCAGGCTGGTCTCAAACTCTTGGCCTCAAGTAATCTGCCCGCCTTGGGCTCTCAAAGTGCTGGGATTACAGGTGTGAGCCACTGTGCCCAGACTTCCATGTGATTCTAGGTAAGGGTTTAGAAGAACTTTTGTTCCAGTAGAAGAAATGGCTTAAAACTATTTTTAGATATTCACTGCAATGGGACATCTACTTTAATATACCTGGTAAAAGTCTCTGTTGTCTGGAGAAATCCCAGAGGATGATGATGATGATAAGTCAAAATCTGGATGTGGTTCTAAGGGTTTAAACAGCTGATGATGCAAATTAGGAAAAATGTGTTCCAATTCTGGAAAGTCAAGGTCAACTGTTAGAATTTTTGAGGGAAAAAATCATAAATTTATTTTTAAGGTAAACACTAGAAAAGGAGTATTAAGAACATATTCATAAACGCTTATTTTCAGGTAACTCCAGTGTAACAAAAACTTCAGTTTTTCCCCCATGATCAGCAGATGCTTTAAAGTTACGTCCTATCATGATTATTTCAAAGGTCCAAAATATGGATCCTCTCAGTGACCAAAACTTTTTAAGTTTTATTTTTAGAGAAATTTAATTTTTTTTAATTTAAAAAAATTTTTTTAAAAATAGAGATGGGGTCTCAGTGTTGCCCAGGCTGGTCTTGAAATCCTGGGCTCAAGCAATCCTCCTGCCTCGGCCTCCCAAAGTGCTACGATTACAGGTATGAACAAACTTTTGACAAATACGAATTTCCATTTCCACAGCCTTATGAGGCTAATGAGGATCAACAGGACATATGTAACCACCGCTTCAGTATAAGCTTAAAAAAGGAAAAAGGCTCACTGTATTCAGTGTTACTATGGGCCAGACATTGTGCTTTATGTGCACTATCTCATTTAATCTATAATATTCCTCTTTTATAAAAGATGAAAAAGTAACTTGCCCATGGTTTTACAGCTAGGAAATGGTCAGGCTATGACTCAAATCCAGAACTGTATGATTTCTGAGCTCCTGCTCTTATTTATCAGTAATACTGCCTCAGCCGTAATAGCTAACTCTGCAATGGTAAAGGAAGATTTGCTAATTAATGTCCTGTAAATGTGCCTCAGTGAGTCTAATTGGTTCCAGATTCCCTTTCTCACTAAATGCCCTCAATATATTCTGTGGTAAAACGGTGTTGTAGCAGGCCATAAGAACATGAAGCTCAAACAATCACTGCATAAAATTTAAAATGATGAAAGGTGAAAATTTAAAACTTAATTTACATAAAAGTATTGCTTTAAAATAATTTTACCTTGCAAATCTGTTTTTTCAGGTATCAAATTTGCTTCATTAATGTACTTGTCTATCATTTGCTGAAAGTGTGTGTGACCACATGTAGTTTCATCCACTGCAGGCAACAGAGATTTATGAACGTCTGAAGAGTTCTGCTGCTGATAAATATCTTGTGTTGAAGGAACTATGGAACTTATAATATTTGTTTCCTCTTCTTTACTGGTGGTAGATTCTTGCTTGCTATCATCCATGTGCTCTGAAAATGACTCTGAAAATTGAGTTTAATGAAAATATGTAAATAGGCCAGGCGTGATGGCTCACGCCTGTAATACCAGCACTTTGGGAGGCCGAGGTGGGTGGATCATGAGGTCAAGAGATGGAGACCATCTCGCCAACATGGTGAAACCCCATCTCTACTAAAAATACAAAAATCAGCTGGGCGTGGTGGCGCACACCTGTAGTCCCAGCTACTCGGGAGAGCCGAGATTGCACCATTGCACTCCAGCCTGGCAACAGAGCAAGACTCCATCTCAAAAGAAAAAAAAATGTAATTGACAGTGACACTATATTCCTTTTAATGGAATATTCCTTACAGACATACTGTACTGGGTACTTCCTTACAGACATATTTTAGTGGAGAGGCATGGTAATACGTATTGTTAAGAGATCAGTGCAACCATGAAATTTGCTCGGATAGGTTTCCACTGAATGGAAAAATATATCAGCAACTGCTTCTCAAAAGTATTGTTGGGGATCTACAGAGCATCCCTGTTACTTCCAGTAATATTTAGAATACCATATGCGCCAATGTTTTGCTGGGTGTGAATATTTTACTTTTTTTTTTTTGAGACAGGGTTTCACTATGTTGCTCAGGCTGGAGTGCAGTGGCGTGATTGTGGCTCATTGCAGCCTTGACCCCCCAGGCTCAAGCGATCCCCTCACCTCAGCCTCCTGAGTAGCTGGGACTACAGGCACTTACCACCACACCTGGCTAACTTTTGTATTTTTTTGTAGAGATGGGGTTCTACCATGTTGCCCAGGATGGTCTCAAACTTTTGGGCTCAAGCGATCCTCCCACCTCAAGGTGCTGGGATTACAGGCGTGAGGCACCACGCCTGGCCATACTTTACTTTTGAGATTTACAGAAACAGTTCCCCATGGTGTATCATGAAAACCCAATGCTTCCTTCCATCACTGTATTGCAACTCAACTGGTGCCGGTCTTTCAACTTATTTATAAACATTTTGACCTTATTACCTGGATCTGTAAGGCTCAAATCTGTGTTTTCATAACTTAAAAGGCTCCCAGTGGAAACAGTTGCTGAAGATAATGGTTCATGAGACAGTGTTTTAGCCTAGAAATTAAGGGGAATATCATACCACAATGTAGCAAGTAGTATGTAAGAAAACCCCAAATCACCAACCCCAGCAGTTGTCACTTCTGAGCTCAGGTCAAGTGTAGAAACCATCATAGTTACAAAGATCAGTAGTAAAACCTTTTCATCATTGCCCAGAAATGATTAGGCTTTCATAGACATACATACGCACCCCCCCACCCTCAATCTCATTCATTCCTACAGCTGTTATCTTTATAAACACATGTGCGTACACACACACACACACACACACACACACCAGACATATGCCCTTATTGTTTTACATTGTTTTATAGTTTTGCTTCTCAGAACTGTAGAGATCATGCATCAGGTAGACTGGAAAGACTTCTGATGCTCAGATTTGGCTAGTTTCATCATTGATCCACTTCACTAAAAGCAGATCTCAGAAAGCACTGACTTTAATGTTATAACATAGCTTCTGTAAACTAAACAAAAGAGAATACGAAGCCAAACAGCTCTAAAAATCGAGTGAACATTAAGACATTACTAACCTTATCATCTGGCTTCACAGTTGGACCCAAATATGTATGTTCTTCCTCCACAGCATAACTTAACACTGCATGATTTTCAACAACAGATTCCTTCAGCTTAACTGAAAAATGGATTTTGCAGTTCAAGATGGGAGAAAAATATAGTTGGGATAAGACAAATCAAATTCTTAGCACCACAGGACACCATTCCCTGCTTTCCTACAATCTACTTTCTCATTTTGCTTCTTAAAGTTGTCTTGTCTTAGATCAAAGAAAAAATTCACCGTATTTGTTAAAAACATTCACTAGTCAGCACAATATACTTTTTCCTGGAAAACTGTAGCTATTGTTATTTTATGAATAAAATGCTTTAAGAAATTTGAATATTAGGTCTAAAACCTAGAAAAGAACCAGTGTGATGAGAAATGCTTTTGCCACTGTTTTAAGTGGAAAAGCAAGAATATTAAATCATAAACACAGTGTGGTCCTAAAGATGGGAAAACATGCATATAAAAGAGACAATAAAGAAAACACCAGGGCCAGGTGCGGTGGCTTACACCTGTAATCATAGCACTTTGGGAGGCTGAGGCAGGTGGATCGCTTGAGTGCAGGAGTTCGAGACCAGCCTAGGCAACACAGTGAAACCTCGTCTCTACAAAAATTACAAACGTTAGCCTGGCGCAGTGGCAGGCACCTGTAGTCGCAGCTACTCAGGAGACTGAGGTGGGAGGGTGGCTTGCTTGAGCCTGGGAGGCGGAGGTTGTAATGAACCGAGAATGTGCCACCACACTCCAGCCTCTGCAACAGAGCCAGACCCCGTCTCAAAAAACCACACCAAAATGTAGCCAGTGGTTGTTTATTAATGGTAGCACAAGGAGTAATTTTTACTTGTACTGTACCTTTTAGTGCCTTCTATTATTTTATTTCATTTTTTTAGAGACAGTCTTTTTTTTTTTTTTTTTTTTTGAGGCAGAATCTCGCTCTGTCACCCAGGCCGGAATGCAGTGGCGCAATCTCGACTCACTGCAACCTCCGCCTCCCAGGTTCAGGCAATTCTCCCTGCCTCAGCCTCCTGAGTAGCTGGGATTACAGGCACACACCACCATGCCTGGCTAATTTTTCTATTTTTAGTAGAGACGGAGTTTCACCATTTGGCCAGGCTGGTCTCGAACTCGTGACCTCAGGTGATCTGCCCACCTCGGCCTCCCAAAGTGCTGGGATTACAGGTGTGAGCCACCACGCCTGGCGAGACAGAGTCTTGTTATGTTTCCCAGACTGGTCTTGAACTGCTAGCCTGAAGTGATCCTCCTGCCTTAGCCTCCTGAGTAGCTGGGATTATAGGCATGAGCCACTATGCCCAGCTTTTTTTTTTTTACAGCTTTCTAAATTCACAATGAGCATATATTACTTTTATGATGAATTATCATTCCTAATTATATTTGATATATTAAAACATTAAAATTATACTTTGTGTCTCATATTAACAACTCATGTATTCTGAGCTTATTTTCCTTCTTATTCCAAGTGACCAACTGACACTTGTGAGAAAGCTCACCAAGACATATTGTAGTCTATGGCTCTGAAAAATACAATTAAAACTGCTTCACTGAATATAAACAAAATTCTGCTTCATAATCTCAATGATATTAGAAGGTATGCACATTAAAGGTATATTTCTTAAATGTTTATGTAACAATTATTAATTATTCATTTTATTTTTTTTAAGACTAGTCAAGTGCAGTAGTGAGAACAGGGAAAAGAATAGAACAAAGAGTCCAATCTGTAACTGACTGTAAATAATCAATTGAGATAACTCATTACATTCGGACCAGGAGAATTATTTTTCAAATGTAGACCTAGTAAACAAGCAGGTAGGCATGGTGGCTCACCCCTCTAGTCCCAGCAACTCAGGAAGTTGAGGTGGGAGGATTGCTTAAGGCTAGTAGTTTCAGACCAGTCTGTGCAACCTAGCAAGACCTCATCTCTACAAAAATATAAAAAATTAGCTGGGCATAGTGGCATGCTCCTGTAGTCCTAGCTACCTCGGAGGCTGAGGCAGTCGGATGGTTTGAGCCCAGGATTTTGGATTGTGAATGAGCTATAATGGCACCACTGCACTCCAGCCTGGGCAACAGTGTGAACAACTGTGCCTTGAAACAAAACAAAAAAAACCAGGAAAAAAAAAAAAAACCCGGAAAAAAAAAAAACCCCGGAAAAAAAAAACAACCCCCCCACACACATACACATCTATCTGTATGTAAGTACAGATATTTATTCATAAAATAATATATATTATGGTTAATGAAGTGGAAACAAAGCTAATCGCAAATCTTTGTCTTTATTTTTTTTGAGACGGAGTCTCACTCTGTCACCCAGGCTGGAGTGCAGAGGCACGATCTTGGCTCACTGCAAACTCCACCTCCTGGGTTCAAGAGATTCTTCTGCCTCTGCCTCCTGAGTAGCTGGGACTACAGGTGCGCACCACCAAGCCTGGCTAATTTTTGTATTTTAGTAGAGACGGGGTTTCACCATATTGGCCAGGCTGGTCTCGAATTCCTGACCTTATGATCCGCCCACCTGGGCCTCCCTAAGTGCTGGGATTACAGGCGTGAGCCACCGTGCCTGGCTGACATTTGTCTTTAAATACAATATATTTTTTGGATGACAGGGTCTTGCTCTGTCACCCAGGTTGGCTGGTGAAATTTTATAGTGAGTTTTAATTTTTTCTTCTATTCTTAAGCAGCTCATTTTAAAAGCTAATTGGGAAATGAGAAGTTAATCTGGGATGTTCAATTCACTAATAATAATTACAATTATTTACTGTTATCTGTAATATACCTAGAAGACTCCCTCAGTGGAGGTATGAATAAATAAAGCAGCATTTGCGTGGTAGTAAGAAGTGAAAAATAAAAGTGAGAGAAAGGAGCAAGATCAGAGTCACTGAAGATGTTCAAAGATTCAGTGGATAGGTCCCTGAAAGCTGGAAGAGAAATAACTGTCATCATTTGGGATGTGGTTCACTGATAACAGTTCCTAAAAAGGGGAAGTGACATAATGAAAGTAACACCTTACTGCTATCTTTTCATGCCCTGCAGGAAGGCACCATTTCCTGTTTTCCTACAAGGGCAGACAGTACAAAGTTTGCAGTTAGTGGCTCCATCTTAAAAATCTGTTAAATCAAGGTGTGGGGCAGAAACAATGGAATATGTTTTTGTATGTCTTGTAGTAACAAGACAGACCTTTCTAAAATAGAAACAATCTGGGCCAGGCGTGGTGGCTCACGCCTATAATCCCAACACTTTGGGAGGCCAAGGTGAGAGGACTGCTCAAGCCTAGGGGTTCAAGACTAGTCTGGACAACACAGTGAGACCCTGTCTCTACAAAAATTAAAAAATTAACCGGGTGGGGTGGTGCATGCCTGTAGTCCTAGCTACTCGGGAGGCTGAGGTGGGAGGATCAATTGAGCCTAGGAGGTCAAGGCAGCAATGAGCTGTGGTTGCGCCACTGCACTCTAGCCTAGGTGATAGAGCAAGACCCTGTCTCAAAACAGAATAAAAGAAAATTGAAACAATCTGAATCTGGGAATGATTCTGAGAAAGAGAAAAGCCGTCCCTGGTATCCAGGAGCTGACCTGGCACTATCAGGTAATGCCCTGGTGTTCTGTTAAACATCAACAATTCCATGGAATGCCAATCTCAGAAATGGCCACTCTGTGACCATGATAAAGAAAAAAAAAAATGAGACCCCTTGTAACCACATCTGAACACAGACAAAACCATGAATATTGTCTAAACCACAAGAATGGCCAAGCATTCCCTTATCCTGGCTAATAGGAGTGATTGCTGCTGTTTTACCAGTTACAACTTTAGCTTCACTTCCATTCTTACCACCTCCTAGATAAGAACTTTTCAGGTACTGAAACAGAATTACTCCTGCTTCCTGACAACATCCAATACTAATTACCAAAAAGCTCTGTTTCCTTGAATCCTTCTCCCAATCCCCTAAAACAAGCCCAAATCCTATAAGTCCTTCCTAAATAGCCATTTACTGAGATGCCTCGTGGTTGCCCATGGTATGCATTCCCCCTCACCGCAACAGGTCAGACGCTCAGCTTTGTTCAACTATAGGTGCATTCCTCGTAGTCTTTAGCTAGAGGTTATCAACAAATAGAATAAAAAGAAAATGCAAATATCCATTGTGTAAATAAAAAAGAGTGATGCAGCGGGTAGGGGTGGAGCAAGAGAGACGGAATAGAAGCTTCCACCAACTGTCCTCACCACAGGAACTTCAAAGTTGGCAACTGGGGCGGGAAATTAAAGAAAAATAAAATTAAAGAGAAATAAGCTTTCCTGTATTAGGCTGACTTGTCCCAGAGGCAGCAACAGGCACAGCCCAGACCCAGGAAAAGTCTTAATAATATTATGTAATGTGCTCTGTAGACTCTCCCAGCACTCCTTCAACATAGGGAGAAGAAAAACAAATTTTCCTTTGTTTTATGGTATAAGTTTATAGATTTTATAGATTCCTGTTCTCTGTAACTAGTAACTTCAAGAATTCTGTTTTGTCTAAGAAGTACAACAAAGGTCATGAGAAGCCTAAGCAGGCCTGAACTACAGCTGCCTAGGCACCATAGTGAAGGTTACGAGATAAACCAGTGCAAGGCTCTTTAGAGCAAAATCTAGATAATGGGCATCTGGGTTGCATAGCGATGGTCATGTGCAATCCTGAGTTATGAACTTGTTACAATTTGATTAACTGTCTTTGTCCTGCCTCTGTATCCCTGCTTTCACACCACTGTAAGCTTGCTTCAAGCTAGCCCACCCCCTTTTGTGAAGTGTGTATAAAAGCCAAGTACTGTCTTTGTTCTGCGCCCAGTCTTTAGACGTTGAGTCTGCTGGGTCTGAGTGCACTCAATAATAAAGATACCCTCCTGTATACACCCCAAGGTCTCTCCCTGGTCCTCCTGATTACACAACAGCAACCATATAAAAAAGTACCTTCATACGAACCAAAAATCCGGTGAGCAATCACAGTACCTGGTTTTAACTTCATATCACTGACAGAGGCACTGAAGAGGATAGCAAAGACAGTCTTGAAATGCCAACACCACCCTTCCCTCATCTCCAGGCAGTGGCCACATGGTGCGGAGAGAGAATCTGTATGCTTGGGGGAAGGAGAGCTCAGCCATTCTGGGACTTTGCATTGGAACTCAGTGTGGCCAGCACCAAGTAGAACTCCGCCAATGCCCTTGGAGGGAGCATTTAGACCAGCCCTAGACAGAGGGGAAGTATCCACTCTAGCAGTTGGAAGTTGAGTTTTGGCAAGTCTTGTCACTACGGGCTAAATTTAGTGCTCTGGAGTCCTAAACAAACTTGAAAGGCTGTTTAGGCCACAAAGACTGTAACTGCAGCACTAGGCAAGTCCTAGTGCTGTGCTGGGCTCAGAGCTTGTAGACTTGGAGGGGTCACATGACCTAGTGAAAACCAGCTAGGGTGGCGAAGGGAGTGCTTGTGCTACCCCTCCCCTAATCCCAGGCAGCACAGCTCACAGCTCCAAAAGAGACCCCTTCCTTCTGCTTGCGGAGAGAAGGGGAAGAATAAAGAGGACTTTGTTTTGCAAATTGAATACCCACTCAGTCACAGAAGAATAAGGCACTGGGAGGACTTATGAGGTCCCCATACTGGGACCTAGCTGTTGGATGACATTTATGGACACATCCTGGGCTAGAAGAGAACCTGCTGCCTTCAAGGGAAGGACCCAGTCCTGGCAGGATTCATCACCTGCTGATTAAAGAGCCCTTGGGTCCTAGCAGTGGTAGCCAGGTAGTATATGCCATGGGCCTTATGTGAGACTCTGAGACATGATGGCTTCATGTGTGACCCAGCATATTCATAGCTGTGATGGCTATGAGAAGAGACCCCTTCTGCTTGAGAAAAGCAGAGGGAAGAATAAAGGGGACTTTACCTTGCAGCTTAGGTACCAGCTTAGCCACAGTGGGGAATAGCACCAAGTGGGATCTTGGAGTCCCCGATTCCAGGCCTTGGCTCTTGGATGGCATCTCTGAACCTACCCTGGGTCAGAGAGGAGGAAGCCCACTGCCCTGAAGGAAGTCCCATGCCTGGCAGCATTCACAACAAGCTAACTGAAGGGCCACTGGGCCTTAAGTGATCATCAGTGGTACCATGATAGTACTCTCCATAGGCCTGTGGTGGTGGTGGACAAGGGGAGAGAGTCCTTTGCCTAGGGAAGGGGAGGGAACAGTGGAAAGGACTTTGTTTGTGATTTTGGTGCCTGCTTAGCCACAGTAGAGTACCCAGTAGAGTTCTAAAGATCCCGATTCCAGGCACTGACTCCTGGACATCTCTGGATTTGCCCGGGGCCACTTGCCACCCTGAAGGCAAGGACATAAGACCAGCTGGCTTCACCACCTGCTGACTGTAGAGCCCTAGGGCCTTGAATGAACAAAGATGGTAGGCAGGTAGTGGTTACAGTGGGCCTTGGGCAAGACCCAGTACTGTGCTGGCTCAGGTATGACACAGCACAGTCTCAGAGATGATGGCCACAGGGGTGCTTGTGTCACCCCTCCCCCCAGCTCCAGGCAGCTCAGCACAGAGAGAGAGAGAGAGAGAGGCTGACTGACTCTATTTGTTTGGGAGACAGGAAGGTAAAGATAAGAGTCTCTGCTGGATAGTCCAGAGAATTCTTCTGGATCTTATCCAAGACCACCAAGGCAGTACCTCTATGAGTCTGCAAGAACTACAGTGTTACTGAGCTTGGGGTATCCCCTAATGAAGACATGGCTGCAGTGACCAAAAACTTAGATCACAACACTGAAGTCCCTTTGAATACTCAGAAAGCTGTCCCAAGAAGGATGGGTACAAGCAAGCCCAGTGCAAAGACTGTAAGAAATACCTAACTCTTGGCAGGGCATGGTGGCTCACGCCTGTAATCCCAGCATTTTGGGAGGCCGAGGCGGGTGGAACACGTGGTCAAGAGATTGAGACCATCCTGGCCAACATGGTGAAACCCCGTCTTTACTAAAAATACAAAAATTAGCTGGGCGTGGTGGCACGCGCCTGTAGTCCCAGCTACTTGGGTGGCTGTGGCAGAAGATTCGCCTGAACCTGGGAGGCAGAAGTTGCAGTGAGCTGAGATCATGCCACTGCACTCCAGCCTGGCGACAGAACAAGACTCTGTCTCAAAAAAAGAAAAGAAAGAAACACCTAACTCTTTAATGCCCTGGTACCAATGAACATCCACAAACATCAAGACCATACAGGAAAACATGACTTCACCAAACTAAATAAGGGACCAAGGGCCAATCCCTGAGACACAGATATGTGACATTTCAGACAGAGAATTCAAAAGTAGCTGTTTTGAGGAAACAAAGAAACTCAAGATAACACAGAGAAGGAATTCAGAATCCTATCAGATAAATAAAATGAAGACAGTGAAATAGTTAAAAAGAATCAAGCAGAAATTCTGGAGCTGAAAAATGCAATCGACATACTGAAGACTGGATCAGTCTCTTAATAGTAGAACTGATCAAGCACAAGAATGAATTAGTGAACCTGAAGACAGGTTATTTGAAAATGCACAGAGGAGACAAAAGATAAGAGAATTAAAAAGAATGAAGCATGCCCACAAGATCTAGAAAGTAGCTTTAAAAGGGTAAATCTATGAGCTACTGGCCTTAAAGAGAAGGTAGAGAGACAGGGATAGAGTTTGTTCAAAGGGATAATAACAGAGAACTTCCCAAACCTAGCGAAAAATATCAATATTCAAGTACAAGAGGAACAGAGAACACCAAGCAGATTTAACCCAAAGAAGACTATCTCAAGGCATTTAATAATCAAATTCCCAAAGGCGAAGGATAAAGAAAGAATCCGAAAAGCAGCAAGAAAAAAATAAACAAATAATATACAATGGAGCTCCAATACGTCTAGCAGCAGACTTTTCAGGAAACCTTACAGGCCAGGAGAGAGTGGCATGACACATTAAAAGTGCGGATCTGGCAAAAATATCCTTCAAAAGTAAAGAAGAAACAAAGACTTTCCTAGACAAAAGCTGAGGGATTTAATCAAAACCAGACCTGTCCTACAAGGGATAATCAAGGGAGTTCTTCAATTGGAAAGAAAACAACATTAGTAAGCAATAAAAAATGATCTGAAGGTACAAAAATCACTGGTAATAGTAAGTACACAGAAATACACAGAATATTATAAAACTGCAATTGTTTTGTGTAAACTACTCATACTTAAACAGAAAGACAAAAAGATGAACAGATCAAAAATAATACATATGACTTTTCAAGATATAGACAGTACAATAAGACATAAATAGAAACAATAAAAAGTTAAACAGCAGGGACACAAAGTTGAAGTACAGGGCTTTTATTAGTTTTCTCTTTGCTTGTTTATGCAATCATTCCTAAGTTGTCATCAGTTTTAAATAATGGGTTATAAGATATTATCTGCAAGCTTCAGGGTAACCTCAAATTTAAAAACATACAACAGATACAAAAAAAAAATAAAAAGCAAGAAATCAAAACATACCACCAGAGAAAATCACCTTCACTAAAACAACAACAACAACAACAACAACAACAACGAAACAGAAGAAAGAAAAGTAGGAAGACCAAAAAATAACCAGAAAACAAATAACAAAATGACAAGAGTAAATCATTACTTATCAATAATAACGTTCAATGTAAATGGACTAAACTCTCCAAGCAAAAGACATAGTGTGGCTGAATGGATAAAAAAACAAGATCCAATGATCTGTTACCTACAAGAAATACACTTCACCTATAAAGAAACACAGACTGAAAACAAAAACATTGAAAAAGATGCAAATGGAAAACAAAAAACAGCAAGAGTAGCTATACTTATATCAGAAATAATAGACTTTGGCGAGGTGTGGTGGCTTATGCCTGTAATCCTAGCAGTTTGGGAGGTCTAAGTGGGTGGATTACCTGAGGTCAGGAGTTCGAGACCAGCCTGGCCAACATGGCTAAACCCCGTCTCTACTAAAAATACAAAAATTAGCCAGGTGTGGTGGCGCATGCCTGTAATCCAAGCTACTTGGGAGGCTGAAGCAGGAGAATCACTTGAACCCACGAGGTGGAGGCTGCAGTGAGCCAAGATCCTACCACTGTACTCCATACTCCAGCCTGGGTGACAGAGTGAGACTCTGTCTTAAAAAAATTAATAAATAAATAAAATTTCAAGACAAAAACCATAGAAAAAAAAAAGCAGGTCATTATATAATGATAAGGGGTTAATTCAGCAAGAGGATGTAACAATTATAAACATATATGCACCCAACACTGGAGCATCCAGATATATAAGGCAAATATTATTACAGCTAAAGAGATAGCTAGACCCCAGTAAAATAATAGCTGGAGACCTCAACATCCCACTTTCAGCATTGGATAGATCTTCCAGACAGAAAATCAACAAAGAAACATTGGGCTTAATCTTCACCATAGACCAAATGAACCTAACAGATATTTACAGAACATTTCATCCAATGGCTACAGAATACATATTCTTCTCCTCAGCACATGGATCATTGTCAGAGACAGACCACATGTTAGGCCACAAAACAAGGCTTAAAACATTAAAAAAAAAAAAAAAAACTTAAATAGCCCAGGAGTGGTGGCTCAAGCCTGTAATCCCAGCACTTTGGGAGGCTGAGGTGGGCGGATCACTTGTTCCTGGGCGGTCAGGAGTTTGAGACCAGCCTGGCCAATATGGTGAAACTCCATCTATACTAAAAATACAAAAATTAGCTAAGCATGGTGGCACATGCCTGCAGTCCCAGCTATTTGGGAGGCTGAGGCAGAAGAATTGCTTGAGCCCAGGAGATGGAGGCTGCAGTGGGCCAAGATCGTGCCACTGCACTCCAGCCTGGATGACAGAGCTAGACTCTGTCTCAAAACAAAAACAAAAACAAAAACAAAAACAAAACTGAAATAATAACACTTATCTTCTCTGACCACAGTGGAATAAAACTAGAAATCAGTAACAAGATAAATTTTGGAAACTATACAAACATATGGAAGTTAAACAGTATGCTCCTGAATGACCAGTGGGTCAATGAAGAGACTAATAAAGAAACTGAAAATTTCTTGAAACAAATAATGGAGACACAACATACCCAAACTTATGAAATACAGCAAAAGCAGTACTAAGAGGGAAATTTATAGCTATTTAAGTATCTACATAAAAAAAGAAGAAAAACTTCAAATCAACAACCTAAAAATGCATCTTAAAAAACTAGAAAAGCAAGAGCAAATCAAACCTAAGGTTGGTGGAAGAAAAGAAATAATAAAGATCAGAGGAGAAATAAATGAAAAGGAAACAAATAAAATAATGCAAAAGATCAAGAAAACAAAAATTGGTTTTATGAAAAGATTTTAAAAATTGACAAATCTTTAGCCAGACTAATTACAAAAAAAGAAGGTCCAAATAAAATCAGAAATGAAAAAGGAGACATTACAACAGATACTGCAGAAATTTAAAGGATCGTTAGAGACTACTATTAGCAACTATAGGCCAAAATTGGAAAACTAGAAGAAATGAATAAATTCCTAGACACATACAACCTACCAAGGTTGAACCATGAAGAAATCCAAAACCTGAGTAGACCAATAACAAGTAATGAGATCAAAGCTGAAACAAAAAGTCTCCCAGCAAAGAAAAGCTCAGGACACTATCGCTTCACTGCTGAATTTTACCGAACACTTAAAGGCAAACTAAGACCAACCCCACTCAAACTATTCTGAAAAACAGAAGAGGAAGAAATACTTCCAAACTCATTCCACAAGGCCAGTATTGCCCTAATCCCAAAACCTGACAAAGACGCAATAAAATAAAATTTACAAGTCAATATCTCTGATGAATACTGATGCTAAAATACTAGCAAATCGAATTCAACAACACATTAAAAAGATCATTCATTATGACCAAGTGGAATTTATCCCAAGGATGCAAGGATGGTTCAATGTATGCAAAATAAACAATGTGATACATCCTATCAACAGAATGAAGGACAAAAACCACATGATCATTTCAATTGATGCTGGAAAAGCATTTGATAAAATTCAACATTCCTTCATGATAAAAACCTTAAAAAACTGGGTACAGAAGGAACATAACACAATAAAAGCCATATATGACAGATCCACAGCGAGTATCATACCAAATGCGGGAAAACCTGAAAGCCTTTCCTCTAAGATCTGAAACACAAGGATGCCTGCTTTCACCACTGTTACTCAACATATTAATGGTACTTGAAGTCCTAGCTAGAGCAATCGCACAAGACAAGGAAATAAAGAGCATCCAAGTTGGAAAGGAAGAAGTCAAATTATCCTTTGATACGAGCTTATATCTGGAAAAAACCTAAAGACTCCACAAGAAAACTATTATAACTGATAAATTCAGTACGGTTGCAGGATACAAAATCAACATACAAAAACCAGTAGCATTTCTATATGCCAAAAGCAAATCACCTGAAAAGAAATCAAGAAAGTAATCCCATTTACAACAGCTACAAAGAAAATTAAATACCTAGGAATTAACCAAAGAAGTGAAAGATTTCTACAATGAAACTTGTAAAAGATTGATGGAAGAAATTAAAGAGGACACACAAAAAATGGAAAGATATTCCATGTTCCTGGATTGGAAGAATCTCAACATTATTAAAATGTCCATACTACCCAAAGCAATCTGCAGATTCAATGCAATCCCTATCAAAATACCAATGATATTCTTCATAGAAATAGAAAAAAAATCTTAAAATTTATATGGAACCACAAAAGACCCAGAATAGCCAAAGCTATCCTGAGCAAAAAGAACAAAACTGGAGGAATCTACCTAACTTCAAATTATACTACAGAGCAACAGTAATCAAAACAGCATGGTACTAGCATAAAAAGAGACACACACAGATCAATGGAACAGAATAGAGAACGCAGGAACAATTTCATACATTTACTGTGTACTCAGTTTTGAGAAAGGTGCCAAGAACGTACATGGGGGAATAGAGAGTCTCTTCAGTAAATGGTGCTGGGAAGACTGGATACCCACATATGGAAGAATAAAACTAGACCCTATCCCTCACCATATACAAAAATCAAACCAAAATGGATTAAAGATTTAAATCTAAGGCCTCAAATTTGAAACTACTAAAAGAAAACATTGGGGAAACCCTCCAGGTCACTGGTCTGGGCAAAGGATTTCTTGAGCAATACCCCACAAGTACAGGAAACCAAAGCAAAAATGGACAAATGGAATCACATCAAATTAAAAAGCTTTTGCAAAGCAAATGAAACAATCAATAAAGTGAAGAGACAACCAATAGGATGGGAGAAAATGTTTGTAATTACCCATCTGACAAGGGATTCATAACTAGAATATATAAGGAGCTCAAACAACTCTGTAGGAAAAAATCTAATTACCTGATTAAAAAATGGGCAAAAAATCCAAACAGACATTTCTCAGAAGAAATACAAATGGCAAACAGGCAAATGAAAAGGTGCTCAATCAACACCAGTGATCACTAGAGAAATGCTAATCAAAACTACTTTGAGATATCCTGCCAGTCCAGTTAAAATGGCTTTTATCTAAGACAGGTAATAATGAATGTTTTGCAAAGATGTGGTCAGAAGGGAACACCATTGGTGGGAATGTAAATCAGTACAACCACTATGAAGAGCAGTTTGGAGGTTCCTCAAAAAACTAAAAATATTGCTACCATATGATTCGGCAATCCTGCTGCTAGGTATATACTCAAAAGAAAGTAAATCAGTACACTGAGGAGATATCTGCACTCCCATGTTGACTGCAGCACTGTTCACAATAGCCAAGATTTGGAAGCAACCTAAGTGTCCATCAACAAACAAATGGATAAAAAAAAAGTGGCACGTATCACAATGGAGTACAATTCAGCCATAAAAAGGAACAAAATCATGTCATTTGCAATAACATGGATGGAACTGGAGGTTATTATGTTAAGTGAAATAAGCCAGGCACAGAAAGACAAACTTCACATGTTCTCACTTATTTGTGGGAACTCAAAATTAAGACAACTGAACTCATGGAGATAGAGAGTAGAACAAAGGTTATCAGAGGCTGGGAAGCATAGTTGGGGGTCGTTGGGGGAGTGGGGATGGTTAATGGGCACAAATAAGCAGTTAGATAGCAAAACAGGGTGACTATAGTGAATAATTTCTTTGTACATTTTGCAATAACTGAAACTATAATTGAATTGTTTGTAATAAAGTATAAATGCTTGAGGTGATGGATACCCCATTTACCATGATGTGAATATTACACATTGTATACCAGTATCAAACTATCCCATATACCCCATAAATAGATACACCTACTATGTAGCCACAAAAATTAAAAATTAAAAAAAGAATAATCTGTTTTATTTTAAAATGTCAAAAATTATAGCTCACTGAAAATTATATCCTTTACAGTTATTTTAATCCACAATTTAAAGAGGAGATGTTAAAGTCAATTTTTTAATAAACCCTCAAAAGAATATCCCTTTCCTTCATCTCTCATTCCACTCAACTATAGATACAAGTAAGGTATCTTGTATAGATACGAGTAAATTATCTTACTAGGTGTACAGCTAAAATAAAAATAAATCTGGCTATAAAATGTAACTTCTTTTTTTTTTTTTTTCAGATGGAGTCTTGGAGTCTCGCTCTGTCGCCCAGGCTGGAGTGCAGTGGCTTGATCTCGGCTCACTGCAAGCTCTACCTCCCAGGTTCACGCCATTCTCCTGCCTCCCTACAGGACTACAGGTGACCACCACTACACCTGGCCAATTTTTTGTATTTTTAGTAGAGACAGGGTTTCACGGTGTTAGCCGGATGGTCTCAATCTTCTGACCTCATGATCTGCCAGTCTTGGCCTCCCAAAGTGCTAGGATTACAGATGTGAGCCACTGCACCCGGCCAAAATGTAACTTCTTAAAAGATGCCTTACAACTAATAAAAAGTACTACAACTATACTTTGTAGGATCAGTACACAAATTATATATAAAATATCCTGTGCTATATATATATACATATATAAATTCAGAAGCGAGAAGATTAACATTGGCTGTCTTTGGGTGTTAGGATTAAGTGATTTAAATATTTTTCCTTCAAATTATCTTTATTTTCCAAATATTTAAAAATAAACATAAAACAGCTTATTTAGAATGCCCACAAATAGAATTTTTAAAATGTTTAACAGTATTTAATTAGATATGGATTGTTACAAATAGGCTTAAACATAAGATTTATGGATGCTGCCAATTGTATAAAACTCCTACCTTGATAAACTTCTTACTGGCTTTTAATAAAACAATTTAAAAGCAAAATTACTCATTTAACAACTGCATAGAACAATATAGTTAACAGTGCATCATAACGATTCCATTAACAGCAGTAACTAAGTTTATTTACCATTTTTCACCATTACAAATAACAAAATAATAAATATCTTTTGTCCACATATCCTTGTGCACACAATTCCACTTTCCATTTATTTCTCACCTGCTTCATCATAGTCATCACCACAGACATTCTCTTGGCCAACTGGTTGAAGACAACTAAATGGATCATGGGCCAGTGGGCTCCCAAAGAAACTTTGTTCTCGGCTTATTGAGACTCGCAGGGGGTCTCTGTCTTGATAAATACCTGGTTTACCTGGGGGGGGGGGAAATATTTCCACTTCAGTTTCTGGAACTATTAATAGCTAGAACTAAAGTGCCAATTTATATTATGGGTAGAAATCTAAGCTCTTAAAGACTTACTGTATATAGCAAGAAAATAATTCCTTACCTTTCACAGTCAAGCTTTTATATTATTTGTATTCAATTTTACTAAGCTTTTAATGATGCTGCTACCTCACCACATCAGATTATGCCTCAGTATTGACTAATCACAAAGAAAATTCATGGAGAATTTACCAGCCATTATAACATGCATTCATAATTTATATATAAAGTTCAAAAATAACCACAACTAATTTGTGGTATAGGAATCAAGATATGGTTTAGAAGACAGGGGATGATAACTGGGAAGGTAAAAGAGAAGTGTTTACTGGGTTCTCTAATGTTCCACTTCTTGACCTGGTGGTGTTTACATGGGTGTGATTATTACAGTGATAAACCACTGAAACAAACATGATTTGTGCACCTCTTTGAAGGTTATATTTTGATAAAGCATCCCCCCAAAAATTGGGAATTAAGGGCGCTAGGCACTACTACAAAAGGAATACATGCAGCAGGAAACTAAAAACAGAACATTTAAGACTATGTACTTGGAAGAGTTATCCCTCTCCTGAGATCCCTGTCCATCAACATCATCCCCAGAGGAAACTAAAGGTTTATTCTCTGGAGAAACCGAATCTGATACACTCTGGGGTCCAGGGGATCAGGCACAGAAAGGAGGCAAGAGTGGAAGGGGGTGACAGAATGCCATAAGGAAATCAGAGGGTGTTAAAGTCTGCATCCTCAATCCAGATCTCCTAGGTCTGGCTCAATAATATCAACAGCCAGGCTTATATCAAGCTTAGAAGGTATTTCTTTGAAGAAACTAAACTTCTCTCAAGGAATGGAACTACAGATACTAAGGTGAGCGTCCTCACTACAAAGCCATACTTTTTCCAATAAAGTCCAACAGCACATATGGCCCCTCATCCCAAGAGAACCTCCAATTGGCCTTTTAGCATCCCGTTCAAATATGAAGACATTAGAGGAAAGGTTCTAAAGTATAAGACAGAGACAACAAAAAAATGAAAGAACTAAAAAATATAAAAACCCAAACCAAAAAATCCACTATAAATATTTAAAGTAGACAACATTCTGCATCCATGAAACAATAGCAGGATGCTATAAAAAAAGAAAATAATCAGAGAAAAAGAGTAACCTTTTAGAAACTACAATTTGATCATCAAAAGTTCAAAAGAAAAGTCGGAACACAAAATTAAGAAAATTAGCCCACAAAACAAAACCCAAAGAAAAAGAAAGAGAAGAAAAAATGGAAAGATCAATATAGATCAGTATTTCTCAACCTTATTTTTATCATCCCTTAAGGAGTCGTTTTAGACTTTTCCTTTTTAAACTGCCTCTACCCCCGTTCAGTTTTAATAACCACAAATATACTGTATATCTATTTATGCATATTTGTGCTTTGTACATATAAATAGTAAAAGTTTTTTTTCACCTCCCCAAGAACCAATTTTTATCCCTCTGGGGGAAAAAACACCCTTGTTAAGAATGCATAGCATGGCCATACAACTTCCAACTAAAAGGTGTTCCACAAAAAGAGAAAATAGTACAAACTACATTATATTGAGAGGTATTTAACTGAAGTAGTAGAGAGTGGAAAGACAGACACTCTAAAAACTTTAAGCAAATTAAATAAATAAGACAATTTACTACATGAAAAAAGTTTAGAAAAATAAAATATAATAACATAATATACTAATGGACTCAGCAGCAAAAAAGGTCTATGTATCACCATAATGACAATTTAGCTTAATTTTTGCTTAAACCCACTGCAACTATGGAAGTAAATACAAGAAGAAATACTTAAAATACTTGAAAAGTAACTGCCTCTGGTGAGTGGTATTAAAGGGTGTGTAGGGGCAGGAAGAACTGCTGTTTTATGTTATACCTTTCAGCGCTATTTCCCTTTTTAAATTACTTGCATGTAATATGATGATAGAAGTATTACCCTAAGAAGTATGGTAAAGGCTATGATGAGACCAAGACTTCATGAGAAGGAAATCTGAATAAGTTTACCAAACAAATGACACTTACTAAGTCTTGAAGGGAGGAAGAGAAAGATCATGAGGGCCTGGTAGTTCACCTACCAGGGGTTTTGGCAGGGATTTTAGTTCACCTACCTAGGGGTCTTGACTTATTTAGACTTACTCCTAGACTTAAAAGAAACCACTGCAGTCTCAACCCCCTGGGATCAAGTGAGCCTCCTACCTCAGCCTCCCAAGTAGCTGAACACTACAGGCAAGCGCCACCAGATGGGGTTTCCCTGCATTACACCAGGCTGGTCTCGATCCTCCCATCTCAGCCTCCCAAAGTGCTGGGATTACAGGTGTGAGTCATTGCACCTAGCATACCTCCCTTAATTCTTTCAAACGCTCAGAAACACAGGTACAATATTTTATAGCTGGAGATCAAACGGCTAATATTAACATTACAGCTTTTTTTTTCAACTACTATACTAATGAGGATACAACTTCTAAGTACCTTTCTATTGGCAAAGCTAATGTTCCCCTTTAAAAAATAATTTATTTTGATAAATTTGATCGAGAAAATTATTTAGTGAATCTGAATTCTAAAAAAAATTATGAAATTCACATAAGACTATTTATTAAGAATTACAGAGATGGGGCCGGGCGCAGTGGCTCAAGATTATAATCCCAGCACTTTGGGAGGCCGAAGCAGGCAGATCACAAGGTCAGGAGATGGAGACCATCCTGGCGAACACGGTGAAATCCCGTCTCTACTAAAAATATAAAAAAATTAGCTGGGCTTGGTGGCGGGTGCCTCTAGTTCCAGCTCCTCGGGAGGCTGAGGCAGGAGAATGGCGTGAACCTGGGAGGCGGAGCTTGCAGTGAGCCGAGATTGCGCCACTGCACTCCAGCCTGGGCGACAGAGCGAGACTCTGTCTCAAAAAAAAAAAAAAAAAAAAGAATTACAGGGATGGGTGTTTTATTATTTTTTTCTGACACCTGGATGTAGAAAGTAGTACAGTGAATAAATATATCTGTTCTAATTGACCATAAAGCCAGGATTTAAGCATAATAATCCTATAAAAATATAAGAAAAGAACAGTGAAGGTAGGAAAGTAGAAAGTGACAAAGGAAAAGAGAAAAAAAAAAAACCTGAGTGTATCCTAAAAGAAACACATGTAGAAGGCAGACATGAAAGGAAACGGGGAGCAAGACTGTCAGAAGATGGAAAATCAAAAAATTTTTGTCTACAATAAGTTGTTTTCCCCATATACAAGATAAAGAAACTACATAGTCATAGTTATTACCAATGCCACATTTCCTTAAGTCCAAATTTTAAATACTGTTTAAATAAACCATTTTTTCCTTTTCATGAAAGTCAGTCTAGGTTTCTTTTTTTTTTTTCCATCTCCTTTTTCTGCTATAAGTTTAACAAAAAACATTTAGCACTCTGAAAAAATGTAGACCAGGTGCGGTAGCTCATGCCTGTAATCCTAGCACGTCGGGAGGCTGAAGCAGGCAGATCACCTGAGGTCAGCAGTTCAAGACCGGCCTGGCCAACATGGTGAAAGCCTGTCTCTACTAAAAATACAAAAATTAGCTGGGTGTGGTGGCGGGCGCCTGTAATCCCAGCTACTCGGGAGGCTGAGGCAGGAGATTTGCTTGAACCCAGAAGGCAGAGGTTTCAGTGAGCTGAGATCACACCATTGCATTCCAGCCTGGGCAACAGAGCAAGACTCCATCTAAAAAAAAAGTAGAAAACTGGCAAATTATTTAAAAATCTTGTTTTATCAAAGCATCTATTTACCTAGTATAGAAGTTCTGCCAATTGCTGGTGACTCTACTTCTTGTATAGCACTAAGTTCATGCTGGTTTAAGTCCAAACCACATTTGACTTTTGCTACAGGTGGCTTTGAGGATCTTCTCCCCAGATCTTTCTCCAGATGCTCACCTATTAAGTCAATGACAAAGTTGGATACAATACAAAATCTATTAACATACTTCTAACTTTTCTTCAACTAGCAAGCTACAGGGGACGAAAACAAGGAATAATCAGTGAAATAATTACAATCAAACACAATTATCTTACCACTTTGCTTGGCACTAGTATCTTCTGAAGCCAAATGATTATCATCAGAGTTGTTCCTATCTGCATGCCTAATATTTTCTTGATCATTTCCTGCTAGGTCTTGTGTATTAGGAAACCAATCTCTGAGCTGCCCCATCTTCTGGGTTTTTAAATCATTTTCAACTGTGGGCTTACTTGTCTGAAAAAGTGGAGATGAGGGTGGGGAAACACAAGTTGGGGGATCATGTGAAGAATTATTCATTAGATTTATATCTCCCTTCTTAAATTAGAACGTAAACCAAATAAATAGTTCCATCAATCACAAAATTTTATCTATATATAAAAAATAAGATATGCTTCTAATGCCAAAAGGATATTTCCATTGAAAATACAACCATTCGGCCAGGCGCGGTGGCTCACGCCTGCAATCCCAGCACTTTGGGAAGCCAAGGTGGGCAGGACACCTGAAGTCAGGAGTTCAAGACCAGTCTGGCCAACATGGTGAAACCCCGTCTCTACTAAAAATACAAAAATTGGCTGGGTGTGATTGTGCATGCCTGTAATCCTGGCTACTTAGGAGGCTGAGGCAGGAGAATCACTTGAACCTGGAAGGCAGAGGTTGCAGTGAGCCAAGATCGTGCCACTGCACTCCAGCCTGCAGCCTGGGCAGCAGAGCAAGATTTCGTCTCAAACAACAACAACAAAAACAACAACCATTCACAGCCTTGGACTTAAAAACTTAGCCTACAGCCAGGTGCAGTGGCTCACGCCTGTAATCCTAGCACTTTGGGAGGCCGAGTTGGGCAGATCATGATGTCAGGAGATTGAAACCAGCCTGGGCAACATGGCAAAACCCTGTCTCTACAAAAAATACAAAAATTAGCTGGGCATGGTGGTGCATGCCTGTAATCCCAGCTACCCGGGAGGCTGAGGCAGGAGAATCGCTTGAACCAGGGAATCAGAGGTTGCAGTGAGCCGAGATGACGCCACGGCACTCCAGCCTGGTGACAGAGCAAGACTCTGTCTCAAAAACAAACAAACAAACAAACAAAAAACAAACAAACAAAAAACATAGCCTCCATTGCATCTTTCCATAAGAGATTATATTTGAGTATTTCCCTCTGCTTTTCTTTTGCCATTACTTTTCCTTTAAATGACCAGTAAATCTCTTGACGTTAACTCTTCCTGAACCCAACTCAAGCTTCTTCTCGACATCAAAGGATTTGCAGAACTCTATTTAGACTAAATAATAAATTTAGGAAGTGGCCTTTCATTTATTTATTTTTTTGAGATAGGGTCTCCCTCATCGCCCAGGCTGGAGTACAGTGGCATAATATGGCTCACTGCAGCCTCAACCTCCTGGGCTCAAGTCATCCTCCCACCTAAGCCTCCAGAGTTGCTAGGACTAGAGGTACATGCTACCATGCCTGGCTAATTTTTGTATTTTTTGTAGAGACAGGGTTTCGCCATGTTGCCCAGGCTGATCTTGAACTCCTGGGCTCAGGAGATCCACCTGCCACGGCCTCTCAAAGTGCTGGGATTATAAGGCCTGAGTCACCATGTCCAGCAGAACTGGCCTTTTAAAATAAAACGGATACATTCAAATTTAGAACATACCCTTGTCTCCCAGATAGGGCAACTATGAATGAGTCACTGGGCCAGAGTCTTATGAACAATTCAGATAAAAGCAGCAGGTCCAGCTCTACATCAGCCTAAAATCATGCCCGTTTTACAACAAACCATAATAGTGTCACTTGAGAAAAAAGATGGTATTGATTTTGATTTGTATATAAATGTCAACAAAGAGCACAATGTCTGTTGCTGCATAAGAGAAATTCTGCTAACCAGTTATTTTTACAATTTAAATCTTATGGTAAGCTTAAAATCCATTAAAACAAAACTCTAAAATAAGAATCTACATTGTTTTGTGGTGTGTTTGCAGGTGAAATTAATTGAGCTTTGGGTCAGGTGTGGTGGCTCATACCTGTAATCCCAGCACTTTGTAATCCCAGCAACATGGCGAAACCCTGTCTCTATTAAAAAAAAAAAATACAAAATTTAGCCAGGCATGGTGGTACATGTCTGTAATCCCAGCTACTTGGGAGACTGAGGCACAAGAACCACTTAAACCCAGGAGGTAGGGGTTGCAGTGAGCCGACATGGTGCCACTCTACTCCAGCCTGAAAAACAGAGCGAGACCTTGTCTCAAAAAAAAAAAAAAAAGCAAAAACAAAAGAAAATTTAAAAAAATTAATTGGACTTCACGTAACTATTAACCTCATAAACACCATGTGGGTGGATCGATTTTTGTTTTAACTTCCACATCATTTAGGGTGAAAAATCAAAGCACAGTTAAGGTCAAACTACTTTTTCTCAATAACTGAAAACTTGTAATCCTAGTATTAAAAACTGATTTGGGTTTAAACTTCTAGTGTTTCATTATTATTCAGGTTTAAAACATACCTGACTGTCTTTAAAGAAATCCTTCAAAGTCTCTTCATGTTTCTGTATCTGCTGCTGCAATGCTGTTTGTCTCTGTACAAGCAATTTTTCTTGGGCTTTCTGGCTATAATGCAGAACTTCTCTTTGTAGATCCAACTGTTTCTGAAGTCCCAAGTTATCTTGCTGAGTTAAGACAGGCTGTGAAAAACTCAAAAGTCTATCTTGAAACCCTGGGATCACAGGATTACTTGTGGGGGCTGCATGTTCATTCTGGGATGAATACAATTCACAAGTGCTTTTAGGTTTAGCTTCTGCAAAAGGTAGTGGAATAAACGAATGCTCTGTTTCCTTGGGTAGAAACAAAGAGGGGATAGTATGCTCAGCAGATTCACTTTTGTTCAACTTTCTTTGTTTGTTTAAAGACAGTTCTTCCTGGGGTTTCTCATAAGAATACATCACTTCCCTTTGTGCATCCAATTGTGCTGTCATATTATCTTGCTGAGGCAGAATAGGCTGTGATAAACTCAAAAGTCTATCCTGTAATCTTGGAATCTCACAATGACTTGAGGGAAGAGTATCATTACTTTTGGTTGGGAAAGACTTCTGGGTTCTTTCAGAGTCAGCAACAGGCACCTGGGATACAAATGAAGAGGAGCAAACTTGTTCAGATGATACCCTTTTCTCCAATTCACTTAATCTTTGCAAAAGCAATTCTTCTTGGACTTCCTGTATAGATCGAATGGCTTTCTTCTGTGTATCTAACTGCTGTTGAAGTGCCTGCAAATCACCATGGTGAGACTGGATAAAATGCTCAGAAGATACCTTTTCCTCAAATTTACATGGTTTTGACAAAACCAATTCTTTCTGGGTTTTCTCAATAGAAGGAAGGAAATCTGTCTGTGCATGCAAGTGTTCTTCAAGTGCAATCAAATTATCTTGTTGAGGTAAAACAAGATGTGATAAACCCAACAGCCCATCAGGCAATGTTGGTATCTCTGAGTGACCTGAGGATACTATATTATCACTGTTAATTGAACATGGTTCTTGGTTTCTTTCAGATTCAGTAAGAGGTAATGAGGCGAATGAATGCTGTGGTACTAGGGGTAAGTTAGAGGTGTCAACCTGCTCGGGAGATATTCTTCCCTCCCATTCACTCTGATGTAAAAGTAATTCTTCCCGAGCTTCTTGTCTAGCTAGAATGATGGCTTCTCTCTGTGTAGCTAACTGTTCTTGAAGTGCCTTCAAATTATCTTGTTGAGGCTGGATAAGTTGCGATATCCTCAAAAGCCTATCCTGCAATTGTGGGATCTGAAGGTGGCTTGAAAAAATTTTACTTTCACTCTCTGTAAAAAGAGGTTCCAGGATTGTGCCAGACTCAGCTGAAGCTAACGAAGTAAATGAAAGCTGTACCAACTGGGGTATGAATGAAGATGAGCCAGTTTGTTCAGAAGACATATTTTCTTGGGTTTTCTGGCTGATATGAAAGGCTTCTTTCTCAGTGTCTAGCCATGCTTGGTGTTCCTCCAAATTATCTTGTAGAGGTAGCATATGTTGTGAAACTCTCAAAAGTCTTTCCTGACATCTTGGGATCTTAGGATGGCTTAAGGGAATGGTACTGTCACTCTTGATTGATATACATTCCTGGAATCCCTCAGATTCATCCACCTGGGAAAGGGATGAGGAGGTGCCAGTCTGTTCAGAAGAAATTCTTTTCTCCAATTCACTTTCTGTGTGTACAAATTCCTGAGTTCCTTCTTTAGCACCAAGTATTACTCTTTGTATTTGTGACTGTTCTTGGAGTATTGTCAAATTTTCTTGCTGTGCCAGGCTATGCTGTGGAAAACTAAGAGACTTATCCTGAAATGTTGGGATTATCAAACGACAGGAGGGACCTACATTCTCCTTCTCAGATAAATAAAGCTCCTGAATTCTCCTAGGCTCAGCTTTAGCAGAAGCTTGTGAAGCAACTGAATGCTGAACAACCACTGGTGAGGATGAAGAGCTCACCAGCCCAGACTTACTGTCCCCCAAATCTCTTTGTCTATGTAAAAGTAATTCCACCTGAGCTTCATGCCTAGCCTGAAGAGTATCCCTCTGTTTAGTCAACTGTTCTTGGAGCAACTTCAAACTATCATGTAGAGGTAGGAACTGCTGTAGGAAACTCAAAGACCCATCCTGAGATATGGGGATGTCAGATTGGCATGAAACAAGTCCTTTCTTGCTCTTAGATGAATGTTGCTCCTGTATTTTTCCAGATTTTGTATCAGCAGATGGTAGTGAAGTAAATGTATGCTGAGCTACCTGAAATGGGAAAGAGGGCTCAGCCTGTTCAGAACATACTCTTCTATCCAATTCACTCTGTTTATGTACATACAATACTTCCTGGGCTTCTCGCCTAGCCTGAAGGCTATCCTTCTGAATATTCAACTGCTCTTGGAGAAATTTAAAATTATTTTGCTGTGATAGGATAGGCTGTGAAAGACTCAAACGCTTATCCTGAAGTTGTGAGATCACATGATGGTCTGAGGAAACTGCAGTATTATTCTTGGTTGGTGAAGATTCCTGGATTCTCCCCAAATCTGCTTTGGCAGAAGGCAATAAAGCAGATGAATCTGGAGTTACCAAGGGAAGGAATACCGAGAGGCCCATTTGCTGTTCCAATTCTTTCTGTTTGCACAAAAGTAACTGTTCCTGAGCTTCCTGTCTTGCCTGAAGAACTTTCTTCTGTAGGTCTAACTGTTCTTGGAGGGCCTTCATATTACCTTGCTGGGCTGTGATATTCTCTGACGGCAGCAAAGGCCTATCATGCATTTGGCTGATTATAGAATGGCTTGTGGAAACTGTACTTTTGCTCATGGCTGAAAAGGGTTCTTGAATTTTTCCTGACTCAACTTTAACAGGCAGAGAACTAAAAGAATGCTGAGGTACCAGTGGTACAAATGAAGAAGGTTCAGTTAAATGGTAAGATATATTTTCACTATTCTCTGAGAACAATTGTTGGGATTCTAAACTTTGAAAAGTTGTTGCCCTAAATGTTTCAGATATTTTTCTAGCATCCTGTGATATTAGCTGCCTGTCATGTGACAAAGCCCTTGAAAGTGTCTCAGAATCTTTGGGGACCAATTTATAGTCTCTCTGTTGTGTTTCAGTCTGAGAGAATTGCCTTAGATGTTCTTGTGATTCTAAAGCTTGATTGGTTAAAATATCTGAAGTGCGTAATGTTTCTGTTGTTTCCACCTGTCTTTGTGGAAAGTGATTTTGTCTCGCTACCTGAAAATGATCTTGTTCTAATTTGGAGGTCTGTATAGGTTGTATGGGTTGGTATTTGTTAGGACTCAACTTGAGTCTCTGACCTTGATCCCAATGCTCTGATATAGCAGTCGGTCTCTCAGATTTCCATGATGGCACTGATATAACAGAATCAGTTATCAATGATGGAGCTGACACCGATGGGCACCTTCCTTTTAACATAGTTTGATATTCAAGTAATCGTTTCCTGGCTGTTTCAACAGACTGCCTGTGTAACCTACCAAAGACAAAAGCAAACAATTATTGTTTTTTAATGAAAAATAAAAAGCCCCATGTCTATACATTAAATTTAACAAACAGCAATCTAGGGTTGGCAATACTCATGGTGAAAAGAAATTACACTCACATTGTCCTTTAAGAATGGCAGTTCTAAATGCCATAATTCTAAGGAAATCCAAATTAGATCCTCATATAAATGAAACAATAAATCCTAAAAATGTAGCCACATACGATCACATATAAATTATACCCTAGCTAATACCTGTTTTGTTGTAAAAGCTGATGTTGATAGTTACGAATCATCTGCCTATGACTATCTTCATCAGAAATTACAGGGCATGATGCTGGAGCAATGCCAACCTAATAAAAGACAAAGTTACTAATTAAAAAGCAAATTTAGAAGTAAGTATTGAAGTATTTTTACATACAGTTCTATAATTGTAAACTTCCATACAGCTTTATTTTTTATAAAATGACTGGCATTTCCATTAGTAAGAAATGAACTAATCTGTCATTCTCCTTTAGTGCGGGTCCAAAAGCTCAACATACGCATTACCTACAAACCATGGTCGTATCTATTAGTATCCTATAGAAACTGAAAGATGAAAGCCGTAACTGATGCAAATTTATTCATATATACATACATTATATCAAAAAAAGACCAAATAAGAATTACAAAGGCATTCTACTTTTATTATTATTATTTTTTTGAGATGGAATCTCACTCTGCAACCTCCACCTCCCAGGTTCAAGCGATTCTCCTGCCTCAACCTCCGGAGTAGCTGGGATTACAGGCACGTGCCACCATGCCCAGCTAATTTTTGTATTTTTAGTAGAGATGGGGTTTCACCACATTGGCCAGGCTGGTCTCGAACTCCTGACCTGAAGTGATCTGCCTGTCTCGGCCACCCAAAGTGCTGAGATTACAGGCATGAGCCACTGCGCCCAGCCATCCATTTTACTTTTCTAAACGCTACAAGTGCTCATATTTTCTCGCCCCCCTCACCAAATGATTTATGTAGTGATGAGATTTTCTGCATCCTACCCCAGTCGGTTGAGTTTTTTTTCTTTTTTCTTCTTCCAGCTGAGCCCTGAAGCAGTCAGTTTCTAATCTTAATTTCTGCTGTTCAATTTGTTCAAGTAATTCCAATTGCTTTTGCTTCTGCTCTTCTATTTCCATTATCTAGGTAACAAAATACTATTGATCTATTAACAACAAACTCATACAAAGGCAAAGATAACACACGTTCCATTTAAAAGAAATTAGGTTTCTTCACCAAGGGTACCAATTTTCAAAGAAGTAAGTGGTGATGCTTTATCTCTGTTGTTATCACTGACAGACTGAGGATGGGAGTAAAAGATGGGAAATGGGAAAAAAAGGGATAGAAGTAAAAAAAGGCAGAAGGAAAAGAAAGAATAAATACATTAACTATTTCTACTTTCTGAGAGCACAGTGAAACCCTGATCACCACTGAAGAACTACCTTGAAGTAGCAAATGATGTACAGCCAAATTCTATGTTCACACATTTAATAGTATAAATAATGACTAAAGAAATTAAATATCAAGGCCTCCTAAAATACTTTGACTTCTTAACCATACTCATTAAGAGGGATAGTTATCTAGAAGCAATGAACAACATTCTGTGTCTTTTTTGTCAGGCATGGAACAGAAGAAAATGGCAGAAAGATAACACATAAACTCTAATACTATACAAGCACACTCACACTCTAAGTAATATGAACATGTTTGAGTAACTATGAGTTTCATGAGGACAAAACTAGACTGCCAAATCCAGCACCTTAGTCCCCTCCTATCTGCAATTTAGCTTTTGTGGTTTAATTACTCAGGGTCAACAGCAGCCAGAAAATCTTAAATAGAAAATTCCAGAAATAATTCATAAGTTTTAAATTATGCACTATTCTAAGTAGTGTGATGAAATCTTGCACTGTCCTACTCTGTACTGCTGAAAACATCAATAATCTCTTTGTCCAGCATATCCATGCTGTAAACTGGACCAGGCCATTTGTTACTTAGTAGCCATCTTGGTTACAAAAACTTGCCTGTTGCAGCATCACAGTGCTTGTGTTCAAATAACCCTTATTTAACTTCATAGTGGCTCCACAGCATAAGAGTAGTAATGCTGGCAATTTTGATATGTCAAAGAGAGGCTGTAAAGTGCTTCCTTTTAGTGAAAAGCTGGAAGTTCTCAATAAGGAAAGAAAAAAAATTATACGCTGATTGCTAAGATCTATGGTAAAAGTAAATCTTCTATCAGTGGAATTATAAAGAAGGAAAAATAAATTCACCCATAGTATATGCAGGAATCAATATTATCCACAGTTTGGTACTATCAAGCATCCACGAGGGGTCCTGGAACATATACACTGTGGATAAGCAGGGACTACTCTACAGTCCCTGATAAACAGACAAGTATTTACTGAATAAGTAAAAAAAGGAATGCACGTTGTTTTCTTATATAAAGAGCAGCACTTCTACTAGAGATAATGAACAATGATCTTGTTTTCAAAATAAAAAATGTTTTGACCTGATTCTTTACCTATTCCTAGTTAGGCAACAGTGGCTTCAACGGAGTTCCCAGACAGTTCCTCTTCCTTACTTTCCCTTACTCATAGGAGCCCCTGAATTTAGACTGTTTACAGTTCTGTAGTACATCTACAACTGTACTGTCCATAGAGTGGTTACTAGCTTTATGTGACTACTTAAATTTAATTAAAATTAAATAAAACTTAAAATTTAGTTCCTCAGTTACACTAACTATTTTATTCAACAGCCCATGTGGCTAACAGGTACATACTGTACATAGATATAAAACATTTCCATCATCACAGAAAGTGCTACTGAACAATACTGTTCTAGACTATTGATGAGAAATTTTTCTTTTTTTCTTGAGATAGTTTCGCTCTTGTCGCCCAGGCGAATGCAGTGGCACAATCTTGGCTGACTGCAACCTCCACCTCTTGGGTTCAAGCGATTCTCCTGTCTCAGCCTTCTGAGTAGCTGGAATTGCGGGTGCGCACCACCACGCCCAGATACTTTTTGTATTTTTAGTAGAGATGGGATTTCACCATGTTGGCCAGGCTGGTCTCAAACTCCTGACCTCAGGTGATCCACCCGCCTAAGCCTCCCAAAGTACTGGGATGACAGGTATGAGCCACTGCGCCTGGCCTGAGAAAGTATTTATCTGAGAAGAAATACTGGCTCACGGAATTATTCCCCAGCTGTATTTTTGAAAAAACTAACTAGGACTATAAACTGGCCTGCTTAGTAATAATTAGCCTCCTTCAAGGTAAGTTGGGTTAAAAAAATATTTTATTAAAAGTAGATGAGACCAAAGTCATAAGTTAAGGAGGATTTTTTTTTTTTGAGACAGAGTCTCACTCTGTCGCCCAGGCTGGAGTGCAGTGGCGCGATTTCGGCTCACTGCAAGCTCTGTCTCCCGGGTTCACACCATTCTCCTGCCTCAGCCTCCTGAGTAGCTGGGACTACAGGCGCCCGCCACCATGCCCAGCTAATTTTTTGTATTTTTAGTAGAGACAGGGTTTCACCGTGTTAGCCAGGATGGTCTCGATCTCCTGACCTCGTGATCCACCCGCCTCAGCCTCCCAAAGTGCTGGGATTACAGGTGTGAGCCACCGGGCCCGGCCTTTTTTTTTTTTTTTGAGATAGAGTCTCACTCTGTCATCCAGGCTGGAGTGCAGTGGTGTGATCTTGACTCATTGCAGCCTCCGCCTCCTGGGTTCAAGCAATCCTCCCACCTTAGCATCCTGGGTAGCTGGGACTACAGATTTGTGTCACCACACCCAGCTGATTTTTGTATTTTTAGTAGAGACAGGGTTTCACCAGGTTGGCCAGGTTGGTCTCAAACTCCTGGGCTCAAGTGATCTGCCCACCTCAGCCTCCCAAAGTGCTGGGATTTCAGGCATGAGTCACTATGCCCGGCCTAAAGAAGTTAAAGTTTAGCTTGGGCAACATAGCAAGATGTCATCTCTACTAGGAAAAAAAAAAATTAGCTGGGCATGGTGGCCTATACCTGTAGTCCTAGCTACTCAGGAAGCTGAGGTCAGAGGATTGAACTGAGGAGGTCAAGGCTGCAGTGAGCGATGATCGTGTCACTGTACTCCAGCCTGGGCGACGGAGCAAAAAAAGGGCGCTGTATATTAAAAGTTTTTCCTCTGAAGTATTATTTTTCAAAAAACTTGTGGGATTACAAAGCCCATCTGAGTGTCTAATATTATGACAAGGACTTGTTAATTCAACAATTATTTATTGCATACTTGCTATGTACAAAGCATTGTATCAGAAACTGTGTAGGATAAATTGAATTTTTTAAAGAAGATAGTCTCTGCTTTTTAAAAGCTAATAAATTTTATAGGGAAGAGCTATACAAATATATAAAATATAAAGCAGACACAATAAGGGTTGAATGAGCAGAATGGGCAAAGACAACATGCATTTTATCAGCTGAATGTTTGTGTAAGACAATGTCAAAAACATGATATCAAAATTAGCCAGACATTAAGACAAATTTCATTGGCCAAACAAAATTATATAATAGTACCTAGGGGAAAAATAAACCTTTAAAAATAAAATTTCAAATTACCTGTTTCTGCCTTGCTGACATTCTAATCCTGGCTGCTTCTTCTTGAGGATGAAGTAGAACTGAACTCTGAGCTACAGTTGTGATAGGCAGAGTCTCATTTATTTCTAGGGGAATGCCCCAAACAAAAATTAGTTTCAATAATTTAGAATTTTGACACCACTATAATGCCCTTTCTTAATATATCACATGTAATTTTATTTAAAAAAAAGATGCAAGGAGTCAAATTTAATTTGAGGATGTGATAAAAAGAAATACCTTGTTCTTTTCCAGAGTTTGTACCACACGAAAGTGGTTTATCTTCACTAGCAAGTGGTCCAGACTCAATTGTTAGTGTATCACTTTCAACAACTGTAATAGATAATACCACTGTTATTTTGAATATATAATCATTGTCAAACTTAAAGCAAAATAACAAAATTCTGGTATTAACAGATTCAATCTAGGGCCATCTGAATGTCTCATCTAGTTAAGATCCAGTCACCTTCCTGATGATCAGATATATTTCTCATTAAACCCAAGCCTAATAATAACAACAGAGATGAAAGACTGAAATTGTGAAAACGTGAAGAACTGATTTAATAGATACACTGATAGGATTTCAAACATAGGAGAAAAGCATAAAAAGAGCGGAAACAACAAGGTATCAAAGTTAAAAAGGAGAAGCTAACAAAATGTCAATGTATCTTTGATATATTTGGGTACTAGGTTTTTAAAAAATAATTTGTGAAACCAGAGCAGAGAAGGAAGTTAAAGCAATTTGTTCTGATCATATTTGGGTAGCCAGATAGTCTGCATGGAGCTATCCGTTCATTCACTCATTAATTCATTTGGTACCTACTTATGTGGCAGATGCTGGGAATACCACAGTAAATGAGAAAATGCTTCAAGGAGGCTTTACAGAGTAGGTGGCAGAACCATCTTATAATTATCCCAGAAAAAAATTATAAAATTAGAAATTGTAATAAGTACTATATAAGAAAAGTGAAGGGTTATACAATAGAGTATAATAAATCTGGGCAAGATGAAATTTCTCTGAGGAAATGACATTTAAGCAGACACTTGAAAGGTAAGGAAGAACCAGCCAGGTAAACAACGTGAAGATGTATAGGAGACCTTTCCAGACAGACCAATGGGTATAAAAGACCCCGTGAGGATAAAGAAACAAACCTTGGCCCATTCAAGGAACTGAGAGATCAGTGTGCATGGTTTTAGTCAGGCAAGGGGGAGAATAAAGCAAGATGAGAATGGTGAAAGCCTGCTCATATTGGCCCTTTATCTTTTTTTTTTTTTTTTTTTTTGAGACGGAGTCTCATTTTGTCACCCAGGCTGGAATGCAGTGGTGCAATCTCAGCTCACTGCAAGCTCTGCCTCTGGTTTACACCATTCTCCTGCCTCATGCTCCCGAGTAGCTGGGACTACAGGTGCCCGCCACCACGCCTGGCTCACTTTTTTTTTTTTTTTTTTTTGTGTGAGACGGAGTCTCACTCTGTCACCCAGGCTGGAATGCAGTGGCCCGATCTCGGCTCACTGCAAGCTCCACCTCCCAGGTTCACGCCATTCTCCTGCCTCAGCCTCCCAAGTAGCTGGGACTACAGGCGCCCACAACCACCATGCCCAGCTACTTTTTAGTATTTTTAGTAGAGACAGGGTTTCACCATGTTAGCCAGGATGGTCTCAATCTCCTGACCTCGTGATCTGCCTGCCCCGGCCTCCCAAAGTGTTGGGATTACAGGCATAAGCCACCGCACCCAGCCCATGCACGGCGAATCTTTTGTATTTTTAGTGGAGACGGGGTTTCACCGTGTTAGCCAGGATGGTCTCGACCTCCTGACCTCGTCATCCGCCCGCCTCGGCCTCCCAAAGTGCTGGGATTACAGGTGTGAGCCACCGCGCCCAGCCAGGCCCTTTATCAAAAGAACTTGGTCACGGATTGACTATGAGAGTTCCCTTTTTTGGATTTCAACACCATATTCTCCCCTACTTCTCTGGCCACTCCTTTTACTGACTTTGCTATCTGCCCTTTCTCTAGCCATCTTCTAGATGTTGGAATCCCTCAGATGGTCTTACAAGCCCTCTTTTCACTAAATTATTTCCCCTCCAAGTGGTTTTCTATGCCCATGGCTTTAAATATCATACATATGTCTAGATTCCAAATTTACCTCTCTTGCTTTAAATTATTCAATTAATTCAACGAATGTTAACTGAGCACCTGTTTTGTACAAGGCAGTAGTCTAGACTCTGGGGACATAGCAATGTACAAAATCAAAGCTCCTGTCCTTATGGATGGGTGGGGTAGGCATTAAGATAATAAGCAAAATAAGCACCAGTCACTTTACTGGGCCCATCAGATATTGATAAGAGCTATGGGGGGAAAGCAGGGTAAAGGGGATAGGAAGTAAAAGGTGTGGAGGTTGGGGTAGAGGTGGGGAGTGGTAGAAGTGTGCCATTTTATATAGTCAGAAAAGGCCTTACTGAGAAAGGGATAGTTGAGTAAACATGTGAAGGAAGTGAGGGAGTGAGTCAAGGAAATACCCAAGAAAAAGAGAAGTCTAGTAAAAAAGATTAGCAATTCCTAAGACCACCAGTCCTATGTTTGCTGTCTGAGAAACAGCGAGCAAGCTGGCATCTACAGTGCAGAAGATGGGTAGGGAGGTGTGGCAGGCAAATGAAGTCAGAGAGGTAGTGAGTATGGGAGTAGTGGTGGTGGGGGTGTATGTGTGCAGGTCACATAAGGCTTTGAAACCACTATAAACTCTCTGGTTTTTACTGAGTGAAACTGACAGTTACTGGAGGGCTTCATCCAAAGAAATGACATGAGATTACTTGTTTTTAAGAGGACCACTATGTTAATAGACGATAACAGGGAGGTGCAAAGGCTGATGATAGCAGGCTACTACAAGAATCTACCCTAGGAAATGAACATGGCTTAAGCTAGGATGTAGGTGGAAAGAAATGGTTGGACTATGGATATATTTTGAGGGTAGGACCAACTGGATCAGCTAATAGTTTGGACATAAGATACATAAGATATGAAAAGAGGGAACCAGAATGACTATAAGCTTTTTGGCTTGAGCAAGGGAATTAACATATTGCCAGATACTGAAATGTGGAATACTGTAGGAAAAGCAGGTATGTAGTGGGAGGGGATATCAACAGGTCACTTCTGAACAAATTTAAGATATTATTAGATATACAAGAGAAGGAAACAGTTAAATAAGTAAGGTGAGTTCAAACAGGAGGCCAAAAATAGAAATGCATACTTGGGAGACATCAGTTTATAGATGATAATGTAAAGTGTGACATTTGAGATCAACTAGGGAGTTTTGATATAAAGAGAAGGGACTTGCGGAATGAGCTCTAGACTAACCAACAACTAACAATGGTTAGTCATTATGGAGATGTGGATAAACAGCGAAGAAAATGCAAGAGAAAATAGTAAAGTAGGAAAACCAAGTGAAGGTACTGTCAAGGGGCCAAGGGAAGAAAATACTTCAAGAAGGCTTCCTGTGGGACTCAGGATAAAATCCAAAACCCAAATATAGACCACAAGTCACTCTTATCAAAAGCATAGAAGCAAAACATTTCTATACAAATCCGATCACATTTTTAAAATCATCCCAATCAAGGAGATACTTGAATTGTGTGTGAAAAGATACTTTGTAACTTCTGGAAATATAGTTAATAGCCTATTTTTCCAATCAGAAAATTATTTAAAATTAGCAAATAAGAAACTAAATACCTAGTGGGAATACAACACGCTCAAAAGCCATTAACATGTTCATATATCCTTTGATCAGGAGTTATTCTTTAAAGAGTCCTTCCTAAGGAAATAAAGATGTGGGCAAAGACTTCACTAAAAGGATGCCCACTGTAGCACAAAAATGCCAAGACAAATTAGAAAACAGCCTGAACATCTCAATAAGGAACTGGTTAATTTTGATTCATTGATTACTTTGCAATTAATATATATAAATAACTATACTAGATTAAAAGTGGTCTGGAAGAAGATTCACTAAGGCTTTTATAATGTTTCTTTGTTGCTTTTAATTAGCAGGATTATGTTTTGTTCCTTTTAACCTCTATTCTTTGATTTTTCAGAAACGAACCTACTTTTGAACAACTTAAAAGGGTTTATAGAAAATGAGACTCTTGGAGAGAAATACCTTGTTCCTGCCCAGAGGATAACGTTCTCTCTTCGCTGGCAATTGTTCCTGACTCAACCGTTGGTGCTTTACTCTCAATTTCACTAACAGTCGTAATCATTTCACTTTCATCCTCAGACATAGATTTAATTGTCCAGAGAGATTTTTGGCTTCGGATCTTATTTAATAATTTTTTAAAAAGAACTTTTGAAGGAATCTGTTGGGTCTTCATTACCAAGGGAACTAAAAGAAAGAAAAAGGGAAAAAACTTATTTAGCATCTATTGTATTACCAGGCAAATTGTTCCATCTTATATTCGGTTACTGCTATAACCACTAGTTAAAAGCACAGTTTTATTTTCCTCATATTTACGATTTAACAGTATATACAACAATGCTATCTGACTCCAATCATTATAACTAGAAATAATTTTTTCAACTGAAAATAGTAAAAGTGCCAAAATTCAAGTATTTTCCAAAAACATGTATGCAACACAAATATCAAGCCTAAAAAACTTATCAGGAAGATGTTTATTTTGCTTGCTAAATGATAAATGAATGTGTAACTTCTAAGTAATTTGCTGGTAAGATTAGTATTGAAAATATATGCTGTGAGGTTCTATAGTCTACACTAGAGAATGGTCCCAAATATGGCTCTGTATTTCTTAGTGAGCTACAGAGGAAAACATCATAGCCATAAAAGCAAATCAACTGCTCCCAAATTATTCTTGGCACTATCTGGGAAAAATGTCTCCCACCCATCTTCACACAGAGATCCCTTCAGTTAAAAACAAAAACAAAAAAACAACACAAGTATTTCTTCAAACATTTTCCCATGTGGGCTGATAATTTAATGCCAAAACTCAGTATAATACGAACGGTTCTCTAAGAGGACAAAAGTGTGATGCAAGTACATATTTCTCTGGCTTAGTCAAGGAATAAAATTTAAGAATATCTTTAAGAGGTTGAAAATAGGCAGATTGTAGTTTTGTCTAACTTATATTAAAAAAATTCCAATTGAGTTATAATTTACAAAGAACAAGGTGCACAAAAACCTAAGTGTATAGCTTACTGAATTTCACATATGTCGATGTAGCACCTTTCAGATCATGTGGAACATTACCAGGACTAAGGTTCCTTCATGTCCCTTCCCAGTCAATACACCCCTAAAAACAGCCACTACTTTAACCCCAAGATCACAGATTAGTTTTGCCTGTTTTTTTTAAACCTTCATATAAACATGAAATCACACATTTAGGTATTATTTTCTGCCTGGCTTCTTTCATTTACCATTAGTCCACAACCCACTCATTTTTAAGAAGTAAATTCATTGCCAATATTTAAAAGTAAGGATTTTTAAAAACAATGAGATTCCTAGCTTCAAACAAACAAACAAACAAACAACTTGGCAACACCAAGCCAATAAGACCAAATGAGATCAGCAGGAGCTAAAGTGTAACTGTCCCTTTAGATTGGGCAAGACTTCCATTGTGAAAAACTAGATATTGATACTCCCAATGAAAATAACTGAAAAAGCTGCATGAAAGAGTAAAAATATCTTTTTTTTTTTTTAAGATGGAGTTTCACTCTTGTTGCCCAGGCTGGAGTGCAGTGGTGTGGTCTCGGCTCACTGCAGCCTTTGTCTCCCAGGTTCAAGCGATTCTCCTGCCTCAGCCTCCCGTGTAGCTGGGATTACAGGTGAGTGCCACTACACCCGGCTAATTTTTGTATTTTTGGTAGAGACAGGGTTTCACCATGTTGGCCAGGGTGGTCTTGAATTCCTGAACTCAAATGATCCTCCCATCTTGGCCTCCCAAAGTGCTGGGATTACAGGCATGAGTCACCGCACCTGGCTGTAAGAATATCTTTTTAAAGACACTGCTGGCCGGGCATGGTGGCTCATGCCTGTAATCCCAGCACTTTGGGAGGCAGAGGTGGGCGGGTCACAAGGTCAGGAGTTCGAGACCAGCCTGGCCAACATAGTGAAACCCCGTCTCTGCTAAAAATACAAAAATTAGCCAGGCATGGTGGTGTGTGGCTGTAGTCCCAGCTACTTGGGAGGCTGAGACAGGAGAATCACTTGAATCCGGGAGGTGGAGGTTGCGGTGAGCCAAGATCGTGCCACTGCACTCCAGCATGGGCAACAGAGCAAGACTCCATCTCAAAACAAACAAACAAACAAAGACACAGCTGACCTGGCATGAAAAGAAAAGGTTCTGCAGAGGACAGAAATGAAATTTAAGTGGAAAGCTTGGAGGGAAGGCAAGTCAGCCCTGAAACCATCTTCTGCCAAGCTTATGCCAAAGTCAAAACACAGTAACCTTAAGCTGCTGCTGCTTTTTTTTCCCCAGTTGCTGGTAGTAACCTTAGGCTTCTGTTTGGACAACAATGTAGGCATGGGAGACATGAATAAGGCCTAGAGCCCTCACTTGAGGAGTCTAATAGGAGGCCTACATAAAGTTGGAATCCCAAAAGGCTATGTTCACGGTGTAGGGTGAAGACGATAAGAAAGCCTGGGTGGTTTTAAACAAAGGAAATACCAGTAGATATGGGAGGCCTACATAATAGGAGGCCTACATAAAGTTGGAATCCCAAAAGGCTATGTTCACAGTGTAGGGTGAAGGCGATAAGAAAGCCTCAGTAGTTTTAAACAAAGGAAATACCAGTAGATATGGGGCAAAAATAGCTGAATTCCATGAAGAGGACTTGGTCTTTAAGGAGACATGCTGGTAAAAGGAAAGTATTAAAGGTAACTCCCAGTGGTCTGGCTTGGGTAACTGCAGACTGTGATACCATTCACTAAGATAGAAAAGACAGGTAGAGACAGTTTTAGTAGGCAAGAGAAGATCATAAATTTATTGCTAGACATGCAGTTTTAACTATGGGACAGCCAAGTAAAAAAGTTCAGAATGTTGGAGATAGAGATGTTTGAGAGATCAAAATTTGTGCTATCCATCATTACACACGAAGTACCTAGAAATAACTGAATACCAGTAGGATCTCTGATGATCTGACAAGTCTATGCTGATCTTTGTTGTGCTGAACCTCTACTCACTCAAATGGGGATGGCACCAGGTTCAAGATGCCAAATAAGAGATCCAGAGCTAGCCAATGAGATTTGGGGTTTCACTGAGGGCATACACATAAGGGAGAGTCCAGTGGCAGCAGGCTGGACAGAAGAACTGCAACTGCTTGCAAAAAGCATGCAGTTTAAATAGCACTGTCACTTAGTACCCTTTTCCTAACGATCTCCACCTGACAACTTTCATTCAACCCAAAACTTGACACCTTGATCCTCTGTATGGCTCATGTTCCACGGGATGGGACAGGGGCTCAGATGTTCCTCATAGACAAGAAATGAACCTCCAGGTTGGCTACTCCCAGATTCCCTAGCTCAGAACACACATTCAGGTGTGTATGCCACACAGGGTCATTCTCAGGTTATGCTTAAGTTACTGCTATCAGATATGTTTACCGTGCAACCTTTCTAATGAATTCAGAATTGAGCACCCAACTCAAATAACCTGAAAATCTTCAGATCATCTGTACGTCTGAATAAACTTTCCTCCTACACATATGAAAAAGGATCGTCAATGATGGAAATATAAAAACATTGTATCCTTTAGCTACTGCTCCCATCAGTATTACTCATTGCTTGCACTTATATCAGACCAGATTTTCCTAACTGCTGGCTAATGGTTAGCATTTTTTTTTCTGTGAAATACTGTAATATTTAGCTCAGAAGGGTTTTTACCATCTGTTTCACTAGAACATATTTCAGCTTCTGTCACTGGAAGGTCTTCAGCTGCACCCAAATTTTCTTGTTCCATTGAAAGGTCCAGCTCTTCATCTTGGATCTGATTAGTCATAGTGGGCAAGGGCTCTGGTTCAAGGTGCAGAATCAGATTCCCTTTCACCTCTTAAAAAAGAAAAATAGAGACATGTTTCCATTCCAAAATGATTAAAAATAACTGGATCACAAAAATGCAAAGGCCACGGTAATGTCTCAATCTAAAATATGGGGGGCCTCCTTCAAACAGAGAACTCATTTCAAGATAAAAACTGCTTTATCATTACAAACATATTTTCCCACCAAAACGTATAAAATCACTATTGAAAGCCCTACTGAAAATATCTTACTCCTGTCTGCATTGTACATATCTTCAAAGGCAAATTCCAATTCTCTCTGCCAGTCTTCTTTCATTTCACTGCGTTTGTATGGAAGTTCAACTAGTTGTGGTGGCATTTGTGCTACAGTCTGTCTCCTACGTGCCAGGTCCTCTTGCTGTAGCTGTTTGAGTTCTTTCATTAGTTTCTCCTGATTCTTCAAGAATAAAGAGAATTAACAAAAACTGAGTCACAAACTTTGTATGGTAATATTAACAGTGTTGCAGGTAGGGGAAATGAGGATCAGGGTCTAAGCTTCTCTCCTCTCCTCTATTATTTGTTCAGCCAAAAGACAGACATTTATTCATTCAACAATTATTTGCTGAATACCAGATACCACATTAAGTGCTAGGGACACAATCTCACCCTACCCTAGTAGTAAGACTAACAAATAAGTAGTGTTATGTTAGTAAGTACAATGAAAGAGTGGTACTGGTTAGGCCATAAAGCTGCAAAAAGTGTCTGCCAGCTACAGTTTTCCTTTCTGAGGAAAGTCATGAAGTTAATGTCTATATAAGTTGCCATGGCTCCTGTGATGTACTTTGTTCCAGTTCTCCATATACCTATCTCAGGTAAGCACCAAGACCCAGGGTGACTGTGGCTTAACATAGAATATTTCTTGTTACCTCACACTCTTATGAATTTCCATTATTAAAGGAGATCTGAATGTATTTCTTTAAGCTTAAAGAGTATGGCTAATATGAAAGTTTAATCAGTGTTTTAATGAGGTTATCTAATGGAATTTTGGTGGTAGAAGGTAAGGAGGGAGAACAAGGCAAGACTTCTTGTTCCTTGGGATAAGGATTTAGCCAGACAAAAGTGGCTGAAAGAGAATGAGTACATGTAAGAAAAAAACTGCAGCACAACAGTATGGAGATGAAGGCACGGGATATTCAGAAAATAGCACAATGTTCATTATAGCTAGGGCATGGAGGGCAAGGATGATTAGGGAAGGAAGATAAAACTGGAGAAGCAGGTAGAAGTCAAATATTAGTTAATACAGACACTAGAAGGAAATAAGGTCCCAGGCCACAATACAGTATGCAGCAAAAAGGTTCAGACAGGAAAAATGAAATCCTCTATTAGCAGTGAGATTGCACGGTTTTTTTTAACAACCTTCTTATATAAGGAACATTAAGTCTACTATAACGTAGAGAAATCCTGCATTAAAAAAATGGTAATGGGCCAGGCACAGTGGCTCACGCCTGTAATCCCAGCACTTTGGGAGGCCAAGGCAGGCAGATCACCTGAGGTCAGGAGTTCGAGGCCAGCCTGGCCAATATGGCGAAATCCCGTCTCTACTAAAAATACAAAAAGTAGCAGGGCATGACGGCATGCGCCTGAAATGCCAGCTACTCGGGAGGCTGGGGCGGAAGAATTGCTTGAACCCAGGAGGCAGAGGTTGCAGTGAGCCAAGATCACGCCACTGAACTCTACCCTGGGCAACAGAGTGAGACACTGTCTCAAAAAATAAAAAATAAATAAAAATAAATTAAAAAGTGATAACATATATACATTACTTATTCTTTTGTAAAGTTTTAACTATTTTGTCTTTTGAGGATGAATTTTTTTTGCCATGCCCTGAAAAGGAAAATTATAAATGAACTTATTTCATTTATACTAAGATTCTAATTATCTAAAGTTGTTTGAGTAAGTGTACTATTCTAGCTCACTGCAAGCTAGTATATTATTCCTTTTGGATTATTTACAACAATGACCACTACCACTAACATTTACTGAGCTTATGAAATTCCAGGCACATTTCCAAGGGCTTTGGAAAACTCATTGAATCCTCACAAAACAGATGATCAGGAGAGGTGTGGCAGGGGAGGTTAAAAACAAAAACAAAAACAAAAAACAGCCAGGCTTGGTGGCCCACACCTGTAATCCCAGCACTTTGGGAGGTCGAGGCAGGCAGATTGTTTGAGGTCAGGAGTTCCAGCCTGGCCAACACGGTGAAACCCCGTCTCTACTAAAAATACAAAAAACTTGGGCTGGGCATGGTGGCTCACGCCTGTAATCCCAGCAATTTGGGAGGCTGAGGCAGGCAGATCATGAGGTCAGGAGATCGAGACTATCCTGGCTAACGTGGTGAAACCCTGTCTCTACTAAAAATATAAAAATTAGCCAAGTGTGGTGGTATGTGCCTGTAGTCCCAGCTACTTGGGAGGCCAAGGCAGGAGAGTCACTTGAACCCAGGAGGTGGAGGTTGCAGTGAGCCAAGATCGCGCCATTGCACTCCAGCCTGAGTGATAGAGCAAGACTCTGTCACACACACACACACAAAAAAAAAAATTATCTGGGTGTGGTGACGCGAGCCTGTAGTCCCAGCTACTTAGGAGGCTGAGGCAGGAGAATTGCTAGAATCCGGGAGGTGGAGGTTGCAGTGAGCCAAGATCCCAGTACTGCACTCCAGCCTGGGCGACAGAGTGAGACTCCGTCTCAAAAAAAAAAACACAACACATGAAACAGAACTCAGAGAGGTTAACTAATCTGCCTGAGATCAAACAGCTGAGTGGTGAAGAAGACAGATAAATCCTGGCAGAATGACTGTGAAGCCCACTTGCTTAACTACTAAACATTACTGCTTTTATCGAAGAATCTGTTCAATTTATGACTGCTTTTTGTGTCTGTTTTACTATAGGTTTAAACCTTAGATGGGGAGAATTACTGATAATAATTCAGACATTCAGTTATTTTAGTCATAATTCACTCCTAGTTTACGAAAGCTAAAAATTTAAGGGAGAAGCTCATGATTTAGTTCAAACTATAAAAATAACCTTTCATAAGAAAATTTAATTTCCAATGCATTTTTAAGAAGTACTTAAAAACTCATTCCTAAGATGGGTATTTAAAACATCCAAATGCATTAGTCAAATTCAGAAAATAAAATCAGACTTCTAATAAGATGAATCATTTTTATGCTATATTTTAAGACTAAGCACTAAATGAACAATAAGCATGACAGAAGTAAAGCTAAAACTATAATGCCGGCTTTCATTATAATATTTTACATATTGATGACAGTCACTATTCATTGATTGATTGACAGAATCTCACTCTGTCACCAGGGTGGAGTGCAATAGTGCAATCTCGGCTCATGACAGCTTCTGCCTGCCAGGCTCAAGCAATCCTCCTACCTCAGCCTTCTCGGGAAATGAGGTCCCAGGCCACAACACAGTCCCAAACTGGGACTGACTGTATTGACTCTGTAGTCCCAGGCCACCACGCCTGGCTAATTTTTGGAATTTTGGTAAAGACAGGGTTTCACCATGTTGCCCAGCCTGGTCTTGAACTCTTGGGCTCAAGCCATCTGCTCACTTTGGCCTCCCAAAGTGTTGGGATGACAGGCCTGAGCTACCTCGACTGGACTTGACAGTCACTTTTTATTTAATTTTTTTTGAGACAGGGTCTCGCTCTGTGGCCCAGGCTGGCGTGCAGTGGTATGGTGTGATTTCAGCTCAACGCAACCTCCTTGTCCCGGGCTCAGGTGATCCTCCCACCTTGGCCTCCTGAGTAGCTGGGACTACAGCCGCACACCACCATGCCTGGCTAATTTTTCTGTTTTAAGTAGAGACGTGGTTTCTCCATGTTTTCCAAGCTGGTCTTAAACTCTCGGGCCTATGCGATCTGCCCGCCTTGGCCTCCCAGAGTGCTGGGATTACAGGCATGAGCCACCATGCCTGGCCTATTGACTGTCACTTTTTAAAAGCTCCGGTAGCAAGGATCATGACTTTATTTTTGAAACAACATTCTGCAAAGCCAACAAGTGCTTTGCTCAATACATATTTAATGAACTGAATCCTCAAATTTATAGAGCACATATGCTATTGAAATAATCAGGAAAGTGATTTTTTTTCTCAGGCTGTTTTTGGACATATTAAAATATTAAACTTTTAATAAATTCATTAGTAAAATTTTTAGAACAGCAATACACTGGGAGAATAGCTTAACCCAATCAGAACTTGAAACTGGAGGGCAAAGAAAGTTGGGAAACTTGAAATCATATGAATCAGAGACTATATTGAACACCCACCCTTCCTACCTTTCTTTGAGCTCATTCACTAATCAGTCCTGCAATGCTATTAGTAAGTCCATGAGTAATGGTCATGGGTAGAATATAAGTCTTACTTGAGCCAAATGGATCTTCTTCATTGCTTGGAATCCCCGTACATGTGCCTTTTCAAACCGTTCCATTCTCTCTTGTGCTGCCTGTTTTTGTAGTTCTTCCAATCGTTTAGCTTCCTCTTCAGCAGCCAAACGAGCATCTGGCTAGCAGTCAATCAAAAATTGTAGGCAAAATTTTTAAAGTGTGAGACAAGCAGTAACTAAAAAACAAAACAACCTTAAAATCATGTTTTCTACATATATAAAATATAAGAAGAGTTATATTTTAAAATGTCCACAATTATCAACGGCATGTACCTATGAAAGGGATCAAATTGTTAGTATAAAGCTTTACGAGTTACTCATTTTAAACCAGATGAGGTTATACTCCTCCAAACACATTTATCCATCACTTTGTAAGCAAAAAAATCTCTTGCTGGGCGTGGTGGCGCATGCCTGTAATTCCAGCACTCTGGGAGGCCGAGGTGGGTGGATCACCTGAGGTCAGCCTGTCCAACATGGTGAAACTCTGTCTTTACTAAAAATATAAAAATTAGCCAGGCGTAGTGGCGGGCACCTATAATCCCAGCAACTCGTGAGGCTGAGACAGGAAAATTGCTTGAGCCCGGGAGGCGGAAGTTCCAGTAAACTAAGACTGTGCCACTGCACTCCAGCCTGGGTGACAGAACAAGACTCCATCTCAAAAATAAAAAAAAGGAAACTTCATTAAAATGACAGTATTGAAAGGTAAATACCCACAAATCTCATTAACATAAATAACACAAAAAAGAGAAAGAGGCACAGAGTCTGGATTTACTTTTTTTTTTAAAGAGATGGGGTCTTGCTATGTTGACCAGGCTGGTCTCAAGCAATCCTCCCATCTCGGCCTCCCAAAGTGCTGAGATTACAGGCGTAAGCTACCACATCCAGCCTGGATTTACTTTTATTATCTGAACATTCACTTCCAAGTACAGGTAAATATTCTAAATGTAACCAGCAGTAAAAGTCTTTTTCTGTCTTTTGTATGTTGAAATTCTGCCAGCCAGTTGAAACAATTAATGATGACCAAAAAAGCTGTTAACTTCAAGTGTAAGATTATTAAAAATTCTCACATGGTGAGATAAATAGGTAGAGAGATTGACAGTTGTTAAATTAACAAAGAGTACACTGGCCAAACAAATTTATCAAAAATATAACCCCTTTGAGCCACTAAATATTCATGCAAAACTAAATAACATCAGGTAAGACAAAAAAAAGTTAGATTAAATCAAAATTATAATCTGTAGAAGTATTTACTATATCAATATGTATGATATTAAATAATATAACCTCTGAGAACAATATTTCAATCCATTTCAGCCATGAGGTTTTCAAGAAAAAAGTTGTTTATGAATTCTTCACATCTCTTGAAGATAAATTAAAAGCAGTATGTCAATTTTGGTAAACCAAAATTTTAAAGAAAGGAAAAATTTCAAAATAGCATACAACATGAATGATAAATTTCAGTCCAGATATAAAAAAGCATATAAAGGATATGAATAAAGGGTTAGAGAAAAAGTTAGGGACCACAAACAAATTTTGTTCTTATTGATCATACTTCAAAACAAGATTTATAATACAGCTTTAGGAAGACAATCCCCTATAGATTTGTGTCAATGCAATTAAAAACATAACCATAAATCTGGTTGAAATAATGTTAGATTCTATTTTCAGTATGTGAAGATCAAAGATATATGAATGATAAATGCTATTATTAAATACATTTCTGAATCTTGTACATCAGATATTTGGACAGAAATCTTTTTAGATATAATAGAGCATGGAAAATTGATGATGAATTTAACTGATTCAGCTTCACTTTTCTGCAGACATTTCTGGGTCTCACCACAAACAATACAGTTAATCTGACTGAATATTTTCAGAATGCAAAGTTCATTTGAAAAAAATGCTACGTAACTGTCACTGACAAAGAATAGACATGATGAAGCCCATGAATATGTAATGTAGGACTTTTAAGCGTATGATGTTTTGTTCAGTTGTGTGTAGAGGTAGCGAATGTAGCAAAACAAAATGTAGAGAATTACTGGCTGTAAGTAGGACTACAGCAGGCCACTTTCATAAATCTTCTTCAGCCAAACATATATATTATGACATATAAAAGATTTTGGAATTACTTTATCAGGATATTAAAAACACACACACACACAATAGCAGCTCTTATGTGCTAAAAAGGCTGACTGAACAAATGAAAGTTTATTTGCAGAAAGCTGCTAAAGAAAAATACCCAAACATATATGCCAAGCGTGCAAATATTTTTTATATGATACCTGCTGTAAAGATCATATCGTACTCCTCCAGGGAAGATGCTAAAATTATTGTGCATGTGATATAAGTTGAGTGCAGATGAAAATTCAGAGGTAATTTTATCTTGAAAGCCAAGCACATTGGTCATCACATTTTAAATCCAAAGTTTAAGAACAGATTTTTCCTAAGTGATACAGTAAAGCAGCAAATAAAAGAAAATATTCGAATAAAAATGTGTTCAGTAATAAACCCATTTCCGAAAATATTCAGAAATCATATCTTCATTCAGTACACAAAGCTTTAGTTTGTGGGAATACTTTCATAAAACTGTTAGAAACAAAATTTGTTTGTGGTCCCGAACTTTTTTCTAACCCTTTATCATTATAACTACTGATCTAATTTTTAAGTCCAAAAATTGAAAAGGAGGTAGGCCTTCTGGTTACTATCAAAAAAGAAAGCTTATGGATATTAATTTAATACCATCAGCAGCACCCTATGCTGATAGAGTTAGGTAAAAAAAAAATCATCATCAATCTTAGTTAAAAGGTAACATCTTTTCAAATCACAAAAATGCAGTAAACAGTAAAGCAGTTAGCAACAAATTGAAGTTATTGTTCCTACATCATAATATTGAAATTGTAATAATACTTTACAATTTTAAATAAATCTCAGATTTACTCTTGCATCTTAGAAGTTCATTCTGTGATGACATTCATTTTAGTTCTTAACTGAATATTTTAATACCTGCTATTAAGCAGTCAACCAAAATGTGTATTTGTTGCATTCTAAATGCCACAGGAATGCTATAAAATTTATTTTCCTAGTAGAGAAATATATTCAACATGAAAAAAATTAAAACCCCCACTGACACAGAGAAATAGCAATTATAATAACAATATATCATTTGTTACTCTTAAGACTGGCAATAATTTTTAAAACATAATATTCAGTGCAGACAAGGCTATGGTAAGGTGGTCATTCTCCTATGTTGCTGATGCTTTTAAAAAGCAATTTAATGATCTGTATCAAATGTTACACAGTTTGGAGCCAATACTTTCTCTTTCAGGAATTTATATATAATCAGAGATGTGGATAAAAATGTGCAAGATAATGCTTACATTACTTACAGAAGCAAAAAATAAAATAATGGTTAAATAAATGCTACCATGAAATATTAAGTGGCCACTAAAAATCATGTTTTGAAAAGTGTGTGTATATGTTTATATTTAAATAAAGGTTATAATGAATTTATTAAAACATTAACCATATTCCACTTTGGTGACAGAATTAGTGTTTTCCCAATAGTTGACACTTATATGTACAGTTCCAAATTTTCCACAAATAGCATGTAATATTTTATGATAAAAAAAGCTTTAAAATCTGCTATTTTAAAATAACCATTTAAATAGCCAACTAGTTTCTTTAATTCATATTAAACCATCATATGCCTGACATGAAAATTCAAAGCATTTAAAAGATTTTTGATTATTATTATCAATTGTCCAAATTTTGAAATCTGGGAACACCATACATATAACTAAGATATAATTCAATTCAATGCACACAGAAATAATAAAGCGAGGGCATGAAGAAACAATAAGTCAATCACCTGTTTTGTGTCTGTCTCTCTATTCACAAAAGTGTGAAGATGATGGTAGGTAGAACTATTGGTTTTGACTGCAGAAATTCTTTTTACTTCAATGTTCTGGAAAAGAGAACATAAAAAAATAGGTTAAAAGCATTAATTTTCACTTAAAGCTGAATCCAATGCAAAAAAAGTAATTTTGTATTTTAATGAGTTCTCCGCATCCAAAACATGCTAAATATCTGCTCATAATGAAATCAAATTTTTCGAGTTAAATTACTTCAAATTTTAATAAAAGTACCAGATTCATCAGTATTTCAAATCATCTTCAAGGTGTTGCTAACTAAATGTGTTTTATTCATCTCAATTTTTAAGTTATTTATAGAGAAATTTCATCTTTAAATCTCCTGAATATAGAAGGGCTTACAGGCCATATCAAATGAAATGAAAAGCACTTCATTATATTTATAAGACAACAACATGCACTACTATGTCCTCTTCCATATCTAATCACAAAAATTCTACTGTAGTTCACATTAGTCTTATTTTCTCAATGTTTAATGACGTATTTTGGATTTTGGTCCTGAAACACTTGCCAATATATTTAAATTACACTTACTCCAGAACAAAACAACTCTCAGAAGAATGAAAGTAAACTACCTTCCCCCTTCCCTTTCCTGTATTTTGTAGTAAAGGCAGATTCAGTCCATCACAACCTATCACACACTGATGTTAAATTAATTAACTAAACTGACAAAGAATATTAAGTGCCTACTATGTGTTAAACATTACACAAGGCACTGTGAACGACAACGAGAAGTAAAATAAAATAATGGCCCCTGGCTTCAAGGAGCTCACAGTAACAGTTCTAACTAGAAGTTCTAACGATTACACATAAATTAAATAATAAACCATGCATTTTACATATAATTTGATGAAAAAAATATCCACAAAGAAATGCTAACACTTCTGCTGGATGTCTTCTGTATTATATCCCAGCAGTGAAAACTTAGCAAAGTCCCTCAACTTTTCTGTCCCTCAGCTTTCTCAAGAAAAGTGGGTTTATAGCTATCGCTATACCATATGATCATTGTGACAATTACTGTAAGAATCAATTAATGTATAAAAAGCACTTTTAATTTTTTTAAGGCCTGTTGACAAGGCCAGAGTACAGTGGCATTGTACTCTGCACTGCAACTCCTGAGCTCAAGTGATCCTTACGCTTCGGCCTACCATAGCTAGGACTACAAGCATGTACCACCATGCCTGGCTAATTCAATGACATCACAAATGCAACACAGGTTGGGAGGGAGAAAAGTTTAAATAAGAATAGGTTGAGAATTAACCAAAGTTTTAGCTATAACATATATGAGTGTGGAATGATGAGGAGGACTCAAGTGAACAGAAACAATATAAAGGACAAGAAGGGGCTGGGCGCGGTGGCTCATGCCTGTAATCTCAGCACTTTGGGAGGCCGAGGCAGGTGGATCACTTGAGGTCAGGAGTTTGAGACCAGCCTAGCCAACATGGTAAAACTCCATTTCTACTAAAAATACAAAAATTAGATGGGCATGGTAGCACACACCTGTAATCCCTGCTGCTAGGGAGGCTGAGGCAAGATAACTGCTTGAACCTAGGGGTCGGAGGTTGCAATGATGCAAAATGAGCCAAGATTGTGCCACTGCACTCCAATCTGGGCGACAGAGCAAGACTCTGTCTCAAAAAGAAAGAAAAAAAAAGAAGGGGGGGATTAAGAAAATCCAAGTAAAAATGTACAGTCTGATGTGAGCAGAATTATCTGAGTAGTTTTTAAGAACTTCTCGTGTCTTGGCCCCACACCAAACGAATTAAATCAGAATCCATGGAACAGAGCCCAGTATTAGCATTGTTAAAAAGCTGTGGCCAGGCATTGTGGCTCACACCTGTAATCCTAGCACTTTGGGAGGCCAAGGCAGGCAGATCACTTGATGTCAGGAGTTTGAGACCAGCCCGACCAACATGGAGAAACACCTTCTCTACTAAAAATCAAAAATTAGCCAGGCATGGTGGCACACACTTGTAATCCCAGCTACTTGGGAGGCTGAGGCAGGAGAATCGCTTGAACCCAGGAGGCAGAGGTTGCAGGGAGCCGAGACTGCACCACTGCACTCCAGCCTGGGTGACAGAATAAGACTCTGTCTCAAAAAATAAAAAATTTAAAAAAAGCTGCACAGGTGATAAATGTACAGCCAAAGTTGAGAATTACCTAGACCAGTCAGAAGATAACTAATTGGCAAATACCTGGATATACATCCAGATATGTACAATAGAGGACCTTATTCAAGGTCTTATCATTTAGGTAAAGGATTAAACTGACCACTAATGAAAACATTAACTAGCATACATATACACATATACATATATATTTGAGACAGGGTCTTGCTATGTTGCCCAGGCTGGTCTTGAACTCCTGGGCTCAAGGAATCCTCCCAACTCAGCCTCCTGAGTAGCTGGGATCAAAGGTAGGTGCCACCACACCCAGCTTTAACTAGTTAATATTAAAGTTCAGTAAGAAACTGAAGTCACAAAACAAAAATTCAGAGATGGTAGTACACATTAGAATGCTTCACTCTATGAAGAATCTTAGTAGACTTTAAATCAATGCCTTGAAAAAATAAACCATAGGCTTCTTGACAAGGAAGAACTCTGAAGAAAACAAGTCTCTAAAATTATGATTTGATATACAAATGGGATTCAGTTTACACATTTAAAGTACCAGTACTTCCAGAGTAAAGGCAATTATGTATAGATTGAATTTGGAATCCTCCCAAAATTGGGATTTGAGATTTTGATTACTATGAATCCTTATTGATTATAACAGGATTTCCAGTGAATTGCACCTAAGTTTTTAGTGAAATCAGTCCTTAGCCTGGCAGAATTAGGATGATCTGTTAATAACTTAAAATCACTTAATTTACTTCCTGTGTTCTATCTTCCAGCCTTAGTTTTGCTCCACAGTAACTATTTCTAGCCTTATCTACCCAAGTACAGGACAAAACCAGCTTTCTACTCTGGAGTACCTGACACTGGCTCATGCAGCAATGGAAAAGAAGAAAAAAAATGCCAGGCACTGTGGCACATGCTTGTAGTCACAGCTACTCAGGAAGCAGAAGCAGGAGGATTGCTTTAGCCTGGGAGTTCAAGGCTGCAGTAAGCTATGATGGGGCTGGTGAAGAGCCACTGCACTCTAGCCTGGGCAACGTAGTGAGATCCCGTCTCAAAAAAAAAAAAAAAGGTATAAGCAAGGGAAGAAGTAAAACAAAGCTCATTTTTCTCTTGCATCTGGTATAGATATATGAGAAGTCTTCATAGCATCTCAGGGTTTTCAATACAAGCTTCATTCTTTAACAGACCTATGAAAAGATTATGGTTGTTTACATTCCTAGACTTTAATATATAAGTAGTTAACTTGAACAGTTAGCATGAACTCTGAAGAAGTATATTCATGGGAAGCTAAGTGTCACAGTAAAAAGATCATGAGCTTTATAGAATTAGACCTTGACATAAACTCTGGTTATCGCACTTACCTATTAAAGGACTTTGGTTACGTTACTTAACTTCTGACCTTCAATTTTCTTCATTTGTTAAATGGAAATATCTAACATGCAGGGCTAATGTGATTAAATTAGATATGAATAAAAAAACCTGACATAAATAAAATCTTAGGTACACAAGAAGTATCAATTCTCTTCACCATGTAAATAGCTCTCTCAAAAAATAATATTTTCTTAAATTAAGGAAAGACCTTGGTTTGAGAAGACTAAACAGTCTAGGTTTATTTCCCCAGGATTTTCAGCATTTATATTTTTATCTGCTTGGAGAAACAGTGATACAGATGCATCTATATCCTGTGTATGTGACACAATATTCTTATATGGTGCATTTCCCTGGCCCCCAAATACCCCACAACCTAGCTTTTCCCAAACTAAAATCCTGTCCCTCCCTTCTATGCCATAAATTCACAACCATCTCAAGACATTCAGAAACACTGCCTTATCCCAAACACCTTTATTGGCTTGGGTAATGTATTTTTCTAAAATAATGCCTTTTAGTGAAACAAGAATATAATCACCCAGATCTTAGTTTATAAGTACCATTTCTCCACTAAAAAGAATCAGGGGTCTCTGGAGATACCAGATACGGGACAGAGTAAATTAAGCCTAGGTCATTTGCTGGGCCACAGAGCAAGGAAATGCTCATGGAGTCACGGGGACGCAAGAAACAACTTCAGGTCTCCTGCTGACCAAATTTCAGATATTACGAACATCAGTGAGAAGAAAAAGAATGACTATAATTGACTATGTAATATTGAGTAAAAAACCCCCACAAGTTAACAGTGATAGTAACAAAAGAGAAAGGAAAAAAATACCCATTTACCACCAATGGCATTGATTATTACCCCAACCCTTTACTCTGAAAACTGGCAGAGAGGAAAAACAAGGAATATATCCTGTTTTCCTAAAAGGAACGAGGCTGGGTGCTGTGGCTCACATCTGTAATCCTAGCACTTTGGGAGGCAGAGGTGGGTGGATCATCTGAGGTCAGGAGTTCGAGACCAGCCTGGCCAACATGGTGAAACCCCGTCTCTACTAAAAACAGAAAAATTAGCTGGGCATGGTGGCAGGTGCCTATAATCCCAGCTATCTAGGAGGCTGAGGTGGGAGGATCGCTGGAACCCAGGAGGTGGAGGCTGCAGTGAGCCAAGATTGCACCACTGCACTCTAGCCTGGGTGACAGGGCAAGACTCTGCCTCAAAATAAAAAAAGAACTAAATAGTTCATGCCCACTGATTAATTCATGCTTGTCAAAGCACTTACAGAGTTTTGTTTACTTTTTATAAATTTTTCACTTTGGCTTGTTATAAATACTAAGAATTAAGACAAAAATAATCAAAAGGCATCATGGATAATACATTGCCTGGCTTTTATCATGTCACTTTGTACCAAAGGAGTGACTGAAATACAACTTTTCCGTCTGAATTTTGTTGGATCAAATGTTACATGGTAGATGGCTCAACATAAAAGCAGGAAGGCTGACAAACTGAAAGGCCTAAGAAGTGAGTATCTGGTACTTATGCTTATACAGAATATACTTGTATGTACAACTATGTATTTCTGAGTTTACTTCTACTTCATTCTTCAGATAAAAATAACTAGGTAATTTTGACAATCATCCAAATAGCCATTTCAATAACTATAACAAGCTAATGTGGAGAACAAGTATTTTTAAAAATTTCTGCTTTAATTACATTTTTTTAAAAAAATAAGCCTCAAATCACAAAAGCACACATTTTACTCCCATAAAAAACAGATCCTTATTATTTTATAATATTTTTTTCCTCTTTTCTTTTTTAAAATCACACCTGGATACTTTATAATCTTATGCAAATTTATTAACTTAACTGAAACTTATCTGTAAAATATTGACCATTTAAAATAAACCAAATTCAGAGTGTGGGAAAGCCTAAAGGACAAACAGTTTAGTTTTTTCCCCCAATAAATAAATAAAGGGTATTTTTTCAAAAGGCAGAATTATTAAAAGATTTTTCAAAACCAAAACCATTATAGTTTTCCAAACAACAAAATTTTTTTGACATCATTGAGGAAGGCTGAACAAATACTGGGTATTAAATAATATTGGAAACAATATTAGTATTATACTAAGAAAAAAGTCCTTATACATCAGAGATACATACTAAAGTATTTACAGGTGAAATGATATCTAGAATTATTTTAACATACTCCAGATATACTCCTGTACAAGTTTTTAATTGTACAAGAAAACTTGTACAATTAAGTTTAAGTGATAGTCATTCTGACCTCCACTGAATTATAATAGTAAAGAAGAATTATGACCTAGTTCCTCTTAATACTCAAACTCACCTCAAAAAGAGTTGGAGGAGGAGGTGGCAGACTTGTAATTTTGGCTGATCTCTCTTTTTCCACAAGCAGTGCTTCCTTTCGAGCTTTTATATGCCTTAAGAAACAAGAGATGTCATCAATTAATCTCTCAGTGATAACATTATAGTACAACTCTCAGGGTTAAAAATATGTAAGTCATAGGCTCAAGAAATCCTCTAGTCTGATTCCACAGGCTCAGTAAGCTTTACATGTGTAAAGAGTCTATACACATGTTAAGAAAATGTTTACAAGTTGACAGAGGCCTATCTAAAGACAGAAAGCTCTATGGTGGGGACCAACCCAAGAAACTTATAATGTTCTTTAGAGTGAAAAAAAAAAAACAGAAATGTTGTTAAAAATGGCTGTTGCTAACTAGTAACAGGGCCCTTAATTTTTTACTTTGCTTCACTCACGTTTCCTGTGAATGGCCCTTTAATTTTTACAACATGCAAAAAATACTAATGACTTCCAGAGTCTACAACCTTTTTTAATGTTCTTAATCACATCAATTTTTATTTCATGTTTACATCGGAAACAGACATTGGTTGACATGCATTCTGAAGAAGCCATATATTTTTTCAGAAACTTAGTAACTGCTGCTAAACTCAACTCAAACTACAACTAGAAAAGAAAGCTCATTAGTTACTATGTTCACCTAAACAAATCACTCCCTGTCCCCAACATTATTTTTAAATCAAGTTTAACAAATGCAATGAATATGCTACTATGTTTATTTAATATTTGCTTACACAGTATCCTATGTATCCTCTACTTTCAACCATGTTAGTTTAGTTGAGATTATAGTAAAAATTATTACTTTACCAGGTTTTTTGTTTCAGTAATATTTCTTTTTGATTTTTCTGTACTTTCAAGGCTTCTTTATGCCTCAAATCTGCTTTTCTTTTCCTTTCTGCTGCCCGCTGTGCCAAAGCATCCAAATCAGGTTCCTAAAAATATATATTACTTAAAATGTCATGTTAAACAAGAATAGAAATGTGTCTCATATGATATCAGAAGTGATTTATCAATTTTGTCATCTTCTTTCTACATACTATAGCAGTGTTTCCCAGAGCATGACAACAGCACCACTGATGATATGCCATATTAGGGGGGACAAACACAAACATTTTAATGTAAAGTTAATGCAGTCAATTAACATATTATTACAAAAATATAAATAGGATATCGAACTACTTAGGACATGGTTAAAGTACGTAAAATATATAGTGATATGGGTAGTTTCCAAGTCAGGGCAAAAATTGTGAACATGGTATTCAAATAACAGAGGTTTGGGAAACATTGCATTAGGCACAAACTTAATGTGGCACGCATAAAACCACAAAAATCTGAGTCGGAACTTACGGCTATTACTAAAAACACAGACTAAAACCAAGGACCATGAAACAGATTGCCACAGTCTTTAAGATATTTTCTTTCTCACTAGTTGTTATCAAAGATTTACCTTCTTTGTAACTAGCTTGTTTACTGTATGTGACTGATTCTGGGATTGTAGTATTTCCACATCATAAATCACAATAAATCAAAATAATGGGGCAGACTTACTGTGACTTTCTGAAAGTCATCAAAAAATGTTTGTTGGGGGGTTGAATTCACCCCACCAAATCTGTCAAAAATGCTTGAGATGGACAACAACTTCTGATTCAGAAGATTATTATTTCCCCAGATAGAGGAGTACTGGAAGAGAATAATGCTAACTTGAACATCATAGGAAGACCAATTTTATTTGACATGGATTTTACTTGAAATAACTCTTAGTAAGAAATGAGCCTATTATTCACAAATTACATTAAATTTATAAAAAAGTTCAAGCTGCCCCAAAGAAATTCAATGCATGAAAATGTTATCAGAAAAGCATTCAACAACTATAATTTACTTTTTACTAATATTACTGCCACAACTGGGTAGTCAAATAAGATCTCACTCACATTTTCTTTGGCCTGTCGATGTCCCTCTCCCATACTTCTTAAACTTGCCAAATACAGTTTTTCCAAGTTCTGTATTTTCTGAGTTTGTGATTCTTCCCATTCTGCCCTTAGCTCCTCTGCCAAACGTGTAAATTGTTGATTTCTCCTCTGTTTTATGTCTTCTCTTATCTGTAAGGCGATATCTCTTTCTTGTTCTCGAACCTAAAGAATGCATATTTAACAGGTTATATGAAAGGAGGTTTACTTAAACTTTTTTGAAAAGCTATTTGGAAAGAGGAACTCAAATGAATTCTCTTAAGTCTGTCAACTCTCTTTGATACTCATCTTGTATTAGATAAGGACTATTTAAAGCAGAAAATCTGAGTGAATGTACAAAAAGTAAAAATCTCAAGACTATATCTAATGTCTCCAAACTGATAGCTTTTATTCAGCGCCCACTCCCAAAAGGACTGCCATTATCACTCTAATAACCTATAAAAGCTAAAGCGATAAATATGATTCAACAAAATCTATAGCCCAGAGTATAGACAGAGCCAGATGAGAACTCCATTTCTGTTGTACATCATTTCTGATTCTAGACAGAATGGTGCCTGAAACATACTTCACAAAAACTTACTTTAAAAACACTTCTAGAAAAGGGTTATCTGCAATTTCCTGATAAATTTGTTTCAGCAGCTAATAATCTTTCCAATTAGCATTCTTAAAAGTCATCTAAGCTTCCTGTTACCAATTACAGACCATTTTTAAAACAGATAAAGAGCTATTTTCAATATTCGAGTCAAATAATACCTATCTTCCAACTCTTCTACAACGTACTTACCATCTCAGCCTATTTTTCAAGTGTTCCAAAACTAGTTAATACCAAAGAACCAGGGCTCTTGTATACCCAGAAGAGGTTTTTAAATACAACATTTAGAACATTCTAATGTAAAAGAATACAAGTAATTTGAGGAAGAAAGGAATTTAAAACTTTATTACAAATAAGTCATACCTGTAGCAATCTTAGTTTTCGCCTTCTTTCATAATCTTCCTTCAAAATGAAGGCTTCCTCATTAGGACTCAATCTCAGCTTGTGAGTATTCACGACTTTTCTTTTCATTTCTGTGTACTTTATGTATGACAGTTCTGAATTCAAAAAGGAAAATGTCTATAAAAATAATGTAACATTAAAATAGGGCAGCAAAGATTAGAATAATTTTGTTTGTTTTTTTTTTGAGACAGAGTCTTGCTCTGTCACCCAGGCTGGAGTGCAGTGGTGCGATCTCAGCTTACTGTAACCTCCGCTTCCCGTGTTCAAGCGATTCTCATGCCTCAGCCTCCAGGGTAGCTGGGATTACAGGTGCATGCCACCACGCCCGGCTAACTTATGTATTTTTAGTAGAGATGGGGTTTCACCATGTTGGCCAGGCTGGTCTCGAACTCTTGGCCTCAAGTGATCCACCTACCTCAGCTTTCCAAAGTGCTGGGATTACAGGCATGAGCCACCATGCCTGCTCAGAAAATTTTTAAAATTCGTGTTAATACTTTTGATATTTAAAGGGTTATATACATGCAAGGAAAATTTGAGTAAACGAAGTCCAACTTATTTACAAATAGCAATTATAAATTCACACTTAGATCAGTGATACTCAGAAGGGTGGGAAAGTGGAAATGAAGACTGAATCAGAATTACTCAGAAAAGTTTTCTCCTGTCTATAGCAGATTGTCTACCTCGAGTATCTGGACCTGACTTATTCCTGGTTAGCATTTCCAGAGTTTACTGAGCTTAAATGTGAAAAAGCACAAAGACCTAAAAAGATGTTAGCATAGAATAAATGTTTTCAAAACTATAATCTGACACTTTAGAACCTTCATAACTTGTTGATAACTAGCAAGGTTGCTGTAATTTCAAGGGTTCTTTGTTCCTAGATTCAACTCCCAGTCTACTGCATATAACTTGATCACCAAGTGTCATTGTTACCTCATGAAATCACATCAATCCCATGTTCTATACTCTACAGTAAACAATTCTTCACTAATTATAGTGACGCAATTTTTATATGAATGACCTGCTCGGCTGTATCAAGCGTTTAGTTTTCCAGATCTATTCTTCTTTTTTTTTTTTTTTTTGAGACGGACTCTCGTTCTGTCGCCCAGGTTGGAGTGCAATGACACAATCTTGGCTTACCACAACCTCCGTCTCCTGAGTTCAAGTGATTCTCCTGCCTCAGCCTCCTGAGTAGCTGGGATTACAGGCATGCGCCATCACACCCGGCTAATTTTTGCATTTTTAGTAGAGACAGGGGTTCACCATGTTGGCCAGACTGGCCTCGAACTCTTGACCTCAAGTGATCCGCCTGCCTCAGCCTCCCCAGTTGCTGGGATTAAAGGTGTGAGCCACCACGCCCGGCCCAGATCTATTCTTCTGTTGCTACCGTTCACACTGTGTTCTCTCTCTCCTCCCTAGATTATAACATGCTCCTATTTGGGGGAACGAGGCAAAAAGAAATGGAATAAATATAAGAATCTATAGTTCTATAATTTGAATACCCTCCTCAGGTAATTCTGATATTAACTGGCTCCTACTGCCATTTCCAAAAAATTAGACACTTTACATGAGTACACGACCATTTTATCTGAGACAATCAACATTTCTCAGGTCTCCCTCACAATGACCAGGCAGACAATCTCAGTTACTGAATATTTACATCTTTCTGAAGCTGGCTTAAGCCCTCCTTCCTCTACGAAGCTGTCCTCTGATAATTCCTGTTCCAATTTCCCACTCCTGATTTGCCCAACTCTAATACATTATTACCTATACATTCAGATGGGGACTAATTTTATGTTGTCTTGGTATTACCTCCTGTAGTTTTTCATCAATTACAGTTTGCTCTTTCTAGTTAGATTCCTAACAATTGAAGGACAATGGCTATGGGTTTTTTAATAAAAATTTTAATATTCAATTAAATTTAATAAATAACTACCAGGTAATATTTCACATACTATGGATGCACAATGTTTTCAACCAGGTGTAAACAGAATAGGGGCTAGGAGACTGTGGGATTACCTAACAGGGACTAATACCTTTCCAGTGACTTCTCCATCAGAATGTAAGCTCATCAGGGCAGAATGGACTTATTCACCATTTTATGTCCATAGCCTGAAAACAGTGTCTCGCCCATAGGTAGTTACTTCAGTAAGTGTGTTGACTGAATGAATGACTCAATGAGTTAATTTATGTGAAGTGCTACAGAGCTATACGCAATCATCACAACCTTCAATAAGACTCTAACACCAAAAAGGACTAACTGCTGGCATTAAAAAAATCTTTTAATGCATCCTACTCATCTAATATTCACACGGCTTTGGTAATGGTAACTAAAGTACTGATTATATTTTTCATGCTATACATGAAGAAACAAGGCCTCTTGGGTTAAAGGACTTTCCCTGAGTGACAACATCTAGTGGCGGAGCCAAGGGAAGAATCTGGTTTCCTTATTCCAAATGGCTCCTAACTTTCCAACACACAAAAATATGTGGAGTGGCGAAAATTTTATTTAAGCTGTTGTTTTTTGAGAGTGAGAATTTAAAAAACAGAAAATTTAACAAAGAAGAAAAAAGAACAAGATTAATCTTCACAATGTATGTTTATTATTTTGTCTGAAGGTCTAAGAAATTCCCTCATATTTAAATAATTAAGACTAATTCCTGATGAATCTCATAGACATAATATTGCTGAATTTTTAAAAAGCCAGACACAAAAAAGTACAACAAAATTGATTTATATAAAGTTCAAGAACAAGCAGAACTAATCCATGAGAGGTAAAAATAAAGTTACCTTACTGGAGGTTACTGACTCGGAGATGGCACAAAGAAGCTTGCTGGGGTACTGAAAATTTCTATATTTTGATCTGTATGATGGTTTACACAAGTGTATACATATGTAAAAATTCCTCAAATGGTATACCTAGATTTGTGTTTTATTCTTATACTTTAACATAAGAGGAAAAAATCCTAATATTTCAAATTTTAGGTATCCATTACTTCATCTCAGAGGATCATTGAAAAACATATAAACATTTATTATTTTTAAGCTCCTAAAATGCGATAGAATAACTGTTTCTTCTTGTGTATAATTTTTAAACTTTTTATTTGGAAATTTCAGGCTTAGAATTCCCATTTGCCCTTTCCCCAGCTTCTCCAAATGTCAACGTCTTGTACATAACCATGGTACAATGATCACAATCTGAATATTAACACTGACACAATTTTTTTTACTAATCTACAGGCAGTATTCAATTTTACTAATCTACAGGCAGTATTCAATTTTTGTCAATTATCACACTAATGTCTATTTTCTGGACCAGAAGCCAATCCAAGGACATAACACATTGCATTTGTTGCTGTGTAACTGTGTGTCATCTAAAAAGCAGATGCTAAGATGGGAGTAAACCTGCAAATATTTTATTAGGAGAAATGCGTGTGTGAGGGAAAATGGGAGGGAGCTGATAAAAGTTACAAGCGCCTCAGACTTCAATGTAAGTCTGACACTGAATGGAGGGAAGTAACAATGGGTAGACCCCTCTTAGACAGCCATGCAGTATAAGAAATGTTCAGCAAGACCCGTGGGGAGATTCTCAGGAACAGGCCTGCCACTGTCAGTGGCTAGGAGCACCCCATGGGAAGCATGGCCTCAGTGCAAATGGAGATTTCAGAATGCAGGAGATTAAGATATGTGAGTTACATTCTCATGTCAAAGTTGTCATGTCTCCCTTAATCTGGGACAGTTTCTCAGTCTGTCTTTTCAAGACCCTGTCATTTTTGAAAATACTGGCCAAGTACTTTGTTGAATGTCCCTCCATTTAGATTTGTCTAATCTTATGTGATTAAACTGACGTTATGTATTTTTGGCAAGAACACCACAGAATTGATTAGGCACCTTTCTCAGTGCATTGTTATCAAGAGGTAAATGATGCTGAATTTTGGTCACTTGGTTAAGATGATGTCCACCAGGTTTCTCCTCTGTAGTTACTACTTTTCCTTTATAAATATCTCATGAAGACAGAGTAGAGGCTACAGAAATATGCTTTTCATCATACTTTTGCCCATTGACGTTAGTATCCATTGATGACTGTTGTCTGAAACAACTACTGTGGTGTTTACCAAATAGTATTTTCTATTTCCATTATTCCTTCTACAATTATCAATCGGAATCCTGCTGTAAGGAAGTTTTCCCTGCTGCCCCATTTACTTGTTTATTAATTATTTATTCTTAGTAATATGGATTTTTAAATTCTACATTTTATTACTATCCAATATTGAAGATTATACTACTTATCTTGCAAGATTTCGCCCTGAGGATTAAATGGCTCCTGGTACATAGTAATCACAAAATTAACACTAAACTTGGAAGATCTGGGTTCAAGATCCAACACTGCCACTTATTAGCAGGAAGATACTGGCCAAGTCACTGAAGTCACTTTGGTTTCGTTTTCTTAAACTGTATAAAGGGAATAATAATATCTACCCCAAAAGGTTTGTTCTGACGTCTATGTGACTTAGCGTGAAGTCTTCAAATACACTCTAAGTATTAAGGACTCAAAAGTTCACCATTGTTTTAAAAGCTGAGTTTGTGACAGGATTGAATAACTGTGAGATTAAGGTGGCAGACACCAAAACAGAGCGTGCTCTTTGCATGAAACGATTCCAGGCAAGGCTCTTTTAACAGCTACCAGGTGGCAGGCCATGTCCGCGGGTGATCTGGGGGAAGCGCCCCTCCCCCGACACGGAAGCTCCGGGACAGGGAAGGCTGCGTGGGAAGCTCGCGCGACCCGACCCCGGGAGCGCGCGCAAAGCCTCTCGCACTGAGCTACCGGGTCTGGTCCGGACACTCCTTACAGCCGCCAGCCCGACCGCGGGCAGGGCCCACGGCCTGCGGAGCCTGAGAAACGCGAGCCGTACCTGCGTTCGCAACAAGGCGCCCTCCTGGGATCCCATTCCTTCGGAATACAATCCCAGCTCTTGGGCCTCGGGGAGTCATGCTCCTACGGGGCGACTGGGAAGCCAGTGCATCCCTCACTCACCTGAGAACCCGGAGCCTGGACACAGTAACCGCAGCTCAGAGCAAGCCAGCCTGGTAAGCTCCTGCCCATCAGCTGCCCAGCAGCCGTTTCTGCGCCTGCGGGAGAGCCATCGCCGAGCCGCCGTCACTTCCGTCATTCAAACCGCCCGCCAATGGCGGGACCAAACCGCGGGAATAGGCCCGGTCCCGCCTTTCTCGGGGGCCGCCGGGAAGGCTGCGCGCTGTTAAAAACCCCGCGCCCCGCGCACGCGCACAGGCACGCGCCAGCCCCAGCCTGCGTAGGGGCCCACTATTTGTCACACCTGTCAGGCTTTGACGTTTTCCCGTATGGGCCGCGCTCGGTGGCTCGCGCCTGTAATCCCAGCACTTTGGGAGGCCGAGGCGGGAGGATCACTTGAGCCCAAGAGTTCGAGGTTATGTATTTTTGGTTATGAGTTCAAGACCAAGTCCTTTTAAAAACATGGTGAAACCTCATCTTTACAAAAAATACAACGACAACAGCAAAAATTAGCCGTGAGTGGTGGTGGGCGCCTGTAATCCCAGCTACTCGGGAGGCTGAGGCAGGAGAATCGCTTGAACCCAGGAGGTGGGGGTTGCAGTGAGCCGAGATCCCGCCAGTACTGCACTCCAGCCTGGGCGACAGAGCCAAAGCCTGTCTAAAAAAAAAAAAAAAAAAAAAAAAGTGCAGAGCCATGAGGGTGACTTTTGTTTTAAGGCCCCATCATGAAGATATCTTGGGATATGCATCCTTTTCTGTACTGACTACGGAATTCATTGATACTATTATGCGCAGTTAACGTCTTATAGCTTTCATTTAAGGCCTCCAGCTCATAACAACAATGAGCCGTATGTTATCCTGTGCCTCCAGAGGTACAGCGCACGGAGAGCACCTTACGGATTTATCTGCTGTAAATAACCAATAATCAGGCGGTGAGCACAGGTTAATACCTATTGAGTATCTGTTATGTGCCGAGTACATTATGTTACTCTGGATGGATTATGATGCCTATACTAGATTTTGCAGTCTGGGTCATGGGGGTTAAACATATCAGGAATCAAAGGATTAAAAATGGGGGGTGGGGATGGGAAGTTGCTGACACGATCAGATCTGGCTGCACAGTGGGGAAAAGGTCAGAGAGAGTGAAGACAGAACGCCGTATACTACTGCAGAAAGTGAAAGATAATAGCAATGAGAATGGAGAGAGGTGAGTAGATTGAATAGGAAGCCAAACATCAGGAATTGGTGGTTACCTGGTTATGGGAGGCACAAGAGGAGAAAACAAGGGTGATGCCCAAGTCCCAGATACCTAGCACCTGGGTAGATAGTGATAACATTCTCCTGGAACACACAGGAAGAGAACCAGAAGAGAGAAGTAATGAGTTAAGCTTTGAATATTTTGAATTTGAGCTGTTTATGAGATATCTAGACAAAGGGATGCATTTCAGAAACTTAGGACACAAAATTAGCAGTACTTGACAAACAATTGCATGTGAGATTGAGAGAAAAGGGAAAGTGAAGTTAATTTCATAGGCCACTAGCTTGGGTAGCAGTGTTGATTCTTGATTGTAAAGGGAGAAATCAGAAATGGCAGTTAAGTGGGCAGGGTGATGAGCCAAGCTCTGTGTATATTGAACTTCATGTGCCTGTAGAACATCCAGTGATGTACTGTAAGCAGATGAATACGTCGGTAGATAGCCCACAGAAAGAACTAGGCTAAGCATAAAGGGATTTCCTTGTTATATGAGTAATAACAAAAGCTAGCGGAATGGATGAGATCACTTAGGGAGAATTTGCAGAGTGAGAAGAGCAATGAGCAAAGAACCAAACTCCGAGGAACACCAAAACTTAAAGGGATGGAGTTGGAGGAAGGAAGGTACAGGAAGAAATAGTGTGATTCCACCTCAGATTTACAGATCAGGATACTGAGTTACAGAGAGATTCAGCAACTTGGCCAAGGGCACATTTCAGTCAAGGGTGAACCAGGACTAGAATTCACATTTCCTTCCCAAATATTAGGGTTCTTCTCAGCCTCTCTCCCCATTTCCTGTCACATTTATCTTGAAGAATAATTGTATTCATTTTAAACATTTTTTCAGCATCCTCCATACAGACACAGAGATACTCTTCCATACCCGATAAAACATGTGCATATTATTTCATCCCTTGGGCTAGGTTTAGTGCCTGGACATGGGTTCCTGCACATGCTGCCCCATGGCACTTAGGAGTTCTTATTGAAATGAGCTGTTTAGAGGGCTCTCTATTGATTACACTCTAAGTTCCTTGAGAACCAGGAGTGCACTTTGTTCAGTTGCCTGGCATAAATGAACAAAGCTGAATAAATGACCAAATTACATGCTTCACTTCCTCAACCTGCATCCTGGGCAGAAATTCTACACTTGGAGATTTTGAATCGAGACTTCTTCTGTTTTTAATAGAAGGCAGTGAGGAATCAAAGCCCAAGTGGGCTTAGAGTCAGAGCATCTGGCTTAGCATTACCACAGATACTTTCTAGCCGTGGGACCTCAAATCAATGAGTCTTCATTTCTGTTTTGGCGATCAATTGCTGCCAACCGAACCACCCTGGAATGACCAACATGGGTCACTTACTATAGCTGGCAGCTGACGTTGGCTGGCAGCTGAGAGCTCAGCTGGAACTGTTGACTGGAGTGTCCACTCATGACCAGTCCATGTAGATTGGACATCTCACTCTATTGTGGCTAGTTTGGAGAGGGAGCATCTTAAGAGTGAGCATTCGCAGAGAAATAAAGTGGAAGCTGCAAGTCCTTTAAAAGGTGAGGCAGAGAACGAGTTGTAGTAAGTTGTATCACATTTTATTGGTTAAGTAACATGGAGCCAGGCCAGATTCAAGTGAAAGGGAAATGAACTCCATCTCTCAATGGAGGCAGTGACAAAGAATTTGTAGCCATCTTAATCCACCACTGTTTCTTAGTAATACTTCATGTCCCCTCTCTATAGGATGGTTGTGAGACTCAAAAGGCATGAATCATATGAGAGCACTTTGTAAACTCTAGAGGGGTATACACATACTAGGTAGTTTAGCAGTTATTTATTTTATTTTTCTGTCTAACACCTTTCTCTCCTCCTCTGGTACAGACCCAGACCTCTAGGCTACCGGGGTAGGCATGTGACCCAGACTGGACAAATCGCAGTTCTTGTTTCCATTGCCATTGTGACCAACCGAGGTACAGGTATGTGACCTAATTGGGGCAATCAGAGTCTTTCACAGGAATTGGCACTGGAGACAGCAGAGACAAATGTTTTCCTCTCTGGGCTCATGTTAGGATGTAAACCTGGAGCTTTCCCAGGTGGTCCCCCACAAGCTGGTCTGAAAGAATGAGTGTGACAGCAAGGAGCGCAGAGAGAGAATTTGGATAGTGTTCAAGTCCCTGGATCTAGCCATACCTGAGGTCAATATGCCTGCCTCTTCTGCAGCAAACTGGTAGCAGCCATTCAATCTTCTACTGAAGCTGCTTTGAATGGGAATTTCTATTTTTTTGCAAATTAAAAAGGGCTGTAGATTTTTATTTAAATTCTCATAGACAAACACATCTGGACATCTTGGGAGATAGTATAGAATAATGTTTAAGATCTTGGCTGAGCACAGTGGCTCACACCTATAATCCCAGCACTTTGGAAGGCCGAGGCAGGAGAATTGCTTGAGCCCAGGAGTTTGAGACCAACCTGGGAAACACAGGGAGACTTAATCTCTACAAAAATATTTAAAAATTAGCCAGGTATGGTGGTGTGCACCTGTAGTCCTAGGTACTTGGGAGACTGAGGTGGGAGGATAGCTTGAGCCCAGGAGGTCAAGGCTGCAGTGAGCTATGATTGTGCCACTGCAGTAAGTAAAGTTTGGGCAACTGAGTGAGACCCTGTCTGAAAAATAAAAATGTTACATAGATTTCTTCCAAATGGATTTAAATTTCTGGCTAACTCTGTGACTTTGAGCTAGTTACTGGATTTCTTTAAAAGTCTGTTTCCTCATCTCTTAAAGAGATGTAGTAAAAGTACTCAGGTTCTTGTGAGGTTTAAAGCTCTTGAAACAATGTCTGGCACAACATGTGCAATAAATGTTACCTTTTTTGGCTTTTATTTTAATACATTCATTTTAGAATACAAGAGAGGGAAAAAAACCCAAACTCTTAAATGTGTTTATTGGTGTTTTGGATTTGATTTTTTTTTTTTTTTTTTTTTTTAGTAGAGATGGGCTATTGCTTTGTTGCCCATGTTGGTTTCAACTCCTGGACTCAAGTGATCCTCCCACCTTGGCCTCCCAAAGTGCTGTGATTACAGGCATGAGCCACCACACCCGGCCTGGTTTGATTTTTAATTCAGTCTTTTTTAGAGTTTAGGCCTAGGGAGAAGTATGTGTATTTAGTTTCTAGTATTGTTAACCTATTGAGAATGAGCATCAGTAACCAGTGATCAAGAGGAAGAATTGTCCTCAGCAGTAATGACATTAGTGTCACTGGTTTATAATGCTGCCACTCTTCAAAATGCAACTGAAGCCATTTAAGATTCGAACAGTTTAAGATGTTTCTCTGATGGCAACGGTTTCACTGTTTCATCTTTATCCACATCCAATATAAGCAAATGATATTTAAGTGGGGAGGAACCCTCAATAATTCTTATGTATAAACGCCAGAAAAAAGGGGGATCTCTGCAAGAACAAAAGTAATCAAAGAACTTCCATCTGACCATATGCTAACTGCCCTCTTTCTCCCTAATATACACACCACAGGAGCTTAACAAGTGACAGTGTCTCAGTAGAATAATTTAGAGCTACTACCAGGAGTGAAATTAAGAGTGCCAGGCAGGAGAGGAAGGATAGGCTGAGAAAAACTTTTAAAAGCTGTAAATATTTTTTAGAGGTATAGGGTAGGAGTTGAGCCAAGGAATTGAGCCACTTGCTTAAAGACAGTAAGAAGCAAGAGGAGATAATAGGGAAATTCACTGGTTCTGTTCCATCTTTTAAATCTTTCCCAGCACGTTGCTAATATGATGCGTATCAAAAATACAAATACCTGTTAAGACATAAGTGTGTAGAGTTTGAGTTTCATGCTTAAAGAGAGAGAGAGAAGTCTAGTTAAAAAGAAAAAAAAAAGGAAATCATATACAACCCAAAAAAGTACATAGCCATTGAGGGGGCTTGGGTAGGGTGGGGAAGAGTTTTGAAGATGTGTGTTTGAACATCTACTTGACCAACAGTTAACCTCCAAAGCTCAATCTCTATTTATAAAATAGGGATAAAAATACCAAACATTTATTATGCACCATGTGTGCCAGAAATATTAATACCTACCCTATCTCATAGAGCAGTTGTAAAGATTACATTTTAAAATTTTGCGTCGTAAAGATCAAATAGAAAATTTCTAAATATCTTACATAGAAGCATATAAATAACTATAAAAGATCCTCCTATGATTTAGCCACCAGTCCAGACTCAGGGCAGGTGACTGCCATACCACCATTTCTTTGTTACTGCCATTTGACTCACTTGAACTGATACAGCTTACAGAGAACAAGAACATCAATCAGTTCTGTTTACTTAGCATTCCCTTTGTCCAAAATTATTTTCATTTACCTGTGAACATAACTGTAACCGACACCCTTGCTACCCAAAGGGTGGTCCAAGGACCAGCAGTGTTGGCATCACCTGGGAGCTTGTTAGGAATGCAGACTCTGAGGCTTCTCCCCAAACCTGCTGAACCAGAATCTGTGTTTTAACTAGATCTGCAGGCAATGTGTATACACATTAAAGTTTGAGAAACACTGTTCTACACAAAGCCCTATATGAGGTAAATAAGCTTGAGGCTATACTGGACATTTTGGAATCAACAGGTGAATTGGCGATATTTCCTAACCACAAGCTTAGTTTTCTCATTGCATTATAGCAGACCCTTCAGTATAAGTCTCCTATGTACAGATCTTATCTCTTAGAGTCATTATGATGTATTGTTGTTCAAAGGAAATTTTGTCTCTTCAACTTCCTCCCTCTCAGTATTATCTACACATCTGATCCAGCCTCAGACACTCATCTCTGGGGGTCGTTTTCTTCAGCTGTCTCCTTGCATTTTTGCTTTTCCCTCCTTGGGCAGGGTATCTTGTTTCTACCCCAAACATTCTCTCTCTCCTTTCTTAAAAACTGTAAAGACTTCCTTTAATAGTTTGCTATGGCTGCCATAACAAAGTCCTGCAAACTGAGTAACTTAAACAACAGATGTTAATTATCTCACAATTCTTGAGGCTAGAAGTATGAGATCAAAGTATCTGTTGGCAGGGCCATATTCCCTCTGAAGATTCTAGGGAAGGGTCTGTTCTAAACCTCCTAGCTTCTGGTAGTTCCTTGACTTGCAGATGCATCATCCCAATATCTGCCTTCAGCTTCAGATGGCGTTCTCCCTGTGTGTGGGTGTGTTTGTGTGTGTTTGTGTGTGCGTGTGTGTGTGTGTATGTGTCCAAATTTCCCCTTTTTCCAAGGACACCAGTCATACTAGGTTTGGGGCCCACTCTACTCTAGTATAATCTCATCTTTAATTACATCTGCAATGATCCTATTTCCAAACAAAGTCACATGCAGAGGTGTTGGGGCTTGAGATTTCAACATATGGTTTCCTGAGGAACACAGTTAACTCCTAACACTTCCTCTTGAAGCTAGTGCAAGGATTGTGAAGTACTTGAAACAACTCCGTTTGTTCATATGACTCCCAACTCAGGATTTCGCAGTATAAAATCATAATATTTTGCATGGGCAAAGTAGGTGGAATAGTTGCTTCTTATTAGTGTGGAATTACTGTTGTGTGACTCCAAGTGTTGCCCACATCTTCCTAGCATGCCTGCTGTGCTGCTGGCTTATAATGTGAGCTTGTCTATGGAAAGGATGATTCCTGAGAGCATCAAGCTAAGTATGCACTGATAAGTAGTGAGATAAAAGTGCCCTTCCCTTCATAGCCACAAATCTAAAAGCTACCCATCTTTCAAGGCAAATGTTGTCTTACAAATTCTAATGTCTACCATTTTATTGAGTCCTTAAGTAGCCTGGTATTACATGGCTCAAGTGACAGAGCTGGGGTTTTTACCCAGACATTTCTAACAGTAAAGTCCATACCCTTCCCATTCCTTTCTGCTCACCCCATTGTATTTGACTCCACCCCAATCACTCAATGTATTATTCCTTTTTTTGCACTGCTCTTAAGAAATACCCAAGATGGGGTAATTTATAAGGAAAAGAGGTTTAATTGATTCACAGTCTGCATGGCTGGGGAGGCCTCAGGAAACTTATAATCATGGTGGAAGGGGAAGCAGGCAAGTCTTACATGGGTAGCAGAAGAGAGAGAGAAGCATGAAGGAGGAACTTCCAAACATTTATAAAACCATAACTCACTCACTATCATGAGCACAGCATGGGAAAAACCACCCCCATGATCCAGTCACGTCCCTCCTTCGACACATGGGAATTGCAGGTCCCTCCCTCAACATGTGGGGATTACAATTCGAGGTGAGATTTGGGTGGGGATGCAGAGCCAAAACATATCACTCAATAAATATTTACTGAGTTCTTGTGTGAACAATGGTCTATGCTATATGTGTTTCTCTTCTAGCCAGCTGTGATCTGTAGGTATCCTGAACTTTCTCTGCTAAACTTTAATCACACCTTCTACCTTGAAGGAAACCGCATCTCTACGGGGCTAGAACAATAGGTAATCCTCAATAAATATCTGATGAACAAATGAAAGAATGTATGTACTCACAAATAATAGACTGTTTTTCAGATCCATGTCCTGATTATTGTAGTATGATCTAGCTTAAAAAATAATTCTGGGCTTTAATTCATTGGCTAGTAGGGAGGCCTTTTCCACTATATGTCTGGTGTGATTAAACTTTGTGCCTGGTGTAACCTCTTTTACTTGACTTGTTCCTATTGAGTGGCACCTGATGACCCAATTCTGAAGTCAGATCAGTTGCATATGGTCTTATCACCATTTCAGTCATGCACCACCCATTACAGAATCACCTTTTCTGGAGCTCCCGGAGGCCCCTCCAGCATGTTCCATCTCCCTCACACCATGTCTGTGGGTTCCACATTTGGGCTCATGTTGACCTTTCTCCGTTAGATAAAGCCCTTATCCTACTTCTTTGAAATCTCATCTCCAGTAATACTTAGCAAGTTTCAAGCTTCTATTCTGCCCCTGCCTTTTCCCTCACTTTCTTTTTCTCTCCCCTCCCATCTTTGCTCCTAAGACTTCACTATTGGGATTTCACTTTTGGGATTTTCCCCAAGCTCTCTGATAGGGATCTATGCATCCTGCACATTCTCTCCTCAGCTTTATTAAAGAGCTAAGGGCTTCACAATCTAATGTCATCAAGCCGCCAGGCCCAGGTCAGAAGAGGTGTGTACCTTTTCAGTAAATGTCCCTCTTTCACCTTCAACCCTAGTCACGGCACACCAATCTCAGGAAGACCTAAATAACAAACAAAACCATACACATTTCGCTGAGAGCAGAATTACCACCATCATGCCCATTCTACAGATGACAAAATTCACGCTCAGAAAGGCTAAATAGCTTGCCTGTTATTACTCATCTTGTCAACCACAAGAGGAGCACTCAATCCCTGGTCTTTTGACTCAAAATCTAAGGGTCTTTTTGCCAGCACAAATGCATACTAACATGTTAAAAAGAGTCACCTTTTGGGCTAGGAAATTTTGCATTCCTTTCCTTCAAGAACGGTAGGTTCCAGGCCAGGCATAGTGGCTCACATCTGTAATCCCACCACTTTGGGAAGCCAAGGCAGGCAGATCACTTGAGCTCAGGAGTTTGAGACCCGCCTGGGCAACATAGTGAAACCTTATCTCTACTAACAATAAAAAAAAAAAAAATTAGCTGGGTGTGGTGGCATGTGCCTGTGGTCCCAATTACTCAAGAGGCTGAGACGGGAGGATCACTGGAGCCCAGGAGATAGATGCTGAAGTGAGCCATGATCACGCCACTGCATCTTTTTGAGACCCTGTCTCAAAAAAAAAAAAAAAAAGCTATGTTCTAGTTTTATGACATCCATCTCTGTTCTAAGGTATGACTCCTAGATAAACATTTATGATTTTTGAGGGAGCAGGGGAAGCATTTTTGGCACCTGTGCCTTCTGCTCCTCACCCCTGAGATAGCCACGGGCCCCCTTGATGACTCACCTTTATGGCTAGCCTCTCATGGCCTCTCCTGACCCTCATCTACTCTGCATCTCGTCCTTCAGGCTAGCCAGTTCAGGCTGAAGGATTCAGTTAGACTACTCTTCCTAGGCGCAGGTTTGCATTTTAAGAAAGACATTCAAAGCCTTAACATAAGGAAGCAACCAATGGGCCAGTTTAGGCACTGTCCTGCCTTTACATGGTAGTGACAAGGCCGGTAGTAGGAGATGCGGCAAATATCTCAAATGAATCCTTTATGGGTATTTTCTTGCAATTCCAGTTGGAAAAAAAGTGACAGAAATTATAATGTCTGCCACTAGGGGGCGGATTAGCCAAATTTTGGAATATTTGTGGGCGAGTGAGAAGACTCCGAAATTTTTTCTTTTCCTATTCTCACAAATTCCCCTGCATCAGACAAGAGGAGACCAGCATCACCAGAAATAGGAAAAAGCAAAGGCAGCAGCATTGCTACGGGCAAGAGCAGGGTCCCCCATTGTCATCCTCTCGAAATGTGTTAGTGCATGAGGGTAGCACACCAAGGTAACAACAGCCTGGTATTCAGTACCTGTTACGTGCCAGGCACTGTGCTAGGCACTTTACCTACATTGTCTTCCTTGACCCACACAGCAATCTTCTGAGGCAGATTTTTCAAATAATTATTTTACGGGTGAAGGAACAGGCTTGTGAAGGTTAAATACATTGCTCAAAAGCAAGCAGCTAATACGTGGCAGAGTTGGGATTTGTATTGCTGTTTGTGGGGAGTGGTAGATGGGTTAAGGAGGAAGTCTTGAAAGGGCTTGATATTAAGTCACCATTCAAAGCCTGTAACAGAGCTTCAGCGAGAGGCACTGCCTGCCTTAGGCAGTGGCTCTAAGGACAGAAAAGAGTTTTAAGCATATTATATGTGTCTATAGTAAAAAATAATATGGAATATCATAAAGAAGAAAGAAACTATCTTCAAATCTTATGTAGATAAAGCACTTTTAATCATTTTTAGTCAGGACTTGACTATGCTGGTTTTTGTTTTGTTTCGTTTTGCTTTTTATTGTGCATGCATTACCATGTAAATAAATATAGAATCTTCACTAACAATTTTAATGATTATGTTTTGTACTTTTGTACTTAAACCCCTTAAATTACTTACCCAGTACCTACTGATAAACTTTTTATTAATTTTCAGGTTTTTTACCACTATAAACAATTGTGTAATAAATTCTTTGTGTTTGCTTCTTTCCAAGGTATCTTCTCTTTTATTTATTGGATCCCATCCTATCTCCCTTAATCAAACAGTTGTCCCTGTTTTTCCTTTGCCATTTTTCCTGTCTGTGCTATACTGTTTCTTTAGCAAACAGATATGAGATAATAACTCCCATCTCGTTAAAAAAAATCTTCTTTGGGCCGGGCATAGTAGCTCACACCTGTAATCCCAACATTTTGGGAGGCTGAGGCGAGCAGATCATTTGAGGCCAGGAGTTTGAGACCAGCCTGGCCAACATGGTGAAATCCCATCTCTACTAAAAAAAAACACAAAAATTAGCTGTGTGGTTGTGCACGCCTGTAATTCCAGCTACTTGGGAGGCTGAGGCAGAATTTCTTGACCCCAGGAGGCAGAGATTGCAGTGAACTGAGACTGCGCCACTGCACTCCAGCCTGGGCAACAGAATGAGACTACATCTTTAAAAAAAAATTTTTTCTTTGATATCACTCCACCTCCAACTCCAGCCCATTTTCTTGTTTCCTTAGACACCTGGAATGCTTGACAGAGTTGTTTATTCTTATCAGCCTTGCATCATCTTTTCTTGCTTCTCCTAAACCCACTCCATCAGGTTTTGTCCACATTCCTCCACACATAGTTCTTGCCAAGGTCACCATGACCTCCATGTTGTCAAGCCCTTGGTTTGTCCTCCAACTTCATCTTCCTTGACCTTTGAACTGCACTTGACACCTGATCATTACTTGTTGGAATTCGTTTGCCTTCCAGGACACCACCTTCTAGGAGGCTCTCCTATTTTATTGGCCACTGCTCTTCAGTCCCTTTTGTCTGTTTCTCCTCATCTTCCTGACCTCCAAATCTTGGTCTATTGTGGGGTTCCATTCTCAGAACTTTTCTGTTCCTTACCTACATTTGTTCCTTAGGTGATCTCATCTGGACTCAGGACTAAATCCCAGCATTCTACTCCCACAATATATCTCCAACCTAGACCTTTCCCTGAACTCCAGATTCATAACCCAACTGCTTGCCTAACATCTCTACTTAGATGTCTAAGACACATCTCAAACTTGACAAGTGGAAAGCCCTTGATTTTTCTGAGTCTACCTCACCCAAATTTTCTTCCTCGGGCTTCCCCATCTCAATAAATATAATACTAACAAGTGCAAATCTCAGAATCATCCTTGACTCCTTTCTTTTACAACTCACATCTGTATCGTGAGGAAATCCTGATGGCTCTATCTTCAGAACGTATCTGGAACTTAACCACTTTCAGCCACTTCCACTGTCCTCTCCCCCATCGTATCTTAGCTGGATTATCATGGCTTCCAAGTGGCTTTTCTGCTTACCAAGAAGTCAGAGGGTCTTTACAAATTCAAGTCATTGCTCATCACTGCTCTGCATAGGGCTCTCCGGTTCTGCCTGTCTCATTGAAAGTAAACCTCACGGTCTTACTATGGCTGACAATGTCCTGCATTATCTCAGAGCACTATCCCTCGACCCCATCCAACCTGCTTCAGTTTCCATCCTCCCTCACTGTGCTCCAGTCTCAGCGGCCTCCTTGCTGATCCTTGGACACACCAACATGCTCCCATCTCCGCACCTGTTGTTCCCTCACTTGGAATCATCTCTTCATGGGTATCTCTATGTCTTGTTTCCCTGGTTCCTTAAAGTCTCTTCTCAAATGTGTCCTTAACAGAGAGCCCTTTCCTAATCACCCTGTAGGAGCAGGACATTCCATCTTCTCTTGCCCTGACCATTCTCACCACCAGCACTACCACCACTACCCACCCACCCACCCACACATACACCTCCCCACCACACACACAGTTTTTGTCATTTGTCTCCTTTGACTATAATGAATGCTTTTTGCTTACTTTGTTCTTGGCCCAGTAAAGAATATCCCTAGCTCCTAATCTAATGCCTTGCACATATAAGAGCTCAGCAAATATCTGTTGGATGAAATAATGAATATTCATCTTCTAGTGTAGTTATCTTTTTATGATAGGTTTTTTAGGAGTGGGATTACTGACACCAAGGGTATGAATATTAAAGACATATTTGACACATTCAACCATTTATGTTCCCATCAACAGAGTACTATTGACCCAACTCAAAATATTTGCCTATCAGATTACTAAAGATGAAAAAGTATTGACAAAACCTATCAACTTTGTCAATACTTTTCATCTTTAGTAGTCTGATAGGCAAATATTTACATTTTAGGATTATTTGAATGTTTTTCTGTATATATTTCTTGACCATTTATATATATCATTTGTGTGAATTCCTAGATTATATTCTTTGTCCACTTTTCTATTGCAATTATTTCCTGTACTGACTTGTTCTTTCTGCATTAAATCTTTGTTTAAATTGCCATTTTTTTTTCAGTTTAGTATTTGTCTTTTCATCTTATTTTTGGTGTTTTTGCCAAAAAGAAGGTAAATTTTTAATGCAAAATCATTCATTTTTCCCTTGTAGTTTTTGATTTCTCCAATAAGAACATAGTTATGTGAATGAATATTTGAATACTGAGCCTTCTTAGGCTTTCTTGGTAATGTTTATTAAGCATATTCTTTCCTTGGAGGTAAATGTCTTGATAAAGTTTTATATCATGAGTCTAGGTAGAAGGAGGTGGTACAGCACTACATGACCCATCAAACATATAGTCCCATGAATCTGGGAAGTAGGAATGCTATACCAAGGCAAAGTGACATGAAGCCAATTACTTGGGGAGTTCAGGGAAGGATGAGCTGACACGGTTGTTAAACATCTATAAGTAAAGCAGGTGTCAGAGGGAGAACATTGTGTAGTTCCTGGAAACTGTGCACTCACAAGGTTCTGCTCCGAGGAGAGACACATAAATGAACACAACTCCACAGGTTCTGGAGAAACAGAAAAGTTTACACTGACAGGCTTCTCAGGCAGTAGAACCATATATCCAACAGCAATTTCCCTTGTTTCCTCAGCAGTATTGGCTGACATATATCACCACTAAGTGGTGCTATACATAAGCACAGCTAAGGCAGCTGTCTCCCTCTCATCCCCCTGTGTATCAGGCACTAAAGATGTCCTCAGGTGCAGAAACAATACTTTCTCGTCCCAGTATAAATGGGATGAGTTAGGGTAGCGCTTTCCATCCATTGTCCCACAGATGGGTTAAGATGTACTGACATATTTATTCCTGGTAAACATGGCTGCTGGTAGAGGCCCTGGGTGGCCTGAATCCCCAACCCTTACTCCTCAAAGTACTGTTTGTGCACTAGCAGCATGGACATCTTCTGGGAGTTTCAGAATCTGCATTGTCACAGATGTCCAGGTGATTTGCCAGGAAGTTCAGAAGCTGTGCCCAAAACAATTGACTCTGGTTTTGAACAACATCATCCTTTAATTCCACTTCAATGTATTATCATTCTTTGTTTCTTGATTGCGAGAACATTTGGAGAGCACTGATTATTATAATCAGACCTAGGAAGATGATCAAACAATGTGGTTGCTGCTATTGTTTTTTAAATTGCTCTGTTTTCTGGAAAAGTATGGACACTATTTATCATTTGATTTTGTGGGCTTTGTAGCCCTCTCTAATTGTTCACATATAATATAAAGCTTGCCCCTTCTTAATGAGACTGTGAGATCTTAAAGAATAAGGACTATTTTATCTTATAATTCTTCCTCATAATTTTTTAATACTATAAAGCGGTGTTTTGCAAACTTTGCATAGGAATCACTGTGGGGAAGGTATCTTGTTAAAACGCAGATTCTTATTTAGTAGATCTGAGATTTGGCATGTCAAGCAAGCTCTCAGGTGATGCTGATACTGATGGTCCACGGACCACACTTTGAGCAGCAAGGTTATAGGGTATTCATTTTATTCTCACAATGTGTTTATGAGGTAGGTGAGTTTGATATTATCCACATTTTATAGATGAGGTACCTGAGGAACAGGAAATTAAAGTCATGCCCAAGATCCCATAGCTAGTAAGTGATGGAGTTGGATTTCCCATGGTGTTTGCCTCTTATAACCCATTCTTCCTTTGCACAGTAAAGGATAGAAGGGCAATGGAGACTGGCCCTAGAATTGCTAGAGGCTCCAGAGCAGCCTAGGGTCTAAGGCAAAAATTTTTTATCTCCTCTTTGGATGGCCATGACTCAGATAGTGTGTTTTAGACTGGCATTATGGTGAATAAGAGTTTTGTACCAGGGGGACATTTGGACACTTTCTCAGTGGCTACAAAATAAGTTTTACCCAAGATACTTATTACTTTACATCTATCTATTCTGGATCACTTGTAGCACTTTAAAAACATAGATTCCTGGGCTCCACCAAGAAGATACCAAATCAGCATCTTCAGAGACAGGAATTCAGGCATCTGCATTTTTTTCATTTAAAATTTTTTAAGGGACCGGGGTCTTGCTGCGTTGCCCAGGCTGGTCTTGAGCTTCTGGGTTTAAGTGATCCTCCCACCTCAGATGTGCCACCACACCTGGCTTGGCATCGGCATTTTTCAAAGCACCACATGTGATTCCAACGGATGATGAAGGTTTCATAAAAATCACTGCACACTCTCTCTTTCCATCTTCACCAAGCTGAATAGTGGAAGAGCTAATGATTATTAAAACTTACTGTAGGCCTGCTAATTGCCCAACGTGTGGATAGAGGACCAGCAGCACTGGCTTTACTAGGAAGCTTGCTACAAGAAGTAAGAATCTCAGGCCCCAACTCACATCCACTGCATCAGAATGTGCATTTTAACAAGATCCCCAGGTGATTTCTATGCACACAGAGTTTGAGAAGCACTGCTTTACATGCATAATCTTGTTTCACTTTATCTTTCCAACAAATTACAAGGTAATTTTTCAGATGTGTGGGTGTTGAGGTCTAGGGAAGTTAAGTAACCTGCTAGTAAGAATTCAAACTTGGCTCCATCTGAGTCTAGAACCCACGTTCATAACAAATATATCAGTGATTCTCGCAATTTAGTATATAGAAGATTTACCTAGGGAGCTTATTAACAATATTGATTCCTGAGCTTTCTCCCTGAAATTCTGATCCAACCCATCTGAGGCAGAGCCCAGAAATCAGCATTTTAACCCTTCCATCCCAGGAACTTCGGGGGAGGTGACTGCAGAACACAATTTGCAAAGCACTGGCACTTTATTATATTTACTGAAAGTACTTTTGGGGAGAGAACTACCCTATATTTTCAAAGCACTTCAAAATGAGAGCTTGACTGATAGTAATAAAGATTTTTTTTTTTTTTACCAAGTTCTGGATCGAGATCCCCTAGGCACCTCTGGATCTAATCCCAAGCTTTGGGAGAAAGCATGAAGGAGGCCAGGTAAAGACCCAGATCTATTCGAGAATAAACCAAAAAGCTTATTTTTCACACTTTCCAAAACTTAACACAGACAGGGATGTTGGTTACCTTTTAAAAATTTTATTAGATTTCATGTATAATTTAAATCACTGGGTGGCTATAACTCCTGCTAATAAATTATGTACACCCTGAACACAATAAAAATCAGCTGGTACAGCAGAATGGGTCTGTTCAGTGCTGAACCCCTAAGGGCATGACAAAGTTAAAAAGGGATGAATGATAACTAGCCACAGAGGTGCAGGATCTCTCCTCTTGAATTTTATTTCAACAAAATACATTTTTAAAACATGCTTTGTTTGACACAATACTCCTCTCCTGAAGACCTCAGGGTGCTCTGTGTACACACACACATACATGCATGCATGCACGCACACACTCACATTCCTATTGCCTTCATCTGATGCTTACCACAAGGATGTACAAACAGGAAGAGAACTAAAGTGAAAGTAGAATGAAGGCTGGGCACGGCGGCTCACGCCTGTAATCCCAGCACTTTGGGAGGCCGCAGTGGGCAGATCACTTGAGATCAGGAGTTCGAGACCAGCCTGGCCAACATGGTGAAATCCCATCTGTGCTGAAAATACAAAAATTAGCCAAGCATTGTGGCACATGCCTGTAATCCCAGCTACTTGGGGGGCTGAAGCATGAGAATCACTTGAACCCGGGAGGCAAAGGTTGCAGTGAGCTGAGATTGTGCCACTGCACTCCACCCTGGGGGAAACAGAGTGAGACTCTGTCTCCAAAAACAAAAAAGAAAAGTGGAAAGGATCAGTAGTGGTAAATTACTTGCTAAGACTCACCATTTTGAGTCCACTCAGTCATTTTATATATATATATATATATATATACATTGAACATTTGTTACACTCTAGGCCATTTGGTAGCTACTTAAGTGGCAAATGAGAGTATATCACAATCTCCACCCTCAAGATACCATGCTCATCCTGGAGTAGTAGGGTAGGGACAGGAGGAAAAACACACATGTACACAATTTTAACACGTTAGCTTAATGGGGGCAATGCCTCCTGAAAATAGATCTCCCTGGAATTTATCTGTTATCAATAAGGAGGAAATCTGGGCTTGGAAAATGCGATACGGTGAGCAGCCAGCAGTTCTGGAATGCCTACTTACTCTGTGCCAGACACGCCCCACAGCAACTGGCAGTCTCTGAGTAGTTATCCCAAACTTGCAGATGAGGAGGGGAAGCCCCAAGAGAGTTAAAAACATGCCCATGGGTACAATGGGGGAATGTGGCATAATTAAACCTACGTTGTCAAACTCTAGAGCAGCGTTCTTCTGACCTTACAATCTTATTTACATTGTTGAGAAGGCGATAAAGAGAAGAAATGAAATCCATACATGAAGAAAATTTGACATAGAAAAATAACACCTCTAATGATTATGGCTGGGTTTTTGGAAATTCAATTTTGTAGTATTGTATCGAGTTTGGTAATTTACTAAACGAGTAGAAGGATGGCCTGGGTAAGGCTAGGTGGTTGATTTCCTTTTATAAGGTCTAAAAGAGATCCATGTAATGAGAGTCCACCCCAGCCTTCCCATATGATAATGCTTAGTTTATTCAAAGGTGACCCTAGTATCAAGTAGGATTATAGATTCTGAGATGAGATTTTGTTAAAGGTTTTAACTTAGAAAGATGAAATCAGGGGTCTCAGAACATGACATACCACTACCCACGTGCTGAAATCATCAAAAATCACAATGCTTTTCCCTGGGCCTATCTTTCCTCTCTGAAGATCAAGGTGTGTTGGAGCTGGAGTCAAACCTGGCAGTCTGTCTGTATGAAGTTGCTGTATGTGGTAGGAATTCAAGGATGTGTGAATCAGTTATGCCGTAGTAACGAATGAGACTCCCAAATATCAATATTTATAACAATTAAAGTTTATTTCTCACTCCTATTTCCAGCATGGGCCAGTTGCAGCTGTGTTCCACATCTCTGTGCTGAGTCCAGGCTGATAGGCCAGTCTCTTCCTGAAGCATTCCCTGTTGTTGAGACCTGGGGAAAAGAGATGGCAAGCCATGCTCTGGTTCCTAGCGGCACTTCTCACTTTTCATTGGCCATGTCAGCCTTAGCTACTCTGGAGTTCAACAGGGAAGGCTTCTATAATCCTCACAGAAAGGAGAATCAGAATATTTGGTGGCAAGTAAATCTAGCCTACTGCAATGAGTCGAGGGTTTTGAGGAACACATTTGGGATCAAAATTCAGGGGTCAAGTACAATGCATGAGAGCAGGGCCATAAATGAAAGGGAAGACCAGTAAGGCTACAATCCACCAGAACTGAGGAGCACAGGGATTCGGAGCAAGGGTGGGATCAAGTGGGACTGTATGGACACCCTGGGCAGTTTGTGTTCCCTGATAGGTGCTAGCTGGGAAATGGATGAGCTGGCTGGCTTAAAGGTTCACAAATGTGCAGACTTTGGGAACACAGCTTGTTAGGGTTCATCTGAGTAGTGTGAGCTGTCCATCTGGTGTTTGCTGACCCTCATTGCCTTGTTTTCTGCTCTCCACACTGATCACCCTGGGGAAACTGAGGCAGCATGTTATACCAGTGAGGGTTCTAGAACATTTCCCAGGTCTATGGCCTTAAGAGGATCATTTTTGGACATCAAATACTTCTTTCTTAAAATAGATAATTTATATTGGACTTATATAATAAGTCCAATTTATATTGGACTTATTATATAAGTCCAATAATTTATATTGAAGGCTTTTAATTTATATTAAAAGCCTTCCAACCCACTTTAAAGAACTTTTGATTTAAAAAATAGTACCATTAGGAGAGCCTTGCAGATAGCTAGTTGTCTGGGATAAATGGTGATATATGAGGAGAAATAATCAAGAATGTTAAATTAGCTTTGTTTTTCTATTACTTGGAGCAATATCAAGGTAAACTCTGCTACCTAGAGGAAAAGACAAAGAATCAGTGCAAACAGGAACTTGGATTAGGCAAAGGAGCACAGGATCCAATTCTTCCCCTTTTAGACCTTGCGAAAAAGTGTAAGTGAGTTTGGTTCAACAGTCTTTACCGCTCCTTTATTTAGTGTTCATCTCATGAGCTTGGAAACTGTGCCTCCTCTGCCCTCTTGCATCCCACTCAATACATGTACTACCCAGATTTGCCTCTCAAGGCCTGTCTCAGTGTCCCAAATCTTTTTCCCACTATTGAAATTACCATTTAATTTCCTTGTTTAAGAGCACTACCTGAGGAATCTGTGAATAGACTAACTCAGAATAAATGACTGGTAACCAGTCAATATGTTACTCTTCCTAGGAAAATCTGCATTTAAAATCTTCCCAAGGACAATGCTTCAACTAAGAAAATACTGCCGTAATGGTGCAATATGAGGCAATGCAGCTTGCCAGTAGGGGAGTGGTTTTGTTAGGGGCCCTTCCCTGGTTTATTTCTAGTCTCTTCTAAATAACCTGTATTTATGAGCACCCAGCTTGACAAACAATTCAAGCAGCCCAGCTACTGGTGGCTTCTGCATAGTACTGTACCACTTTTCTTTTCTTTTTCTTTTTCTTTTTCTTTTTTTTCTTCTCTCTTTTTTTTTTTTTTTTTTTTTTTTGAGACAGAGTCTTGCTCTATCCCCCAGGCTGGAGTGCAGTGGCATAATCTCGGCTCACTGCAACCTCTGCCTCCTGGGTTCAAGCTATTCTTATACCTCAGCCTCCTGAGTAGCTGGGATTACAGGTGCCTGCCACCACACCCGGCTAATTTTTGTATTTTAGTAGAGATGGGGTTTTGCCATGTTGACCAGGCTGGTCTCGAACTCCTGACCTTAGGTGATCTGCCTGCCTCAGCCTTCCAAAGTGCTGGGATTATTGGTGTGGGGCACCGCACCTGGCCCCTGTACCACTTTTCTGCAAGATAGTTGTGAATCTGGGTCTCAGGTGTCTATGCCTGCATGGTCAGGAAAAAACTAGTCATTGTAACACTAGTTATAATTTATCATCAGCCTTCATGATTTCCCAAGAACTTTCACATGGATTAACTTTGTTGATAATCAAAAAGCCTATGATGGAAGCAGTGCAGGTTTATTATCCCCCATTTTATGGATGTGGAAACTGACAGAGGGATTAAGTGACTTACCTAATTAGTTTCTCTATACCCAATCCAGTGATCTTTCTTCATGTAGTGCTGCTCCTTCAGCCTCTGGCACGGCCTGGACTGCTGGTGCTTAGAGTTTGGATCAGGTGGGCGAAAGTGCAAGATGGCAGGTCCACATCATCTGTCAAAGCCACTGATGTTTGGTATACCTAGGACCTGGCCACAGTGTTTTGCCACAGGGCATCACCTGGTGGGGGAAGGTTCCTATAGTGGTATTCTGCATCTGTATGGGTATTGATTTATTTCTCAAAGGGCTCTGTCTGCCATCTATCTAATTATGTTACTAATCTTCATCCCAGTCCTTTGAGGATTTTTATCCCAGTGCTTCAGAGGTGCCGGTTTCCAGGGTTACCAGAAATCCATAGATTAAAGCCTTTCTCCAGCTTTCTTGTCAAGGTCCTTATCAGTAGAATTTTTTTCATCATCTTCATTTTCTGGATGGTGTGTCTCTTACAACTTTTCTCTTTTACTTCTATCTGCAGTTAGTCTGTGAAGAATAATCCCCGAGAAGCTGCTTTGTGCAGAAGATGTAAAATAAATTATAGACACTGTGTCCTCAATGATGGTTTAAACAAAACCCAAACAACCCTACATCAGGGCCAATGTTGTGAGGTGGAAAGTGCTCTGCTTTTGAAACCAGCAGATCTGGGGCCTGTGGGACCCATCTCAGCTTGTCAGTAACTAACTGTGTGGTCCTGACCTAGTCCCGTAATGGCTCCTGGCTGAGTCTGTTTTAATAACTGCCATATTGGTTTGGGAGGCTTTGATGAGATGATTCTGTCAGACAGGGCTTCTCAAACTTTAATGGGCTTTGGAATCACCTCTGAGAAATCCAGGTTAAAATTCAGATTCTAGACTGGCTCATGCCTGTAATGGGCTTTGGAATCACCTCTGAGAAATCCAGGTTAAAATTCAGATTCTAGGCTGTGGCTCATGCCTGTAATCTCAGCACTTTGGGAGGCCAAGGCGGGTGGATCACTTGAAGTCAGGGGTTCCAGACCTCCCTGGCCAACATAGTGAAACACTGTCTGTACTAAAAATACAAAAATAATTAGCAGGGTGTGGTGGTGTGTGCCTGTAATCCTAGCTACTTGGGAGGCTGAGGCATGAGAATTGCTTGAATCTAGGAGGTGGAGGTTGCATGAGCCGAGATCACGCCACTGTACTCTAGCCTGGGCAACAGGGAGAGATTCCATCTCAAAAAAACAAGAAAAAAAAGAAAAAAAATGCAGAGTCTAAATCAGCAAGTCTGAGGTGGGGCCTGAGATTCTGATTTCTCCTAGATTCCCAAATGACACGACCAAGGTTGAGAACCACTGTTTAAAGAAATCTCGGAATGACACATGGCTACAGCCTGCAATGAGGGTCTGAAAACTGAGGGGGAGGGGGAAATCATAGCAGCTTTTAGGAAACTTCCCCAATTCATCTTTCTTGATTTTTAAGACCTGCCACAAGTAGGGTTTCAATGGAACATTTATTTTTTTTCTCCTTTTTACAGAAATAATGAGTGGTATTTGTAGACACAAGGCTAACTCACATCTCAATACTTTTCTTGGCTGACATTCACACTGATTTACGGTGCCGGAGGCTAAAGATTTGAAAATACCCCAGCATCCTGCTGCACAGGTAGCTAAATTAAACCCGATACCCAGGACCTGTGTGATTGGAATGATGTACTATTCCAGTCTAACTCAAAAACCTGTCAGTGGGGGAGTATTGGAGGATCAGGAGGAAGCCAAATTTGGGAAGTAGAAACTGTATTGCAAAAATACAGTCCCAGCAACTAATTACCCATCAGATAAATTGTTTGGGATGATAAGAAATTTTCTGTTTCAATTCGCCTTGAAGTTCAATGGATTCTTGACCCAGAGGAAATCCTTCTCTTTTGCCATTTGGAGAAAGTCGTCAAAGTCTTGTGACTGTTATCAATCCTTATGTATTCCCATATCCAAACCCTCCTTCTTAGACCCAGGTACTGGACAATCTCGAAAGGATTGTAGACTAATCATGCAGCTAACCCAAGACATCATCATCTCCAGAATGATAAGAGCTAAAATTGTGCAGTGCTTTGTGGTTTAAAATGCGCTTTCACTTACGTTATATCATTTCATTCTTATGACTATTCTTTAAGCCACACACTATTATCTCCATTTTCAATTCTGGAGAATTTATGTGATATATCTAAGGTCATACTCTCAGTGGCAGAGCTGGAGGCAAACCCATCTTTTGACCACTTATTTATTGTTTTTTTCACAATAGTACGTGTATCCTTGTTCTAGAATACTATCTTTTTAATCCTGGACTCACATTAGAAGCTTTTAAAAATACTGATGCCTGCCCTATTTGAGGTCAATTAAATTAAATCAGAATCTTTGGGGTGGAGCCAATATCCATCTGCATTGTTTCTTTTTCTTTTCCTTTCTTTTTTCTTTTCTTTTCTTTTCTTTCTTTCTTTCTTTCTTTTTTTTTTTTTTAACTCTGAGAGTGCTTCTGATGTGTATCCAGAGGTGAGAAATCACTACTCTGGAAGAAGTTTTAGGGAACTTTTTTTTTCTTTAAAAGGAAAGTATCTGTTCATAGAGCCAGATATGGACATGATACTTGTTTTTTTGTGTGAGTAATTTCTAGCACCTAGCTCAAATGTCTGACAGACTGGGGTAAAGGAAGCAAAATTAGTGAGCCTCTGCTATGAGAAAGGTGCCCTGCTGATCATTTTACTGCTCTATAATGCAGTGTAATTAGTATTAGTATCATGGCCTTGTTTGTGCCATTCGTAAATATCAGAGTGAGATTTGAACCCACATCTGCTAAGGCCAATGTGCAGATATGTTCCATTGTGCCAGTGGTTCTAAACACTGGCTGAGAGTCTGGTTACCTGGGCTGGAGTAAGGCCCAGGCATTGGTGTATTTCAAAAGCCTCCCCAGTAATCCTAATATGTAGTGAAGGTTGAGGGTCACTGCCCTACACTGTTTTATCTTTTGCAAAGTGCTTAGAATAGACTTGTTGAGCTTGAAGGGCATGGGGCAAGGGCTTCCTTAGCCATGTAGACATGTATATATACATGTACACACATCGACCTACACACATCTCTCTCCATCCCTCCACCCCAAGTTAGAGAGAACAAAGGCTTTCATTCCGCAAGAACACATTTTAGAACAGAAAATTCAATCACATGAATTCACATGTCAAGCTTTTCCTGAAAGCAGAGAGAGGGGAAGAACTTTCTTCTGTAGGCCTGGGGTTTCTGAAGGGTCATCAGCCTTGGGACATGGCACAGAGTGGGTAGGGGAAGATGCAGAACATTGAATTGGGCCACAAACACAAATGCGGACATCTTTCCAGTTCCACCCCGAGCCAGTCTGCACTAGGAACCAGCCACATCTTGGCAAGACGATGTGATGATTTAGACCAAACAGTGTAGAGAATGGCCTTGTGACTGGGAGATCATTAAGAAGTTTAGAAAATGCCTTATTAACTCCCTAGGAGTTATGCATTAGTATAACTCTGGGAGAATGCATTAGTATTTTGAGGAAAATAGAACAGATTTCCCATTGGATTGGGTCCTGGCTCCACTAATCTTCAGTAGGTCCCATGTGCCTATTCAAAACTGTCTGGGTTAGTAGACATGTGAATGCATTTCAGGTTCAGGCGAAGCCATTCTTAGGCACTGTCTCTGCTCCAAAAGCCATATCCAAGTCATCATTGTTATTCAAGATTCCAATTAAGTGCTTCAGAATTACGAGAGAGAGAGAGAAAGAGAGAGATGCTTGCACCTTCTTTTCCATTAGTATTCCTGCCGTGTTTGAAGAAAACACCATATAATTTTTACATGAATGTTTGAAATTTGTCCAAATGAAAAATTATTAGTCAATTTCATTCACTGGATTGCTCTGAACCTTAGTTGAACCTGAGGCTCCAACTTCAAAATGCCAGACTAATCTCTGAAGGTCACAGTTCAATGACATCAACCTTAAGAAAGGAATCCTTAACGATCTAGATTAGGTTGGATCTGAATTAATTTTTTTTTTTTTTGCCAAAGATTATGTGCTGCCTAAATAGAAGGAGACTTGGTACTTTAATTAAAAATTTTGGGTCTCCTAAGCCAACATTTCAGAAAGGGCCCCCAATCTCTATTAATAACTGAATTCAATTCAAGAAGTATTAACTGAAAGAATATTTAATTGGTAGATTCAAAACGGAGTGAAACACAGGCCTATTAATTTGTTCACTAAGCACTAATCATGCTGTTACTATGTGCCAGACACTGACCTAAGCATAGGGGTATAGAGATAAGCAAGTTGCTGCCTCCATCCTAGGGGCTTCTAGTACAGTGGGGAGACCCAAAATATTTCCTCAGCACCCCATTGCAAAGTGGAAGAAGTATTTTCAAATCTGGTGTACAGATCAGGAGAAAGAAAGAGAAGGCAGATGGCATGGCTGTCCCCTTGGTGAGCTCTCCCTTGCTCCTTCCTCATGTGGACTTGAGCCATACAAGGAACCAGACCTTAATATACCCAGTCCGTCACCACCTCCTGAACAATTAAAAGGTTTAGCTGCAGTACTTTTTGGCACTCTTGAAGGTAGTGATAATACTTGCTGACTTCCGCTGTGGGGTTAATTCATTTTATAACTAAGAGGAGGAAGAGGATCACTCTAATATGGTGGTGACCTCTTGGTTGGTCTCTTAAAGCTATGGAGACCTCTTTCTGGATTCCAAACCTTACAAACCATTTTCATGCTGCTGATAAAGACATACTAAAGACTGGGTAATTTATAAATAAAAAGAGGTTTAATGGACTCACAGTTCCACGTGGCTGGGGCGGCCTCACAATCATGGTGGAAGGCAAAAGGCATGTCTTACATGGCAGCAGACAAGAGAGAATGAGAGCCAAAAGAAAGGGAAAACCCCTTATAAAATCATCAGATCTTGTGAGACTTATTCACTACCATGATGAGAACACTATGGGGGAAACTGCCCCCGTGATTCGGTTATCTCCCACTGGGTCCCTCCCACAGCACATAGGAATCATGGGATTCCTGATTCCATGATGAGATTTGGGTGGGGACACAGAGCTAAACCATAACACAGGGACTGATTGGGTAATTTCACCTAGACAAGGATGACAAGTCATAACAAGAGGAAATTCTACCATTTTCCATTCTTTTGTTATTATAATGTAACTCACTTAACTGGGGCAAGAATACTGGGTCTTCACCTTCCACCCAATCAGACATAGATTAGGACTCCACCAGGCCAAGGAGAGGGATGGGAAAGTAGGAAGCATTGGGGTCTGGGCATGAGGCAAATTACCAGGTGTGGGTATGCCAAAGACCTGTGAGAGTGGGATATCAGTGGACAGGAACAGACAGAAGTCAGGTGTCCAAAATTCTAGGTAGGGACTAAGGCATGAATGGTCATTTCTGGTCTGAAATACGCTAAAAGTGAGGAGCATGGAGAACCACAAAGGGCTACTGGCTACCAGGGTCAACGGCAGACTGGGAGTTCTCAGAGATGAAGAATCTTTGTTATAAAGCTGTCTTGGCAGGAGTCATGTCAGCATTTGGGTGGGCCCAGGGCCACAGACAGGAACCAAGAGGTGAGAAGACAATGCAGCTGGTTAGGGCAGAAGAAAGTGGAGGCTACAGGTTGCTAGCTTTCTGGGTTTCTGCTCATCAAAGAGGGGTGTATTCTTCCATACATATTCTCAACCTTATTGTTGCATTTATACCAGTATATTATTTTTTCTTTACTTTTTATCTCATCAGCTGACTTCAGCGCTTCCAGGGCAGAATCTGCAAGCTTCCTCAGCACAGGTGTGGCACACAGTACGTGTTATTTGCTTTGCCTGATTCCTAATTTAGGGCTCTTTACCTTCCCCCTGGGATTTCCATGTGGATGCTCAAACTCTTAGAAAGGACATCTCTAAAAATTATTCAGGTGCTTGTTGCTACCATTGTCTCTGACAAAAGGGTTCACGGTGGCTTGCAAGCCAGTGGCATAATGTTTCAGACCTTGCTTTTATGTTCTGCCAAAATATGCTAATGAGGTAATATTTATTGGGAACTGCTATAGGGTTGGCCCCATGCTTATGGTGCAAACATCGGTAAAAAGATTTGAATACCTGTTACCATCAACCCAGCTAATTAAGTAAAATCATCCCCTGAAGAGGCAGCTCTTCTCATCTCCCTGATTATGAGCTGAGAGCTCCCTGAGAGCTCCAAATATTCTGCTCCCATGACTCTTACTTGAATTTTTTTCCCCAGGCTGACAGTCTTCTAATGAGGTATGGCATTTATTTTTTTCTAATTCCCCAAACACTGTGATACAGTCAGAACAACATGATTGCCTGTCCTGTCTAATCGCATTGGTGAAGAAGGAAAAAAGGAGGAGTGGAAAAAAGAGATGACTGGAGTGTGTAGCAAGGGAGAAAAAAGAGAAATAGAAAGAAGGCTGAGGGAAAATAAGGAAAGTAATGCAAATCTTCTTGACAGTTTGAGTTTTGCCTTGTTCAGAAAACTGTTTAAATCCTTCAAAGTTTCTCTTTCAAACCAGTCCCCTGTCAGAACTTGAAACATCTTTTCTGCCTGGGACACAGGCTGTAGGAAACTTAAAAGATTCAAAGATGTCTACTTATCTAGATAATTGTCCTATTTGTGTGTGTGTGTGTGTGTGTGTGTGCGCATGTTATGTGTGTGTGTGTGTCTGTGTGTGTGAGCGCTCGCCCATGTCCCTTAGTAAGGCTATGGCAAGCACTTTTGAGTTCAAAAACCAAACACGAACTCTCTACTTATTTGTTCCCAGTACACAAACTGGCTGTAGTTTTTGTTTTGTTTTGTTTTTCACTGTAGGATGGCTTATTGGGATGGCTGAGAGGAGGACAATAATTGTTATTTATTTTCAGGCCATCAATTAGCCAGGGAGTAGGGGGAGAGAGATGATATGCTTTTTTATTTCTAGAATTGCTTTGTAAATTTTGAATTAAAAAAAAAGTCCTGGCTGGGCATGGTGGCTCACGCCTGTAATCCCAGTACTTTGGGAGGCCGAGGCGGGCAGATAACTTGAGGTCAGGAGTTCAAGACCAGCCTGTCCAACAGGATGACCCCCATCTCTACTAAAATATAAAAATTAGCCAGGTGTGGTGGTGCATGCCTATAATCCCAGCTACTCTGGAGGCTGAGGCAGGAGAATTGCTTGAACCCAGGAGGCAGAGGTTGCAGTGAGCCTAGATTGTGCCACTGCACTCCAGCCTGGGTGACAAAGTGAGACTCTGTCTCAGGGAAAAAAAATAAAAAAGTCCTGCTATGGCCTGAATGTTTGTGTCTCCCCTCTCTCCTCCAAATGTGTATGATGAAATCCTAACCCCCAGTGTGATAGTATTGGAAGATAGGGCCTTTGGGCGTTAATTAGGGTTAGATGAGATCATGAGGGTAGAGTCTTCATGAATGAGGTCAATGCCCTTATAAGAAGAAATGCAAGGAAACTTCCTTTCTCTCTCTGCTCTCTGCCACGTGAACACAGAGTGAGAAGGCAGCCATCAACAACCCGAGAAGCAGGTCCTCACCAGACATCCAATCTGCTGGTGCCTTGATCTTAGACTTCCCAGCCTTCGGGACTGTGAGAAATGAATGTGTATTGCTTAAGCCACCCAGTCTATGGCAATTTTTTATGGCAGCCCAAGAAGATAAGACATGTCTCTTTCTCTCTCTGTCCTCCTGAGCTTCCCTGATCCCAGTGAAACTGCCTTTGCAAAAATATAACAGACAGTGAAAGAGATTAACCGACTCCATCTTGCTTTTAACCTTCAAGCTGTCCTTGTTTATTCCTGGGCGTAAGCTGAACTAACTTAGACAGAAACAATTTATAGTTTATAGTTTAAACAAAGACGGTAACAGCCCTTTCCCAAAGCAGATCTCCTTCTTGCCTAAGGACTAGATTGCCTTTGTAGGACTAACATTAGCCACAGGATTAGAAACTATGGTTTAGGAGACCAGCCAGCATGGTGGAACCCGGTCTCTACTAAAAATACAAAAATTAACTGGGCATGGTGGCACTTGCCTGTAATCCCAGCTACTAGGGAGGCTGAGGCAGGAGAACTGCTTGAACTTGGGAGGTGGAGGTTGCAGTGAGCTGAGATTGTGCCACTGCACTCCAGCCTAGGCGACAGAGGGAGACTCCATCTCAAAAAAAAAAAAAAATAAAAATAAATAAAAATAAAACACCATGAAATGAAAAGCCAAAGCACAAGGTCCTAGGAAGAAGAGAAGCAGAATCCTCGACAATGGAATCTACATTTGTCTGTGCTTTACTCTGTGTGTGTGTGTGTGTGTGTGTGTGTGTTGGGGGAGGAGGTGGTGATAGAGAGAAAGAGGTAATGTCTGGATATTCCCTATGGTTACTTTTTTCCTAATGGTTTTAATTATGCTTCCTCTACTTTTCCTACCTGGCCTTCTTTACCATCCTCCCAGGGTTTCCATGTGAATTCTTAAACTCATAGAAAGAACATCTCTAAAAATTATCCAGGTGCTTGTTGCATTACTTTTCTTATTTTCCCTCAGCCTTCTTTCTATCTCTCTTTTTTCTCCCTTACTACACACTCCTATCATCTCCTTTTTCCACTCTTCCTTTTTTCCTTCTCTTCCTTATTCACAAAAACCATTAGACAGGACAGCCTAATCACTTTCCTAATGGCAGGATGACAGTGAGGTAAGGAGAGGATAGAAATTCCATGTCACATGGAAAACTCTTCAGTGGATGTGGGGGTGACAGGAGGTAATAGAAGCAAGCAACAGAGAGTGGAAGGAAAGCTAGTATTGTGCTGGAATTGAGAGTGTAGGTTTTGGATACACCTGGATTTGAATCTTAGGGTTAGCACACAGCAGCCATGGAATCACTTAACTTCTCTTAGTGTCAGCTTTCACATCTATGAATGGGAAGAAATTAGATTATGTATTTAGAGCATTTAGCAATGCTATATATTTAGTTAAAACTCAATAAATGTAGACATTATTAAGTGTGGAATACTGGAGGGCAAAAGCATTGAAGGAGTAGTTTTTAGATGAAGGTGCATGAGAAATGAGTTGGGCACAGTATGAAGAATACGAGTCCCACCTGCTGCCCATCCTTGTGTCAATTCTCTGGGCAAACATGGGGACTGGGTAAATGGGTTGCCTCCATCTGAGAGGACTTCAGGGAGATCTGGCGAAAGGCAGATGAGCAGTTATCAGGGGTTCTGTTTCTTAAAAAATAATGCCTTACATCTCAGCTTCAACTAGATGACCCCCAATGTCCATTAAAGCCTGATTTAAAAAATACACATGATACAACATCCAAAACCTGCAAAAGGATTAAGTACAATTAAAAGGAAGTCATCCTTCCACTCTGTCCCAGTCTTCAGGTCCCTCTCCCCAGAAGCAACCACTGTAACTAGTTTCTTATATTTTTAACTGTATTTTAAATGTTCTAGTCTCCAAAACCCCTTTTCAGAATATCCCATTCTCCTTTACGCATGCATTAAAATCTAACTTTTAATTTTCCCTTTTATACTACTTGAGAACTTCCATGACTATCATAGCTGGTCCGATGATGACCCTGCCAGCTGTTCACAAAAGGGGTATGCAGAGCTCTGGTGAGCACCCAGAATGGGAATATGGATAGGCAGGAACACACAGCATGTGCAGGTGGGGCCTGGCATCAGTCAAGAGAGCTCTGCCCACCTGCTCTCCTGCCAGAGACATTGGCTTTCTGTCCTTGTGGCCCAGATCATAGCGAAGCAAGATAATGCTGAAACAGACAGATGCAGTGTGGTGAGGAGAAAGGGGAGGGAGAGAAGTGCATACATGCCCAGAGGTTAGTGGGCAGAGGAATAGAAGGGATGTTTTATTCTGTTCAAAGAGCCTGGAGAAAAGTCCTTTAGGGCCAAGAGGAGGAAAAGTTAAACTAGAAAGAAAAAGGAATACAGAGGACAGAGTGTCACCCACAATGGTGACTGCAAAACAGAAAATGTAAATGCTTTCTCCTCTCCTGTTGTTCCAAAACTACCTAATTTTATATTCTTGCCAATGGTGACTTCATTCGTTCTGCCATTCTACATGGCACTGTCCCTTTCCAATAACACGGTATATGTCCATTGTTGATTTTGCTGAGAAACCCCCACAGGGCTGCTCAGCTCTGGCTTTTACAGCATGGTCTGATTTCAGTAATGTTATAAGGCAAACTCATTAGAGCCAAGTTAGGGGCCCACAGAACAGATAAATGAATAGTCTGCTAAGCTATCCATTTAAAATGGCCATAATAAAAATGTTAATAAACATCAATATTTGTACTATGGTTTATGATCACTTTTAACAAACAATTCTGTGTGCTCTTTGAGTGATTTTCTTTAATAGATGACTTCCCTGTTGTCAAATTTGATCTTGACTCAATGCGATTATGCCATCCCACTGTGTCTGTGCTTGAGTTAAAAAGCCTCTTGGCTGAGTTCCACAACTGAACTCAAAAGTTGAGAAGTTGGACATCTTAGTGACTTTTATAAGTGGTTGTCACCTTAATGTATGATTTGGGGTGGAGGTTGTTGCTAATTTAAATTGTAGATTCCATAGAGACACCCGCAGTTCTAAAAATTGCAGAATTAACACCTGCTTGGATGAATGACTAATTTGGACCCTCCAAAATCCATTTCTGAGCCAGAACTATCTGGGTTGGGTGTCTGGACAACTACTGAATGTTAGTTTATTTTCAACTTTATATTTGGCTCTTTAGACATTGACTTATTAGGCCACCAAAAATTCTTTAAAAATAGATAGTGTCATGTAAACCAAAGGTTTTCTTCACTCATTAACTCTGTTTCCTCATCTGTAAAGTGGGAGTGATGATAATCTCTACCTTTCAGAATTATATACAAGACACATACATATATATGTATATGTATGTGTATATATGTATATGTATGTGTATATATGTATATGCATATATATATATTTGTATCTTATTTAAATAAGTTACTATATACTAAGTGCCTAACAGTGGTGCCTGCTGTGTTAACTATCATAATTACTCTGCAGTGGCCCCTGTAGGATTTTCCTGAAGTTCCTCCCTCAGATGTGTAAAAATAGTAGGCTTAGTTTTGTGTTTCCCTTAGTTTTGTGTTTGTCATATCTTTTGCATAGTTTTGCAGGTACATGCAGATCATGCAAGCCAGAAATAATCTGATCATCTACCACCAAATGATACTTCTCCAGGGTTGTTGGTTTTCTCTCTGATCTCTTTTTACTTATCAACTCTCGCCGACACAGATTTTTTACAGTGAGGGCTTTGATGGGGAATGGAGTGTTCTGTTTACTGAAAGATAAAGATTAACTTAAAATTAGCTATGAGGGCTCTTTTGTCCATATCTTGTTGAAAATATTTCCAAATGAGCAAGTCTATTTTCTTGTCCTCAGACAGTTCCAGGAACATGTTAGTTCATCTTTCAGTGGTGATGGAAGCTCTTGGAGTGTCTGGGTCATTGCTCTGAACACTGGCTTTCATCACACAGGCCTGAGAATCTAAAAGCTGAAGAGCAGGTGTTGGCAACTTGAGCCAAAGTTGACACTGAGGCTAAAGTTTCTTTGGGCTTACTGTATTATAATCGTGTCTTACATAGTTTTGTGTTGTAGGTACTCGAGAAATGTTTGTTTGATAATTGCATCCTTGCTCCCTGAGATCCCTAGCCTCTCCTGCCATCTCCCTCTCTCCCATCTTTTTCCAAAAAACACTGAAGACAGCTTACAAGAACTCCTAAAATATAAAGAATGTGGGAGACATTACTTAAGGATAAACCAGCATCAGTCATGTCTACCCTTTCTCCCTGCTGTGTGGCCACGTTTCCACTGTGGTGAGGCCAGTTCTGCTGTCACTGTAGATTGCACCAGGAATTGGGGGCATGGGGTGGGCAAAGCAGTGGCTGAACATAGCAAATCAGATTCTCTCTCCTGAAAGAGAGACAGTTCTCAGTGTTGGGTGATGATATTTCTTCCAGAAACTTCCCTTCTTGATGTGGTTAGAAGTAAATCTTGTTATGCCCATTTTACGGTACTGGGGCTCAGAGAAGTAAGGTCACGCAGATTTGGGATTTGAATTCAAGTTTGCCTGACTTGATTGTCTAGAATCCTGTGCTGAACCAATATGGCAGCCACTAGCCACATGTGGTTATGTAAATTTAAATTTAAAGTAATAAACATTAATTTGAAACATTTGGTTTCTCAGTCACACTAGCCACATGTTAAGTGCTCTATATCCACATGTGGCTAGTGGCTACTTCTAATAAGAAACACACTCAAACTCAAAGTGTTTTCCTCTGCTCTCACACTACCAACAACAATCAATACAGAAGACCTCTATGACCAAATGTATGGGGGTTTTTCCTCACATACTTAAGCAAGCAATTAATTTTGCAGTGGACACCAGCTGGATATCCTCCAGTTCAATCCTGATGCGCTCTACCTGGGAGATAGCTTCAAAAACCATATATTGAGGGTTTAGTTCCATAGGACTGCCCCCCACTTCCCACAGATCACAACTCCAGGCCTCAGGAACTTCTGACCAATGGTCTTCAAGTTGGGGTTCCCAGGACACCCTCTTTGGGTTAGATTAATTTGTTAGAGTGGCTCATAGAACTCAGGGAATCACTTATGTTTACTGGTTTATTATAAAGGATATTACAGAAGATACAGATGAAGAGATGCATAGGATGAGGTATGGGGGAAGGGGCAAGGAGGTTTCATGCTCTCCACAGGCACACCACCCTCCAGGAAACTCCATGTGTTCAGCTATCCAGAAGCTCCTTGAACCCTCTTCTTTTGGGGTTTTATGGAGGCTTTATTACATAAACATAATTTAATAAACCATTGGCCATTGGTAATTAACTTAACTTTCAGCTTCTCTTCAGAGGTTGTGGGATGGGCTGAAAGTCCCAACCCTCCAATCATGCCTTGGTCTTTCCAGGATCAGCCTCTATCCTGAAGCTACCTAGGGGCTGACAGCCATCAATCAATTATTAGCATACAAAAAGACGTAACTTTGGAGTTTCTATGAATTTTAGGAGTTGCATGCCAGGAAACAGGTTCAAAGACCAAAAATATTTTTCAAATATCGTATGACTATTCTGGGCAGTGCAAATATAGGACATTTCCATCATTCCAGAGAGTTCTACTGGCTTGGGCTCTTAAAGTGGATGACTGAATTGTAAACTAAGAGGTATCTGAGACAGGTCACAATTGATTTAGAAAGTTTATTTTGCCAAAGTTAAGAACTCGCCCATGACACAGCCTTGGGAGGTCCTGCTGACATGTGCCCAAGGTGGTCGGCACACAGCTTGGTTTTATACATTTCAGGGAGACATGAGACATCAGTCAATATATGTAAGATGTACATTGGTTTGGTCTGGAAAGGAGGGACAACTCGAAGAGGGGAAGGAGCTTCCAGGTCACAGTTAGATAAGAGACAAACGATTGCATTCTTTTGAGTTTCTTATTAGCTTTTCACCCAATGTCCAATTCACAGGAATCATCACTTATGCGTTAGTCTGGCTTAGTGAAATAGGGCAAAGGAAGCAATCAGAGATGCATTTGTCTCATGTAAGCACAAGAATGACTTTGAGTTCTGCCTGTCCTTTGTCCACAAGTAATTTCTTTGTAGGTAAATTGTGATGGAGGTATGTCGCTTTTTAATCTTCATACCTATCTTATTTGGGAATAGAATGAGAGGCAGGTTTGCCCGCAGTTCCCAGCTTGACTTTTCCCTTTGGCTGAATGATTTTGGGGTCCCAAGATTTATTTTCCTTTCACAGACTCAAGCTCAACTTCAATATCCTATGCATAGCACAGATTTCCAAAACCTAGGAGTCACTAATAGTCAGCATTGTTTCTTTTTCCTATGCCATCAACACATTTTCAATGTAGATGAAACACCCTTCCATTGGAAGAAGATACCATCTAGAATTTTCTTAGCTAGAGAGGATGTCAAGGCCTGACTCTCAAAGGACAGGCTGACTCTCTTGTTAGGGACTAGTGCACCTACTCTGAGTTGAAGCCAGTGCTTATTTAGCATTCTAAAAATCCTAGGGCCCTTAAGAATTATGCTAAATCTACTGCCTGTGCTCTCTAAATGGAACAACAAAGCCTGATGACAACACATTTGTGTACAGCATGGTTTACTGAATATTTTAAGTCCACCGTTGATGATACTTACTGCTCAGAGAAAAAGATTCCTTTCAAAATGTTAGTGCTTATTGACAATGCACCTAGTCACCCAAGAGCTCTGATGGAGATGTACAAGGAGATTAATGTTGTTTTCATGCCTGCTAGCACAATATCCATGGATCAAAGAATAATTTTAACATTTAAGTTTTATCATTTCAGAAATACATTTTGTAAGGCTATTTACTTGCCATAGATAGTGATTACTCTGATGGATTGGGGCAAAATAGATTGAAAACTTTCCGGAAAGGATTCGCCATTCAGAACATTCATGATTCATAGGAGGAGGTTGAAATATTAACACTAATAGGAGTTAGGAAGAAGTTGATTCCAATCTTCATGGATGACTTTTTACAAGTTATTTTACTAGCGAGGCATGGTGGCTTATTCCTGTAATCCCCACACTTTTGGAGGCTGAGGCAGGAGGATTGCTTCAGCTCAGGAGCTCAAGACCAGCCTGGGCAACATGGTGAGATCCTGTCTCTAGAAAAAATACAGAAATTAGCCAGGTGTGGTGATGTTGCACCTGTAGTCCCAACTACTCAGGAGGCTGAGGTGGGAGGATCACTTGAGTTTGGAAGGTCAGGACTGCAGTGAGCCATCATTGCACCACTGCACTCCAGCCTGGGCAACAGAAGGAGAACCTGTCCCTAAAAAAGAATACAATAAATGAATAAATAAATAAAATTATTTTACTGATAACCCAGATCCTCATGAGTGACTTGGAGAGGCTCAAGACTTTAGTGGAGGAAATAACTGCAGATGTGATGGAAATAGCAAGAAAACTAGAATTAGAAGTGAAGCCTGAAAAATGTGACTGGATTGCTGCACTCTCATGATGAAAGTTGAATTGATGAGGAATTGCTTTTTATAGATTAAACAAAGAAAGTGGTTTATTGAGATAGAATGTACCCCTGGTGAAGATGCTGTGAACACTATTGAAAGGACAACAAAGGGTTTAGAATATTACATAAACTTAGTTGCTAAAGCAGTGGCAGGATTTGAGAGGACTGACTGAAATTTTGAAAGCAGTGCCACTGTGGGTACAATGCTACCTAATAGCATCACATGTTACAGAGAAATCTTTCATGAAAGGAAGAGTCAATTGATGTGGCAAATATCATTGTTATGTTAAGAAATTGCCACAACCTCCCCAACCTTCAGCAACTACCACCCTGATCAGTCAGCAGCCATCAACATCCAGGCAAGACTCTCCACCAGCAAAAAGATTATGACTCATTGAAGGCTCAGATGATCCTTTGCACTTTTTGGCAAGAAAGCATTTTAAAATTAAGGTACGTATATTGTTTTTATAGACATAATGATACACACAATTGCGCAATTAATAGAGTACAGCATAGTATAAACATATCTTCTATATATACTGGAACACCAAAAAATTCATGTTACTCACTGTATTATGATAATTGCTTTTTTTTGCAGTGATCTGGATCTGTACATGCAATATTTATGAGGTATGCCTGTATATACTCTAGTCCAGATTTTAGCAGAATAGTTTAGGATGGGCTTTAACTATTTCCTCCATGATCTTTTAGCTGGGATAAAGTGCATATAGGGCTCCTCATCCTTCTTAGTGATCCTCTGTATAGCTATTAGTTCACTTGGACACCCTCACAATACACACACACACACACACACACACACACACACTACAGTCTAAATCCATACTGATGAAATGAAACATATTTATAATTAAAATATGGTCCACTAAAATGCTCTTGCCCATGATAGAAGTAGAATATTATATTGCTATGCAGAGTTTTGTCTATCTCTTTAAAACGTTTCTTTTCCTGTGCCACCTTAGTGGAAAAAAAAAGGTGTCAATTTTGGCCATCTATAAATTAAAGGCCACCAGTTGGATACTTGGAATACCTTGCCAAAGCTTGAAAATTAAAGTTATTTGTTTAGTTTTTACTTTGGGGGACAAGATTAAATCCTTCGGCTGGGTATTCTTCCAGATATTCTGAAATGGTACTCTTAGGAAAGGCAGCAGGAGACGCTATTGTCCTCTGCTCCTAGTGACCCCATGGGCCACAGAAGGATTGGAAAGGGGGCAGAATTACTCTAGTATTTGCAAACAACTAATACATTCTACACAGCGCTGCAGCACTCACCCTCGTACTCAACCAGCAACATAACATATCACTCAATGCCTTTTCTTGGAGAATGCCAGGAGATTCTCCCTGACCTCTAACATCAATTTAAACTTGGATAATGAGTTTTCTTCTCTCTCTTTTTTTTTTTTCTTTTTTTTTGCTGAAACAGTGCTCTGAATACTATGTCTACTTAATAAAAAGTCTTCAATAGAAACTTTTGTGATAAGGCTTTGGAGCCGAACAGACCTAAACGGAAGCGGAAGCTAACTGTATCCCTATGAGCAGTTTACTCAGTTCATTCTACAAATTTTAACTAAGCACAGATCACATGCCAGGCACTGTGCTAAGTTTGAGAGACACGAAAATGAGTAAGATGAAATTTCTCCCTCTTGGAGTCTAGTGGAGGCTGTCAGAAAAGTAAACAACTAATTACCGCACAGCATAGCATACCAGCTGTCATCGCAGGCGGCTGTGGGAGCTGAGGCCCAGGGGAGGGTAAGGGAAACGTTCTCAGAGGAACTGGGTAATAACTGAATGAGTCCTAATGAGTGTGAACCTGAAATGTCTGCGACAGGTCTCAGTTAATTCAGAAAGTTTAATTTGCCAAGGTTGAGGACACACGCCAGTGACATTGCCTCAGGAGGTCCTGACAACATGTGCCCAAGGTGGTCAGTGCACAGTTTGGTTTTATATGTTTTAGGGAGACATGAGACATCAATCAACACATGTACGATAAGCATTGGTTTGGTTCGGAAAAGGTAGGACAACTCGAAGCAAAGGCGGGATTGAAGCAGGGGAGGGGGCTTCCAGGTCATAAATAGATAAGAGACAAATGGTTACATTCTTTTGAGTTTCTGATTAGCCTCTCCAAAGGAGGCAATCAGATATGCATTTATCTTCATGAGCAGAGGGGTAACTTTGAATAGAATGGAGCAGAGGGGTAACTTTGAATAGAATGGGAGGCAGGTTTGCCCTAAGCAGTTCCCAGCTTGACTTTTCCCTTTCACTTAGTGATTTTGGAGCCCCAGGATTTATTTTCCTTTCACAAGGGTTAGTAGGAGGTAACTAGGAGAGAGCTAGGGCTGGTTAGAGAGGAGAATGTTTGAGGTGGAGGAGAAGTAACCATCAATAACAGGGTGATAGGAATACTTAACACACAGAGCTTGTGGGAGAATTAATGGAGAAAATGTAGATGTATAAAGTTCTAGCCCAGTCCATAACAGGTGCTGAACCAATGTAGTTCAGGAGGCCCATCCTCTCCCTCTCAACCATGGTATTCTCTCCTCCAGTTTCCTGTTTGTGGCAAAGCTGAACTCTGGACTTAGCAGGCTTCCCTATGGTCAGTGTGCATTTAGATTCTGCTGAAGATCATGTACTCTCCACTATGTCAAAACTGCCCATATTTTGTACAAGTTAATTGCAGAGGTTACAAGGGGATTTGGCCACCTCCTTAACTTTTCCCCACAGCACATGGCAAGCACAAGTGAGTCCAGGAATGCAAATAAAAGCACAATGCAAAGGTCTGAGTGTGCTGGTACATACACTGAATTATTCTCTGCATGATCATTTCAATCACTGTTATTAGGCCCTGTAATTAAATATCACTAATGTTTCATGACAGCCCCCCAGCTGGATTCAGGGCACAAAGGAAAAGATTGGGGTGAGTTGGTGGGGGTGGGCACACCAACACAGAGATGTCTGTGCTTGGGAAATGGTGTCGTCCTTCAGGACCATTCACTAATACAAAATCTTCTCATTTATATGCAGAAATAATGAGGCAAAGGAGCAGCTTAAGAAAAAAAGAGAGAAGATAAGCAAAAATACTACAGATCACTTAAAAAGCCACAGTAATTTACCTGTCTGCTTTTCTTTTCTGGGAAGATTTCTATCTGTCCACATTGTCATAAATTACTTAGGAACAGTGGAGTAAAATTGGTTTTCAGTTTGTTCCACCTCTATTTGACCCCTGTGTAAACAAGAAGCCACACTGGATTTCCTCATACTCTTAGCTGTAGAACAGCCCCAAGAAACCAGGTTTTCAGTTTCCAATTGACCACAATTCTGGGGCTAACAGATCAGCCATGGCAGGGAATCGCAAGCAAGTTCCTGGCCCTGCTGCTGAGGGATTCACAACACTTTCTGCCTCCAGGCTGCCTGCTGGGTTAAGCAGAGCCTGTCCTTGGTGCCCCTGACACGTGCAAAGTAGCCAGAGGGAAGGAAACCTTGGAGGAAATGTGAGTTCCATTCTCCCCCTTGTCAGAAAGGAATTTTTCCTCCGGCCTCTGAGAAGGTCTGTGAAAGTAAATTAGGTAGAAAATTACTTTTTGACAAACTTGACTGAAGCTGTGAAAGTTGTTCTGCTTAAGTTTGAAAAGTGATTGGAACTGAAGGGTTTTTTTTCTTTTTAAAAATGATACTTTCTCTCTTTTCTTAAAAAAAAAAAAAAAAAAAAAACCAGATTGCCCCAGGGTAAAGAATAAGAATTCAGGTAGACTGTGAGCACTTTTCTAGTTTGTCTGATTCTGATGAGGAATTCTTGTCTTCATTTGCATGTCATTACCCAGGCCCTCTTGGATTTTCTAGGCATTCTGCATCAGTATGTAGAATTTTCTATTATTTCTCATTGCAAGTGTATTATGTTTATGGATTAAACAGCCATTCCTGCTAGTATTAGAACAATACAACCATCATATTTGAGCTGTCGTATCTATGATTATTTCTGTTATCTACTTTTGGGTAACAAAGCACCCCAAAATTTAGTGTCTTGAAACAACAGCAATTCATTATCTTCCTAAATTCTGTGGGTTGGCCAGGCAGTTCTTCAGCCAGATGTGGTGCTGTTTGGGCTCTCTTACAGCTTCATTCAGCTGGCAGATGGACTGGGCTAGAGGGTCCCTGAAGGTCTCTCTCACATGTCTGGGACCTGGTGCTGACTGTCCACTGGACACTTCTGTTTTCCTCCATGTATCTGCCTCTCCACATAGGTCTCATCCTCCAGGTCTTCTCATCTCCAGAGGATAGCCTGCACTTCCTTACAGTGTGGTTGCTGGGCTCTAAGAGGAAAAATAAATGCCAGGCTTCTTAAACTCTTAAGGGGTGGTCCAGGACTAGCATAGGGTCACTTTGTCCATATTTTGTTGGCCAATGCAAGTGACGAATCCAGCCCAGATTCAAAGGAAAGAGGAACCAACTTCACCTCTTGGTGGCAGAAGCAGCATGCACAATGAGGTGGGGGAGGAATTGATGGTAGCCTGATATGGTTTAGCTCTGTGTCTCCGCCCAAATTATTACAGGAAAGTGGTCCCAATCCAGATCCCAAGATAGGGTTCTTGGATCTTGCACAAGAAAGGATTCAGGGCGAGTCCATACAGTAAACTGAAATCGAGTTTATTAGGAAAGTATAGGAATAAAATTATGGCTACTCCATAGAGCAGCTTCTAGGGCTGCTGGTTGCCCATTTTTATGGTTATTTCTTGATGATATGCTAAACAAGGGATAGATTATTCATGCCTCCCCCTTTTAGACCATATAGGATAATTTCCTGACATTGCCATGGCATCTGTAAACTGTTGTGGTGCTGGTGGGATAGCAGTGAGGAAGGATGACCAGAGGTCACTCTTGTCACCATCTTGGTTTTGGTGGGTTTTGGCCTGCTTCTTTACTGCAACCTGTTTTATCAGCAAGGTCTTTATGACCTCTATCTTGTGCCAACCTGTATCTTGTGCCAACCTCCTGTCTCATCCTGTGACTTAGAATGCCTTAACCATCTGGGAATGCAGCCCAGTAAATCTCAGCCTCCATCCTATTCAAGATGGAATTGCTCTGGTTCACACGCCTCTGACAAAATCTCATCTGGAATTGTAATCCCCATGTGTCAAGGGAGGGACTTGGTGGGAGGTGATTGGATCATGGGGGTGGATATCACCCTTGCTGTTCTTGTGACAGTGAGTGAGATCTGGTTGTTTGATAAGTGCGTGGCACTTCCCCACTCTCTCCCTCTCTTTTCTGCTGCCATATAAGACATGCCTTGTGCCTCCTTCACCTTCTGCCATGATTGTAAGTTTCCTGAGGCCTCCCCAGCGATGCAGAACTGTGAATCAATTAAACCTTTTTCCTTTCTAAATTACCCAGTCTCAGTTATTTCTTTATAGCAGTGTGAAAACGGACTAATACACAGCCCTTTTTGGAGACATCCAACACAATGGTAAAATGCATTTGAACTGATGCTTAAAAGTTTGTTCCAGGGAATTGAGGATTGCCAGTATTATTGAATGAATCTGGATAAACCGATGATAACTGATAGCGATAACAAGTATAGCTACTCTTCATTAAGTGCTCCCTTAATGTGTGTTAGGTGTGATGTTAGGTGCATCATTTCTATCTTCTAGAAAACAGCATGGGAAGGATGGTATTGTTATACCCATTTTACATATTAGGAATCTGAGGCTTAGAGACCCAGTAGTGCAGGGGTTCCCTGCAGCAAGCCGTGAAAGGTGCAGAATGGGGCATCCTGGCTCCACTTTCCTCAAGTATCTAGCCCTCCAGAATGTCCCACTTCAGGTCTTCCCTGACCTGGGCCACACCAGTCAAGACTCACTGCTTCCTTTCCCTATCTGAAGGTCTCTTATGTTCAGACTCTTTCTAAGCCTGCCTTCTGCTCACTAACAAAAGGTACTAACAGGTTTTTAGTTAAACTTCTTCCATCAAGTGTGTTGCTCCTTTAAGTTGACAGCCTTGACTCACCCAGTTAAAATTTTTCCTTAAGAAAGTACTTAGCCAAGAACAGGCAGGAGAGAATTTTGAAGAATTTAGAAAGTACAAAGAGCTGACGATTAGCCTCCACCATTTGGAGGAATGGCTATACCAGCAGGATGGGTTATGAATAAATGCAGAAGGAATGGACCCTTTGAAGAATGGTTCTGGACAACCAGCCATACATATGAAAAAGCACAAAATTAGATTCCTACTTCATACCATACACAAAAATTAATTTCAGGTGAATTAAAGGCTTAAACGTAAACAAGTGAAGAGGATATGATATTATTTCTAGGACCTAAGTGGAGACGAGTATTTCCTAAATTAGACACCAAAGCTCAAAACATATTGAATAAACTGATTAATTCAAATTATATTAAAGCTTAAAACTTATGTGAAGTTGAAGATGTGAATACCCTACAGCCCAGTACTTGTATGGTTATTGGTTATGGATAGATCTAGAGAAACTCTCATACACAGGCATGAAGAGGAATGCAAATGTTTGTTCACTGAAGCATTGGTTATAATATTAAAAAAATTAGAAACAGTCTAATTGTTCCACAGTAGGGGAATAGAAAAATGAACTGTGGTTTATTCACATAATGTAATAACATTTAGTAGTTAAAATGAATAAACTAGATTTATATGTAGCAACAGGGATAAATCTCAAAGTCATGCTGAGTAAAAAAAGCAAGTGCAGTGTATATACAGAATGATGCTTTTATGAAAATTTTAAAATGCAGGGAATGACATTAAATATTTTTAATATGGCTACCTGCATATGCAGAAATGTATCAAAAGCACAGGAGGATACACACCAACTTCAAAACAATGGGAATGGGGGAGGGAACTGGCATCATAAAGCGAGGACTTCATTGTATTTTATGCTTTGTTTCTTAAAAAGGATTTGGATTCAATGTGGCAAAATATTATCCTATGTTAAATCTGAGTAGGAATAACAAGTGCTTTTATTACATTGCTTACTGTATTTTTCTTATGTTTTAAACGGTTTGTGTTTTTAGAGCCCCTAAAGAATGATAGCAAGGCTGTGAGGTCCAGGTAAATACAAAAGATAACATTTGGAGAACGTAGATTGTATTTGAAGTTGCAGCTTGTGAAGTGCCTGGTGGCTTGCCTGGTGGCCCATCAGCCTGCCATCTCAGGACCATTTCCTTTGAGCCCAGCCCTGGTCCAACTGATAAAGCTCCAGCCCCTCTCCTGCTTCCCCCTGACCTGTCTTTGGGGTACCCTCTGCAAGCAGAAAATAGGTTGAATGCTCACTTGTCTCTACTTACTGTTCCCAGCTACCCAAGCTCATTCCTATTTTCCTTTTCATGCTTAAAAATTCAAAAATCCGAGGTGAATAATGAGGATGCTGTTGAAGAAGGAGAGGAATTCCAAAAGGTCTCACTTCTTAAAAAAGCTTTATGTTTTTCAAGGCTGTGTCATCTACATTACTTCAGTGGCATTGCATGTTAACCTTGTAGACAAAGCAAGTATTTTTATTTCCATATAACTGATGAAGAAACTGAGTTATTGCAGAGCTAAAAATCATTAAAATGATTAGTGAGATGGCTGAATCAAGAAGCCAGTCTGAAGTCCCATTATATAGGCTCTTCATAGTGTAATGAGTTGAGTGTGGTGTGTGACTAACATGGTGAGCACAGGTCTCCAAGGGGGCGTTGGGTTGAATTGTGTCCCTACAAATGAGATGTTTAAGTCCTAACCCCAGTACTGTGAATGTGACCTTATTTGGAAATAGGGTCTTTGCAGATGTAATCAAGTTAAGATAAGGTCATACTGGGTTAGGGAGGGCCCTAAATCAAATGACTGGTGTCCTTTTAAGGGAAACACACAAACACATACACACACACACACACACACACAAACACACACACACACACACACGGAAGAAGGGCATATGAAGACTGATGCAGAGATTGGAGTAATGTAGCTATAGCCAAGGAACACCAAGAATTGCTGGGATCTGCTAGAAGCCAGGAGAGCAGCTGGGAGAAGATTCCTCTTTCAGAGCCTCCAGAAGGAACTAACCCTATGGCCACCTTGATTTAGGACTTCTGGCCTCTTGGACTATGAGGTAATAAATGTACATTGTTTTAAGGCACTGAATTTGTGGCAATTTGTTATGGTAGCTTTAGGAAGCTAATAGAGTCACCCAGGCTTGGGGTGATCTCAGACAAGGTAATGCCTCAGCTGAGAACTGAAGGGCTAGTATAGGGATGGTTTGGGGAATGTGTTCAGCCACAAAATATGGAAAACCCATCCAAAGCAGCTTAGACAAATAGGGTTTGTTTCTTTCCCATAACAAGAAGTCCAGAGACAAGCAGTGCAGGGCCCTTGCTTAATGCCATGGAGGACCAGGTCCTTCCTGTATTTCCACTTTACTATCTCTAGGTTGTTGGTGTCTTTTTTTTTTTTCTTCTTCTTCTTTGAGACAGGGTCTCACTGTTGCCCAGGCTAGAGCACAGTGGTAAGATCATGGCTCACTGCAGCCCTGAACTTCTGGGCTCAAGCAATCTTCCTGCCTTAGCCTCCCAAGTAGTTGGCACTACAGGCATGCACCACCATACACAGCTAATTTTTAAATTTTTTTGTAGAGATGGGGTCTCACTATGTTGCTCAGGCTGGTCTCAAACTCCTGGGCTAACGTGATCCTCCTGCCTTGGCCTTCCAAAGTTCTGGGATTACAGGCATGAGCCTGGTGCTTGGCTGTTTGTTGGTGTCTTTGTCCTCATGCTTGTTGCCTCATGATCGAAAGATGGCTATGGAGCCACCCAGCCATGCATTTGCATTCCAGGTGGAAAGAAGAAGAAAGAAAATGAAAGAGTCTTTTTCAGAAATCCTCAGCAGACTTCTGCTTGCATTCAATGGCAGAACTGGCTTACATTTCATATGGCTGCCCCAGCTGCAAGGAAGGGAACCAGGAATTTGTATTTTTAGCTTTCCAGCCTCTATAATAGAGGAATACAGCAAGAAGTTGATCACTGGTGTTGAGTAAGCCATTTTGCAATAATTGTCATAGGTGCTGTATCAATAAATTTTAGGTCTGGCAGCATATAACAAGAAAACCCAAATAATAATAGTTCAAACACATGGGTCTGGCTGTAGGCAATGTAGGGCTGGTATGGAGGCTCCACAATCATCAAGAAAGCATATTTCTTCTACCTTTCTTTTCCTTCATCCTCAGTGTTAGCTTCCATCCTCATCATGGACTCATAATCCAAAATGGCTGCTGAAGTTCCAGTCATCACGGTTTCATCCCAGAAAGCAGAGTGGATGAATAGGAAACATAAGATTGCATACAATTGTCACTTGTCCTTTTGAGGAGACTTCCCGTCAGTATCTTCCATTGTATTTCATTGAACAGTATTAAAGAAAAGGTGAGAAATGCTGCTTTTACTTGAATAAAAACAGGCTGTCTCAGTAAGGAAGAAGAAAACAGATATTAGGAAAGCAATAAGGAGCTTCTCCCTCATAGGGCACATACGTTTCATGTGAAGTGGGAATCTGGCCTTATTTGTAGTGATTCATAGAGCTCTGTTAGAAAGGATTCTGAGGCAGTGATCCAGGCTCAGTGGGTAGGGTTCAGTGGTTGATTTGGATCTTGATCCTGGTCATGAGTGTGCGGGTAACTTTGTACATACATGTGCCTTGAATTTGCTATTCCTGGATATGGCTATGTTAGCCAATGAATGTGGAGGTTAAAAAAAATAAAAGGAACACATGCTCCTGACAGTCCTTCCTTACTCACCTTGTAGCTCCTGTGCATAAGCACAAGGCCGGACACCTTACTGGTCGCTGTGGAACAAGTGATTGTTGATGGATTTCTCTTCCTTTGGAAAGGGTTGTGGAAGCTCATTTGCTGGTGATGGGGGTGACTGTGGGAAGATGTATTGATTTGCTAGGACTACTGTAACAAAGTCCCACAGAGTGAGTGGATGAATAGAAATGTATTTTCTCATGGTTCTGGAGACTAGAAGTGTAAGATAGATCAAGGTGTCAGCAGAGTTGGTTTCTTTCAAGGGTCATGAGAAAAGAATTTATTCCAGACCTTTCTCCTTAGCTTACAGATGGCCATCTTATCCCTGTGCCTTCACATCATCTTCCTTCTGTCCAGGTCTGTTTCCAAATCTTCTTCTTTTTGATTTTTTTTTTTGAGACAGGGTCTTACTCTATCTCAAAAAAGGTTGGAGTGCAGTGACACAATCATGGCTTATTGTAGCCTTGACCTCCCCAGGCCCAGGTTATGTTCCCACCTCAGCCTCCTTAGTAGCTGGGACTAGGGGCATGCACCACCACACCCAGCTAATTTTTGTACTTTTTTTTTGTAGAGACAGGGTCTTGCTATGTTGCCCGGGGTGGCCTCAAACTCTTAGGCTCAAGGAATCCACCTGCCTCAGCCTCCCAAAGTGTTGGGATTACAGGTCTGAGCCACTGTGCTTGGTCTCCGAATCTTCTTCTTATAAGAACACCAGTCATATTGGATTAGGATCCACCACAATGACTTCATTTTAATTTACTTACTTCTGCAAAGACTTTATCTCTTTTTTTTAAGATGGAGTCTCGCTTTGTCACCCAGGCTGGAGTGCAGTGGCACTATCTCGGCTCACTATAACCTCTGCCTCCCAGGCTCAAGCAATTCTCCTGCCTCAGCCTCCCGAGTAGCTGGGATTACAGGCTTCCACCACCATGCCTGGCTAATTTTTTGTATTTTTTTAGTAAAGACGGGGTTTCACCATGTTGGCCACACTGGCCTCAAACTCTTGACCTCAAGTGATCTGCCTGCCTCAGCCTCCCAAAGTGCTGGGATCACAGGCATGAGCCACAGCACCCTGCTACAAAGACTTAATCTCTAAACACAATCACATTCTGAGGCACCGGGAGTTAGGGCTTCAACATATGAATTCAGAGGAGGGACAGACAAGATTTAGCCCATAAGAGAAGATGTTGTTTTCCTTTCTGTCCAAACAAAAATGCTTTCCTCAGATGGAGAGAGAAGCTTGAGCTATTCAATGACTATCCCCAAAGAAGTTTCCTTTATACTAAAAAAACTGATTTGAAGACTGGAAAAATTCAGTCTCATCTGTTAGGTGATGTTGGGTGGCAGGAAACACTGTCAGCTTCTTAAGTTCATGCAGCATTATGGGTGGTAGCAGAGTTGTGCTGTGGGGACCAGGACTGGGAGTTGTGTCAGGTGAGAAAGGACTGCAGCGGTAAGCCCAGGGGGCAGAGAGCAGGTCCTGGGAAGTGAGCTATCGCCAAGAGGAGTGGCCAGACACCCCAGGCTGAAATAGGGAAAGTTTGGAGGCTGTGAGGCTAGGCTGTGAGTGTTTGAGGGAGTGGGCTCTAGAATCAGACAGATCTGGGTTTGAACTCTGACTCCACTTCCTGCTGCTTACGTTAACTGGTCAAATCACATGATTTCTCTTAGCTTCCATTTTCTCATCTCTAAAATGGGGGCAACCTTCTAGAGTTGTGGGGAGGAAGATAATGTATATAAAGTATTATCATAGTAACCTTTGGTGCATAGTAACTCTTCACTAAGTGGTGAGAGGTCAGAGACCTGGAGTGAGGAGCAGAGAGAATACCCTAGACCAAAGCCTGGGCAGCCAAGGCTAGGATCCAGTCCAGGGGTGTGGCTAAGGTCCAAACGAGTCACATGGAATTTGAAATTACAAGGTTTTGAGGGTCCATAGCTATCTAAGGTCTTGCTGTCCCAAACCAGAAGTGGTTTAGATTAGGTTCCTTGAGGGCAGGAATAGTGTCTGGGTCTTTTGGGGTGTGTGTTCGTGTGTGTGTGTGTGTGTGTGTCTGTGTGTGTCTGTGTGAATGCCATTAACTCCTAGTGCCTGGTCCTGGTCTGACACTCATTTAGTCAACAAATAGCCCCCTTTACCTACGTTATTTAATTTAATCACCACATGCTATACATCAGGTATTATAATCCCCATTTTTAATATGAGAAAACTAAGGGTTAGAATGGTTTAGTAATCTGCCTAAGGTAATGCAACAAGTTAGGGTAAGAGGCATGATTCAAACTCTGTTCTGTCTGACATCAAAGACCACGCACTTTGCACCACTAACTAGGGATGTCTGCCTCAAGTGGCCATTCTGTGTGTGCACAGAGAATGCAGTAGATACCAGCTGGGGGTGGAAGGGGGGTGGCAGAACACTTTCCTTAGTGGCGGAGGCTATCCCTTCACTTTTCTTAGTAACTGTGCTGTCCCTCTGCTATGGTCTGAATGTTCATGTTCCTCCAAAATTCATGTTGAAATCTAATCCCCATTGTGATGACATTAAGCAGTAGGGCCTTTAGGCTTTGCCCTCACGAATGAGATTAGTGATCTTATAAAAGAGGCTTGAGGGAACCATTTGCCCCTTTCACCATGTGCAGTCACAGTGAGAAAGTGCCATTTTTTAAGGAGAGTGTGAGCCTTCACCAGGCACCAAATCTGCTGGTGCCTTGATCTTGGAATTCCTAGCCTCCAGAGCTGTAAACAATACATTTCTGTTGTTTATAAATTACCTGGTCTAAGGTATTTTGTTCTAGCAGCCCAAATGAACGAATACACCTTCTTATTATTCATTTGTCAATCATTAATAAATTTATTAATAAATTTAAAAAATTAATTTATTAATAAATTTCTTAATAAATTTAAAATTAATTAATTTCTTAATAAATTTCTTAATAAATTTAAAAATTAATTAATTTATCAATAAAGTTATTAAATTTAAAAATTAATTTATTAATAAATTTAAAAATTAATAACTTTATCAATAAAGTTATTAATAAATTTAAAATTAATAAATTTATTAATAAATTTAAAAATTTTTAAATTTACCAATAAAGTTATTAATTTAAAGATTAATTTATTGATAAATTTAAAAATTAATTAATTAATCAATAAAGTTATTAATAAATTTTAAAATTAATTTATTAATAAATTTAAAAATTAATTTATCAATAAATTAAAACTAATGAATTTATTAATGTATTCATTAATAAATAAATTCATAAATTTATTAATAAATTCATTAATAAATTTATTTATTTATTTATTAATAAACAGCCCTTGCCCTACTAATCAGAGGGGCATTATAGGCACATTACTCAGGCGAGGTCAGTTATATTATTGATAATATACCATCTCTCTGTCCTCAGGGATTGATCTATGTATAATCATGTAGTTCAAGTAAGCCAAGAGCCCTTCCCTGGAATTTTTCAACTACACCTGGAAGAGAGAAGTTCTCTTTCCTTTAGGATCATTAAGCTAGGAGGCTGCAAGCCCAGAGTGGCCTGTGCCACGTACCTTGCTATGTGAAGAAATTCTACTTGCAACAAAGTGAATGAAGCCAGAATGCAGAAAGGACCAGAAACAAGTTGGACAAAGTCCCCAAAGCATTTGAGTCCCTAGATATACATATCCCTAAGACCAGCTCCTTCCTTTCTCTTTCCATGGCTATACAAGTTATGGGGAGGAAGATAATGTATATAAAGTATACAAAGTATACATAATGTATACTTTATATATATTATGGTATAAAATGGTAATACATTACGTTACCTAGTTTACCATGGCAGAGTTGGATATCTGTCACTCGCAAGCAAAGAATCTAGATAGTTTTCCAACAGATGGAATATATATGAAAACACTTTCAGTAAAATTTTTATCCAACTAGTGGGATAACTAATCACAGACCCAAAACTTGATTTCTAGGTTTATTTCTTGAGGACGCTTTTCAATCTATGGCTTCCCCATTTTTAAAGAGGTTTTTCAGAGTAGTAGCTAGCCTATAACTAGCTATAGGCTGGTGATTCCCAAAGAAAGACATCAGACTTCTCACTTAGAAAATATTTTAGGACCAGAAAACAGTATAGTATCAGTATTAATTCATATAGGGAAGATTATTTTGTAAGTGCCATTTAAATATTTCTTTTTAAAGCAATCTTATAGCTTTGTACCTTTTTTTCTATATAGATGTGGAGTTCCTTTGATGGGTTTCTAACAATGTCAAATTCATGACTTCTACTTTTATGTCTGTGATATTTAAGATACTTAAAAAGCATTTACATTTGAATCCAGTTATTAGACATGATGGCCAAATTATATTTTAGATGAAACATTCCCTAAATTAGTGCTCCCAACTATATTTATAAGAAAACTTTATATTGTGACAATATATGCAAATTCTATTCCTGGTGAGGAGATGACGTTGCTAATAGCAGAGAACAGTGGCCTGACAAGTCTATTTTCTCACAGAAATATGAAGAAACACTTGCAGTTGAGGTTTTGTTTGCCCTTAAAGTTAATAAATTGCATGATCTAATAATAATTAATTGTGCCTTCCCTCCGTCATAAAGCTCTTAAAGCATTTCTCAATCAATTAGCAGCTCAGGGACATTATTATTACTGGACATTTTGCAGAATGAATGTGTTCAGAGTGAATACAGAGTGGACTTTACTGCTGAGCAGCTCAGGGTGGGCCTAGGTCACAGGCTGAGCAAGCAGGCTTTGAGGTTTATAAGGAAATCTTTCAATGTCTCACCAGCTTACTGGCAAGGTTTCTTGGTCCCTTGCTTTTATTTTTCACGTGTTGCTCTTCTCATTACTTATGCATTGCCCATTAAATCCAGCGCTGCAGCTGAGGTCTGGTTTTTCTACATTTCCAAGTTGCATTGCTGTATTTCTGTCTTTGATAAGATAAGCTAAATGTGTATGCCCAACCAGTGCAAAGTCCAATACTGCATAATTATCCAGTATATTTGGTTGGCATAGGCTAGCAAAGCCAGGTGGTTTAGGTCAGAATGTATTTTAGATTAAGGTCATGCTGGAAACCCACCAAGACTTATGGGCCAGATTTAAACATTCAAATGCCACCAACTTCTGCTCTGGCCCACTGAGAGGTTGTTGAAGTCCTATACAATTAACTATTTGCTCATAGCAATGGGTGACCAAAAAGGTGGTAAAATGATGTGGTGCAGTTTCCCTGGCACCTTTACATGTAGACTCTACCTGTGACTTCTTTGGTTTACATGGTATTTAATTTACATGGTATGTTGAATCAAACACAGGTCTTTTTGTGGATCCTCCAAAAGGGAGTTTTAAGGTTGCTTGAAAGGCCTTCCATAACTTACTCGATTATCTGGAGGCTCTCAACCTGACTGGAATTCTGTTTTATATTTGGTAGTTTAAATAAAGGAAGGCCCTGGGAGCCTAGGATGCCCTATGATGCCAAACTAAGATATACTCCTTGGCTCTCTTCTCTTAGCCTCTACCTTAAGGTGACAGAAAGGCCATGTCTTAGCATTCGGGAACAGTATGATAGGCTGAATCATGCGCCCCCTCCCCAAAGATGTCCATGTCCTAATGCTCGGAGCTGTTGCATGGTACCTTACACGGCACAAAAGTACTTTGCAGATGAAATTAAGTTACAGGTCTTGAGATGGGGAGATTATCCTGGATCATCCAAGTGGACACTAACTGCAATCACCAGTATCCTTTTAAGAGGGAAGCAGAGGGAGATGTGACACTGACAAAAAAGAAGGCGAGGTGGCCACAGAGGCAGAGACTAGAGTCACGCAGCTGCAAGTCAAGGAATGCCAGCAGCCACCAGGGCTGAAGCGGCAAGGAACGGGTTCTCCCCTGGAGCCTCTGGAGGGAGGCTGGCCCTGCCAACACCTTGATCTGCAACTTCTTTCCAGCTTCCAGAACTGTGAGAGAAGAAGTTCTGTTGTTCTAAGCCATCAACTTGTGGTAATTTGGTATAGCAGCCATAGGAAACCCAATGCAAACAGTGAAGTGTAAGCGGGGAGAGAGGAAGATCCTCGGTCATGCCAGGACCTGCCTCAAGTTAGGAAGTGTAGAGAATATGCTGTGGTCCAGAACTGGCCTCCAAAAGAGCCTCAGACTGACGGTTTGGGTCCAACATACAAAAAAATTTTTTAGTGGATTAAAAAAAAATGACTGTGAGCCTTAGACTGATGGTAGGAGTTTGGGGACTTCACAAACCTTGGGTTATACCTCAAACTACAGACTGTCCATTCACTCAAATTTGGAGTTGCAGGTGTATAAATTGCTAAATGCTAATGGTCTGTGGGGGATGTATTTATCTGGCTTTCTTTTATCTCAGCTTTGCTTTTATCTGACAGAATTTCACTGTCAGAGTTATTTTATCTATTTCCCCTACTCTGTTTTTGGGGGAGACTTTTTTATAGCATGGCTCTTGAAATTGCATAACTGAATACTGAAAATCTTCACAAAACCCAGCATCTCTCTAGGCCTTTTGGGCAAAAAGAAAAGCCTGGCATTGGCCGTGAAGGAAGATGGCAGCCCAGAGCTTCCCCACGCCATTGCACGGGCATGTGGGCTGAGGCATGTTCAGTGACATGTATGAGCCTGCAGAGGACACATTTCTGCTTCTGGACGCACTCCAGGTAGCGGCTGCCGAGCTGGCGGGAGTGGAAATATGCCTGGAAATAGGGGCAGGGTCTGGTGTAGTATCTGCATTCCTAGCCTCTATGATAGGTCCTCAGGCTTTGTACATGTGCACTGATATCAACCCTGAGGCAGCAGCTTGTACCCTAAAGACAGCATGGTGTAACAAAGTCCACATTCAACCAGTTATTACAGATGTGGTCAAATGTTTGCTACCAATATTGAAGGAAAAAGTTGATCTTCTGGTGTTTAATCCCCTCTATGTAGTGACTCCACCTGAAGAGGTAGGAAGTCACGGAATAGAGACAGCTTGGGCTGCTGGCAGAAATGGTCAGGAAGTCATGCACAGGTTTTTCCCCCTGGTTCCAGATCTCCTTTCACCAAAAGGATTATTCTATTTAGTTACCATTAAAGAAAACAACCCAGGAGAAATTTGGAAAATAATGAAGACGAAAGGTCTGCAAGGAACCACGGCACTTTCCAGACAAGCAGGCCAAGAAACTTTCAGTCCTCAAGTTCACCAAGTTCTAGCATACAATGTGTGCCCAGTGCTACTGGAAACTGAATGCATTTAGCATATCTTGAAACTGAAGTCATTCATTAGGTAAAAAGGAATTTTATCAGAAATTTGTCATTAAAAAAAAGGTGGAAAGGTGGAACATTCCCTTTCACTCAGGCCTATAGAATTATTTGCACAAGTAAATATGTATCTTATATTTATAATTTGCATTTTAAATATAAAAGTTATATATGAAATATTTATTTCAGCATTATTTCGTAAGGCAACAGAATTGATCTGGCAAATGTCTTTTTTTTCATACCAGTCCATAAAGGAAGTTTGCTTTCAGATGGCAGGGCCAGCAATACACCTTCATTGTTGTATCTCCGGTGTATATCAACTCTCCAACTCTATGTCATAATTTAGTTCATAGGGATCTTGATTGCCTTTCCCTTCCACAAAATATTACACTGATTGGTTATATTAATGACATTATGTTGATTTGACCTAGTGAGCAAGAAGTAGAAACTACACTAGACTTAGTGGAAAGACATTTGCATCAGAGGGAAGGAAATAAATATGACTACAATTCAAGGACCTTCTACCTTAGTGAAATTGGTAGAGATCCAGTGACATGGGGCATGTTGGAATATTTCTTCTAAGGTGAAGGATAAGTAGTTGCATCTTGCTGCTCTTACAACCAAGAAAGAGGCACAATACTTAGTGGGCCTGTTTGGGTTTTGGAGGCAACATTTCCCAATTTCATTATGTTACTCCAGCCCATTTACCAATTGACCCAAAAAGCTGCTAGTTTTGAGTAGGGCCCAGAACAAGAAAAGTCTCTGCAATAGGTCTAGGCTGCTGTGCAAGCTGCTCTGCCACTTGGTCATATGATCCAGCAGATCCAGTGGTGTTTAAGTGGCAGTGGCAGATAGGGATGCTGTTTGAAGCTTCTGGGAGGTCCCTATAGGTGAATCTTGGTTTAGGATTTTAGAGCGAAACCCTGCCATTACCAACAAATAACTAGTCTCTTTTTGAGAAACAGCTCTTGGCCTGCTACTGGGCCTTAGTAGAGACTGATACTTAATGAGTCACCAAGTTACCATGCAACCTGAGCTGCCCATCATGAACTGGTTGTTATCTGAGCCACCAACACACAAAGTTGGATATGCACAGCAACACTCCTTCATCAGATGGAAATGGTATACACATAAATGGGCCTGAGCAGGCCCTGAAGGCACAAGGAAGTTACATGAAGAAGTAGGCCAAATTTCCATAGTTCCCACTTCTGCTATCTGCCTTCTCTCTTCCAGCCTGCATCTATGACTTCATGGGAACTTCCCTACGATCAGCTGACAGAGAAAGAGAAGACTTAGGCCTGGTTTACAGAGGATTCTGTATGATATGCAGGTACCACCCAAAAGTGGACAGCTGCAGCACTACAGCTCATCTCTGGGCTACCTTGAAGGACAGTGGTGAAGGGAAATCCTCCCAGTGGACAGAATTTTGAGCAGTCCCCCTGGTTGACTTTGCTTAGAAGGAAAAATGGCCAGATATTCAATTATATGCCAATTCATAGGCTGTGGCCAGTGATTTGGCTGGATGGTCAGGGAGTTGAACGTAACTGGAAAATTGGTGACAAAGAAATTTGGAGATGAGGTGTGTGGATAGATACTGAATGGGCAAAAAGGGTGAAGATATTTGTGCCCTATGTGAATGCTCACCAAAGGGTTAGCAAAGAAGGATTTTAATAAAGTGGACAAGATAACCTGTTCTGTGGATACCAGTAGGCCTCTTTCTCCAGCCACCCCTATCATCACTCAGTTGTCTGATGAACAAAGTAGCCATGGTGACAAGGATAGAGGTTGTGCATGGGCTCAGCAATGTGGACTTCTACTCACTGAGGCTGACCTAGCCAAGGCTACCTATGAGTCCCCCGTCTGCCAGCAGCAGAGACCAACGCTGAACCCCTGATATGACACCATTCCCTGGAGTCATCAGTCAGCTGCCTAGTGGCAGGTTAATTACGTCGATCCACTTCCATCGTTGAAGGGATAGTGTTTTTTCCTTACTGAAATAGAGCTTACTCTGGATACAGATTTGCTTTCCCTTCACGCCATGCTTCTACTAAAACTACCATCCGTGGACTTACAGAATGTCTCATCTACGACCGTGGTATTCCACACAGCATTACAAGGAACTCAGTTCACAGCAAAAGTGTGGCAGTGGGCCCATGCTCATGGAATTAACTGGTCTTACCATGTTCCCTACTATCCTGAATCAACTGGCTACATAGAGCAGTGGAATGACATTTTGAAGACAGTAATCACACCAGCTATATAGCAGTGCCTTGTAGGGCTGGGACAAGGTTCTCTAGAAGGCTGTCTATGCTCTGAATCAGCATCCAGTATATGGTGCATTTCTCTTATGACTGGGATTCACAGGTTCAGGAATCAAGGGGTCAAAGTAGGTGGGACACCATTCGCTATTAGCCCTAGTGACCCACTAGTACAATTTTTGCTTCCTGTTCCCATGACTTATGCTCTGCTAGCCTAGAGGTCTTACATAGGGTGGAAAGTTTTCCTCTGAGAGACACAATAGTGATTTAATTGAACTGGAAGTTTAAGACTGCTCCTCAGCCATTTTGGGCTTCTCATGTCTCTAACTCAATAGACAAATGAATTACAGTGCTGGCTGGGTGATTGTTCCTGACTACCAAGTAGAAACTGGACTACCCCCAGATGGTGGTAAGGAAAACTATGTCGGAAAGACACGAGATTCCTTAGGGCATCTCTTAATGTTACCATGCCCTGTGATTAAGGTCAGTGGAAAACTACAACCTAATTCAGACAGGACCACTAATGACCCAGACCTTTCAGGAATAAAGGTTTGGGTCACCACTGGGTAAATACCATGACCAGATGAGGTGCTTGCTGAAGGCAAAGGGAATACAGAATAAGTGGTGGAAGAAATACTAGCTTTGATCATATGACCAGTTACAGAAACAGACTGTGATTGTCGTCCTCCATATTTTGCTATGACTCCATTTTGTGTGTGTGTAGCTTTGTTTTCTTTCTTCTCATTTCCTTATTCTGTAACATAAGATGCATTGATTTTATAGCATAGTGTTTAAATGTTGTTAATTTTTAAAACTAGCTCCAATGTTCAACCTTGATTAATTTTACATCATATTATTTAAGTTATGGGATATCAAGGAGAGAGTAAATATCACATGAAGACTTTACCTTCCCTTCTGGGAAATGGGTTCGTGTGTTTCTGGTAGAATGCTGGATTGTTAATCATGTTAGATGGAATTATGACCTTGTTATTGTCTTTATGTGGCAGTTACGTATGGTTTAAGGAGATGTGTATGGGTGCCAAGTTGACAAGGGTAAACTTGTGATGGTTAATTTTATATGTCAATTTGAATAGGCCACAGGGTGCCAGATATGTGTTTAAACATTACTCTGGAGTGTCTTGAGTGTGTTTACAGAGGACATTTGCATTTGAATTGGGGGACTCAGTAAAGGAGATTGCCATCCCCAAGGTGGGTGGGCATCATCCAATTTGTTGAGGGCGTACATAAAATAAAAGGCAGAGGAAGGAAGAATTCATCCCTTAAAAGAAAAGAAAAGCCTGGCATCCTGGTTACCTGCCTGGTTGGAGTGGACCTCCTCCCTGAGCCGTGCTGGGAAGTTGCGTGCCCCTGGGGCAGCAGGGCAAGTGATCCTGGAGCACCATGGAGAAGAACTACCTGGCTATCCCTGGGCTACGCGGAGTCTGGATATTAAATAACGTGTCTACTATGCAGAGGCTCTAACTTCTGACATGAAGCCGCTGGGGAAGCATCGATGTGCTGCTCACAATTAGGGGCTGGTGGAAATTCAGCCAAAAGGAACAAAGTGATTCTGAGGACAAAATAGCTCAATCAAGTGAAAAGTGATTTCAGACCTGACATCAGCCTGACAGTAGCAACTAGGTTCTTATTATTATCTGCTTTTGAACCTCAGTAAGAGAACTTGCCTACCTTTGATACTGTAAGCAGGATCCTTCATGTTTAAAGATTAAAGCAGCTTTCTGGCTTGTTGGAAAGAAATCACATGGGAATGGGTTTCACAGCCAGAAGCTGAGCTCTCTCAAAAGGATGTCACTCTGCAGCAAGATTATCTCCCCCTTCCATGAATACCAAAAAAGCCCCTGATTAATTCTTTCCATTAGGAGCCCCATGTCCTCCTACTGTTATGTTAGATTTAGGATTGAAACAATATAGTCTGATTACCACTGTGTCTTGTGCAGTTTAGATTGTAAGTGTGAGATGTGAAATGTAAGAATTTTTTTTTTTTACATGTTGTCACTCCAGATGAGAATATACTTTGGAAGTGAAATTAGAAACAATGCAATGTTGATTAAGGACTAGGACTCTCACACGGCCCACCGTGACAAGATTTTGATTGGCATTATGTAATTAAAGGGTACTTTAAATGGTTGCTAAACATAACCAGCTACAAAAAGGTGACAGAAGAATAATTTTAATATAGGAATTTTTAAAAAGTTATACTCGTTCATAATATGTATAAAACACCTGATCGAACATTTAAAATTAAATCTGTAGGATGTGCTGAAAGGGTTATATTCCACAGTTTCTGCTTTTTTGTTTACATAAAGCAACACTTTTTTTTTTTTTTTTTGAGATGGAGTCTTGTTCTTGTTGCCCAGGCTGGAGTGCAATGGTGCAACCTCGGCTCACTGCAACCTCCACCTCCCGGGTTCAAGCAATTCCCTTGCCTAAGCCTTCTGAGTAGCTGGGATTACAGGCACCTGCCACCACACTCTGCTAATTTTTTGTATTTTTAGTAGAGACAGGGTTTCACCATGTTGGCCAGGATGGTCTTGAACTCCTGACCTCAGGTGATCCACCCGCCTCGGCCTCCCAAATTGCTGGGATTACAGGTGTGAGCCACCGTGCCTAGCCTTACATAAAACAATAATTTAAGGCACACTGTATTTGCAAGAAATTGCTAGTTAATGTGTATAAATCATTAGGGAAAAGGGGAAGTTTTGAGATATAAAACAATGGTATTTTAGAGGATAAATACCAATATGCCTTGATTTATCCCTCCTGTGATAGTATTTACTGAATATAATTAAAATAATTAAAAGTTTTAATTGTTTTACTATCCATAAATTATCCTCAATCAAAATTTTTAATTGTTGGCTAATTTGAACATACTTCTATGGTTGGGGGGAGGTTTAGTCTGAGAGAGGGGAACAGAAACAGCCCTAAATGCTTCCTCCTGCTCCCTAAGCAATACTTACAAACCCGAAGGCCCTATTGCAAAAGCACCTCATTTGCAATGTCACTAGGGAGTTACCAAAATGCAGAGAAAAGTATGTTCTAAAGATTGAAAAAAATTAAGTTGATTTAAAATTTTTCCCTTTTTTTCCCTAATCCCCAATGTGATAGTATGATTTAATATCTATATTTATGAGTTAACAATAGTGGACGCACAATTTGTTAGTGTGAGTTCTATGTGTTTTTGCCAGAAAGGCCACCCTTGATGGTCAAGCCCAAGGCTACTACTCATTGTCCATGCTTAGGCCCACAAGCTGGGAGAAAGCTGCTAGAATCAGTGGGCATGCATCCTCCTAGGCGGCTCCTCCCAGGCTCTCTTAGGTGACTGGTGGTTCCCTTGCAAATGCACTTACAGAGCAGCAGATCTTGTTAATTATTCGTGTAACCAACCCTGAACTTTCTCCTTTGCCTCTTTTTGAACTTAAGGAATAGAGGGAACTGAACTGATCTGACTACAAGTAAACAGGCATAGAAATTCCTGATTGGCATTATTAGTCTTCCCTAAAGAGAAACACAGCAGGGCCCTCTTAAATGTCAGGTTGAGAGCATTTGACAAATCTGGACAGCCTAAGAGAAAAATGTTGCTAAATGGTTCACAGCAAGCCCTTCACATCACATTCCTACTTTCTCCTATGAATTGCTTTGCGACAACGGGATAGGTGGAGAAGACCTCTATTCCCATCAGATCACTGGACTCTTTGTCAGGACTTGGTTCCATCCTGACTCTCTGATTAACTATGGTGACAATTCAGATTATTGTCCCCAAGGGGCTCACTGGTTTTTCAGCATTAGCAGTAAACTCTGTTGTCTCATTCAGCAACCCAATTACCCATGTAAAAGGCTGATACTGCAGATAGGTGTAGTGGGAGACAAAAGAAGTGTAAGCCTCAGGGAGTTCTGAATCTGCTTGAGATGATTAAGCATACACACAGTGCTTATTCACCACAGGAAGGAAGGAGGGAAGGAAGGAAGGAAGGAAGAAGGAAGGAAGGAAACAAGGACGGAGGGAGGGAGGGAGGGAAGGAAGGAAGGAAAAAAAGAAAAAAGGAAGGAAGGAAGGAAGGAAGAAAAAATTTTGGAAAAATTCCTGCTCTCCTTTTTATTTCTGTTCATTAAATTGAATTGTTTAAGAATTTATTAGAAGCTCAACTTTTAATTTTTTAAACTAGTGAATTATTAGCATTTTAATAAATAATATTTAATATCTAGTAATGAAGGTTGAGAATATTACACTACCGTATCTTAGTATCTATTAAGCCAAACCAGACCAAACCAAAAGGAAACAGCAAAGTATTATTTATTTATTTATTTATTTAAATTATACTTTAAGTTCTAGAGTACATGTGCACAACGTGCAGGTTTGTTACATATGTATACATGTGCCATGTTGGTGTGCTTGCACCCATTAACTCGTCATTTACCTTAGGTGTTTCTCCTAATGCTATCCCTCCCACCTCCTCCCACCCCACGACAGGCCCCAGTTTGTGATGTTCCCCACCCTGTGTCCAAGTGTTCTCATTGTTCAATTCCCACCTATGAGTGAGAACATGCGGTGTTTGGTTTTCTGTCCTTGTGATAGTTTGCTCAGAATGATGGTTTCCAGCTTCATCCATGTCCCTACAAAAGACATGAACTCATCATTTTTATGACTATATAGTATTCCATGGTGTATATGTGCCACATTTTCTTAATCCAGTCTATCATTGTTGGACATTTGGGTTGGTTCCAAGTCTTTGCTATTGTGAATAGTGCCACAATAAACATATGTGTGCATGTGTCTTTATAGCAGCACGATTTATAATCCTTTGGGTATATAACCAGTAATGGGATGGCTGGGTCAAATGGTATTTCTAGTTCTAGATCCTTGACGAATTGCCACACTGTCTTCCACAATGGTTGAACTAGTTTACAGTCCCACCAGCAGTGTAAAAGCATTCCTATTCCTCCACATCCTCTCCAGCACCTGTTGTTTCCTAACTTTTTAATGATCACCATTCTAACTGGTGTGAGATGGTATCTCCCTCATTGTGGTTTTGATTTGCATTTCTCTGATGGCCAGTGATGATGAGCATTTTTTCATGTGTCTGTTGGCTGAATAAATGTCTTCTTTTGAGAAGTGTCTGTTCATATCTTTCACCCAGTTTTTGATGGGGTTGTTTGATTTTTTTCTTGTAAATTTGTTTAAGTTCTTTGTAGATTCTGGATATTAGCCCTTTGTCAGATGGGTAGATTGTAAAAATTTTCTCCCATTCTGTCGGTTGCCTGTTCACTCTGATGGTAGTTTCTTTTGCTGTGCAGAAGCTCTTTAGTTTAATTAGATCCCATTTGTCAATTTTGGCTTTTGTTGCCATTGCTTTGGTGTTTTAGCCATGAAGTCCTTACCCATGCCTATGTCCTGAATGGTATACAGCAAAATATTTCTAAAGAGGAGGACAACAGGCCAGCAGAGATAGCATTTAGTTACACAGTACTGCAAATGAGCACTTCCTAAAGTCACTGTTTCCTCCTTTGGCATTTCTCTAACTTTGTTGAATGAGAAAGGGGTTGAGCTTCCAGCAGAAAAGGAAGAGAGCCATAGACTGGCACTTGATCGAAATATAATTCCTTAATAATTTTTTTTTTAATTATACTTTAAGTTTTAGGGTACATGTGCACATTGTGCAGGTTAGTTACATATGTATACATGTGCCATGCTGGTGTGCTGCACCCACTAACTCGTCATCTAGCATTAGGTATATCTCCCAATGCTATCCCTCCCCCCTCCCCCCACCCCACCACAGTCCCCAGAGTGTGATATTCCCCCTCCTGTGTCCATGTGATCTAATTGTTCAATTCCCACCTATGAGTGAGAATATGCGGTGTTTGGTTTTTTGTTCTTGCGATAGTTTACTGAGAATGATATTTCCAATTTCATCCATGTCCCTACAAAGGACATGAACTCATCATTTTTTATGGCTGCATAGTATTCCATGGTGTATATGTGCCACATTTTCTTAATCCAGTCTATCATTGTTGGACATTTGGGTTGGTTCCAAGTCTTTGCTATTGTGAATAATGCCGCAATAAACATACGTGTGCATGTGTCTTTATAGCAGCATGATTTATAGTCATTTGGGTATATTCCCAGCTGGAGAGGATGTGGAGAAATAGGAACACTTTTACACTGTTGGTGGGACTGTAAACTAGTTCAACCATTGTGGAAGTCAGTGTGGCGATTCCTCAGGGATCTAGAACTAGAAATACCATTTGACCCAGCCATCCCTTAATAATTTTTTGAAATAATTTTAAATTCATAGAAAAGATGCACTAATGGTAAAATGAACTCTCATATACCCTTTATTTCTTTCCTAATCCCTGATTTCCTAATTTGATATTAATATTTTACCACCTTTGCCTTTCATGCTTTCTCTAAATGTATTTATATATTTAGGTTTTTTTTTTTGTTTTAGTTTTAAGAGGCAAGGGCCTTGCTATGTTGCCCCTGCCTCTTAAAACAAAAAGAGGGACCTTGCCATGTTGAGGCTGGACTCAAACTCGTGCGCTATAGGGAACCTTTCACCTCAGCCTCTCAAGTAGCTGGGACTACAGGTACGCACCACTGCACCTAGATAGTTTTTTTAAAACCTTTGAGAATAAGTTGCAGATATATCTCTTACTCCTTAACACATCAATGTATATGTCCTAAAGACAAGGACACCCTCCTATATAACCAGAGTAGTCATCAAAATCAGGAAAGTAACATTAATACAATACTACCATGTAATCGATACTATGGTATTAATTGGTATGCATGTAAATACTACCTCAGAGCCCATTCATATTTCTCTGATAATCCCAATAATGTCCTTTATAGTTCCAGGATCACGTGTTGCATTTAGCTGTCTGAGTCCTTAGTCTCTTCACCTGGGAACCCTTCCTGTGGTGTGCTGCTAAACTGCTTATGTGGTGGGGTAGGGGGTCTGATTTGTAGTGGCTGCCAATGATTATGGTGTGAATATTCCCATTCTGGCTGATTTCAGGTTACCAGCTTTGTGGCACTGAACTGCACAGTTGGGATCAGCATCAGTTTTCTAGAGTGGGGCAGAGCCAGTACCAGCTGGCTCCAATGTACCACTGACCATTCCTCATTCCTCGTTCCTCGGTCTTTCCTTGTGTTTCATGACTATGTTTGTTTTGTTTGTTTGTTTGTTTTACAAGTACAGAGCAGCTACTTTGCAGCATGGCCTTTAGTTTGGGTTTGTCTGCTACTTCTTCACATTTATATTCAGTGTATGCCCTCTGTGGCAGGAATTTCACAGAAGTGACACTGTGCTCTTTGCAGTGCCTCATCTCAGGAGCATGTGATGATGACTTGCCCCATTACTAGAGACGTTCACCTTCTTTCTTTCTTTTTTGAATTTCACTTAGGTGTTAACTTTTATCACTTGATAAGATGGTGTCTAGCCATGTTTCTCTGCTGTCAAGATAAAGAATATATTATACCTTATTTAATAAGTAATTAATAGGCATTTTATGGAGAGACTACATTGAGACTATTTAAATACCCAATCCTCCTTAAACTTTTACCTACTGGTTTTAATATCCTTTGGTGATTCTTGCCTGAATCGATTATTTCTATTATGGTTGCCAAAGAGTGATTTTTAAAATTTCACTAACCCTTCTAATATTACTAGTTGTCATTCTACTGTAAGGTAGATACTTCCCTTCTCCACAATTTCTTTATTTATATTAATATGGACTCATGGATTTCTGTTTTATGCAGTGGGTTATAATATACTACCATTATTTGTTTTGATGCCAAAACATTGTGGATTTGGCTAAGTTGAGCCTCTTTGGGATGGTGTCCTTTTGACAGGTCCTTATCACTCGTGGATCAATTCCTTGCTTTCTGGCAGAAGATATTCCAGTCATCTTCTTCTTTCCCTGTGTCAGCCTTGGAATGAGCTATTTTCCAAGGATCCTTGGTTTCTTTGAGTGGAGAATGATATTTAGCAACCAGGATCTGGGCAGTAGATATGCTCATTCTACTGTAGTTTCATTGCTTCTAGGCCTTCTCAGAGCTAGGAAATATAGGTATACACACACACACACACACACACACTGTGGTGGACACAATCATGTATCTCTCAGAGACTCCTTTAAGAGAGGACTTGTTGCAAAGAATTGCCTTGCCTAGTGTCACACCTTGCCTGGGGCAGTCCACATCTTATACTGATTAGGAAAAGATTATAAAGGCTGGTCATTTTGGTCCAATGAGGAACAACTCTGACAGGCCACACACGCTCAAGAATGGGGTTGGCCAAGGCTCTCTTGAGCCTGCATTGCAGTTCAATTTCTTCTGCCTAATATGTTTGCTTCCACATGTTTCGATCCCTAATAATACCCTACACACCTAAGTTCATCTCAGCATTTGCTTCTAGAGAGCCCAATCTGCAACACACACACACACACGCACACATACACATCTATTTCTGTATTTACAAATATGTGAGTTCACACCAACACCTCTGATTCTAACCAATCACTGTAAGTTTGTTCTAGTCTTCCCCTCTCCAATCATCATCAACACATTTACTTATTTTCTCCATCCCTCTGTATGTAGGCGACCTCCTGACCGTGCAGGATGTCTCTTCATTCCCATCTCCACCAGTCTGACCCCACACATCCTTGGCCCTGGCCCTTCTGACCTCACTGGCTGTGTTAGCTGAATCTTCAGCACTGATCAAAAGGGAGGAGAGTTCAGTTCATGTTATAAGACAGAGGGTTATAACATTTTATATAAGTAATATGTTTTATTCGGTTGGAAAATATATTTCAACATTAAATAGTGCTTGTTTCCTTTTTAGTGGTGACTGAGGTCTACTAAAATTGAAATTCTGTATTATAGTTTCATCTTGTATCAAATGGAAAAGTGTTTTTAGAATCAGCATTTTGGCACATATAATAGAAAAGACATGTCAAGAGAAGGCTCTAATTACTTTAGGAAGTTGCTCCATAAACAGCAATCAGTTCTAGCTGAGACAGAAAAGTCTTTGCAGAGGAGGAGGGGGTTTGAACTGGCATCTCCAGGATGTATTGGCTTTGAACAAATGAATCAGAAGTATACCGTGGAAGGAAAGATGGTAAGTGAAGTCAAGGAATAGGTAGAGTGGGTAAGAACAAGGAGTATCAGGTGACAGTGATTAGATCAATTTGGCAGAAAATATTCATGTAAGAATGTGGGAGATAAACCTGGAAAGTTAGGATCCTGACCACGCTTCAGATTTTATTTTGCAAGCAATGGGTAGATACCCTTCATCCTTTGAATATCATGATAAAGATGAGGCTGGCAGCATTGGTCAAGATGCACTGATGGGAGAGGAAGAAGTTAAGCCATTACTACGAGGGTTTGAGTGCTGAAGATAAAGGCACTGGAAAGGAGGGGAGGGGGCAGGTGTAGCAGACAGGGTCCAGTCAGGGAAGCTGACCCACTGTGAATACTATGGAATAAGGATTTATTTTAGGCATGGACCTTATACTATTGTGAAAGGACAAATGAAAGATTTTCAAGCTGAGGCAGATTTGAGCAGAATTATAGGCTGAGGGGGAGGAGCCAGTAGAAAAAAGACTGACGATATATTAAAAAAGAAGTAAATCCTGAAAGAGCCTGGAAAAGGTAAAAACCAAGAGCTCAGGAGGAGTGGTTACTCTCAGAAAGGAAGCACGTATATTCTGTTCATACATACACTGTCCCCCCACCAACCCCCAGCAGAGGAAATCCCGGCCCCCTCTATAGAATTGCTGCTTGTTATCTTCAGACTAATAAGTACCGTGCATTTTTACTTCTAACAATACTTCATAAGGCAATCATATATTCTCAGATTAAAAATATAAGTCACTTGGCTTTTTACACAGCTTTTGCTTATTAAACTTAACTGAACTGGAGCAATTAAATAAAGAGAACTATCTTACGACTCACTGGAAAAGGATCATCCCTACATGTCAGGGTTCTGGTATTTTTATTCCCACTTTAAATTTAAAGACATGGGAGCTTGTTAAGCTGGCTTTTTTATTTGGGGATTTGTGGAGTTAGCAAATTCTGAATGTCTTCAGTAAGATAATTTAGTAAGAAAGTTTGTGTATATCTTTCAGTGCAGGTGACATTCCAGTGAAGTATTTCACAGCGTGCAGAACACGGTCATTAATAAAGCAACATCCTCAATGGTCATGCATATTTCTTTTTTATAACAAGCATCTTGTTTGGTAATGGCAGGACAGCAGAGTGAATATCCTGCCACATTGAAATTCATAAAGTTCAATCCATTTTATGAAATGCACTTTTTGCTATACTCTTTATAAATTGCTATCTCTATCCTTATGACTTAGGGATTTGGGAAATACTCACCTGGTAATAACACTTTAAAATGCGTCTCCCCTGCAGTATACCCATTATGCTGATTGAACTCAGAAATTCTTAAAATATAGCCTGCCTTATCTATATAAGAATAATTGTCTGTGGAGGATGCCATGCTTAAAAGGTGTAGGGGGAAAGGCATAATGGCTCCAGTGGAGGATCGTCCTGGGATTCAGCATCTTTGTAAGAGCAGCTAGGATCATGCTGTCAAAATACATTAGGCAAATCCAAAGATTAGAGTCCCTCGTCTTTGTAAAATGAAAGGTGAAAATGAGTAAAGTGCATACCTGGCTTTGCTTTGGTTCAATTCCTTTCTCTGGGCTGCTCTGCCAAACCTTGCTTATTGAAACTAACCTGGGAGAAGAAACGTCTGACTTATGGAATGTTTTCAAAGAAATGCAATTTTTATACTCTTCAATACAAATAGTAACTCAAGCCAGGTGAAAATTTAGCTAGGTGGGTGTTCTGGGAGGGCCAGTTTTGTGACTAGAGCTGACAAGGGCTTGTAATTAGCATAGTGACTATGTGTGCAGTAGGTTGATCCTTCTAAAGTGCTGTCTTTCAAGCACGTTTTAGTTTTCAGCATTCAATGTTCTTGCAGCTTTCTTTACCTTAGTAATCTTTCAGAAATAAACTTCAGTCCTGTTTCTGTTTCATGAATTTATAGTTAATGGGACTTCAATTAAGGAGGGTGTGTGTGTGTGTGTGAAGCCATTTTATTTTAAACAAAGGAAGGAGAAGAGAAAGACGCAAGTTATAGGCCAAGATGTCATATAAGTTCTGAAGATGGGGATAAGGGCACAGTCTTAGGGGACATGAATTGATATTTTTCTAGTATATAGCATGTTTCAGACTCTGAATTAGGGGATTTTGTATTAGAAGCCAGGAATTCTGAATACAGAGATTCTTATAATTAAATCTACTCAACTAATTCTTGAAATGCCAAATATTCTCCCTCAAAGGTGTGTAGGGGCCAAGAGTTCCCCTTGGCCCTCTGAAGTTTCGCTGAAAAATCAACTTGTAAAAGGCAGGTTAGTTGGAGATAAGAAATACAAATTTATTTAATATGTATACATAGGGGCCTTCAGAATGAAGACCCAAAGATACAGGGGAAATTGTCCATTTTTATGGGTAGGTTCAACAAACTATGGATAGCCATACATAAATATGATTAGACAGAAAGAGTATGATCTAATGTTAACAGAGTGAGTAGGGGAAACACAGCAAGGCCTGTGCGTCCAGATTCTTCTTGGCCTTTCTAAGCATGCATTCCTTCCTTCTGAGTATGGGGCAGAACCCTCTCTGGAATGGAGGTCTTATACCTACAGTCAAACACAGTAGTCAGATAATTTATTTGTGGCCACTTTTTACATAGAAAGGTGGAGGGAGGCCAGGTGCAGTGGCTCATGCCTGTAATTCCAGCACTTTGGGAGGCCAAGGCAGAAGGATCACTTGAAGCCAGAAGTGTCAGACCAGCCTGGGCAACATGGTGAAACTCTGTCTCCACTAAAAATACAAAAATTAGCCAGGTCTGGAGGTGTGTGCCTGTAGTCCCAGCTACTCGGGAGGTTGAGGCACGAGAATCGCTTGAACCCGGGAGGCAGAGTTTTCAGTGAGCCGAGATCACACCACTGTACTCCAGCCAGGTCAACAGAGCAAGACTCTATCTCAAAAAAAAAAAAAGGAAAAAAAAAAGGTGGAGAGATGGAGAGAAAGTTAGTTTATGGCTGGCTGTGAGAAAAAGAGGTTCTGGTTTTGATGACCTGGGGAAGAGCGGTTTTAGTTTCTATGGCTACCCCTAGGGGAGAATTGGAGACAGGAGGGCAAAAGGTCAGAGAAAAACTTCTGTTTCCTAGACCTTCATTTTGGGGTATTGTTTTCTGAGCCCCAACAAAAGACACAAAGAGCCTTGGGACTAGCTCTTGAGATCAAAGAGTAATCAGGAATCATTTAGGTAGTAGCCTTAACTAGCGGAAACAAAATAGATAACCTAGAAGATAGCCAAAAAATAAAATAAAATCTGCCCCACCCCACCAAAAAATACCATCAACAAAAAGCCTCTGAAGGAAAATCAAGTACTGAGCAAATAAAACAGATGGCCTCGCATCATATGCACTGTTCTTATACTAGAGCTTCATGAGTTTTCACTTAGAATGGATTTACTCTTATTTTAGACATAATTTTAACTGGACTGAATGGCTGGTTTCTTAGCCAACTGGTGATTAGAAGCAACCTGTGCTGGCAGTGGCAGCTGTGATTGCCAATAATTTAATACTGAAGGAGAAGACATAATCTAATACATCTAGAAGACATCCAAACTCAATGCCTGTCAATCCAGAGTCTTTCACGTAGGGAATAAACTGCTTCAAAAACCCCTAAACATATTTTTATTTTATGGTGCAGAAAAATATGACTGAGTAATCAAGCAAAGATTAAGTTATGTAAAATGGACTCCCATTAAAGTGGGAAAATATTTAAAATATTAAAATGTTTTAGGGCCGGGCACGGTGGCTCACACCTGTAATCCCAGCACTTTGGGAGGCCAAGGCGGGCGGATCACCTGAGGTCGGAAGTTTGAGACCAGCCTGACCAACATGGAGAAACCCCGCCTCTACTAAAAATACAAAATTAGGGCCAGGCGCGGTGGCTCACATCTGTAATCCCAGCACTTTGGGAGGCCGAAGCGGGTGGATCACGAGGTCAGGAGATCGAGACTATCCTGGCTAATATGGTGAAACCCTGTCTCTACTAAAAATACAAAAAAATTAGCCAGGCATGTTGGCAGGCGCTTGTAGTACCAGCTACTCAGGAGGCTGAGGCAGAAGAATCGCTTAAACCCAGGAGGTGGAGGTTGCAATGAGCTGAGGGTGCGCCACTGCACTCCAGCCTGGCTGACAGAGTGAGACTCTGTCTCAAAAATAAAATAAAATAAAAATACAAAATTAGCCAGGCATGGTGGCGCATGCCTGTAATCCCAGCTACTTGGGAGGCTGAGGCAGGAGAATCGCTTGAACTCACAAGGCAGAGGTTGCAGTCAGCCAAGATCGTGTCATTGCATTCCAGCCTGGGCAACAAGAGCGAAACTCCATCTCAAAAAAAAAATTTAGGAGCAGAGTTTCCACTACATTTAAATTTCAATGATAAGAAATATTTTATTTGTGGCAATGCCAGCAAAACACTTCTCTTTTACCCACCATTTTCCTTAATTATTTACTTGCTCATTATTTTTACCCATCCTCCAACATTCGATGTGGCTGAGGTGTTACTATATTGAGACATTAAGGAAATATTGCAGTTTTATTTTTATTTTTTATTTTATTTTTAAATTTTTCTTCTGGTTCACAACATTCCTTTGGAACCAATATGAAATATTGCAGTTTTAGATGCCTAATTTCCAACTTGATCTTAAATCACTTATACAGGTCTAGCAATTCTCAGGATCAGAAATGCGACCTGGGGAAATGCTTCTCTGATAAAAGAAAATTGAAGAACCTTGGAGCGTCCGTGAGAAATGAACCATAACCAAAGACAGTTCCTTTGAGAAAAGTTTCGTTGTAAGTGAATGCTCCTTGTCATTAATACACATCTTGTGCATATAAACAGAAAAATCATTGTGGCAGTGTTATAGATTCAAAAGAATAAAAGGAAAAGGAAACACGGGAGAAACAAGGAAGATAACGGTTAAAACAAGGGATGAGGGCCCCAAATAGAGCAATGCAAGTTCTTATCAATCTGCTTCTCAGCTCGGACTAAAGTAAATTCTTCAACTGCACCAAAATAATGCACCAACCCAAAGGTTGATGACCAGCCTGACCTATGTCCTAAGGCAAACTTTGCTTGAAAATTCTCTTTTAAAGTTCAGTTTCTTACATAGGTATATATATATATATATATATATATATATATATATATATATACACACACACACATATATATACACACACATATATATACACACACACACACATATATACACACACACATCAAATATATATACACATATATATTTGATGTGTGTATATATATATACACCTATAGGTATATAGGTGTGGATATATACACACATGTATACATGTGTATATATGTATATATACCTATGTTTATATATGTGTGTATATATGTGTATATATACATGTATATATACACATATATACACACATATATACATATAGGTATATATACACATATATACGTGTATGTATATATACACATATATACACACATGTATATACATATATATTTGATGTATGTATGTATATACATATATTTATTCAGAACTGTTCAGTTAACATATCAGTTATATTAACTTTTCAGTTAATATATATATACTGAACAGTTATATATATTAACTGTTCAGTTAATATATATATGCATATACTTACATATTTATTTAAAACTGTTCAGTTTATATATCAGACATTTATTAAGCCCCACAATATGCCAGGCCTATTTGATCTATATAATCTATTAAAACTGTTCTTTATTAATTAGTTCTGGAAATCTTTGGTGATATACGCACATACACACACCTGCTAACACACATGCCCATGCCTATGTTTTCATTTTTTTTTTTTTTTTTTGAGACAGGATCTTACTCTGTTGCCCAGGCTGGAGTGCAGTGGCACAATCATGTCTCATTTCAACCTCAACCTCTAGGGCTCAAGCGATCCTCCTGCCTCAGCCTCCCAAGTAGTAGCTGGGATTACAGGTGTGTGCCACCATACCCAGCTAGTGTTTTCATTCCTTTTAAATAGTTTTAATCAAGTGTACCATTTCCTTCTGATCACTCTTTTTTCTTTTCCTACAAAATTGCAAACCAGAGATATCAAGTCTTACACAAACAGTAAAGAGCAATTATAATAAAACTGGTTCAACAAAATTGCAAAATTGGCTGATTTGATCTCCTTTGCCTTCACAATGTGCTCTTTCTGTAAAAATATCATTTAATTTCCACATTTATTGAACACTTAGTGTCAGACACTAGAAAACCTGTTCTCATGCTGGGCGAGATGGCTCATGCCTGTAATCCCAGCATCTTGGGAGGCTGAGGCGGGTGGATCACTTGAGGTCAGGAGTTTGAGACCAGTCTGGCCAACATGGCGAAATCTTGTCTACTAAAAATACAAAAACTAGCCAGGCATGGTGGTGGGTGCCTATAAACCCAGCTACTCGGGAGGCTGAGGGAGGAAAATCTTTTGAACCTGGGAGGCAGAGGCTGCAGTGAGCCAAGATTGTGCCACTGCACTCCAGCCTGGGTGACAGAGTGAGACTGTCTCAAAAAAAAGAAAAATAAATAAAATAGAAAATCTGTTCTCAGACAATAGTTTGGTATCCATTAATTATATGTTTATTTATGTCTACATATATATACACACAGAGTCCTTTTTTTTTTTGAGACGAAGTCTCTCTCTGTCACCCAGGCTGGAGTACAATGGCATGATCTCTGCTAACTTCAACCTCTGCCTCCCAGGTTCAAGCGATTCTCCTGCCTCAGCCTCCCAAGTAGCTGGGATTACAGATGCACGCCACCATGCACGGCTAATTTTTGTATTTTTAGTAGACACCGGGTTTCGCCATGTTGGCCAGTCTGGTCTCGAACTCCTGACCTCAGGTGATCCACCTGCCTTGGCCTCCCAAAGTGCTGGCATTACAGGCATGAGCCACTGCACCTGGCCTACACACAGTCTTTTTTAAGGGTAAAGCTAGGGGCTGGTGTTTCACCAATAAACACCGATGTACTTAGAGTCTAATAGTATAGTATTCGAACTACTTTCCATGGTGGCTGAACTGATTTACATTCCTACGAACAGTATATAAATGTTCCCTTGTCTCTGCAGTCTTGTCAGCTTCTGTTATTTTCTGACTTCTTAGTAATAGCCATTCTGACTAGTGTGAAATGGTCTCATTGTGGTTTTGATTTGCATTTCTCTGATGATTAGTAATGATGAGCATTTTTTCATGTTCATTGATCACTTGTATGCCTTCTTTTGAGAAGTGTCTGCTCATTTCCTTTGTCTGTTTTTTTTTGTTTTTTGTTTTTTGTTTTTTTTTGAGACAGGGTCTCACTCCATTTCCCAGGCTGGAGTGCAGTGGTGCAATCATGACTCACTTACAGCCTTGACCTCCTGAGCTTAACCGATCCTCCCACCTCAGCTTCCTGAGTAGCAGGGACCACATGCATGCGCCACCATGCCCCAGTGTTTTGTAGAGACAGGGTCTCCTTATGTTGCCCAGGTTTGTCTCAAACTTCTCGCCTGAATCGATCCTCCTGCCTTGGCCTCCCAAAGTGTTGGGATTAAAGGCATGAGTCATTGCACCCAGCCCTTTGCCCATTTCCCAATGGGGTTATTTGTTTTTTGCTTGCTTATTTGTTTAAGTTCCTTATAAATTCTGGATATTACACCTTTGTCAGATGTATAGTTTGCGAATATTTTCTTCCATTCTGTAAATTATCTGTTTATTCAGTTAATAGTTCCTTTTTCTGTGCTGAAGCTCTTTCATTTAATTAAATCCCATATATCAATTTTTGTTGTTGCAATTGCTTTTGGGGACTTCACCAAAAATTCTTTGCCAAGGCTAATGTCAATAAGGGTATTTCCTAGATTTTCTTTTAGGATTTTTCTAGTTTTAGGTCCTACATTTAAATCTTTAATCCATCTTGAGATAATTTTTGTATATGGTGAAAAGTAGGAGTCTAGTTTCATTCTTCTGTATATGAGTAGCACCACTTAAAGAACCTGAAACAGAGCTACCATTTGATCCAGCAATCCCATCACTGGGTATATACCCAAAGGAAAATAAATCATCCTACCAAAAGGACGCACGCACTCATATGTTTATTGAAGCATTATTCACAATAGGAAACACATGGGCTCAACCTAGGTGCCCATCAACAGTGGATTGGATAAAGAAAATATGGTACATATATACTATGGAATACTATGTTGCCATAAAAAAAATCATGTCCTTTGCAGCAAAATGGATGGAGCTGGAGGGCATAATCCTAAGTGAATTAATGCAGAAAACCAAATACAGCATGTTCTCACTTATAAGTGGGAGCTAAACATTGAACTTATAAACATTGAACATAAACATAAACACTGTTTGCTGAGCACCTGCCAACCATGGGCACTAGTCAAGGTGCTGTACCCACAGTCATATCATTTAACCCTCTCTCCAGCCCAGATGTCCTGATCCTAAGGGCCAGGCAGTTAGATGGGTGTACCCCTAAAGTCCTATACAACTCAGGGCCCCTGAAAATGCCCCCTCATCCAGCATTTTCCCTGCATATGGAAACAAACACCATTGTTTGAAAAAAGTAAAAAACCTTCTTTACACTGAGCTGAAATTTGCCTCCAGTGATTTCTTCTTGGACTACACCGAATAAGTTTCGGTGTTCCCATATAAAGATGGGAACAACAGACACTGGGGTCTACTAGAGCAGGGAGGGAGGGAGGCGTGGGCTGGAAAAACTACCTGTTTGGTACTATGCTCACTACCTGGGTGACAGAGTCATTCTTACCCTAAACCCCAGCGTCATGCAATGTATCTATGCAGACCTGCATATGTACCCCTTGGATCTAAGATAAAAGTTGAAATTTTTAAAAAAAGAGCACAGTCTTAAAGTCAATGTGTTGCTTTCCCCAGAGTGTCTGCTTTTTAAGCAGATCTGCTTTACAGTTTTCTCAGATAGCAGAATAAAAGTTTCTTTACCTTATTAAAGGACTCTTGGGCAACAGGTACTATAGATGAGGGTTGTGGGTATTTTGGGGCTGGAGACTGAATTGATGTGGACCACTTCCCTGCCTGGATTAAGAAGTTAGGAAGGTTGAGGCTTTGGAGGGCTTTCTTCCTGGAACAAGCTATGGGCTATCTGCACAGCATACTGTGCAAGTAACCTTTTTTGATGGTTCCAACCAGTCCAATGAACTTGACACCTTCTTCCCACCTCCCACTCCCTGGCCTGCACAGAGTTCTTTTAATCATGCTTTATTCTGGTCTCCTATTCATTCCCTGTCCTGGTTCCACCCTAGTGCTATGCTGTTTCCTGTTTATCTCTCCTGTCTTTTCCACACCCTCACTTCTGTACCAGGTGGGGCTGATTTCCCTGGGCTGTGAGCTTTCTTGTTTGTTACTGGAGTGGGTGAAAAGAGGACCTCAGATACATCAAATTTTCATTCCTCGGTCTATAACTTGGTGACCTTGGGCAAGTGAGTTAATTTTCTAAACCTCAGTTTCTTCATTTATAAAATGAGATTACAGCCAGGTGCAGTGGGACACTCCTTTAATAATCCCAGCACTTTAGGAGGCCAACAAGACAGGAGGATTGCTTGAGGCTAGGAGTTCAAGATCAGCCTGGGCAACACAGTGAGACCCTGTCTATATGAGAAATTATCTAAAAATTAGCTGGGCATGGTGTGCATGCCTGTAGTCCTAGCTCCTTGGGAGGCTGAGGCAGGAGGATTACTTGAGTCCAGGAGTTAGAGGCTACAGTCAGCTATGATCACACCACTGCACTTCAACCTGGGCAACATAGTGAGACCTTTACTCTTAAGAAAAAAGGGCTGGGCTCTGTGGCTCAAATCTGTAATCCCAGCACTTTGGGAGGTCCGAGGCAGGTGGATTGCTTGAGGCCAGTTGAGACCAGCCTGGGCAACATGGTGAAACCTCATCTCTACAACAAATTAGCCAGATGTGGTGGCATGCGCCTGTAGCCGCAGCTACTTGGGAGGCTGAAGTGGGAGGATCGCTTGAGCCCAGGAGGTTGAGGCTGCAGTGAGCTGTGATCACACCACTGCACTCCAGACTGGGCAACAAAACAAGACTCTATTAAAGAAAAAAAGAAGAGTAGGAGAGTAGGATTAGTAATGACTGCTCCAAATGTATCTGTAAGGATTGTATATGGGAAATTTTCAAATAATAACAACTAATATACCTGACATTTGTTCATTTTGGTAAATCATTAAAAACAACTCCACAGAGTAGATATTATTATTATCATCCTCCTTATATAGAGGGAGAAAAGGAGTGGAAGAGGGGAGGTAGGAGCATTAAGTAGTTCGTCCCAAGTCATCTGGTTTATTCAAGTGCCAGAGCTGAGTTTGGGACCCCACCTGTCAGTCTCCAGATCTCCAGTTTGTAAATACCGTCTTATTGGAAGGGAACACAGGTTCATTTTCTCTTTTCTCTTTGCATGTTGGCTGGTGCTTCCGTCTTGGCTGCTGCCTCACTCACAGTTAGCAGTTCTTTCTGTTGACCCCATTGGACACCAACATCACAGCACCTGTAGTCCCTGGTGCAGCCTGAGGGCTCGCTTTAATTAAAGTTTGTGGCGCTGGCAGAAAGAAATCTGGCAGGAACCATCTTCTTAAGGATTCTTTCCCAGCCCCACTTGCTTCATTGCACCACAGCAACAATTGCCCGTCCCTGCTAATAGGTCTGCTTGCCTGCAGAATGGCCCCCGAGCATCTGGAAAGCAAAAACCAAAGGGCACTGTGGCCTGGCAGCAGATCTTCTCTTCCAGTTTTGACCCAACCCACATATTTGTCACTTAAAAGGAAGAAAACTGGTTTGATGAGTGATTTCCAGGCTTCGGGTTTGTTATCTCTCCTGACAGCTGTTCTCCAGTATTTTGTAAGCTTATGGAGTGGAAGAGCAAGAAACTTATTCAGTGTAGTCCAAGAAGAAATCACTGGAGGCAAATTTCAGCTCAGTGTAAAGAAGGTTTTTTACTTTTTTCAAACAATGGTGTTTGTTTCCATATGTAGGGAAAATGCTGGATGAGGGGGCATTTTCAGGGGCCCTGAGTTGTATAGGACTTTAGGGGTATACCCATCTAACTGCCTGGCCCTTAGGATCAGGACAGTTGGGCTGGAGAGAGGGTTAAATGATATGACTGTGGGTACAGCACCTTGACTAGTGCCCATGGTTGGCAGGTGCTCAGCAAACAGTGTTTATTTAACTGACCTCACAAAGGTCTTATTATGCATCAGACACTATTGTAAGTATTCAGCAAATATTAACCCATTTCATTCTCATGACAGCCTTATGAGGTAGTACTGTTACTGTGTCTGGGTGGAAGAGTGGTTGCAGTGGTTTCTAGCGCTCTGTCCAACTTTGAGATTCTATGACCAGGTTCTTGTGATTGGCACTGCTGATAACAGACCCAGCCAGTCAGCTGGACTGAACTGATGTTTGATGGACTGTTGGATTATATTAGCCACCAGCTGTCTCGACCCTAAGGGCCAGGAATTTAGATAAGTGCACCCCTAAAGTCCTGTACAGTTCAGGGCCCATGAAAATGCCCCTTCATCAAGCATTTCCCCCCATACAGACAAGTCCATTAACACATTTTTCCATTATCCTTGAAAGCATGCTCTGGCTGCTTGGAAAATCATCTCTTCTTCCCCTCCTTCTCATAATCAATTGCTACCAATTGCTATGCCAAAATCCATGTTAAGCTATACATGTATGTGTGTATCTATACACATATATGTGTACATACACACATATTTGAGCAGGAGAGCAACAGAATCTGTTTATGTCTTGGTAAGTTATTAAAACATAAGTCCAGTCTGATCTCATTCAGACCCTTCCTTATTTACATAGCTATTTTAATGTGCCTGAGATCTATTCATGTCCCCAAAGATCCTTTACTCCCTCTCTGTGAGCCCCTGGTACAGCTAAGGAAATAGCTGAACTGAGGTTTTCCATGACAACTCATTATTTTTTTAAAAATTGCTTTAAAATAAAAGGTGATAAAAACAAGATTGAGCTAAAAGACAACATAATCAGAAGACAGAAAATGAACACAATATCTAAAGAACCAGATAAGACTGTGAGAGACCAGGTCAGTCCAAGCTGGTAATTACATTAAAATTGACACAATCTATCTGTTTTTCTCATAAGCTAACATTTTGCGCGACTGATTTTCTATGAGTAAAGTCAGGAGTTCTTTTTTTGTTGTTACATATATATATTTTAAAACCACAGAAACTCATAGCCTAGAAGGAAGGAGAGAACAAAAGGAGAACCATTCCTTCTTTTATTCATGTAATTATTCAATAATAATGTATTAAATGTAAATTATGGCTAGTTTGGGGTTCCATAATGTGGAACTCATTTGAAAAACTATGAAAACAACAAAATTGATAAAAGGGTCAAGAAATGGGTGTTGCTAAAAGGCTGCAGAAAGTGGTTGTCTGCTCAAGGAAAAAATTGAATTTTTATCAGTCAATACCTTTAATTATATGAAGAGTTATTATTGACCACATTAGTCGTCAATTATTTTTCTTTCCCAGTCAGAGAAAATAAGAAGAAATAGGCTTCCCCTACAGCAAGCAGAGTTTAGAAGCTGTAATGCGACCTCATTATGGAATTGTTGAGTCCATGAGCCGGGCTGTGTTAGCAAAGGGCATAGCCTCGGCGTCGTTGAGTGATCAGAAGCTCCGTGCCCTACTTTCTGTAGATCTCCATTACCCACCATGCCCACACACCCTCAATCTCAGTTCCAGTGAGACAGTTTACTGGAGCTACTACAGCCAATTGCCTAATCAGCATTGCTGGGCTGTCTCTGCTGTGAGTCCAGCTCTGACTCAACAGCATGCTTCCCAGGCCTGCTGGGGCAGTGGGAAGAGCAGCAAGTTCTGTGTTAGGAAGCTTGGCTTGCAGGTCCTACTCCACATGTTGTTTTCCTTCTTTTGGCCCCAGTTTTCTCATCTGTAAAATGAACAATATTTCCTTCCTTCTTTCTTTCCTTCTTTCCTTCATTCCTTCCTTTCTTCCTCCCTCTCTCCCTTCCTTTCTCTCTTTCTCCTTCCTTCCTTCCTTTCTTCCTTCCTTCCTTCCTTCTTGCCTGCCTGCCTGCCTGCCAGCCTGCCTGCCTGCCTGCCTGCCTGCCTTCCTGCCTGCCTGCCTGCCTTCCTGCCTGCCTGCCTTCCTGTCTTTCTCTCTCTCTCTCTTCTTTTTTTGAGACAGGGTGTCACTCTGTTGCCCAGGCTGGAGTGCAGTGGCACAATCTCAGTTCACTGCAACCTCTGCTCCCACCAGCCTCCCGAGTAGCTGGGACTACAGGCGCACCACTATGCCCTGATAATTTTTTTTTTTTTTTTTTTTTTTTTTTTTGAGACAGAGTCTCGCTCTGTCACCCAGGCTGGAGTGCAGTGGCACAATCTTGGCTCACTGCAACCTCCGTCTCCTGGGTTCAAGTGATTCTGGTGCCTCAGCTTCCCGAGTAGCTGGGATTACAGGCATGCACCACCACACCTGGCTAATTTTTGTGATTTCAGTAGAGACGGGATTTCACTATGTTGGCCCGGCTGGTCTTGAACTCCTGACCTCAAGTGATCTACCCACCTCAGCCTCCCAAAGTGCTGGGATTACAAGCATGAGTCACCTCACCCAGCCTAATTTTTGTATTTTTAGTAGAGATGGGTTTTTGCCATGTTGCCCAGGCTGGTCTTGAACTCCTGGGCTCAAGCAATCCACCCACCTCGGCCTCCCAAAGTGCTGGGATTACAGGGGTGAGCCACTATGTCTGGCCCAAGTTGGTCTTAATGCTAGTAGCTCTCAAACTACTAAAATTAAAGTGTGATGAGAATCTAAACTTATTTTATTTGGAGGAGGTGCTTATTGAAAATCCAGATTTCTATCCCTTTTCCCACACAAATTTTTGTTTATTTAGCCTGGATGGGGCACAGAACATGAGATTCTGCATATTAAAAAGTATCTGATAGTGTAAGTTGGTTGAAGGTAAAAATTAAAATAAAAAAAGAATAAAAAAGTATTTGATACAAGTGATCATGGGCTAGTACATTAGTTTGCTAGGGCTGCCATAACACAATACCATAATAGGCTGGGTGGTTTAAGCAACAGAAATTAATTTTTCTACAGTTCTGGAGGCTGGAACTCCAAGATCAAGGTGTCAGAGGATTTAGTTTCTTCTGAGGCCTCTCTCCTTGGCTTATAGATGGGCATCTTCTCACTATGTCCTCACATGGTCAACTCTCTGTGCATGGGTACTCCTGGTGTCTGTTTGTGTGTCTTAATCTCTTCTTATAAGGACACAAGTCAGATTAGATTAAGGCCTATCTTAATGGCCTCATTTTAACTTAACCAGCTCTTTGAAGGCCCAATCTCAAATTCTGAGTTACCAGTGTTAGTAACATATGAAAATTTGGGGGGACAAAATTTAGCCCCTAACAGCTAAATAATCTCTACAATTGTATGCCCAATGAAAGCTAGATCAAACCTCTCTGCAGACTCAGCCTTGTTTTTGGGTCTTGTTATAGGACCCTTGTGTTATAGCTAAACTCTTATTTTTATACTTTTTCCATTTCTCTAGCTAAAGCTCCCAGCCCTAATTTGGTGACATCTGGCATTAGTCTCCTGGTTCTAATTAGCATTGCCACCCTATCTGAAGTGCCTACCACCTCATTAATGCCCACACCATCCTACCCCTCTACCTTCTCATTTCTGCATTGATTCAGATCTGTTATTGTCTCGTTTATTGGTTTACTTGTTTCCTGTCTTTCTCCCCTACTAGACTATAAATTCCATAGATCAGCCATGGAATGTTTTGTTCCTAGCACCATGAACAGTGCCTGGCATACAGTAGGCACTCATTAAATATTGATGCATGAATAAATGAATGAATGAGTGATGAGTTGAGATGACCTTTAAGGTCTGTATCTGTTCCAACCTAGGATTCAATTGCCTTTTCCTTCTTTACTCTTCCACAGGGATGGTATTTAAGAGACATCCCCCCAGCCAGAGGGAATAAGATATGTAGAATACTGAACCACACTGATATCTATCTAGAGACCTGGGAGAGGTGAAAATTCTGCTCATTTATTGTCCTACCAATGTCTTAATCACCAATGTGTTAACAGTGCCCTGGACTGTACTGCAGAGATAGGTTGATTACAAAGAAAGGCAGTAAATCAGCCAAGGCCAAATGTCACACACCACAATGACATTGACAGTCCAGCAGATGATCTGCTTTAGCCCACAGCTGAAGTCTGGGTGTGATCATCAGTCTTCTTGCAGATGGTCAGAAACTCCTATTTATGAGCTTTGGCCTGAGACATTTGCTAGCACAGCATAAGCAGTTATGCTTTTTCAGCTATGAAATTCCTTTAGGTTGATGAAAGATGCTAGCACATGTCAATAAAGGTGACAATAATAGTGCAATATAAGTAATAATAATAAATGAAAAAAATGTTAATAATAGTTTAAACAGGTAAAGTCTGAGGTGCACTAAAAATAGGTTAATTATAATCTTTGATTGGGTTGGCTCTACATACATGAATAAAATATCTTGGAAGTCCTAACCAGAGAAATCAAGAGAAAGAAATAAAAGGCATCAAATAGGAAAAGAAGAACTCAAAATATTTCTCTTAACTGATGATATGATTGGCTACCTAGAAAACCCTTAAGACTCTGACAGAAGGCTTCTGGAACTGATTTCAGTAAAGTTTCAGGATACAAAAATCAATGTACCAAAATCAATGTACAAAACTCAGTAGCATTTCTATACAGAAATGATGTTCAAGCCGAGAGCCAAATCAAGAACACAATCCCATTTGCAATAGCCACACACACATGCACAAATACCTGGGAGTACATCTAACCAAGGAGGTGAAAGGTTTCTACAAAAGTTACAAAACACTGCTGAAAGAAATTGTAGATGACATAAACAAATGAAAAAACATTTCATGCTTATGGATTGGAAGAATTGATATCATTAAAATGGCCATACTGCCCAAAGCAATCTATAGATTCAATGTCATTCCTATCAAACTATCAATGTCATTTTTGACAGAACTAGAAAAAACTATTCTAAAACTCATATGGAACCAAAAAAATAGCCCAAATAGCCAAAGCAATCTTAAGTAAAAGGAACAAAGCCAGAAGCATCACATTGCCTAACTTCAAACTATACTATAAGGCTACAGTAACTGAAACAGCTTGGTACTATTACAAAAACAGACACATAGGTCACTGGAACAGGATAGAGAACCCAGAAATAAAGCCATATACCTACAGCCATGTGATCTTCATTAAAGATGACAAAAATAGGCAATGTGGAAGGGACTCCCCATTCAATACATTATGCTCGTATAGCTGGCTGGATGTATGTAGAAGAATGAAACTGAACCCCTAGCTTTCATCATATACAAAAGATGAATTGGCCAGGCGTGGTGGCTCATGCCTGTAATCCCAGCACTTTGGGAGGCCGAGGCAGGCGGATCACGAAGTGAGGAGATCGAGACCATCCTGGCTAACACGGTGAAACCCTGTCTCTACTAAAAGTATAAAAAATTAGCCAGGCGTGGTGGCGGGCGCCTGAAGTCCCAACTACTTGGGAGGCTGAGTCAGGAGAATGGCATGAACCCAGGAGGCGGAGCTTGCAGTGAGCCGAGATCAGCCACTGCACTCCAGCCTGGGAAACAGTGCAAGACTCTGTCTCAAAAAAAAAAAAAAAAAAAAAAAAAAGATGAATTAAAGATTTAAATGTAAGACCTCAAACTTCAAGAATCCTAGAAGAAAACCTCAGAAAGACCCTGTGGACGTTGGCCTTGGGAAAGAACTTACGACGAAATCCTCAAAAGTAATTGCAACAGAAGCAAAAATTCACAAGTGGGATTTAATGAAACTAAAGAGTTTCTGCACAGCGGAAACAGAAACCCTACAGAATGGGAGAAAATATTCACAAACTACACATCTGTCAAAGATCTAATACCAATAATCTATACAGAACTTAAGCAATTCAACAAGCGAAAAACAAATAACCCCGTTAAAGAGTGGGCAAAAGACAGGAACTTCTCAAAGAAGACATACAGGCAGCTAACAAACCTGAAAAAATGCTCAACAGCACTGATCATCAGAGAAATGCAAATCAAAACCAAAATGAGATACCATCTCACACCAGTCAGAATGGCCATTATTAAAACGTCATAAACGACAGAAGCTGGTGAAGCTGCAGGTAAAAGAGAACACTTATACACTGTGAAGGAATGTAAATTAATCCAGCCAATGTGGAAAGCAGTTTGGAGATTTCTCAAAGAACTTAAACAGAACTACCATTCAACTCAGAAATCCCATTACTAGGTATATACTCTAAGGAAAATAAATCATTCTACCAAAAGACGCATGTACTTGTATGTTCATTGCAGTAATATTCACAATAGTAAACACATGGAATGAACCCAGGTGTCCATCCAAGATGGACTGGATAAAGAAAATGTGGTACATATACACCATAGAATACTATGCAGCCATAAAAAGAAAGAACAAACTAATGCCTTTGGCAGCAACATGGATGCATCTGGATGCCATAATCCAAAGGAACAGAAAACCAAATACTGTGTGTTCTCACTTATAAGTGGGTGCTAAACATTGGGTACTCATAGACATAAAGAGGGCAACAATAGACACTGGAGGCTAAAAGAGGGGAGAGGTTGAAGAGGGCAAGGGTTGCAAAACTACCTATTGGGTACTATGCTCACTACATGGGTGATGGGATCATTCATACCCCAAACTTCAGCATCACACAATATATCTACGTAATAATTCTGCACATTTGCCCCTGAATCTAAAATAAAAGTTGAAATTATATGAAATAAAAAATAAATAAATATGCTTAAGCAGAAAAAATCAAATATTTTATAGCTACATGAGGTAGTATTTTTAGATAGCTCTCATGTATATCCTCACTGAAGGCCTTGATTCCAGGCTGAGTTGATTGCTTTTTCCTTATATTTATTAAATTTGAGAGGAAAGATTTGTTTCTACATCTGTTTCCTCTGCTAGAGCAGTGGTTCCTTGAGAGCAATGATCTTATTTATTTCTGTATCTTCTGCACCCGCTACATGGCCCTCAAAATTTGTTTATTGGATGAACGACTATCAAGGAGATTTAAATGTTATTGACTAGTAAACATTGCCCAAATGTTTTAAGGCAGATTAGACTGAGACTCATTAATTACTGCTACCATCATTCTAATATATCTTGCTCTCAATTATATTATATTATTTATAGAATTTTTAAAAGCTGGTTTTTAGTTTAAGGTCAACATTTATTAGAATGGGGAGAGCTAAGCATGTTTGCAGGAAGGAAAGAAACCAGGAGAGTGATACTTGCATGGCCCTCCTCTGGGAATGCAAAGTGACTTTCAAATTATCCCAAGTCAGACATAATCAAGAAAGTAAATATATTGAAGGACAGCCAAATACCCGTGACACAATGCAAAGCATTTAAAAAGTCATCTTGTGCTGCAGATTACACACATTGTTGCTCCCCTCAATAGTGTATGTAATAGTAAATCGGCTCTAATTATTAATACCAATAATACTATTCACTGAGAAATCAGTTTATAATAGAGGATTATTCAGCTACCAAGCTCCTGGGGCTATAGCTAAGCACCTGCCAGAGAGGCAGTCATGAGGTGTTATTATTATTAATTATCTGTCCAATTATTTCTCCCTTAGGAACAGCAACAGTATACATGCCACATCTAAGGAGGGGAGGAGGGGCCCATCTGTGTTCACCCCACTGCTTCAGGGTCCTTCTAACAAAGAGATTGTGCTGCGGTGGCCCCAAGAACCTTCCAGCAGGTAACACAGGTCCTTAAGAAGCCTTCAGAGCTGCATCAAAGTGCAGCAGGGGAGACTACAGTGTGTTGTTCCCCTCTTCCTCTGTCACTTTCCATTCCCCCGGCTCCCTTCCTTCCAAACCTGCTCTTTTCTGCCCATTCTCAGGAAAACCTTCCCTCAGCTCTACCACTCTCTCGAGCTAATCTTTTCCATTGTGCTACCAAGCAAACTTTTTTCTTTGAGATAGCTTGGGAAAATGATGAAAGGGCAGTGGTGAAGCATCCTTAAGTTGAATGGGGCTTTTAAAAAAAGTTGTAAAATACACATACAATTTACCACTTAAACCAGTTAAAAGTGTGCAATTTAGTGGCATTTAGTAAATTCACAGTGTTGTAAAACCATCACCACTATGCAGCTTCAGAACATTTCCATCTACCCGTAAAGAAACCCGCATCAGTTAAGCAGCCATTCCCCTTCCCTCCTCCCACTCAGCCCCTAGCAATGACTAATCCACTTGTTGTCTCTATGGATTTGCATATTCTGAATATTTTGTATTCAGTATGTGACCTTTTGTGACTAGCTTCTTTCACTTAGGTTTATCCACTTTGTAACACACATCAGTTCTCCATTCTTTTTTATGACTGAATAGTATTCCATTATATGGATATACCATATTTTGTTGATCAGTTAATGGATATTTAGGTTGTTTCCACCAAATTTAGATTGTTTTAAGGATAGATTCTATGCAATATCTCCATATCCTTAATCTATTGAGATTTGGCATCTTCTCTAACAAGGGTAACAATCAGTAATGATGACAGCCCATGGTTATGGGAGAGCTTGCCCTGTTCTGGACATCATACAGAATATTTTGCAAGCATAATCCCATTTAACCCTGATAAGAGCAGAAGCTTGTGTAGTTTGCTTTCACACCAGCATCCCAGCAGAGGGGCCAGGGCTAAAATCTAATCCAGACTTCATTGGTTCAGCTGAGCCCCTTGCTCAGGTTGTATCTGTCCTGAGAGGGAGGCACTGGGCTCCAGTGTGCCCAAAAGCAGCTCTGTTAACGGCTCTTTGAGGTAAACATTATCATTATTCCCAACTTGTATTTAAGAAAAGTGAAAGTGAGAATTAGAGAGTTTCCGTAACTTATTCAAGATCACACATCTAACAAAGGGGAGGAAGCCTGGGCTTGAAGCCAGATCTGGGTCCAAATTATTAGCCACTTCCCTATTCTAGGATAATGTTGGGATGGACATCAGTAGCCTCCTTTCTTCTTCCAAGGTTTTCTTTTACCATAACCCAAAGTTAAAGCTATATCTTACTCTGTGACCCAGAACATAATACACATATATAACAGAGAAAAATTTCATGGAACTACACTTAACCTTAGTACCTGCAATACACTTTTCTATTCTATTTAATTTTTTTAAAAGAAATACTGGTCAGGCTCTACTAAATTGGTTTCTAACAGGCTGTTGCCCACAGTTTAAAAACCACTGTTGAAGTCTACTTTTTTTTGTCTTTATTTTACTCGACCTTTTTGTGGCAGTTGACACTTAGATAAGATTCTGTTATCTTGAAACTCAGTCTCTTTGCAGATCACCCTTTCATGGGCTTCAGAACACATTTCCAGCTTTCTTCCTGCACCTCGACCAACATGTCTTGTATGGCCTGGTGCGGTGGCTCATGCCTGTAATCCCAGCATTTTGGGAGGCCGAGGCGGGTGGTTCACTTGGTGTCAAGAGTTCGAGACCAACCTGGCCAACATGGCGAAACCCCATGTCTACTAAAAATACAAAAATTAGCCGGGTATGGTGGTGGGCACCTGTAATCCCAGCTACTTGGGAGGCTGAGGCGGGAGAATTGCTTGAGCTCAGGAGGCGGAAGTTGCAGTAAGCTGAGATCGTGCCATTGCACTCCAGCCTGGGCAACAAGAGTGAAACTCTATCTCAAAAAAAAAAAAAAAAAAAAAAAAAAAGTCTTGTATGTACTTCCTGCCTCATTCTCCAACCTTTTAAAGCTGCTCTTTCTCCACTGCTCCCCAGCTCACTTTGATGTGTTCTCTACCTTCCCAGTCTCCTGAAATATATAAAGAACTCTTCCAACCAAGAGTTGAATAGAGTTCAACCAAGATTAAATAGACATTTTTTTTCTTTTTTAGAGACAGGGTCTCACTTTGTCACCCAGGCTGGAGTGCAGTGGCATGATCATAGCACATTGCAGCCTCAAACTCTTAGGATCAAGTGATCTTCCCTCCTCAGCCTCCCAAAAACAAAGCTGGGACTACAGGCATATGCCATCACATTAAGATAATTTTTTTTTTTTTCCTAGAGACAGGGTGTTGTTATGTTACCGGGCTGGTCTCAAACTTCTGGTTGCAAGCAGTCTTCCCACATTAGCCTCCCAAAACACTGGAATTACAGGCATGAGCCACTGCACCCAGCCTGAATAGACAATTTTTAAAAGAATATGTACAAATGGACAAGCACATGAATAGATGCTCAACACCATTAGTCATCAGACAAATAAAAATTAAATTCACAATGAGACACCATTATACACCCACAAGAATGTCTAAAATTTAAAAGACTGACAAGCAAGTGTTGGCAAGGATATGGAGCAACTGGAGCTTGCCTGTATTGCTGATGGGAATATAAAATGGTACAGCCACTTTGGAGACTGATTGGCGGTTTCTTGTACAGTTCACTTCACACTTACCATGTGCTTTAGCAATTTCACTCCTAGCTATTTCCCTCATGAGAAATAAAAACATATGTCCACGCAAAGACTTGTACATAAATATTCATAGCAGCTTCATTTATTTATTTATTTTGAGGCAAGCTCTTGCTCTGTCTCCCATGCTGGAGTGCAGTGGTGTGATCTCAGCTTACTGCAACCTCTGCCTCCCGGGTTCAAGCGACTCTTATGACTCAGCCTCCTGAGTAGCTGGGATTACAGGCATGCAGCACTATGTCTGGCTAATTTTTCTATTTTTAGTAGAGATGGGATTTCACCATGTTGGCCAGGCTGGTCTCCAACTCCTGGCCTCAATTGATCTGCCTGACTTGGCCTCGCAAAGTGCTGGGATTACAGGCATGAGCCACCACACCCAGCTTCATAGCAGCTTTATTTGTAATAGCCCCATATTGGAACCAACTCAAACATCCATCAGCAGGTGAATAAATAAATTAAACATGGTATATCCACAAAAGGGAACATTACTTGGCAATACAAAGGCACAAACTACTTATAAAGACCAAAAAATTGATGAATTTCAAAAATATTATGCAGACACAATATTTTAACATGAAGGCAGACAAAAGGGTTCATACTGTACAATTCTATTTTTATGAAATTTTTATGAAATTTCAGAAAAGAAAAAAACTAAGTTATAATGACAGAAAACACATTCGTGGCTATCTGGATTTGGCAGAGTCAGAGAGTGGTTTACTCACTATAGAAGTCCTAGGATAACTTTTTGGATGATGGAAATATTCTATATCTTGGTTGTGCTTACATGAATATATGCATTTGCCCAATCTTACTGAACTGTATACTTAAAATAGGTGCATTTTTATTTTATGTAAAGCATATCTTTATAAAATTGATTTATCTGGCCAACTGGGATTTTAAAATGTTTTCCACTTCCTCCTTTTTGTTACTCCCTACAACTAATGAATTATGAAATCTGCTTACTCGACTTCAAACATTTATCTCCAATGAGTTTCTCTTGTCACCCTCTCAACTGCTCAGTATTAGTTTAGGTCCCCAGCCCCTCTCCACTGTACCAGTCTGAGAACCTCTGGTCTTGCTCCCCTCCCCTACTCAATCCAGCCAACATCTTCCTTCTCACCACTTCTATTCATACTCCCTTAATGAAATTCTTCCATTGGCTGCCTTTTGTCCATAGGTTGAGATACAGATTCCTTCCTTCAACAAATACTTGTTGGAAAGAGGCACGCATTTGGCACATCGAGAAGAGCCATTTCATAAATTGGTCCCTTTTCAGGCTCATCGTTAGTTACATTGAATTTTCACGACTCCTCATCTCTTATATGCTGACCCTGTCACTGGTTTTACCTTTCTGTCTCTCTCTTCCCATTTATTTCTGAAGGTCTAGCTGAGATATTTCCTTGTCTGTGAAGATTTTACCCAGGCAGACATAGGGATCTCAGAACCTTTTATGTAATCCTAACACAGCATTAGTTGGTTATTGCTTCATTGTGTCTGTGAAGTCTGTTTCCTTTGTAGACTGTGTATGATTTGATGTTATAGACTCTGCCATGGTCATACCTGTGCCTCTAACAACTAATATGTTGGGGCTTAAAAAATCTTTATTGAATTACAAGAATCAGACACATACATTGGCCATATTTCTATTGACGATGAAGTTAGCAATATAAATTCTCCTATTAGAATTGTTTTCCTCTCCTATACTCCCATATCTTTTATCAATGCCTCTCTTGTATCACTTATTATTCTTCCACTAGATTGTGAACTTAAATTTTTTTTGAAATATTTTAAGCACCTAGAAAAGTACTGTATAGGGAATAGTGAAAAAAACCTCCTAGGTACTCTCATTTTGTCAAATCTTAGCATTTTTGCTTTGTTTCAGATGTTTTCAAAAAGTAAATGTAACATTTGTTTATACAGTGGAAGCCTCCTGGCACCCTTTCCCAATGCCATTCCCGTCCTCCCTTTTGAAGGCAATCACTCTCCTAAGTTTGGTGTTTTTCATTTATTTGCATATTTTTATACCACGTATGTACGAATTCATAAACAATTCATGGTATTGCTTTACATATTTTAAAACTTTATACAAATAATATAATGCTGCAGATATTCTGCAATTTGATTTTTGTTTTGGCTCAACATTATATTTTTAGATTTATCCATGTTGATAGTTGTAACTATAATTTTTTTAAAATTTCAAGTTCCGGGGTATATATGCAGGATGTGCAAGTTTGTTATATAGGTAAATGTGTGCCATGGTGGTTTGCTTCACCTATCAATCGATCACCTAGGTATTAAGCCCAGCATGCACTAGCTATTTTACCTGATGTTCTTCCTTCCCCATCCCTCCACCACCAGGCCCCTGTGTGTGTTGTTCCCCTCCCTGTGTCCATGTGTTTACATTGACTTGTAACTATAATTTAATGAGTAAGTTACAGCATGTATGCATGCATGAATATTCAACTAGATGTAGTCTGACTCTGTAAGCAGAGAATATGTTATGTAATGCAGTCAGGATTATTATAATTTGCCTGTCATAATACATGACATTCCTTTTTTTGGCTACTGTGCAGAAGACCATGCCACAATACAGTACAGACATCCCTGAAGTGACAATTCACTAAGAATCAGGGCTGGAAAACATTTTTAATAAGCTAGAGAGATGGACCAAATCTATGAATTTGAAATTTTACACTGACAAACGTAAAACATGGCATTTGGGTACAAAAAAAGTTCAATGGTACAAATATAGGATGGGGGAGATGTGGCTTGGAAGCAGAACATGGGCCAGCCTCAGTGGCTCATGCCTGGAATCTTAGCACTTTGGGAGACTGAGGCAGGAGTCTTGTTTGAGGCCAGAAATTCGAGCCTGCAGTGAGCCATGATTGCCCCACTGCAATCTGGCCTGGGTGACAGAGTGACACTCTGTCTCTAAAATAAAATAAAATAAAAAAGAAGCAGAACATGAACAGAAAGTGGACAAGTTGGCAAGGATGGGAAAGGAAGCGCCCGTGGAGAGCCACTGGGATGGCGTCTCTAGAACCAAGATGTTGGGCTGTAGAGTGTGCTCCTCCAGGCTGCTTGGACTACATCTGGGAGAGAGCCTTCAGTTTCTGAGTGTGGAGCTTGTTCAGAGGAAAGTAATGAGAATGGTAGAAGAAAAAGGTAATGGTTCACTTCAAGAAGGGAGTTTGAGGCCAGCGGGATAGTGATAGTTGATTTCCGTGACTGGAAGGGAATTCTCTGTGGCCCCAAGACATATTGGACCAATCTTGCTCCTCTTCCTGAATTCCTTCCTCAGCAGCACATCTACTCTGTCCCACAAGCTGGAAGCCTGGGAGGGGTCCTCAACTCTCACTCATGTTCTTTTCTCCTACCTACCTGATGGTTTTTGAGTCCTGTGAGATCCACATTCTAAACATAATCTTACTTCACTCAGCAGCCTTTCTGCAGTTCCTCCTACCATGAAAACTCTTCTGTTGATTTTGTGTGTTGCACGTTTCCCTAAGTTTCCCCCTACATCTAAGAATGCCAGGGCATGAGCAGATTTTTGGACTTGAAGCGTTTTTATTTTGGGGGTCTATCTTTAAAGGAATACAAAATTATAAATAAAAGGCTTTGGATGGGACTCATACAAGGTAGAGAATTATTTCGCAGCAAATCCACCTCAGGCTTTCTTTCTTTTCTTTCTTTCTTTCTTTTTTAATGCCCATCTTCTTTTCCAATGCCATGGGGTGGAATTCCTAAAGACACATAAAAGCCCTTTTCTCTTTAATGCTATATACTCCCCTGGCTTTGAAGATTTCCTTCCCATCTTACATGGCCACAACTGACTGATGACTCCCGAGTCTGTATCTCAAGCTCTGGCCTCTCTGTCTGGTGCTTAGACAGTCATCTCCACTTGGGTATTGCAAAGGCACTGCAAACTTCCTGTGGCTTAGGCTGAATCATTATCTTTTCCCTCACCTTCCGGTCCCTTTGTAGGACTCTCATCTCACCAAATGACATCAGCATCTACCCAGTTCCAAAAGCTGGGTACCTGGGCACCATCCTTAACACCTCATCCTCCCCCATGCTTATATCAAACTTATCTTCATTCAGCCTGTCACATTTACCTTAAATACCCCTTCTCATCATCTTCATTGTCACCATCCCTAGCCAAGGTAATGCCACATCTTGGCTGGACCACCACAATAGTCTTCTTCCTTTTTTTTTTTTCCTTAAAGGTGTTGCTGTTAAAGTCTTAATCTTTTAGTGACATTTTGGGTTCACAGCAAAATTGAGAGGAATGTACAGGGACTTCCCATATACCCCCAGTCCTTATACATGCACATCCTCCCCATTATCAACATCCCCCACCGGAGTGCTACATTCGTTATAACTGATAAACCTACAATTGACTCATAATCTCCCAAGGTACATATTTACATTAGGATTCATCCTTGCTGTGGTACATTCTACGGTTTGAGTGATATGTATCCACTTTATAGTATCATACTGGGTATTTTTACTGCCCTAAAAATCTTTTATGCTCTGCCTATTCATCCCTTCCCTCTGACCTCAACCCTGATCTTTTTACTTTCTCTATAGTTTTGCTTTTTTCAGAATGTCATATAGCTGTAATCATCTAGTATACAGCCCTTCTAGATTGGTTTCTTTTTCTTAGTAATACGCATTTAAGTTCTCTCCATGTCTTTTTTTTTGGCTCGATAGCTTATTTTGATTTAGTGCTGAATAATGTTCCCTTGTCCAGATGCACCATAATTTGTTTATCCATTTACCTACTGAAAGACAATTTGGTTACTTCCAAGTTTTGGCAATTATGAATAAAGCTGCTATAGATATCTGCAGACTGGTTTTTGTGTGGACATACAAATTCAACTCCTTCAGGTAGATACTAAGGCAGATACTCAGGTAGATACTTATCTCCTAGGTAGATAGTATCTTAGGTAGATAGTATCTCTTAGGTAGTAAGTAAGTAGATAGTATCTCTTATCTCTTAGGTAGATAGTATCACCTTACCTTAGGTAGATACTAAGGCCAGGAGTACAATTGCTGCATCATGTGGTAAGAGTGTTTTAGTTTTATAAAGAACTACCAAACTGTAGTGGCTGCACCATTTTGCATTCCCACCAGCAATGAATGAGTTCTTGTCTTTCCACATCCTCTCCAGCCTTTTGTGTGGTCAGTCCCAATAATCTCCTAATTGGTCTTCCTACCAATATTATCTGACAGCCTCCCCTACCAATTCTCTTCTCTACGTTGCTGTCAGACCATCTTCCCAAAAGGCATATCTGATCACATCACCCCCTGCTTAGGACCCTCCAAAGCCTCCTATCATTCTTAAGACAAGGATCAAATCCTTAACTAGGCCTTTAAGGTCCTGCCTGATGTGGCTTGCCTGGCTCTCAACTGCCCTTTTACCATGCTGCCTCTGCTCTCCAGCCACACCACCTCCTCTCCGTCTCTTCTGCAGCCCAGCCTTTGCCTGGAAATCTCTTCCTCAGCTGCCTCACTCCTGAGTCCTCAGTCTAGGTCAGCTTCCTTTATTATTCACTTTTTTTTTTTTTTTTTTTAAAAGACGGAGTCTTGCTGTGTCTCCCAGGCTGGAGTGCAGTGGCACGATCTCGGCTCACTGCAACCTCTGCCTCCTGGGTTTGAGCGATTCTCCTGCCTCAGCCTCCCCCCACCACACTCAGATAATTTTTTGTATTTTTTTTTTTTTTTTTTTAGTAGAGACGGGGTTTCACTTTGTTAGCCAGGATGGAGTCGATCTCCTGGCCTCGTGATCCACCTGCCTTAGCCTCCCAAAGTGCTGGGATTACAAGCATGAGCCACCGTGCCCGGCCTATTCGCTCTTAAAGAACCTTATTTCCCTCGTAAGTCTATTTATCCCTATTCAGTATGACACATTCACTAGTGTCATTGATTTGATGGATTAATGGCTGGCTCTCAACTTGACTCTGAGTTTCATACAGGCTTGAACCATACATACGTGTCTCTGTTTGCTTTTCCATGTATCTGGACCTTGCTTATAGCAAGTCCTCAATAAATATTTGTTAAAGAGTAAATGGACCCTTAGGAAATGGATTAATAAAAGAAAATCTATAGAACGATGCAAGCCTAGCCTCTAAGTCTTCTTGGGTCAGAGAATCATTTACTTTGAGTGAATGAGATTCAAGGACACTATAAATTGCAGAGGCATTTGCCCTATTAGGCCAGGAAACATAGCTCTCTCCAAAGATTTTGACTTGCCAATTCCCAATACCCTATGTCGAAAGCCAGTTGGCTGCCCACACTTTTGAAAACACAGTGAGACATTAACCCTCAAAGGCAAAGTCCAAGGGCACAATTTGGCTGCAAGGGCTGCCTGCCTGACTGCAGCTTTAATAGCTGATTCTCCAAATATGCACTGACGTCAGTGAGAGTTCCCTGTGCTCAGCGTGTCTGACTCAGCGTCCACAGTGCAATTTGGAGGGAAGAGTTTGACCTGAAGACATTTCACCTGCTGCTTGTTTTAGGGTTTAAAGTGAAATGCAGCCTTTACGCCACCCCTCCAGCCTGCTCTGGTATGATTTAACTTTCATTTGCTAGTGCATTTGTATTTCCTTGTATTTTATTATTTAAGAACTATTAGATAAAAATCAGAATGCAGAGCTGAGGCTCGATCAGCTGAAAAATCAAGCTGAATCAAGTTCTCTTCAGTCTTTAGCCATAGTTAAAGACACAAGGAGAAATGTTTTGTTACTTTGGGATACAACAAAAGCTGGAGGATTTAGTGTTTTATGTTTTTTTGTGTATGTGTTTGTTATTAAAAATCCTTTCTAGCTTTAAAAATAAAATATGGGGCTGGGTGTGATTGCTCATGCTTCTAATGCCAGCACTTTGACAGGCTGAGGTGGGAGGATCACTTGAGGCTAGGAGTTCGAGACCAACCTGGGCAATGTAGCAAGACCCTGTCGCTACTAAAAAATAATGTGTTAGTCTACAAGATGCCAGAAAATTCTCACCAAGTTAACTAATCAGGGCATCATATAATGCAAAAACATGTTAATGGAAAAGATTTTCCTGCCAAATGTTCATAAAAAGTCACATGAAATCCAAAGTTTCACATGGGATTCTTTAAATATGATATAGCAAGATATTATGATGTTGTCAGAAGTGTTTGCAAAAGCCTCAGAATTAATTTTTCCCTTCTTAGTGCTCTCAAAGTGCCTTAGACACACCTCACTATAGTGCTTATTTGGGCATGATAATAAATTGTTGACAGTCTCTGCTGAGATTGTGAGCCTTTGAGGACAGAGCACATTTCTTAGCTATCTGTGATAGGTCTAGCTTTTGTTATGGTGTGTGGCACATGGTAGTTGCAAAGAGAAATGGAGCTAGAATCAGAGCTCTGTGCTCCAATCCTGCCCTCATATTTTCAAACTGTGGAATTATGGCAAATGCTTAAACTCTGCAAGTTCCATTATTCTGTAAAAGGGAATCTCACTTCCTCACAGGGCTGCTGAGGGAGTGAAATGAGATATGTGTCCTGTATGTAGTAGGTACTAATAAATGTGATTGTCAAGGAATTAAGAACTAGATCCTGAGATTGCATCCAGGTTCTACATTTGCTGGCTGTGTGACCTTGGGCAAGTCACCTAACCTCTCTGAGCCTTGGCTTCTTATCTATATAATAGGAATAATAACATCTATATCGCAGAGTTGTGGTGAGAAACAGATTTTAGACTTTTGTATTTAATGTATCCAAACCAAAGTCTAGTACTAACCTTTTATTTTTTCAAGTAAGAATGTTCCAGAAAAGAAACTATCATCTACTGTCACCATAAAAGGAAGAGTATCTAACACCAAAAAGTGAGAAAGATAAATTTCCTTAAACAGAAATATCTTTAAAAAGAAAAATACTTTCTAACATCCTTATTTTAGGTTGGTGAAAACTTTAGTCTTACACCAGCACCATCTGTGTCCAGACTCTTGAATCCATTAATAATGAAGATGAAATGAGATAATATGTATAAATAGCTGAGTGTAGAGCCTGGCACACAGAAAACACTAAATAAATATTAACTGCTACTATTTAATATTATTTTTGTCATGATTGCGTTGGTTAATTTTATGTGTCAACTTGTCTGGGCTAAGGGATGCCCAGATAGCTGGTAAAACATTATTTCTGAGTGTGTCTGATATGGTGTTTCTGGAAGAGAATAGTATTTTAATTAGTAGACTGAGTAAAGAAGATCGACCTTACCAACGCAGGAGGGCATTCTCCAATCTGTTGAGGGCCTGAAGAGAACATAAAAGTGGAGGAAGGACAGATTTGTTTTTTCTGCTTAGGTTGGGACATCCATCTTCTCCTGCCCTGGACATTGGCACTTCTGGTTCTTTGGCCTTTGGGCTGGAATTGACACCATTACCCCCTTATCTCAGTCCAAAGGCTGAAGTGCCAATGTACACTAAATTACACCACTGGCTTTCTTGGTTCTCCAGCTTATAGATGTCGGATTGTGGGACTTCTCAGCCTCCATAATCACATAAGTCAATTCCTATAAATTTCCTATGTGTGTCCTATATATAGGATAGCTCTCTATATATCCTGGAGAATCCTAAATAGTACAATCATTGTAAGTTAAAATACTTAAATTTTCTATTAGAAAGTTTGATAAATGAATGAATGAAATGCCTGTTATATTTGTACTCAGTAGAGCTAAAGAATGAAAAGAGGTAACGATATGTATAACTGATCAGAGGTTTTGGGAATAACAATGTTACTGGCAAATACTCAAAACCAAATACAAGTGTTCACTGAGAGCTTCCTGTATTTCAGGTGCTCCTCTTAGTATTTTACATGAATAATGTTATTTGTGCTTCATGAAAACTCCATTTATCCCATTTTTACAGATGAGGCAACTGAGGCACAGAGAGGTTATATAACTTACTCTAGGTTACCTATTAGTAAGTGTTGTGGCTGTGATTCCAACCCAGGCAATCAGACTTTATCACTTGGACTTCAATACCATGATATTCTGTCTCCTTATAGTAAAGATAAAATATACAATAAATTCTAATTTAAATGAATATACTATGTAAATAGAAAGAAGAAACAATAGACAATTGACAGGAAGGGCAACGGGTTGCATCATTGAACTAGATTTGGGGCAACCTTAGAAAGGAGTCCCATAATCATATTCATTTTTATGTAAAAATGTCATGCTCTAGAAATGTGTCAGCATTTGAGTGCAGTTGAAGAATTTGATGTGTCAAGGGTTGAGCACCTTGGCACATCACCTTTACTTTCTGCTGGGCTTCTCTTGTTTGGTTTTCTGAAGTGCAACATACTTTTGTTAGTTTGGAAAGGGTGGGTGAGGGATGGGACTGAGGGGAAGAATGATGGTTTGGCTCTGAGCCTTGTTTTCAGCATTTTGAATTCATGGTATTGCAAAGACAGCAAGGGAAAACTGCTGGGTGGGCACCATATTCCAGCTGGAGTAGGGGTGACAGGCCAGACAGGCAGCGTTAGCTTGCTTGACACTAACTCACTTGGGTGGAGCCTAGGCTAATGAATCACTCACTCTGTAAAGCAGCCACTGCTTCCTTGCTGTGCACCAGCTCCATGGTGCAGGCCAAAATCCAGCTCTGGCAATGAGCCTGTGCAGAATATAGTAAAACAAGAGGTCACATTTTCCCAGAGCTTCGCTGCCAAAACGTGGCAAGTGCCCAGCTGAAATTGGCAGTAGTGGACACCCAAACCTCCCTCCAGCCAAAAGCAGAGAAGCTGGCTTCTTGGAGATGGTTCAGCCACAGCCATGCCCTGGGTCATTCCCAAGCCAACACTTCACAGCAGGGTCCCAGGAGGACCCGCCAAGGTCCTGGTGTCACAGCAGGGGCTGCCAATGTGAGTTGCTCTTTTGAAGACCGGAGACCTCCCAGCTGGGTTGAGGCTAAGCCTCCGAGATTCACAGGATGCCAAATCACACAGGCCTTCCGTCTTCTCATTATTAATCTTGTTTCTTATTAACCCAAACAAATATTCTGGCCTTGGCTCCGGTGTTATTCAGGACAAAAATGATATCCTTTTTGGGATTCAAATTGATAGCATTTTCTTTGTTTCAGGTGCTGTCCCTAAGCTCTTTTTCTGAATTATCTGTCTCTCACAAGCACCCTTTGCAGGAAAAGACATGAAAGTGAAGAGAGATGAAGTAACTCACCGAAGAGCACACAGTGAGCACACACATTGAGAGCCCAGGTTAACTCCAAAGTCTAAGAGCTTTCACCACATATTGGTATCTCTGTCTTGTGACGGTTGTGAAAAGAATTATTATTTAAGTATTCATGTCTCTATTTTCTTCCCAAATGGTTTCTATTAGGTTGGTGCAGAAGTAATGGTTTTGCCATTACTTTCAGTGGCAAAACCCACAATTACTTCAATAGCTTCTTGAGGGAAAGGACCTAGCTCTAAAATAAATTAATGCCAACCTGGCTCTAAAATAAATAAATCAATAAATAGAGTCACCCAGGCGGGAATGCAGTGGTGTGGGACCATTTCTACTGCAGTGTTTCCATAGTATTCATTCATGCATTTGGGAAATATTTATTGAGCACTTATTATGTGCCAGGGATTATGCCAAGCATTTGCCAATAAAAAGGCAAAAAATCATTGGGCCTGCTCTTTGGGAGCTAATAATCCTATGCAGGGTAATACCCAGGGAAGTCAATGAGTTATTACAAAATAACAAGGTTGACCCCACATAGGGTATGCAATTCTAGCAGTTCTTACCAGTTATTTATAGACTATTCACATATTTTATGTATTTATCTTGTATTTTATTCTAAATGCAATTAACAAGAGTATTCTCATAAAAATAGTTAAATTAATCCAATGGTGGTGTGGCATAATAAGAAATATGTATTTGGTCTTTGCCCAGGGTTTCTGACACACAGCTCCTATATCCCTTGGAACCTCTGGAGTGATAGGAACATCTCTTGTTCTAATGAGATAACTCTTGGTAGGCTCTTGGATGGGGGTAGTCACCAGAAAGACCAAACCTTGATAAGCAGCCTGAAATTTTCAGCCCCAAACCCTAACCTCTGGGAAGGGGGAGAGAGGTTCCCTATATGATGAAACCTCCATAAAAACTCCTAAACTTTGGGATTTGGAGAGCTTCCACGTTGGTGAGCATGTTGAGGTGCTGGGAGGGTCATGCTTCTAGAGAGAGTATGGAAACTCTACCTGCTACCCTTCCTTTTTTGCTCCTCTGCATCTCCCATTTGGCTGCTTCTGAGTTGTATCCTTTATAATAAACTGATAAATGTAAGTAAGATGCCTTCCTGAGTTCTGTGAGCCATCCTAGCAAATTATCAAACCTTAGGAGGGGTCATGGGAACTCCTGATTTATAGCCAGTCAGTCAGAAGTACAGGTGCCGTGGGACCTGTGACTGGTGTCTGCAGTGCGAGTAGTACTGTGAGACTGAGCCTTTACCTTGTGGGATCTGACACTAACTCTGAGTAGTGTTGGAATTTAGTTGAATCATAGGACACTCAGTTGCTTCTCAGAAAATTAGTGAATTGGTCGCTGGAAGTGGAAAACACCACAGTGGGCTTCTTGAGAGACCAACATAAATATGTTCATAACTAAACATGGGCATCAGAAAATACAAACATCTTCTGTCAAAATTGTGAAAATTGTGTAGCAGACTTAAAACATATAGATTTCATCTTTATGAACAAAATAAAAGATGGATATTTAAACATTTTGTGTTATTAAGTTCCTGTCCAGATTATTACAAAGACCTCCCAACTATCTCCCCTTTTCTTCTGTAGCCTGCTTTAATCCCCCTGCACAGAGCAGCCAGGTGATCTTTTAAAACAATAAATCAGACCATGTCCCTTACCAGCTAAAAGCCCATTAATAACTCAGAATTGTTGTTAGATTAAAACCCAAATTTCTTATCATGGGTTGCAGTGATCTACATGATCTATCTCCTATCTGTCCAAACTGATATGATGACGATGATGATGATGATGATGAAAAATAGACTGCATTTATTGAGCATCCACTAAGCACTTTATATGCTTACTCTCATTTAATCTTTTTTTAAAAAAATACCAACCAGAATTAGCTAGAATTTCATTTAATCTTTATGACAACCTTATCTCTCCTCCTCTCTAATTTATATGGCAGCCGTACTTTGCTCCTTTCTGTTCCAAATGCTCGCAGAGCTCTTTCCCACCCCCAGGGCCTTTGTACTCGCTGTCCCCTTGGCCTTGGAAATGCTAGCTCCAGCTCTTCTCACAGTTGGCTTGTGTGCACCCACCAGGTGTCAGCTCAAATATCACCTCTTTGGAGAGGCTGCCCTTGACTACCCAATCTAAGCAACTTTCTCCAGTTATGATGTCCTTTTCTGCTGATGGGTTCTTGCTGATAATTTACTGGAGCCTTTCACGGTCATGTTTATGTCTTTTATTGTGTTTGTCTATTTCCCCATCTGGAATGTTTTGTAAGCTTTGTGATGGCATCTTCCTCACCACTGTCTTGTTTACTACACCAGTGCATGGTATGTGCAAGGAACAGAGGCTCAATATGTATATGACAAATGAGTTGATAAATGTATCTTATGAATATTAAGTAATAAATGCTAAAAAAAAAAAAACAGCCCATACATTTCTTCTAAGTAATGACCATCTACTCAGGTCAATATTTAATAATTTAGCAGGCCCGGATTTCTTTTTCTTTTTCTTTCTTTTTTTTTTTTTTTTGATGGAGTTTTGCTCTTGTTGCCCAGCCTGGAGTGCAATGGCGCGATCTCGGCCCACTGCAACTTACGCCTCCTGGGTTCAAGCGATTCTTCTGCCTCAGCCTCCAGAGTAGCTGGGATTACAGGCATGTGCCACCACGCCCGACTAATTTTGTATTTTTAGTAGAGATGGGGTTTCTCTATGTTGGTCAGGCTGGTCTTGAACTCCCGACCTCAGGTGATCCACCCGCCTTAGCCTCCCAAAATTCTGGGGTTATAGGCGTGAGCCACCACATCCAGCAAGCCTGGATTTTATATGGTCACTAGATGTGTATGTATTTGTTGGCTAAGTGATCATAAGAAAAGCAGGTCCAGGTGAACCTTAGGGAAACCTACCTAGGTGTTTTAGATATGGCTGGATGATAAGGTGAGTACTAGCACACTGTTAGAACAGAGAGCTGTGGAGGAAGGAGTGATGAGCTGTCTGGGGCTGTCAGAAAGGCTGATGATAATTCAGGCAGCAGGTGAATCCTCTTTGGGTGGGTAGTGGCTTGGTGTGGGTGGAGCTTGGGATAGATAGGATAAGGATGGAGGGATGAGGAGTGGCAGAAGATGAGACTGAAGGTTAGACTGCAAACAATGGAGAAAGGTGGTGAGTGCTGTGCTAAGGAGGACAGATTTTGTGCTGGAAGCAATGGCCTTGGAAATGGGGAGGGGCTTAAAAAATCATGATTAGGTTAATGTCATATAGAAGAGGGGACTTGGATGGAGAAAGCAAATACTGCAGGCAAGACACGAGGCACTCCCTCCACTAAGGTAGTGTGGTCAGAATGAAGAGGATGCTGTGCACTGAGCTAATGCTCAGCATGTTTGTTCAATAATATCAAGTATTTAAAATATGCATATTTAAATATACAACACATTATACAAACTGGTTAAAGGAAAATTGATGTAGGTGGTAGGATAGAGATAATCCCTTCTTAAACCGCAGCGTGGTTAATGCATAGACAAGCATCGCATGTCCCTAAACGAAGGATTGTGGATGCAATTTTTAGGTATGTCATAGGATTGAGAACTAAAAGGAGCTTCAGAGGAGACCTGTGCCTTTATTCTTTATTTTCACCTGCTTGGTCTTGCTGTTTCCATTAGGGGCTCCTTCAATGTCCCCAACTCTGCCACATCTCCAGTTGTTTCCTCTTGCTGGTCCCTCAGTTCTTCATTTTTCTCTTCCATCCCTGCTGTGTGAAATCATTTTTCTTGGCCGAGATACAGAGTCATGTCCAGTGCCTTCCTTAACTTTGTTCAGGTAAAATTAATTGCTCTGCTGTATGCACCCGTGTTACTCACATTAAGGTCTATTATGTAAAACACATAAGGCATACTCACATGATAATTAATGGTGTGGACTTTATAAAGCTAGGCTGCCAAGGTTTGTTTTGGGCTGTCACTGACCTGCTTTGTGCTTTAGTTTCCTCATCTGTAAAATGAAGATAATAATGATATTTTTACTAATAGTGTCTTAGTCTGATCTAGCTGATACAACAAAATATTATAGACTGGTGGCTTATAAACAACAGAAATTTATTTCTCACAGTTCTGAAGGCTGGGAAATCCAAGATCAAAGTGCCAGCAGATTTGATGTTTGGTGAGGAGTTGCTTCCTCATAGATAGTCATCTCACTTTTGCCTTCTCAAAAGCAGGAGGGGTAAGGGCCTCTCCCAGACCTCTTTCATAAGGGCACTAATTTCATTCATGAGCCATCATGACCTGATCATCTTCCCAAAGCCCCATCTCCTAAAGCCATAAGCTTGCCCGGTAGGATTTCCACATATGACTCTGCGGGTGGGAGACACAAACAGTCGAATCATAGGAAATACTGTTTATTTCAGAGGGTTGTTGGAAGGATCTAATGAGCTAATACATGGAAAATGGAAGAACAATCCCTGGTACACAATAATCATTAAGTTTTTTTGCTGCTTTCTTGCTAGACTATGGGTTTCTGAGAATGGGGATGCAGGTCTTATTGATCCTGTAACTCTACAGCCTGGCCTAGCCCACTGTGGTCCTCAGGGATTGCTGCTGAATGAATGGATTGCACAGATAAGGAAACTGAGGAATATGTTCAGGGCCCCACTGGAGCATGCACCAAGGGCCTCGTGACCCCCAGGCCTGTGTTCCTGGGTCAGCTATTGAATTTTTCACCGCTGATTGTGGAGTAAGAAATTCTGCTTATGTGCCTTTAGCAAGGAAGACTGGGTGCATTTAAACTCACTTTTCATGTTGCCTTTTATGACACCTAGGAGAGGGACATTTATGGTTACAGAACATTAAAAGGAAAATGAATGCAAGTGTAAACTTCTGAAATTACTGTGATTTAGGGAATGATAGGTGTTATTTTTTCACAGGTTTTATATAATGTAAGTGCATGCTATGGAATCATCTGAACAAAAGTTGTAAATAAACCTGAAGAGTACTCATTTTTAAGATAAGCTATGATAGAAGTATATGCTTATCTTTCAAATATCTGTAAAATGTGTAATATTTCTAACAGTTTAAACATGAGATATTTCCACACAATATTTATTGCCTAAGACTTTGTGAAACAGAGGCATAGCCATGTTTTAGGGTCCTGATTTAGAACCCCTAATTCCCCAAGCATGCACACTAGGAAGAGGCAAGAAGGCAAGGGAGGGTCCAGTTTCTCAGAATTAAGACTTCTTTGTCCTCTACCTGCAGGTATCTACCCTGCCCTGGCTGTGGGTCCAGTTCTGATTTGGGAGGAATTTAAGGGGCCCTGATCTATTGCAAGTTATTGCTGCTGCTGGGCCCACTCTGATCTGAGTTCCAACTCCAGTTAAGGGAATCAATTTTTGATTGCTTGCCAATTGTCCTCTCTATGTCAGGCTTTTACATACTTCATTTCATTTAACCCTCCTAATAATTTAACATGTGATGAAACAGATGCCCAGAGAGGGTAAGTGATTTGACCAAGCCACCCTGCAATGTAAATGGGGAACCAGGATTTTAAAACCTTGGCGCATGATGAAAACAACCCAAATGCTGATCAGCTGATGAATGGATAAACAAAATGTGATATATCCATACAATGGAATATTATGCAGCCATTAAAGAAATAAAGTAATGATACATGCTATGTATTAGTGAGGATTCTCAAAAAAAAAGAACCAATAGGATATATGTATGAGTGTATGTATATATGTATACACACACACACACACACACAGAGAGAGAGATTTATCATAAAGAACTGGAGGCTGGGCGTGGTGGCTCATCCCTGTAATCCCAGCACTTTGGGAGGCCGAGGTGGGCGGATCACTTGAGGTCAGGAGTTTGACACCAGCCTGGCCAATATGGTGAAACCTCGTCTCTACAAAAAAAATACAAAAATTAGCCAGGCATGGTGGCGGGCACCTGTAATCCCAGCTACTCAGAAGGCTGAGGCAGGAGAATCGCTTGAACCCGGAAGGCAGAGGTTGCAGTGAGCCAAGATTGTGCCACTGCACTCCAGCCTGGGCAACAGAGCCAGATCCTGTCTCAAGAAAAAAAAAAAAAAAAAAGAATTGACTCATGCAATTATGGAGGCTGAGAAGTCCCAAGATCTTTGGTTGACAAGCTGGAGAACCAGGAAAGTCTATGGTATAGTTTCAGTCCTAATCCAAAGGCCTGAGAACCAGGAGAGTCAATGGTGTAAGGTCTATTCTGAGTCCAAGTCCAAAGGCAGAAGACCAATGTCTCACTGGAAGACATTCATATATAGAGAGAACAAATCCTTTCTTACACAGCCTTTTTGTTCTATTCAAGCCTTTAATTGATTGCATGGGGCCCACCCACTCTGGGAAGGGCAACCTCCTTTCTCAGGCCATCAATTCAGATGTTAATTTCATCCAGAGACACCCTCACAGACACACCCAGAATAACGTTTAACCAAATACCTGGCACTCCATGGCCCAGTCAAATTGGCACATAAAATTGACCACTATATGCTATCACATGGATAAACCTCAGAAACATGCCATGAGAAAGACACCAGACACAAAAGGTCACATATTACATGATTCTATTTATATAAAATATCCAGGATAGGCAAATCCATAGAAACAGTGAGCAGATGAGTGGTTGCCAGGGACTGGTGGGGAGTGGGGAATGGAGAGCAACTGCTTGATGAGGGTGGAGTTTGCATTTGCGGTGGTGAAAATGTTCTGGACCTGGATAGTGGTGATAGCTGCATAGCACTGTGAGTGTACTTAATGCCACTGAATTGTACACTTTATATTGGTTAAAATGGTAAGTTTTATGTTACACATATTTTACCACAATAAAAACAGACAAATGGAAACCTATTACAGTTATCTTTGAAGACCTTGATTTTTCTCGTAAAACAGGATGTGCTTCTGCCTTGTTTCTGATTCTCAGTTCCTACTTGAGAACTGGATCTCTCAGTGGAGAAACCGTTCAGCCCCTCGGTCCCTCGGCTGCAGGGCTGCTGCTTTTTCAGAGCACTCCTCTGCTTCCTTTCCCTTCTGGCTTGGAGCTCTGTCCTGCAGGGAGAACCTGCAGTGGACGCCACTCATCCCCACTTCCTGCCCACTCGCAGCTCCTGGCTGCTGTTCCTTCATCTCTCATGTGGCTCTGCCAATACCAGTCTAAACTCTAAACTCTCACCTTTCGCTTGGCATTGTAGTGGCTGGATTTCCATGGCCTGGTGCTGGGCCTCACCTGGGCTTGCCCCAACTCAGGGAGCTGGTCAGGCTGACCTTTGTCAACACGTTCATGTCCACTTCCCCACTCACCTTCAGTCTTTTCCTCCTGTAGATGCTTTCTTACTATCCTACCCTACTCCTGACTTATCTGTCCTGCCATTCTGACTCCCTGGACCTGTCAAACTGTCCACAGAGTGACAATTAGTCCTCTGCAGAAGTAGAATGAAGGCTACTCATTCAGGACTTCCTTGCCCTTCTCCATTTGGGTCAGTCTTCCCAGAAAACATGTGGGCATTACCCATCCAACCTCTAATTAATCTTCCTAACATGTGCTTAGATTATGTTTACTCTCCTTCTCGAAAAACTTTACTGGCAATTGTAGTGACATTTTCTATGCTTTACTGCTGCTCAGCATCTTCTGAAAGCCTTTTTACATTTAGGGAAATGTGCAATTAGGAGTCCTGCCTTCCCAAGGCAGATGCTAGAAACTCTTACCCAGCATCCCTTGCAGCTGGAGCACAGGCCCAGGACCCTTGTTCTGCCCATAGACTGCTCTCGGTAGACTTAGGTTCAGAGGAGAGCACCATCAGGAAGCCACATGGAGTGGGATCCATTTTCTGGAAGTAGAGATGAGGTCTTGCGTCTAGTGCCTGGTGGTAGTAAATGTGGGCCTCCATGGAATTAGCACAGAGGGTGGATTAACTGCTTGGTTTTCAAGTTTTGTTCTTTGCCCTCCCAGAGTTCCTGTAAATTACCCAGTATCTCAATATTTTTACTCAAATTACCCCCAATTTTTCAGCTTTATTGAGGTATAATTGACAAATAACAATAGTATATATTCTAGATATACAACATGATGTTTTGATATATGTATACACTGTGACATGATTACTGCAATCAGGTTAGTTAACCCATCTCTCACATCACATAATTACCTTTTTTTGGTGATCAGATTACTTAAGATCTACTCTCTTAGCAAATTGCAAGTACACAGTACATTATTATTAACTATAGTCACTATGCTGTACATTGGGTCTGCAGAATTTATTCTTTGTACAAGTACATGTCTGTAATGTCTTTTAATTAATTTATTTTCTATTTAAACTCCCTGGAATGGTTGTTTGTAACTAACAAGTCTCAAAGTGCATAGTGTTTTTTGTCTTCGGATTAAGAGCAAATGTCTTCCCTTGCAACTGAGGCTTTGCCTGTTGTGATGTCAGCTGTTTCTCCAGGCTTCACTCTTTTCATGTCTCTATGATACAGCCAGAGGGTGTAGCTCCATCTCTCCTGATCAAAGGGGGCTCCTCATGTCTATGCCGTGGTTCCTGCTGTCTACTCCACTTGGAACACACTCCCAGCTACACCTTTGTCACAATATTCTATTCATCCAGTGTTTCTTTAGAGAAACACTCTAAATTTTTTTTTACGACATATCATACTTAAGCTCCCCCAACATAAAAATGTGTCCACTTTTTCTAGAGGGCAGAGGCTCTGTCTTAGTCATCCCTCAGAATTCAGCCGTGTCTGACCAAGGAACTCACCAACTGGCTTAACAAAATAACACTCTGTGATCCCTCAAGGTGGGCAATTGTGAAAGGATCCCTGTAAAGGCCTAACACTTGTTCCTCCAACGTCACTTTCTTCTAGGGAATGTCTTCAATTGCTGCTTCCACTGCTGTCATGACCTTAGGTGGCATAAAAGTCCTTACCTTTCTACCCTAAGGATGGGCCAATTCTCTTCTTTTAGTATCTTTCAGAACAGCTGTGCTTAAGTTAAAGCTTTGTGCTAATAGCATAGAATGATTCATAAAACTCTTGGGTGAATAAATGGTTGTTCTAATCACCTGCACCTGCCCATCCTTGGGGAGCCCCCTCCAGATCTGCCTCCCTATCCAGCTTCAAATGGTGAGAGTCATTTTTCATCCCCTTTACCAGGTAGGACATTCAAGCCTTGCTAAACTTGTGGGAGCTTGAGCTCAAGAGAGCCATATCAGAGAAAGGAAGACATTCTTTCCTTACCCCGGTCTAAGTCCTGTCTTCTAATCCCTCACTTCTTCCAAGTTCCACTGTTTCTTAGGACCACCAACACCAGAAGTGTCCATTACTCTAAATGTGACTCCATCTTCTGAACACAAGGATGTGGCTTTACTTTATTCCAAGACTCAAATGGGACAGATCCATTACAGTACAACTCAATTCAATATCTATGTAAGAGACACATATACACACAGCAGAGATATATAGGCAGTGCACAGTAGATGTATGGAGAATTGAATTAACCCAAACATATCCTTCAATGTTTGTAGTTATAGGAATTTCAACTTTATACACAAATATTGTACCTTTAAAATATTTTTATAAATTAACCTAATTTTTCCCATCCCACTGGGCTTGTAGCTGGGGAAGGGCTACTTAACCTAAGCCATTCTTGGACTTTCTCTGCCCCCTCCAAGCCCAGAATTTAGATCACAGTTCCATGGTCATTCACATTCCCCAGGCATCTGATGTGGGGAGATGTTTCCCTTGTTACCAGGTCATTGGTTTACAGTTTTCTGCTGTCTACAGGGCTGTATTAGAACTAGTGCCTCTCTGTATTATTTATTTATTTATTTATTTATTTATTTATTTATTTATTTAGAGATAGGGTCTTTCTATGTTGTCCAGACTGGCAGTGGCTATTCACAGATGTGATCCCACTGCTGATCAGCATGGAAGTTTTGTCCTGCTCTGTTTCTGACCCGGGCTGGATCACCCCTCCATAGGCATCCTGCTGGTCCTCTGCTCCTGGGAGGTCACCATATTGATATTGTATTTAGTGCAGACATCCCATTGGCATAGTGCACTACAGCACAGATCTCCTGGGCTCAAGCAATCCTTCTGCCCCACCTCCGGAGTAGCTTAGTCTACAGGTGCACAGCACTGTGGCTGGCTCTGCAGATTTTATTTCATGCTTGAGGCACAAAAATCTTTTACAAGGCTGTCACAACTAGCTAGATTCAGAGATTGCCAGTGGGTGGAATGAAGCCCAAGATGTGTTTTTTTCACCAGCATAGTATAAATTTTTTAAACAAAATTAATATACTTAGGACATAAAACCCCAGGTAGACTTAATCCTTACCACTCCCGCTTGTCTCTCTACCAGCTTTACTCATTTATTTGTTCATAATACCTTCTGATTCTTTGAAGGCATTTGAACATCTGAGCTTGCAACCATTCCTCTCTGGAATCATACACCCTCTTTCTTTTCTGCCTTGGCCTGGGGTTGGCTGTATGGTCTTGGGAGGATCCTTTCTTATTCCCAATGCCTTGATTCAAATGCTCAAGTTACTCTATGAATTGCCTCTTTCTTTAACCTCCTTCGTGAACCCTCTTAGGTCTTCAAAAGATAGAGGACTTTGGAAAACAAAGGCCTAGAGATATTACTGATTAATCCCTGATTTCTTCCCTGCCACATCCCTGAAAAAATAAGGCGCTTTTGGAAGTTGTGGGAGAAGACATGGTAGAAAAAAAGAGAAGAAAACATAAATTTTGTTGCAAAATATTAGCTAACCACATCATCTAAAACAGAGAAAAACTAAAATGTGAGGAATTTTGAACACAGAAGGAAACAAGAAAACATTATAAGTTCAAAGGGACATGGTTGGGAACCTCTGGAGTCTTACAGTATCTGTCAAATTACATGATGCAGGCAATAGTGCTTTTCATCTGTGTCCCCCATCCCAAAGCCCCTGTCCTTTCCTGTGAGCGCTTAATACCACTGAACCCCCTTCTCCTGCCAAAACAGTCCACATACTACCCTCTCGGCAGCTGTCACACACCTAGAGATAGGACACAACCTGCTCATTCTCTGAATAAGCTCCATACTTCATTGCCATGACTTTTCCCAAAGTCCCTGCCTGAAAAAAACAATGTCATTAGACATGTAAAAGGAAAAAAGAACCTTCTTCATCTTCCAGCTAGAAAGGAAGCAGGCTGCATCTAGGGGAGATGATGCAGCAGGGAAGGAGCCCTGTGCAAGGCGGGGCTCTCTTGTGCAGGGCGGCCTGGAGAGGATGACTGGGAGCCCCGTGAGACTTGTGTAGGGAATGTGGCAGGAGACAGGGGAGAAGTACAGAAACTGGGAAAAAGGATCAATACTTTGGCCTGAAAAAAATCAATCTCTTGCTGATTGAGAGAATCAAGCAGTTTTGATCTCTCAATCCTACAGGGTACTTGTAGCAAATACAAAAGGAATAAGACACAATTCCTGTCCTCAGGGAGTTTAGTTTTTAATGGAGGAGGCCAGACACACACTCCACACCAGGCAATACCTGGATATGTTCAAGGAGTAGTGGCGTAATAAGTGGAAATTCAGAGGATGGGGAGAGAACTGGAGTCTGAGAAAGCTTTTTGGAGAAGGGGAGACTTGAGCCAAACCTTGAGGAATGGGTGGGATTTGGAATGCAGAAAGGGGAGGCCCTTAGGTGGAGGGGCTCTGTGGGCAAGGTGTGACAGTCAGGGGACAGTGAGTAGGGGGCCTGCCTGGCTGACACAAAGGAGTGAGTGGTAGAGAAAATGTTGGAAAGGAAGGAGAAATAGAAATGTGGTGAAAGCTTGACCAGTTGTGTGACTTTATATGATCTTTTGCCTTAGTATCTTCATCCCTAAATGGCCATAATAAGCCTAGTCGTGGTTTTCATGAAGTTAAATGGGGTGCTTGATATGAAAGCTTTCTATTGTGTGGGGCTACAAAAAAGGTCAGTTCTCCCTTTCCTGACTGAGGCGCTTGGACACTATCCTGTAGGCTATGTGGTGCCAGCAGGGTTCGTGAGCAGGAAAAGGAACTTCAAAAGCCTGGCAGAGAGAGAACGATGGAGGAGGATATGAGAGGGGCCAGTGGACAGCCAATCCAATCCTGCTGTGTTGGAGGCTGGCAAGCTCTAATGGGATATGCTGAGGTCCTGGGTGGGGTCTATTACCAGAATGGGAAGCCCTTCAGTCATCTTTCAGATCCTGGTTGAGGCCGTGAGATCATGCTTGAAATCTTTTCCTAAAAGCTCCACAGAGCCAGCAGGCAGTAGGGGGCTGCCAACCCCCAGACCCTCAAGTGGGAGCGGACTCTGGGATAGAAAGTGAGAGACTCTACCCTCCCTTATAAATCATTATTGCCAGCCAGTCTTCAGTCTGGCTGAAATTTAGTGGGTATATTAAAAATGCATCCAGGCACAATAAAGCCTAGTTTGGGGTTTAAAATATAGCTTGTCAGATGAGTATTTAGTGGTGTGTTTTAATATGCATAAGTGCAAACCGGAATTTAATATGTAGGCTAAAGTACACATTAGCAATTTCGTAAGTGATCTCAAATTGCAGCGTACAGAAGCAACTTGATGGGAGGGTGGGTTGAGGGGGAAAAAGGGAAATAGAATACCGTTAAACTTTGGGATTATTTTTTTCTTTATTCCCCTAAGTAGGACTTTATATAATTCCCAGGTGAATTTGTTATGAAGTTGCCTTTTATTTATTTATTTCTTATTTGTTTTTGTTTTATTGAGCTAATGAATGCTAATTCATAGAACATAAAATTAGCTTTTTTGCTATATATAATTCATTACCATCTAGTACCATCACAGTGCTGTTCCATCATCACCTCTATCCATTTCCAACACATTTTCATCACCCCAAAAGGAAATCCTATACCCATTGTGGGGTCAATCCCCCCATTAAGCTGTCACTCCCTGTTTCCCCCTCCCTGCAGGCCCTTGCAACCACCAATCTGCTTTCTGCCTCTCTGGATCCACCTATTCTGGATCTCTCTCTCTTTTTGCTCTTGTTTTGTCCTATGGTTTGTATAAGTTTGTGTTTTTCTGGACTTAGGCAATGCCTGCTGCTTTGGAAGTATTCAGAAGTTGCAATGCTGGGAACCAAGATGTCAGGTTATTGAAAGGAGAGGAACTACCAGATAGAACCTGGCTTTGTAGAGCAAATAAAGGTAAGGCTAGGAGGCTTGGTCCTACCAAGATTTTCCTAAGAGGGCTAGTGACTTTTTGGTATTATAGGCTTGGCAGTCTGATGAAGCCCTTGGACTACTTAGAATAATGTTTTGAAGAAACTAAAGCATACAGATTACCAAGGAAACCAGTTATGTTAAGATGCAGCTTTAAAATATTAAAGTATCTGGTGATCAAGTAATATATATGCTTCTTTATTAACACATTGAATAACAAGATCTAGCTTGGGTCTACTAACACTGTAATTTTAAAGCACTGAAAGGTGTAAATTATGTTTTGAGATCTGCAACACTGTAACATGATATGAAAATATCTGATTTCTACTGGTAGCAAATTCATGGGAATTGCTAATAATACTGTGGTTTGTTACCAACATTCATAAATAAGCAACCATGAATGGAAGTTAGTACAAACAAAGATATAATTTTTGCCCATCTGAGTTTATACACAGACTTATTAAGAACTCCTGCTCTGGGATCAATTGTTTCTAATCCATTTTCAGCCATAGACCCCTTTGAGAATCTGATCAAAGCTGCCTGTAGACCATCTCACTGGGAAAATATACTCATCAGCAGATATAAAAATTATATCTTATCTGTTGAACCCTGACACCCACCCATGAACCATGTCCAAGTCTCTGGACCTCAGATTAAGAACTTCAGTTTTAGATGTACTATCAGCAAAAAGCACTGTCCCATTTAGAATTCTTTGCCTGTAAATAACAGAAATGGACTTTGGAACCATGTGGTTTTAGAGGCTTTTTGTAGCAGAAGCTCTGGACAGTCTTGTCTACATCCCATGCCTGGAATGAGTAAGCTCCATCTGTGGCCAGGCCTTTGACGTTCTGGTCACTGTTGATACATCTGAATAGTCTAGCTTGGGTAGGGTGTCCCTCAATCCCTTCACTAGGGGAAAGCTGCACACCTTGATGAAATAACCCAGCAGGCTGTATATAATAAGGAAGAATAATTTCCTAAAAGGAATTTGAGGCACTATTACAAAAAAAAAATTAAATTGATGTGCACATGAGGTAGGCAAAAGAGAAAACAAAGTCCTGTTAAAAATAATAATGTGGGCCAGGTGCGGTGGCTCACGCCTGTAATCCCAGCACTTTGGGAGGCTGAGGCAGGTGGATCACCTGAGGTTAGGACTTTGGGACCAGCCTAAACGACATGGTGAAACCCTGTCTCTACTAAAAATACAAAAATTAGCCGGGCGTGTTAGCGGGTGCCTGTAATCACAGCTACTCAGGAGGCTGAGGCAGGAGAATCGCTTGAACCCGGGAGACAGAGGTTGCAGTGAGCCAAGATCACGCCATTGTACTACAGCCTGGGGAACAGATCGAGACTCTGTCTCAAAAATAATAATAATAATAATAATAATAATAATAACGTGGCTGGGCACGGTGGCCTACGCCTGTAATCCCAGCACTTTGGGAGGCCGAGGTGGGTGGATCACCTGAGGCTGGGAGTTTGAAACCAGCCTGGCCAACAGGGTGAAACCCCATCTCTACTAAAAATACAAAAATTAGCTGGCTGTGGTGGCGCATGCCTATAATCCCAATTACTTGGAAGGCTTGAACCCTGGAGGAGGAGATTGCAGTGAGCCGAGATTGTGCCACTGCACTTCAGCCTGAGCGACAGAGTGAAACTGTGTCTCAAAAAAAAAAAAAAAAAAAAAAGTAGTGATGAGTACTGACTTTTTTTTAAATTATAAAACATACTTTTTGGAAACATTTTAGTGTTTCCAAAGTCAGAATATGGCTCTATGGCTCTCAATATATGTAAACATTGAAAGCAGCCGTTTTTCACCCCTCGAAAAGTAAACTGTTGTTCAATGACTGTTGCATCTTAGAGTTGAGGAGTCTCAGAACCTAGGAACTCTGTCCTTAACAAAGTTAATCAAAGCGATACCAGATGGATTCCTTCAAGTTTCAGGAAGTACTTCTACACCAATGCTCTTCATACCATTTTCTTTCCATCTCTGCACTTCTAAAGCATGCTTACTTTGCCTAATTTGGCTCTTATTTCACATCAGATGTTTGGTACACTACTAAATGCTGAAAATTCAATCCCGTTAAACAGGTGTTTGTTGAACGGTGGCTATGAATCAAGTTCTCTTGTAGACACTATGAGCATTAAAAAAGGAGAGTTAGATAGAGCCATCCGCTCTCCAGGCACTGACAGTTTAGGTGCAGAGACTGCATATGCACAGGAACTAGTAAAATACTCACCTGGAGTAAAATACTCACCTAAGTGCTGCAGCTGAGGGGAGTCAGGAATTCAGAGAGCAGAGTGTGGGTTGGATAGAGAAGGAAGCCCCTGTGGAAGAAGCTGGGGACTCCCTGTCTTGCCTCTGCACCTCTGGGGAGACAGGGCCCCAAGACTCCTCTCTGAAAGCAATGATGCACCGAGAAGTTGCACTTCTTGCCCTGATCATTGTCCAAGACATAGAGAAGCCTTGGGTGAGGAGGACCACGTCCCCAGGAGGTTCCTCACTGGGCCAATACCTGTTCATCTCTTTGGTCAAACTTTCAGATCACTTCCAGAAAGGTCTTCTCTGACCTTTCAATATAAAACTTGTTCTCTTTATAAAACTTTCTCATAGAACCTTGTTCTTTCTCTTCAGCACGCTTAACATAATTTGTAAAATTTGTAATTATATACATTTTTTCTCTCCACTGGTCTGTGAGTTTCTCTAGGGAAGGAAAGGAGTATATGTCTTTTTTGCTTTTATATTCACACAACTCCATAAATTGCCTGCATGTACTAGGTGTTCCGTAAATACATGTGAAGTGATTGAAGAGTTAAGTATAGACTAGAAACGTTCTCATTGCTTTCTGATAATGATGAAGCTCCCTTGGGGAAAAAGACATAGTTGATAGGAAACACCTTTGATGTTAAAAAATGTGCCAGACCAAAAGGTACAGCTGGTATACGAGTCACTAATGAAGATCTTGTGGTTATAGGTTTGAAAGTTAAGGTAATTAAGTGTTATTTTTTACTTTGGGATTTAAAAATGATAGTGGGCTATTTACAGCCTATGGAATAAAAGTGGAGCTCCCCTGCTCCCTTCTAAACACACCAACAGTTCAATTTTTGTATTTTCTTCTCTGCCACATACTTTCTCTGAAAAAATAAAATAAAAATAAAAATAAAAAAAATTCAGGGTCTCACTGTCACCCAGGCTGGAGTGCAATGGTGCGATAACAGCTCACTGTAGCCTCAAATTCCTGAGCTCAGGTGCTCCTCCTGCCTCAGCCCCCCAAGTAGCTGGGACTACCAGGGTGTGCCACCACGCCTGGCTATTTTTATTTTTTAATTTTTTAAAATTTTTTGTAGAGATGCGGTTTCACCATGTTGCCCAGGCTGATCTCGAACTCCTGAGCTCAAGCGGTCCTCCTACCTCAGTCTCCCAAATTGTTGGGATTACAGGCATGAGGCACCATGCCTGGCCGAGTTCCACCTTTAATGATACACCCTGGGGAGTTGTGATTTTAGTGTGGTCTTACTTTCTCAAGCAAAACCCCCCAAAATTCTGAAAGGAGTTAGAAGAGCATGAAGACAGGCATGTTAATGACGGTCTTATTTCTCTTGAAATAGAAACTTGACATTTGCCAGCAGGGAGAAAGTTGTGGAGAAATTTAAAGGGTTCACTGGTGTTCTTGGCTTGAGAGCATGCTTTGGTTGCCGGCAGCAGGGGTAGAGTAGGAATTCCTTCCCATTCTTTAGCTAGAGACTTAAATTTCAGAAAACAGGGCAGTAAGCATGAAGATTTGGGTTGAACTTTTCAGTAGCGCTCTGGTGCTTTTTTCAAACGAAAGCAGAGATCTTAAAACTTTTCCTTATATGGGATTTCACAGCTTTATGAAAATGGGCATGCTTACTTAATTTCCAAGAGTAGGTATAATTTTGTTTGAAGTCTTTAAAAAATTACTACCAGTGAGAAAAAGACATTTTTATTATAACACTTGATACTTACATAAATGTACAGGACTTCAAGCTCTACTGCTTCTTAAATCCAAGAAGCTGGTAATTTTCCCTCTTAACTTAGGGAGGGTAAGTTTTACCTCTTGGCCAAACATGATGGTTTGTGTCTGTAATCACAGCACTTCGGGAGGCTGAGGTGGAAGGATCACTTGAGCCCAGGAGTTCAAGACCAGCCTGGGCAACATATGTTGAGACCTTGTCTCAACATAAATAAATAAATAAACAAATTAGTTAAGCATGGTGGTGCATGCCTGTGGTCCAAGCTACTGGGGAGGCTGAGGCAGGAGGATCGTTTGAGCCCAGGAGGTTGAAGCTGCAGTGAGCTGTGATTGTGCCACTGCACTCCAGCCTGGGCAACAGAGTGAGACCCTGACTCAAAAAAATTTTTTTTACCTCTTTCCTAGTTCTAGAAAAGTCTTTCCATAATGTTGGCTTCTGGGAATTCATATCAGATTTAACTTCAGGTAACACCAATCAAGCACCTGAACTATGACCAAAGAGGTTAAGGTTAATTAAGTATTTGAACTTTGTATTTAACCAGGCTTGGGGTGAATTGCTTAAATGTTCTAAGTCTTATTTTCCTTCTTTGTAAAACAGGGATTAAGAACAATATCTCCTCTTAGGGTTAAGTAGCTCCCCTACGGTGGAAGAGTGTTGGGGACACCCAAGGACTCTCCCTGCCATAAGTACACACACATGCATGTGAGTGTACACACACACTCATGGCCACTGACCATAAGGCAGGGGAATAGAGTCTCAGGGCAGGAAAACTAAGGACTTCCTAGAAGCAAATCAAACGGAAAAACCCCAACTTTCTACGACCAAGTAAATAACTCTGTAACTCTACTTCAGCTATGACAGGAAATAACCTCTTCATACGCATAGAGTGTACACCAAGTAAATAACTTTGCAACTTCACTTCAGCCTCTTTATTTATGCAGGGTATACACCAAGTAACCAGTGGGAAACCTCTAGAGGGTATTTAAGCCCCAGAAAATTCTGTACCCAGGGCCCTTGAGCCACCTGCTTGAGGCTGTTCCCACCCTGTAGAGTTTCATTTTCAATAAATTTCTGCTTTTGTTGCTTCACTCTTTCCTTGCTTTGTTTGTGTGTTTTCTCCAGTTCTTTGTTGAAATGTTTGAAATGCCAAGAACCTGGACCCTCCACTGGTAACAACCAGACCTCAAGTCCAGGTCTTCCTTGTGGACAGGACAGAACCAAGGCCCAGCTCCCTCCTGACCCACAGCCACAGATGTGATTCTGGCAGTGAAGTTCCCTTAACCCCATGTTTTAACCACTGGAGTTAAATGACTGCCAAGTAAGTATGAGGCAGAAAAGGAAACAGGCTACATGATTAAAACATGAGAAACAACAAAACAACAACAGTTGATTTTCTGATGGGTCTGAAGCCTTTGCAGGGATTGTCCAGGTCTCTGAGATTATAAAGTGAGAATTTCTGAGGCTTTCAGATTTCATAGACCAAAACCATTACAAAAACATTTTGGGAGTGGGAATGGAAACTGAGGCTGTCAACTTTTTATTTTGCCAAAAAATGACCAAAACAAAAAACCCACATCCAAATGATTACAAATATAATAATCATTGATACAAGAATTGCATACATTTAGCTTTACATTGCTCTGATTACTCTCATTTTACCTCTGAGTTGTGGAAAACCCGTCTGTGGATTTGCAGCCATCGGCAGATGACTCTGGAACTTCTGCTACAGAGAATGGACAGCCAGGCATGAACAGGGGCCAAGGGAGTAGGTTTATGAACACACATTCCTGACCTCAGCTCCTGGCAGCTGCAGTCAGGCAGCAGTTTTGAGGGTTCCTACTTCTGCAAACATTCTGAGACATGCAGACCACCATTCTAGGCCTCCCCCTCTTACTTCATTACTTGCATAATTTATCCCTCAAGGACAGTACAGCATAGCACAACACATAGCTTATCTCTGATGCACAAGGTTGTGTTTCTTCATTTATCCTGCACACGAGTCTTTGTCCTCCCCACAGCATCACAAAGGGACCCAGCAGAGAGAATCTTCCACAGCCTACACTCATTATATTCTCTTTGTCTTTTCTCATTCTTCCTACAAAGTTAATATCACATGGATTAAGTCAGAAGACTCACAAGGCTTATATTATTCATTCATTTGTTTGCTCATTTATTGATTGATTTAATACATATTTATTGAGTTCCTGTATGCACCAGGCTCCATGCTAGGTATTGAAGGTATAGTAGTGGGCAAGCAAACGCAGTCCCTTTTCTCGTGGAGGGAGAATTCGAGAGACACAAACACATGAGAATATGTAACTATAAAAATATGATGAGAACAGTGAAAAAAACAAGGAGTGTCATGAAAGCGTGCAACAGATGGGGTGGTTAAGAAAAGCTTCTCTGAAAAGACGACATTTAAGGCAAGGCCCGAGAGATTATGTAGTGGACATTCACTGGTTTTGTTATCCTTGATCAACTTTCCCTTCTTTGGTAACAATGCCCTGATGATTATGTGTGGAGGCTTTCATTCAAGGTGTCCTGTTCTTCTCTGGCTGAGGGTAGGCATGTGGCCAAGCTAACTAAGGCTGACGTTCTTCTAGGGTTTGGAATCTTGAGTGGAGTGATGCAAAAACAGAAAAACCAGAGTGGCTTGTTCCACTGGTTGAGCCTCAACAAGGGGTCTGTTAGGAATCAAATCTCCATAAGATTCCTGAGCTGTTTGGTCTTTGAGCTTTCCAAAACTTGGCTGAAGAGACTGAGAGCTACCTCTATGTCCACCAAATTTTTTTGTTTACATTATTTCCCAAATAATGTACCACAGAACTCTAATGGGTTCTGGAAAGCGGGATTTAGCAAAGTGAAGAGTTTGGGAAAGAGCACGTCAATGGAAGGAACAGCATGTGGAAGGGGCTTTCTGTGAAGTAGAGAAGAGCTTGCTGGTTTGGGGAACAGAAAGAAAGCCAGTTGGGCAAAGTGTGCTGAGTGAGGGGCAGAACAGTACCAATATCTCTGTAGGGGCAAGCTGCACCAGACCTCATGGGGCCATATATAATCGTTTAGATTTTATCACCAGCACATAGGAAAGTTACAGACATATTTTGAGCATGGGAAGAATATTTTAAATAGCAAAAATGTCACAAAGGAAAAACAGAAGAGTTCAACTAACAGCGTAAAGAACTGTGAATTGGTCATCCCAGTTCTGCTCTGAGCCAGCTCCAGGACCTTGGATATTTGTAAGGCTCTGATGATTTCTCTTAGCCCCAGTTTTCTCATCTGTAAAATGAGGTGGTGGGTTAGATGATCTCTAACTCCATCTCTGATGTTTCGTGATCTATGATAAAACCATGCCAATAAATGTAATTGTCATTAAGGAGCTTACAATCAAGTGGGAGAGATAAACACACCTAACCTCTATGATACCTGCTGTTGATGTTCCAGGGAGTTCTAACGTTTAAAGCTTTTGGTAGCTTACAAGCTGATTTTGCCAGCCCATTGTTATGTTGACTGCAAAAGGATTTTAAACAGTACTAGGCTCAGTAACCAATTCAATGAAGAACTTTCAAAGAGGGTATTTACATGAAGTGTGATGCTCTGCTAAGCTTAGATTTAGTGACTTCAACTGAATGCTTCATAACAGAAAACGCTAGCAAGAGTACTGATTCTTGGGTGAATTTCATCTAGAACTTGTAACTGCAGGAGTGCCTATGAGTGATCTGTGTGTCAGTTATCTATTACTGTATAACAAACCACCCTAACACTTAGTGATTTGAAACAACCACCATTTTATTTCTCACAATTCCTGGGTTGGCTGGATTATTTTTGGCTGGCTTTCCCTGGAGCTCACTCATGTGGCTGAGAGCTGGTGGGCTGCATAGCTGGGACAGCAAGGCTTTCTCTTCTCAGGGTCTTTCCTCTTCAAGGAGTTGGACCAGGTTTCTTCATGGCAGTCTCAGGGTAGCATTTCAAGAAAGCAAGGAGCAAGGCAGAAGTGCACATCGAAAGCCCCTGCTTGTGTCATATTTGTTCATGTCCCAGTAGCTAAAGCAAGTCACAAGGCCAACTCCAGGGTCAACGTGGGAGGGAGCTACAGAAGGACAACTCAGTAGGGGTGATTCATTAGAAGCCATTAGTGTAAAATGTGTAAACTTTTCATCTGAGACTTGCATTGCAAGATACGCAACTCTAACCTATAAAGGATGACACTTTCTTTTTCTTTTCTCTCCCTCTCTTTTTTTTTCTTTTTTTTTTTTTTTTGAGATAGAGTTTCACTCTTGTTGCCCAGGCTGGAGTGCAGTGGCACGATCTCAGCTCACTACAACCTCCGCCTTCTGGGTTCAGGTGATTCTCCTGCCTCAGGCCTCCCAAGTAGCTGGGATTATAGGTGCCTGCCACCACGCCCAGCTAGTTTTTGTATTTTCAGTAGAGACGGGGTTCATCGTGTTGGCCAGGTTGATCCCGAACTCCCGACCTCAGGTGATCCACCCACCTCGGCCTCCCAAAGTGCAGGGATTACAGGGGTGAGCCACCACGCCCAGCCAAGGATGGCACTTTCACAGACACAGTATCTATGTTATTACTACTATAAGGGAGCATGTGGAGTCACCTTATTAAGGGACTGAGTCCTACATCAGTGGCTCTGCTTGCCTCATAAAATTATTCATTAATTTTTAGCAGTGGCCTTGGGAAGTTGTGTACATAACTTCCCATGTAATGGCATTTACAATGATAATGAATTAAAGCAATTCACACGGCAGTACCACTGCCCCAATTTAAACCTTGAGGCTTGCTAATTTCATATTTAGCTGCATCCCATATGCTCCCAATCCCTCTGCCCTAGTGTGGAGCTACAGCTCAAACTCCTTTGAAGGTAGGAAACTTACCTCACACACGCGTGTTCCCCTCATTCTTTCAGCGCATAGAACACTAAAAAGATGCTTCTTAAATACTTGCTAAATAAACTGATCAATAGTTGCCTTTTATTAAATATCTTTGTGTTTCAGGTATTTCCTTATTTCCTTCACAGACCGGATCATGAATGATCTCCCAATGTGACAAGGTCTTATTCTCCACAGTTTACCGTTGAGGGGACTGAGGTGCAGAAAGCCCAAGGTGTATGCAGCCCAATCCCCTCTGATCCCACTCTACTGCATTGCTGCCTTTTGTACGCAGCAGGAAGGACACTTCCTGTAAAAATGAAAAAAAAGCCTTAAGTTGTTTGAGAGAGGGTCAGGAAGAAAACAGGAAGAGCGAGTAGACTGCAGGTGCTTTCAAAGGGCTCCCTGTCTTTGACATCCCTAAAATAAAAACTTGTTAATTAAGAGATTGGCCACAGAAATCCAGGTGGAAAACCTGCAGAAGAGTGGGTTCCACAATTCTTCAAAACAGAACAAAAAAAACCCCAAGACTTGTTAATTTTTACCGGTGGAGGGGAAGAGGTTACAGGAGTGGCCTTGCTCCCAGGGCTGGCCTTGCTGAGCAAGTGACAATACCACACATATAAAGGTTTTAAGGTGAAAAGGTAGTCAATATTTTACATTTTGAAGATAGTTTTTAAAATCACCTACTGCATCAGTAGTAATACAACAATAACTACCATTTACATACCACCGCACACATCGGGGCTGCGTAAAGAACTTTATAGTGCACCATCTCAATTAATTCTCACAACTCTGTGAAGTAGGTTTTATTATTCTTAATTTATAGACGTGTTAACTGTGGGCCAGGGAGATGAGCTTTCCCGCGATTGCCCAGCTTTTAAGAGGTAGATCTCAAACCTAAACGTGTTTGACCAAAAGCCCTGAATAACATTTAGCCGTGGGCCTCTTGCGGATTTGGCGCTGGTCCGAGGTGGGGAATTGTGAATCTCATTTATTTATGCTGAGCTGCGCACACATATGCACGTGTAAGTTACAAAAAACAAATCCAGGTCAGGATCTCTGTCCGCTTGAGGTTTCAAAGCCTACTTGGGTAGACAGCGGTAAAAATCTCAACTCATTCATCTACTCGTTTGCTCTCTTCACAAGTATTTATTGCGCACTTCAGTATTCCAGACAGGGCGCTAACCTTGCCCTGGAGGAGAGAATGGTGAACACAACAGACATGGCGTTTGCCTCCAACTATCCCCTTTCCGATTCTGCTATCTCACGGGCGAGGCGTTCAAAGAAGCAGGAAATATATCAACAAGGGGGTGACTTAAGCACCCGCTGCGCGGGAGCCGGAGGAAGCGCGCTGAGCCTGCAGAGGTGGTCAGGGCGAACTTCCTGGAGGCAGCGGCAGCAGCAGGCCGGGCGAGAACCCAGGTCGCTCGGAAGCGACAGTCTGAGCCGGGAACGGGGAAGAGGGGGCGGGAGCCGAGGCCCGGGCGGGGGCAGCCAGCGAGTTAGGGTTAGGACGGGAGGATTCGGCTTCCCGGCGGCAGAGGGCGCCTGGCGCTGCGGTCTGGCGCGCCAGAGTCGCCCGCGCGGGCGCCGAGAGGAGAGGCGAGGCGGGGAGCGCAAGCGGCGGCGGCCACTGCCACGTATTCCCGGCAGTGGTGGAGGCGGCGGCGGCGGCGGCGCCCGCGGGCAGGTGGGCTGGGAGCGGCGCGGCGGCGGGGCGGGCGAGCCGGCGGGCGGGCGCGGGGCACGGGGCACCGGGCACCGGGCGGGGGTGCGGCGCCGGGACAGTGCGGTTCCCGCCACGCCGGCTCCGCCTCCGCGCAGTGCTGCCGACCCAGGCCTGGGCGCCCGGCGGGTCCCGAGCGCAACTCGTGCGGGCGGGGTTGGGGGCCCGAGGGACTCGAGCTCGCCTGCCCGTCGCGGCTCGAGACGCTGCATCCCGGTTGCTGCGGGGCCGGGGCTGGGAAAAGTTGGGGCGGACCGCGAGCCCGCGGGGCCGGGCGGGAAGTGCGGGTGCGGGGCGGACTCAGGGGCCGGGGGACGCAGTGCAAAGGGCTTGGGCCGGGGCGGCCGGGAGGGCCCCGTATGGGAAGGTGGGAAACGCGGGTCCTTTGAGGACGCCGAGAAAGGGGTGCGCTCAGGGTCTCTGGGAGTGGACAAGAGTCCGGCGGCGGACCTTGCGGGTGAGAAGGGTCGGCGCCTGGGGGTCGGGGAGTAGAGGTGAGGCGGGGGCGGGATAGAGCCTTCCTCCTCCCCCGTTCTGTCGGGACCGACCCTGAGACCCGGGGCAGGCTCCGAGCTGGGTACGCCTCTGGCATCTGAAGACCCAGTGGGGAGTTCCTGTACGGGGTGGGTGGAGGAGGGAGCTGAGCGTTGCTTCCTCTGCTGCCGGGGCCGACTACCGCCCCTCCCCAGCGGCCAGATTCACCTCAGACTGCAGTGCTTTTGCCCTGAGGAAGTTGAGGAGGGACAGCTGAGCGGATGAGATGTTTGGGGTGTTCCAAGATGAGTGGGATTAGGCTGCATGATATCATAACTATCTCCGGGAGCTGTCAGAAAACATTCCCATGTCCTCATACACCCACCCATCCACTCATCCAGTTAGTACTGCCAAGCTCCAGGCTCCCTTGCTCTTTAAGTGACACCTCTAGGTCCCCAGAGCCCAACAGCGCATCTGCTCACAGCTTCGAGGGTGGCAAGGGTGGAAGACATGGCCTGCTAGTGTCTGCGTAGGTTGGTGCTTTCAGAAACAAGTGGTTCTGGAGGTGCTGGATGCTTTATTAGAACAACCTGTGTGGAGCCCGTTGACAATGCAGATGACTCATGTTGGCTTTTTTTTTTTTCCCCCTTTACAAATAAACTTTGTATTCAAGACACCAGTATGCCTGGTCATTTGCAGCAGTGATACGGCAAGAGACCCATAGTGGGCTTCTTGAGCCCTTATTCTCGTCCTAGATGTGTTAGCAAGAAGTTTGACCTTGGATGAGTCACTTGCTCTCTCTGGACTTCTGTTTTCTTATCTGTCACATGGGGTATAAAGAGAGAGCTCGACAGTGTGATGTAGACAGGAGTAGGTTTCTGAGGGACACAGTGAAATCTTTTTTCTTGTAAGGCTGGATCAGCCACAGAAAATAAGCCTTAGCCTGTTCTTATAAAGAAATTAGCTTAGATTTAAAATAAAATATGAGAAGAAATATTGCAAAAAGCAAAACAACAAAAAACTAATAGTAGTTGGTACTCAATTTACAACATGAATACTGTTCTTATGCTTGCAGTTAGTGTACTTGGTTGTCCAGCTATCTACTATAAAGTTGCTCATTGTGCTTAGAAAGCGTGTATTTCACCTGTGGACCCGAATTTTTTCTTATTTTTTAATCTTCAAGCTTGGAGTGGACGCTCAAGCTTGGAGTTGGATTGGTCCTGCTGGGGTTTGTCTGAAGAACATCCTCAGGGTCTCTCATTGCATAATATTATAGGTTTCCTTCTGTCTGACTGATGCTGGGGTCCTTGTACAACTATACTTCTGCCATCTTTTCCATTCTGGCTTGAGAAGTGGTGAGCTGGTTCCTCTTGCCTCTGGCATGCCCAGACTTCTCATTTCTTTTCAGATGAGTGTAGTAAAAGGCAAGCAGTGAGTTAGAGGCAGCACATTAAAAATTGCTCCAGGCAATCATCTGTGTCCCCTCCACCCCGCTCCTGTCCCCTAGACCCCCTGGGCAACTTCTCACTAGAGCTTCCTGGTCATAAGCTGGCCTTGACATTTTGGGTGCTGAGGGCCATCACAGCATTGAAGTGACTTGGCGAGGGTCACACCACACATTAATGATCAAGCCATGGTGCTGGAAGAAGAGGAATTTTGTGTGTGTGTGTATTTTGTCATAACTGAATGTTCCTGTTCTTGTCCATTAGTAGCTTTCAAAATCCATATTGGGTTTGACCACATCATTTTCAGTAATCCTTTTTTGTCAGCTTTTTGGAAGCTGCAGTTAGTGGTTCTCTCTGAGTTTGAGGTAGTGGTATTTTATTATTAAACAATTTTTTCCAAATATTTTTTAAACTACTTTCCTTTTCAGACCAGATGAGGTAGTGTTAAAAATGATATCTTCTCCAACAAGTAAAGGCTTGATTAATTAGGTTGAGTCTTTAAAATATCTAGTGTTTGTGTGTGTATAAATTTTACTTTAATTGAGAAGTATTGATAAAAATCATAATCGTCACCATTTGAGCCCCTGCCATTGAGCAGGCATTGTGAGGTAGGAGTGAGCATCATTTTACAGGAGAGAAAACAAAGCCAAGAGACGGCACGACTCTGGTACAGCTGTCGTGCGTAAGTTACTGATGATCTTTCAATCCATGTACCATTTTGTTAACAGTGGAAAAGGAATTCTCAGCTATCCTACAGGGTTGTGCTAGTTAAATGAGATATTGTATGTGAAGAGCAACAAGTAAACTCTTAACGGGCTCCCTAACCCAGCACATTTTAACATAAACACTTGTGGACTCTGGAAGCAGTGTGGTGAAGTGGTTAAGTTCAAGCGTCTTGGGAGTCTGGCAGGCCTGGGTGTAAATACTGAACCTGCTGCCTGACCTCTCTGAGCCTGGTTTCCACATGTGTAAAATCAGGATAATACTGTCTGTCTTATATTCAAGAAATGTACCCACTAATTGCAGTGGGTGCTGAGTAAAGGTTGGCATCCATTCCTTTCCCTTGCACACAGGTACTTGGGTCAATGGGATTGAGTAAGTCTTTCAGCAGTTGTCCTCAGGGGGAAAAGGCTTAAAGTACTTTTTGTACTTATCAATGATTCTTCTAGCCTTTTTGCCTTCCCACCCTAAGCCCCAGCATGCGCAATGAATATTCCAGGGCCTGTGATTGTCTTGTCCAAGGGAATTGAAAAAATCGTAAGCCAGAAAGGACAGGTCTTTGATAGAAAGTTGAAAATGGATGTAGCTGGTTTCCCTTTGCCCATTTTGTGGCTTCTTCCTTTTTTTTTTTAAAAAAAAATTAATTTTGTTGGACAGGGAAAAGATACAGAATTCAGGGGGTTCTAGCTGGAGGGGGGCCCTGGAAGAACCTATAGTGTAGGGCAGCTAGAGAGAGGAGTGGGCTGGCTGACGGTCAAAGCTAGAGTTTGGTGTGGGGGAAATTTCTGTTAGATGCAGGATTTGGCTAAATATGGGACCAATTTCCATCTAGTCCTTTAAGGCCCTCTTTTGGGACTCTGAAGTTTTTGTGCTCCAGGCAGATTTTGACTGGTTGTGGTGGCATCACAAATGAGTTTCCATAGTAAATTGTATGCTGAAAGGAAATTAAATTCCAAGAGGGTGTTTGTTGTGACTGATGCCAGAATTTCCTCTGAGAATTTTATTAACATTCAGTCTGTGAAAGTACTTCTTAGTTCTCTGAAGATAATAATTAGGAAATAGTTTTTAAAAAGTAGAAGTGTCGTCTTTGTGAGCTTTTGAAATGTCATCTTCCTAAATCTTTGGAGCAAATGAGGCTCAAAACATCATAGAGACTTATATTTTAAAAGCATTTCTTCCTAAATGTACTGTTTTCCTTCTCTTCCTGTTCCTTACGTCCTCCTACATTATTTTGATAATGAGTTAATTTTGGTTTCTTTCACATTGTGGTGGCCTAATTTTTAAATTTATGACCCTTCATTTTTAGATCTTGCATGTATTTTTTTTTTTTTTACCCTTGAGTCAATTCTCATTGATTATGAAGAGCTAGTATAGCAAGATGGAAAAGAGAGAGGACCCTGGAGCTAGGTTGGTGAGATCTAGGCTCTTTAGAACTTGGATTCGGTCCTCACAGTAGCTCTGGGAGGCTGATCGTGCTATTCCCAACACACAGATGTGGAAATGGGTGCAGAAACACATGTGTGTTCACATAGCCAGCAAGTGGTTAATCTAAGTGTCACTGCAATGATCTGTAGGATTCCAAAGCCCATGCTTCCAGCTGGAAAGGCAGGCAGGGGCCTTGCATGCTGTGCCAGGGTTGGGACTTAGTCCTGTAGGCAGAGAGGGTCAGGCCTGTATTCTAGAAAGGTAGCTCGGTGGCTGTCTGGAGTTTTGAAGTGAAGCAAGTAGAAATTAGGTGTAGAGAAACTAGTTCATTCAAGTAATGTCTTGAGAGATGAGGGCCTGAACAGAAGACATTAAGACAGTGGCAGTGGTGGCGGAGAAGAGGGGGCTTGTTGGAATCCATAGAGCTTAGTGCCTTTGGATACTAGAATTGCATCATCCCTTCCCATTTCAGGTCTGATGCCCCAGGGATGGGTGTTGGAGATGCTGACTATGTGCAGGCTAAAAGCAATCTCTGCAGAAACCAAAAGTGCCTCCTTTGGTCTCTGCTAACAGCTAGAGAAAGGTGGCTGAGCACAGTCCGAAAGGGCCTTCCCTTCCCTGTGCCACCCCAGCCTTATCATTCCTAACTTTCCAGGAGCATCGCAGAGGATGAAGTTGGATTCCTCAGACTGCATTTTGGGAAATGCTAGTCAAGGTTAGAAGTGTGGAAGGGAAGACGCCTTCCTGGGGTATTGTCTGCACACCCCTCTTCCCTGGTGGCACAGGGGACCCACCGGGGTTTGGTCCTCAGTTTTGGCTGTTCCATAAGAGTTGATCTGCCCTAGATGGGGTTAACTTGTGGTCACCAAACTTGCAGGGGTTGACTGGGAAGCAGGAGTGGCAGTGAACATAATGGCCAGCCCCAAGAGGAGTCGAGGCCAGCCTCCTCTGACGGGTGCAGTCTCTGCGGGGCGCCAAGCCATGCTCAGGGGAGCGGGCATCAGAGCCCAAGGAGATGATTGGCTGGGGTCTGCATGTCCTGTCATCGGTAGGACGCGCTGTTGCCACGTCAGGAATATACTGGTTTTGTGCCCTTTCCCCTAGTCAGTGCCAGACGTGGTCATAAACTTGCTTTTGGGCTTCCGTTTTTCCAAATTGTGCAACATCCCTGCCCTTCTGAGAGTTTGTGCTGGCTCTGGTCAGGCCGGAGGTCAGGTGGTCAGATTCTGGCTTTATTTGGGCTGTGTTCTCGCTGCGAGGAGGAAGCCAGGTTACCTCTGTTGGACCTGCCTGCTCCCAGCATCTCCAGCCACAAGCTGTCTCTGCCGGTGAGTCACTCCGTGCAAGAGTCTGCTCACCCACTTTCTGCTTGATGTTTACACCTTTCCCTCAAAGACGGAACCTCTTCTTGTTCTGAGGGCACTTCTCGGCAGTCCCCTAGAGTGTCCAGTTAGTTTCTTTTGTGGGGTAAGAACCCGTGCCAGACAGGTACATGTTTTAATGGGAGAAGAGCATTTCTGCCTGTGGATATGAGCTGTCATGCCTACCTCTTGAACATTATGTCCTGAGCAAAGCCCTTTTCTCGTTCTTTTTGCTTTGTGTTTAGGTGCGTGTTTGGGTGTGTTTGCTTTAATTATTACTGGGAAGCAAAAAAGATATTTATCAAAGGTTTAAATCTATAGCAGTGCCCCTGCAAGCAGAAAGAAGAAGTATATATTTAGCCAGGATATCATTGATTTATCACCCTTTTTTCCATTTTGTTCCTGTTTTGTTGGCAGGACCATCTGATTTGTATACTGGTTCAGTTTGGATTTCAGTAGTGAGTGTGAAAAGATTCCTGGGCTGTTTGCCGAAGTGGAGGGACTCAAATGCGTGGGCTTCAGGGCTGCCAGTCTTGGCTGTCCCTGCAATCCCAGGAGCCTGGCACATGGTGCCTTTGTCAGGAAGGTGGAGTTTGGCCAGGCCGTTTCTTTGGCTTTGCCTGGGAGCAGCTCTGCTGGTGACAGTGGAGGCCTCCCTCTGCCGTGGGAAAGGGAATTCTCTCTTGATTCCGGTTTTGGCTTATTTCTCATCCTATAGGGATGAGAGGGAGGAAGGCCCCAGAACTAGTGAGTTTTGGTGATGAGCAGGTTCAGGGTAGGACTGGTTTGCAGCTTCCACAGAGCTTTTACAGACGTTTTCCTTGCATCCCACATTTTCCTTCTTCCCTGTTAGTCCCAATTCAGTCTGTCATCAGTACCGCAGAAATTGGCTTGAACTTTGTCAGTCTTGGGAAGACCTGGAAGTGCAGCATAGAAACCTGTTCAAATTGGTGCAGCAATTTCACATCAGCATAAGTAGCTTGTTTTGGTGGTGGTGGTTTTTTAATCAGTTTAGGTGCTTTTTTTCTGAAATCATATAGGTAATATGCAAATGTATTCTCCTGCAGCCTGCCCTTGCATTTAAATAGTGCAGAAGGACACAGCAGACTTGTCACATTCCCCTTCACCCAGCACCCCTCCCCAGGTGCCAGCTCCTCCAGGTCCTCAGAGATAACTGGTGTTAGCAGTTGGATCCGTGTCCTGAAACTGTCAAGCCTATATACACAAATACACTATGGTTTTCCTTCTTTTAGAAGCATGAATCTGATTGCATCATACTGCTTTTTTCACATAGTATATTTTCGAGAGCTTTTCATGCATGTAGCTCTTCTCTGTTCTTTTAATTTGTCTTTTATTTGCCTACAAAATATTTTCCAGTGTAGTTATGTCATAATTTATGAATTGGTCCCCTACTGGTAGACATATAAACTAACTCATTAGTTTTGCTATTATATCTTCATTCATACATATTAGTATGCACATGTTTCTCTAGGAGTAGAATTGGCATGTCAAATGTTAAATTCATTTAAAATGTTGCAGCAGTACCCATACTATGCTCTCAAGAGATGTGCTAGTTCCTGTTGTCAGTGGTAATGGGCTGCCATTCTCCTGGGTGAAAGAAATGGATCATTGTTCAGTAGGCATTTCGTTTATTATTGGTGAGGTTGCGAACCTCATCATTTGGCTTCTTTTTTTTTTTCTTGATAAACAGACACGTTTAATGATAGCTTGCTCTTCACAGAGATGTCTACAGAGACTTTTTATCTATAATCCAGGAGTATATAACCATGCAGCACAGACCAATTAGCCAAATGAAAAATAAACTAGATTCTTACCACAACTATCCTATAAACACTGCAACTATTTTTTCCAAAAAGACCCTAATCTTATGTGAAAACACCTACTGTGGGGGAACCAGAAACCTAGCTATGTGGCCAAAAGGAAAAAATAGCAATTCAGTGGTTAATTGGTGAAAGCAGGAAATGTATGTCCTTTACTGTGCTGCTGTTGCTGCTGCTTTGGTCTTCTTAGTTTTGTTCTTTTTGTCTCTCTTCTTCAGCCCATCCATGTTAGCTCTCAGGAGGTTTGAATAAGTCATCTGAAACTTACTCACTTCCTTGGAGCTCACCACTGTGCTGATCTTCTTTTTCCCATCGGTAGCTCTTAACAGACACTTGTTGTCTGCAGGCTCAAAGCCCTCCACAGTACCTTTCTTTGGAATGGATTTGGTTCGACTGTCATACTTCTTCAAGGTGATATGATGCTGCCTGATGTCCAGCACTTCTGGAAAAGTCTGGTCAGCTCCGTCAGGAGCTGCTCGCTCTCCAACAACACCATCGCGGCGACTCTGGCTCGACTCCCTCTGCTTAAGCCCCTAGCAGTGAGAACTGGTTATTTGGCTTCTTGATTCTTATTGCTGAGATTGTAGATGTTAAGAGTGGTGGGTCCATAGCAACTATAGAAGATGAGGGAACCAAACCCTCAAGGACCATGGCTCAGCTCAGGGTGGTGTAAGCGTCATGCCACCACTGGTGGCATTGTGGTACCTGGAAGCAAGAGCTCCTGGTTTCACATTCTCTGTTTCTCCCGGACGCTAGGTATGGTAATAGGACATTTTAATTTTGGTGTAACTTGCCAGAGTATTTCTCCAAACCTTTCATCTGAGGAATCAAGTGTCCGTAAGTATTAAGATCAGTCTGTCCTGTGCTGCTGAGGCGTGGATTGGAGACTGGGGAGGGGCACTGGGAAGACACTTAAAGATTGCGTGCTGGAAAATCAGGCACTGTTGCTTCTGGAAAAGCCTCCAGGAATGTGGTAAAGCAGATGTTTTCTTCTAGTTGCATGTGATTATTCCCCCTCTCCTGGCTTGCTATGGGAATATTGTGGTGCTTTGACCCTTAGCAGGATGCTCTGGGGAGAAGCGATGACTTCTTAGAAGGTGTTTGAGGGGTGTGACACAATGGGCTGGCAGAGAAGGCGTCTGGTGGCTTCCATGAATGGGCTGATCTCGGGGCCCTCCCTGCAGGCTGGGCTGCCCAGTGGACACAGTGGGCTTCGGAAAGCCCTGGCTTACTGGACCACAGAGTCCTTTACCTATTGCTCAAAGGGGCAGAGAGCAGGAGTGGTGGAGGGGGAACCCTTGGGAGATGAAGGGACTGCAGAGTTGAGCCACACTGGACCCAGCTCCCATTCAGCACCTTATGGGTGTGTGACTTGAGCAGCTATTTTATCTCCCTGGGCCTCAGCTTTTCCCTGTAAGTTAGGAATAATAATTAGTACCTGCCTCAGCTCCCATTCAGCACCTTATGGGTGTGTGACTTGAGCAGCTATTTTATCTCCCTGGGCCTCAGCTTTTCCCTGTAAGTTAGGAATAATAATTAGTACCTGCCTCACAGGGTTGTTGTGAAGATTAAAAGAATAATGTTTATAAATCTCTCAACATATTACCTAATTAGTACTTGGTAATTTTAAGTAACTCCACCTATTTGTGTTCCCTTTTCCATATATATATGGATCTCTCTCTCTCTCTCTCTCTCTCTCTCTCTATATATATATATATATATATGTATGTGTATATATATGTGTATATATGTATATGTGTATATGTATATATGTGTATATATATGTGTGTGTATATATGTATATATGTGTGTGTGTGTGTGTATATATATATATATATATATTTTTTTTTTTTTTTTTTCAAGACAGAGTCTCATTTTGTCGCCCAGGCTGGAGTGCTGTGCCGGGATCTTAGCTCATTTCAACCTCTGCCTCCCAGGTTCAAGCAATTCTCCTGCCTCAGCCTCCCTAGTAGCTGGAATTACAGGTGTGCGCCACCATGCCTGGCTAATTTTTGTACTTTTAGTAGAGATGGGGTTTCACTGTGTTTGTTGGCCAGGCTGGTCTTGAACCCTGGACTTCAAGTGATCTGCCCACCTTGGCCTCCACAAGTGTTGGGATTACAGGCGTGAGCTACCACACCTGGCTAATAACTGTTTTAAAATGAGTGACTACATATCATATTTGCATATTACATAAGTAGACTTAATCTGGTAACATTAAAGAGAAGAGGTCAGGAGATTAGTAGCTGTCGGGGCAGATGAGGGTGGGGGCTATGGGAATTAAAAGGGATGAAGGTGGGAGGCTTCGGTGGAGGCCTTAGGTGGGGCAGGAGAGTTGAGTTGGGATGTTCTCTTCCAATACCATTGCTCCTGCAGAATCCCCTCCTTTGTGCACACCAGAGCCCCACACGCAGAGGCCTTTTCTCTTTTTTTAGATAGACTGAGGGCTAGAGGATTGCTAGTGCAACCTCTACCCTTTATTTCGAGGTGGCTGAGTGGGGCCCTGAAAGCCAAAGTGTCTGCCTCAAGCTACACAGATGGCCAGGACAGAGCACAAGTAGGCCCAGCTCTCTGTGCTCTGGGGAGTTGAGATTTCTTTCCCTTCTTCCCTGCACTGCCATGCGTTGCTTATAGCCAGATGCAGGAAAGAGACATGGTGTTAGGCACTTTACAAAGGTCTGCCGTTTACTCCTCCCAAGGTTCTTGTGAGATGAGGTTGAGATATGCATACTCTTCTATTCCTACAGTGCCAGCCACAGGTTGATGTCTGCTGGTTTCATTCCCCTGGTCACCTGTAATCAAGGGGAGGGCAAAGACTGGATCCTGCTCCCTCTTTCCCACCACACCATGTATGTCGTTAGTTTTTCCTGCATGGAGCAGCTCTCCTGGGGACTGGTGTGGCAGTCAGTATTATTTATCGAATAAATGAGCAAGATCCAATTCAGTCTTTCCCTGGCTCTCGTGTCTCTGAAGAGAGAACATCTGCCTCTCCGTTTGGCCCTCTGGGATTAGTATAGCACCCCTGCCTGCCTTTAAGCTTATCCTCCTTCACTCAGAATTCATTCAGGAAATACACTGTTCTAGGTGTTGGTGATTTTGCACCGAACAGAAGGAGCCAAAATCCTGTTCTCATGGGGCCTATTTTCTAGTGAGGATGACAGACAATAGTGATTAAAATACATGACATGTTTATTAGGTTCCCAGGGCTGCTGTAACAAAGTGCCAGAAACTGAGTGGCTTAAACAGCAGGAGTATGTTTTCCCATGGATCTTGGGGCTCTGAGGGGAGTCTCTTCCATGCCTCCCTTCCAGCTTCTGGTGGTTGCTGGCTGTCCTTGGTATTCTTGGCTTGTGGGAGCATAGCTTCAGTCTCTGCCTCTGCTGTCTCATGGCATTCCCCTGTGTCTGTGTATGAGTCAGGGTGCTCCAGAGAGACAGAACCAATAGGACATAGACAGATAGATGAGAGGGGATTTATTAGGGGAATTGGCTCACATGATTTTGGAGGCTGAGAAGGCCTGTGACAGGGTGTCTGCAGGCTGGAGAACAAGGAAGGCTGGCAGTGGGACTCCGTCCAAGTCTAAAAGCCTCAGAACTAGGAAAGCTGATGGTGTAAGTCTCAGTTTGAGGTTGAAGACCTGAGAACCTGGGGGTTTGGGGGCAGGATGTGCTGGTGCAAGTCTTTCTTACTCAGTTGCCTGATTCAAATACCAGTCTGTTCTGGAAACACCCAGATGACGTAGTACTTTACTAGCTATCTGGATATCTTTTAGTTCAGTCAAGTTGACATCTAAAATTAACCATTACGGTGTGTGTCTCTGTTTTCTTATAAGGACACTAGTCATTGGATTAGGGCCCACCCTATTCTAGTATGACTATGTGAACTCTGAATATCTGAGACAGGTCTCAATCAGTTTAGGAAGTTTATTTTGACATGCACCTGTGACATGCACCTGTGACACAGCCTCAGAAGGTCCTGATGACATGTGCCCAAGGGGGTCTGAGCACAGCTTGCTTTTATACATTTTAGGGAGATATGAGACAATCAGTGTATGTAAGATGAACATTGATTTGGTCCAGAAAGGTGGGACAACTTGAAATGGGGCAGGGGCTTCCAGCTTATAGTTAGATAAGAGACAAATGGTTGCATTCTTTTGAGTTTCTGATTAGCCTCTCCAAAGGAAGCAAGCAGATATGCATTTATCTCAGGGAGCAGAGGGGCGACTTTGAAAAGAAAGGGAGGCAGGCTTGCCCTAAGCAGTTCCCAGCTAGACTTTTCCCTTTAGCTTAGTGATTTGGGGGCCCCAAGATTTATTTTCCTTTCACAACTGCCTTTTTTTAAAACTGTGGCAAAAAACCCCATAAAATTTACCATCTTAACCATTTTTAAGTGTACAATATATTAATTAGTGTTACCTGTCTGCACATTACTATGCATCAGTATGACCTCATTGTGTTAGAGTTCTGCAGAGAAACAGAACCAATAGGGTTATGTGTATGTATATAAAGAGATTCATTATAAGGTGTTGGCTCACATGGTTATGAAGGTGAAGAAGTCCTAAGAGCTGCAGTCAGCAAGTTTGAGACCCCAGAGAGCCAATGGTGTAAGTTCCAATCCAAGTACTGAGGCCTTGAGACTCAGGAGAGCCAATGGTGTCAGTTCCAATCCAGGTACTGAGACCTTGAGTTCCAGGAGAGCCAATGGTGTAAGTTCTAGTCCAAAAGCCAGCAGGCTTGAGACCCAGGAAGAGCCAGTTTCTCAGTTCAGGTCAGTCCAAAGGCAGAAAAGACCAATGTCCCAGCTCAAGCTTACATACACTGCAAGAGGAGTTCCCTCTTACTCAGGCTGTTTGTTCTGTTCAGATCTTCGTTTGATTAGATGAAGTCCACCCAGATGAGGGAAGGCATTCTGCTTTATTCAGTCTACCCATTCAAATGTTAATTGTATCCAGAAAACATCCTCACAGACATACAAGGAATAATCTTTGGCCAAAAGTCTGGGCACCCATGGCCCAGTCAAGTTGACACATGAAATTAACCATCACACTCATCTTAAAATATTATATCTGCAAAGACCCTATTTCTAAATAAGCTCATATTCTGAGGTTCCAGGTGGACATGAGTTTTTTGGGACTCTGTTCTGTCCAAGTGGTATGTGAGATATTGGTGACTGCTGAAAAACTGGAAGAGTCCCGCAGCAGAGGGGAAGGTGAGGTGGTCAAGGAGGGCCTTGCTGAGAAGGAATATGTGCACTTGGGGCTGGAGAAGGGGGAGAGAGGGAGGAGCTGCTGTGTGGAGGAAGAGGATTCTGTGTGAAGGGGACAGCACAGGCAGAGGCCCTGAAGTGTAGGGACAGTACAATTTGAGTCCATTGTGTCAGGGGAGGAAAGGGAGAGGTTGGGAGTAAAGAAGAGGATGAGGATCAAGAGGTCCTTCTTTGTGTGGACTGTGGCCTTTGTTCTAGTAAGATGGGAGCCACTGTTGTGCCTGTGAGCATGAATGAAAGCAGGTAGTGTGAGCCAGCTCATTGAGGACTTTTCTAAGTTCAGATGGATGTAGCTGAGCTGTGTGTGTGCCTAGATATTTTGCAGCAGCTGTTTCTAGGCAGGTTTTTAAAAAATGTTAGTGCTGTACTGACCCTTGATCCACCACCCTTTCCTTTCTGTATGCTTTTCACCTACCCACCCACCCACACATAAACCACAAACACGAAGAAGAGAGAGCAAACAGACAAGGCTGTGGTGGCAGGAATTGCTAGGAAACTGTGTGCTTAGCTGCCCTGCTGTGAGCTGCAGGGCCTCACACATGTGAACTGGTGGGCTCTTCCCCCCACGACCCCTTCAGCCTTGGGCCTGCCTGGTGAACGCCGTGCCTGCCATTCAGATGGTCTTTAACCTGGGTAGATTTAGAAAATGCTGAGGTCAGTGTGCAAGCTATGTGGATTCTTCTGGGCTTCCAGGATTCTTCTGTGTATAAAATCACTATGCTGTGAAAAGAGTTGAGTCAGCTCTCCTGGTCAGCAGGCCACATTTGGCCTTGAAAATGTGGGACAGGGAGGAACATCCAAGAGGACCTTTGGAGACAGTGAGTAGATGGCTGTGTGGTCTTGGTACGTGGGCCCAGGGCCCTCTGCTGCCAGCCTTGTTACTGGCCTACAAAGTGTTCACACATTGTTGTTCTTATTTGTCATAAAAACACTTCGGCCTGCAATCTGAGTATTGGTCATTAAAAAGAAGAAGGAACTCCAGGCGGAGGCTGGCCCTCAGCGGGCCTGGCCTGCTGGTCTGTGGCCTGTGTCGGTTCAGTTTGCCCAGTTACTGGGGGAATCACTACTTCAGATTCCTTGGCCTTGGAGTTAAAGGGAAATATCCTTATTTGGTTGACATTTAATTTCCTTTTTGCCTCCAAAGGAAGGGGCCTGGCCCTTGTGTAATGAGGGCTCGGGGGAAGTGGGCTATATGGGGGCCTGATTTCAGACTCTCTCTGGGCTATGCGGGGGCCTGATTTCAGACTCTCCTGCCTCCACTTACCAAGATAGTGCCAGAAGCAGCCTGCTTGGGGAGGTTATCTGGGAGGTCGCTGTCATTGTGACCCCTCTGGGGAGCATCGCTTTAGAAGATAATTATGTGTAAGTGGAGATGAAAATAGAATTCTCCAGTGCCAGGAGCAGCTGCTCTTCCGTAGTGTTTCAGGAGTTGCCTTTGGGGCCCCTCCTTCCTCCCAAACAAAACACACCCATCCAAAATGAAAGTTGTGAAGATGATTCCTAGCTAGAAAAGTGAGTGTTACAAATGTGTTTTGTGAGTGTGTAATTCCAGAAGTTATTTTTAGGGTGTTCTTTCCTTAGCACATCAAAAGAGCTTCCTTAGAGGAACTGCCTTTTAAATTGCACAGCCTTTCTCTGCCAGAGTGCTACAGGAAGTTTTGACTCAGGTAGTGTTCCTTCAGAATCTGTGGAGGCAGGCTTTGCTTCCTTGTTATAGTTAGAACAGAAAGGCCTTGCCCAAGAGTGGGAGCCAGACAGGGCTCCACGTGTTCCCCTCCCATAAGACAGCCTCCTTGTCCTATGCCCAGGGGTGGCTTTTGTCTCTGCTGACATGCCCCCAGCATCTAGTAAATACGTACTTGTTGATGGACAGGATGTATTGGATGTGGGCCCTGGCATCTTTGCTGGGCTCTGAGTAGGCGGCATGCTGTGATTTCACTTAGAACCCTGAGAAGTTGGTCTTCTGGTATCCAGATTGGTACTGGAACATTAAGTTCTGATTTCATCACTGCTGCCTTCGATAAGTTACTTGCCTCCCTAGGCCTCAGTTCTCTCATCTTTAACCTAGAGGGTTGGATGAAATGAATGGCATGGGGGTCTCCCTTCACCTCTCCACCCACTCTGGGCAGCCCCTTGCACCTGTCTCCCTGGTCACAGTGGGAGCTCCTGGAAGGTAGAGCCGGTTTAGGCACAGGGAACATGAACTTTTTATCCCAGCCAGCCTGATAAATACAGGGCTTCCCCAGAACTCAACATGCTTCAGCCCTGGTGCTCCCTGATGGCCTGTCTGGCCAGACCCCCAGAGTTCTTGCTTTCTGGGTCAACTTGGAGGCAGAGACGAGCAGGTGGTGGAGGATTTGGCTAAATCTCCATTCTGGCTCTGGAGGCGGGTGTCTCCAGTTGCTCAACCTGATCTCCTTGTTCTTTTCTCAAGTTTCACACAACTTTTTATCCTTTCCTTGAACAAAGGCTTTTTATTTCTGGATGAGGTTGTGAGAAGTTTTTGTATTTATAAGTAAGGCAGAAAAGAATGGATCATAACTACAAAATTTTATATCAATTACATTCCAAATTTGTTAAGAAATATCTATGTGTAGGAAAAAGACCATGAAGTACTTTATTTTAGTGGTCATCTCTGGATTTTCATATTATAGGAGGGCTTTTTAAGCATTTTTTTTTACAATGAGCATGTACTGTCTTTATAACTATTAAAATTATGATTAATAATAATTAATTATTATTTATTAGGATTTAGTATGTGCCAGACAATGTAAGAACTTGCCATTACAGTATCTTATTTAATTCTCACTGTGAACCTATGACATTCCTATTTTAAAAAAACAAAATATACTGGGTGTGGTGACTTGTACCTATAGGCCCAGCTACTCAGGAGGCTGAGTTGGGAAGATCACCTGAACCCAGGAGTTTGAGGGCTACATAGCAAAACCCATCCTGTTTCTTAAAAGCAAACAAATATTAACCTAATTTTTGTTATTGTGGTGAAATATACATAAAAATTGCTTTTTTAGGCTGGTTGTGGTGTCTCATGCCTATAATCCCAGCCCTTTGGGAGACTGAGGCAGGAGGATCACTTGAGCCTAGGAGTTGGAGACCAGCCTGGACAATATAGTGAGACCCCATCTCTACAAAAAAATTTTTAAAAAATTAGTTATGCGTGGTGGTGTGTGCCTGTAGTCCCAGCTACTTAAGAGGCTGAGTTGGGAAGATCGCTTGAGCCCAAGAAGCTGAAGTTGCAGTGAGCTGTGATCATGTCCCTGCACTCCAGCCTGGGTGACAGTGAGACCATGTCTCAAGGAAAAAAATTGCCTTTTCAACTATTTTTAAGTGTATAGTTTTGTGGCCTTAACCACATCCCCTGAGAGATTTTTTTTTTGGAACCCCTTATGCGATAAATGAGGACGCTGAGACTTACAGAAACAAAGCTACCTGCCCAAAGTCACAGAGCTAGTCAGCTTCAGAGGCAGGATTTGAACCCAGAACTGACATACTCAGAAAGGTCCCAGGTTCCTGGGATCTGTGGTATATAACAGTCGGAGTCCATGATCACTCTTCTGCCTCTGCCCACCATTTGACAGTAGAAAGCCATTTGCTAGTGTATGTCTCTTTTTTGAAACTCTAGGGGTTGGATTGTGTTTGCCAGTGAGGTGGTGGTCAGCCCGATTTAGGGTGTGTGGCTGACGCAGGTGCTGCCTGTCAGCGGTTGCCAAGGTTGGTTTGTGAGCTCTGTTGTGTCTTGAGAAGGTTGAAGAGTGGGCTGCTGTGCTGAGAGGGTTGTGTGTCGGAATTCTGTCTCTAGAAGGTCCTCAGCAGTGCAGTGGAAAGGGCAATGGTCTAGAGCTCAGATATGTGGCCTTGTCAGGTCTGGGTTATTTTGGAGAACACACATTGAACTTGGGAATTAGTCTGTACTTTAGTCCTGATTGTGCCGTGTGGTAGACATACTTTGGCTTCCATTTCCTCATTTCTCAGTGAGTGATAAAAATGCCTGTTCTACCTGCCTCCCAGGATGGTGGTGATGATTAAATGTCATGATGTAGGGAAAAAGTGCTGAGGAAACCACAGGGCTCTCAAGGAAGTTTCTCTGATGAGAATTTTGAGTGTACAATGGTGCGTGAGAACAGTGGGGCTGACCTTGGAGATGTGAGGAGGATGGATGCGGATGTGAAGAGCAGCAGGTTTGCTTTATTTCATTTTTGTTTTTGGCAGCAGCTTGTTTCCTCTACCATCACTTCACTGGTGAAGTATAATGTTCCACTGTCTACCTGGTGTTGTACTGCCTAGTGCTGAATGCTCTAGGATTTCACTGGAATTTGTCCCTACCAAATTCCTTGGATTCACTCTCCCCAAAACTCTCATCTCTTTGGTGAAATGAGTTGTAATTTAGGAGATCATTCTGTAACTGCGGTGGTTGAAAGTACACAGCAACTTTCCCTGGTCTTGTTTGTCTTCCTAATTTTTTTTTTTTTTTTTAGCAAATATTTGTCTGTTTCTGTTCTCTAATCTTGAGCAGCCAAGCATGTGAGTGGGCTGGAACCTGGTGGTCTGCCCCTGGGGAGGGGAGGGGGTCCCCCTTGGGTGGTGCTTGCTCTTCATTGGACCCTTTCTGTGCTTGATGCTTTGTAGAACATCAAGGTACAGTAGGCAGAATCCCTTGTTTTATGGGAAGATATGTATACTCAAACCAATATGAGTGTTAGGGATAGACAGCTTGAGAAGTCCCTGTCATGAGAGGTGTAACCCTCAGTCCAAGTGGATGAAGATGGATTATTGGGGATAGTCAGAGAGGATAAACTGTCGGCAGGACTTCTGTGACTTTTTGCTTTTTCACAACTGTTTGAATCAGCTCTTTCCAAGCTGGGGTTTCTGTCCAGCTATCCTGAGATAATTTCTTGAGTCATCACTGTTGCAGTGCACGTTTCATCTGACAGGAAAGCAGGGGCCCATGCAGGGCTCTGCTGAAGTCAGCGGCCCTGTCTTGTTTTTTGGCTTTGAGAATGGTACTCGAAGACTAAGTAGGTCACAGATATCTATTTTGAACTGAGTATGACTGGGCTGCTTGGACATCTAATTTCCGGATCCAATCCTGTTGGTTGCGTTTGCCCAGGAGTTTGGCAGCAAGCACTCTCTGGTTGGTCGTAGGGTGTATTTATAAAGTGGGAAGAGTCTGGAGACACTGCGGTTCTCTATTCCTGCAGGAGAGCCAGGAGTGGGTGGGCTTCAAAACCCTTTAGGAATGGGGGGAGTGGAATTTTTCCACCTCACTTCCTTAAATTTTCTGAAAATTGCTGATCCTCACTAACTTTATGGAACTTTTTTCTTTCGAGGAATCAAATTTAATTTTTACCCAATATTAGCTGGCCTCTGCTTCAAGTTGGATAATAGCTTCAGTTGCTGTGTGCCTTGCCTTTTAGGCAGATTATCTCATTTAATCCTCACAACAAGCTCAGAAAGTGGTTATTATTTTCTCCATTTTACAGAGGAAAAGACCTGAGAATCAGTGGGGCAGTAATTTGCTGACAGACCCAGTGTGTAAGTAGCAGTGCTTGAGATTCAAACGTAAGATCTTCTGATCAGAGTGTGGCCTTTTGCTGCATAGCGCAGTGGTCTCAGGAGCCCTGGGAGGTGTTCTGGCCACAGCTGGAAGTGGCAGCAGGAGCCCTGGGAGAGGGTATTCTGACCACAGCTGGGAGTGGCAGTACAGTAGTGGCTCCTTGGCCCATTGTGGGTTGAGTGCAACCTTCCTCTGAGTAGAGGCCAGCTGTGGGTGTTGGGGATGTGGGCCGTCCAGCCCAGGGAAGCATCTGTCTTTGTGGAACTGGAGTTATGTTTTATGATGTCACTCTGGTGTGACTGGATCACAGAATTCTGAGTTTATACCCTTTGTTGGATTTTTTTCCTGTTTCACTATTTTTCTGTGGGTCCTTGCCCAAGACCTTGGATGAGTGCAGTGAGCAGGCGAGATCTGTGAGTTAACATAGGTGGGGAACGCATTGGATGCACCACCTCCTCTGTGTGCACTGGCTGTTGACCCACCATTCCTCATCATCAGTACTCCGTGCCTTCCCTGCATTTTGGAGGACTAAGCACTTTTGTAGCGGGGAGTGTGTGTTTTGCCTTTCTCTTCAGTTTGTCCCCATAAGCTACTTCCAGGGGCCTGGCAGTAATGCTGCTGCTCCAGGTCATTTGTGTTTGTGGAGTGTCAGAGTTTTCAGGACTTTGCCCAGAAAGTCTTGTCCAGTGCTCCCAGGGAGTGGTCGTCATCATCTCCATTTTACAGATGGGGATTCTTAAGGGAAGTCACTCTTAGGTAGCATACTTCTATACCATAGCTTCCCCTGTAAGTTTCATAAAACACAACCAAGAAGATGCCTGTTTAAAATCAGCTTGTATTCCGAAAGTGAAAGAATGCCCTCTTCAAATGCCCTGGGGATCGTGTACACAGTAGGGTTCTCTTCTCCCTCAGGAATGTGTGGTCCCATCCTAGGTTCCCTCCCGGCCGTTTCCTGGCTTTGTGAGCCTGAGCTGGTTACTGAACCTTTCTGAGTCTGTGTCCTATAAATTGGTGATGATAGTACAATCTAAAAGAGGCTGTGGTAAGATAGATATGAGATAGTGTATGTGAGATCACCCAGGCTCAATGCGTTGTAATTGCTTGTTTTTATTTTTCAACCAGGATGGCTTGAAGAAAACACAGATCTCAGCTACAGAGGTTGAGGCCTGAGAAACTCCCCTCCCCTGAAGGGCATTAGTAACTGATCTTACCTGCACACTTCCTCCCCCAAAACAAGAAGGAGAGGATGAAGCTTAAAAACCCTGTTTCAGCTAGAATCTTTCCAAGGTTTTCTCATTCTTTTGGTTTTGGAATGGGGTGCTGATATATGCTTCATTTACTGGAAACCAAAACTAAGGAAGTCCATGTTAACCACACAGCCTCTCAGAAATGCCCAGTATTTTTAAAAATGAGGAAATGCCAAAACACGATTTTAGAAAACGGGGTATTTTAAATTTACATATTGGACGTGTCAGCACTTTTAGCACACACACTTTCACTGATTGTATAATTATCTTGAAAAGACTTAAAAAAACTAAATTTGAGGTTTTCTGGTCTCATTTCTTGCGGGGTCTTGCTCTGTTGCCCAGGCTAGAGTGCGGCGGCATGATCTCAGCTCACTGCAACCTCCGCCTCCCAGGCTCAGGCGATTCTCCTGTCTCTGCCTCTGGAATAGCTGGGACTACAGGCATGTGCCACCATGTCCAGCTAATTTTTTATATTCTTGGTAGAGATAGGGTTTTGCCATGTTACCCAGGCTGGTCTTGAATTCCTGAGCTCAAGCAATCCACCTGCCTTGGCCTCCCAGAGTGCTGGGATTACAGGCGTGAGCCACTATGCCCGGCGTGGTCTCACCTCTTCAAAGACCTAATCAGCGTCTAGTGGGTAAGTCTTTTTGTTTTTTTTGAGACAGGGTCTCACTCTGTAACCCAGGCTGGAGTGCAGTGGTGTGATCACAGCTCATCTCCTGAGCTCAGGAAATTCTCCTGAGTAGCTGGGACAGGCAATCTTCCTACCTCAGCCCTCCCAAAGTGCTGGGATTACAGGCATGAGCCACCGTGCTTGGCCAGCTCTTACATTTTTGGTCACCTAGTGACAGACCTTTTTTCCCTTCCCCTCTCTCTCCTTTCCACATTAGTTTTTATGTTTGAGCCTAGACAAGTATAGGGGAAATTCCAGAGGAACCAGCAAAGTGACCTGCAATTTTTGATCTTTGGGGTTTCCAATTTTGTGTATTTGCTGTGTGATCTTGAGCAATTCTCTTACTTCAGGTCTCAAGGAACTTAGCATCTCATAGGGGAGATAGAACTGGAGTTGATAGCCCTCTTATTGCTGTGGCTACAGACAAGGATTCTTGTCCTCAGTGTGGTGGTAGTGGTTTTTAAGTCTTTATGTGTTATAAATTAGAAGTTTGCAAGGTGTGGTTTTTGACACTAAGGGAATTGCAAATGGGATCAAGGACTAGACTTCCCTGCATGAGACACTCTCTCATCAGACTCCCAGACTTATGTTATACCACCTGGTGCAGTCAGTTACAGTTACCTGTTTACCTGGCCACCTGCCTAGATTAACAGCAAGCTCTACAATGGCGGAGACTTGGCCTATGCCCTGTTATATCTTAGGCATCTTATGTATTGTACTTCCATGTGGAATACAACGGATGCCTGCATAAAAGATTTGAAGGATTTCGAATCACTTAACATGGTAGCAGGCCGAGGGGTGGAATTGGCTACCACAGGTCCTGTGTTGCGTAAACTGGTCGTGCCACATGACCAGACTTGTCTCCCTTCCTCCCATGCCCACAGCCCCTCTGCTGAGAAAGACAGAACCAGTACCAGGTAGGTCCCTTGTAACAAGCCAGAAGGGTGAGTGGAATTATCTTCTGTTTTATAGACCAAGATCTGGAGAAGTCACATAGCTAACATGCCAGAGAGTCAGCATTTGAATGTGGGCCTGCAGGAGTCCACTTTTTACACCCTTCACAGATCGGATATGCTGGTGCATCTGCCCCTGAGGACATATTCGGCGATACAAATCCAATTAACCCGATAGCCCAAGAAACTTAAACTAGTCTGAGGAAGAACTTCCTGACATTTTGTTTTTGTTTTGTTTTAAAGTTTGTGCCAAAAAGGGGCTAGAGTTGGGGCTTTTCAAACTGTTAATCACAATCCACAGTCAGAGAATTGATTTAGTGGGTTGATACATTTTTAAATGAAATAGAACGGTGAAAAATAACAATGTGTGACACACAGGCTGTGTGTAGGTGCATCCCTCCCAGGCCATAATAGAAATGCACTTCTGACTGTGGATCAATGATCAAAATATCTGAGAGAGAGATTATAGCTTCGATTGGTATTGGCTAGATTGCGAAGTCCTTGGCGGCAGGGATGTTCTCTCTTTTATGTTCCCTTCATCCTTTGTCCAGTACTGAGTACTTAGCTGATTGGTTGGTCTGTCTGGGAGAATTTGTAACAGTTCACCCCTCAGACTGGAAGAATAGTCAGAATGATGTTAAGGACAATTTGCAGAATACTGTCTCTGCAAGGAAATGACAGGTATTCTTACCCTTGCTTTATGAATGAGGAAAGCAGAAAGACACCGAGTGTGATAGTTAAGAGCTTGGGCTCTAAAGTCTGAGAAACCTGTGTTTGAATTCTGTTTGTGCAGTGTCATGGTTGTGTGACTTTGGGTAACTTTTTTAAGCCTGACTTTGTCCATCTTTAGGCAGGGTATGATGAGGGTACCTACCTCAGGTATTGTGACAGTTAGATGAGTTAGCTCGAGTTTAGTGGCTTTAGCACAGTGCCTGGCATCTGATAAGCAGTTAGTAAGCATTATCTGCTGCCCTTCGTTTTATGATTAAGAGAGATTAAGTGACTCATGTTGGGTCCCAGGGCACCAGCTGGAGCCAGGCCCACTGCAGGAGCCCCTTCTAGAGTTGCAGATCTGTGATGGTTATTTGATCTCGATCTAAACTTGTAGCTCTAATCTGTGGTTTGGCTGTGGCAGTGAAAGGAAGTGAATGTTGCAACAGAGCAGGTGTGTGCATACAAAGAGATGTCCTGGTTTTGCCAGTTAGAGAAAACAGCATCTTCCAGAGATATGGCTGCATGTGGAATCTGAGAATATAAATGACATTTCTTAGGAAAGCCAGGTGCTTTGTATTTTCATCAAAAACAACAGTTTCCTAAAACTGAATATAGCAATGTATATGCTTAAACTGGTGGTTTTGTGTCTGGCACAGTGATAATTTTAGTGGAAACTCCAAGATTTGGTAAATACTGATTTCTGAAATCACTCACTGAGCCTAGCAGCACCACTGTGCACTTAGAACGAAGTCCTTGAAAATACGTGACATGCTGAAGGTGCAAGGCACTGGACAGAAATCCCAAAGAGACTTGGTTTTGGCTTTAGCCCCTAATTTGCAAGTCTGGGTCTCTGTTCAGTTCTCTTTTCCAGGCTGGAGAGTCTTGAGCCTTCTTTCTCCTTAAAGTCAAAATAATTTTGTTCTTTATATCCCGAAGCGTTGATTGTCTTTGTATCTTGATAGGAAAAGGTAGTATATATGAAAAATTATCTAATGGTCAAAACTTGCTGGTTTATACTTTAGTTGAAAATAGCCTTTCTGCCTTGTTTGGAAGCAATATAGTTTAGGGATAGTTAAGTATAATGGTCAAGAGCAGAAACTTTTAGCTGGATTTAGGTTCCTGTCCTGCCTGTGCTTCCAACAAGGTGTTTGACTTTGGTGCCTTAACCTCTCTGCACCCTGTGTGTAAAGTGGGTTAATAAGAGAATTGCTACCTTGTAAGTTGTTGAGAGGATTAAACGGGGTAACATGTAAAACCCTCAATGCAATGTCTGCTCCTAAACTCTTCAGTGAATAAGAGCTGTTAACGTCATCATTATCATCATCAGTATTATTAGTGGAAGGTCTTTCCAGGAGCCCAGAATTATACACCTGGCTGTGCTGTTGCTGACAGTTGCCCTGGATATGTTGCTGAACTCCTAAACTTCAGGATTCTTTTCTCTCAAACAAGGGATGCCTCTAGTACAAACGTTCTGCCCCACCTGCAGCATGCTTTGTTTCTCATCAGGCCTGAGCGATGCCATCCGGGCTGCAAGGGTTTGAGTCCCCTTTTCCAGTAAGGACCTATAGTGGCTCTGCCAGATGTTGGCCCTGCTAACCTTTGCTTTTCTTTGCTTGATTTTATGTTCGTAGTGTAGCTTTCTTTTTCTGGCTCTGCCAAATGACTCCTCATGGTTTTATATTTTTTTCTAGTGTATTCAGACTATAGGTCTGGCATTGGAGTTAAGTCTTAGCTTGGGAGAGCCTCACACATAGGGGATATTACAAGTAAGGGTGAGCCCATCACTTTGCTGTTGACTTTTTAAATATGTTTGTGTTTGTACCTGTCACACTTCTCAACCCAAGTACTGAGGACTGCCTATATCTGAGGCTGGCCATTGAGAGCCACTCATGAGAAAGGAATGGCTTTTCTGGATCCATAATAAGCCACCTTCTTGCTTTGTTTCCTCTTTGCCTTGGTTTTAGTTCGAACTTTTAAAGAGCTCACCAGAGTTCATCTTGGTGTAGTTTTTATATTTTGCACATGCATCTTTGTTAGCCCCTACTTTTGCAAAAGATGGAGCTGTGGAGTTAATCTCTGGTCTGCCATTGATGTTTTAGGTTTATCTTGTTCTCTTGGACAGGCATGCACAATGAATTAATTGAGTTGTTTTCAGCCCGCTTCCTGCCTAATTGAACACCTGCCGAGTGAATGCTGCCAAGTCGCTTGCCTATTACCTGATTTGCCAGCCATTCCTGTCATGTCAGTGTCTTGCTTGTATGCAAAGACTCAGTCTTGTCATTTGTAGTTCACTTTCTGTGTTCTTCAGATAACTTTTTTTTTTTCATGTAATTTAAAGGCACTCGTGCATCCTCCTTTGTTACAGTCCCTCTGCATTCCCATCTTGCCACTGTCCTCCCGGTTAAGATCATTACTGACTAGGCCTCATAAAAATGCTGAAACACCAGATGCAGGACAAGGGCATATGTGCACCCTGGGTTGGTTCTGATGTTTGTGTATCTTTCCCTTGGTCCCAGGCTAAGTTTCCAGCAAGCCATTCTTAGGTAGTGCTGACAGTTTAGAACTAATTAGAAATAGTCTTTTAAGGGTTGGGACACAAGATGGTTTTTAAAAGAGTGCTGTCATTTTTTGACATTAGAGACTTGTATCTTTCCAAAGAGAAGAGTGGTCTTACTAAAAATGAGAACCAGGGCGGGAATTCAGCCTTCTCTGATCACAGAAAGCCGCCCCTGTTAATGGCCTGTGCTTGTCCTCTTGACTGTTTTCTTTGGCTGAAAAGTCTTATAGCCAGTCACATGGCTCCTACTGGAGCCCTGGCTTAGGTGTGATTTTTTTGCTAAAAATATCCTGGAGATACAGCAACCCCTTCTTAGTTATTTGGTAGAATTACATATCTTTTCTCTTAGCCTTTCAAAAACATAGAAGTGTACTGTTTGGATTTCTTCTGCTCAGATTTGAACTTATTCAAATGAGATGAGACTGGTTATCTCCTTTGATTTCATTGAGGTTTGCATTTTGTTTTCTGTTTCCTTCTGGCTTTTCTTTGCAGAATTTCAAATTTTAAAAATATTTCAAAAGGCATGGCTCCCCAAAAAGTTAAACATAGAATGATCATAAGACCCAGCAATTCCATCCTAGTTATATACTCAAAAGAATTCGATCAGGGACTTAAATCCTTGAACCCAAATCTTCATGGCAGCACTATTAGCGACAGTCAAAAGGTGGAAGTAACTCAGCCAGGTGTCCATCAGTGGATACATGGATAGACAAAATGTGGTATCTCCATATCTCTACAATGGAATGTTGTTCAGCAATAAAAAGGAATGATGTACAGATGTATGCCACAACTTGCATAAACCGCAAGAACATGTTATTTGTAAGAGAAACCAAACACCAAAGGCCACATATTATATGATTCCATTTATACAAATTATCCAGAATAGGTAAATCCATAGATAGAGAAAAAGCAAAGTAATGGTTTCCAGGGGCTGGAGGGAAGAGGTTGTGTGGATCGACTGCCAAGTGGATACTGATTTTCTTCTGGGTTGATGAAAATGTTTTGAAACTAGATAGAGGTGGCAGTTGCACAACATTGTGAATGTCTACATGCCGTGAATTATGTACTTTAAAATGTCTGATATATGTTATATGCATTTCATTTCAATTAAAAACAATTTGGAGCAGCAGCATATGTGTTCTTGCAAAAGATGGCTTTTCCAGTGACACCATACAAGAGTTGCTGTCTAGCAAGGTACTTCAATGCGGGTAGGAGAAGGAGTGTGGAGTCAGGCTGCTGGGGCTGGGATCTTGGCTTGTCACTTGGCCTGGGGGCAAGTTGGCTTGGTGAGTTGCCTCCCCTTTCAGCCTGTTTTTTCTTCTGTAAAGAGCATAAAAGCATTACTTTCTAGGGTTGCTGTGAGAATCAGTGGAGATAATGGATATAAAGTGCTCGGTACACTGTAAGTGCTTAATAAATATTAACCTTTATCTGTTCTGTGGAAGGAGAAGAACAAAGTGGACTCAAGGAGAGAAGCAAAGTGCTGGAACTAGAGAAATTGGAGTTGATTTCAGCCATCTAGGTTTGGGTTAGACCTTTGAGAAGAATTTTAAAAATCTTGTTCTCTAAATTTCTTTTTAGAAGTTGCCATAACCATGTGCAGTCAGTGATGCTATTGGGAGCTGATTTCTGCCAACTAAAGCAAAGAATATTTATAAAGCACTTAGAATAGTGCCTGCCAGACAGCAAGGGCTCAATTAAGCGCTTGATTAAATTAAAGAAGAAAAAACCAATTGGATTACGGCAGTCGTAAGGCAGCAGTAGGGTGACAGCCCCTGCCCACTTCCCTTCCTGAGCTCTCTGCTTCATGCTTGGGTGGTCTCATTCTGGAGCTGGTTTTGTGAGACAGTGTTGAGCACACATCGATGGAGATGTGCCGGCATCTTTTGTTAGCCCTCTGGCATTTGTAGGAAAGTCAGCTACTGGGGTCCCCTTTGTAAATGTATTTTATGTTTCTGATTCCTGCTTTCTTCCTTGGAAGAAAGGTCTTTATCATCACCTGGGCCCAGGTGAACCTTCCAGCTGAGTAGAGGACAAAGAAACCCTGGATCTAAGGAGAGGCTCCCATCATCCAGCTTTAAGGGAAGGTGGAAGGCAGAGGGCTATGAGGCAGGGAAGGCTAGTCTGACTTTCACTGGTAAAGAAGTTTTTGTTTCTTCTTAGCACACAATTATAGAGATTTCTAATATTAGGATACTACTCGAATGTAAATGGGTATGTAGATCTCTCTCTCTTCTTTTTTTTCTTTCTTTTTTTTTTTTTTTTTGACAGAGTCTTGCTTTGTCACCCAGGCTGGAGTGCAATGGCACGATCTCGGCTCACAGCAACCTTCACCTCCTGGGTTCAGGCGATTCTCCTGCCTCAGCCTCCCGAGTAGCTGGGACTACAGGCACGCACCACCACAGCTGGCTAATTTTTGTATTTTTAGTAGAGATGGGGTTTCACCATGTTGGCTAGGCTGGTCTCGAACTCCAGGCCTCAAGTGATCCACCCGCCTTGGCCTCCCAAAGTGCTGGGATTACAGGCATGAGCCACTACGCCTAGACGATCTCTCTCTTTTCTAATTCCGTTTGCGCTAAATGTCATTATGCACAATTAGCACCTTTTATATATTGGTGGTTCTTTACTGTTGGTACTTCACAATTTAGTGCCCAAATAATGTAAACTGTGGTATAGAAAGAAGCAAGATTATTGGGCTTGGGATCTGAAGAACAGAGCTTAGCAGTTATGTGTACAGGATTTCTATTTACTTTATCTGCCTGACTCCCCTTCTTTCTTTTGGGACCGGCATTCTCCCTTCTTCAGGGGTGTTACTTCTCCCTTACCGATTACTGGGACCTGCCAAGCATGGTTCTTGGTCCCCTGTGTTCTTGGTCTTGGTACAATTTTAATTATAATTAATTTTTGTAATTAAAAAATCTTTTTTAGTAAAAGGGATAATTTATTATGAGAACCGGAATGCCTCAAGAAAATCCAAGGCAGTAATTGCAGCCATGTAATAGGATGTTAAGATGGGGCCTTTCCCTGCCCCAAATGAATGTGAAGCAGCCTCCTGTGTAGAAATCACAAAGGAAAAACAGAACCAGTTTTACTGCATTTGGACCCCTTGCCAGGTCAAAGCTATTAAAAGGGGGTCAGACTGGAGAGGGGAGAGAATTTGATGGATAGGTGTCTTTGGACAGAGCTGCTGTTGTGTTGCTGCCAATCCGCCCAGCATAGATAGGGCTGGGGAGACGTACAGTGGTGTAATGCACATTTGTTCAAGCCCATCTCCCTGGAATTTTGAACTTGAGGCCCAAGAGCCTTTTCTTCTGGGGTGGTGGAGCCAGAGAAATGGGAACATGAAGCTGCAGTGACCCTGGTTTCCTGTCTGGAGGAGAAAGCTGGCTTGCTGCAGCTGGCTTGGAGTAGGAGGAACTTGTAGGCAGAGAGAAGCAGAGAAGGGAGTGTATTCGCCTGGAAATTCCCTCCTGTCTGTCCTCTCTTCCTTATTTCAAATTTTCTTTTGCCAAGGTGTTTTGTTTTGTTACTTATAACCAAGGGTCCTGAGTAACAGACATGACCTTCGTTAACTCATTGAACTTCCCTTACTCTAATTTTTTCCTCATGTATACAGTGATATACAAGTAATTACCTCACAGTTACAGAGATGATCCAATAAAATAGTGAACATGGAAGCTTGGGGGGACTGTAGCATAGGAAAAGTGGAGGCTTTAGCATTTTGTGATTATTTTACTAACTACCTGTCACTAATGATCTGATTGTTCTGCACATCATTGGTTTTCTCGTTAAAATTCTTTCAGAAACAAATGGTGCCAATAACATGCTCCACTTTTTAAAATCACAGAGTTGCTTGACCTGACCTGTGTATTTGTAGGAAATGAATGAATGGCTCTTGATAAATTATGGCCTTTCCAAACCTAAAAAAAAGCTTTCTCTGAGTTGAGTTTTAATTATATTTTGGGGAGCAGAGAGTACTGCCTCCAGGTCAGATGAGCTTTTCTTCGTGTTTCTGTGCCAGGGATAATGGTGCCAAAATTTTAGAGTAATGGTGCATTTATTTGGCCTTGGAGTTAAGTAGCCTTGGGTTTGAATGCCAGTGTTGAATGCCACTTATCTAACTATGTTGTCTCTTTGAGCCTCAATCTTGAAGTCTGTAAAATGGGGATAATTACCCCAACCCCGCAGATGGAGGATTATAGGAGACGATGTGTTTAAAGTCCTTAGCTATGTCTGGTATGTGGTAGATGCTGAACAAATGCAGCTGTTACTATTAAAAACGATACCTTCAGTAAACCATTTGCAACTAAAGGGAATGAGGCTAGAAAATGTGAATGCCGAAATCATTTAATCAGCTATTAATTGAATATACTATTGAGTGCCTCCTCTGTGCAAGGGGTGGCAGTGGAGTGGATAAGAAGTTATGTAACACTATTCCTGTTTGTTTATTAGGGAAATAAATCATGTACGTATGGAAAAAAGTAATATGTGAGGCAGCTGGGGTTTGGAGGGTGGCAGAGGATTGGAAATGGGGAGGCTTCTTGGAGGTGTAGAGCTGATGGAAAAATATAGCAAGGGAATTGATGTCAGGAATTACACACTTAGGGTGATCTTTGGAAGAGACCAAATTTTATTTATATATATATATATTTATTTATATATTTATATATATATTTATTTATATATTTATATATATATTTATTTATATATTTATATATATATTTATATATTTATATATATATTTATTTATATATTTATATATATTTATTTATATATATATATATAGCCTCATCCTGTTTTATTTTTCCTTCATCTTCCTGATTCCTTCCCAGATCTGCTTAATGTTTCTGATCATTATATTGATGACCCATGCCAATTGCCCATTCCAGAGTTTAGCATTCTCTTTGTAGACTAATTTTTGCCATGAACCACTGGCCTATAGCCCTCAGTGATCAGAATTCTCCTAACAGATTCTGTATCCCTCCTCCCATTTTCCCCACTTTAATTTTCTGCACTGGAAATGGCCTTCTCAGGAGTTCCATCATGTGGAATCATGACCATTCATTCAGCAGATGCTTGTTGAGCACCTACTACAGGCAGCATGCAGGGCAGTATGCAAAGGAGGTCTGGGGAATAAAGAGATTGATGAAACCAGGTGGTCCCTGCCCTGAAGCAGCTTGGTTAGTAGAGGAAACAGATGGGCAAATGGACTCTAATTAAATGTGATTAGTGCTTTATGTTTGTCAGATAAGGAAAGACATTTGGCGGGAGCCCCAAATCCCAGAGTCCTCCCTCAGTCACTTACTGCTGTGCTTGGTTCAGAAAGGCTGTCCCCCTCACGGAGCAGTCTGGGAAAATGCATTCCTTATTAATAACTACGATTCTGATGTGAAATCTCTCTATATAGTATCTTGGTTGGGAAAGTGTATAAGTGAAGATTCCTTTTGTCACCTCCACCCAAATCCTCTTCCACTGAGGAGTCCAGTCTTCCTTCCTCTCACAGACAAACCTGCTCTTCCTCCTGGGCCCTCCATCTCAAAATTGGCACTGTCATCAATCCAGAGGCTTGAGAGCATCTTTGATACCTCCGTCTCCCTCATCACCTCTATCTGATCATCCACCAAGTCCTGGCACCTCTATTGCCCTCTCTTCCATTGCTATCACCCAAGTCTAACCCATCTCCAGCTGCAGGTCATGACCTATGTTACCTCATTCTGAAATTAATTTAGGGGTTTCCCCCCCATCATTTAACAAAATAAAAAAATAGTAGAATGGGAGACATTAGAGTAAATTACATGTAGTTTAAGTTTGAGTTTTATTTTGTCAAACTTGTGTTTGTGTATAATAGTTTCACATACAAAAAAAGGCTAACATTGCTAAGGTCTTCACATATATTGACTTATTTATCTCCCACAACAACCTATATAGTAGGCACCATTATGCTTATCCTTATTTTACAAAAGAGGGAACTGAAACTCAGAGAATTTGAGAAGCTGGCCCAGGGTCACAGAGAATATTAGTGTTCCAGCCCCCACACTGCAGCCACAATAGGCTTATAAAATGCAAGTTGGATGATTCTTCACTATTGATGGGTCCCATGCTCTTAGGATAGTATAAAGTCTGGTCATAAGGCCCTGTGTAATCTGGTTTCCCCACACCTCTCAGGCCTGCTGACCATCCTCTTGCCCCACTGCCTTTCAGCTTCTAGATGTGCCAGGCTTTGAAACACCTCAGGGCCTTTGCCTTTGGCCTTTCAGACTTAGTTAGGCCCCTTCATGACCTGCCCCCATAGTACTCTGTATTGCCCTGTATTGTATTGTAGTACCCTTTCACAGCACTTACTGGAGCCACCAAGATATACGGTCAATGCCTCACTTAATGACAGGGACACATCCTGAGAAATGCATCATTAGGCAGTTTTGTTGTGTGAATATCGTAGAGTGTGCTTACACAAACCTAGATGGTATGGCCTACTACACACCTAGACAATGTGGTTATAGCCTATTGCTCCTAGGCTACAAACCTTTACAGCATGTTGCTACACTGGATACTGTAGGCAGTTATAACACAATGGTAAGCGTTTGTGTATCTAAACATATAAAAGGTACAATAAAAATATAGTATAAAAGATTTGAAAAATATATACCTGTATAGGGTACTTGCCATGAATGGAGCTTGCAGGACTGGAAACTGCTTTGGGTGAGTCAGTGGCTGAGTGGTGAGTGAATATGAAGGCCTGGGACATCATTGTACACTCTTCGTGTGGCAGTGCAGTAGGTATGCTTATGCCAGCATCACCACAAACACGGAATAATGCTTTGTGCTACGGTTTTATGATGGCCATGACATCATTGGACAATAGGACGTTTTCAGCTTCATTATAATCTTAGAGGACTGCTGTCATATATGCAGTCCTTTGTTCACCAGAACATCATTATGTGGTGCGTGACTGTACACTAAGTCCTCATTTAACCTCATACATGGGTTCTTGGAAACTATGACTTGAAGTGAAACCATGTATAATGAAACCAATTTTATGAAGGCTAATTGATGTAAACAAGAGTTAAATTCCTATTGCATATTTCTGGCACAGAAATATCACCAAACTTCTAAATAAAGACCCCAAACACTTCTAATACTAAACACTGAAGTAAATGGGAGCTATACCTACATTTAAGAAAAATTAATAAGAACAAGTGAGATCACTATTGACCCAGTTTTTGGTGGATCAGTGAGTGAGGGTGGTCATGTTTACAAAATGAAAATTACCAGGGTCATCTCCTCCTACCGTGCAGTTTAAAAACAATTACGAATATGGCAGCTCACTGAGCACTTTCAGACCACATTGTTAATGTCCTGCATTTGTATGATTATACTTTATGAATTTTTGTTTGACAATAATTTGTATTCATTCATTTATCCATTTTCTAACCTGCTTATTCCAGTGTAGAGTAGCATGTGGTTGGAGCCTCTCCCAGCAGCTCAGGGCACAAGGTGATAAGCGCACCCTGCGTAGGACACAGTTTCATTCCAAGGTGCGCTCACATCCACTCCGATGGGGACCATTAGACACATAAGTGCCTAACTCCAACATCTTTGGGATGTTCAAGTTAGGTATTTGTAGAGGATGTAAGAGGAAACCAGAGTACCTGGAGAAAACCCACACAGACATGGAGAGAATGTGCAAACTCCACACAGACAGTGGCCCCAGCTGGGAATTGATTTTTTTTTTCTTTTTATCAACGTTATAATGCAGTGATGCTATTTGAGGACCTGCTGTAGTTCCTTGCTGACTTCAGGGGCACAAAGGCTGGCCTGCATCCTCAGTCCCTAGGGCAGCGTCTGGCATGCCAGTCAGGGAAAACCTAACTGGGTGTTTGATTAGCTGTGGGAGGTGAAGGAAGGGAGGGGTCTCATTTTTGGCTGAATCGTCTATCCCTGTCAAAATAGTCCTTTCTTCTTCCTGTCTTACCTTTCTAGAAAGCATTTTTTTTTTAATTGGACATGTTTATTTCTGTGGGTGGGTCAAAATCTTTTGAGTGGGCTTTTTGTTTTTGTCCCATTTTGAGACGGAGTCTTGCTCTGTCTCTCAGGCTGGAGTGCAGTGGTGTAATCTTGGTTCACTGCATCCTCTGCCTCCTGGGTTTAAGTGATTCTCCTGGCTCAGTCTCCGCAGTAGCTGGGTATACAGGTGCCTGCCACCATACCTGGCTAATTTTTGTATTTTTAGTAGAGATGGGGTTTCACCATGTTGGCCAGGCTAGTCTTTAACTCCTGACCTCAAGTGATCCGCCCACCTCAGCATCCCAAAGTGCTGGGATTACAGGCATGAGCCACTGCAGTGGCCTGTTTTTGTCTTTTAATCTGTGGATCCCCAGTGTGCTGCTCTAACTAGATGAAGAGCTGCTGGCTTACATCTGTTGGGCAGGCCCTTAGTCCTTGTGGGCTGAGCAGTGTGGTAGTGAAGGAGTCCTGAGCTGCAGATCAAGAGGTGGAGGACCTGACTACACCACTTCTTTGCAATTCAGCCATGAGACAGCTTCCTGGTCCATAAAACTGCGGTGGGGTGCAGTGGGGCTGGGGGTGGGTGGTAACAGCATACAAGCCTACATCTGGGCTGCTTTCGACAATTGGGAGATAATAGTGTGTAAAAGGTCCCTGGCATGGCAGTGTTGGCTGTTCAGGAAAAGTGACTGTTTTTTAAAAATCTCTTCTTTCTTGGATCTCCTTGTGCTTGGCAGTGTGCCTTTCCACTTAGATCCAGGCCTTGGTTGGTCAAGGGCAGTTTTTTCATCAGCAGAGTGACTGTAGCCCTAAGGCCAAAGCCATTCAAATTCCTTCTTACATTCACACATTGGTGATTGTTGAAACCTTGACATTTGAGCTTGGAGAGCTTTCTGGCCTAGGCTAGTGCAGTGACAACTGTAGGTCCCACTTTGGCCCTGCGGTCATAACTAGGGTAATACTAATTGCAGCTTTCATTTGTTGAGCATCTGCCCTTCGCCAGACCTGTACTCAGAGTCCATGATGCTCACACCAACCTTGTCAAGTAGGTGGTGGACTCCCCATTTTATGCAAGAGGAAACTGTAGTCCAGAGAGTTTGAGAAACTTGACGCGGTCTCCTGTTTGGAGTTCTCTATAGGACCTCCTTCTCTTTTAGTTATAACTAGTCTTTTAATTGCTTTTTTAGTTTTATTCCAATAGGTTTTTGGGGAAGAGGTAGTGTTTGATTATATGAATAAGTTCTCTGATGGTGATTTCTGAGATTTTGGTGCACTGATCACCTGAGCATTGTACACTATACTCAGTGTGTATCCTTTTATCCCTCACTCTGCTCCCATCCTTTCCCCACCAAGTCCCCAAAGTCCACTCTTATGCATCATTCTTATGCCTTTGCACCCATAGCTTAGCTCCCAATTATGAGTGAGAACATAGGATGTTTGGTTTTCCATTCCTGAGTTACTTCACTTAGAATAATGATCTCCAGTTCCGTCCAGGTTGCTGTAAATGCCATTATTTCATTCTTTATTATGACGCAGTAGTCTTTCATGGTATATGTATAGCACAGTTTCTTTATCCACTTGTTGATTGATGGGCATTTGGGCTGGTTCCATATTTTTACAAATGCGAATTGTGCTGCTGTAAACATGCATGTGCAAGTATCTTTTTCATATAATGACTTCTTTTCCTCTGGGTAGATACTGGGATTGTGGGGTTGCTGGATAAAATGGTGGTCCTACTTTTAGTTCTTTAAGGAATCTCCACACTGTTTTCCATAGTGGTTGTACCAGTTTGCATTCCCATAATTGCTTTGACTTAGAAAATGATGGCTGTTTGTAAGCCCCTTGTGAGCAACTTTTTTTTTTTTTTTTTTTTTCATTTTTGAGTCAGGGTCTCATTCTGTTGCTTAGCTAAAGTACAGCAGTGCAATCATAGCTCACTGCAGCCTTGAGCTTCTGGGTGCAAGCGATCCTCCTGCTTTGGCCTCCCGAGTATCTGAGACTATAGGCATATGCAACCATGCCCAGCTAACTTTTTTTTTTTTTGGTAGAGACAGGGTTTCACCATGTTGCCCAGGCTGGTCTCAAACTCCTGGGCTGAAGTAAATTGCCTACCTCCGCCTCCCAGAGTGTTGGGATTACAGGCATGGGCCACTGCACCTGGCCATGAGCAATTTTTAATAGTTGTCTCTTGTCTCTTCTATATGGCCTCTGTTCTTGATTGGTATAACCCAGTTTTACCTAGATGAGGTCATTGCTCAGTGGGTCTGCTCGTCCAGGCTCTGCAGAGGTCTACTTTGCTCTGGAAGTGTTTCCTGCTCCTTCTTTTCCCACCTCCAGTGGTGGAGTGTGTGCTGATTGGATAGAGTCCATGCTCTGGAAATAGGAACCAATTTTCTCTCCTCACTACTTCTTTTTATTTCTAACTGCTTCTGTTCATCTTTTCTGGGCTGCATTCATTTTCCCTCTTTACTGCTGTAGTTTATTGCTCTTTGCTGACTCCTTTATTTTTATTTTCCAGACTTGCCTGAAATGCATCTTGATTCTGGCATCTTTAGATGTTTAAAGCCCTGCACTTTGTTACTAATGATTTCCCTCATTTTGCAGAATTCCATTCAGTTGCAGTTCTATTTGGCAAGACCCTGCTTTTCTTCTTTCTTAAATCATTACATTTTAATATTCTTCTCTTCCTGCTCTTTTATAGAAATTTGTATTTCATTTTTTAGGTTGTAATAATGGACCTTCAATGCCCTACAGTTTGACTTCTTATCATACTTACTTGTTTTCAGAATCATATGTTCATGGAGCAGAGGCACTTTTATGCTGTCCTTGCTTTTTCTAAAAGGCAAATCTGTCCATACCATTTTGGTACTCAGCACCCTTCATAGGCTCTTGAAGATCAGCTCTGAATGCCCCATCCCAGTGTTGGAGACCAGTGGTGTCCCCCTCCCTTCACCTGCCCACTACGACACTAGCTCAGCAGTTCTCCACAATTGGTTTCAGGACCCCTTTATGTAACTCTTAAAAATTAGTGAGATTCCCCTAAGAGCTTTTGTTTGTATAGATTGTATCTAGTAATATTTACTGTGTTAGAAATTAAAATTAAAGAAATTTAAAAATATTTATAAACTTGTTTAAATATAACAATAAACCCATTATATGATATATGATAACATAAAGTAGCATTTTTAATGAAAAGTAAATATTTCCAAAGCACAAACATTTAGTGAGAAGAGTGACATTGTTTTACTTTTTCCCAAATCTCTTTAATGTCTCTCTTAATGGAAGACAGCTGGAGTCTCATAAATGCTTTTGCATTCATTCTGTTGCAGTATGTTGTGTTCGTTGAACTATGTGGAGAAAATCCAGCCTTACACAGACATGTAGTTAGAAAAGGGAGGAGTGTTTTAATAGCCCTTTCAGTTAATTGTGGGTAGTCTTTGAAACTATATCAGAACTTGACCCAGGTGTAAAGGTTTGTTGCAACATAGAATCTGAAACCAATCAATGAACTTTTCATAATGCTGTTACATTAAAGTCTGTTGTCCTATCACATCCATTGAAAGGATCTTTTACACATCATTTTGTAACATCATGCATCATTAGTCATTTGGAAAATATCAAAATATCACATTTAATACCACCGTTTAGAAAAATATCAACATGTCACATTTGTTAATGTCATTGCCATTCTCATCTGAAAAGTCTTTAAGTATTGAGATGCTCTAAAGCTGAAAATACTGGATACAGGTTTTCCAAAGTTCTGTTTATTTGTTTTGAGATAGAGTCTCTATCCCCCAGGCTGAAGTGCAGTGCCACAATCTCAGCTCATTGCAACCTCCGCTTCCCGGGTTCAAGTGATTCTCATGCCTCAGCCTCCCAAGTAACTGGGATTACTGACACCCACCATCACGCTTATTTTTGTATTTTTAGTAGAGATAGGGTTTCACCATGTTGTTCAGGCTGACCTTGAACTCCTGACCTCAGGTGATCTGCCCGCCTCGGCCTCCCAAAGTGCTGGGATTACATGCGTGAGCCACCGCACCCGGCCCCGAAGTTTTAATTTTTGCTTGAAAGCCCAAAATTTGTCTTTAGCAACAAATACTGTCAGTTTTCCTTGAAATAACAGGCTCACTGTATTTATTTTTGACAAAGTGTCTATAAATACCCAAATCTGAGTAATCATAGTTTTTCTCAGTCATTCTTTCAAGGAAAGATGGTGTTCTGTGAAAAACAGTGGCTAAGCTTGCAGCTCAGCCACACAAGTACTTTTTCTTCCCAAAGACAACCACCGCACTCTGGCCTGCAGCGGAAGTGCTGAATGAGTGCGCTTAACATTTTGTTACATGGGATGTTAAAAAGATGTGTACTCAAGAATCAATATTTAATGAAATTAATAATTTTACTGCTTCATCAAGGACACACTTAGCTAAGGACAGGCGTGGTGGCTCATGCCTGTAATCCCAGCACTTTGGGAGGCCGAGGCGGTTGGATCACGATGTCAGGAGAGCGAGACCATCCTGGCTAACATGGTGAAACCCCGTCTCTACTAAAAAAAAAAAAAAAATTAGCTAGACGTGGTGGCGGGCACCTGTAGTCCCAGCTACTCTGGAGGCTGAGGCAGGAGAATGGTGTGAACCTGGGAGGTGGAGGTTGCAGTGAGCCGAGATCGTGCCACTGTACTCCAGCCTGGGCGACAGAGCGAGACTCCATCTCAAAAAAAAAAAAAAAAGCTGTGTGTGTGGCAGTAGAGAATATAATGACCACTGATACAGTGAGATGCCACTGCCTTGATTTATGCTAAGCCACCAGTTGTTTTACCTGCTATTGCTTTTGCACCAGCAATGTAAGTGTCAACACAGTTGAAGATAGTTTTGACCTGGCGGGACTCCCAGAAAAGGTCTTGGGCCACACTTCAAAAACCAGTGGGTAAGACTAAACTGCCCATCATTCATCTGCATGCTCTAGATTCTCTCGCTTTCCATATCTTGGTTCCATGCCCCCTCTACCCGGAACATTCATCTTCACCACCACCTCTCCCTCCCCGTGTGTGTGTGTGCATATTCACACATATTTATACATCTACACATGTATAGGTGTGTATGTGTGTATAAATGCACACGTGTGTATATTCAGCATTTCTGGTTATAATCGTGTGCAATGATTTCATCCAGTGGACTGTAGACTATGGGCCAGGTTTCATATTTATCTTGGTGGGCAGGAGCACCAAGTACCATGTCTGGCACAGCTAATCACTTGCTAAATGGTAGCTATTTTCATCATCATCATCATCATCATCAACATCATCATCATTGCAAGGGCTTAATACATTTTTCTTTTTTAACAAACGAAGAGTTTAGGTTAGTATTTCCCATGGTTTCCTTAGAACATTGGTTCTCTGTGATATCAGTAAGTGTTGATGAATGGGCATCTGTGGTCAGCTAGATTTGGGAATGCTCAAATACATTTTTGATTGAAGGATTTTCAAGATCCTTTGTTGTATAAGGTATATATTGTGAATCTTTAAGGGGAATGGGAGGCTATAGAATGTAGCATTTCCAAAGCTGAATAACTTGTGAAACTTCTTTTTTTGGCGTAAGTCATAAAATTAGGTTTCTTGGAATTTTCTTTGGGAAATAATCACATAGTCTGGCCTTTTCATTTTTACAGATGAGGAAACTGATGACCTATATTCATTCTTGCAATAATTTATACCTCAAATATGTAATGAATACTTCTTAAAGTTAGACACTGCTAGGTTGGGTAATACAATAGCAAGTGAAAAAAAACAGAGTTGGGGAAAGTGTTAATTATACTTTTTATATGGAGTAGATGATTAAGTGGGAGGTACAGACATTAATGAAGTAGTTACTGAAATTAGAACTGTTATGTGAATGGTGTGTAGGAAAGTAGACAGTGCTAAATCATTTGTTTTTTGTTTTACTCATTTTCAAAGCTCTGCCAGGCCCATTTAGGTCTTCCTCTCAACGTTCTGCCACTGCTAGCAGCTCTGTGATCCAGACTGCTGAAGATCAGTAAAGATGTCCATTTGCCCAGCTGCATCATCTGAGAGTGTAGCATGTTGAAGACATGATCTGTTAACAGCGTGAGACAACTTTCTCTTAGTGCCTCATGTTTAATAGGTACTTGTACATATTGATAGACTGCATGAAGAATGCATAAACATACTTAGAAAAACCTGGACTGAAAGACAAACCCTACACTGTGGTTTCTTCACCCACTGCCCTAACTCACTGTGCTGTACAGGGGGACTGAATAAAATCATTTCACATGCATTTCCTGCACCCCCTTGCTCTGACCTGGCCCCATTTTGGACGGATCCAGTGACTCTTCCCTTCCCCACCATGCAAAACAGAAAAACACATCTTTCTGTTTTGATCCAGTACTGCCCACACGTTGGGGAAAATGTTAATATACTATTTGTATGAATATATTTAATCAAAGGGCATGATGTTGATACAGTAAAATTGGCCTGTGGTCTGGTGGCTTCCTGGGCAGATGATAGCAGGGGGGTTTTGCGACAGAATAGCCTTGGAGTCAGGACTTTTGTAAGAAGATTAGGTCAGTGTTTGATTTGATGTTTCATTCTGTGAAGTCACCTACAGAGAAATCAAACATTTACATGTTTATTAACTGGTGCTTTTGGTTTTGGCATGTGGCCACAGGCTTTGGGCTGGATGAGCTCTGGGAATGCACAAAAATCTCTCATTCCTTCTCTTGTATGGGTAGATAAGCAGGAAAATATTTACCTTTTCAGGTTATCCTCTTCAAAGAAGCCTGAAACTTCTTCAGCCACATCATCTTCCTGCCAGAGTCTGAAAACCAACAGGCTTTCAAGAGACCAAGGGTTGAGTGGAGTCATTTAGGGAATGAAATGTATCCAGGTTGCTAAATTTTTTGGTGTTGCTCTGAGATTGAATTAGGGAAATTCCCATTGAGTTTTTGGACCTCTTGATTTCTAATCTTCTTTGATTAAGTTGGAGTTGCAGAAATATCATGGATTCCTACTTTTAAAATAACTTTTTCTTTGTAAAAATAATTCAGACTAATTGTAGAAATTTGGGTAAATAGCAGAAGGCATAATGCTGAAAATTACCCATAATCCTTCTTCAGAGATAATCACTATAAACATTTTGTTTTATTTGCATGTATTTTTATATGCATAATTAAGATCATTGTGTATAAATTTTGATTTCTTCTTATTCCATTTAACATATGAATACTTTTTCTTGTGTTGAGAGCAACATGGACTTGTATTAGTTTCCTGTTGCTGCTGTAATACATTTCCACAAACAGAGTGGCTTAAAATAGCAAATATATTCTCATAGTTTTGGAAGCCAGAAGTCTGAAATCAAGGTATGGGCAGGACCGTGCTCCATGTGCACAGACTCTAGGGGAGAATCTGTTCCACTCCTTGCTCTCCCAGCCTCTGGTGCTGCCAGCATTCCTTGGCACGTGGTCTTGTCATTCGTATATCTGCCTCAGTTTTCACAGTGTGTGTCTGTGTGTTTGTGTGTGTGTAATCTATCTTTCTTATAAGGGCATGTGAATTTAGGTCCAATCCAGATAATCAAGAATACAGCTTTATCTCACAATTCTTGACTTAATCATGTCTACAAAGACCATTTTTCCACGTAAGATAACATTTCCAGGTTTCAGGGTTGGGACCTGATATGGTTTGGTTGTGTCCCCCCACCCAAATCTCACCTTGAATTGTAGCTCCCATAATTCCCACGTGTTGTGGGAGGGAACTGTTGGGAGATAATTGAATCATGGGGGCAGTTTTTCCCATACTGTTCTTGTGGTAATGAATAAGTCTCACAAGATCTGATAGTTTTATAAGGGAAGCCCCTGTCGCTTGGTTCTCATTATCTCTTGTCTGCCACCATGTAAGACATGCCTTTTGCCTTTCACCATGGTTGGGGGGGGCCTCACAATGGAACTGTGAGTCCATTAAACCTCTTTTTCTTTATAAATTACCCAGTCTCGGGTATGTCTTTATCAGCAGCGTGAAAATGGACTGATACAGGACCTGACCTCTCTGGGGCCATTATTCAGCCTTCTACAGGGTTCTAGACAATGGACTCTGGAGCCAGACTCTGTGGGATCTAATCTTGAGCAAGTGCCTTAACTCTCAGTACCTCTTCTTTCTGATCTGTAAAATGGGAATAATAGTACCTACCTCCTTGAGTTGATATACAAATTACAAAGATTAACATATACAGAACACCTAAAAAGCTCAGGTTAGTGGCTGGCCTATGTAAGGAGTAGCTGTTAGTATTGTATTTGTAATTTTTATTAACAATTCTTTGTTAGATGTCATTTTTAATGGCTGCATAAGAGTTTTTAAATGAATCTACCATAATTTGTCTAATTCTGTCCTTTTGTTGGATAAGTTTCTTTTTCATTTTTTATCTCAGGTATGATGTTGCCATGTAGCATTAAATTTTGTTCCACTTTATTCCTTAGTGTAGAGTTCTGGAAATGGAATTACAATGTCAAAGGGTGTGTATAGTTTTAAGCTACTTAATGAGAATTTGTTTAATTGCTTTCCAGAAAGTTGAATGATGAGAGTACCTGTTTTACCATGGCCATACCTGTTATCGCATGTTACCATTTTCAATACTCTGAGGTCCTTTGACATAGTCTGCCCTTTAAGCCTGAAATGTACAGCATAGGGACCCTACATTTTGTGTTTCATTCAGTGAGGAGTATTCTGACCATGCAAGAAAACCTCTAACACAAAATGAAATCCTTGCTTTGTGAAGTCACCCCAGTGCCTTCTCCATTCTGTTATGAAGCCTGGAAACTTGCTGGGTGTTTTTGAGGGTAGGGGGAGGGCTGTTGGGGGAAAGGTTGTTAGTAGCAGGGTAATGCTAGGTTTACAGGGACTTCAATAGCATAGTTTTGCTTCTGTTCTCAAATGTGAACATTTAAAACTGAGCATTTGATGGGATGAGGGAGGTACATTTGAACAGAAAACAGATTAATGTAATCACTTTACAACTAAGGCCATGTGAGGGACAGGAGTATGGGGTGGGGAAGGGGTAGCTCCTGCATTGCCTGCCAGATTATCTGGGAGATCAGCCGTGGGAAAGGCTAAGGGAACAGTTTGCATCTGTACTTTGCCCCCTAGGTCACCTGCTAGCCTGCTCTCCTTTCTTGGTGGTGCCCATTGCAGTCTGGTCCTGTGCAGCCCAGGCCTCTGGGCTATAGAGAGGCATAGCAGGGGTTCCAAGTGTGTGTGCTCAAGGGAACCTGCTACATTTGACGTCATCTGGCCCATTGCTGTCCAGGCTATTTAGAAACAGGGTGGCTGTGTTTCCCCAGTGGAAAGGTACAGTATACACCATGTGCAGCAGGTCACGCACAAATTCAACAATACCCAAACCCGCCGTAGTTGGCTAAATGGTGGCCCCAAAGATGTGCTTAGATTAGAACATCCCTGGAATCTATAAATGTTACCTTAATTGGAAAAAGGGGGTTTGCAGATGTGACTAAGTAAGGATCTTGAGATGAGATCATCCTGGATTATTTGGTAGGCCCTAAGTGCCATCACAGATATTCTTAGAGAAGCAGAGGGAGATTTGACACAGAAGAGAAGGCAGTGTGCCAAGAGGAGAGGGCATATGTCAAGATGGAGGCAGAGGTCGGAATGATGTGGCCACAAGCCAGGGAATGCCAAGCCACCAGAAGCTGGAAGCGGCGACAAACGAGTTCTCCCCTACGGCTTCTAGAGGGAGCATGGCATTGCCTGTTTCTTTATTTCAGACTTCTGACCTTCAGAACTAATACATTTCTTGTTTTAAGCCATCCAGTGATAATTATGGCAGCCTCAGGAAACTCATATACTAGTAGTCTGTGCCCTGTCCGAGACACTTCTGCTGTTGATGTGCTTGGCTCTCTCTTTCTCATATTGCTAGAAAAGCTTCTGAGCGCTTACTCCCAATTTCTGTATTTATCTGGTCATGACCCAGCAGCAGAGTTGGCACTGGTTTGCAGAACTCCTGTTGAGTACCACTGATCTAGTCTCTATCATTTTATGAATGAAGAAACTGAGGCCTAGTGAGAGGAAGTGCTATAGGTCTGGGACGAGCAGCAGGTGCCTCTGCTACTTGGAATATTTAGACAGGGCCAGATCTGGGGAGAGCAGATAGCAGAGTTGCCCTTCGGAGGCCAGCTGGTGTCCCTGTCGCTGTTCTGTACCCTGTTCAGTGAAAGCTGATGCTCCAGTGAGCCCCTGGGGCGACAAGCTGCTCAGAAGGCCTAGAAACTAGGGCAAACTGGTAGCGCCTTTGCTGCAGCTACTGAGCCAACAGCAGCAGGCAAAGAACCCTGTCAAGGGTAGAGGTCACGGCTTGCTGATGACTTAATTTCCAGCTGACTGCTTCAGTCTTTATAGACCCTCTAACTCAGGTCATATTTTTCTTCTGGAGCCCAATTTTAACTTTCCATATTTTCAGAATGGCAATTATCTCTTAGAGAATGGAGACTAGACTACATGCTGCTTTGATAAAGTCCAAACTCCTTTACTTGGCATTCGTGACTCCTGAATAACCAACTCCCTTCCCCTTTCCAGTTCTGTGTCCCATCCCTCCCTTTTACATACCTTAATCTCTGGACTTCACCAAAATCAGTGCTCCCTAGTAGAAGAGGCTACAAGACATTAGGTTCTTAAATCCCCACAGTAGGTAAGTTTGTGATTGCCCAACTCAGGAACTAATGGAAAAATATGGCGAGGATAGAGGTCGGGCATACATCTGTGAAGCTCTTTAGGAATAAAAAAACAACAACTGTTTACATTTACTGCAAGAGAATATAAAGGCAGCACAGCAGCCAGTACCAACCACTAACATGAACAAAGTCATCTGAGACCATCTGGCCCAGTGGAGCAACCAGATGCCTATAGCCACATACATAAGCCAGGCAAGACCAGAAGAAAAAGCCCAGCTGAACTCAGCACTGATTGCTGACCCACCATACCTTGAAATGAAATGTTTGTTTGAAACAAAACAAAAAGCACGGTAAACCAAGATTTATCTTTACGTATTTTAGTAATGATAGGCATTGTACCATTACTCAATTATGTCTTGCTTGTTATGGACACTTTTTGGAGTCTCCCACCTTTTTACTTTCAAGGGAACTCTTATTTATTTTGCTTTATGGGTAATACCCATACTAAAAGCTCCTTTCCCCCAGTATCTGGGCTTCCAACTTAATATTTAATGCCACTGAGGTTTTGAGTTAATTTGTTGGCTGTCCTTTGTGGCTATCACACATCTCTCTTCCTTTCCCCTCTGATGTTATGGGACGGTAGTTCGGATGCCTGGGTCACTTTCTCATCTTTTATTTTTCCCAAGGCTTTGGTTTAAAAGCCTCTGTTCCTTCACCTTCCACGTTTGTTTCTTTTTCTAATCCCAAACCTGTATCCTTCATTTTTAAATCAGTGATTTTTGATTGCAGGGAACAGCCATGGTCTCATGGCGGCTTAAGTTGGCAGCGAGTTTGTTGTAGAAATCCCAGGAATACAGGAAGCAAAGCTTGACTGCCTGCTGGGCACAGGAGTGGGAAGGCCCCTCTAACTCCACGCAGGGGCTGCTTGGTCCTGTCCATCACGCACATGCACACATGTGCCAGTGTATCTGTCTGTCTGCCCTTCTGGAGCAGGGCGGTGACAAGTGTCTATCCCTAAGCCAGTTGGGAGAGGGGAACCGTGTGACTGCCCTCTCAGCATGGGCTGAGGGGGTTCCAAAAAAGGAGTCTGTGGAGGGATACCTCCCCAGCAGCTATTATACCCTTTCTTCTAATTTCTCAACAGGAATAACTCAAGTCACCTGTACTGGAAATCAGTTTGCTGAAATTAATCAACGATTCTTGAAGTTGAAGAAAAGGTAAACATTCTCTTATAAGGGAAACTCATTGTCTGGGGAGAGGTTACTGTCCCAGTCATTTCTCTCATATGCCTAGTTTTGTGTGTAATATTTTACCCCTTCTCTCTGCCTGGCCAAGTTCCTCTTCATCCCTCAAGATCTTTATCAAATGCCACCTTTGTCCTTTGTGGAGGATCTCCTCCAGGCTGCGGGTGATTTCTCCTGCTGTTGAACCCCCACGACACTTTCTCCTTCCTGTGATGTTTGTGTTCTCGTTTGCCCTTCCCCTGATGGTCTCACCCTTCCTCTCTTGGCCAGTCGGGTAGAGGTCTGTGACACACCCCCCATCATAGTACTTACTTCCACGCTTTATTCTCCTTGCCTGTTTTTGTGTTTTCCCCAGTAAGCTGCTTAAGGGTGCATCTGAATTGTGCCTGGGACACAGTCGGTATTCCATAAATGTTTCTCGAATGACTCATGAAGGAGCCTCTCCACAAGAGGCCTGCTCCTGTGTGGACCCACATTGTACCCCCACCACGCCTCCCTTACTGGGCCTGTACTGGAAATCATTCTTAAATACATTATGATCTTTGAGCATTCATCCGAAATTCCTGATCTTCTCCAGGTGTCCTTTGGCTATTGGTGAAATGAAGCTAATAGCAAAGCTTTTGTATCTGATACTTTTTTTTCACATTTGATTTTGGGCCCATGTTAAGAGCAGGAATCCAGAAGTGGGGAGGGAGGTGACAGGCAAAGCTGGATGCCAGTGGTCACTGGAGCACAGCTCCCCAGCCCCCCTCTCCGCTTGTGGCGGGTGTGAGTGGGGGTTGCATGTGGGGGGCTTTAGGTCTCGCTGTGGTTGTAGCCCCTCCTATCTGCTGCACAGGTGGATCACCTTCTCCATCTGTGCCATGCTCTCGACTGCTTCACTCAGTGACTTTGTGTCTTAACCCACCTCCCTGCCCCCAACCTTTGTCCTTTAAATGAACAAGTCAGCAGGTTCCTTTTCTCAAACTGTTTACTGTAACTGCTAAAGATCCCAGAAAAGTTTCTTATTAATTTTATGAGTTTATGCATCATAGCCAGAGGGACAAAGCATAGATTGTGGGTGTTCCCAGAGATACAAATTTCCAGAGATTGTTTTGCATATTCATCTGCGCATTGTTGTCTGGGTTTGACATGTGTATTGGGCTTCAGTGTGAGGCTTTTAATATGTATATCCTGTTATCAATTAAGAAATTATCCAAGTGGTTGAATCCTGTGAGACTTCGCAAGTGTGTGCAAATCTAGTATACTTGACTTTTCAACCTCTTCTTTCAATGTAACTTTTATACAAAATAAATAATCAACTGACAGTTCTCAAAAAAAAGAAAATCAGTTTAATTGGTCACCATCATCTTGGAAGACTTGACTCAGCCCTTTCTGCCTAACAGTAACCAGCAACTGTCTCTCACATTTGTAGAGTGCTTTCTCTTTTGCAAGGTGCTTTGACACACGTCGGCAGATTTTCTTCTCCCACCAGTCCTGGGAAGCAGGCAGAGGCAAGTGGTAACTTCTCATTTTCAAAGTTGGGAAATAAGCTCAGAAGTTCAATGTCTTGCATAACATCATGAACTGATGTGAATGGGGTTCAGTTCCCCCCAACCATCTGATCTTGGTACCCCCCTTTGGAAGCCATGGCAAACTAACAGTGTCACAGAACCGTCTCTTCCCTCTCTTCCCTACCCTCAGTGTTCCTTTGAGGGAGGGGAGTCTTGACCTTCTGTTGAGAGTCTGACCCTGGTGCTCCCTCCACCCTCAGCCAGACAGCTTTCTTGAAAAAGCAGATATGTTCCTCCTGAGACCTTCCAGTCAGTCTTGAAAGTTTTGTTTTTGTTAAGGCTAATTTAAATACAAGAAATTTAATTAGCTTACATGAATGCTGCATTGTCTTACTCTGAGTAAACTGGAAGACACTAACAGGTTTGATCAGCTTAATTCAGCTGTGTCTGATGATGTTCTTTCGCTTCCTTCTCTTTTAAATCATTGCAAATGGTTTCTATCAGTCAAGGCAGCAGAGCACAGTGCTTTATTGCCATGTGGAATTGTTTAGTTAACTGTGATTTTTAAAAAATTGCTCAACTTTTAATGAAAGAGTGGATTGTCAGGTGACATTTTGATTTGTCCTTTGATGGGGAAATGGGAAAATAGAACCATCATAATAAAAAACCAGCTTCTATTCTAGAAGGGGGGCTATTAAAAGCAGGATGTGATTTCAGTGAATTGTTGTTTTCCTAAAACAGGCCACCATCTCTGGTCCTTTTATGTTGAGAGACCTTCCTCTGATACTCTCTTAGATTAACATTTTCCTGTGGGAAACTCTAACCTGGAATCCCCCAAACAGGTTACTCCCCATAGTATCAGCATTGGGGCCCAGGACCAGATACCAACACCCTTTTACTGGGAATCTGAAGCATCAGTATCGAGAAATCTGCAAGCCTATCGTGATGCTTGTAATCAAAGGAAACAGGCTTCACATTTTACTTTTAGTTGCGGCATGATGCAAGCACCATTTTACTGTTAAGGTTATTGTTTTCTTAACCCCAAAGCTGGATCTGCATTAGTGAGGATCCTCATAGAGGCTACCCTCATGTGTCCTGGCTGAGTGGGGTTCCAGGTGCTCCTCAGTGGTTGTGCCCACCTTGAATTGGCACAGTGGCAGGACCTCCGACACCATGAGAGGATGGACAGGGGTCACCTCTGAGGCTGGCCCCAGGACTCCTCTGTGTTCTATAGCATTCTTACACCCTTTATGGCAGTTAGCAAACTTGGTATCTCATGGGCACCTCAAGCTTACTGTGTCCAGATTTTAACTCTTGGTCTACTTCTACCATAGTCCCCTTCTAGGCCTCCTCCCTTCCCCCATCTTATTAAGGTACGTAGTTGTTAACTCACTTTATCAGGCCGGAAACTGGTACCTCATTTGTTAATACTCATCTTTTTCTTCCCCCAAATCACCAAATCCTAATGATGCCTCTCCTAAAGTAGATCTTGAATTCATCCATGGCCTTCCTGTATCCGCCCCCAAGTCCAAGCCAACATCGTCCTTTGCCAGGTGACTGCCAAAGCCTCTTAACTGACTGCCCTGCCTGCTTCCCCTTTTCTTCTATTCCTCTCATCACTTTGGACCCAGAGCAATCTTTAAAAATTCTTGTCAAATCATGTCATTCCCTTGCTTGAAACCTGTTGGTGACCTCATCCTGCACTTGATGAAACACATAAGCCCAGTGCAGCCCATGGAGTGGACTGCACTGTCTGGGCCCCAGGCCTGGCTACAGAGGCACAGCATTGTTGGCACCATGTTGTTGTAGCTTGTGAGACATTCTCCCCTTCACTCTTGACTTCCTTGGAAGATTGCAGTGACTTCAATTTTCCAAATGCAATAAAATAACTCAGGCTCTCAAAGGTGTACTTAGAATGAATATTGTGTTCTGGGAAATGGAACAAGGAGTGATTTGTTCCTCCAAACACCAGAATAACAACTCCTAGAACACAGAGGTGGACCACTATTTCATTTGTAACCTTAATAAGTTAATAGCCAATAAGTAATCAACTGAAATTGCAATACTCCTTGCTACTCCCCAAGCAACCTCCCCATCCCCCACCCACATATTTTGACATAAAAATGTGCAACAGCATTTTAGCTCAGGAAATCTTGAATGAAACTTGGTTCTAGGTTGGTACAAGAAAAGACTGGCATTCTATTATACAAGGGAAAAAGAAAGCTAAATATTAGCATACAGCTTTCCTTTTTAAATATGTTTTTCCTATCTTGAAGCCGATTTGTTTTCCTTAGTCTTGAGCTTTACTCCTGTGTGTGTCGGAGGTCCTGCGTGTGCTGCCGTGCACACATCTGAAAAGCACGTACCTGAATTTCATCTTAGGCATGATACTCTCCATTCTCAGGCCTTCCCCAAGGTAATTAATGGTAATATTGAAACTCCAGCTGGATGTTTGGTACACTGTGGCCTGATGAGTTACAGCAAAGTTTGTAATGGGAATACCAGCAAAGGTGATTTTAATAGTGTGATGAGCGTTGTGATAGAGTTTATTACCCAGAGTCCTGGGAACACAGAGATGGCCCCTCACTCACCCTGGGGGGTGGAAAGTCATGTGACCCTTGAGATGGGTCTTGAAAGAGATGTCAAGTACCAACTGCTTGTTACTTTTTTGCCAAGCAGAAGGAAAGCTTGGGAGAATAGGGGTGCAAAGGGCATTTCAGACAGTTGCATGGATAAAGGCCTGGGAGGTCAGCAAGGGTGTGGCATGCCAGAGAACACTGAGGAGGGTCGCTGCTGTGGTGGAGGGCACGGTGGGGTGGGAGTTGAGTGCAAAAGGTCGGCAGGAGCCAGATCATGCAGGTCCTTCCTTGGGGACCAGGTTAGGCAAGGGATTTGGATTTTATTCTAAAGGCAGTGGAATGCCACTGTAGAATTAAATACTAGGGAGTTACTGGACCGGGTTTGTCTTTTACAATAGGGATTCTGTAGGCATGGTCTGTACTAAGACTTCTCCTGAAAGTCAGTGATCTGATTCAGATATGCAAGTCCTTTTATTAGTTCTAATGGGTGTGAGACTTAAAATTCCAGAGACTTGCACATTTTAGGTATGACTGTAGGCTGGATGTTGCTAAGTGACTGACATGTGATTGGTGTTAAGTTAGTGCCCTGCTGGAGTTTCTGGATGATTGTACTCCCCTGGGTTGCCATGCTCAGCAGTGGTGCATTCCAGGTGCCTGCTGAGCATGGACACAGGCAGTTGGATTCCTGCTGGTTTGGAAATGGCACTCTGACAGTGCAACGTCAGTGAGGTCTTGAATTTGTGACAGCAACTAAAAGTTGCTGGGAATCTAGAGGTCTAATTATACTGTTAACTTGGCTTTCTTGTTATTTGGTTAACATTTTTTGGTTGGTTGTTAACCCTGCACTCTGAAGTGATGCATATTTATGCTAGGAATGTGTTTTGGCTTCAAAGTTTATGATAACTAGACTTTAAAACAGGTATGAAATTTAGATGCATCATCTATATCCCTTTGCAAAAGATGTCTCTGTCTCCCACATTTGCTTCTCTGGTGATTCTTCAATGTTACTACCACGTTATTTTTTCCTGCTAAGGGGAAAATATGTGAGATGAGCAAGGGTGGCATCCCTTGCCTTGCCTCCATGGACAGTGGTTTCGAAAGGACTCAGGAGTGTTTGCATTACTTAAGGCTTGAGAAAGCAGTAAGGTGAAGGCAGAGAAACAGTGGAGGAGGCTATCACAATTTCCTCATCAATAAAGATGAGGGCTGTGGGGAAGGAGACAGGGGTATGTCTGAGAGATGTTTAGGATAAGGGAGAACAATCTGATGTAGAGAATGACAGAGAGGGGTGGTGTCTAGGAGATCCCCAGACTTCTGGCTTGGGCAGCATTGGCGAGAGGGACAGTCTTGTATCATCCAGCAAGTAAGTAAAGCAGGCCAAGATAAGGAGGCTTGGAAGTGGGCAAGAGTTTGGCTTGTTCTCCCACTGTGTGCAGACAGAACAGCCGTGCATGATGCGATGTCAGAGGTCAGGGTTGGGCTCAGCACAGAGATGTTGAAAGCCAGGTCCTATCTGTACCCTGTTTTGTTGACAGTGGGGAACACATGAACACATTCTAGTTAGAGGACTAAGATCAGACATGGGTTTCTGTGAAATCATTCCCTGGAAATTGAGGAATCAGGAGGCTGGAGGAAGGGAGGCATCTGGGTGGAGATGCTGAGGACTCGGTGATGGCAGGGAGAACATACAGGCATGGGTATGCGTGCAGTGTCTGCAGCCTCTATTTTATTTGGGGGTGGGGTGTGATACAGATTCTAGAGTCAACACAGAGGAGAATGAGCAGCCCTTGGTAAGCTATTAACCAGGAGCAGGTGGGGGCAGCGTGGGGAAGGTGGAGTAGAAGGTGACTGGGAGAGCTCTCCTCTGTTCTGGTGCCCAGGCTTGCCTTAGTTAACAGTGGACCCACGGTGGCCTGAGTGGACCTAAGACTGGAGCTGGTCTGACTCTTGCTGACCTGGAGGCTTCTGTGCAGTCTACAGTTGGACCAATGGCAAGATCAATAAACCTTGTCTTCAGTGCTCAAAAGCCTTCTTGTTCTGTGCCATTGCCGAAACCATTCTCATTGACTGGTAAATCAGCTTAAGGTTCAGCAAAAAGGAGGACATTTAAATTAAAGATCAAATATTTATCACTTTGTTAATGACAAATGCAACTTCAGCAGCTCAAGTTCATTTTCTGATGGGGTCATTCCCTTTCTCCTACCCTAAAATAGACTCTTAGGAGACCTTGGAGAACATTGACACACCACTATGTAAATATTTGATAGCAGCTTAGCTTACTGCCTTTCTTTTGCAAAATATTTGAATTTTGTCAGGAATCAAAGGTCTGCAGTGAAGCACACATGGTAAGCATTGAGAGTGCACAGTGTGTTTGCAGAATCCCTTTTGGACCGGCCGTCTCAGCTCCTTGGCTAGTCCCCTTGCTCATCGTTCATCAACTCGTTCTGCTCTGGTCGCCCTGACCCCTTCCTACCCCTTAAAACCTTCAGGCTGCTCCTGCCTTGTGGCCTTTGCCCTCCATGCCCTTCCCTGGCACCCTCTTCTTTGAGGTCTCCTTGGGGCTTGCTCCAGCCTTTCCTGCAGGCCTCTGCTCTCCAGTCACAGAGGCAGTCCCTTGTAATGCTCTCTGGGTTAAATCACGTCTCCCACTCGGTCACCTTACACTCTTTTGTCTTTCTTCATAGCATTTTGTTCCTTGACATATTACGCTTTTATTTGTTTATTTTTTATCTCCCTCAATTGGACTGTGAATTCCATGAGACCAGGAACTTTGTTTTCATTATTCTGTCCTGTCACCAGGACATTACCCAGCACATCGAGTCTGCCTTGTGTTTGGTGAATCAATGAATGATCAGATGGACCAGTCAATCAGTTTGTATATTCACAACAGTTAATCAGCTTGTGGCACGTGGTAGGTGCTCAGGAAGTGTTTGAAAGAATGAATTGGTGAGTGAGTAAATGAATCTGTGCATGGTTAGTCGCCAACACTGGTGCTCAGCAACTGTTAGCTGGATAAATGAACGGTTGCTGGAGCTTACTCGCCTGTCTCTGGGGCTAGTCCCCAGCTTCGTTATTGGGGGAAGGCCCGGATGCACAATCTTTGATGTGTGCTATTGTTTCTGTTTGATAAATTCAGTTAGTCCCTCATTCTTTCCGTTTGTCTGCCATCAGCCAGGCTCTGTAATTAACTTACTGTAATTTAGCTGAGAGGTGAATTTTCCATTTTAAAGATGTTATAAACAACTGGTGCTTGTGCATCTTGGTCGTTGATGAAGTTCATGCCTAAAAGAACATGAGGGCTGTGTTACGTGTCTAGGAGAGAAGGGGCTGTTAGCCCACACCTGGCCATAAAAACATGGGGACAGGCTGGCAAGTTCTGGCGAAGTTGTGTTTCTCTAGCTCCAGTGCACCAGCATGCCAGCATGGGGGCCAAGGATCAGGGTCAGTGTGGTCATCTTCCTCAAGGGTCACATTTAACCCAAAGATTTGGGAGAAATAACATTTTAAAATTTTACAACCAATACTGATATTTGTTAAAGGAGAATTCAATATCACTTAGTAGTTAAGAGCAGGCTGTGGAACCAGACTGCCTAGGTTTGACTGTGTCTCACCACTTACTTGCCTAGTGGTCCTGAGCAAGTTACATAATCTCAAAACTCATTTCTCACTTCTAAGGTGGGAGCCTGTGATGCAGTAGAGCCAACAGCACGGGGATGTCAGGGATCAGTGAGAGCCACGGAAGGCTTTATCACAGTGTGTGCACATTGTAAGTAAACAACAAGGCAGATGTTTCATGTGATCACTTGATGTTTTAAGATAACAGAGGAGCCAAAGGAAATTTTATTCTTACCCTGGCCATGCCCTAACATGGCCTCCAGGGATGGGCATTCACTTACTTCTGCATATTTCAAATGGGCAAGTTAGGAGAAGCACTGCCTTAACAAAACCCAGTGCACACCATTGGATGGCTTGCATGCTTTCTCAGGAATTCTTCCCCAGACTTGCCTTGGAGTTGAGCTGCCATTAAGGAAGTGATGAATTAGCCATGCTTACTTTTAGTACCTGCTGTTTTAAAGTACCTATTTGAATAGCAAATGAAGTCGAGGGAACCTACAGGTTTGGATAAAGAACTGCCATCTAAGGAATGACGGTATATAGAGGAGCTTGTAATTTGAGCATTTTCACACACATTGCTTGCATTTCATTCTTATAACCACTTATTCATCAAGGTAGCGAAGACTGTCAGAATGGAAAGAGACTTCAGTAACTCTTGGGTCCATCTCTTTGATATGATTTCTGAAGTCCCTTCTTCAGCATCCTATTCGTCTTTCAGACCCTGCTTGGTTTCTCCGGGAGATAGAGCGTTCCCTGCCCCAAAGGCAGTTTAGTCTGGCTCCCCATAATTTCTACGCATTGGTTTAGGTTCTGTCTTTTAGAGCCGCAGCTAAATCTAGCACTTCTTCAACCTGTAATTTGCCCTTTTAATATACAGACCTCTGGAGGTAGTGTTTCCACAACCTCACCTGGGCCATTTAACCATTGCGATTTAACCATTAAATATATGAAGTCTGCGAGAGGCAGCCTTGACTGGTAGGTCGGCTTAGTCTGGTGGACTTCAGCTACAGGTCTCAACTCATTGACTGATTGTGAAATCTCTTTTGTGGATCTCAACCAGCATTTTTTTAATGAAATGAAATATCAGAGTATATAAACACATATTTTCTAAAACTCTGATTTCAGTTTGTGTTGCATGTGCTGCCGTTATATTCTTTCTGCACATCATAAGCATTTCAAAAGCCATTGTTTTGGACCCTCTTACAGGAATTTCAAGTTACTTCACGTTTATTTAGTTATCATCTTTGTCCTTTTAATGGTTGAATTTGCTTCAGGTCAACTAGTTAAAGACATAGTAGCTGTGTTTCAGGTTGCTGATGGCTATTAATTTAACTCTGATTGCTCTGTAAAGAAGAGCATTTCCTGGCTGGCCAGGGTTAAATAACAAGACCTGTTCAAAAGCTCTGCTTCCTCCTTTTTCCTTACTCCACCTTCAGTGAGAGAAGCTGGTTGTGAGCACCTAGAGGATTTCGTGCAATCTTAGGGCCTGTCCTTAAAAGGCAGCCTTTCCTCAAGGCAGGAGGAGCCTCCTTTGCTGCTGGCTCTGGGAAGGAGCTTTTGAGGACGAGCCTGCACTTACCCGGGCTGCTTTGGTCTCTAGACTGCCCTGAGCCTGGAAGTATTCTCACAAACAAGAGAGTCACCTTATCACAACTTGGTGTGAGGGATGTGACAATACCTCCAACTGGAAAGGGAGGGATGTGGCTTAGTTGAAAGAACAGAGTTAAGAGTCTAGCATTGTTTTCTGATCCTGAACTCTCTGCATTGGGGATGGAGGGGGAGAGGTGTGGGGGGACAGGTGAGGGACAGCTGTGGAGAGAGGGGGCTCCTTGGACACATGACTTAAGCTCTTTGAACAACGGTCGGATTTCAGGTTCAGGGCCTATGCCAGGGACTTTTCTTTTGTAATCTCATGTCATCCTCACATTGTCTTTCTCTTACTTTGTCTTACTGGCCTGATGAAACCCCATCCCTGGTTAAATTGAACCTCCTACTTTTTCTATGCCTACACCTGCGCGGTTGGTGCCATCCTGACTTTCCTGCTTCAAGCTGTGTGGCCTCCAACTGCAGTGGGCCCCAAGCTGGTGGCAGGTCATGCCACTCCTCCCATTCAGTCATCGCCTCCTGGACAGCTGTTCATGGCTTCTCTCTCTTCAGACTTCCAACATCTCCCTTCTCTCCCTGCCTCCTAAGCAGATGCTCTTCTTTGAGGAATTATTTTTCATACATAATTATTTTGTCGTTATTCCTTATGATGATGACAGCTAATGCTTATATTATACCTACTATGTACCAGTCACTATTCTTGTATATCAGTTTTCTAGGTCCAATTATTAGCCCCATTTTTCAGGTGAGACATCTGAGGCACAGAAAGATTAAGTAACCTGCCTGAGGTTGCAGGGCCGATAAACGGCAGAACTAGGATTTCAGGCCGGCAGTGCCTCCGAGTCTTCCCTGTGCTCTTGTTTACTGCAGTCTGGAGAAGAGTTGCTCTCACCGCCTTCTGTCTGCCTGCTGCCACCCTCCCTCAGACTTACTCCAACCTTGCCCCTGACCCCTCTTCACCAAAACTGCTCTGCAAGTCATAGAGGACCTGCATGTGGCCAGTCCAGATGGCCAGCTCCCCCTTCCTCAGGACACCTTCTTCATTTGCCTTCCAAGCCACCATCGTCTTCCTGGTTTTCTTCTTGACTCCCTTTTCAGTCTTTTCCTGCTTCCTCTTCAACTCCCCCAAGGTCTAGACTTTGGATTGCTCCAGGGCTTAGTCCCCTACTCTGCACACACTCCACTTCCCAGCTTTAAGGGCCCACAGCTCCCAGGGTCCTGTCTCCAGCCCATTCTCCCTGCTTTGCAGGCCCATGCCTCCAGCTGCCTTTTCATGCCTCTACTAGGGATGGCTGATAGATTGTCAAACTCCAGCTGTCCCCACCCACCTCACACCCCCTTGCAACTTCCCACCTCTCTCAATGGCAACACCATTCTTCCAGTTGCGCAGGCCTGAGACCTTCAGTCTGTTTTCTTTTTTTCACACTCCATTTCCAATCTCGGTAAATTGTGTGGCTCTGCCTTCAAAGTGTACTCGGTATCAGACCACTTTGCACCACATCTACCCGTATCCTGGAACATTAAGTTTTACCTGAATAATTCATTAGCATCTTCACTGATTTCCTTGCCTTAGCCCTTTCACAGCTGCAGTCAGTTGTCCACACAGAGTTCTTTTAAAATGTAAGCAGCACCCTTCTGTGGCCCCATCTTGCCCTCTGCTGCTCCCTCTCTGACCCCTCAGCTCTCCCTTTGCTTTCTCCGGACTTGCTGGCCCCTGCGTGCTTCTCAGACATGCAAGGGATGCCCCGCCTGAGGGTCTGTGCACGGGTCCTGCCCTGCCTGGAAGATCTTCCCCCTGCACAGGTCCCTTCAAGTCTCTGGTCCAGTGTCACTTTCTCATGAAGCCTTCCCTGATCAGTTACTCTAAATTTACAGCCTCTGAGCCTCCAGCAGCACATAGCATCATCTGACACATGCTCTATCCATTTGTTAGTTGTCTGTCTCTCCACATTCCCTGTGAATGAAGACAGCTTCATTACCTGAAGGCAACATTTTTGCTTGTTTTGTTCATAGCTGCATCCTCAACATTGTCCCCTGACATACAGGGTATGCTTAAAAAATATTTGAATGATAGATACTTTTATCTTTGTTTGACAATATAGTAATTGAAGGTCTTAAGAGGTTAAGTTACTTGCCCAGGATCATAGACCCTAGAATTGCCAGGATGGGACTGAAACCCTGACATGCACTTAATTTACCGTGTGCTGCTTTTTCTTGTTAACTAAGAACAATAATACATAACACAGTTATTTTGAGGATGAAATGAATAATGCACAGAAAAGCACTTTATTAATCCAAGTGTGCCAAAAAAAATGTGACTTATCTGATTTATTGAGAATGCTAGCTTTCATGTCTCTGTCATTCGGCAACCCACTCAAAGATTCTTTTGTGTTTCTGGATTTTTATTTGGGAGTAGTCAATGCTGCTGCCACTGCTGCCAAATAACATTTTCTTATTTTTTCTGCCCTTGGTATGAGAAGTGTGTGTGTGTATCTTTTATCGGTCTGTAGCTATGATCCCTCCTCCCCTCCATACACCCACTGGCCTTCAGGTCAAGAGCTTTCCTGACCCCTGTGGCCTGTCGGCAGCAGGGAGCAGTGGAGCTGGCACCTGTGTGGCTGTCATTGTTTGTTCATGTATATGTTCCTGGGGCAGATGCTTATGTTATCAGCAGGTGCTTTGCGGGTGTCCGGAGTCCCATCTTGCACAATTCTCCTGTCAGCCTGTCTGCCCCCTACCCCCACTCTGCCGCAGACTGGAGTGAAGTGATCACAGGCCCATTATGGCTAAATACCAGGGACATAAAATGAAGCAAGCACACTTGATGAACCGCAGAGCTGCTGCTCTCAAGTGCAGAATTTATGTCTCCCTGAACCCAGGGCAGCTTCCCTGGGCTTATAGCATAAAGCATAGAGCAGTTTGGCCCTTCTAATGCCTCATGTTGTAATAATGACACAGCTACAAGAAGAGATGGTGGAGCTTTCTCCATATATACCCTTCTCGTGTTGTTTATTCATTTGTGTTCCTGATTTTGAAGTGGGAGAAACATGCAGCCACTTTGGGAGCGCCTTCAACTGTTTTTTTCTGAAGACAGGAGAGCTTTGAAACTTTAGAAAAGGAGAACAGCATTGAGAATAGTCTAGTGGTTGGATGTCTGGGCCTGGTTACTGTTCTCACATGGGTTGTACAGTGGGATGTAATGGGCATTAGTGTACAGGGACTTAGCATGGACTCCAGGTCTGGTCAAGCTGTTCTCGGCAGGCACCCCTTCAACAGCCTGTGACATCCTTGGCTCCCTCCATGCTGTTGGCCCTGGGCAGTGTAGGGGTGGGTGGAGAGAGTTGCACTTTTCCTGGGGGCCTTCAGAGCAGCCTGGCCCACACTGAAAACTCAAGCAGGATGTGGTGCATCTTTTAACCCAGAATGACTGCCCAGCCGGCGTGTAGCGGCACCTTCCATGCATCAGGGCTAGCCTGATTGTAAGCAACAGACTTTACCTGCTGCCAAATGAGACACACCAAGAAGGCTTGTGTTCCTCTCACAACCTTCCCTGTGTCCTCAGCTTCCAAAGCTGATGAGCGGAAACCAGGCTTGGACTCTTGATCTGTGTCCCATTGGTCCACATGCCTTGTAGGGGATAGCCTGGCCTCCCTGGAAGCAGCTGCTTGGGGTGGGGGCAACACGGTTTCTGAGCCAGAAAGAGCTTGATTGGAATCCCAGCTGCACTATTGACTTTCTAACCACCTGGGGCCTGCTCTAAGCCTCAGTTCCCTTGTCTGCAAAATGGGGATGAAGGCTGCTGTGAGGCTTGCGTGTTTGTGGAGGGCTTTAGTGCAGTCGCTTGATAGGTATTGAGCATTCAGGAAGCAGTAGCTGCTGTTCTTATTTGTAGGGTGGTTGAGAGGCACTGTGGGGTCACACAGGATGGGTGGGCTTTGGAATCACATCTGAGTTCAAATCCTCATTCAGTTGGTCATTCATTAAATACTTAACGAGTACTTATTGCAGGTTTTATAGTGGAGTTGAGATTGTGCTTGTTCCCAGCAGTCTTTGATGTTGGACAACAGCATACTTTACTGAATCCCAGTTTCATCATTTAAATGGGGGTAAAAATACCAATCTTGTATGATTGTGGTGGGAATGAAATAAGTATTTATAAATGGCAGCTAGCTGGTTTATTATTACAGAATTTTCTATTCTAACTCAATGGTTAGTTGCCTAAGATGAACTGCTTGTCTTAAAATATTCCAGCTTTGATATTCAGTCCAGCAGATGTTTGTTGAGCACCTGTTATATAAAAGGCATCATGCCAGCCCAGGAGAATATTATTACCAGCAAGGCACATTTGCAGTCCCTGAGAAGTGGAGACGTCAGAGGCCCAGCCAGCTAGGCAGTAGCTGCCAGTCAGTGCTGCAGTAAAGGTATAAACCAAGTCCTGAGATAGCACCGAGGAAGAAGCTGTTGCTTCTGCATGGAGGAGCTGGCAAAGGCCACATGTGATGGTTGTCCAAAGATGAGAGACTGCACAGGCAGGTGACAGTGCGAGGGAAAAGGGCATTCCAGCATAGATGTTCCATCAGCAAAGGCATGGAGGTGAGAATCCACAGGGAGGCTCAGGTGTGATGGTAATAGTGGGTCATTTGGGTGTGGTGAGGCTGGAAAGAATGAATGGGGCTGGGCTGTGAAGGCTTAGGGAGTTCTCAGCCTTGTGGGCTGAGCCTGTGATGTGGAAAGTTTACAGGAGGGCAGTGTGAGCCCCTGACTGCATGGGGCAAGCTGTCCGGTAAAAGTATAATGCCAGCTACTCATGGAATTTAAAACTTTTCTAGTAGCCACATTAAAACAGAAAAGAAAACAGGTGAAATCGATTTTAATAATAGATTTTATTTAACCCAGTATATTCAAAACATTATTTCAACATATAATCAGCATAAATAACTTTTAATGAGCTATTTGGCATTCTTTCTTTTGGTACTAAGCCTTCAAAATCTTGTGTGTATTTTATACCACAGCACAGCTGATTTTGGACCACAGCCATATTGCAGATGTTCAACACATGGCCGGTGGCTGCTGCATTGGCTGCACAGGGTTAGCAGGTCTGGGGTGATGAGAGTTGAAAGTGATCTTCCTTGTCTTAGACCTTCCCCTGAGAGCCTGAACCAGGCTTCTCGCATCAAACCTTTGAACAGACCTGCCCAACAGCTAATTGGTACCTCAGGGAAAAGAGAAAACCTGGGGGATTTTGTCATGCATGGGTTATATGGTGCAAAAAAAAAAAAAAAAAGAATTCCCTGGTGTTTCCCAGATTCATGTACATCTCCACGGCACAGACCTCGCTGGACAGCAAGTTACTGTGTACCATTTATTGAGCCTCTGGTATGGCCTGTTCATCCACTGCATACTTCAGATAATACATTATTTCTAATTTTTCGATGTCTGCAAAACAGGTTTCTTACCCATTTTACAGAGGAGGAGAGTCGGGACATGAGAGATTTAGTACCTTGTCCAAGATCGTTTAACCAGATGGGGCAGAGCTAAGGCACAAACCCGACTTCAAACCTGTGTTCCTACCATTCCTTAATAGGATCTAACACTCTGTGTACATTATAATCTCCAAATCAGAGAAAAGTGCATATAAGAAGTTAGCATGTGTGCATACATGCATATCTATATACATAAGTAGGAAAAGACGGGAAAGTTCTAATCACAGAAAAAAAATCACAAACAGTTCTGTGCTGAAGAATGCGTCCCTGCTTTCCTCCTCTCTGCCTCTGGTCTCCTGCCCACACATACTGGGGACCATTTGGAGTGTCCCCATGCTGACCGGTTGCCGTGGGTGTGTGCTGGTGGGGGGTAGGAGCATAGCAGGTGGAGTTTCATTAGAATTAGTAGAACTCAGGCATTTGTGAAGTTTCCGTTTCCCTGGTTAGGGAAGCTAGAGGCCGTGGGGCACTGGCATTTGAGAAGCTGGAGGCTGCAGCTTCCATCCTGCCTGAGCTGCTTGCTGGGCAGAAGCCAGGCTGAGCGTGTGAGCTTCATTTATTTCTCTCTGCAAGGGGCTGCTGAACCATGATGGCACAAAGTGGGCAAAGGGCGGGAAGATAAGTGGGGTACACCCAGGAAGGTGGGGACTGTCCAGGCTTCAGAGTCACAGATGTGGGTTTGACCTTTGACTCTGCCAGTCCTTTCTTTTGTGTCAGTGGCAGGGCCTTGGATTCTTCCTTGTGAAACTGGAGCAGTCATTTTAGGCAGAGCTCTTTCCAGTGTAAGGGACAGAGACCCCTTGGAGCCAGCCAAAGTTGAAAGAGGCGTTCATCACATACAGAGACACGTCGGAGTACCCTGAGGACAGGAACCTGTGTAGAGCTGGCCTCACAGGGGACTCAACTAGAAGGAGGAGAGTGTGGAGGCTTCTCTTGTGGCCTCTCTGGAGTGCTCCCTCCACCCCCAGGCCTCTCTCCCACCTGGCTTCCCTGGTGACTACAACTGTGTGATTGTCCAACTTCAGTGTCCGTTCATGTCTCTTAGATTCTTGAAGTAGAGGCCAGTTGGCCCAGCTTCTCCTTTAGGCAAGCCCACATTTCAGAGGTCCTAGCAGATGTGCTTGAGCAGGCCCTGGCCCAGGAGGCCGCCCGGTGCAGCCGCTGGGCCCAGAGCCATGGTGAGGCGATCCTTAGCCCAGAGGGAGGCGGGCATGGACAGTGCTCTGTGGTGGCCTTTCCACCCTCCAAAAGTGATTGCTTCTTGATTTCTCTTTCCCTGAGTCTGCCTCCCAACTTCCCAGACTTTAAGCTGAAACCTTCTCCTATTTCATTGAAAAAAACAGAAGCCTTTAGTCCCCCAACCCTCACAGTACGGAGCCACCCCTCGCCCCCAGTGCCATCTTCCTACCTCCTCTTGTTGAGTTCAAAGGGTCCTTTGCCTCTTGAAGGCAGGTCTGTCCATTCAGCTTCTTGTCTTGCTCCTACAGAGACCTCTTCTTTTTTCAGTGTCAGGGTTTTCTCCCATTCTATTAGACCCCTCAAACATCATTCTCTAGTTTTGCTTATTATTTAAAGAAAAAGAAAGAAAAACCATTTTGGCCACACACATTCTTCCCACAAAACTTCAAAGCAGTTTTCTGCCCTGGTGCTGTTTGGTGTGCTGGCATGCAGACCCGTCATCACAAGCTACCGGAAGACAGAGGGGCTTGCAGCAGAGTGTCAGCCAGCTCTGCACTGAGCACGTGCCACTGACAGTTTTTCCCTGGCCAAATATTCCCGAGGAAGGAAGCAGTGCATTCGCTTATGTTCTGGCACAAATGCCTCTGTCTTCTGACAGTTGACCTTCTTGACTGTCTTGGTCCCCACGACAGCACGTTCTCTTTTGCCTCACTCCTTTTCTCTGAGTACCCCATGCTTGCTCTTCCCCTTCCTGCCCTGTAGCTGTCAGGGTGAAAGGACTCAGTCCTGGGCCCTTTCTCTGCCTGCCTTGGACATGATCTCTCTTAATCCAATAGTTGATGACTTCCAAATACAGATCTTCAGCCCAGACCCAGCTCCTGACTCATTTATCCAATTGCCTCCTTGATATTATTTCCATGACGATGTCTAAGAAGCATCCTCACATGCAGAGTACTCAATGCACTTCTTGAGTCCGCCCTTCCCCAGTGCCCATGCCCTCCCTGGCCCAGGCCACTCTGCCCTCTGCCTGGTGCTCTTCCCAGCTTTTTTCCTGGTTGGTCCCTTTTCACCATAGGGTCCCCTCCCCAGTCGTTATCTCAGAGATGCTTTCCCTTGCTGCCCCAGCTCACAGAGATGCTTTCCCTTGCTGCCCCAGCTCACAGGTGAGTGAGAGCAGAGACGCTGCTCCTCCTGAAGCCTGATGAAGTACCCAGGATTCAGATGGGCATGTTTGCCCTTTAAATCCTGACCAGACCGGCCCTGGCCCCAGCAGCTTGAGGCTTTTTTCCATGCCTCCAGGAACTTCTGAATGCATCTTACAAATGTTGAGAACTGGTCGTTGCGGAGGCTGGGGCCTTTGAATGTCAACTACACTTGTGTGGGTGGATGCAGACAGCAGCATGAAGTGCAGGAGGGAAGTCAGGCCCAGCACTGCTAGCCAGCCAGCCAGGGCATGGCTAGCCCTAGGCCTGGGGTGCCACCTGCCAGTCCTGTGAGGAGTTTGGGAGAGACAGCAGCGGGCTCCGACAGGCCATTAGCTCCACAAGGAAATGGCCACGAATCAGAGTGCTGCTAATGGCTTGTTTCTTTTTAAACAATTTTTTTGAGGCCGTGTCGGAGAGAATAGGCTGCCATTTGCAGCTTTGAATAGGAATGCTGTCCATTGCTCTGTTAGAAGCCATGGGGTATTTACAAACTGGGTGACTGTTGGCAAGACATTTTTCCCCTTTGCTCCTTGGTTTCCTCCCTTCCGTGATGGGGATAATAAAGCCTGTCTGTCTGACTCACAGGGCCGTTGGGGTGTGTTCCAGGTGTTGGTATGTCAGCTAGCACGAATTCACCGCCCGCTCTGTGCCAAGCCCTGAGTTATACAGCTTCCTATTCCATCCTCACCACGGTCCCGCGAAGGTGGGCATCACTCAAGGCTGCAGTCAGGCTTAGAGGAGCTCAGTGCACCCGTCCCTGGGCCGCCCACGGGTATGGGTGGAGATGTCTCAGCCCACCTGTACCGCGTCCCTGCGAGCGGGCAGAGCTCTGGGTACAGATGCATTTGTTTTCCAGATTCTCACAGTCATCCTTTAAGACAAGCTGTTCTCATTGTTCAGATGATGGCATGGAGGCCTAGTGGAGTTAAGTGACTTGCTCAAAGCCATTTAGCCTGTAAGTGATTGGTCCTGGATTTGAAGGCAAGTCTGCCTGGAAGTCCTTTGGAAGACTTGAAAAGGAGAATTGGTAAAGCCAGGGGTTCCTATACCTTTCAGGCCTTAAGAAAGTAATAGTAGGTGTTTTTTTTTCTTCTCTCTGTTCCTTATTTCATGAAGGAAATTATACATTTGCCCAAATGGCGCTTCCCTTAATATTTGCTGAACCTTAATGTTTGCTTTTGATTGGCATTATGCCATCCTAGCACAATAATATTTGTCATCTCATACCTTAGGAAACTCTGCCTGATTTTGAATGATACAAAAAAGGTTTTGGGGTCTAAATGGAGTGAGAGGAATGGTAAGAGATTAAGTATCCCTCATAAAAACAGGATGGTATCAGTAAGACCTTTCCCAACTCTGAGTCCACATTCTACCACCTCGGTCACTTAGGTGTAAATGTCATCTTCCTCCTCAAGATGATGACAGGCCACCCACTACCCTGGGACAAAACAGGGCAGACAGTATACAGCATAGGTCCCTCTGCTAGAGGAACATTGGTATTCAGTGCTCTTCTGCTTCCAAGAACCCCTCACTCCATGCTACTCTCCCAGAATATTGTAATGGACATCTGCCTTTGATATATCCCTGATACCCAACCCCACTCCGTCACTGTGTTTGAAAAGTACTCTTCCTGCTGTACAAATTGGAAGGCTAGGCTGTGGGCATATGGGCTGGGGCTTGGCTAGTCACACATGCATGGAAGCTGGTGATGCAGAATGCTGGGGGGTGGCGAGTTCATCTGGAGACTGTGCCAGCAGCCACATCTAGTTTTTGGGGGTGGTCATGGTGGCTCGGCACCTCCTGCTCCAGTGCCCGTGTCCAGTGCTGACGGTGGTGATGCAGGCTCTGGCATCCTTACACTGGGAGTGTGAGTTGGGCTCCAGTTATGGCAGCACAGCATAATGTCCTGCCCATTTTCTGAGCCTGATTCTTTGGCTTTTCTGGGAATCAGTGAGATGCCAAAGGCCTTTAAGTAAACTCGATTTAAATCAGCTGAAGTCTGTTTCATCTGCTTAAAGCTAAGAAGCCGACTTTTATAGAGATGTTCCTCTGTAGTTATCCAAACATTTGTATTCATTCTTCTGGCCCCTGAAAGTTCTACTTCACCTGTTAGGCACCTCCGTGAGCTACAGAATTAACAGGAGAATCCCAGGTTGAGTGGGTGGCAGGACTGTGGGCTCAGCCGTCTCCCTTCATTATTACTGTGACCCGGGTCTCCATCATGCCCCCTAGACAGTGACCTCTGTGGGGACACAACTGAGTCCTTCATCTCTATCCTCAGCTCCTTGAGTAATGCTTGGCACACGGTGGGTGCTTGGGAAGGTTTGGATGAATGGGCCAAGGAACCAACAAAGAGATGAGAGAAGTTGATGCCTGTGGGCTCTCTGCAGCCTTAATGAGGCTGGCCTGGCTTGGGCAGGAAGGGGGCTACGTGCCTGGAGACTGCAGGCTGCCTGCAGTTCCATGCTGGAGATGGGCTGGGGAGATCATGGGACTTAGAGCAGGAAAGCAAATAGCTAGAGCCATGAAAGGGAGAGCCGCTCCTCTGAGTGGAGGCGGCGTAGTTGGTGCTTCCCAATCCTTTCACCTCATGGCATGTACAGAACACAGTATTATTTGTCTGGTACCCAGGGCTTTGTCCAGCTGGCGCTGGAGCGGAGGCCCCTCTCACAGCACACCGGTGACCCAGTGCCCGCTACTTAGAGCGCTGATCCCAAGAGAACTTAGAGCCTGGTGTGGCCTCTGTTCTTAGCCCTTTGTCATGTAAGTTGCAGATATTTTTCCTAGTTGTGTATTTGCCTTTATGATTTATTTTTTCTTCTATTTGGTTTATTCTCGACCATCACAGTTGTTCTCTCTACAGGAGGTTCCAGCCTTGGCAAGAGGAGTGTGGCCCTTCCTGGAATCCCTCTGGACACACCCTCCTAGCATCCTCTAGGAAAGATGCGGCAGCTCAAAGGGAAGCCCAAGAAGGAGACCTCCAAGGACAAGAAGGAGCGGAAGCAAGCCATGCAGGAGGCCCGGCAGCAGATCACTACAGTGGTGCTGCCCACACTGGCCGTGGTCGTGTTCTTGATCGTGGTGTTTGTGTACGTGGCCACGCGTCCCACCATCACCGAGTGAGCCCCGCAGCCGGCCGCGGACCCCATCGGCAGGGAGAGGAGGCGCGGGAGGGGGACGCAAACAAAAAATGGCTTTCATATTCAGAGATGTTCATGTTGCTGAGCTGTAAGCAGGAGCACCCTGTCTTCTCTGGTCTTTGACTTGATTAAAGTATCTCCGCTTTCTTGGGAGGGAATAGGGGATGTTTTATCAGTGAATGTGCCATACACCTTATGGTCCACTTCATGTGCCTTTCAGACTTCAAAGCGCGCGCGCGTGTGTGTGTGTGTGTGTGTGTGTGTGTGTGTGTGTGTGTGCGCGCGCTTCTTTTTCTCTCCTAAAAATCGATAAGTAGCTCCACCTGAAGAGGGGTGGAACCTCTGGGTCAGGAAACAGCTGGAATCCACACTCACCTCATTCCCATTGTTTGGATCATGCCTCTTTCCAACACGTGTTCACAATCTCCAAAGGGACTGTATTTCTTCTCTGTGCTTAATGTGATTTGAAATATGTTGAATCAAAGTGAAATATTTATTTTTTGAATAAAGGAGATAATAGCCTTAAACTGGATGCTTATCATGTTTTGCAAGGAGGTGCTGTCTATGGGTCTCCCCCTGCCCACGGGTCTGCCCCTCTTCCCTCCCCTTCCCTTTCTCCTGTGGCTCTCTCCACCTTCCCCAGCACTCCCTCTGCTCATCATTTCTGAGTAAAATTATGCTTTTTGACCGATAATTTTAAGATGGAGAGGGACAGAAAGGGTGTATTAATTGGCTTGCTTTAGAAAGTGAGAGTTCTAATTAGACTGTGACGACAGGTGCTTTTTACACCAGTTAGTTTTTCCTACTTCAACTCGGTATGTTTGTGCAAACAGCAATACAGAGTGATCCTGGAAGTAAAAGGTCAGGCTTGGTTTTGTTCTTAGCTGAAAGGATGCAAATTGTTGGCATTCCAGCTGAGTTTTCAATGCAAATTGGCTGGAATGGTTGCCTCATTTTATTCTAACAGCACTGCTCAGGCGGTCCTGGTTCCTGATGGAGCAGCCTCTTTTTGGAAGTCAGATTCATGGTTACTGTTCTGAGGATGTCTGTTTTCCTGTCATTGCTGATTATGGAGATTTGTGGGGAGAGAAGCGCTTTTCCTAATCCCCGTGGCTGCACGACTCGCTCACGGATGGCAGAGGCTGTTAGTGGAGATTTGGGGCCTCTTGGAGTGAGTCTCTCTGGAAGACGAAGCAGCTATTGAAAGGAAGGACTTCTCTGGCTGATGCCTGAGAGCCTGGACTCGGCAGGCTGACAGAGCTCTGCGGCCCCGCTCTGTGAGCTGGTCTCAGAGAGACTCGGTGTCTCCTCATGCTCACTCAAGGGCCAATGGCCCTGGTAAGAGATTCGCTAAAATACTTGCCAAATTCAGAGGCTGCTAGCATCAAGTTCCTCTGAGGTTTCTGTTTTCCTCCCCTTTATTTGGTTCTGTTATGAACTTCAGTGCTTGCTGGTCTGAGAAAGACTGCAGGCCACTGTCCCAAGGACTTTCTCATTCAGGGGCTGGAGGGTGGAGGAAGGCGTCTGTGGCCATCCCTGCTCCTCACAGGGGCTGCTGTGCGGCTGATGAGTCCCCTTCCCAGGGCAGATGCTGTGAGGATGGAGCAAGGACAGCCTGTCCACTCCAGCAGAAAGACCCCAGTCTGCATGTCTTGCAATTACCTGATCAGCATTTAGTTCCCAGTCTACCACTCAGAATTGTGGATTACTTAACCCCACTGAACCTCAGTTTCCCTGTCTGTAAAGAACTGGTAAAGTCACTTTCAGGAAGGTGAGCCCTAGTAGAAAATAAGGCTTTTAGAACAAACTTGGGTTTTGGTGCAGATTTTGCTGCTGGAACCCCTCTGAGTCCACTTAGAGGTTATCTTGCCTCATAGGATTGTGGGGAGGGTTAAGTTGAAATAGTGTATTTGTAAGGCCAAATCTAGCGCCTGGGGCTTAGTTACTCATAGTTACTGTGTAAACAATAGTAGCTTGATATTTTACATATATTTATTTCTCACACAGCCTCATGAGGTAGGTATGATTATTACTCAATCTTACACATGAAGAAGCTGAGGCAGGCCAGGAAACCTGTCCATGTCACACAGCTCTAGTGAGTGGAGGAGCCCTGGTTTGTTTATTCTTAAGCTTTTGTTACGGTACGTTTTAAACATATACAAAAATAGATGCAGCATGCCTCAGGTCCCCGTTCACCATTCTTCAGCAAACCTCACTGGCCGCTCCTGCCCATCCATCTGCACTGCCCCCACATCCAGACACCCTCATGTGCACACATTCCTTGGGCTGTTTGGAGCAAAACAGGAGATGGGATTTTAAACCCAGGCAGCCTGGCTCCAGAGTCCATGTTCTTCTACATCATTAAAATCTGTTGCCTTTCAATAAATAATTTTTTCTACTCCCCTGGTCTAAAGAAACCTTGCCTGCCCAGGGTATTTGAACAGCCCTCACCTGGTCATGGTGAACGGCCTTTGATGCCATCTTTAGACAAATGGGCTGTGAGTTTGGCCTGCCCTGTGGGCACTAACTCCACCCAGCCTCTGGTCTGTTGCTCAGTGAAAGAGGAGCCTCACCTGGTAGCGATATGAGAAATAATCTTTTCCATGGGCTCCTTACTTAAAACATTTCAGTGTTCTTGCTTAGGAGATTTTGTATATGATGTGAAAAGAATATAATCTTTGGGAAACCGACATTATCTGAATTCTACCTCTGCCACTTTCTAGCTGAATGACATTACTCAGGCCCCATGACCTGAGCCGCACTTGCCCCACATCTGTGAAGTAAGGTTTACTCTCTAGGGGATGTTGGGAGGATATATTGAAATATGAAAATGGCATACTTTGTGCCTAGTACATTATGGAGGCCCCATAAATGGCCATTCCCTTTTCGTCAGTGTGTTCAAAAACTCAGAATATAAATGAAGGCCTGCTTCCCAAGGCTCTACTGGCCAAATGGACAGGCCACACACAGTGTAATAGATCCTTTAGGTGCTTGTGGCTCTATTTTCACCACTGTTTTCCTCTTTGTTGTCCATCAGGAGGCCTAGTTGGTTTGAACTGGACCTTCAGAAGGCAACTACTAGACAGGTTTGGTGAAGGCAGGCTGAAAATGGACCTTTAAAAGATAACAATTTTGATGTGAGTCACCTGGCAGGGACCAGATGCCAATTTACTGTGGACTTGCTCGGTGGAATTTTAACAATTCTCAGGGGAAATAGTACTCTCGTATGGGTGTACTTGGTAATGATTTGAGACACCAGGTTCCAAATTATTTCCAGCTATTCAATGGCTTCAAGGCAATACTGAATTATTTATTAGGAGTTTCACAGAAAGTCATGCTGGGGTTCCTGCAATAGAATCTAGGACTCTTGGCTTTCGGAGTCCTCATTACCAAGCCTAATGTTTCTTGAAGAGCAACTTCCGAGTTGGAGACAAGAATAGAAACCATTGTCATTGATTTAAAAGGTGTCATGTGATGTATTTTTTTTAAAAGTCCTGATACCAAGATGTGTTTGTGTATTCATTTTCTGGCCAACGAAAATCTTGGTGATTATCATTGTCATTATGGAGGGTATGAGACTGAGAGAAGAAGGATCTAGACCCAGTCTGCCACTCAGAGTGTGACATTGGCCAGGCACCTCGTATAGGTATGTTGGACCATAGAATCTCCTGAGAGCTCTTGTATCCCAGAGATTCTGTGAACATAGAGTTAACAAAATACCTATGTGAATGAATAGATTTACTTGGAGCTCAGAGAACCAACGGCACCTGGTCTAAGAGGTCTGAGGATAGAAGCTACAAGGTAGCCTGTGTATCTCCTTGTGATCTTCCCAGAGCTCTATAAATGCAGCGGTTGCTACCAACTGGTCATGAGTCTAAACCTGTAAAGGTTAAGTTCAGTTTGATTGGTCCTGAGGCCGCCAGCTATAAGTTTTCCTGGTCAGTTCAAGGACAGAGCAAATATGCACCCATCCATCCTTCATGTGTCCTTCATGAGGTAAGATAGGGAACCTGCAGCCAGGCTCGTCTGTGAACTGGAGATGGTTAAGACATTGCCGTAGGTCACTAGGAAAATTTGAGAGATGATTGTCCTTCCCTCTTCCCCAAAAGGGTCTCACACCATTAATTACTTGTCAGAGGTAGAAAAATCAGGAAATCTTTTGAAATTATGGCCCTCAGGTTTTTTTTTTTGGAAGTCTACTATCACATTCCCTATAGCTCTGCCTTGAAAATATCCCATACAGGATATTTTTCAAAGATGTCTGCCTTTGAATGTATTTGAAACTGTCTAATTCTGTGTTCTGTACAATATTTGCCACAGACTTTTCCTTAAACATTAGAAATGAGATACAGAATTTTGGGATCAAGAAGATATATGAATAGCTTCCTCTAAATCTTTTGAGAGTATCTGTACTAGAATTGCAGAAGGGTTTGTACGTCTTCTGGATCCGTGTCCCCCTTCCTCCATGCTTCAAATATCAGGACAGAGCAATTGTGCACATATGGTTTGCCTCTACACAGCAAACCTCTTACTCTATCAGGCCTAATTTTTTCTTATGAATCATGTACTTCAGTAGGCAGTCCTCTTCTGAGTATTTTCTTCCCCTTCAGGGACAAGGCAAATGTCCCTGACTTCAGTATATTTCAGTCTTGTCATGTGTATTATCTCCCTGCCTGCCAGTTCTTTGGAAAGGAGCCAGTCTTTTCAAAAAGCTTTTAGTCCCTTGAACTGTTGAGTGACAACTTAAGGAATGTGGAGCTGAGAGAGGATTTGGATGCTCAGTAACGTCATGGTTAAGGGTCTGTCTCTCTTCTTCCCTTGTGTTCACTTCCCCATTGTTTCGTAAAGGTTGTCTGCTTTTGAATTTTCCCACAAGGAAACTTTCATCCAACCTTTGAATATTCCCTTTCCAATTGAAACAGGCACAACTGGTCACACGTGGATCACCCCAGCTTTTTCAGAAACCATATTAAGTCATTTGGGATCAGACTTAACTTCAAAGGCACCAACAAGTTTAGGTTAGAATAAATTAAGAAAGCCCATTATGAACTCCTTTTGCAGACTCCTCTACCTTGAAATTTCTCTGTCTCCACCTGATTCTGTCAAAGGTCTGCCCATCTGTTTCCTCCACCCCAATTCTCCAGAGACATTGAAATTCCCCTATCTCACACAGTCCTCCCAGATTGGATTTTAAAAGATGTAACAATGTCTACAAAGACATATTTAAAGCAAAAATGTACAAAATGGTGAAAAGAAAAAAGGCAAATATGAACAAAAGCGATGGCAACAGTTTTAACATCAGCAAAGAAATATAAGGTGAACATGCCATGGGGGCAAAGGATGACATATACTAGTACTCTATTTTTATTTATTTATTTATTTTTGTGACGGAGTCTCGCTCTGTCGCCCAGGCTAGAGTGCAGTGGCGTGATCTCGGCTCACTGCCAGCTCCGCCTCCTGGGTTCACGCCATTCTCCTGCCTCAGCCTCCCGAGTAGCTGGGACTACAGGCACCTGCCACCACAACCGGCTAGTTTTTTGTTTTTTGTTTTTTGTTTTTGTTTTTGTTTTTTTTGTATTTTTAGTAGAGACGGGGTTTCACCGTGTTAGCCAGGATGGTCTCGATCTCCTGACTTCGTGATCCACCCACCTCGGCCTCCCAAAGTACTGGGATTACAGGCGTGAGCCACCGCGCCTGGCCAACATATACTAGTACTGTAATAAAAAAAGATTATGATCATGAATGTGTATGTTAATATAGCTTCAAAATATATAAAGCAAGTGACTATTGACAGGACCACGAGAAGAAATACATCACAATTTTAGTTGTTTTTAAGGTAGCACTTTTAGACGTTGATAGATCGAGCAGACGAAAGGAGCAAGTATATAGAGGATTTGAATAATCACATGAATAAGCTTGATATGGTATATAAAACTAGATCCTTTTACCCAATGGAGAATATAATTTTTTAAGAGTGCACATGAAAAACGTTAATAAAAATTGGCTTTGTTTTCAACTTTGATGGAAAATAACCCACAGATTCAAGAAATTCAACAAGCTCTAAGTAGGGTAAACGAAGAAAACCACACCTAGGCATGTCAGAGTCAAATTACTAAAAACCAAAAATAAATAGCGGTGGGCATGGAAATCTAGCCTCAACCTTCTCTACCATTTAGCACTTGAGGAGCAATGCCTACAAAGTTCTCGGGGAAAAAGACCAACCCAAGAGCTCTTTTGTATGTTTCCTTTGTATAATATGTTGCTCATTTAACAACTATTTTCAGTGTAACAACTATGTGCCAGGTACTGTTCTTGGTACTGGGAGATACATCAGTGAGAAAAATATAAAATATTCCTGTCTTTATTAAATAGAGTACATTTTAGCAGGGGAACACATCAAACTAACATGTATAACTGCAATACATAAGCATTTCTAAACATGGAAACATTAGGGACTATTTTTCATGAGTATTTTGTGGAGAAACCATAAGAGCATAGTGTCCAAACAAGAGAAATGGAGAAGCTACAGTAAAGTAATTTGCTATAGGATTACAATAAAATCAACTGTGCAAACTATGGTTTCAGAAATGTTATAACAAGTTGGAAGTGAGAAGACATGAGGTGACATAAGTATTCTTTCTTGCTCTTTTAATGTTAGGGCTTTAAATTATTTAAAGCTGATAATATACTTTGAAGTGTAAAGGTAAGTACTGAAAGAAAAAATAGAAATAATATAACCAGCTTATTTGGTGGAGGAGCAGTATGAAGTGAAGCATGCTATTATTTTATTGTTGCTTAGGTATGGTGTCAGTACATAGAAATTAAGGGAATAACGGATTAACAAATAAAGGTGCTAGAAGAAAACATGGTAGAGAACTCTGTATCGCTGGTCTGGGCAATAATTTTTTTGGATATGAACCCAAAAGCACAGACAACGAAGGCAAAAATAGACAAATGGGATTACATCGAACGAAAAAGCTTCTGACCCAAGGAAACAATCAACAGAGTGAAGAGACATCCTACAGGATGGTTTAAAAAAAAGTACACACTATACATTTGATAGGGGGTTAATATCCAAAATATATACAGGGAGACGGTTAATGGATACCCCCCAAAAAGTGGAATGAATAAGATCTGCTATTTGATAGCACAATAGGGTGACTATAGTCAATAATGTATATTAAAATAATGAATGTAGTTGGATTGTAACTCAAAGGATAAATGCTTGAGGGGGAATGGATACCCCATGCTCCATGATGTGCTTATTTGACATAGCATGCCTGTATCAAAACATCTCATGTACCCCATAAATATATACACCTACTATATAATCATGTAAATTTTTAAATAAGAAAAAACCCCAAACCCCAAATATATATAAATATATATGGAACTCAATAGTAAGAAAACAAATTAGAAAATGAGCAAAAGACCTGAATAGACATTTCTCAAAAGACATACAAATGAGCAACAGGTATATGAAAAAACGTTCAACCTCACTAATCAGGGAAATGCAAATTAAAACCACAATATCACCCTTGTACCTGTTAGAATGGCTATTATCAAAATGATGAAAAAATAAGTATTGGAGAGGATGTGGAGAAGGGAACACTTGCATACTACTTGTGGGAGTGTAAATTAGTACAGCCATTATGGAAAATATGGAGGTTCCCCAAGACATTAAAAGTAGAACTACCATGTGATCTACCAATCTCACTACTGGGTACATAGTTAAAGGAAATGAAATCAGTATGTCAAAGAGGTATCTGTACTCCTATATTCATTGCAACACTATTCACAACCGCCAAGATATGGAACCAACCTAAGTGTCCATCAGTGGATAAATGGATAAAGAAAAAGGTATATACGCAATGGAATACTGTTCAGCCTTTAAAAGGATGGAAATTCTGTCATCTGTGACAATATGGATGAACCTGGAAGGGTTTATGTTAAATGAAATAAGCCAGGCACAGAAAGATAAATACTGCATGATCTCACTTATATGTGTAATCTGAAAAGGTCGAATTCATAGAAGAGTTGCAGGGGCTGGATGGAAGGGGGTTTGAGAGCTACTGGTCAACAATACAAAATTTCAGTTAGGAGGAATAAGTTCAAGAAATCATGTAATACAGCATAGTGACTACAGTTAATGTATTCTTGAAAATTACTAAGAGTAGATTTTAAGTATTCTCATCACAAAATGACAACTATGTGAGGTAATGCATATGTTGATTAGCTCCATTTAGCCATTCCACAATGTGTACATATTTCAAAACAACATATACATGATAATTATACACAATTTTTATCAATTAAAAAGTTAAAAACCAACAGATTCTGGAGAGGCCATGGAGAAATGGGAACGCTTATACACTATTGGTGGGAATGTAAATTAGTTCAGCCACTGTGGAAAGCAGTTAGGAGATTTCTCAAAGAATTTAAAACAGAGTTAACATTTGACCCACCATCCCATTACGGGTATATACCCAAAGGCAAATAGAACATTATACCAAAAAGACACGCACACATGTTCACTGCCATGCTATTCTCAATAGCAAAGATGGGAAATCAACTTAGATGCCCATCAGTGCGAACTGGATAAAGAAAATATGATACATGGAATACTATGCAGCCTAAAGAATGAAATAATGTCTTTTGTAGCAACACTGATGGAGCTGGATGGAGGCCATAATCCTAACTGATGCAGGAACAGAAAACCAAATACCCCATGTTGTCACTTATAAGTGAGAGCTAAACGTTGAGCACCCATGGACGTAAACATGGGAACAATAGATACTGGGGGCTACTAGAGGGGGGAAGGAGGGAGAGGTGTGTAGGCTGAAAAACTTACCAGGTACTGTGCTCACTACTTGGGTGCAGTATACCCATGTAACAAACCTGCATAGGTACTCACTGTATCTAAAATAAATGCTGAAGTTAAAAGGAAAAATCAGGAAATTGTAGGAAATATATAATGATCATTCGAAAAATGAAAAACCTTCCTGATAAAATGAGAAAAAAAATAATAAAGTAGCCATTAGGAACAACTAAGACAAAATAAAAGCTTATAAAATCATGACACGAGTGAAGGAAACAAGCTATACAGCTTCTATATACATTGGAAGTTATGTATATTGGAAGTTATATATACATTGGAAGTTATTTTGAACCATTGATGGAAATAGTGTAATGCAAAATATGATGACAGAAGCAAGACCAAACATAGCTATCAAATCTGAGAAAATGGCGTGAATATACTTATTTAAAGAAAAAAGACTTAAATTGGAATATAAAGGAAAACCTAATGCACATCTTGTAAAAAAGATACACCTTAAAGTGACTCAAAGCAGTTGAAAGTAAAAAGATGGACAAAAGTATATCAGTGATGCATCTAGAAGAAAGTAATACCATTAGAGGAGAGCTCAGATGAAAATTCATAGCTTTAAACAGGTATCTACGAACAGGAAATTGTCAGGGAAACAAACGGGAAGCAGTAGTTACAGCCTTACTATTAAATAAAGTTGGGAGCAAAAAGCATAAAAGAGATAAAGGGCACTTTATGGTGTAAAGTATATAATTTATAATGAAGATCTAGAAATTATGAATACGTACAAAATGACCAAATTTATCTTAACAGAAATAGGAAATACAAAGAGTGATAGACAGAAATGTATTAGTAATTGGAGACTTTGAGTCTTCTAAATCCTTATCTTTGAGCAAGTAAATAAAAGATAAGGATTTAGAAGACAAAATATATCTGACTCATACATATTAAACTGTTCCTAAAAACAGAGGCTATGTATTTTTTTTCAAGTTTCAGAAACATTTACGAAAATTATTTACTGGCCTGGCTTGGTGGCTCACACCTGTAATCCCAGCACTTTGGGAGGCCGAGGTGGGTGGATCACGAGGTCAGGAGTTCAAGACCAGTCTGGCCAACATAGTGAAACCCTGTCTCTACTAAAAATATAAAAAATTAGCCAGATGTGGTGGTGTGCTCCTGTAATCCCAGCTACTTGGGAGGCTGAGGCAGGTGAATCGCCTGAACCCGGGAGGCAGAGGTTGCAGTGAGCTATCATGGCACTGCACTACAGCCTGGGCGACAGTGTGAGACTCTGTCTCAAAAAAAAAAAAAAAAAAAAATTACCTGATGTATGTTTATCTCCTCTAAATCCTGAGCTCCAGGAGATTCAAAAGAACTTGTCTGTCTTGTTAACCCCATTTTCCTAGAGCTAAAAGAGAATATCAATAAATATTTTTTACAAAGTGAAAGAGCAGATAATTCACAAAAGAAAAATGCAAATGACCAGTATGCTGATGAAAAAAAAAAAAGCGCACAACTCTGTAAACAAAAATTTCTGTTCAAGTAACAATAGAATATCATTTTACCTATCAAATCGGCAAAGCTTTTAAAAAACATAATGCTCTAAATCCTTTGCTTTATACATAAAAGCATACGTAGATAATTTGTCAACTTTCCAAAACGTTGAGCTGAATAAATATGAAGAGTTCTTTCCAATTCCCATTACTCTCGTGCAAACTTCCAAGTCAGCCATGGCCTGTGAGGAAATGCATTACGTTGTGTTATGTCCCATCCTAACTTCCCCTGGATTTGTGAGTGGCTTATACCTAAGCAGGGTGACATGTCCTCCGGATAGACCTACCACATGGGCTGACCCACCCTGAGCTGGGTCCCAGGAGCTCTGCTTAGCTGCTCTTGCCCATCATTGTCCATCTGCCCCACTGCACTGCTGTACCCTGAGGAAATATCTCCCTGAGGCTCTTATTTAGTCTACTGCTGATACGTAAATTTGCTGCATGGAGCCCAGACCATATTTATGTAGCAATTAAGGTCTATATTTCATGGTTAGATTTTCAGACTATCTTAAAAAACCTATTTGAATTTTAGAACATTAGAGATGAAAAGTTTCTTAGAGTTTACTGGCTAGATCTCCTACCACTTCCTGGAGCATCCTGATAGATTCTGATTAAGTATCTAGCATTAGGAGATCCTAGAACTGGAGAAGATAGGCCCCAAATACTGGTGTTAAAAAATAAAACAAAGTAACAGAAGAAAATGGATTTTGAAGAAGATTCCATATCCAAATAAGGATATCTTGTACTTTCTCCTTCAAGTTAGGCTTGGGATTTGGCCCCTGCCTTAGAGTCTTTGTCATTACCTATAGTAATGATAAGAATTAATCCTAGCTACAATCAGAATAACTTGAGTCCATGTGCATGAAGCAGGCATGGGAGAGGAGCCTATGTCCCAGCTCTTAACTGGATAAGAATGATGACAAACTCAGGGAGGCTGAGGCAGGAGAATTGCTTGAACCCAGGAAGCAGAGGCTGCAGTGGACCAAGACTGCACCACTGCACTCCAGCCTGGGCCACAGAGTGAGACTTTGTCTCAAAAAAAAGAAAGATGCTGACAAACTCGTGTGTCATGTTAAACCCTTACAACCACAATTCCTATGTGTTGGCTCAGGCTGAATAAAGACTTCTGGTTAATGATGGTGAGTTGAATACATGCTCCCTCTTAAAGGTAAAGCCATAGTAAAGTAAAAGGAAAAAAGACATACATTCCTAGTGAAGCAGGATATTTCCCTATCCCCTTCACAAGACTCATAACAGGGGTGCCTCATTTACTCAGCCTGCTGCTCTCAACTCCTCGCAGGAGGGAGCACATCAGCAAATGAGGTGGGAACTGGAGTGTGTGAGTGTTGGAACTGGTTGGCTGCCTCGGCACTGGCAGGAGAGAACTCCATGCAGGCCCTTGTGGCAGTGTCTAGGTTGGGGTACCTGTAACCCCTAAAGCCCCAGAGGGCATGTTACAGTGCTCTGCACTCATGGCTCCTGAGCTCTTGTGCGGTGTCCAGGAAAAATGAGGTTGCATAGGCAAATTGAAGGATGGTAAATGTGGGGGATTTTATTGCTGATGAAAGTGGCTCTCAGTGAGAAGGGGAGCCGAAATGGGGTGGGAAGGTAATCTTCCTCTGAAGTCTGTCTGTCTCCAGCTGGATTCTTCTCTGAAGTTATGCTGTTAAGCTGTCTGTCTAAAGTCAAGCTGCTTCTCTCTGACATCCAGCTGTAGTCCTGACATCCAGCTGTAGTCCTGATGTCCAGCTACTTCTCTGCTGGCTGAGTCTGGGGTCTTTATAGGCACAGGATGGGGAGGGGTGGGGCCATGGGTAGTTCATGAAAAGGCAACATTCGAGTGGGAAAACAGGGATAGAAGTTCTCATTTTGGGCCATGGTTTCAGGCTTTTCAGCTTGAGGGTGGGGTTTTTGCCAGGGACCCGCCCTTTCTTGCCTAGAATTTCTCTGCCTCCTGTCCCTATCACTAGCATGAAGAGAAAGGGAGCAGAGGTAAGAGCAGCTCCATTTTGAAAAATGGAAAGCAAAGGGATGAGTGGTAACTGCCTTAGCAGACCTGAGAACAATGAGTTATAGTTGGCAGTGAGAGCATCTCAAAATCAGCCTGACTGTCACTGCAGATCCTCGCAAAGCTCAGGAATGGGTATACCCAGGTTATTCTGGAAGTGACTGTGAAGGTAAAGCTAGAAGAAGGATTGGTAGAAAGTCAGCCTAAGAACTTGTTAAACTACCAGATTCTTTCCCCAACCGTGACAGAACGCAGGTGATTCATTCTCAAGAGAGAGTTGAACAGAGTCTCTTGGCTGAAGGCACCAGGTACAGCTGAAGGAAGAGATCTTGTACTAAAAATATGGGCTCCAGTAATATACATATCGAATGCTGAGATCCTCAACCTTTTTTTTCCACCTGGACCCCCAGAATGTGGCAAGGAAGAGTATACCCTTCAGACAGAAAAGTAGAAGCAGCCTCTCTGAGAAATGTAACAGATCCAAGAGAAAAGACCTAAGGACACTAATACTGAGGGCTACCCAAAGAAATCTATTTGGATTCACCTGCAGTAAAGCTCCAGGTTAGTAAAATTCCACTGAGCCCACCCATGGGCACAGAGATTGTTAGTGTCCCACTTTTAAATACAAGCAGATGGCTAAGGATCATGATATATTTTTTAAAAGACAGAAGCCAACATAAGGAAACATTAAATAGCGATGCAAAGGAAGCAGAGACCATACTGAATGACTGAATGATGACTGCTGTTTGGATCAAAATAAACTTCCTAATGTGAATGAGAATATATATGTTTTAAATATGGTTTAAAATTTGTTTTTCTGCTGCACAGTGGCCAAAACAGATTGTGAATGGAAGGGCTAAGAAAGTTAAAACCAATATATACAATCCAAACCGAACTCCTATTCAAAGAACAGTCATATTTTGTGGCCTGCAACACATTTGAATAAAACACACACCAGCTTCCATGGTATAGTGAGAATCCAGGATGTAGTATATGGAAGCATATAACTGGAGAAGATGAACTCATGGTGCTGATATTAAAACAAGACAAAGAGGATTTTGAAGATTCCAAGTCTAGAGGTTACATACCCACTGCTCCTATCCCCTCCCAATTAGGATTGGGATGGACATTGTCCCTGTAGAAAAACCACTATTGCAATTATAAGAACCAAATGACTGAAAACACATTTTAGGACCTCTCTGTTTGGAACTCTGTAGTTTTAACATTTAAAACACCATTGAATGAACATACAGTGTTTCTTGGTGTTTGCACTAAACTCTATAAACTACTACAGCCTGTGGGCCAAATCTAGCCTGCCACCTGCTTTTGAACAGATGGAAGGCTAAGAATAGTTATTTTAAAAAAATAAACTTTTTGAAATAACTGTATTTTCACATGCAGTTGTAGGAAGTAATACAGATAGATCCTGTATACCCTTTACCTAGTCCCCCCCGTATTAACTTCTTCAAACCTATAGTACAGTATCTTAGTATGATCAGCACATTGACATTGATGCAGCCAAGATACAGAACAGATCGTCACATGGACTTCTCAGCTTCCCTTTTTATAGCCACATCCCCTGCCCTCATGCTCCCACTCGCTCTGTAGCCCCTGGTAACCACTAATCTGGTCTCTATTTCCATAATTTTGTTATTTCAAGAATGTCATATAAATGGTAGAGTACAGAATGGAACTTTTGAGATTGACCTCTTTTTGCTCAGCATAATGCTCTGCCGAGTCCTCCAGGTTTTGCACGAAGCAATCGGTTTTTGTTTTTTCTATTGCTGAGTAGTATTCCATGGTATGGAGGTACCACTTTTTTTTTTTTAACCATTCACCTGTTGAAGGATATCTATGCTGTTTCTAGTTTTTGGCTATTATGAATAAAGCTGCTCTGAGCATTCACATATAGGTTTTTTGGTGAACATAAGTATTTACTTCTCTGGGATAAATTTTGAAGACTTCATATGCTGGGTTGTATGGTAGTTGCATGAAACTGTCGAACTATTTTCCAGACGAGTGGTTCCACTGTGCATTCCACCAGCAATGTGATCAGTTTCTCTGTGTTCTTGCCAGTATTTAGGGTTGTCACTATTTTTTATTTTTAGCTACTCTGATAAGTGTGTAGTGATAACTTACTGTGGCTTAATTTGCATTTCCCTAATGGCTAATACTGTTGAACACCTTTTCATGAGCTTACTGGCCACCTATCTATTCTCTTCAGTGCAATGCATCTCACATCTTTTCTCCATATTCTAATTGGATCCTTCAGTTTTTTTTCTGTTCAGTTTTGATAGATCTTTATACATTCTAGATGTTAGTCCCCTGTTAGATATGTGGTTTGCAAATATTTTCTCCCAGTAGCTTTTCTTTTCACCCTCTTAACAGACTTTTTTTTTAAGTTACCTAGTTCAATTTATTTGTGGCTGCACTAGCAAAAGTATTTTTTTAAATTATACTTTAAATCCTAGGGTACATGTGCACAACGTGCAGGTTTGATACATAGGTATGCATGTGCCATGTTGGTTTGCTGCACCCATCAACTCATCATTTACATTGGGTATTTCTCCTAATGCTATCCCTACCCCAGCCTCCCACCCCACAACATGCCCTGGTGTGTGATGTTCCCTATCCTGTGTCCAAGTGATCTCATTGTTCATTTCCCACCTATGAGTGAGAACATGTGGTGTTTGGTTTTCTGTCCTTGTGATAGTTTGCTGAGAATGATGGTTTCCAGCTTCATCCATGTCTCTGCAAAGGACAGGAACTCATCCTTTTTTATGGCTGCATAGTATTCCATGGTATATATGTGCCACATTTTCTTTATCCAGTTTATCTTTAATGGACATTTGGGTTGGTTCCAAGTCTTTGCTATTGTGAATAGTGCTGCAATAAACATACGGGTGCATGTGTCTTTATAGTAGCATGAATTCTAATCCTTGGGTATATACCCAGTAATGGGATTGCTGGGTCAAATGGTATTTCTAATTCTAGATCCTTGAGGAATCACCACACTGTCTTCCACAATGGTTGAACTAATTTACACGCCCACCAACAGTGTAAAAGCATTCCTATTTCTTAACATCCATGCCTGCATCTTTTGTTTCCTGACGTTTTAATGATTGCCATTCTAACTGGCGTGAGATGGTATCTCATTGTGGTTTTGATTTGCATTTCTCTGATGACCAGTGATGATGAGCATTTTTTCATGTGTCTGTTGGCTGCATAGATGTCTTCTTTTGAGAAGTATCTGTTCACATCCTTTGCCCACTTTTTGATGGGGTTGTTTGTTTTTTTCTTGTAAATTTGTGTAGATTCTGGAAATTAGCCTTTTGTCAGACGGGTAGATTGGAAAAATTTTCTCCCATTCTATAGGTTGCCTGTTCACTCTGATGATAGTTTCTTTTGCTGTGCAGAAGCTCTTTAGTTTAATTAGATCCCATTTGTCTATTTTGGCTTTTGATGCCATTGCTTTTGGTGCTTTAGTCATGAAGTCCTTGCCCATGCCTATGTCTTGAATGGTATTGCCTAGGTTTTCTTCTAGGGTTTTTATGGTTTTAGGTCTAACATTTAAGTCTTTAATCCATCTTGAATTAATTTTTGTATAAGGTGTAAGGAAGAGGTCCACTTTCAGCTTTCTACATATGGCTAGCCAGTTTTCCCAGCACCATTTATTAAACAGGGAATCCTTTCCCCATTTCTTGTTTTTGTCAGGTTTGTCAAAGATCAGATGGTTGTAGATGTGTGGTGTTACTTCTGAGGACTCTGTTCTGTTCCATTGGTCTATATATCTGTTTTGTTACCAGTACCATGCTGTTTTGGTTACCGTAGCCTTGTGGTATAGTTTGAAGTCAGGTAGCATGGTGCCTCCAGCTTTGTTCCTTTTGCTTAGGATTGTCTTGGCAATGCGTGCTCTTTTTTGGTTCCATATGAACTTTAAGGTAGTTTTTTTCAATTTTGTGAAGAAAGTAATTGGTAGCTTGATGGGGATGGCATTGAGTCTATAAATTTGGGCAGTATTGCCATTTTCATGATGTTGATTCTTCCTATCCATGAGCATTGAATATTCCTCCATTTGTTTGTGTTCTCTTTTATTTTGTTGAGCAGTGGTTTGTAGTTCTCCTTGAAGAAGTCCTTCACATCCCTTGTAAGTTGTATTCCTAGGTATTTTATTCTCTTTGAAGCAATTGTGAATGGGAGTTCACTCATGATTTGGCTCTCTGTTTGTCTGTTATTGGTGTATAGGAATGCTTGTGACTTTTGCACATTGATTTTGTATCCTGAGACTTTGCTGAAGTTGTTTATCAGCTGAAGGAGATTGTGGGCTGAGATGATGGGGTTTTCTAAATGTACAATCAGGTCATCTGCAAACAGGGACAATTTGACTTCCTCATTTCTTAATTGAATACCCTTTATTTCTTTCTCTTGCCTGATTGCCCTGGCCAGAACTTCCAACACTATGTTGAATAGGAGTGGTGAGAGAGGGCATCCCTGTCTTGTGCCAGTTTTCAAAGGGAATGCTTCCAGTTTTTGCCCATTTAGTATGATATTGGCTGTGGGTTTGTCATAAATAGCTCTAATTATTTTGAGATATGTTCCATGAATACCAAATTTATTGAGAGTTTTTAGCATGAAGGGCTGTTGAATTTTGTCAAAGGCCTTTTCTGCATCTATTGAGATAATCATGTGGTTTTTGTCTTTGGTTCTGTTTATGTCATGGATTACATTTATTGATTTGTGTATGTTGAACCAGCCGTGCATCCCAGGGATGAAGCCGACTTGATCATGGTGGATAAGCTTTTTGGTGTGCTACTGGATTTGGTTTGCCAGTATTTTATTGAGGATTTTTGCATCAATGTTCATCAGGGATACTGGTCTAAACTTCTCTTTTTTTGTTGTGTCTCTGCCAGGCTTTGGTATCAGGATGATGCCGGCCTCATAAAATGAGTTAGGGAGGATTCCCTCTTTTTCTATTGATTGGAATACTTTCAGAAGGAATGGTACCAGCTCCTCTTTATACCTTTGATAGAATTCGACTGGGAATCTGTCTGGTCCTGGACTTTTTTTCGTTGGTAGGCTATTAATTATTGCCTCAATTTCAGAGCCTGTTATTGGTCTATTCGGAGATTCAACTTCTTCCTGGTTTAGTCTTGGGAGGGTGTATGTGTCTAGGAATTTATTCGTTTCTTCTAGATTTTCTAGTTTATTTGCTTAGAGGTGTTTATAGTATTCTCTGATGGTAGTGTGTATTTCTGTGGGATCGGTGGTGATATCCCCTTTATCATTTTTTATTGCATCTATTTGATTCTTCTCTTTTTTCTTCTTTATTAGTCTTGCTAGCAGTCTTTCAATTTTGTTGATCTTTTCAAAAAACCAGCTCTTGGATTCATTGATTTTTTGAAGGATTCTTTATGCCTCTATCTCCTTCAGTTCTGCTCTGATTTTAGTAATTTCTTGCCTTCTGCTAGCTTTTGAATGTGTTTGCTCTTGCTTCTCTAGTTATTTTAATTGTGTTGTTAGGTTGTCGATTATAGATCTTTCCTGCTTTCTCTTGTGGGCATTTAGTGCTATAAATTTCCCTCTACACACTGCTTTAAATGTGTCCCAGAGATTCTGGTACGTTATGTCTTTGTTCTCATTGGTTTCAAAGAACATCTTTATTTCTCCCTTCATTTCGTTATTTACCCAGTAGTCATTCAGGAGCAAGTTGTTCAGTTTTCATGTAGGTATGCAGTTTTGAGTGAGTTTCTTAATCCTGAGTTCTAATTTGATTGCACTGTGGTCTGAGAGACAGTTTGTTGTGATTTCTGTTCCTTTACATTTGCTGAGGAGTGCTTTACTTCCAATTATGTGGTCAATTTTAGAGTAAGTGTGATGTGGTGCTGAGAAGAATATATATTCTTTTGATTTGGGGTGGAGAGTTCTGTAGATGTCTATTATGTCTGCTTGTTGCAGAGCTGAGTTCAGGTCCTGAATATCCTTGTTAACCTTCTGTCTTGTTGATCTGTCTAATGTTGACAGTGGGGTGTTAAAGTCTCTTATTATTATTGTGTGGGAGTCTAAGTCTCTTTGTAGGTCTCTAAGGGCTTGCTTTATGAATCTGGGTGCTCCTGTATTGGGTGCATATATATTTAAGATAGTTAGTTCTTCCTGTTGAATTGATCCCTTTACCAATATTTAATGGCCTTCTTTGTCTCTTTTGATCTTTGTTGGTTTAAAATCTGTTTTATCAGAGACTAGGATTGCAACCCTTGTTTTTTTGCTTTCCATTTGCTTGGTAGATCTTCCTCCATCCCTTTATTTTGAGCCTATGTGTGTCTTTGCATGTGAGATGGGTCTCCTGAATACAGTACACTGATGGGTCTTGACTCTTTTTCCAATTTTCCAGTGTGTGTCTTTTAATTGAGGCATTTAGCCCATTTATGTTTAAGGTTAATATTGTTATGTGTGAATTTGATCCTGTCATTATGATGTTCGCTGGTTATTTTGTCTGTTAATTGATGCAGTTTCTTCACAGCATCGATGGTCTTTACAATTTGGCCTGTTTTTGCAGTGCTTGGTACTGGTTGTTTCTTTTCATGTTTAGTGCTTCCTTCAGGAGCTCTTGTAAGACAGGCCTGGTGGTGACAAAATCTCTCAACATTTGCTTGTCTGTAAAGGATTTTATTTCTCCTTTACTTATGAAGCTTAGTTTGGCTGGATATGAAATTCTGGTTGAAAATCCTTTTCTTTCAGAATGTTGAATATTTGCCCCCACTCTCTTCTGGCTTGTAGAGTTTCTGCTGAGGGATCTGCTGTTAGTCTGATGGGCTTCCCTTTGTGGGTAACCCGACCTTTCTCTCTGGCTGCCCTTAACATTTTTTCCTTCATTTCAACCTTGGCGAATCTCTCAATTATGTGTCTTGGGGTTGCTCTTCTCGAGAAGTATCTTTGTGGTGTTCTCTGTATTTCCTGAATTTGAATGTTGGCCAGCCTTGCTAGATTGGGGAAGTTCTCCTGGATAATATCCTGAAGAGTGTTTTCCAACTTGGTTCCATTCTTCCCATCACTTTCAGGTACACCAGTCAAACGCAGATTTGGTCTTTTCACATAGTCGCATATTTCTTGGAGGCTTTGTTCATTTCTTTTCACTCTTTTTTCTCTAATCTTGCCTTCTTGCTTTATTTCATTAATTTGATCTTCAGTCACTGATACCCTTTCTTCCGCTTGATCGCATCAGCTATTGAAGCTTGTGCATGCGTCATGAAGTTCTCATGCCATGGTTTTCAGCTCCATCAGGCAATTTAAGGTCTTCTCTACACTGTTTATTCTAGTTAGCTATTCGTCCAATCTTTTTTCAAGGTTTTTAGCTTCCTTGCGATGGGTTTGGACATCCTTTTTTACCTCGGAGAAGTTTGTTATTACCGACCTTCTGAAGCCTACTTCTGTCAACTCATTAAAGTCATTCTCCATCCATCTTTGTCCCATTGCTGACGAGGAGTTGCAATCCTTTGCAGAAGAGGTGCTCTGATTTTTAGAATTTTCAGCTTTTCTGCTCTGACTTCTCCCCATCTTTGTGGTTTTATTTACGTTTGGTCTTTGATGTTGGTGACCTACAGATGGGGTTTTGGTGTGGATGACCTTTTTGTTGATGTTGATGCTATTCCTCTCTGTTTGTTAGTTTTCCTTCTAACAGTCAGGTCCCTCAGCTGCAGGTCTGTTGGATTTTGCTGGAGGTCCACTCCAGACCCTGTTTGCCTTTGTATCACCAGTGGAGGCTGCAGAACAGCAAGTATTGCAGAACAGCAAAAATTGCTGCCTGATCCTTCATATAGAAGCTTCATCCCAGAGGGGCAGCCGCCTATATGAGGTGTCTGTCAGCCCCTACTGGTACGTGTCTCCCAGTTAGGCTACATGGGGGTCAGGGACCCACTTGAGGAGGCAGTCTGTCCGTTCTCAGAGCTCAAAAGCCATGCTGGGAGAACCACTGCTCTCTTCAGAGCTGTCAGACAGGGAAATTTAAGTCTGCAGAAGTCATCTGCTGCCTTTCGTTCAGCTATGCCCTGCCCACAGAGGTGGAGTCTAGAGGCAGTAGGCCTTATTGAGCTGCCGTGAGCTCTGCCCAGTTCGAGCTTCCTAGCCACTTTGTTTACCTCCTCAAGTGTCAGCCATGGTGGACGCCCCTCCCTCAGCCAGGCTCCCATCTTGCAGATCGATCTCAGACTGCTGTGCTAGCAGTGAGCAAGGCTCTGTGGGAGTGGGAGCCGCTAAGTCAGGCATGGGAGAGAATCATCTTGTCTGCTGGTTGCTAAGACCTTGGGAAAAGCACAGCCTTTGGGTGGGAGTGTCCCGATTTTCCAGGTAGTCTGTCACAGCTTCCCTTGGCTAGGAAAGGGAAATCCCCCACCCTGCTTCAGCTTGCCTTCTGTGGGCTGCACCCACTGTCCAACCAGTCCCAATGAGATGTACCAGGTACCTCAGTTGTAAATGCAGAAATCACCCGTCTTCTGCATCGATCACACTGGGAGCTGCAGACTGGAGCTGTTGCTCTTCGGCCATCTTGGAACCCAAAGCCCAGACTTTTTATCAGAGCAAAAGTGTTTGGTTTTTACAACTTTCAATTTAATTTTTCCATTCATGGATTGTGCTTTTCCTGTCACATCTAAGAACTCTTTGCCTAGCTCTAGGTCCCACAGCTTTTATCCTATGTTTCACCCTAAAAGTTTCATAGTTTTACATTTAAGTTCATGATCCATTTTTGTATAATTAATTTTATAATTTATTAATTACAAAAAAATGATAATTTTTATAGAAAATGTGAGACGTAAGGTTCATATTTTTGCCTTTGGATATCCAATCGCTTCAGCATAGTTTATTGGATGGCTATCATTCCTCCATTGAATTCTTTTTGTACATTTGTCAAAAGTCAGTTAGGCATACTTGTGTGGGTCCACTTCTGAGTTCTTCATTGATATCACACAGACTTCATTACTTTCCCTATATATTGTCTCAAAATTGAGTAGACTGAATCTTTTCTCTTTATTCTTTTTCAAAATTGTTTTAGCTATTCTAGTTTGTTTACTATAAAAAATGTAGAATAACCTTGTCTGTGTGTAACAAAAAGTCTTGGCATTTAATTGGAATTGCATTAAATCTGTACATCAATTTCTAAACCTGTATATCTGAGACCTTTACTATATCGAGTCTTCTAATTGATGGTACATCTTTCATTTTAAAAAGTCGTTGATTTCTTTCATCAGCATTTAGCAGTTTTCAGCATACAAATCCTGCATGTGTTTTGTTAGATTTATACCTAGGTATTTAATTTATTTAGTGATTGTAAATGTTATCAGATTTTTAATTTCAACATCCATGTGTTTATTGCTGGTATATATACAATTGATTTTTGTGTATTTATCTTGTGTCCTTTGAGCTTACTGGGCTCTCTTATCAGTTCTAGAAGTTTTTTTGTAGATTCCTTGGGACCTTCACTAGACAATCATTTTACTAGAAAATAGGGAAAGTTTTATGTCTTCCTTTCTGATTTATGTACCTTTTATTTTTTGTCACTTATAACACTGGCTAGAACTTCCAGCACTATGTTGAATAAGAAGGGTGAGAATGGACATCTTCGCCTTGTTCCTGATCTTTTTTTTTTTTAAGACGGAGTCTCACTCTGTCGCCAGGCTGGAGTGCAGTGGTGTGATCTCGGCTCACTGCAACCTCCACCTCCCAGTTTCAAGCGATTCTCCTGCCTCAGCCTCCTGAGTAGTGGGATTACAGGCGCCCGCCACTGTGCCCAGCTAATTTTTGTATTTTTAGTAGAGACAGGGTTTCACCAAGTTGGCCAGGATGGTCTCGATCTCTTGACCTCATGATCTGCCCACCTCGGCTTCCCAAAGTGCTGGGATTACAGCCCTTGTTCCTGATCTTAAGGAGAAAACATTCTGCCTTTTACCATTAAGTAAAATGTGATCTATAGGTTTTTGTAAACATTCTTTATCAAGTTCCCTTTTGTTCTTATTTTTCTGAAAATTTTTTTTAATCATAAAAGAGTGTTTAATTTTGTCAAATGCTTTTTCTGCATTAATTCATATGATTATGTGAATTTTTTTCTTTAGTCTTCTCATGTCCTCAGGTGGATTACATTGTTTCACTTTTGAACCAGCCTTGCATCTCTGGAATAAATCCCAATTAATCATGGTATATATATATTTTTGTTAAGGATTTTTGCATGTATATTCATGAGAATTTTTTGTTTGTAGTTTGCTATGTCCTTGTCTCATTTTGCTATTATGGGAATATTATTTTCAAATGAATTGGGAAATGTTTTCTTTCCTGTTTCCTAGAAGAGATTTCTGAAATTCGTGTTTTGTTTTGTTTTTTTTAACTTTTGCTAGAATTTTCTGATGAAATCATTTGGACCTAGAGATTTCTTTTTTGGTAACTTAAAAATTATGATTTCAGTTTCCTCAGTAGTTTAGGGCTATTTAAATTTACTAGTTTCCTATTGAGTGAATTGTAATAATTTGTGTTTTTTGAGAACTTGGTCCATTTCAACAAAGTTGTCAAATAAATATTTGTGTTCATAGCAGTCCTGTATCCTTTTGCTTTTTGCAGAGTCTGCAGTGAGATCCTCTGTTTCATTCCTGATAATGGTAATTTGTATTTTCTTCCTTCTTTTGTCAGTCTTGCTAGAGATTTGTTGATTTTATTTATTTTTTTCAAAGAGCCAGCTCTTTATTTCATTGATTTTCTCAATTTTTCTGATTTCCATTTTATTGATTTTTTCTCTTTATTGTCTCTTCCTTCTGCTTGCTTTGGGTTTATTTTGGTCTTTTTTATCCCCTAGGTTCTTGAGATGGGAACTTAGATGATTTGAGACTTTTCCCCTTTTCTAATGTATGCATTTAGTGCTATTAATTTCCTTCTTAGCACTGCTTTAGCTTGGAACCAGAAGGGTCCCTTTTTTTTTAAGTGATTTAATAATTTTATTTATTTTATTGATTCTCTTCAAGGATCTTCATTTCATTTTATTAAATTTTCTGGATTTCGATAATACAATGAGATATAAATTATTGCTCCCCCAAACATAAAAAATAAAAAAAATTCTAATGAGTATTCTACTCCCTTAGTTCTTTTTTTTTTTCTTTTTTTTTTTTTTAAATACTTTAAGTTCTGGGATACATGGGCAGAATGTGCAGGTTTGTTACATAGGTATACATGTGCCATGGTGGTTTGCTGCACCCAGCAACCTGTCATCTACATTAGGTATTTCTCCTAGTGCTATCCCTCCCCTAGCCCCACCAACCCCCTGATAGGCCCTGGTGTGTGATGTTCCCCTCCCTGTCTCCATGTGTTCTCATTGTTAAATTCCCACTTATGAGTGAGAACATGCAGTGTTTGGCTTTCTGTTCCTGTGTTAGTTTGCTGAGAATGATGGTTTCCAGCTTCATCCATGTCCCTGCAAAGGACATGAACTCATCCTTTTTTATGGCTGCATAGTATTCCATGGTGTATATGTGCCCCATTTTCTTTATCTAGTCTATCATTGATGGACATTTGGGGTGGTTCCAAGTCTTTGCTATTGTGAATAGTGCTGCAATAAACATACTTTTGCATGTGTCTTTCTAGTAGAATGATTTCTAATCCTTTGGGTTTATACCCAGTAATGGGATTGCTAAGTCAAATGGTATTTCTAGTTCTAGATCCTTGAGGAATCGCCACACTGTCTTCCACAATGGTTGAACTAATTTACACTCCCACCAACAGGGTAAAAATGTTCCTGTTTCTCCATATCCTTGCCAGCATCTTTTGTTTTCTGACTTTTTAATGATTGCTATTCAAACTGGCCCGAGATGGTATCTCACTGTGGTTTTGATTTGCATTTCTCTAATGACCAGTGATGATGAGCTTTTTTTCATGTTTACTGGCTGCATAAATGTCTTCTTTTGAGAAGACATTTCTCAATCTGTCTGTTCATATCCTTCACCCACTTTTTGATGGGGTTGTTTTTTTCTTGTAAATTTGTTTAAGTTCCTTGTAGATTCTGGATATTAGCCCTTTGTCAGATGGATTGCAAAAATTTTCTCCCATTCTGTAGGTTGCCTGTTCACTCTCATGACAGTTTCTTTTGCTGTTCAGAAGCTCTTTAATTAGATCCCATTTGAGAATTTTGGCTTTTGTTGCCATTGCTCTTGGTGTTTTAGTCATGAAGTCTTTGCCCATGCCTATGTCCTGAATGGTATTGCCTAGGTTTTCTTCTAGGGCTTTTATGGTTTTAGGTCTTACATTTAAGTCTTTAATCCATCTTGAATTAATTTTTGCATAAGAAAGGGGTCCAGTTTCAGTTTCTGCAGAAGGGTCCTTTTTACCGCTAAGCTCAGGTGAATATTCTGACTCTCCACCAGGCCTCCACTGCCCCACCCTAGGGGTGAGGGGTAGAGTTGCCTGTTCCTGCCTTGTATGAGATACCCACATAATCTGTACTGATGCTGCTGAGGTGTACATTGCATCACCTGCTGGCATGGATGAGAGTTCTTTTGCCCTACTCAGCCCTCTGCGATGCCACTTTGCTATGTGTTTGAAGAGAGGGCAGAAGTCTAGGCTCTCCCTCTGCCTTTGCTGGTGTGGGTGTTAGTGTGGCCAACAGCTTTTTTGGGGGTGGTTGGCTGGATTTTAGTAGTTCTTATCTGAAAGTTTTCTGTCTGCCTGTGCTGCCCCTTTCTCGGTCCTTGCCAAGAGAGAGCAGGCTTTTGATGGGGCCTTTTCTGTCTGTGCCTGTTGCCAGTTTGTTCAGCTCCAAGTCTGGGATGTATGAGTGTAGTAGTTTCCTAGGGCAGCTGTAACAAAGTGCTACACATTGGGTGGCTCAAACAACAGAAATGTATAGCCTTGCAGTTCTGGAGGCTGGAAGTCCAAAGTCAAGGTGTCAGTAGAATAGTTCCTCTTGATTGCTGTGAGGGAAAATCTGTTCCAGACCTCTCTCCCAGCTGCTGGTGGTTGGCTGGTGATCTTTGATGCTTCTTGACTTGTGGAAGCATCACCTTGATATTTACCTTTACATTCACATGGTGTTCTCCCTGGGTGCATCTGTGTCTAAATATCCCCCTTTTATAAGGACACTAGTCAGAATGGACTAAGGGTCCACTCTACTCCAAAATGACCTCGTTTTAGTAACTAATACATCTGCAGTGACCCTATTTCCACATAAGGTCACATTCTAAGGCACTAGGGGTTAAGACAGCAACATATGAATTTTGGGAGAACACAATTCAAGCCATAATTATGAGGCAAAAAGAAAATCCAGGAAACTCACCAGCTTGTTTTTTTGCTCCTAAGGGTTCTAGCCAGTCTTCCTTCTCTCTCTATCTTTCAGTCATCTTGTGTTTATTTCATATATAAGTCCAGAGATTTTAGTCGTACTTAGCAGGAAGAATAAGTGTGTGTATGTTGGGAGGTAAATACAACTTGAGAAAATGTGGCCTAAGAGGGAACAGAGAAACATGAAAGAAAGGCACTTGTATCATGAGTTCCATGTCACAGTTTTGATTATGTTTGTCCCATAGCCTGTTCACAACTTTATGAAGCCGTGGGACAGATATAATCAGAAGCACTATCTGCTTCCCATCCTTACCCTATCTTTGGGAGCAGGTAGACTATTTGCAGGGCCCAGTGCAAAATAAAAATGCAGGGACCTGGCTTTGAAAATTATTAAGTTCAAGATGTCAAGAGCAGAGCATTCAACCAAGCCCTTCTGAGCACAAGACCCTGTGTCACATGCCTGTGAAGTCAATCCCTCCTATCCCTTGATGCTAACTGCTGTTGAGCCTCTAAAACTCAGCTAGACATCATTTCCTTGGGGAGCCTTTTTTAGATAACTCCTATTTTCCACCCTCTTCTAATACACACACTGCTACCTGCCCCCCCAAGTTGGGTTAGGTGTCTTCGTTTGAGCTTCCATAATGCTGTGCACATGTTTTTAATATTGCAAGTTGTTTTTTAATGATCTGTATAGGTGTCTGACACTCATTTGGGAACTTTTTGAGAGCATGAATTATTTTTGACTCAACTTCGTACCTCTAAAACCTAGCACAGCCTGGCTTGCAATAGACAGTCAAGAAATGCTTTTTGACCTGACTGCTGAACTGAGTGAAAGAAATGGCAAACTAATGAGGTGAACCTGTTCCCACTTCCTTCATCTCCTCCACCTCCATCCAAACATGAAAGTGTTGCTACAAACTCTGTAAAGCTGACAACTGAAGACCATCTTCAAAATTATTTAAAACTTATTTGTGAATATCTAAGTAGAAAACAGCTATGTTGACTGGTAAACTAACCAATGAACATAACATTGGACCACACTATCCATGTTTATTCAGGATTGTGGTCTATCATCTAGCATCTGGGCCAATGTCTGACCCTTGGTGGGTTCTCAGTGAATTCTGTGGAACGAATGATGAGCCAGGTAGCAAGCACATGAGAACATCCGTTTACTTAGCTTCTTCTTCCTTCACTTCTTTTCCAACTCATCCTTTATGGTCCAACTCAAAATTCAGCTTCTGGGTTAATCTCACTCTCATCTGAGAATTTTTAAATCTTTATATATCTAAAGTTTTATTCTCCCCAAAACTTTGGGTGCCTTATACATTTAGCATACTATCTTCAATAAAATAAACGTATTTTCTCCAAAATACGGCTATTACGTTTGGCCATTAAATCCAATCTATTCTTAAGTACTCATATTTTCAATATTAAAAATAATGACTGACTGATATATGTTTGTTTTCCAAGCTCTGGGACAGTTCTCGATTCATGTTTTATTGATTATTTTCAGGGTTTTGTATATATATATATTTATTTATATACATATATATGCACATAAGTGAATACACACACGTATATGGATATATACTCTCCCCAAATTCTTGGGTGCAACTCTTGTTAATATAAAAACTTTGGTTATGAAGTAAACTTTATATATAGCAAACATTTTATCTGAAGCCAAAGAACTGTTTTAGTTTGATTACTCATAATTTTATCTATGAAAATTCCTTGGTAATGATTCATGAAATAATTTATCATGACCAATGGATATATTTAGGATTAGAAAAGGTTTCAGCTCAATCAGCACTGACTTTTGGAAGATTTTCCTCAAGCTGATGAAAAGGAAGAATTTCCAAGCTGCAATGTTGTTTTTGTAACCAACCAACCAAACAAAAACCAAAAGAAATCATACCAAATGGGAAGAATGATAGCTCAGTTCTTTTCTGTTTTATCAATTTAATGTATACAATTTTGCGATGAAGGGAGATCTGTCGTGCATAGCTCAAGTACAAAAAAGCCTGTTGGCCCTATGTTACATAATAATTTTTTCAGGCAAGTGCTATGATGTGAGTGTTTGTGTTACCCCAAAATTCATATGAAATGTAATCTCCAGTGCAATATTACTAAGAGATGGGGCCTTTAGGAGGTGATTAGATCATGAGGACCAATTAGTGACCCTATAAAAAGAGGCCTTAAGGGGCTTGTTTGTCCCTTCTGCTGTGAGGACATAGCTAGAAGGTGTCATCTATAAGGAAGGGCCTTTCCTGAGACACCAAATCTGCTGGTGCCTTGATCTTGGACTTCCCAGCCTCTGGAACTGTGAGCAACAATTTTCTGTTTATAAATTACTCACTCTAAGGTATTTTGTTATAGCAGCCTTAACAGACTGAGGCAGCAGGTCACCACACCTGATAAAAGACACATTGACCAGATAAGTGAAAAGCTTAATTCTTCATTTTACTTATTTAGAGACGAAGTCTTGCTGTGTTGCCAGGCTGGAGTGCAGTGGCGTGATCTCAGCTCACTGCAACCTCTGCCTCCCAGGTTCAAGCAATTCTCCTGCCTTAGCCTCCCAGGTAGCTGGGACTACAGGTGTGCACCACCATGCCCAGCTAATTTTTGTATTTTTAACAGAGACGGGGCTTCACCCTGTTGGCCAGGCTGGTCTCGATCTATTGAACTAGTGATCCGCCTGCCTTGGTGTCCCCAAGTGCTAGGATTACAGGCATGAGCCACTGCACTCAGCCTAATTTTTCATTTTATGTGAAACCCACAGAGCCAGTAAGTTTGATCTTGGATGGGTTCCTCCTGTTGAGGGAGCAGCCATTTCATTTCTGTGTGAGTAAACAACATTTGGGAAGTCAACGCATCTGAGCTCCTCTTATTTAGCAGAGGTCTTGGTCATCAGTTGTCAGCAGTAAATATCAAAACAAGTGTGGTTCATTGCAAACCACACCTTGGTCCTTTGGCATTTTGTTTTTCCTTTCCTTGGCAGGCAAGGGAGGAAAACGTGTCCATCTGAATTAAGTACAGTGCTTATCATTGGGTGCTTTCCCAGGAGGCTGGGGTTCCTAAGGCAGCAGTTTTCAAGGGGGCTTTCAAGTGAGGAGAACTCTGGTCTTTGGGCAGAAGCAGGCTTGGGTTTTGTTAGCTTCCCTGTTGCCAGCATTTGGAACTCCCAGGAGGCACAAGTCATTGAGGAAAAACAAAACAAACAAACAAAAACACTTGAACTAGGACACCCACAAAAGAAGGCTGTTTTTGGTGGCAGCCTTGGTGGTGCAGTGAGGAGTCACCTTTTCCTTCAAGAAGCCCTATGTCTGCTAGAGGCAGTGTGGCCTGGTGGAAGCAGCACAGATGTTAGCACTCCACAGACTGGCCATTTTCCAGATACTTGATCTTGGAATACTATCACTCAGTCTTTTAAGTCTCAAAATAAAATAGGCCTAATTCTTACTTTCAAGGTTATTATAAAGGTCAAATCAAGTTTAAAAGACACAGATCACCAAAATGGACTCAAGAAGAAATAGAAAATCTGAACAGAGCTATAACAAGGAAAGATATTAAGTAATAATTAAAATTTTCCCACAAAGAAAAGCCTGGACCAGATAGCTTCACTAGTGAATTTCATTGGCATTTAAATAAATAATACAAACTCTTCTAGAAAACAGAGGAGTAGGGAAAACTTCACTATTCACTCTATGAGGCAAAAATTACCCTGATACCGAAGCCAGACAAAGACATGACAAGAAAACTAGAGGCCAATATCCCTCATGTATATAGACACAATTCTCAACAAAATATAAGCAGACAAAATCCAGCAACATATAAAAGGAATTATACATCATGATCAAGTAGGATTTATCCCAGAAACATAAGATTGGTTTATCCCTTTTAAAAGTTAATATAGTATTCTATATTAATAAAGGACAAAAACCCCATGATCATCTCAGCAGACACAGAAAAAGCATTTAACAAAATCTAATGGCCAATAATAAAAACTCTCAATAAACTAGGACTATATGAGAACTTCTGCAACTTGATAAAAAGCATCTACAAAAAACCTGTAGCTAACATCATAATTAATGATGAAAGACTAAAAGCTTTCTCTTAAGATCAAGAACAAGGCAAACATGTCTGCTCTCGCCACTTCTATTTAACATTGTACTGGAGTTTCTAGCTAGTGCAGTCAGGTAAGGAAAAGAAAGAAAATGTTCCCAGAATGGAAAGAAGAAGTAAAAAAGCTGTCTTTATGTAAAGACAACATGACCCTGTATGCAGAAAATTCCGAGGAGCGCGCACGCGCGCACACACACACACACCCCTACTAGAATAAATGAGCTCAGCTGGGTCACAGAATACAAAACTAGTATACAAAAATCTATTGTATTTCTATATACTAACCATGAACAATCCAATAATGAAATTAAGAAAACAATTCATTAGTAACAGCATCAAATCAAATAAAATATTTAGGAATAAATTTAACAGAAGAAGCATAATATTATACATTGGAAACTAAAACATTTCTAAGAGAAATTAAAGAAGAACTAAATAATGGAAAAAATCTGAAATTTCATGTTTACAAATTGGAAGACTCAATATTATTAAGATGGCAATGCCGCCCAAACTGAGATTCAGTATAGGTCATTTTGGAGAGGACTGCCGTCTTAATCTCCATAGAAATCTCAGCAGGCTTACTATTATTATTATTATTATTATTACTTTTTTTTTTACAAAAATTGACAAGCTGACAAGCTGATCAAACTACCCAAAATAGCCAAAATCATTTTGAAAGTTGGAGGACTTACACTTCCCAATATCAAAACTTCTGGCAAAGCTACAGTAAGTATGATTGTGTGGTACTGGCATAAGGAATAACATATAGGTCAATGTAAGAGAATTAAGAGTCCAGAAATAAACCCTTATGTTTATATCCAATTGATTTTTCAACAAAGGTGTCAAAACAATTTAAAGGGGAAAAAGAATATATTTTTTTTAAACGTATGGTGCTGGGACAATTAGATATCCACAGGTAAAAAGATGAATCTAGACCCTATCACCATACAAAAATGTTAACTCAAAATGGACTCTAGATCTAATGTAAAACTTAAAACTATAACAATTTTAGAAGAAAATATAAAGGATAACTTTGTGACTTGGATTGGGCAAATATTTCTTAGATATGATGCTAAAAGCATAATTCGTAAAATAAAAAAACTAATGAAGTGTACTTTATCAAAATTTAAAACTTATTTCCTTCAAAAGACACCATTAAGAAAATGACAAGTCACAGACTGGGAGAAAATATATGCAAATCTTATATCTGATAAAGGATTAATATCTAATATATAAAGAATTTTTATAACTCAACAAGAGAAATAACCTAATTATAAAATTGGCGAAAGATTTAAATAGACATTTCACTGAAGAATAGATGTGGATGGTCAGTAAGCACACATAATGATGCTCAACATCATTAGCCACTAGAGAAATGAAAATTAAAACCAGAATGAAATATTCTTTTATACACACTAAAAATTTCTTTTCAAAGTTAAACATAAATATACCATGTAACTCAGAAATTCTACTCCTAGGAAATGATTCAATAGATATGAAAACATATGTCCCCATGGAGACTTGTGTATTCATAACAGCTTTATTCATAATAACCCTAAACTGGAAGCAATTCAAATGTCCATCAACTGGTGAAATAGATAAATGAAACGTGGTTTATTCATACAACAGAATACTGCTAAGCAATAAAAAAAGAACAAGATACTGATATATGCTACAATACAAATCTTGAGAACATTATGCTAAGATTAAAAAAAACCCACATATGAATTCATTTATGTAAAATGTCCAGGTAAATCTGTAGAGACAGAAAGTAGTTTAGTAGCTGCCTGGGGTTGGGCATAGGAACAGGGAGTGACTAAAAACAGGCATTAGGGATCTTTTTGGAGTGAAGGTAATGTTCTAAAATTGGGTTGTGGCAATGGATACACAACTCTGTAAACTTAGTAAAAATCATTGAAATATACCTTTTAAATGGGTGAGTTTTATGGTGTGTAATTATTTTTAAGAAAACTGTTAATGATTGAGTTTAACTTATGTATGGTGGCTGTCACATGGTCCTCAAAAAATGATAGTATTGTTCCTTGAGGATGTGCTTTGTCTTCGGAGTTCAGACCTAATGCCTCAGAGGGCAAGGATGGCAAATGCCAACAGCTAGCATGTACTGAGTACTGACTGTGCCAAGCTCCATGCTAACCACATTATGTACATTACATCCTCTAATCCTCACAACAATCCTCCGAGGTAGGTAGTATTATTATGCCTGTTCTATAGATAAGGAAATGGAAGCTTTGTTAAGGTCACTGTGCCAAGGCATGGAGAACTTTGTCTCCAACAGGTCTAACTTGTCCTATTGTACAGAGCACCTTTAAGACCTAAACATTTCTAGTCCGGTCCTGGGGTCAGTGAGGTAGCTCTGAGGATCTCCTTAGTTCTATGCTTGGCCCTGCTGAAGGCTTCCCTGTTTGAAACCCTGCTTTTGGTGTGGAGGTTATAACCAGTATCCATGAAACAGTTTCTGCAGGAAAATGTATTCTATGCTAAGGTAATAATCAAGCAAATCTGCCTCTCCTTCAGGCCCCCTCCACAACATCTAGGGAAGCTGCTCCATGGCCATGCCTTTGGCCTATGGTGAGCAGAAGGGGAAGAGAGGGGAATAGAGATGGGGAGTAGAGAGGGCGGGTTGGCCTCACTACCTCCTTTCAATATTCAACAAGGACTACTTGCCTTTTATCTTGATTACAGTATATCGATGTTGGACTTCAGCATATGATTCCTTTTGAACACTGAATCCTGTTCTTAAGCAAAGCATATCGAAAACCACAATTTTAAGAAAGTTAGTATCAAGTGGAATGCTGAAATAGTAATTTAAAAGAAGTCTGTATATGGACTTAAGTATTAATAGACCATAGGGGCAAATTTACCGTTAGTTCTGGACATAGTCCAAACTCATGCTGTCTTGACTCTGCTAAGTTCTGAGACTATTGTAGCCTAGATCTTTATTTCAACAAACAATTTTCAATTGTATCTTTACCTTGAAGAGAATGAAATGTCATCCTGACTTAGGGGATTATCAAGATATGTATATTGAAACTTTTTCATTATTTGTATTAGGGATATTAAGGTTTTCAAATTTGTTTATGGAATGCCTTTTTCCTAAACATACTTCTTCCTATTTTCCAAAGATAACACTGAACAATATTTTCCTCATGTCTAGGCTAGCAATTACTAAATAATTTGAAGGTATCATAATTCTATTATTTTTCCACATGGAGATTTTGTGAGTACACTAATGGCTTTGGACCTTCTGATGTTTTGTCATCAAACCTGGCTTCTGTGGATGCAACTTTGTTCACCATCTGCTTGTTTACAAGAAGTGATACTGGGAAGTAAATAAGAGCTAGAGCCAGGAATCAGAAGACCAGGGGTTTCCTTTCTGATTCTCCCATTTACCATGATTCTGAGTAAGTTTCTTAACAGCTCTGATTCCCAGGGACAAGGATATCAGGCTTGGTGACCTCACAGGCTCATTTTGAGTTTAAATGAATAATCCTATGGGAAGGTGTTGTGGACAGAATGTGTGCGCCCACCCAAAATTTATAGAGTCATGCACTGCATAATAATATTTCAATGGACCTAATGTATGATGGTGTTCCCATATTATAATTCCATATTTTGCTCTACCTTTTCTATATTTAGATACACAAATACTTACCATTGTGTTAAAATTACCTACAGCATTCAGTACAGTAACACACCATACAAGTTTGTAGCCTAGGAGCAATAGGCTATGCCATATAGCCTAGGTGTGTAGTAGTTGTGCCATCTAGGTTTGTATAAGTCCACTCTATGATGTTTGCACAATGTAATTGCCTAACAAGACATTTCTCAGAATATATCCCTGTCATTAAGTGATACATGACTGTATTGAAATTTTAATCTTCATTGTGATGGTATTAGGAAATTGGGCCTTTAGGAGGTAATTACATCATGAGGGTAGACACCTTCATCAATGGGATTACAGCCTTATAAAGAAGAAACGAGAAGTTGCTTCCAAGATGGCCAAACAGTAACAGCTCCGGTCTGCAGCACCCAGCGAGATCGATGAAGACTGGTGATTTCTGCATTTACAACTGAGGTACCTGGTTCATCTCATTGAGACTGGTTGGACAGGAGGTGCAGCTCACGGAGGGCAAGCTGAAGCAGGGCGGGGTGTTGCCTCACCTGGGAAGCGCAAGGGGTCAGGGGATTTCCCTTTCCTAATCAAGGGAAGCTGTGAGGGACTGTACCTGGAAGAACAGTAAACTCCTGCCCAGTAAACTCCTGCCAAAATACTGCGCTTTCCCACAGTCTTCACAACCCGCAGACCAAGAAATTCCCTCCCCTGCCTGGCTTGGCAGCTCCCATGCCCACAGAGCATTGCTCACTGCTAGCGCAGCAGTCTGAGGTAGACCTGTGATGCTGCAGCTTGGTGGGGGGAGGGGCGTCCACCATTGATGAGGCTTGAGTAGGTGGTTTTATGCTCACAGTGTAAACAAAGAGGCTGGGAAGCTTGAACTGGGCGGAGCCCACCACAGCTCAGCAAGGCCTACTGCCTCTCTAGATTCCACATCTAGGGGCAGGACATATCAGAACAAAAGGCAGCTGACAGCCTCGGCTGACCTAAACGTCCCTGTCTGACAGCTCTGAAGAGAGCAGTGGTTCTCTCAGTATGGCGTTCGATCTCTGAAAACGGACAGACTGCCTTCTCAAGTGGGTCCCTGACCCCCGTGTAGCCTGACTGGGGGACACCTCCCAGTTGGGGCCGACAGACACCTCATACAGGCAGGTGCCCCTCTGGGATGAAGCTTCTAGGGGAAGGATCAGGCAGCAATATTTGCTGTTCTGCACCCTCCACTGGTGATACCCAGGCAAACAGGTCTGGAGTGGACCTCCAGCAAAATCCAACAGACCTGCAGCTGAGGGGCCCGACTGTTAGAAGGAAAACTAACAAACAGAAAGGAATAGCATCAACATCAACAAAAAGCACATCCACACCAAAACCCCATCTGTAGGTCACCAACATCAAGGACCAAAGGTAGATAAAACCACGAAGATGGGGAGAAATCAGAGCAGAAAAGCTGAAAATTCCAAAAACTGGAGCACCTCTTTTCCTCCAAAGGATTGCAGCTCCTCGCCAGCAAAGGAACAAAACTGGACGGAGAATGAGTTTAACAAGTTGACAGAAGTAGGCTTCAGAAGGTCAGTAATAACAAACTTCTCCAAGCTAAAGGAGCATGTTCTAACCCACTGCAAGGAAGTTAAAAACCTTGAAAAAAGGTTAGACAAATGGCTAACTGAATAAACAGTGTAGAGAAGAACTTAAATGACCTGATGGAGGTGAAAACCACAGCATGAGAACTTCGTGATGCATGCACAAGCTTTAACAGCCGACTCGATCAAGTGGAAGAAAAGATATCAGTGATCAAAGGTCAAATTAATGAAATAAAGTGAGAAGACAGGATTAGAGAAAAAAGAGTGAAAAGAAATGAACAAAGCCTCCAGGAAATATGGGACTATGTGAAAAGACCAAATCTACATTTGATTGGTGTTCCTGAAAGTAACAGGGAGAATGGATCCAAGTTAGAAAACATTCTTCAGGATATTATCCAGGAGAACTTCCCCAATCTAGCAAGGCAGGCCAACATTCAAATTCAGGAAATACAGAGAACACCACAAAGATGCTCCTCAAGAAGAGCAACCCCAGGACACATAATTGTCGGATTCACCAAGGCTGAAATGAAGGAAAAAATGCTAAGGGCAGCCAGAGAGAAAGGTTGGGTTACCCACAAAGGGAATCCCATAAGACTAACAGCGGATCTCTCAGCAGAAACCCTGCAAGCCAGAAGAAAGTGGGGGCCAATATTCAACATTCTTATAGAAAAGACTTTTCAACCCAAAATTTCATATCCAGCCAAACTAAGCTTCATAAGTGAAAGAGAAATAAAATCCTTTACAGACAAGCAAATGCTGAGAGATTTTGTCACCACCAGGCTTGCCTTACAAGAGCCCCTGAAGGAAGCGCTAAACATGGAAAAGAACAACAGGTACCAGCCACTGCAAAAACATGCCAAATTGTAAAAACCATTGACGCTATGAAGAAACTGCATCAATTAATGGGCAGAATAACCAGCAAACATCATAATGACAGGATCAGATTCACACATAACAATATTAATCTTAAATGTAAATGGGCTAAATGCCCCAATTAAAAGACACAGACGGGCAAATTGGATAAAGAGTCAAGACCCATTGGTGTGCAGTATTCAGGAGACCCATCTCAGATGCAAAGACACACATAGGCTCAAAATAAAAGGGTGGAGGAAGATCTACCAAGCAAATGGAAAGCAAAAAAAAAAAGCAGGGGTTGCAATCCCAGTCTCTGATAAAACATACTTTAAACCAACAAAGATCAAAAGAGACAAAGAAGACCATTACATATTGGTAAAGGGATCAATTCAACAGGAAGAACTAACCATCCTAAATATATATGCACCCAATACAGGAGCACCCAGATTCATAAAGCAAGTCCTTAGAGACCTACAAAGAGACTTAGACTCCCACACAATAATAATGGGAGATCTTAACACCCCATTGTCAATATTAGATCAATGAGACAGAAAATTAACAAGGATATCCAGGACTTGAACTCAGCTCTGGACCAAGTGGACCTAATACACATCTATGGAACTCTCCACCCCAAATCAACAGAATATACATTCTTCTCAGCACCACATCATACTTATTCTAAAATTGACCATATAATTGGAAGTAAAATATTCAACAAATGCAAAAGAGCAGATGTCACAACAAACTGTCTCTCAGACCACAGTGCAATCAAATTAGAACTCAGGATTAAGAAACTCACCCAAAACCGCACAACTACATGGAAACTGAACAACCTGCTCCTGAATGACTACTGGGTAGAAAACGAAATGAAGGCAGAAATAAAGATGTTCTTTGAAACCAATGAGAACAAAGACACAGTGTACCAGAATCTCTGGAACACATTTAAAGCATTGTGTAGAGGGAAATTTATAGCACTAAATGCCCGCAAGAGAAAGCAAGAGAGATCTAACATCGACACCCTAACATCACAATTAAAAGAACTACAGAAGCAAGAGCAAACACATTCAAAAGCTAGCCGAAGGCAAGAAATAACTAAGATCAGAGCAGAACTGAAGGAGATAGAGACACAAAAATCTCTTCAAAAAAATCAATGAATCCAGGGGCTGGTTTTTTGAAAAAATCAACAAAATAGAGCACTAGCAAAACTAATAAAGAAGAAAAGACAGAAGAATCAAATAGATGCAATAAAAAATGATAAAGGGGATATTACCACCGATCCCACAGAAATACAAACTACCATCAGAGAATACTATAAACACCTCTACGCAAATAAACTAGAAACTCTAGAAGAAATGGATAAATTCCTGGACACATACACCCTCCCAAGACTAAACCAGGAAGAAGCTGAATCTCTGAATAGACCAATAACAGGTTCTGAAATTGAGGAAATAATTAATAGCCTACCAACCAAAAAAAGTCCGGGACCAGACGGATTCACAGCTGAATTCTACCAGAGGTATAAAGAGGAGCTGGTACCATTCCTTCTGAAACTATTCCAATCAATAGAAAAAGAGGGAATCCTCCCTAACTCATTTTATGAGGCCAGCATTATCCTGATACCACAGCCTGGCAGAGACACACAAAAAAAGAAAATTTTAGGCCAATATCCCTGATGAACATCGATGTGAAAATCCTCAATAAAATACTGGCAAACCAAATCGAGCAGTACATCAAAAAGCTTATCCACCACAATCAAGGGATGCAAGGCTGGTTCAGCATATGCCAATCAATAAATGTAATCCATCACATAAACAGAACCAATGACAAAAACCATGTGATTATCTCAGTAGATGCAGAAAAGGTATTTGACAATATTCAACAGAGCTTCAATGCTAAGAACTCTCAATAAACTTGGTATTGATGGAACATATCTCAAAATAATAAGAGCTATTAATGACAAACCCACAGCCAATATCATACTGAATGGGCAAAAACTGGAAGCATTCCCTTTGAAACTGCCACAAGACAAGGATGCCCTCTCTCACCACTCCTATTCAACATAGTGTTGGAAGTTCTGGCCAGGGCAATCAGCCAAGAGAAAGAAATAAAGGGTATTCAATTAGGAAAAGAGGAAGTCAAATTGTCCCTGTTTGCAGATGACGTGATTTATATTTAGGAAACCCCATCGTCTCAGCCCAAAATCTCCTTAAGCTGATAAGCAACTTCAGCAAAGTCTCAGGATACAAAATCAATGTGCAAAAATCACAAGCATTCCTATACACCAGTAACAGACAAACAGAGAGCCAAATCATGAGTGAACTCCCATTCCCAATTACTACAAAGAGAATGAAATACCTAGGAATCCAACTTACAAGGGATGTGAAGGACCTCTTCAAGGAGAACTACAAACCACTGCTCAACGAAATAAGAGGACACAAACAAATGGAAGAACATTCCATGCTCATGGATAGGAAGAATCAATATTGTGAAAATGGCCATACTGCCCAAGGTAATTTATAGATTCAATGCCATCCCCATCAAGCTACCAATGACTTTCTTCCAGAATTGGAAAAAACTACTTTAAAGTTCAAATGGAACCAAAAAAGAGCCTGCATAGCCAAGATAATCCTAAGCAAAAAGAGCAAAGCTGGAGGCATCACGCTACCTGACTTCAAACTATACTACAAAGCTACAGTAACCAAAACAGCATGGTACTGGTAACAAAACAGATATACAGACCAATGGAACGGAAGAGAGGCCTCAGAAATAACACCACACTTCTACAACCATCTGATCTTTGACAAACCTGAGAAAAACAAGCAATGGGGAAAGGATTCCCTATTTAATAAATGGTGCTGGGAAAACTGGCTAGCCATATGTACAAAGCTGAAAGTAGATCCCTTCCTTACACCTTATATAAAAATTAACTCAAGGTGGATTAAAGACTTAAATGTTAGACCTAAAACCATAAAAACCCTAGAAGAAAACCTAAGCAATACCATTCAGGACATAGGCATGGGCAAAGACACCAAAAGCAATGGCAACAAAAGCCAAAATAGACAAATGGGATCTAATTAAACTAAAGAGCTTCTGCACAGCAAAAGAAACTGTCGTCAGAGTGAACAGGCAACCTACAGAATGGGAGAAAATTTTTGCAATGTACCCATCTGACAAAGGGCTAATATCCAGAATCTACAAAGAACTTAAACAAATTTACAAGAAAAGAACAAACAACCCCATCACAAAGTGGGCAAAGGATATGAAGAGACACTTCTCAAAAGAAGGTATTTATGCAGCCAACAGACATATGAAAAAATGCTCATCATCACTGGTCATCAGAGAAATGCAAATCAAAACCACAATGAGATACCATCTCAGGCCAGTTAAAATGGCAATCATTAAACAGTCAGGAAAAACAGATGCTGGAGAGGATATGGAGAAATAGGAATGCTTTTACATTGTTGGTGGGAGTGTAAATTAGTTCAACCATTGTGGATGACAGCGTGGCGATTCCTCAAGGATCTAGAACTAGAAATACCATTTGACCCAGCCATCCCATTACTGGGTGTATACCCAAAGGATTATAAATCATGCTACTATAAAGACACATGCACACGTATGTTTATTGCAGCACTATTCACAATAGCAAAGACTTGGGACCAACTGAAATGTTCATCAATGATAGACTGGATTAACAAAATGTGGCACATATACACCATGGAGTCTTAAAAAAGGATGAGTTCATGTCCTTTGCATGGACGTGGATGAAGCTGGAAACTATGATTCTCAGTAAACTATCACAAGGACAGAAAACCAAACACTGCATGTTCTCACTCATAAGTGGAAGTTGAAAAATGAGAACACATGGACACAGGGTGGGGAACATCAGATACCAGGGCCTGTCGAGGGATGGGGGGCGGGGGGAGGGATAACATTAGGAGAAATACCTAATGTAAATGACGAGTTGATGGGTGCAGCAAAACAACATGGCACATGTGTACCTATGTAACAAACCTGCACGTTGTGCACATGTACCCTAGAACTTAAAGTATAATAAAAAAGAAAAAAAAGAAACTGAGAGAGATACTTCCTCTCTGCCATGTGAAGATACATCAAGAAGGTGGCTGTCAACAAGCCTGGAAGTGGGCCCTCGCCAGACACCAGATTAGCTGGCACCTTGATCTTGGACTTCCCAGCCTTCTGAACTGTGAGAGATTAATGTTTGTTGTTTAGGTCACCCAGTCTATGGTATTTTTGTTATAGCGGGCTGAACTAAGACAAACCTCAAGAGCTATACAAATACATCTTTTCTTTTCTTCAAACGTCCAGAGCTATACAAATACATGTGGTCATGTCATCTGAAGTCTACAATGCTCTGCATTTTTCACATGAAAATGACACTTGGTATCTAATGGCATTTTGGTTTATCTTTCAGTATGATGAGATTGTTTCTTTAAAGAGAAATAGAAAACTGTAAAAGCTGTAGTAGGACTTACCTTCTTTCATAATCTCTCTTCATATATACATATATATATATATAGAGAGAGAGAGAGACATATATATACACACACACACATATGTGAAACTCTTAAAGTATATTGTATTATTGCTGTGTATTTGTAACTTCTGTTTTATTGTTCACAGCCATGCTATTACTGTTCTATACAGATTTAGCATTTATGCTTCAAGTCCATTGAATTTTACATTCCTTTATTGTATTAAAAACAGAAGTGATTACAAAGGAAAATGTAGCAACAGTAATGCTTTATATTTCCTTTATCTTGTTCGTGTCCATGAAGTCATTAGTACTAACAAAAAAGCGTTAATTTTTGGCACATATATTTTAGGTTTGTAAATTGCACATTCCATATATCTTCATTGTGTTGAAACAGACAGACATTATAAAGGTGAATGTAAAAACAATAAAGCTATAGCTTTTTTTCCCCAAAAAATTATAGAATTTTAGAGTGTTTACATAACTGGAAATACTTAAATATTTTTATTTATAAAATCCTTGAGTTTTCAAAACCAGTACAACTGAGCTGCCTTTGAGTCATTTGTATCTGGAATATAGCACTTCCCTTTCTCTTATTTTGTGTAGTTGCCGAGGAAATGGGTTTTCAGTATACATGATTCAAGTGGGGAAAAAAAACTGCATATTTGATTCCAAAATATTCCTTAGACTGGAAAAAAATCTCTTTTGGAATAGTCATGTTTATTTTATAGTAACTCTACAGCAGGACAATTTAGCATGTTAATGCAGAAATGCAAACAGCTTTATAGAACAAAATACTTACTATTTTCTAGCTGCCTTACGGAAATTATTTACTCAAGGAAACAGAACAGAATATCTTGGTTTCATTAATCAGCTTTGTAAATATTTTGCCAGAGCTTTTTTTCTTGGCGGGGGCGGGGGGGAAGCAAATAAAAAAGTTTAAAAGCTCATATGTGTCTATTTTGTTTTAGCTTGGAGTATTTATTAAGAGTAAATTCTGTGTGTCTTTGCAGTTCATCAATATGTGTATTTAGAAGTTTTTCAAGTTCTTTTGCTCGTTTCTCTTCTTCCAGAAGGAAATGCTGTGCAGCCAAAGATGCTGGGAAGGACATATCTGGGGGAGACTAAAGAGAGAAAGAACGAAAAGTGAGTGAGGAATACAGAGCTTTAAAAAATCTTCCCATTTCCAGGCATGCTTCATCCCTGACATACGTCAAACACCGCAGCTCTTAATGAAAGAATACATCCTGGGCTGAATTCCCACTACTAGTGTAATTCAGTTACCACTAATGAAATCCTCAAGGAACTAAGTAAGACATCACAGCACCATTACATTAAAAAGCTCTACAAATGAGTGTTATATTGTCCAACTGCAAATGCAGGGACAATGCACTCACCATGGAATCTGCCTAAAACATACTGCAATCATTTGCAAAGCCAATGATTTTCATTTGAAAATAGGCAACTCCAAAAAGCTAAAGTAAAGATTATAGTGGAATTGCACTAGACAGTTTATATAGAAGAAAATAAGGATTGGCTTTGACAGGGAGAATCAATGCTTGGAGTTAGCCAGGTGAGAGGGCTGGCTGCATGATGTGTCTTGGGGTGGAGGTGGCTCCCTAGTAGGGAAGGCTTGATGCTGGCATGTATCTTGTTTGTCTTATCACAGAGAAGAAAGTATCAGGGACGAGTGCCCCAATTCCACCCTTCTTGGTGACATGAAAATGCTATTTAACTGTTTGTGACCTGTTTAGTGCTTACTTAAAAAAAAAAAAATAAAAATCTGTGGCTAAAGAATAAAGGACAACATCAGATAATTTTACAATTCTTCGTTTTGAAAAGCCACATACAAAAATTAAGTAATTTTTTTTTGTTGGGGAAATCTGTACTTTAATTTTCCAGTTCTGTGGTTACTATATTCTTCTTTGATTTTCATTTTGGTAGGAAGAATGGGACTTTATGTAGTGTTTGGGGAGTCAACAATCTGTATACATGTGAACCTTGTTAGGTGGATTTTGTTCACCAGTCTGGCCCCTGCCAAAACTAGGGATCATGCAAATGATGGAGTACTGCACACTTTTCCAACCAGTAGGCCCAACTGTAGCTGCTGTGTCAGGGATAGTATCTCTACTAGAGAAGACTGTCACAGCCTGGGGTAGATGGTATGCTACTATTGATCTGGCAAATGCATTATTTTTAATATTGGCAAATGCATTCTTTTTAATATCTAATAAAAAGGAGGATAGGAAGCAGTTAGCATTCACATGGGGTGGCCAACAATATATATCCATGGTTTTGCCCCAGTGTTATGTTAATGAAGCTGTCACAATAAATTCTGAAGGGGCCTAGCCCATCTGGACATTCCAAAGACTATCACATGGAATATCATATATTAACACTAACATCATGTTAATGAGACTTGGTGAGCAAGAAGTGGCAAGTATGTTAAAGGGATGGAAAGATGTATGTACTCCAGAGGGTGAAAGATAAACCCCATAAAAGATTGGGGCTTGACACCTTGTTTTTAGGTGTCTACTGCTATGTGGCATGTCAGAACATCCTAGGTAAAGCAAAAATTAATGCACCTTGAAAATGTTCCACCCTTGGATCAAATAATTGAATAATCTGATTCATTTATTGGGTGACACAGAAAATTTTTTTTTTTTTTTTTTGAGACGGAGTCTCACTCTGTCGCCCACACTGGAGTGCAGTGGCATGATCTCGGCTCACTGCAAGCTCCGCCTCCTGGGTTCACGCCATTCTCCTGCCTCACCCTCCCAAGTAGCTGGGACTACAGGCGCCCGCCACCACTCCCGGCTAATTTTTTGTATTTTTAGTAGAGACAGGGTTTCACCATGTTAGCCAGGATGGTCTCGATCTCCTGACCTCGTGATCTGCCCGCCTCGGCCTCCCAAAGTGCTGGGATTACAGGCGTGAGCCACCATGCCCGGTGAAAAAATTATTTTGTGAGAAAGCCCAGAACTCTGGAAAGAAAGAGCTGTGTAGGAGGTTCAGGATAGGGTACAAGTAGTCCTGCTACTTTGGTCAAATAACTTGGTAGATCCCATACTAGAAGAATCTCTGGTAGAGAAAAATGCCTTGTGGAGCCTCTGGCAAGTTTCATCGGGAAAGCTGTGTTGCAGACCCTTAAGATACTGGAACAAGGCTATGCTATCTGTAGCAGAAACCTATATACTATTTGCAAGACAATTCTTGTCATGCTGTTGAGTCCTGGTTGAGACTCCAGCAAGTGGACAGGATGATTTGATCCAGCCTCTGTCTTTGGCTACCTCAGTGGGAATTATGCATCTTCCCAATACCATGATTTCCCCTTTCACCAAGGGTAATCCAGCTGCTATTGCTGTTGAATGTCTGACCTGCTTGCAACAGAAACCAAAGCTGAGCTCTTGATATGGCATCATCCCTCAAGGAGACCAACCAGCCTCTTGGTGGCAACTTGACTGCATTAGGTCCCTAGCACCTTGGAAAGGGCAATGCTGTATGCTTATCAGAATGGATATGAATTCTGCGTGTTTGCCTTTCCTGGCTGCACCACTATCTTAGGGCTCATAGAATCACTTATCTGCAGACATGAGAGAGACCCTGCTTAATAGTAAAGGTACCTACTTTATAGCAAAAGAGTATGGCAGTGGGGGCAGGACCATGGTATCCACTGGTCCTAACCACACACAGCACTATCCAGAGGACGCTAACATGATAGAGCTTTGAGACGGCCTCTTGAGGGCAAAGCTGAGGCACCAGCTTGGAGATTATATCCTGTGAGGTTGGGGTGCCATTCTTCAGGATGTGGTATAGACTTTAAACCGATGGCTGTTTTATGGTTCTGTGTTTCCAATGGGTAGAATACATGGATCTGGGAACAAAAGGGAGGAAGTAGGAATGGCTTCACTCTCTATCACTTCTGTTAACCCACTTGGAGAATCTGTGCTTTCTGTCTATGTATCTTTAGGCTCTGTTGTTCTACAGATCCTGGCTCTTAGAGGCGGAATGCTTCTACCAAGAGACCTGTAAGAGTCCCACCAAACTTAGAGCTTTGGCTCCCACGTGGTCACTTTGGGCTCCTCATGCCAACAGATCAGACACACAGAGTGGAGTTCCTATATTGGCAGAGGTAGCTGACCCTAAGTCATCCTGAAGAGGTAAGATTGCTACTGCATAACAGAGGCAGTGAGGAATGTGTTTGGTACTCTGATGATCCTCTGAGGCATCTTTTGGTACTCTCATGCCCAATTTTAATTTTAATTGGCAAATACAGAAACCATATCCTAATAAGGGCATGGACATTAGGGGCTCACCCCAAAAGAAAAGCCACCTGGATCAACAGAAGAGTTGGCTGACGGGGAGAGGAATCTAGAATGGGTGAGGCAGTGATAGGTGTCAGCGACCAATTGCAGCATGAGGGGCTGTGGCTTATCTCACTAACTTTCCTCTCAACAGTTTTTCCAGAAATTATGACCAGCAAGAATCGTGAAGAAGCTATGCCTGAATGGAAGCTATGGAAGAAGGTGGTTCTGAGTGGTGCAAGAGGTGGACCATGGTGGTTGGTCCCCTACCCGGATCCCCTTCCCCAGGCTGATGCATCTCTCCTCTAGCTGGGTGGGTGTTGGCTACTAACAGCTCACAGCTGGCTCCTTTGGGGAACTGCCCTCCACCGAACTGGAGACTCCTGCCTCACCTGGGAGGCTGCAGTCCCTCCTCTGCCCATTTGCTATCCTCTCTGACGCAATGACTGATTGATGGACACAGGGGCATAAAATACCAAACTTTTTGTTGGGTGAGAACAAATGCTGTGGTGCAATTCATGTGCCAAGCTTCCTGGGACACCAGGCTATACTAGTTTGTAGCTGAGACCACATCTTTGCTTAATTTTCCTCCCCTTCCCTAGCCTGTCTCCTTCACTCTCCTCCTGAAAATACTAAAATACTCCCTCGGTAAATCGCTTTCACAAGAATCTCATCTCAGATTCTAGGAAACCTGATTTCAGAGAGATGACTTCCTAGATTCTGGCCTGAGTGATTAGTGACACTCATGCCATTTACTGAGAAAGAGAAAAAGGTAAAGGAAGCCATTAAGAGTAAGATCTTCTTTCTTTCTTTTTATGGATTGATTGATTGATTGATTGATTGATTTAGAGACAGTGTCTTGCTCTATTGCCCAGGCTGGAGCACAGTGGTGCAACCACAGCTAACTCTAACTTCCAGCTCCTGGGCTCAAGTGATCCTCCCACTTCAGCCTCCTGAGTAGGTGGGACTATAGGCACACACCACCACACCCAGCTCTTTTTTAAAAAAGTTTTTATAGAAACGGAGCCTCATTATGTTGCCCAGACTGGTCTTGAACTCTTGGGCTCAAGCAATCCCTCTTGCCTTGGCCTGAGATTGTAGGTGTGAGCCACAGCTCCTGGCCTCTTACTTATTTCTGATTCATCAGGTTCTAGCACAGATTCTGGGCCAGTGTGTTTTCAATAAAATTTTTTAGTTAGTTTATGAATAAAGAAAATGGATTCAATTTTGAATAATAATGAGTTTGAGGCGACTTGAGACTTAAACAGACTCAAGTAAACAGTGAGATATGTCAATCTAGGACTCAGAATATAGGTCTGAATCAGAGAGACAGACTTGGAAGTTACAGATGACAAGGCCATGAGATTGACTGAAATTATCCAAGATAGGCAAGTAAAAGGAAAAAAAGAAGTTAAAAGATGGAGCCCTGAAGAATCCTTCATGTCAGGCATCCACCCACATAGCATGTCCTTGACACTATCGTCAATGAGAACTGCATTATTTACTAATTGAGATTTAAAGCAACCTATCCATCATCCTTCCAGCATGCTTAATCTAGTACTCCCACGCCAGCATTTCTCTGACCTCATTTAGACTCTTTACTTTTCACTATCCATCATCTTCCTCATACTCTCTCTTCCTAACTCTGCTTATTCCCGTCCATCTCATAACCATTCAGCAACTTGTCCCTCCCTGTATCTTGTCTCTATCCTCATTACCTGGTAAACCCCTGTATCTTGTCTCTATCCTAATAACCTGGTAAAACCCACCCCTAATTAAGCTGACCCATCTGCCCGGGTCTTGCCTACACCTGAGCAGCTGAATGCCGGAGCCAACAGGTTGGGGGTAAATTACTGCATGGACTAGTTTCACTTTAAATTCATGACCATAAATATCATGTGGTCAGTGAACACTGCAAGGCGATTCTATTGCACTTCCCTAGTATGTTCACTTTCTTACTCATTACGTTGTGGCCTGGCTTCCTCCTAGGAGTCAGAGGGGAGCTCCCTCATTATTCCACATCCATTTGTATCTGTAGCTGAATTTTAGGCCATCCTCCTGTTTCAGAAACTCATCCTTCCTCCTATACTGCAGATCCTATTTCTTCTTACCTCTCAGTGACTTTGTTTCTGCAAATGAAAGAGGACCCTCCTTGAGCCCCATCCTCTTCATTATCAAACTTTCCTCCTGTCCTTCAGGATTCCCATTAGGTCACTCAATATTATGACCCAAGGCTTTGTATTGGGATGATTTCTTTTTTATACTTAAGTATTTTCATCCAGTTCTATAGACTTAAATACCAACCATATGCCGATTATTCCCACATTTGTATTTCCAGCTTTGATCTCTCCCTCGAATATCAGATTCACATATCCTATTGACTATTTAATGTCTACGTTTGGGTGTCTAGTAAACATTTTAAACTTATATGCCCAACCTAGAAATCATGATTTCTCCTCTAACCCTATTTCTTCCCTAGTCTTCCCATGTCGGAAAGTGGTATTAGCATCTACTCAATGCTCAGGTTGAAATCCTAGGAGTCATCTTTAATCACTCTTTTCTCCCACTTCCCATATACAATTCATTGTCAAGTCTGGTCTATGCACCAGAATATTTCCTGGATCTAATATGTTGCTCTATCTCCACTGCTACCAAGCCAGCATCATCTCTTGCCTAGGCTACTGAAATAGCCTTACAACAGTTGTCTCCTCTTCTACCCTTGCCCCTCTATAATTTATTCTTTATTTAGCAGTATAAAGGATCTTTTAAAAATTTTAAACATATCTGTTTATTATTAAACAGAGTAAAATAATTTGAAATGGAGTAAACAGACCAGTATTTTCCTAACTGAAACTTTACAATGGCTTCCCATTGTTTTAAAATAAAATCCAAACTCCTTCCCATGACCTACTGTCCTCATATACTGGACTTCCCCTGACAACTTATCTGTTCCCTTTTGTTCCAGTCTCCCTCTTCCCTTCTAAGCTCCAGAAGGTCCCCCAACCTTTCTGGTTCTCATGCCTGCCAAACTCGTTCCTGCCTTATAGTTCCCTTACTTAAAACTCTCTTCTACCAGATCTTTGCAAGGCTGGATTTGCTGTTGTTTGGGTTTCACCTTAAATTTCCCTTTCTCAATGATAATTTTCCTGGCTACTCAACCTAAAGTAATCCCCCATACTTTCATCACTCCCTATCACATTACCTGCTTTTCTTTTCATCACAGCATTTATCACTACTTGATATTTTCTTTCTTTTTTTTTTTTTTTTTTTTTTGAGACAGTGTTTCGCTCTGTTGCCCAGGCTGGAGTGCAGTGATCCTATCTCGGCTCACTGCAACCTCTGCTTCCCGGGTTCAAGCGATTCTCTTGCCTCAGCTTCTGGAGTAGCTGGGACTACAGGCATGTGCCACCACGCCCAGCCAATTTTTGTATTTTTAGTAGAGACGGGGCTTCACCATGTTGGCCAGCCTGGTCTTGAACTCCTGACCTCAGGTGATCTGACCACCTCGGCTTCCCAAAGTGCTGGGATTATAGGCATGAGCCACAGCGCCTGGCCTTGATATTTTCTTATTTGTTCATTTATTTCCAATCATTAATTTTTCTCCTCTTGTTTGTTTTTGAGATAAAATTCACATACAATTAACCATTTCAAAATGAGTGGTTCAGTGGCATTTAGTACATTCACAATGTTGTGCAACCACCATCTCTATCTAGTTCCAAAATAGTTTCATTATCCATAATGAAAACTCTGTACTCCTTAAGCCACTGCTCCTTGTTTCTCCCTCCCCACTGCCCCTGGTAACCACCAATCTACATTGTTTCAATGGATTTCATTTACCTATTTTGGCTATTTCATATACATGGAATTATACAATATAGCCTTTTGTGTTTGGCTTCTTTCACTTAACATGTTTTTGAGGCTCATCCACATTGTAGTAATTTTTGGCCTTTTTTGGCATAGCTGCTTTTAATGGCTGAATAATATTCTATTGTATGTATATATCACAATCTGATTATCCATTCCTCCATTGATGAAGTTTCCTCTTTTTTTTCACCATACTACTTATGTTTCTATCTTATTCAAAGACATGTTTAGAACAGGAACTGCCATATAGTTGGTGCTCAATACATGTTTATTTTATTTTATGAATAAATAACACTAATATTTAAGGGACAGAAATAGGAGGGAGAACCCTAGAAACAGGCTGGGAAACAGTAGCCAGAGGGTGGCAGGAGAATCAGCGGAGTATAGTGTCATAGAAGCCAGAGAACATAAGAGTATCAAGACAACAAGATTAAGAAAGAAAGACGAATACTTCAGAATGTGCATTTAATTAGCAACTAGAAGATCGGCAGTAGTCTTGATAGGAATGGTACTGATGTGGATGTCAAAATGCAGTAGAAGATGGAAACCACTAGACCTAGAACAGTGGCTTCCCGTAGGATTTTTAAGGCCTCCATCACAGATTAGGTTCCCCATGCCCAGTTCCTAGAAGAGTTGAGAATTTTCTCTCCTGGTTACTCTGGAGGTTAGGAATTCCTCAAAAGAGTAATGTAGAATTTTAGAGATAGAAGGAAGCCCCATGTTATTAAATCAAATCAGCAGATACTTCTGCATGTCTTTTATGTGCCTACTAGTGCTGACCCTATTTTAGGTGTTGGGTTACCACAAAAACAAAAATAGAAAACACCCCCTGCTTTCATGGAGCATACATTCTAAAGGAGGCAGGCCAAGCAACAAAATGTCTCATAGTGAAGTGCTATGAAAAAAGGCAAGATGAGGGGCAGGGAGTGAAGAGGAAGGTGCTATTGTGGACTGGTTGCTTAGGCATCTCTGATAAGGTGATATTTGAGCGGACACTAATTGTGATCCTAAAAATCCTAAAATCATCTGACACTAGCACAGTGGAGTATTTAGCAACTTTTTCCATTGCTTGACTGAAATATGTGCTTACTTTAAGTCCTTAGTGATCAAAGTTTTATTGACGCAGAATTTGCAAAGTCCCCTTAGAATTTCTCATAACTTAAATGAGGAATTTTATTTAGTTTACATTATTGGTATGTATTTTAGTCTGTTCAAATAATGTTGGCATTTTATGTTGAGATGAACACAAAAGAGCATTTCAGGGCTTTAGACATCTCTAATACTTCAAAAGCTAATGGTTTTAAGCATTCTTCTACCAAAATAGCTTAACTTTACTTCTAGTCTCTACTATTACAAGGCAAAACCAACATATAAGCAACAAAGGGCTTATATCAAGAATAGAAAGGATACCCATAAATCAATAAAAATAAAGACAATCCAACAGAAAATTAAGTGAGGAAATTGAACAGATATTTTATAATGGATATCAAAATGGCCAAAAAACATATGAATGGTGCTCAGTCTCATTATTCACCAGAGAAACATGAATTAAAACCACACAATAGGATCTTACTACACACTGACCATAATAGCTAAATTTAAAAAGGCCTGTATTACCGTGTGTTAGACAGTAGAGCAAGGACAACTCTTTTTCTTTTTAATTTATGATTTCACTTAAAATAACTTTTAATAAAAGGCTTATATATAAAAACAGGTTAATGATTGCCTATGACCAGGGTAATGAAATCAGTAAATACAAAAGAGATGAATTTCTTTTTCCACAGTGGTAAGGTTATTTCAAAATTAGATTGTGATTATGGCTGTCTGTAAGTATACTTTAAAAACTTGGAATTGTACACTTAAAACATGTGATGGTTTTGTTATAAAACTTTTTTAAAATTTTATTATTATTATACTTAAAGTTTTAGGGTACATGTGTACAACGTGCAGGTAAGTTACATATGTATACATGTGCCATGTTGGTGTGCTGCACCCATTAACTTGTCATTTAGCATTAGGTATATCTCCTAATGCTATGCCTCCCACCTCCCCCCACCCCACAACAGTCTCCAGAGTGTGATGTTCCCCTTCCTGTGTCCATGTATTCTCATTGTTCAATGCCCATCAATGAGTGAGAACATGCGGTGTTTGGTTTTTTATTCTTGGGATAGTTTGCTGAGAATGATGGTTTCCAGTTTCATCCATGTCCCTACAGAGGACATGAACTCATCATTTTTTATGGCTGCATAGTATTCCATGGTGTACATGTGCCACATTTTCTTAATCCAGTCTATCATTGTTGGACATTTGGGTTGGTTCCAAGTCTTTGCTATTGTGAATAGTGCCGCAATAAACATACATGTGCATGTGTCTTTATAGCAGCATGATTTATAATCCTTTGGGTATATACCCAGGAATGGGATGGCTGGGTCAAATGGTATTTCTAGTTCTAGATCCCTGAGGAATCACCACACTGACTTCCACAATGGTTGAACTAGTTTGCAGTCCCACCAACAGTGTAAAAGTGTTCCTATTTCTCCACATCCTCTCCAGCACCTGTTGTTTCCTGACTTTTTAATGATTGCCATTCTAACTGGTGTGAGATGGTATCTCATTGTGGTTTTGATTTGCATTTCTCTGATGGCCAGTGATGATGAGCATTTTTTCATGTGTTTTTTGGCTGCATAAATGTCTTCTTTTGAGAAGTGTCTGTTCATGTCCTTCGCCCACTTTTTGATGGGGTTGTTTGTTTTTTTCTTGTAAATTTGTTTGAGTTCTTTGTAGATTCTGGATATTAGCCCTTTGTCAGATGAGTAGGTTGTGAAAAGTTTCTCCCATTTTGTAGGTTGCCTATTCACTCTGATGGTAGTTTCTTTTGCTGTGCAGAAGCTCTTTAGTTTAATTAGATCCCATTTGTCAATTTTGGCTTTTGTTGCCATTGCTTTTGGTGTTTTAGACATGAAGTCCTTGCCCATGCCTGTGTCCTGAATGGTATTGCCTAGGTTTTCTTCTAGGCTTTTTATGGTTTTAGGTCTAACATTTAAGTCTTTAATCAAGCTTGAATTAATTTTTGTATAAGGTGTAAGGAAGGGATGCAGTTTCAGCTTTCTACATATGGCTAGCCAGTTTTCCCAGCACCATTTATTAAATAGGGAATCCTTTCCCCATTGCTTATTTTTGTCAGGTTTGTCAAAGATCAGATGGTTGTAGATATGCGGCATTATTTCTGAGGGCTCTGTTCTGTTCCATTGATTTATATTTCTGTTTTGGTACCAGTACCATGCTGTTTTGGTTACTGTAGCCTTGTAGTATAGTTTGAAGTCAGGTAGCGTGATGCCTCCAGCTTTGTTCTTTTGGCTTAGGATTGACTTGGCGATGTGGGCTCTTTTTGGGTTCCATATGAACTTTAAAGTAGTTTCTTCCAATTTTTTGAAGAAAGTCATTGGTAGCTTGATGGGGATGGCACTGAATCTATAAATTACCTTGGGCAGTATGGCCATTTTCATGATATTGATTCTTCCTACCCATGAGCATGGAATGTTCTTCCATTTGTTTGTATCCTCTTTTATTTCATTGAGCAGTGGTTTGTAGTTCTCCTTGAAGAGGTCCTTCACATCCCTTGTAAGTTGGATTCCTAGGTATTTTATTCTCTTTGAAGCAATTGTGAATGGGAGTTCACTCATGATTTGGCTCTCTGTTTGTCTGTTATTGGTGTATAAGAATGCTTGTGATTTTTGCACATTGATTTTGTATCCTGAGACTTTGCTGAAGTTGCTTATCAACTTAAGGAGATTTTGGGCTGAGACAATGGGGTTTTCTTGATATACAATCATGTCATCTGCAAACAGGGACAATTTGACTTCTTCTTTTCCTAATTGAATACCCTTTATTTCCTTCTCCTACCTAATTGCCCTGGCCAGAACTTCCAACACTATGTTGAATAGGAGTGGTGAGAGAGGGCATCCCTGTCTTGTGGCAGTTTTCAAAGGGAATGCTTCCAGTTTTTGCCCATTCAGTATGATATTGGCTATGGGTTTGTCATAGACAGCTTTTATTATTTTGAGATACGTCCCATGAATACCTAATTTATTGAGAGTTTTTAGCATGAAGCGTTGTTGAATTTTGTCAAAGGCCTTTTCTGCGTCTATTGAGATAATCATGTGGTTTTTGTCTTTGGTTCCGTTTATATGCTGGATTACATTTATTGATTTGCATATGTTGAACCAGCCTTGCATCCCAGGGATGAAGCCCACTTGATCATGGTGGATAAGCTTTTTGATGTGCTGCTGGATTTGGTTTGCCAGTATTTTATTGAGGATTTTTGCATCAATGTTCATCAAGGATATTGGTCTAAAATTCTCTTTTTTGGTTGTGTCTCTGCCAGGCTTTGGTATCAGGATGATGCTGGCCTCATAAAATGAGTTAGGGAGGATTCCCTCTTTTTCTATTGATTGGAATGGTTTCAGAAGGAAGGGTACCAGCTCCTCCTTGTACCTTTGGTAGAATTCAGCTGTGAATCCATCTGGTCCTGGACCTTTTTTGGTTGGTAAGCTATTGATTATTGCCACAATTTCAGAGCCTGTTTTTTATTTTATTTTTATTTTATTTTATTATTTTTTTTGAAGGTATTTTGTTTATTTTTATTTTTTTCCCAGAAAATGGAAAACATGAGAAGGAAAATTTCTCATGCCAACATAAAGAGTAAAGAAGTCCAACTGTTGACATAAACACAAACAGTAATAGTTCTTTATACAGTACTTTGCAGTTCTTGAAAAACTTTAATATATTTAATCTCCTTTAAAACTTGAAACTACTCCTTAAAATGCCCCTTGAGATCGATTTCATCTCTGGAAACGGAAATGAGAAAGGCTAAATACCTTGTGCAAAGTCATGCAACTCATAGTTGGTGGTGCCTAGAAAATAAAACTAGGTGGTTTGACCCATTTCAATGTCAGCACCAGGGGAGGCAAAAGTGACTCCACTTTGAATGCTAATCTGCCATGTTGACTTCTGATTAGCCCCATGACTGCCTCCTGGTTTTCACTTTATTAATGTTTACTTCAACTAGCATAAGAACAAAGCAACCTTGATGCTATCATACAAAGTACAGGCTATGACACACAGCACATTCTTGCCTGTTCTGGAAGGTTGCCTTTAATTGTCTTGCTGAAGAGCGCATCTGCTTTCCTGAAGCTGTATAAGCCTTGGGTCTGAGCAGTAGCAGTGTGGGGATCTGCCTGTCTTGCTGCTATCCAAGGCCACAGTTCTGTCTTTTTTTTTTTTTTTTTATTATACTTTAAGTTTTAGGGTACATGTGCACAATGTGCAGGTTAGTTACATATGTATACATGTGACATGCTGGTGCACTGCACCCACTAACTCGTCATCTAGCATTAGGTATATCTCCCATTGCTATCCCTCCCCCCTCCCGCCACCCCACAACAGTCCCCAGAGTGTGATGTTCCCCTTCCTGTGTCCATGTGTTCTCATTGTTCAATTCCCACCTATGAGTGAGAATACGCGGTGTTTGGTTTTTTGTTCTTGCGATAGTTTACTGAGAATGATGATTTCCAACTTCATCCATATCCCTACAAAGGACATGAACTCATCATTTTTTATGGCTGCATAGTATTCCACGATGTATATGTGCCACATTTTCTTAATCCAGTCTATCATTGTTGGACATTTGGGTTGGTTCCAAGTCTTTGCTATTTTGAATAGTGCCGCAATAAACATACGTGTGCATGTGTCTTTATAGCAGCATGATTTATAGTCCTTTGGGTATATACCCAGTAATGGGATGGCTGGGTCAAATGGTATTTCTAGTTCTAGATCCCTGAGGAATCGCCACACTGACTTCCACAATGGTTGAACTAGTTTACAGTCCCACCAACAGTGTAAAAGTGTTACTATTTCTCCATATCCTCTCCAGCACCTGTTGTTTCCTGACTTTTTAATGATTGGCATTCTAACTGGTGTGAGATGATATCTCATTGTGGTTTTGATTTGCATTTCTCTGATGGCCAGTGATAGCATTTTTTCATGTGTTTTTTGGCTGCATAAATGTCTTCTTTTGAGAAGTGTCGTTCATGTCCTTTGCCCACTTTTTGATGGGGTTGTTTGTTTTTTTCTTGTAAATTTGTTTGAGTTCATTGTAGATTCTGGATATTAGCCCTTTGTCAGATGAGTAGGTTGCAAAAATTTTCTCCCATTTTGTAGGTTGCCTGTTCGGTCTGATGGTAGTTTCTTTTGCTGTGTAGAAGCTCTTTAGTTTAATTAGATCCCATTTGTCAATTTTGGCTTTTGTTGCCATTGCTTTTGGTGTTTTAGACATGAAGTCCTTGCCCGTGCCTATGTCCTGAATGGTAATGCCTAGGTTTTCTTCTACAGTTTTTATGGTTTTAGGTCTACCGTTTAAGTCTTTAATCCATCTTGAATTGATTTTTGTATAAGGTGTAAGGAAGGGATCCAGTTTCAGCTTTCTACGTATGGCTAGCCAGTTTTCCCAGCACCATTTATTAAATAGGGAATCCTTTCCCCATTGCTTGTTTTTCTCAGGTTTGTCAAAGATCAGATAGTTGTAGATATGCGGCATTATTTCTGAGGGCTCTGTTCTGTTCCATTGATCTATATTCCTGTTTTGGTACCAGTACCATGCTGTTTTGGTTACTGTAGCCTTGTAGTATAGTTTGAAGTCAGGTAGCATGATGCCTCCAGCTTTGTTCTTTTGGCTTAGGATTGACTTGGCAATGCAGGCTCTTTTTTGGTTCCATATGAACTTTAAAGTAGTTTCTTCCAATTTTTTGAAGAAAGTCATTGGTAGCTTGATGGGGATGGCACTGAATCTATAAATTACCTTGGGCAGTATGGCCATTTTCATGATATTGATTCTTCCTACCCATGAGCATGGAATGTTCTTCCATTTGTTTGTATCCTCTTTTATTTCATTGAGCAGTGGTTTGTAGTTCTCCCTGAAGTGGTCCTTCACTTCCCTTGTAAGTTGGATTCCTAGGTATTTTATTATCTTTGAAGCAATTGTGAATGGGAGTTCACTCATGATTTGGCTCTCTGTTTGTCTGTTATTAGTGTATAAGAATGCTTGTGATTTTTGCACATTGATTTTGTATCCTGAGACTTTGCTGAAGTTGCTTATCAACTTAAGGAGATTTTGGGCTGAGACAATGGGGTTTTCTTGATATACAATCATGTCATCTGCAAACAGGGACAATTTGACTTCTTCTTTTCCTAATTGAATACCCTTTATTTCCTTCTCCTGCCTAATTGCCCTGGCCAGAACTTCCAACACTATGTTGCATAGGAGTGGTGAGAGAGGGCATCCCTGTCTTGTGGCAGTTTTCAAAGGGAATGCTTCCAGTTTTTGCCCATTCCGTATGATATTGGCTATGAGTTTGTCATAGATAGCTCTTATTATTTTGAGATACGTCCCATGAATGCCTAATTTATTGAGAGTTTTTAGCATGAAGTGTTGTTGAATTTTGTCAAAGGCTTTTTCTGAATCTATTGAGATAATCATGTGGTTTTTGTCTTTGGTCCTGTTTGTATGCTGCATTACATTTATTGATTTGTGTATATTGAACCAGCCTTGCATCCCAGGGATGAAGCCCACTCGATCATGGTGGATAAGCTTTTTGATGTGCTGCTGGATTTGGTTTGCCAGTATTTTATTGAGGATTTTTGCATCAATGTTTATCAAGGATATTGGTCTAAAATTCTCTTTTTTGGTTGTGTCTCTGCCAGGCTTTGGTATCAGGATGATGCTGGCCTCAGAAAATGAGTTAGGGAGGATTCCCTCTTTTTCTATTGATTGGAATAGTTTCAGAAGGAATAGTACCAGTTCCTCCTTGTACCTCTGGTAGAGTTCGGCTGTGAATCCATCTGGTCCTGGACTCTTTTTGGTTGGTAAGCTATTGATTATTGCCACAATTTCAGATCCTGTTATTGGTCTATTCAGAGATTCAACTTCTTCCTGGTTTAGTCTTGGGAGAGTGTATGTGTCGAGGAATTTATCCATTTCTGGATTTTCTAGTTTATTTGCGCAGAGGTGTTTGTAGTATTCTCTGATGGTAGTTTGTATTTCTGTGGGATCGGTGGTGATATCCCCTTTATCATTTTTTATTGCATCTATTTGATTCTTCTCTCTTTTTTTCTTTATTAGTCTTGTTAGCAGTCTATCAATTTTGTTGATCCTTTCAAAAAACCAGCTCCTGGATTCATTAATTTTTTGAAGGGTTTTTTGTGTCTCTATTTCCTTCAGTTCTGCTCTGATTTTGGTTATTTCTTGCCTTCTGCTAGCTTTTGCAAGTGTTTGCTCTGAGCAAGGACAACTCTTATACAGTACTTGAGATATTCATTGGCTCCTACAGGAAAATAGTTTGGTGGTACCTACTAAAGCTGACCATATTCATATCCTATGACCTCGGTATTCCATTTTAGGTATGTATACCCAGTGGAAATGTATATACACATGCACCAAAAGACTCATAAAAGAATTTTTTGGCAGCAGTATTTGTAATAGCCCCAAATTGGAAATGACTCAAATGTCCATCCATAGTAGAATGAATGAATGAATTTTATTGTCATTGAATGTGGTATTTATATCCCATAGATTAGTATAGAGAAACAAAAATAAACTACAGCTGTATAAAACAATACGGGTGATGATGAATCTAAAAAACAAGGTTGAGAAAAAGAAGCCAGAAACAAAATAATATATATCATATGATATCATTTATATAAATTTTACAAGTTGGCAAAACAAATCGATAATGCTAAAAGTCAGGATAGTGGTTATGTTGGGGGCAAGCAGAAGTAGAGACTGGAAGGGAACATGAGTGGGGCTTCTGGAGTGCTGGGGATGTCTGATCATTACTTGGGTGGTAGTTACATTCCCTTTGTGATAACTCATCAAGCTGTCCATTTATGATTTGTACCTGTGTCTGCACTTATGGCAGAGTCAATAGAAAAGATGTTTTAAACCAGTCCAAAAGATCACTGTAGCTCTTTAAAATATACAGATCCTTGAGGACTCATGGAATATTGAAGGGTGAGTCCCAAGCACTCGCATTTTTTTAAAAAAACACCATCTCCAGTAGTTCTGGCCTGCATTAGAGGTTAATAATCATTGACTGAAACACTTTATGAAATATTATGGATATCTTTTCCTTCTGCAGATAGGTATGGCCAAATGACTCGCAGACCCATCTTGGAGTCCTATTCAAGGAGTGAGATTAAAAACAAACGAACTACTATGTACGTCAGTTTATTGACATCAGTGTAAGAGTAAAGCAATAACCCATTAAAGAAAAAAAAAGCCCACAACCAGCAACTCACCAGTGGGAATACATCATCATCACTAACCAAAGGACTTGTCATTTCTTTGGCTTGAAATGTCAAAGGTGGCAAGGGAGGCGTTGTACTTCTGTTTGGCTCACAGTCATGACTAAGTCTAAAAGAGAAGAAATGGTTGTTGTTGTTGCTATCAAGGACACATGTTTATTTATGTAGCTAAGGATTTTAATCTCTCAGATGTCTAAGTAGGGGGAAAGCACAACAAAATGTTTGGGCTTGTTACCTGGGTGTTTCTTTGAATATGACTTTCCTGATGAATAATTTCTATTTCATTTAAAGGACTTAGAATGATTAAAAATGAAGCAGAAAACTTAACAACTGTTAAAAATATTTTGCGATCCTTATTGCCTATATTGCTTCCCTTTCTGTGTTATACTTTTCTATGTCTTTGTCATTTATTTTAATAATGTAAAACAGTTTGAGAAAAGTCTCCAAACAGGTAATTACACTGTTGCCCTTGACAGTTCTAAATAGATACTCTTTTCCTATTCTCTTTTACACTTAACCTCACTGGCTTTCTTAACAGAATTATACTATTTTTTATGCTAAACAAGTCTTTTATTTTATTTATTTATTTATTAATTTATTTTGAGACAGAGCCTTGCTCTGTCGCCTAGGCTGGAGTGCAGTGGCGTGATCGCAGCTCACTGCAACCTCCACCTCCCAGGTTCAAGAGACTCTCCTGTCTCCTGAGTAGCTGGGATTATAGGCGCCCGCCACCACGCCAGGGTAATTTTCTGTATTTTTAGTAGAGATGGGGCTTCACCATGTTAGCCAGGATGGTCTCGATCTCCTGACCTTGTGATTCGCCTGCGTTGGCCTCCCAAAGTGCTGGGATTACAGGCATGAGTCACCGTGCGCCCAGCCAACAAGTCTTTGAATAACTCTAATTTCTATAGATTTTGATAATTTAAAACATGCTTTCAATTTACACCATCTCCTAAGCTCCTCCAGTTACTAGTTGTGTGATCTTGAGCAGGTAACTTTATCTCTCTGTGATTTTAATTTTCTCACTTATAAAAGGGTTGTTATGAGAGTTGAATGATTAATATATGTAAAACACTTAGAAAACAATGCCTGGCACATAGTAAATGTTTAGTAAAGATTAGGTATTATTATTATTAAACTAATCTGATCTTCAAAATAACCCTAATACGCTGGATACTATCCACAGATGAGGAGACTAAGATTTAAAAGTTCAATTATTCGTCTAATTATTTACTTTTTAAATCAGAATAAATTGCTAGGAAGTGATGTCTTTAGATTTTGGACTCAAATCCAGATTTTCTTGACTTAAAAAACCCCACTATTTCATTGAAAGTCATATAGCATGGAATTTGTTTGTGCTAAAACATAGGTTAGAAAATGAGACTGAAAACAATAACATTGAGATTTTGAATTTTGGTTTGTTGACTAAGCAAATGAATAAGAAAACATGTAACAAACCAATTTATCCTAAAGTTTTACAAAAAAGGTCCTGAAAGTATGGGCTGTTTGGGATTAAATAAATATCTTTCATGAAACTGAGGTTTAGATGTAATAAAATCATCAAAGAGGCTGGGCGCAGTGGCTCACGCCTGTAATCCCAGCACTTTGAGAGGCTGAGGCAGGCGGATCACGAGGTCAGGAGATCGAGACCATCTCGGCTAACATGGTGAAACCCCGTCGCTACTAAAAATACAAAAAAATTAGCCTGGCGTGATGGCGGGCGCCTGTAGTCCCAGCTACTCAGGAGGCTGAGGCAGGAGAATGGCGTGAACCTGGGAGGCGGAGCTTGCAGTGAGCCGAGATTGCGCCACTGCACTCCAGCCTGGGCGACAGAGCGAGACTCCGTCTCAAAAAAAAAAAAAAAAAAAAAAAAAAAAAAAAAAAAAAAAAAAAAATCATCAAAGACCATCAAAACGAAAATCCCTTCAATTTGAAATTATTGATTTTTACTAATGGTTCAAATTCTCCACAGGTATTGATTAGCCCTTTTCAAAGCCTTCATAGTTTAATTTAACCTAGTTAAAAATTTTTTCACATTACTTTTCTCTGGTCTTATCCAAAGACTATCTAATTTACAGACTTGTTTCTTATTATACAAATCATATTTTCAAAGCTATGCATACAAATAGCAATAAAAGTTAAGTGAGGCATCTGTAAATTAGTACACAAAAACAAATACAACATGTTTTCCATTTTTGCTTATCTTGAGATATATCTTTTTTTTACTCATTCTCCCAAACTATAATTACCATGGAAACAGAACAGCAAATTAAACTGAAATAACATGGTTTATGATGTGCACCATAAGATGAAACATCTCACAATTCAAGTAGAATTATAACATTTGCATAGTATATCTGCATATAATCTTTAGCTGAACCTTTTGAGTGAGGTTACTATCTATACTTCAAAGCACGGTGAAAAAAAATTAGTAGCGATTCAAGAAGTATATATCTCTCTGTTATCTCACAGAGATTTCAGGCAAAGTATTATTTGTGCTAAATTATCTAAATAATTATCTTAGTTATCCATTTTGCTTTGGATGTACAGATAAAGTTTTATGGTGTTAATTACTAACATTTATATAGGGACATTCTTTTTAGTGTAAGATCAATAAAATGTAGAGACGACATTATGAAGTAAAGTACTTTTGTTTTAAATCACCTTTATATCTGACAAGTTCTTCTTCAAGAATACAGCTATTCAAATACTTCATAAAACCACCTTGCATAAAGTGCTATGCATATCAATTTAAAAGCTATCTTAAAAATGATTTTGGAAGGCTTTTAATATCCTCTCACAAGCTGATCTGTTCAATGATCTTTTCCACAGGCCTATTCCAAGGCTGCTGCGTGGTTTCACCAGGATAGCAGGCCCCAGTTGCTTTGCTGGGGAACAGAACTCTGTCCACTTGAGACTTGAGTCAACACTTCACAATTTTCAGCTTTGTTGGACATGTACATCCAGTCCTGTCCCTCCATTAATATTCCCCTTGGCCATAGGATAATGTCCTTAGCATGGAGCAAGATTCCTTCTTTACCTTTTTTCCAGCCTCACCTTCCAACACTCCACTAAACTCCCTATTCCATGAACTGCTCATTGTTTCCTGTACTAGAACTGTCAACCTATGTTTTGCTCCTTATTGAGCAAAACCACAGTACAAACATTCTCAGATTCAGGCTTCTAGATGTCTATTCATTCCTTGACAAGAGATCTTGTGAGTGGTTATTACAAACCTGCTGACTGTGGTTTTTTAGTATTAGAAACTCTTAATTTATTAGCTAGACTTGAAGCCATTTTAATGATTGTTTGACTGCTAAAATCTGTCTAGTACATTATACAACTTTTAAAACCATAAATTCATTTTTAAGTATGTGTCTTATATAGAGATAAAACTCCATTTATTACAAAATTGATTTGTCACTAAAATTAGTTACATATTAATAGCTCTGGATACCACTACTCCAAATTAGCTTGTAAATTATCCTGAAACTTCAAAACTCTAACTTTTAAAAACAATATTTAAAACATCCACACCAAATTCAATCACCTCTCACTCATATTTTTTAAGAAAGTGCTAAGTAGCTGTCTTACTGGAAAGCAAATGCTTTAGAATATCCTAAAATGCTTCACATTTTAAGTGAGTGAGCATTAAAAACAACAAAACTGAGTTGCTTCAGAGTGAATAAAAGGTTAAGAATGTATTATATAAGTCTTCCTCAGTTAAAAGTAAGAATTGCCTTAAAATTAGACTATGGATCTTAACATTTTGTGGAACATTTTCTTCATACATTTTTATGTAAACGCTTTTTCCTTCCTCAAATACTTTAACAAGACCTCACTGCATTAGCCATTGATATGTAAAGATACTTTGTATGTTTTTGATTAATTTATGCCTAACAAATATACATACATAGTTTTTTACTGTTTCACTTCACTGAGCTGTGTTGTGAGGGAAAAAAAGATGATTTCATTTTTCAGTTGCTAGCATTAACAGAGAGATATCTGCTTTGCAGCTCTTCACTGGTGAGTTCACAGTGTCCTTGCATCTCAACAACTCTTTCCCCACAGTAGGATTTACATGGTAATAATTTATTCAGAACATTTGAAATACTGTTTCTTTTAAAAAACAGGTCACTGGAAAACACTGAAATCAGACAAGGCATTAAAACAAATTTAATGAAACTTTCAACAAATGAAACTGGCAGGACACAGGGCTTTGCAGCAGGAATAGCAGCCTAAACTGCTTATTAGGATAATCTCCTGCTGAGCATTTTACCTCTTATGTTGCTTTTTGTGTCCCCTACTGTCTTGTTTTTGTTAGATACTTTTAACACATTCTGTACTGCCTGACAAAGAGAAAAAAGGGGGCAACCCAAACAATAAAAATACTTTCTAAAAATAATAAAAGGCAGAGTAACTGTCTTTTTGTTTAAATAACAACACCTGGTATCTCCATCTAAAGCTTTCAAAGTTATTCTCAACTAGCACGAACAGGAAATAGTGTTCTGTACCCAGTGGGTGCTCAATACAGATCAGTGACTAACATACGCAGGTGACCCTTTATAGTGTCTTCATGGGCTTGCTTTTCTCTCGCAATGAGGCAACTATATACAGTACATGGGAGTCATAATTTGACCAATGGAGAATGAATCCATAAGTACTCTGTAAAGCTTATTTATTCCATATTAGAACATATGTTCTTACACCAAAATCAGGATTACACTCCTTTGGACAGATCTTCACATGGACACATTCACCAGAGAACTGGTCCATGGCCATGCCCAGCGACCTCTTTCATCCTTCCTACACTGCTTTTATCCTGCTGCTGCTGTCACTACCAACACCCCACCACAGCACCCCACCATGATGCTTTTTAGGGATGGCAGTCAGTCCTCCTTCATTTGCTTCTTTACCTGAAAAGCGGTTATTAATTTGGTACTTTTGAATGGTTACTGTTTCCTGCATGGGGCTACAGTATATCCTTCTAATATACACATGGCTGAGGTGCTGAAAGTAGGACGGGGCTGTACTATACCCATAAGAATGTTGAACATCTGTTTTATATTGAACTTTTTTTTTAATATATCCCATGGACTTACGGATTTATCTACCTGTAGAGCTGAGTATGCTTACTTAAAAAGATGAGTCTGGCACCACCTCTCCCCCACAGAACTATCTTTGAGGCTATGTCAGATTCAGCCATTTGTCTATTTGCCCAAATATACTTTTTATGTACCATAAGTTGTGGGAGAAATATTATTATAAATACTAACAATTTTGTTAGTAATAATGGTTAACATTTATGGAACTACAAGTTGTGTATGGTTTTTCTCCTATAATCCTTACGAAAATCTTACAATTATTAACCTTGTTTGTCAGATAGAAAATCGAGGGTGACAAAGGTTAAGAAAATTTTCCAGGGCTGTGAATATTATTTCTGTTATGTAACAACAAAATAGAAGGTTTTTCATGCTAACTATTATGAGCTTATGAGCAAATGTTGCAATGAAGTTGGGTCTGGACCTACTAATCTGCCGTTTCTTGGCACTATGAAATGAAATAATAAATTGATATCAAATATGTCTGGGGAGTGCTGCATACAATATCCCTTGTTGGACAATCACAGTGTAAGTTAACATATTAATGGCTCTGAGAAATATTGTATAAAATAAACTTGCTTATTTTGTTCAGCATTTTCCAAGTTTGGGAAAACAGTAAAAGGCTTTCAGAGACTTATGACTCCATAAATCTTTTATTAAAATTGAATAAATTAGCCTATTTTTATGCTTGATAGATTTTAATTTTGAATAAGACCTTTTACAGAGTATGGGAATAATGTGCACAGCAGATAATGATTTTCCATACACTTCTCTTCATTTGGAGAAAACCTCTTATACATCCATAGATTCCTTCTCTACAAAATGACCAATAATTTGTTGCCACTGCTAGAATGTCAATAGAAAGTGTATCTATTGGCTGGGTGTGGTGGCTCACGCCTGTAATCCCAGCACTTTGGGAGGCTGAGGTGGGTGGATCACTTGCGGTCAGGAGTTAGAGACCAGCCTGGCCAACATAGTGAAACCTTGTCTCTACTAAAAATACGAAAATTATCCGGGTGTAGTGGCGGGGGCCTGTAGTCCCAGTTACTTGGGAGGTTGAGGCATGAGAATTACTTGAACCCAGGAGGCAGAGGTTGGAGTGAGCCGAGATCACACCACTGCACTCCAGCCTGGGCGACAGAGCGAGACTCCATCTCAAAACAAACAAACAAACCCCAAAAAACAAAAACAACAAAAAAAGAAAGTGTATCTATTATTGAAGGTAGGTGAAAAGTGACATGTTCCTACATTTTCTATTTTGTTTGAACAATATACCTATTAAAATCTAGTTTTCTCTGTTCCCATGACATCAAAAGTAAAATTACTTATCTGTATGTTTTGTATACCACCTCAGCTTCCAAAAAGATCTGAGATGACTAACAAACTAAAATCCACTGTAACACTCCACGCATTTCAAATCGACACAATTTCTTATAAAGCAATGTATCTAGCCTACATTATCTACTAATCTACTGCATTATCATTATAAATTTTAAACCACAGAAGAGAAAGTGTATAAAGTTATAATTTGAATTCTTTAAAAATAAATTTTAATTACATGTTTTTAAACTTATGCCCTTATATAATGGAGCCAGCATACCTCTCTTCATTTTTTTCCACTTTTATTTGGCTTTGATAGGCATATCTTCCTGTTTCTTCATAGGTGTTTTGATTAGTCCAGGTTGATTTTCCATTGACATGAAGTTTTGCAAGATCATTTCGGAGCCTTTCATTCTCATATTGCAGTTTATTAATAGATGTATGCCTTGACTGTTCCCTGTTAGTGAGGTCCATACTCTAGAGAATAAAATAAACTATCATTGAATAAACTGCCCCTTATAAGTAATGCATATTTTCTGTGTGTTTGGAGACTTGTGCTGGAAAGGCCCTTTCATTTGAGCCAAGTGATGTGGCTGTGCTCTTGCTCACTTTCTAAATGCTCCTTTCCACCCCCTCACCTCCTCACAACAAGCAGATACCCAGAGGTAGCTGTTGTGGAACACATTTGCAATGATGTATGTATTGCATCATCCCCACTGTTGGATGGTGCAATACATACAATATTGCTCATGCCCCAAAACAGAAAAGGTTTACTCTATGCATTATTGCTCTCTGTATCTATTTAGGTTGGTGCAAAAGTAATTGCAGTTTTGCCATTGAAAGTAATGGCAAAAACCGCAATTACTTTTGCACCAACCTAACAGAACAAATTAGCTAGATTTCAAGTTTTTTTGTGTTCATAGAATATACCTTCTAGTGTTGATTAATAATGGAACTGGAAATAACATGCATTTAAATTTTAAAAGAATTTTCTTCTGATTAAGATGGGCATGTATTAATATATGGGCACATAAAATCATATATATGTCATTATAGAAAATATAAGGTATTAAGAACAAAATAAATATTCCATACTACCAACACTCAGTGATAACTGCTATTAACAGTTATATTTATATCTTTCTAGTCTTTTTCCTACCAGTAGAAAATACAATATCAACATAAAATATCAATATAATTATAATGTATGGCTACTTAGAAAATTATAATCAATATACAGTCATGTGCTGTTTAATTATGGGGACACATTCTGAAAAATGCGACATCAGCTGATTTCATCATGTGATCATACAGTGTGTCTACACAAACCTAGATGGTATAGCCTACTACACACGTAGGCTGTAAGGTAAAGCCTATTGTTTCTAGGCTACAAACTTGTATAAGTATTTGTGTATCTGAACATACCTAAACATAGAAATATTATAATCTTTTGGGACCACTGTCCTAATATGCAGTCCATTGTTGACTAAAACATTGCTATGCAGTACACGACTGTATAAATATCAATAGGAAATATAATATAGTCAGTATAAAATATAACATATGCATACTTACAACATTGTAACTATAGTTACAAAACTGTAATGTATAAAATGCAGTAAAATTTTGGAAACTATTTTCCCTTTAACATTGTATATTCTTAAAAAATAAGATTTTTAATGACTGCATCGGTCGAGGTACAAATAAATTCATTTAACCATTCTTCTATTGTTGAATTCAGTTTTTTTTTTCAAAATAATTAACACTGTGTTGATTTCCTTATACATAAATCTTGTTCTATATTTCTTTAGCTAGAGTCCAAGAAGTGGGATCACTGGGTTAAATTGTGTGAATGTTGTTGAAGACCTTGATTTAAAAATGTCCAGCCCCCTCCCCTATAAATCTTATACATTTCAATCTCATAAATACCCACCACTAATGTATTAAGGAGCCTGTGTTACTACACTCACAACATTCAATATTACCATTTCGTTAAATTTGCCAACTTGATAGATAAAAATAGTAACTTTTATTTAGCTATTAGTGAAGTAGAATATATATGTTTCCTGGCAAATTTTACTCTATCTTTTGTCAATTGTCTATTTGTGTCCTTAACTTATTTTTTCATTAGGGTGTCTGTGTTATTTGTATCCTTAGCTTATTTTCTCATTAGGGTGTCTGTGTTTTTCTTACTAATTTGAAGGAATTTTTTTTACATTAGGTGTACTAATCCTAAGTTACTGTTTCTTAAGTTAGTTGAAAATATGTTTTCCATGTGATTTTAAGTTTTAATTTTAGTGTGTGATATATTTTATACAGAAAGTTTTTTAAAATTTTTATTTAATGAAATCTGTCAGTCTTTTTCCCTTGTGACTTCTTCCTTGCTTTTATATTTTTTCTTTTCATCCTAAAAGCTAATATTCACTTGTATTTTCTTCTATTTGTTTTATAATTTCATTATTTTACATTTAATTATTTAGTTATTTGGTATTAATTTTGTACAAAATGAGAAAAGACTTAAAGTTAGTAATTATTGTAATTGTTCTAACCACATATTGATGAAAATATCTATTCTCCACTGTTGGATGATTCAGCAAATTATATACTAAATTAATATAGATTGCGGTCTGATTCCAGATCATTCCATCTTACTGATCTTACAGTTGAGATTGTGCCAGTTCTACACAGTTCTGAGCAATGTATCTTCCTTATGAAGTTTCACTACCTGGTAGGAGACACTCAATTTTAGTGTGTCCTCAGAATAGAATATGAAGCATGTCTAAATTACAAAATGAGAGGTTTAGAGTAAGAATAAAGATTAGCTGAGGCCATTTCAATTAAACATAAGAAGTTTCCTAGGGAGTATCTAAACTTTTCACAGAATTTTAAAAAATAGGATATATTCTCACAATAAAAACTCATGAAAAATGCTCTAAATGATTTTACACAGTTCTTTCTACTCCTCAGATTCGAATATACGTGAGTTGTGTAGCTGCTGTTTAAACAATAGTTCTATGTTTTCAAAACGGTAATATTTTAGCATACAAAAATAACCTGAGTAAAACATCTTTTTCGAAGCTCCAAATATCTATGGTTCAAAGTCTATAAAACAATGAATGATTACAGCTTAGAACTAAGTTCCTAAGCTTAAAGCTTTGAGTGCCTTTCATAAAGGCATCCCATAAAATCATCCTAAGTTTTGTAAAATTTTTGACTAATTGCACATTGAAAATTATTTACATACTATCATATTAGTATCAATAGTAATAAATAAGTGCAGAAATACATACATATTAGGTATTAAAATGTTTACATATTTCATTTTTTGCTTCAAAGGCCAAATCTGCTTACTACATTTTCCGCTTACTACCTATTATGGAGGTTTAGTAAATATGTAGCAAAGTCTCATTTTTGAATGGAAGAAAATGCTTCAGGAGGGCAAACTTTTCCACAAATCAATACAGGGAAGGTTATATGCTTCTAAAGCTACTGACCAAGGTGCTCTTTGAAAAAGGAAGGCCATTGAAGGTATTTCTCTGCTTATTAAGCTCTGCCTTTAGGATTTCTCAACATTTATTCTTTTTGAGAGGCATAAATGCAGATAAAAGAGCAATCTGTAGTCTCTTGCTTTAGAAGATAAAGGAGTGCTTATTCTAAAATTAGAGTAGATTTGTGATAAAAATAAAGGAGGCAGGGTCTTATAAATTTTTTCCCTCCATAAGGAAAAATAACCATATGGGCAGACCTGGTTGAAAAGGGTTGAGAATAAGACTCAAAATTTGACTCTTAATAAGATATCTACCAGTCAAAGTACAGAATTCTTGATGGTCGGCTGCTTAGTTAAAATTTTGTTTAAGCTTTTCCTATAAAATTAGATTTAATCTGTGATTATTTTTTATCCAATGTTGGTTTAAAGTAATTAAGAATGATAATAATGATTTTTAAAACCCTGCAATTTCCTAAATGTACCATAATTAAATAAGTGTTGTGAGCATGAACTAAAAGAATTACACAGGTAATGTATTTGCATGTTTTACATTTAAGAGTACATTTTCCTTTACAAAACCCTTTTTTGGGTCCCTCTCATTTAATTTAATATTTTTCTTAAATGCATTTCTAATGATTTCAGGAATATATCCACCCCCACCTCTTGTGTTTCTAATGGATTCTTTTTACGCATTTACTCAACTTTTGTTTTCTTTCAAAATTTTAGAGTTTGATAGTTTTAATCCATTTCTTTATTCTTGAAATGGCAAAACCTCCTGGTGCTCATTTACTTCAACAGATTAGGATGAGGCTGGCTTAATTACTGAAGTGTCTAAATAATATTTTGCATGTATGGTTTTTCTTCTTACTTACGCATATTTAACAGTAACAATTATGCTAAAAAAGCATTTTGACAGAAAGACTGGCTTTAATGATGTTTTGTAGTTGGTATGTTAATTTTCAGTATGTAAATGGATGTTTTAATCATTATAAGGGTACTAATTTTTTATGTTACTATTTTATTTAGAAAACTTTACGGATGGTGAAAAGCAAATTAGTCCTCTTAAAAATTACCACAGATTCTGAGTTCTAATTAAATCTGATTTTATTACAACTTTCTTAAATAAAAGAAAAATTAATAATACAATTGAAGGACTAAGTAAATATGGCATTAAAAAACCTACGACGATAAGCTTGATTATTTGTTAGCTACCCAAGAGCAGAATAAGAGAAAACCCTTCACTTTTCTCCACTATTCTATGTCCCTCACTGACACCCAGGAAACCTTAGATACCAGGTAGTTAGTCCCATCAGTACATTCCCCAAATGGGAGCTGCATAACCCCATGCATTCCTAGAACTGGGTGGCTGCCTGTGGTAAACTTTCATTCTCTAAGTGGAAATGAGCAGGCAGCTTCATAGGTAGTCAAGCAGAAAGATTCTCAAAGCTATAATTGGTTAGAAATAACCAACCTGAAGATCAGTAATTTCCTTGTAGAAAGGAAAAAGTTATTATTTTAATATTTTCCAAACAGCACATATTTTAGAAGACAAAAATAATATGCAAATATCTTGTTTCTGTTGCCTGACGTAAAATTTCAGCACCAATTATTTAATTTTATATTTATGCATTCCAATTATTTCAGAAAGAATTAACTAATTATGGATTTTTTCCTAATTATGAAATTTTAATATATACTAGATATGATAAAGTTTTCTTCATTTCAATAAATTTTCTTCATTGAGAAAGGATAACCAAATAAAACAGCAGAAAGAGAAAATTAAGTGATGAAACTAAAAATAATAAAATTAAGAAAAATGTATGAAAAGAATAATAAATCCAAAAGCCAATATTTTTAAATGCGAATAAAATAAATCACTTGTGAGTCAGAGTTAAGACAAAAAATAGAGAGCATGCTAAACTATACAAGCTTAGGAATAAGAAAGGAATTATAAACAGAATATAGAAGAGATAAAAAGAACTGTAGGACATTACTACCTTTAGTAATAATAAAACAAGTTGAAACTGATTTCCTAGAAAAATACAAATTACCGAAATAACCTACAAAGTACTTCTAAGTAGTAGTTGTGAAACTTGGATATACCAAGTACTCTAAAAGAGAGTGGAAAAATAATTGAATATTTACCAGGTCCAGTTTCACAGCTAAATTCTTGCTAACCTTTAAAGAACTGATACTTCCAATATTACTTAAACTATTCTAAACAACTCATACAGTTCTCAATTTATATTATAAATATAACCTTAAAACAAGTAGAAAAAGAACCATATACAAGTCTCATTTATACACACAGATTTTAAGTTCTTCTTTTATTGATCCACAATAGATGTATTTTCAGAGTACATAGGATAAATTAGTACATTTAAATAATTTGTAGAGATCAAATCAGTGTACTTGAGGTATCATCACCTTAAATATTTGTCTTTTCTTTATGCTAGAAACAAAATTATTCTCTTTTGGCTATTTTGAAATGTATAATAGATCATACATGTATGTTACCTAGTGTTGAACAATAGGTAATATTTCCAAACACTATACTTGTACCCGTTAACCAACTTCTCTTCATTCTCCCTTCCTCCCTATCCTTCTTAGCCTCTGGTAACCACCAATTTACTTTCTATCTTCATAAGATCCACATTTTCAGCTCCCACATATGAGTGAGAACATGCAATATTTGTCTTTCTGTGCTTCGCTTATTTCACTTAACATAATGACCTCTAGCAGTTTCATCCATTTGCTACAACTGACAGGATTTTATTTTTTATTTTTTCTGGCTGAATAATATTCCATTGTGTATATATACCACATTTCTTAATCCATTCGTCCACTGATAAGCACTTAAGTTGATTCTACATTTTGACTATTGAAAATAATGCTGCAATAAACACAGGAGTGCAGGTATCTCTTTTATATATTGATTCCTTTCTTTTGGATATATACCCAGTAGTGGAATTGCTGGACCATATCATAGTTTTAGTTTTAGTTTTTTGAGGAAACTTTATACTGTTCTCCATAGGTGCTATACTAATTTACATTCCCACCAACAGTGTATGAGGGTTCCCCTTTGTCCAAATCCTTGCCAGCATCCATTATTACCTGTCTTTTTAAATAAAAGTCATTTTAACTGGAATGTGATGATATCTGATTGCGGTTTTGATTTGCGTTTCTCTGATGATTAGTGATACTGAATTTTTTTTTCATATACCTGTTGGCCATCTGTATGTCTTCTTTTGAGAAATGTCTATTCAGATCTTTTGGCCATTATTAAATCAAATTTTTTTTTTTACTATTGAGTTTTTTGAGCTCCTTATATATTTTGGTTATTAATTCCTTGTCATATGGATAGTTTGCAAATATTTTCTTGCATTCTGTGGGTCATCTTTTCACTTTGTTGATTCTTTTCTTTGCTGTGCAGAAGCTTTTCAGCTTGATATGATCCCACTTACCTATTTTTCCTTTGATTGCCTGTATTTTTGAGATCTTACACAAAAAAATCTTTGCTCAGACTAAAGTCATGGAGTATTTCCCTAATGTCTTCTTTTAGTAGTTTCATAGTTTCCTGTCTTAGATTTCAGTCTTCAATCAATTTTTATTTGATTTTTGTTTGGTGAGAGATAGGAGTCTAGTTTTATTCTTCTACACGTAATTACCAGTTTTCCCAGCACCACTTATTGAAGAGGCTGTCCTTTCCCTATTGTATATTCTTGAAAATACATTATTTTCAATATATCTAATTTTAGTCATTCTAGTGGGTGTGAAGTGGTATCTCATTGTGGTTATCGAAGATTAATTGGCTGTAAATGCATTGGTTTATATCTGGGTTCTCTATTCTGTTCCATTGGTCTATGTGTCTGTTTTTATGCCAGTCCCATGTTGATTTGGTTACTATAGCTTTGTAGTATATTTTGAAGTCAGGTAGTATACTGTCTCCATCTTTGTTCTTTCTACTTAGGATTTCTTTGGCTATTCAGGGTCTTCTGTGTTTGCATATAAATTTTAGAATAGTTGTTTTTCTATTTCTTTGAAGAATGTCATTGGCATTTTGATAGGGATCACACTGAATCTGTAAATCGCTGTGAGTAGTATTGTCATTTTAATAATATTAACTCTTCCAATACATGAGAATGGAATATCTTTCCATTTTTTCATCCTCTTCAATTTCTTTCATCAGAGATATATAGTTTTCCTTGTATATATCTTTCACTTCTTTGGTTAAATTGATTCTTAGGTATTTCATATTCTCTGTAGTTATTGTAAATGAGATTGCTTTCTTGATTTCTTTTTCAGATTATTCACTATTGACATATAAAAATGCTACTTGTTTTGGTATGTTTTTATATCCTGAAACTTTACTGAATTTGTTTATCAGTTCTAACAGTTTTTTGGTGGAGTCTTTAGGGTTTTCTAAGCATAAGATCATATCGTCTGTGAACAGGGCTCATTTGACTTCTTCCTTTCCAATTTAGATGCCCTTTTGTGTCTTTCTCTCGCCTAATTGCTCTGGCCAGGACTTCGAGTATTATGTCGAATAAAAGTGGTGAAATGGGCATCCTTATTTTATTCCAGATCTTGGAGGAAAGGCTTTCAATTCTTCCCCATTTAGTATGATGTTAGCTGTAAGTCTGTCATATATAGCCTTTATCTGCATATTTGTTTTTGGTATTCTGTGGGGGGAATGAAGCCAGCTTGCTTTCATGCCACCATTTTGAAACTGGAAGTCTGCAGATCTTCATTTCTAAATAAAATATTATCATATAGAATCCAATAGTATATCAAAATTCCTAAAATATGGCTATTATAAGTTTAGCTGTGCCACTCCCAAAAAGACATGTTGAAATCCTAACCCTCGGTACCTCAGAATGTGACCTTATTTGAAAATAGGGTCTTTATGGCATAAAAATGAGGTCACTAGGGTGGGCCCCAATCCAGTAGGACTAGCATCCTATAAAATGGGAAAATGTGGGCACAGAAACAGACACATAAGGAGAGAGGATGATGGGAAGAAGCACAGGAAGAAGACAGTGGTACAGGGAGAAATCCATATGAAGACAGAGGATTGGGCTGATGTATCTACAAGTCAAGGAATGCCAACAATTGTTGGCAAACCACCAGAATTCAGGAAGAGGCAATGAAACATTCTCTTCTACAGGTTTCAGAGAGAGCATAGCCCTGCTGACACCTTGAATTTGGACTTCAAGCCTCTAGAACTGTAAGACAATAAATTTCTGTTGTTTCAAGCCATCCAGCTTTTGGTACTTTGTTACAGCAGCCCTATCAAACTGAGACTATGACTAAAAAGGTTTATTCCAAAAACTCAAAGGTGGATCAATATTGGGGAATCTGTTAACCATAGTCTATTACACATCAATAAATTAAAAAACAAAACCCACATAACATCATATTTCCTAAAAACGCATTTGATAAAACCAGCAGCAATTCTTAATAACAACTCTAAGTAAAATAGAAAAAGATATAACTAAGACCATAAATTAAGAACAAATACATGAAACAGGAAAACTCTAAAACCACATCATTTAAAATAAAAAACTAGAAAACTTTCCAGCAAGCACTATAATTATTTAACATTTTCTTGGAGTTTTTAGCAAATGGTATATGATCAAAAAGAAAAAAAACCTACTATGAGCCATGGAAAAGAGATAAGACTATCTATTTTTGTTGATATGATTTTGTATCTCAGAAAAGCCTAAGAAACCTCTAGTAAAAAGCCTACTTAAATTAATAAGATAATTTGTATTTTTTCTATATTAACAATAAGTTCCAAGATATTGAAAAAAGGAAAATATTTTATTCATAACAGTACTAAAAATTGCAAAACACTTGGGAATAAATTTTGTTATTTATTTTATTTTTTTTTTATTTTAACAGCAAACTCATCCTTAAAAAACACCTAGGAATACATTTTAAAAGAAAAGGACATAACCTGTACAAAGAAAATGGTAAGATCTTTTTGAAAAACATAAAATATGAAGAAATGGAAAGCCATTCTTGGATGGAAAAATTTACTATAATGAAAATGCCAAATCAAAGTTAATCTATAAACTTACTTCAATTCCAAATAGGATCCAACAGGAAATTACTAGGAGAAACTAAATAAACTGAGCTTAATGTTTACATAAAAATTTAAATTTGGTTTCCATTTTATATCCCACGCAAAATAAATGGATTAAAGACTTGGATGAAAGATATAATAATCTTTGAAAAAAAACTGAAGCTATATATATTTAGAAGAAATATATATATGTATATGTATATATATATATATATATATATATATATATATATATATATCTCTCTCTCTCTCTCTCTCTCTCTCAAGAAGACCCTGTTAGTCAAGGAAGGAAACTCAGAAGCTATAAACAAAGAGATCAGTAGAAGTTTAAAGCATTTTGCATGGCCAAAAAAAGTCATAAACAAAGTTACAAACAACAGATTTGGAAAAGCATTGTTAAAAATTGACATGAGGGTGGACGGGGTGGCTCACACCTGTAATCCCAGCACTTTGGGAGGCCAAGGCTGGTGGATCACTTGAGGTCAGGAGTTCAAGACCAACCTGGCCAACATGGCTAAACCCCATCTCTACTAAAAATATATAAAAATTAGCTGGACATGGTGGCATGTGCCTGTAATCCCAGCTGCTTGGGAGGCTGAGGCAGGAGAATTGCTTGAACCCGGGAGGTGGAGGCTGCAGTGAGCCAAGATCACGCCGCTGCACTCCAGCCTGGGTGACTGAGACTCCATCTCAAAAAAAAAAAAAAAATTTTGACATGAAAAAGACAAATAAGCCAAAAGAAAAATGGGCAAAGGATATATCTAATTGATATTGGTACACATTGTCAATAAATATACAAAAATATGTTCACCTGGTACTCAGGGAAATGCAAATTAAAGAGCTATTGAGAAATTACTTTATAACCATCAGAATGACAAAAATTAAAAAGACCTATAACACCTATGCCTACAAGAATGAAATTTTAAAAGGTACTCATACAAAGATGGTAGACATATGATTTAACAATAGCTATTAAAATTAAAACACACATATCCTTTGAATTAGCAATTTTACTCCTAGGAAGCTATTCCAAGGTGTAAGTATAAGGATTTTTCTTACAGTATTGTTCATTCAGGCAAAACTCTGGAAACAGAGTGGAATAAATTATCCTTGAAATAACTATAAAAATAGTTTAATAAATTTTGATACACACCATGGAATATTATCAAGCTATTATAAAAATAAAATAGGCTTAAATTAGTTACCTTGGAAAGATTCCAAGGGATACTGTTGAGTGAACAAAAACAAGACACAGAGAAGTACGTGTTATGATTCAACTTTAAAAAGATGATAAAATCCCCAAATAGGTACTATATGACTATATGTATATATATCTGAAAAAGTTTAAAATAATACATAGCAAGTAGTTAACATGTATCATCTAGAGGAGGGGGTATAATGCGGGTAGATGAGTGGAGGAAAGAGGGAGGAGTAAAGCAAGCAGCAACAACAAAGTGACTGCACTAAAATTGCCCTTATGTAAGTTATGATTAAATTTATAAAAAATTATGTATATCTTATATGCTCATATATTTTTTCTAAGAAACTAGGAAAAATAAAAGGATGTTCATCTACTGATTTGTAGAGGTGTTCATGGACTGTCAAAAGGCAGTTTTGGAATAATGTATATATTATACATTTATTTCTGTAAAAGAACATTCAACCCATCTCCTCCTTCTGTGTGCATATGCAAGCAAAAAGTTACAGAATGCTACAACAAACACTAATTCGTTAGCACTGGATAGCTTTGGATTGGGATAGGGTTGTGGATCATTAGCTTCTTTATACATCTCTGTGTCTGCTATTTCTTAAAAACACAAAAAGGTGAACAAAGTCAAACAACTAAAGGAGCCAGAATTAGGCAGGCTCAGTGGGGGCTGTGACGACCCAGAATATACACTTAAAAACATTCAAATTGAAATGTAAAAAAAATACAAATACCATTTTGTGAGTGAAAAAAGCACTCACGGAGGCAGGATCTGATTTAACTTTTTGTGTGTTCAGCATTTAGAAATAAAAATGTCATAGATGACACACAGTTTTTTTAATGTAACAAATAGGAAAATCACTTATGCCTTACTTTTTATCCATCTGTACTCCAATCACAGGATCCATTAACCATGCCCAAAGAAGAAGACAGAATGCTTCCAGAATGTTTGCACTCTTTTGATGCTAGAATATGGACCATTATGAGAACAAGTATATAATATCACAGAAATATAGTATCATAGCTTAAGGAGGGCCAATGGAGAATGTCTAATTCAACTCCCTCATTTTATAGCTAAGGAAACTGAGGCCTAATTAAGTAATTACCATATTCATCTCTTATCCTTTCCATTCCTCATATGGTAGAAAATTATTTTAGAATTTTCTCAGAGCAAATAAATGATAAACAAGTTAACAATGATATTTCATTCATTCAATAAATAAAAATTCTCATATAAAGATCAATTTTCTATTGTTACATTAAACAATTGAAAGGGGATGCACAGAGCCTGTTTAAGTTCCTTTGTGTAAACCTATAGAGCCATTGGTTAAAACCAGTAGTCCTTATCCTGAATAATTCATTTATTTCTCCCTCTTTTAAATCAACCAACACTCATTGAACACTTACTTTATGACTGAGATGTGAGGTACTGGTGAAACAAACACCAATAAGACATGGTTCTCTGCTTGCCATCCACTGGGAAAGTGACAAGCAACAAAACAAGTCAGAACAAAATACGAACTAAATGTGGCATTCATTCTGACTGGGGTTTCAGGGGTGGCTTCGTTGAGGGGAAGATTGGCACTTGAATCAGGCCACATAGGATATAGGATTTCAAAGGCAACAGCAAGAAGAAAAGCAAGGAAATAGCATGCTTGGCATATTTGAGGGAAATGATCAGAATTGAGCCCAATCCAACCAAAGAACAAGGGAGAAAACCAGACATTCCAATGTTCTAGCCTGAGGATAAAAGTAACCTCAACTGAAGCACAAGATAATTTACCACCCAACTCCTTCATGTCTAACACACAGCAAGTGCTCAATAAATGATGTCTAGGTTAATCGTGACCAATTCAGTAATCTCTTTGTTCAATTTATTGAATGATGTCAGCATATTACCATGTATCGTCCGGGGTCTAAATCTCCCATCATTCCTTTTAGATGTGTGTTTTCAGTTCTGACAGCTTTATATTTCATATCTGAGACCTGAAATTAGCAGACAAAAGGCAAATGTAAAATTCATAATAAAAACTCACAATTCTATTAAAATTTTGTCTTGTGAATACAAATATTTTCTAAGTGTAATGAAGGGAAACACTTCTTCGGTACGATCAATAACATTCAGGTATTCTTATTTAGTTCTATCTTTGGCAGGCACCACTTTACGTCTTTTTCTGATCAATGCTAAACTACAAGCATATACTTTCAATAATGATTCATTTAGTTTTGTCCTCCAATCCCAAAATTCCATTTCTGGTTTCTATTTTCTATTGTATGCAAATTGTCACCAGAAAAAGCACATGTTAAAAGCATGTTTGAGTAACTGTCCATTAAATTTATTCAATACCTGATTAATTTTTACAGTAGGCAATACATAACTTTCATGTTTAATTTTGTTCTGATATTTCTGCCAAAATTCCATCTTTTTTAGTGACTACTTCATTTTGTCTCTCAATTTATTTTATCTTTCCCTGATTTATTCTACTTGACAGGACTTGGATGTGGTATCTGTCCTTTTACTTCTCTAGGACTCATTTCTGTATAAAACACGTGCCTTAAAAAGATTTAATTTTGTAAATTACCAATTTATGCTCATTGACAAAACCTAGAAAATGTACAAAAATATAAAGGTGAAAATAAAAATTATTCATAATCCAACTAGCCAGATCACTGTTAACACCTGTAAAATAAATATCCCTGCCTATACAGGTACAACCAAAGTGATTATCCCATCTGTGCTGTTTTCCTGTGTACTGCAACAATAAATCACGGTTTAAGGCTTACAACTGGGCAAAGGCTAAATCTTTTCTGTTTTCATAATTCACAATTTTAGTCATGTTATTTGTGAAGTGACCCTCATATGCCTAGAAAATTATTAAATGATGCTCTCAAAACCTTTAGATTTGGGGTAAAAAAGCAGATAAACCCTGTGCTCTCAATAGTAGGCCATCCATTTGATCATGAGTAAGGGATGGAGGGAATTTAAAAAATAAATAGGCAGGAAGGAAAGGAAGGATGTAGAAGTTACTTGTAGTATTTTAACAGAAGAATGTTACAATTGCTGTTTTTCCTCACGCACCATGCTGTGCATTGACTGCATGTTCAGTAAATATGAACTAATTTTCATGTTTCAACATCCATTTGTAAAAAGCCTGAAAGAAATACATGAAGTGTGGGGGAGGGGTAGGAAGTGTTGGAGAAGAGCTGGAATAGAGACTTTTTTTTTAAAGATAAAAATGTTAATGGAAGAGAAATACAGAAAAACATACTCAGGAAGAAATATTTGATTAAAGTGTACTGTGGGAGGTGATCAGAATATAGGTTACAAGAAAATGGAAAGATGAGATTTAATGAAATTGTCTTGCACTGTCATTTCCCTAGTCCTTTTTGTTGGTGACACTTTGTGTTATCTCTGAAAGGTTTTATGTAACACCACAAAGCATTTCTGTGAAGCTAGTCTCAGAAATAATACCAAGAAATGTAATGTTTTCATTAGTCAATAATGAAGGCTACTATTGGCACTGAGCAAGAATATGCCCTAGACAAGTGCTATTCTGCCTGCTTGCATACCTTTTGTTTTGCTAACATTTTTTCTTTTATTTCTAATTCCATTTTTAACTGTTTTTCCAGAAGGGCAGCTTTCTTTGTGACAGTTGCTATAGTGATCTCCTTCTGATGAAGCTCTTCTGTTAGGTCAGAGATTTCATTCCTCATTCTTTCCTGCTCAGAGTTATGGTACTCTTCCACCTGTTGGAGTTGGTTTCTTATCTGCAGCAGATAGAGACTGGAAATATTATTGAATCCTTTTATTTATAGAGTAGCTTAAAATTTTACTGGCCATGTTCAGTCCTTCTATTCTGAAACTTTGTCAGGGTCCACTTCACCCTCCTTTTCTGATCAATGCTAAATTAAAAACAGATACATATAATAATAATGACTCATTACCTTTTTTCCTTCCAATTCCAACATTTCATTTCTCACTTCTATTTTCTGTTGTATGCAAATCATCACCTATGACTGATACTACTTTGATAACCACTTTGAGAGGAAGGTAAAGAAAGTATTATCAAGCATTTTCATGGAGAAAAAAATTGGCTTTAAAATGGTTACATGATTTGCTCAAAGTCATAAAGCTAATAATCGGCAAAGCTAGGACTGGAATCTAGGACTCTTGGCTTTAAATTCAGTGCTTTTTAAAAACTAAAATAGGCTGTACTGTTTGTAACTAAACATTTGTTTCTCAGAATCACATTACAGTAAACTTCAAACAATGTCTTCATGAAAACTCATCGCTTCCCTTACTTAAGCCTCTTATTTTATGAATCTTGGCTGAGCTTCCATGTTAGAAACCTCTGGATTGTCTCTGACTCCTCTCCACCCTTGTCCTCCCAAACCAGGTCAGGCAATGAATTCTGTCCATTCTATTTCAACCTCTTTTAAGTCTTGCCTCTGTCTCCATTCCTACAACTGCTGTCTTTGTCCAGCCTCTTAGCATCTTTCTAGAAACCACTTACTGTTTCTAATTCTTGAGACTTAAAGTACATAATCATCCGTCTAAAAACAAATCATAGTCCATTGGGGAAACAGAAAAATAGACAATTACAGCACAGTGTAGCAATTAGTGTCAGCAGTATGTAGTGGCAGTGTGTTTAACCCAGCCTAGGGATGTCAGGATAGGATTCCCAGAGGAAGGGTCATCAGATCCAAAACTGAAGGATGAATGAATGCCAATTAGAGATGCTCTAGCCGGGCGTGGTGGCGTGTGTGGGAAGCTGAGGTGGGAAGGATGCCTGGAACCCAGGGGGCAGAGGTTGCAGTATAGTGGGCTGAGATCATGCCACTGCACTCCAGCCTGGGTGACAGAGCAAGACCCTGTCTCAAAACCCTGTCTCAAAAAATAAAAATAAAAAAAAATAAAAAGGCATAGAAAAAAATAGAACATATAGATGCTCTATGAAAAGTAAAAACATTAGCCGGGTGTGGTGGCATGTGCATTCAGTCTCAGTTACTCGGGTGGAAGGGGCACTGGGGTGGAAGGATCCCTTAAGCCTAGGAGGTCTAGGCTGCAGTAGGCCCTGATTGCACCACTGTATTCCAGCCTGAATGACACAGCAGGATCCTGTCTCAAAAAAAAAAAAAAAAAAAAAAAAAAAAAAAAAAAAAAAAAGAAGGAGGAAGAGAAGAAGGAGGAGGAGGAGGAGAAAGAAGTAGAAGGAGGAGGAGGAGGGCTCGGAGGAGGAGGAAGAGGAGGAGGAGAAAGAAGTAGAAGGAGGAGGAGGAGGAGGGCTCGGAGGAGGAGGAAGAGGAGGAGGAGAAAGAAGTAGAAGGAGGAGGAGGAGGAGGAAGAGGAGGGAGGAGGAGGAGGAAGAGGAGGGAGGAGAAGGAGGAGGGATCCCAGGCAAAGAGCTCAGTGAGTGAAAGCACGGCACACTCAGTGAACTAAAAGGAGTTTGGGGTAGCTAGGAGTTAGCTGCTCTGAGAAATAAGGCTGGAGAGTTAAGTAGAGGCTAGCCACAAAAGAAACATGAATTTTCTCCAGGGCACTTTTTTAAAATGGATTTTTTTTTTCATTTCACCTTTAAACATTTCAGTATATATCTTTAAAAGAACAAGGCTCTCTCTCTCTTTTTTTTAAATGTAGCCAGAATGTTATTACAATGTCTGTAAAAATTAAGAATTCCTTAATATCATCAAGTATCTAGGCAGTATTCAAATTTAAGCTTGTCTCAAAAATATAATAAATGTTGTTTAAGTTTAATTGAATTAGGATCTAAACATGATCCATTCATTGTGACTGGCTCATATATCTTTTTAAAGCCTCTCTTTTTGTGTGTTCTAAGTAGTTTACATGCATCATCTCATTTAATCCCCACAATGTCTCTCTATTTTGCAGACTACTGTATTTAGCAGATTAGAAAATTAAGGTGCATAACTTTTCACATCACATTTCTTGTGAAAGGCAGTCTAATTCCAGGACCTGTGAACTATTGTGCTCTGCAACCTCTGTGGGAAGGGTCCTGGAAGGTGTGGAAGGTGGTTCACATTTGGAAAAACCTGAGTTTTAGGGGTTGACACCTACAGAGAGATTGGAAAAATCTAGGTTTTAGGGGATGACACCTAGAGTGAGATCAGAAAAAGCTGTGTTTTAGGGGATGGCACTTAGAGTGGGGTGACCTAACATGGAAAGTACACATGTCCAGAGGCAAATGTGATCACCATCAGGCTTTATGCCACCAACCCTTCCTTCATCTGATTCTATTCGTATTACCAACATATTCAGAGTTTCAGAGTTGGATATGACCTTAGAAATCACATGATCGAATCTCATCATTTAACAGATTTTTTTAAAAAAGAGTCACAGGAACGAGAACAAGGCGGAGACTAAGAGACACGAGCACAAGTATCCTAACCCGGAGGACAATATTACAAATCTCCTTTAAATCTCTTCTGTCTCCAAGTTTTTACCTTCCAATTTATTTGATGAAATAACACGGTCAGTCTATAGTTTGTCCCAGTATGGATTTTGCTGATCGCATCCCTTTGGCATAGTTTAACCTGTTCCACTTAAAATGGAACTTTTTTTTTTTTTTTTTTTGAGATGGAGTCTTGCTTTGTCACCCAGGCTGGAGTGCAGTGGCACAATCTTGGTTCACTGCAACCTCCACCTCCCGGGTTCAAGTGATTCTCCTGCCTCAGCCTCCCGAGTAGCTGGGACTACAGGTGAGCACCACCATGCCTGACTAATTTTTGTATTTTTAGTAGAGACAGGGTTTCACCATATTGGCCAGGATGGTCTCAAACTCCTGACCTCGTGATCCGCCCACCTCGGCCTCCCAAAGTGCTGGGATTACAGGCGTGAGCCACGGTACCTGGCCAAAATGGAACTTTTAAAATGTAAAAAAATGAATATACTACTGTGAAAAAGGAGTAAACTATTTTTATTATTTTCACAATATTTAGATGTTAACACAACATACTATACTGCAAAACTTCTTTCTTAATGAAAGAAGAAACTAATTTACCTGAACTCCAAATGACTTTTGGTTTATTGAAAATGTGAATGTTATCACAAAATAAATGGCTAAAACAGTTCTAGACTGGAAAAAAGGAAAAGAAATAAAATACTTGCAAGATTCATAATATATAGCTCTTGTTAGTTTTATTACAAAAGAATTAAAATGCTCTTCAGAAACACTTGGAAGCTTTTTTTTTTTTTTTTTTCCTGAGACAGAGTCTTGCTCTGTCGCCCAGGCTGGAGTGCCGTGGCGCAATCTCGGCTCACTGCAACCTCCGCCTCCCGAGTTCAAGCAATTCTCCTGCCTCAGCCTCCTGAGTAGCTGGGATTACAGGCGCCTGCCACCGCGCCCAGCTAATTTTTGTATTTTTAGTAGAGACGGGTTTTCACCATGTTGGTCAGGCTGGTCTCGATCTCCTGACCTGGTGATCTGCCCGCCTCAGCCTCCCAAAGTGCTGGGATTACAGGTGTGAGCCACCATGCCCGGCCACTTGGAAGCTATTTATATAAAATTCATTTGTTACCTTTTTTTTGCACAGCATTCTGGTATTTAGTGGCCTCCAAGGGTCTATAAAGAATTCTGTGCCTCATACTCTCTCCCACCAAGTCAAAACTGTGCAAAATCAGTAGATTCTTTATATTACTCAAAGTTTTATTACTTTATCTAAATCTATGAGGTTAAGAATCATGTAACTATACTTTAGGTGGCTTTAACCAATCTTTTATCATTCACTGGGGACACCAGTAAAAAAGAGTTTTTCAAAGTTATATTTTTAAGTCAGCAAAATAAATTTTGTGAGATTATATGGCATTAAAGTGTTCAAAATATATGAAAAATGATCACTGATTCATAACACCTTTTCTCCACTTAACCTCTGTTAGTTCTCTGACAGTCAACTCTTTGGCAGACAGTACCTGTCTTTCATATTATTGTGTTTCCTATAGAAATTAGCAGAATAGCTATAGTTCTCCTAGATACTCAACAAATGTTTGTTAAATTTGTACAAACAACTGAATTTATGACCCTATATATTTATGGGAAAATTTAGCCTTAATATTAACTCATTCTCTAAGTATTTAATTTACTGTGTGTCAAGCACTATGCAGTGCACTAATTGATAATTCAAAGCCACACCCAGGTTTATTTAACTTTTAATTGTTTAGATTTTATAGCATTAAATATTCTGCCTGATCCTCAAACCTAAAGACCAGAGAGGTGGAGAATAGCTATGATAAATTCACAGAAAGAAGGCCATTACTGGATTGTACTAGAGGGAGGAGAGAATCATACTCTTTGTAGGAGAGTAAAGAACCACAAGCTCTTTAAGGACAGTGCCCAGGACTTACTCATCCTTGTATTTCTAGCTCCAGCAGAGTTCCTGGCACATGTTAGGTGCTCAGTGAAAAAATGTGGGTGCAATAAATAACTACTGAGCCAATATTTACTGGATACTTCCTCTGAGCTAGATCCTATTTTAAGCACTTTAAGTGCATTATCTCATAGATTTTACCTTAGGGTAAGAGTATGGATACTGGAGCCAGATTGCCTAGATTGAAACATGGCCTCTGCCACTTAATAGCTGTGTAATGTTGAAGAAAGTTACTTTTTCTTGGTGCCTTAGTTTCCTCAAATGTAAAAGGAGGGTAATATTAGGACCTATTTCATTAGATGTTTGTGAGGAATAAATGAAGTAGGATTTCTTAAGTCCTTAGAACAGTTCCTGGCACATGTTAACTGCTATTTAAGTAGCAGCTAACTCATTTAATCCTCATCACAAACTTATGAGGTAGGTACCAATTATTTCCACCTTAGAAATGAGGCTCCTCAGTATCTTGCACAGGAAACTTCTCCAAGCTTACGTGTGTGGTTGAGCACCAGAGTCTGTGCTCTCAACTTTCTTGCTATAAGCCACCTATCATGGAGCCTCCAGCCCTCCACCCTCCACGTGTCGTGGGCAGTCTCCCAGTAGCACAGTGATAACTTAAGGTTTGTGTTTTTTGTAGTCTCACACAGAAAAATGTTGGAATTAGCAGCTTGGTAGATTATCACCTTACAAAAAAATACAGAAGGAAAACAAAGGGAGTGAGAAGAAAGATTTTTTTTTTAACTCCCTTTGTATGTAAAGAGTTCACATCTACCTGGAAGAATGGAGCTCATTATTTTTCATACCTTGTTCAATTCTTTTTCATGATTTGGTTGATCTTGCATCACTGAAAACAGCTCTTTTATTTTCCTTTCTGGTTCTTTAATAGAAGGCAAATAAGATGATTCAAGTCTACAAATTAAACATAAAATAATGATTAAAATTAAGCTTAACTTGATAAATTGTAACGATTACATTGTTAATTTAGACCATTACAGGCTGCGGAGATAGATCATTACTTTGTTGGAAACATTTTTAGTTACAGAAATTGCAAGTTCTAATACATTCAGATCCCATAAGTATTTACATCTTTAAGTGCAAATGGTTTTAATGGAAGAAAGGAAGCAATTAATAAGGAATTTCAATTATACATTAAAAATTGGCAGAATACTGGGATTGCATATGTAGATAAGATTTTGGGAAAAAAGAACAGACTGTTTGCTATAATAAAATAGCTTGGTAACCCATTTAAAAAAAGGAAACACACCCAACTTGCTAATGTATTGTGGAAAGGAACTATGTCATGAGAAGTCTAAGGGGAGCAATTGTTCTATAAAAGAGATAAAACATCATTAACTCTGACAGTCTAACCAGAGAGTACTCAAATACATCTATTCTTTGGCTGCTTCATTTATAAAGTGGAATTGCAACTACATATTAATATTAGAGGAGAAAAGCAGAAACTAGTATAAAGAGTATAATACCCACAGGAGGTTTGAAGATGTCTAAGCAGATAATGTTCACTTTCATATGAGACAAACCAGTGAAATAAAAATCACAAAAACACAAAAATAAAGATAACCAGGTAGGGGAAGCAGCATGCTTTCTACTGGAAGTCAGGCTTGACTATTCTGGAGGAGTCTGTTGTTTTGAGGAACATATCCACTTGTGAGTACAATTTTAGGTTTCCAGATAACTTTTGAGAAGATTTCACACCTTCAGAAACTTCAACCACACAAATAAAAAACCCAAATCTGAGTAATGATAAAGAAATTGCTAATTTAAAGATTGAAAATAGAGGATCTGTTATAAAAGGTATTAAGTTGGTAGTGATATCCCTGAGTTACATGTATCTAGACTAGATTGCTTTTTTTGTGATTATCAAATATATATGTTAACTGTGGATAACAAAGTATATCAGAGTATAATATACTGCTGTAATGTTAACATTCAGGAAAAACCATCATTAGCATTTTTATGTGCGGTAAATATATTTTTCCCTATGCATATATGTGTGCAAAGAAATATACACTTCCCATATAATTAGAACATACTATACACATTATTTTTCAGTGTCCTTTTGTTTCCTACTTAGTAATATATTGTGAGCATTTTCCATTTTATCCAATATTCTCCTAAAATATTATTTCAGGATCAGTCTTAAGTTTTCATTATTTCCTAGAATTTGAAATGAGTGAAAAAATTCCATATTTTTTAATTCTTCCTAAGCAATTTCAGGAAGTAGAATGCTGAATTGAATGCTAAAATCCTCATGGTGGTCTTGCAAAATTCAGTGAGTGAATGAAACAAATGTCAAACTCCAATGTGGACAAGTGAATAGAAGAAAACCGTAATCATGATAATATAAAATGCTAATGTATATGTATAAGGGAACTATTATTTGTCATGTAGAACAAGAGTATGAAATTAGTTTAATAACTCTCAGAACATATCAACCCAGGGTGCTTCTACAACTAAAAAAAAAAAATAGAAAAAGCTAACAAAAGCTTAGCATTATTGAGAAAGTTTCTGAAAATGAATAAGAACATTACCATGCTACTTTTATAAAACTACTATGCATCTATTATCAGTAGTCTGGGGTATTTCACTTTGATACAACTACAAAGAAGCAACAGTCTAAATAAAATAAACCAAAACAATAAAGCTGATAGAACAGCATTCATATGAGAACAAACTAAAAAAATTAGACTCTTTTAGTGGAAAAGATGAAGGCTAAGAATTCTAAAATACAATGGAAGTTGTGAAAAGTTAAACTTATACCTTTTCATCAAATCTCAGAATTCTAGAACTGAATTCTAGGATAAGAAAGCTGTAGTCTGGAGACCAAAATAAATGCCAAGTTAAATAGAGGATGGTAAACAGGCAGAACAAAAAAGTTTTTACTGGCCAAATATATAAATAAGTGCAAAATTTTAGATCAAATAGTGTATTGAAGGGCTGTTGGCACTGTTTGGAATTCAGCATGGGTCTTAAGAGCACCATAAAAAGTACCTACAATGCTCTTCACAAAGCCAGAGCTAGACATGGGTTGATTGGTGTGCTCTTCTGTGAAATGTCTTATGTTTTTAGGAATATATTTTCTTCATGTGAAGACATTACTCACCATACTGGAACAGCACTACATGTAATAAATATCAGATTGATTAGTAATCAGTGATGATAATATACATCTTGTATACAGAGCATTCGATAATGCAGATTGGCTAATAGGCATTCTGTCACCATCCTTGGTGAGACACACAAATAGGTCATTTTAGGGATCTTAACTTGCCATTTGTTATTAAGCATAGACCTCAAAGAAATGCTAGCAGGTCTCACAACTTTGAAGGTCTCACAACTTTGAAGAAATAATTATTGCCTTTAAAACAATATAACAATCTTTCAATAAAGCATCCCTATTTGGCTATTCAATTTTTAAAATCCTATCATTGATCTGGCATTAGCTTTCTGATTTTGAGAAAGATTCAAGTTCTATGAGAATAAGAGCATCAATGAACTATTAAAGCAGTCAAACTGTCTATTCACACACACAAACATTTAACAATCCTCAGCAGTCCCATTTTGTTTGTGTTTATGGAATATACAATATCTGTCTGATTTCCTTTGTGTTTACGGAATATACAATATCTGTCTGATTTTAAAAGAGAAAAAAAAATCTGTTTTAAGAAGAACCCTCAATGGAACAGACAAGATGGCGAGTTTGGTGGCCAAAATAAATAAAATATGTACAAGTGAAAATGTTGACATCAGGTATAGGCAATCAAAACAAAGGCATTAAAAAATATAGAATAAATCTTATTTCTCTGAGTATACATAATTGAATACCAGTTCTATACTATTTTTGTATAATATCTTTTTTTTTTTTGAAACAGGATCTCTGTTGCCCAGGCTGGTGTACAGTGGCACGATCACAGCTCACTGCAACCTTGACCTTCCAGGCTCAAGCGACCCTCCCAGCTCAGCCTCCCAAGTAGATGGGACTACAGGTGTGTGCCCCCATGCCCAGGTAATAAAAAATTTTTTTGAAGAGTCAGGGTCTCACTATGTTGCCTAAGGCTTGTCTTGAAATCCTGGGCTCAAATTGTCCTCCCACCTCGGCCTTCCAAAGTGCTAGGAGCCACCAGGTCTGACTCAGTGTGACAGAAATATCCATAAATCAGGACATGATATAATTTTCTAGGTAAGTGAAGATGTTAATTTTGAAGATGAAATAACCATAAATTTTATTTTTAATATTTAATATTACCCACTAATTAACATGTTAATACAAAATAGACTTTATATTCTCATTTCAAATATAAAACTCTTAAAAACATTCAAACATCATGTTTTGAACAGTTCTCTCAGATTGTCAAATATAAAGATTATACCTTGTTTTATTTCCTTGAGCATTTTGGCACTCTCCTATTTTTAATAATTCTCTGTGTAATTGCAATCGTTCCATTTCTATAATTCTCAAGAGATCATCACGTGACTGTAACTCACTTTTTACCTCTGAGAGACCTGCTTCCATGGCCTGAATAAAAACATCAAAAAATTTCATGCTCATTGTTGGTTATCATAATGTACAATGCATTTAAAAATATTTAACATCTATAAACCAGCCTAATTTTAAACAAACTGATATTTAGTCCTTTGCTTGTTCTGTCTCATAGAATTCCATTCCTTCATTTATGTTTTCTTTTCTTTTTTTCTGAGATGGAGTCTCACTCTGTTGCCCAGGCTGGAGTGCAGTGGCACGATCTTGGCTCATTGAGACTGCCTCCTGGGTTCAACCAATTCTCCTGCCTTAACCTCCTAAGTAGCTGGGTTTAAAGGCTCGTGCCACCACGCCCAGCTAATTTTTATATTTTTAGTAGAGATGGGGTTTCACCATGTTGATCAGGCTGGTCTCAAACTCCTAACCTTGTGATTCTCCCACCTTGGCCTCCCAAAGTGCTGGGATTACAGGCGTGAGCCACTGCGCCTGGCCTCCTTCATTCATTTTTTCTAACAAATATTTACTGAGTTTTTATTAGGTGCTCTGGGGATACAGACACAGAACCTGTTCTCAGTGAACTTACAATCTAGTGGCAAAGACAAAGAATAATCAAATCATCACACAAATATGACACTGAGTGTGAATATGAAAGAATGAAACATAAAAGTATGAAGAAAGTACAATGCATGAAATTTTAATTAATACAAATACTTTCAAATTGTAAAAAGATAATAATCAAGAATAACCTAATGGCAAAGCTGGCCAACAAAATGAATTATAAACTGTGATTCAACCCTTGCCCAATGGCAGCTATTCTTTAGTCAGTAACTGGAAATACCAGCAATCCTCTGGGTTTCAATGTTTTATTTTGTTAATAAGAGAAGCTGGAACTAGGTTAGCAGTTGTTGGCAAGGACCCATTAGAAGAGAGTAGAGGTAAAAGGAGTGGTGTCAGGTTCCTAAGAAGGTGGATAGGATGACCCTCAAAGCACATTGGGAGAATTGCCTAAAGCAAAAGTAAGGCCCTCCTCTCTGTAACAGGAAGGAAGGAAGATGGAATGCAGACAAGTTTATGCATTTAGCTAAGGGATATTAAGAGACTGGCTATCTCTTGGCTTCTATTTTCTCTGTGAAGTAAAAAGTAACATCATGTTCTAACAGTAGAAGGAGAAGTGCAGGGTATAGGAGTGATTTTTGAGAGTGGTGAAGAGTTTAAATGGCTTACAATGGGAATGAAAGAATTAGCTACTTGGAGAAAAAAAGCCGGATTGCTGGGCAGTGTTGAGTGCTCATTTGAGGTTGGGGACCATGGCCTGTTGGGTGATTTTCTGCAGCAGTACTTGGCTGTTCTCTAGGAGACAGCAATGGAAGAGTCTTTTAATATCATCAGGTCCCTTCCACACAATTATACAAGGAAATTAATGTCTTTAAAAAATGCCTGACTTATGTCATCAAATCCATTGCCATTTTTACAGATGAGGAAATTGAATGCCAGACTTGATCCAAAGTTACACAACTCATAACTACCAGATTTTGGAAGAGGAAAATCCAGATCTTTTGACTCCTAGTCCAATTAGAACATTCAGGATGAAAAAATAATCCCTTCCACTCAAAGTTAAATAGACCTCTAGTGTATTGGTAAAGACAGGATGGGAGGTTCTAAGGGCAAGGGTCTTCTCTGCTAGTAAAGGCTATAGAAAACACTATATTTTAAAAAATTGTTTGTTCAATAATTCTTAATATATAGATATACTTAATATTCATTGAAATATAATCAATATTATTGAATTATTAATAATATTCATTGAAATATAATCCACATACCATAAATTCGCCCATTTAAAGTGTACAATCCAGCAGTTTTCAATTTAGTCACAAAGTTGAACATCACCACTACTTTATTCCAGAGCATTTTCATCATCCCCAAAGGAAACCTGATACTCATTAACAGTCACTCCCCATTTTCCCCTTCCTCCAGCTCCTAGCAACCACTAATCTATGTTCTATCTCTATGGAATTGCCTATTCTAGATGTTTCATACAAATGGTGTCATACACTATGTGGCCTTTTGTGACTGCCCTCTTTAATGTAGCATAATGCTTTCAAGGTTCATCCACGTTGTAGCATGTATCAGTGGTTGATTCCTGTTTATGGCTGAATAATGTTCCACTATGTGGATATACCACATTTTGTCTATCTATTCATCAGTTGATGGACATTTGGGTTGTTTCTACTTTTTGATTATTATGAATAATGCTGTTATGAAAATTAATGTATAAGCTCTTATGTGGACATATGCTTTCTTATTTATTAATTCTTATACAGAAGTTCACAAAGCCTAGAAGAATAATTGTATAGAATATATAGGATATAATGAGTTCCCAGATAATTTATTTTTACCAAGCCTTAAATATATGCTGTTTTCCAGGAGGCCTGTGTTCAGTGAGGGGCATAGTAGCATTACTTTAGCCCCAGAACTTCCCAGCCACCTTGGAAATAAATATAAAAAGATTCAAATTGGTGACTTAATAGACTTGTTTGGATAAAGACTTGTTTGGATAAAGCCTCCGTTTTGAACAGTGGAGATTTTTCAGGCAAGATTAAACATTTCAATAATAAAAGAAATGCAAAACAATAGATTACCAATCAGAAATACAAATTGACTTAATGTGAATGTCTCCCATAACTTTGCCCAGTTGAAGAAGGCACTATGTGGGCTCCCTGGTTTGCAAATTTGCCACCAGGGAGCAATCAAATATGAAGTTGCATGTAGAAAAGTGCATCTGCTTTCACTTGGGGAAGGGGAGTCCACAAAAAGCTCTAACCTTAGGCCTATAAAATATAGTGTTGCCACAGGCTAGGGTTAGCTGAAACTCTGTAAAATATGGTAATAATAGAATATATTTGTTTACTGTTATTAGAAAATAATATCTGTAAGAGTGAAATTTGGAGACACCATTGACAGGAAAAAAGCTTATTCATGACCTAACTACACAGGTACAAGCATATATGTTAAAATTCAAACTTTTCATAATACAAATGAGTAATAATGATTTGACATGTGAATGAATATGCAAAGTATTTTACTTATAAATGACAGCATGTAAATTGGCTGCAAAAGTACAAGAAAAATTTGAAGGCTTTCTTGATATTGATAAATCTAAAATTGTTTTTTGACCTTGAATTCAAGATTAATACTAAATTAACACAAGAATTAGTGAATTGATTTGAGATGTAGTTTTAAAATTAGTATGCTTCTGCATGAAAGTCAAATCAATTATTTGTGAATGTGGGTGCAAATATTGAGGAAAATGATTCTTTGGTACTTGACTCAGTTACTGGAACATTTTCAAGTTTGTTTGGAGCAACTTAAGTATGTAAATCAACTTTTTTAACTGTAAAATTGTATGGGATCTAAACACAGATCAGGTACTTCAGATGAATACTTAGCATGTAATATGAGATATGTTGGAAGCATAAAATACACACCAGATTTTGAAGACTTAGTATGAAAAAAAGTAAAAACCTCAATAACTTTTTATATGTTGATTACATTTTAGAATGATAATATTTTGGATATATAGTGGGTTGAATAAAATATATTGTTATGATATGTTAGTTTCACTCATTTTTCTTGACTTCTTTTAATTCGGCTAGTAGGAAAATTTAAATTATATTTGTGGCTTACATTATATTACTACTGGACAATGTTGCTCTAGCACCTTAATGACACATTAACAAGCAAACAAAAAAAGGTTAGCTTTTCTGTCATAGATATTAGAAAAATGCAGAGCAATCTATTTTTGTCATTAACTTCCCAGGAAAAATATTGCACATTTAAAAAACATGTAGAGTGTAGCATAATGAATAAATATATGCAGTGAAATTAATAAGCATACTGACACATTTCAAGGTTGTGGAAAGACAAATGAGATGTGATTCATGTGAAAATTGAGATGCATCTGGTATTAAAGTGTGCCATAAACAAAGAGAATTTTACATATAAGAAATGACAGTAATTCAGATGTAAATTGTTGTCTTTTTGCATTTATGTGTATGATGTGGAACACTGTCATGACAGTTTTGTGAAAAGGGAAGAGAAACTTCTTTCCAAATACATATATTGGTTATAGTATCAGTTACCTCTAATTATTCCCATTTGGTAAAATATAAATTTTGTAAAACATGTTTAAAGCCCATCTGTTTAGTTAGAGGTTTGCCTAATGGTTTGAGAGGAGCAGTGATTCTAAACCTTCAAATCAACTATCAAATATAAATAATTGATATATTTTCATTTAGATTTATCCTAAAGAATGAAACGTGAGTAAAATTTGGAAGTGAAACAGAGGAAAAGCTAAATTAATGCAATATATTCAGGATTTTTACCTAAATGGATGAAAAATACTTAGTGTTTTCCTGAGAGTAGAAATCTTTTAGACATCTTAAAGTTTTTGAACCAAATTACTTTTCAAAATCTTTTCATTAGTTCTACAACAGATTTTGTTTTTCATAAAACATGGTCCAGAATAATTTGATTTGATTTTTAATACATGTGATTCTTTTGTAAAATATAAAATGCAGATTCTTAGTTCAAATTTAATAATGGTCCTAGATCCAAGGATAACTAATTTTTTTTTAAATGAACAAATACTTGTAAAAAAATAATATTGGTAAACTTCCTCATAGAAATCAGTATAAATATCAGTCATATTAAAAGTTGTTATTAGCTGGCCGGGCGCGGTGGCTCACGCCTGTAATCCCAGCACTTTGGGAGGCCAAGGTGGGTGGATCACAAGGTCAGGAGATTGAGATCATCCTGCCTAACTTGGTGAAACCCCGTCTCTACTAAAAATACAAAAAAAAAAATAGCCGAACATGGTGGCAGGCACCTGTAGTCCCAGCTACTAGGGAGGCTGAGGCAGAAGAATGGCATGAACCTGGGAGGTGGAGCTTGCAGTGAGCCGAGATTGCACCACTGCACTCCAGCCTGGGCGACAGAGCCAGACTCCGTCTCAAAAACAAAACAAAACAAAACAAAACAAAACAAAACCCAAAAAAACAGAGCAGGATGAAATTTCTCAATCAAGTTCTATCCACTAAAAATATAATGTGAGTCACAAATGCAAGCCACACAGGTAGTTGTTATTAGCTACGGAAAACATCACAAAATGAAGTTAGAGAATTACTAGTGAAGAATATGAGAAAAATGACTCACTTCAAAATTACAAAAGAGTTGATCAATTTTAGCACTATTGACATTTGGGACTGGGCAATTCTCTGTTGTAGGGTTGTCTTGTGCACTGTAGGGTGTTTAACAGCATCTCTGGCCTCTACCCACTAGATGCTGGTCACACTCCTTTCCTTGTTGTGGTGACCAAACATGTATCCAGGCATTGCCAAATATCATATGGAAGGAAAAATCACCGCAGTATAGAGCCACTAATTTAAATGAAAGTCATAAAAATTAGGCAATGAGTACTGCTGTTTTGCAACCTTTAGTATAAGTAAAAAGACTTCACAATTATATTGACTTCTATGAGTAGCTGGATTTTAATTTTGTTAGTTATATTCAGGAACATTAATAAATTATTAAGTACATTAATATATAAATACCATAAGAAAAAATCAAAATAGGTAACATGGACTTTCCTTAGCCCAGGCAACCCACAGAGCCTTCTCAGGTGTGCATGTAAGCCCCTAGAAGTCTGTAGAAATCTTTGCGGAGTAGGAAGAAGTGTGGTAAGTTACATCCTGTTGAACTTGGGTCAGAAGAGTAAGTTAATTAAATAATATCAGTAAATGACAGGGCAACCTTGGCCAGCAGCTGGTTTGATTCTTCTTACTTCCTGCTACACATTGACTCCCAAGTTGCATGCACTCTCCGTCTCCTTGCCACCAGGAGTGTGTCATTGTGATAAGTGTGAGAAGCATAGGCTTAAGGCATTTATTTGGAGGGAGAATAGAGATGGTGATCCTAGCTAGGAATGTTATAATAATGTTCCTCAATGTACAGTCTTTCCCTGTTTGCAGCATTTTTTCTTTTAACAAGATTCTCCATTCTACTTCCTGGAAAAATATAAACAATAAAGTTCTGAGGAGGAGAAAGGTGGAGTTCATCAAGGAAAGCATTATAGAGAAAGTCAGTCATACTGCCAAGAAAGAGGTACAGAGGATCTTTTTTTCCCCAAAGAATACAGGTGTAAAAGTAGCCACTTCTATCCCACAAGTGAGCCAAAAACAAAAGCTGACTCTCAGCCTGAAAAAGGGCTGCTCTTGGATCCTGTAAATGGCCCCAATAGAATTATTTTTGGGGATATTAAAAGGAACTGATGTTAGTGAAGAAGGTGAACTTCACTGAAGGGTAGAACCAGACTTGATAACTGGGCCTACTAGTGAAATATGTTTCAGGCAAACTAAATAGAACAGAGCAAAATGAGCCTGAGCAGAACATTGATTTGTATGGATCAAATCCAAAAAGACTTAAAGAAGAGACAAAGCAGGGAAAAATGGCAGATGGGAGGCAGGACTAACTTGCAGCTCCCACTTGGACAGACATAGCAGTGTCTGGAGAGACACATCATGAACTTTTGCTCCAAGAACTACTGTAGGAACATGCCAGGAGGGCCAAGAGAATCCATCCCTAGGGAAAGTGGGAGAGCACCACATCAAGGGAGCACCCCATGGGACAAAAGAGTCTGAACAACAGCCCTTGAGCCCCAGATCTTCCATCTGACATAGTCTACCCAAATAAGAAGGAACCAGAAAAACAATTCTGGTAATATGACAAAACAAGGTTCTTCAGCAACCCTGAAAGATCACACTAGCTCACCAGCAATGGATCAAAAACAAGGAGAAATCTCTGAATTGCCAGAAAAATAATTCAGAAGGTCAATTATTAACCTACTAAAGGAGGCACCAGAGAAAGGTGAATACCAACTTTAAGAAATCAAAAAAGAGAAATAGATAGCATAAATTAAAAAAATCACAACTTCTGGAAATGAAGGACACACTTAGAGAAATTCAAAAATACACTGGAAAGTCTCAGTAATAGAATTGGACAAGCAGAAGAAAGAACTTCAGAGCTTGAAAACAAGGCTTTCAAATTAACCCAATCTGACAAAGACAAAAAAGAATTTAAAAAAATGAACAAAGCCTCCAAGAAGTTTGGGATCATGTTAAGCAACCAAACCTAAGAATAATTGGTGTTCCTGAGGAAGAAGAGAAATCTAAATGTTTGGAAAACATATTTGAGGGAATAATTGAGGAAAACTTCCCTGGCCTTGCTAGAGATCTAGACATCTAAATACAAGAAGCTCAAAGAACACCTGGGAAATTCATCACAAAAAGATCATTGCCTAGGCACATAGTCGTCAGGTGATCTAAAGTCAAGATAAAGGAAAGAATCTTAAGAGCTGTGAGGCAAAAGCATCAGGTAACCTATTAAAAAAAAACCTATCAGATTAACAGCAGATTTCTCAGCAGAAATCCTACAAGCTAAAAGGGATTGGGATCCTATCTTTAGCCTCCTTAAACGAAACAATTATCAGCTAAGAATTTTGTGTCCAGTGAAACTAAGCTTCATAAATGAAGGAAAGATACAGTCTTTTCCAGACAAACAAATGCTGAGAGAATTCACCACTACCAAGCCAACATTAAAAGGCACTCTAAATCTTGAAAGAAATCCTCAACATACACCAATATAGAACCTCCTTGAAGCATACATCTCACAGGACCTATAAAACCATAATGCAATGAAAAAAATAAGTATTCAGGCAACAACTAGCATGATGAATATAATAGTACCTCACTTCCAAATACTAACGTTGAATGTAAATGGCCTAAATGCTCCACTTAAAAGATACAGAGTGGCAGAATGGATAAGAATTCACCAACCAAGTACCTGCTGTCTTCAAGAGACTCACCTGACACATAAGGACTCACACAAACTTAAGGTAAAGGGGCAGACAAAGATATTCCATGCAAATGGACACCAAAAGCAAGCAGGAGCAGCTACTCTTACATCAGATAAAACAGATTTTAAAGCAACAACAGTTAAAAAAAGGCAAAAAGGGACATTATATAATGATAAAAGGACTAGTCCAACAGGAAAATATCACAATCCTAAACATATATGCACCTAACACTGGAGCTCCCAAATTTATAAAACAATTACCACTAGACCTAAGAAATGAGATAGACAGCAACACAGTAATAGTGGGGGACTTCAATACTCCAGTGACAGCACTAGACAGGTCATCAAGACAGAAAGTCAACCAAGAAACAATGGACTTAAATGATACCCTAGAACAAATGGAGCTAACAGATATTTACAGTCTATGCAACAACTGCAAATATATATTCTATTCATCAGCACATGGAACATTCTACAAGAAAGAACATAAGATAGGCTACAAAACAAGTCTCAACATATTTAAGAAAACTGAAATTATAGCAAGTACTCTCTCAGACCACAGTGGGATAAAATTGGAAATCAACTCCAAAAGGAACTCTCAAAACCATGCAAATACATGGAAATTAAATAACCTGCTCCCAAATGATCATTGGGTCAACAATGGAATCAAGATGGAAATTAAACAATTCTTTGAACTGAACGATAATAGTAACACAGCCTATCAAAACCTCTGGGATACAGCAAAAGCAGTACTAAGAGGAAAGTTCATAGCATTGAATGTCTACATCAAAAAGTCTGAAAGAACTCAAATAGCAAACCTAAGATCACACTTCAAGACACCAGAGAAACAAGAACAAACCAAACTCAAACCCAATAAAAGAAAATAAATAACAAAGATCAGAGCAGAACTAAATGAAATTGAAACAAAAAAAATTCAACAGATAATGAAACAAAAAGATGGCTCTTTGAAAAGGTGAATGAAATCAATAGACCATTAGCAAGATTAACCAAGAAAAGAAGAGAGAAGATCCAAATAAGCTCAATTAGAAATGAAACAGGAGATATTCAAACCGATACTACTGAAATACAAAAGATCATTCAAGGCTACTATGAACACTTTTACAAGCACAAAGTAGAAAACCTAGAAAAGATGACAAATTCCCGGAAATATACAACCCTCCTAGAGTAAACCCTCCTAGAGTAAACCCTCCTAGATTAAACTCCTAGAAGAAACAGAAACTCTGAAAAGAACGAGAGCAAGCAGGGAGATTGAAATGGTAATATAGGCCGGGTGCGGTGGCTCATGCCTGTAATGCCAGCACTTTGGCAGGCCAAGGCGGGCAGATCATTTGAGCTCAGGAGTTCGAGACCAGCCTGGCCAACAACACAAAAATACACTAAAAAATACAAAAATTACCTGGGTGTGGTGGTAGGCACCTGTAATCCCAGCTCTCAGGAGGCTGAGGTAGAAGAATTGCTTGAACCAGGGAGGCAGAGGTTGCAGTGAGCCGAAACTGCACCACTGCACTCCAGCCTGGGGAACAGAGTGAGACACTGTTTAAAAAAAAAAAAAACAAAACAGTAATATGAAAATTGCCAACAAAAAAGTCCAGGACCAGACAGATTCACAGCTAAATTCTATCAAACATTCAAAGAAGAATTGGTACCAATTTTACTGACACTATTCTAAAAGATAAAGAGGGAATCCTACCTTCAATCATTCTATGAAGCCAGTATCACCCTAATATCAAAACCAGGAAAGGATATAAGAGAAAAAGAAAACTACAGACCAATATCCCTGATGAACATAGATGCAAAAACCCTGGACAAAATACTAGCTAACTGAATCCAACAGCATATCACAAAGATAATCCACCATGATCAAGTGGGTTTCAAATGAGGGATGCAGGGATGGTTTAACATATGCAAGTCAATAAATGCAATGCACCTCATAAACAGAATTAAAAACAAAAATCACACGATCATCTCAATAGACACAGAAAAATTATGTGACAAAATCCAGCATCCTTTTATGATTAAAACCCTCAGCAAAATTGGCATGGAAAGGACATACCTTAAGGTAATAAAAGCCATCTACGACAAACCCACAGCCAACATTATATTGAATGGGGAAAGCATTCTCCCTGAGAACTGGAAGAAGACAAGGATGCCCACTCTCAGCACTTCTATTCAACATAGTACTGAAAGTCCTAGCCAGAGCAATCAGACAAGAGAAAGAAATAAAGGGCATCCAAATCAGTAAAAAAGAAGTCAAACTATCTCTATTGACTGATGACATGATCATATACCTAGAAAACTCTAAAGATTCATCCAAAAAGCTCCTAGAACTGATAAATGAATTCAGTAAAGTTTCAGGATACAAAATCAATGTACACAAATCAGTAGCACTGCTATACACCAACAGTGACCAAGCTGAAAATCAAATAAAGACTCAACCTCTTTTACAATAGTGCAAAAAAAAAAAAAAGAAAAGAAAAAGAAATACTTAGGAATATACCTACCCAAGGATGTGAAAGACCTCTACAAGGAAAACTACAAAACGCAGCTGAAAAAAATCACAGATGACACAAACAAATGGAAACACATCCCATGCTCATGGATGGGTAGAATCAATATTGTGAAAATGACCATACTCCCAAAATCAATCTTCAAATTCAATGAAATTCCCATCAAAATACCACCATAATTCTTCACTGAATTGGAAAAAAAATCTTAGAATTCATATGGAACCAAAAAAAGAGCCTGCATAGCTAAAGCATGACTAAGCAAAAAGAACAAATCTGGAGGCATCAAATTACCAAATACCCTATACTATAATGCTATAGTCACCAAAACAGCATGGTACTGGTATAAAAATAGGCACAGAAACCAATGGAACACAATAGAGAACCCAGAAATAAACCCAAATACTTACAGCCAACTGATCTTTGACAAAGCAAACAAAAACATAAAGTCTGGAAAGAACACCCTGTTCAACAAATGGTGTTGGAATAATTGGCAAGAATAATTGGAGAAGAATGAAGCTGGATCCTTATCTCTCACCTTATACAAAAATCAACTAAAGATGGATCAAAGACTTAAATCTAAGACCTGAAACCATAAAGATTCTAGAAGATAACGTTGGAAAAACCCTTCTAGACATTGGCATAGGCAAAGACTTCATGACCAAGAACCCAAAAGCAAATGCAACAAAAACAAGGATACATAGATGGGACCTAATTAAACTAAAGAGCTTCTACACAGCAAAATAAATAATCAGTAAACACATAACCCACAGAGTGGGAGAAAATCTTCACAAACTATGCATCTGACAAAGGACTAATATCCAGGATTGATAAGGAGATCAAACAAATCAGGAAGAAAAAAACAAACAATCCCATCAAAAAGTGGGCTAAGGACATGAATGACAATTCTCAAAAAGAAGATATACAAATGGCCAAGAAACACATGAAAAAATGCTCAACGTCACTAATGATCAGGGAAATGCAAATCAAAACCACAATGCAATACCACCTTACTCCTGCAAGACTGGCCATAATCAAAAAAATAATAGATGTTGGTATGGTTGTGGTGAAAAGGTAACACTTTTACCCTGCTGGTGGGAATGTAAACTAGTATAACCACTATGGAAAACAATGTGGAGATTCCTTAAAGAACTCAAGATAGATCTACCATTTGATCCAGCAATCTAACTACTAGGTATTTACCCAGAGGAAAAGAAGTCATTATATGAAAAAGATACTTGCACATGCATGTTTATAGCAGCACAATTTGCAATTGCAAAAATATAGAACCAGCCCAAATGCCTATCAATCAATGAGTGGATAAAGAAAATGTGGCATATATATACGTATATATATATATACGTGTATATATATATGCGTGTATATATATATACACGTATATATATATGAATACTACACAGCCATAGAAAGAAACAAAATAATGGCATTCGCAGCAACCTGGATGGAATTAAAGACCATTATTCTAAGTGAAGTAACTCAGGAATGGAAAACAAAACATCATTTTGTTATTGCTCCTACTTACGTTCTCACTCATAAGTAGGAGCTAAGCTATTAGGCTTCAAAGGCATAAGAATGATGTTGGGGGACTCAGGGGAAAGGGTGGGGGGTGGTGAAGGATAAAATACTACAAATTGGGTACAGTGTAAACTGTTCAGGTGATGGGTGCATCAAAATCTCAGAAATCACCAGTAAAGAACTTATTTATGTAACCAACCACCACCACCTGTTCCCCTGCCAAAAGAAGAAGGGACAAAGCAGAGAATGCTTTGGTTGGCGCTGGATGACCCAAAGCCTAGAGGAGAATACTTGGGAAGTACCAAGAACAACAATTTTCTTATTTACTGAATGTGATTCTGATGCAGATTCCAGCAGTACAAAGACAGCTGCAAAATGTAAGTATAGGTTGCCTTTAAATAGAAAGCATGACCAGTTGTCATATACTTAGCGAAGCAAAAGGCAGCAGCCTCTGAGAAGGAAAGACCCCATCACTGCATGACCCACAGTCATGCAAACACAGCTCAGACAGTCGGAGGTGGGCTGATGCTAAGCACTTAGAAGCCCCTAGGCACCCTCTAGAGCAGATGAATGAGTGCTAACCTCATTTATATTAGAATGAAGCCAGAGAAAACACCATCAATACCTTTGCTATTTCCAGACTATTTCTGGCTTCCTCTGCATTTAGTGTTTGTAGTTTAGCTTTCTTTATTGGTTTACATCTGTATTCTAACTTGTATTAGAATAAGACCTCCCTCCTTAAAGCTGGAGTTTGAAGTGGGGAATATGTATGTCTTACAATTGCCTCTGAATGGGAGAGACTGGGAGCCTTGTATTCTGTCCCTTACCAAGCATGGGGAAAGAGGAACATAGAACAGTAGATGCTGGCAGAGAAAGAAGTTAAAGGACTAACTCCCTATATAATCCCAAATATGATGTGGCACGGTGGGGGAATGAGGAGTTGGCTGAGGACTAAGAAATGACCCTGGGAGTTTAAGTGGCGAAAGATCTTGGGGTGGTATATCTCAAGGAAATGAAATGGAAGTTCTCAGGCAGTGACCTTACCTCAATCATGTATGCTAGGTAGACGAGGGAATAGAGTGGGGAAAAGATATCGGCCAACTGTCATGGAGGAAGTGATAGAAACAGGCTGAATATTTGGAGGTGGGAGAAAAAACCTAAAATGGGAGATAAAAGAATGTCTCAAGTACTAATGAATAAGAAATACATATTTTGTAAAGAAATTGGTAATGACCAATTTTGATGAATGCTGTATAACCTTCCTAAAGGTTGCAAGAAATAGACAAAAAAGAAAAAAACATTATTCAGTTAAGAAAAAAATTAATGCTTGTTAAACCATCAATCATATTTGTCAATGTGAAAGTTACCTAAAAATAAATTCTAGGTTACTGTTTGATAAATGATTATGATAAGATTACCAGTGATAAATCACTGGAGTCATCTCCATAGCTCTCACTGAGGTTACTAAATTGTTGAACCCTTCACGATTTCCTGTATCTTTAACCCAGGATTCTTCTGAGTCAAAGAAACACAGGGTAAGAGAAAATAGTGGGGGAAGAGGGTAGTACATGGCTAAAGGCATAGAGGTCCGTAAGTGACCACTATTATATTGCACTGGTAATACATTATTATTATGCCACCGCAGAACCAAAGTGCACTCTAAGTGTGGTAACATACTTATGGGATTATTGAATCTACGCATCAAGTGCGAATTACTAAGAGGAAATATGAATGGAATCTTCACATATATTAATAATAGAAAACTACCATTCTAATCATTCTAATCTCTATATGTGTTGAGTTACCATTTATACAAGTCATGGACAATATTAGTTGAAAAAAATTAATCTTCACCTGGCACTGTCTTTGGTACATTTTCAGTTCTTGCAAGAGCTTCTGATTTTCATCTTGTAATTTATTTCTGCTTAGTGCTATCTCATTTACAGCTGATTTCAGTTTTTCAATAATGAACTCATCTCTTTCATTGATTTCACAATTGGGATCTGGGTCACATATCAAACGAGGAATTTCAGAGCTGCTGTCTTCTAAGCACTGTTTTTTACCATTTAGTTGAGTTTGGTAACTTTGTGCCTGTTTCTGAAAAATATAAAAACTGTGTAACTCAAATGAAGAATGTCATATTTAAGCTTACATGAAGTTCAAGAATGATAGAAAAGAATTAGTAGGAATATCTTTAAATATGTTACTACATAATGAAAGTTGGGTCTTTGTAATTCAGTCTTATATTTGTTTTAAAATTTCAATTTCAGATGGCATAAAGAGAAAATATATTTGTATAACCTCAGAGCAAAGATGTAGAGTAGAGAAGGAGGTTAGTGGTAGTAAAGCCATACTAAGCAAGAAAAAAAATCTAGAAGGTGTAAAAAATTCAATTATACAATGGTTGAAAAAAGTCTATAACCAAAAATAAATAAAAACAAACAATTTGATTGTAGGGGAAAAGTTGTCAGTGCATGTAACAGAGTTAATAATTCCTAGTGTACAAACACTTCTACACATCAATAAGAAAAGGGCAAACAATGCAAAAGAAAAATGGGCAAAGTTTATGAATAGGCAATTCACAGAAAGACCTGAGATAGGCTAAAAAGTATATGAGGAGATGTTCAGTCTTACAAGTAGCCAGGGAAATACAAAGTAAAGCAAGCAATCATAAATTCTTTGAGTGCCTTGCCTGTAGGCATACAAAAACATATGCTATTTAATGACACAATAACAATGGAATTTTAAATAGCTCCATCCTTTGAGACATGTAGACTAAATTCACCATTAACAGATATTCTATGCACTTGTGACTATACCCACCTTTGGACCTACTCTCGTTATTTTTTCTTAGTTGGCATGTCTGTTTGTAAATAGATTACTGCTGAATGGTAAAGATACCAATATTTAACTTCTGCTTTTGATTTAGAGAATAGTATTAGATAACTTACCTGAAACTGATTACACTTCTCAGATAATAATTTTTGTTGAGCATCTAAAGAAATCAGATGAGTCTGATATAATATCTCTTGCTTGTCCCATTCTCTTGACTTTGCTCTAAATTCCTTTTAAAAAATGGGGAGACAAACATATTTAAAAATGTTATTCATTTTAAAGTACAGCAAATAAGCCTTCTTTCATTTGTACATCTTCATTCTGAGAAAAAAAAAGTAAATCCATTCTTTACCTATTAGGGAAAACAAACAAAAGAAAAGGTGTCAAATCATTCATGTTGGATTTTTTACCATCTCTAATTTTTGCTAGGAAAATACAGAATTTGTCACTTATTGTTAAAAATGTAAAAAGTCTGTCTTATAACAAATACTTATTACTAATAAGGGAATTTCAAACAACTTTTTTTTTTGTTTTGCATTTGCCACTACTTTCTTTCTATGTCTTGACACGAAATATTTTTTCTTTCATTCACTCAGTTGCCAAATTTCTCCTTTTGTTTTTTTAGAGGGTGGGGCTTGGACTTATTTAGTGACTATTAAGGACTGAATGTTTGTGTCCCCCAGAACAAATACATATGTCAAGCCTAAACCCCAAAGTGACAGCATTATGAAATGGGGCCTTTGGGAGGTAATTAAGTCATGAGAGTGAAGCTCTCATGAATGGGATGAGTGCTCTTATAAGAAGAGCTATGAGAGATTTTGTTTCCTCTCTCTTTCTTTCTCCCTGCCATCTGAGGATACAAAGAGCAGACAGCTATCTGTGAACCAGGAGAAGGGCCCTCACCAGAATCTGACTATGCTGGGGGATATGGTTTGGCTCTGTGTCCCCATCCAAATCTCACATTGAATTGTGATCCCGAGTGTGTGTGTGTGTTGGGGGGTGGCTGGTGGGCACAGGGGTGGTTTCTTTTTTTTCTTTTTTCTTTTTTTTGAGATGGAGTCTCGCTCTGTTGCTCAGGCTGGAGTGCAGTGGCACGATCTTGGCTCACTGCAACCTCCACCTCCCAGGTTCAAGTGATCCTCCTGTCTCAGCCTCCTGAGTAGCTGGGATTACAGTCACGTGCCACTACACCCGGATAATTTTTTGTATTTTTAGTAGAGACAGCATTTCACCATGTTGGTCAGGCTGGTCTCAAACTCCTGACCTCGTGATCTGCCTGCCTCAGCCTCCCAAAGTGCTGGGATTACAGGCGTGAGCCACTGCGCCCAGCCTGGTGGTTTCTAGCAGTTTAGCACCATCTCCCTAGTGCTGTCTCTTGATAGAGTTCTCATGAGATCTGGTTGTTTGAAAGTGTGTAGCACTTCCCCCTTTTCTCTCTCTTTCTCTCCTGTTGGCCACGTGAAGACATGCCTTGCTTCCCCTTTGCCTTCTGCCATGATTCTAAGTTTCCCAAGGCCTCCCCAACCATGCCTCCTGTACAACCTGTGGAACTGTGAGTCAATTAAACCGCTTTTCTTCATAAATTACCCAGTCTCAGGTAGTTCATTATAGCAGTGTGAGAATGGATTAATACACGGGCACTCTGATTTTGGACTACCAGCCTCCAGAACTGTGAAAAATAAATGTCTGTTGTTTAAGCCACCCAGTCTATGGTATTTAGTTATAGCAGCCTGAACTAACTAAGACAGTGACTTTGCCCCTTGTGGCCATGGCCAGGCCTCATTTAGGCAGTACCAATTGGTATAACTGGGAAAGAAATGGTTGAAGTAGGTTGATAAAGCAGGATCAGTTCTTCAGGTTTTTGGTCAAGTAGTGCAGTTATACAGCGTGATTATCTGTTCATATCTTAATAACATGAGCAAAGGATATAGCTCTGGGGATGCCAAAGAAGACATCGCTGCTTCTCCATTTTGCCTAGGGCTGACCATTTATATCCTATCTTTCTGTCCAGGCTTTAAACAACTTGAGGGTAAGGGCTCTTTATTACTTTTGCACCATTCACAGTGCCTGACAAAGTGCCAGGTGCCACTTATATTACATGAATGTACGAACAAAAACATGGTACAGTATTGGCATTTCCTAGAATTTAAACATTCTCAAAAAATGTTGTAAAGAAAACAACATGGTTGGAAACAAACTTTATAGCTACTAAGTCCATGGCTGTATATTATTGCATATAGAAACATGGCATGAATGTAGTGATGTTTTCAACCCTCAATTCAGTAATATTTATTTAGCAGTTAATGTCTACCAGGTTCTGTGGAAAGAAGAAAATCTGGAACTATTTCATAATTAAAAAAAATTTTTGAAAGAAAAAATCAAGGAATATATAATAAAGTAGGGAACTATACACACAAACAAATAATTTTACAATATGTCAGTATGTTAAGTACAATAATGCTGACACATAAAAGCCATGCAGAGGATTTTATGATTATCTTAGCTATTTCCCACAATATATCAAATTGGAACAGTTCATTATAGTCAGAGTGGTTACTATTGTTTTGAAGATGGTTGAAATGACTGGATTGGCAATGCTGGAAAACAAATGCTAATTTAGAGAATGAAAGCTTTATTTTGTTAAAATGAGAAGAACATGGCATTTCATATTTTCTACACAGAAATAATTTTAAAGAACATTTAAGGAAATTTTAGTTTTTAAAATCCATAAGTGCCTAAACAATCAGTGAAGGAAGGCTATAAATTAGGAAGTTTTTACTTTAATGAAAGGTGGGTGACCTGATATTAAGTGATGGTATTAAGGTCGAAGAAGAAATATGGAAAGACCCTCCACATATAACAGTAGCTCATGATAAACAGACTATATTTACTATGATAAATGGAGATAGTCCATTTAAAGTTATTGACTTCGATTTTGACATTCGACATACAAAAATTAGGTACATAAAAACAGGGTCTTTAGCAATAATGGCAAATTTATAAAATGAGGTTCTAGTAGAAAATAGCTAACATTTCAAATTAATGCAATCTAGATTTTAAAAATTTCTGTTTACTTTTAATTTAAAAAGGAATCTTTGGAGTTAGAAGTCAAATTTTGGGCAAGATTGACTTAAGCTGTTCACAGGTTTTAGATAATAGAAATATTTAGCATTTCTTACTCATTAACCTCAAATAATCTTGAAAATAAATATTCCCCAGGATGTTTTAGAGGCAGAAGCATTAACCTCAACTTCTTATAAATACTACAACAGGTAGAAGCGTGGCCAAGAATAGCTAGAAATGTGTGTCACAAACATATCAGCAGGTGCTTATGACAATCCTGGCTTCCTTATTCTTGTCAGATGTACTGGTTTCACAACTAGCGAGTCAGCGCAATATATCCAATAGTATGGAACCATGCAGGGACCTAGAGAGCTTCATAAGGGTTTTTATAGAGACTGGAGTTGTCACGATAGGCTTCAGAGGGTCTGTAGATTTGCCTGGACCTCCAACAGTAAGTTCTTCATGGCTGGAAAAGTTTTTCTGGATCTTTAAGGTTGAGAGTGGATCAGGGTCATTAAAATTAGTTTCTCTTGATAGCTGTATTATTAGATGTTTTAAAAAGCCCTCTAATAAATATTGGAGATGGTCTTTAGTGATTACTATATGTTGGAGACCTTCACCTGTAAAACGGTTTTAACTTTTTATTATGAAGATTTTCATACACACAGAGTAAAACAAACCTCCATGTACCCTTCACCCAGTTTAACTACCATCAACTTAGTCCATCTTTACTTCTCCTATCTCTTCACCCTTTTTTGTTGGTATATTTTAAGGTGACTTCTAGACCTCGTGTGTTTTCATCCCTAAACGCTTCAGTGTGCATCTAAATTTTTTTCACCGTAACAACAATGTTACATATAATGTATTTTAAACCCCATTTACTGATGACAACATGGAATCTTGGTGAGGCAAACAACTTGCCTAAAGGTCAGAGGGCAAACACATGAGTCAGGCAAGGCCTGTTTTCAGTTATCAGTGATCATGTTCTTCGACTACTACATGTGGTACACTGCTATTACTATACTTCTATTAAACACCTCAAAGGTAAAACAGGTTTACCTGCAGACTAAAACTGGAAGGGCCAATCTCTTACACATTAATTTATCAGATGGCTATAAGTAAAAATAGGTACATGAAGTGTTTTTATAATTATTTCAAGTTAAACTGTATATCTGCATAGAGTCTTTAAAAACTTTTGTGTAAGTACAAACATATCAAAACATTTTGCTACAAATTTTCACTATAATTTCATTACATATATATAATGTAAATATTTAGTTTCCTAAATGTAAAATGTGCATACACAAAGTACTTGATACTAACTTAAGGCTTTTTTTGTCTGAAAAATTTTTATTAATGTAGTTCTCCCACAAAAGCCCATGAAAAGTCAGTCGAATGGAAAATTAGTGACTCAATCTCTTCATTTTCAGTGAAAGCACATGTATATTACAGTGCACATCTATCGGCATCTTCCATGAGGTCAGGATATTTCTGAAGCCCGTCTGGTTGTACCACTGCAAGAGCCTGGGAGTACAACACAGTGCATTTTCCTAGAGGGCCAACTTACTTAGTGAAGGTAAGTTTGTTTTTTTAAAAAACTATGTATTATTCAGAAGCATGTAAAATGTGCTGGACTTTTAAAGATTAAAATCTAGGACTTCCTACAAAGATCTTATAATAAGCTGATTTTAGGGCTGTGATCCCGGATTTAATTTTTTTCTGCTCTTTAAGATATTTTAAAGTAGAAGGACTTTTTAATTAAAGAATAAGATGAAAAAGTGCTGGCAAGGGGAGGGATGCTGGGGTTTAGGGCTTGAGAAAAATGAAAGAAATTAAGTGGGATAACATAAGGGTCAACTTGAAGTCAATTAAAAAATAATAATTGGGCAGTACTGAGAATCCAGGTAAAAGTAGATGATAGGAATTTATAGTGTAATCTTTCTGCTGTTCCATGACTTGTAGGAGGAATGCTCAAGAACACAGGGAAGAAAAATAGCTGGTTTGTTTTTTCCAAGGTTGGAAAACGAAGAAGATAAGAATAAGTGCATCAACGACACAGTGTATTTTTAAAGTTTTTTGTTTTTAATTTTTGTGGGTACATAGTAGATATATATAGTTATGAGGACATAGTGAATTTTTTTTAGAGACCAAAATTTTAGAAATTCTGAATGCTTTGGGGCAATTGAATTGGAGTGACATTATGCCTTTAAAGAAAAAAAACCATGAAACTTCAAGCCCTGTTTTAAAAACTGTGATGAGGCTTCATTGGGATTTAACTACCTAATAGCTAAATGGCCATTAAAAGATTTATTAGATATTCACTTTAACTGACCCCAGGGGTGTCCTTCAATTTTACTCAACAGCTGCAGTTTCTTTTGACTTTTTTGGCTCTTTTTTTTTTTTAATCTCCCAAAATGCTGATATATGCAAAAGATGTATACATCAAAGTGATGTTTTAATTCACTAAGTGCCTGAGGGGAAGGTGCACTAAGAAAATATATTCAGTGAGAAGTTAGTTTGTAATAGTGTTTATTACCACAACTGAAGACACCATTGTGGACACTAGAGACAAATAGCCCACAACAATAGGAATCAATCTTTAATACACATGAAGAAACTAAGATAATATATCTCACCTCTAATTTCTGGTTCAAATTGCTCAGTTCAAAGGGTATTTCTTCTTTAAGGTGGCGTAATTCTTTTTGTGGAACTTTGTTTTGTTTCATCTGATGTAATCTCAGTTTTTCAAAGTTATTTGTTAGTTTGGAAAACTGTAAATCACAGAAAATGTTAACATTTTACTATTACCAATTATTTCTAACCTGATTTCACTATATCTCTTTTCCTGTGTACCTCTTTGAAAATTTGTCATGATTAGAAAGTGCAGTAAAGCTTAAATGTTTCAATTAGTGAAGACAGAACCAGTTATTAAAACTAAATTATTGAAGCTGAACACAATTCAGCTTTCATGTAAACTCGAGATTCATTAACTGCACAGTTAAACAATTATTCACTTGATAAATGGCTTGTTCAATTTTGTTTTAATCATATGCAGCAAAGCTCACAATTTTTTTAAAAAACAAGTTTTTTCTTACTTTTAGTTAGTGCTGTCTTGTGTTTACAATTTTAAATCCAGTAAATCTACAAAATAACTAGCTTATACCTTACTTAAGAAAACAGAATATATATTAATTTAAAAGACTTAAGTAACATAAGCCACTTATTCATGTGGATACGTTTAAATCAATTTTAATATCAAAATTGATCTAATATTTTTCTTACTGATAATTCTTTTTATAACATTGTATTATTTTTTCCATTTCCTGTTCTACCTTCAAATAATAGATTCAAAGTAGCATAGTTTATGAACATTTGTGAGGAAATTTCTATACTCATGTATCTGTTTTCAAATGTGTCTTGTTTACACATTTTATTTTAAAATAATTATAGGTTTACAGGAAGTTCCAAAGTTATTACTGAGGTCCCAGGTTCTCTTCACCCAGTTTCCCCCAATATTTACATCTTATTGAACCACAGTACATCAAACCCAGGAAATTGAAATTGGACCAATATATGTATATAGTTCTATGCCATTTTATCACATATATAGATTTATCTGACCACAACCACAATCAAGATATAGACTATTCTGTCACCACAAAGATCTCCTTCATGCTATCCCTTTAGAATCACACTTAGTCCCCTCATCCCCCAACCCCTAATCCCTGAAAACCACTAATTTGTTTTCCATCTCTATAATTTTGAGAATGTTATAAAAAGAAATCATACAGCACATTACCTTTTGGGATTGTATTTTTTTCACTCAGCTTAATGTGAAAGCCATGCATGAATTCCTTTTTAGTGCTGAATAGTATTCCATGGTATAAATGTATCAGTTTGTTTAACCATTCATATATTGAGACATTTTGATTTTTTCCAGTTTTTGTCTACTGTAAATAACGCTATGAACAATGGTGTCTACTTTATCAGATTAATTAAAGTAGCCACTTCTGCTTTTTTCCTCATAATTTTAAATTGAGATATAATTCACCTACTATAAAATTCACCTGAATAATATTCCATTGCATAAATACGCTACATTTTGTTTATCCATTCATCAACTGATAGAAATGTGGGTTGTTTCCACTTTGAGATATTATAAATAATGCTACTGTGAACAGTTACATAGAAGTTTTTGTGTAGATACATGTTTTACTTTCTCTTGGGTATATACCTAGGAGTGGAATTGTTGGATCTTATAGTAACTTTAATAACTTTTTGATGAACAGAAAAATTGTCTTCCAAAATGGCTGTACCATTTTCCATTCCCATTCACAATGCATTGGGTTACAATGTCTCCATATCCTCTCCAACACTCGTTATTTTCTTTTTTATTATAACCATCCTAGTGGATGTGAATGGATATTGTGGTTTTGGTTTCCATATCCCTAATGACTAATGATGTTAAGCATTTTTTATGTGCTTATTGGCCATTCATATATCTGCTTTGGAGAAATATCTATTCAAATATTTATCCATTTTAAAATTTGGTCATCTGTCTTTTTATTATTAATAAGTTATTCATATATTCTAGATACTAATCCCTTATCAAATATATGGTTTACAAATATTTTCTCCCCATTGCTGGGGGTCTTTTCACTTTCCTGATGGTGTCCTTTGAAGCACAAAAGTTTTAAAATTTTAATGACATCAAATTTGTCTAATTTTTTGTTGCTTGTCCTTTTGATGCCATATCTAAGAAACCATTGCCTAATCCAAGGTCATGAAGATTTACTCCTATGTTTCCTTCTAAGAGCTTTTTAGATTTAGGTTTTACATTTGGATCTTTGATCCATTTTGAGTTAATTTTTGTCTGTGGTTTAAGGTAGGGCTCCAACTTAGTTCCTTTGCATGTGGATATCCTCGTGTCATCGCACCATTTGTAGAAGAGACTAATCTTTCTTTATTGAATTATCTTGGCACCACTTCTGCTTTCTATTAATATTTGCATGGTATATTTCTCCATCTTTTTAGTTTCAACTTGCCTATATAGTTATATTTGAAGTGAGTTTGTCATTTTTTAATTTATTGTCAATCTCTGTCTTTCAGTTGGTGTATTTAGACCATTTCTATTTAATGTAATTATTGATATGTCAAGGCTTAAGCCTTTTTTTGTTTCCTGTTTGTTCTCTAGCTTTTGGTTTCTCTATTTTCACTTTCTTGTCTTCTTGTGAATTACATGAGCATTATTTTAGAATCCATTTTGTCTATAGTGTTTTTGATTGTATCTCTTTGTAGATCTTTTTTAGTGGTTGCTGTAGGTATTACACTATATTTACATAATTTATCACAGTCTATTGGTGTTTGGCATCTTTCCAGTTCAAGTGTAGAAATCTTACTTTCCTTATGTTCTTTTACTCTGTTCCATTTATAACACAATTATCTTAGTGTTTCCTGTACATATACTGAAAACCACATTAGACATGGTTATAATTTTTTGCTATCAAAAAATTTAGAAAATACAAGAGGATAAGGAAAGTCTATTGCATTTCCCCCCATGTTTTTTACTCTTTTTGGTGTTTTTACTTCTTCGCTGATGTCTTAAGATTCCTTCTTTATCATTTCTTTTCTGTTAAGAGAACTTTCTTTAGCCATTCTTTTAGGGTAGATCTGCCAACAACAAATCCTTTTAGTTTTCCTTCGTTTGAGAATGTTTTAATTTCCCCTTCATTCCTGAAGGGTATTTTTGCCAGACATAGAATTCTGGGTTGAAAGCTCTGTTCTTTCAGCACTTGAAAGCCTCCATCATTTCCAGAGAGAAAGCCACCATTATCAGAATTGGTTTCCCCAATAGGTAAGGTGTCATTTCTCTCTTGCTGCTTCCAAGATTTTTTTCTTTGTCTTTTGGTTTTCAGAACTTTGACTATGATGTGTCTTAATATGGCTGTCTTTTGATTTATCCTGTTTGAAGTTCACTCAGCTTTTCAATCTGTAGGTTTACTTTTTTTTTTTTTTTGCTAAGTTTTGTAACTTTTCAGCTATTATTTCTTTGAATGCTTTTTCACCCTCCCCATCTTTCTCCTCTCCTTCTGGGTTCTCTGATGATATATAAATTTTAAATTGCTTGTTATCATACTACATGTCCCCAAGGTTCATTTTCTTTTACTCTTTCTCTCTGTTGTTCAGATTGGATAATTTCTATTGTATTATCTTCGAGGTGATTCTTTTCCCTCTGTCCTCCTCATTCTGCTTTTAAGTCTATCCATTGAGTTTTTAAATTTGGTTATTATACTTTTCAGTTATAAAATTTCTAATTGGTTCTTTATATTATTTATTTGCTAAAGCTTTATAATTTTTCATTTATTTCAAGCCATATTTGTAATAGTTCATGGAAGTATTTTTATAACAGCTGCTTTAAAATCAGATAATTCTAACGTGTGTCATCTTGGCCTTGGCATCTGTTGAGTGTCTTTTCTTATTCAAGTTGAGATCTTCTTGGTTCTTTCTATAATGAATGATTTTTATTGATACCTGGACATTTTTGCGTATTGCGTTTTGAGACTCCGGATTTTATTCAAATATTGTGTTTTAGCAGTCCTCCTCTGACAATTTCTAGAAGTGAAAATGGAGTGCCCCTTTATTACTGCCAGGGGATAGTGGATGTCCAAGTCTTCACTTGGCTTCAGTTGGTATCCAATGGGAGGTGCTCCTTATTACTGCTGATTGGAAGTGGGAGTTCAGGCTCCCCACTAGTCTTTCACTAATACACTTTGATTGAAGGGGCATGGGTGCCTTGTAACTCTTCTCACATGGCCTTCAGTGATACTATAGTGGGGGTGGGTGAACTTGTCACCACTAAGCAGTGGTGACTCCTCAACAGCCTTCCTATGATACCACCCGAGAGTAGACAGGGAGAGGTGCCTCCTTACCACCAGGTAGGTGTAGAAGTCCAAGCTCTCCAATGTCACGATGGGTTGATGAGGGCCTTGTTAATGTCTAGTGAGGATGAAAGTCCTGGCTCTCCACTCAGTCCTCTCAGACATTACCCAGGAAAGAGGGCCAGGGTTACCTTGTTACAGCTTAGTGAAGTCAGAAATCTAGGTTTTTCCACTAAGCCTTTGTAGGTGGCAGTGGGGCTATAGTTTTTGTTGTTGTTGTTGTTGTTTGTTTGTTTTCTGTTTTATTAGGCTGGAGTAGAGAGGTTGTTATCTAAAAGTGTATTATCTTGCTAGGCTGTCTCTCTTCTGGTCTTTTGGCTGGAGAGAGCAGACTTTCCTTGGGGCTCTTTTTGTTTGTTTGCACCCATTGGCATAACTGGTTTGCCAGCTTCTGTTACTCAGTCTGAGATATATGAGGCAAAAACAAATCCTAGGGAACTCACTATTGTGACATTCTTGAGTCCCAAGGTCCTTAGCCAATCTGTCTCTTCTCTCCACTTCTCAGAGTCTTATGTTGTTTTATAAATGATGTCCAATTTAATCGGAGGATAGGGAAGAGTATATCTATTCCACAAGCAAAAGCCTCAAATTTATGTACTTAAAATTATAGTTTTATAATGGTTAGAAGGAAAAAAAATAACTCCTTTTTAAAAGGAAAGCAATTTCTAAAAGGAAGCTTTGACAGAGTTGAGTTATTCAAGGCAGGGTGTGGTAAAGTGTATCCTTAAGATGTTTCAGGAAAATGAAATTGTAAATAAAACAGAAATTTCAAAGGAAGAAGCTGTAGAGTGAGCTGGCAGCAACAAAAGCATGTTAGCCACAAGATACCATTTTCTGCTTAGAAAAACAGCATATTACTAGCTTTATGCAAACCGAATCAAGTACATAGTACTTTTCTTTTTCTCTCTTTTCCCCTACTTTCCTCCTTCCTTCTCTTTTGCTCTCCTTCCCTTTCTTCCTCTTTTTCTTTTAACTAGAGAAAAAGAGAAGCAGAAAACTGCAGTGAAAATAGGTGGCTCTCAACAATAATGTAGCATTCCCAGTGTATTCCACGAAACCCCTGTTTACAGTGGTATCAGAATGTTTTAGCTTAAAAAAAGAGAAGAGGCTGGGCATGGTGTCTCACGCCTGTAATTCCAGCACTTTGGGAGGCCGAGGTGGGCATATCATCTGAGGTCAGGAGTTCAACACCAGACAGGCCAACAAGGCGAAACACCATCTCTATTAAAAATACACAAACTAGCTGGGTGTGGCGGTGCGCACCTGTAATCCCAGCTATTTGGAGGCTGAGGCACGACAATCACTTGAACCAGGGTGGCGGAGGTTGCAGTGAGCCGAGATCATGCCACTGCACTCCAGCCTGGGCGACAGAGCAAGACTCTGTCTCAATTAAATAAATAAATAAATAAAAAGAAGAGCTCCATTGTCCAATATCTTTGGAACATGATGGATTGGAAAGGCTAAATCAGTTTGTTTAAGGCAGGACTTCTTATGGCCTGTAATATGCTAATGTGTACCCTTAATCTCCAGGAGGGGAGGAGTCTTAACTTGGCCAGCATTAGTTTAAGCAGCATTTCCTAAACTCACAGTGTTTTCCACAGAACAAATTTTTATTAAGTTACCATAAAGATATTTTTTGGTTAGCACTGAAAACCAGCCATCAGCCAAATAATAAAATAGAGCGGCAAAGCATCAAATGGCAAGGATTCATATATTAAATGACTGCTTGGTGCCTGTAAACAAAGCCAAGAACTTTTTAACAAGATGAAAACATACCCAAACAGAAATGAAAGATTTGGAAAGCAGTGACTGAGCTGGTTAAATACAACTTAGAGATGGCACCTAACTTTCTAGATTTCTGTGTGGTTTTCAAACCTACTACAGATTGTGATCTCTGTATTTATATTGACCAATATGTAATGATTTAATGTTTATGTTGTTGTTTTACAGCCTTATCTTCATAGAAAAATAAAGTTTGAGGTGACTTACATGCTAAATGCTCAGAGTCTAAGCTAGTAAAAACCATATATAATTTTATAACTCAAGCTACCATACAGTGGCAGTTACTTGAACTATAGGCAAAATGTCTAGGTAGACTAAGAACTAGTCTTGTAAAATCATCTGTTAAGTGGCATCAAATGTTTCATATTTCAATCTAAATGGCTTAATTACCTCCTAAAACGTATTTTAAAAGGTTCAGTAATTGCTTAGGCTCCTTTAATTAAATTATCATATGTGAAATATTTGTACTCCAAAAAAAGTTGGTCGTAAAGTAAAATTTCGTAATCAAACCATATTTCCCATTGATTCATTCACTAAGTTAAGCAAAGATATAGCATCTACTACATTTGACATACTCAAATGATTACTACCCTACGTGCTATCTGTGGTAAAGAAGGCATTTTGTGTGCCTTCTTTGTGTGAAGATACAGGGATAAGTGAAAAAGAAATCTTTATCCTTCTCAATACATATGCAGAAGCACTATCATGTAAGAAACAGTCCTACCAGTAACAAGGTAATAAAGACCAGTTTTATTATTTCAATTATCTATTTCATAACAGCAAACTTCCACATTTTAAATTATCACAGAATTGAGAACATCTTTATTAGATAGTAATAACCACAAAAAATCATTGTTTTTTGTTGTTGCTCACAGAATTATTTTTTGTGAGCTAATTATTATTTAATTCATCAACAAGTCTCTTGAGAAATACAAAGCCATTTGTCTACTACTGTGCTAACGGAGGCACAGAAAATATAGCAAGACAACAATCTAGTAAGAGACAAAATCAATGCATATAAAACAGGGAAAGACATGACCAAGCTTATAATTAAAATACAAGACATTTGTTTATACTGAAAACAGTTTAAAGGTAACACAACTCTACAGGTAAAAAAAAATATCAAAATGTGTGATATTAAATTATAATAAGTTTTCTTACTTGAGCCTTTAGGCTTTGTAGTTGTCCTTCATAATTCTGAGTCATTGCTAAATTACATTTTTCCAGACTGTCCAATTTCTGTCGAAGTAACCCTACCTGCATGAAGAATAAAATTTAATTTTGCTTTTTCTAAATTTTGCCTGACAAAATCAGAAAATGTGCAAAAGAGAAGAACAATTCAAATAAAATGGCTGTACCAAACCAAGAGTAAATATTTGTACTGCACTTCTTAAAATAGCTGTCAATAATTAAATTCACAAAAACCAAACATTGCTAGCACTATTCCACAAGGTACACATTAGGACAGTACGGATGTTTAACAAAAGATCCTTATCATCATCACATTTAAAATTCAGGGTTAGAATTTACTTTGCATTATCCTTTTGGGAGGCTATGTCATCATTCCAAGCAAAACCTCTACCAATATAATTCAGCTTTTTTTTTTCTCCATTACCTTCAAGAGGATCTCTGTTTTAGTGGTATTATGAAATAATTGATACATTTTTATAACAACTAATACATTAAAAAGAAAAAGAAAATTGTCTAAGAGCAGTTCCTAAGGATTTGGCTTATATAATTTGTCTCTTTAAAAGGCAGATGAGGCACTTGTTTACATATCTGTGTCAGTATACATATAAAAGCTAAAAGAAGAAGAATGCATATGCCATGTTTTGATGACCTACCTCTACTGTGAAGGAAAACTAGATGCCAATAACTAAGTTACCTATGCCAAACAATAATATAGTTAACTATGCCAAAAAACTAAGTTCCACTGAGAAGTCAATAAAGGTAGAAAAATGGCTGATGAACAAGTTAACTAATGATGTTTTGTTACGGTATATAACTAGCAAACATTTCCTTTAAACATTTCTTTTCCCAAAAGAAAAACTCACAGACACAAAGTCCACATCAAATAAAGCATATGGTTTTCCTGAACGCCTTCGCAGGCCTGAGAGCACTCATATATTCTTCTATGACCACCAGCTTGGCAGTGAGCAGCCTAGAGGGACTAAGGGAACTCCTCTTAAGTGGGTGTCCCAGGTATACACACACCCCTTTACCAAACTCTTTTCTCCTTGGTCCTATTATCAATTCTTGACATCTTACTTCTATTTTTTCCAGCATATTCAAAGAAGCAAATGTTACTGAACTCTGCCTTGTCCACAGTTTTGATGACTACTTCTTTGTTTCTGCAGCAGCAAAAGTACTTACATCTTTACTTGCAAACAATATTTTACATATATATTAAATATTTGCTTACTTTTACAGATGGCATTGACACTATGTATCTGTCTCTATCAGCAAACATCTATGGATTTAGGTTCTGATTTTCACTTATTTGATATAATACATTTAGCCTATAATTTGCTGACAGAATTTCAAGCAATAAATGCTGTTGCTGATGCCTGATAAAAAGTATGTATAATAAAAACATATTCTGATAGAATACTATATGTAACAGTCTGATGAATTAGCAATTTGTTAATATATGTATTCAGTACCTCTTGACCTTTCTGATCCAAACAAGTTTGTGCATTTGCCAATTCTTGATCCCGAAGATCTAATCGTGTCTCCAAAGCCCGCATCTTTCTTTCCCAATCCATTTTCTTGTTGCTTACCATGATGTCAATTTGTTCCATTAATTCCTGAAGCTCAGCCTCACAAGGAGAAGTTCTGGCAATCGTAGGAAAGTAAAATACATTTTAAAGTAGTGAAATGTGAGGGCAAAAAAAATTATTACATTGCTCTGCATAGCTTGAACATTATTTCCTGAAATTGTTCAATTATTTAAATAGGAGTAAGTTCAAAAGCTGAAGGTTAATTTTTAAAATTAATAAAGCCAATTTCAGAACTAACAGTGTATATATACTTAATTTTTTAAAATAACATTTTTTAGAGTAGGCTAATTCTAAGGAATATGCTAATTAGGAAAAATTATAAGACTTAGCTTCAGGATCAATGCTCTTCCATATAGGCATACATATACCTATGTCTATCATAACTTCAGAAGGTTTGACAGAGGCAAACTGGGATATCATTCCTGTCTGTTAAGGACAGAAGAGCAAGCCTGGGCTAGGTAGGATGAGATTCAAGGGTACCAACTGGGCTATAGTATGGCTCCTCAAGGAGAGGAATTTGGCATGATATGGCTGGTGTCTGTTTCTAAGGAATTGGATCAGGCAGTGATATAGTTTGGCTGTGTCCCCACCAAAATCTCAACTTGAATTGTATCTCCCAGAATTCCCACATGTTATGGGAGGAAACTAGGGGGAGGTAACTGGATCATGGGGGTCAGTCTTTCCTGTGCTATTCTCATGATAGTGACTAAGTCTCATGAGATCTGATAAGTTTATCAGGGGTTTCCACTTTTGCTTCTTCCTCATTTTCTCTTGCCTCCATCATATAAGAAGTGCTTTTTGGCTCCCCCCATGATTCTGAGGCCTCCCCAGCCATGTGGAACTGTAAGTCCAATTAAACCTCTTTTTCTCCCCAATCTTGGGTATGTCTTCATTAGCAGTGTGAAAACAGACTAATACAGTAAATTGGTACCAGTAGAGTGGGGCGTTGCTGAAAAGATAACCGAAATGTGGAAGCAACTTTGGAACTGGGTAATGGGCAGAGGTTGGAACAGTTTAGAGGGTTCAGAAGAAGATAGAAAAATGTGGGAAATTTTGGAACCTCCTAGAGACTTGTGAATGGCTTTGACAAAAATGCTGATAGTGATATGAACAATAAGGTCCAGGCTGAGGTGGTCCCAGATGGAGATGAGGAACTTGTTGGGAACTGGAGTAAAGGTGACTCTTGTTATGTTTTATCAAAGAGACTGGAGGCATTTTTCCTCTGACCTAGAGATTTGTGGAACTTTGAACTTGAGAGAGATGATTTAGGGTATCTGGCAGAAGAAATTTCTAAGCAGCAAAGCATTCAAGAGGTGACTTGGGTGCTGTTAAAGACATTCAGTTTTAAAAGTGAAACAGAGCATAAAAGTTCAGAAAATTTGCTGCCTGATGATGCAGTAGAAAAGAAAAACCCATTTTTTGAGGGGAAATTCAAACCAGATGCAGAAATTTGCATAAGTAGCAAGGAGCCTAATGTTAATCCCCAAGACCATGGGGAAAATGTCCCCAGGACTTGTCAGAGACCTTCACAGCAGCCCCTCCCATCACAGGCCCAGAGGCCCAGGAGGAAAAAGTGGTTTCATGGGCCAGGCCCAGGGTCCCCATGCCGTGTGCAGCCTAGGGACTTGGTGCCCTGTGTTCCAACTGCTCCAGCCATGGCTAAAAGGGGCCAATGTAGAGCTTGGGCTGTGGCTTCAGAGGATAGAAGCCCCAAGTATTGGCAGCTTTCACATGTTGTTGAACCTTCAGGTGCACAGAAGTCAAGAATTGGGGTTTGGGAACCTCCGCCTAGATTTCAGAAGATATACGGAAATGCCTGGATGCCCACGCAGAAGTTTGCTTCGGGGCGGGGCCCTCACAGAGAACCTCTGCTAGGGCAGGGCAGAAGGAAAATGTGGGGTAGGAACACCCACACAGAGTCTCTACTGGGGCACTGCCTATTGGAGCTGTGAGAAGAGGCCACTGTCCTCCAGACCCCAGAATGGTAGATCCAACAACTTGCACTGTGCACCTGAAAAAGCCACAGACACTCAATGCCAGCCTGTGAAAGCAGCCTGGAGGGAGGCTGTGCCCTGCAAAGCCACAGGGGCAGAGCTCCCCAAGACTATGGGAACCCACCTTTTGCATCAGCATGACCTGGATGTGAGACCTGAAGTCAAAGGAGATAATTTTGGAGCTTTAAGATTTAGCTGCCCTGCTGGATTTCAAACATGCATGGGGCCTGTAACCCCTCTGTTTTGGCCAATTTCTCCTGTTTGGAATGGCTGCATTTACCCAATACCTGTACCTCCATTATATCTAGGAAGTAACTAGCTTGCTTTTGATCTTACAGGCTCATAGGTAGAAGGGACTTGCCTTGTCTCAGATGAGACTTGGGACTGTGGATTTTTGGGTTAATGCTGTAATGAGTTAAAACTTTGGGGGACTGTTGGGAAGGCATGATTGGTTTTGAAATGTGAGGATATGAGATTTGGAGGGGCCAGGGTTGGAATGATATGGTTTGCCTGTGTCCCCACCAAAATCTCAACTTGAATTGTATCTCCCAGAATTCCCATGTGTTGTGGAAGAGACCTGGGGTGGGGAGGTAATTGAATCATGGGGGCTAGTCTTTCCCATGCTATTCTCGTGATAGTGAATAAGTCTCACAAGATCTGATGGTTTTATCAGGGGTTTCCACTTTTGCTTCTTCCTCATTTTCTCTTGCCTCCACCATGTAAGAAGTGCCTTTCACCTCCTGCCATGAATCTGAGGCCTTCCCAGCTATGTAGAACTGTAAGTTCAATTAAATCTCTTTTTCTTCCCAGTCTCAGGTACATCTTTATCAGCAGCATGAAAACAAACTAAGGCAGGCAGGTATGGGGAGATACTGTAAGTCTTTAGACAGTGAGGTTACTAATAGTCATACACATAGTAATATCTTGGGTCCAGGAGGGTTTATTGAGTTTCAAACAAAATGCTTAGTATAACAGCTAGGACTATAGCAACTGTTGTTAAGACAGATTGGTAAGTGCTCTCACTACAGAGTTCTTTTTCAAAGAAGCTGAAGCATTCTCCAGGGAGCTGGTGTAAGTCCAGTCACTCAGACTGGATAAGCAGGTAGTTATTGAGGTCTTACACTTCAGCCTAAGGAACATACAAACGTCCAGATTAGAAAAGCAAGTTATTTCAGCATCCATTTCAATGATGGTAGTGAGGCTTCTAATGTATTTGTGTAGCTGGGAGGAGGACAGGAGGGAGAGGCAGGTGCCACATGACAGCATTTCCTCCATTTAGTTTCACCAAATCAGAATTTTAAAGCTAATTAAGGATCATTTAGCATTTTGATAAAACTCAGGCTCAGAGGGGCCCAAGATCACACAGCTAATTAATGGAAGAGCCAGAACTAGATCCTAGGCAGCTGCTTCCCATTTAATGTGTCTTCCTGTATACCACACAGCAAAAGACACAGTGTTTTGAATAAGAACATGCTTGAAAAATACAGTACAATTTCGCTCCATTGCAATAAGGTTAGAAACAGGTATTAAAATCCAAAGAATTTAGAATTTCCAGAATCATTTTCTAAGATATCCAGAGTCAGCCCAAAAAGATGATGTTCCTTTGGTTTATTCAATATGATATTCACCAGTTTTGACATCAGAGAGGTTTGTTTTAAGTACAAAGTGCCATTCTGAAGTCTTCTCCTAGCATTCCTGGAGGAATGTTAGGCCCAGAGGCTTTCAATTTTTACTTAAAACCTAAAATAAATCTGACAAAAGGATGTATACTAATTCCTCTATAAATAACTTGATTGAATTTTAAGATTGAAATTTAATTGGAATTGTAGGGGGAAAGAATAGAACTATGTCCTAGTGTTTCCACACCATTTTTCTTTTTCATGACATGTATCACCCTGTACTGTAAATAGATTTCGTCTATTTTTTCCACTCTGAAGAAAAAGAACTATGTCAATGTAAGCTCTAGGAAAAAATAACTATATCAGTCTGGTTCATTACCATCTCACCAGAGCCTAGTATAGTACCACAGCACATAGTAGATGCTCAATAAATCTCTCAAGAATGAATGAGTTCTTTTAATTGCTAACTTTTGGCATGTAAGAATGTACCATGCTAAGGAAGTTAAAATAAGGCCTACAGCAGAGTCTGGACATAATGTAACCTACTCAATCAATATTGTTCAGTGAATGAATGGTTTATTTCCTGGTTATGGTTATGCTATGCAGAAGTTAGAATGTTAGACTCTCAGGATGGAAGAACTCTTACAAGTCAACTAGTCCAACTACCCCAACTACCCATCCAGTGTTTGCATTCCCTCTACGAATACATATATATTTTTTACATATATAAGTATGTATAATATATATAAAATGTATATATTATGTGAAAATATAATATATATTTTTTATTAAAATATATTTTTATATGAAAATTTATTTTCATATAAAAATATATAATTATATATATAGAATTTTTTTCGAGATGGAGTCTCGCTCTGTTGCCCAGGCTCGAGGGCAGTGGCACAATCTTGGCTCACTACCACCTCTGCCTCCTGGGTTCAAACGATTCTTCGGCCTCAGCCTCCCAAGTAGCTGGGACTACAGGCATGTGCTACCACATCTGGCTAATTTTTTTTTTTCTATTTTTAGTAGAGACGGGGTTTCATCATGTTGGCCAGGCTGGTCTCAAACTTCTGACCTCAGGTGATCCTCCCGCTTCGGCCTCCCAAAGTGCTGGGGTTACAGGTGTGAGCCACCGCACCTTGCCCCTCTACAAATATTTCTTAAGAGAATCATCTATCATACACTACTGATCAGATTCAGCAGGTCTAGGACAGACCCTAAGATGCTGCATCAGTAACAAAAGTATCAAGTGATTCTGAAGCATGCCAAAGTTTGTGACCTGTTTTTCAATATCACTGCAAATAAGTTATCCATCCTAGGTCTGAATTCTTCTCTTAATAGGTAACTACTGTCTGAGATTGTAGCTAGACAGTAATGTGTTTTAGACAGATTTTTTTATATTGAAGAACTTTTCCATCCATTGGTCCTAATTTGATCTCAGTGATTCCACTGAGACCATTCAGGACAAATGCCTTTTCAACACAGTAGACTTTAAAGTACTGAATACAGTCATCAGTGTGTCAAATACAGTTTTGAGTGTACTTCCTCTTCTTTTGTCAGTGTTCAATATTAGAGACTGAATATATGGATGGACAATAATCAGACCATATGACAGTAGACTCTGACCCATAATTTCTGCAACAACACAACCAGTCCAGAAAGCCAAGCCACAAAATCTGCAGCAATTGTCCCAAAATGGTCAGGGCTTGATCACTGACTGCCATCTTCCCTAATTTCTGTCCCCACTTCCAACTCAGGACAAACTAGAGAAAGCCAAATATACTCCTCAAAACAATCCCCTAGGGTGCCCCACTTTTAGTTATTCTGTCTCCAGCCTCTACATGCCAGCACCCTCCAATGAGGGCACACCTGAACCCTTTTCCCTTTTTTACCTTAAAGCTTTCCCACTCCTCTGCCTCCCTTTGAGTCTCTGCTAAATGCAAGTGATAGTGGGTGACTCCCTTGGTATAGCAAGCTCTGAATAAATAAATACCTTCAGTTGTTTTCATTTGGGTGGTCTTTATTTATTTCCACAAATATTTTTATTTCCTTCTATTGCTCCTAGAGATTTTTTCTTCACCACTCTATACTCAGTATCCAGTATACTGCCTGAAAAATACTAGATGCTTAACACACATTTGCTGAATGAAAAAAAAAGGATGACTACAGTAAGATTTTCAGACCCTTCTAATTCTAGCTCTTCTTTGAACAAGTTTTTTTTTTTTTGTCAATTTCATCCTTGAAACATACCATTTGGAACTTTAAGATAATAGCACAGGTATGGTCTAATCAGCTCAGAGGGGGTCTCACAGATCCTTTGGTTTAGGTGCCATATACTTTTATTTAACCAGATGGAGATCACATTAGTTGGATTTGGGAGAGGAAAGGGTAAAGCAGTGATATCACATTGTTTCAAGGTGGGTTTATTCTTATCTAAAAATCTTATTTCTTTTTTATGCATGCTATGAGTAAGCCACCTTTCACTATCTTGTGCTTGTTTAATTTTTTGAGAGGAGGGGTCCAATGGTAGAGCTGTGTATTTATCCTTATTAAATTTCAGCTTGATAGTTTCAGTCTTTCATTGTAGGTCATCATCACTAGTTCTTTCAGCAAACATTCATTAAGCACTGTGTAAGGTACAGGGAAAACAGAGACAAAAGAGCAATTGCCTGTGAATAGAGAGATTTGCAAGGCAGGCAGGCAGAATAAAAGACTGATGAATATATGCGGGCTTTCAAAAAGGAGGCATACTGAATACAGACTTGCAGAGGGTAGGCTATCACAGAGGTCTTCCTAAATGAGGTAACATCTGAGCTTATGTTTGGGATCCTGTTTCTATCAGAGAATATATTATCTATATCTATATCTCCCAGCTTTGCGTGAGCTGCAGACTTGATAAGCATTACCTGCTGCGTGTGTATGTATATATATATACATCATCAGATACATTGCTATAATGATCATATGACTTGTTAGCCAAACCAGGACAATTTTGAAAGTGAAAGGAGCACTAATAATAATTATGCCAGCACACTAGGTATAAACAGTTACTGTTCTGGACAAACTGGGATTCAGGATTAGCTTACCCACTAACAGTGGGAAAACAGAGGTGCAGAAACAAGTTTGTGGGGGAAAAAGTCAAATTAGAAATCAAGACTAAGAAATTTGCTCAAAACTGTACAATTACATAGAAACTGAATAACCTGCTTCTGAATAACTTTTTGGTAAATAATGAAATTAAGGCAGAAGTCAAGAAGTTCTTTGAAACTAATGAGAACAAAGACACAACATGCCATATTCTGTGGGACACAGCTAAGGCAGTGTTAAGAGGAAAATTTTACAGCACTAAATGCCCACATCAAAAAGTTAGATCTCAATTTAACAACTTAACATCACAACTAAAATAACTAGGGAATCAAGAGAAAACCAACCCCAAAGCTAGCAGAAGACAAGAAATAAATAAAATCAGAGCTGAATTGAAGAAGATAGAGACATAAAAAACAATTCAAAAGATCAATGAATCCAGGAGTTGGTTTTTTGAAAAAAATGAATAAAAAAACAGCTAGCTAGACAAAGAAGAAAAGAGAGAAGATCCAAATAAACACAATTAGAAATGACAAAGGGGAAATTACCACTGACTCCACAGAAATACAAATAACCATCAGAGAATATTATACATACCTCTATGCACATAAACTAGAAAATCTAGGAGAAAAGGATAATTTCTGGACACATACATCCTCCCAAAACTGAGCCAGGAAAAAACTGAATCTCTGGGCCGGGTGCGGTGGCTCATGCCTGTAATCCCGGCGCTTTGGGAGGCTGAGGCGGGCAGATCACAAGGTCAGGAGACGGAGACCATCCTGGCTAACATGGTGAAACCCTGTCTCTACTAAAAATACAAAAAAATTAGCCGGGCCTGGTGGCACGCGCCTGTAGTCCCAGCTACTCAGGAGGCTGAGGCAGAAGAATGGCGTGAACCTGGGAGGCAGAGCTTGCAGTGAGCTGAGATCACGCCACTTCACTCCAGCCTGGGCATCAAAGCAAGACTCCGCCTAAAAAAACGAAAAAACAAAAAACAAAACCCCCCAAAAAAACTGAATCTCTGAACAGACCAACAATGGGCTTTGAAATTGAATCAATAATAAATAGCCTAACAACCAAAAACAGCCCAGGACCAGAAAGATTCACAGTTGAATTCTACCAGACATACAAAGAAGAGCTGGTACCATTCCTACTGAAACTATTCCAAAAAATTGAGGAGGACAGACTCCTCCCAAACTCATTCTATGAGGCCGGCATCATCCTGACCAAAACCTGGCAGAGATAAAACAAAAAAAAGAAAAACCTCAGGCTAATATCCTTGATGAACATAGATGCAAAACTCCTCAACAAAATACTGGCAAATGGAATCCAGCAGTGCATCAAAAAGCTTATCCACCACGCTCAAGTAGGCTTTGTCCCTGGGATGCAAGGGTGATTCAACAAACGCAAGTCAATAAATGTGATTCACCACATAAACAGAACTAAAGACAAAAACCACATGATTATCTCAGTAGATGCAGAAAAGGCTTTCAGTAAAATTCAGCATCATGTTAAAAACTCTCAATAAACTAGGTTCCAAGGAAACATACATCAAAATAATCAGAGCCAACATCACACTGAATGCGCAAAAGCTGGAAGCATTCCCCTTGAAAACAGACACAAGACAAGGATGCCCTCTCCCACCACTCCTATTCAACATAGTATTGGAAGTCCTGGCCAGGGCAATCAGGCAAGGGAAAGAAATAAAGGGCATCCAAATAGGAAGAGAGGAAGTCAAACTATCCTTGTTTGCAGATGACATGATCCTATATCTAGAAACCCCATAGTCTTGACCCAAAAACTCCTTAAGCTGGTAAACAACTTCAGCAAAGTCTCAGGATACAAAATCATTGTGCAAAAATCACTAGCATTCCTACACACCAACAACAGTTAAGCTGAGAGCCAAATCACGAACACAATCCCATTCACAACTGCCACAAAAAGAATAAAATACTTAGGAATACAGCTCATGAGGGAACTGGAAGATCTCTACAATGAGAATTACAAAACACTGCTCAAAGAAACCAGAGATGACACAAACAAATGGAAAAACATTCCATGCTCATGGATAGGAAGAAACAGTATCACTAAAATGGCCATACTGCTCACAACAATTTATAGATTCAATGTTATTCCTGTTAAGCTACCTATGACATTCCTCACGGAACTAGAAAAAAACAGAAAAAAGTACTTTAAAAATTCCTATGAAAGTCTAGGTGCAGTGGCTCACACCTGTAATCCCAATACTTTGAGAGGCCAAGGTGGGCAGATCACTTGAGTTCAGGAGTTCGAAACCAGCCTGGGCAACATGGTGAAACTCCGTCTTTACCAAAAAAATACAAAAAATTAGCTGGGCATGGTGATGTGCACCTGTAGTCCCAGTTACTGGGGAGGCTGAGGTGGGAGGATCACTTGAGCCTGGAAGGCAGAGGTTGCAGTGAGCCAAGATTGTGCCCTGAATTCAAACTATACTACAGGGCTGCAAGAATTAAAACAGCATGGTATGGGTACAAGAACAGACACATAGACCAATGGAACACAATAGAGAATCCAGAAATAAGGCCACACATCTACAACCATCTGATCTTCAACAAACCTGACAAAAACAAGCAATGGGGAAAAACTCCTTATTCAATAAATGGTGCTGGGAGAACTGGCTAGCCATATGCAGAAGATTGAAACTGGATCCCTTCCTTACACCATATACAAAAATTAACTCAAGCTGGATTAAAGACTTAAATGTAAAACCCCAAACTGTAAAAACCCTGGAAGACAACCTAGGCAACACTATTCTAGACATAGGAATAGGCCAAAATTTCATAACAAAGACACCAAAAGCAATAGCAACAAAAGCAAAAATTAACAAATGGGATCTAATTAATTTAAAAGCTTCTTCACAGCAAAAGAAACTATCAACAGAGGTAAACAGACAACCTACAGAAGGGGAGAAAATATTTGCAAACCACGCATCTGACAAAGGTCTAATATATCCAGCATCTATAAGGAACTTAAATTTACAAGAAAAAAAAGCAAACAACCCCATTTAGAAAATGGTCAAAGAACAGACACTTCTCAAAAGAAGACATAAATGCAGCTAACAAACATATGAAAAAAGGCTCAACATTACTGATTGTTAGAGAAATGTCAGTTAACACCATAATGAGATGCCATCTCACACCAGTCAGAATGGGTATTATTAAAAAGTCAAAAAAATAACAGAAGCTGGCCAGGTTGTGGAGAAAAAGAAACATTTTATACACTGTTTGTGGGAGTGGAAATTAGTCTGATCATTGTTCAAGACAGTGTGGTGATTCCTCAAAGACCTAAAAACAGAAATACCATTCAACTCAGCAATCCCATTGCTGGGTATATACCAAAGAAATACAAACCGTTCTATCATAAAGACACATGCACATGTTATGTTCACTGCAGCACTATTCACAATAGCAAAGACAACGAATCAACCTAATTGCCCATCAATGGTAGATGGAGTAAAGAAAATGTGTTTCATATATACCATGAAATACTATGCAGCCATAAAAGGAACAAGATCATGTCCTTTGCAGTAACATGGATGGAGCTGGAGGCCATTATCCTTAGTAGACCAGCAAAGGAACGGAAAACTAAATGTCACATGTTCTCACTTATAAGTGGGAGCTGAATGATGAGAACACATGGATACATAGAAGGGAACAATAGACACTCAGGCCTATCAAAAGATGGAGGATGGGAGGAGGGAAAGCCTCAGGAAAAATAACTAATGGGTCCCAGGCTTAGTATGTGGATGATGAAATAATCTGTAAAACAAACCCCCATGACACAAGTTTACCTAGATAACAAACCTCAACATGCACCTTTGAACTTAAAAAAAAAAAAAAGTTAAAAAAAAAAGGAAAATTACAGCCTTTGGGGATAATTTTATTACTTCCATTTTCACATTGGCAAGACATGCCATTATGACTTTCAGAAGTGTTTTATCAGCTCCCAAATCAATGGGCATATTTTCTAAAATATTTAAGCCATAAAAATATTTGGACAATTTGAAAAATAAACACAGCATGAGAAAAGTTCTAGTAAGAAAAATAAGTAATTAAATGCTACATTTAAACAAAGGAGTGAATTCAGTTTGGAATACATGAGATATCTAAAATAGAAATGGGTGTGGAGTGTGGGAGAGGGGTTTAAAAGACAAATATGGATGTCATCATGGAGAAAAAGAAGGGAAGGAGGGAGGAATTAGGAAGAAAGAAGCATAGAGAGGAGAGACAGGAGACTATGTCATGAAACATGGAATAGTCTAAGAAAATGAGTTTTCAAAGGCTGATAAGCAGTTAAGTTAGGTCTTAACTTTTTCAAAATCTTTTACTGAAACTCACTCAAAAATATATTACATACTTATTTGCCTTAGTTAATAGGCTATACTAATATAATTTAACTTTTCTTGGTGGCTCACAGACCCTATTCTGCACACCAAATCCTGTATCAGACCCGAGACATACACAAGGTCAAATGGGGAGAACCCCCAGCAGAAGTCCTAGAGCCCACTTTCATAGATACGTCTGTGATGTCAGTCTGCTCTTTAGTCAACTGTCTGTTCTAAAACACTAAAGTGAAAGATATATTATTTTATGGTTTTTAGGTCATAGTTTCATGAAAACTCTTGTTTAAAATTAATTATTGAGTCATAGACAAAAATAGCTTTTCCTCAAGCACTTTTTTGTCATCCAAAAAATGTTACTGTCATCATTAGTGTTTGCTAACTTAGCAGCATTAAAATGCCTATTTTTATTACCTAATTGAGATGGTGGCTCACATTCAATCCATTCATTTCCCTCATTTGCAATAAGCTTAATGTTGGGACATGGATAAGGTATAAACCTCATTATTCTAAAAAAAAAGTGCTTAAATGTACTTATAAAGGCCTTGTTCTAAAGGCTTCATCATAATAACAAGGACATATTTATAGAAATAAAGTACAACGCCATAGCCTCCAAGTCCCTACCAATTGTTTTATCAGAATTATAGGCTCATACAAATTTAAAGCTGCATTTTTTTATGTTCTAAAAAGAGCAGAAGATCTGTTAAAATATTTGTATTACAGATAAACTTTTTCTGTCATAACTTCTCACATTCTAAGTAACCCCTTGGTCCACAGATTAGAGGAGAGAAGACAACAGTGAAATATTAGCAGGCACTAATCTCTTTCTTCAGGGCAATCTTTATATTTTTCTAAAAATACAAATAGCTTCACTCTCCTCATAAACTTATGTATCTTAATTCCTATTGCATATTGACATACATAAATGTATGATGCAATTAATAATAAACAAATGTTGATCTACACATGTATTACTGGGTTCTGTAAGCCAGTCTCTAGGACAATTAAGTTCTTTCTTGCTAGAAGATCTATTTGATGAGTGACTGCAGTGTTAGTGTGTTTGAAGGTAGTTATTTTACCCTTTTTCTATTAAACCTGGAGCTGGCTGTTTCATTGGATCCCACAGGGAAGAATTAGGCGCACATTGATAAAATCTGTTTTCTAATCTAGACAACGTTTTAATTAATATACTGCTTTTGGAATGTCAGAAATTTCAGTGAACCTCATTCTTATGCCAGCTAGCTCTGATAACTTCTAATTGTGTATCTGCAGCTTAAGCATCTGAGTTGAAGACTTCTATGTCCAACCATCTATTCAACACTGACATGTCCAGAGGATGGCCAGAGGCACCTCAAACTTCACATGTTCAAAATTTGGGCACTAGACTCCCTGCACCACAAACCTGCCTCCACTCCAGTCCATTCCATCTCTTTAACTGCTGCCACTGCTACCAGTTGCTCGAGATAAAAACCCCTCATGATCCTAGATTTGTGTTTCCCTCAAATCCCACAACAACAGTAAGTCCTACTGGCACCACCTCCAATATATATCCTAAATTCTGACTGCTTCTCACCATAAACAGTGATAAACCTTGGTCCGAGTCAGCCTTATTGATTCTCTCCTAGTTTCCTACCCAATATCTATCCTTCCTTTGTTCCATACTAACAGAACTTTGATATTATTCAGAGAGGAAATGCAACCAGCTAAAGAAACAACCACATTTCCCAGTCTGCCTTGAAACTAGGCATGGACATGTAACAAAATCTGTCCTATGAAATATAAGTGGAAGGTGCCAAAAGGCTATTTAAAAGAGGGCTGCAGCAGATATTGTGGGTACCCTACACATCCCTGATGGTGACCACTTAAGGACACATGCCTGGTTTCCTGTGGACAAAACTTGCATTCCTTTGCCTCAGTGCCTTCTCTTGCAGCTAGAGTCCTCTTTGCTGCCTCTGTGACAAGTCAGAAGTGACAGAGAATTAACCCTCCCAGGAGCAACTTTGGTCAATGACTGTATGCTATTGGTGTGCAAATACTCACTTTTTACTTGGCTGGGAGAACTCTTGTGGGGTGTGATTTGTGCTGGGTTCCAGAGCTTCCCCGTCAGGATTTGACTCAGTCACCCACAGTGGTAGCCGGTAACCTGCCTTCCCTGTTTCACTTCCTATTCCCATATGAAGTAGGCTGAAAAATTGTCCCCAAAGATAATCAGGTCCTAACCCTATAAACTGTAAATGTTACTTAATTTGGAAAAAAGATCTTCACATAAGTTAAGAATCTTGATATGGAGAGGTTCACGTAAGTTAAGAATCTTGAGATGGCAGTGGGAGATTTGACACACAGAGAAAAAGAGGAGATGAGGATGAAGCCGAGAAAAACCCGAAGATGCTGGCCTTTAAGATTGGAGTCCACAAGTCAAGGAATGCAGGCAGTCACCAGAAGCTTGGAGAGACAAGGAAAAGATTCTCCCCTAGAGCCTCTAGAGGGGGGCAATCCTGCCAACACTTTGACTTTGGCCCATTGATACTGATTTTGGGCTTCTGGCCTCTAGAACTGTGAGTGAATAAATTTTGGTTTTAAGCCACCAAATTTGTGGCAATTTATTATAATAACCATAGGAAACTAACATACCGCATCTTTAAGAGACAGGGTCTTACTCTGTCACCTGGGCTGGTGTGCAGTAGAGCAGTCATACGCAACTGCAGACTAGAACTCCTGGGCTCTTAACAGTTGCTATAATCCTAGCTGTTATACTAAGCATTTTGTTTGAAACTCAATAGACCCTCCAAGACCCAAGATATTACTATGTATATGACTAATAGTAACCTCACTGTCTAAAGACTTACAGTATCTCCCCATACCTGCCTGTATTAGTTTGTTTTCATGCTGCTTTCCCTGAGACTGGGAAGAAAAAGAAGTTTAATTGAACTTACAGTTCCACATGGCTGGGGAGGCCTCAGAATCATGGCAGGAGGTGAAAGGCACTTCTTACATGACGGAGGCGAGAGAAAATGAGGAAGAAGCTCAAGTGATCCTTCTGCCTCAGCCTCCTGAGTAACTGGGACTACAGGTGTGTGCCACCACACCCAGCTAATTTTTTTTTTTTTTTTTTTTTGTAGAGACAGGGTCTTGTTATGATGCCGAGGCTGTTCTCAAACTCCTGGTGCCAAGCAATCCTCCTGCCTTGGCCTTCCAAAGCACTGGGATTACAGGCGTGAGCCACCATGCCCAGCCTACACCATATCTTCATATCCCAAATAAACAATGTATATCCAAATTCTTATCTCAGAGCTGGCTTCTCTAGGAACCCAAAATAAGAATGCTGCATACACTGTTTTGTTTTTACCCACTGCCTTCTCTCTACTTCCTTCTTGGAAGGCAGATATGATGTTGTAGATGGTTCAGCTATCTTGAAACGATAAGGTGACCACAAACAGCTATATACAGCTGTACATACAGGCAGCTTCACTTGGACATACAACAAACGTCTTCACTTGGATATATAACAGGCATCTCAAACCAAGCTTGCATTTTCTCCAGTCTTCCTTATTTAATAAATGACAATTCTGTCCCTTCCAGCTGTTAGGCCAAAAGTCTTTGGACCATCCTTTGTTCATCATCTTCTCACACACTCCATATCCAATCCAGGATCTGTAACATTGTCAGCTATTTCATGAAAACAAACCCATTTGTCACTATGTCTACATCTATCAATCTGATCTACTGTCATCTCCCACAGCTTAGCTTGTCTGCCTTTTCAACCCTTACCCTCCTATGGTCTTTTCTTCCCATAGCAACTAGACTGAGCCTTTTAAAATATTAAGTCAGAAAATGTCACTCCCTTGCTCAGAGTCCTCCAGTGACTTCCCATTTTACACAGTGAAATCTGAAGCCTTGACTAAGGTCTGCGAGGCCCTTCAGGACTTGGCCCTATTTGCCTTTCTGAGGTCATCTCCTACCACTTTCCCCCTTGCTTCCTCCTCTCTAACTGGCCTCTTTTCTGTTCCTTGAAAACGTCAATCATGTTCCTGTTGCAGAAGCTTTGCTTTTGCTGATTCCTCTGCCTGGAATGCCATTCCCCCAGATATCCAGATGTCTACATCTCTCACTTTTTTTAGGTCTTTCTTCAAATGTCACCTAACCAGATTTACTCTGTAACTCTCTATTCTCATAATCTGCTTACTTTTTCTACATAGTGATTATTACCACCCCCAACATAATATAGATTTATTTATTTGCTATAATCTGTTTCCCTCCACTAGACTGTAAGCTCCAATGAGGTCTCTGATACCATCGCAGAGCCATAGTATCAGCTCTAAATTTCCCACCTCCAGAAAAATAGGAACCCTAATTTGCTTGGGTATTATATTACGAGCTTCTGGTTTTTATTTGAATTTTGTGTTTTAGCAGACCCCTTCTGACAATACTCCAGCAGGGGAATAGAATGCCACCTCATTACTGCCAGACAGTGGTGGAAGTTCAGGTTCTTGACTCAGCCTCTGTTGCCACTTGGAGGGAGGAACTCCTCATTACTGCTGGGTGGGGGTGACAGTTCAGGCCCCTAGTAGCTCTGCACTGATACCACCTTGGCTGGGATGGGTAGGGATGCCTCATTACTCTTTCCTACGTGGCCTCCTCCGACACTGTGTAAGGTGGGTTCCCTCGTTATCATTACCACTCAAAGTGTCTTGCTTTCCTTTGCTATGGTAAGTCTCCCTTGGGGTTGTTGGTGATTTGAGGCAAGATTTGGATATTCCTGAGTCCCTGGGCCATTGCACCAATTATGCCTCATATGCCGCCTGTTTCTAATATAAATGGATAGCCTCTATGGGTAATTTGACTAGCTGTCCTTTATAAGCCAGCTCTTTTGTTGATTCATCTTTTTTTTTTCCTATTCTTGAACCATTTTAAGTAGTATATAACTTGAAGATTTATAAGATTAGCATAAAGTATTTGCATTTTCCCCTTTCTCCTTTTTAGAGAAAATTTGGAAACCATTTCATTGCATGGATTGTATAGTGCACCTAGCTGTGTGCTGCTCATCTTGTACTCTAGCATTTGTACAGATTATAGGTATAGTTACTCCATGGCACTATGGGTTGGCCAGTGGATTTCCCCATAAATGGCTATGCCATATATGTTTGTGCTTTAATATGGCAACATGTGAAACATATTTCTGTCATTCTATAACACTTTCTATTATAAGAAGCAACAATAACTTAATAATTGCTTTTAGAGGAAACGGAATAATCGCCAAATGTATCTTCTGATTTCAAGACACAACCTAACTTAAATAACATTTAAGGGTGAAAACTGTGAGTCTTAGTATGTTACCCTTGGAGAGTCCATGAAAGCACATGGGTATGTTTTGTTCCTGGCTGAAGCCATTCCTATGTAACCATTCCCCATACATTCTCCAATTAAAAAGGCAAGTCCTCAATACCCCAAGTGTATCTATGAAAATAGTCCTGGATTCTCTTCATTTTTTCACACCCTGCTTTTATACAACCTCATTTCTATCTAATTCTGAACTCTTGATTCAACTCTTCTCTAGTCTTTTGAAATTGGTATTTATATTTTATTTCCCTGTTGTTTGACAGTTTATTGCCTTTAATAAGCTGTCATTCTTTCAGTTCACTCATTCATTCAACAAATGTTGACTGAGCTGGGAGCAGTGGTTCATGCCTGTAATTCTAGCACTTTGGGAGGCCAAAGTGGGAGGATTGCTTGAGTCCAGGAGTTCAAAACCAACCTAGGCAACATAGTGAGACCCTACCACTACAAAAAACAAAACAAAAAAATTGCCAGTCTTGGTGGTGTGTACCTCCCAGCTACTCAGGAGGCTGAGGTGGAGGATTGCTTGAGCCCAGGAGGCTGACATTGCAGGAAGCCAAGATCACACCACTGTACTCCAGCCTGGGTGACAGAGCAAGACCCTGCCTCAGGAAAAAAAAAAAAAAAAGTTGACTGCATAATTACCCTATGTCAGGCACTGTGCTTGTCCCTGTAGTGTGATAGAAGAGAAGACAAAACATTGCTGAACAGAGCTAGGGCCCCTGGAATACGCTGGCCTATAGTGTTATAGGACTAACTTCTTAACGTTCTTATTACCACTGATACTTGTGTTGCTACTTCTCTTGCCAGCTTTTCTATTTTTGTCTCTATTTCTCCTTTTCCTTCTGCTTCTTGAGTTCAAGGAGGGTACAACTTTTATACTAACTGCTGTCCAATGAGACTGCTTCTTTCTTTTGGGGAGAGAACAAACGCACTCATCACATATCTGTAATATTCATGTTTTTAGCACTTCTCTGTTTCACCAGTGCTCTGATTAGAGGCTCACAAAGTCCCAGGTGGTTCCAAGGTGCCATACAACTAAGCACCATAGACAACCGGGTCAGGTTAGGTGGGTATGCACCTGATGTACATATCTACATTCACACATATCAGATTTTTAAGAAAATGTATGTTGTAACTAATCTTTTGTAAAGATTTTCCTGTAAAACGTATGTGCAAATTTATCCTACACAGTGGTACTTTTTCATCTTTCCTTAAACTTACTAGCAGTTTGATTAGGTCTCTTGTAGAAATCTTCCCTTTCTTTCCTTATTTCCTTCCTTCCTCTCTCTCCTTCCTAATAACTTTCCTTCCTTTCAAAATCATGCATTTAATTCCTACAGTCACTCAGCACTGCTAACATTTCAGAGTCTACCGTCAAGTTTGACATGTCAGGATTTTAACCCAGATGTACTTTACTTTGTTTCTTCTTCAGAGATACAAGAAACTGGAAGAACTTGTCCAGTTTGATTACTCTGGGGAGGAATATACGTGTATATGGGGGGAGGTGAATAAAGTATGAAGAGAGGGAGAGTAAGGGGGTATAGTCTGGGCTAACCAGAAAGCAAGGGAATTAACCAAATTTAAAAAGAATTTTCAATGTGCAAAAATAATATATTACTATAATTTATTCAGGTACCAATATGTTGACTTACATCAGAAAAATTAGATTTTATTTTATAAACTGTAATTAAAACTGTGTTTAACTCATCAAGAACCTGGTAAGTAAAGTTATGATTCATAAAGTCAAGAACCTGGTAAGTAAAGTAAAGATGATTAATATATCTCAGAGGGAAAGAATACTTTAAGGGTTAAGAAAGATGCACACAAAAAGAGTATAGTTTTAAAGGACCTTTTGAATCAGATGCAAGAAGTTATGATTTAATATTCATCTACCTTGGTTCTTTGAAAATAATGACTTTCACAGCAGATAAGAAGAATCTGGTGGATCACGTAGCAGTACCTAGATGTTTAGGAAGCATTTGACAAGATTCTATGAATGAGATCAATGGCTAAGATAAAAGTCACAGAATAAAAGGTACAGTAAAAGATTCAGTAGAGAAAAATGAGAATTTGGTTGAAGATGTATGCACACACATTTTGTTCCCTCCCCAAATCCTACTAACACAAAGTAAAGGGATATTTTTAACCTAGAAGGTCGAACCTAGAAGGATAAAAATAACAGGAACTAGCAGTGGACAAAGCCAAGTAGCAAACCAACTAGATACATCTGGAAGTAGCAAGTGAGTGTCAGCCTGAAAACAGGAGGAATGGCTAAGAAGGGGTTGACTCCTAGATCTCCTCACTGGCATTCGAATCCAGGCATATTCTCTGGAGAAGCTAAAACAGAAAGGCTCTGGACTGGGGTTGGGGAACACCAGGTACAGTAGATGGCAGGACCACTGTACTGGAAACTGGGGGGTTAAGGTCAACAATGTAAGTCTGAATTCAGCCCCCTCATCCTTTTCAGCTCCCAGAATGCTGGTATACTCTCCAGGTAGGAAATTAGAATTCTCTGGAATCTGATTAGCCTGAGACAAAAGACTGAAAGAGAGTGACCTGGGGTCCTGCAAGGAAACTGCCTAGTCTGATGACTATGGAGTAAAGACCACTGTCAATAAGCCCGCTGATATGGTTTGGCTCTGTGTCCCTAAACAAATCTCATGTCGAATTGTAATTCCCAGTGTTGGAGGAGGGGCCTGGTGAGAGGTGACTGAATCATGAGGGCGAACTTCCCCCTTGTTGTTCTTGTGATAGTGAGTTCTCAGGAGATGCAACTCCCCCCTTCTCTCTCTCTCCCTCCTGCTCTGGCCACATAAAACGTGCCTCCTTCCTCTTCGCCTTCTGCCATGATTGTAAGTTTCCTGAGGTCTCCCCAGCTATGCTTCCTATTTGTTTTTTGGGTTTTGTTTTTTGTTTTTGTTTTGAGATGGAGTTTTGTTCTTGTTGCCCAGGTTGGAGTGGAATGGCACAATCTCGGCTCACTGCAACTTCCGCCTCCCGGGTTCAAATGATTCTCCTGCCTCAGCCTCCTGAGTAGCTGGTATTACAGGCATGCACCACCACACCAGGCTAATTTTTATTTTTAGTAGAGATGGGGTTTCTCCATGTTCATCAGGCTGATCTTGAACTCCCAACCTCAGGTGATCCACCTGCCTTGGCTTCCCAAAGTGCTGGGATTACAGGCGTCAGCCACTGCACCTGGCCTCTATTTGTTAATCTAACCATATGCTATTTATATGTGGAGAAAAACTTGATATGACCTAAAAAAGGTTGAAAACAAGGTGATGAACAAAGATATTATTGATTAAAGTAAACTAAAAAGAAAGCAGGGATGGTAATATTAATATCAGGCAAAGTAGAATTAAAACAGAAAACATTAGTTTATACTTGTGCTATATTTTATAATGTTAATCATATAATATGCTGAGAAGATATACCCATAAACCTTGACACATCAAGCAACAGAACACTGAAATATGTAAACCAAAAATTGTTAGTAATACAAGAAGGACTAGACAAACTACAATTATAGTGAAGATCTTCCTTAGAATTTGACAGATCAAATAAACAAAAATTAATGTAACTATACTTGAAAAACACAAGTTAAACATAATAACAACAATTAAAATGTTTGATTATATAACTTTTTTAGCCTTTTTACTCAACCAAAAGAGAACATACATGTGTTTTCAAATACCCAAAGGACATTAATAAAAGTTGATCCTGCAATAGACTACAAGAATAATCTTAGTGAAATTGACAGAGTCAAAATCATATAGTCCATATCCTATGACTATGACAGTAGAAAGATTAAAAAGTAATAATAAAAAGATAACTAAATGCCCCTTGAAATTACATTTTGTAAATATCTCTTGAGTCAAAGAAGATATCAAATTTGAAATGATAGATTATTTAGAAAATGATGGTGAGAACACTAACCCTATGGCAGGCAGCAAAGCTGTGCTCAGGAGGAAACTTACATGCTTTTATTATTTAAAGAAATCATGAAATCCAGAAATCATGAAAATAACTGAAGCACATTTTTCAACCCATGGGAACAAGATAGAATAAACCATAAAAGGGAAAACTAGTAAGTAGAAATTCATGAATAAGAAAACAAAAACAAAGCAAAACCTAGAGAAGGTTTTCTTAAAAAGGCCAATAAAAGGGATCACTTACTCATTCTATAATTATGTTCTGGAAACACACTTTAAAAACAAAAAGAACAAACATAAAATTGAGTTTCAATTACAAGGAGTTTAGATTATTATGGCACAAATACAAACACCTATAATTGGAAGAAATCATGGATAAATTAACATCAAACCCGGTTATAACCATGATATCAGAGAATATTGATTCACTCACACTGAAAATGTTCTGTGGGAAAGCTCCCACCATAGGCCTTGGCACTTTCTGCTCCTGCTCTGTGTAATCTTTTCCCCCAGATATAATCTCTGCTTGAATGCTGCCTTACCAAAGTATCTTTATTTGACCACTCCATTCACACTCTCTATTTTTCCCACCCTTAGCCTGCTTTATTTTTCTTCATATCACCATATGATACAAATTTATATGTTTATTATCTGTCTCTTCCACTATGGTATAAGCCCCTTGAGAAGAAGTTGTGTATTTTGTTCACTGCTACCTTCCTGGTGCCTAGACCAGTAAGTAGCTCACAGTAGACTCTAAATAGGTATCTGTTAAATGTAGGCTGCTCCACAAAACATTACTGTATATGTAGATGACACGGTTTAATAAGCTACATAACAAGACCCTGATGATGAAGTTTTATTGTATTCATGATCTAGATTTATACATAACTCTCAATAGCATGTGGGACTGAGGCAATGCCAACCTGGGGTCTCCATGCTTTGGAGACCGTGGTAGGCAGTGTGTGGCCCCATGTCTACTGTGATGAGTGGAACAGTACCTCAGGAAAACCTCTAAAAACTCTCATTAACTTGGGGGGTTGTAATTACACCATACCCAAACAAGTTCTACTGTTCCTTACTAAATTCTAAGCTCTTTAAAGACAAGGTCTGTTTCTTAAATGACTCCATGGCCTTGGATTTGTAGGAGTGAAGTGATATCTGGGACCCAACCTTAGGTTCAACATCTTCAATCTGCATCTTGGCTCTTAGTGCTATCATCACAACAGGGACCCAACACATACTTAACCCAGAATCCTAACCTGGCTCTGCTATGGATACCAGGCAGGCTGCTCCCTGCATCTCATTGCCATCCATTTCCAATGTAGGAAGGAACACAGGGATTGGAGCCAGGCATACCTGAATTCAAATCCTACTTTCTCTACTAACCTGATGTATATTCTAGAATGAGCTCCTGCTTTTTTTGTCTTTCTACCTTTCTGAGCCTCAATGTGGTAGAGGATGCTAGTTTTTCACCAATATCCATTCTTCCTCCTTTGTTCTAGAACTTCTAAGCTTTGTCTGGTCATATGGCTACCTAGTTACAGACCATATTTCCCAGCCTTTCTTGCTGCTAGTTGTAACTCTGGGATAAAGTTCTGGCCAATGGAAAGTGAACAGAAGCGAGACCTGCCATTTCCATGTTATACTCCTAAAAGAAAAGGTCTTACTCTCTCTTCTTGCCTTTCTCCTTCCCTATGGAAGAAGCACAGTCATGATGGCAGAGCACACTTATGATGGTGGGAGCTGCAACAACCACTTTGGTCCTAGAGATAGAAATCATTAATGAAGATGGCAGAGTTGCCAAACCAATCCTGGTCTGTGTATCTTGGGTGAGCACAGCACCTGTGACGACTATATGAAACAGACATAATCTTCAATCTTATTTAAGCCGCTGTTTTTGGAGTCTCTTATTTAAGCTGCTGTTTTTGGAGTCTCTTTGTTATAAGAGCTTAGACTGTACTCGAATATATTTACTTTTCTTAGTTGTAAAATGAGAATAATACCTAGCAGGGCTGTTGTAAGAAGGAGTATGCAGTGGGAGCTAAAAAGTGATAGTTATGATTATTATCCAAACTTGTGCAGCTTTCTTTCAGCCTGACATCAAAGTTATGGTCTGGGCAGAATTTCTGAAAGTGAGACACCTGAAGTGGTGTGACTAGTGCCAAAGTCAGTTGCAATCAAGATTAGGCACTATACAATCACCCCTTCACCCCTTCATTCCCCAAACTCTGTGTTCAGCCAGTGGTCAGTTGGCTAGTGAAACAATAGGAAGAGAAAACTCTGTGATGCAGGTAGCAGGTAAAGAGTTAGGACAGATATTTGTAAACAGGAATTTGATTTTCTACAATGACAAATGCTACACAAATTTTATTCTTATCTCTTCGTGAAACTTTTGGTAAGATATCTAGTTCTTGATGATGTTTTTACGGAGTTGGATCTATTCTCAGGCTATGTTTAAGTGTTGAGTTCAGCCTTAAGGGGCAAGAGTAGAGGGAAACTTGAGATACTCAATGCAGCAAAAAAGGAGCAAGCTGGCGAAGAAAGGTTGCATTGTGGTAACAGAAGAGCACATGAGGCCTGCCTCCACATCCACCACCCTTAGATATTGGACAGTCACTAAAAGTTGGAAAACAGTGATTTTTGAGTGCAGATCTGTAGTGTCAAAATCAGAAAGTCTCGCATTATAATCCTTAATTACAGTCACTTCATATTTCCTCTCATCCGCCTCACCAAAAATAATTGGCATATCCTTCTATTAATAGTAAATTTCAAAATTCATGTGTTCTCAGGAAGTTTTTGGCACAGTTAAGCACATACTTATTAAACAGAAATTTCTCAGCACTTACCCCATCGTATTATGGGCTTGGTTCTCCATGTCAAGAAACTGCTACATCTGGTTTATATTTCTTGATTTTTAATCTGTTAGGAGGAAAATGATACAAGTTCCTAAAATGTTTACATTCTTTAACCTATAAAACATGAAAATTTCGCTACTGGCAAAAACCATTTAGTATGAGTTTTTCTGTGTAGTAGCTCTTGATCCTACAAAATATAGAAACCTGAGTTTTCTGTTTTGGTTTTTTGTTTGTTTTTTGAGACGGAGTCTAGCTCTGTCGCCCAGGCTGGAGTGCAGAGGCACGATCTCAGCTCACTGCAACCTCTGCCTCCCAGGTTCTAGCGATTCTCCCACCTCAGCCTCCTGAGTAGCTGGGACAGGCAATCGCCACCACGCCCGGCTAATTTTTGTATTTTTAGTAGGGACGGGGTTTCGCATGTTGATCAGGCTGGTCTCGAACTCCTGACCTCGTGATCCACCCACCTCGGCCTCCCAAACTTGAGTTTTTTGTTTAGCGACCCCTATGCATTTACGATATTGACTTAGTGATTTATTGAAATATGTGGTACGGACTAAAATGAGCATCCATTTACTACTTATTGAATAATAGCTTGTACTACGTTGTTCGCAAAGGGCTCAGTACATGAGAATGAGTAAAACAGAATTCCCATTAAAAGAGAAATTCTAGCCAGATGTTCTCAAACTTTCTATTCTTGTGGTTCCCCTAAAGGTGTGCCTTTATTTGAGTACATTCTTTCTTTGGCCCTATCTGGGTTTTGTTAGGATGACTGTAACTATGAGATTTAGGGCAAAAAGGCTAAGAATGCCTTTAAAAAGAAATCTTGAAATTCTTCAATGGCTCTATGGGCACTGGCTCACCTCTTGACAAAATAGGGATGTTAGTTAGCATTTGCCTAAAGTAAAAAAAAAAAAAAAATGTTTTTCTCAGTAACAAAATTTTAGTTAAAAAATAATCTATGACGATAACTGGAGAAAGTACTGAAAAGGACTTCAACTCCTCCGAATCACTGAATAAAAGTCAATTAAAGAACATTCAAGGAGGTAGAAAGAGGAGGAAGATTCGAGCTCACATCACTTCCAAATCGAAGAGTTTAAGAGAGACCCTGGAATTGTGTGTGGGACAGAGCGGAGAGGAGCAGGGATGGTGAAGGAAAACTTGACCAGAAGGAGCAGACCAATAAATGGTTTTGTAGATTCTCAAATATCTCACTTAAACGTCAGGGAAACTGAGGCACAGACAAGTTAAGTGGCTTGCCCAAGGCCACACAACTGAAGCCCAGTCCTTCTAACTTAGGGCGCAGCTCTGCTCTGGATTTGCAAGCGCGGGCCTCCCCTCCCAGCCTCTGTCCCCGCGCCACGCGGTCCCCTCCAGGACCCGCGCTCGGTTCAAGCCCAGCCTCCCGCAGAGCGGCCGCCCTTTTGGGGTTCCCCTGTCCCGCTCGAGGACCCGCGCAGCCTGGCCTTTGGGTGAGGGTCAGGGGCGAGGCGGGGCCGGGAAGGCCAGGAGCCATTACCTGCGCTGCGCCGCGCTCGCCCGAGAGGTCTGAGGCGGGGGCGCAGGACCGCGTATGTCACCTCCCGCCCGGCCAGGCCCGCCCCAAGGGGCCCCGCCACCCGCCGCCGCGCTCCCGCCGCCTGGGCCCTCCCGCCGCGCGACCTACGAGGCAGTTGGGCCTCTCCCTCCCCGCGCGCAGCGCCGCCGCGTGTTGCCATGGGGACGTCGCGGCCCGAACTCGTGGCCGTCGGAGTGGGGGATGGGCGCGGCGGCGGCGGCGGGCGCTGCCCTGTGGGGCTCCTCGGCTGCCTCCAACCTCACCCCGCGCGAGCGCGACCTCGCTGTCCCGCAGTTATACGTCCAGTGCCCCCTCTATTCTGGGTCCTTTCCTCTTTGTAGTCCCACTGCCTACGCCAAGGCTGGGCACCCAAGCTGCAGCCCGGCAATACTTGTTGAATGAATGAACCAAATAGATCACGAAGGAACTGTAAACCGCTGGGGAGTTCATCATCCAGGTTCCTTAAATCCCCTTGGCCCTCTTTCCTCTTACCCAAATTTGAAGTGGCATGAAAAAGAAAGAAACTTCGGGTAAAGAGAACTGCTTTTATCTCCGTTCACCCTAGTGTCTTCCAGCTGGGAGGAGCTGGATTTCACCGCTCAGCCCCTGGTTCCTGTGGTGATAACAGCATCAGCTTGTACCTGACTTTCCCGTCAAGCGCGATGGGTCCTTAAAACACTGCCAGTCAGGCGAACGGACAGTGTTGCCTCCCTTCAGGGAGAAGAGAATAGCTTCTAAGAGGAGAAGCTGGAACGAAACTCAACGGGACTGATTCCAGATTCTTTCCTTTTTCTACCAAATTCCAAGAGTCATTGATGACAGATTTTCTGTCTCCATTTCATAGAGGAAATAATAGGAAAGAATATATGTTTTCCAACTGACATCTTGAGTGATTTGTTTTAAGCACTTGAATTTTGTGTTTGATTTATTTTAACCAAAGAATTCCTTCCTAACACATGGAGTCGACTACTTAATTCTTAAAGTCTTTTATTTGCACTTTACTTTCATCACTTTAACGCTAATTTGCTACTTTAATATTCTATGAATTTAATGCGCACCCACATCCCTCCGTCCAGGTTCCATCTGAATTTTATAAAACCATTATGCTGTTTCTTGACAAATTGAGCTTCATAGATGAATTGTATACAGTCACCTGGGATATCAGTTCTAACAGGTGTTTCATAGCTCTCATGTTTGCATGAAGAGAGTGACTGTGTTATCTTAACTTGAAACTTTTCATTATTCTGAAAACGCGTATATTCTTTATTCTTGTCTGAATTGAATGGGTCAATGTATTTTTTCTAACCCAAGGAAGGGAAAATGGAACTAGGAACGAAATTTAATGAAATCTCAGGATGCCCAAGATCACTAAGGCTGTGTAACATTGCTAAGTGCTTCCATGTTCATTATTTCTTTAGAGGCTCAGAAATACACTCAGCAAGTGTATCAGGTGTTATTAATAGCTCCTTTCAGAAGATTAGGAAACCCAGGCTTAGTGAGAATGAAGGATATGTCCATGGATTTGTCCATGGATTTGCACTTGGAATGGATGATACATCAAGATATAAACCTAGATCATCTTACTCCAAATCCAGTGTTCTCCAAACATTAAGGTTGAGTCGGTTTCTTTAGCAGTCAGGATCTTCCTTAGCAAACTGTAGGTTTAATGTTTTCCTTTTTTTTTTTTTTTTTTTGAGACAGAGTCTCGCTCTGTTGCCCAGGCTGGAGTGCAGTAGTGCCATCTCGGCTCACTGCAAGCTCCGCCTCCTGGGTTCACGCCATTCTTCTGCCTCAGCCTCCCGAGTAGCTGGGACTACAGGCACCCACCACCACGCCCGGCTAATTTTTTGTATTTTTAGAAGAGACGGGGTTTCACCGTGTTAGCCAGGATGGTCTCGAACTCCTGACCTCGTGATCCACCCGCCTCGGCCTCCCAAAGTGCTGGGATTACAGGCGTCAGCCACCGCGCCCAGCCAGGTTTCATGTTTTCACATGGAAGAATAGGTGCAGGGGAATGCTTGCAAAAACATTTAAGAAGACACATACTATAATGGATTTTAGGAAAATTTAAATATAGAATAGGAACATCCCATTCAATTTAATACGAATAAAGGTTTTCATTTCAGGATGAGAGTTAAGATTTAAAATGCAAATACCTGTTCCCTACCCTGCTAGTAAGAAGTAACAGTAAAGACTTGAATTCACCTTGAAATGTCCTTATTATTAGATATTTTCAGGTAAGTTTGTTTTGAAAGGGATGAGACCAGGAAAGCTCCAGTCTAAAGGAGAGGAAGAATGTGGCCAGGGTGGAAATCTTCCTAAACAGGGTTAGTGAGAGTTGACAAGAGAGCTTAGTCATGAAAGAAAATTGGAGGACATGGCAAAATGAGGATAAGATAAAATGTAACCAGAAATGGTCAAAGGAGAATATAGGGGGCATGCATGGATGAAGAATAAGGATGACCTTTGGAAGAAAAGCTAAGGGACCAATTATAGGGAATAAATAATAAAGCAATAGGCTAAACCTTTAAAATTTAAAAACCTTCATAACAAAATCATTTCATGGGAAAATTTATAATAGCAATATAGTAAATGAATGTGCAACTTTAGCATATGCGTGGCTATATAAAATAACTTCATGTCTGTCTTTGTATCAACAAGGAAATATTTATTTTTATATTTTTTAAAAAGCAAGTTTAAAAATTATATATATATTCATTATAATTTTAAAAACTAAGTATATCCTTATGCATAGAACATACCTGAAAAATTTTTTTAAAACAATTATAATGAAATAATCATAGAATTGTAAGAAACTGTACAGGAGATACAGTCTAACCCAGGGGTCCCCAACCCCTGGGCTGCATACCGGTGCTGGTCAGTGGCCTGTTAGGAACCTGGCCACACAGCAGGAGGTGAGCAGCGGGCAAGCATTACGGCCTGAGCTTTGCCTCCTGTCAGATCAGTGGTGGCATTAGATTCTCATAGAAGCGCGAATCCTATTGTGAACTGCACATGCCAGGGATCTAGTTTGTGCACTCCTTATGAGAATCTAATGCCTGATGATCTGACATGGAACAGTTTCATCCTGAAACCATACCCCCTGGTGCCAAAAAGGTTGGGGGCTGCTGGTCTAACCTCTTCATTTTGGATGTGAAGAAACTCAGATCCAAAGAGTTATAATTATTTGATTAGTCTCATTGTTAGTTAATGGCAAACATTTTCAAGGGAATTTTCTGGAGATGCTTAATACACATTCTAGTTGAGAAAATAACCATTCAGCAGGAAGAGATTCAGTATTTAGAACTAAGATCACCTAGAGCAGCACTATCCAATGGAAATAGAATGCAAGCCACTTGCATAATTTTAAATATTCTAGTAGTCAAATTTTAAAAAGTAAAAAACAGATGAAGTTTATTTTAATAATACATTTATTTCATCTAATATACCTAAAATACCATTTTAACACCTAGTCAATATAAAAATTATTGAGATATTTTATATATTTTTTGCATAGTTTTTACTTAAAGCTGAATCAGTTCATTCTGGCCACATGTAGGTGCTTCATAGTCACACACGACTGGTGGCTATCATATTGGACAGGGAAGCTGGAGAACATGGGTGCCTGGTCAATGTCCTAAAGCTCTTCATTAAAGTGTGAAGGGCAATGCAAAGAGAGAGATTCTTAATTATTTGGGTGTGATTTGAGAGAGATTTTGAAAATGTCCTACCTCAGTATCCTTACCAACCTGCTCTGGGCTGCGATAGGCATTGGACATCTGAAGAGAAATACATAAATTTGAGCCCTTAACCAGGCAGCATGAGGCCTTTCATTGTGTCATGCCTGCTAGGCCTGTCAATCATCACTATCAGGGCTGCTTCTCCTCCTGATGGGACTTTAGAAGCGCCAGGTTTCACTTGAGGATCAGAAAACAAAGCCAAATTCTTTGAAAAAATGGCTATTATGATTTTTAAAATTCTCTACTTTTACTTTTTATGGACTTTTAGAGTTTCGACACTGTGGTTTTGAAAATGTCAACCTTTTTCAGATATTAAGGGGAGCTAAAGGAGAAGGATTTTTGTATAGTCGTGAGCTAAAGTTTTAAAGATGCAATACTTATTTCCTGGAGCCATTCATGACTAGGACAATGTTGAAGTGAAAGGGCCCTAATGGGAAAAACAAATTTGTAACCAGAGAGGAAAGTTGGGCCTGCCTGCTTAATGGCCTCTTTTCACTTGGGTCAACTTCTTCTCTGAGCTCAACTCTGCAGAAACCTTTTGGGTCACTAGCTAATATGATGGAAATTACTGGGTCAAAATCTAGGAAAAGACATGAACCTAGAGAAGTGAGCCCAGCACTTAAGGCTGCTTTCAAAGGCATTTGATGCTCTGGAAGAAACAGCTGCAAAACTGAGCAGCCGTTTGATAGTCTTGTGAAAAAAAGGGGCAGAAGACAAAGCCTGGGCTCAATAAATAAATAAACATCCCCTGTCTTTAAGCTGGGGCTCCAGATGACTTTACCCTCAGGAAAATGGTGAGGTGGAAATAAATCAGTACTCCTACTGACTCGCAACCAGCTTGCAATCATCTGTAATTTGGGACAACCTCCATCTTTGAACTCAGAATAGGGTCATACTAGACTGGTAGGTTAAGATACCTGGAAGAAGCAAGCAGAAATTTTCCTGGAAATAACTTCTCAAATACAAAGGCCAGAACAAAAAGAAAAATAGAAATTCTAAAACTAGAAAAAAATTACTAATAACCAAAAATAAGAACACAACAGATATGAATAATGATAGATTTGGTACAGGTGAAGGGATAACTTGTGAATTGGAAAACAGAACAGAAGAAAGTATCCAGATTGTAGAGAAAATAAAAATAATAAAATATTTTAGTATGAAGTTTTTTATAACTTTGGTACTTATTAAGATAATTATTTGTTGTTATGAAAGTAAAAATAGATAATATATGTGCAAGTATTTAATACATGCCCTAGCACATAGGAAGAACTCAAAAAGTATTTGTTGAATTTGAAATTTAAAAAAGTTAATTTGTTGATTTTGCAGGTAATCTCTGTCATCTTATATAACTTCCATTTCTTTGCCAAAATGTTCAAGCTTTTCTTTTACTTTTTTTCAACTTTTAAAGCATATTAATAAGAATTTTCTATTTTATTTTGCGTGTTATGATTCCAGTCTCTAAAATATTTTGGATATATTACTGCTAGCCCTTACTCATGTTGTCTTTTTCTTGTGTGGGTTTATAATTTTTAACTATGAGATACTTTTGAGGGGAAGCTTTATTTCTGGGACATCTTTGAGGCCAGGATGGAGGCTGAATTTTTTGATTTTGCATTTTCTTATGAGAATTGTCTGGGGGTATCACCAACTCTAAACTACTTTACATTAATTTTTTTTACAGGAGGTTTTCCAGACAACACAGGTAATATGGTGAATGAAAAATAAGTGTTAGAGTCAGCTTATGATACAAATTTCCAAAACTTTTTTTTTCCTTTTCTTAGTTTTTCTTCACCCAGTGCCAAAGTCAAAATAGGCATGTTTTCTACTGTTGAATTTTTCTGCCTTTTTAAAAAAAATCAGCTTTTTATTTTAGAACAGTTGTAGATTTACATAAAATTATTAGCATAGTACAGAGGGCTCCCATCTACCCCACATCCAGTAGCCTCTATTATTAACATCTTACATTAGTCTGGTCTATTTGTTACAATTAATAAACTGATACTGATAATATTAACCAAAATTAATACTTTATTCAGATTTTCTTGGTTTTTACCTAATGTCCTTTCAGTTGCAGGACACCACACTAAATAGTGGTCATGTCTCCTTAGGCACTTTTTGGCTGTGACAGTTTCCAAGAGTTTTGTAATGATCTTGGCAGTTTTGAAGAGTGCTGTTAGGTACTTTATGGAATGTCCCTTAATTGAAATTTGTCTGCAGTTTTTCTCATGATTAGATTGGAAGGAAACTCACAGAAATTAACTGCCATTTTCATCACATTGTATCAAGGGTACATACTATCAACTTGATTTATGACTGTTGATGTTGACCTTGATCATCGGGTTGAGATGGTGTTTGTCAGCTCTCTCCGCTGTAAAGTTACTCTTTCCCCCACTTCCATACTGTACTTTTTGAATGGAAGTCATTGTGTGCAGCACACGCTTCAGGGGTAGGGAGTTATGCTCTGCCTTCCAAAGGGTAAAGTGTATATATCAATTATTTGGAATTCTGCATGGAAGATTTGTCTCATCTCCCACATTTATTTATATCAGTATGGACACATGGATATTTATTGTATACTTTGAATTATAATCCAAGGCTACTTTGTTTGAGAAAATAAACAAATTTAGTTTCTCATATTATTCCAGCTGTGGTCATTGGGAGCTCTTCCAGTTGGCTCCTATGTTCCTTTGACATACCTCATCATTGTGGGATTTTTGGTTTTGAGAACTTCATTACTTTCTATCATTATAGGATGTCCCAGTCTCATCTTGTATATGTATATTTCCTGCTCTTGCAATCAGCTCTGTCTTCAGGGAGCACTTATTAACAATGAATTATAAACCAGTACCTGGGCACTAGGAACGCTCCTTGCGACTTGATTATTCTTGTTCCTAAACCCTCTCAGCTGACAGAACAAGGAAATATATTTGTGTAATACTGATCTTTGTATATACAAATAACTGTAAGTATTTCTATATGCAACCATTTGTGTCTAAACAGACATGAGTTTATCTAAGCTAAAAGGCCATGAGTTCACACTGTTATCTCCAACTCTGTTACACAGATTGTTCTAGCTTCTTCCCCTTACTTATCTGTAAATTCCTACTCCAATGGTAAAAAAGTGGCTTCCCATGATCCGCCATCCATTTACTTAACTGCACAACTGCAGTATAGGTGTATAACACTATCAGAATTGTTAACCTATACCATATGGAACAGGACATTATCAATTAGAGTACAGTGCATATGTATAGTAAATTTTGCCTTTAGCCTCAATAGATTTCACTCATCTCCAAAGTTACTTAAATCAGTACCTTTTCCGTCTTCCTCTTTTAGTGAGGTTGTTTTACAAATCTGTAATACAGTTAGGATGTTTTGTCACATTCTCCATTCTCTTTTGGGATCTTCTGGCCTCCTAAATATATTTTTTTAAATTTGCATACACTAAGGTTCACGATTTGAGACTCATTTACTTTTTTTTTTTTTTTTTTTTTTTTTTTGAGACAGGGTCTTGGTCTATTGCCCAGGCTGGAGTACAGTGACATGATCTCAGCTCACTGCAGTCTTGACCTCCTGGGCTCAGGCAATCCTCCCACCTCGGCCTCCTGCGTAACTGAGACCACAGGCATATGCCACCATGCTCAGCTGATTTGTTTATTTTCTGTTGAGACAGGTCTCTCTGTGATGACCAGGCTGGTCTTGAACTTCTGAGTTCAAGTGAATCTCCTGCCTCAGCCTCCCAAAGTTTTGGGATTATAGGTGTGAGCCACTGTGCCTGTTCTTACTTACTTTTACAGTGAAGGTAGGCTTTTGGAATCCCAGTTTTATGCAGAAGTCTGTTGAAATCTTCACCTGGGCTGGTCTTGGGCCCTATGTCTTATTATCCTTCTGCACGTAGCCACCACAGTGTAAGCAGAAACACTCAGAGCAAAAGTTTCTTTTAGCATTCACTCCCTTGTTGGGGTTCCTCTTCTCACTTCTCACATAACTTAGGTTATGAAATCTATTGATTCTATTATTTCATTCAAACTCAGTAAGATATTTACATTTTTATAATGTTTTATTTGTTTCAATTAGATTGTTCAGCGTATCTAATCAAACATGCTACCAGAATTGGAAGTCCTTTTTACATTATTTAATTTTTAAAAAATATTTCATTATCTATAAACATCTTTTACGTTTCCTCAGCTCTTTATTTTTGGAAACAAAAAGGGGAAATTATGAATGAGTTAAATAAATAATGATTCAAGATCAGATTCCATCTGTTATAAATAGTGATGTTAGAGAAAAATTAAAGAATACAATATAGCCACTTATAAAATAAGAGAACATGTCTTTAAAATACATTTAGAACAAGAATTTTGTATTAGGAAATTCAACTGTTATTTTTGTTGTTATTATTTAATTTTACTGAAATGACTTCCATGAATTGAGAATTAATTTCTGTATATCTCTGAGTGTCATGTTTTCTGGTTACCCTATAAACAATGTTAATATGCAGTTGGCTGAATAAAATTGAGCTAGGAATATATGAGCAAATACTTCAAACAAATATTAATAAATAAACATTCTGTCATTACCTTGAGACTGCGGCACCTGTTTTAGAGAGATACCAATGTTTTATCCATTTTAGTGTCAGCCTTCAATGATCAGGTGGAACAACATGCAGGCTGAAGAAAAATGACTCTCAGTGTCCTCATTACTTAGGTTTGTGCTGTAAGACCACTCGTCATGTTGCCACCATTATGCCTTTTTTTTGTTTTTGGTATAAAGCATGTTAGCATTGTTGCTGCTGCTGTTGAATATATGTGGTAATACCTATTATAAAACATTATTCTAGGACACATCTGAGGAACATGAGCTTGCCACATACAGTAGAAAATAACAACAACAATTTTTTTCTTTTCCTTTTCCCAGACTAAGATTATAAAACTCTTAGATATGTTTCAGTTGCTTACACATGAAACCTAGTTCATAATGTCCTCACATACAGTACCATTTATTCCCCATATGGTTGCACTTCAAAATGCAATGATTTTGTAAAAGCCTTGTTAGAAAACAACTTTTGATAATTTTGGGGAGTTATCTTCTCTAAAGAGTAAATTTACAACATTCTGTTGGAACATTTCAGAATGTCACCTGAAAAGGATACCTATCTTCAGTCTGAGGTGACCTCAACACCCAAAAACCCAGATTATCTCTGAAAGTGTGTAAATTGCTTTGTAAAGAAGGCATCACTCTAATTATCACAGTGTTGTGTTAAAATCCACCATGCAGTCCTATTTCTGAACTGACTGGGAGAAATTCCTCAGCTTGACGTAAATCCTCAGATGATAGAGACCAATCATTGTGAGAAGAAACCACATTCCCTTTTCTTTCTCTTTTCATGATTAAATGTTTCAATTGCATTTTCTTATTTTAACTAGGTATCAGTCACTTGCCCGTTGATAGCTGAATTAAGTTTGTAAACCATGAAGGAAAGGAAAATGTTTTTTCATCTTACTTAATCTTTTTTTTCATTCCAGTACTGACTGAAAAAAGAATCAATAGCAGTAAGCCCTCCCAGGCAGGAAAAAATATTTAATTTCATTTTACATCTTTTAAAATTGTGAATATTTTTCTTTTCTTGAATCTTCCTCTTTTTTTTTGAACATACAATATGAGAAAACAACTCTACAAATGATTTATTTCTAAGAAAGCCAGCTGAGCATTGTAGAAAGAATATGGACTTTGCATTCAGACAACAAGAATTTGAATCCCAAATCTGCCTTTTAATAGCTAAATGAGTATGGCTAATGTATTTGCCCTCATCAAAAATTAGTTCCCTTGTTTCTACAGTGGGAATAGCAATACTTACAGGACTGTAGTAAAGATTAAATTAGGTCAGTTACGTATATAACACACCTATCAGGTAGCATCATTATCGTTATTGCTATTATTACTATTATTTATTATATAACTATTCTGTTGTTTTAAAAAATATTCAGAGAGAAAAAGTATATGGCTTCCTTTAGAAACAAATTAGCCAGAACAAGTTGTAATGATAAAGAGCTTACCCAGAAGACACTTGAATTGTATATATTGAATAGTGATAAAGGGGAAGTGAAAAGATAATTAAATTAATTGATTGCTAAAGTATTTTTGCCCAGTTAAAAGTCAAAACTAGGGGGTTAAGTGAAGACTTTCTGCATGTCTGAATTTTATATATTCACTCATTCATTTATTCAAAACTGCATATTTATGTAACATTAACTATATGCTGGGCATTGTGGAAAAAGAAAGATCAAGGGTTAGGAGCATGCAAACAGAATTTCATCTAAATAATTATAGTACTTTTTTCAAACCACAAACATACAAAAAGATGTTCACTGTCACCAATAGTTAAATAGTATAAATTAATAAAATTATAAGATACTTTCTCTTATAGGATTGCAAAAAATTAGAAAGCCTAGTAACATTTAAAATTGGCAAAGATATAGGCATACTCTCATCCACTGTTTGGAGGTGTGTAAATTATTACAATTATTTTTGGCAATATTTGAGTAATTTGAAAATATTTATCTAAATTTAAAATGTGCATAGCCAGCAATTCTAAGAATTTATCTTACAGAAATAATATCATGGGAACATAAAGATATCTTTAGATCTAAAGATATCTTTAGAACATAATAATATGTTTTCTCTTTAGGGACAGAGAGGGAGACAGAGAGGTTTACTGCAGTATTGTTTATAATCACATGGAAGGAGGAGTGCAACAGAATAGTATATTCCTATATTTACACTCACATGTCTGTTGGCAGAGGACCTTAGTCCCTTACAACATGGACCTCTCTATAGGGCTAATTGAGCATACTTATGCCATGGCAACTGACTTCTTGCAGAGAAAGTCATGTAAAAGAGAGAAAGATATATGCTGCCCCCACAAAAAAAAAATAAGTATGTGAGGTAATGCATATGTTAATTAGCTTAATTTAGCCATTCTACAATATATACATATTTAAAAACATGTTGTACATGGTAAATACATACAATTTTTATTTGTAGTTTAAAAACTAATTAAAAAAAAGAAAGCTGCAATACCTTTTATGACCTAGTCTCAGAAGTCACACAATATCATTTCTACAATATTCTGTCAATTAGCCCTGAATCCCCAAATCCAGTCTAAGCTCAAGAGGTGGCAAATTAGGCTTCAGTTTTTGGAGGGAGAAGTGTTGAATAATCTGTGGACATATTTTAAAACTATTCCTCTTTGTCCTCTGGCTACAAATTATTTACATTCTTCATACATGGAAAATATATTCACCCTCTTCCATACCAACTCCCAGTGCCAGGTCTTAATCTTTTACAACATCAGCTAAAAGTCTAGAAATTTGCCATCTTAATCAGACCTAAATGTGAATGCGGCTTCTCTAGTGTTGTTTTTTAAGTGCAGCTCCTTGAGTACAGTGCCTTTTAACTCAAGGCCTGTGGGTTTAAGAGACAAGTTACCCACATACTCATCCAACATGCATAAGATAACTGTAGACAATCCTGTTCAAATAGTGGAAAAATGGGAAGCCTAAAGCAATCACTGGTCCATAGCAATTCTGAAATCCACCCAGGCACATGTTCAATGTTTCTTGATTCTAACTCAAGGAACTTCCTAGGAGTGGTTCTCCATGGCTCTTGGCTGTACCCTTTGGTTTATTGGTTCTCTCCTCTGATTAATCTTTCCTTCCTCTTGAAAGATAGACTGTTTTGGAGCTGTGCCGTTTTCTCAGGAAAACTTTGGAATTTCAAATACCTCTTTTCATTGTGTACTATCTCTGTTCCCTTCAGTCTAAGCTGATGGCATTTCTGTCAATATCATTATTCTTAGAAACTTTCTGAATCCCCTATGAACCTTATTCGAGCTCACTTCATTAGACAAAAGTCATACCCCAAAATATTTTCAAGGAAAGTTATTCTCTACTTTGGGCTTCTGCTGAACTGTTGAAGGACAATACCCTTAAGCTTGTTCAAAGCTCTGTTGTTTCACTGAGTGGTTCTCAGAAGCACCATCTTACATCTTTCTGAGGTTGTAAACAAAGTATTTTGCAGCCACACTCTCATCTTCATCTCTGGAACATATCTTTCCATCAGTGCCCTGAATTTGATTTTTGCTGGGAAGCCATGACTTTATTTTAGGTTTGTTTGCCATCTAGAGATGGTGGAGATTTTCAAAACTATCAAGTAATGGCTTCTCACGTTTAGCAATTCTTCTTTTAGTTTATCTCCTTCCTCTCACATTCAGTATCAAGAAGAAACCAGGTGAAATATTCAGCACTTTGCCTGGCTATCTCCTTGGGAAGATCACTCAGTTCATTGGGTATATTTTCTACTTTCCACATTACCACAAGTAATAGTATTGCAAAATTTCTGCCACTATATCCTAAGGATCCCTTTTCTTCAGGTTCCAATAAACTTTTTCTTACTTTTCTTTTAGCTTTTACCTTTAGCCTTCCTATAGCCATCAGGCTTCTATTAACAATTTCATTAGGCTTTTTCTAATACTCTCCCTTAAAGCCTTTACAGCTTTTGCCCACATCCAGTTCCAAAGACACGTCCACAGTTTTATGTATTTATTATGACAGCACCTATTTTGGGGTATCAGATCTGTATCAGTTATTTTCTGCTGTGTAACAAATTACTCCAAAACACAGTAGCTTGTAACACCTTTTATTATGTCACAGTTTCTATGGGTTAGGTGTCAGGGAGCAGCTTATGTGGGTGGTTATGGCTCAGGGTCTCTCATGAGATTACAGTCAACGTGTCTGTAAGGGCTACAGTCATCTGTAGGCTTGAAGGAGGCCCAAGGACCCACTTCCAAGATGGCTCACTCACATATACATTGGCAAAGGGCCACAGTTCTTCACTGGCTATTAACAGGAAGCCTCCATTCCTTGCTATGTTGGCCTTTCCTTACGGCTGCTTGAATGGTCTCACGACATGGAAGTTGGCTCCCCCAAGAGTGAGTGATCTGGGAGAGAAAGCAAGGATTGAGCCGCAATGTCTTTTATGATCTAGTCTCAGAAGTCACACACTATAACTTCTGCCACATTCTGTCGATTAGAAGTGAGTCACAATGTTCAGCCCACACTCAGGAGATGGGGGTTAGGTTCTACCCTTTCACCTAGAAAACATTGATGTATTATTATGTAAAAAAACAGAGCAAGTTTTATATCTATATGTATAACATGATTCTGTTTTGGGAGAAAGCAATCTAACCTTGCATACATGGGTAAAAACATAAAGATTTATTGAAACCTACAGACCAAAATGTTGATAGTTCTTACAGAGATATGTTAGGCAGTTGGAATGAGCCTAGTGAGACATAAGAGAAGAAGAATGAGTTTTAAATATTACTTTTAAAAACAGGTAGAATTTATGCATTTTAAAATTTCTACTTGCGTTTTTCCATGTTTTAAAAACTTTCTAAAATAAGCATGTGTAGCTTACACAATTAACAACTGTGCTTACCAAGAGGAGAATGTTTACTCAGCTATAAATGTTGAATTGAGATTGGAGAACAATGGACATGAGGACATGATCCACCAGAAGTCTCAAGATAATAATCAAGTGTGCAAGAGAAAAATAATTTAGTTACTACTGAAGATCTGATTTGTTCAAAGTAGATAAAATCAGCCATGTAAATTATGAAAAACATAACTTCAGTTCTATTTGCTTTACTACGGAGTAAATGTTGACAAGATTTTAAGATAGAATAGAAAACAAAGGACTTCTGATTAAAATGGAAACATGGCAGACTGAAACATACTTTACCTACTCTTCCCTTCTGAAACTCAACTACAGTGTCAGTAAAGGCTGTGTGTACACACACACATTTAAGAGACAGAAAGAGACAGAGAGATAGAGAGAGAGAGAGAAAACATAAGAGAGGACAACAACAATATAATTTTGACTGCTGGAAAGCTGATGCATGTTAATTGCCTTTGCAGATCAGAAGAAGCTGAAATAGAAGCCCATGAGGGTGAAAGTCAGGGATTTCCAAAAACAATCTTGGAAGTCGAAAGCACCGGGTACTTCAGAATGTAAGGGACACAAGTAGAGAAGAAAACAAGAGGATTGATTTAAAATCTATTTAGGACACGGTTTATTCCAGATCCTTTCTGTAGCACCAACCCCAGTCAGGCAACTTTCTCTTTCTGACCTTGGCAGAAAATTAGAGGTTTACTCTCTGGAGATGTCAAGCCAGAGAACTCTGGACTTAGGGCATTAGGTAGAGAGGAGAATAAGAATACCATACCAAAAACAGGGAAAGTAGCTGAAAGTCTCTATTCTAAACAATCTCTTCCATAGCTCAGCTTTAGAATTCTGGCAGCCATATTTAAAGGCAGGAGATTGGTGGATTTCTCTAAAAAGAAAATGATCAGCCCAAGAGCAAAGCAAAGCAAAACAAAACAAAACAAAACAAAACAAAATGTAGACAGTTGGGGAGTCCTTCAATGAAACGGGAGTCAATTATTCTTCAGTGAAGCCCAGTCTTTAATAAGCCCTATTTTCTCACACAGACACAACTGTAAGGCTTCTCTCTCCTTATTGTTGTTATTTTTTAAAATTATTATTTCAGAAATGAGGATCTCACTGGTACTATCTCTGTTTCCTTCAGTCTCAAGTGATCCTGGGCTCAAGTGATCCTTCCACCTCAACCAGGCAAGTGGCTAGGATTATAGGTGCATGCCACTGCACCTGGCTTGGCTTCTTTCTTAATATGAGCCAAAATAAGAATGACAAGAGATTTCAGAAAAACTTTTAACATCAGAAAGGCCAAAACAAAGAAAAAGGTAACATGAACAAAACAAATCACGTAGGAAGTAGAAGAAAAAAAACTATCATCAGGGAAATAAGAAAAGGTGTTACATCCATGACATACACACAAAAAGTTATAAAAAGTCAATATTTGAAAAAAAATAAAGGCCTTAGACATTTTAAAATGTGATGCAAGAAACAAAAATTTAAATGTTCTATGGAAAGGATTAAGAAAATGTCTTAAAAATGTAGACAAGAAACAAAAGAAACAAAAACAAGAAGAAGATGTAAAATAACAGAGAAAACATAAAGTCTACATATCTATCATTTGAATAATATCAATACCAGAAAAAGACCAGAGCAAATGGAGGGGAAATTGTCAAATAAATAATCTAATGTTTTTCAGAATGAAAGGACATATTTCCAGACTGAATGAACCCCACGAACTACTCAGCATCCCACATTAAAGTAGACTCATGCAGAAATACATCATCATGAAATTTTGGAACACTGCAAACATGCAGACCCTAGAAGCATCCTGATTTTTTAAAAAACTCACATACAAAGGATTGAAAATCAGAATATTGTCAGACTTCTTAAAGCAAGTTAAACTGCAGAACAATGGAGGAATGTCTTCAAAGTTCTCAGAGAAGATTGTTTCCAACCTCTAATCTGTACCCTAACAACTAATAAAGTGTGAAGTTAGAATAAGGACAGTTTCAGGCAAGCAAGATCCCAGCAAATTTACATTCTATGCATCATTTCTCAGAAAGCTAAAGGAGGATGTGTTCATTAAGTAAAGAGTAAACTAAGAAAGGGTAAGATATGGAATCCAAGGAACAGGAACCTCACTCAAGAGAGTCAAAGGGAATTCCCTGGATGACAGCAAAAGAAGATTCCCAAGGCAACAGCTGTGTTGCATCCTTGAATGTAACTGGCCCAGACTGAAGAGGAGGACAGAACCTCCAGGAGGAAAGGAGGAAGTAATATGTGTAAAATTGACATAATCTTCAATATGTTTGATGTTTTGAGTGGAGATTATAATTCTTTAATAAAATTTAGAGTGCATTAATTAAAACTATCAAATGGGAAAAAATAAGATGGTTATTAATTCCAGGAAACATATAACATTACACAAGAAGGGAATATAATTAACAGAGTACTTGGCTCAGATAAATAATTTTTGCATAGACAAAATAATGTAAGCCGCAATAGTAATCTATCTGAAAATATGGTGATGTGGTTTGGCTGTGTCCCTACTCAAATCTCATCTTGAATTGTAACTCCCATAATTTTCATGTGTCATGGGAGGGACCAAGTAGGATGTAATTGAATCATGGGGGGCAGGTCTTTCCTATGCTGTTCTTGTGATAGTGAATAAGTCTCATGAGTTCTGATAGTTTTATAAAGAGGAGTTCCCCTACACAAGCTCTTTGCCTGCTGCCATTTAAGATGTGACTTTGCTCCTCCTTTGCCTTCTTCTATGATTATGAGGCCTCCCCAGCCATGTGGAATTGTGAGTCGATTAAACCTCTTTCCTTTATAAATTACCTAGTCTCAGGTATGTCTTTATTAGCAGCATGATAATGGACTAATACAGTAAATTGGTACCAGGAGTGGGGTGCTGCTGTAAAGATACCCAGAAATGTAGAGATGACTTTGGAACTGGGTAACAAGCAGAGGTTGGAACAGTCTGGAGGGCACAGAAGAAGACAGGAAGATGTGGGAAAGTTTGGAACTTCCTAGAGACTTGTTGAATGGCTTTGACCAAAATGCTGATAGTGATATGGGCAATAAAGTCTAGGCTGAGGTGGTCTCATATGGAGATGAGGAACTCATTGGAAACTGGAACAAAGGTGACTTTTGCTATGTTTAGCAAAGAGACTGGCAGCACTTTTCCCCTGCCCTAGAGATTTGTGGAACTTGTTTTTTTTTGTTTTTTGTTTTTTTTGAGACTGAGTCTCACTCTGTGCCAGGCAGGAGTGCAGTACCACGATCTCAGCTCATTGCAACCTCCACCTCCTGGATTCAAGCAATTCTCCTGCCTCAGCCTCCCAAGTAGCTGGGACTACAGGCATGCACCACCACACCCAGCTAATTTTTGTATTCTTAGTAGAGATGGGGTTTCACCATGTTGGCCAGGATGATCTTGATCTCTTGACCTCATGATCTGCCCATCTTGGCCTCCTAAAGAGCTGGGATTACAGGCATGAGCCAGAGATTTATGGAACTTTTAACTTGAGAGAGATGATTTAGGGTACCTGGCCAAAGAAATTTCTAAGCAGTGAAGTGTTCAAGAATTGACTTGAGTACTGTTAAAAGCATTCAGTTTTACGTATTCACAAAGATATGGCTTGGAATTGGAACTTATATTTAAAAGGGAAGCAGAGCATAAAAGTTCAGAACATTTGCAGCCTGACTACGCCATAGAAAAGCAAAACCCATTTTCTGAGGAGAAATTCAAGCTGGCTGCAGAAATTTGCATAAGTAATGAGGAGCCAAATGTTAATCACTAAGACAATGGGGAAAATGTCTGCAGGCCATATCAGAGGTCTTCACTGCAGTCTTTCCCATCACAAACTGGGAGGCCTAGGAGGAAAAAATGGTTTTGTGGGCTGGGTCCAGCTCCCCCTGCATCCCATCCACTCCAGCTGTGGCTAGCTATGATGGTATACCTTGGGCCAATGGATTCGGAGGATGCAAGTCCAGCCTTGACAGCTTTCATATGGTGTTGAGCCTGTGGGCACACAGAAGTTTGCTGCAGTGATGGGGCCTCCTGGAGAACCTCTGCTAAGGCAGTGCAGAAGGGAAATGTGGGGTTGGAGTCCCCACACAGAGTCCCCACTGGGGCACTGCCTACTAGAGCTGTGAGAAGGGGCTCTCTGTCCTCCAGGTACCAGAATTGTAGATCCATCAACAGCTTGCACCATGTGCCTGGAAAAACCACAGACACTCAATGCCAGCCTGTGAAGACAGCCAGAAGCGGGGGGAGTGTACCCTGCAAAGCCACAGAAGTGGAGCTGCCCAAGGCCATGAGAGTCCACCTCTTGCATCAGCATGACCTGGATTTGAGATATGGAGTCAAAGGAAATCATTTTGAAGCTTTAAGATCTGACTGCCCTGCTAGATTTCAGACTCCCATGTGACCTTTAGCCCCTTCATTTTGGCCAATTTCTCCTATTTGGAATGAGCGTATTTACCCAATGCAACCATGTGGAACTGTGAGTCAATTAAACTTATTTCCTGTATAAATTACCCAGTCTCGGGTATGTCTTTATTGGCAGCATGAGAATAGACTAATACATATGGTGTAGCTATGTATAAGTGGATGAGTGAAAATTCTGTGGGGGTATTCAGGGAAGTTATGATGTAACTTCAACAGTGAAGAGTGCCTAGACAATATCTGAAATGCAAAATAAAAAAGTATAGAATAAGCTTGTTTATTAAAAACATGGAGGCTGTGGTAGGCATTCATCAGTTCTTTTAAGGGTGTCCGGCATCTTTCAAACAACATCCTTTTTAAACAATTATTTTTTATTTTTATGGGTACATAGTAGGTGTATATATTTATGGGGTATATGAGATATTTTAATACAGGTATACAATGTGTAATAATCACATTAGTGTAAATGGGGTTTTCATTACCTTAAGCATTTATTATTTCTTTGTGTTATGAACAATTATACTCTTTCCATTATTTTTAAATGTACAATAAATTATTGTCAACTGTAGTTGCTTTGTTGTGCTATCAAATCCTGGATCTTATTCATTCTATCCAACTATATTTTTGTGCCCATTAACCATCCTACTTTCTCTCCCCACCCCACTATCCTTCCTAGCCTCTGGTAACCATTGTTCTATTTTTTATCTCCACGAGTGCAATTCTTTCAATTTTTAGTTCCTACAAATGAGTGAGAACATGTGAAGTTTGTCTTTCTGTGCCTGGCTTATTTTACTTAACATAATGACCTCCAGTTCCACGTATGTTGTTACAAATGACAGGATCTCATTCTTTTTTATGGCTGAACAGTACTCCACTGTGTATATGTGCTGCATTTTCTTTATCCATTTGTCTGTTGATGGACACTTAGGTTGCTTCCAAATCTTGGCTATTGTGAATACTGCTGCAATAATCATGAGATTACAGGCATCTCTTTGATATCCTGATTTCCTTTCTTTAGGGTACGTAGCTGGCAGTGGGATTGCTGGATCTCATTGTAGCTCCATTTTTAGTTTTTTTGAGGAACCTCCAAACTGTTCTAGACAGTGGTTGTACTAATTTACATTACCATCAACAGTGTACAAGGGTTCCCTTTTCTCCACATTTTCACCAGGATTTGTTATTCTCTGTCCTTTGGATAAAAGCCATTTTAACTGGAGAGAGATGCTATCTCATTGTAGTTTTGGTGTGCATTTCTCTGATGATTAATGATGTAGAGCACTTTTTCATATACCTGTTTGCCATTTGTATGTCTTCTTTTGAGAAATGTCTATTCAGATCTTTTGCCCATTCTTAATTGGATCATTACATTTTTTCCCTATTAAGTTGTTCAAAACTGGAGGAATCACATTAACTGACTTCAAATTATGCTACAGAGCTATAGTAACCTATATTCTGGCTATTAGATTCTTGTCAAATGGGTAGTTTGCAAATATTCTCCCATTCTGTGGTTGTCTCTTCTTTGTTAATTGTTTCCTTTGCTGTGCAAAATATATTTTTTTTCTTTTTGAAATGGAGTCTCACTCTGTCACCCAGGCTGGAGTGCAGTGGTGCATATTGGCTCATTGCAACCTCTGCCTCCTGGATTCAAGTGATTCTCCTGCCTCAGCCTCCTGAGTAGCTGGGACTACAGGCATGTGCAACCACACCCAGCTAATTTTTTTTTTTGTATTTTTAGTAGAGATGGGGTTTCACCATGTTAGCCAGGATGGTCTCAATCTCCTGACCTCGTGATTTGCCTGCCTCAGCCTCCCAAAGTGCTGGGATTACAGGCGTGAGCCACCATGCCCGGCCAAGACTTTTAACTTGATGTGATCTCATTTGTCCATTTTTGCTTTGGTTGCCTATGCTTATGGGGTATTACTCAAGAAATCTTTGCCCAGTTCAATGCCCTGAAGAGTTTCCCCAATGTTTTCTTTTAGTAGTTTCATAGTTTGAGGTCTTAGATTTGTCTTTAATCCAGTTTGATTTCATTTTTGTATATGGTGAGAAATAGGGGTCTAGATTCATTCTTCTACATATGGATATCCAGTTTTCCCAGCACCATTTATTGAAAGGACTATCCTTTCCTCAACATATGTTCTTGGCACCTTTGTCAAAAATGAGTTTACTGTGGATGTGTGGGTTTATTTCTGGATTCTCTATTCTGTTCCTTTGGCCTATGTACCTGTTTTTATGCCACTACATGCTGTTTTGGTTACTATAGCTCTGGAACATAATTTGAAGTCAGGCAGTATGATTTCTCCAGTTTTGTTCTTTTTGCTCAGGGTAGTTTTGGCTACTCTGGGTCTTTTGTTCTATATAAATTTTAAGATCATTTTGTTCTATTGCTGTGATGAATGTCTTTGGTATTTTGATAGGGATTGCATTGAATCTGTAGATTGTTATGTGTAGTATGGACATTTTAACAATATTGATTCTTCCAATCCACGAAGATGGAATACCTTTCCATTTTTTGGTGTCCTCTTCAACTTCTTGCATCAGTGTTTTATAGTTTTCTTTTTTTCACTTTTGAATTTTTATTTAAAAACAGAATATTCTGAAATGCTTTTATGTGTTTCTTCTAATCAAGGTAAATGATCTTTTAAAAACTTACACAATTTTCAGCTGGGCACGGTGGCTCATGCCTGTAATCCCAGCACTTTGGGAGGCTGAGGCAAGTGGATCACCTGAGGTTGGGAGTTTGAGACCAGCCTGACCAACATGGAGAAACACCATCTCTACTAAAAATACAAAATTAGTCAGGCGCGATGGCACATGCCTGTAATCCCAGGTACTCAGGAGGCTGAGGCAGGAGAATCACTTGAACCTGGGAGGCGGAGGTTGCAGTGAGCTGAGATTGCACCATTGCACTCCAGCCTGGGCAACAAGAGCGAAACTCCATCTCAAAAAAAAAAAAACAAAAAAAAAAAACCAGAAAACAAAAAACAAAAATACTTACACAATTTTCACAAATTCCTTTCAAGTTGTCTCTAAGCAAATAATGTTCAAAGGGTTTATCTATTTATTCGGGGGCACGTGTGCAGGATATTCAGGTTTGTTACATAGGTAAACGTGTGTCATGGGTGTTTGTTGTACAGATTATTTCATCACCCAGGTATTAACCCTAGTAGTCATTAGTTATTTTTCCTGATTCTCTCCCTCCTCCTACCCCCCACCCTTTGATAGGACCCTGTGTGTGTTGTTCCCCTCCATGAATTCATGTGTTCTCATCATTTAGCTCCCACTTATAAGTGAGAATATGCAGTATTTGGTTTTCTGTTCCTGTGGGTAGTTTGCTAAGGATAATGGCCTCCAGTTCCATCCATGTCCCTGAAAAGGACATGATCTCATTTCTTTTTATGACTGCATAGTACTTCATCATGTATATGTACCACATTTTTTAAGTCTAGTCTATCATCGATGGGCATTTAGGTTGATTACATGTCTTTGCTACTGTGAATAGTTCTGCAATGAACATAGGCATGCATGTGTCTTTACAATAGAATGATTTATATTTCTTTGGGTATATACCCAGTAATGGAATTGCTGGGTCAAATGGTATTTCTGTTTTCAGGTCTTTAAGGAATCCCCACATTGTCTTCCACAATGGTTGAACTTATTTATACTCCCACCAACAGTGTAAAAGTGTTCCCTTTTCTCCACAACATCACCACCATCTTTAATTTTTTGACTTTTTAATAATACCCATTGTGACTGGTGTGAAATGGTATCTAATTGTGGTTTTGATTTGCATTTCTCTAATAATCAGTGATGTTAAGCTTTTTTCAATATGATTTTTGGCCCCGTGAAAGTGTCTGTTCATGTCCTTTGCCCACTTTTAAATGGAGTTGTTAAGTTGCTTATAGATGATGAATATATTAGACCTTTGTCAGACGCATCAATTGCAAAAACTTTCTCCCATTTTGTAGGCTGTCTGTTTACTCTGTTGATAGTTTCTTTTGCTGTGCAGAAGCTCTTCAGTTTAATTAGATCTCATTTTTCAATTTTTGCTTTTATTGCAATTGCTTTTTGTGTCTTTGTCATGAAACATTTTCCCATTCTTATGTATAGAATGGTATTGCCTGGGTTTTCTTATAGGGTTTTTATAGTTTTGGGTTTTACATTTAAGTCTTTAATCCATCTTGAGTTAACTTTTGTATACAGTGTAAGGAAGGGGTCCGGTTTTAATTTTCTGTGTATGGCTAGCCAGTTTTCCCAGCACCATTTATTAAATAGAGAATCCTTTTCCCATTGCTTGTTTTTGTCAGGTTTGTCAAAGATCAGATAATTGTAGGTGTGTGGTTTTATTTCTGGGTTCTGTATTCTGTTCCATTGGTCTGTGTGTCTGTTCTTGTATCAGTATCATGCTGTTTTGTTTACTGTAGCCCTGTAGCATAGTTTGAAGTCAAGTAATGTGATGCCTCCAGCTTTGTTTTTTTGCTTAGTATTGCCTTGGCTATTTGGGCTCTTTTTTGATTCCATATGAATTTTAAAATAGTTGTTTTTCTGGTTTTGTGAAGAATGTCAATGGTGATTTAATGAGGATAGCATTGAATCTATAAATTGCTTTGGGCAGTATGGCCATTTTCACAATATTGATTCTCCATATCCATGATCATGGAATGTTTTTCCATTTGTTTGTGTCATCTCTGAGTTCTTTGAGCAGTGGTTTGTAGTTCTCCTTGAAGAGGTCTTTCACTTCTCTTGTTAGCTGTATTCCTAGGTATCTTATTGTTTTTTTTTTTTTTTTTTTTTTTTTTTGAGACGGAGTCTTGCTCTGTCGCCCAGGCTGGAGTGCAGTGGGGCGATCTCGGCTCCCTGCAAGCTCCGCCTCCCGGGTTCACGCCATTCTCCTGCCTCAGCCTCCCGAGTAGCTGGGACTACAGGCGCCCGCTACCACGCCCGGCTAATTTTTTGTATTTTTTTTAGTAGAGACGGGGTTTCACCGTGTTAGCCAGGATGGTCTCGATCTCCTGACCTCGTGATCCGCCTGCCTCGGCCTCCCAAAGTGCTGGGATTACAGGCGTGAGCCACCGCGCCCGGCCGTATCTTATTGTTTTTGTGGCAATTGTGAATGGCAGTTTATTCAGGCTTTGGCTCTCAGTTTGCCTATTGTTGTTGTATAGGAATGCTAGCAATTTTTGCACATGGATTTTGCATCCTGAGACTTTGCTGATGTTGCTTGTTAGCTTAAGAAGTTTTAGGGCTGAGACAATGGGATTTGCTGGATATAGGATCATGTCATTGGCAAACAAAAATAGTTTGACTTCCTCTATTCTTATTTCAATAGGCTTTCTTTCTCTTGTCTAATTGCCCTGGCCAGAACTTCCAATACTATGTTGAATACGAGTGGTAAGAGAGGGAATCCTTGTCTCATTCCAGTTTTCAAGGGGAATGCTTCCAGCTTTTGCCCACTCAGTATAATATTGGCTGTGGGCTGTCATATAAGGCTCTTATTATTTTGAGGTATATTCTTTCAATATCTAGTTTATTGAGAGTTTATAACATGAAGGGATGTTGAATTTTATCAAAAGCCTTTTCTGCATCTATTGAGATAATCATGTGGCTTTTGTCTTTAGTTCTGTTTATGTGGTGAATCACATTTATTGATTTGCATATGTTGAACCAACCTTGCATCCTGGGGATGAAGCCTGCTTGATCATGGTGGATAAGCTGCTGGCTTTGGTTTGCCAGTATTTTGTTGAGAATTTTTGCACTGATGTTCATCAAAAATACTGGCCTAAAGTTTTCTTTTTTGGTTGTATCTCTGCCAGATTTTGGCATCAGAATGATGCTGGTCTCATAGAATGAATTAGGGAGGAGTCCCTCCTTTTCAAACTTTTGGAATAATTTCAGTAGGAATGAAAAAAGAAATCCAGGACCAGACAAATTCACAGCTGAATTTTCCCAGATGTACCAGCTCTTCTTTGGACATCTGGCAGAATTTGGCTGTGAATCCTGGTCCAGGGCTTTTTTTGGTTGGTAGACTATTTATTACTGCTGCAATTTCAGAACTTGTTATTTATCTGTTCAGGGATTCCGTTTCTTCCTGGTTTAGTCTTGGGAGAGTATGTGTGTCCAGGATTTCATTCAGTTCATCTAGATTTTCTAGTTTATATGCATAGAGGTGTTTATGATATTCTCTGATGGTTATTTGTATTTCTGTGGGGTCAGTAGCAATATCCACCTTATCATTTATCATTGTGTTTATTTGAATCTTCTCTTTTTTCTTCTTTATTAGTCTAGCTAATGATCTATTTTACTAATTTTTTTTTCAGAAAAAACCCTCTATATTCAATGATCTTTTGAAAGGTTTTTAGTATCTCTATATCCTTTAGTTGAGCTCTGATCTTGGTTATTTCTTGTCTTCTGCTAGCTTTGGGGTTTGTTTTGCTCTTGGTTCTCTAGTTCTTTTAGATGAGATGTCAGGTTGTTAACTTGAGATCTTTCTAGCTTTTTGATGTGGGCATTTAGTGCTATAAGTTTCCCTCTTAATACTGCCTTAGCTCTGTCCCAGAGATTCTGGTACATTGTGTCTTTGCTTCATTAGTTTCAAATAACATCTTGATTTCTGCCTTAATTTCATTATTTACCCAGGAGTCATTCCGGAGGAGGTTGTTCAATTTCCATGTAGTTGTATGGCGTTGAGTGAATTTCTTAGTCTAGAGTTCTAGTTTGATTGCACTATGGTCTGAGAGATTGTTATGATTTCAGTTGTATTGTATTGGCTGAGGAGTGTTTTATTTCTGATTATGTGATCAATTTTTGAGTAAGTGCCCTGAAGATGACAAGAATGTACATTCTGTTGTTTTTGGTGGAAAGTCCTGTAGATATCTTTCAGGTCTGCTTCATCCAGAACTGAGTTCAAGTCCTGAATATCTTTGTTAATTTTTTGTCTCAACGGTCTGTCTAATATTGTCAGTGAAGTGTTAGTCTCCCACTATTATTGTGTGGGAATCTAAGACTCTTTAAAGGTCTCTAAGAACTTGCTTTATGAATCTGGGTTCTCCTGTGTTGGATGCATGTATACTTAGGATAGTTATCTCTTCTTGTTGACCTGAACCTTTTACCATTATGTAATGCCCTTGTTTGTCTTTTTTGATCTCTGTTGGTTTCAAGTCTGTTTGGTCAGAACTGAGGATTACAACCCCTGGTTTTTTCTATTTTCCATTTTCTCAGGAAAATTTTCTCTCTCCCTTTATTTTGAACCTATGTGTGTCTTTGCATGTGAGATGGGTCTCTTAAAGACAGCATAGTAATGGGTCTTGATTCTTTATCCAGTTTACCACTCTGTATCTTTTAATTGGGGCATTCAGCCCATGTACATTTAAGGTTAGTATTATTATGTGTGGATTTTTTCCTGTCATCATGATGCTAGCTGGCTACTTTGCAGACTTGTTTATGTGGTTGCTGCATAGTGCCACTGGTTTGTGTTCTTTGGTGTGTTTTTGTAGTGGCTGTTAATGGTTTTTTCTTTCCATATTCCGTGCTTCCTTCAGGAGCTCTCATAAGGCAGGTCTGGTGTTAATGAATTCCCTCAGCATTTGCTTGTCTGAAAAGGATTTTATTTTTCCTTTGCTTATGAAGCTTAGTTTGGCTATATATCAAATTCTGGGTTGGAATTTCTTTTCCTTAAGAATGTTGAATATTGGCCCCCTCTCTCTTCTGGCTTGTAGGGTTTCTGGTGAGAGGTTTGCTGTTAGTCTGATGGGATTCTCTTTGTAGGTGACCTGGCCTTTCTCTCTGGCTGCCCTTAACATTTTTTCTTTCATTCCGACCTTGGGGAATCCGATGATTATGTGGTTTGGGGATAATCTTCCCATAGAGTATCTTACTGGGGTTCTCTGCATTTCCTGAATTTGAATGTTGGCCTGTCTTGCTAGGTTAGGGAAGTTCTTCTGGATGATATCCTGAAATATGTTTTCCATATTGGTTCCATTCTTTCTGCCTCTTTCAGGTACAACAATCAGTCATAAATTTGGTCTCTTTACATAATCCCATATATCTCGGAGGTTTTGTTGATTTCTCTTCATTCTTTTTTGTCTATTCTTGTCTGTCTTATTTCAGAAAGACAATCTTCAAGCTATTTTGGCTGTCAGCACCTGCATTGTTTTGTCATGATTTTTGGCTTCCTTGCATTGGGTTATGACATGCTGCTTTACCTCAGCAAAATTCATTTCATTTTTTTAATCTACACTCTGAAGCCTACTTCTGTCACTTCAGCCATTTCATTCTCAGGCCAGTTCTGAACCTTTGCTGGAGAGGTATTGTGGTCATTTGGAGGAAAGAGAGCACTCTGGCTTTTTGAATTTTCAGAATTTTTGCACTGATTCTTTCTCATCTTTATGGGCTTATCTACCTTTGATCGTTGAGGTTGCTAACCTTTGGACAGGGTTTTTTTGTGGATTTTTGTTTGTTTTTCTTTTAACATTCTGACCACTTTTCCACAGGGCCACTGAGGTTTGCTGGGGGTCTGCTCCAGACCCTAGTCATGTTGGATTTTCCAGTGCCTAAAGGTATCACCAGTGAAGACTGTAAAATAGCAAAGATGGCAGCCTGGCCCTTGCTCTGGGAATTCCCTCCCAGGGGAGTACAGATCTATTGCTGGCCCAAATGCACTCATAGAAGATGGCTGGAGACCCCAGTTGGGAAGACATCTCACCCAGTCATGAAGAATGGGATCAGGGACTTGCTTAAAGAAGCAGTCTGGCTGCTTCTTTACAGTAGCTCATGCCTGTAATCCCAGCACTTTGAAAGGCCAAGGTGGGCAGATCACCTGAGCTCAGGGGTTTGAGATAGCCCGGCCAACATGGTGAAACCTCATCTCTACTAAAAATACAAAAAAAAAAAAAAATTAGCTGGGCATGGTGGTGTGCACCTGTATTCCTAACTGCCTGGGAGGCTGTGGCATGAGAATCGCTTGAGCTGGGGAGGTAGAGGCTGCAGTGAGCTGAGATCATGCCACTGCACCCCAGCCTGGGCAGCAGAGTGAGACTCCGTCTCAAAATTAAAAAATTAAAAAATTTAAAAAGAAGAAAGAAAAAGAAAAAAAAAAAAGAAAGAAGCAGTCTGGCTGCTTTTTGGTAGAGCAACTGTGCTGTGTTGGGGGATCCCTTCAAGCTTTGCACTCTGTCCCAGGGAGAAATTAGAACTCTATCAGCTGTAGGGGCAGGGGTCGCTGGAGACATGGGCAGCGGTGGCTGGAGACTCCAGGTAGGAGATCCTGTCCAGTGAGGAGGAATAGACTGGGGTCCTATTTAAAGAAGCAGTTTGGCCATACCTCGGCAAAGCAGCCATGCTGTGCTGGGGTACCACCTCTGCCCCATTTGGTCTGGACTCTCCAAAGCCTGCAGGCTGGAACAGCTAAGTAGCCTAAACAGCAAATGTGGTGGCCCACCCCTCCCACTGGGCACTCTGTCCCATGAGAAATCAGAACTCTGTCAGCCACAGGATATGGGCGGGGGTGGCTGGAGGCCCCAGTTGGGAGGTCCCACTCAGTGGGGAGGAATGGATTGGGATACCACTTAAAGAAGCAGTCTGCCCATGTTTTGGTAAAGCAGCTGTGCTGTGCTGGGGGATCCCCTTCTTGTCCAGTCCATTTGGACTCTCCAAAGCCTGCAGGCTGGAACAGCAAAGATGGTGGCCCACCCCTTCCCCTGGGAGCTCTATCCTGTCACAGGTAGGCAGTACCCTGTTGCCGGTGGCTGGCTGGAATTCCAAGTCAGTTGGTCTCATCTTGTGAGGTGCCATAGAAGTGGGACCTGTAAGCTGATGCTGCTTGGCCCCTTGGATTCAGCCCCCTTCCTAGATGTATGTACAGATCTCCCACCTTGCCTGAGTTGCAGTCACCTTTGCAGGGGATCCTGGGGTGGAGTATGTAAAGCTCCTGGGTCTCCGTGTGTACCTGAGCAGCTGCTCTGCTGAGACTCCACACAGTTCTGTGTATCAGACCCAAGGCCCTGGTGGAGTGGGTACACGAGAGGAGTCCTAATCCAAGGGTTGCAAAGATCCACGGGAGAAGCGGGGTTTCTGGTGTTGCACATTCACTCATCACTTCCCTTGGCTGGGGGTGGGGGTTCCCTTGGGTCTGTGTTGCTCCCAGGTGGGCTGCTGCCCTGTCCTGCTTTTCTCCATTCTCCATGGGTTAAGCTGTTTCCCTGATCAGTCCCAATGTGAATACCTGGATGTTTCAGTTGAAGGTGCTGTATTTACCCACCCCTTTCGTTCTGCTCTGTTGAGTGCCACACACTTTAGCTGCTTCTAATCAGCCATCATGGCCCCAACATTTAGTTTTCATTGTAGAGAGATTTTACTTTGGTTAAGTTTATTCCTAGGTATTTTATTTTATTTGTAGCTATTGTAAATGGGATTACTTTTTTGATTTCTTTTTCAGGTTGTTCACCATTGGCATATACAAATGCTACTGATTTTTGTATCTTGATTTAGTATCCTACAACTTTACTGAATTTATCAGTTCTAATAGTTTTTTTGTGAGTGTGCATGTGGAGTCTTTAGGTTTTTCCAAATACAAGATCATATCATCTACAAATAGGATAATTTGACTTCTTTTTTTCCAATTTGAATGCCATTTATTTCTTTCTCTTGTCCAATTGCTCTAGCCGAGACTTCCAGTACTGTGTTGAATAACAGTGGTAAAAGTGGACATCCTTGTCATGTTCCAAATGTTAGAGGAAAGGTTTTTCAGTTTTTCCCCACTCAGTATGATACTAGCTATAGATTTTCATATGTGGCTTTCATTGTGTTGAGGTATGTTCCTTCCATACCCAGTTTTTTAAGGGTTTTTTTAAAATCATGAATGAATGTTAAATTTTATCAAATGCCTTTCCAGCATCAATTTAAATGATCAAATCGTTTTTGTTCTTCATTCTGTCAATGGAATGTATCACATTAATTGATTTGCAAATGTTAAACCATTATTGCGTCTCTGGGATAAATTCCATTTGGCCATTCATGATGAATGATCTTTTTAATCTGTTGTTGAATTCAGTTTGCTAGTATTGAGGATTTTTGCAACAATGCTCATCAGAGATATTGGCCTGTAGTTTTCCTTTTTTGATGTGTTTCTGTCTGGTTTTGGTATCAGGGTAACACTGGCCTTGTAGAGTGAGTTTGGAAGTACTCCCTCCTCCTCCGTTTTTTGGAATAGTTTGAGTAGCATTGGCATTCGTTCTTTAAATGTTTGGTAGAATTCAGCAGTGAAGCCATTGGAGCCCAGGCTTTTCTTTGCTGGGAGACTTTTTATTATAGCTTCAATCTCATTCCTTGCTATTGATCTATTCAAGTTTGGTATTTTGTATTTCTTCATGGTTCAATCTTGGTAGGTTGTATATGTTTTGGAGTTTATCAATTTCTTCTAAGTTTTCCAGTTTATTGGCATATATTGCTTATAGTAGTCTCTAATAACCCTTTGAATTTCTGTGGTATCAGCTGTAATGTTTCCTTTTTCTTATCTGATATTATTTAGTTAGGTCTCTTTTTCTTAGTCTGGCTAAAAGGTTCATTGATTTTGTTTATCTTTTCAAAAAAAACCAACTTTTGGTTTCATTGATTTTTTTTGTATTTTTTTCATTTCAATTTCATTTATTTCTGCTCTGATATTTATTATTTCTTTTCTTGTACTAATGTTGGGTTTGTTTTGCTCTTGCTTTTCTATTTCTTTAAGATGCATTTTTAGATTGTTTATTTAAAGCTTTTCTACTTTTTTGGGGTAGGCATTTACTGCTATAAACTTTCCTCTTAGTATTGCTTAGTACCACAAGCCTTGCAAATAACATCTTATAACCCATTATTTTAAACTGATGACAACTTAACTCTGATTGGAGAAACAGACACACAAACAAGCAAAGGAAAAATTAATAATAAAACTCTACACTTTAACTTCAACCCTCTACTTCTTAACTTTTTGTTGTTTCTATACTATGTCTTGACAAGTTGCTGGTGATTATTATTTTTGATAGGTTCATTTTTAGTCTTTCTACTCAAGATATGAGTAGTTTACACACCATAATTACAATGTTTTAATAGTCTGTGTTTTTCTGAGTACATACTATTGCCAGTGAGTGGTTTTTCTTTTCTTTTCTTTCTTTCTTTTTTTTTTTTTTTTTTACTGTCAGATGTTTTCTTAACACTTGTTAATGTCTTTTTCTTTCAGATTGAAGAACTCTCTTCAGCTGACAAAATCCCTCCAATTTTGTATGTCTGGAAAAGTCTTTATTTCCCCTTCATGTTTAAGGAATATTTTCACTGGATATAATATTCTAGGATAAAAGATTTTTTTCCCTCGGCATTTTAAGTAGGTCATGCCACTCTCTCCTGGCCTGTAAGGTTTCCACCGAGAAGTCTACTGCCAAACAGTTTGGAGTTCCTTTATATGTTATTCGTTTATTTCCTCTTGCTGCTTTTAAGATTCTTTCTTTATTTTTGATCTTTGAGAGTTTGATTATTAAATGTCTGAGGTAGTCTTCTTTTGGGTTAAATCTGCTTGATGTTCTATAACCTTCTTGTACTGGAATATTGATATCTTTTTCTAGGTTTGGAAAGTTTTCTGTTATTATCTCTTTGTATAAATTTTCTACCATAATCTCTCCCTCTCTCTCTCTCTTCCCTGGATGGACAACTCCTCTGGAGGGCAATTAGACTAGCCCTCGCTAGTCTAAATGCTCCCTCCATGTGCATCAGTCAAATTCTTACCTGCATTGCTTTCCACTGTGACAGAGCAGCACTGAATTCCAATGCAAAGTTCCATAATCGTTTTGCTCTTTCTCCCAAAAGCACACACATTCTCCGCCTCTTTCCTTGATGTTAAAACCAGATACTGTGATCACTCACCTGATTTTTGATTCTAATGAAAGAATCAAAATTTTCTATGAATAGTTGTTCCTGCGGGGATGGGGAGGGGATGATTGCTGGAGGGTTCTATTTGGCCATCTTGCTCTGGCCCTGTCTAAACAACATCTTATTATATTTGGGGAACTTTCTGATGTATGAGTCTTGTCTTCCCAAAATTAACCCAGAAAATTCTGTTCTGCAGTGTCATTTGCAGCTAGCACAGACACCTGTGACCTAGGCCTTACTACCAGACTCACGCACATGAGATTTTTACACAGAAGTGAACAACTTGAGAAAGGTGGCCCTGCATGGAAAACATTTTGCTGATGTGGGCTAGACAGAATCATTCTGCTTTGGAGGGCAACCATGGGTTGGTGCAAAAATAATTGCAGTTTTTACTTTTAATGAAAAAGACCGCAATTACTTTTGCACCAACCTAACAGCATTAGCAGGGAAAGTAGTGGTAGAATTTGTTTCTTTTTTTAGGACAGTTCTGCCCCACATTTTTAACCATTGTTCTTGGAAGTTTAGCATCAACATGAACTACATAATATTCATTGTCAGTTTTGTAGTTTGCAACTGACAACCCTGAGTAGTACAGTGACAAATACCAAAAGCATAGCCAAAGAACTTCTGTGCCATGGCACACCTGTAATCCCAGCATTTTGGGAGGCTGAGGTGGGTGGAATGCTTGAGCTCAGGAGTTTGAGACCAAGCTGGGCAACATGGCAAAATCCCATCTCTACAAAAAAAAAATACAAAAATTAGCCAGGTGTGGTGGCACATGCCTGTGGTCCCAGCTACTCTGGAGGCTGAGGTGGGAGGATCACTTGAACCTGAGAGGTGGAGGTTGCAGTGAGGTGACATTACACCGCTACACTCTAGCCTGGGTGACAGAGTGAGACTCTGTCTCAAAAAAAAAAAAAACTTCAAAATGGTTACCTTTGGGAGTGAAAATGTGGGGCAGGGAAGGTAGATCAGATAACTACTGGTTTTCATTATAAGCCTTTTAAAACTATTTGACTAACTACATATGTATACACACAGACACACACACACACACACACACACACACACACACATGTTCAGAAATGCAAGGCCAGGTCTATAAGAAATTGAGTATTTTTGCCTGCACATACACACACACACAGACACATACACACACATGACTATATATATATATATATAAAATATATATAGTCAAAAAGAGATATATATATATTTATATATGTCTTATAAAATTTAAAATTGAAACAAAAAGAAAGAAAACAAAGGGACAATGAGGACTATATATATATAGTCAAAAGATATATATGTATTTATATATGTCTTATAAAATTTAAAATTGAAACAAAAAGAAAGAAAACAAAGGGACAATGAGGACAATCTTTTGGTGAGAGTAAATGCGCCACATGGGTGCTACCTCACTGTTTTTTTTTCTCTGTGGGAGACATTACTAATTGATAAGAACTCTCTCTCTCTGGAGCCTGGAGACAGACTCAATACTTCCCAGAATCCAGTTTTAGGCATATAAGATTTGGGTCTTCAGAAGAAAACCATTTGCCATTCTTGGCCTAAGAGGAAATAATCCTTTACAGGCCTGCCCTTGCATTTCTGAACTTAAGTGAAAAAAGCCCAAAATATGTTTTATGGCACACCAAACTAGAACATATATCCCTGTATACCTAACTCTGAAAACCAACTTAATTAAAGGGTGATAGTCACTACTGTAGAACTCTAGCATTCCAGTGAAATTGCTACAGTTGAAAAAAGCCATTTAGGATTTAAAAAATATTCTCAACATTAACATAAAGATATACTTCAAAGCTTTACAGCACCATGATTAACAGAATTTTATTGCTGAGAGTTTTCAAAATAGTGTATATCTCTTCTCTAGCAGTATTGGCATATAACTTCATAAGAAAATCATTTTCCTTCAGGTCAGTATATAGTTAATTCACATTTCGAGATGAGGCTACCATGACAACATGACAACTTAATGAGGTTTGAACAGCTTCAGAAAAGGGATTACTAAAAGGAAGAGAAAAGAAAAACCTTGTGATAGAAAAATAGAATACCAGAATTATCTGGATGATGTTTAACAGCCATCTGCAAGGACTTATTGTCACTCTTTTATCATGGCTTCCTCTCTCTGTTTTCATTTCAACTACTGCAGTGGTAGGATTATTTGTTCTTTGATGAAAATGAGTTGTTGTACAAGATTCAAGAAGAACACTTGTTTCCATCAAGCACAGGATCTGTTAAAATCTCCTGACATTTTTCAATGGCACTTTCATATTTCCTGGAATTTGATTATAACTGCCTCATCGTTATAGGGATCACATGGCTAATGTGCAAGGGCAAAAGGTTATAGCATGAATTTTCTCGCCCCTCAAAGTCTCAAAGGAGATGATAGTTCAGGCCATGAGAGGATGACCTAGGCAGTGTGTGGTAAATGAGATATGGAACAATGTGGAGTAATGGTACAATGTTCGAAAAAGCACCAGAAGGCCTAGGACCCCAAATTCTGCCAAACCAATGGTGTGACACTGGTTAAATCACTTATCCTCTGAGTCCCATTTCTTTCATCTGTAAAATGATATGGGCAGGTTCAGTGATCTGTAAGATAACTTCATTGCACCAAATTTCCTCAATACTGATGTGGCATATTTTACAACTTTTAGAATTCCTATAAATAGTGTTTAAACATAGAAAGAATATGGATAGACTACCCTGTATTCTCTTAGAAAAATCAAAAAGCATGACCGGTGTTAAGAGCAGTGCCAAGGTAGGTTCAGAATACATAGGAATCCATTTGGGTAATTTGAGGCTGGAACAATTACGTCTAGTCAGAGAAAGGCATTAAGAAGCTGCGTATCATTTAGAAAATATTGCTCTAGAGACTATCTGTGTACAGAATAAAGCTTCAAGAAAAATGAAACAACAAAAGATAGGCAGACTCGTGAGGTCCACTAGTTGTCAGAGAACCAGGCTCCTTCTTGTTTACTGTGTGGACCTCACTCAACATTTGCACAAGATGGCTGCTGGAGCCCAAGGTGTTGAGCTGGTGTGTTCCAGGCAGCAGGTTATGGAAAGGGTCCAAGAGGGACAGTGCATGCACTCCATGAAATTCCATTTATGTCTTATTCTCTAAATGAGGTAATTTGACCACATGTAGCTGCAAGAAGACTGGAAAATGGAATTTTTGCATGAACAACGGTGTATCTAGCTAAAAGCTACTGTTTTATTACCATACATGGGGAGGGAGAAATTAGCACTTCCTGACACGGTACTGGAGCGATGAAGCAGCGTGGCAGGATGAGGCTGAGAGCAAAGTTGTCTGTCAATGCTTGAAGGAGGAAGCAAAACCAAGTTGAATTGTGCAGACAATAATGATCACAAAGACAAGGCCATGCTTGGGCTTTTACTAATGTGTTTGCCTTGTCCCATAAAGATCTGTACACATGTTCACACACACACAGACATATACTTGAGTGTACACACTACACAATGGGTCAAAAATATAGTACAGCTCTAGATCAGTCACAGAGATTAATAATAAACATGAAGCAACTCCGTCAATTCTAAAATTCAGACAGTTCAGCTTTCTCTTTATTAATAAAACCAGAAACATCCTTATAAATATTTTTAAACATAAACTCTGTGCTATGCTCCCTACAAAAGTATTCAAGCTCAGAGGAACTCTGAATGCTCTATGATGTCAAAGGATGTCTGACGATTTGGGAATTTTTTAATAACTAAGACTTAAATAGTTGAAGGGATAGTCAAACTAAATTTAGCCATTAAATTACTACATTTCAGACACTGTGTGTGTCTGTCAGTCAGAGATTACTTTTCAGATTCCCAGAAGAACAGGTCATTAAAATAAATATTCCAGAGGGTTTTAACATCAGCAAAAAACAAACTTATGAAATCTATGACACTGTTAGATTTCCATCTGTTCTAGGAGCTGTTAACGACGCATGTGGGGTTATCCAGGCATTATTTCAAAATAATGTGAATTTTAAGGACCGTTAATCATCTGCAGACTCACTATGGGAGAAGGACACGTGCCAGGTGCAGTACAGCAGATGCTGTCCGCAATTTACCAGGATCATGTCACAATTCATTCACATTATGGCAGTCTGGTGTTCAAAATCTGCTCGAAACTAGACAAACATATGCTGGATGGCTGCTAGGTAAGCATGTTTCTCAAGGTAATGAATTATACCTAGCAAGTTTCCAGATAAATTAACTTATTCCTGATCTGCAAGAATCATTTGGAATTGTCTCTGGACATCCATGTCAAAATCTTAAAGTTCTAGACAACAGACTAAGATGAAACTCACAGGCTTGCCAGGACCATGACAGAGTATTTCACATCTGATGCTAATATATTGTAAAATACAAGCTAATGAATTACAAATGGTGTCACACAGTCTTTGCACATTGTCATATTAATTCAAGATCTCAGAATTTTAAAAGCATTTTCAATATGATTCAAGTGTATAAATATTAAGGAGGCATTAACCTTTATCAAAATGATTTTTTCTTGTGCTAAAAAGTTCAAAATTTAACATAAAAGGGCACACAATTTGACTTTGCTGTAAGGTGGTTGATGAAAGTAACAGTATCTGCCCCCACATTATTCATGTAAAAACTGTGAAACCTTTCATTTACACTTCTTTGGCACTGGCGGGAGTGGTAATAGGAGTTGTGGGAGAAAGAGGAATGTGGTAAAAAGTGAGAAAAGAGTACATTGAAGGTATGTCAGTTCTTTGATTAACATGCTACTTGTCATCCTTTAGCAGAGAATAACAAAACCCTGCAGGCACTAAATAAAATGAGCCTTAGAGAGCTTTCTCATCCCAGACAACCTACAGAGTTTGTGTCAATTTGGAGTCACTGATGCAAACATTTTGTTCAAATATTTTATTTGTTTTCTACCCACATGGCATCAACAAGAATGTTTTCAAGGTCAAGTGAATATCTTGAGAAGTCAAAATGTGGGATTTCATGAACTGGCTTCCCTGCAACTGATCAGTGACCTTGGTGAAACAAATTGAGGCTTAAGCTCAAGTCCTCAGATCAGTGATTCACTTACACAGCTATCAATTCTCTTAAAAGAAAAAGAAAAATAAAAGCCCTTTCTCTCTCCAGTCAGATTTACAACAAATTTCCAGCCCCAGGGCAGCCCAGACCACACACACACACACACACACACACACACACACACACACACACACACAAACAAAACAAAAACAGGCCAGGGTGGTGGCTCATGCCTGTGATCCCAGCACTTTGGGAGGCCAAGGCAGGCAAGATCACTTGAGGTCAGTTTGAGACCAGCCTGGCCAACACGGTGAAACCCCATCTCTACTAAAAATACAAAAATTATCCTGGCGTAGTGTTGGGCGCTTGTAGTCCCAGCCACTTGGGAGGCTGAGGCAGGAGAATCACTTGAACTTGTGAGGCGGAGGTTGCAGTGAGCCGAGATCACACCACTGCACTCCAGCCTGGGTGACAGAATGAGACTCCATCTCAAAACAAACAAATAACAAACAAAAACCCCAAATGACTCCTTTTTGTCTAACTTTGTCAGAATCTTCCATTTTGGGGGCAACCATTGTGGGTGGCATTATGATCACCACGTCAGCCCCCACACCAGTAAGGCAGCATTACCCTGGACTTGCTCACTGCCATGAATCTGTTAGTTCAGTGCATGGCTCATAGCAAGTGCTCAATAAATATTTATTGAACAAAAAAATAGATATCAGGATCAAGATGATGGGAACCCCCTCTTTGAATTAACTTAGGAAACATCTCAAAGAGTAGTAAGTCATAATTAAAATCTTATAATCCATGTCTTAGAAACTTAAGCAACTTGTGAACTTCTAATGTGCTAAGCTCTCATTTTGTTAAGAATTTCTGTACTTATGTAGTTATGTGCAATAAATAATTGGGGTATTTATGAATTCTGTACTGTAGAAAGTGAGCCCAAATTACAGAAACTTCCTATATTAAAGCAAAGAAGATACACTCTGTACGACAATAGTATAACTTGTGGAACATTTTAAATAGTTACATAAACAATTCTAATGGTACACTGCCTCCTGGCAGAATAGTACATTTTCTCCAACTACTTTCAACTTTTCCATTTTGTGGAGAAGTCCTACACAACAGCCATTGGGTGGCACCATTAGTGTGGTCACAGCGTTGGGGGCCTCTGTTTCCTATCATACTGATTAACACCTCGGTTTGGGCATCGTGGGTTGAACTCTAACTAGAGTGACATGCTAGATTGCTACTGTTCACAGATTTATTTAGAAAAGAATGGGGAGAGAAAGAGATGACTTCAAAAAAGCTAATCATCACTGGTCATTAGAGAAATGCAAACCAAAACCACAGTGAGATACCATCTCACACCAGTTACGATGGTGATCATTAAAGTCTGGAAACAACAGATGCTGGTGAGGCTGTGGAGAAATAGGAAAACTTTTACACTGTTGGTGGGAGTGTAAATTAGTTCAACTCTGTTTCCTTGAGGATTTTTCTGACAGATTTGCCAAACCTGAACTGGACTGCTTAGAACATATAAACTTCTATTTTGTTTAAGCCACTCTTATTTTCTATCTCTATTACCTCTAGCTAAGATGAAAACAAACTGATATTATTGGATTAAATGGTAGATAGTGTTAGATAATGGAAAAGTTGAGAGGGAAAGTGAAGAGGTCTTGTATGAGTGAGGCAAAGATGAAGAATGACAAAGGAAAATTTAGCCATACTAATATAAACTGCCTATAAATGTGGTCACACAGCTGCTAAGTGATGAAGGTAAGACTTACACACAAGTCTATCTGACTTCGAATCCTATGCTCTTCATTACCACCTTCAATTTCCACACCTGTAAAATATAGATAATAATATGTGGGACTCCTTTCATAGAGTTATTGTAAGAATTAAGTGAAATGACATATGGAGAATTCTTAGTGCAGAGGATAGTATATAAACTGTTTGATATCTGCTGAAACTTTAAAAAAATTTTTTCTTTGTGGCTGGGCGTGGTGGCTCCCACCTGTAATCCCAGCATTTTGGGAGGCCAAGGTGTGTGGATCACCTGAGGTCAGGAGTTGAAGACCAGCCTGACCAACATGGTGAAACCCCATCTCTACTAAAAATACAACAATTTGCTAGACGTGGTGGTATATGCCTGTAATCCCAGCTACTTGGGAGGCTGAGGCAGCAGAATCGCTTGAACTTGGGAGGTGGAGGTTGCAGTGAGCCGAGATCATGCCATTGCACTCCAGCCTGGACAATAGAGTGAGACTCTGTCTCAAAAAAAAAAAAATTATCTTTGTGTACACATTCTTCCCTCTATGTGGGATGCCCTTTCTTCCTTCTTTGCCAGGGAAGCAACTTAATCATTTCTCCCATGAACTTTTTGATGACTACTACCTTCTCTTTACTGTGTATTTATCTTTTATAGCACTTACCAATGATACCAATATCTTATCATTATAGCATACAAGGAACTTATCTATTCATAGGAAGTACATGAGGTGCTTATTAAAAATGCTGATTCCTTAGCTTTCTCTAAAGATTCAGATTTGGTGGGTCTGAGATGATGCCTAGGCATCTGTGTGTTTTAGCAAGCCCCTTATGTGATTTTAACATACATAATAAATATATATTTATTATATATATTATATACACATACATCTATATTAATATTTTTTTCTTAACAGTCACAGTACTCATTTCTGAAACTGGTCACATGGTTGTATCTGGTATTTATAACTCTATTTTCTGCTACCCATTCCTTATTCCTTTAGCTGTTAGCAAGCACCTCAGCTGGCTGTGGTCCTTTACCTGGTGGAATGACCTGAACTTTCATTCCTGAAGATTCTGGCTGTTAATATTTGCATCTGAATTGGAATGTTGTAGTTTTCCATTGACTTTAATTACAGGGTATGGGAATATACACTAAGGGATTTTCTGTATTCCATACAGACTCTTCCTCACTTCCTTTGTGTCCAATTTCCCCTTGGATCAATCACTTAAACCATTTCAGTAGCTCCCTTCTTTGCCAGTTGATTCAGAGGCATAAGGAGCACAAAGTGGCCAGATGGAAGTGTTAACTTTCCATTCGTTGGAATTATTGTTCTGTCTCCTGGTAAAAGCATTTCTTCCCTTGGAACTAAGACCTCGAGACAAGTGAAGCATAAGATCTCAGAGGAGCAGGAAGCAGAAGTTTTGCTAGTGTTGACAAAGACCCTCTCTTTTGACCAAACTTGAGTCAGGGTCTTTTGTATTCCTCTTTTTGACTAGGCCCTGACCTTTGGCTCTGTTCTTGGCCTGCTTAGTCCAGTTTTAGCAAGAATACTGCTGAGTCAGTTTAGTGAAAATCCCCTTGGTATCTGATCACCCTCAATATCTGGTCAACTTCCTCAGCCCCATCCCCAATATCTTAGCATCCTGGTCAGTAAGAATCCTGTTGAATCAGTCTAGCCAAAATCCCTCTATCCTTGATGCTTCATAGTAATTTTCCACCCACTGACCACTGCCCTGCTCCTTGGCTATAAATCTTAACTTGTTACGTTCATTGTTGAGCCCGATTTCTCTCCTCTATAGTAAAACCCTCATTGTGATAGTCCCTCTTGAAAAAAGTATTTCTTACTATCTTTAACAAGTGATATGGGATTTTTTTCTTTATTATTCAATCACTAGGTGTAATAGTGAGTGCTGCCACTCCCATTTGGTGATCCTTCTGATTAGTTAAGTTCAGGAAACTGCCCTATTAGGTGATGTGCCCTTTGAAGGCAGAGACAGGCCTTTCTGATCTTTTTATCTCCTGTACCTAGCCTATAGTGAGTGCTTGATAAATGTGTGTGGAAGGAATTATTTACCTGGAGATGAGCTCTGAAGAATGAGTACACAGGCAGGAGGCACAGACCAGAAGACAGTCATCAGAGGAGATGACATCAGAGAAAGATTACAGCCAAAGCTTAGAGGAGTGGGAGTATGAGGGGTATTTGGGAAAAAGTAAACAATCAAGTTGATTGAATCATGGGATACAGGCAGGAAAAGAGTAGGGGAAAAGTGTAAAAATGTATTCGGGTTGCATGGCAAGGCCCTGGATCACCAGGGCCCCACATGCCATTGATTTTGGCCAGCACTGGAACGCCCCTGAAGGCTCTTGAGTGAGACAGTGATACAATGGAAACTGTCCATTTCTAAGATTTATCTGGAAATAGTGTGATGCCTGGAGTGAAGAGAGGAAAGACAGGAGATTTAAGATACCACTTCAGCAGCTTTGCAGTAATCCAGCAAGATAATGAAAGTCTGAACTAAAGTGGTAGAAGGTGTGGGGGAAGATTCAAGATTCAAAAGTTATTGATTATTTCTCTAATGAGACGGAGGATGGCATCATCTGTGAATAACACAGATGTGAATAACACAGATGATGCCATCCTCTATCTCATTCCTGTCTATTTTTATCATTGACACTAGAAGCACAGGTAGCTAGAAGCAAAGTGTCATTTCTTATAGTGTGATCATATTTTTTCACAGCGAACACCTAAAATATCCACAAAAAGATCCTGAGCTTCCCAGGAACACATAGAGTGCATAGGTAATTTACCAAATGGATAGAATTAAATACTCTAATGGAATAAAAACAAAATGGTTAACTAAAGAGCCTTGTTGGCGGGAAGCAGCAACTTCCCATAAAGACATTTATTCAATTAAAAATGAAGCTCAGAAGGTCATGTGTTGATTTCATATTTTCCTATAAAATACATTTGCAGGGTTTTAAAATAAATCCACTAGCCTCATAAATTAATAAAATTTAGGTTAAAAATTTATCTGGGAAGGAAATAATCAAGCATAGTGGACCTCTGCAATGTAAGTGAAGCAATTATTTCAAAGAACATTAATTGTCCGGGTGCTGTTAATCAGGTCCCAGGCAACTGGGACATTAAAACTGCAGCCCAACTCCTTCCCACAAGAAAGAATGGTTTCAAAAGTTATTTTAAAATCTTTTGCCTATAGTCTCAGTGGGGGTGTTTGCCTTACTGGCATTCCTTAACCTCTTTTTCTTTCCCCAAAATACAGTGAGTACTATGGTTCCTGGAAAGTCCTTCTACCTCCGGTTCCAGGGAAGAAACAACTGACCTATGCTATGACAATGTTTTCCATCACCATGTGTTTTCAATTACTAGATGTTTCCATTTCCACAGTGATGGTTCAGGGCTCGTGACCTGACAAGGAAATCTATGGACAATTACTAGCATCTGGTTGCTGATTACAGAAACTCTCAGTCAAATTGGCTAAAATAATAAGGACGTTTGTTTTCTCTTACAATATGAAGTCTAAAGGTAGAGCAATCCCAGCCATACCATGGTAAGGGCTCCAGGACTCAGCTTTGCCTTCTCCACAGGTTGATGTTGTCCTCAGGATGATTTTCCTTGTGATCACAAGAAGGCTGCTGGCAGCAGCTAGGGTGACATACTTCCTTTCTCGTCCCACGTAAAAGAGAGAGGGAGCCTCTTGCCCTTTGATATAACTGTGCTAATTTAGGACATATGCTCAACCTGAGCCAACCACAGACCAAGGGAAAATCTTTCCTGAGTAGCTTATGCCTTAATTCCTGACTTAATCATTATAGTAAGAGGAATAAAACAGTAAGATTGGAGTACACCAGTCAGGATCCTGGAGATGGAACGAGTATCCAAAATGGGCAGTGTTCTCTCAGAAAGGCAGAAGTTAGAGGTGGAGAAATGAATGTTAATGCAAAAAGATGTTAAAATCTATGTGTTAACTAAGACAGCAATACTATCAGTGAGTTGTAAGAGATTACTTGGCAGAAATTTCAAAGTAGGTGGCAGAGATGGCAGAGAACTGATTAGATGAATCAATTATATTAAGTACATAAAATGGTAGACAGAGTAGTAATTGAGAGAGGATTTGGTATGAAAGGATTTTAAAGAAAGAGATGCTGGTGTGCTGTGAGTCTCAAGCTCCCACCCTAAGCGGGTTGAGTGTCAAATCTTAGCAGAAGCTGAGTAAGTAAGGCTGCGTTGGAATCACTTGGATAGTGTGCTGTTTCCTTTGCAGTTAGAGAATCAGTGTGGATGTGACTTGACTTTCATCCTGGAAAATCTAGAGGCTGGAGGTGGGCTGGCATGCTGTTTTGGAGGCAGAGTGAAGGAGGATTGCTGCTATAATGGGTTGGATATGTATTCACACAGTTTTGGGAACAAGGAATGTGTGAATGTTTCCTGTGGCCTGGATGTGGGTGGTAGATATGCAATAGAGAGGCGCTGTGGAAATCATCTTAGATCCTTTCCATTACATACATCAGAGGAACAATGACCCTCACAAAAATGAAACTGAAGTGGGTCCCCCATTCCCTAGAGCTTGAAGAGGAATGAAGTGCAGGAATGGTGTGCATTTGCCCAGATCAGAGAAACTGCAGGTGAAAAACCACCGTGATATTCAGTTCTCTAAAGAAACCCCAAAGTGAGTCAACTTTAAACATCTGCCAGACCCAGCAAGTGTGAAGCCATCTTACAATATTACCAGTCAAATGAGGACTCTCCTATCCTCTTTCCTTTCTAAGCTCTTTGATCACCAGTCCCAGAGGGGTCAATAGGTGGAACGCAAGCTAGAGAAAGAAGAACAGAGAAGAGAAGAAGAACCAGCTTCTTTAATCTCTGCAAGTGGCCAGCCTATAGCAGGCTCTAATTTAGTTGTGGGAGGGGAGAAGATTTTAAATTTAATCAAGTTTAGAATTGTAATTATTATCTGGGACCAAAGATTTAAATGATTGAATTGATGCTGTGTTTACATCCTAAAGTGACTTTTAAACTTTTTTATTAGTTACAAGAGACCTAAAATCATGAATGATCTGGGATTTTTCATCCTGGATCCACTTTACCTTGGCCATGATCTGCGTAAGAAAAAGGGATACTTCGCACCATGTCTGTCAATAACCAGGAAACTAATGACTAGACCCTGAGACCTCTGCTACAGATGCTCAGAAAAACAAGTGTCCTGACTAGTGTGCTTGCACAAAGCAGCAGCAGTAGCAGGAGCAGCAGCAGCAGCAGTGTGACCTCTTATGCATGATGTTCACTTCCTCCCAAATCTGGCATGGGGCTATCTGCCTGACAGAATTCAGATCAGGTGCAGAACCAGAGCTGAAGGGAGATTGAGGATGTAGTCTTGCCTTTCTATTCTCAGGTATGCAGCATGCACAGCCATGCAAGGAGTTGGCACGGAATCAAGGCAACCAGCCTGCAGTGTCTGACAGAGTGCTCACACCGCACACCTGGCAATCTATGTCCGGGGTAGTTTCACCACATAAATGTGTTTACTCAAGAGAAAATTTATAAGAAATTGTCCACTTCATGGCCTCACTAGACCTGGAAGCTGACTACTCACTGCCATCCAGGTGTGACCCCCTCACTGTCTCCTGCTAAGTGCCAGCTGTTCCCTAGACCCACTGTTTCCTTAAACAACGAAGCTTCTCTTCACAGGTCTAATCAGAGAGCATTCATACCTTATCCAATTGATATGGCTTGGCTGTGTCCCCACCCAAATCTCATCTTGAATTGTAATCCCCATAATCCCCACTTGTTGAGGGAGGGAGGTGATTGGATCATGGGGTTGGTTCCTTTATGCTGTTTTTGTGATAGTGAGTGAGTGAGTTCTCATGAGATCTGATGGTTTTAAAAGTGTCTAGCATTTCCCCTGCTCGCAGTTCTCTCTCCTGCCACCTTGTGAAGAAGGTGCCTGCTTCCCCTTCACCTTCTGCCATGATTATGTTTCCTGAAGCCTCCTCAGCCATGCGGAACTGTGAGTCAATTAAACTTATTTCTTTTATGAATCACCTAGTCTTGGATAGTATCTTTATAGCAGTGGGAGAATGGACTAATACACCCATTCTCTGGGGCCCAGCTGAAGAGCTGCACCCTCCAGGAGCCTTTCCTTAGGCTTTCCACCTGGCTCCTTTGAGCACCTGCTTTTCTGTGATTTCACAGCATGTCCTGCCCAGAACATCATTTTTTTTTTTACACTGAATTGTGTAAACTTTGCTTTGTTTGCTCATTACTTCATCCATTCATTTAACAAACATTTAAGGACCCATTCAAGGTGCTTTGCCGGGTGCTAGGTGGTGAACAAAATAGGCATGGTCCCTGTCCTATTAAAGTTTACAGACTTGTATGGAGGAGACAGACATTGAACAAGTAAGCAAATATGTACATATAAAATCCACATTGCAATAAGAGTTATGAAGGAAAATTACAAAGCGCTTTGAGAGAGTAAATCAAGGGTCTGTCTTAAGTTGGGTGGTCGGAGGAGTTGGCCCCTAGGAGGTAATATTTAAAACAGGAAGTGTAAGTAGGGGTTAGATACATGAGCAGTAGGAGGAAAAACATTCCAGGCAGAAGGAATTATATGTTTAAAGACCTTGAGTCAGGGGAGAGAGCAAAGCATTTTGGGAATTAAAAGGACAGTATGTTTGGGCATGGTGGCAGAGGGTCAGTAGCAGGAGTGAGAAGAGCTTAGAAATATAAGCAGATCAGCCAGGCGCGGTGGCTCATGCCTGTAATCCCAGCACTTTGGGAGGCCTAAGTGGGCGGATCACAAGGTCAGGAGATCGAGATCATCCTGGTTAACACGGTGAAACCCCGTCTCTACTAAAAATATAAAAAATTAGCCAGGCGTGGTGGCGAGCGCCTGTAGTTCCCGCTACTCGGGAGGCTGAGGCAGGAGAATGGCGTGAACCCGGGAGGCGGAGCTTGCAGTGAGCCGAGATCGCGCCACTGCACTCCATCCCGCCTGGGCAACAGAACAAGAGTCCGTCTCAAAAAAAAAAAAAAAATATATATATATATATATATATATATATATGCAGATCACATGGAGCCTTCTAGGCTGTGTTAAGAACTTTAGATTTAAATCCACGGATATTGGGAAAATTGTGAAGGGTTTATAGCAGGGCAGTAATATCACCCAATTAATGATTTAAAAGAACTCCCTAGTTCCTCAGTGGAAAATGGATTGCAGAAGAGCAGGAGCGAAAGAAAAGAAACTAGCTAGGGAGTAATCACAAAAGTCCAGGCAAGAGGTCTGGACAGTGGCTGGCCGTGAGGGTGGTTGCAGGGGAGATGGAAAGACTGGTTTATAATTGTTGTTGTCTCCCAAATAGATCATGAGCTTTGTGTCTTTTGTGTATGCTGGGCATTTTCCTTGGTGAAAACCTATAGCTATACTCAGTAAGTAAATATAATGAATCAATACATTAATTAGTTAATTAAATACATGCTGTTTTAATCTCTTAAAAAGAGGAACTGATCTATATTAACTGGATCAAGCATTACACAACTGCTGAGAAAGCAATTATATAGACATATAGTCAATCCGTTTACTTTGCTAAGAAGACAGACTTGTTGCCAGAGTCAGTCTGGTTATTTTGGCCATATTAACAACCAAATAATGCAGACTACATGGTTATTCAGAATTATGTTTAGTCACTATACCAGTTCAAGAGAAAATCAATTCTATTTAGGTCAATTTAACTCTGTTCATTACATAGAGCATTGAATGCACAACTTAGCATTATAGTATACAACAGCAGTTCCTAAAAAAATTTTAATCTCATAAACCAATATTTTTTTCTAAAAATTGGGGGACTGCTTAAGGTTGATACTTTCAAGATTGTCAAGAAAGAGTATTAAATCAAACAACCAAACAGTTCCATACCTTAGCCACAAGCAACAAAAACTAATTCTGGCTGACAAGTAGAAAAAGATTTATGATGAGAGTTTTGTGGTCTGGAGACTAGCCAAACTACCATGAACACTGCCCCAAATCTTTGACATGATGGAGACACCACTGCCACTGTGGGTGCCATTAAGCAGTAGACGCCATAGGTTACACTGCTAATATCACTAATGCTGCCACTGATGGCACCACTAACTGACTTGTGGCCCTTGGAACGTGGATATGGCCACTATTGCTGCCACCATTCATCCCCAGAATGGACTCTGTACAGTCCTTGCTTCCCACACAGGGACTGGATAACGCCTATCTACAGTAGTGAAGGGGGATCTTCTTCATTCAATCTACTGATTCGAATGCTAATCTCTTCCAGAAATACTCTCACAGACATACCCCAAAATAATGTTTCACCAACTACCTGGGTATCCCTTTGCCCAGTCAATTTGACATACAAAATTAACTGTCACATGACCTAATCAAAGCATATAGAACACTGCAGAATACTGAGGATTTAAAATGTTAATATAAGGATTTTTATGAAGAACTTCATACCAATAATTTGAAATCTTTAGAAAAGATAGAACAATTCCTAGTAAAAATTTTACCAAATGTATTCAAAAAGGAATCGATGTTAAAAACCTAAATTCAGATACATGATTAAAAGTTTTCCACAAAGGAAATTACTGGCCCAGATAACTTCACTGGTGAGTTCTACCAAATGTTTAAGGAAAAAATAAGCTCAACCTTTTACAAGGTTGAAATATTAAAAGAAAGTAAACTCCTCTAACTTTTATGGGACTAACAAAATCTTGAGATTAAAACCTGACAAGGAGAATATGAGAAAAGAAAATTACCTGTCACTTTAACTTATGAAGTTGAACGTGAACAAAAAAAAAAAAACCCAAAATGAATATTAGATGAGATATTATTACCAAGTCAGGTTATACCAGGAATGGGAGATTGGCTTAAAAATAGGGTACTGATTAAGGTAGTTTGCCTCAACAGCTTAAAGGAGAAATTCATCTGATCATTCCAATATATGCACAAAAAGCGAACGAAAAAATTCATTTTCCAATCATGTTAGCACACTAATTCATGATTTTTCCCCTAAAATTTCTTACATGAAAAGAGAATTCTTATGAAGAATAAAGAATAACCATAAAAACCTTCAGTGAACACCATACCTAATAATGACATATTAGAAAGCTTTTCCTTTGAGGCCAGGTACAATACAAGGATGCCACAATCAGTAGTTCTATCTAACTTTATACTGGAGGGCCTCATGAGAACAGTTACACAAACAAGAAAAAGAAATAAAAGATATAGGGATTGTAAGGATTGAAAACTGTTGCTATTCATAGATAATATGAACATATGTACTGAAAATCCAAAAGAATCTACAGATGAGTCATTAAGAATAAAAATTAGTAAGCTAGCTGGATATAAAATCAATGTACAGAATCAATACATGACAGTTGTGGAACTATAGAACAACCCAAGTGTCTATTAATAACAGATGGATAACACACACCGGGGACTGTTGTGGGGTGTGGGGAGGGGGGAGGGATAGCATTAGGAGATATACCTAATGCTAAATGACGAGTTAATGGGTGCAGCACATCAACATGGCACATGTATACATATGTAACAAACCTGCACGTTGTTCACATGTACCCTAAAACTTAAAGTATAATAATAATAAAATTAAAATTAAAAAAATAACAGATGGATAAATAAATTCTACTATAGTTATGTAATGGTTTATATATAGTAATAAAAGTGAATGAATTATAGGTACATGCAAGTATATGGATGAATTTTACAAACGTAATGTTGAACAAAAAAAACAAGGCACAAAAGAGTTATAACATACATTACAATTCCGTTTATATGCAGTTCAAAATCCCACATATATTATGCTAAGTGAAGGAGCCAGACAAGAAGTGTATATATGGTATGATTGCATTTATATAAAAGTCTACAGCAGGCCAAACTAACCTATAGTGATAGAAAGCAGATTAGTGGTAGCCTGGGGCTGGAACTTGGGGGATTTACTGCAATGAGACATGAGAAAACTTTTTGGAGTGATGGAAATTCTGTATCTTGATTGGGCATGTACATTTGCAAAACTCAGCAAACAAAGGCTTGTACATTTGCGAAACTCAGCAAACTAACTTTAAATTGGTGCATTCTATTGTAGATAAAGTATGCCATACTAAATATAACACATTTTAAATGTAGGCACAATAGTAAAATTATGAGGAAAATGAAAAAAATGATTATCCCCCAAACCTGACAGATGGTTACTTACAGGGAAAGAAATACACGGGGGTAAGGGAGGTTCTAAAGTCTTAGCAATGTTCTATTTCTTGACCTGAGTATGACTATATCTGTTTCATTTTACAATTATTTTGTTAAATTGTAAATATATGTTTTATGTATATGTATGTGTGTTTCTGTGTGTATGTGTATATTTCACAATAAAACAAAGAAGTGAAAACATAGCTAAATTTAGAAAAGAATGTTTCCTTCTCTGGCCATCGATGTAGTGTACAATCATGAGGCTCTTCTCATTCCTGTTTTCAGGTGGGGAAGGTGGTGCAAGGAACAGAGCATATTAGCAGTGATCATGTTAGTGGAAGATCCTAAGCACATTTCTTTGAATAAGTTATGCCAAATGCCTTGTTTCAAAAAATATTTTTGCTTCAAAAAATCTCCTTTACATGTAGGTAGGGGATTTGATCCCTACTTCAGCATTGACTGCAAGAGAGATTTCTCTGGATTTTGGGAAGAAGACTCAAGAGAGGCTTAACACTCCTATAAAGTGAACCAGATTCTTTGTATTGTGGGTTAACTCTCACATGTACACTTCTCAGTAAGGTTTTTCTTCATACATTTGTCTTTGATCATTACCATGTTCATATTCCCAGAAAAGTGCCATATAATTTTCTGGAAGTGGGTTGGTGACCTTATCAGTCAAGATAAATTAGATTATGCTGTGGTAATAAAAAATGGCAAATGGCAAAATCTCAGAGAACTGATAGAACGTATGTTTATTTCTCATTCATGCCAAATCCCTTGTGGGTCTAGGTGCCTCTGAAGGCAGTCACTGTCCGTGTGGTACAAGGCTGCCATTCTGGGCTGCTTCAGTCTCATGGCTACTCTGTATCTGCATGCGCTCCCACAATCGCCAAGGTGGCCAAGACAGAGCTGGAGAGTCAAACACTGGTAATGAAATGCTTCCATGTGGAAGTTACATATGCCACATATTTCACTGGCTAAGGCAAGGTCTATATGTTTACTCCTGTCTTCAAGCAGGCAGGGAACTGCCAATCTCTTACATGTCAGAAGAAGAGGAGAACTGATACACCAGTGAGCAACATAATGTCCAGCACAGTTACCTATCAGAATTTGGCCAAAATAAATTTTATATTTTGTAAAGATGAATTGAATCCTGCTTGAATGAGAAGTGCAATGGAAGGAAGTTTGTGTCCCCTTGCCCAACTCATATGCCAAAAACTTAATTCCAATGTGATGGGGTTTGAAGGTGGGGCCATTGGTAAATAATTAGGTCATGAGGGTGGAACCCTCATGAATGGGATTAATACCCATGTAATAAAAGGTGAGATAGAATTTAAAATTTCTAGTGTGTGTGTGTGCGTGTGCGTGTGCGTGTGTGTGTGTGTGTTGAGACATGGTTTTGCTCTGTCACCCAGGCTGGAGTGCAGTGGCGTGATCTCAGCTCACTGCAGTCTCCACTTCTGAGGCTCAAAAAAAATCCTCCTGCCTCAGCCTCCTGAGTAGCTGGGACTACAGTCATGTGCCGCCATGCCTGGCTAATTTTTGTATTTTTTGTAGAGACAGGGTTTCGCCATGTTGACCATGCTGGTCTCAAACTGCTGGGCTCGAGATCCACCCACCTTGGCCTCCCGAAGTGCTAGGATTACAAAGTGCTAGGATTAAAAAGTTCTAATGTTTAATAGCAGACTATGGTGACTATACTTAGCCACAGTATTTTGTGTATTTTAAAGTGTCTGGAAGAGAGGACTTGAAATGATACCAACACGTAGAAATGATAAATACTCAAGGTGACGGGTGCTCCAAACACCTTGACTTGGTAATCACACATTCTATGCATATAAAAACACTCACATGTGTGCATAAAAATATGAAATATTTGTATCAATAAGACAAAAGAGACCAGAGAGCAAGCTCACTGTTTTTCTGCCACATGAGGATACAACAGAAGTTGGCAGTCTGCAACCAGGAAGGAACCTTCACCAGAATTCGACCATGCTGGTACCAGGATCCTGGACTTCCAGCTTCAAGAACTATGAGAAACAGAGTTCTGTTATTGATAAGCCACCTGGTTTATGTTTTTTTTTATAGTAGCCCCAGTTAAGATGCATAATAATATTAGTGATACATTGCTTTTGTTTAATACTTTGGAGTTTATGAAGCATTTTCCCAACATATTTTCATTTATTTATTCAGCAAAAATTTTTAAGCATGATTATGGACTAGGCACTGTGCTATGGACCAAATATGTGAGTAAGACATAGGCTGTACCCTTCCCCATGAGGATATCATGTGGTAATCACAATATAAAAGCCCGTCAGGGCACAGTGATGGCCCAGAGGAGAGAGTGCTCCTCACCATCAAGGATAGAAAGAGAAGTCTTCTTGGATGATGTGATCTTTATTTAAGCTGGTGTGTCAAAGATAAGTAGGAGTTTATCAGGCAAAAGGGATAGGGAAATGGCAAAGACAATTCAGGGAGTTAAAAAAAAAAAAACGGATGCACAAGGGCACAGGGAGTTGTCTCATGTGCTGCCCGCAAAACCCCAGGAAGTAGGCATTTCCGACTCTCCCAATTTTATAGATGAGGAAACAGAGACACAAAAAGTAAGTGATTTTCTCAGGTTACATACCTAATATAAGGCAGAGTAGAATTCAAGTCTTTTAACTTCAAATCCCGTATCCTAAACACTTAGTATTGTTTAAATAAAATGCACTTCTTAAAATAATGAACATATCTAATTCATTCAACTTATTTTGACTATATTAATGCCTGGCGTAAAATGAGTATTCAATAAATAATGGTAAAATGTAATGCTGTAGATCACTCTGCCTTCTATGTGCAATGTGCTCCATATAGGCAGAAACCATGTCTCTTTTGTTCATCATTATATCTCTGGCTTCTAGTACAGTGTATGACACATTATGGAGTTCTCTAAAACATTTATTGAATAAATAAATGAATGAATGAATTGCTAAGTCTTTACTTAAACCAATGGAAAAAGTTTCCTGGATCTATTTGAATCTTCAAATAATTCTTTAAGTTGCGTTTATAACACTTCCATTCTATATGTTGTCCACTTTTCATTATGACACAGAGCAGCTGGGACATGGAAGTGTGGGTCTCAGGGAAAGAACCTCATTCAGTGCTTTGAATAGGTAGGCATTCCCTCAGTGTGGGTTGGATGACTGAACAGCAAACTCATGGCTGTCATTATTCATCTGAAACAACACATCTGTGTGGCTTAAACCTTCAGAGACTGGAGATTTATTATACATTCGTGATTACTTCAAACATTGGAGATTAATGAGGCATGAGAGATTACTTCAGACTTTAGTGATCTCAGGAGTTTAGTAAACACTGCAAGCTCTTCAGTCAGCATCGAAAGGTCTGATGGGGCCTCAGCAAGACTTATTTATAGAAACTCTGGTTCTGCACCAGTGGTGGGTCTGCCCTTTTTATTTTGAGAGAGGATTCAAAAGACAGTTTAGGGTGGTTGCACACCAGTCCTTATGCCAGTGGTATATCAAAATGCTCCGATTAGTCACCTTTAGGACTAACTATATTTTTGTGTGGCTATTCAGACACTCTTGTATCTGAAAACATAGAGGCTAAAGGGTCACCTGTCTATCAGTAATGAGTTTTCAGTGTTTTACTATGCACCAGAGTGTGCATTAATCAGTCACCTAAGTGGACAGTAAAGAAAAAAAAAACATAAGGCACAGTCTGCTCTTAAGAAGGATGCAAACCAAATGGGGAATAGAATCCTAAAAGAAGTCTTGACTCCAATACCAAATCATTGAGTGATAGTACTACAAGAAGGGAGAGGCCCCAGGGTACCAAGAGCACCCAGGAAGGCTTATGGGAGGAGGGAGGACTTGAAATGTTTGGATTTGGACTGTCATGCCTGCTTGTGAACTCCTGTGATGCGGGTACACGGTATTATACTCCATGCCATTTCCAGAATAGGCCTCCCTTATAAAATTATTCATGGCCTGCTCACTCTGCCTGGAATATTTTTCTTCCACTTTTCTGCCTGGCCAAATCCCTCTTCAAGGTCCAGTTCAAATATGATTTCCTCTCTAGATCCTTCCCTTACCTCCTTTGGCACCTGGGCAAAGTCAATCAGTCCCTTCTTTGGGCTCCCACAGCCTTTTGTATGTATATCTAACACAACACTTAATGACATTGTAGTAATAAATTGTTCATGTCTCTATTTTCCTCACTCAGTGGTGCCTGGAAAGTCATGAGCTCTCAATAAATATTGTTTATATCTATGGATAGATAAATTAACTGGAGAAGAACTTCCTAATTTGAGACCAGCGGGAGATGTAATAAAATGGGTCCAGACTCTTAAAGACCTTTTAAAAGACAAGCCAAAGGGAGAGAGGAAGGAAGAAAGGAAGGGAGGGAGGGAGGGAAGGGAGGAAGAAGGAAAGGAAACAGTAAGGGAGAAAAAAATTCATATGTTTAAGTAGGTTAAGGGAAAACATCAAAGCTTTTTTTAATGACCCAGAAAATAAAAGTCCTCCATAATCCCACTTCTCAGAGCTATTTACTGTTAACATATTTGTGTTTCTCCAGCAGTTTTTCTATGCATATAAATATGTCAGTGAAATTTTCTACAATTTATATTCCCACTGTTCATGCAGAAAAGTGCTCCAAAATCTAGTCAACCAACAAACATTTATCGTATACTTAAGAACTGCCATACAGTGGTAAACAAAACACATTATCCTTGCCTTCCATGAATTTTACAGTATAGTGGATAAAACATCATTTAAAAATTATAAATTAAGTAAATGATTAAAATGTGCAAAGACTCATTCACACCATTGCTGTGGATTTTTTCAATGGAAGCATGATATGATGAATGCAGTGTTTAGGATGATCAAGCTGGCACAGAATAGATTGAACAGGACAGATATGAGTTGAAGAAAGATGTTACCAGAGACACGGGCATGGGCGATGGCAATGGGAATAGGGAAAGAATGTGAAGCCAGGCAAGATTTTAAGTAAAATTTTAAAATCTGTGGTCCATGAATCCCTTTAGGGGGTACAAGGATAAACTTTAGGATTTTTAAGACCTCAAGTTTAGACTTTATGTACAGTTTATCTGTGTAGTTTTCTATGGACAGTAAGTTTTACAGGTTTTACCAACCTCTCTATGGCGGCACCATAGCATACTGTTTTGGGATAATTGAGATGGTTAATTTATGTGTCAATTTGACTGGGATAATGGATGCCTAGATAGCACCATTCTCCTGCTCATCTTTCTTCTTCTACTGACTACTATAATCACTATATATCTGTATCTTTCCTATTGGTTCTGCTTCTCTGAAGAGCCCTGACTACTATAATCACTAATTTTGGAGTTGAAAAGGAAAGCTAGGCTCACACACCATCACTTACTAGCTTTGAAATCTTAGAAAGTTACTTAACCTGGAGATAATAAAACAACAACAATAATGTAAAGTGGCTATCATCCAGTAATTTTTACTCTATAGAGGTCTATTATCCAAAAGATAAAAATTAATATTTTAAAGAAAGAAGAGACAGTGTTTGCCATCTGATTGATATGTGGGAGGAGTAGAAGAAAAAGGACTCCTTCTGGCACAGAAGATAAAATGGATGAAGCTTTATGATAGGAGCATTAAGGACAAACTGTAATCCCTCTGTATTGTGCCATTTTTAGAATGCTAGGAGGGGTCCAGTTATAGACTTACATTAGTTAAGTTTCGGAAGTTTAGATCACCTTGCTGATTATCAAAAGTGTCAACTCTTGTTTTTACTGAAGACTAAACTCAGATGTTGGCAGGGTGTGGAAGAGCAGAGGAAGAAGAAGAAAGTTGAGCAGGAGAATGGTGCTGGAAAAGAAAAAAATCTAAGGGATCTTCAAATTCAGATAATTTATAAGTAGACATTATTCATAAAGCAGCTGATAAAATTATTATGCTTGGCTGGTGGGGGGGCTGGACGAGGGCCATTTGGACTTGACCCCAAGATATTATTTACAAATTATCACATAGATGTAGTTTTAGAGACTTCCTGACAGGTTCAAAGAAGTTGTGAAGGATCATGCAACTTAAATATGCATATCTCATTGCCAGACCATCTGTACTACAGTGTCAATTAATACATTTATCTTGTATTTTTACTTTTTCCTTTTATAATTTTGAGAAAAAGTTAACTACAGAAATGCTATAAATTGACGATTATAATTATTTTTGTTATGGTTCATTAATATTTGTATAAATCATTAAATTATCTTATAAATAGCAATGTTGTATTGCATTGTGTTGTGCTTTTTATTTTCTTTTGACTTTTAGAAAATTTTTAAATGCAGAAGCCACAAAAAAAATGGAGGTGACCTCTCCCTCTCTCGTTCTCTAAGAAGTCATAGAGGCCTGCTAAGGCACTGTGATAAATGTGGTGGAGAGGGGCACATGGGGCTATGAAAGCACAGCTTTTTCAAAGGGTTCCATGAGAATTTCTGTTCCAGTCACATCCTGAAAATTGCAAAAAATAAAAATAAAAAATGCAGGTATTTTTATTTACCACATGAATAAATATTTATCTGTCTTCAACAAGACAGGTTACAACTGCTATTTGAGAATCTATCATTTGCCTAAGAATCTGGGGGAAATAAAAAGAAATAAAAATTCATGGTTTTCTATTCTTAAGCTCTTGTAGATGTGGTATCAAGATATATGTCTAAGAAATGATTAGGAAACAATGGTAGATAAATCCTGGACAGTTCCTCAGGATACTATTTTACTGGCTCTTTCCTTTTACTGTCAAATAAGACAGTTTATAATAATGTATTTAATGATTTAAAGCCCAAATCTTATCATTCAGGCCTTTCAATGCTATATGTTTCTCTCTTGTTGAATGCTTGTTCTAGTATCTAAGCAGACTCATACCTCCCTTTGCAGAATTGTTGCTATCTGTAACCCTGTCTACAGCCCATCTTCATACAAAAATGGGATCTTCCTGAACAGGTAAAACACCAAGCACATGTCATGTTCATCATCACTTTAGGAGAAAAGACGATTCCTTGTACCCAAAGTTACTAGGATTTGTGTCATGTGACCCTATTACCTGGCTGAAATAGATTGAACCAGAAATTGAGGCCAAAGGTAACTATCAACAGCTGAACATAGTAATAGTAGCTAAATATTTAATGAGCGCTTACTGTGAGTCAAACACTGCTGAGATCTTCACTTGATGATTGCTTTGATTTAATCTTCACAACATTCCTAGGAGATTGGTTGCAATATTACTAAATCCATCTTAGTAATAACACATGTAGCCACAGAGATACCCTAACAGGATTCAAACATGTGCAATAATCATTCAGTTTTAAATGCACGTGTCTCACCCAGACCGTAGCATTCCAGAGGCTTAGTCATGGGTCCAGTTCATAGACTGGCAAATGGAGTTGCAGGAGCTTGAACCCTGGGTCTTTCTGTCTGCCTGATTCTCCCACCCTCCTTCTTCACCCATAGTCCATGTGGTGCCCTCCTCCTACTCTATGGCTGACTCTGCTCCACTTTAAATGATTTCTCAATCAAATCTTCTCCTTGTAGAGGGTATCTTGAATGTGCCTCTTATGGAGGATGGAAGAGGCAGAAATAGAAAAGAAGTAAAGAGAGAAAAAGCTTAGGAAAGTGAGTGTTAGCAGGAACCAGGAAGGGTGAGAGGACAACCATGTTACTAGGGCTAAGGCGAGGTCACAGAGATGCTGGGGCACACTGAGCATCCCTGATAGTCAACATTCCAGCTCTCATTAGCTTGATGGTATGACATTTCCCCACAGAAGTCACCTGAGCACATCTCTGGCCCTCACTCTTTGAGCGAAACTAACACAGAAGGGATCTTTTGTTTGGGGAAGGATCATGTTAGTAAATTAATTGCCATAGCAGAAAGTTAACTCTGACAACATTTCTAGAACCAACAACACATGGAGTGCTCTTAAGGACAAATATTATCAGTACTTCAAGAGAATTTAGGAGCTAATCTGATTGTGAGTGAGTACCTGCTAAAAGCTTACTTGAAGCAGTATCTGAGAGTGACTCTGAGAAACTTGTTAGCTTTCATCTTCTTGAAATCCTCTCCCAGCATTAAATTAGGTCATCGTTGAGTAAAGATTTAGTATTACAGTTTTTGCTCTAATGGAGAGTCATTTAAGGAACATCATTTAAAATAATAAATCCCTTTCATTTCACAGGGAGGAAAAAATCTATTTTTCCAAGTAAACAACATATGATTCCTTTCAATATATAGACGACTTTAATAACAGAATAGCTTTTCTGTGTTTTCCTAGCTGCCAGGAAACTCATAGCTACAGTATAAAGAGCAAAGGCAGCAACTAATGGATCTCAGATGCCTGGGACCATTTATATGACTGCTGTTGTCAAGATGCTTGTTTTTATTTTTTAAAAAAATGACCTGTTTTATATATTTTACTATTATAAGTTATCCCCAGACATTTTCAGAAGTGTTAGGTTGAACCATCTGAAGTTGTCATTAGTCATGTTTAACCTGCAAAATGAGCAATTCCAGTTGCTTCAATTGATAAATCAGAAATAAATACAAGATAGAGATATGTACATGGGAAAAAGTCTCAAAGGGCATATGGCAAAATTTTAACTGGGAAAGTCTGTGATGGGACTATATATGCTTTTTATTTTCTTCTCTCTGCTCTTTGTATTTTCTGAATTTTCAATTCATTCTACTCATCAATGTGGTTGCTTCTTTCTCTTTGTCTCTGTAGCAGATTTTGTCTCATTGTCCTGTATTGCACCACTTAAAAAAGCATAAAGTGTGTGTGTGTGTGTGTGTGTGTGTGTGTGTGTGTTTCTTCTGAGAATTTCTTGAGAACAAATATTATATCTTGTTTATTTTTATACCCACTGTACCTGGCACACAGGATTCAATAAATGTTTGCCTTATTGAATAATAAATGTATCCAAGTCTGGCTTAACCAAATCAGAACACAATTCATATACAACTTTTTCTGCCTTGGCTTTAGTAACTGATTTTTCTAAAAATAATTGAATAAAGTACCATAATGACTTCTTGTACTTTACATCTTCACTTCCATTAATATACTAACCTTTGGATGACATACATTCTTATATTCTCTTCAGGTGACATTTACGTTTCTTTTCAGTTTATTCTGACCCAGCAGTGGCTTTTAGCATTTCATGTCTATAGCCCTAAGATCATACTTGGATGTTTTCCAGGTTTCTTAAATTGAATGGAAGTTATATTCAAAGGATGGCCTTGACTCTTGTCCTCTCTGGCTTGGAATTGTTTCTTTTCATGAACTAGTATCTACTCCAATTCTGTATCGCAAATAACCTTGAGGTCATTTTGTCTCAGAGCTTTGCTCTATGCTTTACCTCAGTCAGGCTGTTCAGAGTTTACAGGATCCCTTTAAGAATGGTTCCCTGGGCCTGGATGTAAAAGCGGTTCCACTGTCCCATGTACATGGAGGAGGCAGTAGGCTGTGATAAGGCCGAGATGTTGCAAGATTTAATGTGCATGCAAATCACCTGGGGATCTTGTTAAAATGGGGATTCTGATTCAGCTGGTCTGGGGCAGGGCCTGAGGTCCTGCATTCTAACAAGGTGCTGCTGGTGCTACTGTTCTGGGCCCACAGTTTGAGTAGCAAGAATATAAGCCCTCTTGTGTAGCCCTGGGTATCCATAAATGCTCCAACTGGGAGTCTGAATAGGGCTCATCTCCAGTAATTGCAAAAGTTCTACAGGCTGGCAGCATTGCATTTGAGTCCTGCCTCAGATTAGCCAAATATTTCAGTTGTTCTCCGTTCTCTTCATCCTTCCAGATGTGCTCTGCAAGGTGCCCTGTGAAAGCCAAGGGTTCTCACTGTAGTATTCCACCTAGGTAGAGCCTTTCTTTATGCTCTGAATTATCCTGTCGTGCATCCAATCAATTCAAGTTCCTGATTGAATTAGTTGACAGAAGGCAATTTGAGAAACCAGTCACTGCTCAATAATGTCAATGAACAATAGGATTTAACATGTTAATTTCAATTTGAAAACAAAAGTTCTTAGTTCGTATTCTTGCTCTGCCATTCACCAACTATGGATTTCATCAAGTCACTTAGTGCCTATGGTAGACTGAATAGATGATTTCCAAAGATACTCACATTCTTATTCCCAGAACCTGTAAATATTACCTTATATGGCAAAAGGGACTTTGCCGATGTGATAACAGCAGGATCTTGAGATGGGGGAATCATCATGGATTATGTATGTGTGCCCAATGTAATCACAGGAATGCTTATAAGAGGGAGGCCATGTGAAGAAGGAAGCAGATTGGAGTGATGTAGCCACAAGCCAAGTCAGTCTCTAGAAGTTGAAAGAAGCAAAGAGTAGATTCTCCTCTGAGGTCTCCAGAAGGAACCAGTCCTACTAATACCTTGATTTTAGCCCTGAATGACTGATTTTAGATGTCTGGCCTCCAGACTTGTAAGAGAATATGATTATTGTTTTAACCCACTACGTTTGTTATAATTAGGAAATTAATACAATGTCTCTATTTTCTTAATCTGTAAAATGAAGCTAATAATAGCAAGGCTAATATAAGCATTGATGTGAGGATTAAAAGGGATAATATATATATAATAATATGAAGGCATTTTAAAAATTCTAAAGCTCTGAATCTCAGACCTTAGAGGACGTAAGAATCACTTGGGAGCTTGTAAAATGAAGATTTCCTTCCTCAGACATTTTGATATGACATTTTTGGGTTTGAGCCTATGTATCCGTATTTTTAATAATCCCTCAGATTTTCAGACTTAGGTGGTTCATGGATTACACCTCCAGTCATTAATGTGTGATTGTTGATTAGAATTCAAGCCCTATTGTGGGTCATGGAGGAGGGTTTTAGAGAGAGGGAAGCAAAGGTCCAAATTACCATATAGAGTCTCCCATGAATGAAGACATCTTTGCAGGTACCAAGAGGGTTGGGGTGTGTCATTTTAGAAGTCACATCTATGAAATAAGGACAATGATTTTCCATTCCAGTGGCAGGATCTGGCAGCCACTTGTGCAGACTGAGGTTTCCAGACCATGATTCTCCTCTGCCACTCAGAGAACTGGCATGTCTTCGGGGCAGTCTCTCTGTCCTTCATGTTCAGGAGAACACATTTGTAAACTCTAACAGGATAGCTGAACCAAATGCATCCAATCTACAAAAGCAATGCTCAGAAAAGAGGACAAACAAAAAAATTTTTAAAAATAATTCTTAGTTGAGGATTTATTTCATGCTAGGCACTACATTTCTGTTTTGAAGGTGCTTACAATAAGGTGTGGCATAGACTTGTAGCCATCCTAGGAGCATGCAGAAGGGTCAAAAAGACTGGAAGAGCCTTAAAGTAGAAGAATAATGATAGCCACACTGAAATTGCTGCTAATAACTTTAAAGTGCTTAGACCAGTGCCTCATATCTATCCTTAAATATAAGCCCTTTTACGTGATCCCACAAGGAATGACTAATTCTGTTTGAGGATGGTGTGATGGTTAATTTTATGCGTCAACCTGACTGGGCCATAGGGTGCTCAGATATTTGGTTAAACATTGTTTTGTGTGTGTCTGGGAGAGTGTTTTCAAATGAGAATAACATTTGACTGAATAAAGCAGATTGGCCTCCCTATTGTGGGTGGACTCCACGCAATCCATTGAAGCCTTAATAAAACAAAAAGGCTGACCCTCCACGAACAAGAGGGGATTTCTCTTGTTGGACTGCTTTTGAGCTGGTACATTGTTTTTTTCTTGCCTTCAGACTCAAAATGAAGTATTGGCTGTTTCTGGGTCTCAAGCCTGCTGACCTTTTGGCTGGAACTACACCACTGGCTCTCCTGGATCTTGAACCTTCAGACTTGGACTGAAACTATCAGTGGCTTTTCTGAGTCTCCAGCTTGTTTACTGCAGATCTTGGAACTTGTCAATCTCCAAAATCACATCAGCCAATTTCCTTTTCTTCTTCTTTTTTTGAGACAGTGTCTCACTCTGTTGCCCAGGCTTGGAGTGGTGCAATCAGGGCTCCCTGTAGCCTCAACCTCCCAGGCTTAAGCAGTCCTCCCACCTCAGCCTCCCAAGTAGTTGGGACCACAAACATGCATCACCATGCCCAGCTAAATTTTTACTTTTTTATTGTCAGCGTCTCACTATGTTTCTCAGGCTGGTCTCAAACTCCTGAGCTTAAGCAATCCTCCCACCTCAGCCTCCAAAAGTGCTGGGATTACAGGCATGAGCCACTGAGCCTGGCCATGTCAGCCAATTTCTTATAATAGATACCCCCCCGCCCCACCCATCGTGTGTGTGTGTGTGTGTGTGTGTGTGTGTGTGTGTGTTCATATATCTCTCCATCCTATTGGTCTGTTTCTCTGAAGAACTCTAATACAGATATGGGAAGTTTTCCTAGAGGACATCATCTTTCCGAGAGATGTTGAAATAATACATTATCTATTATTATTATCTATTATGTATTATTATTATGTATTATCTATTATGTATTATGATAGATATTATGTATTATCTATTATGTATGTATTATGTATGTATTATGTATTATCTATTATGTATCTATTATGTATGTATTATGTATTATTATCTATACATAATCCACTCTATAATTGTACATTGTACATTTCTCTGTCATTCATTCATTTTGACATATATTTAGGGTTGAAATGAATTTAGTGAATGCATATTGTGTGTCAGACCCTTTGCTAGGCACAGAGGTGAAGTTAAGGAGTAAGACATCACCCCTGCCCTTTGAATGAGGAAATCAGGCTTGAAAGCTAAATATCACAGGGCAATGTCATGCAGACAAATGACCTGAAAGTGGAAGTCCCATTTTTACAAAATAAAAACAGTGTCCACTTAGGATTGCCAGTTAAAATGTTGCATGGGATGTACTTATACTAAAAAAAAAAATCATTGTTTATCTGAAATTCAAATTTAGCTGGGCCTCCTGTTTTTTTAATTGCTAGATCTGGCAACCCTTTGCTAAGTTCTCCCCATACATTCAGAATGACAGAGACTGGAAAAACATGGCTCTCCTTAAGGATCAGAAGGGTAGATGCCTCTTCTCTTCTCTTCTCTTTTCTCTTCTTTTCTCTTCTATTCTCCTCTTGATTATTTGATTCAGCCCTGTTCTTGCTATCCACCAGGGATTTTCACTGCAAACATTACCGTTCTCTATACCTGCTGACACAGAAAATTCCCTGTACATAGTTGCAGAAAAGTATACGAAAGCCCTGCTGAGACACAGGGGAATGTCCATGACTCTGCCTCTGGAGAGTGGAAGTGACCTGCAAGGACTGGTTGTAATTCTGTTTTGCCCAAAGCCCTACCTGTCTAAATTTTCTGCTTAAGGTATTTTTAGTCAGTTACCACTAGGCCAAGATTGGGAAAGATGTGAACACTCTTCAGTGCCCTTACAGACAAGACAAGTGAAGGTTGAAAACAGAGTGTTTAGAATTAGCCTGAATTCAATTCTTGCTCTGTCACTTACTTGCTCTATGAACCTCGGCAGGTGACTTAACCTTCCTGAGCCTTCATTTCTTCATTGATAATGTGTGGAAGATCATCTGCTGTGAGGATGAGATAAACAGGTATACGTAAGGAACAGTGCCCAGTATGAAAGGATATGTGCTCAATGAATAGGGGTGGTTATTATTAATACTTCTTAGTTCCTTTTATATCTAGTTTATAACTAGTTTTTTGCTTGTTTGTTTCAGATATGCTGGTGTGAACCATTGGCTTTTTTTGTTTTAGGTTTGGATTTATTTCTTGAAATAAATCTCTAAGGGTAGCATTATTAGGTCAAAGACCATCAAAAGCACAGAGTATAGATGCTGAGCATGGGCTCTGGAAACAGACCACCTGGGATCAATCCCAGCTGGCTGTGTGGTTTGGGGCAGCTTTCTTGACTTCTCTGTGCTGTGATCGTATAGAATTTAAATCATTGTTACTTGTTATTATGAATGTATGATGGATCTTAGTAGATATGGGCAGGTTACCTTCTAAAACTATAGTAATTTGATTACTATATTAACTATCCCATCAGACTAAGTGCAGACCTTAATTTTTTGTGTCTGTTTTATTTAACTGTTTTCACATTCTTTCTGTTTTATTCTCATTTTGTTGTCTCTGTTATGCAATTATTTATTTCTGTATTTCATCATATCCATCTCCTCCCCATTATACAATTTTCTGATGTTTCAAGAGTCAAAATTAGATCCCAACTGCCTCATCTAAATGACTCTAGCTGTGGCATTTTAGGAAGAGAATGGAGGAGATGTTTTGGGAACAGGAAGCCTTTCTAGTATCCTTTTTTAAAAAAATTTTCTCAGCAAGGCAATATTACTTCTATAGAAGGGTGCATCTCACCAATGGAACAATGGTGAGAGCACACCTGAACAAGGGAGGGGAAGGGGTTCTTAGCCCTGACACAGGTAGTCCCTACTGCTGTGTCATTCCACTATTGGCTAGGGTTGGACTGCACAGTCTAAACTAATTCTGATTGGCTATTTTAAAGAGAGCAGGGGTACGAGCCAGAGTGTCAGGGTGAGTAGTTTGGTGGGAAGGACGGTTACAGAACAGGTGACTCAGGATGACTAAGAACAGAGCAGGTGACCAAGGATGACTAAGGTCAGAGCAGGTGGTAGGGGCTAGGAGGTAGTTGTTTACTGAAACTAGGGGCAAGGAGATGTAAAGAACAAGGAAGTTAAACTTTAAAATGAAGAACAAAGAACAGGGGAGCTGAACATACTGATAGATTGGTTCTTTGGAGAGGATCTCAGAACTCATTGTACTTAACAGGCTAAAACCTTTGAAGACGAATTTATTGTATCCTACGATTTCCCCCTTTCAATTTTCAGAGTACTTCCTCTTCAAACTTTTTAAACATGTCTTGGCTCTGCTGCTTGACTTAATCCTCTACAAGAAAAAGCTGATCTGAATAGGGTGGAGGAGAGCTAAAGGAAGTTTTAGTAAGTGCTGCTTCTATACGTCTTTGTACTAGCCCACGGATGCATGGTATGACACAACACCCAATAAGAATGAGTACACCTATTACGGCTACAAGAGAAGTAAGACTTGAGGCTATGATTTCTTTCCACTTACCAAACCACCTTTCTAGCCACTCTGAGAAAGGGTTTTCAACTCCAGAATTTTAGCTAGTTCATTGGATAAAGCCGTAAGTCTTTGTAAGGCCCTTGTTACACTCCTAGTCAGGGCAGTGTTGTTTGGGATAAAGGTACAACACTGAGTTTTAATCATAACACAAACACCACCTTTTGCAGCTAATATCATATCTAGGGCCATTCTGTTTTCCCAGGCCATCTAGCGAGTGGGCCCCAATTATTCTGCTATCCCTTTGACAGCATCCCTGGTGTAATTAATAAACTGCTGCTGATTATAATTGATGTAATTTATCCAATCTACGTTTTTATTAATTGTCACCCACTAAAATATTGACTTAAATCCTGCAGCTATTTGATCTCGGGCGTTAAATTCATCTGGTACTCCTCGTGGAACTCCAATAGTGTTTATACAAACATGGGGGTCAAACGACCCACGTGACGCACTACTTCTTTTATGATTTTATTTTTTATCTTGCTGACGGAATGCTAGGGTGAAAGGGATGGCCAATTGGATTAGAGCACGAGTGCTGCTGTAATTACTTAGCAGAGTACCCAGAAGTAGTCCCCCGCAATACCACCACACATCTGCTCAGGAATGAACAAGGGCAGATTGATTGGCAAGCTCTTGAAAAGGCTTGGTTTCACTGCACCTTGTTAAGTCTCCAAGGAATGCTAACATTTCCCCCTGCCATGAAAGGCAAGAGGTGAAGTTAACATCGGAGGCTAGAGGCTGGATGGCCCTCAGGGGCTGACCTGCAGGGCTCTTGACCTCAGGGAACAGCAGTGAAAGAATCTTGCATGACTCATCGCCACAGGCTGTGGGGTTCTGGAAGAGAGCTACCATACAGCTCATGCCCAGTCCATGAGAGGACTACCCAAGTGGAAAGGGGAGAGTTTGGGTCTCTGGCCTGCCTGTCACACAAGCGTAACTGTTGCTTTTGTTAAGTGTGCAAACAGAATATTTAATCCATTCCAGCCAAGCATTTGTGTCCTTATACCCTGTTCCAATTGCTATAGTTTGTTTTAGATCTTTAACCTCTACAACAGCTACTTTGGTTTTATCATTGGGTATATAACGAGAGAAGATCTGGTTAGCAGAGAACTTAGGAGAGGGAGAAGGGGATGCAGGAAGTGAGGAGTCAATGAAGTGCATTTCAAAGGATCCTATGGGGTCCTTCCCTGAGACTTCTGCTGCTAGACCATAGAAACAGCTTAATGAAGGGGAAGAACTCTGGAGAGCAGAGATGGTCATCTGTACTGGATTACATTGGTTCAGCTGACCATGGGGATGGGTAACTCCTTTAGTGAAATGAATATATGGTTTTAAGAAACTGCAGGTACTTGTTGGGGTGGTCCATCCTTGCTCTTTAGTATTTTGTAGATCATTGGACCAACTTCAGCAGAGAAGCTCTGCTCTAGGAGGACAAGATTTGCAGTTTATACTGGAATCTTCGTCAAACTCTTCCCAAACTAACTTATCCCAGTTAACAGATTTCCAGTCTGAGGAGAGCTAGGAAGGATAAAGATACTTTTCTGAAGTGGAGAGTTGCCTCTGATTTGGCAAATCTCCACAGGGCATCACAAGGCAGACATCAAAAGTAATAGTTTGGGGTGAACTTGACCTAGTTACATTAATAATGAGAGGACTAGCAATGGAAGGGGAAAAGAAAAAGATGCAATATAAGGGGATCAAACCCCATTTTAGCTTTAGCGTGGTTGGAGTTGGCCCTAGAATAGCTGTCCATGATTCTGGAGGGGGTAGTGCTCTTTTGAGCCAGGTGTGATGAGTCCATCCTCTTTCTGCTGTTCTAACTGCAGTCTCAGTGGTTAGAATCACTAGGTAGGGTCCTTCCCAAGCAGGTTTGAGTTTTCCTTGCCTCCAACTTTTGACGAGGGTGTGGTCCTCAGGCTGATGTTTGTGTACTGGAAACGCTAGGGGTGGCGCCTGTGCTAAAAGACCTTTAGTTCTGAGGGAAGAGAAGGTGGAAGATAAACCAAGTATATAATTTCTGAGAAACTGATCTTTTGTGTTGAACATGGGAATGTCAGCAGTGGAGAGCAAACAGGGAACCTATACAACATTTCATAAGGGGATAAACCAACATCTCTCCGAGTAGTAGTTCGGACTCTCAACAGGGCAATGGGGAGGCATCTAGTCCATGGCAACTGAGTCTCTAAGACTAATTCGGTTAGGTGGCTTTTTAATAGTTTGGTTCGTTCTTTCCACTCTTCCTGATGAAGGTGGGTGCCAGGGAGTATGATATTCCCATGTTATTTCCAGTACCTGGGCTAATTTCTTAATGACATGTGCACTGAAATGAGTCCTATTATCTGAATCAATGTTTTCTATCAATCTAAACCTGGGTATAATATTTTCAACGAATGCCTTGACTACATTATTAGCGGTTGTACTTGAAAAGGGAATAGCTTCTACCCAGTGAGTAAGATGATCTACTATTACTAATAAATACTTTGGATGACCAATTGGAGTCATCTCTGTGTAATCAATCTGGATACTTTGGAATGGCCTTAAGTCTAGACTCCTTCTCCCAAGGGATAATCTTTTTATAGTTTGTTTATTGGTTTTCTTACATACTGAGCAAACTGTCTGTAACCTCTTTGGCCAGGGTATAAATTTCTATGCACCCATAAACTCTGAGGACTCCGTCACACATGGCTTGGGGCCCCCAAAGGGTCCCTTGACGCAGCTGGAACAAGATTTCCCTTATAAGGGATTTGGATAACATTTCTCTCTGGTCTGGCAATATCCATTTTCCTTCTGAATTCTCTTTAGCACCTGTTTTTACTAGTTTTTAGACCAAAGAAAGCCAAACACCATTTTATATTTGACAATGCTTCCTGTATGATTTTATACCAGATAAGCTAAATTTCACCTTTATATGAGTGTGCTATTAATGTTAAACTCAATTTTAATAAAACCTTGTAGACACATTTATCCAATTTTAATGTCTGACCATAAGGTAAGATTTTTATAGACTCTTTTTAACCCTTTATCATTTTTGTTAAAGATCAGGTTAGTGCTTTAAGAAAAACCAGTTGTGCTTTCATTTTAATGTCCGGTTTACAGAAAAACTGGATGATATCCTTTTAACTTTAGCCAATATGTTTACACACAGAATTTTCTTTACAATTAACGTTTCAAAACTTGCTTAAACCTTCAAAACAATTTTTTTAACCTTTTAATGTAGGTAAAAATCCACATTCTTATGCCTCCTTATAATGCTGTTACCAAAAGTATATTTTACTTTCCTTACACACCTTGCACATAAACTATTTCTTCAATAGTTTTACATTCAGGAGACCTAATTACTTTTAAATTATAGAACATTTCTCGCATAAATTCCCTTTTATAACATTTTTCACGACTTTCACAGACAATCTTTGACATGTCTTAACTTTCTGACTTGTTGTAAACATTCCTTTCTTTAAACAACAGTTAATTTACTTTAGGACAAGAATTTACCATATAAAATTCTTTTTACATAAATTCTCCTTTTTTAATGTCAAAGATGATAAACATTCTTTCCCAAAGCAAACTTCCTTCATGTCTGTGGACTAGACTGCCTAAGGCCCCAAGATTAGAAGTTAAGATAATACATGTTACACTGTAACAAACTTTAGCAAACTTTACTTTTGTTGAAAACCTTGTAAGTTTGGGATTTTAATTATGTGCTAGGTGTAGAGCCTAGGACCTAACAGAAGTTCGGATAAGGTCTGGCTTATTGTAGCATTTAACTCCATGTGTCCTAGCTGCAAAGCAGGCCAGTTGTACAGCTAAGAAACAGTAGCCTGTTTGGCTATCTGATCTACTAGGTTATTTCCTCGACTTTCAAAAGGAAGACTTTTCTAGTGTCTGGGAACATGGACAATAGCTATTTCTTTTGGCAATTGAAAGTTATGTAATACTTGGGTGATTAATTCCTTGCGGACCAGGTCTTAGCCTTTGCTATTAATAAGACCTCATTCAGTCCAAATTTTTCCAAATGTATGAGCCACTCCAAAGGTGTACTTAGAATCGGTATAGATGGTTCCTTCCTGGTTCTGTAAGTACTTTAGGGCTTGGCTGAGTGCAAACAGCTCACATGTTTGAGCAGACCAATTGTTAGGCAATTTTCCTAACTCTATTTCTGTAAGAGTTTCTCTATCAATTACTTAATACCCATTGTGTCTTTTTCCTCAACCACCTGGGAGGAACCATTTATAAATAAGTGTCATTCCATCCTGAAGCGAATTTCTCCTAAGTCTAGTTGGACCGTTGTATGATAATCAGTTAAATCTAAACATGTGTGCTCTCTCTTTAGATTTGGATCCCCTGTTTGGAAACTTGCTGGGTTAAGCAAATTATCAGTGGTTAATGTTAAAGCATCTTTTTTCTAACAGAATAGCCTCATACTTTAAGATTCTTGAGTCAGTAAGCTACCTTTTTGCTTTCCGACTTAGGATAGTTCTGACCTGGTGAGGTGTGCTCACAATGAGGTTTCCTCCAAAAGTTATTTTTCTACTTTATTCTGTTAGCAAAGCAGTTGCCGCTACAGATTGAATGCATTTGGGCAATCCGTGGGTTACTGGGTTAAAGATTTTTTATAGGAAGGCTACGGGTTGTCAGTGGCCTCCGTGCTTTTGGGTAAGTACTTCTAAGGCTACACCCTTGTTTACAGTGACAAAAAGATGGAATGGCTTCTTAAGGAGGGTAAAGCTAGGACAGGGGCAGTTACTAACAGATGTTTTAACCTTTCTACCTGTTGGATTTCTGGTAATTGCCAAATGAGGGGTTTTGGCCCATCTTGCGTGAGCTTTTTGTATAAGGGTTTTGTTTTTAGGGCATAAGAGTCTATCCATAAGATGACAGTACCCGACTAATCCTAAACTTTTCTAAGTTCTTGTTTAGTCTCTGGCAGAGGCAAGGATATGAGGCCTTCAATCCGTTCAAGCTCAATTTTCCATTTACCTTTGCTAATTAAATGACTTGTTCTAATATTTGACTAAATAAATTTGGAGACTGTAAAGCCTTGGGGGTAAGGCTATCGGCATTGTTATTTTCGACCGGAGTGAGGGTCTTCTCACTCAAAGGCAAATACGTCCTGGCTGTCCTCTGCTAACGGACAAGCCCAGAAGGCATCTTTTAAATCTATTACTGTAAACCACTGGTGACAGCTTGGGATCTTACTGATAATACTATAAGAATTGGGAACAACAGGGTGTGTAGTTTGGATTATTTGATTAATAGCTCTAAGGTCTTGCACTAACCAGTATGACCAATCTGGCTTCTTTACAGGCAGTATTGGAATGTTATAGGGAGACATACAGGGTTTAAGGAGCCCATCACGTAGAAGACCTTCAATGATCAATTATAGGTTTTAAATTTACCCTAGCTTTTAAAGGAATAGGGTACATTGCTTTCGCTTTACTATTTCCCCAGGGGTTTTTAATTTAACATGAATCAGAGGAATCTGTAACTTTCCTTGATTCCTGTCTTTTGGCCATATCTCGGGATGAATGTGTTCTTCGTCTGCAGTGGTGAGCAAGTTTAGGGAGGGGAGGAATTTTCCATGATTGATTTGGAGGCCTAAGCTTAATTCTAGCATTAAATCTCTTCCCCCTGCTACCGGAATTAACAGAAATTTAATATTAGCTTATTTGCTTTTATATATGACTTTTGTTCTTTTTCCCATTTGGGACATTCTCTTTTGAAGTGGCCTATTTTTAATTTGAAACATTTGTTTTGTCCTCTTTCTTTCCCTTTGCCTCTCCCTCTCTCTTTGCCTCTCTGTCTCTCTCTCTCTCTCTCTGCCTCTCTCTCTCTCTCTGTCTCTCTCTTTCTCTCTCTCTCTGACTCCCTCTTTGCCTCTCTGTCTCTTTCTCTCTCTCTCTTTCCTTCTCTCTCTTTGACTCTCTGTCTCTGTGACTCTCTCTGTTCCCTCTGTCAGTCTTTCTCTCTCCTCTTAGAATTTTTTTCTCTACCTTTGAGTCTCCTGGCTTTACTCTTTTGTACCCTTTATATTGCCTGGAGAGTGGGGGTCTAGGCTTTTTTTTTATAGGTTCTGGCCCCCTGGGTACTTTATTGTATGGTGGACAGCAGAATTTTTGCCTTCTGCTTTTGTTTTTCTTCATCTCTTCTTATATATTCTTGTTGGGCTTCTCTTATAAGCTCTTCTATAGGTTTATCTTTCTAGTTCTCTGTCTTTTGTAATTTCTTGTTAATATCTGGCCAACTGTTAGTGACAAAGTGAAGTTTTAACATTCCCTGCCAAGAGGATCCTCGAGACCTAGACCAGCCTATTTTCTCATTTGTTCCTTTAATCTGTCTAAAAATTCTATAGATCCTTCATCTTTCCCTTGCTGTATATCAAATGTTTGGGTAAGATTCTGGGTTTGTGGTACTGATTATTTAATCCCCTTTATTAATTCCCTAAGGTCCTGCATATTTTCTTGGTAGGCTGCATTGTTATTATCCCACCGGGGGTCTTGGGTGGGAAATTTTTGATCTGCTGTAGGAACATTTTGGCCAGGAGGGTGTTCACGTTCCTAGGCTCCCATAGCAGCTCTACAGATCATGCCTCTTTCTTCCCCCCGAGAAGAGGGGAAAGGGAAGTTCTGGATATCCTTTTTACACTGCTCTATCTCATGTTGAAGTCCTTTTAGGGAAGGGTACTTAGGCTGGTAGTGAGTGGGCTCTTGGGACGATTCCCAAGAAGCAGGATTATAAGGAGGGGGACAACAGGGACAAGAGAAGGGTCTGGGACTGCAGCTGCTTTTTCTTGTTTTTGGTTTTTTCCTTCTAATATTTTAACATTAGGCCTAGGGGATTATTAGGGGGAATATTATTGTTGCTAGCTTTATTCTTTTTATCTCTTACCTTACTTGGGGTATTTCCCATCTTGATGGTTTTGAGGTGAGGCTCAATTTCCCTTACTGGAAATTTCTCACCTTCCCTACTACTGGAGGTTTGTGTGAGACTCAATCCCCCCCAGTGGAGATTCCTCACCTCTTTTTAACCTCCAAGACACCCCGACCAAGGAATGCTTCACCACCCACGTGGCTTTTCTTGCCTTGGTATTTCCTGACCAAGGAATACTTCACTGGCCCTGTGATTTTTCTTACCTTGGTCCTGACCAAGAAATACTTCACCTCCTCTGTGGCTTTTCTTACCTTGGTCCCAACCACCAAGGAAATACTTTACCGCTTTTGCTACGTTTGTTACATTGGTCTGTGCACAGAGTTACCTGGTCACCATGGTACGTGAAAATCCTTTCCCAAGCTGCTGGCCTGTTTTTTCCTGCGTTGCTGAGTCCGGGTTTATCCATCACACTGGGTGGGTCTCAATTCCTTACCCCTGAGGCTGCTGCAATGAGGCAACTGGGTGCGCCTCCTCACGGGAGTGGTCTAGACCCTCCCCAGAGGAGAATGGGAATTCTGGATGGGCCCCCAAATTTGTCAGAAATATATTTTCAGTGCCACGAAAGAAATAGCACTCGAACATTAATTTTCTCAGCAAGGCAATTTTACTTCTGTAGAAGGGTGTGTCTCATGGGTGAAGCAATGGCGAGAGCATCTCTAATATCCTTTATGTAGCACCGGTGATGAGAAATTTGAGAGGGATAGCAGGAAGCTGGGACTCAGAGTACAGTAAGATCAGCATTGAATCTGGGCTAAAGTTATTCAAGTAGTGGGATAGGAGAAGAGTGAAAGGAATGTCTGATTCAGAATCAGGACACCTTTTTGTTAACAGTATGATCACTGGTAAGTGGACAGAATATCTTCTAGTCTCGTGCAAATCATTTTCAGATAGACTTTTAAATTTTTATTTAGCCCACCCCCATGCTGTCACTACAGTAAGCCCTCTGTAGAGAAGACACTTTAAAAAAGGAAAGAGAGTATGTTTTCTTATTTGGGTGATATGAACAAAAGGAATGAACAGAAAGGGGACTAATTGCCAAGTGATGTATATTTCCACTCCTGTCTCTAGGGTACACTTTGGTTTTTGAGATGGATGGAAATGGATGTAATAATTCCTCCAGAACTAGGTTGAAACCCAACTTTCCCATTCCACAAGAGCTGCAGAAATAGGCCAGCCTGTGTCTCAGGGTATCTTCAGAACAAGATGGATGTGAAAAGAACAACTGCTGAGCTTCTGCGGAGCTCTCCTCCCACCATGCCTGGCCAGGTATTAACCACCAGATTCAGGGTAACCTCTCACTGGTCCCCGTCTTGCACAACTGCAATATCATAAGTAGAGGCACAGTTATCATTGGTGTATTTCTCCTTATGCCCAACCAAAAAAGCAAAGGTCTAATTTTTATAGGCTCACAGTTTTTTTTTTACCTTTTCAGGAAGTCAAAGCCAATAAAGCATATCATTCCCCTGGTTGACTTGAGTTACCTGGTTCTTAACAGGTTTTAAACTCAAACATACTTACTGTCTGAATTCTAAATATGATAGCATGCATTTTATTCTCCTTTCCAGGGGTAATGTATAAAATAATGTTAGGCATAGTGAAATTCCCAAACATTGACTCACACCTGTTTTTACCTTTCCTCATTTTCTAAGGTTAGATAATCACAAATGAAACGTAAAGAAATACTCTATACAGAAAGTCTGCTAGCTTTTCTCAATCTCAATTTTCTCACCTTTACAGTGGGAATAACTAATAATGCTGACATTTACCCCCAGAGTTGTTATGAATGTTCAATGAGAAAATGCATATAAAATTGCTTTGTAAGTCAGGTCTGATGGTGTATACCTGTAGTCCCAGTGACTTGAGAGGCTGAGGCAAGAGGATCTTCTCAGCCCAGGAGTTTGAGGCAGCAATGAACTATGATCACACCACTATACTCCAGCCACTTTGACACAAGAAGACTCCATCTCTTTAAAAAAAAGTGCTTTGTGAATCACTGAAGTGCTTAAAAATACTACGTAATATTTTTATTGGCTTCAAAATGTAAACCATAATTTCATTCAGTACTAACAGAAACAAGAAGAAGATAAATATTCAGAAACATAGTAAAGATGATAGCAGTCAAAGCAATTCCCTAATGTTCACTGAATATGCATGAATTATGCAAATTAAATATTAATTCTGCTAATTGTTTTATAATTCTTAATTTATTTTAAAATATTTATTAATTCCATTCTTATGTTTCCCTGAAGTTTATTTTGCTCTTTTTTTTATAATTTCTTAGGTTGAGTGTTTTATTCATCTATTTCCATTCATTATTATTTAACAATGAAATAACTTAAAAATACACATTTGCCTTTGAGTGTGACTTTGGCTATATCTCAAATGTTTGATGTATATTATCACTATTTTCTAAGTAGTCTGTAATTACTGTTTGATTTTCCCTTTGATCTAAATTACTTAGGAGAAAGTTTTGACATTTTCAGGAAGTTGGATTCTTTTGTTTATACTTCTGTTAGTAATTTCTACCTCTATATTATGGTAATCAGAAAATATCGATGGCAAGTTTTCTGATTATTTTTCTTTTTGGAATTTATTAAGATTTTCTTTGTGGCTTACTATATGATCAATTTCTTTAAATATTTCTGTGAGTACATGAAAAGGAAAAATGCAATATTTACATTTTCATAGTGCAGAATTCTACATACTGTATATACTTATTACATTACCACATTAATTAAATTATTTATCTTCTTTGTTTTAAGGCTTTCAAATGGATAATCCATGGGCAAACTTCAGGAGATCTGTGTGTGCCTTTTTATAGGAAGAGAGTTCATGGTTATCTCAGATTCTCAAAGGGATCTGTGACTCTCAAAATATTAAGAAACTCTGCCTGACAGAGTAAGGAGGTCTGTCAAGGAGCAGGAAAGGAAAGTTAAACTACTGAATATAGCTTAAAATTAACATTAAAAAGTATTATCAAACAAATAAAAATTATAATTATTTTATTAATATACAGGATTCCAAGATATAGTCACATTGATAGTTACTATCTATCCATTCTGTAAATAGTGCTAAGTGGCCTTTGCTTATTTGACTCCAGGCCTTGGAATGGGACTCACAAGGAAGTTGGCTTTCTAAAGGATAGCAGGAAAAGGGGTCAAGTCACTTCATCCAAATCTGTCAGCTCTGGAATAAATTGGTCACATATATTCCATTTTCCCTGTAAGTTTTGCACTGAGTCCTTTGCAGTCTCCTCTCTTGTACTCTCCATGTTTTCTCTGATACTCCTCTGTTGATGCTCTGAGAAGGCAGCCCATTTTGGAAAGCTAATCATGTCCCTAAGGTGAATCAGTTCAAAGTCATGTACTTCCCTAAGAGAGACAGGACAGTAAAATGCATCAGTTTTTAGGATGGGAATGATGACCACTTAAAACCGACAGGCAAATTGCAGATGTACTTGGAGTGGGAAATACCAGCTGACAACGAAGTCAAGCATTTTTAAAACAATGTACATGAAGAATATAAAGCCCACATTAAGAAAACTGAAAAGCTCGTAAAAGAAATGGTGAGGGTTAAAAGGTGAACCCTCACCATTTGCTTGACAAAAGTTCCTTATGCCCAATCCTCTGAGGTATTAGAAATTCACAGAATTGACTTACCCATTTAGGTACATAACACAGTGTTCCTATGTACATATGGTTCACAATACTTTCCGGGCCCATGAAGATGTCTTAATTTTAGTTTCTTTTAAAAGCAGAAGAAAAATGAATAATAGTGAATGTATAATAATGAATCCAGCTTGGACTATACCTGCTTTATGTCATTGCAGTTGTAAAATATAATTAATACATTTTTTAATGAAAGAAGGGACCCATGAAGGCAAAGTGCCATCAAAGTCATAATGGGGCCCTGGGAATAATTATTGATTCAACATGGTGATTTGTCAGTACCTAAGCAGGTGCTTTGTGAAGGTTGTTTGTTGTGTGTTTATGCATGTTTTTGAGGTATTGTTTATAATAGATTATATTCTTTTAGCAGAATGGAAATCAAGACTGACAGCCTCTTCCTGTGTATGCTTCTTTCTTTCTGTTTGTTTCACTCTGGCTCTTTTTCTCCATAACTGCTTTTACTTGCTTATCTCTTGCACACGGCCCAATAGTCCCCAGCCTTCACTCAGCATCAGATCTACCACTGATGTTCAATCTTTGTGGCTTTGAGTTTAAATTCTCTCGTAAGCATTTGCTACAGCATCCTCTAGTCAGGTGTTCAACATACATCCAATTAGCTGTAGCAAAATCTTTCCCTCTCCCTAATACCCTTGTAGGCCCTGACCCTTCTGCAAGATGTGGTGGGGCAGCTGATGAAACATCTTCTACTATGTAGTTTTAATAGGAGCCTATTACACGCACAGCAGAATACAATAATAGGAAGAATAAACTTAGCAGCAAGTAGTAGCCTTACTATAATTACATCATTATAATTTCTCATTCTCTTGATTGTCATCTTGCTACATATGCAACATGTGGGAAACAGAAGCCTCTTCCCTGGGAAATGCCATTTGCGGAAACTATATGCAATTTAGGCATCTCTCAGTGAAGAGCCACATTACATAATCAGGCAGGACTCCTGCCTAGAGACTAAGCTATTCTCTAAAGACGAACAGATACCCCACTGAGTCCTTTTTGCAGGATGTGTGACCTATCTGTGTAAGTATCCACATCACATACATTTCCTGTCACTTCAGAATTGTTATAAGCCTTCTTCATTAATGATTATGTATTAGGAACATTTGAGTAGATGTGATTTTAATGGTAAGTTGAACTTTATTTAATTATCACATTGTCACAAGCCTTTCTACATTTGTAGAATTTTAATACTCAGTAAGCACAATATTGTTTCACTATAAAGAAATATGATGGGTGTATAGCAATTTGGTATTACTAAAACATATATTCTCTATCTCAAATAAGATGAACTCTGAGAAATAAAACCCTTTATCTGTCATACTTTCAAGTTACATGTGTATCACTCCTGTTTAAATAGAAGAACAGCAAAGCTTCAGCCCTTTCTTGATCAGAAGAAAGCTTTTGAGCAAAAAATAAAAATTAATCAATGACAGTTGTTTCTTAAGATTATCTAACTAATTGAGAAATAGGAAATATTCTATTATGGATATTGTATCAGCTGGAGTTAAGTTGTAATGAATAGCATCTATTCAGCAAGTTCAAGAGAAAGGAATTTATTAAAAGGTATTGTATGGTTTATTGTACCATTGGAAGGCAAAGAATTGCCCTCTAGGCTGACCTTCTAAAAACAACTTCTAAAACCAGTGTGTGGAACTGAGTCAAAGGAGAGGTTGCTTCTGCAATGGTCAAGAGACTGAAGATTCAGGAAGCTGATATGCCAACCATCTGCTCCTGAGCCACACTGTCTTTTTGCCAATGCTACTGTCCACACCAGCAAAATGGTGTGACATCCTGTCCCTCTTCCCATGCTGCTTAGTTCTAAATCAAAGTGTCATTTGATTATACCTGGGGCAACATTAGCTGCAAGGAGTCTGAGAAGTATAGTTTTTAGCTTTCTGGCCTCTGCCTGCTAAAAGGGAGCCAGGATAGGGCCGAATGAGTTAATTTAGAGTGTTTACCATGGATATGTAACTGGGTAATACTGAAAGCTTGAGTAATGTTAAAATCAGATATGGTTATTTTGCTGGGTTTAATTTTTTTCCCCTTTCAGGACAGGAATTACATTAAGTATAGTCTTTGGTTAATAAAATTCTTGTACCATTGATTGACATATGGCCACCAAATTAATTAATTAATAATATAATAAACATCATGGACCACCCATCACTAAAATAAAAGTTAGGTCCTTGACAATAACCTATAGCTAATAAAACTTCCCCATATATCCACTGCCCTAGGAAACATCACCCTGAATTTTTTTTTAGGAAAGAAGAGATAAGAAAATTTATTATTTTTTTCCAAAGGAAATTGCTTTATTATTTATTTCAATAGGTTTTTGGGGAGCAGGTGAATATGTTCTTTAGTGGTAATTTCTGAGATTTTGGTACACCCATCACCTAAGCAGTATACACTGTACCCAATGTGTAGTCTCTTATCCCTCACCTTCTCCCACCCTTTCCCCAGAGTTCCCAAGGTCCATTGTATCATTTTTATGTCTTTGCATCCTCATAGCTTAGCTCCCACTTAAGTGAGAACATACAATGTTTGGTTTTCCATTTCTGAGTAACTTCACTTAGAATAATGGTCTCCAATTCCATTCAGGTTGCTGTGAATGTCATTATTTCATTCCTTTTTATGTCTGCGTAGTATTCCATGGTGTGTATATGTATACCACAATTTCTTTATCCACTCATCAATTAATGATGGGCATTTGGGCTGGTTCCACGTTTTTGCAATTGCAAATTGTGCTGCTATGAACATGTGTGTGCAAGTATCTTTTTCGTATAATGACTTCTTTTTCTCTGGGTATATACCTAGTAATGGGATTGCTGGATCAAATGGTAGATTTTAGTTCTTTAAGGAATTTCCACACTATATTCCATAGTGGTTGTATTAGTTTACATTCCCATCAGCAGTGTAAAAGTGTTCCCTTTTCACCACATCCACACCAACATGTAAAATTTTTTTATTTTTTTGATTATGGCCATTCTTGCAGGAGTAACGTGATATTGCATTGTGGTTTTGATTTGCATTTCCCTGATCATTAGTGATGTTGAGCATTCTTTCCTATGTTTGTTGGCCATTTGTATATCTTCTCTTGAGAATTGCCTGTTCATGTCCTTAGCCCACTTTTTGATAGGATTGTCTATTTGTTTTTTTTTCTTGCTGATTTGTTTGAGTTCCGTGTAGATTCTGTTTATTAGTCCGTTGTCAGATGTATAGATAGCAAAGATTTTCTCCCACTCTGTGGGTTGTCTGTTTACTCTGCTAATTTTTTATTTTGCCATGCATAAGCTTTTTAGTTTAATCAAGTCCCATCTATTTATCTTTGTTTTTGTTGCATTTGCTTTCGAGTTCTTGGTCATAAAAATCTTTGCCTATGCCAATGTCTAGAAGGGTTTTTCCAATGTTATCTTCTAGAAATTTTATGGTTTCAGGTCTTAGATTTAAGTCCTTTATCCATCTTGAGTTGATTTTCATATAAGGTGAGAGATGAGGATCCAGTTTCATTCTTCTCCACGTGGCTTACCAATTATTCCAGCACCATTTATTGAACAGGGTGTCCTTTCCCACTTTATATTTTTGTTTGTTTTGTTGAAGATCAGTTGGCTGTAAGTATTTGGCTTTATTTCTGCGTTCTCTATTGTGTTCCATTGGTCTAGGTGCCTATTTTTGTACTAGTACCATGCTGTTTTGGTGACTATAGTCTTATGGTATAGTTTGAAGTTTGGTAATGTGATGTCTCCAGATTTGTTTTTTTTGCTTAGTCTTGCTTTGGCTATGCAGGCTCTGTTTTGGTTCCATATGAATTTTAGGATTGTTTCTTCTAGTTCTGTGAAGAATGATGGCATCACCCTGAATTTCATGTTTTATTGCATCTCTAAGTATTCTTACAGACTATTTATTTTAGTTAATCTCTACCATCATAAAGATGAAAGAATAAAGTGTATAATCATTTGGTGCTTACTTTTCAGTGAATATTATAATGCTAGATTCATCCATGTTTTTTGCATTTCATTGTTTCATTTAGTCCAACTGCTATATTCTATTGCTGAATATAACAATGTTCTATTATATGAATATTCATCTATTTTTCTCTTAATGGACACCTGTACTGCTTCAAAGTTTCAATATGTGAACAATGCTGCTATATGAATATTCTTTCATATTGTCAGCCTAAATAACAAACAAGAAGAGGCTCTCTAAAAGAAAATATGTTTGTTTGGGAATACAGTATTGCAATGGGAATACGTATGCCATAGTGAACAATGTGTATATTCAGGGAGGTAAAGGAAGACAAAGGTTTTTAAAGGGAAAAAATGAGGAAGATTACATAACTGTTTTGAAATAATTATTCTTAGCTACAAAGATTAATAACAAGACTGACATTAGTCCAAGGTTGAATAAGCCATTGCCAGGCAGATGTCCTTGCAGAAGTATTTTTGATCTAAGATTGCAATGGCTTTTGTGCAATGCTGTAGTTTTTGTGGAGTCTTTTTCATTGTTAGGCATACAATCATGAGAATCTTCTCTTCATGGCCTTCTCTGGCTGTATGTGTCAGAGTTTTCTTAACATTAGTGACTACACTTTGATCCTGATAACTTTCACAATATATACTAGAGTTTGTAAAGGAGTGTTTACCAAAGATGAAATTGCTGGCTAATGGGATTTTTTTAGTTAGGATCAGAGTTCTGCACATTTAAGATACTCAAAAATACATAATCTTTAGCCAAGTCAGGTTTAAAAGTAGTAAACTAACATAATAATGAAAAAATATAAAGTAGAACAGCCATACTAATTTACATTCCCACAAACAGTGTGTGAGCATTCTCCTTTCTCCACATCCTTGCCAGCATTTTCTGCCTTTTTGGTAATAGCTATTTTAACTGTATCTCACTATGGTTTTGATTTGCATTTCCCTGATGATTAGGCTGAATGGATAAAAAATGCTATATATACACAATAAAATATTATTAAGTCATAAAATGAATGAAATCCTATCATTTGCAGCAACATGGATGAAACTGGAAGACATTATGTTAAGTTAAATAAGTGAAGCACAGAAAGACAAATATTCCATGTTCTCACTCATATGTGGGAGTGGTCTTGGGGAGGTGGAGAGTAGAGTGGTGGTTACTAGAGTCTGGGAAGGGTAGGAAAAATAGGGAATTAAGAGATGTTGGTTAATGGATACAAAAATACAGTTAGATAGGAGGAAGAAGTACCCGTGTTCAATGGCACACACAGTAGGGAGACTATAGTTAAAAACAATTAATTGTATAATTCAAAATAGCTAGAAGAGAATCTTTGGAACATTCTAAACACAAAGAAATGATCATTATTTGAGGTGATGAATAACCCAGTTACCCTGATTTGGTCATTACACATTGTTCACATGTATCAAAATATCACACATACCCTATAAATATGTGCAACCATTATATATCAATAAAAAGTGAAGTTTAAGACTTACAGTTTTTTCTCCAAGAGCCTATAATTCCTTTTAGAGAAAGAAGTCAAAGTTTATCTTTGAAATCTTATCACTCCCTTAGCCACTGAAGCACAAAGGTCCTCTGGCATGCTAATGATGATCATTTGCTGTGTAAGAGCAGTCCTCCTGCCTCCTGTTGGTGAGGGTGAATTACCTCCAGGCTGGCAACTCCTTACCTTGCCTACTGGCCTTAGCAAAGGAGCCTGAAGAGAGTAGGTGACATCCATAGCTTGAACTTCATTGGCACTCTTGTTCGTTCCATGGTGGAAACATTTTACATCTGGGAATCAGAACTTGTAGTCATGTAGAGCCTAGAGTTGTGGAAATGGAAGAATAAATTATCCATGTGGGTCACGAGGAGTGATGATAAGTGGAATACTTTGTCGCCCTTCCTTGTTTTTTGGACCCATGCAGTCTGCATATTGGAGATATAACACTATATAATAGTCACTGGTTTAGGGTATATACTGGGCCCTAAGGATGGAGCCCTATACGCATACAGCATCATCTCTAATCTAGTGCCTAATTGTGCCTTCAAAGAGCAATTCTGTTGCTGTATCAGGCCAACATCTTCTGGGTGCGGCAATATGAAATAGGACCAATAGGTCCCATGATATATATTCCTTTATTATACAATGGGTCCCTTGGTCAATTGCAACATTATTTAGGAGCCCATATCAACAGGTCAGTTCACTCCATGCCCTCAGATAGTGGTGCTTGCTGAAGCCAAGCAGGCAGGAAGGGTAACCCCATTCCAAGAATATATGTCAACCAGTGCTACTTGGTTGAGTTTGTAGTAGTCTGCTTTCATTCTCCAGGATCTGTTTTTTTTTATAGGGACAAGACTAGTGAATTAAATGAATGAGGATATGATGGAGAGCTCTGTATCCTGTAGGTCTTTAAGGGTAGCACTAATCTCTGCCATTCCCCTCATCAGCTGATATTGTTTTGATTTTACAATCTTAGGTGGGGAGAAAGGAAGTTTCAAAGGCTCCTATTTGGCTTTCCCCACCACAATAGCTGTTACCTCACAGAGAAAAGAACAAATGTGAAGGTTCAAGCAATTACCAAGGATACTAATTTCAATTCTATATTCAGGGACTGGGGAAATGACCACTGGGTGGGTCCATGGAGCCAGTGAACACACAATGAACGAGGACCTGGAGCATGACTCCATTTATACTTTATCCCCTTATGACCCCATCTAATGAAGGAGCCATGGTGTTATAGTTGCAACAGAGGCTTCAGTGGATCATATGGGTATCAATGTTAACATAGATTCAGTATTCAACAATCTTTGAAACATCTGGATATTGTCCTTTCAGTATATGACTAAATGGCTATAGGTCACTTTGAGGAAGGGCTGAGAGACTGATTACCTTCATATACTTGCCATAGTGTTGCAAGTTTTTTCCTTATGGGGACTTGGTCTCTCTTTCATTCAGTGGGTTCCTTGACTGAAAATTGGCTGTGAACTAGAATGGCCTTTCAGAGATGATATGAATAAAAGCAAGACACCAGGCCTTTGTACCCCCATAGTGACTAGATACAGGCTACTTCTGAGTGTGGTGGGGGCATACATTTGAGCAAGGCAGCTACCTTCAACTGAGTGCAGTTTCTGGAGAAGGCTGGCAAGCTGTCAGCTGGCGACACTACCCAAAGCTGGGGGGTTCCTTGATCTTGAAGGGGCATCTGGGTGTTGTCTCATGGCATCTAATACAGTATCAACAGCTCATTCTCTGGAGGCACTTAAGTATCGTCTGAAAATTCTCTTCTCAGTGTCCAGGCTAGCACCTCATTAGCAAGTCCTCAGCATCTTGACTGTCTTCCTTTTTCTCAAAATGCGTTTCACTCCATTTAGTATTAGAACAGTAATGCTAAGAGATGTTCCCCCTAAAAGAATTCCATAGTCAAACAAACTTGGGAAATGTGGCATAATTTATCTCACTCTTGCAGACTCACAAAACACAGGAACATATTGAAATCTCAGAAAAGACTTACAGTACAACAATCTGTTTCCTAAATTCAGTATTTCCAAAATGTTTCGTATTTTAAGAAACTATGATTCTAGAGAACAAACTTTGGCTGAGGCTCTTTCAATGCTTGAAGGAATTCCTCTTGGCTTCCAGCTTTCAAACATTTTTCTAATTGATTGCCCTTCAATTACGTAATAGATGTTTGCCTTTCTTTTCACTCCCACTGCTCTAAGCCTGGCCTATCTTTATGACTCTGCGAACCTCAACTATTACAATAGTCTCCTGCCAGTGACCCCTCAGGTTTCTCTCACTTCGGTCTTTCACAGAGTCCTGAGAAAAACCAATGGTCTGTAACTGTGCTTTCTACTATGCAGCTGCTAGTCACAGGAGGAAAATAAAACATGCAATGATGAAGCAACTTGAATGCAAAAGAAAATAATAGATTATGTACTTAGACTATAATAATATGATTCAAATTGAATATACAAATGCAGAGGAAAAACAGCTCTGTATTTTCTGGCATCCTATACACAACTTCAAAGCCAGAGGTCAGGGGACTGTTTTATGGTGATTGTGTTGCCTTGCCCAACAATATGCCCAGATGGAAGGAAGCTTAAGAAATATTTTCCCGGTTCTAAAATAGTAACATGTACAAAGCTGAATCCCACTCTTGTGATTCATCAGTGGTCAAGGAACAAGCAGGGTGTCAGAGTCAGATTTCTTTTAACAGAATTACCTGGAGTGTATAATGGCCTAAATAAAGATCACATGAAGTAAATATCAAAGTTAAAAAAAAATTACTCTCTTAGTTTTCTTTATTTTGGGAAGATGCCTACCAGACCCATGTAACACTGTTGGCACGTGCAAGGGACAATATAAATCCCCAAGAAGTCATCAAAAAAAATGACAGGGCTGTCTCTTAAAGGTTCAGGTCTCTCAGAGTAAACCACAGTATGTAGGCCTCTCCACAGCCCATATTTTCATGCCATTGAAATCTAGATGAAAGGAACTGTGAATTTTAGCTTTCAAAGAGAGAAAAAAGAAGAAGCAACCCTCAAAGAGAAAGATGCAGCCTGAGGAATGAGGGATTGGGGTACCAAACAGCTGGCTATGGTTCTATTTACTAATTAAACAAACATTTAGATCAAGAGATTCCAGGTAAGATGAATATAGAATCCAACAGGCAAAAATAGGTGCAGGAAGCAATTGAGTGAAATATCACACAGCCTCAGAGACTGAGCTTCCAAGTAAGGAAGACAATAGAGAGTAGATGGGGCTTGGGCCAACTGCAGAGTGCATGCAGAGACTCAGACTGATATGCCAAAACATCAACGTGGTTATTTCTGGGTAGTAGGACTTTAGATATGCTTAACATTTTCTTGTGATGTATTCAATTTTTCTATGGTAGTAATGTGGTTCTTATTGAACACTTTAAAAAATTATAAGTAGGAACTTCCCTTTCAGACACTAGAGGGCATATCAGTTAGCTTTTGCTGCATAACAACTCATCTTAAAACTAAGCAACTTATATTACTTATTTGCTCCCAATTCTATGGGTCGGCAGTCTGGGCTCAGGTGGGATGGCTTGTCTGTTCTCCACATGGTATTGGCTGGGTTGCCTCTTCACTCAAATATCTGATGATGGCTGTCTGTTGGAAGGGGTGATGGAAGTAACTCAAAATCCAGCAGGTTAGCTTAGGCTTATTTACATGGTAGTGATCAAAGAGTCCCCAAGAGAACCAAGAGAGGGAAAGTCCCAATGCAGAAGTCCTTCTCAAGTCTCTGCTTCCATTTCTTTTGCTTATATTCCATTGGCCAAAGCAAGCCACATAGCCAAGCCTAGATTCAAGGTGTAGAATAATAGACTTCATTTCCTGATGGGAAAATTGACAAATACATATTAAAAAGGGGCTTCCATAGATTGCAAAAAATTTGTCGTGATGTTTGAAACCTCTTACAGTGAATAAATTACTCATACTAATCTTACTATTGAAAATAAAAATGCTAGATATGGCTTGCTAAATGTTATTTAAATTAATTAAAGAGTTGACCAGATTATAAAAAATTACCAGACAAAAACCTATGAGAAAACAGGAACCCAGAGAGTTTGGCAGAACATGGAAGCCACTTCTATCTTAAGGATTTTTGGCAATCCAGAAAAATGTGACCTTTGCTTTTAATGTATCACGGAGTGAAGAAAACAGAAATAAAAGCCCAGAGCCTACCTAAAATGTGGGATTTAAAGGGAACCTGCTCCAACATTAAGTTGGAATGCCAAAGGTTTATACTTTCAAAATAGGAGTGAACCACAGCAAATTCATCCTCATCACTTTCCCTGTGGACTACAAAGAAGGCTGCCTTGGTGCTGATCAGAATGTGAATATGTGGTAGAAGGGAGGAGAAATTAGTCCCAGAGTAACTGGCCTTCAAACAGTTTTGCAGCCCAAATTTATTTCAACTAGGAGGTACAAAATACCCCCAACACATGAATTTAATTTAAAGTAGTCCCAGACTCCCAAAAGCACAGGCAACAAAACAAAAATAGACCAATGGGATGGTATGAAACTAAGCAAAGGAAACAACTAACAAAGTAAAGAGACAACCTACAGAATGGGAAGAAATATTTGCAAACCATACATTTGATAAGGCTTAATATTCAAAATATGTATGGAACTCAAATGACTCAATAGCAAGGAAACAAATAACCTGATTTAAAAAAAAAAACAGGCAAAAGACTAAATAGACATTACTCAAAAGAGAACATACAAATGGCTAATAGGTACATGAAAATGCTCAGTTATCATTAATAATTAGGGAAATGCAAATTAAAACCACAATTAGATATCATCTCACACCTATTAAAATGGCTTTTATCAAAAAAAAAAAAGAAAAAAGAAAGGGAAGAAAAGGAAAGACAAGTGTTAGGATGTGAAGAAAAGGGGACTCTTTTAAAAATACACTTTAAGTTCTGGGGTACCTGTGCAGAACGTGCAGTTTTGCTATATAGGTATACACGTGCCCTGGTGGTTTGCTGCACCCATCAACCTGTCATCTACATTAGATATTTCTCCTAATGCTATCCCTCCCCTAGCTCCCCACCCCGAACAGGCCCCAGTGTGTGATGTTCCCCTCCCTGTGTCCATGTGTTCACATTGTTCAACTCCAACTTATGAGTGAGAAGATGCAGTGTTTGGTTTTCTGTTCTTGTGTTAGTTTGCTGAGAATGATGGTTTCCAGCTTCATCCATGTCCCTGGGAAGTACATGAACTCATCCTTTTTTATGGCTGCATAGTATTCCATGGTGTATATGTGCCACATTTTCTTCATCCAGTCTCTCATTGGTGGACATTTGGGTTGGTTCCTAGTCTTTGCTGTTGTGAATAGTGCTGCAATAAACCTAAGTGTGCGTGTGTCTTTATGGTAGAATGATTTAAATTTCTTTCAGTATATACCTAGTAATGGGATTGCTGGGACAAATGGTATTTCCAGTTCTAGATCCTTGAGGAATTGCCACACTGTCTTCCATAATGGTTGAACAAATTTACACTCCCACCAACAATGTAAAAGCATTCCTATTTATCCACATCCATGCCAGCATCTGTTGTTTCCTGACTTTTTAATGATCGCCATTCTAACTGGTGTGAGATAGTATCTCATTGTGGTTTTGATTTGCATTTCTGTAATGACCAGTGGTGATGAGCATTTTTTCATATGTTTGTTGGCTGCATAAATGTCTTCTTTTGAGAAGTGTCTGTTCATATCCTTTGCCCACTTTTTGATGGGGTTTTTTTTTTCTTGTAAACTTGCTTAAGTTCTTTGTAGATTCTAGATATTAGCCCTTTGTCAGATGGGTAGATTGCAAAAATTTTCTCCCATTCTGTAGGTTGACTGCTCACTCCAATGCTAGTTTCTTTTGCTGTGCAGAGGCTCTTTAGTTAAATTAGATCCCATTTGTCAATTTTGGCTTTTGTTGCGATTGCTTTTGGTGTTTTAGACCTGAAGTCTTTACACATGCCTATGTCCTGTATGGTAATGCCTAGGTTTTCTTCTAGGATTTTTATGGTTTTAGGTCTTATGCTTAAGTCTTTAATCCATCTTGAGTTAATTTTTGTATAGGGTCTAAGTTTCAGTTTTCTGTATATGGCTAGTCAGTTTTTCAAACACCATTTATTAAATAGGGAATCCTTTCCCCATTGCTTGTTTTTGTCAGGTTTGTCAAAGATCAGATGGTTATAGATGTGTGGTGTTATTTCTTAGTCCTCTGTTCTGTTCCATTGGTCAATATATCTGTTTTGGTACCAATACCATGTTGTTTTAGTTACTGTAGCCTTGTGGTATAGTTTGAAGGCAGGTATAGTATAGCATGATGCCTCCAGCTTTGTTCTTTTTGCTTAGAATTGTTTTGGCTATGCGGGCTTTTTTTTTTTTTGGTTCCATATGAAGTTTAAAGTAGCTTTTTCCAATTCTGTGAAGAAAGTCAATGGTACCTTGATCAGGATAGCATTGAATCTATAAATTACTTTGAGCAGTATGGCCATTTTCACGATATTGATTCTTTCTATCCATGAGCATGGAATGTTTTTCCATTTATTTGTGTCATCTCTTATTTCCTTGAGCAGTGATTTGTAGTTCTCCTTGAAGAGGTCCTTCACATCCCTTATAAGTTGTATTCCTAGGTATTTTATTCTCTTTGTAACAATTGTAAATGGGAGTTCACTCCTGATTTGGCTCTCTGTTTGTCTGTTATTGGTGTATAGGAATGCTTGTGATTTTTGCACATTGATTTTGTATCCTGAGACTTTGCTGAAATTGCTTATCAGGTTAAAGAGATTCTGGGCTGAGATGGTTTGAGATGAAATGTTTTCTAAATATACAATCACATCATCTGCAAACAGAGACAACTTGACTTCCTCCTTTCCTGTTTGAATACTTGAGAAGGGAACTCTTATATATTGCTGGTGGGGATGTAAAATAATATAAGCCATTGTGGAAAATGGTATAGAGGTTCTTTAAAAAGCTAAAACTGCAACTACCATATGACCCAGTAATCCACTTCTGGCTATATATCCAGAGGAATTGAAATAATTATATCAAAGAGATATCTGCATTCCCATGTTCATTGTAGCATTATTCACAATAGCCAAGATGTGGAAACAATATGTGTCCATCAGTGAATAAATGGATAAAGAAAATGTGGTATATGTACACAGTGGAATAGTATTCAGCCTTAAAAGGAAGGAAATCCTGTCATTTGCAACAACATAAATGAATCTGAAGGCCATTATGCCAAGTGAAATAAGGTGTGCACAGAAAGACAAATACCACATGATCACTTATATGTGGGATCTAGTAAAGTTAAACTCATGGAAGTAGAGAGTAGAATGATAGTTACCAAAGGCTGGGGGGGTGGGTGGAGAGGGAGGCTGAGGAGGGAGGAAATCAGGAGTTGCTGATCAAAGGGTACAAAGTTTCAGATAGACAGAGGAATGAGGAGTTGTTAATCAAAGGGTACAAAGTTTCAGATGCAGGAGGAATAGATTTTGAGATTTATTTCATTCCAGGGTGACTATAGTCAATAATAATGTAATGTATTTTAAAATAACAAAGAGAATAAATTTGAAATATCACACTATAAAACAGTGATAGGTAAGCAGGTAATAGATATGTTAATTAGCTTGATTTAATAATGCAACTTTGTATACATATATCAAAATATCATATTATACCCCATAAATATTTATAACTATGATTTAGCCATAAAAAATAAAAGTGGTCCCGTGCTAGTAAATCCCTAGCCACCAGGAAAGAGCAATTTCACATATTCTCTGGAGGAAGACGTCTTTATCCTAGTCTCAAAGAATCCCCACAAATAATTTTTCAAGAAGAATGATCAGCATAGAGTAAAAAAAAATTAGTATCTAAGGAAACAAGGCCCTGTGAATTAGATGCAGCAGAGGGAAACATACCCACACGGATTTCAGATATTGAACTTATCAGACAGAGATCACAAAACTATGCTAACCATTTTTGAAGAAATACAAGGGCAAGTTTGAAAACATCTTAGGGAGCAGAAACTATGAAGAATGATGTAACATATTTGAACAAGAACTAAATAGAACTTCTAGAAAAAATAGTCTAGTAACTGATATTAGAAACTCAATGTGTGGATTTCACAACAGATTGAAAACAGTTGAAGATGACATTTGTAAACTGGAAGATAATTTGAAGAAATTAATGAGGATGAAGCATACAGAGACAAAAAGATAGAAAACATAAAAAAGAGGTTGAGAGACATGAAGAGTAGAGTAAGAAAGTCTAAGATACATTTAGTTAAAGACCTAGAAAAAGGAGCCAGAAAGCGGGGCCATGAGCAATATTTAAAGAGTTAATAGCTAGAGTTATTTTGTAAAACTAAAGAAAATAATACACAGTTGCAAGAAGCATAAACAATCTCGAGAAAGATTAAAAAAAATTTCATCATAGACAAATCATACTGAAACAATGGAGTACCAGAGATAGGAAAAAAATCTTAAAAGCAGACAGAGATAAAGTATTACCTTTAAAAGAGAAACAATTGGACCAAAAGGTGACTTCTAGCCACAAAAATGGAAGACAGAATTTCTTCAATGTGTTGAAAATAAGTGCCAATCTAGATATTATACCCAGTTAATATTTGGTTTTTAAAATGAAGAGAAAACAGATATTTTTAACTAAGTAAATCTGTTAGTGTTTAACACAACCAGACTCTCACTAAAGGAAATTCTAAACAATATACTTCAGGCAGAAGAGAAGCAATATCAAATGGAAGGTCTGAGAAGCAAGAAGAAATTAAGAACAAATAAATTGATAAACGAGTATATTCAAATAGTACTCATACATTAAAATACATGACAATAATAACATGTATATTGATTGGGTGAGAAAATTGAGTTAAATATTCTAAGGTTCTAACATTGTCCATGGTGCAGCAAAGTATTGATTAATTTGGGGATTTGATAACTTAAGCATAATGTTATAATTTAAGGAACCACTAAAGGAAAGGAATAGCAGGTATATATTCTAAACTAGTAGAAGGAAAAATAGAATGATAAAAAATAATCCAAAAAAAGACAAAGGGGAATAATAAGGAGGATAGGTAGGACACATGGAAGCACAAAATCAGCTGATAAATTTAAAATGAAACATACTGCTGGTTACATGAAATGTAACTTAATGCTTCTGGTAAAACTGTTAGTCCAAACTGAAAACTACTGAAATGTCTATCTACACTAGAATGGATAAATTGTAGCATAGAAATACAATGGAATATTACTGCAAATATAATAAAACACAACAAACTGTAGCCATATACAACAGCATGAATGAATCAAACAAAAAATACTAAGCAAAAACAGGACACAAAAGAATGCATATAATACATTCCATTTAAATAGAGTTCAAAAGTGGGCAAAACTAAACTACCTCGTTTAGGGTTGCATATATAAATGGTTAAACGATTTTAAAAGCAATGATACCATCATCATTAAAGATAGGATAACAGTTACCTTTGGGAAAAAGGAAGGTTTGTGATCAGGGCAAGACACATTTGGTCAGAGGCTTTGGAACTGGTAATGTTCTATTTTTTATCCTGCAAATGACACTATGATGTCCACTTTATAAATATATGTAAAAATGTACATGAATATAGATTATATTTAATAATAAAATGATGTTTTCAATCATAAATTTAAAATGGTAGGGGAAGTGAGTATTCTCCTGTAATATGATTTATTGTCAGCCTTGTATTCTGTGTATTATATAATTTTTAGTACACGCAAAACACTATAGAAGGAGTGCTGGGGGATGTGTTTCTGACTTCAAGAAACTTATAATCGGTATGGTGTTTTCCAAACTTTTCAAGTTTGATGTTGCATTTTTAACATGAAAAGTGTCAAACACCAGCAATTATTTTGGTAGCTATTACTTGAGTGTCTATTAATTGAGACGGGAGAAGCTTTTATTAAATCAGTAAGGTTCTTTAATGAATTTTTATTTTATTATTTTATTAATTACAACACATCTTTCTACTTGTAAAACAAAAGAATGTATCCGTATGTGTCAAGTATTTCATTTGTAATGTCATTGGTAATGCCTTATGTGTATATTCATTCATTGAATCACAAAGCTTTATTGAGATCTACTTCTAGCCTGACACAATGCCTATTGGTTCATAGACTCCAGACAATTTTTTTTTTTTTTTTTTTTTTGAGACGGAGTCTCGCTCTGTCGCCTGGGCTGGAGTGCAGTGGCGCGATCTTGGCTCACTGCAAGCTCCATCTCCCGGGTTCATGCCATTCTCCTGCCTCAGCCTCCTGAGTAGCTGGGACTACAGGTGCCTGCCACCATGCCCGGCTAATTTTTTGTATTTTTAGTAGAGACGGGGTTTCACCATGTTAGCCAGGATGGTCTCGATCTCCTGACCTCGTGATCCTCCCGTCTCGGCCTCACAAAGTGCTGGGATTACCGGCGTGAGCCACCTCACCCGGTCAACTCCAGGCAACATTTTTAAGCCCTCTCTGCATAGTATACAGTACCCAAGTTAAGAATCATTGATTTATATCACCTGGCCATAGTAATGTCTCTATGCTGAGAACTTCACACAAATACATTAGAGAGACACAGATTTTGCCACATTAGATGAAAAAGGCTGTGATGCAAAGCGATGTCTGTGTACACGTAGAAGGAATAAAATGACATTTTTATTTCAGAATATTGTCCTTTTTATTTGTCTAGCAGCCATTATTTATCTAAGATTCATCACAAGCATTGGACATTGCTCTGGTTCTCAAATATATTTTATTTTTGTATAATAATTTTAATCTTGTGTATTTTATCAAGTTCATTTCCAGCTCTGCTCCTTCCTTCAGTGCAGCACAGGAGGTAAGAGAATAGGATGTAGAACAAATCTTCACTCTTTACTTCAACAAGTAACATCTCTCTCGATATCAGTGAATAATCTTTTGCAGACAAGCATCAGGAAACCTAGTTCAAATTGTTTTGCACGTGAAACTGGTAAGTTGAGGAGGAACAGACACAGCTGAATCCAGGTGTAGCTTCATCTAGGATGTCAATCAATACTACTTTTTTTATTTTAACTTTTTTAAAGTTTTTAAAATTTTTGTGGGTACATAGTTGGTATATGTATTTATAGGGTACATGAGATGTTTTGATACAGGCATGCAATGTGAAGTAAGCACATTACGGAAATTGGGGTATCCATTGCCTCAACCATTTATCCTTTGAGTTACAAATAATCCAATTACACTCTTTAAGTTATTTTAAAATGTACAACTAAGTTATTGACTATAGTCATCCATTTGTGCTATCAAATAGTAGGTCATATTCATTCATTTTTTTTTTTTTTTTATTCATTAACTATCCCACCTCCCTGCCAGCCTGCCACTATCCTCCCCAGCATCTGGTAACTGTCCTTCTACTCTCCATGTGCATGAGTTCAATTGTTTTGATTTTTAGATCCCACAAGTAAGTGAGAACCTGAGATGTTTGTCTTTCTGTGTCTGGCTTATTTCACTAAACGCAATGATCTCCAGTTCCATTTCTTTTATTTCAAATGACTGAATGTCATCCTTTTTTTTTTTTATGGCTGAATAGTACTACATACACAATACCTCTTGTGCGCTTGCTCTCCCCTCTCTTATCTTTGCTTTCTTCTACGTTGGTTTCATTCTCAGTGAGATCATATCCACATGATGGCAGCAATATCCCTGACTAGTACAGATTTATATTCAATCAGTGTGATAATCCCAGAAGAAAGATAGCAGCCCCTCATTGGAGAATGAAGTATCTATGTCATAAGAACACGTTCCTCTGACCTATAACACCTAGAACACTGAGATAATTTAAAAATATATAGAGAGTCTGGCAGAGATCATCTTGCCAGAGGAATACTGAAAAATTTTACAGGATACAAAATTATACTATTTCCAATCTCTTCCTAACAGCCATGTATTCTCCCTAATATATACCCCTTCACCAAAAGAATGAAAGTAAAAAAGCAAAAAGAAGAAAAACAACATTATAAAAATTATATTATCCAGGGCCTTTTATTTTCTTTAATCACTCAAGATTCTATGACTAAAAATTAAGTTTTCAGAAGGAAGTTCTTCTGGTTTTCCCTTATCAGTGGAAGTGGTTCCAATCAGGAAATGTTGAAACTAACAGTGCTATTCAGGAGCAATCAGTTATTTATAAACCACAAAAGGAAAAGAGAACAACCCAGCTATTCAAAGTCGTCTACCTTTAGAAGATTACACAGAGTCTGATAGAAAGAAGCAGATTCAGAAGTTTTCTGCTAGTTGAGTTAGTAACCTACCTAATATAACAAGTATCAATCATTGGCATATTCATTTTATCCTTCAAAATGAATTATAGAGTACTTACTAATACTTAAGCATAAAGACATGCACTGCAAGTGATTAGCTATGGTTTTGGTATAATCATCCCTTCTGAACCAACATACTATTCATGTTTCACTCAATAAATATTAAGCTCCCATTCTACACCAAGCCCTGACTAAATGCTGGGGATACCATGTTGATTGGAGAGATAAAGTCCCTGCCTTCGTGGACATTGCATTCTGATGAGCGAAACCTGGTGAATGCCTTAGCCAGAATGTCTAGCATTCTGCCTGTGCTGGTACTTGTCTGGAATTTTTCATTTCTCCTATCCTGCTGTTAGATGTTACACTTCTTTGTTTCACTCAAATTGCTGCTCTAGCTTATTCCTCAGCATTCCACTGCAGATGAATTGCTTCCCTGTAATTAGGCTGGTTTGCAGAGTTCTCAGACTTAAGATGGCTGAAATCTCAAACCTTTGCATGGTAACCACACGCATTCCATCACATGCACTTCTATTCCTTTATTTCTGTTCCTATTCACTATGAGAGAAACCCACATAATGGCAGGTATAGTGTCCCTCAAGTATGAGTGTACTCTGAAAGAAAATGCTCTCTGCTCATGAACACCTTCTGCAAAGATCATTTTTTTCCAAGGGGGCTTTTATAAGCTTCCCTGAATTAAATGGAAGAAAAAAAATCTCTCTTTGGAGCAATAGCCTGAAGATATCCTCCTTTGTCAGAAATTGTTTTCACTATGATCTCACTATCAAGTATATCCCATTCACCATCCCTGCATAAATCCCTGTTCTGTAGGTTAAAAGTTCTCCTTTTATACTCCCAGGTATATACCCAACACGAATTACGCACTTGTTCACCAAAAGACATGGAGGATAACATTCATGGTAGCGCCATTCATAATAGCTTCAAATTGGAAACAACCTAAATGTCCATCAACAGGAGAATGGATCAATATATTGTGGTATATTCCTACAACAGGATGCTGTACATTATGAAAGCTGACAAAACACAGCTACACTGAACCACTTGGATGAATCTCACAAGCTAACAATGAGCACAAGAATCCAGATAAGCAAGAATGCATAATGGGTTCCATTTACATAAAGTTCAAAACTAGACAAAGTTAATGCAGAGTTTTGAAGTGGTTCACTTTAGGATGGGAGAGAGGGAGAGTGTTTGGCAGAGGGCATGAGGGGGTCTTTTGAGGGGCTGGTAACATTCTATATCTTGACTTGGTTTCACAGCTATGTTCATTTTGTGATATATATTGAACTATACACTTAGGATTTATGCACCATTTTCATGAAAAAGAGTTTTTCTTAATAAAAGTTATCCATTTGCTGCATTTACCAAGGTTTTATTTAGGTCCCACTTTCACAAGGGAGTTGCTCCTAACCATTCCTGGGGGTCATGTGGAACCAGGAAGGTTTTTCTCCCTGGGTAGCTGGAGAGTGTGTTAATGTATATGTGGGGAGGGACAAAATTGCACTCCAAATGGGAAAAGCCAAAGTTTGAAGAAGAAAGACAGTTCCAAGCAAAGTGAGGCCATAATCAGATGATGAAAAATTGGCCAGAGACTGGTGGGATCAAGCCCCAGAAAGCTGGTATCTGGGGACGAGAGGTTATGGGGCACAGTGGTTATATGCAGAGATGCTGGAGCCAGAATCCCTGGGTTGATTTCTCAAATCCATTAACTTCTGTTTTACTTTGGGCAGCTTCCTGAACCTCTCTGTGCCTCAGGCCCTCTTCTATGAAATGCACCTGAGAAGTCAAAATGTAATACTTGTCAAGCACTCCCAGCTGTGCTTGTCCCATGCTGGGGGCTCAACATGTGTCAACGACATCTGCATCATTTTCTGCTCTCACAATCTATATACCAGAGCATGGCTGTCCACTGCTCACATATTTTATAGGAAAGCAGGGGAAACCATTCTCTTCCTTCCTAATCCTAGTTCCGAAGTTCCCAGGCCAGATACCTTTCCTGTCCATAAAAGCTATGACTACAGAACAGGATCACATTCTATAAAATGACCACTCCCACTAAACCATGTGAATTGGGAGTCAGATGTTCAACAAAAGGGGCAGGTCAGTTTCCAGACAAACAAGCGAGGAGTGATTTGAGTGATATCAAGAGGAGTACAGTACAAATAGCATATTGGTGGGTCCACCTTTCTTCAAAATGAATGAAACTGTGCCTTTATACACACAATGTAGAAGTGTACGATAAGCCTGAGTATTTGCCCCAGATTTAACTCTCTGCTTCGATAAGTCATGAGTGGTATTTCTTTGGCTAGAAATAAAACAAAGCAGGTCCCACTTTCTGAGATAAACATTTAATGTGATTTTGTATCTCACTGGGTTTTTAATCCCATCACTTATCTCAATGCTCTGTTTCTCACTATTTTATCTCAGGGTTTCTGAATGTTCTCCTGGAACAAACAATATAAACACAATAAACACCGTAACAGACAAGAACCTTGACATAGAAGTGGAGACACATTAGCGGTAAGGCATCCAAGGACACCAAGATAAAGCAGAGAAAAACATGAAGTAGCCGGTGGTTGGGGCTTGGAGGGAAGAACTGACAGTGGTAGTTGTGGGAGAGCACTGCAAGCTCAAACACTGTGCTAAATTTCAGGCGTTAGTAGAAATGTCAAATAGGTGTGTGTGTAGGCAATTATAAACATGAGAAATGCATAGAATGGTGCCTTACACAGAATAGGTGCTAAATAAATATTATCCAAATGAGTGAATGAATGAAAAGAGGAGAGACAACGGATTTGCTTTCATTCACATATAGGAGCTTAGAGAAGTCAAGGAATTTTAGGATTAAAAGGGACTAGTAAAGTCTATTCCCCTTACAAGTGGTTTGGGCTTGAGTACCTCAGTCTCAGGTTTGAATTAGGAATCAGTAAGAAAGAGAGAAAAAGAAAGCAACAGTGACACATGGATTTTTTAGGGAGTTAAAAGCATTCTAGAATAATGGATGGCTGAAGGACCGTTTGTGGGGAGGGGGGAAAAGCTGTCATGGGATAATTGGAACGGATCCCAAGGAGGTCATTTATCATGTCGTCTCTCTGCTGGCTGCAGAATATAGAAATCACTAGCTGATGACAACAATACTCTACATTTGTGTAGTACTTCTAGTTCTGAAAGTGCAGTCAGACATTATCTCCATTAATTCTCACAAGCACATAGGTATTCTTTTCTGGGACTCAAAGGAAGTTACTAGCTCAGAAATAATGGATGCTCGTTGATGTATGAAGTTCCATTACCTCTAACAGGGAGATGGAATGTCCTTTAAAAGATTCCTCCACAAAATAACATATTCATTTATGTAGTAACAGGGAGAGTTGTTGAGAATTAAATGATATATTGTCTTTTCAAAGCTGTGAATTTATCAGTATTAACTTGGAAAGTGTCTTTACCTCCTCCTTCCAAGATAATAGCAAGGAGAGCCACCAAGGTGCTTTGGACAGTTTTCCAAGGGGAAGGAGGATGATGCTTGGTGGGAAAGTGGGGAGTGGCCCCATCCTGGAGGTGACTTCCCAGGGACTGGGAAGGCTGGGATGTTCAGTGTGTTCTGGGTCTCACTTTGCACCTGTGCACGTGCACCGCTTGCAAGCATCACAAGAGGACACAACTTAGATGAGGGTGGTGGTGCTGGTAGGGGTAGAGCAATTGCCGTGAGAGGTATAACTATAACCCGCCTGGCGCAAGAAGCCTGACTGGTAGCAATAGACTAGATCTCAGCCTGTGCTGCCCAAGAGGCGGATAGATGTAAGGGACAGAGACCTTTCACTTCCATTTTCCTCAACTGCTTACCTACTGGGATTTTAGTATGATCCATAGGAGATGGAAGAAAATTTAAAAAGCGAATATTGGAATTGTCACTAATCTTGGCAAATTAAGATTTGATTTGATATAGAAAAATAAAGACATACAATGTTTCTTATACTTGAGATGTCATGGAATGATTGTACATCTGTTAATCTTCATTCAACAAGCATTTATTGAGCACTTACTGTGAGCCAGACTTTCTAGTAGGTGTTGGGGATATAGGGGAGAATAATAAAGAAATGGATCTTGTTTTTGAGTAGCTTGTTACATCTATAATGGACAGATAGACAATTAAACAAGGAATAACCAGACAGAGTGCTGAGTGTTAGAACAGGAGAAAGACAGGGATCTGAGACACCAGAAAAAAAGAGGTTACATAACCTAGTCTAGGAGACAAAGACAGCATCCCTGCAGAAGTCACAGTTAAGCTGAGACCTGAAGGATTCTGTCCCGCATCACACAACACTTCCTTCCCACCACTGCTATGCTAAGCACTTACCCCAGTTACATAGTATTTGCTATTTTCAAATCTCTCTCTCACTAAGCATTGAGCTCCCAGAGGTCTTACAGCATCATGTAAATTATTTAAAAAAAAAAAATCTTTGTATCCTCAGCACCTCTGGTAGAGCTCCTACACTTAGTAGGCTTTCAATGCATAGCTGCTAAGTGACACAAAAATTGAAAGAATGAATGAATGATGAATGATGGGAGACCTAATTGCATTATATGGTAGAAATGCCAGTGTTCCTCTGTAAAGGGTGCAGGCTGGATGCTGCATTCTAGTTAAGCAGTGTCACTACTGTGTCCTCCAGGCAGCCAGTTGCTGAGCATCCGCTAATTAAGGCTACACTGCCACTCTGAGGGCAGTCTGGGTAGTGCCAGGATTGGACAGGACGCTGATGCCCGCTTTGGTTCTCAGCTTCAGGCTGGTGAAAGCACTAGCAATGCAGCCTCCTCTTTGAAGGAAAGGTCTCTCAACGCTGTCACAGTCCTCCTTGCTCAGGCAGCCCTCAGTCCCTACTGCAAAGTAAGGGCATGAAGTCTTCTCTTAAAAGTGCAGGCTGGCTAAGGAAACCGAACCTCACTTTCATGGCACAATTTTGGGGACACAGAGGAATTGAGTCACATTCTTTTCCTTGTGTGTGGGTTGGAGAGGAGGAATCCAGCCCCTACCCCACCCCTCCCATTGCCCTGGAAGAGCCACCTGGGGTAAGCATGACCACCTGGGGTAAGCATGAAGCCTGCACACTCACCTCAGCACAGGAGGGAAATGCTTTAGCTGAAATATTCCCCTCTTTAGTGACCCTACTTCTCTCCAGGGAGCTTTAAATGCTGGTGAATTCTGATCAGCATCCTGGAAGGGAATAATGAACTAGCACCCAGGGCACCTTCCTCGCTGGTCTCCTAGCCAGTCCCCCAAACTTCTGTCTGGCTGTTACTGTGTGGCTCAATGAACTGGGGGCAAGAAAATCTAGATTATAACCCTGGGTTTGCTGATTCCTATGCGTTACACCTTTGGTTAGTTGATTAATCTCTTTGAACCTCAGTTAGCTGATCTACAAAATAAATATTAATATACCTGACCTATCTTACAGGGCTGTTGAAGAATCAAATGGTACAATATGCAGAATGCCCTTTGTGAACCTGAAAGCACTACACACGTGCAAAGTATTATTATGTCCAATATGTCTGGAAATGTACAAAATAATGATTCCATAGAAATGTACTTTTATGTTGTGAAATCCTCACTGCCTCTCCTTGTTAATCCAGGGAAACCACTGACTAGTATTCCTTTCACTTGATTGTCTCATTTCTTTCACTGATCATTCAAAAAGCAGTTATGAGCAAAAGTCAACATCAAAAATATTGATTGAGTGCCTACAATATGCCAGGAACTGTTCTCGGTGCTGGAGATATCACGGATATTAAGGCAGATATATCCCTGCTTTCCTCCACTGGGGCTAGAGCAGGGAGTAAAATGGCAGTCCCTGCACTTAGGAGTTTACAGTCTAGTGAGGAAGGTAGGAATTTTAAAACTAATCATATGAATAACTATGTGTGTGTGATATGGTTTGGCTCTGTCCCCACCCAAATCTCATGTCCATTTGTAATTCCCAATATTGGGGGAGGGACCTGGTGGGAGGTGATTGAATCATGGGGGCAGATGTTCCCTTGCTGTTCTCATGATAGTGAGTGAATTCTCAAGATATCTGGTTGTTTGAAAGTGTGTAGCACTTTCCCCTTCACTCTTTTTCTCTTCTGCCACCATGTGAAGAAGGTGCTTTCTGCCATAATTGTAAGTATCCTGAGGCCTCCCCAGCCATGCCTCCTGTACAGCCTGTGGAACTGTGAGTCAATTAAATATCTTTTCTTCATAAATTCCCCAGTCTCAGACAGTTCTTTATAGCAGTGCGAGAGTGGACTAATACAGTGTGTATGTGGCAACATTAAACTCTCGTTAAGGACACAGGAAAAAAGAAAATGTTTAATATTGTCGTTATACTCTTGTCCTCATGAACCCTCAACTGCTAGTGGGAAAATTAACTAATGTCCAATGTCATTAAACTCCATTCAATCCAATATTTTATACAATTCTCAATCAAGCAATGCTCAGAATCCCCAGCAAAATGTTCAGCTTTTCAGGTTGCCCTCCCCTCCTTCTGTTTTGATTCCGAAACTAGCATCTCGGTTTATGGGGGAATAGTAGGGGGTTGCAGGGAGGAGGTGTCATTTCCAGGACATGAGGCACAGGGGAAGAGTTGAGGTCCTCTAATGTGTCCTCTCTGTCTTCTGGTCTCCAGAGAAGTGCCTCTTGTCCTCCTATGTGCTGGTAAAGTCTGTGCTAGTGTCACTCAGACCCTCTCTTGGCTCTGTCAGATCCTGGGATTGACCCTTGGCTGGCTTGGTCCCCTGCCTGCATCTGCTAGCTGCAAAACCTAGGTCTCTACCACATTTGCTCTCCAGTCTGTTGGCTTGACAATCTACTCCTAACCTCTACTTTGAGAGTCACCTCACTCTGCAATGGCTGAGCCAGTACCAGAGCTACTGACTTTCTACTCCACACCTATTCAACTTGTGAACTGAAGGGACTCAGAAAAGCTAAACCTCAGGGCCTCTCTCTGCTGGACCAAACCACACCATTAGATCTGTAAGAGCTGCCCCAGAGACCAAAATGAGCAAGGGCTGTAAATCTTTTACCGACCTAGTGAGTTGTTCCCAGTACAGTCCAGATGAGAAATATGGGGACCCCACACCCTGTTTTCCTCTTGCTCTCTGCCTTTGCCTCTGTCTGCCAGTGCTCAGGCCTGGGAAATGATATCTGCATGATACCTGTCTCATCATACCTTTGGCGAGTCTCATGGCTTCACTAAATACCCTCCAGGAAGACTTGGATCTAAGTTCCTTTGCCCAGTGAATTCTTTATCCCTGCTCACTGCCCGGCTTCTTGCAGCTACTGAGATTTATCCACACTGCTGTCCATACACCAGGACCCCATCCCTCTACCTGCAAGTCTCAAAGCACCATAACACATTGCTGTTATGTGTAACAAACTCTTACTGAAGGTTAGGGGATGATGATGAGGGGCTGCGTCAAAAAATAAATAAATAAATAAATAAAAAAGATGGGAAACAACTAAATCAAATAACAGAAGGCACTGGCCAAAGGCCCTCAGCTGTCTCTACCACAGTGACGGTCTTGCTGGTGACATTCCCAGCTTTCTCACAAAGCCATCATTTCCTGGGACTTGTTTTATTTCCTTCTAGCCAAACACTTCTGTCAACTTTCTCAGTTCAGAGACACTCATTTACTGTCCCTACCGCCCCCCTGCAGGTAGCTAACCTGTAATTCTATTATGAAGGGAAATTTAGCTCCTTTTTATCAGATGCTAAGGTAGAATTAGCATACAGCAATGGTTAAGCTCATGGGTTTCAAAACCAGCCTACCTTGGTTCAAATCTAGCCTTCATTGCTTACTAGCTGTGTGGTTTCAAGAAGTTGCTCATCCTCTCGGTACCAGTTTCCCCATCTGTAAACTTGGAATGGTTGTAGCCCCTACTGGCTGGGGCCCTTGTGAGGATTATATGATAAATACAAATAAATAAGATGCTTACATCTGTCCTATACAAAGTAAACACTCAATGAAATGTAGGTATTATTCTCTCTACTTCCTCCTTCCTACACTACCCTAGACCAGTGATTCTCAAACTTTAGCACATATCAGAATTATCTAAAAGTCTTATTAAATGTCAGGTTGCTGGGGCCCAGAGTTTCTGATTCAATAGGTCTGGGATGGAGACACAGAATTTGCATTTCTAATGAGTTCCCAAGTACTGTGATGAAGCTGGTTCAATGATCACACTTTGAGAACCACTGGCCTAGACCATGTTTTCCATTCTCAAAAAGTTCCATTAAGTTGTTTTTCTTGGCTTCCCACCGTTAGAAACAGGTAGAAGCTTCAAATTATACTTTATTTATTTATTTTTTTTGGTAGAGATGAGATCTCACCATATTGCCCAGGCTGGTCTTGAACTCCTAGCCTCAAGCAATCCTTCAGCCTTGGCCTCCCGAAGGGCTGAGATTACAGGCGTCAGCCACTGTGCCACGCCCTCAAATTATACTTGTTACAGAGCCTTTCTGGATCAAATTACATAGGCAAAAAAGAATTTATTATGCTGACTATTTGGCAACAAAGAAAAGGAAATAAAGAATATAAATATGTATATCCATGTTTTGTTGTTGTTGCAAAAAAAAAAAAAAAAACCCAAAACAAACGAACAAACAAAAAACTTAGGAAAGATAAACCAGAAACTGATAGAATTGTTTACATAGGATGGGGTAGAAAGAACAGGAAAAAGAGTGACAAACTTCTCTGAGTATGCCATTTTTTTTCTATAAATATATATATAGTTTTGACTGTTGGAAGCATGCTAGTGTTTTCATATTTAAAACATTAAATCAAGTCTGAGGAAAGAAGCCTAGAATTGAATAAAAAATACAAAATTAAGAGTATATCAAATAGATGACAGAACTGCATGAAAGGGAAAAAAATTGAATGAATCTAAGTCACTTTGGTTTTTGTTTCTTTTTTTTTTTTTTTGAGACGGAGCCTCGCTCTGTCACCCAGGCTGGAGTGCAGTGGCGCCATCTGGGCTCACTGCGAGCTCCGCCTCCCGGGTTCACACCATTCTCCTGCCTCAGCCTCCGGAGTAGCTGGGACTACAGGCGCCCGCCACCACGCCCAGCTAATTTTTTGTATTTTTAGTAGAGATGGGGTTTCACCGTGTTAGCCAGGATGGTCTTGATCTCCGCCCGCCTCGGCCTCCCAAAGTGCTGGCATTACAGGTGTGAGCCAATGCGCCCGGCCGAATCCAAGTCACTTTGAACACAATACTTAGATATACACCCTCAGTCTAAAAACAAAAAGAAGTTCAAACAAATATTGTTTTGTTAGTGATATGAGTGTAGCAATTCTGAAATTTGGTGAGCATTTTAGGACTGAGTAAATTAGTAAATATACTAATGTTTCTGGTAGCCAGGTTTCCCACTATGAGAGAGAGGTGATATAATTTATGGAATGCAGAAAATTTAGAGGTGTCAGCATAAAATCATGATTTTTCTAAGAAATAAAAAGTAATAAAAATGTATATATCTTTCCTAGCTCTTTCTGCTGAAAGGGCCTAGAAGTAATGCTACTCTAGTTACAATGAGCACTCCTAGCACCTAGATCTTGGTGTCTAAAGATAATTCCCCTTTGAAAATAGCTGATTCTAAAATACAACATAAATACAAGATAGGACTAGAATATTTTGTTGTAGTAGAAAATAAAGAAATTATTTGAAAAATAAAAAGGCCCAAGGATGTTACAAAGAGGAAGAATCTCAAAGAGACCTCTAGCCAAATCAATGATCAAAAACAAAACAAATAAAAGAACAAGGACGGCTGGGCGCAGGGGCTCACGCCTGTAATGCCAACACTTTGAGAGGCCGAGGCAGGCAGATCACCTGAGATCAGGAGTTTGAGACCAGCCTGGCCAACACAGTGAAACCTGGTCTGTACTAAAAACACAAAAATTAGCTGGGCATGGTGGCGGGTGCCTCTAGTCCCAGCAACTCAGGAGTCTGAAGCAGGAGAATGGCGTGAACCCAGGAGGCGGAGCTGGTAGTGAGCCGAGATCGTGCCACTGCACTCCAGCCTGGGCAACAGAGCGAGACTCCGTCTCAAAAAAAAAAAAAAAAAAAAAGATCCCAAAGAATCCTGACACTACTGGATTATAACACTGTGGAAAAAAACCTAAGAATCCACCAGTGCCCTTAATGATACTAAACAAAGAGAAAAACAAATAATAAGAATAACAGGAGAGCTTTTCTTTATAATAGAACATCAACTAGTAAATGTAGAAGGAATAACACAGTTAGAAAATCACGATTTTGCACCCATCATAGTAATATTTTGTTTAGATAAGAATCATCCAGGAATATTAAAACCATTGCGTGAAAGTTTGTTGGGAATGAGTATATTTACACAGCATGAAAATTTCTCCTCACAGATTATTCATTAACTACAAGAGGAAAAAAGTATTTCTACATAACAGATAACACTGTAGCTAAGTGACCACCAACAATGGGACAAACTGATACCTTATGATTCCTGATAAGAAAGGCTAAGAATACAACATCACTTATGTAACATTCCTGCCAAAAATGTATAACCTGAACTTAACTATGAGGAAACCACCAGTCAATCTCAAATTGAAGGATAAGCCACAAGGCAACTGGTCTGAATGTTTCAAAAATATCAATGTCAGAAGAGAAAAAGAAAGGCCAGGCATGGTGGCTCAAGCCTGTAATCCCAGCACTTTGGGAGGCCAAGGTGGACAGATTACAAGGTCAGAAGTTCGAGACCAGCGTAGCCAACATGGAGAAACCCTGTCTCTACTAAAAATAGAAAATTAGCAGGGCATGGTGGCGCATGCCTGTAATCCCAGCTACTCGGGAGGCTGAGGCAGGAGAATCTTTTGAACCTGGGAGGCTGAGGTTGTGGTGAGCCGAGATCATGCCATTGTACTCCAGCCTGGGCAACAAGAGTGAAACTCCACTCAAAAAAAAAAAAAAAAAAAAAAGAAAGAAAGAAAGAAAGAAAGAAAGGCTGTGGAGCCATTCTAGATTAAAAGTCATTAAAAAATGATTACAACTAAATGAAAAGCATGGTTCGTTACTGAATGTCTGATGAGAAAAAAAATAAACACATTGCTATTAGGGATATTGCTAGGACAACTGATAGAATTTGGATAGAGATTGCATATTCCATAGTAGTATTATTGTATCATCATTAAATTTTTTGAACAATCATTGCTCCGTGTAAAACAATGTCCCTGTTCTTAAAAGACAAATACTAAGGTATTAGGAGTGAATGTGCTTCAGTTGTGTTTTTGAATCAGCTATTTTTAAAGGGGAATTATATGTAGGCATCAAGATCTAGGTGCTAGGTGTGTTCATTGTAACTCGGGTTGCATTACTTCTAGGCCCTTTCACCAGGCCCTAAATACTTTAGTATTTATCTTTTAAGAGCAACAACAGTAACATAGTTATAGGTGGAAAGATATAAAGCCAGCGTGGTAAAGTATTAACAATTGGCAAATCTCGGTGAAGGATATATGACAGTTTATTGTCCTAATTTAGCAACATTTCTATAAATGTGAAACTTTTACAAAATAAAAAGATAAAACAAATTTGAAAATCTTTAGGTGAATCTCTTTCCCCAACTAAATGGCATAAAAAAATTATTCTCCCTTTAAGCCCAGGGATTTTCCACTAATTTTGTCACTATTATATTTTCCTGTTGATAAGTTTTAGTTACTTCTTATAGGCAGCTGATGGAGAAGCAGGTTTGGGTGAAGGTGATGGGTGCAATTTGACACAGTGTCTTTGAGATCCAATGTGTCTCGAGAGATCCAATGTGATGGGAGCTCAGGGAAGAGGTCCCAGCCAAAGACATGGAATCAGGTGATATTAGTCCCTTGAGAGTTCTCCTGGAGGGAGCTTGGAGAATAAGAGTGGCAACTGTAAAGGAGACTAAGAGTGAATGGTGGGAGAACCAAGGGGAGCCATGGTTCAGCAGCTGTGGAAGGATACATTTCATATGGAGACCATGGTCCATAGCCTGAAATGTCCCAAGGAGTAAAGCAGACAACTGTAAAGTCCCCTGGATTTGGCAAGTAGGTGGTCCTTGGTAACCTGAATGACTTCCATAGGGGAGGGAGTTGAGGAGTGGGATTGGGTGAAACCACACCAGGATGCATTAAAGAGTAATCGTGTGGCCAAGTGTGGTAGCTCATGCCTGTAATCCCACCACTTTGGGAGGCCGAGGTAGGCAGATCACTTGAGGTTAGAAGTTTGAGACCAGCCTCGCCAACATGGTAAAATCCTGTCTCTACTAAAAATACAAAAATTAGCCAGGCATCATGGCAGGCACATGTAGTCCCAGCTACAGCTCAGGAGGCTGAGGCAGGAGAATCTCTTGAACCCAGGAGGTGGAAGTTGCACTGAGCTGAGATCGTGCCACTGCAGTCCAGCCTGGGCAACACAGCAAGACTCTGTCTTAAAAAAAAAAAAAAAAGTAATTGTGTAGGCTGGGCACAGTGGTTGAGGCCTGTAATCCCAGCACTCTGGGAGGCCGAGGCAGGCGGATGTCTCTGAGCTCAGGAGTTCAATACCAGCATGGGCAACATGGCAAAACCCCATCTCTACTAAAAATACAAAAAAATTAGCCATGTCTTGTGGTGGTGTGTGTCTGCAGTCCCAGCTACTCAAGAGGCTGAGGTGGGAAAATCTCTTGAGCCTGGGAGGCGGAGGTTGCAGTGAGCTGTGGTTGTGCCACTGCATTCCAGCCTGGGCAACAGAGCTAGACACTGTCTCAAAAACAAAAACAAAAACAAAAACAAAAAGTAATTGTGGAGGTGAAATGTGATAAGAGTATTTGGATAAGCCTATTTGGAAGGGCAGGAGAGAAATATAGATGAAGGCAGATTTTTGGATTTGGTCTTTAGAGCTGGAAGGGATTTGCCCATGGAGAGGGGGAGGTTAGAGAATTGGAAAGGGGGATAGTTACATTAGCAAGAGCCCAGAGGAACCAGAGGGCAGGAGATCAGGGGTAGAGTGGTGGGACTAACCCTGAGTAGGGAAAGAATGTATCTTCCCACCCAGTGGCCTATGAACCCTAGGGCCTTGTCTTCTGTCTTGATCTGTCTCAAAAGAAACCAAACTGTTAGCCTCTTTCCTAATATTTCTGATGAGCCAACCACAGGATCCTGGTAGGCAGGGTATTGACTTAGGTAGAGTTCTGAATTTGGAATGGGAAGACAGCTTTAATTTCTTGTTTTTTGCTTGACTTCCTGACTGTGTTATCCTTTCTGAGCAGCAAAGATGAGGATCTTTAAAATGAAAAAAAATGTACTCCATGTAATAAAGTAGGACAATATATGAAAATACTTTAGAAAGGGACTTGTGATTAGGTAGCTTTTTTGAGGTGTTTGTTTGTTTGTTTGTCCCTCTGCTCTTAGGATCTGGCAATATTCCAGTGACCAGGAGACCTGGAAGTTGCCAAGAATGTTCTCTGCAACTGCTGGCTTCTAATGAGGCAGCTCACACAGGATTTGCTGTCTTGGATTTAAAAATAACAAAAACAGAAACAAGTGCATCCACAGAGAGATGGACTGTCACCAGAGGTTTGGTATTAGAATTAACTAGAATGCAAGCCAATGGAAGCCAGCTGGCAATCACTGAAACTTGGGGGTTCGGTAGCTCAGAATGAGTTTGTTATTGAGAATTGTTTATAATAATCAAATTTCCACTAGGTGACAGCAAAGCCCATAATATGATCTAAATCATTGTTCCTCTTGAATAAATAGCGTTTGAGAATCTTCCAAAAGCAGCAGATCCTGCCATTCTGGAGAGAGTAATTATTGCTAAAATTATGACATATGGCCTTGAGATATTGTCATTACTCTTCTGAGATAAATAACTCCAGTTTTAAAAAAACCAATTTTAGTTTTTGACATTCTAAATCACTTGAATTTATAGAAACAACTACAACAATAATTTAAAAAGCTAATATGTGTTAAGCATTTGCTGTGTGCCAGGCACTCTTATAAATGCGCATGGCTCTTGATACTACCCAACTTCTCAGAGGTTTCACAGGGACCACAAGTCCCCTCTTTTAATAAAGAACTGAGTCTTCCCTGGGCCACTTCTGTAACCATAACACTAATTACATAAATACATGCTTGTGGCTGAACTACCCTCCCCAGGAGAGGAGGAGTTTGGTTATGCATATTAATGATTTAGTCGAGAGCCCTTTACAGGGTTTTATGAACAATTTTCAGTTATAATTGGTATTTCTCAGAGCATTTATCTTTTTTAAAAATAACTTTCCCCCTCTTAGACCTATGCTAACCCTTCATTGGGTTCCATGTTGGTGGCTCATTCATCTTGGGACTGTGTTGAGTTTGCGGTAACCTATTGGAGTCTTTTTTTTTAGGGTCTAAGGCGGAGACCCCAGGCAGAGTGAGCTTGACTCATCATGGTACAAAGCCTTTAACCATCAGAAGGAAGTGGGAATTATGGGGGCATGGCTGGTATTTGACTCAGTCCCCTGGCCCCTGGCTCCTGAATGCTTGCCTTGGTTCTAAGCAGAGAAAGGACTGAGAAGTAAAATGGCAGGGCTGTTTCTGGAACACACTAATTCACAGGCAGCCCTGCTTAGTTTGTTTTCTTCAATCAGAATATAACATAAAAACCAGGGAGCTACATAGCTGGCTCCTCTACGGCCACCCATACTGCTTTTCTTTTCTTTTTAATTATTACTATCTCTGAAAGTATGCTATAAATGCATGAGATGAAATTCCCAAAGGTGCAACAGAGCACACAGTTAAAAAGTAAGTTTTACTTCCCACACCTGTTCCCCATAGGAAACCACTGGTTCTCATAGTTACCAGTTTCCAGTAATGTTCAGCCTCAGCAGCCTGGGGATTCCATGCTTGCAGGACAGTGGTAGGGATGCTGGCTGCTGATAGGGGGAGCAGTTAGGAGTAGCTCAGATTGCGGAGTGAGTTAAGCACATGTGACACCTCCTGATGAGTCTCAGGGACTAGGGGCACATGGCGTGTGGGAAAATGAGCCAGGAAAGTTTAGGAATTCATAACAAGATGGCCTTATTTGCACCCACAGGCTGGTGTGGCCTGGGGAAGTTGTGTACTATTATTATTGAAATATGTTCTCAGATGAAAGTTAAAAAATAAAGATAAGTATATCTCACTATTTAAGTATATATGTATGTATATATGCATATATACGTATATATGTACTTATATACGTATATATACTTATATACGTATATATACGTATATATGTACATATATACGTATATATAAGTATATATGTACTTATATATGTATATATACGTACTTATATACTTATATACGTATGTATACTTATATATACATACTTATATACGTATGTATACTTATATATACATACTTATATACGTATGTATACATATATACATACTTATATACATATGTATACACTTATATATACGTATATATAAGTATATATACGGGTATATATACACGATACATATATATAGGTAAATATATACACATATATACGTATATGTGTGTATATATGTATATATACACATATATAGTTATATATGTATATATACACGTATATATAGTTATATATGTATATATATACACGTATATATATACATATATAAACAGTTTTTATATATATACATATATACGTGTATATATACATATATACGTATATATAAACAGTTTTTCTATATATGAACAGTTTATATATATATATATATACGTATGTATATATAAACAGTTTTTCCTGCAATATGGAGCCCAAGCCCCAGTCTCCAAGTCTCGTAGCAACCCAAGAACCAGAAAACAATGCCTCCAGAAGATAGAAATTGACACTCCTAAGGTCACCAGCAATCTTATCCAACAATGTCAGCTGAGCCACGAGAGGCAGCAACAATTGCAGAGTGGCAGCCAGCCTAGGCAAGCCATGACCCAGCCCCTGACATTGGCCCCAGGTGCATTCACAAGGGTGAGCATGTGTGCTGGTTGACCCAGGACCACCTCAGTTTATACCTGGGATAATTGTTAAAAGGGTCCTTTTCCAATCTCAAGAACTGTCCCAAGTTTGTCAATAAAGTACATGATCTCTCTAAATACAGTTCCCCTGTGCATCATCTCCCCCCGTGCCATTCCTCCAGGGTGCTGGACCAATTATGGAGTTAGGGTGGGTCAGGTGTCTACCATCTTTCAGACCCAAAGCTGCAACCATTTTCTTTCCCTAGGACTCTTCTGGGTCTAGCAGTCTCCTGTTTCTGGGGCACAAAAGGGCCAATTCTACCTCCAGTTCAGGCAACAGAACCCCCCAGCCACCCTTCGGAGGATTGGATACCCTAAATGCTTATGCCTCTTTTCCCCAATGAGCCCGATGCTCAATAGCTCAAATGTAGTTTACCACTGAGATACGTAATAAACATCTCAGGATATTTATTTTGGCCCCTCTCTAATCCCTAGCATGTCATTTTCATGAGGAAAAAATGGAAAACAAAGTTCTCCTACAATAACTAGAAATTTCCAGAGGTTAATAATTTTGGAAGCATATTCTTCTGGATATGTATGTAGTCTTTTATTAGTTCTAGCTGTTTTTCATCAGATTTTTAAAGTTTTTTCTGGGTAAACAATCATGATTTGCAAGTAATAATTATACTGACACCTAATATTTATTTATTTAACATTTTGAAAATTTTTATTTTAGAGCCTAAAACTTCTAGGATACAATTGAATAACAATGATAGCAAGCATGTCTTCTTGCCGACTTTAATAGAATGCTTCTAGTATTTCACCCTTAAAATGATGTGATTTAAGGTTGGACTTTGTGTGAAGGGAGTATCCTCCTAAGCTTACCAAAATAATTACCTTGGTTGTAACTTGTAGAATAAATTGTCAGTATCTTGATCTTTGTTTTGTCCAGATAAATGGCAATGGAACTATACCTTTGCTTTACTCAGATATCCAACTGTTGCAGCTCTTTCTGTTTTTACCTACAATAAAATATTAAATCCATAAATCATTAAGTGAATGGGTTTAAGTCTAGTTGTGGGACCTTGCTAACTATTCTGAATTTCACTTTCTTTATCTGAAAATTTGAATTAAAAATACTGACTTCACAGAGTTGCTGCATTAACTTATTGCCTAGAATGTAGCAAGCATTCAATAAATGTATTATTATAGCTGTTATAATATATATATTTCACTCTCTGATCCTATTGGAGATATAGATATAAAATATATCACATGTAATAATAAGAGAGTGAAAAATCTCCTTAGAAAAGACTTTTCAGTTAATGACAGTGGTGATTCTAGGATTATCTTAAGTTCACTGTGGTCTTTTCTTTAGAGGTGGTAGAATGCCCAACTGTTCCAGTTTGTTCTGGATAGGGGAGTGTCCCAGGATGAAGGACTTTCGGTGCTAAAACCAGAGAAGTCCTTGGTAAATTGGGACAAGTTGGTCACCTAGATCATGGTGATATTTGACTCCTTTCCTGTTTTCATCTGATCAGGAAGGCTCCTCCAGAAGACAAAAATAGCATTCAAAGGAAATTATTAAAGGCCTGCTGATGAACTGACATCACCATCATCATTTTAGTAATAATTATAATACTGTAATAATAAGCCATATTTAGAAGGAAACTAAATATCTCTTTCTAAGGAAATTTCTAGCAAACCAAGACAAACACTACTGGGATGATTTTCACAAAAGATTTACTCTTTGGATGGTAAGCGAGCACTAAGAAAGTAGCTATTCCAATGGGGCAGGAGGAAGAAAAGAGAAGCTGGGGTGCTTGACATAGTTCAGATACTACAAATCTGGTGCTCCTGATCTACAGAAGGAAGTGTGGACATAGACCCACACTGGGTGTGAGAGTAACAGGAAGAGGTGCAAGAGTGAGGTGATTCCCCTCTAGAAAGTTTGGGGCAAGCCTGGAGGGGATGCCGGCTTTGTGGGCTGTTGCCAGGATAGTTGCTACCCACCTATGCTCTGGCCTGAACCTGGCTGAGTCATCACCCAGAATGCTGTGACAAGTGGGAGTAATTATAGCCCAGGAGGACACGGAAGCATCAAGTAATTACAGCCGAGGGGGACACGCCCTGGGCTATGGCGCTACTGTGCACAGAGCACGAGGCAAGGTACAGGCAGGTGTGGGCAAAAGGTATAGATGCTTCAAAGTATTATTAAAAATGTGTGGATCCCCATGAAGCTCTACTATACTCAAGTTTACCAGGATATTTGGGTAGGAATGGGGCTGATGAGCCTCATCGTTTATAAAATCCAGAGTGCTAATAAAAGAAGTAAGCTTTGAAATCTCCAGTGCCTGCTCACGGTCATCACTAACCAGCTTTACCTGGAGTACACATGAAATGAAACATCAGTCAGCTTGTAAATTTAAGCAAGCTGTGTTAGACTGTACACTTGTGTAAGTATCGCTTACTTCGTGGCATGAATAAATGGATCTGTAAAATTCACTGAAAAAGAAAAAAGAGATCAAGATCGGGAGTACAGTGGAAACAGAGGTCATTGCTGGGTAAACTCAAAAGATTTAGTACGCGGGCCAGAGACATGGCTGAGGCACTGGGATTTTATTCTTACTAGATGCTGGACAGTTATTGTGGCTTCAATGAGATAATGCACATAGATGCAGAGTTCTTACATGGCACATAGTTAAAGCTTACTATCACTTATTTTTAGTTTTTGCACCTCTGAAAGCTAATCAACTAATTTCCTCTAGTATAGAAGCCGGTGAACAAAAGTCAAAAAATGAATTTCTTTACTGGGAATAAAAGTTGTGCAAGTTGTGTTTGTTCCACCAACAATTTCCTTTGATCCAAATGGCCAGTATAGAAAGATCAGCATTCTTCTACAGTGGCTAGAGAACAAACAATGATGCCAAGGGCACATATACCAGGAAGAGACCACTAATGACCTCTCACAGGCCTCCCAAGGTACCATCATGACCTGAAATTACCCATGCAGGCCAGGAACTGTAATTTTATTCATCCATAGGAAGAAACACTTATCTCAGGTGTTAGTTCTGCACAATAATCAAACTTACAAGAGTGAATACAAACCAGTGTATCTTTTATTTGTAGTTTTAAATTTTTATTATTTTTATTTTTCAATAATTTAATATAATCAATCAATAAAAGAGGGCCATGTATGGGCCACTGGTGACAGTGTGTTACTAAACACAGATATTGGATAGGCAATTAGCAGTGTCTGTTCCAACCATGGCATCAGTTTATTAATTTTCAATAATAAATTACTATAAGAATTCTGGAGTCCTTATGATCAGTGCCAATTGCCATGAAAAGTCCAATCAAAATCAGAAACCATTTAATTTATTCCTTCAGAAGAAATTACTGCATAGGTTTATTTGACAAACACAGTCTTCCTTAAGAGATTAGCTTAACCATAATCAAGAGGAAGGTTGTCCTGAATGCAGAATACAAGCTAAGAAAGTTGACTGTTTAATGGCTTCAAGGTAAGAAAGTTTCTGGCCCACGGAACTGGAAATACTGGCCAGGTCACAGCCTCTCTAGGACAGTGCTAAGATGGAAATTACTAACATTCGCTTCAGTGACTTTTCCTGCTTTTTCTGTGCCCAAGTCACAAAAATCACTTTTTAATGTATGTATTATTTGCTTAGTCAAGTTAATATATCTACCTTGGTTATAGAAAACTTTTGCAAGCCCACAGGCCAGTTTTTCATCTCTAAAGAGTTTTTGTGTATCTCTGCTTTGATTTTGTAGCCTGTTGATTTCACTGTTTCTCCTTGTGCAAGCATCTCAAGTTCTTCTGACCACTTCACTGACACCCCTATATACAGAGAGCAACTATCCAATCTCCCTGCTTTTTGACATTCCTCTTATCTTGTATATAATACATAGGTAATTCCATGAAGTTCCTCAGGATCCCTTCTATTCAGTATATCGTTGACTGAAGTCTTTGGTCATCACCTAGGTCTCTGTGCCATTAATTACCTCCTTTATTTCTTGTATGTTAATTTATTACTCCACTGGATCCAGCTTCAGTCTACAAATATAGTCAAGTCTCCACTGCCCCCAAAACCCTGCCCTCAAGTCTGCAACTCTCAGGCTACTTTCCTTTCATGGTCGAGGGACTGGAAACAGCACTGTCATGCATCATTGCCCTCTTGCATGTATGAACACACCTTGCAAACTGGCTCCTACAAGTTCCACACTCCAGTGGAACTTGCTTCTTGGAGTAGAGCTAACCTTCAGTGACCTCTTCTCCCTGGGGTCTAGTGCTAGCCCCCGAAAGGAGTGAATGCCTTGCTTTGCTGACATTTTCCCTGGCCATAGTTAAAATAGGGACACACACTCAAGCTAGGTTACTTCCCTCTCATAGGATATGGAGCATGGACTGGAGAGGTGCAGAATTTTCTGGAGCAGAGTTGTATTAATGGCTGCACCACCTGGGAGAGGGGTCATAGATTCCTAGGAGGCCCCCAGAGCTGCCCTGGTTCCCTACCCTTCCCGAACCTTGGTTGTTCATCTCCTCCGCTGACTCTCTGTGAGCTCTCCTAGAATCCTCCTTTAGGCACTGCCGTTAAATTCCTTTTTTTCTTTCTGTCTAAGCTAGTGACAGTCAGCTTCTACCCTTTACAACCTAATTAACCAGTTAATTCTTAACCAGTTAATTCTCTTACCCTTTTTAACAATTCAGAAGCATTGAACACTGAAGAATCCCCTTCCCTGCTGAAATTGTTTTTCTGTGTCTTTGCTGCCTATGCATTCTTGTGGCTCCTTGTCCTGCAGCATTTTCTCAGGCCCCACTGTCACTCCTCTTCTTTCCCTCACCCTTGAATGAAAGACTTCCTAAAATGTTTAAAAATTTTTTTTGTTTTGCTTCCTAAAATGTTTTAAAAATTTCTTTGTTTTGCTTTGAGACAGTCTCACTCTGTCACCCAGGCTGGAGTGCAGTGGCATGATCTTGGCTCACCGCAGGCTCCACCTCCCGGGTTCAAGTGGTTCTCCTGTCTCAACCTCCTGAGTAGCTGGGATTACAGGTGTATGCCACCATGCCCAGCTAATTTTTATATTTTTTAGTAGAGACAGGGTTTCACCATGTTGGCCAGGCTGGCCTTGAACTCCTGATCTCAGGTGATCCGCCTGCCTCGGCTTCCCAAAGTGCTAGAATCACAGGCATGAGCCATCGCCCGGCCCTTCCTAAAATATTATTTGTGAGAATCTTTTTTACATTCTCACTTATTCAAATCAACAAAACAAAATTTGAATGAGCCAGACACTCCACCTCAATTCAGAATATTTTGAAGACATAGTCTAGAGAACATGTCTATATATATGGTCATATTCTATTGGCATAGTCAAGCAACAAGACATCCAAGTTCTAGATGTACATTTCTGATTATCTAAATGTATATTTCTGATTCAACTCACCTAAGATCACCTATTACCATCTCAAATTTAATATGCTTAAAACTAGACTCATTATTTTTGCCCTCAAATATGATCCTTTTTCTATCTTTCTAATCTCAATCAATAACAGTACCATCCTCCCAGCATAAGCTTAAATAGCAGAGTCATCTCTTATTCCCTCTTCACATCTGGTCAATGCACAGGCCCTGCTGATTCTGACCCTGACACACATTCACCTCCGCAGAACACGCCCACAGGCACCCCCCGTCAAGTCTCCTTACATTTCCCTTCCTGCTGCAGGGGTTTACTAACTCAGTGCCCAACTATCTGTCTGTGCCCTACCCAGTCATCCTCCACATGGCTGCTTAAGTCTTTTAAAACTCAGATTTAATCATGACAGTTCCCAGAAGAGAAGCCTTTCAATGGTTCTCCAAGGGATGTTCATAAAAATTGCTGAGGAGTTCTGAAAAAGTGAAGATTCTTGGGCTGCAAATAAGACTTCCTCAGTCAGTTTCCAGAAATAAGGCATGGGCATTTTGAGAAACTCATCCCCCCACCCCCACCCAGGGATTTTGATATAGACCTACAATTAAGTGTCATTGCTTTAATGGAACCTCAATGCCTACTGAACAGATCTCAAATTTCTCACTGTGATATTTAGGGCACCAACTTCTGCTTCAAGCCTTGTCTCCTTTAATTCCTTACATATTCCAAAGTCTGACAAACAGTGATCACTGTAGTTACTATTTCCTGAATGCCTCCTGACATCATGCCTTTCATTAGTCTGCTCTTGCCACTTGGAATATCCTTTCTTCTCCATTTCTATTTCTCTCAATTACACCCTCCTTCAAGGTCAAGTTTGACTAATTTAGAGTAAAATACACTTAAAGTATTTAGAGTAGTTATGGGGTCATAATAAACCCTCTGTAATAGCAGTTAATGTTGTTATGATGATGATAATGATAAATAATACCTTATACTTCCATGAAGTCCTTACCACCCCCTAAATCAGAACTAGTCTTTCCTTCTTTTGTGTTTCCATTGCACTTTGTTTCTATTCCTTTTAGGGTATCTGCTAGATTCTGTTTTGCTTTTTGTACCTGTCTTCCCTTTCCTGGTGAAGTGAAACCTTGTTGGTGAACTCTATCTTGGTCAGGTACTAAATCATATTCAAAACATGGCAGTTGCTCAATACATTTTTACTATTTTAAATTGAGTTCTAAATGATCTATGTGAACTGTCACCCCAGCCAGAAACAGATGTTCAGCGGGACTTCCTGCCTGTTTGTCCAGCATGTTTTGTCTCTGAGCTGAGCAGGGGAGAAACCTGACTCAGAGCCCTTTAAATTAAACACGTATTTAAGTGGCAAAAGAATTTTCAATTAGAGCCTGGGCAAAGGAGACGTTAACATTTGTGTTGAGTGCATACTCTGCCAGAACACTGCAGTGTGTTTGCCCTTGGAACAGCTGTGTAGCAGGAGGCTGCTTCTGACCTATTCTGTATTCTTCCCTCCCATTGTTTGCTTAAGGTAACATTTATGTCTGATATTTGCTTAATGTGCCTTTCAAGTCGTTTCTGAGCATTGTAAAGAGGAAACGGTTCACTGGGTGGCAATGCCAGGCACTCAATCCTGAGTAACTGACGTGTTAGTGGTGCTGTTTGAAAAGTATGATGTACGGTTAAGTGTCAGACTGTCTGGATAATTTGCTGTTACCATCAGCCAGGTGGCTGTTTAAATGGTTTTAGATTGAGCATGAGTTTCCAATAATTTTAGGCCTTCCCCAAATCCATACTCCCAGGAGAAGTGGGGATTTTTGGCCCATGGCATGATGTCCCTGTGAACAGCAGCAGAAATGTAGATCTGTTTTGTGAGATAAGGGACTAAAGTGGTTCTTTGAGCCCATGCTTCATGTTGAATGGTAGTTAGGACTATAACACGGGTGGCTATATAACTTATTGTTAAAACAGTGGATGCTCAGCACAACAGAATCCTTTGGGACTATTCCAGACAAACTGGGACCTCAGCTATTAAAGCACAGATCACATCCATGCTGGGCATGGAGTCAGTGACAGCTGCTTCTTTCAACTCCAGATAAAGTGCTAAAAGAGAGGGTGTGAACCCTGAGAGTAAGTATAAAGATCCTCTGGATGTGCAGGATTCATCCTGAAGTGACTGAACAAAGCTAAGGGTGAATTTGATAAATCTCTGCACTGCAGCCTAATGTTAGAGCAGGCTTCTTAGTTGAAAGAGCAAATCACATATTGGGGGCTTCTGAGGAAAGTTAGGCCTCTCCTCTAAATACCACAGTGTGATGAGGGGCAGGTATGGACTTTGCCTGAATACAGAGGCTGATGCCTGAACTTAAGAGTCTTATTGATTGCATCCATTGTTTTCTGGACTGTCCAGCGAAGCCCTCTCCAAGTCCTACCTTACCTTCAAGGCTCACTGAGCGAGGAATGTCTCTGTTGGTATTCTCACCGTCCTCCAATCCCATTGCTTTCTCCTTCCTTAGAACTGATACACCCTCTCTACTACCGAAGTTGTGACTTACATTTATACAGCCCCGCTGAAAATCATTACCAACCTACCTCAAAGGAATCTTTACTTATTGTGAATCCCTCTAGCATTGAGTTGTTGAGTCCCCTTTGCCCCTGTGATACATAGCCTTGCACTGTTACTTGTTCTTTTTACCTGGACTGTTTTGTCTTCCCAAATTGATTGAGAATATAAGTCATATATTATTGTTCTTCCTTCATCCGCATTACTCAATTATCAATGAATATTTATTGATTGATTTTGAAAATCTTATTTTGTATGTTGAACCATCTTGGTTTTGTTCTGAATAGAAGAGCTATTTATGTTACCAAAATGTACCTGCACTTTCCCTTCATTTCTGACCATATCACCAAAAAAAAAAAAAAAATTCCTCCTAATCTGGAATTTACATCAGACTTCTTGGAGGAATTGGGAGATGAATTAATATTTTAACTCACAAGGGTGATGCTAGAAGCCTAAAGTACACAGCAGAAGTGGTAAGATGAATAGAAGTGTTAAAATCCACAGAAGGGCCAGGCACAGTGGCTTGTGCCTGTAATCCCAGCACTTTGGGAGGCCGAGGCGGGTGGATCACAAGGTCAAGAGTTCGAAGCCTGGCCAACGTGGTGAAACTCCGTCTCTACTAAGAATACAAAAATTAGCCGGGCATGGTGGCGTGTGCCTGTAATCCCAGCTACTCAGGAGGCTGAGGCAGGAGAATCGCTTGAACCTGGGAAGTGAAGGTTGCAGTGAGCTGAGATCACACCACTACACTCCAGCCTGGGCAACTCTGTCTCAGGGGGGAAAAAAAAATTCATCAGATTGGAATTGGGATCCTGGGTTTGGTTCTTGTGACTACTAAGCCTTAGAATTTACTTCTTCTCTGAACCTCAGTTTGTTCATTTGTAAAATATTGATCATAATATCTATTTCTGTAGGGTTATTGTGAAGATTAAATGAGATAACGTATAAGAAAACACTAAGCATGATGCCTAGAACAGTGAAGGTTAAATAATTCTCAATCTGAATGGGTCACTGATGTTGTTTTAGAGTATGCCAAATCCTGTAATTCTAGGTATTTTGGTTTCCTTAAAGAGCCACATTTGAAAGATCACCAATGGAGATAAGGTCAAACTTGTTAGATCGTAAATAGCCTCTTGACATAAGTAATGGAACCCAAAGACCTAAATAGAGGATGGATGGATTAGTACCCATTTATAATACACAAAATGAACTGTTCTTGGTCAATTTCTCACTTCTTTGACTTAATACAATGGCCTATTATTAAGTAATCAATCATTAATCTAATTTATTATACAATGAATGCAGTCTATTGAGAAAGTCAGATCAAAATGCTTAGCTGTTTTATGAGGGAAAAATCAGATGAGGAACAATTGTGTGTTATCACTAAAAAACAAAATTAACAGGAACAGTATCCTATAAATGAAGCATAATGTGATTGGCTACCAGCCTGGTCTTAAAGAAAATGGGTTGGTGACATTTTCTTAAATGGTACCTTTTTCCAAGGACCTCTTATCTCAAAATCTTCTGAGGGTATGGGCTAGAATGCAGTCCTCCAACTGGAACTTCTCCTTTTTCCTGAATGGAAGCTTTCTAACTTCCATGCCACTTATTTTTATTACCAAAAAGCACATATATGTTGGTGTTTATTTTCTCTGATCAGTTCTATGGGGAATCTATATCTCTTAAGCAGATTTCCCAAATGAGTATGGAACTATTCTTTCCCAATGTGGTTGGTATTGTCAATAAGGTTATTAAATTGTGAGCAAGCTCCTTGAATAATCATGAAAAGTGTCCCAGGTAGCAGGAATTCCAGGATTCCTCATGCATAACATGCATCTCAGGTGACCTACTTACCACAAGTAAGTCTTTCACACACTCCTTTTGAACTGTGATGAAAGTAAACTATACAAAAACTGACAGGTACAGCCTGTCAAATTAAATCCCAAACTAGACCTTGATGTTAAAATCCTGAAATAGAGAGGACTTATCAAGTTAAATTTACATGTGAGGATCATGAGTCCTTAGCATCAAGAGAAAACCCAGACTTTTGTACTCGGCATGATAATAGTTTTATTTGAAGACAACACAAGTGAAATAATTTCCTTGCAAGTTAATGTCTAACCAATACATAATGCTTAGAATGGAAAGAAGCAAATTTCGTAAAGCACCCTTTTTCTTTTGAGCCTTCGGGAGTACACTTGAGATTTATTATAATATAAGCTTTAAAGCCTTTTACCAGTCATGTTAAATACCAAAGGGAATAACTTACATGTGGGAAAATGAAAGTGTCCTTTCCAGCACTCACCATAAGTCACTTTTTTTTTTTTTTTTTTTTTGAGACGCAGTCTCGCTCTGTCCCTCAGGCTGGAGTGCAGTGGCATGATTTCAGCTCACTGCAACCTCTGCCTCCCAGGTTCAAGCGATTCTCCTGCCTCAGCCTCCTGAGTAGCTGGGACTACAGGCGTATGCCACTATGGCTAATTTTTTGTGTTTTTGGTAGAGACAGGGTTTCACCGTGTTAGCCAGGATGGTCTCAATCTCCTGACTTCGTGATCCACCCACCTCGGTCTCCCAAAGTGCTGAGATTATAGGTGTAAGCCATTGTGCCCGGCCAAGTCACTTTTTTATTGTCCTTCAAAGAGTAGTATTTTCAGAAGACAATGCTTAATATGTTGGTTGTGGCATTTATGTTGGAATTAACCGCCATCAGTGAAGCTCAGTTACCTGATTTCAGGCTGATCTTCTGAATCTTTCATTAGCTATATGAAAATGGATAGACAGAAATGTACAATGTTGTAATGACTAAATCACACCACTGACCAATGGTCAGAACTGTGAGTGGCTCTCACAACCTGTCAGCTTAGCTGCTTAGGATCTCAAGAAGCTATGAGGCAGAGTGGATAATAGTATATGTCCTAAAGTTTAAATTAGATTTGGTTTTGATCTGTGAAATTTTGGGTAAGTCTCTGAGTCTGTCTAAGCTTGTCTTTTCTTTCTTTCCATTTCTAATTTTACTGAGGCATAATTGATGAAAACTGTATATATTTACAGTGTCCAATATGATCTTTGTTATATGCATACATTGTGAAAGTGATGACCAATATTAAGCTAATGAACATATCCCTCACCTTGCATAGTTATCTTTATTGCTGAGTGTGTGGAGAGAACATTTAAGATCTACTCTCAGCAAATTTCAAGTATAAACTCGAGAATTATTACCTGCAGTCATCATGCTGCATAACTGAGACTTTGTACTCTTTCACCAATATCTCCCTATTTCCTCCACCCCCAGCTCTTAGCAACTACCGTTCTACTCTCTGCATCTATGAGTTCAACTTCTTAAGATCCCAATGTAAGTAAGATGATGCAACATTTTTCTTCTATGCCTGGCTTATTTCACTTAGCAAAGTGGCCTCTAGGTTCATTCATATTGTTAGAAATGACAGGATTTCATTCTTTTTTAAGGCTGAATAAAATACCATTGTGTGTACATATACATATTATATACCACGTTTTCTCTATCCATTTACCCATCAATGGACACATCTTATTATTGTGAATAATGCTGGAAGGAACATGACAGTGCAGCTATTTCTTCTATATACTGATTTCATTTCTTTTGGATATATGCCCAACAGTGGGGCTGCGGCATCATGTGCTAGTTCTGGTTTTAATTTTAATTTTTAATATCTTAGTTTCACTGATCTTTTCTGTTGTTCTTTTCAGCCTCTATTTCATTTATTTTTGCTCTGATCTTTGCTATTTCCTTCTTTCTACTGAATTTAGGCTTTGTTCTTTTTCTATTTCCTTGAGGTATAAACTTAGGTTGTTTATTTGAGATCTTTTTCTTAATCTAGGCATTTATTGTTATAAACCTCACTCTTAGAAATACTTCTGGTGTGTCCAATAAATTTCGGTATGCTGTGTTTCCATTTTTGTTTGTCTCAAGATATCTTAACATTTCCATTTAGATTTTCTTGACCCTTTGGTTGTTCAGGAGCATGCTGTTTAATTTCTACAAATTTATGAATTTTCCAATTTTCCTCCTGTTACTGATTTCTAGTTTCATACCACTGTGGTCAGAAGAGATGCTTGATATGATTTCAAATTCTTGTATGTGTTAAGACTTGGTTTGTAGCCTGACATACGATCTATCCTGGAGAGTATCTCACCTGCACTTGAGAAAAATGTGTATTCTGCTGCTGTTGGGAGAAATGTTTTGTATATCTGTTAGGCCCATTTGGTCTAAGTTATAGTTCAAGTCCAGTATTTCCTTATATTTCTATTTGGTTACCTGTCCATTGTAAAATGTAGGGTATTGAAGTCCCATACTATTATTGCATTGCTCTTTCTCCCTTTGGATTTATTAATATGTACTTACATATTTAGGTGCTCTGATATCAGATGCATATGTGTTTAAAATTATTATATTATTTTGAAGAAATGACCCCTTTATCATTATGTAGTGACCTTTTTGTCTCTGTTTTACAGTTTTTGACTTAAAGTCTATTTTGTCTGCTATAAGTATAGTTATCCCTGCTTTCTTTTGGTTTCCATTTGCATGAAATATCTTTTTCCCTCACTTCACTTTCAGTATATGTGTGTCCTTAAAGGTGAAGTGAGTCTTTTGTGGGCAGCATACAGTTTGGTCTTGTTTTTCATCCATTCAGCTGCCCTTTGTCTTTTGATTGAAGCATTTAATCAATTTATACTCAAGCTAATTATTGATAGGTAAAGACTTACTATTGCCATTTTGTTACCTGTTTTCTGGCAGTTTCGTAGATCTTTTGTCCCTTTATTCTCTTACTGTCTTTCTTTGTAATTTGGTTATTTTCTATAATGGTATGCTTTGATTCCATTCTCTTTATCTTTTGTGTATCAACTATAGGTTTCTGTCTTACAGTTACTATGAGGTTTGCATAAAACACCTTATAGTTATAACAATCTATTTTAAGCTGATAATAACTTCAATTACATGCAAAAACTCTACACGTCTACTCCCTATCCACCTTTTTTGCTTTTGATGTCACAAATTGGCATCTTTTTACATTGTATATCTGTTAACTAATTATTGTAGTTATTTTACTATTTTTGTCTTTTAGCCTTTATACTAGAGTTATAAATGATTTATATACCACTGTTACAGTATCAGAGTATTCTGGATTTGACAATATACTCACTTTTACCAATGAGTTTTATACTTTTACATGTTTTCATGTTACTAATTAGCATCTATAAAAAAACTTGTATTTTTTTCTTTCTAGGTTGGTCTTGAGGTCTTTTGTGAGAGTGGCTATAAACTCTAGCCCTGCCATGAGGGTCCAGGGGATTTGGTTATGGATGCTAACAGTGTGTCTTTCATGTGATACTTCTTTATTCTGGTGGATGACCTAATGCTTAAGTGTCCTACCTGTGATCATGTGTCTCTCTCCTAGGAAACTTTTTTATACAGGCAGACACCCTTATGGCTCTTGTGACCTGTGTCCTGTTTATTTCTACTAAGATAGCCACTCTCTAGGAAAGCCCTGAACAGAAAAAAATTTATGCTTCAGGTGCACCAATCAAGTAAGACACAGAGGAGGCAATTCCACAAAACCCATGAAATGATGGAAGCAGTGTATTACTTACAAATCCAGGCCAATGGGAAGGAGAGGGCTGTTGAGGAAATTCTCACTCAAGCAGTGAGTGGGGAGCAAAAGAAAGAGAGGGAACTGTGGGCCAAAGCCTTTACCAGGGTGTGGGGCACTACCTAACCAGGTTTTCCATGAGGAGTTCTAATTGCTGAGTTTGGAGCAAGTAGATAAGTGTTCCATGGAGTGATGCTGTGACTGAGAGGTGGTCACTGCAGCATATGTGAGCAGTTCCTATGGGGTGGGAGGGTCAGTAGGATAAGTCAGATAAGTTGCATCTATTAATAGCTGTTCCATATGGAAGTGGTCACTAAGAAGCAATTGCATAAGACAGATAACTGGATGAACCACACTGAGGAACTAAGAGATGGCAGAGAACTGGAAACTATGTGTTAAGGGTGACTAAGCCCTGCTTCTGGTATAAGAAACTTCAACTTATATTTAAAATGGATGCTGAGGAAATATAAAATTATGATTCACTAAAGTGTCTTTTTATTTCAGCATAAAGAACTCCCTTTAGCCTTTCTTGTAAGGTAAGTCTAGTGGTGATAAACTCCCACAGTTTTCGTTTGTCTGGGCAAATCCTTCTCTCTCCATTATTGAAGGACAGCCTTGCCAGGTACAATGTTCTTGGATGTTTTTTTCTTTCAGCACTCTGAATATATCACCACTCTCTTTCCCACCTTACAAGGTTTCCGCTAAGAAATCCACTGATAAGTCATGTGGGGGTTCCTTTTTACGTGACAAGTTGTTTTCCTGTTGTTGCTTACAAAATTCTCTGTTTGATTTTTGACAAATCGATTATAATGTGACTTGCTGAAGACCTCTTTCTGGTCAAACTATTTGGAGTTCTTTGGGCTTCATGGATTTGGACGTCCGCTTCCCTTTCCAGAATTGTTAAGTTTTCTGTCATTTATTTAAATAAGTTTTCTGTTCCTTTCTCTTTTTCTGTTCCTTCTGGAATGCCCATAATGCATATATTAGTTCACTTGATGGTGTCCCAATAAGTCCTGTAGGCTTTCTTCACTCTTTGTTATTCCTTTTGTTGTTTATTATTCTTTCTCTGGCTGGGCTATTTCAAATGACCTGTTTTGAGCTCACTGAGTCTTTCTTCTGCTTAATTGAATCTGCTATTAAAGCTCTCTATTGAATATTTCAGTTCAGTCATTGTGTTCTCCAGCTTCAGAATTCCTGGTTGGTTCTTCTGTTTGGTTCATTTTTATGGTTTCTAGTTCTTTTTTGAACTTTAAATTTTGTTCACATGTTATCTTCCTGATGTCATTTAGTTGTTTATCTGTATTCACATGTAGTTCACTGAACCTCTTTAAGATGATTATTTTGACTTCTTTGTCAGACAGTTAGTAGCTTTCCATTTCTTTAGGGTCAGTTACTGATACTTCATTTTGTTTTAATGGTAGTGTCATGCTTACCCGATTATTCTTGATCCTTGTGGCCTTGTGTTGGTATCTACACATTGGAAGACATAGGCACGTTCTCCAAACTTTACTGATTAACTTTGGCAGGGAAAGCCCTTCACCACTCAGTCAGTCTATAGATTCTGTGTGAACTGACTGGCAGAGTTGTTGATGGGCTGGCCTGGTGCCTAGGTCAGTGGGTGGGTGGGCTTGGAGCCTGGGTTCATTGGGAGGAGCCTGAATCCACAGAGGCTTCCCTGGCACTGGGGATGGGCCTTGAGCCTGAGTTTGCAGGGGCCAGCCTGTGATTGGGCTAGACCTGGAGCCTGGGACTCTGGGGGCTGGTTCATGGAGGCAGGGCTGGCACTGGTGTCTGTGGAGAAGTTGGGTGCTCACTTCACTCTACTTCCTCCATGCAGAGGGTTTCTGTCTTCATGCTGTGCTGCTAGGGCTTGTGGGAGAAGGGATGAAGGCAATGTGAAATTATCCTTCCTACGCTCTTCATCTTTTCTTATTTCTGTGCTTTACCCAAGTGCTATAGTTGCCCATCTGGATTTATTGGTTCTTATGAAGGTATTTTTGTGAGTGGACAGTTATTCAAATTGATGTTTCTGGGAAGGGACAAGTCCTGGAAGTTCCACAATCCTGCTGTCATGCTGATAAACCTAAACCTCAACTTTTTCATCTAAAAATGAAGGACTGTTACACCTGCTTATATTACTGTTGTACAGGATAAATTAGGTAAAGCTGAAAAGCACTTAGCATGGGGCCTTACTCAATACAAATTACATTTTGTTGTTCTATTTATTATTGTTAATACTTTTGACAAAATTAATTAGACCATTGTGATATGAGGACTCCCACTTTTATTACATTTTAGATATGACTAACAGAAGAAAAGAGAAAGAGCAAGAATCTAATTAACAGTACTAATCTGAAGAAACATCACTCTGTTTATTCTACCTTGTTTTTTGCCCCCATTCCTGCCCCACTTCCAAAAGGCAGAAAAATGGAGCCTCCGTGAACAATTTTTCCAGGATAACTTACAATCTGATGGCCCAGTCTTGGGACAGTATTTCCTCAGTGGGGCCCTCCTGAGACTGGCCAGGAAGAAGGGTAAAGGAGAAGAGAGGAGGAGATTTCAGGAAATTCTGCTGCAATTTAAAAGCCCTGAAGAGGGCGGGTGCGATGGCAGATGCATGTAATCCCAGTGCTTTGGGAGGTCGAGGCAGGAGGACAGCTTGAGCGCAGGAGTTCAAAATCAGCCTGTGCAACAATGTGAGATCCCATCTCTACGAAAAATTAAAAAATTAGCCAAATGTGCTGGCACACACCTGCAGTCCCAGCCACCTGGGAGGCTGAGACAGGAAGATCACTTGAGCCCAGGAGGTCAAGGCTGCAGTGAGTCATTTTTGTGCCATTGCACTCCAGCTTGGGTGACAGAGTGAGATCTTGTTTCCAAAAAAAAAAAAAAAAATGCCCTGAAGAAATGAGAAAAAGCTAGAGATGATAGATGGATGATAAGGAGAATTCATGGCATCTGAGAAAGAGCCCTCACTTGGCACCTATATACCACTCTATGCAGCATGATTTATTTCCTTTGGTCAGAGGCTGCCCTGGCAAGGGAATGAGCTTTTAGCTTGAGTTCTCAGGGCCCTCCCTGTGACTGAAGTAGGCCTGGTGTCAGGGTTTATAGGGGTCAAAATCAAGAAAACAGCTACTTTAGTAACTGCTGTACTCCTACCTGACAATTATTGGCCTGTATAAATCAGTATCCCCAGAAAAGGTATTGAGAGGGTAATGAAAGCCCATAAGAATCCAAATTTTGAGAACTTTTTGGGATGGGAATGTGATTATCTACTGTCTGAATAAATGTTTCTAGAGACTATGTGATAGAGGAGACAACAGTCATTTAGACCTGGGTTAGAATCTTGGCTTTACTATTGGATTTTGAGCAAATTGCTTCTCTTAATCTAAGTTTCTTAATTTGTAAAATGGAGATAATACTTGAAAATTTTTTGATAAATCAAAGAGATTATGTATGTGCATTTATAAGGATCTTGCTAGGAAACAGATGGCCCACATAAACAAACTGCTAATTAGAGTTGGAACTATTTACAATGGTATGGGCAGGTGCAATAATCTGTGTGTGTCCCTCCTAAATTCATATGTTGAAGTGCTAACCTCTAAAGTGATTGTATTAGGAAACGGGGTCTTTGGGAAGTAATTAGGTCATGAGAGTGGAGCCCTTATGAATGGGATTAGAACTCTTGTAGACGAGACCCCAGAAAGCTCTCTCACCCTCTTTCCACCATGTGAGGATAAAATGAGAAGTTGGCAGTCTATAAGAGGGCCCACCAGAAACCCACCATGCTGGCATTCTAGTCTCAGACTTCCAGCCTACAGAACTATAGTAAATAAATTTCATTTATAAGCCACCCAATCTATGGTACTTTGTTACTACAGAAGTACAGTAAATCAGGCCAGGCGCGGTGGCTCACGCCTGTAATCCCACCACTTTGGGAGGCTGAGGTGGGCAGTGAAACTCCGTCTCTACTAAAAATACGAAAAATTAGCCGGGCGTGGTGGCAGGTGCCTGTAGTCCCAGCTACTCGGGAGGCAGGAGAATGGTGTGAACCCGGGAGGCGGAGCTTGCAGTGAGCCGGGACTGCACCACTGCACTCCAGCCTGGGTGAAAAAGCGAGACTGTCTCAAAAAAATAAAATAAAATAAAATAAAAATTTTAAAAAGCCGGGCACAGTGGCTCACGCCTGTAATCCCAGCACTTTGGGAGGCTGAAGTGGACGGATCACCTGAGGTTGGGAGTTCGAGACTAGCCTGACCAATACAGAGAAACCCCATCTCTACTTAAAATACAAAATTAGCCGGGCATGGTGGTACATGCCTGTAATCCCAGTTATTAGGGAGGCTGAGGCAGGAGAATCGCTTGAACCCAGGAGGCGGAGGTTGCGGTGAGCCGAGATAGCACCATTGCACTCCAGCCTGGGCAACAAGATTGAAACTCCATCTCAAAAAAAAAAAAAAAAAAAGAACTATAGTAAATTTCATTTATAAGCCACCCAATCTATGGTACTTTGTTATAACAGCCCAAACTGACTAAGACACCAGGTTTTTAGAAATATCCAGAAGGAAAGATGTAGTATCTTAGGGCAGGCAATGGAGAGGAGGAGCACTCCTCTTTCTAGATCTGGACAGCAACAGGAAGGAGAGGGCTGCCTGACAGAATCTGTGACCTTCAGAGAGGGATGCAGCCAACCTGTAGTGATTCGGTAAGGAGAGAACTAGGGAAATGAATTTCTAACTTATTTCACCTCTGTCCTATGATCTCCCTCCCGTACCTCTAACGGTCAAACCTAATTGGAAGCCAGAGCTCAAGAAACCTACTGAAGCACTCTATATAGGATAGTTTTCCAGGGCACACAGCAACACAGAAAAGAAAGGAAAGTGAACCTGGAGGTAAAAAATGGAAGATGATTGGAGAAGGTTATAAGGTACTTAATATGTTTCCTGATACAGATAGTACAGTTGACCCTTAATGCATAGGTTAGGGACATCAACCCCTGTGCAGCAAAATTCTGTATTTAAGGCTGGGCATGGTGGCTCACGCCTGTAACCCCAGCACTTTGGGAGGCCGAGGCAGGTGGATCACCCGAGGTCAGGAGTTTAAGACCAGCCTGGCCAACATGGCAAAACCCCGTCTCTACTAAAAATACAAAAATTAGCCAGGTATGGTGGCATGCACCTGTAGTCCCAGCTACTTGGGAGGATAAGGCAGGAGAATTGCTTGAACCTGGGAGGCGGAGGGTGCAGTGAGCCAAGATTGCACCAATGCACTCCAGCTGGCCTGACAGAGAGAGACTCCGTTTCAAAAAAAAAAAAAAAAAGAAAATCTGTGTTTAACTTTTGACTCCTATCAAACTTAACTACTAATAGCCTACTGTTGACTAGAAGCCTTGATGAGAACATAAAAATACATATGACATATGTTATATGTATTCTTTTTTTTTTTTTTACTAGAAATGAGAATTTTTATTTTATTTTATTTCTTTATTATTATACTTTAAGTTTTAGGGTACATGTGCACAATGTGCAGGTTAGTTACATATGTATACATGTGCCATGCTGGTGTGCTGCACCCATTTGTTATATGTATTCTATACTATATGCTTAGAGAAAAGAAAATGTTATTAAGAAAATAATAAAAAGAGAAAACACATCTGCAGTACTATACTGTATTTGTCGATACTATAAGTTTCTGTTGTTTATGAGATGAATCATCTGTCTGAAATGGTGGGCAACTACAGCTGCAGACCTCAATCTATGGTACATATTAAGCAATTTGACTTTTTCTTATAATGTCATGACTTTTGTCTGTTTCTTGGGGGCACTTTCAGCATCACTAGTGGCATTTTGTATGGGTTCCATGGTGTTATTCAAGGTTTATAGTATTGCCTTAAACGTGGTGAAAAACAGGCAAGAACCATGAGAGATCACTTTTTATAGCAATAGGCAATTTACTAGAGAGAGAAATTGCTCACATAGCAATGATTAGCATCACAGAGCATTTTAAGTGGATACTCGCAATTCTTGAGCTCACTGCCAATAGTAACAGGAGGTGGCTATGAAATTATTACGGTATTACCATATGTATTACAAGTAAGTTTAAGAAATTATGATTTAATGCTGCATCTTCATGTATGTTTACATTTCTTGACTGTGAAATGTGCCAGGTACAGTCTGTGTTTGTGCATGTAAATTTTGATTAACTTTTTATAAATCTGTGTATATTTTTATGGTAGTAAATAATAAAATAGGCTAGTATCTACATATATTTTATGCATTAATGACATAACTTTTTCTTAATTTTTCAATATTTCTAGGTTATACAGATCATCTGTGAGTTTTTTCAAATTATCATAAAGCTCCAAAAAATTTTTCAATACATTTATTCAAAAAAATCTGCATGTAAGTGGACCCATGCAGTTCAAACCCACATTGTTCAGAGGTCAACTACAGTCATAATAATTACAATAAAGAAAAGTATACACAGACTAGGTTTCAGATTATAGCTCCACCTTTTGGGGGTGGGCAGTGGATAATTCAAGAGCTTTTCAGAAATGTCCAAAGTTCTATAAATGTAAATTTTATGAACATTTCAGCAATATGTTTTAGATTGTTTATTGTTGAGAGGATTTTTTCCAATAACGTGTTATATGCTTAGTTTTCTGTATCATGATTATAAACTTGAATATTGTTGGAAAATTCTGTGAAAAGATAATGTAAATTCTGTTAATTGGTTTTTCAATTTAGATTTCCTTTTTCTCTAGAGTGTCACACTTTTCTAGGGAAACTTTCTTAGGTCAGTTAGTGAAACAACTAGTGTTTCATTCAATATCTAAAAAAACTTCCACATCATCTAAAAAATTTACCCTGTCCCAACCCAAATGAAAAAAAAAACATAATTTATAGTTGGTGATAAATTTTTACATGTAAAAACTTTAAAAGAAAATGTATTAGCAGTTGGGTAAATTAGTATTATTTTAAACCAATTTCTTGTGGGTCAATAGTCTTTAACCAAAAGGTTCTCTCTCATTTTGACCATGAAATTTCAAAGGACTTTTCAGAAAATTCACTTTCTTCATAGTCTTGCCCAGTCATTAAAAATTTAGAATCTAAAACTGCTATGTCCTCTGTCATAGGGATGATTGGCATTAAAGACAAAGAGCTTGAAAACAACTACAGAGCAGGAAAATACATGACTTTAAAAAACAATAAATATTATGGATGACTTTGTTGGATATTTGTCTTAATAAAAATTAGTATTTGGTGGAGACTATGACTTTTTCTTTTTGGAAATTTACATTTATTTTTATTATGCATTAGCTTAAATAATCAAATAAAACATAATACAAAATAAATTTTTGCCTTATAGCTTGCTACAATTTCCTTTTTCAAGAGGCAAATATTTTGAACTCTTTTGGTAATTCCATTTGGTATTTGCCTTCATATTTCTAAATGACATGCTTATAGCACTATTAATTTTTTCAATTTTAGATACTATTTTTTCACAACTATGAAAAGTGAGAATTTAGCTCTTTTACATAATCCTTCATACAGATAATTTCTCCTCACTCCACGCATATCTTCAGAGAGTTATAATACATTCTCCACTATATTCACATTTTTTTTATTATGCCTTTGCATGTATTATTCACTGCCAAGTCAAAATGGTATACTATACTTTTGTTTCTTTTATGATTATTATGTTAACTGGAGTTAGTTGCCTTTTTTTTTTTTTCATCTGCTTGGCTTTCTTCACATCTGTGGCTAAGTTTTCTCACCCTCCCTACAGCTCTAAATAATGTCTCTTTGTCCAATTCTGCATCCTTTTCAGATTATCAATCAGTTTCACTGTTTCTTTTGTCCTTGGGGATAGCTGTTCCTGGTGCCTTCTATCTTCTTGACCCAATTTGGACTGGTAGCTCTCTAGGCCCACTGCAAAACTGTGATACTGGAACTTCCTTTTGGCATCCTCTTGGGAGTTCCTCTCTCCTTTGCTGAATTCCTGGTTTCCTGAATCCCATGTCTCCTTCTTTCTAAGTTTATTCCTTAATTTTGGTGGAGCATTTCTCCAGTGCTTTCTAAGAAAGGGCACATGGGAAGTACACATTGAGCTTTTATGCATATTAAAATGTATTTATTTTACTGTTTCATTTGATTGATATTTTGGTTAGGTATAGAATTCCAAGTTGGATGTGTTTTCCTTCAGAAGTTGGAATGCTATGCTCCATTTCCCTCTAGCTAGCTTATGATGTTACTACTGAGTAGTCAGATGTGATTCCAATTGAATGTGATTGCCTTCACCCCCATTTTTTTTTAATCTGGGGAAGCTTTTAGAATCTTCCTATTATTCTCAAATGTTCTAAAAACTTTTCAGTGATATATCTTGACTTAGGTCTGTTTGCATTTGTTGTATTGGGCATTCAGTGAATTCTTCAAATCTGGAAACAAATGTTTTTCAATTTTGAGAAATTCTGTTACATTATTACTTTGATTTTTTTCCTTCTCTCTTTAATCTCTTTCTGGATTAAGATATTGGAATTGCTGGATGGATCCTTTCATTTTATTTTTTTCACTTTGCTCTTTTTTTTGGTCCTTTGGCTCTACTTTCTGTTCCCTGATTATTCCTTTTTTTATGGCAGTCTATTCCTGTCTCATAGATGCAATATCTTTTTTAAAAATCTACTTGAGAATATTGCAGAGGCTTGTTAAGAAGTTAAACTTCTGCTATCTGCATCATTTCTCTTTTCCAGGCACTTAGTTTTCAGTTTTTTTCAATTTGCTAAATCTGTCATAAAGAGTTAAATAAAATCAAGTTATTCTTAATAAAAGTAAGGTTGTCAGGAACAATTACTCCAACAAAGAACCTCTTAAGAGAACCAGTGCTGATCAGCATGTTTCCTAGGTTCATTAACAGAATAGAGAAGTCATTAAGCCAGATATTAATGAGAAGATGGTGAGAAGCTTGTCTCTATTTCCACTGAAAACAGAGAAGGATAAAACAGCCTTAGGATACAAAATGAGTAATATTTTACATAGAGGGGAATCAAATAGAGAGGATACATAGGATTTGGTCTGCTCAGCTGTTCCTTTGGAAAACTGTTTCCTTCTCCACAATGTCATCTACATGGTTGTATCAGGAACTACCACAATATATGACTTTGTCCAACACTCACTTACTTAACTAGTCCAGGGGTGGGAATCTGATCCAAGATGACTCAATCACAGCTCTTCCCTAGGAAATGTTTAAAACTGAAACCGAGAAAAAGAGACCAGTATGTTTCTGATCATTCAAACTCTAAGATAAAAGAATTGAGAGCTTTTAGGAAACATGTTTCCTACCAGGTGAACCTGAGAAGCAGAGGAGTTCTGCAGTAGAAACCTGCACAGACACACAAGCAGATGCACAGAGAAAAGTGATCACTGAAGAAGAGAGTCTCAGAGGCATAAGAATCAGTTGTCCTGAGCCCAGTCTCGTCTCTGTTCTAGCAATCTCAGTGTCCTCATTAAATTCCTCTTGTGGCTTAAGCTAGTTTGAATTGGCCTCTGTATTGCAATTAAAAAAAAAAAACTATAGCTAATATGCTCACTTTATTTGATGCTTCCTGTGAATCAGGCAATGTGTTAATGCTTTATATATTTTATCTCATTAAATCTTCACAACTTGTAAGGTTGGTGACATTATTTTTCACATAAGAAAACTTTAGAGATCTAACTATTATATAATAGACAACTCTATCTAGATGTTCCACAGGTGTCTAAAACAGAACCATTTCTCCATCTGTAAAAGAGGAAAGGCTAGATTCACTGCTGGAAATGCTCTTCCCTCTACACACACCCAGCCAACTCCTTCTTACCTTGATGTGTCAGCTTAAGTGTCTTCAGATAAGACTATCCCACCTTCTCAATCTAAAGTAGGTTCCCTGGTGGTACCCTGTTATTTTCCTAACCAACAATTGTAATGACATATTTAGTATTTTGTTTTGTTCTGTTCTGTCACATGCTATATACTATGAACTCCATGACAGTAGGGACCATAACAACATTATTTGCCATTCTAGCCCCTGCATCTAGCATACTTCCTGATATATGGAAGGTGCTCCGTAAAATGTGCTTGAATACATTAAAGACTTCTAAATGTTTCCTTTCATATACCTATGAGGCTATATTCAGTAACTTTCAACAACTGTTCATTGAGTGACTGGTATGTGTAAGTCACTGTGCTAGGCCTGTTTGGACAAAGACAAATACAGTTAATTCCTCAACAGGCCTAGCACAGTGCCTTGCACATAATAGTATACAGCATAGTATAAAGCCCAGAAAGAGGAATAATTATAAGTGGAGAAGTGTTGTAACAGAGATACGAACAAAGTGCTGCAGTTGCAAAGAAGGAAGTAGTTAAGATGTGATGCAAGAAGTTAAAGTCAGGAAAAGAAATGAATTTCCAGGGTTCAAATTGTCACATTCTGTATAATGTCTCTATTTTGACACAGCTGTACTTTATATCTGCTTCTAATTTATAAGACCTGGAGTAGAAGTCCTAGTAAATATGTTCTCAAGTAGAGATGCATGAAAAACATATTTCTCTTGAATCTTATGATCATCGTTATCACTTGCTTTATCTCCACATCACTGTAAAGACATTGGGCCTCCTGCCTCAGCCCAAGCCTCTTCAAAAGATTTCAGGCCTATACTACAAGTCAAACTTTTCTTCCTTCCATATTGCCAGATCTGCTTTCCCTGAAGCTGAGATTAGGGGACAATGACTTTTGATCCCTTTTAACACTCAAAGGATAATGTTCTTTTAAGATGCTGTCCCACATGTTCTCATTATAATGAGTGGTTTATGGAAAATTACCTTGGTCCTATAATTTCTGTCTGATGCCTATCTTCTCTCCTGCTGATCTTTAACCAGGTGATCCACCCCAACACAGGTTAGGGAACATTGCTCTAGCTATGTTCCAGAATAGATTTCTTCTTCTTCTTCTTTTTAAAAAAAATCTCCTTTACCCCTTTATTTGTCAGGAACACTTCAAATAAAACCTTCTTTTGGGATTTGCATGTGTATGTATGTGAACAAATTGGGTTCACTTAAAGGAAAAGAAAGGGGGTTGGCAAACTGTCATTATCACTAGTTATCTAGTGAAAGCCTACAGAGGATGCAACAGGAGGAAAGATGTAGATAGTATGTAACTGCGTACCTTTTTAATCTCAGAATTTTAAATATTTAACACCATTGCCATATAGTTACATCAGTGACTGTTAATCAGACCCACTCCCCCCCAAAAAAACCCTTTCCTAAAGCAACCCCACTGAATGAAACGGACACAAATAAAAAGGATTGTCTGGTGTACTGACTTCCAAGAACTATGAAGTGAAAAAAAAAAGAAAGCGATTTTAAAATTAAAATAAATATTTTCCTTTTAAACCAAAAGCTTGCTTCATCCGTTGATTCATCGAATATTCATTGGTACCCATCTGGGAGGCCAGCTTTGCATATTTTTCGAGAGCTCCAGCTCTGAAGGCAGAAGGATTCTACTTCTGCCATGTACAAGCTTCCTGTCCCCAGACACGTTACTTACCTCCGTGCCTTAATCCCTTCATCTTTAACGTTAATGTAAATATTAGAATTATCTCACAGATTGTAGTCAGAATTAAAGATAATGTATGTATGGTGCTTAGGAGTATTTGAAACTACATCAGTACACTTAGTCTTTACCTTAATTTTCTTTCAGCACCACGGTCAACGTCAAATATCTGGAAGGACATTGAAATATCCTGAAAGTGAAATTGTATATGACTTAATTAAATTCTATTTAAGTGTCTCCTGTAACTCTATAGAAACAGGGAGACGAATAACCAGAGTAGTCAGAACATCAGCATGGGTAGGGGACAAATCCTGTCCTTCTTCGCATTCTCCAAGGTGACTTACAGAACGCTAACGCCTTGCATACGGACAGGCGCCCCAAATTTAAGTTCGCCGTCATCTTTAAAACCCCCAAGGAGCTATGGGCCCGGGTCTCTGCTAGCTCTAAGGTCCCACCCTCGCTGATCTCAGGTTACCCAACCCTCCTCTCGGGTTACCCAACCCGGCCTCGCAGCAGTCCTCGGGTCTTCGGCCCCTCCCGCCCCTCGCCGGCAGTGCCCGCCGAGCCGGGCTGTCCCACTGCGCATGCTCCTCGCCGCGCGGTTGGGGAGCGCCGGGGCAGGGAGGCGGGCACCAGGCGCGGGTCCCTCCGGGCAGGGGAGGTAGGCCAGGGCCTGACGCCGGCCACGCAGCGGCGGGAGAGTGAGCACCCGGGCGGCGGCGTCCTGGAGACCCGCGAGAGATGGAAGCGGCGGCGACGCCGGCGGCTGCCGGGGCGGCGAGGCGCGAGGAGCTAGGTCGGTGTTGTGCGTGGGCAGGGACCCGGGGCTGACGTGGGCGGGGGTCTGTGCGGGGGTCGGGTGCGCCCACACCTCCGGGGGCCCCGCGCTTGGCCACGGCCGGGAGGAGGCGGACCCTGCCCTGCGCCCGTCCGCATCCGGTTTCCACTGGGAAAGACGTGGGGCCGAGTGGGCGGCGGTGTGTGTGTGTGTGTGTGTATGTATGTATGTGTGAAAGCTCTTGAGGTTGTGGGACTAGCACGGGTTCTAATTTAAACCCAGCAAACAAACCTCCCCAGGACATTTGGAATGAGTTGAGGCCTGATTGCTAACTGACCCCGTGGTCAGCATCCGCAAAGGAACCGGTTATCTGACCCCGAGAACTTGGTCAGACGAAGCCCAGGCCTGAATAGGACGTTAAAATATGTGTGTGTGTGTTTGCGCGCGCGCGCGTGTGGGTGAGTGTGTGTGTTGAGTGGGGCGGGGCCCTGTGGGTACACGTCAAAGACGCGAGAGCCTGCGCCGTGACTCACGGTTTTTTTCCCAATGATGCTTTAAGGAAGTTATCATTGTTCTGCTTTTCAAATGCTGCAGCCCCATTCGGAATCTCCAGATGAATCCTCATTTTACTCCTTGTTATCCCAGAGTTTCGAACAGGTCGTGCTGACCAGAATGAACAGGAGATACCTGTAACTTGCTCACTTGGCAAAGTTTGTTTTTTGCTGCTTTCCTCCCATCTTGTTTCTTGGCGACAGGGCGTGTTTGTTTACGGTTTCCCGCTGTCCAAAATAAAAAAGTAAGGATCACGGTGGTAAAATGATCGCTCTCCCAGTTATATGTACTATACTTGGGAGTATTTTTCATTCGATGCTGATTAAATGTAATTAAAAAATTAAATCTAAATGGAATCTTCAAGAAAACCGTTGAACTTTAAAAAATACCGTATTATAAGTAACTGATAGGTTGTTGTTATTCCTCTAATAGCCTGCAGGGCACTTTGCAATGGAATTGTTTTCAGGCCGTAATAATGGTAGAAACAATAAACTTAACATTTTATTGCGTGCTTACTGTGTGCAAACAGTGTGCTAAGTGATTTACCTATGCATTGTCTTTAATCCTCACAGCAATTGAGATAGGTGCTATCATGATCTCCATGTTATAGATATAGTAATTTTAAGCTTATTAATGGCAGAACCCAAATGTGAACTCAGGTTTCATTCATTAATAACCTGTCTTAGTGAGGATATGGAGAAATGGGTATTCTTATGCATTGCTGGCAGGAAAGGGATAATATATTTATCCTTAAAAATGTACATATCGGCCTGGCGCGGTGGCTCACGCCTGTAATCCCAGCACTTTGGGAGGCCGAGGCGGGCGGATCATCACAAGGTCAGGAGATGGAGACCATCCTGGCTAACACGATGAAACCCCGTCTCTACTAAAAACACAAAAAATTAGCCGGGCGTGGTGGCGGGCGCCTGTAGTCCCAGCTACTCGGGTGGCTGAGGCAGGAGAATGGCGTGAACCCAGGAGGCGGAGCTTGCCGTGAGCCGAGATCGTGCCACTGCACTCCAGCCTGGGCAACAGAGCGAGACTCTGTCTCAAAAAAAAAAAAAAAAAAAAATACTTATCGTTTGACCCAGCAATTCTCCTTCAGAATATTTCCCGAGGAAATAAGTAATGTAACCCATACTTATATCAAGAGGTTTTCATTATAGTATATGGAGAAAAGCTGTTAACTAAAGTACAATGAAAGGAAATTGGTTAAATTGTGGTATAGTTTTACACTGCCTACCATTAAAAGTGATATGGAAAGATGTTCAGCATGTACATTTTCTTTAACTGAAAAGTTTCAAATTATTTCAGTTTTTTTAAGTTTTATATTTTCATTAATTCAACACATATTCATTGAGCTTCCCCTAGGCACTTGAGATACATCGTGAGCAAAACAGATAAAAATTCCTGTTCTTAATGGAGCTTGTATTTAGTAATGGGAAGCAGAGAGTAAGCAGTAAAGACAATAACCAGTTAATTATATAGTATGTTAGGTGAAAAGTGCTATGGAAAACAAGAGCAGGGTAAGGGAAATCAGGAATGAGGGTGGGGGCTAGGCAGTTTACAGTATTTTATAAAATGGTTGGGATGGGCCTTATTGAAAAGGTACAATTTGAGTAAAGACTTGGAAGAGGTAAGGAAATTAGCCAAATGGATATCTGGGGAACGACTACTCCAGGCAGAAAGAATAACTAAAGGAATAGCAAGGAGGCCAAAGTGGCTGAAGCAGAGTGATGGAGGTGGCGATGAGGCCAAATTATGTAGGGTCTTGTAGGTAATGTAAACTGTGACTTTTACCCTGAGGGAAGGGGGGAACAATGCAGGGTTTGAACAGAGGAGTGTCATGATCTGCCTTGTTTTAAAAGGATTGCATTGACTGCCATGTGACGAATAAACTGTAAGGGGGCAAAAGTAAAAGCAGAAGAATATTTCAGTAATTCAGGAAAGATATGGGTGTCCTTCAGAGCAGTATGGTAGTGGCAGTGGAGGTGAATAGACATAGTTAGCCTCTAGATATATTTTGAAAGAACCAGTGTGATTTCCTGACAGAATGGGTGAGGGTTAGAGAGTAAAATGGAGGAGACATGGAAGACTCCAGGGACCTGAGTATCTAGAAGAATGAAATTGTTATTAACTGGGATATTATGGTAGTTTTGTAATATACCTACAGAGTCTTTGATGTTTTTCTCTTAAGTAGGAGAAACTTAATTTCCTTCCCTTCAAGTGGGGGCTGGACTTAGTAACTTGTGTCTAATGAATAGATTATGGTAGAAGTGATGATGTATGACTTCAATACTAGATAATAAAGTGCATTGTGCCTTCCTCCTTGCCTTCTCTTTTTGAATCACTCACTTGAAGGGAAGCCAGCTGTCATGTTGTGAGGAGACTCAAGCAGCCCTAAGGAAAGCTCCATGTTGCACAAAACTGAGGGCTCCGGACAATAGCCATAAATTGTTATACAGCAATAGATAACTAATACAAATGGGTAAAGTTGCAGGAATAGCAGGCTTGCTGGTGAAGACCAGTTCAGTTTGGGGCATGTTAAGTTTGAGATGTCCATTAGATATCAAAGTGCACATGTCAAGTAGGCAATTGGATTTTATGTCTAGCATTAGTGAAAGGTCTGGTCTGGAAATGTAAATTTGGATGTTATCAGCATATAGATAGTATTTAAAGCTAGGAGACAGAATGAGAACATAATGAGAGTTGTTTGTGTGTATGTGTGTGTGCCTGTGAACATGTACTCTAAAATGTTAACAGTAGTAATTTGTGGGTAATGAAGTAATTTTTAATTTCAAAAATGTTTATATATTTTCTGATTTTCTACAATGACCAAATGTTATTTAATTTAAAAAAAGAATTTCCAAAAATGGGTATTTATGTAAAAAGCACTGGTAGAGATGTTAAGATACAGGTTCTCGTAAGGTATGTAAATAGCTTAAGGTCTGCACTTTATTTCATATCCCATAGGGACCTCTGGAAAGTTTCTTGCTGTGTATATTTCTTCCACCTCAGAAATGAACAAAATAGTAATGGTTCTTATTTTATATCTAGAGAGTACTTTATAGATTCGGGTGACAATATTATGTTATTTTAAAAAATGAAACTATTTCTACTTTCTTTTAGTTTTTCTATTGCCAAAATACAAGTGATTTTTAAATTTTATTATAAAAGTAATGCAAGTTTGCTACAACTACTTTTTTAAAATTTTTTTTATTTTTATTTTTTTTACATTTTCCAGAGAAGAAGGAAAAGCACACTAATGATCCAATTGTCCGTCTATATTCTGGTAAACTTGTTCACATTTTGATATATTTACTTCCCCTTATTTCTACTTAATTTTTAAAAACATGATTGTAATCATATTGCAGATATTCGACTTTTCCCACTTAGCATATGATACACTTTTCCCTGTTTTACTCAGACCTCACAACCATAATTTAATGTCAGTGCAATATTTCATAAAGTAACTGTGCCTTAGTTAATTTAGTAATCTCCTGATTGCTGTACGTTTAGGTTGTTTCCCAATTTTCAACGTCAGTAATGTTTTAATGAACATTCTTGTGCAAAATCCTCTTCTGCATACACTAGCTTGCCAGAAGTGGAATTACTAGGTGAAAGAAATAAACATTTTTAAGACTTTAATACATAGGATATTGCTAAATTAATGTGATTTTAGAACATTTTGTCTACAACTTGAAATTTATATTGGTTTTAGGCTTGAAAATTGAGATTCAAACAATTTTCTTGGCAAATAAGAGAGCATACAAGCACTGCCTAATTTAAGAATGTTCCATTTGTATGCACCATTAATGTATCCCTATCGTGTACTATGTAATACACCTAACATCAGATATATGGTGTATAATAAATGTTGTATAATATTGAATCAAGCTAGTGTTTCTTATTTATATATAATTTCTCCACTCATAAATAGGTAGCACACCTATTCCTTAATAGTGTTTTAGTTTATAAGGCATCATTAATTTTTACAATAATAATCACAGCATTTTCCAGAGCTGCCCAATTTAGTACTTAGCCAAAAATTACAGCAAAACATTGGGCAAAAATAATAGACATTATGTGTAATGTAAATTGGGTTCTATAATCTTTAATTCCTTTGGGGTGTCAGTTTTTATTTCATATATTCTTAACTCTGTTTACCATGTTGAGTTGTTAAGTGTTTATCTCCCTCACTAATCTCTATTTCCTTCTGGCAGATATAACATGTTTTGCCCATCTTTGCATACTCAATCTTACAGCACAGTTTATAGGTCATAAATGCTCAGAAGTATTAATTATTATCAAATTATTTCTAATTTTTGTCAAAGATTGGCATTTAAAAATCCCATAGAGCTTAATATGCTTCTAATATATGGAGGAAGACAAAAAAAGTGTTTATTGATTACTTATTTATGTGCCAGGGTCTAGGCTGTATGCTTCATATACATTATTTCATTCTTCATATTCTATCTGTGTAACATATATGTAATGTATATAATAACTTCATATACATTATCATTTGTGATGACATCACAAAACTCCTATGTAATAGAAGTTATTATTTTCATTGTACATATGAGAAAATAGGCCCAGAGGAATCTGGTTAAAATGTAAATCAGATGATATCACTCCAAGACCCAAAACTCTCTAGTGCTGTGCTGTTCAGTGCAATAGCCATTAGTTATATGGTTATTGAGCGCTTGAAACGTGGTGTGTTCAAACTGAAATGTGCTGTAAGTGTAAAATACATGCTGCATTTCAAAGACTTAGTATGAAAAATAGAATCTAAAATATCTTAATTTTTTACTGTTGATTACATGTTGAAATGATATTTTAGATAAGTTAAATAAAATATTAAAATTAATTTCACCTGTTCCTTTTTTCTTTGTAAAAAAGTTACTACAAAAAATTTGTGTAACGTAAATTTACATTTATATTACATTGCATTCCTACTGGAAGGCACTGCTCTAGTGGCTTTTCATGTCACGTAGAATGGTCTACAAGGCTATGTGCAGTCTGCCTTCTGTCACCTCTGATCTGATCTCATCCCCTACTCCTCCCCCGCACTCATTCCTCTCTGGCTACCCTGCCCTCCTTGTTCCTTAAGCACACCAGACTCCCATCCTGAGGGCCTTTGCCTTTGTTCCTGCTGCCTAGATTACTCTCCCTCCCACAGGATATCCACGCTGCTCACTCCTGCGCCTTCTTCAGGACTTCTTTGAAATGCCACTTTCTCAGTGAGGCCTCCTTTGGCTGTCTCTCCAAAATTAGAGGCTCTCTGTCTCAATCCTTGTGTTTCTCCTTAGCACTTAACACTATCCAACTTATCTCTGTTTTGCTTATTATCTTATTGTCTCTTTCCTTCACTAAAATTTGAGCTCCATGAAGGCAGGATATTTTTTTTGAGTTTTAGTAATTATTCTCAGCATCTAATGGTGTTTAACATATATTAGGGCCTCATTAATATTTGTGAAATTGAATAGGAAACCATTGTAACCTATTTAATTGAATACATTCAGATATGAGGCAGAGAGCTTTTGTGTTGAGGGACTATTGTTAGTGGATATTCGTGAGGATGACATTCTATTAATAGGGGTTTTTGAGAAGGGCCAGAAACCAGTAAATTTTGTGAGAGGGCTTATTCCTCTTTGCATCAGCTTCCGTAATGTGTTCGCCTATAATGCTGTTGTGCATAAAAGCCATCATAGTCTTTGACATCCTTTTCACTAGCAAACTAAAAGGTAAGCCATGGGAGTCTATTGTGCCAGGAAAAACAACTCCTGGTAACCACTTTCATATATATGTCTTTCAGGGAATTCCACAGGCAGTTCCCAGAGAGAGTATGAATGCTAATTCTTTACCTCATACTTTTCATCTGACATCACAGTGTGAAATAACCAAGGGGAGGATATGGTGGTAGTGATGGGTGCCGTCTTTCTTGAATCTGAGCCAGAAACCTTCCATAGGAAAGGGACGCGATTCTCGACAACACTGATTAGAAAACTTATCAAGCTTTCCAGCTTAATCTTCTGCCATATACATTTACTTTCAGTTTCAGTGACATTAAACCAACCTAAAGTTTCTCAAGCACGCAATTGTATTCAAGCCTGGAATGCCCCACTCAGCCTTGTGACCAATGCCAGGGCTAAAAGCTCTCCTAAAAAATTAGAGTTAAGTGTAAGGAAATCATATTACTGCATTTTTCTATAGTGTATACCTAAATTGGAAACAAAAATACAATTTAGCATGTTATATATAGTATTACCTGGAGCTTCTAAAAGTTATAAATGACTAGTTGACTCTATTTATTAATCTAATGTTCAGAGATCTAGGTATATATAGGCTCTTACCATTTAAAGTTGCAACTTCTTGGGTACTAAGTATTTCCTAGATATTTCTAGTTAGGTGTTTTTCAATTTACTCTTTAGATTTAAGAGCTGTTTTATATCATTCAAGTTGATATGCTCAGTCTTAAAACCTGATTGCTTTACCTTTTCTTAGTTTACTTAGTTTAACAGATAAACATTTTTTAGTATGTAACGTTACCTCCCTGTATACTAAAACTGGAGGGAAAGTCTTAGGGATTTTTCAGATGTAGTTAGAAAAATGTATTTACTGGGAGGCGGAGGTTGCAGTGAGGCAAGACCACGCCCTTGCACTCCAGCCTGGGTGACAGAGTGAGACTCTGTCTCAAAAAAAAGAAAAATGTATTTAAGCGCATAGTTAGAACTTAGCTAGTAACGTCACATTGCATGGTTCTTTAATGGTAGAATCAAAATAGTAAATAAATATGTACTTCTTAAATTCCTAACACTATTAAGAAGTATTTTTATCTCAAATTATTTAAACTTCGAAAAATTAACTTACTTTAATCTCATTATAAGAGAGTTAAAGGAGTTTCCTGGAATAATTCAATAAAAAAATTTTTTGTGGGCACATAATTGTACGTATTTGTGGAGTACATAAGATATTTTGATATAAGCATACAATATGTAATGATCAAATCAGGATAATTGGGATATCCATTATCTCAAATATTTATCCTTTTTTTGTGTGTGTTGGGAACATTTCAAATCCATTTCTCTAGTTATTTTGAAATACATAACAAATTATTGTTAACTACCGTTGCCGTATTGTGCTATAGAACATTAGATCTTATTCCTCCTACCTATCTGTATTTTTTGTACCCAGGAATAATTAAATTTTTGTTAAGGTTTTAAACGTGAAGGATGAGATGAATTTAAAGCAAATATATATATGAAAAGGTATTTTTCACAGTAAGTCATGTTTAATGTTTTCTAGAAAATGTAACATTGAAAATTAATGACTTTAAGAAGTAAGGAAAAGTGTGATAATAGGGATCACACTGTTGAACAAAGTTAAATAAATATGATAGCTGCTAAACAATGTGAGTTTGTTCAGAGTGACGGAGGTCCCAACTAATTTTTACTTCGGATTCTGAACATTGTAATACTATTTTTAAAAACTTAATTCTGTGAATTACAAAACTACTATTTATAGGTAATTTTAACAATTCTAGATTTCCAGGTTTATTTTAAATGATATTAAAAATAAACTCTTCAATAATGCCATTACAAATAAACATCATTTAGAGTTCATATTGTTGTTAAAGATATGAAAAAACTTACCATTTTCCGTACTTTCCTTACTGCTGTGATCTCTTGGGCAGTGTGCTTTAAATAACAGATTGTTCAGTTTTTGAAATATTGGTAGTGATAACTATCTTTATTGAGGACAGATAGTATGCTTAGTACAGCACAGAACATACTGCACACTCCCTGACAGAAAGAAATCAGAAAGGTCAAATAACTGATAATTTGGATAAGCTAAATGAATAAACGCAAATGAACTCTAGTCAGCAAGGGCAGTGGAGTACATTTAGGAATAAAAATATTAACATATTGATGGTCGAAACTGAAGTTCATACAACTAATAATGATGGTTGTTATGGATTAAATAGTCCCCCCACCCCTCAATTTATATGTTGTCATAGCCTTGCATACCTCAGAATGTGACCTTATTTAGAAATAGGGTCATTGTAGCTGTAATTAGTTAAGATGAGACCATGGCCAGGAGCAGTGGCTGATGCCTGTAATCCCAGCACTTTGGGAGGCTGAGGCACCTGAGGTTAGGAGTTTGAGACCAGCATGACCCACATGGTGAAACCCTGTCTCTACTAAAAATACAAAAATTAGCTGGGCGTGGTGGTGCACGCCTGTTATCCCAGCTACTCTGGAGGCTGAGGCAGGAGAATTGCTTGAACTTGGGGGGGCGGAGATTGCAGTGAGCCAAGATCGCACCATTGTACTCCAGCCTGGTCAACAAGAGCAAAGCTCTGTCTAAAAAAAAAAAAAAAGGTGAGGCTTTGCTGGAGTAGGGAGGGTCCCTAATCCAATATGACTGGTGTCCTTATAAAAAGGGGAAATTTAAACACAGACATGATTACAGAGAGAATGTCATGTGAACTTGAAGATGACTGTCCATAAACCAAGGAGAGAGGCCTGCCTGGAACAGAGCTTTCCCTCCCAGCCTTTAGAAGGAACCAACCCTCCCAGCACTTTTTCAGACTAATAGCCTCTAGAACTTTGAGGCAATAAATTCTCTTGTAGTACTTGATTATGAGAGCCCTAGGAAACCAGTGTGATAGGTTTACAAGAGTACCAATTTATTTTGTATAGAGTATAACAGAAAAGGATATAGGGTTTATCCAAACAGAAGGTGAACATAATAAATTTCTAGAGTAAATGTGAGATAGTAGATATCCCAGTAGACCTAATACTGGGGAAACAATTTTTACTGTGTATAGTTCTAGACTGTGCCACCTTTGAAACTGGAAAACAAGAAACAAGGAAATCCTACAAAACAATGTATGGAGAATGTCCTAAAGATTAAAGGGTTAGAAAAACCAGCCAAAAGAAAAGTTGGGAACTTCGAATTATAGAAAATCCTCATCATTTTTGACTTCAGGAATTTGGGACTGATAATTCTGTGAATTTTACTCTACACATATTAGTTACGTTATTAGAAGAAGAATATGTAAATAATTTTATAGACTGTTTTCAAGCATCTTCCAGTATCTTAAGGCATCACTTTACTCTTATTAAGAATGAATATGCTGAATTCCAGTTGGCACTGGGCTAATGGAGGCTGCTAAAATCCTAATCTCTCAACACATCCTCCCCTAAAACCTGTGAATTCAACTTGAAGCACAAGTAAACCATTCATGAAATTACTCTTTTAGCATTGCGAGGAGATCAAGGATACCATGAACCTCAAATTATCTATAAGTATAAAAACAGAAAATTTCTGTTGCTGCTACAAGCATGGAGAGTGGGGGAGGGGAGTCTTTAGTATTTCGTTGGAAAAGAAGAGCGGGGAGCAGGAAACTGGATCAAGCACTATGAAAATCTCCTTCAGAAAGAGAAAGTCTAATTTAAACTGTTAAACGTCTAAACAGAGGTCAGGTCTAGAAGTTAGTAATTCATAGCACTGAGTACAGGAATGTGAATTTGAGCAGGACTGAAGGGGGAAGCCTTGACAAAACATTGCTTCTGGAGGTGAGAGATAAATAGAGCAGTGGAGATGCCCCTCAGATGGCAAGGGAGGGAAAGAACAAAGTAATGGGGAAAATTGGTGGTCCTGCAGAAATGAAAGAGAACTAGAAGACATGCCAGCTGCTTTTGCTCACCCCTAACAGCTCAACATTGTCTATGAAATAAACTGAACTTCACTATAGTGACAGAGGGAACACTCTTGAACTAGGATTCCTGTGTATGAAATACTTAGAAATAGGAAAAATCACAAATAAGAAATAAATTACAAGATGTAAGGGAGAATGTATTGAAATGAAAATTTAATGTGTCACTTAAGGCAGATATGAATGAGAATGAGGTAAAGACAGACATCAGAAGGGTCAGAGATATAAAGTGGTTGAATGGAAGACAGGCAAAGAAGACCCAACATGCATGTAATTGAAATATCTAAAGAAGAAGTATTTGAACCAAATACATATTTAAAGCTATTATCCAAGAAAACTTTATAGTAGAAATAAGAAAAAACCTAAATCAACATATCAAAAGGGGCCCACTGTAGCCCTGGGAAAACTGACTTAGCATGGTCAACCCCAAGACATGTAGTAAAGTTACTAGACTTTAAAGACAAAGAAAATATCTTCAGGAACTCTAGGAAAAAGAACAAGTTACTTAATGGCTGAGAAAATTAGTCTGCCATCAGATGTCTCAAAAGTAGCATATAAAAGCAAGGCAAAAGTGGAACAGCATTTTCAAGAAACTCAAGGAATGAAAGTGTGAGCCAAGGATTTTATATCTAGTTGTTCCTCAAGTATCCAGGCTATAAAGAAAAACAGTGTGAAACATGTAAAAACTCAGGGAACACTGTGCCCATGAGACCCTCCTGAGGAATCAGTTAGAGCAGTGGTCCTCAAAGTGTGGTCCCCAGACCAGCAACATCAGCAGCACTGGGGAACTTGTTAGAAATGCATATTTTCAGGCCCACCCCAGACTTACTGAGTGGGAAACTTTGGGATGGAGTCCATTATTGTGTGTTTTAGCAAGCCCTGCAGGCCATTCTGATGCATACCTTTTAAGAAGATGTATTTCTTCCAGCCAAGGGAAGATTGAGGAAACTTTGGCAGAGAACTGATAGTGAATATTGATATTGATTGTAGATACAGGTCTAAGAAATGAGTAGAGACATAATTTGAAGGACAGTATGAAAAACATCATATGTATTGTCAAAGTAGAAAGAATACAACTAAACATGAGAAACTAAGGAACAGAGACAGGAAAAACTAGAATTAAATTATTAATTGTTGTATAGGTAATAGGTAGAAGTCAGAGAGTACCACTTAAAACAGTCAAACAAGATAGTAAAAAATTAAGTAAGAAAAAAGGATGATTAAAGGCATCATAAAAAATATAATGGCAAAGAAACCACTAGAACAACTCAATTAAATGCAATATATACTCCTGGACGGAGGAAAAAATTGCTAAGAGGAATTTATTGGTATAACTGATGAAAGTGGAATATGGAATGTAGATTAAATAGAGTATTGCATCAATGTTAACCTGAATTTGATAATATGAATATTTAAGAGAATATCCTTGTTCTCAGGAAATACACACTGATAAAGTGGTAAAGGGCAAATTTTGATACTGACATTTTAAATATTGGAATCACTTTGTAATTTTCATCAAGTATTTAAAAACGTGATTACTATTTACCTGTACAGTATGATTTGAAGCTAAGCAGAGATGAAAATATATTTGATCATTTCTTTACATTTCTCATGGTGTAATTCTATGATCATTTACTATTAACCTCTTGTGGATAAAGCAGAAAAAGTTTTGCATTTAATATTTAAGCTTTCACCTTGCACTGCATATTCCAAACAGAATATCCAGCAAATAAATTTAGTTGTTTCTTTTTAAATGTACTAAAACTCAGGGTATTAGTATGAACTAACTTAGGATGGAAATAGTAAAGATGAGTACAAATGGTGTTTCCTAATATTTTAAAATTCATTTATACCAGCTTTATCCAACTTTTTTAAGCAATAGTGAAGTACTTTGTTTTTCTTTTTTAAAGATATGGATGTAATGAGGCCCTTGATAAATGAGCAGAATTTTGATGGGACATCAGATGAAGAACATGAGCAAGAGCTTCTGCCTGTTCAGAAGCATTACCAACTTGATGATCAAGAGGGCATTTCGTAAGTGTTATGGTTTATAAGTCTCCTTTTCTTTTAATTCAGTATGTATTTTGTAATCTTCTTCTACAGGCAAGACATTCTATTACATTACAAGACACAAATATAAGACATAGTCTCCACCTTCAATGAGTTTATAGTCTATTTGGGAAAGAAATGCATTTAAATCACAGAGCAGTGTATAGGAATTACTGGAGTGATGATGTGTAACAAATGCTAGGGATCTTGAAAGAAGGGAGATCTGATTAAGTGGAACAGGAATGTTAAGAGAAGTGATGTCTGAAATGATCAGGAGGTAGTACATGCTTCTTTATACTGAAACAAAGTCGTGGAGGTAGAAATGCATTGTAACTTTTGAAAACCTTTTTTGACATTTTGTCATCGTTAATAGATTTGAGTAACTTCTCATTCTAATAATAGTTTAATGGTTCAGCAAAGTAATATGCAATTGATCAGAAAAGAAGAATATAAACTGAAAAAATATTTAGGTAAACATTTTAGTTTCTTAAGTTTACACTTTTTGCTCTTCATTTTCGTTTCAACTTATTTCTTCCTGATGAAGATACTTCCTTCAGATGCTTCTGGAAACTACTCTTAGGTCAAATCCCTTACAGAATTCATAGTATCTAAAAATTAATTCGTGTTTATCTTACCTGTTGATTCATATAGTTTTAAAACTTGTATTTTTTTTAAATTAACTTCTTAGGTTGACAATCATAGATCAAATGTGTTTAGTATCATGGTTACATAGGTAGTGTCAATACATTGCTGTGTTACCAACCAAATACTCAACATTGTTTTGAAAATCATAACAGCAAAATATCTTATGAGAAAATTACTTTTTAAAAAAAATTTATTGCTTCACTGTGTACAAAACCACACTGTAAAGAGAATGCCTTTAGTCTTTTTTAATTTAATTTTTTAGTATCTTGTTTGGCGGATATTTCACTTAACTATGTCATTTAATATCCACAATAACTCTTGTTATTCCACTTTTAATTAGCAAAGATAGGACTTGAACCAAGTATGACTTCTGGCCCAGTGGTGGGATGGAAATGTTATTTGGTTCCTTGCCTAGATTAATTTTCAGTTCCCTTCTAGTACTAAAACCATGATCATGTTATAATAGATTTTGTTCTAAAATATTTAAGTCTTACAACTTTTACTTTTCAGATTTGTACAAACTCTTATGCACCTTCTTAAAGGAAATATTGGAACTGGCCTTTTAGGACTTCCATTGGCAATAAAAAATGCAGGCATAGTGGTAAGACTTATCTTTGTAATCACCAGTTAAGATGCAATTCTCAGTCTCATTTATAGCAACCTAATATCTGGCCCAGTCAAATATAACCTGGTAAGGTGACATTTAGATGATCATTTAGATGTTGTCTTGATAAAATTGTGTCAACTGTGATAATGATATTTAACAAAAAATAATAATTACTTTATTGATTTCTACTTCATTACTTATTTGTAATATTTAGCCAAAAAAAGCCACAAACCTAAAACAGTCTTTGATTTTTCCAGGTATAGTTATATCTTATTATTATTTTGGATTTTCAGGAATTGAATTTAGCAGTGTAATCACAGCAACAAATATATTTATAGAGCAGATTATTGGTAACGTGACATTGTATAGTTTTTTAGAGTCAAATATACAGTTTTCAGAATTTAAATAACAGTTAAGAAAAGTTGGCCAGGTGCGGTAGCCCACGCCTGTAATCCCAGCACTCTGGGAGGCCGAGGTGGGCAGATCACGAGGTCAGGAGATTGAGACCATCCTGGCTAACACGGTGAAACCCCGTCTCTACTAAAAAATACAAAAAATTAGCCGGGCGTGGTGGCGGATGCCTGTAGTCCCAGCTACTCAGGAGGCTGAGGCAGGAGAATGGCGTGAACCCGGGAGGTGGAGTTTGCATTGAGCTGAGATTGTGCCACTGCACTCCAGCCTGGGCGACAGAGCAAGACTCTGTCTCAAAAAGAAAAATAAATAAATAAAAGAAAAGTAATAACAATAACTTTTAAAAACCAATACGTAAAGCATTGTTAGAGGCAGTTATTGTAATTATTATAATTACAGAGAACCTTGATAGGGGAGAAACCCATTTATGAGGTAATAAAATAATATTTAACTTTTTTGAATAGATCACTTTCTAAGAACAGTTTTAACTATCCCTGCATTTGACTGTTTTGTTCCCCTAATTTAGATGATAAAAACTTTTGATTATAAAAATAAACTTTGGCAATATTTTGGTTGTATCTGGGTAATTACTAGCACTGCTTTAATTTTAGTAAATAAATATTTAAAGTATTTTATTTACTACTTTTTGAAATAATTATTTTATAAGCTTGGTTTCTGACACATAGTAAGTACCCAAGAAGCAGTCTGTAGAAGAAATAAATTGCTTACAGTCTCCGTTTGATATTGTGCGTTTTCGGGATTTAGATAATGATGCATGGTTGCATATAATTATAATGGTGGGTCACTGATAGTTGTAGACTTGCCATCTGATGTTAAATATGATCTTGTGTTCTATCCTACTTTGTTGTCTATACTCCATATTCGTAGGTTTGAGTAGCTAAGTTAATAAGATGGAATTATACGTGGTTGTCTTAAATATTACTCGAAATTCCTTCTGCATCAAGTTTATTAGTTTTCCCTTATGCAATGACTAATCATTTTGCTCAACAAATATTTATTCACTGCACGTGAATAATCCATTGATTCATTGCTTATAAGATTACTCAATTTCTGTTAAATATTTAAACCTTATAAATTTTTTTTCCCCACAGCTTGGACCAATCAGCCTTGTGTTTATAGGAATTATTTCTGTTCACTGTATGCACATATTGGTACGTTGCAGTCACTTTCTATGTCTGAGGTAAATGTGGATTTGTTAAGCCTATTTATTTTAAAGCTATCTTTTATTTAGAGCATCAGATAGTCTTATATTCTACTGTGCTTTGTATTTCCTTTAAGCTTTTACATAGATAAATCTAAGGTAATGAATATGGAAGAAGGTAGCATTTCATATAATTTAAATCTGGTTGGAATCTATTTATTTTTAAAAGGTAGCCTTATTAGTGAAATAGTATGGTTTCTCTTAGTATAAATGGAAAAAATTAGAAAAGATATATAGAGGCAATGGAGACAGTGGTGTGATTTTTAGCTATAGCATAATAGTCTTCAATGTGTTAGTAATTCTGTTTTGATTATAATGCCTTTGGTGCTCTCTGCTGATGTATGAGTTAGTAGTCAACAACACAATATTATTTGTCTTTATTTTTGTATCATGAAATACTTCTACTGGACAGTAGACCATATGTATTCTAGTAGCCTAATATCAAGTCTTGACTCTTTTTTGTTGTTGTTATATACTCTTAAAACTTTGGGCAAATCATTTATGAGCTTTATAGAACAATGTATACTTGGGAAAAAAAAAGAGAGAGAGAATGGAGAAATAATACCTACCTCATGGGAAGATTAAATGAGATAGTTTATGTGAAAATGTATTGTGCAGCCTTGCACAGATGTATTATTAAATAATGCTGTTCTAAGAATGGAATAATTTAGACATGAATAATGTAGTTGATGTTTTAGGCATTTGAAATATTTAAATTAATAAAGTACAAATATTAAGTTACATGAGTTCTGCACTTACATAAACTTTAGCAGTAGATAAAATTAATGTACTGGTAAAAAGGACAGATTTAAACATTTAAAACTTTATGAGGCATGCTTTAGAAGTATGCAGATCTTGACATTTTGGTAACTCATTTGTCAGTTCATAGCCTTGCATTTATTAATTCCCATTTATTTTATGTTTATTTCAAGAGGTGGTTTTATGGACCACCTTAAAATTTTTCTTTTTTCCTTTGTATGTATGTCATTAAATTACAGGTTTAAAAAGTCAACATTAGGTTATAGTGACACTGTGAGCTTTGCTATGGAAGTGAGTCCTTGGAGTTGTCTTCAGAAGCAAGCAGCATGGGGGCGGTAAGTACTTACTCTGTTATTAATATATGATTGTTAAAATTATATTAATTTTAAGTATTTTAACCTAACAATATATATAAGTAAAAATATGATAAAGTTGGGGAATAAACATGTGTAACCCTTAGAGTTAAACAGACTTGGGTTCTAATCTCAACTTGACCATTTTTCAGCTTTCTGACCTTGATCAAATTTATCATTGTGGTTTGTTTTTCTCAGTATGAAATGAGTTTACAGTAATACCCATTTCACAGGATCATTATGGTAGATGAAGTAAAATGATATTTATAAAGCATGACCTGGTCAAATGATGACATAATCGTGTTCATTAATTTTTTAAAGGAAAACAAGAAAAATGTTGCAGTCTCATTATTTCAAATAAAGTTGTAGTATTTGTATGCTTATCTGAGGTATGGCTATATTTTAGCATAACCTTATTTTATTGTCTTGTTACTTAAATGTAACTTTATTATTGGTGGCTCTGGCAAATCAAAGTAAGATGAATACAGGACTAGAAAAATAAGGAAGCATAAGCAGTCAGCAAAGTGCTACCTGTTGTAAAGATGACATGTGAGATGGGAATTAAAAGAAGAACAGTGTTAGTAGAGTAGTTTATAGTTAAGTGTGGCCTTTCTGGAGATTTTCAGGAAGTTAGATTTGGCATGAACTGCTCTGAGTTCCTGACATACTGAGTAGGAGAATATATGCTATAATAAAATGTTTTAAAACTCTTGAAAAGAGAAATAAAATATATTGACATTTCAGTAGCTCTCATGGATACTCATTTGTGGATATCTTTTTTCAGGAGTGTGGTTGACTTTTTTCTGGTGATAACACAGCTGGGATTCTGTAGTGTTTATATTGTCTTCTTAGCTGAAAATGTGAAACAAGTGAGTATTTTTCTCCAGTTAGTGAAATCATTTTCTTCTAAAGCCCTAGTTATGGCTTCATATTTCTTCTGTGGAAGCCACAGTTGAATTTGAAAATGTGTTCCTTTCATAAATGATCTTCCTTTATAAATTTTCCTTTAGTCTTTTTTCTTGCAAGTTGGATTTCTGCTGTAATTGTTGATTTCACTGTTTTGCTATAATACTGATAATGCTTGTTTTTTCAGATCAGAATATGACATAATTTACTGATTCTTAGCTACCTGAAACTTAGATCTCAAAAGCATATACATAGATGCTTTGGAAGCGTATTCTTTACATTGACATTCTTTAAAGAACTATATAAGGCTTTAGCCAGTAGGCTAAAAAATCAAGTAAAAATAGTGAGCATTCATTATTAAAATCCGGTAATTATAGCCATTGTGTAAAAAGATACTGTGTCCAAAAATGAACAGTTTTCTGTAGTTTTTTGAGAAACTTTCTCATATTATGAAGGTTTGCTTTAAGAAGAAGTGGTTTGCAGTCTTGGAAGAGATTGACAGTGTATTTGGACAAATATGGAAAGCAATGAAATAAAAAATCCCTCCATCAAAACAATACTATAAAGCACTTTTATGACTGGTATCATTATTCCTACATTATCCCCTGCTCTTCTTTAATCATTATTTTAATCAATAATATTTATTAATTATCCACATGTCCATGGTACAGTAAACATTTTACATAGTAATGTATAGGATTGTCTTGTAGATATTTTTATGCAAAATGATGGAGTGAGTATGTTTTCTAAAGAACCTGTGTGTAGGTTCTTGTGCATTTGTGTATTTGAGTCTCTTTTCTAAGTATAGACTATGCTTCATTTCACTGAGAATTGGCAAACTGTTTCTGTAGAGGGCCAGTTAATAAGTATTTTCTGCTTTGCAGACCATATGGTCTCTGTTGTAACTACTGAGTTCAGCCATAGGCAACAATATGTAAACAAATAGATATGGCTGTATTTAGGTAAAATTTTATTTGCAAAAATAGGTGGTCTGCAGACCATAGTTTTTTAACCCCTGATTTAGACTATCCCTGTATGCTATATTTGAGCCATTCACTTAGATTTTTAGTATTGGAAGAAGTCATTGAGTCAAACTCTCTTTTATAAAAGAGTTCATAGCTAGTTAGGAATTAGGGCTTGGATTTCTGGTCAGTTTTCTTTCCAGTGTACCATGTCTCAGCATCTAGAAAAGTTTTGTTTATATCTGGAACCTTAAATGTCTGGAAACTTAAATGTCACCTGTTCTGTGAAACCTTTCTTAACTGTTCCTTCCAAGTCTTCCTTTTCTTTATCTCTAGCCAGAATTTATTGGTTTTTCTCCTGGCTTCTGTATAACTTTTTAAAATAGCCTTGATCATGCTGTACTGAAGTTAATTTACAAGTTATTTTTCACCACTAGACAGCAAGCCTTATGAAGGAAGGGACTCCCATATCTCTTGTGTTCATCACTGTAAACTAGCATCTAAGAGTGTCTGGCTTATCAGTACCCAGTATGGTTATTGGCTCTGAAGGAAAATGAACTCACTGGACTGGGAGAGATTATACCTTTTTCATGTCTTTATTTCTCAGACCTAGTACTGTACCTGGTTGATAGCACAAGTGTCAGTAAAACTTTCTGGACTGAAAGGGTTTAATCCTTTTGTTTGATTTCCGTATTGATGGTCTCTGCCACTTTCCTTTCCCCCATCCTGTGCAAACACCCATTTTTCCCATTTTCTCTGTGAACTCTTCTCTTTCAGCCCCTACATGATTGTTTTAGCTTGGTTTCTCACTTCACAGCCATTTTCCTATGTCTATAAAAGGAATGGTAACCTTAGGGTGTTGAAGGTAAACATATCATCAACAAACAGGGACAGTTTGACTTCCTCTTTACCAATTTGGATGCCCTTTATTTCTTTCTCTTGTCTGATTGCTCTGGCTAGGACTTCCAGTACTATGTTGAAGAGGAGTGGTGAGAGTGGGCATCCTTGTCTTGCTCCAGTTCTCAGAGGGAATGCTTTAAACTTTTCCCCATTCAGTATTATGTTGGCTGTGGGTTTGTCATAGATGGCTTTTATTACATTACAGTATGTCCCATGACTGATAAAATAATTCAGCAAAGTTTCTGGATACAAGATTAATGTATACAAATGAGTAGCTCTTATACACCAACAGTGACCAAGTGGAGAATCAAATCAAGAACTTAACCCCTTTTCCTTTTACAAAAGCTGCAAAAAAAAAATTAAACTACTCGCCGGTTCCAAGATGACCAATAGGAACAGCACCAGTCTACAGCTCCAAGCTTGAGCGACACAGAAGACGGGTGATTTTTGCATTTCCAACTGAGGTACTGGGTTCATCTCACTGGGGCTTGTTGGACAGTGGGTGCAGCCCATGGAGTGTGAGCCAAAGCAGGGCAGGGCATCATCTCACCAGGGAAGCACAAGGGATTGGGGAATTCCCTTTCCTAGCCAAGGGAAGCCATGACAGATGGTACCTGGAAAATTGGGACACTCCCACCCTAATAATGCGCTTTTCCAACAGTCTTGGCAAATGGCACACCAGGAGATTATATCCTGCGCTGGCTCAGAGGGTCCCACGCCAACAAAGCCTCGCTCACTGCTAGCACAGTGAGCTAGCAGTGCTCACTAGCACAGCAGTCTGAGATCGAACTGCAAGGCGGCAGCGAGGCTGGTGGAGGGGCGTCCGCCATTGCTGAGGCTTGAGTAGGTAAACAAAGTGGCCGGGAAGCTCGAACTGGGTGGAGCCCACCGCAGCTCAAGGAGGCCTGTCTGCCTCTGTAGACTCCACCTCTGGGGGCAGGGCATAGCTAAACAAAAGGCAGCAGAAACTTCTGCAGACTTAAACATCCCTCTCTGACAGCTTTGAAGAGAATAGTGGTTCTCCGAGTGCAGAGTTTGAGATCTGAGAACGGACAGACTGCCTCCTCATGTGGGTCCCTGACCCCCGAGTAGCCTAACTGGGAGACGCCTCCCAGTACGGGCCAACTGATATCTCATACAGCCAGGTCCCCCTCTGAGACAAAGCTTCCAGAGGAAGGCTCAGGCAGGAACATTTGCCGTTCTGCAATATTAGCTCTTCTGCAGCCTTTGCTGGTGATACCCAGGCAAACAGCATCTGGAGTGGACCTCCAGCAAACTCCAACAGACCTGCAGCTGAGGGTCCTGACTGTCAGAAGAAAAACTAATGAACAGAAAGGACATCCACACCAAAACCCCATCTGTACATTACCATCCTCAAAGACCAAAGGAACGCAGCTCCTCGCCAGCAACGGAACAAAGCTGGACAGAGAATGACTTTGACGAGTTGAGAGAAGAAGGCTTCAGACGATCGGTAGTAACAAACTTCTTCAAGCTAAAGGAGGATGTTCGAACCCTTCGCAGAGAAGCTAAAAACCTTGAAAAAAGATTACACAAATGGCTAACTGGAATAAATAGTGAAGAGAAGACTTTAAATGACCTGATGGAGCTGAAAACCATGGCACGGGAACTACGTGACACATGCACAAGCTTCAGTAGCTGATTCAATCAAGTGGAAGAAAGGGTATCAGTGATTGAAGATCAAATGAATGAAATGAAGTGAAAAGTTTAGAGAAAAAAGAGTAAAAAGAAACGAACAAAGCCTCCAAGAAATATGGGACTATGTGAAAAGACCAAATCTACGTCTGATTGGTGTACCTGAAAGTACTGGGGAGAATGGAACCAACTTGGAAAACACTCTTCAGGATATTATCCAGGAGAACTTCCCCAACCTACCAAGACAGGCCAACATTCAAATTCAGGAAATACAGAGAACGCCACAAAGATAACACCTCGAGAAGAGCAACTCCAAGACACATAAATTGTCAGATTCACCAAAGTTGAAATGAAGGAAAACATATTAAGGGCAGCCAGAGAGAAAGGTCAGGTTACCTGCAAAGGGAAGCCCATCAGACTTAACAGCGGATCTCTCGGCAGAAACTCTACAAGCAGGAAGAGAGTGGGGTCCAATATTCAACATTCTGAAAGAAAAGAATTTTCAACCCAGAATTTCATATCCAGCCAAACTAAGCTTCATAAGTGAAGGAGAAATAAAATCCTTTACAGACAAGCAAATGCTGAGAGATTGTGTCACCACCAGGCCACCAGAGAAATGCAAATCAAAACCACAATGAGTTCAGAAGGAATAGTAGCAGCTCCTCTTTGTACCTCTGAGACGTATCTCAAAATGGTAAGAGCTATTTATGACAAACCCACAGCCAATATCATACTGAATGGGCAAAAACTGGAAGCATTCCCTTTGAAAACTGGCACAAGATGGGGATGCCCTCTCTCACCACTCCTATTCAACATAGTGTTGGAAGTTCTGGCCAGGGCAATCAGGCAGGAGAAAGAAATAAAGGGTATTCAGTTAGGAAAAGAAGTCAAATTGTCCCTGTTTGCAGATGATATGATTGTATGTTTAGAAAACCCCATTGTCTCAGCCCAAAATCTCCGTAAGCTGATAAGCAACTTCAGCGAAGTCTCAGGATACAAAATCAATGTGCAAAAATCACAAGCATTCTTATACACCAATAACAGACAAACAGAGAGCCAAATCATGAGTGAACTCCATTCACAATTGCTTCAAAGAGAATAAAATACCTAGGAATCCAACTTACAAGGGATGTGAAGGACCTCTTCAAGGAGAACTACAAAGCACTGCTCAACAAAATAAAAGAGGACACAAACAAATGGATGAACATTCCATGCTTATGGATAGGAAGAATCAATATCATGAAAATGGCCATACTGCCCAAGGTAATTTATAGATTCAATGCCATCCCCATCAAGCTACCAATGACTTCCTCCACAGAATTGGAAAAAACTACTTTAAAGTTCATATGGAATCAAAAAAGAGCCCGTATTGCCAAGACAATCCTAAGCCAAAAGAACGAAGCTGGAGGCATCACACTACCTGATTTGAAATTATACTACAAATCTACAGTAACCAAAACAGCATGGTACTGGTACCAAAACAGAGATATAGACCAATGGAACAGAACAGAGCCCTCAGAAATAATACGACACATCTACAACCATCTGATCTTTAACAAACCTGACAAAAACAAGCAATGGGGAAAGGATTCCCTATTTCATAAATGGTGCTGGGAAAACTGGCTAGCCATATGTAGAAAGCTGAAACTGGATCCCTTCCTTACACCTTATACAAAAATTAATTCAAGATGGATTAAAGACTTAAATGTTAGACCTAAAACCATAAAAACCCTAGAAGAAAACCTAGGCAATACTATTCAGGACATAGGCATTGGCAAGGACTTCACGACTAAAACACCAAAAGCAATGGCAACAAAAGCCAAAATTGACAAATGGGATCTAATTAAACTAAAGAGCTTCTGCACAGCAAAAGAAACTACCATCAGAGTGAACAGGCAACCTACAGAATGGGAGAAAGTTTTTATAATCTACCCTTCTGACAAAGGGCTAATATCCATAATCTACAAAGAACTTAAACAAATTTGCAAGAAAAAAAATAAAACAACCCCATCAGAAAGTAGGCGAAGGATATGAACAGACATTTCTCAAAAGAAGACATTTATGCAGCCAACAGACACATGAAAAAATGTTCATCATCACTGGCCATCAGAGAAATGCAAATCAAAACCACAATGAGATACCATCTCACACCAGTTAGAATAGTGATCATTAAAGTCAGGAAACAACAGATGCAGAGAGGATGTGGAGAAATAGGAACACTTTTACACTGTTGGTGGGACTGTAAGCTAGTTCAACCATTGTGGAAGACAGTTTGGTGATTCCTCAAGGATCTAGAACTAGAAATACTATTTGACCCAGCCATCCCATTACTGGGTATGCACCCAAAGGATTATAAATCTTGCTGCTATAAAGACACATGCACACATATGTTTATTGCAGCACTATTCACAATAGCAAAGACTTGGAACCCACCCTAATGTCCATCAATGATAGACTGGATTAAGAAAATGTGGCACTTATACACCATGGAATACTATGCAGCCATAAAAAAGGATGAGTTAATGTCCTTTGTAGGGACATGGATGAAGCTGGAAACCGTGATTCTGAGCAAACTATCGCAAGGACAGAAAACCAAACACCACATGTTCTCACTCATAGGTGGGAATTGAACAGTGAGAACACTTGGACACAGGGTGGGGAACATCACACACTGGGGCCTGTTTCATCGGGTGGGAGGAGAGGGGAGGGATAGCATTAGGAGATATACTTAATGTAAATGACGAGTTAATGGGTGCAGCACACCAACATGGCACATGTATACATATGTAACAAACCTGCACATTGTGCACATGTACCCTAGAACTTAAAGTATAATCAAAAAGCCAAAAAACAAAGCAAAACAAAAAACCTGCAAACACACAGGATAGCACCTGACACAGTTATCACTCTCCAGGTATTTGTTGTTCCAACCTCTCCCCCTCAGTCTGAGCTAACCTATGAGGAACAATAAAATAATGTACAATAAAAATTGTAATTTAAGCAAAAAAAAAAAAAAATTAAACTACTTAGGAATATACCTAACCAAAGAGTCAAAAGACCTCTACAAGGAAAACTACAAAACACTGCTGAAATAAATCATAGAAAACAAAAACAAATGGAAGCACATCCCATATATATGGATGGGTAGAATCATTATTGTGAAAATGACCATACTGCCAAAAGCAGTCTACAAATTCAGCGAAATCCCCATCAAAATACCACCATCATTCTTCACAGAGTTAGAAAAAACAATTCTAAAATTCATATGGAACTAATAAAGAGCCCGCATAGCCAAAGCAAGACTAAGCAAAAATAACAAATCTGGAGGCGTCACACTACCTGATTTCAAACTATACTATAAAGCCATAGTCACCAAAAGAGTGTGGTTCTGGTATAAAAATAGGCATATAGACCAATGGAACAGAATAGAGAACCCCAAAATAAAGCCAAATACTTACAGCCAACTGATCTTTGGCAAACAAAAACAAAAAGTGGGGAAAGGACACCCTTATCAACAAATGGTGCTGGGCTAATTGGCTAGCCACATGTAGGAGAATGAAACTGGATCCTCATCTGTCGCCTTGTACAAAAATCAACTCAAGATAGATTAAGGACTTAAGACCTGAAACTATAAAAATTCTAGAAGATAACATTGGAAAAACCCTTCTAAACATTGGCTTAGGCAAGGATTTCATGACCAAAAACCCAAAAGCAAATGCAATAAAAACAAAGATAAATAGGTGGGACCTAATTAAATGAAAGAGCTTTTGCACAGCAAAAGGAACAGTCAGTAAACAGACAACCCACAGAGTGGGAGAGAATCTTCACAATCTATACATCTGACAAAGGACTAATATCCAGAATCTACAACGAATGCAAACAAATCAGGAAGAAAAAAACAAACAACCCTATCAAAAACTGGGCTAAGGACATGAATAGACAGTTCTCAAAAGAAGATATACAAATGGCCAACAAACATGAAAAAATGTTCAATGTCACTAATGATCAGGGAAATGCAAATCAAAACCACAATGTGATACCACCTTACTCCTGCAAGAATGGCCATAATCAAAAAATCAAAGAACAGTAGATGTTTGTGTGGATGCAGTGATCAGCAAACACTTCTACACTGTTGGTGGGAATGTAAACTAGTATGGTCGCTATGGAAAACAGTGTGGAGATTCCTTAAAGAACTAAAAGTAGAACTACCATTTGATCCAGCATTCCCACTACTGGGTATCTACCCAGAGGAAAAGAAGTCATTATTCGAAAAAGATAGTTGCACACGCATGTTTATAGCAGCACAATTCACAATTGCAAAATTGTGGAAGCAGCTCAAATGCCCATCAATCAACAAGTGGATAAAGAAACTGTGATATATATATTATATATATATAAACTGTGATATATAGATGATATATATGATATCATCAATCATATAGATGATATATATGATATCATCAATCATAGATGATATATATGATATCATCAATCATATATTGATGATATATATGATATCATCAATCATATTGATATATATGATATCATCAATCATGTTGATATATATGATATCATCAATCATATATTGATGATCTGTATGGTATCATCAATCATATATTGATGATATGTATGGTATCATCAATCATATATGATTGATATATATGATATATATGATTGATATATATGATATATGTGATATTTATATATGTATGATATATATGATATGTATGATATATGATATATATGATATATATCATATATGATATATATATATGATATATATCATATATGATATATATATATGATATATATCATATATGATATATATATATATGATATATATCATATATGATATATATATATATGATATATATCATATATGATATATATATATGATAGAGTACTACTCAGCCATAAAAAGGAATGAATTAACAATGACCTGGATGAGATTGGAGACTGTTATTCTAAGTGAAGTAACTCAGGAATGGAAAACCAAACATTGTATGTTCTCACTGATATATGGGAGCTAAGCTATGAGGACACAAAGGCATAAGAATGATACAGTGGGCCGGGCGCGGTGGCTCACGCCTGTAATCCCAGCACTTTGGGAGGCCGAGGCGGGTGGATCACGAGGTCAGGAGATCGAGACCATCCTGGCTAACACGGTGAAACCCCGTCTCTACTAAAAATACAAAAAATTAGCCGGGCGTGGTAGCGGGCGCCTGTAGTCCCAGCTACTCGGGAGGCTGAGGCAGGAGAATGGCGTGAACCCGGGAGGCGGAGCTTGCAGTGAGCCGAGATCGCGCCACTGCACTCCAGCCTGGGCGACAGAGCGAGACTCCGTCTCAAAAAAAAAAAAAAAAAAAAAAGAATGATACAGTGGACTTTGGGGACTTGGGGGGAAGAGTGGGAGGGGACAAGGGATAAAAGACAACAAATATGGTGCAGTGTATACTGCTTCATTGATGGGTGCACCAGAATCTCACAAATCACCACTAAAGAACTTATTCATGTAACTAAATACCACCTGTACCCCAATAATTTATGGAAAAATAAAATAATAAAATGTTTTTAAAAAAGGGAGTGGTGTCAAGAGATTAGTGTTGTAACTGCTGACAGTTTTAGCCAGCCTGTAGTTTTTCTTTCTACCCTCATTTTATTATTTTTTTCAAAATATCCTACTTTTAAACTATTTCTTCTAACTTTTACTAGATATTTGCAAATAATTAAGTTCTTATACACATTTTCTGGCAGAAAAATCTGTAAACCATCAGACACAGGTGTTCCCTCATATGTGTTGTGACTACAGGATACAGTGAAAGGTCTTAGCGAGAGCAAGTAGCCATGGGAGATGTAGAGGACATAGAAAAGAGTAACAGTAATTAGAGTTAATTAGAGTCCTGTTTATATTCTTTTGTTTATCAAAATAAAGCATCAGTCCTTCCATTAGCATTACTTGTTATAGATGATGTCCTTTTGATTTTACAAATATTTAATTCTACAAATTGCATATTCCTAGGACTCCTAACTCCATTAAGAGGCTTTTTATTAACAAGAACTGATAAGACATACCATCTTACCAGTTATTTATATATAATATGATGGAAATTATGCCTTTCTAGGGTCGTGTAACATGGTAGTACTGTATCTATTTGAATACCTATCTTCTCAAGGAGTTACAAGCTCTATTTGAATTTAAGAATAATGTTAATAATGCCTTATAATTTTATATTTAGAAACCATGATATACATTATTTAATGTTTATAACTACTCTGTAAAGTAAGTACTATGCTCATTTTATGGATGAGAAAGCAGTCTCACAAAACATGAGTAGTGTGCCCTAAGTCATATGGAATTAGGTTGAAACCTAGATCTCTGTCACTTCCAATATGTTAATTGTTAATCACCCCATGGGACATTGTCTTGTCAGATTTTAGTTGTGAGTGTGTTTGTATGACATAAAGAGTAGATAAGGTCGATAAAATAAATGCTTATAAGCTTAGAATTGGCGACTTTCTCCTATGAAATATTATCAGATGCTTCTGAGGTTGAATGGAAAAGTTTAACTTTGCACATGTCCTAAGAAGATCAGGTAGAAAAAGTGATTCTCTGGAGGTAAGGAGAATGCCTGCTGTAGATAGAAAGGTAAAAGTCCTTTTGAATCATAAAGAGTAACATGGAAAAAAAAAAGGCAGTCAGGCTTGAGAAAGTAGTTGAGATGGTCACTGAAGCAGCATGCAATCAGAGATTTTCACTCTACAGAGGTGTTCTTTTACATTTGATAGCATTATACAATAGTAGACACACTAGTTGATTAAACCTTACCAATTGCTATTTACTGTTATAGTTAAAAACCATAGGATTGTTACCCTCCCCTTAGTCTACATGAAATTGAAATGTATCTTATTAACTCCCAAAATTAAGGGTTTAGTTGCCACACAAATGTAGAAACCTGCTATGTAACTGCCACATGACTATTCTTGGTCCCATTAAGTCTTTATGTACAATCAGTAGGGGATAAAGAATCCTAGTGCTTCTGATAAGTCTAGTCCATAGTGGTTACAGTTGTTCCTCTCTGTTCTTACTCTAAGATACTCTAGAAAATCTCATGCAGATAAAATAGTGGTATGTAGGCATGGAGAATGGGAAGGAATACAGTATTACAAATAAAAAATGTAGCAACATCAAAGATCATTGATTGTAGAATCAGAAGATAGGAGTTCAAATCTCTGCTTTCTCAGTTTTAACTCACACATTGGGCAAATCCCCTTATCCCTGGTCTAGCATCAGTTTCCTTATTTGTAAAATGGGAATAGTAACAAAATATCCCCTTGTTTCTCATAAACTTATTGTGAGGCTCAGCTGACAAAAGGTTTATGAAAGCCTTTGTAAAATGTAAAAGATACAAATGTAGGGTACTATAACTTTAATTCTGCATTTGGCTTTACTGACGAACATAATCTGCCGTTGGAATTTTAATTGTTAAATTACAGAATCATTGAAAAGTTAATAAGTGGTGGATTTTAGTAAATTTGAGCTCAAATGGAAACAACTGAATTTAGTAATTTTATTTTATAATGTTTATTTCAGTGTTTTACATTTTGGTAAACATGTGAAATCGTAGGAAGTCCTATTAGATAGCCAATCTCTGTCTCTAGAGGGCACCAAAGGACTCAAATGTTTACCTGAATCTTGCTCTAGGTATGTATCTACATTTTTTTTATTTTATTTTTTAATCCTCAGAATTTTTATAACCACTTTTCTGCCAAAAATGCTAAAATACTATATTTGTGATAGAATTAATTTTAAATTCCCAAGCACCTAATAATAATTAAAACAGCCCTTTAAAATATTGGTTATATTACTGCTTTTCTCTTGCCAGTTATCCTTGTTAGAGCTTTACTTTGATCATTATCTAATCTAATTATTGGAGATACTGCTTTCATAAGAAGTATTTGGCTCTAAGTAATTTAGTTACTAGAATGTTAAATCAACAATCAAATATGTTTGTAAAAACCAAGGAATGTAAATCCCCAATTTTGTTTTTATTTCAAATTATAGAAAATAAAATGTAAGGTTTTGATGGTCAGTTACAAGATAGTCATGAGCTGTGCATTTCTTAAATGGTGCAAACTTGAGAGTCTGTTAGTCCAGTATGAGTTATAAATTGCCTGTTTAGGGCAAAAATCTAATAGATATATTCTCTGCAGTCTAAGATGATGTGTACATTTATACTGACACTAAACATTGCTTATGGTAGATTATACATGTAAGATTAAAGTAGAAGAAACACTTAAATTGTTATTTCAGAAATGTGTTTTAATTTTCTGATTTGTTGGCCTCTTAATTACTACATTTAGAGAGAGATATGTAAAAGTGGAGGCCAGGTAGCCGCTTGGGCAGGGCCCTCCTTTCTGGGTTGCAGTATTTTGGTCAGGCTAATTCTAGAGTCACAGGCTTAGGTTTGAATCCTAGAACCACCACTTACTGGCTTGATATTACACAAGGTTTAAAAAAAATATTTCTCTAAGCCTCAGGTTCCTCAACTATAAATTGGGATTAATATTACCATCTACTTTAGAGAGTCATTTTGAGGATTAAGTGAGATGTTGTATATAAAGCATGTAGTTCAGTACCTGATACAAAGAAATTACTCAAAAAACACTAGCTATTATTATTACAAGGTCTTAAGAATTTTTAGAGTGTGTGTATCCAGAGACTCGACAATATTGATGTGTTTGAAGGAGGGTACACTGTTTTGGGGCAAATAAGTTTTCACTGGTATTCTAGTTATAGTATTATCTGCATCTGCTATAAATTTTTACGACTGTTTCTAAAGTCCTCTATAATTTCATTTCTATTTTAGTAAGTAGTGTTATGTGATTAATTGGATCAGAGATAGTTTTTAATATATGGAGACTGTAAATCATATTTGTAAATCATATTTGTTTTGAAATCTGAAAATTGGGTTATAGGAATGGCTGAATAAGTTTTAATATAAGGTTGATTTATCTTGTGAAGGTTTTTGCTCTAGCAAAAATTTATGTACTGTCTACCATATGGCCATGCATGAATGTAGTGGATTTTTAATAAATATTTATTGATAGTGATGATAATTTATAAATAATTGCTTTATAAGAGTTTTAAGGTTAGGCTATAATTTTAAAATTTTGCTCTGACTATATTTCTAAGAGATAATTGGAGCTTGTTTCCTATCTGAAGAAAATAAGCTAGAGGAGAATACTCAGTGGCCATCCTAGGCAAGCATGGTTCCAAATTTGATGATCTCAAAAAGAGATACTTGAGCCTTTGGAGGTATCATGAGCATGATAGTCACAAAGCTTCAGAATACATTAGCAAATCTATCATTATAATTTTCTAATGAACTTTATATTTACAGTATGATAAAAGAAATTACCTTTCAAGATTATCTTACGTCAGTTATCCTTATATTTGATACATATGTTTCTAGGAAACCAGAGTATCTTGAAAAAATGTAAATGTAAATATTTTAAAATATATCATAGGAGTTTATTGTAGAGTGTATATGTTGTGATTTTCTTTGTACATGTGTTTTATGATTGTAAGTTGATGGAAGTTTTCCCCCCTTCTTTATACTCCTGGTAATCCTATATAGGTTCATGAAGGATTCCTGGAGAGTAAAGTGTTTATTTCAAATAGTACCAATTCATCAAACCCTTGTGAGAGAAGAAGTGTTGACCTAAGGATATATATGCTTTGCTTTCTTCCATTTATAATTCTTTTGGTCTTCATTCGTGAACTAAAGAATCTATTTGTACTTTCATTCCTTGCCAACGTTTCCATGGCTGTCAGTCTTGTGATAATTTACCAGTATGTTGTCAGGGTAAGTATGAAAAGTTTTTAACTAAGTTCTTATCTTTCTTATGTAAGTAAAATTTTGTTTACTGTGGAGGTAAAAGTAATGATATGCAAAGACCCCTACTTCATATGTGGCACACAGTGTGCAATCAGTAAATGTTGGTTTCTTTTAGGGGGATGCTGCTGAGTTAGAAAAGTATATGACATAGAGATTAAACAGGCTTTGTGGTCAGATCTTGAATCTTGGTAAATAACGCCTCTGGGCTTTGTGACAGTGCTTCAGAAGATAGTAATGCCTACCCTATTAGAGTTATGAGACTTAGGATTGTGTTCTTAGTACAGTGCCAAACATGAAACCAGGTACTCATTAATATATATATATGCAATTCCATAATTTCCTTTGACTTCTGAACTTTTATTTGCTGCCACTGCTTCAGTCCACTGCCACTACACTAGTCTGTAATCCCTTTACCTGAAGTATATGCAATAACATCAACTGATTTCATTGTCCATAGTCTGGGGATTCTTAACCCAGTTTCCATAAAATAATCTATTGATGGGATTCAGGGATTCTTCAAATCCCTTAAAATAGTTTGCAAGATTTAGTATTTCTGTATGTATGTATGTGTTTTGCTGTTGAGCAGTTGTATAGCTTTCATCTTGCAAAGGTGTCAAAGACACAAAAAAGGTTGAGAATCCCTGTTCTAGTCACTCCTGATCTAATTAATCTTATATATTATTTCCAAGGTAGTTGTAAAATCTTCATTAGCAATTTATTAAACATTCTTATTATGGATCTGTGTTTCATTTCCCTCCTCTTTGATTTTCAAAAGTTGTAGTTTCTCTTATATTACTGAGTGGGAGGAAACAGACAGGAAGTTCATATAGGCTTTCCGGAGTTCATGACCCCTTAGCTAAACATGTAAGAGTCAGTTAAGCAGAAAAGGAGGTTTCCAAAATAGAAGGAACAGCATGAGCTGCTGTTTGGAGAAGTGAAATAGCATCCTGCTTGCCTTAAATAATAGTTTAGCATTGAATGAGCCAAACATTGTAATACCCTTTCATTCTAAACCCAGTATATGGTTTTAGACATGTATCACCAGTATATCACACAGTTCTATCTATGCTTCAGATATTCTAGACCTCTCTATTCCCCAAATTATCCTAGAGCTTTCACACTTCAGTTGCTTTGTTCATTCTTTTTACTTGGCCTTGAATTCTGCTTCCAATCAGGCAAAGCAGAGAATGTAAGATGGTGAGAAGAGTAGGGACCAGACTTGGGGTATCTGGAAGAAGTGGCCATTTAGAGCCAATGTGTACTTTGTCCGGATGGTGAGATTTGGAATAAGCCTGTGAGTCAGGACCAAGCAATCAAAGCCAGAGTCAGGTCATATATATTCAAATAATAAGGGTAATGACAACCATCAAATCAAATAGTAAGCACTGAAGCAAGAAGGAAACCTGTTTTGGGCAGCAGCAGAGCTATAAGGTAGAAAGCCAGTGTCAGGAACCAGGTATCTTAGAGAACTGAAAGAGCAATAAAAATAGAGTGGAGAATGAATTTCTGCTGGGCACCAGCAGCAGTGGTTGATAACTTGACTATATGGCTCTCAGCTTAGGCCTTGACTGTGCTTATGTATTTCCTGTTGTGGCAGGAGCCATACCTAGTGTTCACAGCCTGGGACTTGCAGGTGGAAGCAGGTAATCAGGAGCATTTTGCTCAGATGGAATGTATGGGCATGAGGGAAACAATTGCTTTTGGCAGTGAAATCCTAACAGCTTGGCTACATTTAACAGAGGATGCTTTAAGTGTTTGTTGAAACAATTATTCAATTTTATAACACATTTGCTGTTGTGAAGCTCAAAATTATATGATTTTTCTTTCATTTTTAAATTATTTAGAATAAGTAAAGATGTAACTGGTCTTCTTTTTTTCTTCCTTTCTTTAGAACATGCCAGATCCCCACAACCTTCCAATAGTGGCTGGTTGGAAGAAATACCCACTCTTTTTTGGTACTGCTGTATTTGCTTTTGAAGGCATAGGAGTGGTAAGAATTTAGTCTTTATTATTATTTTTTAAAATCTTAATTCAGCACAATGATTTATATAGCCTACCTGTATTTAAAATTGCATATTTTTCTTTTTTATTTCAATTTTCTTTACATGATTTCCAATTTGGTGTGATAGATTAGAATTATATTTTAGTCCTTCCATTAACAAAGAACTTAATGTTAGACATACCACTTAGGCTCTGTACTTCTCTTTTTATTTATCTATAAAATGAAGAAATTAGCCAGATCATTTTTAACATTTTATTATGGAAAATTTCAAACCTATACAAAATTTAGAGAGTAGTATAATGAACTCCTATGTAAATGTCACCTGGCTTCAAAAATTATTAACTCAAGGCCAGTTTAAAAAAAATCTATATCCCACATACTCAGGCACATCTGAAGCATATTTTATAGATGAGATTATCTGAAGGTAATCAGAATAGTTGCAGAATCACTGCTATATAAAAAGTTGGATGTAAATTCTCCCTATAGTTTTATTGAATATAATGTTTGTTTTGAGAAACAATGTTATAAAGCTAATACCAAGAGAGACTCCAAAGATTCTGAGGATTCTAAGATATTAAATATTGCCATTCAGGTAGCTCCCAGTTTATTTAATGCCTAACATTTGTAGACTTGGGGAAAATAGAATCTTGCTGTCTGCTTTGCTCCATAGTTTATGTTTCATAGTCTGATGATCTGGTATGGGAGCAAAACCATTTGTAAACATCTATTTATATTAACCCCAGACAAAATAGATCTAAAATAAAATTTTATAACATTTTACTTGGGTTTCTGCTCTCTGTGAATTCTCCTTTAGATAATTCTCCCAAATTCTTACAAATTTTCACAGCTACAATTATTGCTGTTGCAAACGTAACTACAGATTTTCATGTTTATCTTTAACTCATGAGCACTAGTTAACTGTTGACATTTCCTCAGGATCTCAAATTCAACAATTCCAAAGTCTGACACGTATTTTCTCATCTAAAACCAGCTTTACTTTCTCATTTTCCTTTTTCTTTCTGTTTTATCTTCAGTTGGTTAAGCTTGAAACACTGGAGTGATTCCTTTTACTTTGTCCTTGGTTCTCTATTTCAATCAATAATTAAGGCATGTTGACTTTTCTTTTATATTTCTCAAATTCATTCCATAAAGGAGACTATACATAAAACACCTATAATGCTGCGTGACACAGAAGGCCTCAGGAAATGTTCATTTCTTTCTCTTTCTCCCTTGCTGCACTGCCACCATTCTTGGCCACTGCCTGTATTTCTGCTCTGGATTATCTCCATAGCATCCAAACTGTTCTCTGCCCTCTTGCTGCTATTAACAGTTCATGTTTCCATATGGAACTGACTGACTTATATGAAAAGTGGAAAAAATACTAGATTTATCATCTCATAGAGTTATTGTGAGGATTGCATAAAATGCTGCATGCAAAGCTTTTAGAATCATACCTGGCATATCATAAACACTCCAGTAAATACTTGCTATTCTTGTTACTTAGGTCTTTGACTGTATGGCCTAATTTTATGGTTACAATCTCTGAAGATTTGCCTTAAAAACTTGGTTTTTCAGTCAGCCTTTTCTTATTTTCTTTAAAGGTTCTTTTTCAATAAAATAAAAATTATTAGTTTTACTGAATTTGACAGACAGTAGATACAGGTGGGTAGATGTAAAACCAGTTACACGTATGTGAGTATACATGGGTTAGTATACATGCATATACTTCCTAGTTCTGTCTCCTGACAGAGGCTGCAAGTAGTGATACCCCAGTATCAACAAGCACACACCCAGATCTTGATTTCCAAATACCAGATCTTCATTTCTAATTACCATTCTACAAGAGAATCAAAGTTCTTTGGAGAAATGGCTGATTTTAGGGCTGAAGCAAGGAAATGCAAGATGAGGCTAAAGCATCTTGTAGTGTCAGAAGGTAAGAATATGTTCAAGAAACAAAAGAATGGAGGCAAGTCAAAGGGACACAGAAGCCAACCTGATGGAATTTACAATGGCCAAAAGTGGAATAATATGAGTAACAAAACAAATAACAGAATTTTGGATTGTAATTCAATATTTAAAAAAAAATACATAAGGTCATGCTAATATACATACATACATACATACATGAGAATCCTAGAAACCCTCCTCCCTCCAGGCGATATAACTAATCCCCCTCCTACTCCCCAGAGAAGGGGCTGGATTTAGGGACTTGGCTTTCAATAAACAGAGTATGATGAGAGGGAAGAAAAGTAACTGTACAATAGAGAAACCTGGCAAACACTACCTTAACCAAATGATGAAAATTAACTTCACCAGTGATAAACCATGTTAATAACGTGTGATGAGACAGGCACTTCACCTCTATGTTATCCTTCTCTAAAACCTACAATACCAGTCCAGTCATGAGAAAAACCTCAGAAAAACCTAAATGGAGGGGTTTTATGTAAAATACCAAACCAGCACTCCTTAAAACTGGCAAGATAATGAACAATAAGCAAAGATTGAGAAGCGATCAGACAGGAGGCATGGTGACAAAATGCACTGTGGGTATCCTGGATGGAGCTCTGGGACAGAAAAAGGATATTAATGGAAAAACTAATGAAATCCAAATGAAATTTGCAGTTTAGTTAATAGTGATTTACCAATATTGGTTTTTAGTTGTCGCAAATGTACTATCGTAATATAAAAAGTTAATGGTAGGAGAAACTGGGTGAGGGGTATATGGGAGATCTCTGTGTTATCTTTGTAACTTTTCTGTAAATCTAAAATTATCCCAAAATAAAAAGGTTATTTAAAAAAAAAACTAACAGGTTTTCCTGCCAAGAGATGAGTTTAAATCTTTTTAAGAAGTTTAAAATAGGTAGTATAAATATATAGCAATGGAAGTGTACTTCAACAATTATATGTATTTTAAAGGAAAAAAATTTGCATATAGGCTATAAATAACCAATTTGTATATATAAGAGACACTGTTATTTTTAAATACTTGTATTCCCTTTAAAAAAAGTATTGTATTCTTTTCTTAGGTCCTTCCACTGGAAAACCAAATGAAAGAATCAAAGCGTTTCCCTCAAGCGTTGAATATTGGCATGGGGATTGTTACAACTTTGTATGTAACATTAGCTACTTTAGGATATATGTGTTTCCGTGATGAAATCAAAGGCAGCATAACTTTAAATCTTCCCCAAGATGTATGGTAGGTGTATATGAATTTGTCAATATTAGTTTATATATTTTATAATGTACCACTGTTTGATGATAAAGTCGTGTTCTTGGATTTATGGTTTGAACATTTAAAATTTTTACTGTGATTTCCTGGAATCCCATCACTTTGGGAGGCAGAGGTGGGCAGATCACCTGAGGTCAGGAGTTCAAGACCAGCCTGGCCAACATAATGAAACCCCATCGGTACTAAAAATACAAAAATTAGCCAGGCGTGGTGGCGGGTGCCTATAATCCCAGCTACTCAGGAGGCTGAGGCAGGAGAATCGCTTGAACCCGGGAGGCGGAGGTTGCAGTGAGCTGAGATCACGCCATTGCAATCCAGCCTGGGTGACAAGAGCGAAACTCTGTCTCAAAACAAAAAAAAAATTACTGTGATTTATTTATTTGTGCAATCTGGAATTTTTTCATAATCTTCGTAGGAGACCAAATATGAACTTAGGGTTCTTGTGGGATTTTTAAAAAAATATTTAAAATTGGAGTTTTTTCCAAATCCAAGTCAAGTATAAGAGTAGAACAGGGATTATTTTAATATGGACACGTTTTAATAAAAAAATTAATACTTGTCCTTATTGCCAAAAAAGCCAAACACTCAAGCTTCCTAATAAAATAATAGATTACATCATTTATGGTCCTTGCTATTTTGGTCAGCTTCATAGTATATATTTTCCAAGTCCTTTCAGAACACAGTTGGGACACATTATAAATAATAAAACAAAATGGTGCATCATCTTAATGTTCTCTTTCATATTGGGACCATATCCTGCTAAATGAAGCATCATATGTATATGATTTTTCCTTTTTCTAGAGGTTTGTCTTTGGAAAATTTTCAAAGATAGTGGCAGTGATTACCATGCAGACTTACTTCCTTATTTACAAGATGGAAGGTAACTCCTTAGTTTTCACATACGCAAAGAATAAATTTGGAATCGCTGATTGAATTATTGTCACACTACTACTTTAGCTACTTGGATTAAAAAAATCTGTGTAATCTTAAATGTCTTACTATATTAGTGAAAAAGCAACAACAGCAGAAATTATATCTTCTGACTGGCCTCCTGGTGAGAATTTGTCTGTCATTTAATAGTCATTTGAATCCTGGGCATTTATTGGAGTCAAAAATGTTGCTAGGACAAATGTTTGTAGGAAGCCATTTATGACAGAGCAAATGGACCTAGGATAGTTTCCACATTGCACAAGGAGCATACGTGTGGTGTGTCTGTATTTTTAAATTACAATTTAACTTTAGCTAACATAAATGTATTTCAAAATGGAAACATGTCTCAAATGTTACAAATATATTTCAAGGTGGAGTTATTATTACAAATAAGATATATGGCTATTTAGCATTTATTTTATTAACTCTTTATAGTTAATTATATAATTTTATTGCCTTCAAATGTGCTTTTTGGTTTAGTATAAGTTTAAGCTTATACTAAGCTTAAACAGCTTAGTATAAGAGAATCAAGCTAAAAATATGGTAGTAAGTTCATCTTTTCAAATACTATACAATGTTTGGAAAATAGAATGATATTTTTTCCTCATTTAGAAGAATATTTTGAGCCGGGTATGGTGGCTTATGTCTGGAATCCCAGTGCTTTGGGAGGAAAAGGTGGGAGGATCACTTGAGGCCAGAAGTTTGAGACTAGCCTGCATAACATAGTGAAACTCCAAATCTACACAGAATTTAAAAATTAGCCAGGCATGGTGGCACAAGTCTGTAATTGCAGCTGTTTGGGAGGCTGAGTGGGAGGATCACTTGAGCCTGGGAGGTTGATTATACAGTGAGCTGTGATGGTACCACTGCACTCCAGCCTGGGAAACAGAGAGACATTTTGTCTCAATAATATTAATAATAACAATAATATTTTGACTAAGTCTTAAAAATAATCATTTTAGAAATTGACAACTATTTTTAATGTCAAATGTAAAAGGTACATGGAAATAATGTCAAAATTCTTTCCCGGTCTTATTTACAGAAGCATGTAAGGAATATTTTAGGGGGGGAGTTTCCAAAGTGGGAGTGTGCACACATTCACATCGAAAGGTTTGTATTACCAGGCACATAAGAATGTGGTGTAGAAATAGTGGGCGAGAATAAGACAGAATGCTTTTGGTATTCACAACTCAATCTTGGAGGGTGACACTGTCCCTGCGGTAGCTCCAATTAATCCTTCCCTTTTCCCACAGCCCCTTTCTACATCTGACCTTATTCCTAATTGCTGTGACTTTCCAATTAGAATGGAACTAGTTGAGACTCTTGATTTAAACGGGACCATTAGATCATAGTTTCTATTCAAGGAAGTCTAGCTAGACACCACCTTTCATTAGAGGAAACCCTAGTACAAGTATCCTAAGAAACAACAAAAATCTGGAAAAAACAGGAAAGCCAGTCAAGACACATATTTCCCTTTAGAGAATTTGCATTGGTTAATGCCTTTGCACTGTGGAGATATGCCTTATGCAGGCTATAGTCTGTTTCTGTGTGGACTCTGCAGTTGTGGGACAATGAAAATAATAGTCACAACTGAGGAATACAAGAGAAGAGTTGCTTGTCTTTTTACAGTCATGGCATTCTGTAAAGTGAGAAGTTTGGACTAGAATAATCATGGGATTACATTTAAGATTTCTTTCTTAATATACTATATATGAGTCTCTCTTTCACTTCTTTCCTGTGCTTCACACGAGAGGCCTCAAAAGTTAGAGATTGTGCAATGTACTCTATTGGCAGAGTATGAAAGCCAATGACTGTTACAAGAGTATCCTAGAGAACTAATGGCTACTAGCTATGAAAAGCTGTAAAGGGCTTTTGGTACAAATTGGCAAAGTCTCAGAGTATATTAGGGTTATTTCTGCAAGAAAAGATTGAATTAGAAAGAGGCCATAGGATAAAGCAAGTATGGATTAGAGAAGCTCCAAGTTATTACCCTTAATCTTTCTGAACTGTCATCTTTGAAAATTAGTTGTGAGTAATACTGTACATGTATTGCATTTAGCTTTTGAAGTAAAGAATGTATTTTAAAGGTTTTACTAGTTCAAGGCATTCAATCTAGTGATAAATGCTACATAACCATAGTTGTCTTATTTTTTAGCCTAGAATGAGATGAGGCTCTTGGCAAGGATTGCAGATAGTTCTCAATTATCTGACTTCTTGACAGAGCTAAATCCTCAAGATTCTCAACCTGAGCATCATGAAGGATCCAAGAGGGAAAGTGCCTTACCAGGTTATTTCTAAGGGTAGCTTCTGTATTCAACCTTGAGAGACAGAGAAGCAGTCAACAACTTATTTCCCAAGTTGGTTTTTAAAAAATTTTAAGTTATTCATACCTGAAGGTTGACTTATTAGCCAATGTGGGGAAAAGAATAAAAGCATTATAAATTTTGATATTCTATGTTTTCAAAACTAATATTTTCACTGGAACATTAAGTTGTTTTCTCCCTATAATCTGATTCAACATATTGGCTGAAAAATAATTATTAAAAATACATTTCTGTCCTTTACTAAGGTATTAAATTCTTTACTATCATTATAATAGATTTTGTTTCCAAGCATAAATCATTTTATTCTTTGAAGTGCTATTAATATTTTTTGTGTTGAATGGTTGTAGTTTCTAAGAATTACCTATCCATATCTATTTTGATAATTAATATTTAATAAGTATCAATCACCTATTAATACTAAGTGCATTGAAGGGATATACAGAGAAGAATTAGTCTGTAACTCTCAGGAGCTTTGGCAGCGAGGAGTTTTAAAAGACCTTTTAATGTACTCTAAATGTTGTTTAAAGTTGTTTGATGTTTTTTGTACCCTCAAAACAAATTCCTGTGACTTTAAGAAAGTTTATTATTCTTTAGAAAGAGGGTTTACTGGGTAGATTTTTCCTTTCAACGTTCTTCATTTCTAAAACGTAGTACAAAAGAAGCCTTACAATAGATGCTGCTTAAAACCAAAATGAAGAAAAGGTTGTGATAATAGCTATACAAAAGTTGTAGAGAAAAATAGTTTAGAGTGATTGAAAATATAGATTCCAAACATAGAAATAAGTGGGTTCTTGAAACAGAAAAGGAGTAGGAGTGAAACAGTTCATATTAAACTGTGGCACTTTTTAAAGATGCCCTCTTGTTTCTATATAACTATTCTTTTGTTGATTAGTAGATATACCAACTTCTAAAAGATCCACACCATTTTATTTCCCATTTTTACTCTTTGTAACACCAAATAGTAATATTTGCATATAATTAACGATATTAATAATAACCAGATTCTTAGCCGATGTGACTTTGTCAATAAAAAAGTAATAGTACTTACATGCAAAATGATGTATTTTTATTTTTAAAAATATTAAATATATTATTACCACATTTTAAAAATACATAAGTGAAAAGATAATTAAGAAAAAGGAATGTCCTTCTGTTAAACTAATAAACTAACAAGAATATTTGTTTAATTATCCACAGTTACATATCAGAGTATAGGAAACACATGTCTTTCAGTTATGTGGTATATATTTGGTAACTTGACCATTTATGTGTAACCTTTAAGCCTCAAGCTGAGAAATACATCCTTAGCTAATTTTTAAAATTAAGTTTTAAATGTTGTTAGCTCTAAGGAGTTCTTTCCTTCCTAATTGTGATGTGTATCTTCAAATCTGTTTTTATTCAGCTTTTAAATTTCTTCTTACTCTTGTATGATAAATATGTTATAGCAGAATACTATTGAATCTCTTCTTGCTTGGCCATAGTTTACAGGCTGTTTATAATCCTTATTACTCTCACCACTTCTGTTCAACATAGTATTGGAAGTCCTGGCCAGAGCAATCAGGCAAGAGAAAGAAACAAAGGGCATCCAAATAGGAAGAACTGCAAGATCTGCAAACTATCCCTGTTTTCAGATGACATGATCCTATATCTCGAAAACCCCATAGTAAGCCCAAAGGCTTCTTAAGCTGATAAGCAACTTCAGCAAAGTCTCAAGCTGCAAAATCAATGTGCAAAAAACATCAACATTTCTATACACCAATAACAGTCAAGCTGAGAGCCAAATCTTTATGTGGCAATTGTGAATGGTATTGTGTTGCCACAATTCACAATTGCCACATAAAGAATAAAATACCTAGGGATACAGCTAACCAGGGAGGTGAAAGATCTCTACAATAAGAATTACAAAACAGTGCTCAGAGAAATCAGAGATGACACAAACAAATGGAAAAACATTCCATGCTTATGGATAGGAAGAATCAATATCGTAAAAATAGCCACACTGCCCAAAGCAATTTATAGTTTTAATGCTATTCCTATTAAACTGCCATTGACATTCTTCACAGAACTAGAAAAAACTATTTTAAAATTCATGTGGAACCAGAAATGAGCCTGAAGGGTCAAGGCAGTCCTCAGCAAAAAGAACAAAGCTGGAGGCATCACACTACCCAACTCTAAACTATACGACAGGGCTGCAGTAACCAAAACAGCATTGTACTGGAACAAAAACAGACACATAGACCAATGGAACAGAATAGAGAGCCCAGAAGTAAGGCCACACACCTGCAACTATTTGATCTTTGAAAAACCTGACAAAAACAAGCAATGGGGAAAGGATTCGCTATTCAATAAATGGTGCCATATGGGATAGACTGAACTGGACCCCTTCCTTACACCATATACAAAAAATTAACTCAAGATGGAGTAAAGGCTTAAATGTGAAACCCCAGACTATAAAAACCCTGGAAGAAAATACCATTCTGGACACAGGAATGGGCAAAGATTTTATGATGAAGACTCCAAAAGCAATTGCAACAAAAGCGAAAATTGACAAATGGGATCTAATTAAACTAAAGAGCTTCTGCACAGCAAAGAAAACTATCAACAGAGTGAACAGGCAACCTACAGAATGGAAGAAAATTTTTGCAAACTATGCATTGAACAAAGGTCTAATATCCAGCATTTAAAGGAACTTCAAGAAATTTATAAGAAAAGAATCTCATTAAAAAGTGGGCAAAGGGTTTGGGAGGCCAAGGCGGGCAGATCACAAGGTTAGGAGTTTGAGACCAGCCTGGCCAATATGGTGAAACTCCATCTCTACTAAAAATACAAAAATTAGCCAGGTGTGGTGGCAGGCGCCTGTAGTCCCAGCTACTCGGGAGGTTGAGGCAGGAGAATCGCTTGAACTGGGGAGGTGGAGGTTGCAGTGAGCTAAGATTGAGCTGCTGCACTCCAGCCTGGGCAACAGAGTGAGACTCCACCCCCAAAAAAAAAGAAAAAAAAAAGTGGGCAAAGGACATGAACAGACACTTCTCAAAAGAAGACATACATGCCGCCAACAATCATATGAAAAAAAAATGCTCAACATTACTGATCATTAGAGAAATGCAAATCAAAACCACAGTGTGATACCATCTCACACTTGTCAGAATGGCTATTACTAAAAAGTCGAAAAATAACATGCTAGTGAGGTTATGGAGAAAAAGGAACAACACTTATTATAAACTGTTGATGGGAGTATAAGTTAGTTCAAGACATTGTGGAAGACAGTGTGGCAATGCCTCAAAGACCTTAAAACAGAAATGTCATTTGATCCAGTAGTCCCATTACTGGGTTTATACCCAAAGAAATATAAATCATTCTATTAGAAAAACACATAAATACCTTTGTTCATTGCAGCACTTTTCACAATAGCAAAGATATGGAATTAACCTAAATGCCTGTCAGTGATAGATTGGATAAAGAAGATGTGGTACATATACATCATGGAATACTATGCAGCCATAAAAAAGAATGAGATAATGTTCTTTGTAGGAACATGGATGGAGCTGGAGGTCATTACCCTTAGCAAACTAACATGGGAACAGAAAACCAAATACCACATATTCTTACTTATAAGTGGGAGCTAAATGATGAAAACATGTGGACACATGGAGGGGAACAACACACACTGGGGCCTATTGAGGGTGAAGGGTGTGAGGAGGGAGAGGATCAGAAAAAATAACCAGTGGGTACTAGGCTTAATACCTGAGTGATGAAATAATCTGTACAACAAGCCCCCGTGACACAAATTTACCTATATAACCTGCACATGTACCCCTGAACTTTAAAAGTCAAATTAAAAAATCCTTACTACTTTAAGTCTTAAGACATCAGAAATAAAGCTCCATTAATGTCGACATTTATATACTTATATATTAAGTACATATATACTTAAAGCTTCATTAATGTCAAGGTTTATATACCTTGACATTATATACCAAAAGTAGAATATAATCCTTTTAAAATGATTGCATTTTTTTGTAAGAAAGAAAACACTCTTCCCTGTGCATGGGAATTTTAGGTGGGAAAGTAGAACTCTTAAATGAGAAAACCGTGGGAAGATGTTTCTGCTGAAAGAGGACATATGTGTTAATCACTGCCCCGAAGTTGCAGCACACTGAACCCACAGTGTTTTCTCTGCTTTGTTAGTTAAAAAATGCAAGATGGTTGGGTTTTTCTTTTGAATTTTATAAAATATTAAAATGTTTTTTTAAATACAGCATATTAATTTTATTATTCTGCACCCCTAAAGAGTGGATTCTGTAATGTTTCTTCCTCTAGGTCCTACAATTCTGTTTTCTCTTCATGTCATTAACGTTTAAAAAGTCTTCTTTTTCTGGGCTTAAGAAAGTTACTGAAGTCTTTATCAAGACATGCATGCGAAGTTTTGACAGGAGGTTATCCATAATGTAGAAATCTAAAGATATTTATAAAACTGAAAATTGCTGTGCTGTTTTGAAGCACTGTATATCAAAGAGATAAGTTAATTTGCCCAAAAGAATAACAACAACCTTACCCAGCAACTGTATGTCTCTTATTTAATGTAATTTTAAACATAGATTGTATGTGTAATTTAGAGAACTTTGCAAGTTGAAACCGTTTAGATGCCTGCTTTTAGACTTAAGATGGATGACATTTCTGCAACTAATGACATACTCCAAAGATTTTCACCCAAGAACTATACTTAAGTTTAATGTGAGTTTTTCTTCTATGTAAAGATCAATGAGGGTATGACTCAGGATTTAAGACATATAGTAGGCTCAGTTTTTAAAAAGAAAGTTGAGAAAACTTTAGCTCTTTGGGGGGCTGAGTCTAACCTTCAGAATATTGGCTTATCCCAAAGTGAAATCTTTTTACCACTATACCCTAAACCCTGGCATGCATGTTCAAGCTTTCCAGTCTTGTCAAAATGAATTGTTCTTGTATCATCTAGAAATTTAGTTAGAGATCAATTTGCGTTTTTTATAAACAAGCATTTTTAGTTAGTAAGGTTCTGGCCTAATTTGGTATTCTGGATTTCTTATTTATCTTAATATTAAAAATAAAGGAGGAAAACTAAATTCACATTAAAAATGACTAAATTTTGAAAATTTTTTTCAACAGGTTATATCAATCAGTGAAAATTCTGTATTCCTTTGGCATTTTTGTGACATATTCAATTCAGTTCTATGTTCCAGCAGAGATCATTATCCCTGGGATCACATCCAAATTTCATACTAAATGGAAGCAAATCTGTGAATTTGGGATAAGATCCTTCTTGGTTAGTATTACTTGTAAGTATCATTATATATTTATATCATAATAATTTTTTATTGTTCAATTTCTTAAAATGAAAGCTATATAAGATGTAATTTCCTAAAATGAAAGCTACATAAGATGTATTTTTCAATATTTTTAAAACAATTTTATTCACCCAGCTGGGTTACTTTTCAGGTTAAAATTCAATTTTTCTACTACTACATAAGAAAAACACAAACCAGATCCTATCACACTTAAAATAACTAATGAAGTTATTTTGAAAATTACATTACTGGTGATTAAAATAATGTGTACATGGGACCCCTTCCATTTTTGATACACATTTTATTTTGGTTCTAGTTTTTCTCAGGTTTTTCATTCCTGTTTTTGTATATTTTAACAGTTTACTTCTCCGTAACTACCTACAGGAAAGTGTTTAATTTTACTTGTATTGGTCTTTCATAATTTTAGTGTCTTATTTTCTTATTCGAAGAAGTGTATATAATCTCTTATTAAGACTCTTCATCATAAAATGCCTTCTCAAGGTAGCATTCATAATAGACTCATGGAAAGGGAGCTTGAGTTCGGTATAGTGGAAAGAATGTAAGTTTTGGAGTCAGACAGATCTGGGGATTGAAAGTCAAGCCTATCACTTACTCGCTGGTGTCTTTAGGCAAGTTACATGCCATTGTTGAGCCCCTCTTTCCTCAACTGTGAAATGAAGATAAAACTTCCTTATGGCATTTTGATGGGGTTAGAAATAATATTAACAAAGTATTAATAGCTGGAAGTTATGATCATTATTGTAACCATTACTGTAACTACAAATATACAGATGATTACATCACCAAACTAAACTGGGATTGCCTAAAATGATACCAGGGACCAGATTACTAGTGTTCTGGGGAACAAGCAGCTTTGGAAATTCCTTGTGTAAGATATTAATAAACATCTTGCGCTATTTAGAATGGTAGAGCTAGAAATTCGGGGCAACTCAATAAATTGATTTGAGCAGCCTGCCATGGAGCCCATGCCTAGATTTAAAGAATTGAGTGTATTATATTTTGTTTGAAATGGGAAATGCAAAGCTGAAAAAGTAGATAAAATGTATTTTTCAAAGTAATTACTTAAATGAATTATATCACTAATAAGAGAGATCATATTAACAAATGAAGTCAATAAGCCCATACTCTGATGACAAATGAAAAAACATTCAGTAGGAAAAAGATATTTTAAGACATTTTGAAATATTTTTATACATTTATTTTATTGACATTTTGGTAATGACTAGATAAAAAGACTAATTTCAGTAAAAGTGTTTTTATCAATAGATGTAAGACAATTCTATTCTGAAAGTATATCGTCTTTTAAAGTTGGTAATGGAAATTCAGGTAAAGGAGTTTGAGGGCAATGGGAAAAGGGCTCTAGGATTTTTTTATGACTTCACCTATTTCTGTATATTGGCTGGCATTGTTGTACTGAAGTTATGAATCAGCTGAGGCACAGACCACGCCACATCTGCTTCCATGAGTTTGTTTCCAGAAGCCAGGGGCTTAGTTCATAGCACAGAGAACTGCAGCCTTTTCTTGGCTGCTGCTTTCTTTTAGTTAAAAGTCATTAAAGCTTCTCATCCATATATGGGATATGCCTTGGAGAAAGGGAACAAAAACTGTAATATTTCCTTCTGCTATATTGGGACACATCACTGGACACTGAACCTGAACTTCATTTGTGTCTTTGGCACATATCCTTCCAAATTAAAGTAAAAGCCAACTGATATTCATGGCAAAACTGCTTTTTAATTCTGTTTTCCAAAGCACTTGAAAAGATTTGGGGGCATGCACTTTACTGATAAATGTGTGTAGACAGTTGATGGGACTTTGTCATGTTTGTAGAGTAGGCTGTGCAGCAGCACTAGCAATGAGAGTGGAGGCTCAGCCTGATTTGCATTGAAAATTGAATGTCTTTCAATGTTCCATAATCCTTTCCAAGTACTGAATCCATGTTTGTTGTATTAGTCCTTAAAGAAGTGGACTTATCAGCTTGGATTATGTTGGTTGTGTCCAAGTATCCATTTAGCATTTGAATCATGATCTCAAAATATCTTCTTAGTGAAATTCAAAAACTTTAGAAATGATTCAGACTCCTCCTGCGTGTTCCCTTTAGGTGCTTACCTGGTATATAGGCATCTCACAAGTGAGGGAGGAGGGACGGTAGAAACCAGCCAAAGGTCACCATGGACATAAATACCTTTTAAGAGTAAACCTGTACTATGAACCATTACATTTTTAAATGTATTATAATAAACACTGAGACCAGTGTTTCAATTCTGTGTATGAATTGAATCAACAAAATATACTAAGTACTATTTACTTCTGTTACTCTCTAATTTGTTGATCCTTCTACTGTTTGTAATTTTTAAAAAGTCCTTGTTTTTATAATCTATAGTAGACTATGACTTTATAAGTATCAAAACCTATAAATCTTTAGTAGTTTGTAGAGAAAACCCACTAAAATCCTTCATTTAAGTTAGTTGCCTCTGCAGACTAGAAAAGTACCATTCTGTTTCCTGATATCCTGTCTTAGAGTCGGTATGTGGAGAGCACCATTAACTATTTGTATAATTAAAATTAATGTGCTAAGTTATTTTCCACATTTTTGTTTTTGGTGCTGTAATATCAAGTGCTTTGTTTTGTGTTCTGATGTATCTGCATTTACCCTTCAGATGCAAATAATGGACCTAAATAGGCTTTTATTTTAATATCAGAGGGAACTTTATGCTCTAAGGATACATTCTTTTTCTTGCTATATATAGTTTTGGTAAATACTGAATAAGTGTGATTAGTACTTAATAGATCTATTCATAATAGCTGTCTGTAAATGACAGTATTTGTAATGAATAAAACTATCCTTATTTTAAACTCTGCTTTGAGTTTTTATTAATATATGTTGGATTTGGCTAAAAGTATGTATACTTGTCTTCTTTGTCTACTAATAACATTACCAATAGCATATTTCAAGCCATTTTTACAAGCAAATATCTTTTGGTAATGTTTAAAATCTGACTTTAAACAGATTTTAGATGAGAATTATACTTCATGATTTAAAAGTGTTTGCTAGATGGAAATTTTGTCTATAAATTCTAAAATGCTATAGTATTCCCCCACATAGTTTTCCAACAATATTTCACTTGATTTACTAGTGACAGCTTGGATTATATATAAACGAAAAATGGATTCCAAATTGAAAGCCTCTTCAGGTGGCAAGATTCTGGTGATATTTGTCTGGCCTCACTTTTATACTACTACTTACTATAAGTAGGTGAAACAAACATGTCTCCACAAATGATTATGTTCAATGAATTTTGAGAGGTCCTAACTATGTTTGAGAGTTATGCTCTATAGCTCCCTAGAGAGCAAAGTTAAAAGGCTATATATGTAACAAGCATCTATTAGAAGAATAATCTACTTTATAAAGTATTTCTACTTTCGAGGTCTTTAGAGCTAGTTATTTCTACTTCTTTAGAGTCAATTATTTCATTTATAAAGGGTTATGCCACTTCAGCCCTATAGATGTAAAGCTACGTTTATAATTTCAAAACGGTTTTTAGGGCTTTAGCTTTCATAATAATTTGAATACAGAATGCTAAATAATAACTTCTGGTTATATGAGGAACATGGTGGGAACTTAGTTCCAAATTGATCCCACAACCTCCTGGAAAATATTGAAAGCCACAGAAAGAATAGAAAAAGGAAAAAATAAAACGTCATAAATTGAAAATTAAGAAGTAGAGAAACCATTGTACTGCAAACTGAAAACTAAATTACTAACAGGAATATATGTGTCTCCAACACATGCCATAATTGGAGTCCCCAAAGAGGAAATGTGGTGATATAATCGTCATCGATGGCAGTGGTGATGTACTTGTCACAGCCTGTATATGAGCAAACACAGGTGTTATTTCTGGTGGCAACTCCAAACCCTCAACAAATCATTTAACAAAACCGTTAAGGACAAATAAAGAAGGAATATGAGTCTTGGTTTTTGCAAATCTTCTGTTGATGCATTTTGATAAGATCAAGAAAGCGGCAGACCAGAACTTGCACAAAACTCATCAACAGTTTGGAAATCTGCTGACAATAGTGGAGTACTATTTTTTTTTAAACTTTTCATTTTGAAGTAATTTAGACAGAAAGGGTGTAAAAGAAAGTAGTTACCATAAACCTCTACTCAGCTTCCTCTGATGTTCACAGCTTCCATAATCACAGTACAGTTATTAAAACCAAGAAATTAGCATGGATACAATGCTATTAACTACTTTATAGACCTTATGATAATCTTGCCAGTTTTCCCACTAAGATCCTTTTCTGGTCCAGGACATAAGCCATGGTCCCACTTGAATTTAGCTGTCATACTCATTTGTGTCTTCCAATCTTGACTGTCCTTGACTTTCTTTGTCTTTCTTGACCTTCACACTTTCGAAATGTCAGTAATTGTGTAGAATTTCTTTCAATTTGAATTTTTCTGATGCTTTCTCATGATTAGGTTGAAGTTAAGCATTTTTAACAAGAATCCCACAGAAGTGATGCTGTGCACTTCTCTGTGTATCACATCATAGTATCAGTGTCTTATTGGTGATGTTAATTTTGTTTACTTGGCTAAGGTGGTCTGTTGACATATTTCTCCACTGTAAAGCTACTAGTTCTCCTTTTATAATTAATAAGTATCTTGAAGGAAGATATTTTGAAACTCTGATCTCATCCAGTTTTTGCCCACTAATTTCAGCATTCATCAGTGACTCTTCCTATCCCGTGATTATTGTGGTATTTGCTTAATGCTTTCCTGTTTCCATTGTTCCTTCTATTTTGATTAATTGGAATTCTACTTTAAGGAATAGCTATCTCTTCTCTCTCATTTATTTATGTCCCACCACTCTATGTCTTGTGCGTTATTGAGCTGTATGGGCAGACAAAGTAATGCAAATGCTCTGGAAATAAACTATCAAAACTTCTTTGCCCAGAATTTTAAAGCAAAAAATTAAAAGTTGTTTACGTAAGAAACTGTTGACAAGTGTAAGTCTAGGAAATGTCACTCACTATTTTGGTCTTTCTGTCTCTCTCTAGCTTAGAACAAAATATGGCAGATTTTTTTCACAAGCAATAGTTTAGTAGTTCAACTTTCATTAATTATTTTTAGTAATTACTTTCAGTATTGAAAATACCTACTTTTAATATTCATGTAAGTAACAAACATTTAAATAAGAAAAATAAATGTATTTTCATTTTCTAGGTGCCGGAGCAATTCTTATTCCTCGTTTAGACATTGTGATTTCCTTCGTTGGAGCTGTGAGCAGCAGCACATTGGCCCTAATCCTGCCACCTTTGGTTGAAATTCTTACATTTTCTAAGGAACATTATAATATATGGATGGTCCTGAAAAATATTTCTATAGCATTCACTGGAGTTGTTGGCTTCTTATTAGGTACATATATAACTGTTGAAGAAATTATTTATCCTACTCCCAAAGTTGTAGCTGGCACTCCACAGAGTCCTTTTCTAAATTTGAATTCAACATGCTTAACATCTGGTTTGAAATAGTAAAAGCAGAATCATGAGTCTTCTATTTTTGTCCCATTTCTGAAAATTATCAAGGTAACTAGTAAAATACATTGCTATATACATAAAAATGGTAACAAACTCTGTTTTCTTTGGCACAATATTAATATTTTGGAAGTAATCATAACTCTTTACCAGTAGTGGTAAACCTATGAAAAATCCTTGCTTTTAAGTATTAGCAATAGTTGCAAAAAATTAAGTTCTGAAAATTGAAAAAATTAAAATGTAAAAAAATTAAAGAATAAAAATACTTCTATTATTCTTTTATCTCAGTAAGAAATACCTTAACCAAGATATCTCTCTTTTATGCTACTCTTTTGCCACTCACTTGAGAAAGGAATAGGATTTCAACAATAAGAGAATAAAATAAGAACATGTATAACAAAAAACTCTCTCCAGATCATCCCTGTGAATGCCAAAGTAAACTTTATGTACAATGTAAAAAAAAAAAAATCTCAGTTATGTTTTTATTAGCCAAATTCTAATGATTGGCTCCTGGAAGTATAGAAAACTCCCATTAACATAATATAAGCATCAGAAAATCGCAAACACTAGAATTAATTTTACACTCTAATGGTAGTTGATCTTCATAGTCAAGAGGCACTGTTCAAGATCATGACGTAGTGTTTCAATGAAATTTGAAAAGGGACTTTAAAACTGATCCAGTGCAACTCCCTTGTTTTTCGTCAGAGGAAAAGGAGGCCTAGAAAGGTTAAGTAACTTGGTCGAGACCACTCAGCCTTGAGATCAAGAAAACCTAATCTTCTGACTCCCAGGCCAGGATGTTTTATTTCTCACATCATGTCCAAGAAAAAGAATAAATTATGTTCAGCTTAATTTTAGTGTTGAATCTATATGATTATATTTTAATACTTTGAAAATGAATGTGTGATTTTTAATAGTATATGTGACCTGAGCAGAAAATCAGGGAACTCCAAGAAGCCTACACTGTGGCCATATAAACCTCAGCAAGAGAAAGAAGCTATGTTCTTTTAAAACAGAATAGAGACGGCTTGCTGGTGAAACTCCTGGCTAGTAAGTTGTGTGTCTAGCTATGCTATTTGTGGCTTGAGCTTTTTTTATTATTACCTTCCTTTCCTGAGTTTTGTAGGCACCACCTTCCTGAATGGCAGAAAATAGACACCTCAGAAAACAGAGGATTTGTGGACTCTTTCCAGCCCTGTGGCTTTTCTTATCACAGCCTTTTATTTATTATGAGCAGAATAAAAGAATCAGCTAGGTATGGTGGTCTGTGCTTATAATCCCAGCTACTCTGGAGGATAAGTTGGGAGGATCACTTGAGAGGCCAGGAGCTTGAGACCAGCCTGGGCAGCATAGTGAGACCTCGACTCTATAAAACATAAAAATTTAAAAAAAAAATTAGCCTGATGTGGCGTGTACCTGTAGTCCCAGCTACTCAGGAGGCTGAAGCAGGAGGATCCCTCAAGCACAAAAGTTTCAGGCTGTGGTAAGCTATGACTGTGCCACTGCACTCCAGCCTGAGTTACAGAGGGAGATCCCAACTCTTAAAAACTAAAACAACAAACAATATATACAAGAATCATAAACCATAAAGGGATTCATGCTTAGAAAAAATCCATAAACTCCCTTCTAAATATTGAGACACTCCAGGCTTCTTTCAGACAAATAACTTCTAATTATTCCATATTTTTCAAGTTATTAACCAAGATAAACAATCTCTCAGTTAGTGGGGAAAATGAAAATTATTAAGAATAGAATTGTCTTCTGACTTTAAAAACAATTTATACTTTAAAACATGAACTGTTTACTCAGGCTGGTGATACTCTAGTTTGTTAGTATACCATACTTGAAGATATCATCAAGATCACTATAGTTGTATATATTCTCTATTTTTATATGTAAATGTTAACTTAGTTCAAGTATTTTTTGCTTATATCGTTAACTGATCATCAAATACAATCCTAAAGATATATCAGAAGCTTTATTTTGGTACAAAGTCATAAGAATCAAAACTTTTTTAACCATTCACATTAGGTATCAACAGTAATTGTTTGAGATACTTTTATATCAATTCTGTTACACTGAGCCTTTAGTCATACTAAGAGAATGCAGAAGAAGTTATAGGAAAACGAATCTTCACTGAAACTATTATATAGTCTTGAATTAGATGTTTAAAAAACTTTATAGCTTGATATAAAATGAGTTGAAAATTATTATTTAATAGGAAGCAGCATTAGATTTTTGTCACCTGTTTTCAGATAATATTTCTAGTCTATGTATGTTATTTAATTTTTACACTTTGGCCCATTGTTATTTTCCTTATGGAATTCATCAAATGCAATGAAATTTGAATAAAATTGATCATAGCAATAAATAATTTTAAAATTCAGCACAAACTCATCTTGAGCATATTATCAACCAGGCTTCCTTTAGCAATAAGAATGGTGAATCAACATCCAGTACTAAATTCAATAAATGATGAATACTTTACAAGAAAAAGTTGAATTGCAGAAAAGAAGAGGGGCTAAAAAGGAAGAAAGTTTTAATTCTCAACAAGAAACACTATTTAGATGGAAAGCTTAAATGTATTCTTATTAAGGGTATTTGGTGATGCATTTTATTTGCAAAAATAACCAGTGGGTAATTTTTTCTCTGAAAATTTAGCTTTAATAAGTCGTAAAATTTCCTAAAGATTTTGGAGACGGTATTTCGATTATACCAGCTCTTGCTTTTATTTTGGGAGCCTGGAGAAATGAGAGTGATTGCACCTGTCAAATTTTGTATCTCATCACTTTTGGATCATCACACTGTGACTAAAATGACTTCAGCATTTTGTCGGCCACCACAGTGAAGAACTATTCCCTGAAAGTTAATCAGTTGCCTGAGAGACTTTTCTGCTACTGAGGGGGAAGAAAGGAAAGCTTTATTTACCTCTAATGAGCTCCATTCCAAGTCAGTTAATCACTGTTCCCTTACACCCAAGAGTTTCATCAGTATCGGAGTCAACTTGTCAAAACACTGGTTCTCAGATGTTTTTTTCAGAGGGACTTCTTTTCCCCACATGGCCAGATTTCTTTACAATTAAGAAAATAAGAGCTACAGCGTATTCTTGGTTAAAAACCAGTTTAGATGATGTTACCAAATGAAAACAAGTCTGTATTAGCAAATGCCACATTATATTTAGTTGTATTCTCACTAAATTCTCCTTTATTAAAATGATTTCTGCATCTTGCCTGGAAAATGCACTTACATATTTACAAGGGTTGTATGTCAATGTGCATGTTTTGAATTTCCTAACAGTGTCTAATCTTAGTAGTTTCATAGTAGTTACGTAAAATCTCTTTAACTGCAAAATACTATAAAATATTACGTGAAATATTAAAGTATTAGTGCCATTTCTAGCTGTGGCAAGGCACAAGTCTTACTATAGCTTACTTACGTCTTCTCATAGATTTCAGTACAGCATCTGAGTAGTGGATCTGTTTACTGACAGTATACACAAATTAGGTCTTGACCTCACTTCTTCATTTAAAAGGAGAAGATTTGAAATAGAGCTAGTGTAAATAATAAATAAAATTATTTAAATAGCATCAGTGGCTCAATACCATCTGTTGAGGAATAAAATGATTTGGTTAACATATAGAACATCAATAATATACAATAATGACTTTTTAAAAAATGAGTCTGATCTTTTTGGCTCACCTAGCTTCCCTTAATAAGAAAATTTGAGAAACTTGGATCTGAAAAGTATAGTAATATACTTCCTAACATTAAATTCCTGGCTGTAATAGTTAATACTTTGGCAGCATTATGGTTAGTCCTGTTTATGCCATTGGCACTTACTAGGCTAAACTTTCTGAAACTGATTGGTTTTGACCTATGAGATAAGGAAACATGCTTAAGAAATGGCTAGAAATGCTATTTATTGCCCTATGATAAGTGAAATAGCAAATCACTCTTGATTCTTAAAATTTCATATTAAAATTAGCTAGTTCCTACATGCATGCATGCACAAGTATATGCAGACACACACACAAATCAGTAATCTATGTGAACTAGATACTAATACTAAATTACTATTTAAATTGGGTCCAGAAAGATGCTGTTTTGAAAAGAACACTCTAAAAATATTTCATTAGCGTTTTCTTGATAACAAATAGGAAAATATATGTTTACACCCTGAACAAATTCAGCTGTGGGTGGATTTTTGTTTTTCAAAATGATTTTGTTAGTTTGAATGAAACCTAAATATAGCACGCAAGTCAATTCTTTTAACATTTTTCTTTATAACAGAATATGAAAAACGCTGTCTTAAAGTGTTGTAACTTTTCTGAATTTTCAATAAAATATTTTGCTTGCAGTTGCCTTTTAGATACATTTTTCTAAGGTTAAATGACATTGATAAGTGTCATAAGCTAAAAATGGCACTAGTATAATATTCTCATAATAACATTTTAAGCAGTCTTTATGGTTAATTCTCTGTTATGCTGGAAGTTGATATTGTATACTTCTAAGTTTTAAGAGCAGAAGTTGATTAAAAATGAAAGGACACACTCTAAACTGTGACCTGAACTTCCTGCAGCATGAATGCAGGATGAGCCATCTGCAGATGCTGCATTCATGATTTACTGCTTTTGTAAGGTCAAGAATATATATCAATCATTTTGTTTGCATTACAAAATTAATGCTTTAGGAAAGCATTATGCCAATCCTGTAATAAAAGATCATAAAGATATTTATACCTTCACATCAGTAATCCTGCTCTTGTGAACTTAGCATAAAGACATATCATAGTTCACAGAAGAGAGATGCTATGCCTAAAGGTGTGTTACAGCATTATGTTTTCATGTGAAAAATTGGAAACAACCTACATGTTCAGCAAGAGGGGCATCATAAATTACGATAACCTAGAATACAATGAAGATTATATTACAACAAATGTATACTGAAGACTGATAAGTTGGGAAATTAAAAAATACGTAAATTTTAATTGCAGGTCTGCAAAATATGCTTCTGGGCCAAGACAAGGAGATTTGTGGAAAATGGAACCATAGTGTCGGGATAAACAAATGGGTTTTACTGTTTTTAAATGACTAGTGAAAGGAGGAATGTGAGAGAAATGGTTTTGGGGACAGGAAGTTTATAAAGCCTTAGTAGTGGTATGTGCTTCTGGCAAGCAACAGAAAGAACACAAAGGCAAAACACATACACACACACACACACACACACACACACACACACACACACCCCAAATTAGATAGGGATAGGACTAGGTGCATGTGAATTGCAGTGAAAAGCCCTGTGGGGTACTTGATGGAGGAAAATAAAGATGGTTGGTACTACTTTAATTGGTAGAACAAGGTACTACTCTGTTATTTAAATACCAATGCACAACATTTCCCAAAGAAACCTTTCTTTATGAATTCTGGAAGAAAACTTTCTTTGGGAAAGGTTGTGCATTGTTTTATTTTAAGTTCCAGGGTACGTGTGCAGGATATGCAGGTTTGTTACATAGGTAAACGTGCCATGGTGATTTGCTGCACCTATCAACCCATCACCTAGGTATTAAGCCCAGCATGCATTAGCTATTTTTCCTAATGCTCTCCCTCCTCCCACCCCACCCCCAAACAGGCCCCAGTGTGTGTTGTTCCCCTCCCTGTGTCCATATGTTCTCATTGTTCAGCTCCCACTTATAAGTGAGAACATGCGGTGTTTGGTTTTGTGTCCCCTTTATTAGTTTGCTGAGGATAATGGCTTCCAGTTCCATCCATGTCCCTACAAAGGACATGATCTTTTTCCTTTTTATGGCTGCATAGTATTCCATGGTGGTATTCCTTTTTATGGCTTCACAGTATTCCGTTATGTATATGTACCACGTTTTCTTTACTATCATTGATGGGCAGTTGTGTTGATTCCATGTCTTTGCTATTGTGAAGTGTGCAGCACTGAACATACTCATGCATGTATCTCTATAATAGAATGATTTATATTCGTTTGGGTATTTACCCAGTAATGGGATTGCTGGGTCAAATAGTATTTCTGGTTCTAGATCTTTGAGGAATTGCACGCTGTCTTCCACAATAGTTGAATTAATTTACATTCCCACCGACAGTGTAAAAGCATTCCTACTTCTCTGCAACCTCACCAGTATCGTTTATTTCTTGACTTTTTAATAATTGCCATTCTGACTGGCATAAGGTGGTATCTCATTGTGGTTTTGATTTGCATTTTTCTAATCAGTGATGATGAGCTCTTTTCCATGTTTGAATGAATGTCTTCTTTTGAGAAGTGTCTGTTCATATCCTTTGCCCACTTTTTAATGCGGTTGTTTTTTTCCTATAAGTTTGTTTAAGTTCTTTGTAGATTTTGGATATTAGTCCTTTGTCAGATGGATAGATTGCAAAAATTTTCTCCTGCTCTGTAGGTTGCCTGTTCACTCTGATGCTAGTTTCTTTTGCTGTGCATAAGCTCTTTAGTTTAATTAGATCCCATTTGTCATTTTTTGCTTTTGCTGCAATTGCTCTTGGCAATTTCGTCATGAAATCTTTGCCTGTGCCTATGTCCTGACTGGTATTGCCTAGATTTCCTTCTAGGGTTTTTATAGTTTTGGGTGTTAACATTTAAGTCTTTAATCCATCTTGAGTTAATTTTTGTATATGGTGTAAGGAAGGGGTTCACTTTCAGTTTTCTGCATATGGCTAGCCAGTTCTCCAAGTAACATTTATTGAATAGGGAGTCCTTTCCCCACTGCTTGTTTTTGTCAGGTTTGTCAAAGATCAGATGGTTGTAGACGTGTGGTGTTGTTTCTGTGTTCTCTATTCTGTTCCATTGGTTTATGTGTCTGTTGTGCATTGGTTTTTAAAGAACAGTATGGTTTCAAGTTTCCTTGTAAAGGTAGATTTGTTTGATGGCTTAAAATGTGAGGGAATTGGGTCTTTTGGTCGTCAGTTTTCTGGTGCCATGAATCATGAGACTAGCAGGTATTGATGATAGAAACTGAAGCTAATATGTCAGCCTTGCCGAGGAGTTATGAAATAGTTTTGTTATTCTCCATGCTGGATCTCTGTGCAAAAGGACAGGGACTGGCCACCAAATGCCCAACTTGCACTTAAGGGATAGGAAGGGTGTGCTGGGTGTGGATTGAGGGAGAGCAGGTCTAGAGTCGAATAAGAAAGTAAAGTAGACCAAAAAGAAAAAAAGAGGTGGGTGGGCAGTGCAGAAGTGAGCACTTCAGATCATGGACCTGTAGTGTCTTCTTATCTTTGTAGTTCCCACACCCAGCAGTACCCCACAAGAGCACAGAATAAGTGCTTGAAAATCTGATCTTGTCGCTTTCTTAAATCTATTGTCTTCTCCAGTCTTGGCTGTACAAAGATTTAGCTCTTTAATGTGATACCATAGCTGGCCTCACTCCCTGTCTCACCCCAAAAGTTACAGCAACACCAAACTGCTGCCAGCACCACAAGCACACTACACACTCTGTTTCATCTGCATGACTCCAGAACCTTCTCATACTAAAATGATTTCCTTCTCGCTCCTCCATTTTTTTCCTGGTCAATTCTTAGTTAAGATTCAGTTTAGGAGGCTCTTCTACTAGGAAGCCTTCACATACAACCTTACCTGTACCTGGAGTGAGTTATATATTCCTTCATTTTTTTCATTTCTTCTCTGCCCTTCCCTAGACACTATGAGCTCTATGAGTAAGGTAGTTTGATCAATTATGTTCAATTCTGAAAATACAGTGCCTAGAAGAATGTCAGGCACATAGCAGACACTCAAAAAATTTTGTTGAATGAATGAATGAATTGACAGAAAAACCCATATTAGAGCTCTGATACTTAAAAATCGCCAGGTGCAGGGGCAAAGCCATGCTTTCTGTGCTGTCTGTCCTCTGCCCCTATGTCTTTTTGTTGAATGAATGTGACCGACCTTTTCCACTTTGTATGCTAGTTCAGCAGGCTACAATACTGTAAAGCAAAGACATCCACATCTGAGTGTCTTACGGAAAATCATATGAATCAGACAAATCTTAAAAACATATTCACAAGTAATGTACGTGAAGTCTGTAAGAAGGAAAAGATTAAAAACCCTCACAGCCCTTTCTGTTTTTATATTTTACATGAGCAGATTAAATTTTGGAAATAAATCAGTTATACTTTCTACTCATTCTTTGTAAAATTAGATGTAACCTGGACTGCAAGTGATCCTTTTCTGTCTTAAGAAGACAAAAGCATAACACCCAGAGCTATGTTTCTAAACTTTTGATGCCTAAAGGTTCCCTGCTTGTAAAAGAATCATCTATTCAGTAGTTTTTTGTGGATCTTCTCACGAAAGAGGGCATTCTCTGGCTGTTCTGAGAGCCTACCTATTGTCTGAGTGCATTCTGGTATATATCATAAACAGAACCCAACTCAATGCAAAGCAAGAATGAGAATCTCTATGTGTTGGGAAATGTGGCCTGACCAAGGTGGCCATTGTATAGAAATAGCTCAAAAAGTAACAAACAAGAATCGCAATATCTGGAAATGGGAATTATGTAACTGAAAATGCATTTGCTCCAGCGCATTGCCTTTCATGAGACATTGCTCAAGTATGTTGTTTGCACATACAGCAGAGTGTGCTCTCTTGGGGGGTGGGGGGGGGGAAGAAAGAAAAAAAGAAAACCTCAACCAGCATTACTACTTTTCAGTATAAAACAGATACATTTTGCCACTGGAAGAAGACAAGGCATCAATATTACACTTTGCACAACAAAAACAGATCTGGATCACCCTTTTTAGGATACACTTGGAAAACTAGCCACCCAGTGTTAATGGCTGGTATTATACTGAAACAAACTGCTGGAAATCACACATAATCAATGATGCTCATCAAATGCATACTGGCAGAGATTCTGCTTTTTAGCCACTGTTGTATAGATATAAACTGCCTAATGACTTCTGGTTATTATGATACAGAAAACCCAAACCATAGGAGAAGATATTTTCTAAAATTAAAATTGCTTTGGAGGCACTACATAGATGGGAAAAGATGTGTTGTACTCAATTCTGACAGAGGCCCAGATTATTGCAAGGTTAGGAGAGTAGCCCCTAAATGCAAATCCACACACTAATTGGTTTTCAGAGGTTAACTAGCAGTCTACCATAGTACCTCCTGACTGAAATATGATGTTCAAGGAAATAGTGAAAGTAATAATTTGGATCATCTTGCAGCTCTTGAGTGTACACCTTTCAACACATTCTGCCAGAAGATGGGCAGTGACTACAGATACATTTTTTCCTCTCTGAAAAAAAATGTTGGTTGCCAGAGGGAAACATCCTAGGACCTGAAAAATCATAGATGGGAAAATATTTCCATGACACTGATAATGCCAGTAAGGACCGTTTTTATCACTTCAAATGTGGTGTATCTCAGCAATAGCCTTAATTATCTTGACAAGCCAGAACTTATCACTTCGGGGATAAACTTTTGCCAATTTCCAATGAAGAGGATAAAGGGTCAGGATTAAAACAAAACAAAACAAGCTGTGGAACAAATGCCTCAGTCATTAGGAATTCGACTTATCCCCAGTATTTGATTATTTTCTTTCTCATTAGAGAAAACAAAACAATGAAATCTTGGGGATGCTTAAAAAATACATCAAGATGCCACAATAGAACATAAAGAATTGCTCTACAGCGTGGTCCCCAACCTTTCTGGCACTAGGGACCAGTTTTGTGGAAGACGATTTTTCCACGGATGAGGGCGGAGGGTTGGTTTTGGAGTGAAACTGTTCCACTTCAGATCGTCAGGCATTATCAGATTCTAGTAAGAGGCGCACAGCCTACATCCCTTGCATGTGCAGTTCATGATAGGGTCCCCGCTCCTATGAGAATCTAATGCTGCTGCTGATCTGACATGAGGCGGAGCTCAGGTGGTAATGCTTGCCAGCTGCTCACCTTCTGCTGTGTGGCCTGTTCCTAATGGGCCATGGGACCCATGCTCTACAGAGTGCAATGTAATGAGAGTAGATTAGGAATTTGTCACTAAGCCCAAGTAAAACCAAACTTCCAGGTTTTGATTCCGTTGTGGACTTAAAGAGTTTTCCAGGTACTACTCACTCATAAATCTCTCCATTCATTCCCTGTCCATGTTTGAGCTGGACTGAGATAACATTCTGATAACAGAATTATCAGATGAAGCCCTCAATCACTTGCTGACATTCCTAATGACCTATCATTGTAATTTTGAATTATTTAACTTAGTAGCAATAAAGAGGCAGGAAAGAAACATACTGCATGTAGAACCTACTGCTTCAATTATTGAGCCAAAAACCTAGTGAAAGGTTAACAGTGAGATCAGCCATCTTCCACTGACACGAAATAATTATTCTTACCTTTAATATTACCTTCAGTTTTTATAATTTAAATACATATCATATATCTTTCTGTTCACTTAATGGTCCAAGAGTCCACTTAACAAGTACTAAGTGGTTTGGGGATAACAAAAATATGAGAGGTTGGTGCTGATGAGAGATTGTTGGTGGAATGAATGAGTCTGGGAATTGTCTAGGCTACACAATGCCTGAATGTGGTGAAAGATCGCCCTCAAATGGTTTTTCCTGGTTGTGTCTAGGGACGCTGGAAATGTGTTGAGAACAGGTGCATGAGTGGGAGTGTTACATGTCCTAGGATTTGCATTTGGTGAAAACAAATATGAGGAAGATTAATCTTTTGAGACTTAATATGTAAGTAATAGAAATGATTACATTGGTGTTAAATAAATTACATCATCAGTCATGTTTTAATATTGAGACAGAAGGGCAGTGGGTCAGAAACCTTCTAAATCTGCAGAAGGATGCAAGTAATTTTTATTTTTGACAAGAAGATTCACTTGCCAAAATTTTAACCCAAACTTAAAATATTGCATTTCCCCCCATGGTATTCAGGGCATATTCTCTCAA